>NC_073635.1:46827500-51627500 GCF_029407905.1 Bubalus kerabau
TGCCTTCGATCTTCTTCTCAGGTTTCAAAAATCAAAGAATTTTAGAGCCAAAGGCTAAGTGGGCATCAAGCTCCTTATTTATTAAATAAGAAATCTGAGAAATTGAGAGACCTATCTAAGTTACTTATTAGCGATGTTATTACTAGAAGCTAAATCTTCTGACATATTTTGCCCTTTGCTTCCCATCTCAGCTTTTAGAAGCATCTAGAAGGACTTGTTTTGATCAGACTATAAGCTTTCAAATGATAATTTTGTCTTAAATTGGCTATTTATTCTTTGTATTCTCACATCAGATTACCTTATTTAAAATATTTCATGAAGAAGAAATGAAAGAAATATTAAATATTTAAGAATGCATTGAAAATTATGAAAGAGTAGGTTACTACTTTTTAGTTTTTTATTGTCGGAGTAAGCAACTTTGTGGGAAATGTCAGGATATGAAGACATCTTTTACATAGGAAATGATGTGAACCATATGGCTTATTCACCATCAACTGAATTACAAACCATGGCAGTTCCTACACTTTTAGGAGATGCTTATGTGGTCCTTCCATTAAAATTCCACTAATGTGACATTTGTGAAAAGGTTTGTTTGGACATACTTTCCTGACCATGTGAGAAGCCACAGACAGCAAAGGCATTGATTAAAAGTGTTTATATATAAATTGAAAGCTATCAGTTCTAAAATATTTCTCATTTCATGTGTCAGAGTTTTTTGGTCTTTTAGGGAAGTCTTGTCTGTTTCCATGTTTACAAGACTCTGGCTGTTAATATTGTTAAATTTTACTCATCGGACAGGAAGAAGGATCTTAGCAATCATTGTTAGGAAAAGAAACATTAAGAAAGTTAAAAAAAAAAAGTTCCACATTTAATCTGTTAAACAATGGCAAATTTCTTATGAATCACTGATACTGTAATTGAACTGGAGACATTTTTAGAGCAAGCTTGCTTTGGCTTTTTCACCCTCCGATTTGGAATCTGCTCACAGTACTGCCAGCTTAACCAAAAAGGATTAACTCTCATATCCAACTGAGAACACAGATAATTCTCAGTAATTGGTAAAAAATGAAGATGAATGGGGCTGAGAGATAAGGAGCAATTAGCTCATCAGCAGTTACAGCTGTGCACTCAATCCGGATCCATCTCTTGAGTCTCGGCCCCTTTTAAAGAACCTACACAGAAAAAGCACAGGACACCCCTCCCGAAAAATTGCTATACCTGCCCATCATTTCTCTAGTCTTCCATTTTATTTCCTTCCTATACAAAGACACCTGTCACAGCATGCTATGTAAATTACTACCTCTCTCAGGACCTATGTCTAAAGCCAATCTTCTTTTTAAA
This sequence comes from Bubalus kerabau, assembly GCF_029407905.1. Lineage (NCBI taxonomy): Eukaryota > Metazoa > Chordata > Mammalia > Artiodactyla > Bovidae > Bubalus > Bubalus kerabau. The sequence goes on from NC_073635.1 coordinate 46,828,842, forward strand.
CTTTTTTTTATAACAGAAACCAAATGACTACTGTAGACACTCTTAAATTCCCTGTCAATCGTTTCATTATAGCAGCATCATCTGTTTGAAAATATAAGCAATTCCCTCATCTAATTATAGGAAGGATTTGAGGTTCATTAACATTGCCAAAGCAGAGAATCCAATGTGCAACTTCAGAGCTCTGCTTGGTGGCCTGTGTTCTCAGTTTCCTTTTATTTGCTTTCTCAAGGTCTCCAAGACTTTTTCCTGAAATCACAATATTAATTTTGCCTTCCAAATAGACACGTGAGATAGAAGAAAGGAAATGACTACCATGTAAAATATTTTGTTTCTTCAGGACTAGCAAAAAAAAGTTAAGGGGATGATCAGATGGGGAAGATAATTTTATTATCTATCTGCCCAGCTTTTTTTTTTTTTTTCGTCATTGTTTTGTTTGTAGGTTGGTGGACAGAAGTAAGAAGTAAGGAATGCCATTGAAGAACACACACAGCTGTTTAATCCCAAACTAAAATTCTTGTTTTTACTTGAAACTCCTATATCCTTTTAACTATTGCAAATTTGGAAAATGCAAACAAATCCTACATTTCAGGCATATGAAATGTGTTCAGTTTGTGGATCACTGCATTAGGGTATTCTTGTCTACTTTCCATGGTGTTCAGAGGAGAAACTCTGAAGTCTTAAGATTACTTCACTTCCTCAAAGAAATAACAGCAGTTTGGGGTTATGACTATAGTTTAAACAATAAGATTTTCTTGGGACATCTGTTTTGAGATCACATTTTGAATAGATATGAACTCATTTCCTACGAAGCAAGCAATCTACTATTGTTGATAGCTGTTTACCAGTTCTATGAGTCAGATATTAGCTGGTGGCAAAGGTCCCTCTTAAATCCTCCTGTATTCTTTAAACTGTGTACATAGTGTTTTCCTTAAATAAAATGTTAAGAGAAGTAAAAATGCAGTCTTTTCCTGTCTCTTGGTAAATTATAGTCCACAAACGCTTGTACTTGGAAATAATATTTAATGTATTTATATTTAAAAGAGTCGTTTCCTTTGTTGTCATTAGTTAAGGGAGTAAGATATTAGGTTTAGCAGGTATGTAAATAACAGAGAAACTATTAAGAGATGCTTACTATGTCAATATTTATATAGCATTTAAAAACTAGAAGTTAAATTAAGTTTCCTTTATTTAGATTAAATCGATTGTGATTAATTTAGTATCCTCAAAAATGTGCATGATGCCAAAAAAAAAAAAAGATAAGTAGATAAAACACAGCTACAGAGACTATGAAATTGACCTTGGGTTCACCGGTTTTAAATTCTGCCTTTCCAATATCCCAGTCCCAATTTCCAAGCAGCATTTTTTAAGATGGTTATGTAGATCAGTCCTTAAAGCAAAAAAATAGCAATTTATCTGGTCTGTATGTTGTGGATAGTGTTGCCACTAAAAAGAATCCAGGACATTTTTCCTTCTTATCTGCAATGTAGCTTATATCAGCCAACCTGTCACAAGATAGTACTTGATATAAACAAGAGATTGCAAAGACATCTCAGTAATCAATATCAGGATGGCTACAGTATGGAAACCCCAACCAGTGCATATCATTTGTCTCAGCATCTATTTCTATGGCCAAATGAAGCATTAATTCAAATCATAAATCTATGGTGATTTAAATCTGGGAATGAGCACCTGCCTGCTTTAATGATTTATTTTGTACATTTCAGTAAGCAGGAGATTTGTCCATATGAACTGACAGGTCACCTTCAGATGCCAGGAGCAGACTGTTTATCACCATGCAGACTAGCATCTCATCTTAGCAAGTAAATATTAAACTAAAAGAATCCAATTGATTGTGGATGAGGGAGAATGGCGACACGGCCATATATTTTACTCAGCCTGCCGATGCCTTACTCGGGTCTATCCTAAAGTCCTCACTTCTTCCTAAAGTGATCATTCTGTTGGAAAGGTGTGAGCTCAAGGTTACCAAGTAAAATTGGGATGTAAAATAATTGTCAGTGTCACAGGTTTCTTCAAACACCTTTTTTTTCTGGCTAATTGTTGCAATTCATATTAAGAACTAGAGACACTCATCTATAATAAAAACATCCCTCACCTCACCAAGCCAAATAAAAGAAACCAAACCAAGCAAAAGAAAAAAAATTATCTATTTTCTAGGGCAACAAGGATTTTATTTACGACCAAGAAGGGGCAAAATAGAGTGTTTCCACATACAGAGCCCTGAAACGTTTAACAGAACTTGTGAGCCAGATGAGTACAAGGAAAAAAAGAACTTGAACTGACTTCAGAAATGCCACTAGATTTGGGCAGGGCTGAGAGTAACAATACATCATTTAAGTAGCACCTCTCTGAGGGGTTTTTCTACTTCAAAGAGCTGATAGATTCATGAGAGCAAGTACATTTGTATCCTGAAATATAAAGCTTCTGAGATTCTTGGGATTCCTCCTGGAATTCATAGGCTTCAATACCACTTCCTAAGCACCTCCTGCTAACTGATGTTCCTGGGGATCCACCATATCCTGTTATGACTGTCTTACTTAACCACGTCACCCATTAGACTGCGTGCCCTGTGAGTGTTGAGACTATTAGGATTATTTTTGAGTTCCTAGAATAAGCTAAAATCAAACACACAACAAAATCCAAATGATGTCACAGATGCCCCCAAATTTCCTCACAGGCATGAAGCTTAACAAATACCTAGTAGAGAGCATAGGAAGACAGGAGGAAACAGTTGATGCTGTAAAAAGAGGAAGAAGGTGGTTTTCAGGAGGGCAAGAGGGAAGAAATAATAACAATAGCAAAAATAATACCCACACAACCAACCTTACACATGACCAAAAGTGTGATAAACAGACATTGTAATGAATAAAATGATAAACACTTGATAAATATGCTTTCCTTTAATTCTCATGATGTAGATACTATTTTTTATGCCATTTTTCAGATTTGGAATGTAAGGCTGAGAAAGTTCACATAATTTTCCAAAGTCACATAGCAGTTAAGAAGTGTTTAATAAGTAGTCGTTATTAGACACTTACCAAGAGGCAGGCACTGTCCTGAGAAGCAGAGAAAACTGCAGCCTGTTTTAAAGCAACGACTTTGATCTATGCAAACTCAACTCCCCCTCACCATTGCCCTGCACCTTCTCCCGCTCTACCCACTCCCTGCTCCAAACTCTGTTTCCCTGATCTCCAAGTAAAGAAGAAAGGAGAAAGGGGTATGCTCCAGAAGAATAATAAATCAAAAATTCTTAGAGGATAGTGGTATGTGAGAATAGAAGAAAAATGACAATGATAACATTTTGCCCCCAAACAGCTATAGATATATAACACACGTGATCTATATGCCTTAGGGACTAACGGTAGCATTAATGTTAACACAGTCTCAAAATATTAAGGCCCTCTAGGAAAATTCAAATAAATACCCATTTCTGGCTCAAACTGGGTGATGCATGTCAAAACTAAAAAGCGATATAATCTAGCAAGCAAATACCTTAATGGAAGAAAAGTGATTTTTTCCAATAAAACACAAATTTAAACTGGTTCTTGTTTAAGCCATTATGATAGTCTAGGTATCCAAATGATTATGGTGGGCACAAGGCGATCAGAAAGCAAATGCTATTTCATAATATCAAATGTTAAGAGTATGTCAATGCCTAATTGTGTTATCTTTATCTTATGCCTATTGGTTTCTCCAAAGCCAGTTTCTGCTCTGCTCTCAGGAAACTTGACAGAGGAATAAAGTTTCAATATATTTTGTTCAAGTGTTATTATACTGGCTTATTCAAAGATCCCTCCTCACAACACCAACTACCAACAATAAACCGCACTGAAGTCTTAACTCTCCTAAAATTTTGAAAACAATCCAAATTATGTTTTGGAATTATAAGTATGATTTATAATGGCTAATTACTTGTTTTTAAAAGTGTCCAATTTTGCTCTATTTTATCAAAGTAAGACCCTTATGTTAAAACTGTGCGCAATCAATAGTTTTAAAAAGATAATTACAATTCTTTCATTTTACTTCAATAGTTTTTAACTTTTAAAAGTTTAAATTGAAGTGTGTAAACTATAACCCAAACAATCCACTGCCCTTTGTCTTCTTAATAGAAGCACCATAAATGTGAACATTGATGTTTCCTTTAGTTCTTTTCAATTTTTGTGCCATTCTTTGTCTTTTTTACACATCTTTCCACCCTTCTAAGAATTGCTACCACCTTCTTTATCCTGCTCTCAAATCAAAGCCATTAACACTGCTCCCTTTCTTTCTCTTCCCTAGTTCTGATGAAAAAGTTATCTTTTTTCTCTTTTGTACATTCCACTTTGGCATCACTAAAGCCATGATATTTGTGTATGTGTTTTAAAATTACTTCTTACTATGTTACTCATATCTAGCACATGATCTCATGAATTGTTGTGAAAATGATTATGACTGAAGTCCACAGCATTCCTTCCTACACCTATACCTATATGTCAAGGAACTGAAAGCAAGCAGATACTGATTATTAAAGAGATAATCTGTTAAAATGCAGCATAGAAAAGAAAATCTAATTGAACTGCCAAACTTATTGCCTCCCTCATGAACATATATGCTGGATATAGTCTCTTGTATACATCTTGTAGCATTCAAATTTCTCCTGTTACATTAAATTTTGAGCATGATTTCTATATTTTAAAGAAAAATAATTTGGTGGGGATAAAATGTTGTATCTCAAAAACAGAGATACAAAAGATATCATCAATAAAAATGTGGCCCTCACTTGAAGTTGACTGACAAAATGAATTACCCAAAAGAATTCTGCAAAGATAAAGTTGTTCCTTTTATTTTAAACAGTGACTATTAATCTTACTTTTCTCCACAACTCAAGAACAAAAAAGATCAAATTAAGAAATTGAAGTGGCATAGTTTAAATAAGAGAAATTGATAACGGTTGTATACAGAAAGAATGAATCATCAGCATAATTTTTATTCTTGGCAGCCAGCACATGAGAAGGTAAAGTTTACGTTTTGCTGCTAAGGCACATTCTTCTTTGGTAACCAATGAATTAAAAGTTAGTAGTCTGTGGCTTTGTTTGTAAATGTTCTTCTGTCACCTTGTGTATAATCAATTATTTCAAAATTCTAACTAATAAAGCTTATTTGTATTACGAAATATGTTAACTAAAATCGTATGGTAGGAGTTGCAGACTTAACGTTAATTCTGACATTTAAAAATAATGTTCTCAATGATTTATTTAGAATACATGTTGTTAGGCTAATTGGCTTCTTCAAAAGGTACACTATCTTCAAAGCTAAAAGGAACAACTTCTTGAATGGGTAGCCAATAGCTGGGTTCTGTAAAAGAAAGTCACTTAGTAACAAAATGAATACAGTTAAGTTGCACTGAACAGAAAACTTACCAACACTTGAATTCATGTCCCCATTTTCAGAATCTGCTCCATGTTGGTTATTACTGGCGTGATAGTTGCTCATAGCTTCTAATTTGATTTTTTTCACCTTCATTGCTTCGGCGATAGCTGCGTTGGTAGCAGCGGCAGCTGCTGCAGCTGCTGCTGTCAAACCTTTAAAGAATAAATTAAAAATGAGGTAATGCACATTCTGATTTTTCACATAAGAGTTCATGTACTTTATACAACACATATACAAGCATATTGGAGTATCTGATTCCTTTATGCAATACTCTCATATCGTATATTCATTCCCAATGAACCAATGAAAGAACATTGATAGAATGGACAGAATGCTCTCCAAACTCCCACATCAGTATTAGCAGAAGCATAATTCGTATGTAGAAGGATAACAGTCGAAATAAGGCCAGAATTCTCTCTCAAACAACTCCATCTGAATATGTCATTCCCTGCCTGCTTCCAATGCTGTCCAGCTGCCTAATGAGAGTAAAAATATAACCTGCTTAACAATTCACCAAGCTTTTCACTAGACCTGGAAAGCTAGCTAATCACCCTAAATCTCCATGTTCTCATGCCTCACTCCCCCTGTGTTGAACTTGGCCCCAAGGCCCACATCTGCTCTGTCTTCAAGCCTGCACTTTCTCACAGACCATCGAATGTCCCAGACAACTCTACTTCTCATCCTCCAGTATTCTAGTCCCAGAGTCAACCCTTCTAATCACTATGCCATGATATTTATCCAAACAGTTTGTCTCTGCTCACTAAGAAAATGACAGGTAAGAGTGATCATGAGGGGATTTCCCTGGTGGTCCAGTGGTTAAGAATCTGCTTGCAATGCAGGGGACACTGGTTCGATCCCTAGTCAAGGAACTAAGATCCCACATACTATGGAGCAACTCAGCCCATGTGCCACAACTACTGAGCCTTCACACTCTGGAGCCCACACTCGGAAGCTACTGTGCCTGCGCACCACAATGAAAAAGCCCACGTACCACAAGACCTGATGAAGCCAAATAAATAAATAACCTTTTTTTTTTTTTTTTAAAGGAGTGATCATGAAATTAGAAATAACAGTGAGACCAATATGGAAGAGCAGAAAGAGAAGTGTCAGCTTTAGGTACAGGCTCCAGGTATCCAGCAGAGGTTTCAGAGCAGTGTGAACTTCTAAGTCAATCACTTCATCCTGACATTCTTCACACTCCCCTGGTGGCTTAGATGGTAAAGAATCTGCCCGCAATGTGGGACATCCAGGTTCAAGTCCAGGGTCAGGAAGATCCCTTGGAGGAGGGCATGGCAATCCACTCCGGTATTTTTGTCTGGAGAATCCCATGGACAGAGAAGCCTAGCAGGCTACAGTCCATGGGGTCACAAAGAGCTGGACATGTCTGAGCACTACATGAATGATTTCTCTTAACTTTAGAACTTTGACGTCTATGAAAGGATATACCCTCCCACTGCCCTCATACTTTTTGCTACGGCTGCTTCAGAGCTGGCTACAGTGCTTCAGCCCGCTCTGAATTTATCTGTATGATTTATTTCCACTCGCAGCTGGTGGATTAGAGACTGAACACCTCTCTCCTCCTTTTCCTCCCCACTAATCATCACTTCTAGTTACTACAGCAAATAAGTTACTGCCTCAGGAATTAAAGAAAGTTTTGTTTTTGTTTTCCCCTAGAAACCTCTGCTTTATTTTAGAGGTTAGGGGAAGACCTCACCTTTCCCTCAGATCTGACCAAAAACACCCTGACAACTTTCACCCCAATGCAACAAAACTTTCAGACTGGATCTTTGCATGACAAACTGATAACCACCCCCTAAAAAGGCACTGGTCTGAACTAAAAGAATTCATCTGGGTCTGAACTGAACACTTATTGCCATTTAAGTCCCAACTTGAACTGATTCTCTCCTCTTCCTATGATTGAATTTACTCCCCAGTTACTCATTTCCTTCAAAGATGTTTCAGAACATTTTCTTTCCTGTTCTCTTAAAATTCTGTTTGTGTTTCCCAGAAAATCTCTCTTCCTCAATTCGCCTTGTCACCAGTGTGAACATCCCACTTGTCCTTTCCCTTTATTGCCTGGTGTTGTCCCATCTCCAATTTATGACACATCTTTGTCTTTGATTTATGCAGCAGGTAAATCTTGTTCCATAGTATGCAAGTAAAAAAGAAAACCTACAACTTGAGATATGAGTGTTATTATTGGATAGATCTGAATCAAGCTCAGTAGCATGAAATGTAACTATGCATGATATGGCCTTACATAAGCTATAAAATCTTCTTAAGAATGTTTTCTTCATCTGTGAAGTCATCCTATTCACAAAGGGATAATAGAAGGATTAAATAATATAAACTGTGTGAAGAATGCCACCTTATGTTTAGTAAAAATTAGGCAGGTCTTGTGTTCTAGTTTTTACTTTAATAAGTCAAGCCCAGTCTTAGCTATGACTCCTACAGGATATGATGAGCTGACCACATCCCCCTCAGCTAGAAGCCTAATTCTCCTTATCTGCCTGCATTAACCCTTGACTTTTAAAAATGCTTTCAATAATTTTATTATGAAAAGGGTACTTATGATACACTTCTATTTCTCCACTTGACATTTTTCTCCCCAGGTTTACATTTCTAATATAAATTCCAACAGATAGTTGTGTGTATGATACACATACATGCTATAACTTAACTATAATACTTTTAAAATATTCTGTTTTCAGTATGGTTTCATGATGACAAGAAGAAAGCTATTACATTTGCAACAGTTGCTGATTTTAGTTCTACTAACTCACCTTGATGTTTGATGGGTCCTCAAATTTAATTCTTTAGTAACTTTCGAATTCAGCCAATTTTCTCCATCTCTATTGGCTCCCCCTAGTACAAACTGTCGCTTTTTCTTCCATGGAGTATTGTAATTATTCTTAACAGCTTTTACTTTCTCTACTTTCAGTCTCTTATGATTCATGCAGCAGCCAACATAACCTTATGAAAATGAAAATCCAATCCTGACATTCAATGCCTGCTCTGAGGAGCAAGTTGGGTGCTTCATGTGTCTGTCAGGGCCCTGTGTGCTCAGTCCTCTGCTTCTCTGTGTGGCATTATCTTTCCAGCAGGTTCCTTTTGCTTTCTGTGCTTCAGAAACATAGACATCTTTCACGTCTTCTAAAAGACATTTCCTCTTTCAAATTAGACTCTGCACATGGTGTTCAAACTTTCTAGAAAAGCTGTCCAGTCCCATATCCCAGACCTGTCCCTGCAAGCCATGTGATGGCTTAAATATGATGCTCCACAGGGAGCAGGCTCAGGATCCTGACTCTTTAATCAGCTTCCTTAGTGGTTCAGACAGTAAGTATATGCCTTCAATGTAGGAAACCTGAGTTCAATCCCCGAGTCATAAAGATCTCCTGGAGAAGGAAATGGCTAACCACACTAGTATTCTTGCCTGGAGAATCTCATATACAGAGGAGCCTGGCAGGCTACAGTCTACAGCCTTACAAAGAGTCGAACACGACTGAGTGACTAACATTTTCATTTCACTTTTCTTTTTTCAGTGGAAACAGGCTTAAGATTCTGACTCCTCAGTCTACCTGGGAAAGAGCTCCAACACTTCAAGAATCAATCTAAGACTTGCTTATTTTAAAGAGCTGACTTTCCCCACCCTACTCCACAAGAGTAGAGCTTGTGTTCTCAGCTCTGTTGAATGAGAATTTGTCTTCTCTGTGCATTAGAATCACTCACAGAGCTTTAAAACCATACAAAGAGCTGAGTTCTATCATCTGAGATTCTGGTTATTTTGAGTTGTATATTTGAGTTGAATTTACTGCTCCTTGGGTTACATTAATGTGAAATCTGAGAACAAACTCACTCCCTTAAATTGTTGGTTTTTTTTTTTTTTGAGGGGGAAAGTGGGGAGAGGGATGTTGCTTGGGGGGTTAGTTAGGGCTGATTCCTCTAACTATATTATAATACCAAAAGGACAGAAAAACATTCTTAATATAAGTATCTCAAACACTGAAGCCAAAGCCTGGCACAATTTGTATCTGAATGAAAAAAAATGCTTCTGAAATTGGATTACCTGGAAAGCCACAAGAGAAATATGGGCATTATTTTGACACTATCGGGCTTCCCTGGTAGCTCAACTGGTAAAGAATCCACCTGCAATGCAGAAGACCCCGGCTTGATTCGTGATCAGGAGGATCTGCTGGAGAAGGGATAGGCTACCCACTTCAGTATTCTTGGAATTCCCTGGTCCCTCAGCTTGTAAATAATCCACCTGCAATGTGGGAGAACTGGGTTTGATTCCTGGGTTGGGAAAATCCCCTGGAGAAGGAAACAGCTACCCACTCCAGTATTCTGGCCTGGAGAATTCCATCGACAATACAGTCCATGGGGTCACAAACAGTCGGACACAACTAAGCGACTTTCACTTTGACAATATCAATGTATGCCATTAAAAACACTTTATATATATTGCAGTCAATAAAAATATACTAACAGTAGCAAATCTCATTAACTTAATAATAAGCATTTACTCTCCATTGCTGGAGACAATTACAAAAGTCTCACCTTCACTTCTGCATTTATTGCACTTTCTGTTGGCCTTGTCATAGCCCTTTCAAATCGTTAATGTAATTCTCAAATCCTCTCCGGCTTGCTGCCTCTAGTAAAATCTTACTTTAGAATATAGACACTCACTTTAGAAAGAGCCCCATTGTATATTTTGTTCCCTATTGAAGCTGCCTTTGAAAGAACAGTTTAACAAATTCACAACAAAGCTCCAGTGTTTTGTCTATGTTTCATAGAGAACACAGTGTTAAAACTCTTCCTATGTAATTAAGAATGGTTTGCTGGTGCGACATGCATGGACCTAGAGATTATCACACAAAGTGAAGTACATCAGGCAAAGACAAATATCATATGATGTCACTTATATGCGGAAATAAAAAATGATACAAATGAATTTATTTACAAAACAGTCTCACAGACTTAGAACACAAAGTATGGTGACCAAAGGAGAAACTTTGAGGGAGGGATAAACTAGGAGTTTGGAATTAATGGATATACATTACTATATATAAAACAGAAAAACAACAAAGACCTAGCATATAGCACAAAGAACTATATTCAACATCTTATAATACCTTATACTGGGAAGGAATATGAAAAAGCATAAATATGCTTATATATGTATATAACTGAATCACTTTGCTGTATACCTGAAGCTACCAAAACATTGTAAATCAACTATGAAGTGAAGTGAAGTGAAGTCGCTCAGTCGTGTCCGACTCTTTGTGACCCCGTGGACTGTAGCCCACCAGGCTCCTCCGTCCATGGGATTCTCCAGGCAAGAATACTGGAGTGGGTTGCCATTTCCTTCTCCAGGGGATCTTCCCGACCCAGGGATTGAACCCAGGCCTCCCACACTGCAGGCAGATGCTTTAACCTCTGAGCCACCAGGGAAGCCCTATATCCAATACGAAATAATTTTAAAAAGAATGGTCTGCTTGTGTAAACACTGGTAATAAAATATTTACCACATACTTTTTCTCCCTGTGTAAGCTTTTCTTACTTAGAACTCTTTCCACTTGCCTCATATTCAGATTTCATGATATTCTCCTTCAATATCCCACCCTGAAACAGCGCATTTATGACTGCTTTTAACTCTTTCCAGACAAAACAAGTCATTTTTTCCCCTAAGAACTAGGTAATCCAGTTTCTCGAAGTGATAATCTATATCAAATCCAGCTGCAGAGCATGGTAAAGTGGAAGATTATCATCGCTTGGGCCATATTCACAGAATCTATCTCTTAGATGGGCTTCCCTTATAGCTCAGTTGGTAAAGAATCCGCCTTCAATGCTGGAGACCCCGATTCCATTCCTGGGTCAGGAAGATCCCTTACAGAAGGGATAGGCTACCCACTCCAGTATCCTTAGGCTTCCCTTGTGGCTCAGTTGGTAAAGAATCCACCTGCAACGGGAGACCTGGGTTTGATCCCTTGGTTGGGAGGATTGTATAGTCCATGGGGTTGCAAAGAGTCAGACATAACTGAGCGACTTTCACCTTTCATTTCTGAGAGATGGACTGAAAAATCTGTAATTTTATCTTTCAACAGGTTGATTCTCTGCCCTTAGATTATTTGATGACAATAATATACCATATTAAAGTGTGGCTGCATTTTACAATAAAAGCTTATTAGCCTGGTAGTGGTTTTTGAAAGTGAGTATAGTTCAGAATCAACAAGGAAACTTGTTACAAAACAAAATTAGGATGACTCAATCATCAGGATCTGAGACACACTGCTGTAGACTCAGACTCAGAACTGTAGGTTCAGACTTTGGAAAACTGAGTCTTCTATGCCTGTAGCTTAGCACAGCAGAAGCAAAGAGGCCAGCCAGGTAATGCTGCACTTCCGTGTGATATAAATACAGTAGTTGTGTACGTGATTAAGTCAATCAACAACTTACATTGATAAATCTATTTGGTATATACAGTAGCTGTTAACCAAAGAGCTTGGGTAACTTCTGATTCTTCAATCACATAGAATTTTTTTCAGATTTATTTCTCTCATTGGGGGAAAAGTTATGTGTATATATATAACACACACATAGTGCATATGTGTGTGTGTGTGTATGTGCCCGCGAGTGTGCATGTGCACAGTGAAGAAACATATAAATTAATAAAGAATCTCTCCCACTAAGGAAAGATTAAATCATCTCTTTTACTTCCTGAAATTTTCTTTTTTATACACCCCAAGAACAATCATAGTATTTTACACATAAAGATCAAAACATGCACTAAACCATGTAGTTAAATATCAGTTCAGTCAGTTCAGTCGCTTAGTCGTGTCCGACTCTTTGCGGCCCCATGAATCGCAGGCACGCCAGGCCTCTCTGTCCATCACCATCTCCCGGAGTTCACACAAACTCACGTCCATCGAGTCAGTGATGCCATCCAGCCATCTCATCCTCTGTCGTCCCCTTCTCCTCTTGCCCCCAATCCCTCCCAACATCAGAGTCTTTTCCAATGAGTCAACTCTTCACATGAGGTGGCCAAAGTACTGCAGTTTCAGCTCTAGCATCATTCCTTCCAAAGAAACCGCAGGGCTGATCTCCTTCAGAATGGACTGGTTGGATCTCCTTGCAGTCCAAGGGACTCTCAAGAGTCTTCACCAACACCACAGTTCAAAAGCATCAATTCTTCGGGGCTCAGCTTTCTTCACAGTCCAACTCTTGCATCCATATATGACCACTGGAAAAATAATAGCCTTGACTAGATGGACCTATGTTGGCAAAGTAATGTCTCTGCTTTTCAATATGCTATCTAAGTTGGTCATAACTTTTCTTCCAAGGAGCAAGCATCTATTAATTTCATGGCTGCAGTCACCATCTGCAGTGATTTTGGAGCTCAAAAAAATAAAAGTTTGACACTGTTTCCACTGTTTCCCCATCTATTTCCCATGAAGTGATGGGACCAGATGTCATGATCTTCATTTTCTGAATGTTGAGCTTTAAGCCAACTTTTATACTCTCCTCTTTCACTTTCATCAAGAGGCCTTTTAGTTCCTCTTTACTTTCTGCTATAAGGGTGGTGTCATCTGCATATCTGAGGTTATTGATATTTCTCTCGGCAATCTTGATTCCAGCTTGTGCTTCTTCCAGTCCAGAGTTTCTCATGATGTACTCTGCATATAAGTTAAATAAGCAGGGTGCCAATATACAGCCTTGACATACTCCTTTTCCTATTTGGAACCAGTCTGTTGTTCCATGTCCATCCAGTTCTAACTGTTGCTTCCTGACCTGCATATAGGTTTCTCAAGAGGCAGGTCAGGTGGTCTGATATGCCCATCTCTTTCAGAATTTTCCACAGTTTATTGTGATCCATATAGTCAAAGGCTTTGGCATAGTCAAGAAAGCAGAAATAGATGGTTTTTTTTTTTTTTTGAATTCTCTTGCTTTTTCCATGATCCAGCGGATGTTGGCAATTTGATCTCTGGTTCCTCTGCCTTTTCTAAAACCAGCTTGAACATCTGGAAGTTCACAGTTCACATATTGCTGAAGCCCGGCTTGGAGAATCTTGAGCATTACTTTACTAGCGTGTGAGATGACTGCAATTGTGTGGTAGTGTGAGCATTCTTTGGCATTGCCTTTCTTTGGGATTGGAATGAAAACTGACCTTTTCCAGTTCTGTGGCCACTGCTGACTTTTCCAAATTTGCTGGCATATTGAGTGCAGCACTTTCACAGCATCATCTTTCAGGATTTGAAAGAGCTCAACTGGAATTCCATCACCTCCACTAGCTTTGTTCATAGTGATGCTTTCTAAGGCCCACTTGACTTCACATTCCAGGATGTTTGGCTCTAGGTCAGTGATCACACCATTGTGATTATCTTGGTCATGAAGATCTTTTTTGTACAGTTCTTCTGTGTATTCTTGCCACCTCTTCTTAATATCTTCTGCTTCTGTTAGGTCCATACCATTTCTGTCCTTTATCAAGCCCATCTTTACATGAAATGTCCCCTTGGTATCTCTAATTATCTTGAAGAGATCTCTAGTTTTTCCCATTCTGTTGTTTTCTTCTATTTCTTTGCATTGGTCTCTGAGGAAGGCTTTCTTATCTCGTAGTCAAATATAGTGTAGATTTATTTTATTTTAAATTACTTAAACCCTATTTTATCATCATCAATTGGGAGACTTTAATGTATGCTTAAAATTCTGTCACTGATAAAATAATGTATTGAAAGACAGTTTTTTTTTTTTTTTTAAGTCTTCCTTCAGAGAAAGGATAATAAGTCATGCATACATTGTGCAATTCCTAGACCTTATATTGGCCCTCAGAAAAGGGACTGTGAATCAAACTTCAGTTAAAATCCATAGGCCTTAGAGCATGAAGAGATATTTAGTTTTTTTTCTCTATTTGATCTTTATAAACTTTCACTTACAAAAGAATGAGCATATTTTTACACAGCATTTGGAAATAAAGCTTGTCATATTAGCATTTGAATTACACTACAAACTCATTACTGTGGGCTCCATTCTGTTTACTCCTTCAGAGCAAATTTTATATTATCTTTTAACTAGCTATTGTTAGATTTTTTTTTTAATTTTTATCTTGGCTTATAGGTTTTTTTCATAATACTTTTATTTTTTGATGCACCATTAAAATCTTTTAAAGTTCTTTTTGAAAAAGTGACTGACATGGGGATTACTAGTTATCTAAACTCACTATCTTAGAAAGAGTAAACATATGGTGGCTGAAAGAAACACTTTAAGAGTCGTACAAACTTTGGACAACATTTTTATGAAATAATGCAGTAAATTACATAATTCCTAAACCTTCAAAATTCCTATCTTTAAGAGATACCAGTTCCAATCAGTAGTGTTATGGGGAATGAAGGTAAAATAGTGCACACAACAGCTAAACCCTCTGCAAATGGTAGTAAATATTTTCAAGTAACCCATAAAATCCAGCACACCTTTATTTAGTTTTACATTTGTTCAATTATTCACAAAAATGCAAATATGACAAAAGCTATCCAACACTGTAGGGTAGAATCTAGCCATTTGACAAACGGACACCTGAAAATCATGCTTCTATCCAATCTTTTGACTTAGTAGTCTCTGTCGATCAAAGTTATCATAAAATCATTAACTTTCCACTCTGTGCTATATTGATACAAAGCCTTTGCTACTTCAAATTCAATATCCAAAATCCAATCCTTGGGTTTATCATTTGGAAGAGAAGCAGGCACTATTGTTGCTTAAGAGCCTTTTCCTTGCAAAGATAGCATTTTCTTTTTGCTCTCAACTTTTATCAAGAGCTTTCAAATACTTCAAATACTGTTATACAATCCTGACTGCTCTCTCTAAAAAGGGAGAAGTACCCCCATTCTATTTATTTCAAATAAGTTAATATCCTTAGTTATAAAGAGTAGATTACAACTATAGATTATAAATATCAATAAAAGAGACATATTGCTGTCAAATTCTTTCTCTGATCTGTCTGTTTGCTCATTAACTTGAAAGGTCTAATCTTTGATCTTTGGTTTCAAAGACAACAAGATGACTTCCAAATGTTTGATATGTTGTCTACTTTTACATCACTTTCCATATAAAATGTATTTTCCAAGACTTAATGGCTAAATAAAATTAGTTATAAGCAAGAGATAGTAAGCATTCAAAGTTTCCATATGATAGACTTTTTATGAGTCTGTCACTTTACCCAAACTTAGAAAAAAAACACTTTAACATGCACTCATTTCTAGCCAATAGTAGTTATTATTAATATTCTGGAATTAATAAGTTATTTATGTCTGGCATTCTTCCTACTGATTATTCAGGGAGACAGGCGGCTTATAAATATCTCATCACTCCACCGTCACAGAAATTTCATCGACAGTGCTCATGCACAGCTATTAGCAATATGAATCTAACCATTACAAGAAGGAGGAAAATCGAACATGTGGCATTAATACGCAGTCCTGGTTCCTAACCATCTGATAGGCAGATGGTGTGAAGCGGATTCTCCAGCTGAAATGAAGGGGCACATCATTTAAAACCTTGTTTGCATTCTAACTGATATCAGTGCCATATTGATATACATGATACATCATGGCAGTATTTGAACAATCTAGTTTGTTTCCGTCATAAATGTTTACAACCTTGTTTTTTTTTAATCTTATAAGCATGTTCAGAAGAGTGTATTTTTAATTTATGAAACCTACTGTTTACTTATGTTGAATTAGAAGATTAGAGAAAGCAAGAATATTAAATTACCTCAACCAGAGCAATATAACCAAGACAGATGAATAAAGTGGGTTTCTATTTTCAATAAGATGTTAGTAAAGGAATTTTAAAATTAGCCCAGGCATTTTGTGCATTAAATTCATTTATTCATTTAAGCCTTCTAGGTGTTTCTCCCCCAAGTGGCATACAGAGATACTTAATGCTTTACATAGTCATTCATTTAAAATTCTCGCTGTGTGCAATTAATCTTGCCCAACAATTTGATTCAGAAAGTAAAACATCAAAAAGCATAGCTCATTTCAACAGTCATTACTGTGAAGTAATCTTTCTGCTCCTGACAGGTCCTATAGACTTTTTGCAAAATTCTATTGAAGGTGCATTGTAAGCTCTGTATGAGTCTGAATTACAACTCAATTGAAATCACTCCAAGTCTTAGAAGAACTCTTGGCTCAATATAGCAACTTGAAAACACCAGTACCTTTTTTTCCACTCTGTCTTCTTCCTATCCTTATTTAAATGCCAGCTGTCTAAAAAACTGAAACGAATTTTCACAGTTATTTTATTTCCCAATACTTTCTATTAAATGGAAATTATGATTGAAATATGTCCATCCTCCCCATTAAATGATTAAATAACAGAAATGATAAGCAATTAGAATAAATAACTTTATTGTAAAGCAGGTGAGGCTTAAGATTTTGAATGTGAGTTTTTCTCCTAAGGGACATTAGAAAAGAAAAATTGATCTTTCAGACTATTAACGTAAACAGTCACTATACCAGTTTCCAGTTTTCAATTGGTTAAATTAGATTTTTAAATGTTTGGATTAACAACAAAAAATCTACCAATTTGGAGAAATATACAGGAAGTGTATTATAATCTTGATGACTAGTAAATCAAGTGTACATCAAGTTCAGCTTTCTTTACTGATTAGCTTGAAATCTGCAGCCTCACAGAGTTTACAAAGTAACAGCAGTCGTGAAGTCAGAGGGAGTGAATCCCATGGGGATGTCATTTGGCCACATGTAAAATCACTGAGAAATTTTCATGGAAGTTTTTGAAACAGTCAACTTCTGAACACTAACCCATAGAATCAGGCTGAAACAGAATCGATTCAAATGTTTAAATTACTATGATTTAAAATAAGAAAATACGCAATTTTTGGAAGTTAAACCTGACACAATGTTTTGAATATAAAACTTTTACTTCTACTCCATCTGTTAACATTACCACCTTTAGAAAAATATTTAACAGACACTTGGAATCTGGACTTGTAAAACGCAGAGAAGAGAAAGGCTTTATCTACTGCAACTCTTTTATTTTACTGATGATGCAACTTAGGGGCATCTAGGTTAATCATTTCTATAAAGTTACACCATTAAATAATGATAGAGTAATCCCAATTCCCCTAACTCCCTCTTCAGTACTGCCCACACTGACTCTGTTCATAAATGTAAAAAAAAAAAAATTACAGTATACAGTAAACTATGGAATCATTGAAGGAAAATGAAAGCTGTTTGCTTAAGTAGCTTATGGATTGCACAGGAAGTCGAAGTTATAGACACACAGATAATATCACAAGTATAAGTTAACCTCACTTAACAACCTGATATAAATGTTCATTTGTGATTCCATTTTATAAATTTCAGAATCTATTTGTCATGAAAACAATGATCATTCAACTGTCTTTTTGTTTAGTTACTAAGTCATGTCCAACTCTGTGACCCCATGGACTACAGCACACCAGACTTCCCGGTCCTTCACAATCTCCTGGAGTTTGCTTGAACTCATGTTCATTGAGTCGATGACACCATCCAACCATCTCATTTCAGCTGCCCCCTTCTCCTCTTGCTCTCAATCTTTTCCAGCACCAGGGTCTTTTCCAGTGAGTCGGCTCTTTATTACGGGGGCCAAAGTATTGGAGCTTCAGTATCAGTCTTTTTAATGAATATTCAGGGTTGATTTACTTTAGGATTGACTTTCAACTTTTAGAATTGACATGCAACTTTGTGCACAAAACTTTTAACCTGTACTACTGATGAAATATATTGTTCATAACATTACCCTGAGTCCTATATTTTAAATACAGAGTAAGAAGAAATAAAAGAAAGGCAAATAAATTATTTTCCTCTCTATATCTTGAATACAGAACAACTGACAAATTAAAAAAAAAAAAGAAAGAGGTAATCTTTGTCTTGAATTGTCAATAAATTGCTCTTATTTCATTATTCCATTCTCCACTAAACTGGGCACTAAAAGTTCTCACATTTGTCTATGGCCCAATATTTCTTACTACCTACATGACTGGTCAAACCAAATTACAAAAAGCATTGACCCCAAGCAGGTGGCTCTTACCAACCTGAAAGTAACTGACAGTATTAACATTCTGAAAGGATGTTTTTATAAGAGGCCACTTATCAATATATTGGTAACAGTTCAGGCCGGTAATAAGTGAAAAGAGAAAACGGCGTCATAAATTTAATTTCCTGTCAAAGAGTCACCTCATTGGCACTTTAGTCTAAGGATAATCTTTCCACTTGTTTTCTACTTTTCTCAACACCATGTAAATCCTCTGCTAAATCCTTTGATACTTCAATAAATCTCTCTTTTTCTCTTTTTCTAGAATCATGGTAACATGCAGGGCTCTGTCAGTGTATGATTGTTGATGAAGAGAGGAGAAGATGAGAAAAAGTTATAAGAGAAGTTGATTGTTTTGACATGTAAGTCTTATCTGTGGGAGTTATCCAATGATATAAATAACTGGAGACAATGTAATCATAATAAGTTTTTTTTGATGCAGTAATATAAACTTTTTAAAGTAAAAGACTCAAGAAATACACACACATATATATATTACTTTACACACATATATATAAATGCATCATTATATATATATATATATGTGTGTGTGTGTATATATATATACATATACAGGGAGGCATGGTGTGCTGCAATGCATGGGGTCACAAAGAGTTGGACACAACTGAGCAACTGAACTGAACTGAACTGATACATATATAGATGGGCTTCCCTGGTAGCTCAGTGGTAAAGAATCACCTGCAACACAGGAAGTGTACACTGGATCCCTGGGTCAGGAAGATACCCTGTAGAAGGAGAGAGCAACCCACTCCCATATTCTTGCCTGAGAAATCCCATAGACAGAAGAGCCTGGCAGGCTACAGCCCATGGGGATGCAAAGGAGTCAGACACGACTTAGCAACTAAACAACAATATATATATATATATATATATATATATATATATATAATATGTTATGTATAATGTATATAAAATATATAAATATATATATATATAATGACACATACACACTTTCTAAACAGAGGTTGGGATCTGAGTTAAGAACCGTATATAACCATGTTCACAGAATAACAATAAAGTAGGAAATGGCAACCCACTCCAGTATTCTTGCCTGGAGAATCCTGTGGACAGAGGAACCTGGCAGGCCATGGTCCATAGGGTCGCAGAGAGTCAGATATGACTGAAGCGATTAAGCACACACTGAATAACAATAGGATAAGAATGGAAAGACTATTTGAAGCAATATATTCTTCACACTTTTGTCATTACGTTCTTATATTTATTCCATCATTTCATTGAATCTCCATATTCAGCCTATAAGTAATGTATTTTTCTTATATGATTTCAAGAAAAATATGAATGGTGATAGCTCAGTTGTAGTGTTTAGAAAAGTAGGGTTTTGGTTGCTGCTTTAAAGCTGGACTATGGAAAAGAATAATTCTGATTAATTCAGAAAAATAGATACTTCCATGTGACAAGGAAGATAAAAAAAATATAGCTCTTCGTTCATAACTTCAAATTGTTCATCCTTCTCTAGAGTGTGGCAGGAAGCCTTTATCATGGCATGCTTTTGTAGTCATAGTCATGATATTTAATTTTCTTAGTGTAATTTAGACCAGTTACTTACAATGTATGATTTTGAGACAATCTTGTACTTTATTGTTCAAGAAATAAATGCTGTCTATGTTCAAAATGATTTCCCCTTTGAGGTTTGATTAGTATCAATCCAGCTCACCTAGGAAAAGAGCAAGTGGATGTCAAGGAAAATTACCAACAGTTGGCATTACATTATTCACTTCTTTCTCTCTCTTTTTGCTTTTTGCTGCAAAAATCATTACAACAGAAAGAAATATCTAATTTCTAATATGTCAAGAAATGCAAGTCTTTTGTACATTCCAATAAAACCTTTCACTTTATTTCAAAACAATAATAATTCAGAGCAACTGTTCCATTTTCCTTACATCTCTTCATTTATGAGTGAAGTTTGTCATTGGACTGATCCAATGGCTTCTCTTGACCTAATTTATGTTGTACCATGAGATTCTATTAAAAGAAACTAAATCACTGCAGTAGATTTATTCACCTTAAATAATTTAAGCTAATTGAAAAAGAACCAAACTGAAACTAAAACACTTCTCTCAAGCATTCAACTTCTGCATATCAATTAGTAATTTAAACAACCAGCTAATCATAACAGCGTCATGTGAAACATGGGCCTGTGCTGTGTACACATTTCTGTACTTCCATGAAGCTGAAGAAAGAAATAAATGTCAAATTTGAGTCTGAAATCATATGTATCTATTCTGGAGTTATTCAGTTCAGCCATTCAGTTGTGTCCGACTCTTTAGAAGCCAATGGACTGCAGCACACCAGGCCTCCCTGTCCATCACCAATTCCCAGAACCTACTCAAACTCATGTCCATCACATTAGAGATGCCATCCAACCATCTCATCCTCTGTCATCCTCTTCTCCTCCTGCCTTCAATCTTTCCCAGTATCAGGGACTTTTCCAATGAGTCAGTTCTTCCCATCAGGGGGCCAAACTATTGAAGTTTCAACTTCAGCATCAGTCCTTCCAATGAATATTCAGGACTGATATCCTTTAGGATGGACTGGTTTGATCTCCTTGCAGTCCAAGGGACTCTCAAGAGTCTTCTCCAACACCACAGTTCAAAAGCATCAATTCTTTGGCACTCAGCTTTCTTTATAGTCCAACTCTGGAGTCATTAGGCAATTCCAATAAAATATTTTCACTGATGGATTTGAGACTTTTCTCAATTTACCCAAACAATTATGAAAAGAACACATGGCAAAATGAGAGAAATATCTGGAAAATTATATCTAATCACTCATCTGGCAATACATATGGCATTTCAAATTTATAACACAACTTAAGCAAAACAAAATTTAAAACATTACTGTTATTTACAAAAGTTACTTTTTCATAATAACCAGAAACTGAACTCCTATGGGTAGGTTTAAAAATAAAGGATCTAGTCTAATATTACTATAATTATATAGTGTTCTTCTCACACTTCTTGTTGGTAAAAGTTATCAAATATCAATTTAAGTTGTTAATAGTAGCACATCAAGTTACTGCAAATTATACTATGTTAATTGTCCCATCATTATAGAACTCCATTTGTAAAAGCAATGGTCATTTTTCTCATGCGATTATTTATTTTATAATTCAGCCTTTGTTAATACCTGCAGTGTGTGGCGTAATCACTCATAGGACAGTTTTACAAAGAATTACAAAGCTTTTTGCAGTATTTTTGCCATACATCTTCCTTCTGAGAATTAGAAAATTCAAACATAACTTTATCTTGGAAGTAAAGCTTTTTGAAATATTGCTAAAGTGCATATTGAATAAAGACAACACACTTAAGCACACTTTCCCCCCTTTAAACAGCATTCATCTTTTCAAAAGCAATAGATTCTCAGTCCACACGGAGTCTATTGCATTATTCATTTCATGTGCAACCTCATGCTGGACCATAAATTGTTACTTTATCTAATCAAAGGAGACTTAACTCTACAGAAGGTCAAAGGTTTAATTTTGTGAAGTATTATCTTACGCTATGAGTTTAACCGAAAAATAGAAGAAGAAAAACAGCCAAGAAACTGGTAATAAATGAACCTTTATTGCCTCAGGCATTGGCCTAGTTAATAAACTTTCATTGAAGGTTTCTTTCAACTGTTACGGACAATGAGAGGAAAAAAATCTTAAATTACAGCCATGTGTGACTTTTAAAGCAGTCATTCTTTTTTATCTCAACCTCCCTAGCTCAGGAGAAAAAAAAGACAAAGAAAGATTGTCTTCGATCTCTTAACCAAAAATGTATGTTTCTAAACAGATGAAAAAGTGCAGATAAACTTTTCTAAAAGCAGAGGTCAGCTTTGAACAATATAAAAAAATGCATTCTTTAGGTGTTGAATCTTAGTGAACAATCTCTCTAGCTAAATGTAAAACTACAAAAAGGAGGAAGAAGACAAGCTGTTTCTGCAAATATAACTCTTAAATTGGGTCTTCTACTTAGCAAAACATGATGCTTTATTATCTCACAATTAGTGCACAAAATTCACCGTAGATTTAAAATTAATTAAATATGCTATAAATAAGTACATTATTTATGTACTGTCTCCCCTGTTTTAGACCAAAAAAAAAAAAACCTTCTTCTATTTTCAGAATCAAATACACTTAGAAGCTAAATAATTCATGCTGCTGCTGCTGCTGCTAAGTTGCTTCAGTTGTGTCCGACTCCGTGTGACCCCACAGATGGCAGCCCACCAGGCTCCCCCGTCCCTCGGATTCTCCAGGCAAGAATACTGGAGTGGGTTGCCATTTACTTCTCCAATGCATGAAAGTGAAAAGTGAAAGAGAAGTCGCTTAGTCGTGTCCGACTCTTCGAGACCCCATGGACTGCAGCCCACCAGGCTCCTCCACCCATGGGATTTTCTTCATGCTATTGTTAGGCAATTCAAATTTTTAAGAAGTCTATCTATTTAGCTGACACTCTCAACCAATAATCACTCATGAGTAGTTTGGTTTTTTTTTTTTTTTCATTATTTTCTAGAGAAGAAAATGAGCTGAATTCTTCTGAATTAATGTTCCCTTTTTTGTCTGAGATGTGTATTGCTACCCTGGTGCTTGCTCTTTTGATTTCCATTGGCATGGAATACTTCTTTTCATCCTCTCACTTTCAGTCTGTTGGTATCCCTGATCTGAAGTGGGTATGTATAACTGAACTACTTTGCTGTATACCTGAAACTAACAAAACACTGTAAACCAACTATACCCCAACATAAAATTAAAAGTTAATTTTAAAAAAACTCCCTTTTTTTTTTTTTAGGAAGCACTATACTGAGCATAAAAGTTATTATGACCTTGATGGCAATATCTTTATCTCCACACCACAGCATAAGTAAGATAGATTCTCATATGACCAAAAGGGTTCACCTAAGCTGTGAGAAAGGGAAGATGCCATTTTCTGCATTTGACTTTAGATATCCTAAAATGCCAGGGAAAGAGGCCTGGCTTGATACTCTGAACTGGACACCCCTACTAGATTCTATTCAGAAAGCATATCACTCTCAGCAGGGCACCCAACCCTGTTCCCACCTGCCAGCACATGGACAGAATTGGGCTTTACTTCATTTTAGGAACGTGTCCCCAGGACGCTATCTTGGGCCACCTTTGAATCCAAACATGATAGCTGTTTACACCAGCAGGACCACATAAAAGTGGGACCAGGCTCCCTACTAAGAAATACACTTCACACAGCTGGGAGACATTGAGTTCTCCTAGGGTCGAGGATGTAACACGTTCATAGTAGCAGCTTTGCTTCTTTACTATATTTGCCTAGAAGAGAAAGAGAGACTAAGGAGAAAGAAGGAAACCTAGAAATTAAAGATGTTTTAACATGAATTCTGAATGGAAAAAAAAAAAGTCAGGTTATTGGCATAGAAATTTGAGGGTAAAAACATAGGTCTTCCAAAAACATAGTTAAATCTGGATATCAGAAACTGAAGCAGAGTGAGGCAATTCATTTTCATTAATTACTAGATGGTTTTAGAATCAATGAATAGTTCTGGATTTCATGCAAGAAATCATGAAGTACTACCCAAAAGTGACAGTGAAAAATACTTTCAAGGATAAACTTTTTTTTTCCTGCAGTCTATTTTCTACCTAATTTGTAAGCATGCATATGATTGGGGAGCAAAAGGAAGAAAATGTGAAGAAAATGAAGGGACATAAACTACTAGAATAGAAACACTAGCTATAAATGTGTATAATAAAGAGCTATTGTATGCATTTGTGGATAAAGAACTTAGTAACAGCAAGGATGGTCATGCTTTATATAAATTTCAGGGTTTTTTTTTTTTAATTACCAGCTTTTGTAAAAGGCCAAGGAACATTTAGAAAGTGACCCCAAGGTCAGAGAAGCATGGGAGAATAATGAAAACAGGTATCACAAACCCAATTCTTCATTCCATTAATCAAAGTTTTATGGGTTTGGGAAAGTTTTGCTACAGTACACAGAGAGGATAAGAAAAAAGAAAGATCAAGGGAATTCAAAGGATTTATTAAAAGTGCAGACAGTAACTCTGACTAGTGTTTTAGCTAGATAGACACAATTAATTAATTGCAACATTGTGAAACTCGAAAATGCTGAAAGAACGTGCTCATGCCTGCAATGCAGTAATGTAGCAAAATACTTATAATCTTTCAACCACCAGGAGCTTTTGTTGGTTTTTTAACCTAATCCACAGCTTGACATAGATCCTAGGGTAATGGAACACAGTTCTTTGATTGAAATAATATCTAAACATTGCTTCACTAGCCCGGTGGCCTAGTAGAAGTCTGTCTCTCTGAAACTTGAGAAATTTAAGTTTGGAAACAAACTCAGACACTGAGCTCTGACTTGTAAGTCCTTCAAGGAAAGCCTTTGAGACAAGACTATGCCCTTTCTAGTTTAACAAGACCAAAAACAGACATAAAACTTCTGCAATAGCTTTTCTTCCAAACAATGAGACAGTCAAAACAAATCATTTAGTTCAGCCACTAAAAAGTGACTAATAAGACAACAGTACAGTGTTGACAATCACAGAAAGTCTAATATATGTCATTAAAAAGCTAAGTATTTCACCAGTGACCCATTCCACCAGCGTTCTTCATTTTCATGTGAAAATCTGAGCAATATGCACGTTATTATTACAAAGAAAGTTGATCCTTATCGTTTGTCAATTTGAGTCATGTGGAAAATGTCAAAGCATTCAAAGACACACAAAAATATCTGAAAAGGTATTAATGTATACCATATAGTAGGGAGAAATCCATATCATGTTTTAGTCAATGTGCCTCAAAATTCAATATAATGATAAAAAGCACACTAGAACATTTATTTAGTGAGAGAAAAGTAACTTGTAAGTCTGCACTTGCAGGAGTAAATACACTCTGATTAAACTCTGAAAGATAAATGCAATAAAATCTTCATTTCATTGTGTAATCTGATAAACTCAAATAAATATATGAATATATACAATTCAGATCAGATCAGATCAGTCGCTCAGTCGTGTCGGATTCTTTGCAACCCCATGGAGGCAGGCACGCCAGGTCTCCCTGTCCATCACCAACTCCCGGAGTTCACTCACACTCATGTACATAGAGTCAGTGATGCCATCCAGCCATCTCATCCTCTGTCATCCCCTTCTCCTCTTTCCCCCAATCCCTCCCAGCATCAGAGTCTTTTCCAATGAGTCAACTCTTCGCATGAGGTGGCCAAAGTACTGGAGTTTCAGCTTTAGCATCATTCCTTCCAAAGAAATCCCAGGGCTGATCTCCTTTAGAATGGACTGGTTGGATCTCCTTTCAGTCCAAGGGACTCTCAAGAGTCTTCTCCAACACCACAGTTCAAAAGCATCAATTCTTCAGCACTCAGCCTTCTTCACAGTCCAAATCTCACATCCATACATGACCACAGGAAAAACCATAGCCTTAACTAGACAAACATTTGTTGGCAAAGTAATGTCTCTGCTTTTGAATACGCTATCTAGGTTGGTCATAACTTTCCTTCCAAGAAGTAAGTATCTTTTAATTTCATGGCTGCAGTCACCATCTGCAGTGATTTTGGAGCCCAGAAAAACAAAGGTTGACACTGTTTCCACTGTTTCCCCATGTGTTTCCCATGAAGTGATGGAGCCAGATGCCATGATCTTTGTTTTCTGAATGTTGAGCTTTAAGCCAACTTTTTCACTCTCCACCTTCACTTTCAACAAGAGGCTTTTTAGTTCCTCTTCACTTTCTGCCATAAGGGTGGTGTCATCTGCATATCTGAGGTTATTGATATTTCTCCTGGCAATCTTGATTCCAGCTTGTGTTTCTTCCACTCCAGTGTTTCTCATGATGTACTCTGCATATAAGTTAAATAAACAGGGTGACAATATACAGCCTTGATGTACTCCTTTTCCTATTTGGAACCAGTCTGTTGTTCCATGTCCAGTTCTAACTGTTGCTTCCTGACCTGCATACAAATTTCTCAAGAGGCAGATCAGGTGGTTGGTATGCCCATCTCTTTCAGAATTCTCCACAGTTTATTGCGATTCACACAGTCAAAGGCTTTGGCATAGTCAATAAGGCAGAAATAGATATTTTTCTGGAACCCTCTTGCTTTTTCCATGATCCAGCAGATGTTGGCAATTTGATCTCTGGTTCCTCTGCCTTTTCTAAAACCAGCTTGAACATCAGGAAGTTCACGGTTCACATATTGCTGAAGCCTAGCTTGGAGAATTTTGAGCATTACTTTACTAGCGTGTGAGATGAGTGCAGTTGTGTGGTAGTTTGAACATTCTTTGGCATTGCCTTTCTTTGGGATTGGAATGAAAACTGACCTTTTCCAGTCCTGTGGCCACTGCTGAATTTTCCAAATTTGCTGGCATATAGAGTGCAGCACTTTCACAGCATCATCTTCCAGGATTTGGAACAGCTCAACTGGAATTCTATCACCCCCAGTAGCTTTGTTCATAGTGATGCTTTCTAAGGCCCACTTGACTTCACATTCCAGGATGTCTGGCTCTAGATGAGTGACCACACCATTGTGATTATCTTGGTCATGAAGATCTTTTTTGTACAGTTCTTCTGTGTATTCTTGCCATCTCTTCTTAACATCTTCTGCTTCTGTTAGGTCCATACCATTTCTGTCCTTTATCGAGCCCATCTTTGCATGAAATGATACTTTGGTATCTCTAATTTTCTTGAAGAGATCTCTAGTCTTTCCCATTCTGTTGTTTTCCTCTATTTCTTTGCATTGATCGCTAAAGAAGGCTTTCTTATCTCTTCTTGCTATTCTTTGGAACTCTGCATTCAGATCCTTATGTCTTTCCTTTTCTCCTTTGCTTTTCACTTCTCTTCCTTTCACAGCTATTTGTAGCCCTCCCCAGACAGCCATTCTGCTTTTTTGCATTTCTTTTCCATGGGGATGGTCTTGATCCCTGTCTCCTGTACAATGCCTCGAACCTCATTCCATAGCTCATCAGGCACTCTATCAGATCTAGGCCCTTAAATCTATTTCTCACTTCCACTGTATAATCATAAGGGATTTGATTTAGGTCATACCTGAATGGTCTAGTGGTTTTCCCTACTTTCTTCAATTTAAGTCTGAATTTGGCCATAAGGAGTACATGATCTGAGCCACAGTCAGCTTGTTTTTGCTGAATGTATAAAGCTTCTCCATCTTTGGCTGCAAAGAATATAATCAATCCGATATCGGTGTTGACCATCTGGTGATGTCCATGTGTATTGTCTTCTCTTGTACTGTTGGAAGAGGGTGTTTGTGATGACCAGTGCATTTTCTTGGCAAAACTCTATTAGTCTTTGCCCTGCTTCATTCCGTATTCCAAGGCCAAATTTGCCTGTCACTTCAGGTATTTCTTGAGTTCCTACTTTGGCATTCCAGTCCCCTATAATGAAAAGGACATCTTTTTTGGGTGTTAGTTCTAAAAGGTCTTGTAGGTCTTCATAGAACCGTTCAACTTCAGCTTCTTCAGCATTACTGGTTGTGGCATAGACTTGGATTACTGTGATATTGAATGGTTTGCCTTGGAAACGAACAGAGATCATTCTGTCATTTTTGAGATTGCATCCAAGTACTGCATTTCGGACTCTTTTGTTGACCATGATGGCCACTCCATTTCTTCTGAGGCATTCCTGCACGCAGTAGTAGATATAATGGTCATCTGAGTTAAATTCACCCATTCCAGTCCATCTTAGTTCGCTGATTCCTAGAATGTAGACATGCACTCTTGCCATCTCTTGTTTGACCACTTCCAATTTGCCTTGATTCATTGACCTGACATTCCAGGTTCCTATGCAAATTGCTCTTTACAGCATTGGACCTTGCTTCTATCACCAGTCACATCCACAGCCGGGTATTCTTTTTGCTTTGGCTCCATCCCTTCATTCTTTCTGGAGTTATTTCTCCACTGATCTACAGTAGCATATTGGGCACCTACTGACCTGGGGTTTTCTCTTTCAGTATCCTATCATTTTGCCTTTTCATACTGTTCATGGGGTTCTCAAGGCAAGAATACTGAAGTGGTTTGCCATTCCCTTCTCCAGTGGACCACATTCTGTCAGATCTCTCCACCATGACCCTCCCATCTTGGGTTGCCCCATGGGCATGGCTTAGTTTCATTGAGTTAGACAAGGCTGTGGTCCTAGTGTGATTAGATTGACTAGTTTTCTCTGAGTATGGTTTATTTATCAATATCCAAGCATCTGGTAGAAACTGTTAAGTAAAAGTAGAACAAAAAACAGGAAAGACATGGGTAGCAACAAAATATACCTGAGGCTGTAGCCAAATTCTAATTTTGCTTAGATGCCATGCTTATAATCAGAGAAGGCAATGGCACCCCACTCCAGTACTATTGCCTGGAAAATCCCATGGACGGAGGAGCCTAGTAAGCTGCGGTCCACAGGGTCGCTAAGAGTTGGACACGACTGACGACTTCACTTTCACTTTTCACTTTCATGCATTGGAGAAGGAAGTGGCAACCCACTCCAGTGTTCTTGCCTGGAGAATCCCAGGGACGGGGGAGCCTGCTGGGCTGCTGTCTATGGGGTCACACAGAGTCGGACACGACTGAAGCGACTTAGCAGCAGCAGCAGCAGCATGCTTATAATATTAAGTGATGAGAATGATTAAATACTTAGTATATGCTACCTGACACGATCACATCACTTTATAAACATGTTTAATACAAATGACACTAGAATGACAACTGAAACGCACTGTGTGTGTGCCTGCATGCCAAGTTGCTTCAGTTGTGCCCGACTCTTTGAGACCCTATGGACTGTACCCTGCCAGGCTCCTCTGTCCATGGGATGCTCCAGGCAAGAATACTGGAGTGGGTTTCCATGCCTTCTTCCAGGGGATTGAACCTGCATCTCTTATGTCTCCTGAATTTGCAAGAAGGTTTCTTTAACACTAGTGCCATCTGGGAAGCCCTGAAACAATATGCACACTGTCACAAATGTGAAGTCTTGACATAGTTTATCATATTCTAAGGAATAAGCTATGAAGCTAGGTGGGATAGCAGAGAGAAAGTAAGGAAAAATCCCCAAATTACATAATAATAATATAATCCTAAAAGCGCAGCAGTCCTTCAATGAAGAATTTCAGGAGTACAACTAGAGTTGGTTAAATCAGTAGGTCAACCATGTCGAGGACCCAAATCATTTCCATACTTCCTTTCTGCCGTCCTCAATATATTGGAAAACATCTCCATGTCAGTAAGTTGGCTACAATAATTTTAAGCAACCAAACAAAAAGAGGGGAGCTGTTTTTTCTATATATTTCTATTTATCCCACAAAGAATTCATCATCAGGACACACCTTTAAGAATCACCACTCAGAACACACTAGCCATAATTGTATCACCTGATCATGCCAGATCATGGTTGGAGAAGAATATGATTTTTTTTTTCAATAAAATCAGGATTTTGTTATAAAGGAAGAAAGTGATAAGAAGTTATTGGATAGCAACTAACAATACCTGCAATAAAAGCTTATTGAGGAATATTGAAGAAAATCATCAACTGCATCACACAGAAGCCCAAATACATTGCTATTCTAAATCTCCCATCCTTTTAAATCTTTCCCGTACTTGCTCAACAAGTAGCATGTACCCAGATTCACAGGATAACATAATTTTTTTTTCCAGGCACTATTTTACTTCTTATAGTGAAGTCCTTGTACAGAAGAGTTCCATAAAACTACAGTTCAGTTCTGTTCAGTTCAGTCTCTCAGTCATGTCCTACTCTTTCCAACCCCATGAACCACAGCACACCAGGCCTCCCTGTCCATCACCAACTCCTGGAGTCCACTCAAACCCATGTCCAGTAGCGATCTTAATTTTTATATTTAGAGCTACCAGGATCAGAAAAATGAAATGATGCTCAATTGCTTTGAGTTTCCTTTTCCACATCTAGCTGGAGGTATCCACAGAATAAATGATAAGAGGCATGCCTATAGAATATATAATATATATAATATATTTAATATATTATAATATATATTAAATATATATTATATATAATAATATATATAAGAATATATATAATATATATAAATAATTCTAAGGCATGCCTATAGAATATATAATAAGACTGTGTCCTTCATTTGATTGCTGGACAATTGAAATTATACTAGACAAGTCTTATGGAATGTGACACCAAGGAAGAGGTCTCTTTTGAGCTATATCAGTCATTTAAGTATTTCTTATGATAGTGAGATGGCTAAAGCTGGTGTTGATACTTTCAATGCTTTGATTCAGTACTAAAACTATCTCATTCATGTTCTTTCATCCTAAAGATGCAGACCAGTGTAGGAAAACTTGGAGCAGCAACTGGAGAGCTCAAGAGAGGGAAAAGAATGAGAGAGAGAGAGAGAGAGAAGGAGAGAGGCGACAATAGCTTTAAGTGTTCACATGTCTATTGCAGTCTTTTCCTGTTTCCTCTAAGATCTGAGTTTCAGTCCACCTTCCGTCATTGGTTGGATGGCCTCCATTTGGAAGATCTAATTTCTGAAAGTTTCAGTTAACTTTACCCCAGCTATAATAGAGAGGATCATGTATTGCCTGTGTCCCGCAGAATTAGCAAGAACACTAAATGACACAGGATGTGTGAAAAACGGTCATAGATGTTTCATAATGACAGTTGCCTTACTTTCTTTGTCTTGCTGTCGTTCGATCAGAGTTGGTCCTTCTGTCTTTTTTTCTTTTTTTTGCATTTACTATCCCCACTCCTGACAGACCTGCCACTACATGTGCAGAACAAATGGCAGAGCCAGACCCATGACATCACACCCATAAATCTGTCCCTTCAACTGTATTTCCCAAGATCAATAATAAAACTTGGTAGAAAAATATATTTCTCATAAAGGTTTTTGTTTTATAAGTACCTGCATTAATGAACTCTGGATCAAATTTCAAGATCATATACAATTTGAATCCACAACTTACAAAATGACCTTAGACAACTCATTTAAACTGCCCTGGAAATGAAACTGATAACTGATATCATGCTATGCTATGCTAAGTCACTTCAGTCGTGTCCGACTCTGTGTGACCCCATAGACGGCAGCCCACCAGGCTCCCCCATCCCTGGGATTCTCCAGGCAAGAACACTGGAGTGGGTTGCCATTTCCTTCTCCAATGCTTGAAAGTGAAAAGTGAAAGTGAAGTCGCTCAGTCGTGTCCGACCCTCAGCGACCCCATGGACTGCAGCCTTCCAGGGTCTTCCATCCATGGGATTTTCCAGGCAAAAGTACTGGAGTGGGGTGCCATTGCCTTCTCCGAACTGATATCATAGTGGTTATCAAAATCAAATGAGGGAATACACATAATGAACTTCTATCGTGCACAGCACAACAAAAGCACTTCATATGTGTAGGCTATCGTTATTGTTCTTAACATTAAAAGACACTAATATTCACAACACAATGTCATAAGGAAAGTGGTTTTAAGAGATGGAAACAATTTTAATACATGTTCTAAGCAAAGGGAATATGTATTTTGCAAAAAAATGCAAGTAATTTTCATTATATTACACATTATTATCACATACACATACATCACATATATATTATGATAAGAAATATATTATGGTGAAGTCACATAAAAAAAGAGGTCCAGTTGCATGGATACAACCAACATTACATAACAAAAACCCCAAAAAGTAAGTTAAGGTTTTAAATATATAGTCACTAAATCATCAGATTCGGACATTGTGTTGGCAGTCTCTTAGAAATCAGAATCTCCTAACCCAGACTCACTAGCATATCTACTTGTCCACTAACAGGTCAAGCATTCTTAGCTTCCTGCCACACACTCACATTGTTTCTTTAAGCACATATCTGATGCCCTAAATATATTTATAATTTTTATATGTACTGTGTATTCACAGTGAAAGAGCCATTAGTGGAGAAAAAGTACAAGAAGATTCAAATGGATAAAAATGCCACAGCTATTTGCCTATTATTCCACAACAAAATATAAAACAATGCATAGCAAACCCCAATCACTAATGTTACATCTACCACTGAATTGGTTTCATAGTCAATGGCTGGTTTTGTTACACCGGAAATTTCTACTTGTCAAGTAGCAAATTATATAAGTACTTGATATACTATAACAGTAATTTGTTACATGGGTTTCTGTTATCTAAAGAATAGCATGTCTCTTCCCAGAAAGTATTTTTCCCATTTCCTTACATTATTCGCTATCAATGTCAAGCCTCATCAAACATCTTCATAGATATATCATTTACTGAATAGAAGTTAAAAGATTTAACGGCTAACTTAGTATGATTTTGATTAAATAATACATTATTCTAATAGATAACAAGATATTGGGGTTTTCAGGGTACATGATAAATAGATTCAGCTTAAATATATTTTTAAATAAGAAATAACCCTACCTTTATTTGTGTGTGATAATGGAAGGTCTAATCAACTTTTAAAACAGGAAATCAAAAACTTGTAGAATGCTAAGAGACCCTAAACTCTGTCTTCTTGAATTCTATTATCAAGGCATTCTGATACAAGTTGGCAACTACACATGATTTTTCACCAAATACATTTATTCACATCATATGTAAAATTGACAGTGTATCTTCAATAATAAATTGGTAAGAATTACTTTATGTTAATAATTCTTATAATAAATTATTTTAACTTAATTAAACTTTTAAGATCCACTTATACATACAAACAGAACTGGCTATGACATTCACTTATGAAAAGTAACTCATTGGAATGCGGTAAATTTCACTGGCAATTATTTAACTATGCTACTGATTTTTACTGCTACCAAAAACTTACAAAGCCGTTTGAATTCACTGTTGCAGAGTTCCAAAGAATAGCAAGAAGAGATAAGAAAGCCTTCCTCAGTGATCAATGCAAACAAATAGAGGAAACAAACAGAATGGGAAAGACTAGAGATCTCAAGAAAATTACAGATACCAAGGGACCATTTCATGCAAAAATGGGCTCGATAAAGGATAGAAATGGTATGGACCTAACAGAAGCATAAGATATTAAGAAGAGGTGGCAAGAATATACAGAAGAACTGTACAAAAAAGATCTTCACGACCCAGATAATCACGATAGTGTGATCACTGACCTAGAGCCAGACATCCTGGAATGTGAAGTCAAGTGGGCCTTAGAAAGCATCACTATGAACAAAGCTAGTGGAGGTGATGGAATTCCAGTTGAGCTATTTCAAATCCTTAAAGATGATGCTGTGAAAGTGCTGCACTCAATATGCCAGCAAATTTGGGAAACTCAGCAGTGGCCACAGGACTGGAAAAGGTCAGTTTTCATTCCAATCCCAAAGAAAGGCAATGCCAAAGAGTGCTCAAACTACTGCACATAGCACTCATCTCACACGCTAGTAAAGTAATGCTCAAAATTCTCCAAGCCAGGCTTTAGCAATATGTGAACCATGAACTTCCAGATGTTCAAGCTGGTTGTAGAAAAGGCAGAGGAATCAGAGATCAAATTGCCAACATCTGCTGGATCATGGAAAAAGCAATAGAGTTCAAGAAAAACATCAATTTCTGCTTTATTGACTATGCCAAAGCCTTTGACTGTGTGGATCACAATAAACTGTGGAAAATTCTGAAAGAGATGGGCATACCAGACCACCTGACCTGCCTGTTGAGAAACCTATATGCAGGTCAGGAAGCAACAGTTAGAATTGAAAATGGAACAGCAGACTGGTTCCAAATAGGAAAAGGAGTATGTCAAGGCTGTATATTGTCACCCTGCTTATTTAACTTATATGCAGAGTACATCATGAGAAATGCTGGGCTGGAAGAAGCACAAGCTGGAGTCGAGATTGCTGGGACAAATATCAATAACCTCAGATATGCAGATGACACCACCCTTATGGCAGAAAGTGAAGAGGAACTAAAAAGCCTCTTGATGAAAGTGAAAGAATAGAGTGTAAAAGTTGGCTTAAAGCTCAACATTCAGAAAACGAAGATCATGGCATCTGGCCCCATCACTTCATGGGAAATAGATGGGGAATCAGTGGAAACACTGTCAGACTTTATTTTTCTGGGCTCCAAAATCACTGCAGATGGTTACTGCAGCCATGAAATTAAAAGACACTTACTCCCTGGAAGGAAAGTTATGACCAACCTAGATAGCATATTCAAAAGCAGAGACATTATTTTAACAACAAATGTCTGTCTAGTCAAGGCTATGGTTTTTCCAGTGGTCATGTATGGATGTGAGAGTTGGACTGTGAAGAAAGCTGAGCACCGAAGAATTGATGCTTTTGAACTGTGGTGTTGGAGAAGACTCTTGAGAGTCCCTTGGACTGCAAGGAGATCCAACCAGTCCATTCTAAAGGAGATCAGTCCTGGGTGATCAGGACTGATGCTAAAGCTGAAACTCCAGTACTTTGGCCACCTCATGCGAAGAGTTGACTCATTGGAAAAGACTCTGATTCTGGGAGGGATTGGGGGCAGGAGGAGAAGGGGACAACAGAGGATGAGATGGCTGGATGGCATCACCGACTCTATGGACATGAGTTTGGGTGAACTCCGGGAGTTGGTGATGGACAGGGAGGGCTGGCATGCTGCGATTCATGGGGTTGCAAAGAGTCGGACACGACTGAGCGACTGAACTGTACTGAACTGAACTGAAACCACTAAGCCATTCACTGGAAGGAATGATGCTGAAGCTGAAATACAATACCCTATCCACCTGATGGGAAGAACTGTCTTATTGGAAAAGACCCTGAGGTTGGGAAATATTGAAGGCAGGAGAAGGGGACAACAGAGGATGAGACGGAGGGATGGCATCACCAACCCGATGTACATGAGTTTGAGCAAGCCTCAGAAGTTGGTGATGGACAGGAAAGACTGGTGTGCTGCAGTCCACGGGATAGGACATGACTAAGCAACTGAACTGAAATAAATTGAAGCCACTATACTTACCGTAATTTGTTACAGCAACAATAGGAAACTAATATATTTTTATATACACAAGTATTTTTTACATAAACATGCATATATTCTTTGAGTGGAGTAGTATTAATAAATAATAGATTCTTATTCGATTAACAATATTCCCTATCTTTCTTTTTTCTTTGCAACTTTGGGATCAATGTAGAGCCAACTAAGAGAGAGAGAGAAACCAGCATAATAGGGAGACACAGTATTGATCCAAGTACAAGATTGCCAGAATTAGAATGGAAGAGAAGGCCAGGGTGCCGAGGAAGTGATGAGTCTCAGAATCATTTCAGGGAGAACGTTTGATCACTAAGTAGACTTTAGGTCTGAAAAAGAGGATTTAAGGATGACTGTTACAATCCAAAGGGCAAGATAATGTGATAAAGTAACTTCAATATTAGAAACAGACAAGAAGAAAGGAAAATGCAAGTTTGGAGTTGAATTTTTGAGCATGTTGCATTTGAAGTGAGGAGCAATTGCTTGAGAGTAGATTTTAGCAATATATGCTTTAGTTAACTCTGAAGGGTCAATGAGTTTCCTAAAGATTTAAAATGAGAGGACAGGGCAAATCCTCCAAAACTGCCTGGGCCTGCCTGTCAGAAAGGGTGGGCAGAGACAAAGATGAAAGAGGGAAAGATCCGAGGCAGCTTTTAAGAGAACAGGCCACAGGAAAGATGACGCAAAAACTGGAAGGTTCAGAGACAAATGAGATGAGAAGAAGAGAGGCAACAAGGCATCAAGCAGCCTGATGAAGAGAGCCAGACAGCTTCCCTGAAGTATATATCTTCTTAACTAATGAAGAATTGAGTGTATTGTGGGGAAGGTAGAAGATGTTAATTGCTAGTGGAGATTGAAGATGTCAAGAAAGGAGAGAAAAATTAATGGAGGGAGAAGAGCAAGCATCAGAGGAATAGGTGAAGGACTTAGCCTCTTCAAAAGAAGCCGGTGAGAATAATGCTTGGTTAACAGGGCTTCCCAGGTGGCACAGTGGTAAAGAATCTGCCCAACGCAGGAGACACAAGAGATGTGGGTTCAATCCCTGGGTTGGGAAGATCCCTGGAGCAGGAAATGGCAACCCACTCCAGTATTCTTGCCTGGAGAATTCCAAGGACGGAGGAACCTGGAGGGCTACAGCCCATGGGGTCATAAAGAGTCAGATACAACTAAGCATGCGTGTGTGATTTTGATTATTCAAAACCATTGATATTTAAGTGAAGTTCTAAATTAATAAGCTAATTTGATTTCATTTCTTTAATACATCATTAAAAGTGTAAATGAAAACTGAATGTAACAATGCATTTTTAATTCTGAGATGTTTTTGCATCATAAGGTTGTGACTATAATAAGAAATATTTGAAATATAATTTTAGGGAATGGAAAGCTGTATTTGTATTAGTACAAATACTAGCATCATACATACACATATGGACACACAAATACCCAGATATCCATGTCTTCATAAGATTATATCTATCATGCATATTCAAGAGGTGGGTACTGTGTTTTAGTCAATATTTTATTACTAACTTCTAGCACTATCTCTGGAGAAGGCAATGGCACCCGACTCCAGTGCTCTTGCCTGGAAAATCCCATGGACAGAGGAGGCTGGTAGGCTGCAGTCCATGAGGTCTCGAAGAGTCGGACACGGCTGAGCAGCTTCACTTTCACTTTTTACTTTCATGCATTGGAGAAGGAAATGGCAACCCACTCCAGTGTTCTTGATTGGAGAATCCCAAGGACGGGGAAGCTATGGGGTTGCACAGAGTCGGACACAATTGAAGCGACTTAGCAGCAGCACTATCTCTACTATATACTAGACTTTAAGTAAGCAAATGAACCCTTGGTAACTTTGTACCCAAGATTCTGAGGAGCTACTTAATTGGCATGTATCATATGGCAGAGGTATCTAATAAATGCACATGATTTTTAACATTGCATACGTCACTGATCTGTCTTTAGATCACATAAATGGAAAAGTGAGACTATTGGCTCTTCATGTAGATGGTTAGAAAACAAGACTCAACACTAGTACAGAATTTTACTCTCTGTCAGCACCCTGATAAATATTTGCTTTCTTATCTATTCCCTTCCCCCATCACAGACTACCTTTTCTTCTAAACACAAAATTAAATAATTTCATTTCTCTGCTTGAATATTTTTTACATCACCCATTGCCTACACCACAAGATCCAAAAACTTTATCCAAGGCAATATTAATGCTTTCATAATCTGTCATTCACCTACTTTTCCAGTTGCATCACCAAAAAGTTACTGCTCTGACCCCACTTGATATTCTCCGTAAAGCCGCAAAGAATTTTCATTTTTAGTATCTAAAATATACTCACTGTTTTCTTTACCAGGAATACTCTTCCTCTTTATGCATGAACACCAACATCAATTATCACCTCTTAGAAAAAGTTTTCCTGATTCACTGAAACAGAGTTGATTATGTCTTCCTCTGCTTCAACCTCTTGATTTTGCAGAAATCTCAAATATAGCTATCACTGACCTATACTGAGATTATTAACCATTTTGTCCAACTACACTGCGAGTTCCTTGAAGGCAGAACCATGACTCATTAAATTTTCTTTCTGCTCTCTCATGCCCTCCAAAGAGTAAGCATTCTGGTTTAGAATGAATGAATTAATGAAAACATTATAAGAAAAGAAAAATCCAGGAAATGTAGAAATGTGGACAGAGTTGGTCATTGTAATACACAAATGAAGAAGACAGTTTCTAGTTCCAGCAATTTATCCAAATGTTCTCACAACTCAAAATAAATGAAACTCATCTTGCTACATATTTGGTCTAGATGCTGAATTTAGCAAAATCACATACTTGGTTGAACTGTATGAAATCACTGATATTTGACCAATTTAACTCATAAAATGTTAATTTCACATGGTCAACTTAAGAGACAGCACCTGGTGGCAGAAATTCTCCATTAGCAGGGGTCTCTGGAGAAAACGACACAGTAAACCCACTCCTGAATTCATGTTCAAAAGAAACATCCTTTCAAATTTACTCACATGAAAAAGCACTCCTCCCAGCACCTCCAAACATCAGCTGTTCCTAAAGTCAACATACTGCATTTACCAAAGTACTAAACGTGAACTCTTACCAAAGAACAACAGAAATAAGCTAAGCCTGAGTAAGATTGTCAGTACATTCAGCACCAGCTCTGTTCCCTAATCTGTCATTTCCTTTTATCCCAGAGCCTAGTTCACTTTCAAGACACAAAGCAAAGGTGGGTGCAGAGCTCCCTGAGCCCCTTTACCTACAGTAATGGGTACACCTGACACCTGCATCATCTTACCCCCGAGGACCGCACTGCCTTCTTAAAGCTTTGCTTTATGGTGGTTTCTTTCCAGATAGGCTTGAAATATTGGAACATTAAGGCTGCAAAAACAAAGCCTTGGATTGAATATTTCTCTCTAAATATATTGTTTACTTATCTATCTACCTATACATACCAAGAGATCACTGTCTTAAAAATCAAATATTTCTAAGTATTTACAATCACTTTTTCTAAATACTATTTTCTCAGTTATAAAAAAGAATCAGAACTGACAAATCACATTGAGTTTTCAAAAACCAAGAACCACCATTTAGAAAGTACTATAGCGTAAGCATCATATTAATAATTGTACTATACATGTAGTATGTGTAGGGCTTCCCAGGTGGCACTATTGGTAAAGAATCTGCCTGCCAGTGCTGAAGACATAAGAGCACAGGTTCAATACCTGGGTTGGAAAGATTCCCTGGAGGAGGGCATAAGCAACTCATCGCAATACTCTTGCCTGGAGACTCCTCACATTCATAGGAGCCTCATAGGCTACAGTCCATAGGGTTGCAAAGAGTTGGACACGACTGAAGAAACTTAGCACACACGTACATAGTATGTGTAGTGTGCACGTATATGGCTAAATGCAAACACACACTCACACACACACACAAGCTATTCCAGATGAGAAGAATGAAGTGCAAAGGGTTAAGTACCAGTCCCAAAGCACACAACAAATAAATGGGGTCATCAGAATTCAAACTGCACTTGTCCACTACAGAGTTCACATCCTAAACAATTGCACCCCAAATGGACCTAAGTGAACTAGAAGACTGACCACCAAGGGCAAATGTAATGGACAAGTACATGGAACTTAAAGTTTCATAAATACTGAATTTTACAAATGTTGAACTCATTGTAAGTCTGAAATGCCAGCATTTTGGCCATTAGCTCACAAAGTGATTCCAAGTACGTAAGTGAAGTAAAGTGAAAGTTGCCTAGTCATGTCCAACTCTTTGTGACCCCATGGACTGACTACACAGTCCTTGGAATTCTCCAGGCCAGAATACTGGAGTGGGTAACTGTTCCCTTCTGCAGGGGATCATCCCAACCTAGGGATCAAACCCAGGTTTTCCACATTGCAGGAAGATTCTTTACCAGCTGAGCCACCAGGGAAGCCTCCAGATACATAAAGAGTGAAGTTATAGGAATATTGAGGAAACAAAAATCCTTCTAACACAGTGCAAAATCATAAAATGGTTATTTGATAAGGAATTGAAGGAAGAATGACGGAACATAAGCTTAGAGAAAAATCAGGAGGTTTATCTCCTGTTAAAGAGTACCTCTTACTTTCCATGTGTACGGATGTCTCATTCTTCTGGGGTTCCATATGGTAGCACTGATGTGTGTGTCTGTGTGTGTGTGTGTGTATGTGTGTGGAATGTGACCTCTACTGTAGCTTAGTCAACTTTTAAAAAAAGTTAAATATGCAAAACTAAAAAATTTTCAAACTGTTCCTTTGAAACAACTGAAAACAATGTGTTTTCCTTTCTGTAAGAAGACTTCTCTGATGGCTATAGCTCTAAGGATACAGTCTGAATTTCTAAGCCATTATTGCTTGCCCCACTTATATGATACATATGTCATGCTGCTATGCTGTGTTATTATATCATCATTACTATTAATTACCCTATGACTAAAGTTTATCTCTCAATTAAATGTTATCCCTTGAAAATCAAGTTATCCTTTGTTAAACTCTTATAGCAAGCTGACACTGGTGATATCTCTTTCTTAACCCCCCAAAAAAGGAAAGGTTAGAGACAAGATTTAAAACTATAAAGAAATAAATGGTTCAGAAGTTAAACTACCTAAAAAAATAAAAATAAAAAAAAAATAAAATAAAATGTAAGTTGCTTTTTTGCACCCTCAAAAAAAATAAATAAATAAATAAAAAATAAACTATTTAGTGCTCTGAATAACAATGGTCCTAAATAAGAATACTATTTCATTCTTTTCCTTCCTTTTTTTGTTTGATTTAATTTGTTGGTATTTGAATTTCATTCATATTCTCAAGAAAACTTTATTAAATGTCACACTGGTTTAAACCTGTGGCGGATTCATTTCGATATTTGGCAAAACCAATACAATATTGTAAAGTTTAAAAATAAAATAAAATTTAAAAAAAATTAAAATAAATAAATAAATTAATGAGTCAAAGAAAAAAGTTAAGGAAAACTTCTGGAAGGGCCACAATTTTTATGAAGTACCTAAATAAGGAAGAAGATTAAAAAGTAAATTTTAATTGGCAAATAATTTAAAGAGTTTGACACTTCTGTGACACACTTCAAAGTTTATCACTAACAATTTTTTTTAATTAAGCTATTCAGGATTTATGATATAGGTCTTTATTCAGAAGTAAATCATTCTTTCATCTTTCTCCTTCTCATCCTGTTCAGTTCAGTTTCATATTATATTTGACATCACTGGTCAGTCAGTCAGTTCAGTTGCTCAGTCATGTCTGACTCTTTGCAACCCCATGAATCGCAGCACACCAGGTCTCCCTGTCCATCACCAACTCCCGAAGCCTACTCAAATTCACGTCCATTGAGTCGGTGATGCCATCCAGCCATCTCATCCTCTGTCGTCCCCTTCTCCTCCTGCCCCCAATCCCTCCCAGCATCAGAGTCTTTTCCAATGAGTCAACTCTTTGCATGAGGTGACCAAAGTACTGGAGTTTCAGTTTTAGCATCATTCCTTCCAAAGAACACCCAGCACTGATCTCCTCTAGAATGGATTGGTTGGATCTCCTTGCAGTCCAAGGGACTCTCAAGAGTCTTCTCCAACACCACAGTTCAAAAGCATCAATTCTTCAGCACTCAGCTTTCTTCACAGTCCAATTCTCACATCCATACACGACTACTGGATAAACCATAGCCTTGACTAGACGGACTACTTCAAACCAATCTTAAGTCAGACTTCCTATATCTATGACAAACCTTGCTCATTTTCTCTTCTTTCTATATTCTTCCTCTTCAAGTGCCCTAATTATACTTCTCTTCAATTTTATTTTCCTTAATCTGATCACTGGTTTATAACTTTTCTTCTGCCTATTGAGAAGGCAGAAAAGGCCAAAACTTCCTTTTGTCAGTAGATAATTCCTTAACCCTGGAAAAAATAGCTAATTTAATTGCTTTTTAAAGCCATCAGGTTAAGTCTAATTTAAATCTTCCCTGTCTGGTTTACCTTACCAAAAACATCTTTTTATTTCTCCAAACATTTCTTAACAGTCTATCTGTATTTCTGGGTGCATGCCTGTGTGCTAAGTCCCTTCAGCTGTGTCCAAATTTTTCTGACTCCATAGACTGTAGGCTGCTAGGCTCCTCTGCCCATGGGATTCTCCAAGCAGGAATACTGGAATGGGTGGCCATGTCCACCTCCAGGGGATCTTCCTGACCTAGCGATCGAACCAGCATTTGATCTTCTATTACATCTCCTGAATGACAGGTGGGTTCTTTACCACTAGCACCACCTGGGAAGCCTTATATTTCTGGGTAGAATGTGATAAATATATATGCATTACTTATTTTATATATATATATGAAAGAAATGCTCCTCCACTACTTCTTAGCTATGGCTCTTTGAGCAGCTTAACTAACTCAGGACTTGGATTCCTTATGTTAAAACCCGGCTAATTGCATGCACTGTACAGCATTTTTGTGAGAAGTGAATGACAGGCAGGATATAAAATGCCCCCTCCTACTCTAGTGCCTTGTACATAGCTGGCATTCAATAAACACTTCTCCTTTATCCCTTTTCATAATTTCCTCTAATGCTCATTTGGCTTTCTGGCATAAAGACACACACACACACACACACACACACACATATGTAATACAAAATGAACCAAATCACAAAATAATTAACATAAAAGTCTACCTAATGGCCTTAATTTAGTTTCAAAAGAACACTTATGAACCTAAATATTAATAGTTCCAGACAAAGTCAACAAAAATGCACTTAGATACCTAGTCCTAAGGAGAAAAAAACCCTGAATAGTATTAAATACATTATTATAAAATTTTTCAATGACTCAAATATTTCTGAACATTACCACTAGAATCTTAAAAATAGTATAGCTATAAGTCACTAAACGTCATGTTTGGAACTACTGTTTGGTGATAATAATATTGGTTTAATAATGGTCTATAATGTAATAAAATCAGATTATATGAGTCAATCCTAAGGACAAGATAGTAAATAGTTTTCATTGCATATTATGT
Organism: Bubalus kerabau; assembly: GCF_029407905.1. Taxonomy (NCBI): domain Eukaryota; kingdom Metazoa; phylum Chordata; class Mammalia; order Artiodactyla; family Bovidae; genus Bubalus; species Bubalus kerabau. Next base: position 46,871,902 of record NC_073635.1, read on the forward strand.
ATCATGGATCTCCTATGACAGAATCAAATTGACTTGAAATTTGAATAAAGATTCAGTACATATTTATATGATGAATATCAAATCACAGTTACTTATTTTAATCTTCACTTGGTTTGAATATTCTTAATATGTCTGAACTATTAGCAGCAATATATTCTCATTCAGATATTTAAATGTCTAAACCTTACATCTTTGTATTCCCAAATCTGGAAACTCTATGATTTGAAGAATAAGGTTCATTGGCATGTTTTCATTTTGCAAAAGAGTAATACAAAAACAAAGTATTGTTTCAAAGATTTGATTTCTCTAAAAAATGTCTCTATGAAACAAACACACCCCCGTTCCTTGATATATGTGGACATTTTAAATTATTTTAGTACATTTTCCAGATTCCAAACATTTTTCTTTACTCTCTTCATTTTCCTTAAAAGAAAAATTTAGCCCAACTCTCCAATTAGGGTATCAGAAATCTCAGGAAGCCTCATTAATACCTTTGGGGCTGTAGCAATATCCTACAACCAGAGTATGAGATTCTTAGGACCATAATATAAAGTAAGTTACTATCTTTCTGTGTAATCAAAATTAGAAAACAAAGTGTTTAGAACTTAACTATGAGGCAGATATCAATTTACAAGACGAATACCCCAAAAGTGAGAGAAATGGAAAGAAAGAGAGAGGAAGGGATAGAGGGAGGGAAGGAAGAAAAAAAGAAAGAAAAAGGATAATATCTATATTATTATTTTTTAAGAAACTTGAAATACAAACAGTGACACAATTATCATGTTTTTGATCCTTACTAGGGAAGGACAGCTCACAAACTTACAAGCAGCTATTGTTACATTAAAGCAATTTTAATGCTCTAATAGAAGATTCTGTATTTGCAATGGAAAGTTACTTGAATTTCACACTATAGAGCTGTTAGTGGTAAGTAATTATACAACTGTATTTCCAGTGATGGAGTCCCGTAGCTGTGCTTGTTCCCTTCCCAGTGGAAAATATCTTGTGAAGCAAAGAGCGGCTAAGGGATTCAAGAGGAGGAAAACACATACCATAAAATATAATTAAAAATTGTGGAGGCTGCATATGACAAGAATAACCATAAAAAACAGATACAAACCAGCTGGCTGTTAACAACTTCTGAGTTATAAAAATCTTAAACCTGCTGTAAAGCACTCAATTCGATTTACATAACCACAGAGCTGACATTCCTTTTAGGCTCCTCTGTTGGGGATTATTTTGACATGTTTTAAAGCAACATAAAAAGCAACTGTGAAAGGAAGACATGTATCATTTTACACTGGAATTCATTCCTGCCTTAAGACCGGACTTTCATACTTTAATCTGAACCTCTTTCCTTGAACTGGAAAATATCTTTAATGGCCACTGCCTGTCTGATTTTACAGTATTATTCTTCAGATACTCACATTTCTAATAACATTGATGCTTTCTGTCTGTGTCCTGTGTATTTGAAACACTGGCCTTACACATTTTCAGCTCAGTGGTACCCATCCAAGAACCAATATCCATGGTCTATAGAAGGGAATAATATTTTGGTCAACCATGACTAAAACAACTATAATTTCTTAGGAAACTAATGATGCAGACAGCATTCTACAAAAGTAACATAGCTTGCTGTAGGGAATTAAAAATAAACAAAATAAAATAAAATCAATCGTACATTGAGTGAAGTTTTGATGTATAAGTGCTGGCAGCAGAAATTGCCCAGAGGACAAAATGAGCTTTGCTGTTTGATAATTTGCTTGATTCGCTATGTTGCTACATGCAGGGCATTTTATGTCTGACTTATATTTAGTCCAGTCACCTGCTTAATGTTAGAAGGGTTATAATTATAAACAAGAGCTCTGACCATACAGCGTATCAGTATTTCAGATCTGACATAGAATATGTATATTCAATTGAGGTTTACCTATTAGACACATTTTTAGTAATAATTTTATTTACAGATATAATAAGTAACAAAATCATTCTACTTTTACTAAAGTAAGCATATGCATTGGTGTCATGTGATAATAATAGCCCCTTAAATGAATACAGTACAAAGATCAAGAATGTGTAGTCATGCATTCAAATTTTCACTCTGCCATTTTCTAGCTTTTCTGATCTTGAGCAACAAATTTGACTCCCAATTTCCTCATTTATGAACTGAGGTTTTATTTCGTGTCACAAAAATTTTGGGAAGATAATGTAATGTATGAATGCTTAAAAATAAGTTATAACTTTAAATGAATCTGTAAAATAATATTCCATGTTGTGTGTAAGCTGTCTTTGTTTTATTAGATTGCCCTAGCAATTATAAGAACTCTCCCAGCTCTTTAGCCCATGAGATTATTTAAAACAGAAATTACCATTAAGATCAACAAAAAAATCAGCTGAGTTTGGTATGGAAGAAACAATAATGTGCTCAATTTTAATCACTGACAAGTTTGAAATGACAACAGAAAATTCAAGTACAAATATCTAGTGATGGATGTGAAATGTTTTGGAAAGTATAATGAATAAGAGTGATGACAATAATGAAAAAGAATATAAAGACACTACAGAACAGAATATAAACAGTGAAAAGAAAAAAAAAGATAAAGTTTTATGAAATCTCTCCATAAGTGTTTCATAGTTGTTTATTATAAAGTATAACAGTAATGCTTTGGCTCCATCATTTTGTCTTAAGTAAACATGAACTTAATCACTGGAAAATGTGTTAATACAGAGCAAAATTGATTCCCTGGGATCTTTTAAATTTAATGTATTAGAAGTAAAATTTAATGCTTTTATTATTTTGTTGCCTAGATCTGCCAAAGGATTAATTTGAACTCCAAGAAAGAAGACTGAACGTTATTTAAACTGTGCCCTGGAATGTTACGGCCATTTCTGCACAACAGAATGATTAATGAAGTGTTACTCAAATAGACAATCATGTATAAAATTACCCAAATTTATACATCTAAATTTGATTTAATCAAATGTGTGCATTTCAGATTTCAAAAAACTAATTCATCAGTTACATTGTTTCTGTATAGTATTGGAAAGGAATATAAACTTGTGAAACTTGCTAAGTTACATGTTTCCAAAATAAAATATCAAATAAAATGTTTTAGATAAAATGACTCCTTGGGATTATTTATTTTTATTTTGTCTGCATGCTGAAAGTTAGAACTACTACTACTCGTAATAACAATGCTTATGAAATTGTCTTAAATGTAAAAAAACAAAAATACTCTATAACATACCTGGGAGACAATAGTCAAAATATTTATAGTGAGATATCAAAGCCTGGTGGTCCACATAGCTTCTCAGTAGGCTAATTTTCATACTTTCTTTTGTGCCCTGTAAATCTTTTTTTTCATAAGTGAAACTCTTTGTCCTATCTCCTAGAACATTGAACAATTAATCTATATCCTTTTTAATATCCAAAGACAGCATCCCTAAAGCCCCATGACTTCTCTAAATATCTTCATTTCCTTCAACCATTCTTAAGAAAATAAGTTTCAGTACTGATTATTCAATCTGGTCACACTGCTTTCTGTTGTGGCCTCTCAAGACACAGTAACCATAAATGGGCACAATACTGTTGATATGGTCTAAGCAAGTAAGGCTGCTGCCAAAACAGTAACATGTAGAGCCTACTGGCACCCCCATAATTTATCAAATTTAAAATAGGCAAGAGAACCACCATATTGGCAACAGTACATTGATGTTTTACTCTCAGATGCAAAAATCATACTTAGGTTATAAACATCAAATGTATTATTAAAAAATGTCTAGAGTAAAATGCATTACTGGTGAAAAAATATTTTTTAAAATCATGATATAATAACCATTAATGAACACAAAGCTGCTCATAAGAATGCATGGTTGTTGCACAGTGAATTAGGAGACAAACTTGGCAGTCAGGTTAACAATGCTGAGCAGAAAAATCAGTGACAAACTTTATTTGTCTGTAAAATGGAAATCATAATAACTACCCAAAGTATAGGAATTGAAAAGTGAAAATGGCTCAGCTGTGTCTGATTCTTTGCAACCCCATGGGGTATACAGTAAATGGAATTCTCCAGGCCAGAATACTGGAGTGGGTAGCCCAAGATCTGGGATTGAACCAAGATCTTCCCGCACTGCAGGCTGATTCTTTACCATCTGAGCCACAGGGGAAGCCCAAGAATACTGGAGTGGGTAGCCTATCCCTTCTCTAGCAGAACTTCCCAAAGCACCCAGGAATCCAACTGGGGTCTCCTGCATTGCAGGCAGATTCTTTAACAACTGGGCTTCCCTGTGGCTCAGGTGGTAAAGAATCCGCCTGTGATGCAGGAGACCTGGGTTCAATCCCTGGGTTGGGAAGATCCCCTGGAGAAGGGAAAAGCTACCCGCTGCAGTATTCTGGCCTAGAGAATTCCATGGAATGTACAGCCCATGAGGTCGCAAAGAGTCGGACAGGACTCAACAACTTTCACTTTCAGTTTCTTTACCAACTGAGCTATGAAGGAAGCCCATTATAGGGATTAAATGAGCTTACATATGTAAAAGAACTTACTAACTGAAATCTAATACGTGCCAATAGATGGTAACAATTACTAACACTTTAATATACTGAAAATTGTATTCTCATTAATGTGTGAGAATGTGCATAAGTGTGTGTAACTACCCCAAATGAGAAAAATATTTATCAGAAGCCAATAGAGGAATTAAAATCAGAAAGACCAGAGACAAAAATTCAAAAATATCAATCAGTTATCTTTTGCTACCTTGTTTCTCTAATCAGACTTAAGCCTTTGCTAAACACAAGGTTTCAACAACCTTGACAATTAAACTATTTTAAATAAAATTCAAGAAGACAAGGGGGAAGAGGAGGAGAAAACAAACAAAAAAAAGGCTAGGTTGAAAGAATATCAGGTTGGGGAGCAAAACTTGGGTTCCTATGAAAAGCATTAGCAGATCTTTAATGCAGCCATTAAAAGTTTTCTGTTCAAAGAGTTATTGGAGAAAGTACTCGAGTTAACAACTGAACAATTAAACATAAACTACTATATCACGAAACACAGGAGCAGTCAGACTCAAAAATTTAAGAAAATGTATTTAGTGGTTGAGGTTAATCAGAGTCCCACATTCCCTTAAGAGGGCCAATTGTATAGATTAGAACTCTACTAGGCTTTTAGAGTGAAAACAGATAAGAAATAAATTTTAGAGACAGCAATCGTTCAACATTTTAAAGACCAATTCATCATTACTTTGCTAATGTTTGATATAATTTGCATGGCCATCTCAAAAAATATAGCCAGGTAGGTTTCCAAAGAGTGCAAAACATAAAGTTCATTAATAATCACATAATTTTTCAACTCTAAAAGGGATTTAAGTGACTTACTTACTGGCAACAGTACACTGAGGCTTGATTCTCTAATGTAAAATCTTAGGTTGCAAATACCAAATGCTATTGTTAAAAGTCTCCTGTGTGAAGTAGATTGGTGAATACACGTCAAAAAAAATCATGATCAAACCTGGCACTTTTGTTGACAGACTTTGTAGTGAGGTCGAAGGTGTAATTAGGCCAGAAAATTACTTTCTCACTACTAAAATTGTTCCCTTCAGGTCTTGAGTTATCAGTCCAGAAAATTTCATTAAACACTAAATTCACTTTAAGACAACTGTCAAAATTAAGCAGAGGTGAGTCAAGTCAAGGTCCTAATATTCAAATCTTTCATTTGGATTTGAGAGTCAATGTAAAATAAAAACTGCTATCTATTCATTTTTCTATCAAGACTCAACTTTTTGAAAATTTCAGAAACAACTTGTTTTTTTCCCTTTGAAAAACAAGATGAAGTAGAATAACAAAATAAATGCAGAATTTGAAATGCTTAATAGGCACAAACTGTTGAAATTGTTTCTAATTCCTGTTCATTGAGATCTTAATATGAAACTGGTAAAAACGCAAGTGCTCACAAGCATTGCAAATACAATGCAAAGAGAAAAAAAGAATCCAAAACCTAGATTTTGAGGACTGATAAAATTTGGAATGGTACCAATGATGAAACTGTGATTCCACCATATTTGCTTTAAAACAATCCTGAGATAATATACTTTGTTTGTAAACAATTGGTTCACCACATTTTGAAAAACAGCAAGACATAGGCCATTCTGGTAAATATTAACGTTCAGAACACAAGTGAGCAAGGACTCAACATTTATAAACAAAAATAAAATATGTTACATGACATGGTGGAATTACAAGTAACATAATTTCTTATTTTTCCAAAATGAGGCAATAATAGCTTAATAATTAAATATATGAAATATAGCTCCGACTATTTTGTCAATTATATCAAATGAGTTAGTGTTCAATAAACTATGATGAAAAGTATTTCTCTAATTCTTGGAACCAAAGAACTTACACTGAACTTCCCTTGGAGGCCAGTTGTTACAATGTCTCAACCAAGTAATGTATCAATTGCACAAATAAGTAATAACATAGAGATTTACTACTAATGAGGGATGGGACAAATGAAAACCCAAAGAGTAAACAATTAATAAAGGTTTAGGAATTTTCTTCAATTATTTGGGGTAAAATAGCATGATTCTGTCTTAATAAGTAATACTACACTATGCTTGACTATTCATAAAGTTCAGAAATAATTCTAAAGCAGGAAACAATTGTAAGTCAGCATTACATTATGCAGCAAATGCAATTTTTTAAATAAAAAAGGCTTGATAGGCTTTTCCATAAACAAAGGATAGCCATGTTAGAATTAAAATTCAAACACAGTGGCTTACTAAGCAATTAAGCCTGATTATAATACTAAAATTTAATTTTTTACATCATTCATTCTATTCTTTTGCTAACTCTATACTAAGCCTCCAAATCAAAGCACTGAACATATCAGCTATTTAAAATATAACTAATTTAAAATAAGTTAAGCTTCTACCCAATATCAAACTAGTGGTTAGAATACCTACAATACAAGAATATGATTTATCTGTCAAATATATGAAGTCGTGGTGTGAGTTTTTCAAATTAAGATTAAACATGTTAATACAAACTTGAAGCGTTCTTCAAGAATTTGACTCAATTATCTTAAAAAGTCTTTCATTTTGATTCATCCCGTTTCAATTCTACTCAAAGTATAAATAGCCTCTAAGGTAGATAATGTGCTCCTTGGAATGGATTATACAGTAAATAACAGGGTCTATAATTACCCTTCCTTGAATCCAATCCTCGAGTGAGGCCTTCTCTTCAACTTAAACAAATCATTTAAACCACTGGTGCCTTAGTTAACTTGTATGTAAAATGGGATAAGCAAGACATTTTTCATAGTTTGTTGTAAGAAATAAATTAATCTTTAGATGTTAGCAGATTTACTATTATGTTAATAGTTACTGAATAAATGTTTCCATTCCCTCTTATTTTAACAAATTAACTGCATTGATTGATGAAAATATTTTAATTTAACAGTTTGACTAGATATCATGCTAGAAACTGAACAGAGTGGTGAAAAGTATAGACATAGCTACTGTTTTTACATATAAAAGTGCTTGAACTTTTTCAGCAAAATATACATGTATCTGATAAATTGGTTTCATTTCTTTTCATTGGATAGTATGTATAGACAAAGTTTTAGAGTAAATAAATGATATAACTGCAAGAATATCTATAACAAAGACATACAAGATGTACCAAGTAGATTAACTCAAGGTAAAATTTTGAAGCAAATCTCATATATTTTCACTTACAAAAATATTCTCTTTCTGTGTTTTTCATCTGCAATATGGCCATGGCTTTTATAAACCACATGATTAAGACTACAAATTGGAAAAAGTTTTCAAAAATGTTTTCTAGAAAGTAAAGTTGTTTTTGAATGTATTCATAGGGTTTCCAAATATATTACTTAAGAAATGTACATTGTCTTTAAGAAAGGCATGCTTACAGAGAAAATAAGAAATCAGTTAAAAATATAATGATTATTAATGAAAAGATGGCATAAAATTTGTCAAAATAATGAAGTACCACACATGCTAGTTAATGTGGTGTTTTAGGAACAAAACTAAATGAGATTAAGTTAAAAATGAGGCAGCTGCTGATGGCAGATTCTAGGTACAGATTTTTTCCACATAGCATAGCATCAATATTTATTCATGAAAGACTATAACTGAAGCTATTTTCAACAATATTTTGTGAAAAGAAAATGAAGAGAAAAACAGAAGCACACTCAATTCTTAACGTAGTTAAGATCTCACTTTAAATCTCTCTGATTCTTACAGATAAAAGAAACTTGAACAAATAATGGTAGCCCATGTCACATATGTTTAACTATAATCCTGAAATTTAAGACATTAATGCCTAGGGACCCCCGAAGCAATATATTTCCTTGAATTCAGGCCAAGAACAACATTGGTCTAGGCAAAATTAACTGGATGGACAGTTAACACTTTCAAGGAAAACAAAAATTACCATTAAGAGTATAGAATAGTGCACTAATGGGAGTGATGATACTGACCATTTTTATGATCAATTTAAAGAATATCAAAAAAGCAATCTGCCTTTTTCATTAAAATATCAATATTGGTATTTGGGAGAAGTGTACATTTCTAAAATGTCTACCTTCTAATAGTCCTCGCTCATTGATACATATAGTATTTTATTAGAGATGATTGATGTGAAGCTCACTGTAATTTCAAAAATTCATAGAATATTATTATGTCATGAAATCCATGCCGAGAAAGCAATTGCCGTTATAAATCAAAAAGACAACTCATATGGACAGGTCATATGGTAACGGGTTCTTCTTGGAATGGTATCCTTAAATGTAATTTATTCAATAAGTAACTTAAAGGTTAGGTATGATGAGATGAATCTCATCCTCAAATAACTCCAAAATATTGTTATATTCTAAAAGGAAAGAGATCAATTTTCTTGGAATTTAGAGATTCTTGCATTTATATGCCTTGGAATTAACATGGTTCTGTGTAATTCTTCTGAAGTGTTTTTACACCCTAATGTAATCCCCTGGAAAGATTTCATTAAGCAATATAAGATAATAAATAATACCAAAGACATTTACAGCTTTAATACGTGAGTGAAGGTTTCCAATAGGACAGACTCTGAAAACCTTCACAATGCCACATTTTCACATTTAGAAAATAGTTTTCAACTAGATGTTTTAACAGGGAAGAATGACTGAAAAATTTACTTCTAGGGAATAATATTTCTCCAGAAGGAGAAAACATGCTATTGACTTTAATATTAAATATTATACATGCTTAGAATCTTGACAATTTAGCATCACTTTTTTGAGTCTAACCCAACATAGTCATTTATAATCTCAAAACCCTTTGGAAGAGACAAAGATTCTTACATTCCTTTTAATGCTTAAAAACTTCACACTGTTCCTTTAAGTCATATCCTTACATCTCAGGAGGCAAAGTCAAATCATTAGAAAATACATATTTAGAAAAATAGTCTCTCCACATATATTTGCATTTCTTAAATGAAAGCTAATGGGAATATGTTTGATGGAATGACATTCCATCAAAGGATTTGATGTTAGGAGGCATTTCAGTGAATAAAAATTCTAAATATCACAATGATCAAAAAGTAATCATTGACATGAGAAGATTATATCAGGAGAAAAATATTTTATTTGAGCTAATTGGAAGATACAAAAGCAATTTTTTTAAAAAACAGGAGATGCTTACTATCTGATTCCACAAATAAAGGAAAGGACATATCATCTGCAGAACTGATGTGTTCAAACTGATAGATAAATAACTGGTATTCTACTTGCTGCTGCTGCTAAGTCGCTTCAGTCATGTCTGACTCTGTGCGACCCCATAGACGGCAGCCCGCCAGGCTCCCCTGTCCCTGGGATTCTCCAGGCAAGAACACTGGAGTGGGTTGCCATTTCCTTCTCCAACGCATGAAAGTAAAAAGTGAAAGTGAAGTCGCTCAGTCGTGCCCGACTCTTAGCAACCCCATGGACTGTAGCCTACCAGGCTCCTCTGTCCATGGGATTCTCCAGGCAAGAGTACTGGAGTGGGGTGCCATTGCCTTCTCTGGGTATTCTACTTGGAACAAGGCAAATGTCCTGTTTTGAGAATTGTAATAAGACCAAATCTCAAATGACACCTTGCTATATAAGACTTTGCAAAGTGTTTGTGATACATTAGCTCATCACAAAAGTCCTACCAAGTAGGAGATAAGGCAGATATTATGTTTGGTTTGTACATGATTAAGTAAGTATTTCCAAAGGCAGCTCCATATAGGAAAATAACTAGTAAATTGGAGTCACAAAATTTGAATTGGAAACTGTCTCTAGCACATAATAGTGAAACTTTGGACAAGTCTCAGCATTTTTTTCCCTCTTTTCTAAAATGATGTTTTATGTCCTAGTATCAGCCTTGTGGGGTTTCCTAGGTGGCTCAGTGGGTAAAGAATCTGCCTGGAATGCAGGAGACATAGGAGATGTGGGTCTGATCCCTAAGTTGGGAAGATCTCCTAGAGGAGGGCAAGGCAACCCACTCTAGTATTCTTGCCTGGAGAATCCCATGGACAGAGGAGCCTGGTGGGCTACAGTCCACAGAGTCGTAAAGAGTTGGATATGACTGAAGCGATTGAACACTCACACATACATCTAACTTGTAATTATTGAGGCCAGGTAGTGTTAGCCAAGGCCACATTGCTAGAAGTGATGAGGAAGAGAATAAAAACCAGACTTTTCAGTTACAAGTTAGGAATTACATCACAGCATCCTGTTGTTTAAAAAAAAAAAAAAAAATGCATGTCTTTAGAGAAAATTATAGCCTACTAATTATATTATAAAATCAGCGACGGTAAAAAGATCAAATCCATTTTGGTGTTCTCTAGGAATCTGGTTTATGGTAACTTTAGTTAAAATGTGAAATGGCACAAAAGTAGATCTGAAAATAGTTTAATCTGCTGTACATATCCTTAGCCATATATCAACAAGTGAACATGATAAAGTGCTCTCACATTAATTATACTGACTACTTCCTTAATGAAGTGCAAAAGTGTTTGCGTAATCTGATTCAATTTATTGAATTAGGTTACAGTTTTATCATTTTGAAAACTAGCTTATTGTTTACTTTACAGTATATGTCAATTCATTCCCAACAATTAATAGTACAGCATACAGCTGAAATCAATTGAAAGCAATCTTCATTTTTAAAGTCTACTAGCATTTGTGGTGTGCATATTTCAAAGAGCAATATATGACAGTTTGAACATATAACAGTAGCAATGATATTTCATATCAATAAGGCTTATTCTGCCACAAACAAAATTTTATAAAAAGAAATTATTGTAAGCCCTGAAAATAAACTTGTAATAACAAAATTTTAGTGTTAACTAATTCTATTAGGATTATCTAGAGAGCACATTACATGAATTTGAATAAAATGCCAAACTAAGACTTCTAAACCTAAGCTATACATCTTTTTAAAGTTATCAGTTTTATTCTTAAATCCAAAGGAATGATAGTCTGCAATAAAAATCAGTAACATTTGGATCAGCCTGTTTAATTACATTAATACTACTTTATCTTTGCCGAGCTTCATCATTTACAGAATACTGTTATAAATTGTGTCATTTGACATTCATGGCAATTTAATGAGAAAATAATTTTGAGATAAAAAGACTCTTTATACATGAAAAAATAAAGGATCAAAATACTTGACTGGTTCAATTATTATAATTTTTAAAAGTTGATTGTTGGAAGTATTCCACAAATTTCAAGAACTGACAGGGAACTATATTCAATACCCTGAGATAAACCATGATGGAAAAGAACATAATAAAGTATATGTATATATACTTTACATATATTTTTTTATATATATATATCACTGAAACATGTTGCTGTACAGCAGAAATCAATACAACACTATAAATCAGCTACACTTCAATAATAATAAAACTGACACTTCTCTTGGAGACTTTATTTTTTATAGTGGAAACTCAAATCAAATTAATTTATAGTAAAGTTCAAGGTCTTTCATTTAAATCCCTTTAAGAATTCATGCCTTTCTGTTATCAATTCTGATGATCTTTACTGGTTAAAATAATATTTTTCACCCTTCATTCCAAATCCTACCATGGCTAAAAATATTCTCTTATATAATATTTAATGATTGTCATTTTATCCTAGTATTAATCTTACAGCTATGGACCCCTTCACAGAGTACTCATAAGAGAAGGACAAAGAGAACAAAGGAGCATAAAAACATTCAAAATTTTCTTTAAATTGGAAAAAATGTATTTGTGAGCCTACAGTCACAGTCTTGCCCATGAATTAACCAACCCATCTATGAATACCAGGGTAAGAAGCAGTATGATAGCTTATAAACATGAAACATTCTTCTCAAAAGTAATGTTTAAAAACCATCTCAAAAACTATGAAAGAATATGACTATAAAACCTTGAAGGATGCGGTTAAAAGGATGGATGTCTTTTAACCAGAAAGGCACCATACAAAGTTTAGAAAATAATTCAAAGTAAAATAAAATAGAATCATCAAATTTTATAATTAGAAAAGAATAAGACTGCCTTATTCAATCTACCTCCTTCCAATGCAGAATTACTTTCAAATTTCCCCTAACAACAGTAATTACTAAGAAAGGAAATGGAAGGTTGGTGGTCCGGGAATGAAGGAATTTGTTTTAAACTATTACACTTCTGTACTGTGAACAGTATGGCCAACAAAAAGTAATTAAATATATATACTATCGCTAACTTTTCATCCCACTTTCCTATTAAACCCTTCTGTCAAAAGGAAAAGTTAATGTTTTAAGAGTAATAAGCTTCACTTTTAGATAGTTCTCCTTGTAGCAAGACTTTCTTATGGAAGCCATTGTAGACGTCTATAATTACTGTTCATCAGTTAGATTTCTGTCCTTGAAAGAGCACAGTATGAATCGACTCCATCATTCACTTCAGATCCTCTGTAACTCTTAAGACTAAACATTACCATCATTTCCCAAACCCTATTATCTAGGCTATTCCCTTAATGATCAGAGTTTGTCAATGTCCTACTAAAGACTGGGGTGCCATGACTGAGCATAACATTCCAGATGTCATCTGGTGTGCAGAATAAAACTATGCTGTTTCTCTTTCTCCAGACTTCATAGCCTTAACCATGAAGCTTAGGTGTCTAGCACTTCCAGAATTTTTATCACAACACTGGTTTATATAGCTGCACAAACAAATAAAATCCTTCAGTGATTTTCATTTAAAATGTTTTCAAATCAGGTCTTAGGTTCATTTACAACTAGAGCAATAATGCTTTGGGAAAATGAATTCAGGTTTTAATAATATAGTTACTTTTCTGACCTTTGCCAACTTTATTTGCAATGTTTGGTCCTGTCAACACTTGCAATTAGCAATTCTATTCTTTACAAAGAAGAGCATAAAAGTTGCAAAACATACCTCAGTATGCATGGAGAAAATACAAAGAAATTTCAACACAGAATTTAAATCCTTAGTAGCAAAGCTAGAACATTTCATTAAGGAAATAAATTGAGGTTTGGGTTAGCCAAAGGGAGAAAAGCTTACCAAAGACAGAGAAGGAAACTAAACAAGAATTCTGTTTATCTTGTATAGCTTTTGTTCTACAATATCTTTCAGTTCAGTTCAGTCGCTCAGCCGTGTCTGACTCTTTGAGACCCCAGGAATTGCAGCACGCCAGGCCTCCCTATCACCAACTCCCGGAATTCACCCAAACTCATGTCCATCGAGTCGGTGATGCCAACCAGCCATCTCATCTTCTGTCGTCCCCTTCTCCTCCTGCCTCCAATCCCTCCCAGCATCAGAGTTTTTTCCAATGAGTCAACTCTTCACACGAGGTGGCCAAAATATAGGAGTTTCAGCTTTAGCATTGTTCCTTCCAAAGAACACCCAGGACTGATCTCCTTTAGAATGGACTGGTTGGATCTCCTTGCAGTCCAAGGGACTCTCAAGACAATATCTTTAGGGATACTCAAAATATATCTATAGCAGATTTAGTTGTTTTTCCTGAATGAATTTTATTTAATGTATTCATCATTTCTCTTGATTGAAAAAGTGAAAGTGAAGAAGAGTTTTTAGTGGCTCAGGCAGTAAAGAATCTGCCTGCAATGCAGGAGACCAGGGTTAATCCTTGGGATGGGAAGATCGCCTGATGGAGATGGCTATCCACTCCAGTATTCTTGCCTGGGTAAGTCCATGGACAGTGGAGCCTGGTGGCCTATATAGTCCATGCGGCTATACAGAGTCTTTGGTTATTTATTTATTTATTTTTCTGAATGAACATTATTTAATGTATTTCTCACTTCTCTTGATTAGGGAAGGAGCCATGTGTGTGTGCTCAGTCGTATCTGACTCTTTGACTCTGTGGACTGTAGCCCACCAGGCTGTCTGTCCATGGCATTCTCCAGGCAAAAATACTGGAGGGGGTTGCCATTTCCTACTCCACGGGATCTTCCTGACTCAGGAATTGAACCCACATCTCCTGTGTCTCCTGCTTCCAGAGGTAAATTCTTTACCACTGTGTCACCTGGGAAGTCTAGAGAAGGAAAAAAAGATAGTAATAGCACCTCCTGCTGGTCACTAAATTAAAGCAAGCAGTAAAAGACAAGACCTTGCAGGAGGCAGGAACCTGGTAGACTTCAGTTCATGGGTCACAAAGAGTCAGACAGGACTGAGCACGCAGGTAGGCGCTAAAAGACAACAAGTGACATGTTGTATAAATGAGGGACTAGAATATTTTATGCTGCTGCTGCTAAGTCGCTTCAGTCGTGTCCAACTCTGTGCGACCCCATAGACGGCAGGCCACCAGGCTCCCCCTTCCCTGGGATTCTCCAGGCAAGAACACTGGAGTGGGTTGCCATTTCCTTCTCCAATGCATGAAAGTGAAAAGAGAAAGTGAAGTCGCTCAGTCATGTCCGACTCTTCGTGACCCCATGGACTGCAGCCTACCAGGCTCCTCCGCCCATGGGATTTTCCAGGCAAGAGTACTGGAGTGGGGTGCCATTGCCTTCTCCGAGAATACTGTATGAGAATCTGACAAATAAAAAGATAATCCACAAAGCTCTGGCTAAATCCACACACCATCCACCAGCATAATCAAAAATTGACCCTTAAAATCTGATTTGCTTTTCTCAATGTAAATAAATATCTCTTCTGTCACAGGAGACATCATATTACTAAAAAAGAAGCAAATAATATCCTGCAATTAGTCAGTTAAGTATATTAGCAACTTCATTACTACAAAATCTGCTGAGAGAGAAATTTAAGTGGATTATAACTCTGCGTATGGACCAGTGTAGGCATAGGAGACTACAGAACTCAATAGAAATTTGGAAGAAGGAAACAAATTAGGGAGGAAAGGACTGTAATTTTCTTCTAAATTAAGTAGATGAGAGGCCTGTCCAGAAGTCTAGTAATATGTGATTATTCAATTAAATCTTTAATAACAATCTTTACTTAAGAACTTTGAAAATATTTTAATTTATGCTAGTAATAACCAGGACATATAATAATTTGACTGAAATGCTTGATTATAATATATACCACATATTTAATAAAGTAAATATATTTATTATCTAGTCTTTCATACTAATGCAATATTTACAGTTAGTTATGAGCTACATATTATTCACGTATGTATTAAATTAGGTGTATACCAAGATACTGTGGGTACATTTATATATATGCAGGAATTTTAAAGACTAGTATATTCTATGTTATCATTCTATTCCTGAAAATATTGCTTCTTTAGAACATCAATTTAGAAATATTAGTTTCATCAATTACTGTTGATAATGCTGAAATGTAGACATCACAACCCACCAACAAATAATGCCCTCCATTTACCTAGTACACCTCCATCAGGCCCTAGACTCTGCATCTTTAATCTGGATCCTAACTGTACTTAAATGGGTTTTATAAACTGCATTATAACACCAATGTTGAAATTTGTAACTCTGAGGTTTAATCATGTCTTACAGAAATCCCTTGATAAACATATATTAGCCATATTCCTGAAAAAATACTTATGTTGAATATCTGCTTTGTGGCTAGCAGTACTCTACACAATGGCATACTATGGTAAACAATCACCAAAATCCATTTGTATGGATAAATTTCATACCACACTTGGGGCCCTCTTAATATCTCAACCAGGAACTTTCTGGGTGTGGAAGGCTGACAAGGATCCCAAAGTTATGCTCACATTTTTTAACCTGTGAATGCCTCCTTAAGAGGAGAGTCTTTGGAGATATGATGACATTGATGATTTTGAGATGGGGAGTTGATTTTTGATAATCTGATGTGTCCTAAATACATCCACATGTATCCTTTCAAGAGAAACAAAAGGAGATTTACACACACACAGATACACACACAGACACACACACAAGAATAGGTGGAAATTACGGTCACAAGCCAAGGGAAGCTGGAGTCTCCAGAAGCTCGAAAAGGTAAGGAAACAGGTGCTCCCAAAGAGATTCCAGAGGGAGTGTGGCCCCACCGATAACTTGAGATGGACCTGTGCTGCTTGTTTTTGAACGGTGGCTCAGACGGTAAATCATCTGTCTACAATGTGGGAGACCCGGGTTCGAGCCCTGGGTTGAGAAGATCCCCTGGAGAAGGAAATGGCAATCCACTCCAGTACTATTGCCTGGAAAATCCCATGGACAGAGGAACCTGGTAGGCTATAGACTATGGGGTCGCAAAGAGTTGGACAAGACTGAGCTACTTCACTTTCACTTTCAGAACTGTGACAGAATTAATTTTTTATTTATTGTAGTCACAATATAAGTGGTAATTTGTTACAGTAGCCACAGGAAACTAACAGAGTGTTCAGTACAAGTTTTGAAATTAAACAAATTATGTGATGAATTTCAAATTTAGGTTAAAGTGCTCACTAGTATCTGACTCTTGCGACCCCATAGACTTCTCCAGGGGTCAATGGGATTCTCCAAGCCAGAATAGTAGAGTGGGTTAGCCTTTTCCTTTTCCAGGGGATCTTCCCAACCCAGGGACCGAACCCAGGTCTCCCGCATTGCAGGCTGATTCTTTACCAACTGAGCTATCAGCCTTCCAAAAAGGAAAAAGAAGATAAATTACTTAAAGATAAATTACTTTCTTTTCAAGAAAAATTTAAAGGGAAAAATACTTGAAATTCTGGTAGCTCAGTGATAAAGAAATGCCTGCCAATGCAAGAGATGTGAGTTTGGACCCCTGGGTTGGGAAGATCCCATAAAGAAGGAAATGGCAACCCACCACAGTATTCTTGCCTGGAAAATCCCATGGACAGAGGAGCCTGGCAGGCTGCTTGAGTCCATGGGGTCTCAACAGAGTCAGATAGGACTTAGCCACTAAAGAGCAACAACAAACAACATGCATCAGATACTGCTAAGTCAAATGTGTTACTTTCAAAATGTCCAATGATTAAGTTTCACAAGTATTTCCTACATACAGATGTATGAAAATACATACTTATATATACTGCATGAACATTAATGTCTTAAATGTTTTGTATCATATTTATTCTTTGAGTAAGGCATTCAAAAGATTTTTATGTTTAAATTATTAGTGAAGATGATCAACTCATTTGTGACTGTTTTACTTGTTTTTCTTACTTGGGAGCCTCTCCAGGGAATACAATGCATTTGTTATGATAAAGTTCTCAATATGGAAAACACATTTCCACATAATGAATTTTTCCCTTGGAAGTTGAAAAGCTTAATGAATTTAAAATATTACAAATGTTGATACTACAAAAAAAAAACAAAAACAGGTAGTTTGGATGCTGTTGCCAGTTGGTAATATTTAGAAAGAAAAATAAAGCCTATAAACTTTGAAAATGTCTTTGAATTATAAATCCACATGAGAATACTTTCCTACTATTTTTTTAAGATGAAAATATTTCAACAGAATTGACTCTTGCTAATACTGCCCTAGCATAGCATTATTTCCACAATAGTGAAACTGCATTTATAGGTTCTTACTTTTTAACCATAGTGCCTCTGTGTTTACAATTGCTTTTTTTTAATCCTGATCACATATTGATTATTTGCCTACAAGGTCACAGTAAGAGAAAAGATGTGTCTAAGAAGCAAAACTACGAATCATCTATTCATTTAACTTGATGTATTTGGAAAAAATAGGTAATGGATAACTTTTTTTAATGAAAAAGGCAAATACTGAGAGTCACTGAGTTATTTCTTAAAACTTACATGAAAATTGTGTTTCAAAACTAGTTTGCATTCTGCCCTAAAGATAAAGTCAAGAAATTGGCCAAATATGCTATCTCAAATTGCACTCCTGGCACAGGAGGGGAGTATTTAGAAGTCCTAAATAACCCTTTCCTTAATTGTAAAATACACATGATTCTATAAAAAGTATGAATGTTACGGAAATTCTGTTGCTAGGATGAATTTATTTCAAACTGGTATTTATTATCAAAAATGATTTATGATATGTGCTCAGTCCAAATAAATGTAGAGAGCACTACAGGAGGTGTTGTGTTGTGAGACTCTACAAAGAACCTTCTTTCTTTCATTAACTTCCACTTTTGGTTGCTATGGCACCCAGTGACAACCATAAATTTAGAAATTATCACCATCTGCCCACGCCCCCTTCTAAGGTTACACACAAGCCCACTTGAACAACCAAAATAGCAAACAAAAACTCCATAAGCAATTTTACAGTTTTTTATTTTCAAATTATAGATACCTAAGTAAATAATCCTAGAGCTGGGAACGCACTTTTTAAAAATATAGTCTTTTTTTTTTTTTTTTAGAAAAGCAAATTCCTTAAGGAAAGATTATAACTTAACTACAGTGTTCAGTTGTTGAAAAGAAAAATGAGGAAATGATTAGAAACAAATTGATCGATTTTTATAAATTATCAAAATAAATAAACTTTTGTCAAGGACCAATTCAGGCAACCTCGAAGGTGAATCTGTATCTATTATGCTTTCAAATGGTAATATTGGAGTACAAAAGTACAGGTCAATATTTATATGCAGTCAATGATGTAATCTTATAAAGGATTTGAGATTTGAGAGTGAGTTGTTTTCTTCTTTGTTCTTTTGAGGTCTATATGTTTTTGTACTTGTTTTGCTAGTTTTAGAACAATGATTTCCAAGTCATTAAAAGATATTGATAAAACTATTGTGCATGCTAAGTGGCTTCAGTTCTATCCAACTCTTTGCAGCACTATGACTGCAGCCTACCAGGCTCCTCTGTCCATGGGATTCTCCAGGCAAGGATACTGGAGTGGGTTGCCATGCCCAACCCAAGGATCAAACCCATATCTCTTACATCTCTTGTATTGGCAGGTGGGTTCTTTATCACTAGCACCACCTAGGAATTCCTGGGAAAAAGATGTTTTAACTCCAAACTCACAGGTCAAAAATATAGAGAAATAGCCTTAAACTACTTTGCTTAATGTAAAAAAAAAAAAAAAAAGTTGCTATATCATTTTTTCAATGTTTCAAGAAATAACATATTTTATCTTTCCCACTTTGGGAAAAAACAGCATTTTACTTTTAAAGAAAGTAAAAAATATAAATAAAGTTCTGGGACAAAATGTCTATATATCCCTATTGAATCATATTCCCCCAGTACACTAAGTACTCCTTGGGAGAAAAGTGTTACACGCTTTTGTGAACTATATGATATCTTTACAATGATTAAATTTCCAGCTAATGTTTTAAGATAGAATAAACATTCTCTAGGAGTTTAAGATATTATTCTGTAGTCTCTAAAATTTAGAGACTTCTCCATCTAGAAAAACTTTGTGCAAAAAGAGCAATCATAAGAATATATTAAGATAGCATGATTCATGCACAACAGTCAAACTTCTGGCAGTTTCAAATCTTTGGCCAAATGTCCAAAATTTGAATTAAGTGAATTAGGCAACAGTGAGCTCACAAGACTTGTTTTAAAGCCATTCCCTGGGCTCTATAGAGTATTAAACTACCTAAATCCACGTCTTCAAATTCAGTCTACTCTCCTGGTAAGTCCCCATTTCCTCATCCTTCTCTGGAATAAGACTCTTAAGGCTTGTTTCAATGTAATGAAGTGAAGTAACTCAGTCGTGTCCAACTCTTTGCAACCCCGTGGACTGTAGCCTACCAGGCTCCTCCCTCCATGGGATTCTCCAGGCAAGAATACTGGAGTGGGTTGCCATTTCCTTCTCCAGGGGATCTTCCCAACCCAGGGATCCAACTCGGGTCTTAACCCAGGGATCAACTCGGGTCTCCCACATTGCAGGGAGATGCTTTAACCTCTGAACCACCAGGGAAGCCCCTTTCAATGTAATAGCTCAAGAGAAATCTTAATTTCTGGGCTCACAACATATTAGTAAGAACAAAAGTTTTTTAAAAAGCACATAAAATGTATGAAATGGTCCTGCTTCAAAAATGAAGTGATGAGTCAAGTTAAAATTACCTTCAGTATCTCTGTTCACCAAGTTAAAAGATATTTCAGAAAGGGATCTATCAAAAATGATTTAATATTTTGATTTTGAGTTTTGGCTTGTGATCTTCAGTTGTTTCAAAACTTCTTACCCCAAAGTTACTTGATGGTCTTAACTGTGGAAGGTGCTGCTATACTTAGATCCTGATGATATCATCTTATCTCACCATCTCTTAGGTGGTGAAGTATTTATTGTTTTCACCTTAAAACGCTGGCAGGCAATTCGGAACTAGATCTTCCCTATTTCAATACAAAAACAATCTAGAATACTTTTCACCCCAAACATAACTGATTAGTTAGAATCAACACAAACTTATCAAATACAAAATAATGATTATTAAAATGATTATTTTTAAAGCCCCAGACATATTCATTGAGAAGTCAAAGACTCTTTCTTCTAGCACACCTGAGTCTTTCAATCATAAAACATAAAAAGCTAAGATTTTCTTTCCACCTTGTCTGCACAGTACCAATCCCCTTGCCCAAAATTTGCAAATCAGAAAATTTTATTTAGTTAAATAAAATGTTCATCCTTAACAAAATGCTACCTATTTCATTCCTAAATATCAAATTTGGAATTAGAATTTCAGGCAGTAGGATTCAGTCACTTGTGAATCATAACCTAAATTAACAAATAGGAATGATGATACATGCTCTGTAATTAGGTTATTTTCAGCTATTGATTTCATTTTTCTGTTTCTCAATTTTTCACCTGCAAGCATTAGCATAAAAATATAACTCTTCATTGGAAAGTGAATCATTTACTTTTAAGAACCTTTCATATCTTACTAAAAAATGTAAATACATAAAATGAACAAATAACTTCGAATTCAACTCAGTGGATGTTTGATTAAGGTTCATAAAAGTGAACAAACTGTTCAGACACTGTCACAAAAGTAAAGGTGAGTTAAAAGAGCCATTCCTTCCAAGGAGCTTTCAATGCAGTATGGAATGTGAAATAAGACACCCATGATTATATCACAGCCTAAAAAAGACAAGTGTTACAATAGAAAAAGAAAACACTAACATGGGTATTCAGAGGAAAAAAATGAAGACTTTCTCCTGATCTTGCTAATTCTTTTTACTGTTCCAGTTATTGTTAAGTGACACTTACATATTTATATGTCTATCTCAACAAACTTTCATGATGGCAAGAATAAATAAATTCTATATGCTATATAATAATAATTTCATTATGACTATTAGTTTAATTTGTTCTGAGTCTGGATGAAACTTGGAAAGTGAGCAGACATGTGTGAGTAAATAAAAGAATTAATGAACACATTCAGGTGGTAAAAATCAAATGAGTTATTTTTGCATGCAGTACATTATTAAAGTTGTTTATGACACAGAGCATGTGGTCAAGAGTATTCTTTTACTTGCACATTGAAAAAATTCTAATAATAAACATCTTTCTAATGTTTATTATTTCTAATAATAAACATCTTTCAGATGTTTCTAATAGAAATAGTTTAGGAAAAAATAGGAGATATTTCTATTTGACATAGTTATGGTCTTTTGTTTGGATGCATGTTAATCTAGTTTGGAGTTTTTATGGAATGAAACATAAGCTTAGAATTCAGAGATCTGGGTTTGACTAGCCACTGACAGTGATCAGCTGATTGACCTTGGGAAAGTCATTGATTCTCTCTGAGCTAGGGATAATAATTTGTTATTTGATATTAGCAAGAGAATTAATTAGAATAAACCCTAGAACTGTGTTCAATTAAATGTTTTTCATTTTATTTTAAATAAGGAAATGATGATAATCATAATGCAGTTTTGAAATAAATTCTCATCAGTAACATGGTTTTAGTGTGAACAAAATATAGCTGATGAGTGTAAACATTTATGTAAACACAGGTATATATGAAAGCAATGGTGTTGGCTGATTTTGAATATTTTAGGCATCAGTCAGTAGCACGCTTACCTGTTGGTGGGATTATCCCAGGAGACATAAGGCCCGGGACAGAATGTGGCATGATATGAGAGTTCTCTGGGGAGGTGACACTTTGAGTCCTCTTAGGAGGCCTTCCAGGTCTAGAACTGAAACAAACAAACAAAAAATTTTTACAATTAAGCTGTTGTCTTACACATCATTTCAAAGTTGTTTCAAGTGGTAACATGGACTGTAAATAAATTTGTTTCAAGGACGGTTGGTTTTGCAGTTAGATGTAATAGACTTCCATCACTAATTAGATTACATGCTGAATTCATTTTCTTCATTGAAGATCAGCCACTCTTGATGCATAATTCATAGCCTGCACCTCGTTACCTGCTTCTTCATATTAATATCTATACACAGTTTGAATTGCCTCGTTTGCATATGCTAAAGTTCTGCATGCAGCCTTCAGCACGAAAATTATGCACTAACTTGTAATAATTATTACAGTCAGCCTGCTATTGATTTATGAGACTTTTAAAAACCAAATATGTGTAGTACTTGTAATGAATGATATTTTAAGGTTCTTCAGGAAATTAAAAGGCAATGGCTGCCTAAGGAAATGTTCTGCTTGTTTGATTTAATACTACAGTTAGCTGGGAGGTGGAATGAAAGAGTGATTCAGACCTATAGCACATTTTTCGATGATATGTTTTATTACTTTGCACTGCTAGCCTGATATCTAGATGATAAATGACAATACATATCTAATGTGTGAAAAGGTCTTGCAATTTCTTTATTTTTTGTCATTTAAAAGATAAGTCAAGTTATCATTTAACCCTTATTCTATTTAAATGAAGAGCCCCACTAGGTTGCCTTACTTTAAATATACTAAAAATTCTATTGGAAATGCTTAGGATTATTTGTAGGACATCATTAAGAAATGGCCAGAGTAGCATCTTATATCTGACTTTAGAATAATTAAAAATCCTGTTTGTGTTTTAACAGCACTTTTTCGCTTGCCTGTTTTACAAGCATAATTTTTAAAATTATCAAAGCAGAAAGTGAAAAGGATACACATATTCACCATTCTTGTATAAGGAAAACATGAAGAATATAATAGCAAGTTTTGAAGCAAACATAATTAGCATTATGTTTCCTCTGTCTGCCTCTGTATCATGAATGTTCCTTTACGAAAGGCTTTTCTGTCATTTACTGGCCAATATGTGCCAAGATATAGCAAAACCTCCAGATGCATCCTTCATAAGTTAACATTTCCATGTAAGCCTCAACTGAGATCCTTTGCCTTGTCAGAAGAGTCAAAGATCCTATCTCTATTATTTAGTGTAAGTAATATATGTAGTCATTTAACAAATATTGTATTTGCTCTTTTTTTAAAGCAGTGCACTGTGGGGGCTAATTTGGGAGAACGAGTTCTTAGTCTTCAAGAGCTTATACTCTTGTCAAGTGGGACAAATCTGGTACATAAAGAACTAGGATGCAAATTCAAATGTGCTGTGTCCTAACCAAGTTGCAGTCTGAACACTAATGTGGAAAAGCTGGATAATGATAGATAACTCCCTGTTGGAGTTAAGATATCATGGCCCTGGGAGATTAGAACAGAATTCTGAATGATGAGTTGAACATGGAGAGAAAAAGAACAGAAATCACACTTGAGTGGGAATGTGAGAAAGGAATGGAAACCTGAAAATGTGTGAACGTACAAGACTGTTTTTTCCAATAAGTTGAAACAGGTCAAATAAAATAAGTGGCAGAAATCCATACTGTAGACTTACTGCCTAGGGCCAGATCCTGGAGGACTTTGAACCAAGAGCAAATAGATTGTGTATCTGTTTAGGCAGCTAACCAATAAGGACACTGTCCTGTGAATACGGACACATCTCTCAGGCTACTTATTCTCTGTAATTACTCTTCATCCTCAGTTGATTCTCTAACTTATATTATGAGCCTAAAGCCCACCAACAGTGCTCTGCTAGTCTCCATTCTCCCTGAGTGATTTCTTCTATTAACATTACTGATATGATAAGGAATAACTGCTAAATCTTATCTACAGCCTGATCTTTCTCCTGGGATTCACATGGATTAATGCCTGTCTACTGCTTATGTTCTATAATAATCTAAGATTCAGTTTGTCCAAATTTGAACTCGGCATCTTCTCCATTAAAACCTACTTTTCCTTGGTTAATCAAAATGGCACCTAATTGACTAACCCAAAAATCCAGGACTCGGCTGTGTCTTTCCCTTCCTTTGTACACTCAAATATTATCCCAATGAAAATATCTCTCTATGCCCACACCTGTATTCCAGATCAATCCCTCCTTCCTTATTTGATCTACTATCACAGCTCTTTCAAGACCTACCCTCAGCTTTGCCCCATGCTAGAGCTGAAAGTGAAGTCTAGATAACTCTCCGTACTGATTTTGGAAGGATTTTTTTTTTAATCATGTTTTTCAACTGTTTAAAGGCATCAGTGACTTCCCAGGTGACACAGTGGTAAAGAATCTGCCTGCCAAAGCAGGAATCACAAAGAGACATGAGTTCAATCGCTGGGTCAGGAAGATCCCCTGGAGTAGAAAATGGCAACCCACTCCAGTATTCTTATCTGGAAAATTCTATGGAGAGAGGAGCCTGGCAGGCGACAGCCCATAGAGTCACAAAGAGTTGGGCATGACTGAGCAACTCAGCACATACACAAAATACCAATAGTTCCCTATAGCATTGGCACTCCTTAGATGGCACCCCACTCCCGTACTCTTGCCTGGAAAATCCCATGGACAGAGGAGCCTGGTAGGCTGCAGTCCATGGGATCGCTAGGAGTTGGGCACAACTGAGCGACTTCCCTTTCACTTTTCACATTCGTGCATTGGAGAAGGAAATGGCAACCCACTCTAGTATTCTTGCCTGGAGAATCCCAGGGACGGGGGAACCTGGTGGGCTGCCGTCTATGGGGTCGCACAGAGTTGGACACGACTGAAGTGACTTAGCAGCAGCAGCAGCACTGTAACAAGGCCTTTCAATACTTAGCCCTGGTCTACATTTCCAATCTCATCCTGTTTTTCCTACATTCATTGCTTATATTTGGCCTTAATGAACTTATTATCAGTGTCCCATGTTGCTTTGATCTCCTAATATACTACCTCTATACAAGTCACTATTACTTCAACCCACCCTCAGCCCCCTTTTACTGACTAAACATTCATCATCCTTCCTACCAATGCCTTCTATTGAGTATTCCTTCTATGCACTATGATGGTTCATGGCGAATAATTCTATTTTAGCCTTTTCTGCACTAACTATAGTAATCTGCTTATTTATTTCACTCCCAAGACTGTATGGTAGAAAGTGTACTTTTTTTTTTTTTTTTTTGTCATTAAAATGCCTCAGTTAAAATAGCTCACTGTATGTATTTAAATAAATTTTAATTCAATTCGTTAAAACTTTCACTGCAATTCTTCAAATTCCTCACCAATTCCAGTAGTCTCCAAGATTCCAGGAAATGAAAAGTGAGATGCAAAAGAAATTTGGGATTCTGAGTCTAAAGATGCTAAATATCCATCTGAAGCTCAGAGAAAAATAAGTATCAAGAGAACTCAAACAAGATGCCATGAAAAAAGTGTGAAAGGAAAAGGAAGTTAAGATTTGAAAGTTTTAGTTCTTGAAGTTGTTTTGCTTTTAAAGAAGATGAAACTGTTCAGCAGTACTTTATTATTCAGGCCACAGGAGCTGACTTCACAGCCCTCACTCAGGAAGTAGAAGTCAGGCTACTAAGTAGGAACACTTTATTTCACACTGTGATTAGGAGAGACCCAGTGGGCTCTTTTCACCCTAGATAGCTCCTGCCCAATCTATCAAGTTGCCTCCAACCTCACCAATAGAGATTTACTGCTTTTAGACTGGAAGATTTAAGATCTTTTAAAGCCTTCCATTAAAATGCAAATATCCTTGGTGGTGGTGAAACCCTAAAACAATCTACACACACTCTACTAGGGATGACTTTGCAATTAGGGGAGAGCAGGCAATGGCAACCTACTCCAGTACTCTTGCCTGGAAAGTCCCATGGACGGAGAAGCCTGGTAGGCTTCAGTCTATGGGGTCACTAAGAGTCGGGCACGACTCAGCAACTTCGCTTTCACTTTTCACTTTCATGCATTGGAGAAGGAAATGGCAACCCACTCCAGTGTTCTTGCCTAGAAAATCCCAGGGACGGGTGGGCTGCCGTCTCTGGGGTCACACAGAGTTGGACATGACTGAAGCGACTTAGCAGCAGCAGCAGCAATCTTAAGATACCTAGGTAAATAATAGGGGAAGTGGGAAGAACTCCAAAGAAAGATTTCCAAGGAAAGACAGGTCATTTATCCTTTTCCCTAAGAACAAGAGGAAGCTCTTCTTGGAATTATAGGAGACTTCTTGGTTGCTGGGGAAGTTAGGTTTGTTGATTAACAAGACTTTCCTCTATCCCTCATGACCTATAGTTAAGTCTCCTTACTGACAGGCTTGGTGTATTACCTTTACTGCTCTCTTTATCACTAACTGCTAGAGGGTTTAAGTCTAGAAAATCTAGGAAGATAACTTAATCATAAAATACTTAGATATTTAAATTAGTTTCAAGAGAGATTTAAGGAACTTCCAGGAGAAACTGTGTAGTTGCAGTGCTCAGAAACATGGGTTATACTCTCTGGATAGATCTCACTTTAAATAGTAGTTCTAACCTATTTATTAGAAGGTGTGACCTTGATCAAGCCACTTAACCTCTGTGAATATCTGACTAAATCAGCATTTTTTTTTTTAATGGGCCTGTTTGTTTTGTTAGAAATAAGTTATTCTTGGAAAGAAAAACAACAACTTCACTGAAAAAAGGAATGAAACAGTTAGCAAAGGCACTTCTTCAGGGAATGATCAACTGCCTCAACAGCAGACACCTTCAAGCCTCCTTACTACACCAGTAACCCAGCTCTACCCCCAGAGTATCAGAGCAGCTGAACTCTCTTAGTTCTAATCAAAGCAGAAGACCTCACTTAAATAAATTATTACCCTTAATAGCTTGACTGAAATCAAAATTTATGGCTTTGGTAATTGTTTTTGCCAGCTTCACACATGAGCCACAGTGCAGACTTGAGTATTTTCACCTGCTTGCATTAAGAGTAGAGTAATCACTAGAGATGACTGCACTTAGTATCTCACTTACCTAGGAATCCACTCAGGCTTATGGTTTCCTGCAGTTCCACGAAATCAGAAAGATTTCTTTTCCAGAGAGATCAGTGGGTGGGTGTCTCTCCTTTGTCTACATCATTAAATCAGTCTCAGGCTAATCTCTGTCTCTCCCCTAACTGTACAACGGTTACCAACTCTTCCACTTACTGTGCTTATTCAGTATGAATATCTAACTTAACTCAAAGAGGCTAAGTCCATCAAAATACTGAGAGATATCTGAATGTTGGAGGGCACTTGACAGATTGTGCAACCCCTAACCTCCTCCACAAGCATCATCTTCTGCTAACCTCTTCAGTAGTTCTTGGGAAGTTAAGTTCAACTCTTCTGGGACTGGAGCAGAGAAACCCGTGAAATCCAGAAACAGACTGTGATAGCTATAAATCAGAAAATGCAAAAGTCACTGCTTAGCAGAAATTTAGGTTCCAAATCCTACCTATTTAGAGAAAGGCAAGAAGGATGTTATTCAATCATACAATTCCTTCCTCCATGTATCTAAAGGACAGGAGCTACTGTACAACAAGCAATTGCATAGACATAAAAGTTATGAGAATAAAGACCCCCGTTTCTTTGAGACAGAATATAAAATTAAATAGCCTGTGGGATAACAATGAAGAAGAAAAATACACGGCAGCCAGTGAGCACTGATTTTAGTCTTGGGACACAACAAGCATTAGGGATAAAAGCAGCTCGCT
Source organism: Bubalus kerabau (assembly GCF_029407905.1). NCBI lineage: Eukaryota > Metazoa > Chordata > Mammalia > Artiodactyla > Bovidae > Bubalus > Bubalus kerabau. Next base: position 46,900,183 of record NC_073635.1, read on the forward strand.
CCATTCATCAAGAAGCGTTCATTTGCCCTCTTGAATCTATTTACCCAAAAAGTGCCAGTTATGTGTTTACATTCTGCATAATTTTCTTCTATTAAGTTTCCTCAAAACCAAGCCAAAAAAAATGAGAAATGTATTCATATATATGAACTGCATATATACTAGTATTTCTGATTGGAAAGATACAGTTTGCTTAATGATTTATACTCCCATTTGAATATTATGGAGTCAGAAAGAGTGATGTCTATGAGGAATGTCTGATAATATAAAGAAATTCTTATGTTCTAAATGAAAGATACAGACTTCGATATATGGCATACTGGAGCACAAAAGAGAGAAACTAAGTAAAAAAATGCAATATATATACATTAAAAAAAAGACTAGAAAACATACTAGACTATTTTATACATACATATATTTTATATAAAACATACATACTATTAAGATGTTTATCACTGAATAGAGAATTCTAGTTTTTTTATATCTGAAGGTTTTAGTTTCTCTGTCATACACATCAAAGAATTTATGGTGGACAAATCATGATCCTGGCTCATTTTGATCCTGAGGTTTATTTCTGTCTATAGCAGAAACCAGGTATAATTTATACTCTTAGTCTTTCTTTTCCATCTCAATTTTAAAATATTTAATAAATTAAAAAAAATAAAACATGATTATATGTAAAAATATTACCCTTGTGAGAACTTTTTTTTCCCATGGAAGAAAAGCTATGACCAACCTAGGCAGCATATTAAAAAGCAGACATATTACTTTGCCCACAAAGGTCCATCTAGTTTTTGGTTTTGTCCATAGTCCATCTAGGCTATGGTTTTTCCAGTAGTCATGTATGGATGTGAGAGTTGGATTATAAAGAAAGCTGAGCACCAAAGAATTGATGCTTTTGAACTGTGGTGTTGGAGAAGACTATTGAGAGTCCCTTGGACTGCAAGGAGATCCAACCAGTCCATCCTAAAGCAGATCAGTCCTGGGTGTTCATGAAGGACTGATGTTGAAGCTGAAACTCCAATACTTTGGCCCCCTGATGTGATGAACTGATTCATTGGAAAAGACCCTGATGCTGGGAAAGATTGAAGGCAGGAGAAGGGGACAACAGAAGATGAGATGGTTGGATGACATCACCCATTCAATGGACATGAGTTTGAGTAAGCTCTGGGAGCTGGTTGGACAGGGAAGCCTGGCATGATGCAGCCCATGGAGTCACAAAGAGTTGGACATGACTGAGTGACTGAACTGAACTGAACTGAGTCTTTCTTTCTTTCCCATCTCAGTTTTAAAGTATTTAATAAAAAACATGATTATATGTAAAAATATTACCCTTGTGAGAACTATAAAATTAATTTAAATATGAAAAGCACAGATAATCATTAATATCTTGCAGATCAAATCAACTTCATGGAACAAATCTATCCAAATAAAAGAACAAAAAGAATTTCCTAAGACAAATGTATGTACATATTTCACCAAAAGTTATAGCTGATTTATAATATGCAGGTTATAAATGGATAGTTTTCTTTTAGAAAGACCTTGTTAACCTGTTAGTTGAAATTTGTTCCTTTAGTTTTGGGAAAGGCTACAATATAAATAATACAGGAAGTACATGATTAGCATCATTTTCCCATTGCATGAAGTTTTTTTGTACACCTGGCAAAATTTTGAAAGATACATTACTTTTGTGCAATGACGACAAATTTGGGCACTTTCTCAATCTCATATTTGTTTAGACATCTTTTCATATTTTCTGTGTAGGTGTGTGTTCCAGCCATGTGTATTTCTCAGTACAAATGGACTATAAACTAACATTATAAAGAGATGATTTTCCACCGTCACCAAAATACCTATTTCTATGGGGCAGGCACTTAAAATATCACCAGCTGGACACCTGGAAAGCACCCTCAGATTAGTGACTCATACACCTAAAACATACAACATTCCTTTAACTCTTTACATGGTACGTGTTATAGATTGAATTTTATTCCCTCTAAATTCTTACACTGAAACCCTAACCCCAATGTGACAATACTTGGAGGTTGGGCCTTTGGTAGGCAATTAGGTTTAGATGAGGACATATCAGGGAGGCCTCATCATGGGATTAGTGCTCTTAAAAAAGAGACACCAAGGAGCTTGCTTGCTCTCTCTCTCAGCCACATGGGGAAATAGTGAGAAGGCAGTTGTCTACAACCCATGTCTACAGCCTCACTCAACATGACCGAGCAAGCACCCTGAACTCTGACCGTCAGCCTCCAGAACTTTAAGATGAATTTCTGTTGTTTAAACTACCCAGTTTATGTTATTCTGTTTGGCAACCTGAGCAAGACTAAGACAGTAGACAATTCTACACATTAACTGAATAAATACATATGCAAATAAACAAAATAAAATTTCCTATGAAAAAGAACTAAAAATAAATTTTTAAAAAGGTTCTGTTCGTATTTTTTTTTTTTTTTTGAAGAGATCTCTAGTCTTTCCCATTCTGTTGTTTTCCTCTATTTCTTTGCATTGATTGCTGAGGAAGGCTTTCTTATCTCTTCTTGCTACTCTTTGGAACTCTGAATTCAGATGCTTATATCTTTGCTTTTCTCCTTTCCTTTTCACTTCTCTTTTTTTTTTTTTTTCTCTCTTTTTTCTATGTTTTATTTTATTTTTTAACTTTACAATATTGTATTGGTTTTGCCATATATCAAAATGAATCCGCCACAGGTATACATGCGTTCTCCATCCTGAACCCTCCTCCCTCCTCCCTCCCCATACCATCCCTCTGGGTCATCCCAGTGCACCAGCCCCAAGCATCCAGTATCGTGCATCGAACCTGGACTGGCGACTCGTTTCATATATGATATTATACATGTTTCAATGCCATTCTCCCAAATCATCCCACCCTCTCCCTCTCCCACAGAGTCCAAAAGACTCTTCTATACATCTGTGTCTCTTTTGCTGTCTCACATACAGGGTTATCATTACCATCTTTCTAAATTCCATATATATGCGTTAGTATACTGTATTGGTGTTTTTCTTTCTGGCTTACTTCACTCTGTATAATGGGCTCCAGTTTCATCCACCTCATTAGAACTGATTCAAATGTGTTCTTTTTAATGGCTGAGTAATAAGCTATTTTTAAGCATTTGCATATTGTGTTACCAATTAATTACAGCCCAAAATTCTAAAGAGAGGCCCTGTTTGACAGGTTACATACTTGGGAAAATCTAGCCCATTTTCTGCTCAAATAAATTTGGTAAACACTCAGTTAAACTTAGTAGACATACATATATTTTGTTGAAAAACTTCACAGAATCCCACAGCTTTTAATATTTTTGTTTTATGGAACTATTTCTCAAAACTTCACTATGCTAAAATATACTCTAAATCTCCAAAATGAGGTATTATAAAATAGGTATTTACTAAATTTTACCATGAAACCTGTTATTTTCAATGAGTCTGCTTCGAGACTTGTACTCTAAAGAAATATGTTCTTCCCAACAGTATGCTTATCTTCAAATTATAAAAATTTTTCATCACTCGACATCACCAAACTATTTTCTGCATCACAGGTCATATGACAATTGTCACAGGGGCAAGGAAAGCAGTAATTCACATATTCTATGAAGTTGATATGAGTTGATAATTACTCAAAACACAAGGTTAACATGAGTAAATTGAAATCATTACAAAGAGAAAGTGAATAATAGTTGAAATTAGCTACTTGATGAGGAGGAAAAATTGTTGACTCTGACTTCAAACCTTACACTATCCAGACTTCAAGTACTACAGGAAATGTATTTAATATAAATGTTGTTTCAAAGGACATTGGCAAAATATGTGAAGTCCCAGCTCAGTGCTTAGTCACGTCTGACCCTTTGAAATACCATGGAGCGCAGTCTGCCAGGCTCTTCTGTCCATGGGATTCTCCAGGCCAGAATTCTGAAGTGGGTTGCCACACCCTCCTCTAGGGGATCTTTCCAACCCAGGAATCAAACTCAGGTCTCCCGCATTTTGGGCAGATTCTTTACCATCTGAGCCACCAGGGAAGTACAAGAATGCTGGACTGGGTAGCCTATCCCTTCTCCAGGGGATCTTCCCATCCCAGGAATCAAACTGGAATCTCCTGCATTGCAGGCAGATTCTTTACCAGCTGAGCTACCATAGTGCATAGAAATTACCTCAAAATAAGGGTTAAAACATATTGGAATGTGGCTAAGCTCTGCTTATGCATTTATATTGTGTTTACAATTAATTACAGTCCCGAATACTAAAGAGAGTCCTTATTTGACAGATTATATATTTGGGAAAATCTAGTCACTGAAGTTTTTAAGTCCCCTCCCTTCCTTTTATAGAATCTATATGTGAGAACCACATTAAGAAGATTCTTCACAATCCACGAAATACACTAACTATATTAATATTAGAGTTAATATATTACTCACAGATGTCTTACCTTAGTGAATATACTTTTTGATAAAGTTTTTATAAAATCAGAAGCCTAGTATTCTCTTCTCAATTTGAATTCTTTATTGACATCAAAGGTACATGACAGTTTATGAAGTGTATCTATTGATGTATCATAAAAGCATATTCATATACTTTAAATGTTTTATTCACTAAAGACTAAATTAATTTAATTAAGTTTTAATAAAGAATATAAAAATTTAATACTATTTATTTTTACCTTTCCATAGCATACATTAAACATTGGCATACATGATATTTCTTCCAAAGAGGATACTGTGTGTAAACTGCATTTAATGACATGCTTTTCTAGAGAGTTAAATATTTTTAACCTTTTAATCACCTTATAATTTTCTCTTCTTCCCACAAGCTTTCCAAGCACAGATAAGTCTACCCACAACACATCTGTTTCAAAATTCTCTGCAAAGAATGACTAATATCCCATAAGGGACAAATCCCAAAATAATGAGAAACAATTGTAAATGGCTTTCTTAAAATCTGGGGACCAGTTATTACTTTATTGGCCTCTTTCTCACAGTTTCTGTCATACTTCAAAACCATATTCTATAAAATTTAATATTAAAAAATATTCCAACTAAGATATTCAGTATTGAACACAGTCTCTTATTCAATCTATGGATTCCATCATCACAAAGAAAAAACTTTCATTACTATCATTTTTAAGTTTGAATTTCAAATGACCAGATCCTCTTTGCAACTGCTGTTGCTTATATTTTGTACAAACCAGAAACAACATAATTAGTCTTTTGTCTCACTGCCACATGCCATAATTGTACTTGCACATGTTCAGTGGCTTTGTTTTTGTAGATCACCTTGAATTTGGCCCCAAGATATGTCCACAGTTTCAATCTCAAAATAATATCCAACTTTCCTCTATAGGAGATCCCATTTTCAACATTCTGAATACCTCCTTCTCAAATGCTTTCATTTATATTGGAATCATAAATAAAACAATGGGGTTTCCCAGCTGGTTCAGTGGTACAGAATGCACCTGCCAATGCAGAAGTGATGTAGAAAGTGAAATATCAACACAAGAAAGTAAATGGTCTTACTCAATATGCCACACATAAAAAGCAGAGTTGTTGGGGGGAATGAAGAATAGGAAAAGCACACAAATATTTAGGGCAGTGAAAATACTCTGTGTGGTGAAACAGTGGTAAATACATGTCATTATACATTTGTCCAAACCCATAGAGTATATGCAGTAAAGTAATGCTCATCAAGGCTGTATATTGTCACTGTGCTTATTTAACTTATATGCAGAGTACATCATGAGAAACACTGGGCTGGATGAAGCACAAGCTGGAATCAAGATTGCCAGGAGAAATATCAATAACCTCAGATATGCAGATGACACCACCCTTTTGTCAGAAAGTGAAGAAGAACTAAAGAGCTTCTTGATGAAAGTGAAAAAGTATAGTGAAAAAGTTGGCTTAAAGCTCAGCATTCAGAAAACTAAGATCACGGCATCCGGTCCCATCATTTCATGGCAAATAGATGGGAAACAGTGGCTGACTTTATTTTTCTGGGCTCCAAAATCACAGCAGATGGTGATTGCAGCCATGAAATTAAAAATATGCTTACTCCTTGGAAGGAAAATTATGACCAGTCTAGACAGCATATTAAAAAGCAGAGACATTACTTTGTCCACAAGCATCCGTCTACTGAAGGCTATGGTTTTTCCAGTAGTCATGTATGGATGTGAGAGTTGGACTCTAAAGAAAGCTGAGCACCGAAGAATTGAAGCTTTTGAACTGTGGTGTTGGAGAAGACTCTTGAGAGTTCCGTGGACTTCAAGGAGATCCAACCAGTCTATTCTAAAGGAGATCAGTCCTGGGTGTTCATTGGAAGGACTAATGTTGAAGCTGAAATTCCAATACTTTGGCCACCTGATATGAAGAGCTGACTCATTTGAAAAGAACCTGATGCTGGGAAAGATTGAGGGCAGGAGGAGAAGGGGATGACAGAGGATGAGATGGTTGGATGGCATCACCTACTCAATGGGCATGGGTTTGGTTAGACTCCATCAGTTGGTGATGGACAGGGAGGCCTGGCGTTCTGTGGTTCATGGGGTCACAAAGAGTCGGACACAACAGAGTGACTGAACTGAACTGAACTGATGCTGGGAAAGACTGAAGGCAGGAGAAGAAGGGGATGACAGAGGATGAGGTGCTTCGATGGCATCACCGACTCGATGGAAATGAGTTTGAGCAAGCTCTGGGAGTTGGTGATGGACAGGGAAGTGTGGCATGCTGCAATCCATGGGGTCACAAAGAGTCAGACACAACTGAGCTACTGAACTAACTGACTGGTGGAGTATACAACACCAAGACTGAACACTAATGTAAATGTTGGACTTTGACTGATTATGACTTGTCAATGTAAGTTCATCAGTTGTAACAAATATACCCATCTGGTGGAGTATGTTGATAAAGTGGGAAGCTATGCATATGTAGGAGCAAGGACTATATGGAAATTCTCTGTATTTTTTCCTCAATTTTGCTGTGAACCAAAACGGCTCTAAAAAAAAAAAAAAAAAAAAAAAAAAGTCTTAAAAAAGAAGTAAGACTTGTGAACTAAGGCAATCTAGTCCAGAAGCCATGATCTGAACATCATGCAATCTGTCTCTCTGTTCCATATCTGTTGTTTAATTTAATCAACAAAAAAATGTTAATGTGCCTGACCTTTCAATGTGTGCAGGAAATACTGGTATGATATTGCCCCTGACTTCAAGTAGATTGTCATTTACTGGTGGAAATAGATACATATATAGCGTTGCAGCAAATTTTATTAAACACTGTAGTAAATGCTTGAAAGGATTGTTCTGAGAACACCATGGTGGGGATTTCTCAGGAAATATGAAGTGTGAACAGAAATTAATCAACTGAAGAAGAAGAGGGGTTGCTAGTAAGGAAAGAACATAGAGACACAACCTCACCTTACTTACACATGCACTTCTGTAATGAAATGCTGAATTACTCAAACTCATGCTCATCTTTCCTTACTTAAAATGGTTAGTATCACACAGTCTCGTACATGATGATTTTCAAAGTTTCATAGGTCATGGCTAATCTCTCCATATTGCCTCCATTCTTCTGACCTTGAGAAAAATGTTAGATGTGATAGGTTCTGATTTTTGATTAATGTCTTTGAGACATTATGATTCATTTAATTAATTTATTTTTTAAGTTAAAAATCTGCGAGATTCAGTATTTTCCTTTTTTAAAGTATTTTTTATAGTCTTTTCCATTATGATTTATCCCAGGAGACTAGATATAGTTCTCTGTGATATATAGTAAGACTTTGCTGCATATCCTGTCTTAAATGTAATTGTTTGCATCTACTAGCCCCAAACTCCCAGCCGATCCTTCTCCCTTCCTCCTCTCCCTTCAGTTCAGTCATTCAGTCATGTCTGACTCTTTGCTACCCCATGAATCGCAGCACGCCAGGCCTCACTGCCCATCACCAACTCCTGGAGTTCACTCAGACTCACGTCCATCGAGTCAGTGATGCCATCCAGCCATCTCATCCTCTCTCGTCCCCTTCTCCTCCTGCCCCCAATCCCTCCCAGCATCAGGGTCTTTTCCAATGAGTCAACTTTTCGCATGAGGTGGCCAAAGTACTGGAGTTTCAGCTTTAGCATCATTCCTTCCAAAGAAATCCTAGGGCTGATCTCCTTCAGAATGGACTGGTTGGATTTTGTTTTCTATGTTTTTTGTGATGTTTTATATTAGAGGAATTAAAAAGGAGCCCAATTTGGCATTATATAATTAACTCTGTAGATAAAACCTTCCTCCAACCAGTAACTAATCCATGTCCTTTCAAAATTTTACTTTAAAAGGGGTTTATATCCATAACAGTGAAATTCATTAATGACTCAACTGAGTATTATTTCATTTTTCTATAATATTTATAATTTTAACCAAAGTTACCACTATATCTTTCTAATATAGAAGATGAAAATATTTTGTAAAAAAATTATTGCTAGCCAACAATAAGGAAGGAAAAATCTATAGTAAGTGCCACATCAATCATTATGTTCTAAAGTAATAACAGCTATAAATTTCTAGCAAAGTACATGTACACACACAAACACACAACATTTGGTGTAAGCATTTTCACACATAAGTCACAAAAGTAGAAACAACAGTTTTATTCATGTTAAACTCTTGATCTTTTGAGATGCAACTTCAAATGAGAGTTAAAAGCAGAACTGATTAATTCAGAACTCAGAAAACTTTGTCTTCCTCCTTGTGAATGCAGAGGTAAGATGCCTGACTTAACCTGAAATGTGTATTTTCACCCCTCACTGACAAGTTATTTGTTTGCTACCTCTGGAGGAAATGGACATAACTAATTTATTTGAGAGATCTGTTAGAAAAAATAATACATCCTCCATTCCCCTCTGCTGTGTAATGCATGGGGAGCTGTCAAGATACATAGTCGTAAGTATAGAGATTCAGATAACAACCCAGAATTCAGAGACCTCTGACAAATTTTGATACTCCCAGGAGGGTTTTAGGCCTATGAACTAATGAAAGGATTATATTAAGATAGACAAAGTATGCTGTTTCCAGCCTGCAGAGATGTAATAACATGCTTAATTTGTTACCTGACATAGATATTACATAACCACCAAACATTGCTATTAGTATGATTTACTTCAATTGAATTCTATTTAATACTTATAAAGTATTTTCTTCAATGAAGGGCCCTTTAATATGAATGTTAAATATTATAAAAAATTATGATGTAAGCTGCCTGCACTTCAGAGTTGAAGAAGAAGTTGGCAAATGTCCTTTTAAGCTTGAATAGACATTGTTTTGTCATGGGATTCTTTCCTATGGAATATTGTGCAAAGGCAGCTCTTAAAATCCCAATCATTATGCTAATTTCTATGTTCTCTTATTTATTCAATCTCAAATCGTAATCTAAAATACTTAAAATTTCTGTTTAATAGTGTTTTTTAAATTGACTAAATAATACTAATTTACATTTAAAGCTGGCATATTTATGTGCACCAGGAATTCTTTTGAGCACTTTTAAGGGCTAACTTTGTGAGACGGAAACATTATTTTCATTTTACAAATATAAAAACTGAGACAAAGATATGTAGAAATACAGTGTACTACAAATGAAAGTATAGACTTTCTTACTAATTAGTTCAAACGGAAAAACTTTCTTGATTAATTCTTAGGCCTGACATTTTATTATACAGAAATCTATTACAATTTGATTTTTAAAGCAAAGATAGAATTCCATATTTTAGTCAATTTCTTTAACCTTCTATTTGTTAGATGACTGATATTTCAAATTTTGCCTCAATTTCGTGGTCATAAAACCATCTCAAAGCCCATGTCTACAAATTTGATGTCTTACTCAATGTGTTTCTTCCTTCTTATGTTATTAAAGCCTACAAACACATTCTAGGTAGGCTCTGGGTGCATAGTAGATGCCAAGACAGAGAAAAGGATACCAAAATACAACCCTTTATCAAAGAGGAGCTTATTTTTGTAGAATACACAGTTTTTTAAAGAAATCAAGTTTCAAGTGATATTGTTAAAGAGTGTAAATTTTCAGATAATATAACAAAGGAAGTAGCATTTGTGGTAAAACATGAAACATGAAAGTGATTTGGATTGGAGGAGATCAGGTGAGAAGAAGCTGTTGAAGGTTTTCAAATGGCAAAGTCAAGAGCTTCAAGGCAAAAAAAGTACATGAAGCATAGGGAATAGTGGGTGGGCTAAGGACTTAAAGAATGTTCCATCTGTACAGTATTTCTAGGCAATTTTGATAAATTGAGTAGGTTTCACTAGACCATTCAAGTATGACCTAAATCAAATCCCTTACGATTATACAGTGGAAGTGAGAAATAGAGTCAAGGGATTAGATCTGATAAGTAGAATCCCTGAAGCACTATGGACAGAGGTTCCTGACATTGTATAGGAGGCAGGGATCAAGACCATCCTCAAGGAAAAGAAATGTAAAAAAGCAAAATGGCTGTCTGAGGAGGCCTTAAAAATAGCTGAGAAAAGAAGAAAAGCTAAACATAAAGGAGAAAAGAAAAGATATACCCATTTGAATGCAGAGTTCCAAAGAATAACAAAGAGATAAAAAAGCTTTCCTCAGCGATCAGTGTAAATAGAGGAAAACAATAGAATGGGAAGGACTAGAGATCTCTTCAAGGAAATTAGAGACACCAAGGGAATATTTCATGCAAAGATGGGCACAATAAAGGACAGAAATGGTATGGACCTAACAGAAGCAGAAGATATTAAGAAGAGGTGGCAAGAATACACAGAAGAACTGTACAAAAAAGATCTTTACAACCCAGATAATCATGATGGTACAATCACTCACCTAGAGCCAGACATCCTGAAATGTGAAGTCAAGTGGGCCTTAGGCAGCATCATTACGAACAAAGCTAGTGGAGGTGATGGAATTCCAGTTGAGCTATTTCAAATCCTAAAAGATGATGCTGTGGAAAATGCTGCACTCAATATGCTAGCAAATTTGGAAAATTCAGCAGTGGCCACAGGACTGGAAAAGGACAGTTTTCATTCCAATCCCAAAGAAAGGCAATGCCAAAGAATGCTCGAACTACTACACAATTGCACTCATCTCACACGATAGCAAAGTAATGCTCAAAATTCTCCAAACCAGGCTTCAACAGTACTTGAAGTGTGAATTTCCAGATGTTCAAGCTGCATTTAGAAAAGGTAGAGGAACCAGAGATCAAATTGCCAACATCCACTGGATCATCAAAAAAGCAAGAGACCTCCAGAAAAAGATCTACTTATGCTTTATTGTCTATGCCAAAGCCTTGGACTGTGTGGATAACCAAAAACTGTGAAAAATTCTGAAAGAGAGGTGAATACCAGACCACCTGACCTGCATCTTGAGAAATCTGTATTCAGGTCAGGAAGCAACAGTTAGAACTGGACATGGAATTACAGACTGGTTTCAAACAGGGAAAGGAGTACGTCAAGGTTGTATATTGTCACCCTGCTTATTTAACTTATATGCAGAGTACATCATGAGACTGCTGGGCTGGAGGAACCACAAACTGGAATCAAGATTGCCAATAGAAATATCAATAACCTCAGATATGTGGATGATACCACCCTTATGGCAGAAAGTGAAGAAGAACTAAAGAGCCTCTTGATGAAAGTGAAAGAGGAGAATGTAAAATTTGGGTTAAAACTCAACATTCAGAAAACTAAGATCATGGCATCTGGTCCCATCACTTTATGGCAAATAGATGGGGAAACAGTGGAAATATTGACAGATTTTATTTTATTTTCAGCTCCAAAATACCTTCAGATGGTGACTGCAGCTATGAAATTAAAAGATGCTTACTCCTTGGAAGAAAAGTTATGACCAGCATAGACAGCTTATTAAAGAGCAGAAACATTACTTTGCCAACAAAGGTCTGTCTAGTCAAAGCTTTGGTTTTTCCAGTAGTCATGTATGGAAGTGAGAGTTTGACTATAAAGAAAGCTGCTGCTGCTATTGCTGCTAAGTCGCTTCAGTCGTGTCCGACTCTGTGCGACCCCATGGACTGCAGCCTATCAGGCTTCTCCGTCCATGGGATTCTCCAGGCAAGAACACTGGAGTGGGATGCCATTTCCTTCTTCAATGCATGAAGGTGGAAAGTGAAAGTGAAGTCGCTCAGTTGTGTCTGACTCTTAGCAACCCCATGGACTGCAGCCTACCAGGCTCCTCCATCCATGGGATTTTCCAGGCAACAGTACTGGAGTGGGTGCCATTGCCTTCTCCCAAAGAAAGCTGAGCGCTAATAATTGATGCTTTTGAACTATGATGTTGAAGAAGACTCTTGAGAGTCCCTTGGACTGCAACGATATCAAGCCAGTCCATCCTAAGGGAGATCAGTCCTGAATATTCATTGGAAGGACTGATGCTGAAGCTAAAACTCCAATACTTTGGCCACCTGATGTGAAGAACTGACTCATTTGAAGACCCTGATGCTGGCAAAGATTGAAGGCGGGAGGAAAAGGAGATGACAGAGGATGAGATGGTTGGATGCCATCACCTATTTGATGGACATGAGTCTGAGTAAACCCTGGGAGTTGATGATGGATATGGAGTCCTGGCATGCTGCAGCCCATTAGATTGCAGAGTCAGACACCAATGAGCGACTGAACTGAACTGAAGTAGGTTTCTTATGTTTTCTACAGTCCCAGGTATACGGTAAGGCCTTTGAGCGACCCCCATTTTCCATACAGAGGGTAGCTAATAGTGTGTGTTCAGCAGAGATGACTAAACTAAAGAAAAAACATGGGTAAGCTTGATAACTGAAAATCACGTTGTAGAAGGCCAGGTAAATACTGAGTGTCTAAAATGGGACAGTGATGAGAGGAAATGTATGATCTATTATTTATAATATTCATAGTTGAGTGATAGTTCATGAATTATAATGGCTCACAATTTTGTAGATTTTCAAGAGATAAAGTGAAAGTTTAGTTTGCTGCTACTGACAAGAAAGAGATTTTTTTATATCTAATAGTAATTTAATGTATTATGTGATTGTCATTATGCTAAGCACTTTGACAAACATTATATGATTTCATGAACACATTAACTCTATCAGATAAATATTATTATAATGACTCTTTTACATATGGATGGAATGTTATAGGATGGAGACTAAGTAACTTAAAGGGTAACAGATTCAGATAATAGAACCACATCTAACTGAGCCAAAGTCCACTCTGAATTGCCATGCTGATTATAAAAATGTTTACACATTGAAGAAATTTTCATTAGAAGTAAATATCCATTTTTAGATGATTTTTGAAATTTAGTTTCAAGGCTGTATTCCTAGCCTACAATCATTATTTTGAAATGGATACTATTTTGAGAGGCTGCCTCCACACTTTTGCACTTGCTGTTGCTAGGCACACATACAACATGGCACCAGGCTCATTCAATTGTTCACCTCCAGTACTCTGATGTATTTTTAACCTGAGTATTATCTAGAAATACTAGATACTTACTTGTTTATTAGTAATTATCTGTCCAGGTACCCTGGACAAGGATATTTGAATGACTTCTGTTTACTGGTGTATACCCAGAATATAGAAACCAGGTCTGGCATAAAGTCAGGACTCAATAAATATCTATTAAATGAAAATAAATGAATGAATGAATGAATGCATGGAGGAAATAAAAAATAGATGCTTATTGCTGGTCTATGGCCATTGAAATCTACACTATCTTAGTAGCTATTTAAGTGCCTGAGAGTCTGAGGCTACTGCATGTCAGATTGTTTTCTATGGTGTCAATTTGATAATGATGATAAAGTTGAAGGCTGCTGAGTTATTGACCTTTTAGCATTATCCCACCTACAACTGAATATGCTGAATCAGATTTAACTCTTCAAAATGATGTGGCTGGAACGATAATACACCATATATTTTTAAGTGGATGGCAATCTGTGAATCTTGAAATCATCAACCACGATATTTCACTTTCAAATATGTTTATATTTGAATTTGGTTTAAAAAAACTAGATTTATATACTTGAACATTTATTTCACACTTTCATAATAAGGTATATATTTCTAATCATTTAATTTAATGATGCTTCTAACTCATCAAAAATAAACCGTCTTTGGATTAAACTTTATTTTCACAAATTCTACCTTACATATACATGGTTATGTATGGAAGTCCCAAATTATTTCATTTCAATAAATTAAAAGGCTAAATTACATAAAGCATGGTGTCAAAGCAATTCACTAATTATTTGAAAAGTTCAGACAGATCTTTTTTATGCAATGAAAGAAGAAGATTAAGTAATTAAATGCTTAAAAATGGTGAAAAACTAAAGAAAAACCCCTATCCTTGAGATAAGATAGGAATTTATAAGCATGGCATTAGTGCTAGAAACTATTTTCTAAAAAGACTGATAGAATTATCTTTGCAGAAATTAAAAACATATTTAGGAAAATTAAAGTTGAAAGTTAAGTAACAAAAAGGAAAATATATAAATCAAAGGTTAAGTGTTATTGCTTTTAGTTTACAAACAATGAAGAATCCATTATTAAATGGCAAAAAAAAAAATGAACAGGACAAAAAGATTTTAAATAATAATAAATTAATTAACTTATAAAAATAAGCAACCTCACTAGTAAATAAGGAATTAAAGATCAAATCAAATATAGACTATTACATACATCACACGTGCAGAGCTAAAAAAATACTGGTACAGGCAGATTCTTTACCAGCTGAGCCACAAGGGAAGCCCAAGAATACTGGAGTAGGTAGCCTATCCCTTCTCTAGGTGATCTTCTGGACCCTGAAATTGAACCAGGGTCCCCTGAATTGCAGGTGGATTCTTTACCAACTGAGCTATCAGGGAAGACCATACTTCTCCTATACTGGTAGAAGCATGCATTCTGCATAATATTTCTCAGAGTCCATTTTGTGTAATGTATCAAAGTTTAAAATATGAAACATTTTATACCAGTACTTTCAAAGTGAAAAATCTAAGAATTCTTCCTGAGAAACACTACACAAATATAAAACTGTAGATTCATACAAATGCATTGAGTTGAATAAATTACAATGTATCCTAGACTGAAATTTTAATAAGGTCATTAAAATTATACATATTAGAAAGCTAGATAAAAGGATCCAGAAACATGTCTACCATAAAGTTCATGTTTTAAAACATATTACACTACATTATGATCATATTTTATATATGCTGAATTTCTTTTCATATGCGATCACATATTATCTTTGATTACTTATTTTTTTTGAAATTTTCTAAACATTTGGTAATGAAGATTTTTTTTAATCAGAGAAGCAATGAAATAGAGCATCTAGAGATGAATCCAGTGGTACTAAAAAAATAGATTATTTTTCAAACACCAGGAAAAACAAACATGCAACTCTCTGAATATGTTAGAATAAAAATCATACACTTACAGAAGAGTAATTTATTTTAGAAGCATTAATATGAAGAAAAAATAAATTATTAAAACTAGGTCCTTAAACTGTGTGCATATTAAAAGCATAATATCTAGACTTTATTGTCAAGAACTTATAACTTGGCTATTTCCTTTCCACAAGTTGGAAAGCTTAGGACAAGTTCAGCCTCCAAAAGTCTTATATATTAAGTGGAGCTGCAAATACAAGGAAACATTTTTGTCAGAAAATTTTATATCAAATATTTAAAGAAAAGTACGATAAAAAGTGAATGTTATGGCGATTATTAACTACATAAAAACTCTCACCTTTATATCTCAAAGTGATTAATTTTTGAACTGCATTTTATTGTTTAAAAACATTTAATTACTGTGTAAATAACATTTAGCATGATATTTCTGAAAACTAGCTTTCCATCTTTTTGAAACACAGTGCTTTTTGAGACTTCAATAATGAATTTTATTACATCTCAAAGCCTCCTTGTTTGAGTGAGAAAAAAATAGTACCTCTTCCTAAAACATATGGCCTCTTTTATGTATATGCTCTCTGCATTTGTTGGGTTCAATGACAGGGTTTACTATACCTGAATGGGGGTTGTCTGGTGAGTAGTTTATGAGCAGAGAATTTTTTGGTGCCTAAGATGTCAATGTGAACAGGATGATAATAGACAACAGTAGAATTTTTCTATAGAAGTTATTTTGAATCAACACAGGAATCTTGTTTTCAACCTTCACACAAAACTCTTCTTCATGAGGTTTCAAGAAATATTTGAACAGAATGCCAAAAGTTTCTATCAGTTCTTTGATTAAATTTTAGTCAAATACATAAAACTGCTATGACTTCATTTTATGTTAAAATGTTTATTGATTAGCATCAAAATTTTTTCAAGTAATGCTTATTTGGATACATTCCTGAATTTGTACTGCTAAAAAATGGTTGATTGCATGGTTAGTTTTAATTGCGTATTTTAAGTTATATTTTCTGGTCCCTATTTGCTTTACCTTCTAGACTAATGGTGGAGAAGGCAACGGCACCCCACTTCAGTACTCCTGCCTGGAAAATCCCATGGACTGAGGAGCCTGGTAGGCTGCAATCCGTGGGGTCACTGAGTCGGACAGGACTGAACTACTTCACTTTCACTTTTCACTTTCGTGCCTTGGAAGAGGAAATGGCAACCCACTCCAGTGTTCTTCCCTGGAGAATCCCAGGGACTGGGGAGCCTGGTGGGCTGCCGTCTATGGCGTCGACCAGAGTCAGACACAACTGAAGCGACTTAGCAGCAGCAGCAGCAGCAGCTAGACTAATGGACTCCGACATTCTATGTAAAACACACATGTGCATGTTTATGTACACACACACACACACACACACACACACACACACACACACACACAGAGCTTGAATACATGCTGGCAGTCTCCTCACATACTGAAGCCAGTGGATATGCCAAACGAATAGAGAAAAGGAAAACAGAAAAGACAAAAGACCAAAAAAAAAAAAAAAAATCTTAGTAAACTAGGAGACATTCCTGCTGTTCAGGAGCAACTTCAGGAGTATACAGTGAGAAATGAACAATCTTAATTTGCATGATTAAATTTAAGGAAATGCCACAGAGTAGGTTAGAACCCTGGGACTAGCTAGACTAGCCTTGTATGCATGAATATACTAATTTTCTAATATTGTGGAAAGGAAGACGTCTTTCCTTTCCTCTCTTTGGAACTAGAGTAAATAATACAAACTTTATATTTGAAAATGACAATTAAGTTGAGTTTGGTGTTTCCAAACTTTTCACATCTCTCACCCCATCTTAGCTTTTAATTGGTTAAAAGACAATTTCAAAGTAAATTAATTTTTTAATAAGTTAAAAGTAAAATCCATTGATTTTAAAGTAACTGGAGTTAATTTAAAGGCTCCTAAATTTTAAATTTAACTAGTAAATTATTTTCTAGTAACTTTTTCCTGAATTATAGATTAAAAATACTAAACCAGGCCTTGACCTAAAATCTAAAATCAAACTTGCTAATAAGCCTTTACCAGCACTCTCCTTGATCTAAAAGCATGTCAGTCAGTCAGTCAGTTCAGTGGCTCAGTCATGTCCAACTCTTTGCGACCCCATGAATCGCAGCACGCCAGGCCTCCCTGTCCATCACCAACTCCCGGAGTTCACTCAGACTCACGTCCATTGAGTCAGTGATGCCATCCAGCCATCTCATCCTCTGTCGTCCCCTTCTCCTCCTGCACCCAATCCCTCCCAGCATCAGAGTCTTTTCCAATGAGTCAACTCTTCACATGAGGTGGCCAAAGTACTGGAGTTTCAGCTTTAGCATCATTCCTTCCAAAGAAATCCCAGGGCTGATCTCCTTCAGAATGGACTGGTTGGATCTCCCTGCAGTCTAAGGGACTCTCAAGGTACTCTCAAGTCCAAGGGACTGTCAAGAGTCTTCTCCAACACCACAGTTCAAAAGCATCAATTCTTTGGTGCCCAGCCTTCTTCACAGTCCAACTCTCACATCCATACATGACCACTGGAAAAACCATAGCCTTGACTAGACGGACCTTTGTTGGCAAAGTAATGTCTCTGCTTTTTAATATGCTATCTAGGTTGGTCATAACTTTCCTTCCAAGGAGTAAGCGTCTTTTAATTTCATGGCTGCAGTCACCATCTGCAGTGATTTTGGAGCCCCCCAAAATAAAGTCTGACACTGTTTCCACTGTTTCCCCATCTATTTCCCAAGAAGTGATGGGACCAGATGCCATGATCTTTGTTTTCGTAGTAGATGTTAATAATTTGAAGAACGATTGATGCATATGTACATGCAAAAATGGGATGCACCCAAAAAGCTATTAACTGGCATGAAAGACAGCAGTGCTATTTCACAGTAACACAGATTCATGTAAGTATTTTTTTCCCATGAATGGTTATATATATATATATATATATATAGGAATGTATATGAAATCAATAAACATGATGCTTTTTAAATTACTACATAATCAAGATATTTTCATAGGTATGCATATATTTAAACATGAGATTTAATAATTCAATATAATGATTACATTTATAATTATGGCATGTAACTGTAGACACAGTTGCTTTCCCCAAATGATCCCACTTACTTATCACAAGGTCTTCCCAAGATATAATGATGCATATCATTCTGTATCCTAGAGCAAAAGCTTATCTATTTGATAAGTGTCGGTTCAGATATATGTGAAATCACTTATACATCAAAGCACAGAATCCAGAAAGATCAAATATAAAAGAAAATGAGAAATAGTGATAGAATGAAAGGGGTATTGATGTGTGGTAGTTAAGGGAGTAACTAGGGTTTGGAGAAGAAATTGAAGATACATAGCATAAAAATGAAATAGAAATAAAAAGAAATAAGATTTTAGTGAGGTATAAAGATAAAAGTAAAAATCAGAAGGGCTCCTGTGTGAGATGATGAAGTGTAGATAGGGAAAGAGGATGTTATAGTAATCCAAAGAGGAGAGTATAAGGAAAAATTCAGATTTCGTAATAAGCTGTGAATGTTTGTTCAATTTCTTGCTATTTTATAGTGTTTGAAGAATGGGAGCCTAAATCCCCAGTTTACTGCTCTCCACAACTTTACAGAAATATTTAATCTTCTGTGTGATGACCAAGAGCCACGATGTGCTGTGTTGTGCAGTGGTCAGTCGCATCAGTTGTGTTCAACTCTTGGCGATGCCATGAACTCTGTCCATGGGATTCTTCAGGCAAGAATACTGGAGTGGGTTGCCATGTCCTCCTCCAGGAAATCTTCCCAACCCAGGCACTGATCCCGTGTCTCCTGCATCACCTGCATTGCAGGTTGATTCTTTGCTGCTGAGCCCCCAGGGAAGCCCCGTAAGCCCCATAATGCCATGATATTGCCCCACAGTCTAACCTCTTTGGCTTCAGAGCTGCCACTGGCAACACAGTCAACTCTACATTATATAAGTATATATGTTTACCCACACACATGCATGTACCTGTGCACACAGTAGGCAACGTTTGGTTTCTGACTTAACCTTTTCTTTCTCTTCCTTTTTAATCAAAAGGATATTTTTAACTGTAAGTGAATGAAGCAACACCAAATCCATGTTTTCCCACTCAATTCCATTTTATAATATTTCTGTTTTAAAAATCAAGCAGGTACAAGGAATGCATGTGCAAAACTCAAATTATTCATATTTAAAGAACTTTGGAAAATATGAAATATGTTCTCAATTTAAAAGAACTCTAAAGTGCACATGATTTTCATATAGATTTCACCTTTATGGTAGCAAATTGAAGTGAAAATCATAGTGCATTTAAACCTACATTTCTTGCAAAATCATGTCCAAAAGTTTGCCACCAATGAATTATATTCTTGATTAGCTTCGAGTACTCTGAAACAGGAAGCAAAAAAGTAATTCTGGGCTTAAATAAACATCTACCTTCAATAGCTTAGCAAGCAAACATTAGCAAATGCTTTGCATCCTATTTTCTTACAGCCGTCCTATAAAACAATAAACCTCTGAAAGCAATTACTTTAAATTTCTTTTTACTCTACATTGAAGCAGAAAATATTGTCATGCAAAAGTTAGCATTGAACTTGTATAATAACAGAGATTTATTGAGACAAGGAACAATGCTGATTAAAAAATAAAAGCATTGAAATATACCCTAACATCTTTCCGGAAACACCTGATAATAATTACCTGAGGAAAAGGTGGTGCTGACAACAGCATACATGGTGCTGCCAGAAGGACACTTAACTTTATTTTAAAGGATTAAACCATAAATTACTTTAAAATTTGTGAGAAAAAAATAGATCCTTTCTAAAGTCAATTTAATCAATTCACAAGAATTTTTCACAAGAGAAAAAATTATTAGACTATAACATTCAAAGAGGTTATGTGAAAAATCATATTAAAGAGCCTTGCCACTCTTACTCGGGAACTAATTAATATATATGACTGGATTTTTAAATATCTGTTTAACAATGTATATTCCAACATATTTATTGCCATCTCAATCTAGATTTTAAAATAATAATTGGCTAGGTTTTCCTCATATTTTAAAAATGTTCTCTTTTCAAAACTTTAATAGTAAGTTCAGTTCAGTTCAGTCGCTCAGTAATATCCGACTCTTAGCGAGCAGAACTGTAAGTAATTTTCTTACTTGTGTGGCATCTGTGTATTAGCAGAGTCAAAGCATAGTAAGCATTTAATAAATTCATGTTGACTAATATACGCTATTATTGGTTCACAATTAGCTATTCCCTTGCTGCCTTTGCTATGCCTTCCTGAGGATAGTCTAAGAAAAACATACTTCCTCAACATAGGTTTTCTTCTCCTTTTACTTTGGTCTTGGCTCTAGGACTTTGACTCAGTCAGATGTGGTTCTATTCATCTCACTCTGTGATCTGTTAATTTACTTAGTCTCCATCCAGTAATCATTCCATCCATATGTAAAAGGGTCATGGTAATAATATTTATCTGATAGAGTTATTGTGGTACATGGAATGTAAGCAGATGTGACATCAGCTATAACTGGGCAGAAGCCGGAAATGCACTTACACGGCTCTGTCTCTTTCTGAACTTCTACTGTTTTTCCATGAGAACATACAAGTCTACAAACCCCAGTGGAGCCCAATAGACTTGTCCATGACCAGCAGTCCTCAAGTAACATGAACTAGAAATAAATGTCTACTGTCATAAGTCTCTGAGATTTTGGTGTTGCATGTTGCAGCAGGTAAGACTGACTATGCCAGATGCATCATAAATACCGTAATTATGTATTGTAACTACTTATAATGTACAAGCATACATAGGACACAGTTCAACTGCTGATAAGATGCATCAGAAGAAGCTCACTGAAACCCTAAGCCTTCCACTCCTGTGGGTAGAGTCAGGAATTTGCATAAGATTAACAGTAGGCAAAACTAATACAATTATGTAAAGTTTAAAAATAAAATAAAATTAAAAAAAAAAAAAAGATTAACAGTAGACACCTACAGAGCAGATCTGTTCCTCAGAGCTAATTGTAGGTTCACTCTTAAGGTAAGCAAAGAGAAGAGAAAGTTGTACTTTGAATGATGGCACTAATTATGTGAAGCCTACACATTAAGATCTGGATGTACTGAAAAACTGACTAAAGATTGCAATTTGATTACTAACAACTGGTCCAAAATAATTTGTTCACATGTGAGGAAAACAAGGTGGATATAGCCTTAAAATGGAATTATTATAGCGCAAAATGGTTTACTGACCTTAAAAACAAAGTAAAAAAAAACTCACTTTCAACCTACTTAATGATGGCATTTCATCTCTTTTCAAATAAGAAAATGCAGAAATAAACTTTAATAAAAATTAAAATTATTTATTACAAGTATGCTTCTTTGTTTCTAAGATCAATGTGGTAAATTATCTAATAATTTTTGATAAAATATTAATTTATATTTTTATGATAGTGACATGGGAACAAGCTCTAACCTATATTTACTAGCACATATATAAGGAATGATAAATTGTGTGTGCAGATAATGGTGATTGAGACAGGTCTAGGACAGGATTGAAAATTATCCAATAGCTACTAAGTATCCAGAGATTATTGTCAAGGTAAATGAGATGTGACCTTTATTTATCTAAAGAATCCACACTGGAAATAAGAATAAAGTCCATGACCAGAAATAAGAAAAGATTGGCTCTAGCCCTCTTTAGTGACCAGATGCTACCGGCTCCAGTACTGGTGACTTTGGGGTTTCATTTCAAGAAAGTGTTCTGTTTGTAAATGAGTATTTGCCTAAAGTGAGTAGATGGGGTGGTTAAAGTGTATGAAAGACACTGGTTTAAACAACATTAAAGAAATCACCATTAAAATAACAATGAATTTATTCAAAAAATGTTCTATTGAACTTGAATTCTTCATCAAATTCACACAGCCCAAGCCTATAAATGAATGTATAGGTGGATAGGTAATTCGTTAAATGCCAAAGAAACTTCTCTAATTCATTGGTTAGCTGCTGCCACTGCTGCTAAGTCGCTTCAGTCGTGTCCGACTCTGTGCGACCCCACAGACGGAAGCCCACCAGGCTCCCCTGTCCCTGGGATTCTCCAGGCAAGAACACTGGAGTGGGTTGCCATTTCCTTCTCCAATGCGTGAAAGTGAAAGTGAAGTCATGTCCGACTCTTAGCGACCCCAAGGACTGCAGCCTGCCAGGCTCCTCCATCCATGGGATTTTCCAGGCAAGAGTACTGGAGTGGGGTGCCATTGCCTTCTCCGCATTGTTAGCTAGAACTTAGTTATTTCTGCTGTTAAGTCCCCACCAGGCCTACCATTTGCACCCCTAGATCAAATGTTTCATTTTTAGAATCAACTACATCAAGTCAACCCTTTTTTCAGAATGCCATGAAGTCTCCATTGTAACAGGAATTATTATATAGTTCATAAGAATTTTCAATGTCCTTTTCAATTCATGTTTCTATCATTTCCCTGCCTCCATAGCCCACCTCCTTCAACGACTAATCTTGAATGCATGCCTTTATTTTTTTAACCTTCATGCTGTATTTTATATATTTTTTTTAATTTTTTCTTCTTGAAAACAGTTTTTTTTTTTCATTAATCAAAAAATGTAGTGATTGTAACCTCGATGTCATCATGTGTGTGTGTGTGTGAAAGTCGCTCAGTTATGTCCAACTCTTTGCGACCCCAAGGACTATACAGTCTGTGGAATTCTCTAGGCCAGAATACTGAAGGGGAGGTAGCCTTTCCCTTCTCCAGGGGATCTTCCCATCCCTGGGATCAAACCCAGTTCTCCCACATTGCAGGAGGATTCTTTACGAGCTGAGCCACAAGGAAAGCCCTTATGTTACTGTAACCCAACCTAATGTCACCTAGGCTTACCATTCAGCTTCAACACATATTAATATTAGAACTATTTTCTAATATAAATATTACAGATCTCAGAACAGAAGCCTGCACAATTTCAGAATTTTTAAATGACATTTTATTATATATCTTCATTGAGGTTTTATAAAGAATCAGGAAAACATACAGGAGCAAAAATCTAGGAGTACATATATTAGTAATTCTGCTTAAATTAAGAAGTCAGTATTGATTGAAACTTGGACAAAATATTTTGTATTTGGGCTACAAATGACAAAAAAAAAATGCATTTTAAAAGAAACATCTCCTTAATTAAAATCCCAACAAGAAAGCATATTTGCAAACATTCAAATTTGAAACGATCAAAAATAAGACATAATTTCTCAATTTGATTGTTATTTCTTTTTTAGTATTAGTAAAAGCATGTTATGTGATTACTTGGATATCTTCCATGCTTTTAGCATGCTGGTTTGATATGAAAATAAAATTACATTCTTCACAAATAAAAACTATGATGTTTCCTTATAATTTCACTGGCCAAAATATTTTTTCAGAATAATTTTATTACTTTATGGTAATTTTTATACATTACACAATTTAATTTTTCTGAATAAAATGTGCATTCTTACTTAAAGTACTACACAATATTGAATAATGTTAAAACATACCCATTTTCATATTAGGATCAACTTAATACTATAAATTTGAGAATGATTCTTTGTACTCTATTTCAAGCTCAGTTCTCACAATTACAATGAATCTGCTAAAGGTTTGCTTTGACTATTGAAATTGTTTTAAAGATCTTATTGAAACCATGATTTCCATTTTAATTTTTGAAAATTATTTTCTTCAAAATATTTTGGAAACCTTGCTTCCCCAAATTATTTAATATTAAAGTTTTGGAGAAATACACCTTTGGATGCTTTTCTTCCCACAGATGTCTTCACATTCAATTACATATAGTTTAGTGAGCCCCTCTTCCTGTGAAGACATATATTAGGTTACAGAACTTCAGAGAAGATTAAAGTGTGGTGTGTTCCTTCATGGAAATCACAATTTCTAGGGGTGACAGATACATACACACTACAAATATTTCATGGTAGGTGATATGCAGTCCGGTGTGAAATGTATGTTGTGGAAGCACTTCCTGAGAAAGCCTCAACTAAACATGCAACTGGGCCTATGCTCCAGAGATATTCTTGCACTGGATTTAAGGCTCTGATGTCACCATCTTGAATTCTCATCATTTTTAATAAGGGGCATCACATTTCCATTTTGCCCTGGGCTAGTCTTAAATGTGAGCCTCTGTGCATGGCAGCCAAGGGCAGATGATGAACACTGGGGAAACAGAGTAACTATAAACTTCCCAAAATACTTGATATTTGATTTGGTGAATTCACTTGAAAGTGAATTGGAATCTGGAAGGACAGCAGGACAGGAAGAGAGACCAATAATTCCAGAGAAAAAATGTAATACAAAGTCATGAAGCAAAATTTGCTTAGTAATAATAATGAGGCTTTTATATCTAAGCAAGATTAAGTTAAAAGAATAATTTGTAATCACATTTCAAAGAGGCTTAAAGGCCTAGCTAGAAGCCTAGATTTAATTTACACAAAAGTGCTAACTTGAAGCAAGGAAATGTAAGTTGGTGCTAAATGTGAAGTCGTGAAGACTAGAAAGTGGAAGTTTGATAGAAGATAATGAAATCTAAATAAACTGTGATGATAGGCTACAAAGGGCAATGAAAGTGGCAATGAAGAGATGGGTATGCAAACAAATATTCAAGGGAACATAGTGTTTTATAAACAAAACCCACTATTTGCCTTTTAATCTTGAAAGAGAGCACATAATTTTACCACTCTCATGGAAATGGAAAAAAATTGTAACGTACTTAGAAAGTAACGCAAATTCTTTTGTTCAAAAGTTACGAACCACCTATAAATTAGGTTACCAAAGCTTTATTGCAAGGAGTTAGCAATTTTCAGTGAAAGCAAAAATGAAGATGCTTAAAAAACAAAATCTTGATTAAAGATTCATTAAAAATACAAATTACAAACTATCTCATCTGCATGGTTTATTCCTATACCTCTATCTAAAGCACCAGATTAATCAATTACATGCCATAAAGTCAAAGTAAAAACTAATATTAATATGAGCTTGATGCAATGGAGTCAAACCAGTTGATTTAGTAATTTTTTATTTCACTTCTCAACTTATTCGTTTGTAACAGAAGTGTGATCAAATTAATTACGAAAATGACCCTTTAGTCAATATAATATTTTTCCAAATACAGATCTGGAGAGAGACACGGAAGATTTTACTTCGGACTAAACACTTGCGCAAGATGTCACAAGCTAGTATCTCTCAAGTATCGTTTTTTTAATCAACTTATATTCTGTGTGTGTGTGTGCTCAGTTGTGTCCAACTCTTTGCCACATCATGGACTGCAGCCTGCCAGGCTCCTCTGTCCCTGGGATTCTCCAGGCAACAATACTGGAGTGGGTTGCTATTTCCTACTCCAAGGGATCTTCCAGACCCAAGGATCAAACCCACATCTATCTCCTGTGGCTCTTACATTGGCAGGCAGATTCTTTAACACTGCACCACCCAGCCGCACATGCACGTGTGTGTGCGCGCGCACACACACACACACAATTTCTCTCAAGTATTTTTTTTATCACCTGTTTTTCCCTATAATGTTGAAATTTTGCTTATGATTATTATTTGGTCAACTGTTTTTCTCATGGTTGAGTATTTTTTAAATGATTATAACTTTTTCACAGCCAAACTTTACTTAAATGCATATATTTTTTTAATATTGATTAACAAAATATATACAATTTACTGCCCTTCAGAAATATAACATTTTATCTATGAAAGAAAGTTATATGTATTTACAATTATGTTTATAAATATGCACTTACAAAATATGTACCTGATATAGAACTTGGATTCAGGATATATAAAAATTCTGATAACTCAATAATAAGACAAAAAGATTCCATTTTAGAAAGTGGGCAAAAGATTTAAACAGATGCATTAACTGCATGAGAATCTTTTATTTAAATGTAATCAGAGTATGCTTACTGATAATATAGTACAGTCCAAGACTGTATATGTCTAAAGTGGGATAGAAAAGAAAGAAAATGACAGCCCTTGACTTCAAAAAGAGTATAATCCTTGAACTTGGAATAATTCTATGTAGATTAATTAATTGATTGATTTTTCTCTTAAAAACTTATACTTCACTTTATG
Organism: Bubalus kerabau; assembly: GCF_029407905.1. Lineage (NCBI taxonomy): Eukaryota > Metazoa > Chordata > Mammalia > Artiodactyla > Bovidae > Bubalus > Bubalus kerabau. Next base: position 46,926,746 of record NC_073635.1, read on the forward strand.
GAATCCATCTCAGGGACCTCCCATGTTTGCCAGATCTCAAAGAGATTTCAATGAAACTGAAATATTAGAAGAGATTGAAGAAGTAGTACAGAACGTCCCAGAGGTGAAAGAGAACTACAACTTCTGTGGGTCCTGAATGTGAACTGCAAGCGTGAAGCTGTGTCTGATGAATGTGATGAGTGTTATAAGAAAAAAAAAAAAGAAGTTAAAGTAAACAAGAGTAATCAAAAGTATATTCTAATCCATACCAAGTTAAATTTTTTAACTGCACATATTTGAAAGAGATAGAATTTTTAAAAAACAAAAAGTAGTTTTGAACAGATATCATTTAAAGGTGTCAGTAAAACACAAGACAGAATACTTTTCAAACATTCAATGTTTCCTTTCCTGATTCTTCATATAGATTCTTATATGAAAACATAGAATAAGTGAATCCAGTGGAATATCTGTGAAGCATACAATTTACTTAAAATGTGTACTAGGTCTTGAGAGTCTTTGAGAATTTCTCTTTGGAAGGAACTTTAAAGTTGACTTCTGGGGTAAATTGTAGAAAGCGTAAATGTTTTTCAACCAGATCGTATTACAAATCTTCATAGCACTTGAGCAGGAATGGATCTAATAATTCCCCTAACTGGTTATTCTAGACAAAAATAAACAGTTATATCTCTTTATTTATGGAGAAAGTGATTTTAAGGAGCAAAAAAACATGGTTTCAAGGCCACTGAAGTTAAGCAATATATGTTCAGGTCATATATTAGGCTGGATTCTTGAAAATGCATGAGATTTATTTCTAACAATTCATGCTCTGGGAAAATTTGGCCAATAATAAATTCAGAACATACAGTAATAAAGAGTAGGCAAATAACATTAAAAATAAGTATCAACTGTTAAATAGCAACAGGAGGGATGTAGATGAGATATGAAAAAATAGTTCTTCCTCTCATTAGAGCAGTTAAACACGAGAATAGGTTATCAGGTAAAGTCTCTCTAGACTCTTCTTGAAGGTTTTTAACATCTGAGAGGCAGCCATTTATCTTGAATCCTTGAGGTAAGTCCTGTCTGATGATAAGTGAAGGACTAGATGACCTCTGAATTCAGGTCTTAAGTTACTTGTTACCAGCTGCCTGATTCAGTTATTCAAGCAGTCATTTTAATTCAGAAGTGATAATCAGCAATGTTAAACATGCTAAATGCTACAAATTAAATATTTTCCAATTCAAACATATGAAGAAATCATATTGAAAAATTTGTGGATCACAGATTAAGATCATTGTTCCTAAATACAATCAGAATTAGTTGTTTAAAGACTAACTTTCAGATGCTAAAAAAAGCAGTATGGAGACCATTTAAAATTCCATTATACTTAGGTGATACTGTAAGTACGTGGAGGCATTTACGCAAAGAGTTGCAGAAACATTATTTTTGAATAATAGAGATGATATAAAATTTATAGAAGAAATGTTCTTTGTGCTTTATACATTATGATTAATTTAAATAGATATTTAAAATCACTTCCTTTTCCTTCTTACTCTCAGTCTAGATCATGAAAAAGTTCAATTCTATGCTTGGCATAGATGACTTCAAGGAAAATAAATTGTGCCAGTCAAAAGAGCAGAGGATCAATAAACAAATGAGTACATAACAGAGATAGTGTCATTCTAAAAAGTTACAAGGATTCATCTTACTCTGTTATCTTGATTCTATGTAATTCCCTCTCTGCTTTTCTTACCTCTAGAAACTAAGCATTATCATGCACAACAAATAAAAAGTAAAACAGTATTTTAAACTATGACTATAAAAATTCTACTACTATTATTTAAGGAAATATCTAATATATATGCAGATGCATGTATAGTTAATCATTTGAATATGCATTATAAAATAAATTATATGCTTTACAAAAAAAGTAACTTTCATTAGAACTTCTATTTGAAAACTTTTTAAAAAACATTAATTCATAGTAAAAAATAAAATATGGACAAAGTTAGACCTAAATATCATCAGACAGTGATTATATCTGGGTTATACAGATAACATCCTACAAAATGGGTATCATTAAAACTACAATTTTTAAAATAACACAACTGCTCAACTCTTTAATCATAAGATTTTATAGGCTCACAGAACAAAGTGTGTAGTAAACTAGATGGCATTGACCTTCCTCACAACTAACTTAGTAAATATTTTTAGAACAAAATTTCCACTATTTGCAAACATAGCCTAAACTTAGGATTTTGAACTTGTTTGAATTTTTACCTATATTTAAAAAACACTCAAGATTGCTCCAAGCCAAGGTCATGCTGACCCTTACATATCATAACTCCTTACCATTTAAGGTAAACAAATTCTTTTAAATGAAAATGTTGTTTTAGTTTACAGCTAGAATAAAATAATAAATTATGATCTCCCTCAAGTTAAAACAGCACTTTATTCCAACAAATTTAATCAAAGTTAAATTACTTTTAATAAGTTATTCCCCTTGCCCTCTAAAATCAACAAACTTTTCCTAATATAGCAACCTTACAAATTTTTTAAACTTTTACTGAGTAAAAAATGAAATGTTTTAGATGAAATTAAACTAATCTAAACACTTGATGCAATGACAACAACAGTAACTGAAGCTATCTGAGGATCAGCTAAGAGTGATGATAGAGTAATCCATACTGAATACAATCCAAAATATACTCTAAGTTTTAATTTTCTCTGTTGCAAAGTTTAATTGACAAAAACAAAGAGAACCCAGAAAAGGACTCATGGCAGAGACAGGTCACAAACTGAAGATTTCTTCTTTTCTTTCTTTCTTTTTTTTTTTTTCCCCTTTCTGTTTTGTTACCATGGTAAAACAATAGAAGTGAACTTTCCCTGAACTTTTCTCTTTAAAGGCCTGGGTCCACGTTGACCCAGCAGGGCAAGCTGGAACCTGATACTATCAACCCAAGGGCTGCTAAAGCAATCAGGTTCAACAACCATATATGTTCCCTAATGTCATTTTGCCACAAAGTCAAGGCAAAAGCAGGCTATTTCTAGTAAAGAATGTCTTTCTATTGTTTCAGAGATTAATTCAATAGTCTAAACGTGCATAAAACAAGGACTAAATGGTAAACTACAGAAATATATTGCTGTTTTCTTGTAATAATATCAATCCAAAATTTATTTCCAGATAAGGCCTAATCCCACAAAAAATAAAAGCTCCTAGATCTATTATTAATGGACAGATGATTTAAATGATCATAGATTTAGATGATCTTACGTTTAACTAACTCATGTTACTACACTCTCATGGTAACCTGTTTTAAAAGGTAATGCTGCTTAAGAAATTTTTTTTCATGTTCTTCTATAGGCAATTAAGGTATGAAGACATAACTGATTAAATCTACTATTAAAGGATATATTTGTTATTTCTGTTACTGCAGCATGATATATAATGAATTAAACTATAGTAACACAATTCCCATCTCTATTAGTCAAAGTTGTACTGGCATTTTTAAAAAAGTGACTATATCCAAGAACAATAGAGAGATAAATATAATTTCTAATATGTGTAAGTAAGCATATGGAAGTAGATTAGGTTCAACCTTTTTACAACTCTTAATGTTCAACTACAATGTTATAAAAATAGTATTATAGTAAGGATGATATAATAATGAAAATTATTCTATCATTAGTTGACACTCTTTCAAAATGTCTATATAAATACTTATAACAAATATCATATATATGACAAACTAACAATTAATAATTACTTTCATATTCTAATCACTTTGCTTAAGTAGATACTCAATGATATTATTTCCCCTTGAATATTATCCCCTATGGGCTTTATGTATACTTTCATGGAAACAGTTTCAATGTTTCCAATAGTAGTTGGTATATCATGTAGATGTGATTTTGGTAATAGTAAAAATAGGTTTTAGCAAACTAATGAGAAGAAATTAGAATTCTGTTCAACAGATAAGAGGAGTTTAAAATACAGAAACTGAATGCATAAATAGGGACAGTTCAAGAAAATCCAGGGCATTAGGTACTGTAAAAACAGTTGTCCTTAAAATGGTAATCTCCCAGAATAATATAGCAAGATAGTACTTTTTTGAAAAGTAAAGCAACATTTAAAACAGCAACGTTTTTCATACATTAACTGGTTATAGTAAGTCAATTATTAGTCAATATTCAGCTGTGTAGGTATATTGTTTGTGTGGGTGCATGCTAAGTTGCTTCAGTCCTGTCCAATTCTTTGTCACATTATGACCTGTAGCTCACCAGGCTCCCCTGTCCATGCAGTTCTCCAGGCAAGATTACTGGAGTCGGTTTGCCATGCCCTTCTCCAGGGAATCTTCCCAACCCAGGGATCGAACCTGCATCTCTTATGTCTCCTGCATTGGCAGGAGGGTTCTTTACCACTAGCGCCACCTGGGAAACACTAAAATACATGTCTATACACATGTGTTTTGTGTCTGTGTTGTATTAAGACATCAACAAGAGAGATTAAAACTTTAAGAAAGAAAGAAAAGGTTAGTGGCTCAATCATGTCCAATTCTTTGTGACTATCTACTGTAGCCCACCAGGCTCCTCTGTCCGTGGGATTCTCCTGGCAAGAACACTAGAGTGGGTTGCCATCTTTCTCCAGGGGATCTTCCCAACCCTCGAACCTGTGTCTCTCACATTGCAAGCACTTTCTTTACTGTCTGAGCCACCAGGGAAGCAAAATAGAAAGGATGGAAAGAAGATCATAAAACCAAGAAATGAAATAAGCAAGGGGACACCTAACGAATTAATCTAGTTTTTAAGGTGTTGATAGTGGATTTGTTAATCCTCTTTACTCTCAGTTTGAGAACTTAAGGCATTAAGACTGAAATGACTGATGAAGAAGGGATGATAACATGCATACGCAGGATACTTATTGTGTGCTAGGTGAGTAACGCTATCTCATATTATCTAAATTCCAATGATCCTCAAAGGCAGATAGTGTCTCAACTTCTCAGATGAAGAAATTAGAGTTGACTGGTCCAATAGTATGACTCATGAATTTTATATTTTTCTCTCAGGCCCATGTAACTCTCATTTCAAAGTGAACACTTCCTCCATTATTATGGTACCTCTCAATAACAGTGACAATATTGACCATACATCACTTGACCATGGGTCAGAAGACAGAAGCTGTCACTCTTTAGATGTGTGAACTTGGCAACTCACTTAACTTTTGGAAGCCACATTCCCTAACAAGTTCAAGTGATGCCATGACAGATAAAATTTTTAAATCTGAAATAAGACAGTCAAAGAAGCTACTCCTATCATAAAGTGTCTAATAAGCAGAATGTGAACAGCAAAAGTACAGGAAAAAGCTAAGTCAGTGTATTCTCTGATTTCCAAGGGCACATTTTTCTAACCTAGTTCCTAATTTGTGCTGTTGCCTTCACCTTATTTCTGTCTTAATGTTCCTATTCTTCCTCCTGCCCTGCCTGGTTTCACTGGGTAAAGACATCAAACAGAACTTTTAATAGTTATCAATACTTACCAGTGCAGACAGATTATATAAAAAAAGTAGTTTCCAGTGAGAAAAATATCTCAAATAACCTATATAAGTAAAAAGATAACTTTCAGTTGAGTAGGAGAACTAATGGGCTCTAAATATAAATCTTTTTTGGTTGTCCTTTCTGAAAAAGAAAACACAATTATACTTCCTAGATGGAAAATTTTATACCCCACAATAATTTCTATATCATATTAAAAAATGAAATGTTAGTCATGCAGCCGTGTCTGACTCTTTGCAACCTTATGGATTGTATCCCACCAGGCTCCTCTGTCCATGGAATTCTCCAGGAAAGAATATTGGACTGGGTAGCCATTCCCGTCTCCAGGGGATCTTCCTGACCCAGGGATCAAATCCAGGTCTTCTGCACTGCAATGGATTTTTTTTACTGTCTGAGTCACCAGAGGTCTAATTCATCGATGATTAAAACAAACTTTTAAAAAATTAGAAATAAATAATGTTTTCCTTTTTCTCTTGAGTTCCAGAGCTGTCTTTCCATTGCTGTACCAAACATCTGGAGATTTCACAGGTATTTCAGATTCAGTATGTCAAAAGTCAACTTTTTATCTGTCACCCTAAGCCTGCATCACATTACTTGCTATATTCCATATCTGTTAACAAGCCATCATGTATCAAATTTGCAGAGCCAAACCCAGGGTCACTCCCAATTCCTCCATCTCCTTTTGTGTACTTTCTACTTCTCAACTCAGTGGTCGCCAGATTCTACTGAGTCCACCTCTGGTATTTCTTTACTCACTCTTTTCTTCATTCACACGGCTCTTGTCTTATTTCAAGTCCTGTCACTTGTGTTCCTACAGTGTTCTGACCTAGGTGATCCACACAGAAAAAACATTCCAATACCGTCAGTGTATTCTGCAAATCTTCCCCAGCTCACCAGATTTCTTACCATAGCAGATCAGAACTTCTAAGATCTAATGCCTCAATTTCTCTACAGTGTAATTTCTCAAAACTTTCCCAGCCTCAGTCTGCAGTTGATACTTAACTACTTTTATATATCCATGCTTTGGAGATGCTAATCCTTCTGCCTGAAACACCCTTTCCTTCAATTGTCCAATTCAGACTTTCTTCAATTCAGACTTAAATTGAAGAAACTAGGAAAAACCACTAGACCATTTAGGTATGACCTAAATCAAATTCCTTACAATTATACAGTGGAAGTGACAAATATATTCAAAGGACTACATCTGATTGACAGAGTGCCTGAAGAACTATGGACCAAGGTTTATGACATTGTACAGGAGGCAGACATCAAGACCATCCCCAAAGAAAAGAAATGAAAAAAGGCAAAATGGTTGTCTGAGGAGGCCTTGCAAATAGCTGTAAGTAGAAGAGAAGCAAAAGGCAAAGGAGAAAAAGAAAGATATACCCATTTGAATGCAGAGTTCCAAAGAATAACAAGGATAGATAAGAAAGCCTTCCACAGTGATCAGTGCAAAGAAATAGAGGAAAACAACAGAATGGGAAAGACTAGGGACCTCCTCAAGAAAATTAGAGATACTAAGGCAACATTTCAGGCAAAGATGGGCACAATAAAGGACAGAAATTGTATAGATTTAACAGAAGCAGAAGATATTAAGAAGAGGTGGCAAGAATACAAAGAACTATACAAAAAAGATCTTCATGACACAGATAATCATGATGGTGTGATCATCAACCTAGAGCCAGACATCCTGGAATGTGAAGTCAAGTGGCCTTAGGAGGCATCACTATGAAGAAAGCCAGTGGAGGTGATGGAATTCCAGTTGAGCTCTTTCAAATCCTAAAAGATGATGTTGTGCAGGTGCTGCTCTCATGCCACCAAATTTGGAAAACACAGCAGTGGCCACAGGACTGAAAAAGGTCCGTTTTCATTCCAATCCCAAAGAAAGGCAATGCTAAAGAATGCTCAAACTACTGCACAGTTGCACTCATCTCTCATGCTAGTAAAGTAATGCTCCAAATTCTACAAACCAGGCTTCAGCAATACGTGAACCGTGAACTTCCAGATGTTCAAGCTGGATTTAGAAAAAGTAGAGGAACCAGAGACCAAATTGCCAACATCCACTGGATCATTGAAAAAGCAAGAGAGTTCAAAAAAAAAAATCTATTTCTGCTTTATTGTCTATGTCAAAGCCTTTGACTGTGTAGATAACAACAAACTGTGGAAAATTCTGAAAGAGATGGGAATACCAGATCACCTGACCTGCCTCTTGAGAAATCTGTATGCAGGTCAGGAAGCAACAGTTAGAACTTGACATGGAACAATAGACTGGTTCCAAATAGGGAAAGGAATATGTTAAGGCTATATATTGTTACCCTGCTTATTTAACTTACATGCAGAGTACATCATGAGAAATGCTGGACTGGATGAAGCACAAACTGGAATCAAGATTGCCAGGAGAAATATCAGTAACCTCAGACATGCAGATGACAGCACCTTTATGGCAGAAAATGAAGAAGAACTAAAGAGCATCTTGATGAAACTGAAAAAGGAAAGTGAAAAAAATCGCTTAAAACTCAACATTCAGAAAACTAAGATCATGGCATCTAGTCCCATCACTTCATGGCAAAAAGATGTGGAAACAGTAACAGACTTTATTTTATTTTCAGCTCCAAAATCCCTATAGATGGTGACTGCAGCCATGAAATTAAAAGATGCTTGCTCCTCAGAAGAAAAGCTATGACCAACCTAGACAGTATATTACAAAGAGAGACATTACTTTGCCAACAAAAGTCCATCTAGTCAAGCTATGGTTTTTCCAATAGTCATGTATGGATGTGAGAGTTGGACAATAAAGAAAGCTGAGCACCGAAGAATTGATGTTTTTGAACTGTGATGTTGGAGAAGACTCTTGAGAGTCCCTTGGACTGCAAGGAGATCCAACCAGTCCATTCTAAAGGAGATCAGTCCTGAATATTCATTGGAAGGACTGATGCTGAAGCTGAAACTCCAACACTTGATGCAAAGAGCTGACTCACTTGAAAAGACCCTGATGCTGGGAAAGATTGAAGGCAGGAGGAGAAGGGGATCACAGAAGGTGAGATGGTTGGATGGCATCACCATCTCAATGGACATTAGTTTGAGTAAACTCTGGGAGTTGGCGATGGACAGGGAGGCCTGGCATAGTCCATGGGTTTGCAAAGAGTCAGACACAACTGAGCAACTGAACTGAACTGAACTCAATTGTTCATGGGGGAAACACTCAGCCAATTTACATCCACTCCTTCCCTAATTTCCCCAGGTATGTGTAACTCATTAACTTCCACCCACATCCACAGAACTTCTCATGTCAATATAATAATTTATATATCATTTCTTTCTAGGCACACAAAGCCTTTGTATGAAATAAATATGTTCTATTTATTTATATTTCTCCAGTATTCAACACAGCCTGCCAACTAGCTGAAAATTAAAGTTATAGTTGGTGGATAAATCACCTGGAAAAGGAATAAATTAATAATTTTCAAAAAAGTATACTGTATCAATTAAATTACCAGGATACATTAAAATACAAAAATCATCTCTCTAAAAAATAGCTATCCTTCATTAAATTAAGAGATATAAAATGCTAAGGATTCATCTAAGGATTATTTTTATTGAATAATCAATTGTGTAAATACACATGAAATTTAAGTTACAGAAAAACAATCGTAAAATAATTTAGAATTTTATGTGCTGCAAAACATTTTCGTTAAAAATGCTCTTGTGCCAATCAAATAATATAAAATATTAAGTCATCATTGCCCTTTAAAATCCTTTCAATGAGAATTCCCTAATTGTACTTTCACTTTATCTCTCTGTACCAGTAAGTAAATAAATTAACAAAATAGCTTTTATCACACAGAATAACCTTTTAACTGAGGGATTATCTCTGGTTTATTTTTCATTTCTTTCACTGCAGATAGCAGTTCATGCCTCATTGATTAGTTTGCTAAGGTGGTGACCAGAAATGAAAATACAGTCTTTCAGATACTGCAAGGACCTGAGTGTGTAACCATGCACACACACACACACACACACACATATGCACATACATTCCATGCTTCTCTCTCTGGCATTTAGTTTGTAAGAAAGAAAGAGTCAAGTATTACAAATATTTAATTTCTATTAGCCTATGCTCAAGTATAACTCCATCTCTTAGATTTATTTCTCACTTATATTGTTAATATTTTTTCATTAAATAGTATTTAGGTTTTTATCATAAGTAAACTATGCATTTCATGACAACTTTCAGGAAAAGATAATATAAAGTCAAAGGAAAAAAAAAAACTCGTTTCCTTCGGATTTCTACCATTTCTGAATTCAGTGATAGCCTTTATATATATATATATTCCATTGGATGTACACTTACATTTGAGACTTGCCATATTAATCACTAACCTCATTATTTCCACTCACATCTTAGATGTTAAATGTAACTAATATCCCTTTCCTTTCTTCAGCCAAACTATCAGGAATTATTAATCCAAAGAAATTCTTAAACAGAAAGAAATCACAGAAATCAAATGTGACGGTGAATGTTAATTCGAGTAACCACAACCAGGAAGAGCAAACCATTCTGACCTGGTCTGGTGCTACTCAGGACTGTTGAATTCTCATGTTTGGAAAAAAAAAAAAAAATCATTGCTCACCAAGCCTACAACAGGAAAGAATAAGTATAGGCTTGAAAGTGTTCAAGATTCAGAACAACAGAAGAGGAAAGACATGATATGGCTCCACATGAGAAATAAAAGCTTTGAAGGAGATTAAAACAGAATAAGAAGTATTCTTGCTTGGGAAATCCGAAGGACAGAGGAGCCTGGCGTGCAACAGTTCATGGGGCCTCAAAAGAGTTGGACACGACTTAGTGACTAAACAACAGCAAAGAACATTTGCACATCTGATATAGGGAAACCAAATAAAAGACACATTCAATTCATTCCTTTTGTGTCTGAGCTCAAAGATAAAGAGAAGAGTATTTTGACCAAACATGGGAACAGTCTGTTGAAAGTTAGAGGCAAAATTATCTTCTTCTAAGATCCTTGTCCCTTCCAATGTCAAGCAAAAGTTGGGCAAATTATTCAAATTATCAGGGAGACTGAAAAAGAGACAATCGGCATTTGGTACAGATTTTAGCTCACTCACTGATGAGGCTCTTTCTAATCAGGAATTCGATGATTCCCGTCACTGTGACACACTCTCCATTCCAAGTCCAGGTGGTCATGTATTCAAAGATATAGTTTCTTATCCATTTCATTTGCTATTTCATTAATTAAGTGCTTATTTCCTTAGATCTTTTGTTATCCTAACAACTGCTCCCTCTGGCAACTCTTCTCAAGTACTATGTATCCTACCCACTGTTTTTCAAATAAAGAACATCAGGCAAGATGATTTTGAGTAAAATCAAAGCAAGTTTCAGGAAAATTACAACTTGGCGGTTCTCATGTCTCCTCTTGTTAACTGTGCTTATTATTTCCATAGATATTTAAACCCATCACCTGGGTCATCCACACTTTTCAGTATACTGCTTTCAACAATCAATGAAGCCCTGTAAGAATTTAATTGATAATTAAAGTTAAAAGCTTAAATTATGAATATTTGAAAGAGGCTACTTCTTCTTTACAACCTTCACTGGAGGTTGTAAATGCAGTCTCTAGTGCTATTTCTCAAGAAGAAAAATAAATGAAACCTTTGCAGGCCACCTTTGAAAGGTTACCTTTGACCTAATATGAGAATGACTTATCATAGGATTAGCTGCTCAAAGAACACCAGGACTCCCTTGTCTTACCATAGCATCTCCAAGCCTCTTCATTTGATCTTTTGACCCTGTTACAAACTTCTTATCCCAAATATTCACCAACTGATTACAATTAGTTTTCATATTGCAGTTTCTTGCATATGTAATAGACACATTAAAATTATTTGTCATGCTGGAGTTAAATGGATTGCCTTCCAGAAATCAAAAATGCCTGATACTGTTTGTACTGTCTTCACAGTCTGCAAGCTTTTTATGTATTATGTCATTATCAGTATTTTTCCTTTTGGATGCAAGAGGGGTTAACATCTCTTCTTCCATCAAAGTGGATTTAAAAAGTAAGTGCCCAGTAAGCCTCAATGAATTGTATTGACGGTTTCCACCTTTATTCCTGTATTTATCTTTGTTGTTTTTTCATTCATTCAACATTTATTAAAATTTTATTAAGTACCAGCAAATGTTCTGGATGGAGAAGGACAAAAATAAATAAATAAATAGATTACAAAAATATGCCTTTGGATTATTAGGACAGGGAAGACTTCTCTTAAGAAGATGAAATTTTAATATTAAGAAGGTATCAGCTATAGAATAAAAGAGGGACAAGTTCCAGGCAATTGGAGAGCGAGTACAAGGAAATTTACTTTGGTCTCATCAGGAAACCAAAGGAAAAGCCAGTATGACTGGATTTCAGCTTGGAGAGAAAGAAAAGAGAGAAACTCTGATAGGCTGACAGCTTAAGAAGAAGTCTGAGTTTCTACCGACCTTTCAATAATATTTATTTGCCTGCTCTCTTATTAAGTCTTAAATCTTTTCCTCTGAACAGTGAAAGTGAAGTCATGTCCGACTCTTTGCAACCCTGTGGACTGCAGCCTACCAGGCTCCTCTGTCCATGGGATTCTCTAGGGAAGAATTACAGGAATGGAGTGCCATTTCCTTCTCCAGGGGATCTTCCCGACCTGAGCATCGAACCCGGGTCTTCAGCATTGTGGGCAGCTGCTTTAACCTTGGAGCCACCAGGGAAGCCCGAAGCCCTCTGGACAGTAAGTACCCTTTCCATTCTCCAAATATGATCTATTCTCTCAGGCAAAAGACACACGTTGCTGCCCTATTTTCAGCCATTATGTCTGGTTCAAGGCTCAACTCATAATCATGTTTAACAAATGTGTTTGACTAAGTAAATTAAAATGTAATATAAATGGAAACCATTCATTTAAAATTCCAAGGCACTCCACAGTGTTTAAGTTTTCACATTCTATAAAAAATACTCTGTATTTTAATGAAATATGAATGCTTTGCTGGCTAACTAGTCCTTGATGTAATAATCACATTACAGCCAAAGTTGCACTATACAAATACCTATATTTGTCTTCCTTTGCCAATGCTTTGCTATCCATATAAAAGATCAACATGAGTATAAAGATAATAAAATGATACATAATAGCACATAGTTATGTTCTCTATACTTTACTTATCAGTTCTATCTAAGAGGGCTTTATCAAAAGGTTCATTTTCCTGTAGAAATGAGTTCATATCAAGCATTTTCCCTGACACCTGTCAGAAGGTTCCTACCCTTAGATAAATATAACTATGATCAGATACTGAAAGGAAAATGTAAATCCACTTTATAAAAAGCATTTCTCTTAATGATCCACAGCTATTTCCTGTTAGGAATGCTGTACAGTGAACACTGATAACTTTGGTTGGAAAAAATAAGGAAAAGTAACCTATGGCTATTTAAGAAACAAATCCATCACTGATCTTCTACATGAAGACAGTAAAAATCTATTTCCAAACATGCAAGCAATAAAATCTGATTTCACTGTAGTATAAACATTCAGATATTAGGCCTGGTGCCCTCATAATATATTTGCTTAATACAACTGTAAATTCTTTCATTGTTTTTCCCCAACTCGGATGACAACCATCTAACCTACATAATATTAAGCAGACATTTAGTTCCACTGATGTGAACAGCCAAGAGATTAATGCTGACAGAGCTAAATTACACAAGAGTCAAGAAATGTGAGCCAACAATACAATTATAATTATCACTAGGGGAGGTAAAAGATGAACATATTTTCATCTACTGAGGGCTCTGGATTAAAGGGCCAAACACTTAAATGCCACTTTTACTCATTTGGTAACTAGGGGTATTCTAAATTCTATAATTATATGACTTTGCATACATTAAAATCAGCTTGGTATTAAAGGTTTCTGATAGCAATGTTACAATTAAGGAAGGGTCCAACCTCTATTTCTCAGTCATATCTCAAAAGAACAAAAAATAATCACCAAGAGGCATTTGAAGATTAACAAAGAACAAGTTCTTATTTTCTCCTGATTGTATTTCATTAAATTTGCAGTACAATTATTTTTACTTTATATTACTATTCATTTTGTAATATCATAAAATAATTTAGAAATTCCATTAGTATTTTTCATCCTCAATAATTTTGTTGGAAAAAATACATAATGTCCCTTTTAAAAGTAAGATTTTAGATAAAAACTCTTGACAGTATATTAAAGCATTTTACTTCTTAATGGGTAGAATATAGACACAAAGTTCTGAGTATATGCCCAAATGTTCTAATAATTCCTTTGAATAGTGTATCTATTATGAATATATTTATTATCGAGATAAATTCAGAAACTATGCTCTTATACCTTTAAGTTACTTTTATTCCTGTATGTGTCATTATTTCAAATAATTTATAAATTAGAAAGGAATATTTCTTAGCAGTATGCAACAGTCACACGTCATTTGCTATACATGTGTTTATATATTATATATGTAACACATGATGAAATTAAGGAAACTATCTTCCTTTTGGAAGAAATATGGGGAAACAATGGAAACAGTGACAGACTTCATTTTCTTGAGCTCCAAAATCACTACAGATGGTGACTGCAGCCATGAAATTAAAAGACACTTGCTCCTTGGAAAAAAAGCTATGATCAACCTAGACAGCATATTAAAAAGCAGAGACATTACTTTACCAACAAAGGTCCATCTAGTTAAAGCTATGGTTTTTCCAGTATTCATGTATGGACATGAGAGTTGGACTGTAAAGGAAGCTGAGTGCCAAAGAATTGATGTTTTTGAACTGTGGTGTTGAAGAAGACTCTTGAGAGTCCCTTGGACTGCAAGGAGATCAAACCAGTCAACCCTAAAGGAAATCTGTCCTGGATATTCATTGGAAGGACTGATGTTGAAGCTGAAGCTCCAGTACTTTGGCCACCTGATGCAAAAAAGTGACTCACTGGAAAAGACCCTGATGCTGGGCAAGATTGAGGGTGAAAAGAAAAGGGGACGACAGAGAATGAGATGGTTGGATGACATCGCCAACTTATAGGACACGAGTTTGAGCAGGCTCCGGGAGTTGGTGATGGACAGGGAAGCCTGGTGTGCTGCAGTCCATGGGGTCACAAAGAGTTGGACATGACTGAGCGACTGAACTGAACTGAACTGAACTGATCTTCCTTTTGGCTCTCTTAGTGATATTCTTGATGATTTTAAGTTCCATATATTTTTCTTTTCTCCTCATCTCTCTAGATTCCCTCACCTTGAACCTTGTTAAGCTTGATAATGAAGCATATTTCCTGTAAGATTTCATTTGTTGGATACAGATACAGGATTGCTTGTTTCTTTATTTTTAAAAAATAACTCATAAAATAGCATTTACCTTCAATGACTGTTAAACTAAAGTCCCTTACATGTGAAATTCCAGTTGATTTCTAATTGTAGCCTCTTTGACTAATCATTCTAAACATTAAAGAAATTATTTGATAGTCTGCTTGATAAGAAATGGCTTGAAATTTGGCTGAAAATTCAAAGGGTATGGAAAAACTGATTGGTTCAAGATCAAGAAAGGAGTACAATAAAGCTGTCTCTGTCACCCTGTTTGTTTAACCTATACATTGAGTGCATCATGAGAAATGCCTGGATGGATAAGTTACAAGCCTGAATCAAGATAGGCGGGAGAAACATCAGTAACCTCAGATATACAGATGATACCATTCTAATGGCAGAAAGTGAAAGTGAAGTCACTCAGTCGTGTCCCACTCTTTGCGACCCGTGGACTGTAGCCCACCAAGCTCCTCCGTCCATGGGATTCTCCAGGCAAGAATCCTGGAGTGGGTTGCCATTTCCTTCTCCAATGGCAGAAAGCAAAGCGGAACTAAAGAGCCTCTTGAGGAGAGTAAAAGAGGAGAGTGAAAGAGCTGGCTTAAGACTAAATATTAAAAAACTGAGATCATGGCATCTGGCCTCATTAATGCATGGCAAATAAAAGTGGAAAGGTGGAAGTAGTGACAGATTTGTTCTTCTTGGGCTCCGAAATCACTGCAGATGGTGATAGCAGCCATGAAATCAGAAGACAATTGCGTCTTGACAGGAAAGCGATGACAAACCTAGACAGTGTGTTGAAAAGCAAAGACATTTCTCTGCCAACAAAAGTCTTTATAGTCAAGGTTATGGTCTGCCCATTGATCATGTACGGTTGTGAGAGCAGGACCATAAAGAAGGCAGAACACCAAAGAATGGATGCCTTCAAACTGTGGTGCTAGAGAAGACTCCTGAAAGTACTTTGGACAGCAAGGAGATCAAACTAGTTAATTTTAAGGGAGATCAACCTTGAATATTCACTGGAAGGACTGATGCTGAAGTTGAAGCTCCAGTATTTTAGTCATCTGATGCAAAAAGACTTGGAAAAGTCCCTAGGAAAAGTCCCTAGATGCTAGGAAAGATCAAGGGCAGAAGAAGAGGGCATCAGAAGATGAGATGGCTGGACAGCATCACCGATGCAATGAAGATGAACTTGGGCAAACTCTGGGAGGTGGTGAAGGACAGGGAGGCCTGGCATGCTACAGTCCATGGCATTGCAAAGAGTCAGACACGACTGGGTGACTGAACAACAACAATTCCTAGATAATGACACGTAACAGACATCGTTGTAGAGAGTGTGGAGTGTATCAAGGTAGTAGATTTTATTCATTTTAAGTGATTCCAAAGCAGATATACATCATTTTCTCATTTATTATTTCACCTTTCTAAAAATGAGAGTTCTAAATATGTTGATGAAGAACTGAAAAGTAAGTCATAATTCACTTTCACAAGATGAGGAGAGTTTTGGATTTTGAGTTGGGAGTTAACAGGTTTTAGTTTTCACTTGTTAGTTTTAGCCGTGCTTCTGGTCTTGGTATCTGCATCCAAACAATGGGGTTTAAATCTGCTATTCCTGGTTTTCTCCAGTAAGTAGGATGAATGTAGGTGTGTGGGCAGAGAACAGTGGGAAGGTTCTCATCGTCTGTCCTTCTGTCAGTACTTGGGAGCTGGGGTTCGTGATGGAATAACTGATATTTGGAGATTTTGTGAAGGA
This sequence comes from Bubalus kerabau, assembly GCF_029407905.1. Lineage (NCBI taxonomy): Eukaryota > Metazoa > Chordata > Mammalia > Artiodactyla > Bovidae > Bubalus > Bubalus kerabau. The sequence continues at coordinate 46,943,386 of NC_073635.1, forward strand.
CTGATACAGGATCATCTGAATACTTCTATAAATGGAAGAAGCAGAATCTGCTTGAAGTTTCCAGGTTTGTTTTAGTCTTTTCTTATAGATCATGGTGTCAGAATCAGAGAACAACTGTACATTTATCTATCCTAATAAAATGAATACTACTAAAATTTGTCTTAGCGAACTCGGTACCCCAAATATTTGCAGTCATTTTTAAATAGGTATCTGAGCAGTAAAGCTGAAAAGTGCTTTTGATGTTGACTTGCATTTGACACAGTAACTAAATTTGCTTGTATTCATTACCAACAGAAGATTTCAATATTGATTGCACTTTTAAAAATATGGTTGTAGACTATGAGTTCCTTTGTGTATTTGTTTAAAATCTACTTTCTAATCCCATATCAGTACTCTCTTATTAACAAATTTCAATGACAGATTATTATTTTGAATTTTAGTTTTCACTTTAATTTTCACTTTTCTCTCAGAATATGTGGATGGGTAGAGCAACAATTCTTAGATTAGATTGAAGAGTCCTTTCAGTATTGAGAACAACTGGCAGACTTTCATTTGTACCTAAAATAAGCAGAAGTATAAATTCTTATCTAAAGGAAACTATTTCAAACATCTTAATTTTCAAAGTAAGGGCAAGAAATGTTTTTAAAAAATGTATATCATATAAGAACTTCTAAGGGGTTTATGGCTATGTTTTTCCTCTTCAGCTCAAATGAAAATTAATTTGAAAATCTCCACAAAAGTATTGAAAACAGATTTCTATATTTGGACTGTTCCAGCTGGTGATCCTCAACTAGTCAAATAATCCTTGCTGAATGATCTTTTTTATGCATAAACCAATATAATTGCATTTACGATAATTAATAAATTTGATGCATGCCAATTTAAATGACTAAATTACCCCAACTGACCAACACAAAAGCTAGAAATCATCAAGATTTACCTAAAACCTCCTCTGTAACTTGCTGTTCAAAGTGAGTTGGAAGCACTCTTGGAAAGCTGCACAAGCATCATATGCTTCCTCTTCTAAATGTTTCCTATTTTCACACACAGTAAAGGAGATGAATTACTTCAAAGTCATTTAAATAAAGTATTAATTACTTATATCTAATAATACATAGGAAATTTAGCTTTAATAACAAATGAAATTGACTACATTATGCCTAGAGGTTTAAACAGAGGAAAAAAAAAAGTAAAGGTATTAGCAACCAAAATTCTGCATGATTTATGACCATTTTGATGTTTGAAAGAAAGTTTCAATTAGCTCTAATAAAGACCACATTAGAGGAATAAAAATTTCCAAAAACCTAACAGTCTAAATCACTCATCTTGTAAATATTTCTTCATCAACGAATCTTTATGCTGCAATAAAGGTCAATCACAACTAACTACAACTTCTGGATTTACGCAAGAACAATTCCCTCCAAAAATCCCAACTGCAAGTGTAAAAATCTCTAAGCAAGAAATATTACAATTGGCAGAGAATGCCATGAAGGATAAAAATATATGCAGTCTGTGTGGGGTTTAACTTGTCTTTTGGTCAAACTGAACCTAAAAACTCGTTTTTGTTTTTGTTTTTTAGTTAAAAATTCAAAAACCAAAATTTTGAAAATAACTGTCTAAGAAATGAAATTAGAATAACAAAAAAAGTTTGAAATTTTTCCATCAAAGCAAGTCTCACCGAAACCATAGTAAGAGGGTTATTACCAAAAAACAAGTTTATACAGAGGCATCTTTACAGCTACAGCTTTAACTGATTTGAGCGGTGGAGCCTTTAAAAAAATGAAGCCACAGATTCAGTGGAGTTTCAACAAAGACGAAAGAGAGAAGAATGAGAAATTCTAATTTTCAAACTCATCTTAGAAACCTAATTTCTCTTAAATGTAAGTTCATTCCTCCTTTTAGTCTGCTGTGTTATCTTTGCTTATTAACTTTAAGGAAAAAAAAGTGCACAGTCACATATACTTGGTCAAATTTTATAAATATAAACTATATAATATATACATATCCATATGTATGTCATAAGACAGATTGAAATAAAAACTGAACATTCAAATTTAGTAATATGCAATAATATACAACTCTAATTTACATTAAATTACACATATAAAATATAACTTTATAGCAAATTTAAGGTCAGTTAAATCTTGTCTAAAATATTTTAAATATTTATTCTCTCTAGAAATGTTTTGTCATAATATTTGCACATATATTTAACTTTGGTCAATAGGTGTTCTTTGCATAAATAGATTAGATAGAATCGATGATATTCATTCAAGAAATTGACTTAATATACCACAATATTTAAAATGGCAATAATCATTGAAAATAAAACAAAAATTTAGGATATTTTACTTGGACATTGTTCTCACAATAAATCATAGTGTATTTAAAAAGAAATTACTAATGAAAAAGTTAAAGAAAGTATGCTTACACAGACTGATCCTTTACAAAGTTATATGGTTTATAAGGAATGGACTACACGTTTTTGTCTAGATTTACATACATATACTTTGCTTCAGTAAGTTATGTTTTTGCTGTTATTATGTTTATTATAGTAGGATTTTTTTTTTAGATAATGAATATTTTTGAAAATCCATGGAAGGTTATGTACACTTCAAGTCAGTAAAATAAGCACATTTATATACCAAAATGTGTGTGTGTAATTTCAAGGGCTTCCCCAACACCTTGACCTCAGAAGCTAAGCTCTAGGCCAGGACTCTGACTTCCATGTTTAAACTTCTATTTTTCTCAATGCAATACACACCTAAACATGTACATAGGCATTAGGTGAACAAACTGCACTTTCCCCAGCTTTATTGACATATAACATCGTGTAGTTCCAAGAGCACCATTTAATGACTCGGTATATGTAAATACTGTGAAATGATTACCACAATAAGGTTAGTTAACACATAGATCACCTCACATCTAGTGTTTGTGGGGTGAGAAGAGTAAGGCCCAACTCCCAGCAATTTTCAGGCATACATTACAATATCGTCACCCACAGTCAGCCTGAAGTCAATGAGATCCCCAGAAGGTATTCATCCACTTATTGGAAGCTTAATACACTACATTTTCAAACTATGTGTTTGTTTTACTTAAGAGAGAAAAATACGTAATTTTTTTCTACCTATATTCACATAGGCCCTTGTAACATTACCAAGAAAAAACTCAAAGGAATACTTTTAAATCAGAGAGTTTAAAACTGATTTAGGTGAGACAACTATTGAGTACTAAAAAAGTAAGCCCAGTGTGATTTAACAAGAAAATACTTTAAGTGTTAGAAATAAATGTTTAGGATTTCTAAATACCGAGTTGTGTATGCATTTTAGCATAATTAAATTAAGAAAATTCTAATTGAAAAAGTAGATGACTAACAGAAAAATAAAATGGTGTTTGTCACCTTATATACATTCAATGAAAAACCTGTATTTAAGTTTAATGTATTAAGGAAAGTGAATTAAGCAACCAACTATTCCACGAGAGTATACATCATTTCAGTCTAATTTTAGGATGATTCTCCTTATTAAACATCATGTATGAAATAGTCTTATTTATCATCTTATCTCATTAGATATTGTCTAGGGAGGCAATTTTGAAAAAGGAAAAATGGTTAGGAAGACTTTATTTTAGTCAAATTAGAATTGATACTTTGAATGTTTACTATCTAATGTAATCTCTTAACAACTCTTCAGCTCTAGTGTACTTTTTGGTAAAGTTTTAATAACTTTCTTGTAATTAAAAATAGCATATGATATCAGAAACCAACAGTAATTAAAAGTAATCAAATTTAGTGAAATATGTACAAAATAAAGAGATCTGTACACATTTTAAGGAGTTATCAATCGATATACTGTTAACTATGTGAAATGAGACAATGCTTATTACTAAAAAAAAGGCTAAGTCTCTTCTTTGCCTCGTTTTCTGCTTTTGTAAAATGTATTGCTTGAGAAACAAGTCTTCAAAAAACAAGGCCTAAAAAAATCTACTACTCAGGGTGCCTTTGAGGATATTTAATTAAAATCTAATCCTGCATTCATTAAGGCTCACATAAATTAAGCTGTCATTCATAAGATTTATGGATTCTCATTTGCATATTGCATACAATTCATCAATTACTCAAGTATGAAAGGAGCACATTTCCCTTGGAGCTGCCTGCTACCCTGCCAACATTTGAAATGAGGGAAAGAGCAAGACTGTCAGGCATTCACACAAACTTTCTTCCAAATGTCTGCTTCTTGATTAATCTAATTTTCTAGATATTCCGTACAAGATATATCAACAGCCTTGCTGCATATTTCTATTATTTCTCCTGTCTTCATCACCAAAATCTTCTAGTCTTTGAATACTTCTTCATGTCTGAGTGATTATTATTTGTTTGCTAATGGTATGGCATTGGTGATTTCTTTTTTGAAAATGTGATGCATGCAAGCATAAGACAAAGAGGTAAGCTATACATGTTTTGTTGATTTTTTAACATTAATATCTTTCTATCAATGATTAGCCTATTTCATGTGCAATAAAAATTTGAAAATGAGGAAATGGAATTGCCAGGGAATAGAATGAGTATAACTAACTAGCTTTTCAAAGAATCTTAACATGTCAGAAGAATCTAAAACAAAGCCACAAAGTAAATCATCGATTCTAGGTTTAAAGTAAAAATAGAATTCACTCACTCAGCTATAAGTACATGTCACTGTACTTTTTACAGTTCTAAGCGAAGTAGTAACCCAGATGAATGTTTTCTCATTGTGCATAAAGCATACTGTGTTAATTCACTTTTCTTCTCTGGGGAGTAGATCTTAATTTCAGTGGCACAACTTGCAAGAAACTGTCTTCAAGAGCATACTATGGAAATCTTCCAACAGACATGTGATCATGTGTGCAATTTAATGCAAGCCCCAGCTTATGTCCAGCATTTCTACAATTAAAATATGTGAATATTTCAATATTCTCAAAAATGACTGCTCCTGAATACATACTATCTCTTTTATGTCAATTGAATGGAAAAAAAAAAAAAAAACAGGAAGAAATGCCTTAAGCACTAATTTTCCATGGAGTACATCAACTCGATGGAAAAAGAAAGCATTTGAATTAATTTCAGTATTCAGAACATTTTGTATTTGGTAATATGACAGATTTTACCTTCCTTTGTAATACTTGACAAAACTATGATGATATCTATTTGGAAATGCTTCCATATTTAAAACGCAAAATTAGAATTCCCCAAATTCAAACCTAAACATGTTAGGTTAAATGTCAAGTTATGAGGAGAGACACCTTTAGGTAGATGTCATTAGCCAGGAGTCTAAGGAAATGAGTAGGAGACCCTAAGGACTATACTAGCATAATCATAAATATTTTCACTTTACAAAAACTGTGCTTCAAAAGAGAAAAAAAATTCACTCAGCAATGAAACTAATTGTCACTAAACCCTTACAAATGTATTTAACATAGGAGAAATAAATGCCTTTATAAATGTGATCATAGAGATGAAATTATTAGCATGCTTAATTTATAAGACGACCTTCAAAACTGAAAGCAAACAAGAGACCAGCTCATGCTTTTTATTCATTCAAGTTGGATGGTTCATCATAATTTTCAGAGATCCATGCCTGAGACACTCCTGGGTATATTATTTGTGTTTTAACTCTTGCATTCTCTACATTTCAGTTTTCTCAGCATGAGCTGTCTACTTTATTCTATCCAGGTCATGTGCAATAGAAAAAGAATTGTCCTAGTCTACAATAATAAAGCTTATTTTATTTCTTCAATACAAACCACCTGTTTGGGTTTTGTACTGTTATTGAGAATTTTTAACTATGTTAATTAATTATGATAATGACCTTATTCCAATCAATAGAAAGTGAATGAAAATCATACAGTAGGCTTTATTTTCTTTATTTACTTTGTGCTATAAAATAATTCACCTCAGACTGATAAAGAAATTCTGAGTAAGAGAACACAAAAGATCCAGCAGTAACGGACAAAAAGGGAGAGTCAACAGATCACCTAGCGCACTGTGCTTATATTGGAGATTTTGCATTAAACATTTGTACAGATGAGGTGAAACTGTTTCAAGTCCCAGAGTGCAAATTTGGTTAAAATTAATTATTCCCCAAATGACTATGCTTCTTTTTGGTTTTCATATCCATGTCTTGATTAATAATCAGTCTGAACTGGCATTTCTCAACCAAGCCCCACATTCTCGGCCACACACATGACAGAAAATATTGATAGATTGGAATGTCAAGAGGAACAGAAAAAAAACCTAGGTTGGCTAAAATTTCATTTCAAGCATATAATTTTAAGTGATAATTATTTCAAAAGCAACACACAATAATGATTAAATTAGAGGCCACTACTCCCTTTTAAGAAAATTAAATATATTTTCAGGAAGGAAAGCATCAATATGGCAATCTTAACAAGAATCTTAGGAGATGATGGTCTATCAGTAGTAATCAGGATTGATATCCATCAAATGAAGATATCACAAAGCTTTTCCCATGCCAACAGAATGCTTTTATGTTACATCACTTAATATTATTTAAATATTACTCAGGGCTTATGGAATCCATGCAAAACGATAACAAAGCACAATAAGAGGCTTGGAAGCAGAAACTTTATCAGCTTAACAACAAAATAAGTAAGTGTATTTATGTAAGATGATGCAGTTTTCAAGCATGCTAGAAGAACAACATTAGTTATTACCTAATGATTTTCAACATACAACAAAAATCCAGAACTTTCTAAAATCATTTACAACAAGATTTTAAAGCAGATTAAACCTGATGGGTATCTGGGCAGAAATATACACTAATAACTCCACCTTCATGTAAAAATGTTCTGTATTTGGGACTGAAAATGTAACAATATGAAATAAATGTTTTGTTTCTGGTCCTCTCAAAAGCTGTCATACCAAATTATTCTGGATATGTGCATGCAGGCTTAGTCACTCAGTTGTGCCCAATTCTTTGTGACCCCATGGACTATAGCTTGCCAGGCTACTCTGCTCATGGGATTCTCCAGGCAAGAATACTTAAGTGGGCAGCCATTCCCTTCTCCAAAGGATCTTCCCCACCTGGGGATTGAACCCAGGTCTCCTGCATTGCGGATGGACTCTTTACCATTTGAGCCACCAGGGAAGCCCTCTGGATATGTGTATTACTTCTATAAAAGAATATGTAAGGAATCTCCACACTGTTCTCCATAGTGGCTGTACTAGTTTGCATTCCCACCAACAGTGTAAGAGGGTTCCCTTTTCTCCACACCCTCTCCAGCATTTATTACTTGTAGACTTTTGGATTGCAGCCATTCTGACTGGTGTGAAATGGTACCTCATAGTGGTTTTGATTTGCATTTCTCTGATAATGAGTGATGTTGAGCATCTTTTCATGTGTTTGTTAGCCATCTGTATGTCTTCTTTGGAGAAACACACTGAGAAAACCAGAAGGGAAAGAGACACGAGTACCCCAATGTTCATCGCAGCACTGTTTATAATAGCCAGGACATGGAAGCAACCTAGATGTCCATCAGCAGATGAATGGATAAGAAAGCTGTGGTACATATACACAATGGAGTATTATTCAGCCATTAAAAAGAATACATTTGAATCAGTTCTAATGAGGTGGATGAAACTGGAGCCTATTATACAGAGTGAAGTAAGCCAGAAAGAAAAACACCAATACAGTATACTAACGCATATATATGGAATTTAGAAAGATGGTAACAATAACCCTGTGTACGAGACAGCAAAAGAGACACTGATGTATAGAACAGTCTTATGGACTCTGTGGGAGAGGGAGATGGTGGGAAGATTTGGGAGAATGGCATTGAAACATGTAAAATATCATGTATGAAATGAGTTGCCAGTCCAGGTTCGATGCACGATACTGGATGCTTGGGGCTGGTGCACTGGGACGACCCAGAGGGATGGAGTGGGGAGGGAGGAGGGAAGAGGGTTCAGGATGGGGAACACATGTATACCTGTGGCGGATTCATTTTGATATTTGGCAAATCTAATAGTTATGTAAAGTTTAAAAATAAAATAAAATTAAAAAAAAAATTCTAAAATTGAAAATAGCAAAATTAAAAAAAAAAAAGAATATGTAAGATCAAAGACATTCCCTTATGGTACAATGAGTGCTAATTAGCCTTATTAATTTTATAACAAGAAAAATGGAGCAACCAAAACACACAAAGTTCCAAAGAAGGGCAAGTGTCATCACCTGGGGCTGTCAGTCTACTCTGTACAAACCTGTTCTCCAAAAGGAATCATTAAACTATTTACACATTTCTTTTTCCAAGGTTAAGAGCTAAGTACATACAAGAAATTTAAAAATTGTGGAAAACATATGTTTTCAATCACATAAAGGATGAGTTGCCTAACTCTGAATATATTTGTAATAAGCATAAGAGCCATGCATGCAAAATTTTTAAAATCTATTCAAACAAGAAATGTTTACTTCTTGTATACAATGCTGTCTAATTTAAATTTGTATGTATCAGTATATTTCAAAGGTTCTATCCAATTGAACCCTCCCCTTTGTTTTCTCTTCTACCACCCTAGTTCTACCTTTAGCTTAATTACTCTCTTTTTTGCTTAAAAAGTCATCCATTGGCTCCCTATTCTCTGGAGCAGAGGTTAGCAAATTACAGTCTGCAGGCCAAATTTTGCCTACCTGCTTTCCTAAATGCAGTTTTATTGGTACACAGCCACGTCCATCTGTACGTCTTTTCTACGGCTGCTTTGGCGCTACAGTGATAAAGTTGGGTAGTTTCAACAGAAGTCACATGGCTCGAAAAGCCTATAGTATACACTTTCTATGCCTTTCCAGAAACATTTTAACAATCACTCCCCTACAGGATATTTCAAAACCACTTAGCACAATGCTGAAATCTCATCATGGTCTGATCACAAACTCAATTTTTAGCATCTTGTTTCACCAATTCCCTCTCTTTATTCCCATTGATACTCCCTACTTCTCTATATTTATTCATATTATTTTCTCTAACTGGAACTATTTCCCAATATCACTTTCAGAATAAGTTCTAAACATATAGCAAATTCCTTTAAAAAAAGAAACAATGTCCAGAAATAATATGGGAAAGCAAAATATTCTATGTGTCTATGTTTATTTTAAATTGTTGCTGCTATCTGATGTATTCATTCTTTGGATCAGCAATGATAACTTTAACACTGGACTAATATATGTTATAAGTTATTGAAACTATTTTTTCACCAGAAGGTGATTGGACAGCACTAGGGAGCAAGAGTTCCTTAAATACATAAACACTACCAAATAAAGTACCCCAAGGGGCTGGTTACTTCCTAAGAGTAAGTTGGTTACTTTACAGTTTTACATCATAATGTTGCATTTTATTAATTACAGCATTTTACAAAATTATCCATCCAGCATCATAAAGAATTCATATTATTCTCTTAAAATGAATATTTAATATATTATCTGAGTCCATAAAAATTCATATTTTCATATAAGTCAATTAAAGTACACCCACTGGTGCAGAGATAGTGTGCTTCTGATCTGGACACTGGGTATTTGTCAAGTGAAGTAAGATTCAAGCTTTGTTCTCACCCAGACATTCCAAGGACAAAGCAAATCACAAAAGCTGAGCTCTGCTAAAGCAAAGATATAATGTGCCCACTCCTGAGGTCAAAGAGGACTTCATTGTCTATGCACAGGAAGGCTTCTCGGGGGTCAACAAGGGAGGGGGCCCCACCCCATAATAAGTGTAGACATGTACCCACAGGCCTATGCATTGGGATCAGTCTTAGAAAAAAGTTATACATGCATCTTGGGGACAGTCCATGGACAGTCAGATGTGAAGAAAGAAACCAGATAACTGGTCAAATGTAAACAAAGACCCCGAAGGACTGTCCTATATAAGTGGTTTACATCACCTCTTTACTGAGCTCTTCTTCACTCAGGATGCCCACACTCCTCTCCAGGTGTGTCTCTGCCTAGCTCCTGACTTACTGTGCTCCTTCTTCCTCATTAGAGAGGATGTCCATACCCTCTCTCTCTGGCTGTGTATCTCTGCCCTACTTCTGAGTTAGATAAACAAACTGCTTTCCTGTGGGCTTTCCCATACATTGTGCTCTGTCTCGAATAATACCCTTTGTACCAGTTTTGTACAGTGTTTGCCTCCTTGGAGCATTCTTACTTTCAAAAGTGAGCAAGAGCCAGAGCCACTTTGCCTCTAGCTTCTAGCCCCTGTTGGTCTGGTGGCTAAAATTCCTAGTTTTCATCCAGGTTACCAAAGTTTAATTTCTGGGCTGGGATCCAAGATATCTCTTCAGGACTGCACACTGCTCTCCCTGCAAGATCACCATCATTTAGGAAAACAAAACAAAACACTGTTGAATATATAGCCCTTCTTACTTGTTAAAGGCATTGCTCACATGGGACCCAGGGCCCTAAAGGGCTAGTTTTCTTCATCAAATATTTCCCTTGGAAAAAAAGTGCAAGTGTTAGTTGCTCAGTCATGTCTGACTCTTTGTGATCCCAAGGATTGTAACCCTCCAGGCTTCTCTGTCCATGGGATTCTTCAGGCAAGAATATTGGAGTGAGTTACCGTTTCCTCTTCCAGGGGATCTTCCCAACTCAGGGATCGAACCCACATCTTCTGCATTGCAGGGGATTCTTTACCATCTGAGCTACCAGGGAATTCCTTACTCTCCATGTAGTTTAGACTATAAGGGGAAAAGGCCCAGCTATATTTACTTTGCATGAAATAATTAATCCATTTCAAAATTTTACATCTTTTTTCCATAATACAACCAATCTTTTTTTTTTTTTTCTAATGATGCAAGAGGATAGAATTTTGTTTTAGCTAATATCAAGTATTTGAGCCAGATTGTGGCTGTCAGTGAAGGCAAAGGCATTCTGCATGCCATTTTTGGCAGCTTTGAGTGGATTGCTGGTTATTTCATATCTCACTTTTTATTAAAAGGTCATAGGAAATGCTCTAAAATTCTATCTTCATGGTCCTAACCACCAGAAAACACTGAGTTACATCAACAGAGTAAAGGAAATGCCAGCAGAGCGTTAGAAGTTTGCACATATTTTCTGGGCAATCACCTCAAATATCAGCAAAGAGTTTTGAAGAACCAGAATCTAAAAGAAGAGCTGTGGCTATTTCTACTGACAAAATAATAATAATTACTGGGGAAAACCAAAGGTTACAGGAAAAGGAAAAATATTGTCTAGGCTTTTTGTGACTTGCCTCAGAGGAACAGATTATCACAATGACCAAATACACATAAAATGCATCCAAAAATTCATTGGGTACTTACTTATATAGGATATGACAGTAGACATCTATTGAACTATAATGACAAAGACCTTGAACACAGGGGCAATTTAATTGATGAAAACAGGAAAAGACACATGGAAAAGCTTAGTAATAATGCAAGAAAAAATAATCATATTTGATTAAAAATCATAATTTTAAAAATGGATGAACATAGAAATTCATGACTTCAGAAAAAAAGCAGAATATGATCTGTTATTTTTGAGAGGATAAGAGAAGAAGAGGACAACAGAGGATGAGATGGTTGGAGGGCATCATTGACACAACAGGCATGAGTTTGAGCAAACTCAGGGAGAAAGCAAAGGACAGGGAAGCTTGCAGTGCTGTAGTCCATGGAGTCGCAATGAGTCGGACACAAATTAGTGACTGAACAAGAGGACAGAAAGGAAGGAGAAAGAGCATTCTAACATGTTCAAAGTGCATTGTTACTTTTTGTGGGAAACATGAAATCAAATTATGCTTGCTCTTTTTCTTAATAGTTAGCCTACAAATATACACAGACTAGAAAAGCATATCAATAAGGTTTGATCGATGACAGTATGTTTTTTAACAGAGCTGATGTACATAAGTACATTCATTCATTCATTTAATAAGTACTTAACATGTATAATACATTATGTATTACATCAGCTGTCCTCTGCTGTGCAGTGTACGAAGTTGAGTCAGATATGGGTCCTGTTTTAAGAGAACATGTAGAATATAAAGCATGTTTATGGAAAACTGTAACACCATAAATACAGTGAAGGTGACATCTTTAAAAGTTGGGAGAAAGAGATGTGAAAATTCAGAGAAGAAATTTTGTGAGAAATTTTTGGATTATTCTCGAAGGAGGTGGCATTTGAGAGAACTCTGGGACAGAGGAGTAACTTGGCATTGAAGACCTTGGCAGGAGGATTTGGGCAGAGAAGGTGCATTCTTGGCATAGGGACAAACATCAAAGACATAAAAACCACAGAATGTAGATGATTTCTAAACAACAAGTGGTTTAGGTTAGTGAAGACATCATTTAAAACTAGAGAAGTAAGAGATAAATCTAGGAGTAGTTGTGAAACAATTCACAAAGAGCCCTAATTAAAAATAATAATAATAATCTTTGTGTTTATAACCAATCAGTAACTAGAGAAGGGTTTTTTTTTGGTTCATTTATTTTGCCACTGTTAGTTTGATTTCAACAAATGGGGAGACCATGGGCAAGGAGATTACTTAGAAGCATTGTTTGTCCTGAAATCTAAGATGTTCCAAACTGTATCAGCAATACTATAGGGACAATAGGAATGGTGAAGTTGGGAGAATAGGAGGTACAGAGATAGAGAGCTTATAATCAAGAATGCTTGACATAACAGCTCATGAAATGTAGAGTTCAAGTGAAAAGAGACCCTCATTGAAAATGACTGAAAATATTAGATCCTTGGCTGAAATAAAATTATCCACTTGGAAACAAAAAGAGGAACAAAGATGAAAGTGAAGGTTAGTTTTGAATAAATTTTGGTCATGGAATTTACATGATGTTCATCAAGTAATTGGACATGTCTTACTTGTGCTCAGGAGAGAGACATATATTTGAAAGTCATCAGCACAGAAATAAGAATTCAAATCATGAACTCTTGGGTACTTTAAGAAAGAACAGGTCTTGATTATTTCTACATGCTTAAAAGGTTTGATATATATTTTTCAGTAAAGTCAATCACCATGGAAGTAATTCTCCACAAACAGGGAGATGTATATCTTCATCTTGAAAAATGCAGGTAGAATGGGGGTATTAAGACAGTATAAGTGAGGTGAGAAGGGATTTTTGTCCCACACTAATTCCAATTTTATCTAATCTGATAAAAAGGACTATAAACTGTTCCTTGCCAAAGAAAACCCATTTACAATATTAGTTGAGGAGCAGAATTCAGGAAAGAGAAGACAAGATGATAGCATGAAAACCAGTATAGTGAAAATTTTAAAAGAAAACTGTCAAATGATGGAGATAAAAACACAAAGTTTAACAGGGTAACAACTGACACAATCTGACTAGAAGGTTGATGATTACTTTCAGAGGAAGTTGACAAATGTTAGTAGAATCTTTGTGGAAGCCAATACACAAGAAGTTGTACAGATGGAAAACAAGGGTGAATCAATGACTGTGACAAGAAATCGGTCATTGAAAACAAAAAAAGATGAAACCATCATGGCTTGGGTCCTGAATGGTGTTTTTGGAAAAATAAGCATGTGTCTATAACATTGAACCAGAGAAGGCAATGGCACCCCACTCCAGTACTCTTGCCTAGCAAATCCCATGGACAGAGGAGGCTGGTGGGCTGCAGTCCATGGGGTCGCTAAGAGTCGGACACGACTGAGCAAGTTCACTTTCACTTTTCACTTTCATGCAATGCAGAAGACAATGGCAACCCACTCCAGTGTTCTTGCCTGGAGAATCCCAGGGACGGGGGAGCCTGATGGACTGCCATCTATGGGGTCACACAGAGTCGGACATGACCGAAGCAACTTAGCAGCGGCAGCAGCAGAACATTGCCCAATAAAAAAATAATGCAAGTCTCATAGGATATTTTATATTTTTAATAATGATCTTCATAAATTAAAATGAAATTAAAAACATTTTGTATAGACAAGATACTATCTTTCAACATGTAATTAATATGAAAATTACTGAGATATTTCATTGTTTTTTCCTACAATCTTTTCTAATGAAGAAAGAAATGGCAACCCACTCCAGTGGTCTTGCCTGGAGAATCTCCATGGACAGAGGTGTGTGGTGGGCTACATTCCATGGGGTCACAAAGAGTCAGACACGATGAACGACTAAGCACATCTTTTCTAAATCGGGTTTGCACAATATGGTTACATACCTCAGTTTGGATTGTCAAAACTTCAAGAGCCATAGTGGCCACTGTGCTGGACAGGACAGCTCAGAAATTGGGAGTTACAAGCCAGGAATGGCTTTTGAAGCTGTTACTTGACCATTAAGTTTGGTTAGCTGGCTGGTAAGAACTATTATGAGTGCATGTATTTTCTCTCTTTCTTCTTTTTTCTTAATTTGTCATTAAATAAAAAAGAAATAATAAAAGGGTGTTTGAATTGGGGATCACAGAATACTGCTAAAACTACTCTTTGTAACTAAGAAAGAATAATTGAGATGAGAACTTAAAACTAAGACACTTTGAAGCTAATCATATAAGCTTTTAAAGATACAGTGTAAATGTTAAAAGTAGGAAAAACTTCCAGGATTCCTGAAGTAAAAGACACGTTATAAACAGACGACTAAAATTGGTTTGAGAATTTCAAAACCATTCCTCATGAAATCATAATTATATCAACTTGTACAAATAAAAGGTCAAGAACTTTCCAAATAATTGCATCCAGACATTGTCTCATTAACTGGAATCCCACACGCAAAAGTAATTCAACATCTATTGGACTTATCCTTTGCTCACTCTGTTTTCTCAAGACTGATGAAGACAGCCAAATCACACATCTGGCATATCTTCTTCAAGCCATTTTTTACCACTACATCAAATAAGATGAATTCCAAATACCATACTCCTTTACCAATCAAAAAAAATTACTGTTATAAAAACAAAATTACATCATTTTAAGAGTGTTTTCCTTGAACAAGTATTTTTCTTTACAAACTATGTCTACCATTTTATTATCATTAAAATTAAGTAATAATACAGCATACAGAATGAAAAATTAAACACTTTAGAATGTTTTTTGTTTTAAATTTTAAAAATACATAGAACGCAAACTCCAGGCTATTTAAAAAAATTTTTTCAGTAAAATTCTGATTTGTTTATAGTCACATGAATGCGCTTGAAAGAATACCTGTGCTAGGACAATTCAAATTGGTGGACCAACTCTCAAAGAGTTAAATGATACACGTGTAAGAGCATCAACAGTAAAGCTGGATGAAGCATAACTACTTCCTCATGTATACATTTACTGTATCCCAGTAGTCACTTCTCAGTACAAAATAATTTCAAAGGGAAATATTACTGGAATCTCCTCAATTCAAACACTGATTTAAATATTCTAATCAATATCTTCAAAATTATTTAAAAATTGCTACCTGCCACTTGTCCTTTATACACAAATGAAATATATTACTTCTTCCTATTACTTCTTCCTTCATATGACTAAAAATGACATGAAATGATTCATAGATTCTCAAAATAAGCCATTAGGGAGGATTAGTTTTCTTAAAAAAAAAAAGGCTAATGTGGGTGCATACTAAGTTGCTTCAGTCGTGTCCAACTGTTTGCAACCCTATGAACTATAGCCCACCAAATTCCTCTGTCCATGGGATTCTCCAAGCAAGAATACTGGAGTGGATTGTCACGCCTTCCTCCAGGGGATATGCCCCACCCTGGGATTGAACCTGCATCCCTTACATCCCCTGCTTTGGCAGACAGATTCTTTACCACTAATGCTACCTAGGAAGCCCCAACTACTGTAATTCTGAGAAGAAACACAATATATCTTTCCCTTCCTTTATCTTTTCTTGAATTTATATATTCTTCTCTTCTTAATGCAAATGCTATTTTTATTATTCCATTTTCTTGCAGAGTTGACTTGCTATGTATATATTATCTTCCAACCTAAGTTCAAACTGGTTCCTTGAAACAGTTCCTATCTCATATTTGACAAATCCTTCTGCTGCACAGAATACCAACCATATGGAAGGCATTCAATAATTGATTCTTTTTTTTTTTTTTTTGCTTATTGGAAGGAGAAAAGAAAGACAAAATGGCCAAAAGTAAGTGCCTTATTAGGTGATACTAAGTAAAAACACATTGGCATAAAGAAAAAAAAAAAAAACTAATCAAACAAGAACCTTGTCTATCTCACTGATTTTCTAGGAATGGACTTCAATTCTAATTATGTCTCATCATTAGGGTTGAAATTTTTATTTATTTTTTATTTTATTAAAGCATAGTTGATTTATAATGTGCTAAATTCACAATAAAGTAATTCAGTCATACATATATATATGTGTGTGTGTATATATATATATGTATACATATATGCATTCTTTTAAAAATTATTTTATATTATGGCTTATCATAGAATAGTGAATATATTTCCTGTTCTATACAATAGTACTTTGGTGTTTTTCCAGTCTATATATAATAGTTTGCATCTGCTGCTACTGCTGCTGCTAAGTCGCTTCAGTCATGTCCGACTCTGTGAGACTCCATAGACAGCAGCCCACCAGGCCCCACCATCCCTGGGATTCTCCAGGCAAGAACACTGGAGTGGGTTGCCATTTCCTCCTCCAATGCATGAAAGTGAAAAGTGAAAGTGAAGTCGCTCAGCTAATCCCAAACTCCTAATCCATCAGTAAGGTTTTGCAATGAAAAAGAAATTGAAACATTTTATTAGGAGAAAATCCTACAAATTTACTTGTTTATTTTTTATTTTCATAGAATAAAAAATATAAAATGCTCCTTTCAAAATGCTTGATGAAATTGATTCATTAAAATATATCAAAAATTATTCTCTTTGATAATTTTAATATGAATTACTTTTATTCATATATTTAAATCTATAAAAAATAAAATTATTAAACAGATATAATGGTAAAAGATATAAAACAAATAATTATCCTTCCTAACTATTTTTGGCAAAATCATATCTATTCCACTATTTTCCAGGCACTTGTGGCACATATGGAAAAAATTATCTTATCCAAAGAATAATACAAAATTTAATCTCATAGAAAGCAACCCCTAGGCATAATCACTTAAAATAAAAAACTATAAATGATAATATAGCCCAAAGGATCCACTGGAAACCAAGCTTCTACTAGTAATCTATGGAAATCCCACTAATAAATAAATTAGTATTTTCCTCAGTTAAGCTTGTCAGTATCAGTGATCATTACTAGCCATTCATTCTTCCTTCTCATTTCTTCAAACAGCAAACTAATGTTGAAACCATACCAAGCAAAATTTCCTGCTGCTGCTGCTGCTAAGTCGCTTCAGTCGTGTCCGACTCTGTGCGACCCCATAGACGGCCTCCCACCAGTCTCCTCTGTCTCTGGGATTCTCCAGGCAAGAACACTGGAGTGGGTTGCCATTTCCTTCTCCAATGTGAAAAGTGAAAGTGAAGTCACTCAGTCATGTCCAACTCTCAGTGACCCCATGGACTGCAGCCTACCAGGCTCCTCCGCCCATGGAATTTTGCAGACAAGAGTACTGGAGTGGGGTGCCATTGCCTTCTCCCAAAATTTCCTAGTCACTATCAAACACAAACCTGATTAGTTTATTTAACATGAGATATTCCTAAAATGTATTCATGATTTTAAAATTGAAACATTATACTTATAATACCTACTCCCTTGAAAAAAATAAAATGAAGAAAAATGAAAACGAATATTTTATTTTGGGTTCTCTAGCCAAACAGAGTTGACAATGAAAACCAAAACTGTGTTTTACTATTAGTAAAGGTGTTTGTTACCACTCCTTTTCCAGAACTGCAGACTCTCAAATGTTGCCTTGGTTTGACTGTCTCAATATCATTATCTTCTTCATCTACTTTTTTCATAAGAAGCTGGGAATGTTTCAGTCTTTTTTTTTAGTCCAGAAGATTTTCCAAAGGTCAGTATGCAGAGGGATCAGTACATAAAATTCTCAAATAAATAGAATTTGCCTTCACTTTTTCTATTGTTCTTACTTAGTATCTCCTCTCTAAAGGTATTTAAATGCTTTTTCACCCCATATGCCATATCTCCAAAGAAATGTATGGGACTTATGGCAAAGTTTCTTCCTCTAAGGTCACATAACATATGTCTTATGAGGGCCAATATATGGCTTCTTAATTGGACAACTCTTTAAATAACCATTATTGAGGTCTTGGTATTTGTACAGTCGTCTATTTGACAAGCATCTGAAGGATTAATGCTTTTGACTTGTGGTGCTGGAGAAGACTCTTGAGAGTCCCTTGGACAGCAAGGAGATCAAACTAGTCAATTGTAAAGGAAATCAAGCCTGAATACTCATTGGAAGGACTGTTGCTGAAACTCCAATACATTGGCCACCTGATGTGAAGATCCGACTCATTGGAAAAGACCCTGATGCTGGGAAAGATGGAAGGCAAAAGGAGAAGGGGGAGGCAAAGGATGAAATGGTTAGATAACATCACCAACTCAATGAACACGAGTTTGTGCAACCTCTGGGAGATGGTGGAGGACAGAGAAGCCTGGCTTGCTACAGTCCATGGAGTGGCAATAATTGGACACAACTTAGCAACTGAACAAAAACAATGCTCAATGAAGTAGAATAATAAGTTTTCAGTCGCATGTAAAGCAAGACATATGTGTTTGTTAGACAGAAGTTCAATAGGAATATACACTACACTATTTCCAAAATTATTGACAACCTAATGTCAGCTGAATGTAAAGAAAGGACAGATCCCTAGAAGAAGGAATAATCGGGGAATACCTTTACGGAAACTAAAACAGAACAAGCTCTAGATATGCGGAATAGATTAGAGAGAAAAGCCAAGGCAGGAGTCACCAATAGCATTAAGACATGGAGATGGAAATCATGACAACATATTTGAGAAACAGTGACAAGACTGCTTGGCCTGCCTCAAGTCAAAGGTTTCTGTTTGGATTATTAAAGGAAAGGAGCCAGAGACTTTGCTATTTACTCCTTTGTGTAATTCTTCCAAGAATTCTATGAGCCTACTCTCTGTGCTTTCTTACAGATAACAATATGGAGAGAGTTTAACTGCCTTGCCCAAGTCTCCTAAGCTGGTAAAGTCCAGGAATAAAACTTATTTAGAAGACATTCTATGCCAAGGAGGAAAGGTAGAACTTAATTCCTGAGGCAATTTGCAATTCCTAAGTATCTTTAAACAATTCTTATGATTTTATGAAATAATTTGAGGAAAACTGATATAAATGTTTGAAAAAAATTTTTTTAAACTGTGTTCTAATATGTTCCATGTTAGCAAATATATATATATATATATAAATATATATATATATATATATATATATACATTTTAAATGGAACTTTTTGAGTCTCTTTCAAAAAAATGATTCCATCCTTATGTAGTTATATTTTTTCCATGTGATCTCAGCTTCTTCTAATTATTTCAGGAGTCAGCTGGTTTACAGAATGATTTTATCAATCTAAGTGAAAACATGCAGTCGCTCAGTGTGTCCTAATCTTGCCCACCAGGCTCCTCCATCCATGGAATTTTCCAGGCAAGAGTGGGTTGCCATTTCCTTCTCGAGGGGATCTTCCTGACCCAGGGATTGAACCCAAGTCTCCCACATTGCAGGAAGACACTTTACCGTCTGTCTGAGCCACCAGGGAAGCCATTTCCTTCTCCAGAGGAACTTCCCGACCCAGGGATCAAACCCCCGTCTCCTGCATTGTAGGCAGACCCTTTTACTGTCTGAGCCACAAGGGAAGCCACCCAGAGAAGCATAAAAGAAGTCTATCAGGCTAAAAGAAGCCACAGACCTTGGTGAGTTAAACAGAAAATATAACAAAGGAGCCACATGCCATTTTTTTCCTTCTTCTCACTTCCAAAGCTCAAGAGCACAGAGGAGAGATAAGGTGTGAATAAGGAAATTTTATTATACTGACATGTGGTGAAAATCTCACTTTACAAAGTATTACAGTTAATAAATGTGTTTGTCATGATGACAGATTTCCTCCTAAGTGGTAGAAAAAGAAACACTGAAAAGTTGAACACTTGATGATTCAGAAGTGATAATCTTTGGAAAAACTGACCACCACATTACATATTTTATTTAGCAATGGAGTTTAGACACTTGCATTGCAAGAGAATGAAGTACAGTGTCCAAAACAAGGCACCTAGAACTCTCATCATACTCTGCAAAAGACATCATTCCTAATACATTTTAAGAAAGACACAAATGACCTAAAAAGTATCCAATGAGGTGAAATCTGAAAGCTGTGACAGAGAAAAACACTGTCAGAATGGCTGATCTCCTGCCTGTAGGGCAGTAGAATTAGAAGAAGCAACTTGTAGGTCTTCAAATATCTAAAGGATCAACATGCTTATGAGAAATTAGTGTAGCCCTTTCTAAACAGAAATAAGAAACAAACAGACTCTTCCTCAAGAAAACAAAAACACATAATTAATGTGTCCCAACACGAATATGATGTTAAGAATATTCCATCACAAAATTTAACAACTATCTTCGAAAAAATATTGCACATGTGTGAACACGAGGGTTGGGATTTAAATAAATTTTATTAATATAAAAACTATAAGTCAAACTTTATGTAATTTTATGAGAATCCAAACAAAAAAGAAAGGGACTTCTATGACTGATTTAAATGATAGAAGCTGCATAAATTAAAAAGTGCAGATGTTGTTGTTGTTCAGTTGTCCAGTCATGTCCAACTCTTTGTGACCCCATGGACTGCAGCATGCCAGGCCTCTCTGTGCCTCATGATCTCCCGAAGTTTCCTGAAGTTCATGTCCATTTCATCAGTGATGCCCATCCTTCTCATCCTCTGATGCCCTCTTCTTTTGCCCTCAATGTTTCCCAGCTTCAGGGACTTTTCCAATGAGTCAGCTGTTCGCATCAGATGACCAAAATACAGGAGTTTCAGCTTCAGCTTCAGTCATTCCAATGAGTATTCAGGGTTTAAGTCCAAGCAAGTTCCAGAATTTTTCTTTTATGCTCCACTAGTTTTGTCTTGAAGTAGCCATGAATTATATGAGCAACCAAACAAGGTTTGGTTAAAGCAAGTACTACACTTGGAGTCAGAGAGTTTGCTTAATTTATTCATTTACTTTGGGCAAATCAACATTTCTGAATCTGTATCTACAAATATAAAGTGGTAGTTATACTATTTGTATTACAGAATATCAAATTAAATCTCTTTTATGCAATTAGGTTGTGAACTATATGGCTCTGATATTCTGAAAGATTTTTCTCTGTATTTTTTCCAAAATAAGTCTCTGTTCAGTATTTATTTACACAAATGTCTTAGTTACTAAAGAATTCATCTGTCTTCACTTCAGTTTACCTCTTCATTTTCCTTTGAGTTCTACTACAGGTTTAGTATCATGAGAAAATATGTAAAAGCCACATGAATGCTTATGAAAAATGAATGCTCTCTAGATGCCACTGCATCTCCAAAAGATAATCACCCTACAAACTTCAGTAGTAGACATATCAGAAGATTGGACCACACAATATCAAAGAGAAGAAAAGCAATAAATTCTTGCTACTTGGTGAATATGCAAAGTGCATTATACTATAATAATATATAAATCCTAATGAATGTCTACCTCACCATGGCATGGCACAGAAAGCTGAATGAATTTCTGATTTCTACCAACGAATCTGTGTCATTCAAATGTGTCAATCAGATTAAGAAATGATTCAGTGTGAATCTGCCTAGAGAACCGAACATCAAGCAAAGTGCAAGGTCACATAACAACTTCACACAACAATGCAATTCTGTGCCCAAAAGACAACATTACAAAAAGCGTGGTCTTTTAAAATTCACCAACCTGGGCACGGTAACACTGAAAACTACCATGAACTAAACAAAACAGGGTGCCCACTCCCAAGAAAACTGGCCAGCTTTGTAGCATCTTGCAGGAAGAATAGGGTAGTTGCCATGTTCCTCATCCCAAAACATTAAAGTCATTCATATTTACAACTTGACAACTTTTATTTATACTTAAGTAAGACAATATCTTAAAAAGTAATTATTATGTCATAAGTGACATTATTGATAAGGAACATTCTTCCAATATGTACATTAATGAGTAAACTCATAAATAAATAGAGATAAAAGAGAATGTAGAGATTAAGCCTTTCCCTTTATGGACAAGAAAGTGGAAACTTAAAGGTGAAAAATACAAAAATCAACTAAGTTTGGGGTTTAATTGGTCACTGATGGAGTGATGTCATTATCATGCAAGATATATATATATATATATATATATATATATATATATATATATATGGGCCCTTGTATGGCACTATAGCACTATATATTTATCTGCAAGCCAGGCTTCAGCAATACGTTAACCATGAACTTCCAGATGTTCAAGCTGGTTTTAGAAAAGGCAGAGGAACCAGAGATCAAATTGCCAACATCCACTGGATCATCAAAAAAGCAAGAGAGTTCGAGAAACACATCTATTTCTGCTTTATTGACTATGCCAAAGCCTTTGACTGTGTGGATCACAATAAACTGTGGAAAATTCTGAAAGAGATGGGAATACCAGACCACCTGACCTGCCTCTTGAGAAACCTGTATGCAGGTCAGGAAGCAACACTTAGAACTGGACATGGAACAACAGACTGGTTCCAAAGAGGAAAAGGAGTACGTCAAGGCTGCATATTGTCACCCTGCTTATTTAACTTATATGCAGAGTACATCATGAGAAACGCTGGGCTGGAAGAAGCACAAGCTGGAATCAAGATTGCCTGGACAAATATCAATAACCTCAGATATGCAGATGACACTACCCTTATGGCAGAAAGTGAAGAGGAACTAAAAAGCCTCTTGATGAAAGTGAAAGAGGAGAGTGAAAAAGTTGGCTTAAAGCTCAACATTCAAAAAACGAAGATCATGGCATCCGGTCCCATCACTTCATGGGACATAGATAGGGAAACAGTGGAACAGTGTCAGATTTTATTTTGGGGGGCTCCAAAATCACTGCAGATGGTGATTGCAGCCGTGAAATTAAAAGACGCTTACTCCTTGGAAGGAAAGTTATGACCAACCTAGATAGCATATTGAAAAGCAGTGACATTACTCTGCCAACAATGGTCCGTCTAGTCAAGGCTATGGTTTTTCCTGTGGTCATGTATGGATGTGAGAGTTGGACTGTGAAGAAAGCTGAGTGCCGAAGAAATGATGCTTTTGAACTGTGTTGGAGAAGACTCTTGAGAGTCCCTTGGACTGCAAGGAGATTCAACCAGTCCATTCTAAAGGAGATCTGTCCTAGGTGTTCTTTGGAAGGAATGATGCTGAAGCTGAAACTTCAATACTTTGGCTACCTCATCCAAATAGTTGACTCATTGGAAAAGACTCTGATGCTGAGAGGGATTGGGGGCAGGAGGAGAAGGGGACGACAGAGGATGAGATGGCTGGATGGCATCACTGACTCGATGGACGTGAGTCTGAGTGAACTCCGGGAGTTGGTGATGGACAGGGAGGCCTGGCGTACTGCAATTCATGAGGTCGCAAAGAGTCGAACACGACTGAGCGACTGAACTGATCTGAACTGAATATATAAAAATATATATATATAAAATTTTAAATTACGCCCTAAAAATGAGCATAATGATTTCAGTAAGATAAAATCCAATGCAAAAATTCCCAAGATACCAGACAACCTTACCACTAAGGACCTGTTTGGAATTCTCTTATTCCTCTGTAGCACCAGTAACCCATTCCTTGCTATGCCCAACTTTATTGTCTCAGTTAAAAGAAATGGTAAAAGAAATACCGTGGTATCTACAAATTAGCTTTGTTATCTGATCAAGCTTTCGAGTGGCTGGTACCAACCTTTATTGATTGTTCATTTTACTTTATAGAAGTTTCTAGGTTTCTTCAAAAAAAGGGGTAAGACTGCTCTAATGTTCTCACTAACTACAACTAAAGCTATGTCCACTTACAGACAATTTACTTAAGTATATTTTAAGACATGCCACAAATACAGAGTAGCAAATATTTCCTCCCAAAAGATTCAGCTTTTGGAAGCATGTATTTCTCTAGTAACAGATATGCATTGAGAAGTTAAACCTGCAACTGTAACCACAATTTTTGCACTCATCTATTTATATATTATATCTGTATGTGTGAATAGCTACTTGATACATAGTATCTGCTTTATTCAGTACCTAGCTTTCATAGGGAAACATTACCTACAGTTCAAAATAGTTACAGTGATGAAGTTCAAAACTAAATTATGTGATATTAGTTAACACATTGTGTAGAATTAATAAACAAGAATTATTAAAACCAAGTTTCCCTTCAGAAAAAGTGCTTATGCTCAAGTTGGCCTGCAAGCAGGGGCACCCTAGGGGTTTCTAGGACTCTCTTCAGTACATGTTTGGTTTCGATAAATTCAGGAGCTGTATTTATCTTCACAGTGTCTCTCCTGGGTCCATGGGAGGAAGCGAGGGAAATTTAAGTTCTGGCTTCCAAACCTCATTTCTCTAGGGATTCTAATTGAATTACACCTTAATGGGCCCTTGTATGGCACTATAGCAGCTTTCTCAGAGCCAAGAAATCATGAGTATTTCAAGTAAGAATTTCAAGACCACCCTGGCCAACTCTCACATTCCTGAAGTGTTAAAAAGGACTCACCCAGTTTATGCATGATCCTATCTGGTAAACAAACCAGCTATTCTGGGAAGAGAAAAGCAGTAGGGAGAATTTTTAGGGACAACCTGATGACTTAAGTATAAAAAGATTAAGTAAATTTAGGATACCTTTGCCACCCAAATTAAACTTCAACTTTATTACCAACTGGTCAACTTTACACCTGCATTGTTTCAGATAAACATGAGTGAACCATATTCAGTTGATGGAATCTCAGAAAAAAAAAAAAAGCCATAAAATAATATTGAGGTAGAAAAATAAAATGCACCCAAGCAGAATAGGAATGTCATTGCTTAGCTCAGGTGGTGGAAGACATCACCTAAGACATAGAAAGCAGCACAAAGGACAACCCTGAGACCATATGCTAAAGCACAAAAGCTGATCAAGGTAAGTAGCAGCTAAAAGATTTTCAAGAGAAAATGGCACTTGAGAATCATTTACACATGAAGAAAGAGCAGTTCAGCCTCTTAGTTTTTAAACAGGGAGATCTATTCAGGGGAAACCAGGAGGGGCAACACTTTTACGGCTGCTTTCTCAGTCATCCCGGCTGCTTTCTCAGTCATCCCGAGAACACCCTGTACCACTGAGATCAATGTGGGAGCACCAATGGATAAAGATCAGTGGTTTCCTCTCCATGCACCGCCACAGCATCTCCCACTCTCAGATCTTTGTCTCTGCACCGTGCAAACTGATTAGAAATATGCTTTTCATATTTTCTAAAATGAGTGCTTTTATAATAATGCAAATACTTCAAAACTACCCAAGACATTTTCTTAACTAATGTGCAATTCATCATAGCATCATTCAATTTCACTAATTCATCTTTATTTTTACCTGAAATGTGAAAATGACACCAACTAGAATATCTAAAAACTTCAAATATTTTCTATTTTTTTTCCTATTCACCAATATAAATTCTACACACCTACATATTGTGTAATATATTGAGATTTCAGTTTGCTTAAAAATGTACAATGACTAGTTTCTATTTATTGTATAATGTTAGGATCCTTCTTTAAGATTTTATTTCAGAGTCTGTCAAGAAAAAGTTGAACACATCAGGTAAGAGCTGTGGGAATACATTGGACCATGAATGATGGAAAATTTTCAAATGCTAGCATTTTGCACAGTACTTAATATAGAGTAAGCTCCCAGTAAATATAAACTATTATTATTATTGTTGTTGTTGTTATTTTCACAATTTTCCCCAAGTGTCTGTCTTTGAGATGAGAGCATTCCAAGACTGTCTCTTAAACCCACAATTAAACCATTCTTTCAATTTAAAACATATCACACTGGGACTTCTTGGTGGTCCAATGGTTAAGAATCTGTGCTTCAAATGCAGGTGTATAGTTTCAGTTCCTGGTCACAGAACAAAGATCCCACATGCCCTGCAACACTGCCAAAAATTTTAAAATAATAATTTAAAAATCACACTGATAAAATATAAATATTGTTGAAAGGAGCAACATATGGAAAACTGTTAGACATTTTTACCATTCTCTGAAACTAACTAGGAGCTAAAAGTTTCACCAACATTGTCTCTCAGCCTCAAAACAACTAAAGACCATAGTCATTATAGTTCACTTTTTAAAAATGAGCACCATGAGGATGGGAAGTAACAGGCAAAGAAGTGGGAAGCTGAGGATTTGCAGACCTCATGGCTTTCAGTCACATTCTCTCCACAGGAACGCACATTCCGGGCCCAGGGCTTGGCTTAGTATTCTCTGCTGCCATCTTGAAATTCTTAACAATTTTTGAGCATGAGGCCCGATATTTCACTTTGCACTGGGTCCTGCCTACTATATAGCTGGTATTGTAGAAAAATAACAATGCCAAGCTATTTTCCTAAATCTGAATTTATCAGATTCATTTCTGATCAGAGGCAGTAAATTCACAGAGATCAAGGGGTAGACAAATGATGAAAGAAAGGAAATCACCAGTGGTGAATATAGCCAGCTTGAAGGCAAAACAAACAGCTTTCCCTAACTCAAAGGTTTAAACAACTATGTATGGAAACAACTAGTATGTGTCAGGCTCTCTTCTGGGCATGAATATCATGTAGAATTCATGAATCATGTCATATTCCTTCTCATTCCTGCTTTCTTGCTTTCTTTTCCTTTGCCTACAATACTATTCTCCATTCCCTTCTTCCCACTTTTGACTCAGAGTCTATATTCAAACATCATCTCCTCTAGGAAGTTTTCCCTGATATATGAGATTTCTTGAGATACCATATCTCTACATTCCAATAACATTATTTATTTTTCATTGCCTTCTTAATCCTGGGAGTGAGAAACTGTACCTTATATTGCTGCAATACCATATCTGGTTTTTTGTTTTCTGTTTTTTTTATTAGTAAGTGCATTCATTCATATGATATACTCCCCAGGTGGCACAGTGGAGTCTGCCCACCAATGCAGGAGACTCAAGAGATGCTGGTTTGATACCTGGGTCAGGAAGATCCCCTGGAGTA
Source organism: Bubalus kerabau (assembly GCF_029407905.1). NCBI lineage: Eukaryota > Metazoa > Chordata > Mammalia > Artiodactyla > Bovidae > Bubalus > Bubalus kerabau. The sequence continues at coordinate 46,970,545 of NC_073635.1, forward strand.
GGAAATGGCAACCCATTCCAGTATTCTGGCCTGGAAAACTTCATGGACAGAGGTGCATGGCAGGCTACAGTCCACAGGGTCGGAAAGAGTCAGACACCACTGAGTACACACACACATTTATATTAATGAATGAATAAATGAGAGAGAAAGAAATTGATAATCTAACAAAAAATATGGGAAAAGATAACATTTTAAGGAAATGGACTACTTAATAGCAATTTAATGTACTATTTTATTTGGCCTGTGTCTTAAGTGGAGTGCATTATAAAAATTATTGTTTAATTTTGCTTTAAAGTGCAAATTTTTTATGTAGAATTCAATAATTCAGTGCTAACGTGGGAGATAAAAGTGCTGTTATTTAATTGTTCTCACTATTATTTGCATGTTTTTTTTCTTATTTTAGTAATTAGCAAAATGTAATTTGACCTTAAAACAAAGAATAAAAGAAATATCATGAATAAATGTTGCTGATATTTCTACATTATTTACTTGTAACAATTCAATCATTACAACAATAAAACAGTAATATGAGGTTCACATAATTAGCTCTAGTAATAATCAGGGGAAGGAGTGGGAATCATCAATGAAACATACACATTGCTGTCCCAGTTAAATCAGAAGTTCTTGATAAAAAAAAAGAAAGAAAGTCTTAATGACTAACATTAATTGAAAAAAGCCAGCTCAAAAAAAAACTCTATGTGAAACATTAAACAAAGTTATCTGATGTTTATGTTTTTCTCCTTTAATAATTAATGGAATGTAAATAGTCAGGGGAGGCTACAGTTTTGCATTGTAACTAACCACCATTATAAATGGCAGTCAGATGTTTACATAATATCCAGAACCATTCTGTATGGAAGGAGGTTACAAATCTGCCCCTTTTCCCTGTTCAAAGTCAAAAATAATGGTGCCTGATCCCCGGAGCATTCACTGCAAGAACTGTTTGCATATTCAGTTATTGTTTCTGCTGCGTCAGTCATCTGGTGAAGTTCACTCTAATGTGGCCCTGATCAATTCTGCCAGCTGTGCTTAAGTGCTGTTTACTATAATAACATCACACTGCATTCTTATTTGGCAACAACAGCTATGACAGCACCTAAATGCATTGAGAAGCCAAGATTTTTATCATGTACACAGATCAAATTGAAACTGTTTACAGAAGACAGTGATGTTCTATTTCTGTCCATTTTAGTGAATACCAATAGTACAATAATGTCTTTGCGAAAAGCATTACTATTCTGCCCTTTCTAATAAGGGAAGAGCTTGTTGATCTAAATCCTCCATAGGATATAAAAATTATTTAATGATTGTATCTTATAATCTTGACCAAATGGTAAGTATATGACGTGTTGATTCACTTGAAATAAATATTCATCTCTAGTGTGTCTTAATATAAGGTGTAGTATGTGTATATTTTCTAAAAAAAAAAAAAAATGTGCCTTCAAAAATATCTAGCAGCCAAAAGAATCAACGTGAAAGTGAGACAGCAAACACTAATATAATTTTAAAACAACAGATATTGTCTCTCACCTATTATAATAGTACATTTAAGCCAAAGATGTCCCTAAGATGAAAAATTGGTATTTATACAACAAAACTCACACAGTCACTGTGGATCAAAATTTGTTACTCTTGTCTTACTTTATATTTAAAGACTTTTGTAGTAGATTCTACAATTATGTAACATCAAATTTATAATCTTTATTGAGATTTCAAAAATCTCATTTTGTTTCTACAATTCCTTCAGCATCCTCTTTATAACAAATATGATATATTAATAAATAAAAATACTTGGTGGGGAAAGAACAGGCAAGTCACTGAAATGCCATCTTCTCAGAGGTTTTAACCTCTTTAAAGCAAAGTAGCAAATACGTGGACACTTGAAAGCATAGCATAGAAAACATATGGATAATTCTGAGTATGAATTCATGTCATAGTTCACAAATAGTCTAAAGGCTCCTGAGCTATTATGGTGCTTGCTATGAATGTGTATTAACAATAGTGCACAATCTTACATTAAATACATAATATATTTGCATATTTAGTTCTATTTAACTGCCAATTTTCAAGTATACTTTTTTCAAGGTACTATAGTCTTGGTTTCTAGTAGCCATAATTTTTACATTAGTGTCTATCAAAATAGCACCTACTTTGACATTATTCAACCATTTAAATTACATTTAAACTCCTACAAACTAGAAAACTATCTCTATCTGTTTTTGCTCACTTACTTAGCTACAGCTGAAATTTCAGTTACCGAATTTCAGGAACTTATCTTTCTAAAGATGATCAACACTTTATATATTATATATTAATACTCTTTAGTAGATAATAATTATTTCCCCAAACAAAATCTTTCATTCCCGCTTTTTTATAAAACCTGACATTCTATTAAAATCATCAGGTTGCCAGCAAGAAGAGAAAACAAAAATAATTCATTCAAACTGCTTCATCTAGTCATTGAAGATTGACAGTATCTTTTATATTTTTGAAAGCTCTTTTAACATTAACTGATATTTTAGTGTGGGAAGAAACAAAAAGCTTTCTGCATGTAAAAGTTCATCTTTTACCTTCTCACCACCATCAGATAAAAGCATAGGGGGCTTGCAGCCATACTCAGATATACTGGTCCCAAAGGAAAATGCCTAGTACATCAGTATAGAAACAGGCAGCAGGTGTGTGCCGAGACTAGAAAAGAGTCATGTTATACCAGGAAGACATGCTAGAGAACTGTGAAGCCTGATCTATTAATACCACTATGCATAAGACAACAGAAAGCCCCTCTTGTTACAAAGGTGAAGCTAGCCCAGCTAGGAAAATAAGCAAATCCCTGCAAATATTGTAGTGACTGTCCTGTGAATGGATTGTCACACCAAATGACAGAACTCTCTCAATTCCACTTTCCAATAACTCCAAGGCACTCGGGATGTGACAGCATGATGAATACCACAACAGACAGCTCCAATATGGTACCATTTTACCAGATCAATATCTCACTGCAATATAAGAAAAAAGGAGCTGATATTAGTCTACACAGTGTATTACAGATGAGGTACATTTCTTCTTACTGCACTCATGCTGAACCAAAGCAATAATTCATAGATCCCTTAAAAGGTTCGTGCACCACCACATGCAAAAAAAAAAGTTAATCTTTATTTCAACATCTGTTGAAAGATGTAATAGCTTAAAGCAATACGTACGTAGGTTTTAAAAAATGCCTTGCTTTATCATTTTATCTAGATATTGAAATAACAAAGTATATTCAAAATCTGAAACGAGACAAACATTCAGAGACTGTAGTATAGAGAAAACCGTACTCGGTATTTTACTACTGGTTTCCTTACTCTCTCTGAAAGTGCAAGAGGGCTTTAGAAATTTCCACATTTGGAGTTGTGAAATATAATCAATTCTCAATTTTCTGTGATGGTTTATTCTTTTTCAGATTATTCCATAGTTCCTTTTTAAAATCAAAGTCACTGTGATCAGATACCAGCACTTAGCAAGACCCATAGAATAACAAGTTGTTAAGAGTTCTTACCTACTCTACAAGAAATATTAGTTGCTACCTGTACAAATCATACAAAAGTAATACAGTTAACTCTAATGTCATAGTTAAAATATGACTAAATATTTTATTGTTTCAAAATAATTTGTTGAGGCCACAGGTATAAGAAGTCAGAATAGGCCAAATAAGAAACAATAATAATGATAAGTTAAATCAGAAACCATCTATTTCTGCCATCATGGACTTGTGAATACCATCTACTTTAATCACTCAGTTAATTCTCTAGTGGAATGCTTTTATTTTCTTCTTTCTCTGTATCTTTTTTCATATCTTATTCAGTGAAATAAGTAATTACTTCCTGAAACAAAGTTCAAAACTGTTCTATTAATGCTTTACAGGGGAATTTCACAGCCAGCTTACCTGATTAGTGCTTCCTTTCTGATCATGCCCATTTCCCTTATGGCACTACCCAGGGACCCTAACATGGAGATCCTCTAATCATATCCCTTAAAATCTAAGACTATCTTCCCAGTGCCTGCCCAGCTACAAGTTTATTCCCACTTGCCCCCTTGGCTGCACTCACTGAAGCATCTTGTACTGTGCTAGAAATGTCTTTGTGACATGTAGGAGTTAATACTCCATCAGGGGATGATTACTCCCAGTATTTTCTAGGCCTGCCAACCTGAACCATGAAGTAGGTCAGCACTGAGAGTTTTGTTTTACAGATAAGGAAAATGAGTTTTATGGAGGTTAAATGGCTTGGCCTGTTGACCCAACAGCTGTCAGAATTTAGTAACCATGCTCTGGGCCAGTGTTTTCCAGCCCAGATTTTGAAATACCCTAGGGTGTCTCACATGTCCTAAAAGTATTTCATGAAATTCTCAAAAATATTCAATTAGAGATAAATATAGGCCAAATTATATCTTTAAGACACGGACAGAGAAAATGCCACAAATAAAGAGTACATCACAACTTTGCAAAATGTGGAAAACTCCACTCTCTGGCAGTCCACTGCATTGCAGGCAAATCTCATAAGCAAGATTAAAACAAAGAACTGGAAGGATAAGACCATGTGTTAACAGTCATTAAAAGTCATTTTGTCCTTTGCTTACATCACACTTAATATAATTTTATTTTTATCCAGTAGAAGGACAAATGATCACCTTGAAAATTAGCAAGAAAAATGATTAACTTTGTCTATGAGTTTTGTTTTATCATCTTCAGGGTAATTATACATACTGAGATGTTGCCTAGAAACATTCAACTTGGCTAATATTGAAAAAGCATGTTCAACAGAGTAACCACAAATATCTCACCAGTTCAGACAGCTTGTTTCTTTAAAGCAGACATCAATCAAGCAGGACATAACAAGAAAGATCTGTTTATTTTATGGACATTTATTAACATACCACATGAATTGAGAAAACAGAAAGATATTTTAAACACTAAAGCTGTTACATAGTTAAGATGCTTAAATATGGACCATCATCAGAATAGCAATGCTAATGAAAAGTTATTAAAATAGCCATTTTCTCAGGAACTGTGAAGTGTTACAACAGTGTGCCAGACCAAATGGATGTTAATTTTATTGCTCTGACCAAGGCTTGCAATTCATCTTAGCTTTCTCTTTTTGCAGTGGGAAAAACTGAGGCCTGGAAGTTTGAATCACTTCCTCAAGGTCTCAATGTTAGTAGATCTGCGAAGGTCTCTAACTTAAATCTAATTTGTCTCCTTCTACAAATGGCACAAGTGAGATTCAGAGATGCCCCAAAGCTACTAAGCAGTACAACCTAGGTTATAATGCATGCATTCTAACTTCCAATTAGGTAGATGAAGAGGAAATAACATAGCCTCTTTGTTATGTAGAAACACCCATTTCTACACATGGATCTTTAAAAATACGAGATACTGCATTTTACTAATTAATATTTAAAAATATGAGATACTGTATTTTACTAAATAATGTCTAAGAATACAGATGGACTTGTGTATTCAATCTTCAAATTCAATTGAGTCTGTCCCTTGGCTACCCTCCTATTTTCACATAGATTTCAAATGCATTTATTTTAACCATAACAGTACAAACAAATATATGCATATGCCTACTTTTTAAATCATTATACTCTTGCAAAAGAATGAAATGATTATTCACTACATATCTGTAATTTGTTAGTTGAGTCAGTACTACGCAAAACACACTAAAATGTGAAATGTTAAAGAAAGATGTTAAATGGTTCACTTCAGCAGATAAGCCTGGGGGCTACAACTACCAAGTCCATGTGCCACAGCTACTGAGCCCCAATTGAGTTCCAATGCTGAAGCCCCAATGCTAGGCCTGAAGCACAGGCCTAGAGCCTGTGCTCTAGGCGCTGCTAGAGAAGCCACCACAATAAGAAGCCCATACACAACAAAGAGTAGATCCCTTGCCACAACTAGAGAAAGCTTGCACGAGGCAAAGAAAATCCAGCACAACCAAAAGTAAATAAAAATAAAATAAAAAAATTTTAAAAGATACCATGTTGAATGGCAACTGTGTCCTAGACACTATGTTAGGAATCAAAGAAATAAAGATCAAGATGGATAAAAAGGTCTCTCTTAACTGGATGATCTCACAGTCTAATGAGGAAGACTGAGATGATACATAAAGAGATAATTATAACACAAAGTAATAAACTTCAGGGTAGAAAAAGAAATAAAGAACTTCAGAAGCACAGCACATTTAAGAGAAAGTTCCGAAATTCATGTTGATTTTCTAAAATAAATAAACAACTATAACTTTCTAAACACATTTTAAAAATTTTGCTTTAAACTAAGAAGGACCAAATACCTGATTATCATAGAAATGTCAAATTGGAGATATGTTTGCATGACTGCATTTCCCTTGAAAGAATAACATAGTGAATTTGAAGGACCAGGAGAAATAATGGAGAACATAATATATTTGTAACCAAAAACTTATATACTTCCACTCTCTGATTACTTGTTAATAAAATTCAATGCATAAAACATGAGAAATAGGTATTAAAAGTTCCAGGAAAAATGTATCACACGTTTGAAGATTTTTGAAAGGGCTCATTATTGACATAAAGCAAAAATAGTTTATTTAGCTTGAATAATTAATATTATGCCTCAGTAACTCATAATAAACATGCATTCAATTAAATGTTAAAATATCACTTAAATCAATACATAGTAATTCAAGACTCGGGATCAAAAGAAAAATTAAGAAAAACTATTTTAATGCCCCAAATGTCAAAAGCACTAAAGCAAGAACAATAAAAGGATATTATTTGATTTTAACAAACATTTTCTTTGGGGCTTTCATAAAATAACATGGATCAGTGCCCAAAGACCTGGCTCTCTGGAGTCCTTACTGTCTAGCTTGAGCAAACCATTAACTCTCTGATTTTTTTCCCTAATCACTGAAACGGGTGTAATAATTCCAACTTCACAGGTCTAGTGTTGAGAAATCAAAATTATTTTTACTAGTGCTTTGAAAGCAGCAAGTCAGTTGTCGATCATCACAGAAGAATTTTTCTATCATCAGGTTTTTCAGGGCTGAATAGATAAAACAAATTTAGGGAGATGCAATCTCAAATTCTAAGTTAAAGATTTAATGTACAAAATACAGAGCAAATAAGTATAAACTATTCTATGTTGCTAGTTCAAGTGATAGACTTCCAAGAAATGTGGTGCCAACAAATAGACACGCATTTAGGTCATGAATTCTTTCTATAGAAAGAGACCCCCAAATATGTTTAAACAATTAGCCTGAAATATTTGGGAATGCACCACTCAATCAAATACAGTATCCTTATTGGGAGTTTGGAGATGCAAACTATTTTATATACGATGGATGAATAACAAGATCCTACTGTATAGCACGAGGAACTGCATTCAACATCCTGTAGTAAACCCCAATGGAAAAGAATACGAAAAAGAATATATATATATATATATATATATAAAACTCATTTTGCTGTACTGCAGAAATTAACACAACACTGTAAATCAACTGTACTTCAATACAATTTAAAAAAAAAAACATAAAAAATACAGTACCTTATTTTCCTGAGCATGATACATCTGAACAGGAATATGTACCTTAATTCTTAAAGGGGTTGTCCAAGTTAACAAATAAATGAAAACAAGTAAGCATAAATATCCACTATATTAAAAAAGGAGTGAGTGGCATATCATTTCTAGAAGCAATTCTGTGCCCATGTTGAAGTTTAAATTAGTACACAGTTAATGCCTGCTTTGAAGAAAGTTATTATGTACCTTCCATTCTGCAAACCAACAAACTCCCCTCCCTCACATGTGTTGTTGCTAGCCTTTGTCTTTTTTTTTTCCTGTGGTCCTGTTTAAATTCTCACCTTGCTTTGCCCTTGTCATCAAGTCGTTCAAGCACAAAGCAGGGAGCATGGGGAGTGTTTACTCATTTCCCAAGTCCATTATCTTACACATTAATCACTGGTCTGGAACTTTTGGACAATGCTGAATCTGTTACCTTTTTTTTCCCCCCCTTTCTGGCTGCTTTACTCATGAGTCTGACAGTTCACCAGTTTCAAGCTGTACTTAGACTTGATGACCTTCTCATCTGATTAACTATATTTGTCCCTTTCAAAAATTAGGATATGACATCTGTAGTCCAGAGAAACCATTAACAAATCTAAAGGTGGAAGATGAACCTTATTTTTCGATGAGTGCTTTTTCTTGGTGGAAAGGAGGTCTAAAGGAGCTAAATATTTTCAACATTGGTTTGTGAAATGAGTGTCTTTGTTGAAATTGAGTTGATCCCTCCCACGTTCCTGCCTCTATTAAGTGTCATTTTCAAAACAAAACATTAGCAAGAAATTCTGGTTAACTTTGGGAAACAGATATTTTTAAATTTTTAAAACAAACTTTTCCTCTCTAAAATCTCCCCGATTCTTACATAATATGAAGGACTATTCTGGTAATCCGAAGTTAAGCTTCAATAATGATTACTAAACCAAGAGAAATAGATGTAAAAAAGCAAGACAGCTGGAGGCTCTTGAACTATAGTTGTCAAAAGATTTGTTTGTGAAACATGCATTTTATTGCCTTGTATGCATGTTATAATGAGGCATAGACAACTGCAACATTACACTTAATGATTGCATTTCTTGTTTCAGCCCTTTTCCTTGTCCTCTTGCAATTAACGTTTTCCCAGATCACCCAAGGCTACTTTGTCAGGGAAAAAAAAAAATCTGAAATTCACATAAATGAGCAATGTCAATAGTTTAGAAAGAGTTTACTTAGAGAACAAAGGGTCCTTATGAGGCACTAGTGAGAAGAAATGGGGAAAAAATGAGTCCTCACAATGTAAGCCTTTTCTTAAAGAGACTTGTTATCAAGCAGTTCGGCATAGTCCCTCAAATCTGCATTAAAATGCATTTCATTCCATTGACTCATTTGCATTAATTTCTCCCATTATATCTGAAAATGGCTGAATGTCTACCCAACACAATGCCACAGCCTATCACAGGCTACCACGGCGGCCCCAGGTGCCAATTTACTCCTCTTAGTTCTTTTCATTCTGTTTGCTGATTCTGACAACTGGAGTTCTCCTCTCAGGCCAAGGGACTTTTCAATTGGATTTGCTCGTGGTGACAAAATTGTTGCTTTGCAGAGAGGAGGGGGTTCTTTGATTGAGCGTCTATCATGCTGCCATGGGAAAGCGAGAGGCGAATGATTCTCAGTGGCTTCTGATTTCCAGTATTTGTTCAGCATTAGGGCCACTTATCTCCAGAAGAAAAAGCAACATGTAGAAAGAAAGTGACAGGCAGAAACACACTCACTTGCTCCTTCATTCTCACTGTGCTCTGTATTCAAACAAGGGGGACCGATTACACTGAAAGCTCCAGATCAGCCTCACTCAATTATCACAGTTAATCCTTATAGCTCTATAAAGTAAATATTTCATTACAATTTCAAATAAACAGTCACCCAATCTAATGAAGCAAGAACTCAAAGTGGCAATGTCATAGAACTCGTTACCATCATCAAAGGAAAGGACATAGCCTTGTCTGCTAATAATGAAAAGATGGATACTGGCATATTTATGAACTCAAAGACGTGATGTAGTTTTTGTGAAGGTTTTTCCATCCTTAGTGCCAATGACCAATCTGTCTTTCCAAATATGATTCAATTATCAGAATTCTGTCTTTTTTTTTCCTTGTTTCTCTCACTTTTCACCCCAATCTCATCGCATTGTCCATCATCAATACACTACTCACTAGGCACATTCAATTATAACTTTTTTCATAAACAGAGAATCCTGACATGGCTCTCTGAATTCAGGAAACTTACAGAATATAACATGATCATGTTGATAATCTTTTGTCTCTACATCCATGTTACCTTAAATCCTTCAGATTGTATGTCCTTTTTACCCTGTATCTTCCATTCTTATACTCTGGGGCAAGAACATCTAAAAATGACTCTCATTTCACCAAATCTTAATAATTTTGAAAAAAACCTTGAATTGAATAAAGATAAGTAGATTAAGTCCTTAATCAAATGTTGAATTACCTCTATGCTACACTAACTCTCATTTTAATCCTAATCTTTACTCCCTTGTGGAATTGGTTTTCTTAAATTATTATTTTATCCTTCTTATTAAATATTCTTATAATATTCATTATATTTTCACACTTTTAAAAGTCATGCTATAGGACAGAAAATAGTACAACTTGTATAAGAGAACAATTTTGCCTGTGCTTGTTACAGCTGACTCAAGTGGTCCCATGTTATGCAATAGGTACAAATCTTCTCTAGTTGATAGTGTCTACAAATCCCTCTCTTTTCCTCTCAGTTTAACAACTTAAAGTTAAACAACCCAATAATTACTGTCTCTTAAGAATTTACATGAATTGTCTTGGCTTAGTGGGAAATACATGACTTTTTTTTCCTTTCCTCTGAAATTCTTAAATAGGTATCCTCCTTTAAAAATATTACTGAAAACTCGCAATGGCACCCAACTCCAGTCCTCTTGCCTGGAAAATCCCATGGATGGAGGAGCCTTCTGGGCTGTAGTCCATGGGGTCACTAAGTCGGATGTGACTGAACGACTTCACTTTCACCTTTCGCTTTCATGCATTGGAGAAGGAAATGGCAACCCACTCCAGTGATTTTGCCTGGAGGATCCAAGGGACAGGGAAGCCTGGTAGGCTGCCATCTATGGGGTCGCACAGAGTCAGACATAACTGAAGTGACTTAGCAATGCTTCACCAACATAAAATGCATACAAATCACCTGGAGAATATTAGTAAAATACAGATTTTGATTCAGGAGGTAGGGAGTGGGGCCTGGGATTCTGCATTCTTAATAGAATCACAGGTAATGCTGATGCTGCTGGTTCCAGAGCCATATTCTGAGAAACCAGGACCTAACCTACACTATGGCATGTATAGTTTTTATAATAAAATTTTATAATAAAATCAAGGTCTTTAGAATATCATCAAGAAAAAGCCACATATAACACTGCTGACACTGTTTTATAAAACTTCATTAAAAAATATCTAAAGCATGTGTTTGCTTACTCACTCAGTTGTGTCTGATTCTTTACAACCACATGGACTATAGCCCACCAGGCTTCTCTGTCCATGGACATGCTCCAGGCAAGAATACTGGAGGGGGTTGCCAAGCTCCCCTCCAGGGGATCTTTCCAAGCAAGGGATCTAACTCAGGTCTCCCACATTGCAGATAGATTCTTACTGTCTGAGCCACCAGGGAAGCCCTAATCTAAAGCATAGATGGTTTAATATTTATGGTATATATTAATAAATTATCTAAAACATGATTTTATATAAAAGTACTGCTACTGATAATAATATTGATAATTAACTGCCTTCAATGTGCACTTAATTATTAACTTGTTTTATCCTCAGTCAGGTAGTTCAGTAGTTCAGTCGCTCAGTTGTGTCCGACTCTTTGCGACCCCATGAATTGCAGCACGCCAGGCCTCCCTGTCCATCACCAACTCCCGGAGTTCACTCAAACTCACGTCCGTCAAGTCGGTGATGCCATCCAGCCATCTCATCCTCTGTCGTCCCCTCTCCCTCCTGCCCCCAATCCCTCCCAGCATCAGAGTCTTTTCCAGTGAGTCAACCCTTCGCATGAGGTGGCTAAAGTACTGGAGTTTCAGCTTTAGCATCAGTCCTTCCAAAGAACATCCAGAGCTGATCTCCTTCAGAATGGACAGGTTGTATCTCCTTGCAGTCCAGGGGACTCTCAACAGTCTTCTCCAACACCACAGTTCAAAAGCATCAATTCTGCGGCACTCAGCTTTCTTCACAGTCCAACTCTCATATCCATACATGACCACTGACCTCATGGGGACTTAAAGATCATTATTACAATATTCAGTTCAGATCAGTCGCTCAGTCATATCTGACTCTTTGTGACCCCACGAACCACAGCACTCCAGACCTCCCTGTCCATCACCAACTCCTGGAATTTACTCAAACTAATGTCCATTGAGTTGGTGATGGTATCTAACCATCCATCCTCTGTCATCCCCTTCTCCTCTTGCCTTCAATCTTTCCCAACATCAGAGGCTTTTCAAATGAGTCAGCTCTTCGCATCAGGTGGCCAAAATATTGGAGTTTCAGCTTCAACATCAGTCTTTCCAATGAAAACCCAGGACTGATCTCCTTTAGGATGGACTGGTTGGATCTCCTTGCAGTCCAAGGGACTCTCAAGAGTCTTCTCCAACACCACAGTTCAAAAGCATCAATTCTTCAGTGCTCAGCTTTCTTTATAGTCCAACTCTCACATCCATACACGACTACTGGAAAAACAATAGCCTTGACTAGATGGACCTCTGTTGACAAAGTAATGTCTCTGCTTTTTAATATGCTGTCCAGGTTGGTCATAACTTTCTTTGCAAGGAGTAAGCGTCATTTAATTTCATGGCTGCAGTCACCATCTGCAGTGATTTGGGAGGCCAGAAAAATAAAGTCAGCCACTGTTTCCACTGTTTCCCCATCTACTTACCATGAAGTGATGGGACCGGATGCCATGATCTTAGTTTTCTGAATGTTGAGCTTTAAGCCAACTTTTTCCCTCCTCTTTCACTTTAATCAAGAGGCTCTTTAGTTCTTCTTCACTTTCTGCCATAAGGGTGATATCATCTGCATATCTGAGGTTACTGATATTTCTCCTGGAAATCTTGATTCCAGCTTGTGCTTCCTCCAGCCCAGCGTTTCTCATGATGTCCTCTGCATATATGTTAAATAAGCAGGGTGACAATATGCGGTGTTGATGTAGTCCTTTCCCTATTTGTAACCAGTCTGTTGTTCTATGTCCAGTTCTAACTGTTTCTTCCTGACCTGCATACAGGATTCACAAGATGCTCATCAGGTGGTCTGGTATTCCCATCTCTTGAAGAATTTTTCACAGTTCGTGGTGATCCACATAGTCAAAGGCTTTAGCATAGATAATAAGTCAAGTTGATCTTTTTTGGAGCTCTCTTGCTTTTTTGATGATCCAGTGGATGTTGGCAATTTGATTTCTGGTTCATCTGCCTTTTCTAAATCCAGCTTGAACATCTGGAAATTCACGGTTCAAGTATTGCTGAAGCCTGACTTGGAGAATTTTGAGCAATACTTTGCTAGCGTGTGAGATGAGTGCAATTGTGTGGTAGTTTGAGCCTTCTTTGGCATTGCCTTTCTTTGGGATTGGAATGAAAACTGACCTTTTCCAGTCCTGTGGCCACTGCTGAGTTTTCCAAAGTTGCTGGCATATTGAGTGCAGCACTTTCACAGCATCATCTTTCAGGATTTGAAATAGCTCAACTGGAATTCCATCACCTCCACTAGCTTTGTTCATAGTGATGCTTCGTAAGGCCCACTGACTTCACATTCCAGGATGTCTGGCTCTGGGTGAGTGATCACACCATCATGATTACAATGTTAGCTAATATTAACTATATAGACAAGAAAACTGAGACTCAGTGAGGTATAATAACTGGTACAAGGGAGGGCTGGCACTTTAATCACATATTATCTACAAATGCACTGTCAGTTCAGTACAGATCAAATCAAGTTTTATCTGTCATTATATTAGTTTATAGCAACACTTTCATTCACCCAATACATTTTATTGAGGGCCTACTGTATCCTAGGCACTTTTCTGTGCCCTCTGTGTCCAGGTGTGAAAAGACAAAGTTTCTGTCATCCCAGATTTACACTAGAGCTGAACAATGAAGAAAAGCAAGTGGGCAAGAATGCATGAGATATGGATGAGTGCTGTGCAGTGATTGAAATGAAGTGACGGAAATGATGTGACTACTACACACTACACACAAAAATTCATTCAAAATGTATTAGAGTTGAATGGAAGGCCCCAAATCATAGAATTCCTAGAAGAAAACAGAGGCCTTAACTTTACTGATACTGGCCTCTGCGCTGTGTTTGTGGATTTGACTCTGAAGGCAAGGGAAATAAAGGCAAAATAAACCAATGGGACTACATCAAATTAAAAAGCTTCTCCACAAGGAAGGAAACCATTGTCAAAACAAAAAGGCAATCTACTGAAAGGGAGAAGATATTTGCAAATTATATATCTGATAAGGAGTTAAAATACAAAATATGAAAAGAAGTCATGCAACTCAACAACAAAACCAATTAAAAATGTGCAGAAGATCTGTACAGATATTTCCCCAAAGAAAACATATATATGTCTAATAGACACATGAAAGTTGCTCTATTCAGCTCAATTCAGTGACTCAGCTGTGTCTGACTCTTTGCCATCCCATGCACAGCAGCATGCTAGGCTTCCCTGTCCATTACCAACTCCCAGAGCTTACTCAAACTCATGTGCATCGAGTCGGTAATGCCATCTAGCCATCTCATCCTCTGTCGTTCCCTTCTCCCTCCTTCAATCTTTCCCAGCATCATGGTCTTTTCAAATGGGTCAGTTCTTCACACCAGGTGGCCAAAGTATTGGAGCTTCAGCATCAGCATCAGTCCTTCCAAGGAATATTCAGGACTGATTTCCTTTAGAATGGACTGGTTGGATCTCCTTGCAGTCCAAGGGACTCTCAAGAGTCTTCTCCAACACCACAGTTCAAAAGCATCAATTCTTCGGTGCTCAGCTTTCTTTATAGTCCAACTCTCATATCCATACCTGACCACAGGAAAAACCAAAGCTTTGACTAGATGGACCATTATTGGCAAAGTAGTGTCTCTGCTTTCTAATATGCTGTCTAGCTTGGCCATAACTTTCCTTCCGAGGAGCAACTGTCTTTTAATTTCACAGCTGCAGTCACCGTCTGCAGTGATTTTGGAGCCCCAAGAAATAATCTCCCACTGTTTCCTCTGTTTCCCCATCTATTTGCCATAAATTGATGGGACTGGATGCCATGATCTTAGTTTTCTGAATGTCGAGTTTTAAGCCAACTTTTTCACTCTCCTCTTTCACTTTCCTCAAGAGGCTCTTCAGTTCTTCTTCACTTTCTACCATAAGGGTAGTGTCATCTGCATATCTGAGGTTATTGATATTTCTCCCGGCAATCTTGATTCCAGCTTGTGCTTCTTCCAGCCCAGTGTTTCTCATGATGTACTCTGCATATAAGTTAAATAAGCAGGGTGACAATATACAGCCTTGATGTACTTCTTTCCCTATATGGAACCAGTCTGTTGTTCTATGTCTAGTTCTAACTGTTGCTTCTTGACCTGCATACAGATTTCTCAAGAGGCAAGTCAGGTGGTCTGGTATTCCCGTCTCTTTAAGAATTTTCCAGAGTTTGTTGTGATCCACACAATCAAAGATTTTGACATAGTCAATAAAGCAGAAGTAAATATTTTTCTGGAACTTTCTCGCTTTTTCGATGATCCAGTGGAAGTTGGCAATTTGATCTCTAGTTCCTCTGCCTTTTCTAAATCCAGCTTGAACATCTGGAAGATGCTCAGCATCACCAATTATCAGGGAAATACAAATCAAAACCACAATGAGACATCACCTCACACCCCTCAGAATGACTATTATTGAAAAGTCAAGAAATAACAAATATTGAAGAAGACATGGAGAAAAGCAAAACTCTGTGCATACTGTTAGGAATGTCAATTGGTGCAGCCGCTATAGAAAACAGCATGGAGATTCCTCGAAAAATTAAGGATAAAATATCATTTGACCCACTTCCATTTTTGAGTGTTTATGTGAAGAACATGAAAACACTAATTTGAAAAAGATTTATGTCCCAAAACATAAAAGTTTTACTGAACATAAAAGTTCACTAGAGCATTATTTAAAATAGCCAAGACATGGAAACAATCTAAGTGCCCATCAACAGAAGAATGAATAAAATAGATGTGACATATATTTACAGTGGAATGCTGCTGCTGCTGCTAAGTCGCTTCAGTCATCTCCAACTCTGTGCAACCCCATAGACGGCAGCCCACCAGGCGCCCCCGTCCCTGGGATTCTCCAGGCAAGAACACTGGAGTGGGTTGCCATTTCCTTCTCCAATGCATAAAAGTGAAAAGTGAATGAAGTCGCTCAGTCATGTCCGACTCTTCGGGACCCCATGGACTGTAGCCCACCAGGCTCCTCCGCCCACGGGATTTTCCAGGCAAGAGTACTGTCCTCAGCCATAAAGAAGAATGAAATCTTGCCACTTACAACAAAATGGATGAACCTTGAGGACACTATACCATGTGAGATAAGTCAGACAAAGACAAATACCACACAATTTCACTAATATTTGGAATCTAAAATTAACAGAAACAAATTTCAAGATAAATAAACTCATACATACATAGAACAGATTAGAGGTTACCAGAGGGGAACAGGGCTAGGGGTAGGTGAATCAGGTGAAGGGTTCAGCTGTGTGGTGATGGATGGTAACTAGGCTTATGTTGGTGACCACTCTGCAATACATATATGTCATGAACTATAATGCTGCACACATTAATAAATGTATAATATTTGTATAATATATAGTATACATTATATTGTATATTATATTAAAAATGTATATAATATTATAAATGTATAACAAATATATAATTAAAAAATGATGTGATTGAAAATGATTCAGGAATGTGCATCTTAGGAAGAGGTATATTTTCAAAATTAACATTTAAAATTTGTCATTATTGGGCCACATCAAAAATATAATTTTTCTTAATCATTGCAATTTGTATAAAACTTCAAATAAGCACAGATGGCTTATCTCTGGTATATAAAACTATTCACAGCACAGCTAAGGAAAGACACATTTAAAGACTGCCTACTTTTGTGATCATCTCCCACATATGTTGCTTTGATTTAACTCTCTCTGAGCCTAGTGTTAAAATCATCATCATAAACATTAAGCCTTATATAGTACCTTATTTAATTGATTTTTGTTTGATACATATACTAACTCATTTAATCATCAGGACTGCTTTATTAAATATGTTAGTGTGTATATTTTCCAAATTATAAAATGAGGCACAGAACATTTAACTAATAAATCAGGACTTAAATGGTTGGTAAATGTCAAAGTTTAGTTTGTAATCCAAGCAACAGGCTTCCAGAGTCTGTGCTCTCAACAGTTGGCCCTGCAGCCTGTCATTCTGGTTTATAAAGTACGACAGTTATAGGCTATTTCCAAGATCTGTTTTTGTTCATAAATGCTAAAACCTTATGATACTGGTTTAAAATATAAAATCTGAGAGTTCAAGCTTTTTTTCAGCCTGTTTTTTGTTTGTTTGATTGGTTGTAATATTTAAATGCTTAATATTATGCTGACCTCTAATCAAAGCTGTTGTTGTTTAATTGCTAAGTCATGTCAGACTCTTGCAACCCCATGGACTGTACCCTGCCAGGCTCCTCTGTGCATGGGATTTCCCAGGTTAGAGTACTGGAGTGGGTGGCCATTTCCTTCTCCAGGTGATCTTCCTATCCAGGGATCAAACCCTAAATTGTCTCCTGAATTCACAGGCAGACTCTACCAATGAGCCATAAAAGAAGCCCCTAATCAAAGTTACCCCAATCTTAATCAGAGATTCTACTTTCCTTCCTCTATGTGTCTTTTGTCTTGAAGATTACATTTAGAAATAATAAATGGTGTAACTGACCAGCAAAATAAAAGTGACTGGAAATCATTTATAAAGGCTCATCATGCTCAACAAAAAATGCTAGTCAAAAAGTTACATACTTTTTAATTTAATGCAATTGTTGAATGTGACACAGTGAAACCATACTCACAGAAAACTAGTCAATCTAATCACACTAGGACCACAGCCTTGTCTAACTCAATGAAACTAAGCCTTCCCCTTGGGGCCACCCAAGACGGGCGGGTCATGGTGGAGAGATCTGACAGAATGTGGTCCACTGGAGAAGGGAATGGCAAACCACTTCAGTACTCTTGCCTTGAGAACCCCATGAACAGTATGAAAAGGCAAAATGATAGGATATTGAAAGAGGAACTCCCCAGGTCAGTAGGTGCCCAATATGCTACTGGAGATCAGTGGAGAAATAACTCCAGAAAGGCTATGGTTTTTCCAGTGGTCATGTATGGATGTGAGAGTTGGACTGTGAAGAAGGCTGAGCACCAAAGGACTGATGCTTTTGAACTGTGGTGTTGGAGAAGACTCTTGAGAGTCCCTTGGACTGCAAGGAGATCTAACCAGTCCATTCTGAAGGAGATCAGCCCTGGGATTTCTTTGGAAGGAATGATGCTAAAGCTGAAACTCCAGTACTTTGGCCACCTCATGCGAAGAGTTGACTCATTGGAAAAGACTCTGATGCTGGAAGGGATTGGGGGCAGGAGGAGAAGGGGACAACAGAGGATGAGATAGCTGGATGGCATCACCGACTCGATGGACGTGAATCTGAGTGAACTCCGGGAGTTAGTGATGGACAGGGAGGCCTGGCGTGCTGCGATTCATGGGGTCGCAAAGAGTCGGGCACGACTGAGTGATGAACTGAACTGAACTGAACTGTTGAATGTGAAATACAAATTAACCTTTTTATAATATTCAGGAGCAAAAATGTCCTTCTTTGCCTTATTACAATGTTTTTTATTCACTTATCCATTCATTTAGTAAAATTTAAACACCCAGATATGAAGATGAATAGCTGTAGAGCAAACAGAGTTGCTCCTTGGTTTCTGCTGGGGATTTGTTTCAAGACCCTGTAAATACCAAAATCCACAAATGCTCAGTCCCTTATATAAAATGGACTCATGCAGTTGGTTCTCCTATTGCACTGGTTCCATGTCCATGGGTTCTACCTCCGGATGTGGAGGGTGGACTGTACTAACATTCAGGACTTTAAAATAATGCAGGATTGAAGTAAAAATATCATTATCACTATAAATAATAATATCAATAATTAGCTGCCTTGATGTGTATTTAATTTTTAACTAATCTTATCTCACCATATAGTCAATGTGTTTATCATGCTAGATTAATTATAAAGACCAAAACTATCACATGCTCATTCATCCTACTCATTTAATCATAATACACTTAATGGTATAAAACTGTAAACATACCTTAAAAAAAGTAAACTATTCACAAGCCCACAGAATTTTTAAACTATAAATAAAGTGAAGACAGTGATGAAATCTGTTGTTTTCTTTAGGACGTACTTCACCAGGTTATCGTTTTTATCCATTTCATTTCATGTATCTAATAATCACCTGATCTAGTGCTGTGCATGAGGTAGGTGCTCAATAAATAGATGTTTAATACATGAAAGCTCTCTTCATTTTAGGATTTGAAAATCTATCAGTGAAGTAAATAACTATTCCATCTCTGCTAGGAGAATTCTCAGTGGACTAATTTCTTAGGCATCTTGACAAGCATTTACATCATTAAATATATTAGGTTTTTTAAAACTACTTTTGTGAGAACACTATAATTGATTGGCTTTCTGCATCTTTGGGGCTTCCCAGGTGGCCCTGCTGCTGCTGCTGCTAAGTGGCTTCAGTCGTGTCCGACTCTGTGCAACCCCGTAGATGGCAGCCCACCAGTCTCCTCTGTCCCTGGGATTCTCCAGGCAAGAATACTGGAGCAGGGTGCCATTTCCTTCTCCAAAGCACACATGCATGCTAAGTCACTTCAGTTGTGTCCGACTCTGTGTGACCCCATGGACAGCAGCCCACCAGGCTCCTCTGTCCACGGGATACTGCAGGCAAGAATACTGGAGTGGGTTGCCATTTCCTTCTCCAACAGGTGGCACTAGCGGTGAAAAAAATCTGCCTACCAATGAAGGACACATAAGAGATGTTTGATCCCTGGGTCAGGAAGACCCTCTGGAGTTGGAAATGGCACCCCACTCTGATAATCTTACCTGAAAAATTCCATAGGCAGAAGAGCCTGGTCCGTGGGATCTTAGAGGGTCAGACATGACTGAGAGACTGAGCACTGTATCTTTTTAACACGAGTCCTTTTTTCATTGAATCTTGTCCTCTTTTTCCTTAAAAATAAATATTACTCAGTTTCATTCTCAAGTCTTCCTCTCTCTCTCTAAAGCATACCTAAGAGTTTCCATTCATTACAAATTTCAGTTTCCAAGTGAGGTCATCAGTGGTTCCCATTGATATCAACACATTCAACTAACTCTAGATGTCACCACTCTCTGTTGCATAGTCGTCACAAATATAACATCTCCATAAATTCGTCATCTTTTCCCAATTCTATTCCTCATTTTGTAGTCTCTTCCTGTTAAATCATCCATCAAGTCAGACAAACAAGTCATGTATATTATCTTTTGATTTCACTTGTTCCTTCCATCCTCCCCTACCAACAAGCATCTCTCTGTGATCAAATTCCATTAGTTCTACCCTTTAAGGGACTCTTTCATTCCTGTGGTCACTACCTCAGTAAAGACTGTATCTATTTTCTTATCTATACATGTGTGCTGTGCTAAGTCGCTTCAGTCATGTCTGACTCTGTGACCCCATGGACCTGCCCACCAGGCTCCTCTGTCCTTGGGATCTTCCAGGTAAGAATACTGGAGTGGGTTGCCATTTCCTTTCTTTAAGCGATCTTCCTGAAATGGTTTGATAAAAAGGCTCCTAACTACCCTTCTTTCCTCCATTTTTACTATACTTTTCAATGTGCCCCTACTTGGTTGCTAGGGTTTTACATATACATGCAAATTTGATTGTGTAATGTACTGTCTTAGAATTCTTCCTCATAAGTAATATTTCTTCATTCTTTGAAGATATAATCCAAATGCACTAGAGTAAATGAGAGGTTTTATTATTTGTCCTCTATCACTCCAGCCCATCTTTAAATAGTAATAATAATAATCATCATTTTACATGCCTGGCACTGTTGAAATGCTTTCATACGCTCTCTTATTTACTCTTCCCATTATCCTTAGGAAGTGGATTTTAAGCCCCCCTGCTTTGGGCTTCCCTAGTGGCTCATTGTTAAAAAAAAAAAAAAATCCACCTGCCAATGCAGGAGACAGGGGTTTGATTCCTGATTTGGGAAGATCCCACACGCCATGGAGCAACTAAGCTTATGAGCCACAACTATTGAGCCTGTACTCTAGAGCCCAGGAGCCACAACTACTGAACCCACATGCCTCAACTACTTCAGTCCCTGCACCCTAGAGCTCATGCTCCACAGTAAGAGAAGCCAGCACAGTGAGAAGCTCATGTACCAACAAAGAAGAGTAGCAGCCCTAGCTGGCTACAACTAGAGAAAAGTCTATGCAGCCAAAAATTTAAAAAAAAAAAAAAAGACTAGAGAGTGACAGAGCCAGGGCCTAAAACAGGTTCTCACTAACTCTCAAGTCCATGCTTCCATGCTCATAATCACTATCCTACTCTTTCCCCCAAATTCCCTTCCTACCTGTCCCCACCCTCTCACTTCTCTACCCTTTACCTTTCTTCACTCAGCTCTAGTCTAGCAAACTTAGAAGCACATTAAGACCTGCAATCACCTGTGAAGGCTTTAAAAACTCCAATGTCCTGGCTTCACTAACCCCCTGAGATTCCTACTCAGTTGGTGTGAGGTGGGGTCTAGGACACCATATTTTTAAAAGCAGCCCAGAATTTTCTAAGGTGCAGCCAGGTTTGAGACCTACCACCTAGCAAAACTAAACTATATGTAGTTGTGCCAAACATTATGTAACCTCTATTATCCCTGATCCCAGAGATTGTAATTGTTTTCTCTCTATGTAATTGCATATACTTCCTGCAGGTAGAAGTCATGAACCACCTAAATTTATGAGTGACATGTGATTGGCAGACAGTAAGCCCTCTACAATAACTTATAATATAAAAACATAAGACTTGTTAATTGCTCTTACAAATACTTTGTAGGAATTATTAATATAAGCACTGAAAAGCAATATTTTGAAGTTCCTTAAATTTCTCAGAACCTAGAGAAGAGGAAAAACTCTGAAAAGAACAATTTCAACACATGAAGTTATTTATATATGAAAAGTTTCAGTTTCCTCCTGAGCAAAGAAAACTCTCACTTCTAGAAGGACCAAAAAGTTTATTTTCAAAATTTTGTAGTGAATAGCATAGGCTATTGATAGAGTAAGATAACAAAAGTCAGCAGATAAATCTTATTTTCTAGGTAATATCCTCCCTTCAGATAAAGCAGACCTTAAACATTGCACCTTTATACCATTTTCCCCTACTGACACTACACTTTCCTAATGATTAATTATTTAATTAATCACAAAATTAAAATATAATACTCCTTGGCAATTAGAATATTATACTGTTCATCACTGTTTATCAGTAAACCAACACAGTATTCTTATTGATACAATCGTTTAAATGTGGCTATTATTTAAATTATTCATATAATTTTAGAAAAAAAGGAATTTTAGAGGCTTCTTTCCATAAAGTTTTGTAAAAACTTGTGTAAGAATCTAAAATTTCTGTGTCTCTGTTATGATGTGAAAAACAAATCTAAATTATAGTATTTCAAAGAGTGATTCTGTGGGGGGATAAAATACATAAGAATATAAAGAGAATCTGAATGCCCACATAATAAAAATTAATCATGGTGAATTGCTTTGGGGAGAATCATACACTTGACCCACATTGAAGACTGAAATATTAATCCATTTCTATGACAGAGATCAAGCTTCATAGTCGCTTTTTATCCTCCTCATAATAGAAGCAACAGTTGTAAACCATAATGTTATAGTTCAAACAATGCCCCCCAAGACTCAAATTTATTATAGCATTCATCTCCAAGACAAAAGACCTGGTGTAGGAAAAAAAAGCTCTTTTTAGCAAAAAGCATGGCTGTTATTTATGGCTCAGATGCAAAGAATGAGTTTGGGGAATTTATCAGAGATGAAGGTATGAAATGTTTTAGCTTGTTCTTCTCTCTCTAATCCATAAACCATTTTCTCAGCCACCCAAGTGAATTCTAATGGAACAGGAATGATGAAATAATATTTTCCTAGCCCTTTAACACTTTTTCTTCTGTGTTAGTTTCATTGCAATGAGAAGAATGTGATTTCTTAAAATTAAAGATATTTTAAGCAGCAAATAAGCAATATTCCCAATAACGTATAATTTAGTCTCCTAAGCAAAATTTAGCCTTTTACTTTCTGTGTGTTTAAGTCTTGAAATCTCTATTATTACTATTAGTGTTACTATGGACTATCATATAATTAGAATTTCAGAAGTATATTTTCATTAAAATCGTTTCAATAATATAACCTCAGGATTCCCTCCTAATGACTTTAATGGGTCAGTCATGATACTATATTTTTTATTTTAATGTTCTTAATTATTAGCTATATACTCAGAATAGCTCTCCTTGAAATAAAAAATGCCATAATCAAAACAAAGATGACTTATAGATCACCTACTGTCCATCTTTTTTTGGAATGAGCATAAGGCCACAAAAGGGATGGCATTTCACTAATGACAGGCCAGGGAGAAGCTCCATGCAGGTAGGAAGGAGTGGAATATGCCAAGATGGAATGAAAATTCTTTCTTCATACTCACATATTTCTTTTCTTAAGGTGAAAACACATTCAATAGGGATGACTGGAAAAAATATAGACAATATATAGTACTTGCATTCAAGAAAGTAAAACGTTTACTGTTTTATGTAGTTTATATAACTTTGAAAGTCCTAAAAGAACAGTTCTATGATCCTGAACACAATGAGTGAGATACACAGATGTCATTTGTTTTTTCTTTCCTAATTCAAAAAAAGACAAGTAATTTTAGAACAAAATAAGGCAGCTGGAATAAAATATGGAATAATCTTTAAGCCGAAAACCTTTCCTGGCATTGTTTGATAGATGTTACACTACTTCTATTGTTTGCCAAATTCCATTTAAATTGTTGAAACAGCTCAAGGAAAATGTGGACTCTCTCTGGACAGTTTTCTAACATCATAATTAGTGGAATTAAGAACAAGCCACCACTGAGCTATCTGTCACCACGTATTTAGATTGCACGCTTGCTGACTGTTGGTATTTTTTTTCTTAGTTTTGATACTATGATTCTTTTGCCACAATTTTCATCTGTATTAGACTACTTTAGCTTGACACAGAAATAAAAGTTAATTAGTTTCTATGGTGACCTGTGCATTAAACATCACTGTTCTTTCAGATTTGTAAATACATTCCAACTTAGTATTCAGAATGCGATGTGTATAAGCATTCAGTACAAATAGTGGGCATTTGTTTGCAGTTAAGATGGAATCGGGGCTTGAGCCAGATGATATAATTCATTGGAGTATACAGTGTCAGTGGAAGATGCCCTAAATTTGACATCTCTGTGCTATATACTCGTCACATTTAAAGCTACACATCTTTTTAAATTTTTCTCTGCTTTAAGATTTGATACAACCAGCTAAAGTCAATTTGATCGCAAAGGAGTTGGACATGACTTAGCAACTAAACAACAACTACTACCCTACACAAACTATTTTAACCTTCTAGGCTCATTTTAGGTGCAAAACGCTAAAAACGAACCCTTCTTGTTTTGCCTATAGTTGATACTTTTTCTAAAATAGTAATTCTCACACTTGTGTGCGCAGAAGGAACACCTGTGTGACCTCTTTAAAACATGAATTTCTCGATTCCACCTGCAGAGTGTGAAATTCAGTATATCTAGGATGGAACCAATGAACCTATACTGTCATCAACCACCTTTTTCAATTATAATGTTAATTTTGTTAGGGTCATTTTTCTGAAAAAACAGAGTGTAACCTGAAAACTCTTTTATCAAATAGAATCAAAGAGATTTAAATGATCGGGTTATCAGCATAGCATGATTTTAATATTCTTGTGAAAATGATTCTTTATATCACAAATTATAAAAATCACATTTCTCACAGTATTACTCTAATGTTAACTTCTTTGGAGCAATAAATGATACTCTTCAGAAAGAAATCTTACAGAAAGACCAAATATATCAGTTATTGATTGAAATTAATAACAGGTTATATGATCCTCTGAATAAAGCCCTTTCACAAAAAGCCAATGATTTACATGAAAAAGGCTAAATTTTACTATCCACTATTTTCTACAGACAATATTCTTTCTGTCTCATGGGAAAGGCAAGCTGTAATACATTATGCTTTGGGATTCTAATCAGAAACCTATAAACAATGTATAACTTACAAATGCCCTTCAGTGCATTAGAATACTTTTAGTACAGCTTTAAAATTTTAAATCAATTCTGCCATTCACACCATATTATTTATCTTCAATTTCTCCATATTTTAAATGTCACTGTGTCATATTAAGTAATAAAAAGTTTAAAAGATTATAACCTGAACTTGCCAGATATTCACTTCATTACCAGGCCTGAAATCTTTGCCTTTTTCTATTTTTGCTGTCAAAGACAGTCTTCCTTCTGGCTTTTGTTATTTCACTCTTGAATGTAATGAAATCTTCACATTCAATGAACAACCTAAAATATCACAATGTTGTTTTAAGCCAATTCTAAAAGCAAGTTAATGGCATTTAAGACATTTGGTTCTGAAACAGACTTTTTGTCACCTATTTTAAAAGCAATTTTCTGCTAGTCTTAACTGTCCTTTAATTCCATCAGTTATAAAATATATAAGTTCTATAATCCAGCAACATTTGATTTTCTCCAACCTGAAGCTCAAGAAGGAAAAGAGAAAGGTACTCAAAGATTGAGTTTTATATGTGTTCTAGATGCAAAGTATAACTAAGGTATATAATAAGTTTTTTTATTATAAGAAAATAAGCCATACCAAAATATGCTTGGGTGGCAAATATAATGTCTATTCTCAAATGCCCCCTCAAAGTTAAGTGTTGTTTACATTAACTTTTCCCCCCTTATAGTGGAAATATGAATCTTTGTTAACTAAAGCTAGTAAAATCCACTAATTATTACTAATTCAGGACTGAGAATTTTATGGAAATAAAACTATGGACAGAATAGCCAGGTGCCTCTGTCCAATATAATACACATCTTTCCTTGACTACATGGTTTTTGCTGTAACACTACTCTCATTAGATTGGAATTTGTGTTAACTTCCCTGTACCAGGACTTACTAATAGGATTGCTAGCAATTATTATACTGAAATGAAATCAGCACAAACTATTAGATCTGTTTAAACAAGTTAAAAATAAACCTTGATTAAATGTTCTTTTATAAGAAGCTGCTCATTAGGGTTACATGGCCTTCAGAAAAATTGGTGTTTCATTAACATCAAAGAATGTATTGCGTTTAAACTGCCTAGCCTGAAAAGTTATGTACAAAATGAAGTTTTAAAAATATTTAAGATAATGAAATTTTAGAAGAGATCTTATTTATGGTTCTTTGTTTAGTCAGTTGAAAGAAATATACTTATATTTGAAGAGTATTAGTAATGAAATTACAGAGAACATCATCATTGAGATACAAACTATTATATACAAAATATATAAGCAACAAAGATCTATTGTGTAGCACAGGGAATTACATCCAATATCGTCTAATAAACTATAATGGAATATAATCTGAAACAAACACTATGCTATACATCTGAAACTAGCACAATATTGTAAATCAACCATAATCCAAAAAAATAAATAATACCAACAAGTCTTACTATAAAAAAAGAATAGCAAAATACTTTTGAATAGTTTCTTATACTATTTCTGAATGGTATATTTACTTTTTAATAATTATATATAAATATTTAACTTATTGAAAGTTAATGCATTTTTTCATTATAGCATTTATAGCTCATTTATACAGTTTTATAATAAATCGTCTTTTGTAATTTCTTAAAAAATCATCACCAAAATAAAAAATAAGCAAAAATCAAAAAATATTGCCCAAATGATTGAATGATAAATTTCTTCTAAGTTTAGATACAACCCTGCCATGAAATAGTTGAATTAAAAGGCCATTTGAGTTTTCAAGTGCAAACAAGAATCTGCTATTGCCATTAATCAGTAACTTTTGAACTACGATAGTAGTTACTGAACTCTAGAAGTATACCATGTTAGACTCTCAAAGTAACTTTTTCCTCTTCTAACAATAAATCAGTGAACAATTATGATCTGATCTTGTGGAAATTTTTCTGTTTATGATAGATAACCTAAAACAATTACTGCTTAGTGTTGGTAAATGATAAGCATATGGCCTGCAAACTCATAGAAAGGATTGGGTCAATTTTTTACAATTTTCCATCTTGCCATCTCCACACCATTTAGTGCATGGATGTGCACAAACACACTCATACAACACAAGCTTTATCCCACTAGGAATAGGTAAGTATCACGTACAGAAAGATTAATGTCAGTTGATTAAAGGTGGATATCATGGCTGAGGATGAGTAAAAGATGAAAAAAAAAAACCTATGCCAGAGTTAGACGACCAATCAGATTATCAAACAAACCAAAATTCACAAAATATACTAACTAAAGTTATCAAAATGGATCCATCTAAAGATTATAATTTACCAGAGTCTTCAAAGGTTTTTTAGAAAAAGGACTTCATTTCTCTGAACAGTACACGTATTATTCCAAACAAACAATGCCATAATTACTCCTGTAATTTAATCTCTTCATATAGACTGATATCCTCTGCAATATACTTGCCGCTTGCCTACACAGTAATATGAATATGCTCTGGTTGTTTGAAGGAACAAATCTTCTAGTTTGAGCAATTAATATTCTTTAATTAAACATACTAAGGCACAGACAATGAATTCTTTATAAATCTGTGAGCATGCCTAAAAGCAACAAAATCACACTTTTGTTAGAGCATTTGTGTGTATTTTGCACAATTTTTAAAAGTTTAACCTCTGTAGATCAATGTGCTTCCTTAAAAGACTTTAATAAATTAAAGTGCAGAGAGCTTTTTTTCACCAGGCAGAAAAAGCTGATGAGACAGGTTTAGTTTAATCTCAGGCAATAGAAGTCATTAACCATTCTCTCAGGGATTAAAATATAGCTTGCCCTTTTCTTCTCTCACTTATCATTAGCATCACTTTAATCTCCTAGCGTTTCACACTGCTATTTTAATCATTACTTACTGCCTTTTGACAAGTGCAGAACATGCTTTTTCTCATTGAGGCAATATCCTGGTTTTAGCTGACAAATGTAGGACATAATGTAAAAATATCAAAGTGACATCTCTTAAACACACCTTCATCATAAAAATCTCTAAAGTTACAATATTCCTTTGTCTAGCATTCCAGGAAAATTATCATTTGAAAGGTTTATGCCTTAAACAAAGAGGAAAGTTTTTTCTAAATACAACAAAAACTAGTTTGGAAAAAATATTAAACTGAATTAGATCCTAAAATATACATATAAATGTTATCCTTTCACTCTAAAATGGTAAGGAAGTGTTAAGTATTTAAAAAAACAGTCTTTTATTTCAAAATAACTTTAATGATATAATGTACGACATTGAAATGGCTACTCTATTACCATTTGACGCTTTACAAACACATTATATAATACACAGATCCTGTGTATGCATGCCCAGTCACTCAATTGTGTCCAACTGTTTGCGACCCTACGGCCTGGGTTGAATCAAAACAAAACACCACAATGATTATGCCTAATTCTACTATTTTATAATACCTAACACATGTCTGCTTATCCCCAAATACTAACTAAGAAAATTTAGGTGGAAATAACAACAATTATAACTATGTTAATAGGCAACATTTGAAAATTTATTGAAAGTGGTAAAATTGAACTTTTTATGTATTTTATAAATTGCTATTTTAGATAAAAGAAAAAACACATTATATTTGCTAATGTTCTTTTATTTAATGACATTTAGCTTAATTTACAGAATCACATTAACCTAACCTGCCTAAACCTGAAGTGGAAAAAAAATTTGGAATATGTCTCTTGGGATTCAGGAACTATAAGTTTTATATTATCTGTAGATAAAAGTATTATAAATATGAGAATATATTCTAGTATCTTTATAAGATCCTATTTTAACTCAAATATAAACCAATGAAGTATTTGGTAATTATAAAACACAACTTTTAAAACTAAAGCACCAATTTTTTGGTAAGGATCACTAACACTTGGCCCCAAGCCCTTTAATCTAGTCCATCTGTAATGATCTCATAGTACTTTCAACCATTATTTAACTGTTAGAAGAAAAAAATATGTCGCACTATATGTTTCGACAATAAAATCCCTTCTTAAGCTTCACAAAGCAGAACAATTCATTATTTGATCTCTTTCCAGGTTCAAAGTCTGTCTTATTACAGTACTTCAAAGAAATATGTAATCAAAGACAAACAGCTGTGAAAACAATCTTTTATTACTTTATTATCATTGAGAATATATCTTTGGAGTAAACCAATGGAAATGGCATACAAATAATCTCCATTAAGGTTGTTATTTTGCATTTGTTCACAAACTATGCACATTTGTCTTTAAGGCTTTAATTTTATTTCCTATAAATAGAGTAATGGCGCAGTCCAGTCACTCTATTGTCAGTCCATAAAAAGAGACCCCAAAAAGAACCATGACAAAAACACAACAGCAAAAAGTGAGCCGGTCTAACGTCAAACAAATGTTTGTAATAAACACATTTTCAAAATGATATTCGTGACTCTCTGGGTTAACAGTACCCTGAAGTAAAAATCATATTTTCTGATGTTCATGCTAATCAGTGAGAATTGCAGTATGGTTCAACTAAAAATTGGTAGACATTACTAGAATTTATACCATAAATGTACCACTTATACTTTACTCTGAACAAATGCAGAAAATCAAGAAGTTAGCTTCTAAGGCAGTAAAAATTAATTGCCAAAATTAATTCCATATTTAACACATTACACAATGATCTGGTCCTGTCTCTACTTCATAGAATGGAGCATTTCTATCACCAATATGCAAATAGGCTTGAAAATATAGCATACAGTTTTCTTTGGATGGAAATGGCTCCCTGCATTTACAGTCTATAAGGCACTCTGCAGGTGTCAGAGTGGAAGTGATGATGTTCTTCTTTTCCACTACAATAAACCAACATTTTTTATGTGGGAAGCAGAAGGAACAAACATCTCTTGACTGCATATTATACAATAAAAACCTTGTACATTATTCCAGTTGGTTCTGACACCGTATCTCTGAGGAAGTCACTTCTACCCACAGTTTACAGATGTAGAACGTTAAGTTAAAAAGCTGAATAACTTTGACTAGTTCCTGGGTTAATTTAACTCCAAGTCAATGTGCTCTTGCATTACACTCAGTGTTGTCTATTCTAGAACACACTTTCCAGATACATCTCCTTAAATACTCTAGAAAGGCACTACAACAAATCCAACTTTTCTTCAGAAAACTGTAAGGCAGGATTACACAGCTAGAGACAAAATGGGTCACTATAACTTTCAACAATACTAAACTGATGATGCATCAACATAGGCCACAATTAGGAAGACCACTGTGTCTAAGTCTCTAAAAATAGTATTGCCAGAGCAGAAGCAATATGGAATCTGCACCATTATTCCCACCAGAAGATATGGCTGAAAGACGGTGTAAATGTGCGACCCTCACACTGACAACCTACAGAACATGAACAGGTAACAAAAATCATCATGGGATTATGTCCATACTACAGGCAAACCAAATAATTAAGCTTGCGACATGAATTTAGGAAAGAAAATGGTTTTTCCACTTTTCTCAGTCTCAGGTTAATCACAAAAAAAGTCTTACAATATTTGTATTGATTCAAGAGTCTCAATAAATACAGATACGAACAGACACATACATACACATTCATACAAACACATATGTATTTTAGTGATGCTATAGAAAGCTGTTTTCTATTTATATGTAACATGATCTTAGTTGTGAAATGTGAAGTCTAAACTGAATGTAGTTGTGGCAGACTTCCCTTTGTGGTATTACGGCTATCTGAAGACCACTACAAAAGAAAAGGAAAAAATGAAGCAACAATAGGAAGTATATAGAAAATATTTCATTATATTTTTTTCATTGCAGGTAAACATAACTCAGAAGTCTAAAATCATATTAGCATAAGCACTGTATTCTCTATTTCAAATAACAATATGAAAAATACAAAATTCCTAGAGACTCTTTGGTCAGCCAAGTATAGGGATAATGAAGGAAGCAGCATTGCTTATTTGAAGTACTGATCCTTTAACTCATGGTACAACTCAGTTCAGTTTTACTGGTTACTAAATAAACAGTATCAGAATTGGAAATGCATTTAATGCATGACTCAATTTCCATAAAAGTTAATTTCCTGACTTTTCAGTTTGATTGCATCAGAAGTTATTCAGTAAAGGAAGGCAAAACAAAGCCAGTCACTCTAGCTTTGGAATAATTAAGCAGTAATTTGACCAAACATTTCCTTCCTTCCTGTGTATTTCTCAAAGTCACTATTACACTACAAATTTTAGCAGAAACATTTTTAATGGGCACAATCTATAAGGGAAATAGTCCACAGTAAAATGTTTCACAATCAGGGTTGGCAGCAACATCATGAGACCACATTTTACTGCTATTTATAGGATGTATTCCAGATAAACTTTTGACTTTCAGGTTTTTGAATGGTCAGATTACAAGAGTGAGAGTTGACAGGACTAATTTTCACATACAAGCCCAATACAGATTGTTCCTATATATTTTTAATTCTAACACTTAAGAAAAATTAAATAGTGCTTCATTTTAACTTTAGATGTTATTTTAGTACAATATTTTATTAATTTGATTTCTAAAAATTTGATTGTG
The DNA here is from genome assembly GCF_029407905.1 of Bubalus kerabau. NCBI lineage: Eukaryota > Metazoa > Chordata > Mammalia > Artiodactyla > Bovidae > Bubalus > Bubalus kerabau. Next base: position 47,002,215 of record NC_073635.1, read on the forward strand.
CAACATTATTCCATAGTATAATGTTATTCCAACGCTTCTAGATTGGATGATGCTATTATAAGCAATAAAGAAAGGAATCTCATTCTTTGATTTCCTAGAATCCTTGATCGTTTGCCTTTGGTAAAAATGTACCATTCATAAAATTATGTGAAATGATTTATTTACTGCTGTCATCTAATCTGGGGGGAGTACCTTCTTACATACCTTTCCATTTCATTACTGAACAAAAATAAAAAGTATGTTTAAGTCTTCCTTGTCTATATTGGAAACTGGTATTTCTTCTACTCCCAAATAAACCCTACTTGCTCCTGCTTTTACTTTGAAACTCATTGGTAATTGCTTTTCAGTCTTTATCGTTCACCTCCACTAAATGACTTCTCATTTGACTTCATCTGTACAACTTGTTCTTCCTTCCTTATTTCCCACTCCCACCCCATCTCAGATATTTCAGAAGCCTCTTGGCCTATGATGAAAACATCTGATAAGCATCCTGAAAGCTCTCCAAGCGTATGCAGTCTTTACCTATCTTAATCATCCACTAAAATTTTACTCTTTATGCTCACAGCATCCCATAATTCCTATTACCAAATGCATTTCACTGTCCTGTTCCCATATTTACAGCAACCACTCTCTGCTACTTGCAGGTGCATTTGGTCAAATGAAGTCACGGGAAGCTCAGAGGTCATCTCCATCTCTTTCTGGAAGATCTACAACTGCATGATGAGGAGAGCATAAACTTCCCATTCAGACATTCAAGCCTCAAGGCCTGGTCTCCATCAAATTGTTCTATAACTCGAACAGTGAGTCTCAGTTTCCTCATTACTGAAATGGGAATATGGATATCTACATCATAGGAAGATTAAATGGACAAAATTTTCAGATTTTTCATGTCTACGTTGTAGACTTTGATAGGACTTAGTATCATTGCTCAGTTCTAAGAAAACTCTGTGTGAATAAGAAAGGAAGTGTTCTCAGTTATAATACCCTTGATTTTTAACAGATTTTAAGAATCTATATATAATTATTGGGAACCACCCCAGGTGGAGCTAGAGGTAAGGAACCTGCCTGCCAATGCAGGAGACCTAAGATTCTGGTTTGATCCCTGTGTCCGGAAGACACCTTGGAGGAGGGCACAGAAACCCACTCCTTTATTCTTGCCTGGAGAATCCCATGGACAGAAGAGCCTGGAGGGCCACAGTCCATGGGGTTGCAAAAAGTCAGACACGACTGATGTGACTTAGCAGCAGCAGCATTAATAATTATAGGACAGAATGACAACATCTATCCTGTCCACTATTTTAAAAATAAAAATTAAGCCAAACTTGTGGATTGGGGCTATATTTTCTCCAAAGTTCTTTCTTTTTCATTAGACAAACAGTAACAGACTTGCTGAACTCAGCCAGTCATTCAAAATTTTAAATGACTGTAAACAATATTGCCATTATTCTCAACATTGGTCTATAGAATATACTAATTATTGCTGTTGTTGTTTAGTTGCTAATTCATGTCCAACTCTTTTGTGGCCCCATGAACTGTAGCCCGCCAGGCTCTTTTTGTCCATGGGAATTTCCCAGGCCAGAATACTGGAGTGGGTTGCCATTTCCTTCTCCAGGGGATCTTCTTGATCCAGTGATCGAACCTGCATCTCCTGCACTGCAGGTGGATTCTTCACCACTGAGCCACCTGGGAAGCCCATACAAATTATTAGTTAGTATAAAAGAAAACATTTGGGAAATAGTTATAAAAGGAAGTGTATTTATCAAGTCTACTTAAAGAATGTTTCCAAAATCCATAACTTGGGAGAAGAGTAAATTTCATCCATTATATTCCATAGGCTCATTATTCTAGGAGGAACAGTGGTCTAACATGCCACTTATTCATCATACTATTACTAAAGGAAAGTCGATAGTAAAAAAAAAAAAAAAAGGAGTTTTATGGGGTATTTAATTTTAGCACTTCAAATCTTTCCAAACAGATTTGGAAAAAGAAGTTACTCCTATTTCTATAAAATCTATAAAATCTATAAAATCTATAAAATCTAGCTCTGATGCCTTTTTTCTGTCACATCTACCAAATTTCCTGAGAGTATAGGTACACTGAAAATACAAGACTTTAAACAATGGGCTAAATGCATAAAACAAGCAAGAAAATGTTTCAAGAGTTAGTCGATCTTATGTTGATTTCACCCATTCACAGATATTTGAAAAAGAACAGGTATACTTCAACAACTAATATTTTAACATCATGATTATATTCTAACAACTTATAATGTAATATCATAATTTAGAAAATAAGATGCAGAAAAAACAAGGCATACTTTGATTAAGGCACTTACCTGCAATGAATTAATCCTTGCAGAGTACCATGCAAACATCTAGGACCATATTACTAATAGAAGTTCAATTGATGAAAATAACAAAACAAGCCAAAATATGTTCTATTTCATGAGCCACAGAGTTACTTGTTTTCCCCCTACTCTTCCTCCTTCCCTCTCTTCTCCCAGAATACTCTCTTAAGTCTTCAAGTGATATCTTTTCCTTGTCTCCCTCCTTCCCAACTCTGGTCACCTCTTCTCAATTGCAACCACTATTTTTGTGTTTCCTCTTATGCAATCTTATACCACTGGTAAAATTTGTATCAAAAACTGCCTTGTATTTAAGTTCTCAGTATACTTAGGAACCTTCCATAAAAATCGCCAGGTCAAAAACTGTCTTAGACATCTACGTACATCCCTTTTCTCCTTAACTCATAATGTGGTAGGCACTAAACTAATGTGTGTTATTGAACTGACTTTCTTACTTTCCCTCTCATATTTAACAGTCTTAGAAAATCAAAGAGTGAGATATTTATTTATGATAGTTATTAGTGCATCTTTGAAAGTTAGTGTAAAAAAGATGTATTATCAGGTTGTGCTATTTCAGGGGGCCAGATTGAATTTTTTAACTGAAATCAAAATTATTTTATCTAATTCCTTCCAAGTAAGAGGACCGCTTTTAACAACATTAAAAAAAAAATTCTTCAAATTCCGTTAAGTCTTATTACAGGAAGAATCAATAATGAGAGACTGGTTGACAAGTAAAGGACAGGATCAAAGATAACAAAGGTGCTACTTTAGAACTGGTCAGTCAGTGGCCCACACACACACACTCACACATATTCACATGCACTAGCACACAGAAAAAGGAGGAAGGATATTATCACCGCAAATATTAGGGCATGTACGAGATTCTTGGATCTAACACTCAAAGTTAAAGATATCTAAATCTGATCCTTCATGACACCTTTATGAAAAAAATAAAAGGCAACACACACCAACAAAAATGAACGCAAGCTAGCTAATCACTATCGATTTGCATTCTCATTCTTAGCTTAAACTTTCAAATTTTTTAGCACTGGGATTTTAAATTTTCTTACAGACAAGAAATAGCTGAAGCTTAGTTGGTACTATATAAAAACAACGGCAGGACCTCTGCTTAATTTTTCCTATCAAAGCATAGACAGAGGTCCCCATATGTAAGATTAAAAACATTTAAATAGTCATTAAAGAGGATTGAATTAATTTAATATCTACTGAACTCAGATATTGTTCCAGATAACCAGTACACAGAGATGACAATAGACAGTACCTGGCCTCCAGGTGCACAATCTTTAACAGAAAGGGCTACATGCATGCTAAGTCACTTCAGTCACGCCCGACTCGTTGCAACTCCATGGACTGTAGCCCACCAAGCTCCTCTGTATATGGGATTCTCCAGGAAAGAATACTGGAGTGGGTTGCCATTCCCTTTTCCAGAGGACCTTCCCAACCCAAGGATCAAGCCCATGTCTCTTAGGTCTCCTGCATTGGCAAGTGAGTTCTTTACCACTATCACCACCCGGCACAGGAGAATAAATACAGGACCGATTATAAGAGGAGTAATTGAAATATAAATACCTTTCTATGTACATTTGATTCCTGCTCAGAGTAACTGGGCATAAAAAGTTTCACAAAGTATCCCTGGATCTGGCATTTGAACAATGAATGAAAGAAAACATCAAGGAAAGTTACAAAATGTTATTTAGGTTATATTTAAGGATGATTTATTTTTCCTTTTGAGAGCCATAAACATGGAAACAGGATAGTATTAACTCTACTGTCTTTACAGACTAATATAAGGTTGGCTCTTATTCTAGAAATCAGAGGATAGACTTGCCAAGGTAATCCAAAGTCAAAATAAGTTTTAGCACAAAAATAAGAACTTAAGGACAGCAATAAAGTCTATTTAGCTTTTTTGAACATCTGAACATAATATTTGGATTTGTAACGGTGATATCAAGTATATGAATACACAAATAACATATATAAAAAGTGTATTTTAACTAATTTCTAATCTCCTAGGTTTAAGATATTTTATAGCTACTAGAACTTCAATCTGTAGGCAAAACAGTGCCCATTCCATACACATATACTCAAGAATCTGTTTCAGTCAATGCCTAGAAAATGGCTAAATGTATGAACAGTACTGAAATAAAAATGGAACACCTGTGGTGTTCCTGTAAGAAAGAGTAAATAGGAAATTTTAAGGCCAGAGAGTTACTGGGAATTTTAGTTCTAAATTGGTACATAAAATGGTCCATTTTCCCTAATGTTCATGAGATTTACACCCTTTCACGTGAGAAAATAGCATATATATGGCTTAACAAACTGGGGCCCGTCACTTTTTTACTTCTCTCAAACTATTTCCAATCTTTAGAATTCAATCACTGCAATTATACTAATTCTCTTAGAAGTCCACTGCCCTCTCCTACCCCTTCTCTACATATTCAAATTCATTGAGACATGCTCATTAGCCAAAGAAAGTTTGTCATTATGAAGTACTAGAAACAGAGATAAATCCCCTGCAGATTTTCTGATCCATTTCTTGACCTATTTAAAAAAATAATCAGGTTCCCTAGCCTTCATCATAAAGAATTTCTATCATAATAAAATGTGCTGAAAAATAGAATAGCCTCTTGCTGAATTATCTAGATCTGTTTTGACTTCAGCAACATATAGATCCTAATTGACAACTCCCTTCCTTCTGAAATAAATATGTAGAGTGATGATAAATAGAAAAAGGAGGAACTTTAAGAGGTATTTATTAAAACATATAATGAGATTCAAGGGAAATAAAATATGCTAATTGAGTCCTTTGAACTCCCTAAAATGCAATTCATTCCTCATTTTCACTTTTGACAGTCTAAAATATGAGTGTTTTGAAACACGTAATTAATGATGGTCCAATTAGCTTTTGAGTTCTCAAACTTAAACATATATACTCCTCGAAATTATTGAGAAATCCTGTTATATCTTTATTTGCCTCAATTGTATTTTATTTTTCACTAATTAGGATGAACAAAAGTAGAGAAATATGCCTCTCTAGGTCATCTGGTAGGTAATCATTCAATGAAAAAAAAAATCCTGTTTAGGACTTAAATGTGATTACTGTAAACATTCAAAAATCACCATCCTAAAACCAACCCAAAAAAGTACCCAGTGTTCAAATGTATGTTATGCATTTAAAGTAGTTTTTGGAAGTTTCTCTTTACATTATAAATCATTTTAAAGGTAACAAGGCAAGACATAGGCGTCCTGATGCTGTGTTTAATGACAATCATATCTGCCTTATAATGTTAATGTGTTCTTAAAGCCATGTGTACTCTTATATCAGGAGATGTTTTCACTTCACGTGTTGGATCACTGCTTTTCAATATAGCTGAAAAGACTCTGTTGACTGAGTTCAGCTCATTGCACAGAGCCTGAAAGGCCCAGTGATTACCAATAGGAGAGAACAGTCAGAGCTAAAATCTATAATCCCAACTTCTAGAAAGGTATCTTCACACTTTCCATTCGGCATCTTCCTTCTCTTCAGATACTCAAAACTCCTCAACATCTCTTTTTTCTCTTACTTGCTTGTCAACCAAACAATCCTATACTATTTCCAACCATGAATTTTTCCACTGTTTACACAACTATCCATCAAAAATCCCACAGCTATCTCTGGATAAAATGCTCCCTCTCTCAATTTACTTGCAGACAAGTAACAGAGATCATACCATTCATGAAGTACCATGAGGGGTAGGCATTGGTGAATAATGACTTGGAACAGGGAAAGGGTAGAATATAAGGAGGCTACCGGAGAAGAAACAAGAAGAAAAGGAGCACAGCTTTTGAATGGAAAAGTTAAGAAGGCAGCAGAGAACCTAACATACCAAGATTTAGGAGTAAGCCTTGTGAAATAAAACACGTTTGAGTAAACCATTTTGGTCAGAATAAAGAGACATAGGTTTTCGAAAACACAAGTAGTTTATGCATATGTGCATAAAAACATTTAAGCCTCAAACAATAAACAAGCATTTTTATGAATGAAGATCAATACCACTTTTATATTTAAGATACTTTGAAATTGAAAATGTTAAGTAGATGCTATTATTGCCTTGCATCCTATTAAGATGAAATATACAGAAAATGGAAGCAGACTTGGCAGCCACAGCTTCAAAGCCAGTGAAGGGGAAGTATAGTTTGTCAGTTGGGAAGAAAAATTAAAGTATTCATTTCTGATGTAATGACTCGAGCACATCACTTGTATGCTCAGAAAGTCAAAATTGAAAGTGAAAGGTTAATAAAACTAAATCTTTATAACTTAGCTGAAAATGACATATATGTCAATAATCAACATTAACTCCAGAAATAGCCTTCAGAATATATATTTTAATCATATATAGATAGATGAATAGTTGATAGATAAACAAAAAGACACGTAGAAGGCCTAAGAAAGGCCACAAATTAATATTTGTTTGTTTACTGGTTATTGCTAAGTTTAATCTCTTTGCTCTGAAGACTGAGCCTCTTCATGATATTTAAATTCTCATATTGTATAAGCTGGTTATATAAAACTTCTACAAGAATTTCAAGGGGAAAACATTAAGCCTTTCTATTGTTTCTTCTTTTCTGTTTATTGTGAATGGTAAATTGACAATACTTATTTAAACACTTTTTTTTTTTTTTTAATCTGACCCTTTTCTTCCTGGACCAAGGAATTTTCTCCGTCACAGAGTAATAGAGCTTGAAAACTTCAGCATCAGCAGGGAAGGCAGGCACTCCTTAGCCAGCCACTGTGAGAGAGAGAAAATGCAATTAAGGCTCCCACCAGGGAGAGAGAACTAAACAAAACCTGCGTCTTCACACAAGAGCCTTTTCTTCCAGGCGAACTACAAGGCCTCAAATCTTGTTGGTGAGATGCTAGCATTTAGGACAACACACTTTCAGATTTTCTCACAGCAGATCAAAGTAAATAATGCAAGGGCAGCAAACAAAAGGGAAAACTCCAGTGTGCTTACATTAAAAAGAGATTACAGGGGACTTACAAGTGATTGAAGGAATAGATGACATTTTTAAAAACATAAAGCCCCGATCTTTAAGTACAGCTGGCAAAGTCTAGAAGTGTTACTTTAGTGATAGTGACAAACCACAAGGGACTTATCATCAGTGTGAAATTTACAAAAAGGTAATTTTATTTTATTATAGTGTTTTCGACATATAGAGTTATACCCATTCCTGTCCTCCTCTTCCCGGGTCTTAGATTTTTCAGCTGAGAGTCATGACAACTGATAAAGGGAGCCATTAAAGTTATGAGCCTTCTCAAATCAGCGCCACAAAATATGCAGGGAACTCTACGGATTGGAGACGTGGCATCGCTCCACTTCCCTCTTTCTCCTGAGGACAGTAATCAGTCATAAAAGCAGCTCGCCTCCTTCATAGCAAGCCAACAGCTGGAAACTCTTCCGCAATGTTAAATTTAGCACAACCCCCTTACCAGGCACTGAACTTAGTCTTGGGGGTCTGTTCTGCAGTCTTAAATGACTACTCCAGGGCCATAGTTTATCCTTTTATTTTCGTGTAAAATTCTCATTGACTTTGGTACAACTCTATAAAGGAAGCAAGGATCGAATATCATCCTTTAATGCCAAATTTACTACAGTTGAACAAAAAGAACGGAAATCTGGGAGGCCCATGTCAATAAACAAAAGATAGATGTTTGGGAGACTTAATAACTGAAAGGAGCTTCAAATAGGACTTTTTGTGAACTATTTTTTGAAAAGTGAAACAGTGGGGTCTAGATTTTAGAAATACTTAAACCAATACTTATACAGTTTTGTATAGTGTATATATTTAGTATATGGTACACACACACATATATATAATACTGTATGTTATACTATGCACATATATAACAGACACATATAAATGGGTCTATGTTTGTGTGTGTGTATATATATATATAGTATTCTTAGTATATATAGTAACTGCAGTTATAGTTGGGCAGCAGGTTGAATGTTAGTCTACTAAAGCTTTTCAAAGCAATTCACTGATATAATAAATGCCAGAATCAAAGTGGCAGTCTGGAGGAAAAATACCAGGATTTAGGATCCATAGATATGAGATCCAATCTAGTCTTTACCATTTTAACTTTTCTGGGAATAAATTTGATAACCAATCTACAAAACCAAATCTATAAAAAAAGGAGATTGGATTAGAGTTGCTCTAATGTTCTTACCAATTCATATGTTCTGTGGGTCTGCACGGACAGCAAATCTACCTGGATCTTATAACTGTATAGCAGCTGGGCTACACTTTTGACATTACGTGTGTGTGTGTGTGTATTTCTACATATATATACAAATACATTCATATACAAAGATATAACTTGAACCAAAGAATTAATATCAAAGTGATAATTTCCAATTAAAAACACATGTGGAAAGAAATATCTTTGTACTTTTTTGCCATAGCATACTTTGCTAGACACATGAACATCACCTCATCTTCCTCTATATCTGCTCATAGAAGGTAAGATACACTGTACTTCTAATTTCAGAAAGGCTACTTTTGAAGAAATCAAGGACATATAGACACATTTTGCTAATAAATCATCATAGAGGTAATAGACCTAAGTTGAACCTCAATTTTTTACATGTCACAATGTGAGAAAATGCATAACAATGTGCATTTGTAATAACTTAAAGAGCTTGCACTTCCAAGCCTTTATAAACATCTATTCTTAAGCATTATTAAAATTGATTTTAAGTGTTTATATCTCAGATCTACTTTCACCCACTAAAACTCATTTAGAGACGTTTGTTCTCCTGAAATCAAATCAGTACTGACAAATACAATACTAAATTCTGTTTTTAGAGCCTCGGTGAAAGAAAAAAAATATTATGTATTACTTATTAAAATTATTTTTTCAGAAAATCAGAGTGGAAAACAATCAGGCTGTATTCAGTTATTCAGTTCACAAGACTCCCTTTTTTTTTGCACATGGATAAGGCTTCCCTGGTGGCTCAGATGGCAAAGAGTCTCCCTGCAATGCAGGAGACCCAGGTTCAGTCCCTGGGTCAGGAAGATGCCCTGGAGAAGGAAATGGCAACCTACTCCAGTATTCTTGCCTGGAAAATCCCATGGAGAGAGGAGCCTGGTGGGCTACAGTCCATGGGGTCGCAAAGCATTGGACATGACTGTGCAAATAATATACACACAGAGTAAGCAAAGTTAAATTCTCAGTGCTTCATATATATATTTATCTGTGAAATTCTTTAATCTATTTACTTTGTAAAACATATGATGTTACTCTGTTTTGAGCACAGTGCATTTAGTTTAGGAAAAACTAGAAGTTATAATATGAAAACTGGCAAGTGCAAAAGCAGTATTAAACTACCAATCACTGCTAATGTTGCAGAGGTTCCTTATGTAACTGAATATGAAGATTAGATACCCTACAGTATGTATATCGATTTAAATATAAGAAACAAATTTACTCTTAAGTTGGGAAAGTACATAAATATTTGCTTGAACTGATACAGTTCAAATTATCCCATGCAGAGTACTATTTCTGAGTCAATCACATGTGTACACATAAGTCAACATATATACACACATCAAAAGTTTTTCTATGCAAAAGTTATTTAGGTGGCTCCTTTCCCTTGCCTATATTTCCACAACTCTAAGAAATATATTATAAAAAAACCTTAAAATAGGGTGGAGGTGGGGACAGTGGTTGTAGACTCATGCTAAAGGGCATCGTAGAGTTTCTCTCTGACATACAGCAGCCTGTATATGTGAGTAATTGTTGTGCAATAAGCCTGGGAAACATGTAAATTGTATTTCCTCGTGGCAAATTGCAACTGAATGAGTATATTGGGCAGACATAAACAATATACTCAAATCCTGGCTTTTTATTGAGCTCCTATTTGACTTGTATTCATTTGGAACAAACAAACAAACAAACAAAATGGTGTTTCTCAGGGTCTGTGACATTGCAGGCCATGAGAGATTCAATGTCACTGCCGGCATACAAATTTATTAGTCTATAAAGTTTGACATTCTCTTATTTATTCACAGAAAGGACAAATAAGATATTTTTTCATACTTACCAGAAATATCTGGGAGTGTTTATATGTCGCTCAGTCTGGAGGATGCAAATAGTCAGAACTGCTTTACAATTCAGTAGGCAAAAGCCTGCTGAAGGATAACAAATGACTTCATGGTGAAACTGCTATTGAAATTCTTTCAGTATGTGATATTAAAAACAACTGAACAAACAGAGATAAGGGACAAATAGGATTTGAAACAGACTTTTTTTTTTCTTAGCAGTGCAAAAAGAAAAGCAAATGAATGCTCTAGTTGAACATATATATACCTTTCAGTGATTTCACTGCATATATTTCCTTAATGCATGAAAGTTCCAACTGAAGCTTCTCTCAATGTCCCACTCTACCCAATGAGGCCAATTCTAAAACACCTCCTTTGGATAACGCGTTACAATTTTGAAGCACGAAGAAAAAAAGAAGAATCCATATACCCATTTTGATGACTTGATTTACAGTTTTACCTGCTAACATTTGGCATAATGCATGGATACGGAGATTTAATGAGTATTTGGGGATTAGGATGCTGTATATAAGGAAGATCTTTTTCTCTTTATTACCTTGTATGAAAAGCAAAAAGCAAAAACTCAGATCTCAATACTGTGAGAATGGAAGTATTACAATCAAAACTACCCAAAATGTAATTTAAAAAATATATATTTCATTCAATTCAGTCTCTCTTATGTGGAAGAAGTTCTTACAAGTATTGGCTTTACAAATCAAAATAACGTTAGTAACTTTCAGGTGATCAGGGAAGTCAAAATCTAAGAAAAGAAACAAGAAGAGCAGTACTTTGCAATGACTTTTTTTCCCCCTTGCTTTGAAGGGAAGATGAAAGGCTATTTAGTTGCTATTTAGTTAGGTGTTCTTGTTTTATTCTATGGCGGGATCAAAGCAACTATCTCTAAATTTACAAAACAGTTCAGAGAACCCCTAGTAATTGAAGTATAGGCTAAATGATCCATATCAACAACATATGAACATAGGATCTGCCAAACAAAACTCATATTATTAGGTCTTCAAATGACCCATTATGTTGCCTCAAAATAACCCAAAACCAAATAGCTGTCTGAAACTCTGACATGACAATGAGTTCCAGATCTTGCCAACATAGCATATAGAACGTGCGTTAACATCTAATGGGCCAAAATTAGTTCAAGCATATTATAGTGATCATCCTTTAGTCTGATCTAGATTATTTTTCGGGCTAACTTTTAATACTTACAGATAAAAGCATGCCATGTGCAAGCAGCTGTCTTAATATAACCCGTTTGCTATTCTGGATACCTAACAATGATTTACATTAGATGAATGTAATCTTCTAGAATGCATGCCATCTTCCTATGCTAATGGTGAATCTCTATTTCTTTATTAATTACACAATAACAGTGTGGAACTTCTCTTGAAGTATCAACCTTTCAAGTAAATTCAAATTTAAATGGGTTTATAAATATTTTGATAAGCCATAAAATTTCATCAAAACTAGCATTACCCAGCCAAAAATCAAGTATACTAGAGAAGCATATAGCTCCAATACACCTTGCTCATTTCATATGTTCAACTACAAATTCAGGTTAGGATTGTAAAGTCTAGCACTGGCTAGCAACATTTTCTTCCAAAACCACCTCAGTTCATGGAAAGCTCAACTTTGCCATCGAGTAATAATCTTCAATTATATCTCTTACTTGGCATCTGTGATTGCATCTGTCTTTGTAGCTCCTCTTGTGTTTTTCCTTTCAGTTATTTTTATTCTCAGTTTCTTTTCCTGTAGATCTTGCTGCCTTACCAGATTATACTAAAAGAACCACTTTAATGTTTCTTCACACCACAATGGTGTGATCACTCACCTAGAGTCAGATATATTGGAGTGTGAAGTTAAGTGGGCCTTAGAAAGCATAACTGTGAACAAAGCTAGTGGAGGTAAGGGAATTCCAGTTGAGCTATTTCAAATCCTAAAAGATGATGCTATTAAAGTGCTGCACTCAGTATGCCAGCAAATATGGAGCACTCAGCAATGGCCACAGGACTGGGAAAGAACAATTTTCATTGCAATACCAAAGAAGGCAATGCCAAAGAATGTTCAAATTACCACACAATTGCACTCATCTCACATGCTAGCAAAGTAATGCTCAAAATTCTCCAAGCCAGGCTTCAAATGTTCATGAACCGAGAACTTCCAGATGTTCAAGCTGGATTTAGAAAAGGCAGAGGAACCAGAGATCAAATTGCCAACATCCACTGGATCATAGAAAAAGCAAGAGAATTCCAGAAAAAACATCTACTTCTGCTTCATTGACTATGGCAAAACCTTTGACTGTATGTATCACAACAAACTGGAAAATTGGGAATACCAGACCACATTACCTGCCTCCTGCAAAACCTGTATGCAGGTCAAGAAGCAACAGTTAGAATCAGACATGGAACAACAGACTGGTTCCAAATTGGGAAAGGAGTACATCAAGGCTGTATATTGTCAACCTGTTAATTTAACTCATATGTACGGTACATCATATCAGGCTGGATGAAGCACAAGCTGGAATCAAGATTGCCAGGAGAAATACCAATAACCTCAGATATGCAGATGATACCACCCTTATGGCAAAAAGAGAAGAGGAACTAAAGAGCTTCTTGATGAAAGTAAAAGATGAGAGTGAAAAAGCTGGCTTAAAACTCAATATCAGGGTATCTGGTCCCATTACTTCATGACAAATAGATGGGGAAACAATGGAAACCGTAACAGACTTTTTTTTCTTGGCCTCCAAAATTACTGCAGATGGTGATGGCAGCCATGAAATTAAAATGCTTGCTCCTTGGAAGAAAAGCTATGACCAACCTAGACACCATATGTAAAAGAAGAGACATTACTTTGCCAACAAAGGCCTGTCTAGGCAAACCTATGGTTTGTCCAATAGTCATATATGGATGTGAGAGTTGGACTATAAATAAAGCTAAGTGCCAAAGAACTGATGCTTTCAAATTGTTGTGCTGGAGAAGATGCTTGAGAGTCCCTTGGAAAGCAGAGAGATCAAACCAGACAATCCTAAAAGAAATCAATCCTGAATATTCACTGGAGGGACTGGTGCTGAAGCTGAAGCTCCAATCTGGCCACCTGATAGGAAGAGCTGATTCTGGTAAAGACCCTGATACTGTGAAAGATTGAGAGCAAGAGGAGAAGGGGGCAACAGATGATGAGATGGTTGGACAGCATCACTGACTCAATGGACATGAATTTCAGCAAACTCATGGAGATAGTAAAGGACATGGAAGCCTGGTGTTGATGGGGTCACAAAGAGTCAGACACGACTTAGCAACTAAACAATAACTGGTTTCCAAAACTTGACATAGATAGAAATAAATACAAGGCAAGACAAAGATTATTGTTATTTTAAAAGAAACACAGCTTCTAAAATGTTTGATAAAGACACACACACACACACACACACACACACACACAAACCACAAACAGAAACACACATACCTGGAATCTAGTCAATAGAGACAAAAAAATAATAGGGGTGATTATCAATCAACTTTTACATTATGCTGAAAATAGGGACTAATTCTTCTATTTCCTTAAAGGTGAAGGGTACTTTCAGTTTTTGATATTAGAGGTTAAATCCTGAAAATATTTTATATACATGTTAAATGAATATTATAGAACTCACATTATGAAAATTTTAAGACGTTAGATTGAGAATTCAGCCTAGCAAATGTTTACACACTTCAGCCCACAGTCATCTTATGTCCAAAGTGAAATCATTCAAGCGCGTTTGACTCTGTGACCCCATGGACTGTAGCCTGCCAGGTTCCTCTGTCCATGGAATTCTCCAGGCAAGAATACTAGAGTGGGTAGCCATTTCCTTCTCCAGGGGATCTTCCTGACCCAGGGCTTGAACCCAGGTTGCCAGCATTGTAGGCTGATTTTTTACCATCTGAGCCAACTGGAATATCATGTGCTAAATGTTACCATCTATTAAGTGGAAATATATGAGCACACTGCTACAAAGAGCCATATACTCTTAATGGTGGTTGGCCATCATTCTGCTTCATCTAGGTATCATATCATTTTTGAGACATTAAGTACTTAGACTTTCGTTTTAATATGCCACATTCTGTTGGGAGAAAATATTAATATGTAACCAGAACTGGGAGAACTAGCATTAATTTTACTTGACTCTTCATGAAATGGGAGGGATCAGAATAATAGGGAGAAGAAAGCAGAACAAATTGGAATAACCTGAAAGCTACAAAATACTAAAGTCTTCCCCCTTGGAACATCTTTTGCCTTTTGTGGTAGTCACCTTTGGTTGAAGAAATACCAAATTTATTGAGAAAAATACATTTTTTTATCATTTAACTGAAATGGTGAGGATCAAAAGAAAACACTTTTAAACTTGTACCAAGAGTAGTGTTGTGGTTAAGGAGCAAATAGAATAAAGAGTAAAACTAGTTAACAGTTTTACTTAAGTGTCAGAAATTCTCAATTATCTTCAGGTTGACCTTTTTAGGAAGGATGACATTAGAACACCTATTTATTGAAGAACTGAATTGCTATCACTTTCATTTCAAAACTGGCTAAATCCATAGGAGTCAAGAAAAAAGTGATACACTCTTTAAAACTTTTCAGCGTGGAGAGAGGATCTGAAATAAATTTGTATCCCACATTTGGGATGAGAGATTTTCCATCTCAGCCTCCCTTCATCCAAACTTTTAGATGCCTTGTGATTGACTTTTAAGGTAAGAGGGAAACCATGTATATTAGTCATCTGAGCATCTGTCTGATTTAGTTTACTTCTCAATGCATGAGATCTCTTACTAAGTGAAAACACCGAAACTCAGCAAGTTTAAATAACGTGACCAAGGTCACATAAGTACATACAGCTAATGAGGAGGAGAGGTGGAACTGGAACCCACATCATTCTTGTGGTCTTAAAACGTCTTCATTTCCATTAATGACATTTGTTTTAAGTATTTTAATTACAAGGCAAGCATTTTGCTAAGAATCTTACATATTGTACTGTGTTTGACATAATCTGTGCATGCATATGTGCTTTCAGTTGTGTTTGATTCTTTGTGACCTCGTGGACTGTAGCCTGCCAGGCTCCTCTGTCCATGGGATTCTCCAGGCAAAAATAGTGCTGTGGGTTGCCATTTCCTCCTCCAGGGGATTTTCCCAACATAGGGATTGAGCCAGTGTCTCCTGCAGCTCCTGCATTAGCAGGCAGATTCCCTATCACTGAGCCACCTGGGAAGCCCTAACATAATCTGTGAGTTAGGTCAAATTATTATCATAAAGATAAAGAAAGGGTCAGAGAAGTTAAGGAACTTTCTCAAAGTCCCAGAGCAAATCAGTGGCAAAGGCAGGGTATTAGCCCCCCAAGCCCAAGCTCTTCATCTACTCATTTTAGAGGTAAGAAACCTGACATTCAATGAAATGACTTGAACCACCAGAGGTTCAATGACCCTGATTCCTCTACAACTTCAAATTCACTGTTATTTTACCACTCTCTCAAGTCCATAGCTGTGCATTATTCCATAAAAAGGGGTCTTGCAAAGGCCAAGATTGACCAACAACAGCCCATTAACGTAGTATCCATATATCAAGATGTTTTGTCATTGTCACATAGGTTTACTCCTTTAGAAGGAGGTTTACTCCTTTAGTCATCTCCTTTAGAAAAAAGAAAAGCCACTCTTAAAAGATAAATATATACAAAATTCTTATATTAATTTTAAAATTTTTGAATTGACATTCAAGTACAATAATCTTAGTTTTCCATCATTTTAACTAAAATAAATACAGAAAACAAAAAAACCTAATCCCCTTTTAAGGAGAACCTCATTTTGTAGGATTCAAGGTCTTCTTTTTCCAAGTAATCATAATCATATTTCAAACCTGGCTAGCAAATAATATCTCTAGAATATAGTGTTTTTAAACCAGAACCATAAATGGTTAAATGAAAAACCTACTGAATTGAAATCTTTGAACTCCTAAGTAATTAATACTAATTCTTTTATTCCACTGAATAATACAAAGAAAAGTATGTGATAAAATAACATCACTATTCCCAGCAAAGTCTATTTCTTACTTAGAAGCACATGTCCAAATTGGCCTTTCCACCTACCAAGAAAAATGATCAGAACATAAAGGAGTGAGGTCTTTTAAGTTAAAGACATGACGCTAATGGGACTCAAGTACTTAAAGAGTGCTATACAGATAGGAATGAGTTCACATTTCTAGCTTAACAACCTCATTTCTTAATGGTTCTCTCACATCCTATACAATTCACTGACAGAACTTCTTGGTCTTCCCACATTGTACCTTGTTTATTTTCTTGCCTCATTGCCGTTTTTACCTTTTATTTATACATACACCATGACTCCATTCAACTCCCAGCTTCCCTCCAAGGCCTTCCTTCTCTCCAAAGGAGAACTGATAACTTTGTCCATAATCACAGCATTCTCACTTCATACAGAAGTCATTTATTCAGAATTCACCCAAGAAGCGTATCATTCCACTCTGTGTTCACCTACCATTATTATTATGGCTGACATAGGGCAATAAGTAGTCCAAGGAATTTGTGCTACTGACCCAAACAAAACCAAAACAAATCCGATTTTGAAATCAGCCGAGTATCCATTCCAAGACTTCTATGAGTTACATAAACTTGACCACGATATTTAACCTCTTCAAACTTCAGTTTTGAAGCTTAACATCAGGAGTATAACACCTGCCCTATAAGACTTGTCAGTAGGATCGAATTTAAAAAGCTCAGTACAGATAGCCTCTTGTGGTAACTGGCATGTAAGCAGGTGCTTATGCAATGGACAGTTATTAGAATGAAAAATGTAGACAGGAAGAAATTAGGCTAAACCTTAAGAAACTATTTCTTAAGAAAGCTATTATGAGACATGAACACCCAAGCAAGGGAGTAGACTTGTATTCCCAGGAGTAACAACACAGGAGTAAGCAACCCTTTATCTGGAATCCCTTATATTATTGGACAAGACAATTTCAGGAAATTCCTTTTAGCTTTCAGGTTTTATAACCATTAACATTCCTAACTCTGCAAGTGACTTCAAAATTGCTTCAGTTCTTTAGGTATTGTCATTTTCCTCACGCAAAATGGGTTAGAATAATGTTACTTATCTTTTGGTACCAGAACATAGTATTAATACAAATTTGGCTTGTGGCCAAGTTTTCCACCTACTACCGAATTTTCGGTATCCATAATTCCCACTGGAAAGGCCACAGCACATCTCAGTTTAAGGATTTAAGGGCACAAACATTCCTTCCAGAACTATTTCCAACATCTCCCAAGGTATATTTATTGTTGAAAGTGACTCAGTAGGTAAACACACAAGAAATAGTATATTTTAAACTAGTTATAAAGGCTACGATTAATTAGGAAATCACATAAAAAAGAAAATCACAAAGAGACACATCACACCATTTGTATAGAGTACAAGTAATAAACTGCACTACACTGTAAGCTGGACAGTTCACGTAAACATATTCAGTTAGAAAATTTATCATTAAACTTTGCCTTGTGAAATAATATCCCCGCCCCAGTGCCGCTGCCCCCCACCCCACCCCACACAAGGAGATCTAAGAATATTTATGGATAGGAAATTGGTTTCTCTTATTGATCCTCTTCAACTCTTATCTCTAGTAAAAGAAAATTATAATGAAAATGGAAACCAGCTATTCGTTTCCCTTAGAAAGAAAAACGAGCTTTCTACGTTTATTTCAAACAGAGAAAGTGCAGATAAACTTAAATTAATATAATCCTCTCACATACATTGATAGTTCTAATATTATAGATGTTAAGGATCTCCTCTCTCACTTTCGTACATGATATATCATCATTGTACTAATTATGGTAAAAGTGATTAGTTATATATCGTCATTATTGGGCTGCTGTATACTTTTTCAATCAACACTGCTTCCATACATACACAGAGGCATGCACACACCTAAAAACACTTTCGCTTGTGAGTTTTGTCTTACTTTGAATATTATTAACAAATATCCTAATTTCACCCTTCAGCACTTAAAAAGGAAATGTGGTGTTTTGACGTGCTACATGTCATATGAAGAGAAAAAAATCCAACTGAAAATTAGGAATTTAATCCTCATAAAACTTCAGACACTTCATGGTAAGATGATCCTCTTAAGATCATTTTAGATGCCTTCCACCAACCAGCACACCCCCTGAACTGGCTCAGTCCTTAAAGGGTCAAAATTTATTATCATTTCAGTTCATCTAATAAGTAATGTTTTTGCCGAACAAAACCAATTCCCAATAAATTCTCACTGTATTTGTGTGCTCTGATTTGATTTAGAGGCCTGTGGGGAGACACCATTTGGTAGCACAGGAACACAGAGGGGTAGGTGTTGCTGGGGAGAAGTAGGGCTCATGTGCCAGAAGTGTTATTGTGTCAGGTTGATTTATTGAGTGAGCTTCACTTCACCGAATGTTCCGAGATATTTATTTCCCTAAAGGCTCTGCAAAGATATGAACAGACCCGCATCCACAGATGTCATCATTGCTCATTTTACCGAGTCATGAAATTTTCTCAACTGCAATTTGTCCATCTAAAATTGCTGTAACAGAACAATGTCAATAGTAGCATCCTCCCCCGAACCCACCTTCTATCTAAGGCTCTGTTGCCAAATTTGGTACCTCTGTGCAACTTCGTGGTAATTAAAGTGACAGAACAGTTTCACTCTCATTTCAAAAGAGTTTTTCAGAGAAGTGTCTCCTGTTTTTTAACTCCACTTGCAGTGCTCAGATAAAGTAAAACCGTTAAGGGGCACCAAGTAATAAACCCAAATCACAAAATCATTTATCCCCATCAATATTAAAATAATAATAGGTGGAGAGAAGTCAGTCAGTCAAGACAGCAAGCTGTGTGTCACCAAACCCAAAATTTCAAAAATGTTACCTCTCAGAAAAACCATCCTGAAATGCAGTGTCTTCTACAGGGAATGGACGTTTACCTGTTTTAATTCTTCCTTCTCCATTATCAACTAAATGACTCCAAATGTTGATTTTTAAAAGTGAAGTTGCTATATATATATATATATATATATATATATATATATATATATTACAACCACGCTTGTTAGTTTTATTCAAAACACTGGTTCAAACTTATTAAGATAAGTTCTTAAGGTACATTCACAACACTCAACAATATACCTCGGCCATGTTCCATAATTTCATCCAAAATCATCTTCGGGCCCTAACAGAATTTCAATGCCTGTGTTAAATAAAAACTGCATGCTTGTGTTGTGTGTCAGAATATTCGGGTTTATTTAAATATGTTAATATTTCTCATTATGCCATTAACAATAACCTTCATCCATTTGTGAAAAACATTTTGCCAAGCATGCACATAAAAAATTAGCAAGTGAAGCAAAATCACCTTAATTTGCTTTGGACCAGCAAATAACCAACTAATTTGCAGAAATCCCTGCCAAGCACTCATATTAAATGCTTCATGCTTATTTTATGACCTCTGCTGCTCTTCCCCTTCCCGGGCCCTGAATCATATGATCATTAACATATTGCAAGGTCTGAAACTTTATTTTTTACATTCTTTAATTAATGCCTGTTTATAGAAGGCCATAGGACTTCAGATCCAGTTAATGAAACTTCGCTCCCCCAGGCCCCTAGAGCCCAATAGAGAGCTCTCTCCTCTGTTGTTTTAGTAGCTTTTTTCCAACTGTTTGTTTATACACACTTAATTGATCTCTTTAGTCCCAGAAGCATTCCAGAGACACAACCTGTTTTGAGACAAGCTAAAGTTTCCCCCTTCCTTTAGAAAAGCCTTGAATGCCCAAGGTTATCAGTTTTAATTTGAAAGTTGAAGATTCAGCTTTATTTACACTGTCTAAAAGTAAAAACTGATACAGGCCCTGAAGTGTTTATTTTTACATTCACATACAGTGGAGGGGATCACAAGTGCATACTGTATACAATTATTTTGATGCAGACCTAAGTAATTACTAAATGCTACTATGTCTTATTTTATGACATCGAAGAAACGCCATCTTTAGAACACATTGAAAATAAAAACAAATCGGACTGCCAATGCATGAAATTTTCATGGCTCTTCAATTTACATTTTACATATTCCCTATGACAAGAATTTCTATTATGCGATTCTCTTTTTTCTGCTATAATTAAATTAAAAAAGTAATTGGCTGGTGCTGCACACTGCAGCAATGTCTTAATCACATAGACAAACAGTTTTACAATAGCTTACACCATTTGCCACATGGGGCAATGACATTATTGTACCAGACTATAAACTGGAGACAGATATCGCATACCGGCTTTCAACCACCGTGCTGGCAAGAACAGAACCCGAGGTGCATGCGGCACCCTGATTGGCACCTCTCTGATGGAATTCCCAATTAAGTAAATATGGTGCAACTCTGGCCATGTTGAAAACTGCCAGATCGAAGTTTATGAGTCTGCATATATATGCTTATGCTTATATTTTAGGTATAAAAATATGTCAAAGGGCCAAAAAGAAAAATATGGCTGTGACTTATAAATGCAGCAGGCATTTCCATCAATGAGAAATAATGATGTCTGCATTTTCCACTGGAAAAAAAATCTCAATTGTATATGTTTTATATGTCTGAATATTATAATTTTATTAAATGTTCAGCTCATGGATGTTTTTCTATCTATATTTCCAGTGAAGATTGCACTAAAAGTTATTGAGGGTGGGGGTTCAGAGGCATAAAGTCTAGTGTTTCCAGAAGTCTCACGATAAGAGATTTATGAGATCTGGGTCTTCATTCTGGACTTTACAAGAACTCACAGGATCACCTTGAGTGAGTTGCTTTCAACTCTCTTGAGTCTCAGTTTTCCCATCTGTAAAACAAGTACATTAAACTAAATAATATCTAGGATTCCATTCTGCTCACTCATGCTATGATTATATACAAATTTAATCCTTTTTATGAGTAATATCCAACAAAGAAACTAAAATAAAGCACAGGTGCTTCCAATGGCTACAAGAAAGCAAGAGGAATAAAAAGGTGAAAGATCTACTCTGACATCCCCAGAATGCTAAAATGAAAAAATAAATAAACACAATCTGAAAAGCACAAGGCGAAACATAAGAGGAAGCAACTGTATTTTACAAATCAGCTTTCTCTCTCAGTTTCGGTGATGCCCTGTTTAAAAGACATTAAAAGTTAAAAATTTTAGACTGGAGTCCCTTCTAGACTGTTAAGCTCTCCATTTAGCAATGATAATATTTGCTCTTTCATAATAGGCACCTTTTCTCCCAGCTATCTATGAAGAAAGTACGCAGAGCAAGTGAAGAACTATCTGAAGCGATTTTTCTAAACTTTATGAAACTAAGATGTTCTCTGCAACACCTAAACTTGATTACTTAACCAGGATTTGAAATCCTCACTGAACTGAGACCTCAGAAAAATATCAAAGCAATCCATTCTGATAAAATGTAAGCCTGTTTTCTAGAATGAAATTTCTTTATCCAAGAACTACACAGTATTTTAATCCAGTTTAGTGGTTAATGTGAAGTCCTCAGATATTGCTCTTTGATAGTTATAATTATTATTAATAATTTAGTAAGCCCCCTTCAGGAGAAATCTGTGATAATAAACAGATGTATATCATGCTGTATCTAAGGAGACACTGCACATGGTTAATACGCCATTTAAAAATGAGTCAAGTGAAAGGAAATGATCGGTAAAACTAAATATAACACATAGAAACTATGTATTTTAAAGCAGATAAAATATTTTAAGAAGCTCTTCAGTGCACATTACACACATATAACAAGGATAATTCAGGGCAGCATCTACACTTTGGAGAAGTCCACCCTTCTCTCCTAGACAGCCCACTCTTCCACAACTTCCTTAGTCTGATCTGCCTTATGTAAAGCAAATTCAGTCGTTCCTGGCGAGGTGCTCAGGAACTGAAAGTCCTCAATCTTCCCATAAATAGGGTGCAAATCAAATCTTATTATGGTATATTCAAGCTTTCAGGATCTCTGTTGGCCACCAGAAATGTCAAAGTTTAGTACCTACTAAGCCATAGATTTATGAGGAAATGCTTGTAGATTGACAAGCAATTTTATAACAAATGCATCTTCAGCGTTAAACTCACAGGAATGTTCAGGACATGCCTAAATGATTTAGTATTTTTTTACCTCTGCTCAAAAGAACAGTTCATATAAGTCACATCTATCTGAAGACTGTCCATCAAGCAGAAACTAAAAGCAATTTTAAAATATCATGATTCATTTACAAAAAAAGTTTATCTCTAGAATTCAGGAGTGCAAGGTTCCAAGTGATAGAGTGATAACAGGCAAAGTTTGAAATGCTTTAATTGAAACAAGGCAAATTACCTTCTTATTTAGATATGAAATACAGAGCATTTCTGATTACTTTTATTTATGAGCTGCCAATATTTGAACATATGCAAACTTTGAATTGTTTCCCATTTGCCCCAGACTCTAAAAAAACATAATTCCTTTTCTTAACTGCCACCCTTCAGGGCAAGGAGTTGTAATGAACACCTCCCAGTCACACAGAATTACAATGTTCTTTATCTCGCCCAGTACTGGAAAAAAAAAAACTTCCAAAGGTTCGGAATCCTGAAACCTGTAAACAAAATCTGTGGAGCAGATAAAATTTTAAATGGCACAATGCAATTAAAGCTGAATTCAATTTGAGCACACCCTGTCCATCTGTCAGATGGAAACAAAAGCCGAGGAGCTCCATTATTGCTGAATCCCTGCTCTTGTTAATTTGCTTGCTGAGAGATTTCAATTTCTAGGAAGTGCACAAATTAGTGTTCAGTCAGGGCTAGATCCTCAGTAAGTATAAGCAGATGGTGGAAATCAGCCCTAATCAAGTGGCCAAAGCCTTTTTTTTCTGTCTGATTAAAGCATTTTAATCCTTTCAGATTGTCTGCTTTTTTAACAAATATTCACCATCTTTTATTTTTCTTATATTCCAGGCTAAATTTAAATTTAGCCAATGCACAGGCAAGGAAAAACAGCTTTAGAAATATAGCTCTCAACCTCTGAGTTACAGGCAGTGGCCAACTGGATTTGTGAATTCATTTCATTTTTTTAATTACACATTAAATAATTGAATCATTATATATTTATATGCAAGTATAAATAAGACACATTTCATCTGTCTTGGTGGAATTAAATTCGTGAAAAAGACCAAGAGTTGGCAAAATTTTTCAGCTTTAAGATCAAAGCTAGCAAAAACAGGACAACCAGAAAATGTAACATGTTCTAACTCTCTCAACCAGAGAAGAGAAAGAAAAAGATTTTATTTTCTGCAACCATACAAGCTAGTGAATATATAAAATTTTAGTGAAAGGATATATTTCAACTGAAACAAGGAAGATCTAATAACTAAAGAGTTGAAGTCTTTTGTGAATAATGAAAACAACAATTAAGTAGGAATAAAAACTAATTGTATTCAAGTATGAGACACACACACTCAAAATATAAAACTTCATTTAAATATCCTAAGATATTAAAAACTCACACAGATTTACAAACCAAGGGATACATGAAGCAAGCTTTAAAAAAAAAATTTGCAGAGAAGCAGTATTAATTATGATTTAATTGCACATTTAAACAAACAGTTGGCAAAAACAAAATCCTTCTGCCTCCAATATCCATCCAGAGTATATGAAAAATAAAATTTTCTAATTATATGAAAAACGTTTCTGATAATAACTTAAGAGTAAAAGTTCAAAGAGTATGAGCACATTTCACGGTAAGTTCTTAGATACGATTTTGAAATCTCTCTTAAACTTAGGCACACCAATGAGAAGCATTTATGGGGAAAAAAATACCAGTTCAATATCAAAGAGCATTTTTCAACAAGTTGAAAATTTGCGTTGAATATTTGTCTGTTTTCTGATATGCTGAGTATTTGTAAGACGCCTGGCGGTGCTTTCACATCCTGTTTAGCAATGTCCTTTCACAACCTGATTCTTAGCAAACACCCTATCTAACAGTTCGGTGAAATTTTACAAGTGTTCATATATACTTTCTATGTGTCCTTTTAACTAGGACAATTACTAAAGAATAGGAGTCCTCATTTCTCTATTTGAACATTTTATATTTACAGATTTTAAACCAAAATGCATCCTATGTGCTATATCTTCACATGGCACCAAATTCATGCATTTGCTCATGATTATAAACAGGCAAATTTCTCAAGTTTAAAAATTACAACTACCATACATAAGGATTAAGGGTTCCTTACATGTACCACTTATCCTTACATTTTGAAGTTTCTACTTCAACTATTCTTAGAATTCTTATTCAAAAATAAGTCATGAATTATGGGGTAAGTTAGGAATTTGGGATTAACATATACACATTACTATATCTAAAATAGATAACCTACTATATAGCACAGAGGACTATACTCAGTGTCTTGTAATAACCTATAAGGGAAAAGAATCTGAAAAAGTATATACACACACATAGATATACATATATATACATACATAAATCACTTTGCTGTACACTTGAAACTAACAGAACATTGTAAATCAACTATACTTCAATAAAAATAAAATTTAAAAATCATGAACAAAAAACAATCAAACCCACTAGACATTCATTTCATGAAGAGAGCTTTAAGGTTTTCCCACCATTTGTAAAGATGCAATAAGGCTCAAATCAGCTTTCTCAAAAGAAAGTCTATATTTCCTTTTTATTCCTCCCATTCATTCACTATCTAATAGTGTAATTTAATAGTTAAAAGCTTTCCTCACATCTGAACACCCTCTTTAAAGCCAGCCTTAAAACGTTAGATCACACTAAATTCTTAGATATTTTTGCAACTTTACCTGTTTGGGCCGAGGACTGGGTACTTGACAACACATTTCTATAAAACATAATTAGGTACTAAGCTGAGAAGACGATGGCATGTTCAGGAGAAACACAGAGAGTAATAACTCCATTTTTGTTTAATATGCTAGTATGAGCAGGTATGCAGAAGGCAATGGCACCCCACTCCAGTACTCTTGCCTGGAAAATCCCATGAACGGAGGAGCCTGGTAGGCTGCAGTCCATGGGGTCGCTAAGAGTCGGACCTGACTGAGCGACTTCACTTTCACTTTTCACTTTCATGCATTGGAGAAGGAAATGGAAACCCACTCCAGTGTTCTTGCCTGGAGAATCCCAGGGACGGGGGAGCCTGGTGGGCTGCCATCTATGGGGTCGCACAGAGTCGGACACAACTGAAGTGACTTAGCAGCATGAGCAGATATGAGGCTTCCCTGGTGACATAGATGGTAAAGAATTTGCCTGAAATGCGGGAGATTAAGGTTCAATCCCTGGGTCAGGAAGATCCCCTAGAAGAGGGCATGGCAACCAACTCCAGTATTATTCCTGGGAGAATCCCATGGATGGAGGGGCATAATGGGCTACAGTCTATAGTGTCGCAGAGTCAGACATGACTGAAGTGACTTAGCATATAAGGAGACATGGGGGCTTCCCATGTGGCATTAGGTGGCTCAGGTGTTAAATAACCCGCCTGCCAATGTAGGAGACATGGGTTCAATCTTTGGGTTGGGAAATCCCCTGAAGGACATTTGTAACCCACTCTAGAATTCTTGCCTCAGAATCCCGTGGACAAAGGAGCCTGGTGACAGGAGAAGGCACCCAAGAAATGTATGCACTTCACCTTCAGTATTTTACCATTGTCATCACTCATATTCTGGACTCATATACTTCTTGCCTGGACTACTTGATCACCTCTTACTGGGCCCCCCTTCCACTTTAGAGAGTCCATCCTGTCGACAAGACAAGACTTCTTTGCTAATCCAGTTTAGGTTCTTGATGTTGTTGTCCAGTTGCTAAATCATGTCCAACTCTTGAGACCTCATGATGTGATAGCCGTAGCCAATATTCAAAGTTCCATTTTTCGTGACCCTGTAGCTAATTCTTATCATCACTAACATGATATCACATTCACAATATGCCTTCTACTCCCCAGTACCCTAACTTTGCTCACAAAGTTCTCTTTATCATTATATATTAGCTCCAACTCTCAAAGTACTTAGCCAAAGCCTGTCTAAATTCTAACTAATTTCCTAAACCTTTCTCCTTCATCACAAACTAGAATTGATGTCTCCCTACTTTTTGCTCCAATATCTTTTTTTCTTTTCTTTTTTTTTTTTCTGGTATATCTAGCTATAACATTCTAACTTGCATTATATCCAATTATTTACATACATATCTATCTTATCTTCCCCTTCTGTATGGGAAGTCTTTTTTTTTTTTTTTCAAAGAGTTATTATATTTATTTTTTGACTGCCCAACATGTGGAAACTCAGGTTCCCTGACCAGGGATCGAACTCCCGACCCCTGCAGTGGAAGCAAGGAGTCTTAACCACTGGACTGTCAGGGAAGTCCAGGAAGTCTTTTTGTTTGTTGATTTGTTGGTTGGTTTTATCTTTTCTGGAACACAGTGACTTCCATGTTATGGAGCTGCACTGCTCAACATAGGAGACACTAGCTAAGTGCCTATTAAATTAAAATTAATTAAAACTAAATAAAATGTAAAGTTCAGTTCCTCAATTGCACTTGCCTCATATCAAGCACTCAACAGCCACATATGACCAGTGACTATTGAACTAAACAATGCAGGCATAGACTATTTTCATCAGTAAAGAACGTTCTATCAGACAGCACCATTGTAGAGACTCTAATAAAAGCTCAGTTTGAATTTATATTTAATAACCATCAAAGTGCTATGAGAAAAGAAATCAAAGAGGGAATCTTGAAGGTGAATTTCTTGATGGTTTGTAGGACAGGCTGACATATATACTCAACAATCTTCTCAGGGAGGTTTTGGTAAGCTCAAAGAATCCAACATTTGCTATCTCCAGCATATTAAAAACCACCCCAATGAAGCCAGGACAATTTTCTGACACTTCATATATAATTAATAGTGGTTAAGGAAATTTATATGGCAACTGTTTTGCAGAAGCTTTAATTCACACTTTCAATATTTAAAAAGGCTGCTGTCACGGCTGGTAGGAATAAAATTAAACCTACCAGCTGTGGTTTGTTTTTTGAGGAAAACACATAACATTTTATTTCTGCTTTGTCTATTGTCCTTGTAAATGTCAGAAATACAGAATTGAAATGTACCTGATTTACCATCAGAGTCTTCTGAAAATGTTTGGTGTTTTTTTTTTTTTTTAATTAGATGGATATTTTAGTAATTTTTTCTTAGGAGAGCTTTGTTTCTCTGTATAGTTATATAAAGCATACAGTTCTTATATTTTCTCAGGAAAAGAGATGTGACAATCAAATCCATTTGAATACTTTGCTATTTTTCTATTCTTTCCTTCGTGGAACTTTTCATTGAACTATGATAGAGGACAATTTTAAAAGAGATATATTTTTCAATTTTTTTCATTTATTGTAATTCTGAGGCTATCCCAAGAAATGTCATCCTAGATTATTTAAAATTGACCAGGTGATTAGCCATAAAGGTCAAGAGTATTTTGCTGAGACTTCATAGTTTTCATGAGACATTCTAGAATCACAGCACTGGATTATAAAGTTTCCTTTTGATCTATGGTATTGATGTTACACTCTGGAATAATAGAACTTACCTGTCACCTAGAATGGAAGATAATATAGTCTGACAATTTAATTTTTTCCATTATTTTTAACCAGGAAAAATCTCAGTCTATTTTTTGAATGTTTTTACCTTATAAGCAGTCAGCCATTGTAATTATCCTAAGTATATAAAGACCTAAACACAAAAACTTAAGCATTGCCTATTATATATCAGCATTTTTTAATGTCATTCTAATCAAAATAAAATTATTTAAATCTAAGCAGTATTATGATTTATGAAGAATTTCCTGATCAGATTTCTCAATGCTCTCTATTATCTGACAATATTGTTAACTACTCTTGGTCTACTTGCCTCTAGATATTTCTTTTACCAACCTACAGTGAAAACTTAACTCCACCACTCTCCTCGGCTGAGTCTAAAACCTCCATGGAAAGAGTAGCTTATGTGAAATAGATACAAAAACATGGAGTCCTTACAAAATGTCATGACCTTTCCATGAACATCCTGCAACTAGTTAATTTACTTCCTCAGTTGATTATGAATCTAAACATCATAAAGTAGCCATGAGTATAGGTTGTAGTATTAGAAATAAAGGGGAGAAAATGATCATGGGTACCTAGGACGCAAGGAAAGTAGATGGTGGCCATATGACAATGCCCGGGCAGAGTTGGCTTCCAGGAAGAACTGCAGAAAGGCACAAAAAATGTTCTTATGGCATTTTGCAGTTTTGCCTAAGGCAGTATCTGCTTTTGCCGAACAGAATGAACAAGTTAAATCAGTATCCTCATATCAGTACTTTTAATACGTATGTTAAATTAACAACTGTCTATTAAAATGGTAGCCTTATATGCAAAAACAACACATAAACCTGCCAATAAAATTATTTGTTAATATATTTATAGCTCAGAACTGTAGCTTCAGTGAGATTAAAATTAATACTGGAACCATTTGTTTGCCAGTTCATTCGCACTTTCAGCACCCCTGTCATTTTATAATGCTCTGCCAGTATTTATCACAGATTGCAAAACAGAAAAAAAAAAAAATCCCTGAATATGTAAAAATAGCAGCTGTTATTTGCCATTAACAATCGGGCAACTTCATAAATCTTTATAAACTCACAGAGAAAACAGAAATGTGTGGTTTTAAGACTGGTCAAAGTTAATTTTATTGTATTGAAGTCAAAAAAATAAT
This sequence comes from Bubalus kerabau, assembly GCF_029407905.1. Lineage (NCBI taxonomy): Eukaryota > Metazoa > Chordata > Mammalia > Artiodactyla > Bovidae > Bubalus > Bubalus kerabau. Next base: position 47,031,484 of record NC_073635.1, read on the forward strand.
TTGTTTTTAATTTTAAACTATTTTTCCTTTTATTTACAAATATTCCTGACAACATAAATCTAATAGTTTATCTTTAGTCACTGCATCAGAGATGTTAATATCAACACTGGGTATTAATTTTCTACAAATCAACAGACAAAATAAAAAAAATTTCTGGGAAGTTAATCCACATCCCAATTTTTACTCCTGTCCAAACAATTTGGCAATATCTTCCAGTTCAAATCTCAAATACTTCTTAGATCTATCATACTGTCTATGCCCCATCTGACACTGCCTAGGAAAATTAAGTCTAAAATGTCCTCATAATTTCTAACCTTGATAATCACAATTGTCTCCTGAATGCTCTTCAAATGATGTTCCCAGAGTAATTTATTTAGTCTGAAAACACAACACACATCATACATCTCACCTACTTGCTATCCTAACACATGGATCTTCTATGATCTGACCATTATCATATCTCCGAAATCCTCCGACCTCAGACCAAAGGGCAAACCATATCAAACCATGACAAGTAAAGCTCAAATTGCTTTTGCTCATGTTTCTACATTTTTGAATTACTTTTCTCATTGTTTTACACAAATATCTTCATATTTGCAGAAATTAATTTAAATTCTATTTCATATTTGTAGTCCCTCATTAATGGCAATCCATTCCAGTATTTTTGCCTGGAAAATCCCATGGACGGAGGAGCCTTGGAAGGCTGAAGTTCATGGGGTCACTGAGGGTCGGACACTACTGAGCAACTTCACTTTCACTTTTCACTTTCATGCATTGGAGAAGGAAATGGCACCCCAGTCCAGTGTTCTTGCCTGGAGAATCCCAAGGACAGGGGAGCCTGGTGGGCTGCCGTCTATGGGGTCACACAGAGTCGGACACGACTGAAGTGACTTAGCACTAGCGATTAAACAGAAATGAATGTGCTGCTTCTAAAAAGTCTCCAAGAGATTTTTTTTATTGTTGTTGTTATTCCACAAACCTGTTTCTATGACCTCAACTTTCATTGTTGACCACAATTATCCATTTTATGGTCTCCCTTGATCAAATTAAACATCTGTTTGCAGAATTTTTAACTATACTTTTGCTATAGTCAAAGCTCTAAACAAATTTTCTAGTAGTTTGCAAAGAACTTTCATTATTTTTATAAACACAAAAGTAATCAAAAGAGAAATAGAAGCATCTTTGGAGGCACTAATGTAATCTACTTCTGTATCCTTCATAGAGGTGGTTTTAATATAATACCATATGATATAAAGTATCATGTTCCCTATTCTGTCAAAGTCATTTGGTCACTCATTTCAAAGGAGTCAATGTTTTGAAGCAGTTTGACATGCTGCTTGTACATCTTGAGCAAGGCTGAGTCAATATAACAGGAAGAATCATTAGTTATTCAAGGTAAAACTTTCAAAAATGCGACTAAGACACTTTGACCTTCTCTGAAGCGGGAAACGTTCTGTGCATCTTTATGCTCTTTTAAATATAATTGTCTAAACTGTCTAAAGTAAGTCAAAAACTATCACTCAACCCTTTAAGTAAAAAGGGTAAATTTTAATTGCAGAACTTAAAACCTCACAATTAAAAGCAGTACTACTTAAAGCCAGCACAAACACAGGAATGAACACTCATGCATACAAATTAGATTTGTTAACCTATTTGTAATTCTGTAGGATATTCTAAAGCATAGGCCATTTATGTGCTTTAAACATTTTCATAAAGGAGAAACAAAATGGATGATTGTTATATTTTTATAGTTTCATCAATTATGTTCTTAGTAATAACTTTATGACTATCAAAATCTTTAATCTGATGAGATATTCATAACATACGTCAAACTGAAAACAAATATGTGAAAAGGAAAAAAGATCTTTTATCTTAAAAAATGTACTTAGAAGGCTTACTATCGTTTAATATAATATGTGCGCTTTTAAGATTATATTGAAAATGGTGCCACTAATTAATAAATAACTCAAGAAAACAGTCTACCCAATATACAAGAAAAATCATATAAGGAAAAAATGAATGTTATTACTTCTAAACTCATAGTAAAATCAATTCAATGTTTATGTTTTCCAAACAAAGACATACTGCCCTCTACATGAGACACAATCTTATATAATCACAACTATGTAACAAAATCTATGTACTCAAATGATATAATTCTTCAATACACAAACTAATGGGACATAAAAGTTTTGAGATAGAGCAGGAAAGAGAACAAGTATATGGTAATATTGTAATTATCTATGTGGCTTTCCTGGCACCTCAGTTGATAAAGAATCTGCTTGCAATGCGGGAGACCTGGGTTCAATCCCTGGGTTCGGAAGATCCCTTGGAGGAGGGCATGGCAACCCGCTTCAGTATTCTTGCCTGGAGAATCCCTGTGGACAGAGGAGCCTGGCGGGCTGCAGTTCATGGGGTCACAAAGAGTCGGACACCACTGAGCAACTAAGCACAGCACAGCATGAGCGAATATGCAGATCTTAATGTTAAAAAAAACTAAAGAGGAAAGACAGATTTACCGACCCATGTCTTGCATGCTCAGCCTTTTGTGTTCAGAATCCTCAAGAGAAACAGGCTGAGGAAAGAGTAGTAAGAGTTAGGTAGTTTCCCTGTATTCAGGAAGACCATGGAGGAGAATGTTGTGTGTGTGTGTGTGTGTGTGTGTGTTTGCACACGCCACACTCGGGTAGAGGTATAAAGAGCGAGAACAAAGTCACATCACTGAAAGAAAAATAGCACAGAGAAGTGTTAAAAGGGGAAGCTGATTTGAAGACCAGCTTTGCTAATTCCACAGTATTGCAGAGGTTAACAATGTTTACTGTAACAACCACACTTACTGAGAGACTATTAAATATCAGGAACTGTATTAAATACCTTTGTTGGCTATTTTATATTCACAAAACATTATCATTTGGAAAGAATTAATAAACTTATAGATATGAGAAAGGGTAGAGAACACGGACGTGATTAAGATTTGAATTCAGGTCTATCTAATGTCCAAATCACTGGAGAAGGAAATGGCAACCCACTCCAGTGTTCTTGCCTGGAAAATCCCAGGGACGGGGGAGCCTGGTGGGCTGCCATCTATGGAGTCACACAGAGTCGGACACGACTGAAGTGACTTAGCAATTAGCAAATGTCCAAATCAGTGTCTGTTTCTATCAAACTATTCTTCACAGTAAAAAAGTCCAGTAAAGCAAATATTGTTTATCATAAGTAACCACTAATGAGTAAATGATAAAAGGGATAATGCAATTTAGTAGACTAGTGATCACCTACAACAAATCATCAGATTTGTGGGGAATTTTGTTTTCCATGAGTTGTTTACAAAGGAGCCTCATTCCCAAAGAATTCATTAATTAAAACATAAGTTGTAAAAGCATTGACAAGATATAAAGTGGACTCAGGTGACTTTAAATTTGAATAGGAAGAAAACTGCGATGAATTTGCCTGTAAAAATGATAGAGAAAAGATAAATTGTGCTAATCTTTTAGCACAATCATAACTAAAAGCTTATATAGCTTCAACTTCATTATTTTAACAAAATTCACTATGTTACAGTTATATGCAGAGTACAAAGCACCATAAATAATTTAAATTAAACTACACTTGTCAAAATAAATGAACAAGTAGATTTTATGATGCAGTACATTTTATGATGCCCTTGATTCTTTAATTTGTGTGTTTTGCTTAGTTGCTAATTCCCAAAATACTATAATCTGTGATGACTCTTCTACTCATTAGTATAGATTACCAATGTCCCAGCTCAATAAGAAAATCAGTATGGAGAAGCATTCTATGGAATCAGAATGTTTCTTCAGTAATATCTTGTAAATATTTCATAAGTACTGGTTTGAAGGAGATAAGAGAACTAGTTCATCTATATTCTATACTAAATCACATATATTGATATGCTATGTTCACACACACACATATATATGGATATGTCTGTATCTCTAACTATAGTTATATAGCTACAGCTACAACATCTATATCTAAGGATATATACAGGAATGGATACTAACTATTCTAATTTGAGTTATCTTATATTTACCAAGCAAAGAAGTTTATTATTAATTCATTAACTTTGATAAATTAAATGTATCAAAATTTGTATTGTGGCTTTCTTTGATATTCTATTATATATATAAACAATTTTCTTTGAGACTGGTCCTAAAGTTCTCCAATAAGATCTAGGCAGATTCATTATGGAGTAAATTATTAAAACAATTTTTAATATTTTTTGGAAGTATAAGATGCATAATTAATACTGTACGAAAGACACCTATGATAGGAAAGTTTCATATGCCTATTACATACTACTGATTGACTATAAAACACAAACCCTTATGACACAAAATGTTTCTTTTTTTTTTTTAATTTTATTTTATTTTTAAACTTTACATATAAAATGTTTCTTGAAATTAAAGAAATCTCCAAATCCTAGATAGGAACTATCTGACTTTTCCATCACAACTTTAGACTAACAGAAATAAAGCTCTCAGAGAGTTGCATTACCTCCAAAACCCACTAGTTCACCATTTAATTATTTAACCTCTGACATCTTTAGGGCTTACCAGGTAAAGTGCCTACCAGTGCAGGGGACACAAGAGATATGGGTTCGTTCCTGGGGTAGGGAAGACCCCCTGGAGAAGGTACTGGCAACCCACTTCAGTATTCTTGCCTGGGAAATCCCATGGACAGAGGACCCTGGTGGGCTACAGTCCATGGAATGACAATGAGACACGACCGAATGTGCACTTATTCAAACTCTGACATCTTTGAGAGTATCTAATTTAACACCAAGAAACCATAGAGAAAAATCTTGGAAAAATCACCGAGTGAACTTAGATTTGGAGCAGATCAAGCCAGCAATATCCCTCATGTTTTCCCTTTGTTATTTTACCCGCCATCTTGCATGTAGCCTGAAGAGAACAAGTAACATGGAGGCATGTGAACCATCTCTTGGCATTATCCCCTGAATCTCAGTTTCTACTTCTGTAAAATAAGGTTAATAGTATCTTCATATGAAAACAAATAAGTTCATATTCATTAAAAATATTGTTGGAAAGTAGAAATCTATATCTGTTATTGCAAGATATTTTAAAATTGATTCCTTCATTACAAGTTGATCTTAATTATTTTTAAGTTAAAGATGATGAACTGAATAGCATTTTCCTCTATCTCTCCTCCTTCTCTACAAATTTACATATGTAAATTCCCTTTCATGTACTTAAAATCTTTCAGAAATTGACTCACAAATTAAGTTGACCTACAACGGTTAAAAATTGTGCTCCCAGTACTAGTTTTCAAAGATCACAGTGGCCTTCCACGTATTTTATTTTTACTCTGGATTTATGATTTATTGATATATTTCACAGTGGATTAAACTCAAGGAATATATATTTAAATATTAGGCAAAGAGCTCTAATTTTATATGCACTGTAATAAAAAAATGAGTGTTTCCACTCTTAAGGATATAAATTGAACTATTCATGATCCTTGGTTTCCACTTGCTTCTCTCACAGAATATATCAGCATAGTACATCCTGATGTTACATTTTCATGTCTGCTTGTTGTCTTTCTTAAAAAACCCAAAGCTAGAGAATACCTTTACACATTTAAAGACTGTTTTGATTATATTTAATCACTTTCCACTCTTAAAAGCATATTCTTATCTTGATGAGATTAGATTGAAAATATTATCTTTAATCCAAAACTCATGCACTCTGATCAGTATTAGAAGACAAGTCAGTAATGGTTATGTGTCATCAAGATGGTGTCATCCTGTACATAATAAAATAAATTAGGTAACAGCTTCCTGGTGCCTCAGATGGTAAAGAATCTACCTGCAATCTATCCCTGATTCAGGAAGATCCCCTGGAGAAGGGAATGGCTACCCACGCCAATATTCTTGCCTGGAGAACTCCATAGGCAGAGGAACCTGGCAGGCTACAGTCCATGGGTCACAAAAAGTTGGACACAACTGAGCAACTAACACTACAACAATCTTTTCCCTGAAGTCCATTTCCCACTGACTTGGGCATTTAATCTGTAAGCCCTATTAATGTGCATTTTATATATTTTTATATAGTGACCATTTACATTCTTCCCTGGTGGCTCAGCTAGTAAAGAATCTGCCTGCAATGGTGGAGACCTGGGTTCGATCCTTGGGTTGGGAAGATCCCCTGGAGAAAGGAAAGGCTACCCACTCCAATACTCTGGCCTAGGGAATTCCATGGACTGTATAGTCCATGGGTTCACAAAGAGTTGGACATTCAAATACAGAGGGGGGTTTCTCTTAATAAGAAGAGGCTAAAGCCATGGGCCACACACACAAAGACAACTGGAAAATGCTTATTCCCTCATCATGACCAAATTTATAATGCCGTGATCTACATCACCTAAATCATCATTGAGTTATTACCCAGTGAAATCACATTTTGGTGCACCAATCATGATTCCACGTAACTGCCAAATAATACCAACATCCAACAGTCCCAAATAGCTTGATCTGTCCTATCCTACTTTTGTTAGGTGTGAAAACTCATAGCTAATATTTCATACGATTGCTGCCAAACTTCTCCCTGTAGGTGTTATTAACACTTCTTTGAAAATGTTGTCTAGTTTCTTAAACAGAATTTTCAAACAAAGACACTGGACTTTATACATTAAAATATGTACTAAGTACCTAATATGTTCCAGGAATTGCACTCAATCTTCACATTAATGCTAGTCCTACAAAATGGGTTTTACTTCTTTTCTTTCACAGAGAAAGAGAAAATGAGCTGAAGTTGAACATAATCTATATTTACTAAGTTAGTAAGCAGGACTACTATTTATAGAGCACCTACTGAGGACCAGATGGTTTACCCAAAATCAATATAATTTAATATCACAAAATTCTACAAGGCAGATACACTTAAGACAAAGAAATAAGAATCCTATGAGTTGAGTTACTTGCCTAAGGTATTTGCATGCAAACAAGACAACAGTCAACCAAGTGTGTCAGACCCAAGAGATCACAGTCAAGCTGCAGTCCCACAACTCTCCAGACCCTTGTTCTTATCTCCATCCACAGATATCTTCTTATCTTTCCATCAATGAGATTTCCTGTCTTAATTCTAAAGAAGAATTGACTCCTGTTGCAACTCAAAGAGTACAACTGAGAAAGGGAAGCAACCATACCATGCAACAGGTTAAAGAGCAAAACTGCAACATAATCCCATTTTAGTTCTCCTCCAAGTAGTCTAACAGACTGGTGATGTGGGGAAAAATTCAGGTAGGGGAAAATATACAACTGTCAAAACACAAGGTCTAGAGGCACACCATGCATGTGTGTGTGTGTGCTAAGTCGTTTCAGTCATATCCAACTCTGTGCAACCCTATGGACCTGCCAGCCTCCTAGGTCCATGGGATTCTTCAAGCAAGAATACTGGAGTGGGTTGAAGTGCCTTCCTCTAGAGGATCTTCCTGACCCAGGTATTGAAACCAAGTCTTTAATGCCTCCTGCATTGGCATGTGGGTTCTTTACCCTTAGCACCACTGGGAAGCTCTGAGGCACACCATATGAATACTTAAATGGATGGCCCTTTCCTAATCATGATATAATATGACACGTGAATTTATAATTTTTAGAGTTAGAAGAAACATAAGTGATGATCTAGTTCAGTGATTTCACTTTACAGATCAAGAAACATTAAGTTTAAATATGAAAATATCTATCCAAGGTGATATAGCAAGTTAGGGACAAAATGAAGGACTTCAGATGTCAGGCAATAGGCTAGGGACTCTCTGTACTGGGATGTTGTATTCTTATGTTATTTGAGGGCAAAAGATACAATTAATACAAGTGATAAAATAAAAGGATTAGGAGTCTGTCAACAAATGAATTAACAATGGCCTTATCTGCTAGGAGAAAATAAACTAGATGAACTGGATATAAATCTAAAAACTTTCCATCTGTCAATGTCATTGTGTTTGTCCATAAAGTCTAATTTTTTTTCCAAAAAGGCAGTAAAAAAGTGATCTTTAGTGAATTAAACATTCTGATTGTCACCACAACGTTGTTGGTTTATGAATTACATATTTGGTTTAGCTACACAACCAACCCACACTTCAGGAATTAAATTATTTCTGTCAATCCACATACTATGATGAAAATAATTATAGTATATTATAAAAATATATTAGATTCTTACTTCACATAATTCACTAATATAATACCCTATATATATGAATGCAAGATTGATATAAGAATAGAATACATGAGAGTAAGAAGTGAAGTGTCTTACAAAACATTTTAAAATGGGATTCTATTAATAACTGATAAAAACCTGGCATCAAACAAGTTGCATATAATTCAATACAAGTAAAATTTAAAAACATTAAAGGACTGAAATTAGATTGTAATAGACTCTTTGGATTAAATCAATGCAATTAAGAATATGATGAAGTATCCTGTTATCTGTTTTCTGAGTCTTTAAAAAGTGGAAATATTAATGGAACTATACAAGAAATTAGTGCTGACTAGATTAATTGCCATAGCAATTGTCATATTATAAATATGTTATTTGTGACAATTATGCATCTGAATAATGCAGAGGTTGCCATATTATTTGAAACAGATCTCTAGGTTTGAAATAAAAATCATCAAGCATTTCTTTATCCCCAGCATTATACATTTAGAACATTGTAGAGGAGAAATTTCTGTAATAACATAGCAAATGCTTTTAAAAGTTTACCAGTATTTCAACTAATAAGTTGGGGGAAATTAAGCAGTAAAAATGCAACCTGAGGAAACCTCAACAGGAATGTAAACTAAACGGGTGGGGAGGTCTGTAGACGTCAATCAAGAACAAAATGCAACTGTCAAGCTTGCTTTGCTAACAAACTGTCACATCAACAATATGGAGTTAATGACTACAAATTAACTGTATACCAGATGCTTGACACTTTGTTATGACACTTAGCAAGCTAGTTGACATTTGGGGATCAAAGCTTCTTTAATTACACTTTGTATAACATGTGCAACCTTTATGCTAATGTCCAAATATTCCTTGGAGCAAGACTGTCCAAGTAAAAACGACCACAGACTGTTTTCTAGGTGTGGGTTTGTAAGTATTCATGTGCCTCTAAAACAACGGGAAGTAGTGGAGAGAGAGCCAGCCTTCAATGCACAATGTTAATCAGTATTACCATTGCCTAAAATAACACTGTTTCTTAACTTGGTGAACTGGTGAACCATCCTTTTCTCACATACAAACTCAAGTCTGTGAAATAAAACATTTTTAAACAAAGTGGTAATAACATTGATAGCCATTTATAAAAGGAAACACAACTAGATATATCAGAATTTAAATGCAAAATGTATTAAAGTATAGAGTAATAAAAAAAAACTAACTGCCTTTTGGAACACTGATTTGAGTGAGTTTTCAAGTAGATCTTAGGAAAATGGTTTGATATTTCCCCAAGTGAATAAAACTTAATAAATGATATAAGAAAACTTCACATTAAAGGTATAATACTGAATACTAAAGATGCATAACCATGAATTATATGCTCTGTCAACACAAGGAAAAGTTAACATTTTTATTAGGTTTTAAAGTAAACTCTGATTAACCCCCCCCAAAAGAGAAAAGATTGTCCTAAAACTAACTAAAAGTCAGAAAATAACTGATAAATCAAGAAGAAAATACACAACTAAAAATATCTATATTAGTAAGTTAATAATGTAATAACAATGCAAACACTACTGTTTTGGAAAATGCACTATCTTGTATGAATGATAGACGTAATTAAACATTACTTTTACAAGATTCAGTGGCATGTCTCACTTTTGCCTGGATTGTAAATTGGACAAAGACAACTTTGTGATATGTTTAGAAAAATAAATTGATGAGAGGGAAATCTTCAATATATAATGTTAAAACTGGAGAGAACATTGAGGATCATCTAATCCAGCATTTCTGCTCTTTTGATGAGACAAACCATGACCCAGATAAGTGGAATGGTCCAATTCATGGAGTTATGGGCAAACTTTACACTACATCCCAGGATTATAATTTGCCTAAGGGTGCTGTTTCTAGTACAACACTTGGGTTCTCTTTGCCACTGTGATAGCTCCATTATACTGAAATGTCTGCTGCTGCTAAGTCGCTTCAGTCGTGTCCGACTCTGTGCGACTCCATAGACGGCAGCCCACCAGGCTCCCCCGTCCCTGGGATTCTCCAGGCAAGAACGCTGGAGTGGGTTGCCATTTCCTTCTCCAGTGCATGAAAGTGAAAAGTGAAAGTGAAGTCACTCAGTCCTGTCCGACTCTTCGCTACCCCATGGACTGCAGCCCACCAGGCTCCTCCATCCATGGGATTTTCCAGGCAAGAGTACTGGAGTGGGGTGCCATTGCCTTCTGTCTAAGTGCATATAATTCTGTCAGTTGGTGAACCAGTTATTGAATACTTATTGGTCTCTTACAATATAGCAAGCATTCCTCCAGGTGTTAGTTCTACTAGTTCCCACCAGGGAACTGATCCTGAGATGAACAGTACAGCAACACTAGCAACACGAGTCAGTACTGAGCACTTGAAATGTGACTAGTCTGGATGGACATGAACCCGATTTCTGAGACTTTGTATAAAGATAAATATAAAATATATCATTAACAATTTTTATATGCTTTGTATGTTGACTACATGTTGAAATTATATTTGGGACATATTAACAAAATACAATATATTATTAGACTTATTTTCACCTCTTTAATTTTTTTAGAGATGGTTATAAGAAATTTTACATTACATTTGTAGTTCAATTTGTACTTCTATTGGAAAGTGTTAAACTAGTTCAAAAGAATCCTCCCCTCAAGAAAGTAGATAGCTTGGAGATAGGAAATAAGCAAATGAAATAAACATATCTACAATGAAGATAACATAAGGTGTCCAATAGAGAACAAATGGGTGTGAGTGTGCCCCAACTAGGGTTGTCTGCAAAGGCACACTCTGAGCAACAGAGACAATTCAAGTGAAGACTGAGATAATGAAAAACACACTGACCTAGGAGTGAGTTTGGTGAATACAAGACCAGAGAGAAGGTTGCTCTGGGTGTAGCTAGATTATTGTAGGTGAGGTTGGAGAAGGAGATAAAGGCCAACTCTGTCTTATTGCAAAGTGTGAAAGTTCAAACAAACAGTTGGGATTTATTGGGTTGGCCAAAACATTCATTCACATTTTTCCATAACATCTTACAGAAACACCCAGATGAATGTTTTGCCAACCCAATACTTTGGTTGTAGTGGGAAGTCACCATAAGGTGTTGATAACCCCATCTCCAAGGCTGTGATCCCTATCCAGCTACTACCATTTCTGGTCTCTTCCAGCATCAGTATATCCTATCTAGTCACGTTGTCTCTGCTCTTGCCCAGCCACAGTACAATCTCCAAGATACGCATCAGTACTACTTAATATTCACCAATATATTTCCAAACAGAATATTTTCACCTTCCCATTAGCAAAAAATTCAAAAGAAATCAAATTTATTTGTTGACTGTGAATTCTCCTTTGTAGTTTGGACAAAAAAGAAATCTACTTTTCACTTGTATGCCATCCTGTCTCTTAAACCGGCACCAAGCCTTAAGGCATATTTTCCTTTTAGGTTCTCATTGTAGGTTTTTAAATATATCTCCTCTAATTGCAAAACTCCCAGGAAAGGACTTGTATCCATCAGGGTCTCAGCACAGACATGGTACATTCAAATGTTGTAACAGAGAAGAGTTACACAGTGTAGGGAGTATTTTCAAAAGTGTCAGCAGAGGTGACATAAAACAATAAGGGATGGTGTGGTACCCCAGGACTGCCAGGTGTGAAAAATGTAGAAGTACAAGAAAGTGGAATGGTTACTGCAACCAGAGAGAGCTGCCCTGCAGGGATTGAGGATATTAGAGGAGAGGTAAAGCCATCCCTCATTAAGGCAGCAGGAAGCAAGAAAGGGAAATAAATGCCCTGACCCCATTCTCTTATCCAAATCTCCAACTTGCACTTCCCATTGGCCGAACACATCCAGAAGCCAGAGGGCAAGAGAGACTGAAAAAGACAGTCCATAAAAACCCAGCTCCCGGAGCACAGGGCCAAGTGGTGAAGGATGTAGTGTGGTTCTGAAGGAGCACATGGAAAATATCCAGCACAGAGCTTAACAGGGTGTCATGGCACCCCATCTCTTTTTATTTTATGTGGTTCTCCCTTGAGATTGGCAACCTCTAGCTAAAAGCCTTTTTCGTGGTCACAAGTATCATTAGGTACTTCTGTAGTGGATACAAAAATTCATTAAGAACTGATCCTTTCTCTCCATCCCCCACCAAAAATAATAAGAATGCACAAACTTCTCTACTACTGAGAGAATAAGAACAAATTACAGTGTAAAGATTGTTTCATTATTCATTTAACAAACATTAACTGATTCCTTACAAAGTGCCAGGTGCTATTCTCAGCACTAAGAATCCAACAGTGAAAAAACAAATCCCTGTTTGGAAGAATTTACGTACTAATGAGGAGAAAACAAAACTAAGAAAAAGAAAAAGATGCTTTTAGATATTGAAACAACATTAACATAGCATGACAAAAAGTGTCAGGGATGAAAAGATGTGGGCAATGTTCAAATGAATCAGAAATGACTCAGTTCATTAAATGGACACCCAGCAGATAAGACTGAGATTAATCACAGGAAGATACTAAGGGGTAGAATTTCTGTGGATGGAAACTGGATGTACAACATTGTCAGAGAGGTATATGGGCCTGCCAAGGGGTCTTCAAGGAAGCCCCAGTGCCTGTCACCACTCCCTTACCTTAACATCCAGCCAAGAAGAGGCAAGCTTTTCTTCACACAGTCAGTTGCGCTAGCTTCCTGTGACGGAGTGGATTTGGCTGCTTATGAAAGACCTCTTTTAATTCTCTAAAATGCTAGAGAATGTAGTTGAAGCTTTGATCAGGGCTTCTGGGTTGTGATAGGATGCTTAGATTTTAGTCCTAGTGTTAAGGAATGCGTTAAAGTTTTGAAGTTTTCACTTTTAAGTCTCATATAAAACTCTCTTGATGACTTCACTTCGTATGAATACATTAAACTAGGGATAAAAAACAGAACTCTATACATCAAATTAAAATATCAATATATGTTTGGAAATGCAAAACAATTAAAATCACAAGTAGAGTAACATACAGTTGTAAACTCGTACTTGAATGTAGAAAGAGCAGTAGAAATGTCGTTTTATATTGATCACTTTCCTCATATGATCTCTATGAAGAAAAGACAGACATCAACTGTCCTCTAAAAACTGTTTGACAATGGTTGCAGGGCAATCATGTTCAGATGGAACAAGTGAATGGGAAAACAAAAATGAGAAGGAGAGAGATGTTTCATACTTCTCTTCTGATGATCTCATGACACCATCAATCAGGTCTCAAATGAAAGAAATCCAAAGTATGAACCTTGTCAACCTAACACCAGAGTTTTAGACTATAACACAGGCCCATAAGATCCTGAGAGCTGAGAGCTGTGCTGCAAAGTGGCCAAATCTGTCTGCTTATGAAGACACAGCCTGAAAAAGCCAAAACAAGCTCTGGAAAAGTTCATAAGAGAACAGAGTAGAAGATATATCTTTCCAGAGTGCTAATCAAACTACAGAAGTGCTGGCCCCATTCAAGAGATCGCCCACTTCTCTATATGTGAATGGGGACTTCAGTAGATTAATCCTTTTATGCAGTTTAGTTCCTTCTAAATGATTTAGTCTTAACTCTTTTCTGTTTTGAGCTCCCAGGTGGTGCTAGTGGTAAAGAACCTACCTGCCAATGTAGGAGACATAAGAGATGTGGGTTGATCCCTGGGTTGGGAAGATCCCCTGGAGGAGAGTGTGGCAACCCACTCCAGTATTCTTGCTGGAGACTCCCATGGACAGAGGAGCCTGGCAGGCTATAGTCCATAGGACTGCAAAGAGTCAGACATGACAGAAATGATTTAGCATGCACTCACAATTTCTATTTTACTAGAATTTAAAAATAACTTATTCTATCCACATACTTTACTAATACCCACTGCCTGTCTATCTAGTAACAAACAGCTTTTTCCCACATAGGAGTGTACATATATCATATATAATGTATAAGTTCCTAGAGGTTATTGGCACACTTTGAAATTTTAAGAATTCAATTCAGTAAAATGTCCACCACTTTGCCATCTAAATCCTATCTTCATATTGACTTGAATTCTACTTTATAAATTTTTATGCTAAACAATGAAATAGAATTTCATGCCCATTAAAGACAGCCTACAAAGCCAAAATCAAAAGAAACAACAAAAATGTGAGACAAAAGAAAGGAACAGAAAAATACCTTAGAGAAAGATATTTCTCTAAAACAAAATACCTTTTGTTTTGTTTTGTTTTCAATTCTGAAGCCAGAATAAGATTACATTTGAAGGCTTCAAGGAGTCGAGAGGTTATGCCATGATGTAATTCACAAGATACAATAACCATTACACCTGAAACTTACCTAATTTTCTTTGCTATAAAAGTCAAACAAACTCCCTATGTATAACCTCAATATTTCTCTGTGAGACAGGAAACAAAGGAGATGGTCAGGGATGACCAAAAAATCATATTTAAGATTAAATACTGATTTTCCATGAATCTTTTATCCAATTCTGCCACATAGTCTGCAAAGCTGTTTTTGAAGATGGCAGTATGGCATACCAAGTCAATCTTTCAACTCTCACATCATCCATAGCAAGCTATACTTCATCTACGATTATGTCTTTTTTCCACACATTTGGCAGTTTCTAATTACTGCCTATTTTTAAAGTCTCAAAATTTATTGTGAAGTGAATCATATCATTAGCTTCTATTCCCCTTTCTGATGGAATTCTTATAATAAAGAAGAGAGCATCACAATGATTATGAAATTGTCTATTTATTACAATAGATCTTCCTCTTTCTCTACTGCTATCCTCCACTTCCATCCATGACTTCAACATAATAGTCTTTCTTTTTGGATCATGAAGTCTGTCTGTGAGACTCAGTCCCTCATCTATAAATTGAGGGAAACTGTGTAGATAATTTTGAGGTCCTTTCTCATCATGGCTATTCTGAGATATTAAGTATCAAATAGCCTGTTCATTAAACTGTCTTCTAAATTATTTGCATTCTCTTTTCCCACAATATTCAGCCTTTAATTTCAACTTAAAATATTTCTGTAGGTGGAAATGCTTATGAAAATATTTCTTATTTAGATCTATGAACTTGGATGATAAGTATGACTACTGTTTTAAGTTACAGTAAGATATCATTCTTAGTTTTGTTCTTCCGTCCAAGCATCCCCCTGTGATTTAAAGCATTTAGGATATTCACAGTATCCTTCCCACGGTATTGATAAGTAAATTCCTTTTGGAAACTGTTAAACAAGTGGAATATCATATACCTCCTTTCTTCTCTCTTAAAATATAAACCAGTAAAATCACATACACACCACACACACACATGCACACACATACATATAATTCAGTGATATCCAATCTTAAATGTGCTTAGAATTTTTTAGCATCATTTATGAAAATAGCCTATGTTAAACTGATACCATGCATTGAAAAGAAATGGGAATTATTTCACTCTATGTGCAGTGAACAGTTCCTTTATGAACCCACAGAGGATCAAAATTGCATCTTGTAGAATGTTACCTGGATTAATATTGCCACAATGACCTTTGAAACAG
Organism: Bubalus kerabau; assembly: GCF_029407905.1. NCBI lineage: Eukaryota > Metazoa > Chordata > Mammalia > Artiodactyla > Bovidae > Bubalus > Bubalus kerabau. The sequence continues at coordinate 47,047,233 of NC_073635.1, forward strand.
GAAAATTAAGACTAAGAACATCTTTATTTTTTTCAATCCCTTTCTAATGGAGAGCTTAAAATGAGGGAAAAGTGTATTTATCTTCACTTGGTACTATTCTCTCACACCCCTTGTGTTTCTTCAGTATGTCTAACATGCTGCATGTTTCCAAAAAGTTGCAGTGAATCTGAAAAGGCATTTACTGAAGAAAACCTGCTTTGGTTCATTTCCCTAATACAAGGATTTCTAAAGACAGCTCTATTTTAGTTATGCAAAACATGTAAAAAGTGGCATATGCTCAATCAAAACTGAATTTGAAATTAACCTGTCACTTTAGACACCACAATTTAAGAGTAAGCTTAAGATGTACTATTATTTCAAAGTCTCCATGCTGGAATAAGTGGCTAATAGTCCACTTGTATGATTTCAAAGGAAAGAGAGAAAGAAATAAATGAAATAAATAAAAACTTATTTTCACTGTTAATAATAGCTCTATAAAAGAGAAAAGAAGCCAAATCATAACTTGAAAATAATATATTATGCATAAAGAATAAAAATAGATGCATTTTTTACATATTTGAACTTGCAGTTTTATAATTACAAAAAATCTACATAGGGGCCTATATCCTAAATAATAGCACAGCTACCTCCACAAAGATGGTGGCATGTTTTGACTCATAATTTTCTGCAAAGCAGAATATCATTAACTTTATAAACAAGAAAAATAAACTATTCAAGAAATGCTTTATTTCCCTATTCTATTCACAAGTATAATAGACAAAAGCATCACTTGCCTCGAAATGCCCTTTTTTTGCAGGCTATAAAGATAAGACGGCAAAATTATTCAGTCCCATGTTTCCATTTTAAAAATTCAGCAATCAGAGTTATTCTACTTATTAAGACAAAAGAAAGGGTCAATGTGTTCAAATCAGAAATTAAAAGGCCTTCATCTCTTAGCTGAACCTCCCGTTTCTAGATGCATGCACATAATGATACTAAAAAGTGACAATGGAACTGGAGAGAGCTATCGGGCTATGAAATGAAAGACCTCATAAAGACATGTGATTAACTTATTTAAACTTTTTCACTGATGCGCTGAGAAATACATTTTCTTTTATTTCTGGTATTATAATCAAAACGGTCATATAATGAAATACTACTGAAGTTAAATTTGTATCTAAAATATGAAACAGCTGAGAAAGTCATTTAACGTATTATATCACAAATAGCCAAAGGTAGCTTTAAACTTAGAGCTGTAAGAAAGTGATTGTAGATTAAACTTATTTGTATCTTGATTGCTTAAAATGGCATTCAAGCCAAGTCATTATAAACTTGAAAAAACCAAAATGCTTGCCATGCCAACATAGTTATAAGATAATCACTCTGCAAATCATATGAAAGAGTTTCAAATTCATCAACAAACGGAGGATAAATGGCATGAGTTTAAAAGGTTTTCATCTGGAGACTGATGCTTTCTGCAAAAAAAGAAAAAAAAATTATGCACAATTACTGAAATACATGTCTCCCACTCAAAATAGAAGAGTAACTATTTGCCAGGAATTACAACCAAAATTTGCTAAAATTTTCTCTGTAAATTCCAATATTTCATTGAATATCAAGGAGAAATTGTACTAATTTTTTCCATATGGAATAGCTCAAAATCTCTTTACCCCACTGCCCCATGCATGTAATAAAAGAAGTAATAAAATTATATTATTCTAAGTAAAAAAATCAGAGGAATAAATGTGTTTCTAAAAGTTTGTCTGAGACTGTAACACATTTCTTCTATGAAACTATTATTACCTAGTGTCGTATTATATATATATAAAGAATCTTCAATAAAGAGTTGTCATTTACTGTCTACAAAAGCCAAGATTTAAAATAAAGATGTGATCATTAAGGTTTATCTGCATAATCATCATGAATATTGCATATTAGTTATTGTTAAGATGAGTCAGCTGGGACTCAGAAAGTTATACCTAAGATCACATAATGACTCAGAAAGTAAAAGAATAAAATGATGCAAACCACTTCCTACAGCAAGTTGATTTACTAAAATTAGGGAAAGAGGAGAGGAATTTTCCTAAGACTCTGTGAACAAACAATCAATATCTGAATGTATGAAAGCAACAAAAATATACTAAGTAATGAAAAGTGAAATTAAAAAAGCTAATGAGAAGTGAAACTCTTGCCATTAAGAGTAGTATGCACTCATCATGTGGCAGGGGCTCAGTAAATATGTTCATGAGTAATGGGAAACAAATAAATGGGAGAACAAGAGGTGAGGGGAGGGAGAGAAGGAGAGAGAGAGAAGTAAAAGAAACAAGTGGGCAAGGTAAGCCATGCCTGTGTTGCTTTTTGCTGAACTGTAATTCTCCATTTAGTTTTTTCAGCAACTTTAGAAAATAACTGTAAGTCACCAGGGTATTATTTCAATTACTATTTCATCAAAAGAGTTAATATAATTTCTTACTTACTCCCAGGGAGTAGTTTACACAATGGGAGAATCTGCCCTAAAATGCATGTGTATTTTCTATCATAAAGTCAATAAAACAGAGGCTCTACACAAAAACATTCATTTCCTCCATCAATTTAGGGCTGAAGTTCTCATTATTTTTTGCATTTGTAAACATGGGAATTTTAATACTGTTGCTTAAAATTTATTTTAATAATTGAAGGAAAACATACTATTAAATTCAAAGAATGTTCCAAATAATCAAGCCTTAAATTAAAGTTACTCTCACAGGAGGAAGACATGGGAAATGTATAACTGATTGGTTGGGGAAGTAAGAGAGCTATTAATTTATTAATTTTCATATCTCACCCAAATTGATGGATTAAAGGTTAAAAAATTGAAATGAAACAATGAAAAAGATACCCTTAATAGTGTTATTAATCATGTGTTTCCCATTTAGTTTGTTCTTTTATTTACTAATTTAGTCTCTATATTTTATTCAAGATGATAAAGGAGAAACATTGGCACAGTTGATACTTTTGCATTATTTATCTCATCTTCTTATCCAAGCTATTCAATACATCACTCTTTTTTTCATAGCTTTATGGAGAAATAACTCACATACTATACATTTATCCATTCAAAGTGTGCAATTCATGATTTTAGTGTATTTACAGAGATGTGCAGCATCACCACAATCTAATTTTAGAATATGTTTATCCCCTCTAAAAGAAATCCCATACCCATTAGCAGTCATTCTCCACTCTATTCTGTAGCCCTAGGCAACCACTAATCTACTTTAGGTCCCTGTAATTTTGCCTATTCTGGTCAATTTCTACAAATGGAATCACATAGCATGTGGTCTTTTGTGACTGGCTCCTTTCACTTATCATAATGTTTTCAAGGTTTATCCATGTTGTAGCATGCATCTGCACTTCATTTCCTATTAATGCCGAATAGTATACATGAGAAGTGAAGTTGCTCAGTCATGTGTGACTCTTTGCTATCCCTTGGACTGTAGTTACCAGGCTCATCTGTCCATGGAATTTCCAGGCAAGAGCACTGGAGTGGGTTGCCATTTCCTTCTCCAGGGGATCTTCCCAACCTGGGGATCAAACCCGGGTCTCCCACATTGCAGGCAGACGCTTTACCCTCTGAGCCACCAGGGAAGCTCGTTGTATGGATATGCCACATTGGCTGCCATCTATGGGGTCGCACAGAGTCAGACACCACTGAAGCGACTTAGCAGCAGCAGCAGCCACATTTTATTTATGCATCAGTTGATGGACATTTGGGTCATTCCCTTATTTGGACTGTTATAGACAGTTTCACAAGTTTTTGTATGGATACACATCTATTCAATATATATCTGACTTACACCTAAAAATAAAGACAACTTGCCTTTATATTTCAAGAATGTTATTATGTTCTGTAACACTTTACCTCTGGGAAACACTGATATATGGAAAAGCTTCCTGAAGCCCCTGGTCTGACATCTGGCAACAGCTCAAACAGCTATATCCATGCACATGTAAAACTAAAGCGATGTAAAGAATTAACACTCCAAGTCCTCTGCCTTTGGCATATCCATCTAGATTCCACATTCTGAATCTTAAAAAGTGGAAGCTAAAACGTGTATTGAAATGTCAATTTGACTGCTTCATATAAAAAGAAAGAAATTTTTCTATAGCAACAAGATAATGTTGCATATAGGGTATACATATCCTTTCCCAATCTTGATTGTGTATGGTATGTTGCTTTTTTAGATAAACACTAGTTTTAGGGTTTTGTTTTTAATGATTCTAAATTTCATCAGTCCAGGAAAAAATTGAAAAAAAGCTTCTTTAATCTGGACTGTTACCATGTATCAAGAATTTTCTCCTTCTCCTCTATCTACAATGCAAACTGCTCCTTATCTGCAAGCTTGTGCTAATTCTCTCTCCTATGCTCAGATGTCTGCCCTCCTTTTAGTCCTCCTTTGACACTCAGTTCAGATATCACCTCATCCAGAAGCATCTATAACCTGCCTGCCGTCCCATTTTCACACTTGTTCATGCCATGCCACAGAGATTTCTATTGGCACCTTTCCTCTGCTACCACATTAATGTGTAATTTTGTGTTCATGAAGATGCAAGTAAAATAAATTATGGTTAGAACACAACATCAGATCTACTCACAACAAATTTTCTGTGCACAATAGAACATTATTAACTATAGGTGTACAGCATATCTCTAGAACACATTTATCTTGCATAATTGACACCTTACAAATTATGTTCATTACATGTGTGCAGATTTTATATCAGTTGACCTCAATAAAGCTATTAAAATAAAATATAGTTTATTCTATAAAATATATATTATATACACCTATTTTACCTACATATTTATATGTCTATATCTATATTCTGTAGTAGGCTTCCCAGGTGGCTCAGTGGTAAAGGTATCCATCTGCCAATGCAGGAGACCCAGGTTTGATCCCTGGGTTGGAAAGATACACTGGAGGAGGAAATGACAACCCACTTCAGGATTCTTGCCTGGAGAATCCCATGGACAGAGGAACCTGGTGAGCTACAGTCCATAGCGTCACAAAGAGTCAGACAGGACTAAGCATACATCCACACATTTTGTAGTAGACCCCTGAGGACAGAAACCAGGGCTTTATCGTTTTATCTCCAGCACACAGAAGGGTGCCTAATCAAGAAGACACTCATAAATGTTTGTTGACTACTCAGTTAGGACTCATTGTTTGGTTTCTATTAACCATAGGTTCAAGCAGAGAAGCAGCACAAACATTGAACCTAAGTCTTCTGAATGCTTTTCAGTTAAATCCACAGCGAGTTCCCATAGGACATTCAACTTTCACTAGGACAGTGATTAATGACATCCATGAGAATGGGATTATTATCATGATAATGGGTTCTAAGGGCTTCCCAGGTAGCTCTAGGGCAGGAGATAAAAGATATGAGTTCAATCCCTGGGTAGGGAACATTCCCTGCAGGAGGGCATGGCAACCCACTCCAGTATTCTTGCCTGGAGACTCATGGACAGGGTCGTGCAGAGAATCGGAAATGACTGAAGAAACTTGGCACAATAGATTCTAATATGCTGGGCCTCCTTTTATCATCTAAATTTGAAATGATTTTTGTTTGAAAATCAAGAAACAGAGCAGAAGAGGAAAAACTTGGTGCAGGCTTAGATTCTAAACTCCAGAGCACAAATCCACTTTTATGCCTCTAAACTGCTTGAATAACTCCAACTTGCCAGTATCTATGGGAGGTTACGTTATAATCATGGTCTCAGGGTTGTAGGCAAGGCTGAATCTGGAGCCTATAGACTTACAGGGCCCTTACAAACTAGATCACCCCTGTTGTAACGCATTGGCTTTAGGAACCTAAAAGGAATCATTACAACCCAAGCTTCATTAATTTGAAGAATACAGGCTTCAATGCCAGGCTGGTTAAAAACAAAATAAATGTGCAACTTAATTGGTAAGGCATCTTTGGATTGTGTACTATGTTCCAAACTTGAGAAAACATTCATTCAACCAGGAAACGATTCCATAATAGCAGAAGCACCAGCAGGCGCAAAGAATGAAGCTGACAGCAAAAGAGTGAGGATGGCATCAAAGGATTGTCAACGTTCTACAGAAGAATAAGGTCATTGATAGAACGATTCTTATTTAGTTTATGAAAACATTGGATTCACCTTCAGTAGGATAGTGCCCTTTCAACATTTACAATTTAATTTATGTCAATGATAATAAAACTTTAGACTTGCATGCCAGCTGAAGTAGAGGGGAAAAATAGAGAAAAAAGTCATAAATATATAGCTGATTAAGGTTTCCAACTTCCTTGATTTTAAGGCACAATTTAAACAGGAAATTCTTTTCCCAGGCAATTGTCTCTGCTTTTTTTTTTGAAAACTAGCAACTGAAGTTTAGAGCAATTGCACTATGGAGTGGACAGAAACAAAGAACAGTGCCATTAATCTCATAAAATCATTTCATAATCACCTGAGTTTATTTGTAAATTTATAATTCTTCTGATAGCCTTTGATTAACTGAGTTAGGAAGAAAAGAATTCTGCAATATAGGTGTGTAAATTCAGGTGACGTGTCCATAACTGCAACATGAGTTGGTAATCTTTAATGCCATGAAACAGAAGTCATCTTTCCTCTCTTCTACAAACAAAATTTACTCCAAAAGAAGACATAAATACACAGCAAAGAAAATCACACAGGGAAGTTTTCTTGGCATTGTTTTCTGTGCTAAACTCTTCTGATCAAGACTTAAACCCTTTGAATCAGGAAACCACAACCTTTCAAAAATGGAAAGCTGCATTACAAGTTAACGGAAGGCACACCAGAGATAAAATCCAGGTTCTGCTTCTCTCTCTTCAGCTCACCATCCTTGAGCAAGTTCTTTCGCCCCTGAGAAATCCCCATTTCCTCATGAGTAAATGAAGCTAATTGTACCCGTGGCATCTACCTCCAAATGGAGGGCAGACTAATCAACATAATATTTTAAAGCATCTTTTTAAACTTTTGTACTTTTTAAATGACAAATCATAATGTAGAGCATCAAATTATATATTCAATATCAGTAACAGCCTAATGTGCATCTACAAAAAAGTAAATTATTTGAATAAGAAACTGTGGAAAATACTTGACACTGTTCACAGAGGTGGGTTATGAGGTTTTAGAGCAGGCTCATGCTAGACTGGGCAAAAGACTGGTCTCTTCATTGTGTGGTCCTGCATGGTTTTATCCTTGCCCTTTCAGCCAGAAAGTCCTTCTTTTGAGTTGGCTCATCCTTGAACCACCCACTCTTGCTCACCTCTGTCTTCAACCCTCCAAGATCTAAAATCTTCAGTCTTTTGACTCACCTCTGGGGTCCCAAACCTTCCACCCGTTAAAGGTATTGCTAATGTTCTTGTATCCACTTGTCCTCTCCTGCCATGGTCATCTTCCATACTTCCCTCCCACATAAACTTACTTAAATCCTGTTCCGTGAAGTCTGTTCTCAATATTAAATAAAATTGTCTAATCTGACATTAAATACACAGTAATGCAGTGATGCTAGAAAGTTAAAAGAGTTACCCTTCTCAGGAACTTAAATATTTTAGCTTATGACTTTGAAATAAAATTTTTATGTAGTGGGGAATTTTAGTACATGGGTAATTGAAAATACATACATATTATGTGTGTGTATGTGTGTGTTTTAATTATGTAAAGTCTCTATCTACAAATAATATAAGATAAATAGACATTCAATTCATAACTAGGTTTAATTTTGTGTGTGTTTTTGCGTCTGTACGTACCTTTAAAACTGTAAGTAAAAGGAAACATCTTTTAGTCTCTAGGTGGAAATTAACAAAATTTCATGTAAGAAATTCTCTTTGAAAGACGCAATACAATAATTTTAGACTTCATTTAAAAACACAATTAATTTGGCATTAGAATAATTTTATCTAATTTGAATTAATTTGATTTTACAGATGAGACAGTTACTGCAACTAAGGATGTATTAGCTGTAAAAATTCTACCATATAAATTCAAATAAAATTCAATTCGCTTTATGTATCTATTCCCTCCTAAAAAAACTAAGCTCTGACTTCTTTAAATTCTAAACAAGTAATTGCAGGCTGCTCATCCATTATACCCAAGCACTCTCTCCCTGTACAGGATTCACCATGGTAATAGTTCTTTCATCAAAGCCTAATGGTTTGTTTCAAATAATCAAAGTAGTGTTTATATCACTGTCCTCAGGTGCAACCATTTTGTTTCCCAGAGAGCAGTATGGTACATGCTAATGTCACAAGTGATAAATCAAAGTAAGTACATTTGTTTTTCTACCTCAACCAGTCTATTCAATGGCACTAACAAAAATACATGTTGGCATTTGCACTTACATTCTATTTGAGACCGTCTAGCAATAAAGATTACGGAGAAAAAATACATATGTAAAAGAGTTGACTATGTGCAAGCCTTAGTTGTATGAGAAATTTCAGTGTAGGGGTTGCTATAAATTAATTTATAAGCTTTAGCTAGGGAGAGTGCAGAAATAGAGAAGGATTTCTGTCTTCTACATATAAGAACTCAAACTAGCTTACTCTCCTAAAATCACCATATATTTTAAATATTCATTTAGATTGTTACTATCATTACTATTAGAAATAGCAAAAAGAAACTGTATAAGAAACTCATCTGCAACATTAGAGATTCAGAAGAGGTCTGAGATATTGAGATCAATATATCTTACTTCTTTATGCAAAATTCTTATTGCAGTCATTGGGAGACACAGCAAAAGTTAGAATAAGTTAGAAAGGATTTGGTTACTATTGTCCTGGTGGATTCACAATGACATGCAGAGCTTTTGTTCTTTGGGTCAAAGGAGGCTGTGAAAGTCTCAAAAGTAGTGTTGTCTATATTCAGAAAGTAAAGGAACTTACCTGGATATTGATCATTTCCAGTTTCCAGTTCATGGAATAGCACTTTTTAGCAGCACTGGAGAAATTACTAGGCAAAGAGACACAGTTGAAATCTGCCTCCTCACCTACTTAAGCATATAAAAATGAGGAAGAAGCAAAGAGAAATTGACAACTGGAAAATAAACTGAGATGAATTAAAGACCCACTATATTTAACCGACTGGTCTAATATCCTTCGAGAGTCTGTATTCCCTTTCACATTCATCTCTGCTCAAGAAAGTAAATGAGAGAAAAACCATGGGGTCTTTGACTTCTACAGGGAAAACAGGGAACAAACACAGCCTGCAGAGTCCATCTCATACCTAATAAAAAATGAAGAGCTACAGACTCCATCTTATTTACCTTTGGGTTTTGGACCCGTAGCATAAAATATATCCTCAGCAATAACACTTCACTCTGTTTTTCTCTACTCTAAGTGATGGCTTCTTCACAATCGAAATTCAGTCAATAGCCTAAGACTGATAGGAGTTATCTCTAGATGTCAGCATGGTTCCAGAGGAACGAACTGACAAAGCAAAGGCGATAAGTTAGGGAATAAAATCCATTTAAATGGTAAGACGTCTGATTATGTCCCAGAAATATATATAGATCAAATAGTGCTGAAGACGAAGCTTAAGTATAAATGATAAAATGACTGACTAAAGTTAAAGCCTTCTTTTCACCACATCAAGTGCAGTTAGGGTAAAGGAAGAGGCATGTCCGTTTTTAAATGTCATCAAAGTTGGAGTTTTCCTTCAGATTTACGGCTACCATTTCCTCAGTAACCCTTAATCTAATTAGAATGATTTTCTGATTCCTAAATATTTTAAAGATGAAATTATTAGCTTCACTCATGTCAGAATAGATTGTTTAAAATATTTAGTACTCATTTAGTTTAAAAGCATATAAAAATAAATATGCAAACTTGCAAATACAAGTTAGTATTATAAATAGTAAGAATACAAGAAACAGTCAAATCTGCTAGTGATTCATTCCAGACTTAATGTTTGTATCTCTTTTACACAGTTTTATATAAAGGCATGTTTTCTTCTATTAAATCATTTCCACATGAAACCAATACTAATGTAACTTGTTATACACATTTTTTTCATATTTATATATATATATATATATACCCACTGGAGATTTACTATTCTGATTCTGTGAAAGACCCCCTTCCAATGAAAGGCTTAATAATCACCAAATCATGATTAATTTTGTATCACCCTGCTGCATACTGGGATTACTCCCAAATGTTCAGTTTAATTTAAGTACTTTCTGATTCATGAACTGGAGGATAACATATAGCTATACAAGGTAATCCAATACTAACATGGCCTTAACCCCTATAATCTGCACTTCAATAGGAGGGAAACTGTATAGTTTTGAAACTGTAATCAAGAATTTTTTTTTTTTTTTTGCAAACACACACTGGAGCTGTCCTTTGCTCCCATCTCTTATTAGATTACAATAAAACGACCATGCTCTCTTTATGGTGGGAACAGAGTGACCCTGGGGTGATTTATAATCTTGTGAAACCCTGTCCACACTGCTGACCAGACTTTTTTTGAGGTCACTATCTGTTTCTTCAACTGATGTCTTCCCGCTGTGACAACACTGCTGGAGAGCTGTCAGCACACAAGAATTTCTCAGGCGACGTATTGTCTTTGAACGCATTTCTTGTGTTATTTCCATTGAGAAGCATTAGCGTGCTTGGTGTTTAGACGGTCAAGAATCTTTCCGAGATTTTCTCATTAGTCTAAATCCCGACAAAAAAAGAAGACAACTAAATAGGAATAAATGAAGTGGGTCTCTTATTGACAAAAGAAGAGAATATTTATTTCTTCTAAATGTATATAATCGCTCTTGAATACAAACAGTAAGGCAGCAATTCATTTTTAAAACAGGCATACCGTTCTACCCAATAATAAAATAATTTGACTCCAACATATTAGGTATTGTTAAAAGTAAACATTAGCTGAAATGCCTGGGGCTTACATAAACATTAAAAGAAGTGTACTTTGCTATTTTTTAATATGGGAAATAGGAAAAGTTAAGCTAAGAAACTGGTTTAATAGTAATTTCTGATGAGTTGCAACCTCCAATCTTATCAAAAAGCTGCTGTAGATGAGTAAAATGAGTTCCTTTTTGCCTAACAGCAAAATGATATTTAAAACTCAAATAGACATTAGTTAGATTTAGAACGAACTATTTTTTTGTTTGTTTTGATAGAAGAACTTCTTCAAATGTAGATTTTGATCAATATAATTTCTCAACATGACACTTTCCACTAACTGAAATATGAAAATGTTAGAAAAGGCATGGTAGACAGCCCATTAGTTTCAAATGAATTGGTTTATTTTCTCATTTTGTTTATTCTCATTTTAATGTATTTGGTAAGTTAAACAGGAAAGCTAACATTGTTTTTATACTTAAATATCTGGTACTGCTAAGTCACTTCAGTCGTGTACAACTCTGTGTGACCCCATAGACGGCAGCCCACCAGCCTCCCCATCCCTGGGATTCTCCAGGCAAGAACACTGCAGTGGGTTGTCATTTCCTTCTCCAATGCATGAAAGTGAAAAGTGAAAGTGAAGTTGCTCAGTAGTGTCCGATTCTTAGCGACTCCATGGACTGCAGCCTACCACGCTCCTCCGTTCATGGGATTTTCCAGGCAAGAGTACTGGAATGGATTGCCATTGCCTTCTCTGTAAATATCTCCTACTGATTCTAAAAAGGGAAAAAATAAACGTTTCTGCATTTTTTTCTTTGTTTTTTTTTCTTTTGGAGAAAAGGCAATTAAGAAAAGTAAACTGAATTCCTTTTCTTTTTTGGAGAAAATGAAGCCCATGTGGTTTCAGAAAGATATTAACAGAGAAGTCATCCCTCCTTCAAAATGTTATTTCCTTAGATCTATTTGAGCAAAAAGTTTTGAAGACCACAAAGAAGGAAAATATTTAATAGAGAAGAGGCAACACTGATGTTAAAAAAAAAAAAAAAAATCCCAGAATACTGGATCCATGTGTAGCAACTGGGCCAGGGAGATTGGGAAGATTGGCTGAGGGATGCCTGCAGCTGGGGCCCTGGACCTGCTGAGTTATGGGCTCTGTGGTCTCCTGGATATGGATCCCATCTACTCAAACACATCTGAGTGTTTTGAGAAGCTATTAAGAACTTACACTTCCACACATTTTACTTTGTCTTCCTGTGTCTAAATGACAAAGATCCTATGTTTATCCTCTACATATGAGAGGAAAATATATGTAAATTAAACCTACTCTGCACATACCATCACTTAAAGTATAAGTGAAAGAGTAGAAAACAGATGTAAACTATGATTTATAAACACATCATGTAACATCATGATTTTTATTACATCAACCAGTTTGGGGGGAGCAATAATTGGGGCTTCTGCAGGGGTAAAGTATCTGCCTGCTAGTACAGGAGCCACAGGAGACATGGTTCAATCCCTGGGTCAGGAAGAACCCCTGGAGGAGGGCATGGCAACCAGCTCAGTATTCTTGCCTGGAGAATTTCATGGGCAGAGGAGTCTGGCGGGCGACAGTCCATGGGGATGCAAAGAGACACAACTGAAGTTACTTGGCATACAATAAGGTTTGAGGGAATCCTCACTGGTTCAGTGGTAAAGAATCCACTTGCCAATGCAGGAGACACAGGAGACGCAGGTTTGATCCTTGGGTCAGAAAGATCCCCTGGAGGAGGAAATGGCAACCCACTCCAGTGTTCTTGCCTGGGAAATCCCACGGACAAAGGAGCCTATCAGGCTATAGTCCATGCGGTACAAGAGTCAGACACAACTTTGCAACTAAACCACCACCAATGATGCTTGAACTTTAAATTTAACTATATCTGAGCTTGTATGAACATCGCAACCCAGAGTCCACACCAACTCTGAGATTTGGTAACTGAACCTGAGGGTTTTATAAGCCTTTGAACCACTGAGATTTATAAGACTATTTAGTCATCTAAACTTTTGGAATTTAGAGATATCATAAAGACCTCTGATAGTATCATGCAATTTTGACTTGACATCAAATGTATGGCTTTCAGAAGTCAAAGTGAAAGTGAAGGACGCTCAGTCGTGTCCGACGCTGTCCATATACAGTCCATGGAATTCTCCAGGCCAGAATACTGAAGAGGGCAGTCTTTCCCTTTTCCAGGGGGAATCTTCCTGACCCAAGGATCGAACCCAAGTCTCCTGCATTGCAGGCAGATTCTTTACCAACTAAGCTATGAGGGAAGCATAAGAAAATATTTTAATAATTGCTATATTTGACACAATAAATTGTGAGCCCTATTCTTGTCAAAAAACTGCCACAGAGAAGTAAAATGTATGTGAATTTGCCCATATTGCACATGACGCTTAGAAATTCAGTAGACACTAGCTAGAGTTATAACTAATGCTCCTCATCATTTTACTCATCATTATAAGCTATTTTGAAATGATGAGAAAATGTTTAACTTTACAGAAATATGGACACATTGGTAGTCATAACAGATAAGTTGCGTTCCTTTGTTTCCGGAAGTAATCTACCATTTACCTTCTCCAAGGACTCTTTTAATAAAATAGACAGAAAAAAAATCAATTAAAATAGTGAAATGTCCCTTAGGATAAAGTTAGTTCAGCAGTCAGTGCATTTCTCAATAATCTCTTTATCTGTACTGAAGTAATCCACATTTATGCCGTGTTTTTAAGTACTATATTTTTCATAATGAGGCTGTTTAAAACTGAGCACTGGAAAGAGAACGGGTGCTGATACAGCAAGTGTTATGATATAAAACTGGGGTTATGAGTGAAGCACACACCAGAAAAGGAAAACGTGATTAGAGGCAAAATGGATGATGCGAGGTTCTCATATAACAAACCAGGGAAGTAAGCCAGCCTCAAAGACCCTGAATATCCACCTAATCTCTACTATCTAAAGCTATGGTGCCCAAGAGCACCTCTAAAAATACTATAATGGGACATCATTGCTGGAATCACTACCTCTATAATGGAAAGTAGTCCCAAGAATGAAGCCAGAACCTGAAGAATTCAGCAAATAATTCCATACACTTTTTTATGCCTCTGTTACCTCACTACCCCTCTCTCTACCCTGCGCTTGACTCACTGTCTTTATAAAAGGTATAGTAGCCATTTTAGTATTTCAGTAAGTGCTTTTTATGCACTATTAAAATTGGTTTACTTTTTCCCATTTCAAAAATTGTGACTCTCCATTTGCAGCAACAAAGATGGACCTAGAGGTTATCATACTAAGTGAGGTAAGCCAGATAAGAGGAAGACAATTAATATATGATATCACTTACATGTGCAATCTTAATGAAAAATGAACTTATTTCCAAAACAGAAAGAGACTCACAGACATAAAAAGCAAATTTATGGTTACTAGAGGGGAAGGGGAAGAGGGATAAACTAGGAGGTTGAGATGAATATATATACACTACTATATATAAAATAGATAAACAAGGTTTTACTGTATAGCATAGGGAACTCCACTCAATATTTCATAATAACTTATAATGGAAGGGAATCTAAAAAGGCATATATACACATACACACACACCCTGAATGCTCAATGGAAGGACTGATACTGAAGCTGAAGCTCCAATACTTTGGCCACCTGATGTGAACAGGCAATTCATTGGAAAAGACCCTGATGCTGGGAAACATTGAAGGCAGGAGGAGAAGAGGGTAAGAGAGGATGAGATGGTTGGATGGCATCACCAGTTCATGGACACGAACTTAGGCAAACTCCAAGAGATGATGAGGAGCAGGGAGGCCTGGTGTGCTATATAGTCCATGGGGTCACAGAGTCGTACATGACTTGGTGACTGAACAACAACAATAAAATGCGTACACACACACACACACATATAAACACCTGAAGCACTCTGTTATACACCTGAAACTAACACACTGATTGTAAAGAAAAAAAAATTGTGACTCTAATATGATATCAGGAGTCATATTTGTGTGTAGAAAATATGCATTTGATATAAGATATTGGGAATAACACTCATTTCAGATCATAGAAATAATGTATGCATTCTTGATTTGAGAAGAGAGAAGAAGCATAACTTTTGGAAGCTAAGTTAAAGTGGTAAGCTAAAATGCTATATTAGCATTTTAAAATATACAACTGTGTTTATATCTCTGCTTTTTTGACTCCTTCCTTATCCCAACTCTTCTCTCTCTCACTGGCTGTCCACACATGGTAGAGGAATTTAACGTTGAGGCTCACTCCAGAATCTGACTGGTCAGACAGAACGCAAGCAGACAGAAAAAGCAGGCCTGCCAAAATTCTTCCTGTTTCTCCCCAGTTCCGTACCAAAATCATTCTTCTCTGAACGTATTTGTTGGTGAAGACTGTGGCTAAAACATTGGGAATGTCAGCTCACATACATGGTCACCAAAGACCAAAACAGACCAAAGACAGATATTTGAAAACAGTAACTATCAGTCTATTCAAAAACAAACTGGCTTGTACTTTTGGTAAACAAGATACCTAGTGCTTGCCAAGGCAAATGCAGGCCTTGTTTATTGAGATGTGTATAAATACAAGAAATGAAGCAAAAAGACTTGAAGAAGTCTTACTTAAAAAGATGTCTTAAGAAGTATGAACTGAAACTAGCTTTTAATCAATTTTGTAACCACTGGTATTCATGAGAAACTCTATAACCCTTATTAAAATGAAAATAAGAAACAAGGGCAAGAATTCTGCTCTCCTGGCCTGCCTCCAAGGAAGGTAATTTTGTTTTGTCTACTCAAATTATCCCTGAGGTAACAATTATCTCATACTTTTTTAAGACTGCTCATCCCTAAACCACGGGCTAGAACCTCTGTGTGCTGGTGGAAAAGCTGCTCTGTAACTCCATGATCCCACAATTTATGTGCCCAGGATGGTCCTTGATTTTACCTGTTGTCACAGCATAATCGTTAATACTGCCTGTGTTTATTCTGTGTTCCAGTTTGGCCAGCAAATGTTATGGTTGCCCTACGTGCCATCCCGAGTGTGATGAAAGTCAGTTATTCAGGAGAAGAAATGTCAAAATAAGGAAGTTTAAAGCGTAATAGACTGGCTTTCTAATATTCTACTAAAAATGTTCTGCTGCTGCTGCTGCTGCGTCGCTTCAGTCGTGTCCGACTTTGTGCGACCCCATTGACGGCAGCCCACCAGGCTCCCCCGTCCCTGGGATTCTCCAGGGAAGAACACTGGAGTGGGTTGACATTTCCTTCTCCAGTGCATGAAAGTGACAAGTGAAAGGGAAGTCGCTCAGTCATATCCGACTCTTAGCGACCCCATGGACTATAGCCTACCAGGCTCCTCCATCCATGGGATTTTCCAGGCAAGAGTACTGGAGTTGGGTGCCATTGCCTTCTCCGAAAAATGTTCTAGTACCTTTTAAAGATACCCAGACATGGAAATTCCCTAATGTATTTAGAATTTTTAATATCTCTTATGACAGACTAGGGCTTCCCTGGTGGCTCAGCTGGTAAAGAATCCTCCTGTGGGAGGGCATGGCAGCCTGCTCCAGTATTCTTGCCCGGAGAATCCCCATGGACAGAGGAACTTGGCGTACTGTGGTCCATGGGGTCGCAAAGAGTCAGACACCACTGAGCAACTAGACACAAGACAAGCTAAATAAATAGTAATCACTTGAGTCTATTTACCAACTTGAGAAATTAAAATGCTTCTATGAAACTCCAAATAAGGACAGAATCCTTAAATACAGAGTTTATCCTGGATACTCAGCTTGGGGTACTCATAACAGTCTTACCTTGTTTTGATCAGATTTTGCACCCAAAATATTACAAATCACATGTATTTCTTTGACCATAAAAAAATGTACTATAATGGAAAATTCTTAATATTGGAAATGGAAATATCTTAAAATGGAAAATGCTCAATATTTTCTCTTTAGAAAGAAAGCTCTATTTGGTAGACTTTGAAAAATTCTGCATTTTCAAAAAATAAAGTTAAAATATTAAAAAATTAATTCCTAATGTTTATTGAATAGTTAATATATCAGTCACTGTACTAAGCCCTTAATAGAAATGATTCTATTTGATATAAGCCAAGTATTATCATCTGACTTTTAGAGATGGGTAAATAGAAGCTTGTATTCTTACAAGAACTAAGTTTACAGAGACAGCAAGAGGTAGAGACAGATTTTAAAAATCTAAGTTTTATCTATATGTTATTTCATGCTCTTGTACCTTTGAATAGTGATCAATTTTTAACCTTTCCCTACTTGTATAAAAGGAAAAGCCTCATTTCACCAACTCTGACCCACACTTCCCTCCTTTGCTAAGCTGGATATCAAAGTTAGAGAAAACACCAAGAGAAATAAGCTTTGTTCAAATGTCTTTGGACAGACTCAAGTTATTATTTTCTCAAGGAGGCCTCATCTGACCACTTTATTTAACATTTCAACTGTCCCAATATGCACATTTCAAACTTCCCTCACCCCAATCTGTTTTTATCATATTTATCACCTTAAAACTATGCTATTTATGTATATATTATGCTTATTGTTTATTGTCTGTCTGACCACCCCAACTCTGGCTGCTAGAATATAAGCCCCATGAAGGCAGGGATTTGGGTCAATTATACTCACTGGTGTATTCAAAGCACCAAGAAGAATGCCTACTACTTATTTAGTGTGTAACAAATATGCATTGAACAGATGCACAAAACAGATGAAAATCACAATCACTTCATGCATGCACACATATACACATGTACATTTTTGGGGGTTCTGTTGAGCAGTAAATGGAGAGTAATAACAATGTGAAATTAGGAAAGATTAAGGGCAAAATGCATATGTAATATTCTCTAGCAGCAAATGTAAGGCAATATTTACTAAATATACTCCCTCATTAAAATTTATTTTAAATAAAATCTCTATGCATTGAGGAATCTTACACATATGATAATATATAAAACCTCTTTTTCTTGAAAACTTTTGGGTAGATCTACTATGAAACAGTAACTCATCAACTTCAGTGTTAAAGACACCCTATATTTATAGGCATTCAAGGAAGGTGTTATTTACTCAGTTGGAGAGTAGCATTTCTAAAATGTTTTTTTAACCTTCTGCCGAAGTTAAGTGGTGAGAATTTAACAACTGAGTTGGAAATTTGGGTAATGATAATTCCCAGTTATCACTGTCCTCTCCCATGTAGGTATAAAGTATAGATGGGCAACATTGGTTAAGCCTAAAATGAACTAAACACATAAATAAACAAAGTTAGCACTGCTTATATTCCCTCACCAATCAAATCAATAGTGACCTTTTTAGAGGAAAAGTCTAAAGGCAGGCCAGCAGACATGTCAGTATGAAAAGTCTAAGCAGTGCCTACTAGCAAAGACTACATGAGCTTAAATTTCAAAATCATGATGATATTCCATTTAATGATTAGTGAACAGATACACTAGAAATATAAACTCAAAGCTAAATGCAAACTGGTAGACTCATGCAGAGTGGGATAATTCTTGTTAGTAGAAAACTGATATTTTGAAGTTTTCAGGTAAAACTTTGCTGCTATTTTTTTTTTGTACAGCACTGGAGAGTCATATTAATAGAGGAATCTTAACAAAAAGGGGTTCAGTGAGCACAGTACATTATTCTCCAATAAATATGATTATATTAGCTCTCTAAATTATTCCTGATCATAATTATATTCTCTTATTTATCAAAGACATTCTGGGCAGATAAAAACTCACTAATTTTGTACAGAAGAGTCTTTTATACAGACTCCAAGAATTAGATTGACTAGTTATGACTAGATAAATAGAATTATTAATAAAATGAGGATATAGGAAATAAAATTCTGGTATCAATCCCTTGAAAGAAATGTCACCAAAACATAAGTGCATTACGGTTTGTAAGACATCTGGTATGAGAACACTGAGTTTAAAAGTAATTCTGAAACAGTCTTAGTTTATTAGTGTTGAGATTGATTTACAGTAGATCATGCGCTCTTGCTTTTTAAATGGTGTCATGATATTCCTTTGCTGTTTGTAATTACCAATGTTGATTCTAAAGCACAATCCTTAACACTGGTCCTGCGTCCTAATATTGGATTTAATCACCCAGAGTCAACCCATAAACTCAGTCTGCAAATTGGATCTTCTGCTGCCTTCCACGGAGCCTAACTCTGGTTTGTAGCAGCTTTCTTACCAAAAGGTCAGTGAGAGCTTCAGGTGAGCCCTGTTAACAGAGCTTTCATTTTTAATCAATGGTATTTTTCAAATTCTGGTACAGACTGTTCTCATCTTTTGACACTTGTTATTATCACAGGCTTAGAATCAAACACAATAAAGCTATTTCTTCCAGTCACAATCATGACTCAGCAGCATAGAAGACCTGCTCTCTGTCAGTCTCTATCTCTGACTGCCATTTAACATTGAATAATTTATAATGGAAAATAGCTGACCTCAGGGAATTAATAATTTTTCATGTAAAAAGTTCATGTATACAGTTTTTAAAAAGTTATTTAAGCCAGAGGACACAAAAAGCAGTGTTATTTTAAACATCAAAGAGATTATTATAATTTTGTCAATTCATTAATATCAAATCCTTGGAAAATCTCATTTATTATTTGATGGCCACAACCCATATTCCACTTCAATATTTCTCTAAAAGTTCACAATAAAATTGATGGATCACTCTTGATTTTTCCCTTGAATCCTCAATATGTGTTTCTGACATCACCTGGATAATTCACAATTTTGAACTCTAAGGCTTCAAAACGGACTTACTTGTATTTATTAAAACCTTCTCCTCCTTCTTCTTCTCCTCATGTTCTTATGACTGACAGCCTTGTTAATCAAACACTACAAAGTTAGTCCCAACTCATGCCTCCTTCCCCAAACATTTTACTCAGTCCATTTTAATTTCGCTTCTTTCTTTTTTCCTCTCTCAATCCTCACTGTTGCTGCCTTAGCTGTTTCAAACTGAATTACTGTCATAGTCTCTAGTTTAAAATGCTATTAGTTCACCCTTCTGAGGATCACAGTTACCTATCCAGACCAAAAGTTCAATCATATCATACTCGTCTAATTAAAAATCTCCCAGAAGAAAAAATCTTCCAATTGTTTTTCATCATCTACCAAATAATCTTCAAATTCCTTTACTGTATAACAAACAGCCCTTCCTGAGGTGGTCAATATCTCTATTTGCCACCCAATCTCCGAATACTGGTTAACAGATATATCCTGATCTGTGATTTCCACCCAGGCCAATGACCAATCCCTAGAAAATAACAAGGGCCTGTTTTTAAAGGTTTCATTCTAGGCATTTGCACAATTATGTCTGCTTATTTTGCTTTAATTTCAGAATACTTAAATTCATTAATGTAGATGGATCCTTTGCTAATACTACAAAATTAGGGTAAAGAATAATGAAAAATGCAAAATGAATAAAAGGAAAAGAAGGTGATAAAAAGGAAAATAGAGCAAGGCAATAAAACATGTAAAAAGAATGCAATCAAGTCCTAAAGGCCATGCCAGTATCTGAGCAGATAAATTTGATTTTAATTTTGTTCCTATTCAAGTCTTTAAGCTTGGATTTCAAAAGAGATATGATTTATGAACTTGGACAAAGACTTTATCACTTTTTCTCTGTCTAAAACAATGATAAAGAGCAGGTATAAAATTAAGGAAGAACACCAAAAAATTCTTAGCCCATGTCTACATTATGGTGGTACCACTGTTTTATATGCCTAAGGGAGTATTTTACGTTTTGGGAGCCTCTATAGAGAAGACTTCCATTTTCTTGATAATTATAGTATTTTTGAAACACAAAACACACAGTGTCATGAAATCACATGATTTTAACTAGAAAAATGTATTGATATTTATCTATTTACTGTCTTCTGAATTCTGCTTTATGCACTGCAATATTTTCCTCCCAGGATTTCTGATAGTATTAATATAATAATTTAATATTTATATGTATGGTACAGGAACTCAGAATTGCAAATGTAATTCTACCTATTTTCTAATGAGAAAGCAATTCTCTATTTAATTTCAATAAATTTTTCTTTAATAAAACCCCAGAGTTGAAACTTTTGGTCTGACAGAAAATGCCCATTTTTCTTAGTCCACTGGAAGGATGTTTGAATAGGAACACTTCCTACCATGAATAAACTGTAAAATGTAGGTGAAAATTAAATTTAGTGATAGTTGCCAGCCTTGAGACTGCTCAGGATGGTGGCTGTTTCACTAAACAAACACACTTGTTTGTAATATTGGAGACAAACAAGTGCTGCTGAGTGCGACTGACTGTCTAGGAAGGGGGAAAACCAGTCGATAACTTTCTAAGGTCACTGAAGAACTGCTGCCAAGTAGTTGGTCACCATGGATTTTACACTGCCTGACTGTAAGTGCTAATTTTTGAACTCTCTTTCCCAAATAGAATCTGGCAAAGGATATTTATTGAATTCTTACTTACCTCTATGTATTCCTACTAATATCTATGTAGTCTGTGATTTCTGTGGCATTTAATTTTGTCCTCCTTTCCTTAAATCCTCATCTTGTTGTTTAAGTGTTAGCCTCCCAGACTGGCAAGCGAGAAAGCTAAAACTCAAATGAGTGTACGCAACTCTCCTTAGGATAAGGGTCTTTTAGTAGTTAGAAATGTAGGATCTGGAATTAGAATCCCTGAGGTCACTGCCTCATTTAGCACCCACTGCCTTGGGTGATTTATCTAACTTTTCTGTAACTCAGTACCCTCCTCTAAAATGGAGACAGGACTATCATGAGAGTTAAGGGAAATACCTAGGCTAGTGCCTTGCAAAAAACAGTGTTGACAGAAGAATAGGAAATATCATTCCATAGTGTGAACTTTATAAAGGACACTGAGAGCTGAGTAAATTGAAGAGTGCAGGAAGAAGATGAACCCCAAGAGACTTGGAAAAATGGTAAAGAATTGAAGATGATGAGGAATTGTTAGTAGAGATGAGAAAAAAAAAAAAAAAACAGAGACACTTAAATAATCACCTATTATTCAAATCTAAATTTTAAAATATTTATCCTATAACTTACTCAGCAAGTTCGATAACAGAATGAAAAATGATTTCCCAGTCAAAAGGTATCTATTCTTCCTACTTGCTGAAGACTTCTGGATGTCTTCTCAAAACACTAGCAAACAAAGTGAGCTCAGGTGAGACACATCTCCTTTGAAGGAATCTTAATTTCCAATAACATTTCACAGTTAGTGAACCAGAGGTACTTCTAACATTTCAATATTGAAACCACTACTCTATGAAAAATCTGTCTGGCTTCTTTTTTACTACCCTATGTCACCTGAGAGATTTAAAATATAGTCCTGATGCTTCTAGGCCTCTATTCAATTTTGAAAACAACAGTACTCTAAATTCCAAATTTAACACCCTATAATAAAATTTAAGTTTCCCCAAGAAACTTTCCTTGTTTATTAGATCCATACAAGTGAAGAAAAAGTTCAGTTTAGATATACTATACGCCAAGACCCAATTGAAGCGTTCTTTGATGCAATAATATTTTGGGCCAAGGAAAAAGCACATGGACCATGCATATCAGGATCATCTGGAAAGACACTTATTATGAAAGTTACAGGCAGCTTTGCCTAATGCTTAAACCTGATGTGTGTATTTCTTACAAACATTTAAATGAGCACATTGCGAAACAGAGTGACAGTCTCCTTAGACTCCTTAGTCATAAATGCAAAGAATCAAATTTCGTAAGAGGAAAGGGCAAAGTCAGATGTTTAAGACAGAGGTCTCTAGCAGAAGTAAAAATGGAGCCACTTCCTTCAGCCCTTCTTGTCTTTCCAGAGAAAAGTCTCTGCTCTGAATCCTAGCACTGAAAGTTACAAAGAAAGAATAAAGATTTGAGAATCTAAAGAGAATGAACAATTTAAAACAGAACAAGTCAATGTACTTAAAATTTGTAGCAGAACTAGTGAATGAATTTACATCCATGAATTTACTTTATTTCATTTAGTATTGTTTGTTTGAAAAGACAAGATTGTGAGGAAATAGTTCAAATCATGCAAGACAGGCAACCAGGGCCAGAATGGGAGGCCATGGGAGAGCTCTGTAATGAGTCCACTAGAAGGGTCAACGATAGATGGACATAAAGCTATAGAAACATCAAGGCATGTGCTACTTGTTCAACATATATTTGATGTAATTTAGCAAACCACCATTTAAAATACAGAAGTCATTGAGAAATACTATATATAAATTCTATTATCTTCTCTCTTGAATGAATAAGAAATGACAGTGTTGTTCCTGATTTATGCCATATATCACTTATGCGAGACTTTGATGAGACACTAAACAGTAACAGAAAAACTCAAAATATTTAGCTCTTACCACAATGAATTCCTTATTTTAACTGTAGATATACTGAAATAATAAGAGTCCCTTCATTTTCCTCACATGATACTTACCTGGTGAAAAAAACATTATTTCCCATACTTGAATTAAAGTGAATAGATGTAAATGAAAAAAGTGATGCACTTTCTCCAGCAAGGAACTTGCACATTGCAGCAATGTGCCAATCTGATAAACGACAAGTTTTTCATACAGAGTACAAAGATGCCAAAATACCAAGTACTTTTTTGTGTGTGAAAAAGAAATTAGGGGAAAAAAAAGATCTAAAGACATCAAAAAGAAGGGGAAGCTACTTGAATGGAAGAAGGTATCCAGATGGATAACTGAGAATGGATGAGGAAGTTTATTCCTAAGAACAATAAATGCAGGAAAACAGATACCGCCTTAAACTGCCCATGGCTACCTCCCAGTTTAAAAATGGGAAGAGTTGTCACAAACTCTGCCTATAGTAGGCTTTATCTCCTAATACAAGTTATGTTTAAATCCCAATTACACGCTCAGATGAATAGTTTTCAAGCTTTCAAAAATAACGTATTTATATCCATTGGGAGTGATAACCTCTCAGCAATAGGAGTGGCTTACTCAGAATGGCTGGCCACTCTAGTATTTTTGCTCGGAGAATTACATGTACAGAGGAGCCTGGCAGGCTACAAGTCTAGGGGTTGCAGAGTCAGACACGACTGAGCAACTAACACTTTTTTTTATACTTCGCTCAGTCGTGTCCGACTCTTTGCGACCCCATGGACAGTAGCCTGCACCAGGCTCCTCCGTCCACAGGATTTTCTAGGCAAGAGTACTGGAGTGGGTTGCCATTTCCTTCTCCAAGGAATCTTCCTGACCCAGGGATCGAACCCAAGTCTTCCGCATTGTAGACAGACGCTTTACCGTCTGAGCCACCAGGGAAGTCACTTACTCTGACAGTACTGTTCAAATGGAACCATAAAACAGGAACAGAATGGGAATTAGAATGTGTCAAAAAAGGACTGGAACTACAACTGAATTAAACCCACTTACTCAAATATTTTCTCCCCACAGTTAACCATTGATCTAAAGGCATGGATTAATTAAATTAAAATTGCAATTATTTCAAATTTTATCTATGAGCAAAATTTGACCTTATCTATACAACTTGTTTTGCTGTAATTGTCCATTGATGGTAATGAACTAAAGAACTTTTAAAATACACTGTAACAGATTTTTAAGAAATAAAAAGGGAGTAAGAAAATATACTTTGTACTTGGAAGGACATACCACAGGCTTCTAACATTTAGTTAAAGAGACAATGAAAATTAATCTACAATGTTAATGAATACAAAATTTAATGTCATGCCTATATTTCTCATAAAGAAAGAAACTCTAACTGGCTTACCCTACATCTTTAATGTTAAAAAAAGTTAATGTTTTCCAATGAAACTACTAAATTGCTACAGATTCACAGAATACACTTGTTATCTCTTGAATATTTTTGATAAAATTATATTATTGCCATTATTTTCAAATAACTTATGATCTTCAAACTTCAGTCTAGATTAGAGTCATTAGTTAATAATTATTTGAATAGAAAAATAGAAAATAAAACTCCCAAAATGAAACTTCTTGAGTTCTGTTCACTCTACTTGCTATGTAGTAGCTAGTATCTTTACCCAGGTACTAGTCAAGTCAATTGACTGCTCTGACTTCCTTTAAAAGCAGGTAGAACCTACCTCTTATGGCTATTATGGGGAGTGAAAGTGATAACATCTAGCAAATAGTAATCACTAATAATAGTAACTATAATTTTTAGTAAAATGGTAATGCTTTAAATTGCATACATATATACTCTTACTTTTTGTCTGGCCTCTCAATTAAAATTTTTAGGTACTTCAAAAATTATATTTTTATGATCATTCATAATTAATCGGATAGATTAACTTCAATTAATAATTTGATTGAAATAATAAAGATAAAATATCAATCTTAGTAAATTAAACATGTATGAAGGAAGATTCACAAAGTTTAAATATTTGTGCTTAAACTACTGTAAGAATATGGGACACATTCCAGAATTTAAGACATCTTCTATTATGCTGAAGAACTAATGTTAAATATACTTTCATTTTGTTTTTTATTTCTACATAAAAATCTAGAACATATATACTGTATCCATGCTTTAATTTCTTGGTTATAACTAAAACACTCCAAAATTAAGAATCTCAAAAGAGTATTTTAATAAAATTCAATAATACCCAAAGAAAAATTCTATAAGAAAGTCAATTATATTTGTAATGAATGTCCACCATGTGCCAGAAAGTACCAGAGAATTTTAACAAGATAGAGACAAGATAATAGCCTAGAAAAATCATGGGGAGGTAATTATTAGTCACCAGAAATTAAATTCCTTCAAGTTTCAAAATTAATTGATGAGTTCAAGAAGTAATGAGATTTTCTATCAGCAAGCATCTCCTTAACTGTATTTAAAGCTGTTAACAGCAGATCACAAACATTTCAAAACTTTAGCTATTCATACATAAAGGAAGAATGCTGCAAGAGACATCCACCTGGATTTCCCCTCCACTGGTGAATTTTAGACATGCAATGTTTTTGTAGACAAATGGCAAGGAGAAAATCAATCAGATCCAATTTCAACAGCCTACTAAATTTCACAATATAACAATGGAAGAAACAATGTGTGTTACATAATTTACAAAAATGTCAAGACGTGTCATAAATCTAAAGACAAAGCAGAACAACAGTATTCTGAGATAGAGAACATTATATTATATTGATGAGTTCACCATATATTTGGCAGACACCAAACTTTATGATAAGATGCTTGAATGCCTATCCCAAATTTATTTTCAAAACAGGAGACTCTAGAAAATAGCCATTGGGAGGATTTTGAGATTCTTGGTAGAGAATAATTATAAGTTATGTATTTGGTTAAAAAATCCTACAGACTTAACTAAAATGGAATGCTCTAGGCAATTTAAAAAGAAATCAAAGATTCATAATACCTGACTTAGCACAAAGAAAAGGAAGAAAAACCTGATGTAAACCTCACAGAATCTCCTGCTTTCATAGAGAATTGCATAGCAGTTACTGCAGATATTGGATGTCATACTCCTCAAAACAAAATAAGTTATTTCCTTTGCAGATGCTATGGCTATATTTCATCTTTTCTTCCCTTTTAAAGATTCTGTCATGTTAAACTGTTACTTAACATATGTTTGAAAGTTAATGCCAATAAAAATTTAATAACCTTATATTATAAAAAGGCTGTAACTTTTCAGAATTCACAAATTCTCCTTTTAAGAAAGAAGATTTAATTGTTATGATTTTACTGTTACTCCCTTAAAAAGAGAAGAACATGATAGCAAGAATCAACATAGGTTTTTTTCTTTATGTTTTGTGCATTGTTCTGGTAAAAGAGGTTTTAAAACACAACTGGGTAAGAACATTTAAGATCTAGTCTCTTAGCAACTTTGAAGTATATATTAATATTAATAATTCTACACATAACACTTTACACAAAATGTAGGTTATATCTCAATTTTAAAAAGGGAATGGGAATTCTGATGGCTTAGATGGTAAAGAATCTGCCTGCAATGCGGGAGACCTGGGTTTGATCCCTGGATGGGGAAGATGCCCTGGAGAAGAAAATGGCTACCCACTCCAGTATTCTTACCTGGAGAATTCCATGGACAGAGGAGTATGGCAGGCTACAGTCCATGGGGGTCTCAGAGAGTCAGATACAACTGAGCAACTAACAAACCCACACAGTGGGATTCTAAACAGATAACAACTCTTAAAAAGCACTTTACTATTTCTGAAGTGCTTTCAAATAATTACTATCACATTACTATCTTCACAACCTTCTTTTAAAATAAATAGAAAAGTTATTTTCACTATCCCCATTTTACATTTGACAGTATGAAAGTTCCAGTTGACTAATCCAACATCTCCCATGTAGTCACAGATAGAATTGAAACTTGAAATCAAGTTTCCAGACTGTTTTTATAAATCTGAGTTGTCTATAGATTAGTAAATCTCAGATAATAGCTATAATAGCAATGAAATACTTCTCTCAGAGAGTCAAAACAATTTCTTCTTGACATAACATAATGATATTTTTGTGGAAAACAACTCCCAAAATTACAGCTGATAAAGCTTTCAAAACTTAACTTTCATATATGTATTGAGAATTACAATTCCTTGCTAACTAATAAAAGTGAACTAGAGAAGACAAAAATGTATTAGGTGATGTGACCCAATCACAACTGCTTTATTCATCACAGCCATGTTCTTGAGATCTGAAAACATTCATTTCAACACTTGACAGCATATTAACAGTTTCAATATTGTGGACTTCTGTTCAGTTTGCTATGGGCAAGAGACCATGCCTTTACACAAGCTGGTGGATCGATTGGTCTTTGGTAGAATCTTAGTTTAAGACTCTTTAAGGCACTGATTTATGCACAATTGATCTGATCAGCCATCCAGTCAATGTGATTTATTAGCCAAGATGGCCAAAACCCTTTTTTCTCCTTTTTCATGCAGTAGTAATTCACCTCATTAGAGGTAGAATCATTATAGGAAGTTAGTGAAATAAGAAGTTGAACCTGCCAGCCTGACTCCTTATTTCCCCACAAACTATGGACCCACGAAACAAAAATAGCTGGTCGCTAAACGCAGATCTTCTGTGCCTGCACTCGGAAGCCAGAGTACTCTCACTGTGGCTAGAGATGGATGAAGTGGATTAAAGGCAGTTCTAACCTTCTTCCACTATGATACATTTCCAGAGAGCAAACTTGTCCATTTACCTTCCTGGGAAACTCATTCATTTAGTTTCTAGCACACATTTTTGTCTTTATTTAACCACAGTAAGACAAATGACTTATATTATTTTGTAATTATGGTGTTTAACTAAACATAGGACTGGCAATGTGTATAACAGGGGTTGTCAACCTACAGTATACATGTGGATGCATGTGTACACACACACACACACACACTCCCAGTGTTACAGGAAATCCGATTCTGAATAATTCACCTATGGGCAAAATACACATTTGTGTTTGCCAAACACTTCGATTTTTCTATAATATTTGGAGGGAAAGTGTCTATAGATTTTATTTGTATAAGAGCTCCTTTACTCTCTTTAAGCTCTATCCCCCAGCCAGATCCTTAATCTTAAATTTCCACTGACCACTGCTTACCTCCTTAAATATTTGTTGTTGTTCAGTTGCTAAGTCATATCTGACTCTTTGGGACACCATGAACTGCAGCACACCAGGCTTCCCTGTCTTCCACTATTTCCTGGTGTTTGCTCAAACTCAGATCCATTAAGGCAGTGATGCCATCTAACCATCTCATCCTCTGTCACCCCCTTCTCCTCCTGCCCTCTATCTTTCCCATTGGGTAAGATAGTCATTCCATGAGATGGTTTTGGAACAGAGTATTAACTCACTATCATCTCTTTTTCCATTCAATATGCTGCTGAGAGCTCAAAACTCGGAACCTTTACTCTAGTTGCCTCATCCATGCATTTCCATTTGACTTGGTAGAAATTCCACATATCACAGTGATTTCAGGGGATGGGAGCTGCTAATAGCTGCTCCCTCAGATCTTATCCTTCTTTTTTTTTTTTTTTTTTTTTTTTTTTAGATCTTATCCTTCTTGAAAAGAATAAACACCCTGCCACTTCCCTGCCTGCCCTCACCCACACGATGGAGGTGATAAATGAAGATGCAATACTCTAAAACTAAAGATTTGACAGCCACACATCAGAGTGATTAGGCAGTACCACAGTGTTGTGAGGTGGTCCATTTTTTCACTATGTGCTATAAAAATTGTGAATAGCTTTGATCTAAAAATCCAGATTTGCTTAAACTCCAGTTATGTAATTTCTGTACAAAATTCTACTATGAGCTATACCTTTGATTCACTTGGATGAATGGCTCCTTAATAATATGCTGAATGAGTGCACAATTTTTATGCTGTTGCTGAACACTGTTTCAGTAAGACAAGCTTTAAAATAAAGCAAAGAACAAGGTAAGCTACAAAACATATGAATGTTTTTTTTAACTCTCACAGAAACTACAGCCCCACCTGTCCTTATTATTACTAAATCAGCAATGCCAAAATGCCAACAAGTTTAGATATTGAACCAGTTCAAAAGAAACATGATATGCTGTGTATGGATGAATTTGTGGGACTGCATATTTGTAACCATGGGCTTTCCAGGTGGCATTAGTGGTAAAGAACCCACCTGTCAATAAGGAGACGTCAGAGTCTTGGGTTCAACCCCAGGGTCAGGAAGACCCCCTAGAGAAAGGCATGGCAACCCAATCCAGTATTCTTGCCTGGAGAATCCCAAGGACAGAGAAGCCTGGTGGACTAAAGTCCAAAGGGTCACACAGTGTTGGACACAACTGAAGCGACTTAGCACAGCAAAGCATATTTGTAACCACATATTCAAAAGCAGAAACCTTTACTGAAAGAATCTCAGATAAAAAATTTGCAATGTCAAAAGCACATCACTAGGACAAAATATAATTGGGGACCTGGAATTCTTATTCTCATTTAATATTTGGGGCTAACTTATCTAAACTTTTCTTTACTCTTCCCTATTAGTAGAGATTAGTTGAAAGCACACAGATTTTCCTGATTTAGATTTTGTTTCAAAACTTTGGCTGAATTATTTTGATAATTATTGCTGTTGTTGTTTAGTCTCTAAGTTATATCCAACTCTTTGCGACCCCGTGGACTGTAGCTCACCAGGCCCCTCTGTCCATGGAATTTCCCAGGCAAGAATATGGAGTCAGTTGCCATTTCCTTCTCCAGGGGATCTCCCAAGCCCAGGGATCAAACCCGTGTCTCCTGCACTGGCAGACAGATCTTTTACCACTGAGCCACCAAGGAAGCACCATTTTGATAATTACCTACTTATTAAGAGAGTTAAAATTTCATGTTTATAATACAGTTTTAAATTTATATTGTAATTTACATTTGGTCTGTTGTAATAATATTAGTAAAATTCCATTGATTTAGATATGTTCAATTTTCCAAATAAAACTTTGCCTAAGTTATTAATGGCTTAAAAGCATATTTTCTTTTCCTTTAGTTAACTGTATTTTTCTTAGCACCAGTTTTATAAATAGAGTAAGACACTCCAGGGAAAATATTGAGCTGTACCTAGTGGCTCTCTGGTTGTTGAAATCACTCACTCTTTAGACTTGTGAACCACAAAGCACCCACAGCTCAGCAACTCCCAGAATAGCGCATGCCACGTCATGTCTTACTGCTTTAACATAGTCTTCGAATTCTATCCTCCCAATATAGCTAAGCTCAATATTGATGAGCACAGCAACAACTGACATCAGTCTACAGAATACAGTTCTACCATAAACATATGCTGCTAATATTTAAAGAATACAAATTTATCTTAATTTGGAACTACTTGGGATAAACATTTTAGTTTGAGACCCCAGATGTTCTAACAATTTTGTCTTGTGTAACTTTGTTCTAAAGTGAATGTATGGTCTAGTAAAATTGTCAGTGGGCTTCTGCACTGGGTTAAACAGTGAATGTACAATCTCTGCCTAGTCAAACTACACACTTACATGGTGAGAGTGCCAATGAGTATGTTTCATCAGACGTTCCTGGAGGCTGTCTGGCCAATAGGAGGGGTTTGAAACAGTTCCCTAATCACTGTTGAAATCACTGATAGTACTGTCTGTCCACACTATGACAGACAAAAGCTGAAATGTATTAAACATAGCAATCCATCATCCTGCAGATGGAAAGCAGGAGCCAGGCGAGTTCAGAGGCAGTGACTACCCGCTGCTTAACAAAGGCTGGAGTCCTGACAGTTCAGTCCCTTCCTACCTCCTCACTACCACCCCTCCATCTAAGATGAATGAGTGTAATCAATGAGGGAGAAAGCCTGCTGAGGACTTCAAATTCAAACATTGTTACATTTAAAGTGCTGCTTTTTCCCCCTAATCAGAGCTGTTATTGGAACAGTTTTCTCCAAATATAAGCAGATAGGTATTTAAGTACATGAATTAAATGAATAAACTGTATATTCAAGAAAGCACATCCTTAGAAAATACCGCATTGGTATGCCATGAAGTTTGGAGAGCCAGTTTTGAAATAAAGATTTGATACAAACATAAAGGAAGTTTCTTCCAAAAGTCACTGAGTTAAGGTTACGTTTACGTGGTTTAAAGCAACTTAATAGTGATGGTCTCTTTGAATGACCAAGGGTTTATTATCTTTAAATAAGCACCAAATAGAAATGAAATGCTATTTGTTAAAGTTTAGCTCATTTCTCATACTTGCATCTAATATGGGCATGAGTCACAAAATTGCCAAAGGGAGGGAAAAAACCCTCAACTGCTAACAGCACATTAACAAAGTGTAGAAACGAAAGACACTTTTCTTTGGATTTCAGCCTTGTCATTTCCAATTTTCTGCTCCTTGGACATGCTTGTATTCAAATTCTGGAACATCTATTCAGCATATCAATCCTAATTAGACAATCTGGGTCTGGAAAGGATGAGAGCTAGGTCATTTGCATAATTTAATCATAAATACTCAGTGATACATATTTCCAAATGCATTTGTACAATTATCTTTTCATCCTTGGGGCAATGGTATTAATATGATTAGGCAATATTTCTGGAAAAAACAGACAAGTATGCACTCTTTTTAACTGCAGCTTAGGGCGATATGAAAAATTAATTAATTTCTGAAGAAAATCAATTTCTCTACGTGACCACATTAGACATTGCTAAACCAAGACTCAGAAAGCTCTCTCAATCACTACATTTTATCAGATGCTTCCAAATTCTGATTAGTATGTGAACAATTCAATAGAAAAATTAGTAATATATCAAAAAGTAGCTCAAATTTTGAAGAGATCTGTCTACTTTTCATTTCAGGAATACTACCATGCTTTACTTTAATGTATTGTGATTTAACCAGTCAATGAAAAGCCTGTGCTTTTGGTGTGAACTTATCTTGAGTGATCTTTTATTAATGCACATTAACCAATTTCAAGGACAATAGGATAAAGTTACCTTTGAAATGCTTTCTCAAGCAATGGATTTATGTTTATCTAAAATAATCTTCACACGAGACTGTTTATTACGAAAAAAATTAGGTAAACAAATTTATCCCAAAGAGTACCATTGCTATAAGAAAAACATTTTAATAAACTTAATAGAGATATAAGAACCCAGGTGGCTAATCTGATTTTTTTTTAAGAGATTCAGCTTTGTATGTTGATTAGTACAAAAGAAAGAAGTCACATTTGTGAGTTTAAATGTGCTATTCTTCTCTTTTCAATCAAATGAAAAAGTATAAATGCATGCAAATATTCAATATTCATTTAATTTGCATAAAGGTGCTTGAACAAATTTTTGATTCTAACAAGCTCATTTTTCATGCGTTTTGTCTTTCATCCTAATCTAGCATCTGTCATTCCTTTTTGAAGTTATTATCGGCCCAATTCCCTCTTGGACATGGTTGCTGGGTGACCGGTATCTTAGCACCCACTTTGACAGGAACAGATGTGAATCTGATCAAGAGATTTCCCAAGAGTACCTGAAATCACAAACAACTTTTGTGAAAAACAAACAGCGTCCCTGTCATGGGCCCTTATTTAACCCACTCCCCAAAAGAAAGAGCAAAATAAGTATACCTCAGATCAAATAAATACCATTTG
The DNA here is from genome assembly GCF_029407905.1 of Bubalus kerabau. Lineage (NCBI taxonomy): Eukaryota > Metazoa > Chordata > Mammalia > Artiodactyla > Bovidae > Bubalus > Bubalus kerabau. Next base: position 47,080,252 of record NC_073635.1, read on the forward strand.
AATTTTATTTCCTAAACTTAGGAGAAAATAAACAAAAATCAATTCTATTTTCACACTGTTGAATTGGAGGAATCCAATTTAAATATCAACAGCTCAAACACCCAGCTTGGATAGATATTTCCAGGTAAATACGAATTTACATTTCATAAAAGATTTCACTAGAGTGTCTGCCAAACAAAAAGAGGATTTATTATGAGGACAATTTAGGTGATAAAGGTATTTAAGAGAATGAAAGTCCAAAGACTTCTTGTATTAGGTATGATATAAAATTCCATGAAACATCAAGGGTCACTCTACTTAAAGAGAGTTACCTAAAATATAAAAGTTCCACCTCTCTTTCCATGCATTATATAGCAAGATCTTTCAAACTGTTTTTCTTTTTTGCAGTTCACTTGGTGCCCTATCAGTCATTATTGGAAATAGGGCTGCAAAGTGCCACTGAAAGACGAAGAAAGAAACTACACATTATCACCAGTACAAAAGTCAGAATAGGTTGCCTTTCCTAAACTAGGTTCTTTGTAAGATGTGGTCGAGTCACATGATCTATCTCCTTTCCTTCCTTTCACAGTCACGGAATGCGCAGAGCAACAGCCATGTCAAATCCCCATGAAACTAGTTGGGTCAAACTTTGAAATGAAAAGAAATATTTGTTGCCTTTAGAAATATGACATCAGAGTGATCTTAGGAAACATCCAAACGATGGACTTAATTTTCAGCTTCATTCAAATGCTGTGTGAAGGCAAGGCAGAAAAATGTTAGCTGACAGTGAAACTTAATTTTGTACCACATGACAGCCAATAAAAAATAATAAGCAACACATGTTTAAAATCCTAAATATTTTCTCCCTGATGATCATGACTTATGATAGTAAGTGGAAGGTATACCTTCCACTGGAAATCTCTGTGTTTTTCCTCCAAACTCCAAGAATTGATCGTTATAATCATTCTTACTAGGAATTTTTACGTTTGGTCCTTGTTAATAAAGTAACTAATTATCCAAATGACTTTATTAATGCTAAGTGAAAAAAAAGTGAAAAGTCTGAAATTCTTTCTAGTTTTTATTTTAGAAGGAACCTGCTAACCTCAATTTCAAAATCAATCATGGAATTATTTAACCATTATAGTGGTCATTTCATATATGTGACTGGAGGGTATATATGTATATGTGTTGCTTTACCATTTATAAAATGTTTCTATGTATACAAGATTGAGAGCAAGTCATTCCATATGATGAAGTAGGTTCTAAATCTAATGGTGGTCATTTAATGTTGCCAGTTATAAGCAAAGAGATATTATAATCCTACCATTTTATATTAGTCACTATTTGCATATGTGATATGGCATTTTGATATTCCAGAAATTAAGCAAATGATTAACATCACTTTTCCAACTTAGGCCCAGTCCACATAACTAAAACAAAACTGGCTTTTATGTGTGCAATTTGTCAATGATCTCCTTCATTTGTTACTGCTAGTGGCAAAAGTAGCCTTCTGGAAACATTTTCAAGTGATTCAACTAAAAATAAAATAAGAACTTTAACCTTTTAAAATTTGAGTCTAAGAAAATAAAAATATGTTCATATAAAAATTTGTATTCTGAAATGTAATCACAGGGAATAACTCCCTGGGAAAAAAGTTTTTTCACCTACTAGGACTGGCTTTTCTGTAACAAGAAATTAATAAAAAATACAAGGTAACTGTTTTACTCTAGGATGCATATTCAAAAGTTAGATATTTTACTTTAAAAAGTAGCATCATAGTCACATGTGAAAACGAATAGCTGCAAAATTTTGATGGCACTTTGTCTTAAGTGTGAAATGTCCTTCATGAACAGTATTTTGTAAATTTCCTAAGAATATATAGTTACGAAATTTGGGAGCTAAACAGGTGTTAACAGAAAGAAAATCAAATTCGACCCAGAAGGCTCCAATATTAAGGTTTGAATTGGGATCAGTTCATTCCTTTCCCATGGGGTAACTTGTATAAATGTAATTCTATGGTTTCATAAAAGCAGGTCAAGTTTCTATCCCTGGGGGTCTTTTGGCAATTTGAAGCATGGAAGCACTGTTCCTGGCTACAAGTTCAAATCTGCATGTATTGTCAATAGTGTGAAGACCAAAAAAAAAAAACAATCTGTCAAAAGAAGACATTATTCATCTTTGATTATAATATACATTTGTCAGAGCATTCTTAGAAGGTATGAATAAAGGTGTCAGAGGTCACAAGTCATAAAATATTTTAAAACCACTTTTACTAACTTATAAAATTATATGCATATAAGATGATACAAAAAGGAATGTGAAATATTTTTACTTAGATAACTAAATGCAAAGATGAACTTCTTACCAAATGTCATTTTACAGTTACTATGTCCAAGTGTTTTTATTTTTATTTTTTAATTCTTCAAGTTTTTAGATGAGGTAGTCTTTTAAGCAATCACTATTTTATTAATATAAGCTCCTTTCTACTTTGCAAAAAAATGCGTGCATGCCTGCACTTTTCTCAATGACGTAATGACTTGACAAATGCCATGGAATGATTGAGAAAGTAATGGATTTCAATTTCACTGGACCTCTACCAGGTGTTTTCAAAGACAATTACAGTCCACTGCAAGAAGTGGTAATACACATCTCCTTATGTAGACCTGCAGATTAACCCATTGACCTCATTCCTAACTCATCTCATTGATGGCAAAGCTTTTAGAAGAGCAATCTTTTTTTCTTAGATTATGAAATTGTTTTCCTAACATTTATCCACTGATTTTAAAGGATATGCTTGCTCTAAAGTGCAAGCAGCAATGAAATAAACCAATAAAAGATGTAGTGCGATGACATCAAGCACTTTAAATGTTCTTCGATAATGTACATTAAACTACCTAATAGTTTAATGTCAATTTCATACAAAAAAATTAAGTATAAATATTTTTCATAGAGAATTAAAAGTATATCTTAGTTATAATAAAATATAGGTCAAGGAAAATCAAGATGTGTTTAATCACTATCTTAATCACCATATAATGTTGCATTTATAATTATATTTTAAAACATTTAAATATAAGCTGCATCTTTCACCCTAAATTAATTTTAAATACAGTTTTCTGTGGTCATTCACTAAAGTCAAATTGGCTTTTCATGTGTCATCTTATATTAAATAAATTATAGAAAGCAAAATTAAGCTGTTTTTATAATTTGTTTGTCCTCTGTCTCTATGCTCTATATGCCTTTTATGTGCATATGTGTGTAGGTATATACACATATACATATACGTAAAAGCTTTTCTAACAAAGATATTACAATTCCTTAAGCATAAGCATATAGACCACAAATGGGTTAAACTTAATACAAACGAAAACATCCATCACAAAGATTCCTAAAACACTGATAAAAATTTTACACTTGTTGCACACACAAGAACATCCATCCTAGTATAAAATGCGTGATTGGTGAGACTACAATTAAAAATGCTCCAAGTTATTCATTTAAAATCCAGAGGCACTATTAAACTACAAACTGCCTCACTTAAGACATAAATATCATTTTCAAAAAGTTAAGCTAAAAAAATCAAATATTTTAAATATAAAATAAGAATTAATACTATAGATATAGACTACATCAGTATTTAGCAGAACTGTGATGGGTTCAAAGACTAGTTACACCTTCAGTAATTTGTTTAAATCTAAGCAAAATGTTTTTTAAAAATAAAATAGCTCACCTACTGTTGCTATTAATACAATTTCAGAAAACAATCAGCTTAAGATTTTAACAAAACACTCCTCTGCTTGATGCGTAAAAGTAACGAAATATTTCCTAATTAACATGTTCTCGAGATTTTTAATTACCTTTACTTTAAAAATGACCATATTTTTTAAACTGAATTAGTAAGTTTTTGCTAGAAATGCTTCTATGTGTTTCTATAATATAAAATAATTCTCTGTCAACTAGCACTCTTTCTTTCCTGATACATTTTCCTTGTCTTTGAAGTAAAGTCTTTCTTTTTTCTATTGTGACTGGAGAGGTAATCTAATTATTTAGAAAGTTTTGATATCATATATAAATTCAAAGATAAGTTACACCGTAACTTTTAAATACTTCTTTTAACCCTCTGTTAATTTATTCTAAGGACAGGAAAACATTTCTCAGTTCTTCAATGTTACTAACCAAAAGTAACCAATCTAATTTGCTGTCCATTTCACATTTGCTTTGAGAAAATCATGCTTGAAAAGCATATCCAATTTTTTGTCAAACATATACACTACCTTCAAAACCACTGCATAAATCTACTTATAGTTAAATTATTGTTATTCTCAAATTATAGTCAATAATTTCTATTTCCTGCAAGAAACATGCAATATACTCTAGGTACTGTGTTCATCTTAGACAACAACACATTTTAGATGCTTTAGTTAAACAGCCTTTTTTTTTTTTTAATCATTACTCTGAAACTTTTTTTTAAGGCAACTGGCTATTCAGTGTGTTGCCATGCTGCAGAGTTTTAGACCCTTGAATATATTTTTAAGCAAAAAAATATAAGACAAATTAAACACATAGACAATTTTCCAGTTTAGTAAGACATCTTTGACAACTTTCACTCAAGTCACATATGTTTAAATGTGTAAAAGAATCCCAGCTTGATATCCTGGATCAACTCCAAACTAATATGAATCAGAAAGAAATAGGGCCACACCTTTAACAAAATTTAGTCGTTGAACATTTGGATATCCTATTTAGAAAAACCTACATGCAAATTTTTCCTAATGAGTGACTTAGAATCCTCTTATCTTATAAAATAAGTCCAAATAAGAATACACAAGAAATTTAAAATGCACTCGGCTTGAGGTTTCTGATTTTGGATCAGGTTGTGATTAGCATTATTCTCTATTTATGGTTATATGTACTTAATAATTAAAATAAATATGTACATTCAAGTTAGACAGGTATCTGTAACAGGCACACTCAAAAAATTCTCAGAAACCTTCTCAAAGTAAATAGGTGCATCAAAATAAAATGATCCACCATTTAATCCAATAATAACTAATTACTAGACTTAAAATAATAACTAATTACTAGACCAACTATAAATATACTATCCTGGTATTCTGGTTTTCCAGGGAAATAATTTGGTAACCTAACTTCACTATTCTAATTGAGTCATTTCTATTCTGTGACATATTCTAAAAAGGAAATGTCAGCAATTAAGTTATTTAAAGGACAGCTAATGTAGCAAAAAATTATTTTTGATTGGAAATACTTCTGACCAATTGAGGAGAAGACAAGTAAAGGAATTTGAAGACAATGTGGACTCACAGAGGCTCTAGTATGCAGAGATATATGAGATTTATGCAGATCAAGACCTTTGATATTCCACTTACCTAAGCCCCATTTGGTGGGTTTTTAAAAAATTCAGGTTTTCTTCATTAAGAAGTAAATTATTGAATATAACGAATATAATGGAAAAGAGACTACTTAATGTAGTCGCTAAGTCTGAAAATATAAATACAAATGTATTTTTAATGTATTCTTAGCTAGAATTTTTAGCTGCAGCAGTCACAGACACACACACACACACACACACGCCTGACCAATCACAGTGCAGTAACTCAGTAGTTAAAAGAATGGCACATGCTGAGGTCATTCCATTCTCATAATAATTCAAACATAAAATGATAGAACTTAATATTAAATACATATTAAAGCATCCAAACAGTTAACATCAAGTTTGTCACAATTTTTGTTTATTTTAAAGGTATATAACATCATGTGATTTCTCCCCCTGGTGAGCAATCTGAAAATGAAATCCTGGAAAGATTAAATTCAGGCAAAGTTGAACTTTTTATAAGAACCAAGTAATGAAGACCTTAAAACTAAAATGTTTAGTGAAATCTAAAAGACTCACCTGTACCTATTCAGAAGGCATATTTCAGACTAAATTCCTCAGATAAAGATTCAAAGGGAGACATTTTACAACCTGTGAGAGTTTCATATCTTATTGAATTTTGTAATACATGTGTTCTATGTTGCTAACACAATGCAATTTAAATGATTATTTTATGTGATTAACAGAGGCAACTGTGTGAAACAATTTAGTAAAATAACTTGGAAAGATAAAATAGTACTAATTGACAGTCAAAGCACAAACTGTTCTTAAAATAACAACTACTTGGTTGCACATTAAGCTAATTTACAAATGCTACTTACATTCCAAAAACAAAACAGCAAATGAGAAACAATAAAGCGTATTATGTTTTCGTATGCTAGTGAATCACACATGGTAAATCACCAAAGAGAAGAGTTATTTATGCTCAAATCCAGCCAAGACTTTAATCAATACTGGGTGTCACATCTCAGGAGGCTGAGGGAGGTAGTGAGGCAAAAAGAGAGTGGCTAATATTGGTCTCAATAATTTATACTCAATTTCCGTGATATGTGGTAGATTAAGCAAAAAAAAAAAAAAAAAAGCAGATTTAGACTAATAAAATGAAGTTTAAAAATTCTGTCTTATATGTAAATGCAAAAATTTTATGCATGAAAACTCTGAAAATCAGCCTATTTTGCAGTTTATTTTATATAATACTTGAAGCTTCACAAAATAAAATACTATATACAAATCAAATTAAGTGTCTCCCCGTATTAACTGTGGAACTCAGAAAGTAAACAAGCATGATCTTTATAACTATGTCCACTTTGTTACAATAATGAATATAATATTATTGGAGACTAACTCCAAGAGAAAAAAAAAGTAGGTTTTTAAAGATATTATCTAAATAACGCAAAAATTTGTATTTTGCAACATAATTTGATTAAGTAAGGTAAACCCAAGGTTAGAATACTCTTAGATTTTATGTATTAGCCATTAAACTGGAATTGACTAATATTTTAAAAGCGTTCAGAAATAAGTGATAAGACCAAGCAAACTTTCACATTTTAGGTCTTATTCTTTAATTATGCCATATTTTTTTTGAAATGTTATAAAATGAAACATTAGGCTTTATAGGAGCCATTAATCGACTGTAATACAAAAAACTTCAAAAGCATAGTCTCTTTTCATTTGAAGTAATTTTTTTAATTTCTCTGTGCCAAGTATCATAATTATCTGTGAGAAGTGAGTCTGTATTGTGTTGAAACTTTCTACACAGAGGCATAAAGGCATAACTCCGTGCCATGCAATGAAGGAAATGTTAAATAAATATTGCCATTTTCTGTTAAAAAAAACTTCTGACAAAAAGAAGCAAGCCAAGAATTAGAAAATAGTTTATACTTCTTATACTAAACTTGCATTCATATATTACTACTGAACAAAAAAAGACATGTAAATTCTCTCAATTTGCTCTCCATAGATGGCATTGACTTTTAAGACAAAAGAATACTGTCTATAAATAAATGTGTGATCAAACTAACTGGAATCTTTTCAAGTTAAAAACTCCACAAATCTAGGTCTATGTAGGACCCAAATCACAAGCTGGTTTGGAAGATCCTGAGACAAAATCATCTTCTGGTAATATTCAAAGAAAAATTCATTTTCGATAACAAAATAGAATCAAGTCACTTTTCATTACCTGAATTCACAGAAAATCGAATCCTAACACAAACCTCCAAACAAGCAACTGACTCAGATAAACAGAGTCTTGACCATCTCCATAAGTACTTTTCTTTTGTTGTTGTTGTTTAATGGTTACCAGTTAAATAAGTGACCTCTGTTGCAACAGCCATGTTCATGCAACTAATGTTTAGTTTAAAAATAATAACTGGAGGAAGCTGATCAAGGTCAGATTTTGTCCTTTGACAACTTTTAAATATATTTCCTTATATTTTCTTTCATGTTTTGAAACCCCTATTTTATTTAGCTTTACTATCAAGGAGGTGACAGTCTCTGTTTCATCTCCTTGTGGTAATGACAGATGGCTTCAACATTTATTCTAGTGTTCATAGATAGCACACTAATGCAATAGCCCCAAGCAAATTAAACGCACTCCGAGTTTTTTTTTTTACTAACTTACTGAGCCACTTTGAGTAAGTTTATGAACCTTTCTTTAACATCACTTTGATTGCTCAGATTTCCTGGTATCTAGATGCTGTTAAAAGACATAGTAAGATATATATTCTATAAAAAGTTGAGAGTGCTAAGATTTGATGTTTCTTGCACACTATGTGTGTATTATTTCATATAGTTTGCCTTCTTGCACCGTTCTTCTTCTGCATAAATTATTCCTTTAGATAGTCTCTTAAGTAGCCAGAGGAGAAAGAAACAAGAATGAAAAAAATCAATATATATAGATGAATGAAAAAGGATCTTAATAGTAAGGGAACAAACTGGACTTGAATGAACAGGATAATTTTAGTTTGGGAAATTCAAGATGAAAAATATTTTAGCTATCGCTTCCAATGTAAAGAAATAAGGCAATAACACTTGTAACTATCACTAAAAAGTAAGGCATCACAATGCAAACAGTGTATTTTGGTGAGAGTTCAGTGATAAGTTTTCTATCTTCTTAGTCAATGGCAGAATTAGGGAAACCTAGGAATATATCTGCAACTACACACCCCTTTTCAGTATTTACATGTTATTTAGGCTTGAGAAAGTCCTATAGTTGATAAAAAGATCAAAATGTAACAGTAAATCAACAAACTTACCACATTTAACCTCAAATGGAGTTCTGGAATAACACATTTCATTGTAAAGTATTAAAACTTTAGAGTACTGATAAGATATTTTTGAAGGGGTAAACAGTTTTACTGAATTTAACTTTTCTTGGTTCTGAAAGTTTTAACTTCAGAGCCTTTGTTAACCTCAGGGAAAAAAATAAATATTTAAAAATTCTTTCCTGGTAACTTTAAGAATATTCTCCAACCATATGGTGAGGACTTCAATTCCAAAACCTAAGCAGAAATTTTAGAAAAAACAAAAGCATCAAGGAAATAATTGTAAGAAGTGTAACACTACCTGTTTTAAATTGAGCATAACTTCGTAATCTTTGAAGCAGTTTTCTCCAGCAATTTTTTGTGTGTTATCTGAAATAGCCATTAATTATCTAGTACAGTGTGTGCTGTGAGAAACACACAAAGAAGATTCAAGAGCAGAGTGGTTTGGTTACTAAAAGGAAAAAGAGCGCTTCACCAATTTACTGGATAGGTATTTTATCACAATCTTATTTTATCACAGTCTTATCTGAACTGGCTTCAGATTTCAACCAGCATTCTTCATAACAACTCCGTAACAATTTTCTGCCCTGATTTAAACAGCTTTAACAGCAGATTTTTGGCAAATATTTTATACTCTGTACACCCAATTATCTCTGTAAATGATGTTTAGTGATCAAGATTCACCCTCAATCTTTACTGCCACCTGTCCATATTCTTGGGCACGCGCGCATACACACGCGCGTGTTCAGCATTCACCGAAAAAGAGTAGAAACGAAGGTTCAAAATCTAGATAAACACCCATGCCCCCCATACAAAGAATGAAGTAAACACGGAAAAGAGTTTCTGGCTGGGTCAGGGTAGGACATTTACTGGATTGGAGTTGGAGCCTTTCTCCTCTTATAGTGTTCCCAGGGCACTAACTAGCCAGAAGTCTTCCTCCAAGGAAGAAATAGCTAGGGGCTTTTCTACCCCGGTTTCTTTCTGGTCTAGTCCTGCGCCTCTCTCCTTCCCGCCTCAGTTTCCTTAGTTATACTAGGGGCACACATAAAAAGAAGTAAAACTCCGTTCCTCCTCCCATTCTTTAAACTTGTTTGGAGGGTACCGAAGTTTCCGCACAAATTTTGCGCGCAGTTCCCACGCGCTCACTTCCAGACTCCAACTTTCCCTGCTTTTTACTCGGCTTCTCTGAACTTCTCCCTCCGCAGCCAACGGTAGGGACAAGTCGGTACAGTGAGAGTGGGTGGAAAGGATCACTTCTACCCCGAAACTGACAAGTTACCCCACTCCCGCCCCCTCTCGGTAGATCCTCCCCCATGAGCGTTCATTAGCATAAAACTGGTCCGGCCGGGCTCAGGGTCCCGTGGCCTCCAGGGTTCGCGCGCTTTGCGGGACTGGGGGAGCCACGGCACCGGTATTTAGGTCCACAGAGCATCCCAGAGCAAAACCTGCACCTGCTCATTGCGTGAGCTACTAACCTTAAAAAAAAAGAAAGGAAGGAAAGAACAGTTTGGAGAGAAAGCGAGACAGCAAACTGCTGTCTTCCCTCCCCATGTCTCCAGTTCAGCCTCCAAGAGTCCCAAGCACCCGGTCACCTCCCCCAACGGCAGGAACATTGCCGGTACCCTCGCGCCTGCCCCGGGCAAACGTACCCCTTTATCTTCTTTGCACACACACGCTCGCGCGCGCGCGCGCGCGGACACACGCACAGATGCGTGCACACACAGACCCCTCCCTTCCCCTCCGCAGGCTTGCCCTCGGGTCTTCAGGGCTGAACTCAATGTGAGTCCCCCGGGATTACTCTGGCCTCTCGGCCTCTAGGACCGTCCCCCTCCCGACCTCCAAGTGACCCACGTCCTAGGCTACCTCGCGGGGCGCTCACCCCTAGCGCGTCTTCCCTCTCCACGAACCCCGCGGGGCAGGGTTACGACCTCCCTCCGCCCCCAGGATCTAGCCCCGCGTCTCCGAGCAGCCGGACCGGTGCCCGGCGCCTCGCGGTGGAACCCGGGTCCGAGGGAGCGCGCAAACACTGGCAGCAGCGCTGAAAGCGTTCCCCAGACGTCCGCGCAGCCCGGGAAGGGCGCTGTGGCCCCTGGAATGGCACCATCCGCCTCCTACCCGCCCAGTCCGCCCCGAGACTTGGGGTTCCCGCCAGCCACATCTGTCGAGCCCCAGCGTCCGGGCGAGCAAGGGGCGGACCCGGCCGGAAGAGCGCGATCTGGGCAGGGTGAGGTGCCAACTTCTCAGAAAGGTCGGGAGCGGCCGGCGAGCTCCGAGGAAAGGGAGCAGAGGGCCGCGCTCGACCGGGGCGCGCGGAGAGAACGGAGCCAGGCAGAGAGCGAGGGAAGGGCGAGGGGACCGGTTGGGCAGGGACCACAGGCGGCGGAGACTTCCCTCCCCACCCCCACCGTCCCCCTGGCTCTTTACCTGGCGTTGGTGCAGTCATTGTAGAGGGTCTCGAAGTCCTTTCTGGAGATGAGTTTGCAGCGGTTCACTCCGGGCTGGATGGCGCCCAGTCCCCTCAGGATGCGAACCTGCTCCACATTGCACACCACCGGCGTGATCTCCAGCCGCTTCAGCTTGGTGTAGACCGTGTGCAAGCCCCCCACCAAGTGCTTCAGGAACAGGTCGAAAGCCTGGGGCAGGCAGATCAGCTCGCAGCCCTCCACCGTGAAGGAAGCCACTTTGGCCCCCCTCAGATCCACCATTTTGCACTCATTATTCTGGGGGGTGTTTTCCACTGGGGACGGGGTCGAGTACACGGGTTTGCCGGGGAGGGGGCCGCAGCTGCTGCTACTGCTACTGCTGCTGCTGCTGCTGCTGCTGCTGCTACTGCTACTGCTACTGCCGCCGCCGCCGGTGCTCGCGTTGATGGGGGTGCTGGAGGCGCCAACGCCGCCGCCGGCGCTGATGCTGCCGCCGCCGCCGCCGCCGCCGCCGCCCGCGGTCGCCAGGCTGGGGTTGCAGCCGCCGCCGCCTCCGTTGCCCGCGCTGCCGCCGCCGCCGCCGCCTCCGCTGCCCACGCCGCCGCCGCCGCCGCCGGTGGAGGTGACTGTGCCCGCCGCCGCCGCCGCCGAAGCGATGGGCTCCGGCCGGAACAGAGTTGGCCCCGAGGACGCCGGGGGCCCGATAGACGGAGCTGGAGACGAGGTCGCAGAGGAGGTGGAGGTGGTGGTGCCGGAGGAGGAAGCAGACGTGGAGATCGGGGGTTGAGGGGGGACCAGCTGGGTCGGAGGGATCAAAGCCGCCGGCACTGCCATGGTCACATATAAGGGGGAAACAGAAGGAGGAGAAGCGAGGGGAAAAGTTGCCACACACACAACCCCGGGGAGGGCGAGGGAGGGAGAAAAGGGGGGAGGGAGAAGGAGCTAGGGGGCCACAACCACCACAACTCTGGGAGAGAAGAGAAGAGAAAGGGACAGAAGAGGGGAAAGGAGGTGAGGGTGAGAGAGCGAGCGAGCGCAAAAGGGGCGAGCGCGAGAGGCGCTCTGGAGAGAAACGCACAAAAGTGTCCCGCAAGTCGAAATGTGAGTCCTCTCCGGGGGCTGGGATCGGGGGTTGGTGGGGAGGGGGGGGGGTCGGGCGGGGGCGGGAAGGGTCGGCTGTGGTTGTGTGGGTCCCGCTCTCTAGCACAAAGTTAAGGATGAAGGTGAAAAGGAGGAGGTTTGAAGGACTTGGGTTCTCCCTGGCAAGTACATTGATCAAAGATTGAGAGGGGAATGACAGAGAGAAAATGAGCTGAAAAGTGCAGGCTGCCGGCTGGACGAGTTGTTGTTGTCACACGGTGCAGAGGGGAGGAGCTCCGGAAACTTGAAATACCCTTTGAAGCCGCAAAAACCTCACTCACTAGTATTAACCCAAATTATCCAACCAGGAACTCGGAGCAGAGACTCCGAGAGCGCGAGACCCAGAGAAAGCGAGAGAGCGGGGGGGAAAGGGCGGGGAGGGGGGAGAATAAGGAAAGAAACTATGGGAGGGACCGCGAGGAAAAGCCGAGACCCAGAAGTGGCGATCAGAAAGAGAGACCATCTACTTTTCTACTACCGTTAGATTGCATGTCTTAATATTACATTTCGTCTGAGAAGACTCGTAATTTTTTCCAAAACCGTCTAAGCAATCGCCTGCCAACTTAAAGAGGAGCCAGAGCGCTCCGAGCTCTCCTTCAAGGGATTTAGGATGTATCTTGGCTTGTTTGGGGTTTTTTTTTTTTTTTTTTTTTTTGGCAAGAGACATAAATGAAAACACATCCCTTGACTTCATGATTATTAAGAAATTATTTTGAGGAAAATCCACATGAAGCAAAGCGTATGTTTTCTGTATCTGATTATTTTATCTGTCGACTCAACTATTTATTTGTTTAAAGGTAGTGAAAATTCCAGGAGAGTTTTCAATTTGGGGGGGAAAAGTCAGTCTGAAATAGCTTAAGAATCATGGAATGCTCTGTATTCAATTCTTTATTTCCTAATAGATTTTGGAAAGAAAGAAATGCTTGCTACAGAAATGTGGATGGTTCAGGATAACTTCACTTTCGCCCCAAAGGTCAGAAATGCCAATCATATGAAGAGAATTCAAGGAGATCAGGCCTCCCTGAAGATTTAGAAAGTGGGGGAGAGGATGAAGAAAGCCCTACTTTTTCTTACCTAAAACTCTATAAGTAATTAACCCGTCTTGCATAGACGCCAACCATCTTCTCGTCCTTTAAGACCTAAGGCTAGTTGCTAATGTGTTATTTGAATAAATATATATATATATGTGTGTGTACATATATATGCATATGTACACACATATATATATTTATTCACATATATTTGAAGACTATCATTGTATTTTGGGAAAGTCCTTCTCAATTTGCAGAAATATGTTTTGTAAATAATGAACAAAAACAAAGCTCACTTGTTGACTTGAAAAGGCAGAAAGGGTAGCTACGCTTAAAAACATTGGGCTGAGTTAGGGTCACTCTCTTCCTCTTTGCCTTCCTCTTTGCTTTTCTTCTCTTTTCTAACTTGTTGCATGGAAGTGCTATTTATTCAAAAATTTTGACCAATCTCTGATTTGAGCACAAGTCAAGTCTGTTCTCTGTTTATATCACTAGGAATCTTAAATAATTAGGCTTTAAACCTGTCTGCACATGTTCATTAACTTCACAAGATAGAAACAATGCTTTAGCATTTGACAGATTTCAAAAATAAACTATTAGCATCAGATTCACAGTTTAGTATTGAAATTATTATCACATTTCTTTTTATCTTTTTAATTCTTTAACCTTTTTGAAGTCTACTGTCAAAAGGTGTAGGAAATATTTATAGAGAAATAGGGCACTATTGACTAATTTGTCTAAGTTTATACTAAACTTTTGGGGATAAAGCAGTTATATCAGGAGGCTTTTCTGGGTCATAAGAATTCAAAAAATTGATTGTTGCTAAAAAGTAGATTAACTTCTATAAGATAGCTAAAGTGTATACAGTTGTTTTGCCTAGTTAGCCAATGTAGCTTGATATATTAAGAAATAATTTATATCAATTTTCACTCTTCTTATCTGACTTCAGTTAAAAGTAGGGATTGGACATACATTACATAAATCGGAACACTTCTTTAAGTGTTTAAGCCTGTTTTGGGCAACAATACCTTTTTTTTTTTAACTCCAAATGACTATGTTAATCAGTAGAGGTGAGAAAGAAGATATTAAGTCCTGAGAAACTAATTTTATTTTGGAATTGCATGCACAACTTAAGTAAACTTGCTATAGTTTTTAAAATGCTAAACTACTTTCTTCATTTTAAATTCTAGTCCTGCAAATGGAAAAAAATTGAAATTAAATGCCCCAAATCTGCTCTAAGTATTCTCATTTCTCACATTTCCTTAAACTGTCACTCACTCAATACCTGCCACTCTCAGAAGCCATGGACAGGGAGTAATGATAGCTGACCATGCCATAATCCCACCCAACATCAAAGCAAAGTCCAAATTTTCTGCAGGAAAACCTGTGTCTCCCAGCACGTGCTCCATTCAGAGGCAAGGCTTGGGGATCTGGCCCCGACCTGAGTGGGAGCTTCCTCCCCCTTACCCCCATCTCAGGTCTCTGAAGTGGTTTTGTTTTTGTTTTTGTTTTTTAGGAACTACCACTTACCCCTTTGATCAAACAGTAGTATTAGAAAACGCACATAATGCAAATTAAAATATTCAGGAAAGAAAACCCTAGAAAAAATTCAAATTTTTTCCTTTCTTGGTTTTGTTTTTTTTTTTTTTTTTGAGAAATATTACCGATGATTAAGGCAAATGTTATTTCCTAACAGCAGATAAATCAACTGCACAGATTTCAAATTCCCACTCTTTGTATCACATCTTTAGGTTTTCAAGCTTTTGTCTTGTTTGTTTATTGTTTTCCATCTCTGGTTGGTTCAAGTCCTCTCCTTCCATCTCCTCCTCTCCAACCTTCACTCGATTTGCATAAGCAAAACTCAAAGTACTGTAACTGATATTAGAAAATTCTCCCTGTGTGTTGTGAAGACGTATTGTGCTGAAATCAATAAGACTGTTTAAAATTCAAAGACCTGCAAATCGTTCTGTTTGTCCTTTGATAGGGCCTGTGCTGATTAAAATGCTACCAAGAAAGCTTAATTGCTGCACTAATTAAGAAGTCTTTAATTTCTTTCCTAGGATATCGTTTGAAGCCGAGCTTGTACCAGTTCAGGGAAGGTATTTTCTTTCCTCCCTCTGCCCCCTCCTGGCCCCTCCCTTCCCCTTCCCCCTCCTTCCATGGCCCCGACGATATCCCTGTGAATGGAAACTAATAGAGAGAGTGGTCTCAGGGCTCACCATCTATTACTTAACAAAAATCGGCACAGAAGACAGAGTTCCCTGCAGTAGGAAATGCAGTTTTGAGAAGAGCTGTAAGGTTGCAGGAGACTGTGAGGAAATACAGAGTAGCTGTTGCAGCAAAAGTCCCGGTGAATACCTGGGTGACAACAGGCACTTTAGCCTGAAGATGAGGGCATCCTATTTGGTTAAAAGGGACAGTGACAAGGAAATGCTTCTGTTGAAACAGGGAAACATAAAAATGTACTTTCAAACCTGTGGTTTAAAAACGAAGAATAAATCTGTAGAAAGGTGGACTTAGAATTGGGATTTGGTGAGTATCATTTTATTTTCTAAGTTTAAAAACAGGAATTCTATGGGGATTCATTTTTGACCCTTTTTATAACCCAGGGAGGCAGAGCACTGTATTATATCCATTCCATCTTTATCTATTGACCTATTTTATTCACTGATTTCTCAAGTGGGGAAACTGACTAAATGATTTCACAAAGCTTTCTCTGTAATCAATAGTCATTTTTAAGGTTTATTCATGCTGCATTATAATTCTGGTAAATGACTGCAAAGTAGAAGATTGTAAGATAGATACAAATATTGACAAAGCCAGGATAAGTCATGTCTTTAAATCTTTAGGGCTTCAATATAGCAATTGATATAGTTAAGACTGAAAATGGGGATTTCATAGAATATAAAAATACTAAAATGATCGAGTAACTCTTAAAGGCAATACATATCTGAATGTTTCTTGAACATCTCAAAATTTCCTGAAAGCTTTAAGTATCCTCTCTTTACACATCACTAAATGAAACAGAAACAATTTAGGAATATGCAGAAAGGGGAACAAGAAAAGGCTCCCTGCAATTTTATTCTTTTATTTTTTTCCCCAAGTTCAATTAGAAGCATGCACAGAAAAATACAGATGTATATTTCAGATAGATACTGAATTCCTTTCAGTGACAGGACAAGGAGATAACATGCTTAATAGATTCAAAGGGAGACTTACCATTCCAAGCACGACGTCACTCTAATTATGTTTACTCTAATTGAAAGCAAGGTTTTTTGGAATCTGAAATTACTTTCAGAATTTTTTTTTAAATAATGCAAGTGGATCAAATGTTGATCACAAGCATTTCAATCTTTCAAAATGTATTGGAAAATTAAATGAAAAGTGGAGTTTGGTACAAACAATGCCCCAGGGCAAAAAACAACTAACACTAGATTTTCCAGTCCAGCCATAACACAAATCAATTTGAGCACACTTCTATGGCCAGACTGCCAGATTGTTATGACTGCTAATTCACTCAATCAAAGAGTGCATTAGCACACCCGGCACAAATAGCTTTAACAATAGGGTGCACTTCTGAACAATTCTAAGATATAGCACAACGGAGAAGTAAAGAGTAAGATCATTTTTACATCTGCATATGTACTAATGGACCTCTTCTTCAATAGAAAAAAAAAAAAAAATACAAACTTCAGGCAGAGGTTTATAAAACAGCTCTCCAAGTTTGGCAAATCTAGAAAGATAACAGGGTACCAGTAGTTGACTGACTTTGTTAAATGTTTCTCAGGAGAGAGTCCAAAATTGATGTTTGCCCTTCAGTAGTAAATCATTGAAGATGGAGAAATTATGCCAAGTAACTCTCTCAAGCCTTTTTAACTCAGTCACAGGGCCTCACCATCAGCTCATCAGATAAACTCCGACTACCTTAAGCAAAGACTTCTCTACTTTTATGCTTCCTGTCTCTGCTCTCCCCACTTGGGGTTCCAACTTCTGATTTAGAGTCTCACTTCTACAATCTCCCTCTTTTCCAGTTCCTACCTTTCCTCAAACAAGGAATAAGGCTTTTATCTCAAGGATAGTTCTCTAATCAGATGCAGAGAGCTTGGTGATAAATTACCTAAAGGACAGAAGGTGGGAAGCTGAACACGCTATAACTTGAAGCGCTCAAACTTTGTATTACAAACTTCCAGTCTTAATAAAGAAGTGGTTAAAATTATTATAAATAACTCAAACTTGTTTTTCAGCATGGAAATGCATGGGCCATATGTACGCTTACTGAATACATACAGTAATTACCCCATCATATTCACATTTACCTAGATGTCAGAACCAAATGGCACAATTTGACATCACTGTTTCCTCCCTCAATCTTCTATCCTCACCCCCTTTTCTCCTGGTTCAGAATGAAGGGGACATGTGGCTAAAAATACTTTGCTGATTGTGGAGCATATTGTAAGAAATCTCTAAACTCAAGTCGAGGGAGAAAAGAATAGTTAGAGGAGCAAAGAGGAGAACAGTTACAAAGAAGAAAATCATTGTGGACTGGTTTTCCTTATTCCACACTGCACCATTCCTATGACAAGTAGTCAGCTCTGCATAATAATTTAGTTACACTCACCCATCACTACATCCAGCACTAAGCATCTAATTCCATCTGTGGTCTATGGATTTGTATTAAGAGTTGTACAGGCAAATATTTGATAATAATAAAGTGAGATCATTTTAGAGTTGGATTGTAAAAGGAAGCCACAACAAAAATAGTATAAATTGAGATTAATTCCCTTCATTTCTTAAATCAGGCCATGATAAGGATGGCAGACTGTACTGAAGGTCAAAAAGTCAGGCAGATATTTAAATCCCTGGTTTTCTAGGAAACATTGGACCTTCAATTGCACCTTTTCATATATGCATTTTCTAATTGTCATACTCCTTTCTCTTTAAAAAGCCAAAAAGTCATTTTTCTCTAAAGAAGTTCAGTATTGGGACTCACTTGACATAGTTAGACAATAGTTGTACATAGTTGGGAATGGAGGTGGAAAGAAGTCATGTAGTGTAAATGCATGTTTAATTTAAAACATAAATTATGGTATAATTTGCAATGTTAGGAGAAATGTATTAAACTTGATTATAAAAGTTTATACTGATTCACTGTCTGCTTTTCTGAGGTTGTTTGTACTTATTATCGTGGTCTTTTTTCTTTCTCTTTGCTTTATTAAATAAAAGAAGAGGTCATTGTCCAGCAAATAGCCTATAAAAATTGTTCTATTTGAAGTCAGAAATTTCAAGGATTGTTAAAAAAGAATAAACTGTTTATTTATTTATTGCCCTTCAGAACAAAGAGGTTTTTTTTTTAAGTTGAAAGAATAACAATTGCCACCTTCCAGCTCAAGATCTTGTATGTCAAGTTTCAGCCCAGAGCAAATTTTTACAACAAGTTATAAACCCCCTGTAACAGAGGGTTTATTATAATGGAAGTGCTGACACAACCTTAACTATAGCGTTGTAAACGGCTATGCTATAATATCCATTAAGCAGAAAGAAAAATAAGCTGGCTGATCAATAATTTATACAAAGAGTACCAACTGCAGACATAATAACTGTAATGTTTGCAAAGCAATCTCTCTGCTCTCCAGGCCTAACAGTAAACGCAAACTAGCAACGCTGTTAATTTCCAACTCCTACAGATAAGAATACAAACAAATTACTTAAAATTATATTTTGCTCAACATTTAGCATGCCTCGATGGGATAAAATAAAATTTAATTATGATGCAACTTGTGCCGGATGCAAAGCTGTTTTGTTTCCCAGCACATTTTATTATGAAAGGACATTCATTTGGAACATCAATTATGGGGAAATAGTATGTTTCAGTGAGTTGACTTGGGTCAGGCAGGCTCTTCTAAGAGTTATTCAGACATGGAAACAGATTGACACTGTTTAACTTCAAAGAAAGTTACAGGGTTTTACAGAGCCACAACCTGAAATACAATCCTGCGAGCTCTGATCCGAGTCAACTGTCAGTAAAAACACACCTTGTTGTTAGAGTTCATGGGAAAAAAGACATTGGTTTAGAAAATGTGGCCATCATTAACAACCAGTGAATCCTGAAGTGCTCAATTAATGGCCAGCCTCCTTTGCGTAAAGTGAGATGAGTCATTTCTACCTAAAAATGGTAGACCGTAAGATGTGAGCATTATCTTCTTTTCTGGAAAATTCTGAAAAATAGAATTTAGTGGACATCCATGTTTGTTACAGCTTTGCCTTTTGTAGTGTTTATGTAGATGTGTCATTTTGATCATTTTGTTTCTGTTGATGGCTTTTAAAGCAAGAAAAGAGGATTTGAGAAGAGTCGAAGCAGGGAATGGAATTGAAAGATCCCAAAGTGCGCACGATGTACCTACTCAAGGCTGAACCGGACCATACATTTCTGAGGTTCACATATCCATCAGTCTTTTTGTCTGTTCATTTCCTGGGGGTGTGTGGAACCCAGTAGAACGAAGAGACTTTGCTATCAAAGTTGTAAAATGGTATATTACCCTGTGAGCAATTGCACTTGGAAAGGAACCAGTAATTTATATGAGAAGTGTTTAAGATTGCCTGCTCACTCAGTGATCCATGCCAGGTCAGTTCCAGTAATGCCAGAAAACAAAAGGAGGTGCACATCCCTGGGAAAGAGACACCTTATACGCCTTAAGAGCTCGTGAAGGGAAGCACTCAAATGCCATTTTCTCAAATGAACTGGTCATTACCATTTAAAATCCTGAGGGCTGTGAGACTGGGGTGGAGGGAAAGAATTTTTCTTTTGATTTAACAGGGCTCTGAAGTCCTAGTTTTTAAGGGGAACGTGTTTTGTTGTGACTGTCTCAGCCCTGTGCTTTAGCAAAGGTTAAATCCTGACACAGAAGTGCATTTTCGAACAGCAGAATGGAAAAGGATGAACACAACTGCTCTGAGAATGTGCCTGGCCATCTGAAAAATATACCAATGAACTTATTTACAAAACCAAAATAAACTCAGAAGCACAGAAAACAAATTATGGTTAACACAGGAGGTGGGAAGTGATGGAGGGGGAGAGATAAATTAGGAGTCTGGGGTTAAAATATATATGCTACATACATAAAATAGTAAACCACAAGGGCTTTCTGTAGAGTACAGTGAACTACACTCAATGTCTTGTAATAACCTATAATGGAAAATAATCTGGAAAATGTATATATATGCATGTATAATCACATCACTTTGCTGTACCCTTAAAACTAACACACGTTGTAAATGAACTCTACTTCAATTATAAATAAAATAAAACATTCTTTCAGCTTAGGTGTTCAGTCGTGTCCAACTGTTTGTAACCCCATGGACTGCAGCACGCCAGGCCTCCCTGTCCATCGTCATCTCCTGGAGTTTGCTCAAACTCATGTCCATTGAGTCTGTGATGCCATCCAACCATCTCATCCTCTGTCGTCCCCTTCTCCTCCTGCCTTCAATCTTTCCCAGCATCAGGGTCTTTTCTAATGAGTCAATTATTCACATCAGGTGGCCAAAGTATTAGAGTTTCAGCTTCAGCATCAGTCCTTCCAATGACTATTCAGGACTGATTTCCTTTAGGACTGACTGGATTGATCTCACTGAAGTCCAAGGGACTCTCAAGATTCTTTTCCAACACCACAATTCAAAAGCTTCAGTTCTTTGGCACTCAGCTTCCTTTATGGTCCAACTCTCACATCCATACATGACTACTGGAAAAACCATAGCTTTGACTACATGGACGTTTGTTGGCAAAGTAATGTCTCTGCTTTTTAATATGCTGTCTAGGTTTGTCAAAACTTTTCTTCCAAGGAGCAAACATCTTTTAATTTCATGGCTACAGTCACCATCTGCAGTGATTTTGGAACCTAAGAAAATAAAGTCTGTCACTATTTCCATTGTTTCCCCATCTATTTGCCATGAAGTGTTGGGACTGGATGCCATGATCTTCATTTTTTGAATGTTGAGTTTTAATACTTCAATTATAAGTAAAATAAAATATTCTTATACTTCAATAGAGACTAAATAAATTTAGAAATTAACTGTTAAAAATTACCAGCACAGAGAGTAATACATGCTCTGCTAATAATATCTATGCCAGGTTCTGAGTTGTTATTATTAATTTTTTGTTTGACTTGGTTATCTCATATCAACCCCTATATCCACCAGTTTACTGGAGAGGACTGTGGGACACTGGAAGAGTGCTGTATAAAAACTAGTTTCTGGGAATTCTTCACAGGCCTCCTTATTCTGGTGTAACATAATCAAAGTATGGACTCTGAGTGTACTGACATTGAAGGAGAAGGTTGCATCACTGCCATCCTCAGTCTCAAGCTTTCCCCATATGTTATAAAAACATTTTAGTTTTTGAACCAAAGTTCAATTCATTCACATGCCCAGCATAACCCCACTTGAGTGTTTAAAGAAGGAAGTAGGAAAACAATCATTTCCTATATAAGTCAGAATTTATAATTCATTGATTTGCTCAAGACTCAGCACATCCAGGAATCGTTGCAGATAATAACTATCACTGTGCATTCTGGTGGGTAAGGCAATTATATTAGGCTTTTACACTTGTTGATATGTTTCTCTTCAGGTGGTCTCAAGTCATTCCCATTCTTTTCAGACAGAGAATATAATGCTTAGCCCTTGCTGGGTGCTCAATAAAAGTCAGCTGGGTAATTAATACTGCTTCTACATTATGCCACTCATTTCCTTTGTCCCCAAATTGTGTAAACTGCTCATTCCCCAAATCCTATATCATTTGATTCAGACCAGGATATCGAAGACTCACAAAATTTAGTTATGCTCATTTCTGTTCTAATATGCCATCAAGTTAGAAAAATTCTTGAGGCAAAAAGCTAGAAATGCTAATAAATTGGGTTTCAAAGAGCTGGGAAAGATAATCTTAGTCCTATAACAAAGGTTTGCATCTGAGCCCCATAAAGAACATCTTCTTTTTTTAGTCATTCAGGAGTCATTGAGGAGTCTTCATCAAGACTGAAAATATAAATGAAAATAAACTCTAAAGGGGGCTTCTCTGGTGGCTCAAATGATAAAGAATCTGCCTGCAATGCAGAAGACCTGGGTTTGATTTATAGGTCAGGAAGATACCCTGGAGAAGAGAATGGCAACCCACTCCAGTATTCTTGCCTTGAATATCCCATGGATAGAGGAACCTGGCAGGATACAGTTCATGGGGTCGCAAAAGACACGACTGACTAACATTTTCGTTTTTCTTTATACTCTGAAGTGTTGCTACAGATGATGAGAAAAAGTAAGTTCGTGTGTGAAACTCTGCTTCCCAAATGTGAGTAAGCACAGAGGGTAAGCAATTATTTGTATAGTTTTTTTTTTTTTTTTTTTTTAACACTGCCATCACTTCAATATTCTTAACAAAACTCACTTATTTTTTAATATAGGTCACTGAGGATGTAAGAAGAAAAAGATATTCATGCTGATCAGAATTTCATATTATTATCTCAGTTGCATCTTTTGACTACAACATCATTGAAATTTTGTGTTAGGGGAGTCTGCAAATCCTTGGATTACAGAATTCATCACATCATTTCCTCTTCCAATGACCATGGTTTCCTCTTCCAGAAACCATCACAGCTGGTTCTGTTTCTCCTCTCAGAGCTCGGAGGCAACCTCAGAACATTCCCAGTATGGGCAGCCTCTCACCCTCAGCCCGCTGTACCCATCTGTGATCTTGCAAAAGAGGAAACTGACAATTAGCAAAATATGAGAGCTTCCCTTTATACTCACAGGAATTGAGGCTTAAGACAGGTATAAGATTCAAATCCTCATTGTTTTTTCCCCCAGCTATCCTTGAAGGAGACTACTGTGATGTAAGCAGAGGAAAAAGTTTTTTTTTCATTTCATGTATAAGGGAACTGAGACAATAATAGACTGACCTTTGGATCTAGACCAATACTTCTCTACCTATTTCTATCACCTGTATAACGCATTTCTATAAGGTCTAATAGAGCCATGAAATGTGTTCTCAGTGGGTGCTTGGATGTGCTTATGCACTACAATGCATCATGATTAGAAGGGAGACTTCTAAAAAGGAATTGGAGAAATACTGGAATTTTGAAGCTCTGAAATACTGGAGAAATACTGTTGTTTTAGGAACAAGATTTTAGCATCTTGAGAAATACTTAACCAGTACATAATATTAGAAAGTTAGTCAAACTGCAAAAGCCCTGGGGTTCCTTGGTTTTTGTGACTACCCCTGGTTTCCTTAGGTTAGACATGGCATTGTGCACGCCTACTCAGTTGCTAACTTGCGTCTGTCTGACTTTGCAACCCCATAAATTGTAGCCCTCCAGGCTCCTCTGTCCATGGACTTTCCCAGGCAAGAATACTGGAGTGAGTTGCCATCTCCTTCTCCAGGGGATCTTCGCAGCCCAGGGATCAAACCCATGTCTCCTGCACTGGCAGGTGGGTTCTTTATCACTGAGCCACCTGGAAAGCCCCAGAATATGGCAACATCCACCAATGAAAGTGGCTTGTTGAAGTGCTTTGCAGAATCAGCCATTACAGTGGCAGCTGATCTTGTAAATACATTACTTTTCTGTAGTATCTTACCAGACTTGGTTTGCTTTTCCACAGAGGACTAGACAGCCTCTTTCTCTTATCCTTTTTTTCAATCCTGATCTCAGAAAGGTCACTCTGCTTTTCCAAAAGATGATTCAAGGATCGCTCACAAGCAATTCCCAACAGAGCAATATCATGCCCTCCTGCTGCCCCATTTAAATTGTCTAAACTGCAGGGCTTTTTCATTTACTCTCCCTTTAGAGTGAAGCTGCAAAGCTGAGAAGACTTGAATGGCCTTATATCTTCAAAGAAGTGCCTTGAGCTCTGGAATGCCACAGAGTGGGAGAAACCACCGAACACCAGGAAATGTCAACAATGTGACAGGAACGCCTGGGCAGGTGATTAGAGCCTTACTTTAGGTATTTTCTAGAACAAGACTACCAACACAGTTGAATAAGAAATGGGTCTTTTTTCCGACAGAAACGAACTGATTTGGGAACACATTGTTAACAGTGCGTGCATAAATTTAAGGACACACTTTGCAGGTAATTCCTTATTATACTTTGATATTAAGTGATTTGATTGATATATTAATAACTATTACTAAAGAAGAATTAAAATTTACAAAAATATGAATTTCGGTCCTAATGTCAATAGAAAGCTCTGGACTTTGACCACATAAATCATTAAAAAAGACATAAGATCAAACTAATTTTAATAGCCAAAGCTCATTTACATTTATTGGTGGTCTATTTCAAGCTTATCTTAAAGGAGAACTAAAGTGTTCCGAAACACTATATGCCAAGAGTAGCATTTAGAAGTTTAGTTACTTCTGAGCACAGAATATGAAAACACAGAATTAATAATTATAATTGATAAACTTCATTGTAAATATAGTAGGTATTTGACGATGCATTCAGTAACTAAACAAAGCATTTTATATGCAAATATAAAGAAACTCCTGTCTTCAATGTTGATTTTAATCTTAATATTTAGAAATAATCATCATCAGTTTCTTGATAACTTTTCTTAATCAGAATGTCCTCGTAAATCTACTTGCTGAATATCCAAAGAAGCCTCCAATCAGGAACAGTCAAAAGCAAATACACAAAGCGATGTTTATACATACTGGATTTATGTGTGCTAATTTGGTTAGCCATCATAAACCATAAGACATTCAAAATCAACAACAAAAAATGCTGTATTTAAAGTCCTCTAACTATGAACTGTACTTACACTGTTCAGTTTTAAAGATCATATTTTCTATGAAAAGATACTTATATTTTTATAGTGTGATAATCTCATATTACAATATGATCAATAAAATGTCTTTTCATAGTTATTTAGACACACAAAAACAGTTTCAAGGAATTTCTTTACAACACCCATGCACACATGCCTATTTTCAGAATTTTCAAAATAGCAATTACTTCCTTAGATTTATAGCCTATAACCCATAGCAGTTTTGGTATCCAAAGCTGAAATACTTTTTGTTTCTATGTAAGTGATTTTAATCTAAAAAGCACTTAATAATCATAACAACACAGCAAAAGTTTGTTTCATAAACACTTTATTATCAACCTTTGTTTTCTGATACAATGCTTTAAAAATACCTTCTGTTGTATAAAGGACATTGTTGCAAAAAGGCAGTTCAAAACTTGTCCTTCCCTTCCTTTCATTGATCTGTTGCCTCTTAGGTAATATGAACAGCTGTCTCCAGCTCACCCACAGGCAAGCTGAACATAATAATAAGGTTGTATTACTGGCCTGTATCTATGAATGATTATACAGTGGGTGCCAATTCTTTTCCATTAAAGATAAGGTAACAAAGATACCATAGAGAAGTAAGCTGGTTAACAAAAACAAGGGAGTGCTTTCTGACTTTAAGATTTAGTTATTTCTCAGTAACCACAGAGTTTCTCTTTCAGTTGGGTTTCCAATAAGGTGAAGGTGCCCTCTGTAGGAGACTCCCAGTAAATGCTTTTTCTTTATATTTGGTTGACAGTGTACAAGCTTTCGGTCCCATTTTCCAGTTTATAAACAAACACAGTATCTGTGCTAACAAGTATGAGCTCTTTATAAATCTTAGAAGGAAATTAGTATAAAGCCTGCAATAGGCTATGCAAATCTAATGCCTTTCCAAAATGAGAGAAATCGGACACTAAAAAAGTTGTACAGCACATTGGTGTTGGCTATTTACTGACATCATGGTGTGTAATAGACTGGATGCTATAAATTCAGAGGAGTTGCTGAAAGCAGGAAGACAGAAGGTCTTTCTTGGCATGGTTGAGTGAATAGTGGATCTAAACAGAAGAATCCACATGCGGAAAGACACATTCGCCACCTAATAAATACACCTCCCCAAAAGGTCTTCTTATCTTCCCTTCTTATAAAGGTTACCATAATGCAGATTCATTATCAGTCCCACTGGGCAGCATATAGCTCAGTAAGAAATTGCTTTTGTTAGCATGCTCCTAGAAAGAGATTAGCTGTTTCACCAGATCTCTTGGGGCTCTTTGAAATTTTGGGAATTCTCTCTGTAATTTAAAATGGAAGTTAAAGCCAATGTGAATAGACTAGGGAAAATCTCACAAATTAAACCTCTCCATCTGGAAGTTTCTTCATTACTCATTGCAAAAGTACAGGCTGAATCACTTTTGGTCCAGGTAGGAGAAAGTTTACCAGCTATGATGCAATTACGTATACACTAATGCTTTAAGAATTATGCATTTCATTTGCAAAGAAAAAGCCTAAAATTTAAATTCAGAGCAACAATTTGGATTTAATTTTCAGTTTTTATTCACTTTGCATATTGCTTAAAGTTTATCACTAAAGTGATCTATTTATACTTTTCTGGACTATGACTTTAGCCCCTGTGGAATGTGTGTAGGAGAGGCTGGTATCACCTGTATTATAAATTAGAGGATGAACAAATGGGGAATATCTGCCTCCTTTTACCTACCCGACTGCATTTGTCCTTCAGTATCAGTTCAAGCATCCCCTTCTCGTAGATCCTGGGTCCATACCTCAACTGACTGGCACTGGGTCCATACATCAACTTAAGCAATAACACTTACGGAGAGATTACTATAGCCTGGCACTCTGATAAACATTTTATATACATTATTTAATCCTTGCAGTACATGAGACTGGTAGGCAATTACTATTACCCCAAAGAAAACATAAGGACACTGAGGCTTGAGAGGTTGAATTACTTGTCCAGTCTACCTCAGGAACTGCTTTCTCTCCCACTACGATACACTTTCTTCTGAATCTCACTTATTTTCCCACCTGACTGTCTTTCACACGCTCAACTTACTTGCATCTCCGGCTTCCTAACACAACTGTCTGATGAGTCCCCAGCCAGGACTCTCACAGCAATCTGCTGTCCCTCTGGATGATCGAGCATTGCTAAAGATGCTCCCACAGCTATGCAGATTGGTATCCTTAATTACTCATGACTCTTGGATGCCAGCTTTCAATTTAAGCTAGTTTATCCAGAAAGGGTGCTGAGTAAGCTCACATCATGTTAATAGGAGGTCAGGGCTCCAGTTGGTCTCAGAGATGAGTAGAGCCAGAGAAGAAAATTCCACCTCATAGCATGTCTGACCACTAAAGACACATTTTTTTCTAGATGCCTTCCTCAGTTTCTCAGTCTGGCTTCTTCCACATAGCTGAACTCATGGTGCCTAGTGGCTACCATGCCCAGTGCTTCTGATCCACTACCAGAGGATGGACTGAGTTTGGCTTTCCTGATTCCTAAGGTCAGAAATCCAAGATAAGGCTCTGATTGGATCTTCTTGGAGAAGTTATATTCTGGATGAAAGAATTTGTCAAGGGCAGTATTAGATAGTGGTTAAGAATGTAGCGATTCATGGAATCGCAAAGAGACAGACACGACTGAGCGACCGCACTGAACTGAACTGAACTGAACTGAAGAATGTATGGGGTGTAAAGTAACAAAGCTAGAATTCAAAACCCAGTCTGTGTGTGACTCAGGGCCAGTTTACATTCTGTGCCTCAATTTTCTTATCTGAACAAAAGGAGATAATAATTGTACCTACTTCATTGCATTTTTATGATAATTAAATAAGTTAGCTTAAAAAAAAAAAAAACTTTGACTATAGTGCCTGTTGTTTAGTGGCTAAACAATAGTGACTCTTTATGACCCCATGGACTGCAGCACACCAGGCTTCCCTGTCCTTCACTATCTCCTGGAGCTTGCTCAAACTCATGTCCATTGAGTCTGTGATGCCATCCAACCATCTCATCCTCTGTCGTCCCCTTCTCCTTCTGCCCTCAATCTTTCCCAGCATCAGGGTCTTTTCCAATGAGTCAGCTCTTCCCATCAGGTAACCAAAGTATCAGAGCTTCAGTTTTAGTATCAGTCCTTCCAATGAATATTCAGGGTTGATGCCCTTTGGGATTGACTGGTTTGATCTCTTTGCTATCCAAGGGCCTCTCAAGAGTCTTCTCCGGAACCACTCCATAAGTATTATTTGAGAGCATCAATGTATTAGTTATCACTGATTGTTCAGGTCTTGAGGTTGAGAAAAATATCCACTCACAGTTGACTCACTGTAGCCAAATAGGAAGAGTAATTTAAAAGCATTGAAACTCCTTCATTTGAGGGATATGTTGAGTGTGGGGGCTGGGAATTTTTCTAGAAGGGGGACATTTTCCTAGAAGAAAGGCTGAGAAGTGCTAGACAGACAAATTATCAGATGCCAGCTATACAATTATGAAAAATATATCATCTCCTGTACCAATGAAAGGCCATCAACAATCCTTTTGTGTGCCTTTGATCAACTCCATGTCTTCTTTCCTTCAGTGATAATTCTAAAACTTCTTCTAATGCTAAACCTTACTCCTCATGTTGTTGTTTTAGTTGCTAAGTCGTGTCCAACTCTTTAGTGATGCTATGGACGATAGCCCACCAGGCTTCTCTGTCCATGGGATTTTCCAGGCAAGAATTATGGAGTGGGTTGCCATGCTCTCCTCCAGGGGATCTTTCTGGTCCATGATTAGAACTGTCTCCTGCACTGGCAGGCAGGTTCTTTACCACTGAGCCATCATGGAAGACTTATTGCTCATGTACTCAATCTATATTCTCTAATGATAGTCCTTTTGGTGTAACAGGAAATTCATGATTGTCAAGTCTTCACCTTTTCTTGCTTGGATGCAGCTAGAGCCCTCTGCTGACTCCCTTTTCCAACATTGCCCTTCATCCATCTACAGTATTTTCTGATCCATACTGAAACTTCAATAGATCTTCCAGATAAATTTGGTCATGCAGTCCATAGACTTAAAACTCTTCAATGACATTTCTTGCCTTTCAAAACAAAGTCCAAGGTAGTACTGAGCCTGACCTAGAAACCTTTTCCTCTCCTGTTTTGTATTTGAATATTCTCATGTGTGATTTTTATTTTAGAAAGTCTAAAGTACTGAATTTGTAAATTAAAGCATACTATTCCTATGGTTAAAAATACTTCCATTGCTTCTTTTGACTTTGAATAGCACTCTGTTCTCTCTTGATAGTGTTTTTCATAACTTTTAATATTTTTAAAGTTTTAAAGATTGTTAACTTCTTTATTGTGTAACTGTATCTACTAGTAATAAATTCTTTTCTCACATTTCCATTTTATACCTTACTCTGTTCTCTAGTGGAGTGATTACATATAGAAGGTATACAACATTCATTGAATGATAAATAGCCTACTATATATAATATGTATATTCTGTGTTATTTCATATATCTTGTTTTTGTTTATGAGTACTTCTTCCAGAATATATTTGCTTAGCTAACTCTTTCTCTCCCTTCAGGAAAACTCTCTAAGAAAGATTCTGTAAACCTGCAAACAAGCAAATTATCTCACATCTATGCTGTTGCATTTTACTTTATATCCTTTTCTATATCTCTATTTTATTATTTATTATTAAAATTATTATTATTTGTGTGTCTGTCTTCATTAATGATAAGGAATGGATCTCAATCATATTCTAATCATCTCTTAACATGATGCTTAACATATAACAACCCTCAAATTGAAATTTGCTTTATGATACAGATTAATTTCCACCTGAATGACAAATCTTGGATGAATAAAATATTAAAGGATAAATGATCTAAATAGGTGTATTCTACCTCTTCTTTGATAACTTTCTTAATAATTTGAGCCTAAATGCTTTTCTTATCATTTATTTTATATACTATTTAGTTACTAATTCAATGTCTTGTGAAATATACTAATACCATTACCTTCAACTACTATTTTCACCTTGGACAGTGTAGATTTCCAATGGATTTTATCTCATTTTTTCACCCCATCAGCTAGAGAATAGATATAGCTGATGGGGTGAAAAAATAATAAATAAAATGGAAAATGCACACATGCATATAACAACCATGTGTTCATTTGATTCAATCTGGATAAATTTTAAGTACATATAAATTTAGAGACTACTGGTTTACTATTATAGTTAACTTTTCTTCATAACAGTAAAACCCAGAACTTTGTGACTCAAGAAAACCCACAATTTCATTTATTTTTGTGTTTTTATGGGACTGCTGGGATGGTACTTTTGGTCTGGGTCAGCTCAGCTGGGTTGTATGGTCTACAGCAACTTCTTTATATGTCTGGTAATGAGCAAATTAGTTCAGCTATGATTTTCCCAGGCAGTTGTCTTAGCTGTGAGTATTGTACATTTTAACTGATGGACATATGCAAAACATTCTCTAGGTAGGACTGAATTCTGTCTCTCAAATTCACATGTTGAAGTCTCAGCACCCAATGTGACAGTATTTGGAGACAGAGCATCTAGGAGGTAATTAAGATTAAGTGAATCATTAGGCTGTGATCTTAACCTGATAGGATTGGTCACCTTATAAAAAGAGGAAGATAGAGAGAGAGGAAAGGCTATGTGAGGATACAGCAAGGAGGCAAGTGTACACACCAGGAAGGAAGGTCTCCCTAGACGCCAATCTTCTGGCACCTTGAACTTGGACTTCTCAGCCTCCAGAACTGTAAGAAACAAATTTCTGTTGTTTAAGCCACCCAGTCTATGATATTTTGTTATGGCAATCTGAGCAGACTAAGACACTAGGTATACACCTAGAAGCAGACTTGCATGATTGTAGGGTGTACACATTTTCAAATTATTAGGTGGGGTCAGGCTGTTTTCCAAATAATTATATCAATTTACATTCCAAAAGTTGTTCTACATCTGTTATAATACCTGATAATATGAAACTTTTGAAATTTTGGCAGCCAGGTGGATATGAAATGGTGAATAACTGCAGTTTTAATTTACATTTCCATTTTACTAAGATTGAGATTTTTCTCATTTATTAGTTGGGCTTTTGGACTTTCTTCTTTGTCAAGTGTCTGCTTTTTTGTCCTTTAAGAATTGTACCATTTATGGTTTTCTTTTTGATGCATATAATTTATATATTCTGAATGCTAATCCTTTGGCAGTTGTATGTATTGAAAACTTATTTCCCTCAGTCTATGACTTGTATTTTCTTTGGGACAGTTTTTGATGAACATTCTTCATTTTAATGTAGTCAAATGTATATCCTTTTTCTTTACAGATTTCTCTTTTTATGTCTTGCATACAAGATTTTTGCTATGCCAAGAGCACAAAATTATTCTTGATTTTTCTAAAATTTTATTTTTCTTTTATACATTTAAGCCTTTTTAGTACAGTGGAAACAGGTAAGTTTCACAGCAGAGATAAAGAGGTGAGGAGAGATTGGCAAAGGGTGTTGCTACTGGCATCTAGTGAATTGCGGTCAGAGATGCTCTCAAAAATACTACCATGAAGAGGTTACCTTCTCACAGCAAAGTATTATCCAGGCCAAATATCAATAGTGCTGAGATTGAGAAATCCTTAGAGTAATGGTGTCTGTAACTCAATTTTAGCCATTATTCTTTTTTAAAACATTTTATTTATCTTTATTTGGGGCTGTGCTGGGTCTTCATTGCTGCACGTGGGTTTTCTCTGGTTGTGGTGAGAGGGGCTACTCTCTAGTTGTGGTGCGTGAGCCTCTCATTGCAGTGGTTTCTCTTGTTGCAGAGCACAGGCTCTAGGGCATGGGAGCCTCAGAATTTGCAGGACATGAGCTCAGTGGCTGTAGCACATGGGCTTAGTTGCTCCAATATGTGGGATCTTCTAGGACCAGGCATCTGACCAGCACTCCCTGCATTGCAAGGTGGACTCTTTAATGGACCACTAAGGAAGCCCCTAACTAGTATTCTTACATATTTTATGTGTGCTTAAAAAGGAAGTATACAACTGTGAGCATAATTGGTTTCTGTGCTCTATGTACCTTGTTAATTTTGTGGTTCAGTTTTCATAATCTTACTGATGTTTTGACTATATGATTTATTATTAAGAAAATTGTACTGAAATCTCCCATTTTCTGGATTAGTCTAGTTCTTATAGTTCTATAATGTCTTGCTTTAAACACTTTGAGGTCTGTTGTTAGATGATATAAGGTGAGAATTCTATCTTTCTGGTGATTTGTAATGCTTATTATTTTCTCTGCTAATACATATTTCCTCAAGTCTATTTTGTCTAATATATCTTTATAAACACATCTTATCTTTAAAATTTGTTTAGTGTTCATCAGTTATAATATTTATAATCCATTTATTTTATCTTTTCAGGACTGTTATGTTTTAGTGTGTCTCTGTAGACACTATGGAGCTGCTGACTTTGTCCCTTTCTTCCTTCCTGTTTTTCTCCTTTCTCTCTCTTTCTTTCTGTTACCAATTGATATGTTTTTTTAATTGCAGTAAAATACATATACCATAAAATGTATCATTCTAACTATTTTTAAGTGCATACCCTGTGGCTCACTGGTAAAGAATCCTCCTGGCAATGCAAGAGAGGCAGGAGACACAGGTTTGACCCCTGAGTCAGGAAGATCCTCTGGCGGAAGAAATGGCAACCCACTCCAGTATTCCTACTGAAAAATCCCATGAACAGAGGATCCTGGTTGTGTACAGTCATAGGGTGGCAAAGAGTTACACAAGACTGAGCACACATATGCACACATGCACACACAGTCACTTTAACTATATGTATATTTTCATATGTCAGATCTCTAGAACTTTTCATCTTGCAAAACTGAAACAGTTCTCCATTTCCCCTTTGCTCAACCTCTGGTAACCACATTGCCCTTTGTTTCTTCAGACACCTCATCTAGGTCAAATCATTTGGTATTTGTCTTTTTGTGAATGGCTTATTCCACTTAGCATAATGTCTTCAAGATTCATCCATGTTGTAGTATATGACAGGACTTATTTCTTTTTTGAGGGTGAATAATATTTCATTGTATGTATACTCCACATTTTCTTTTTTCTGAAAGAATGCATTTATTATTATTTTAAATAAAAAATTTCCCAAAGTCTTTGCTATGTACTTCAGTACAAATAGCACTTCAATATGGAGGGGGATGTTAAATAGTTTCAAACAGATGGAAATGAAACATATTTGGAAAATGTAAGTTCAGATTTTTTAACAGACACCATTCCCTATATGTGATAGCGAAGTCATGCTTAATAATCTTCATTTAAGTCTTGATCAATTATTTTTAGATTTTTATTGGTGTATACTTACTTTTCAATATTGTATTAGTTTTTGCCATGCTGCTAAGCTACTAAGTCACTTCAGTAGTGTCCGACTCTGTGCGACCCCATAGACGGCAGCTCACCAGGCTCCGCCATCCCTGGGATTCTCCAGGCAAGAACACTGGAGTGGGTTGCCATTTCCTTCTCCAATGCAAAAATTAAATCAGCCATATGTAAACATACATCCCCTCCCTCTCAGATCTCCCTCCCATCCCACTCTCATCCCACCTCTCGAGGTCATCACAGAGCATCTAGCTGAGCTCCCTGTGCTATACAGAAGATTCCTACTAGCTATTTATATATATATGTCAATGCTGCTCTCACAATTCATCCCACCCTCCCTTTGCCTCTCTTTGTCTGCTTGGCCAATGAATTTTTCTAGTACTTTTCAAAACTTAAAAAAGATTTATTTAAGGATAATTAAGTTTGTCTTAAGAAATGACAATTGCCAGCAATTGTACTAGTTTTTGGCAAAAACAAAACATAATAATAATATAGGAAACCAGAAACACCATATGTGATATTTTAATGCAGATGTTTCTTCATTCCCTTTTAAAGAAAAACTCTTGAAAATCTTTCCCCAGGTAGGGGGAGGTCAGAAGTATTTTTAAGAATCTGAGTGGTTCCCTTCTCCTTTGCACAATGGCAACCCACTCCAGTACTCTTGCCTGGAATATCCCATGGACGGAGGAGCCTGGTGGGCTGCAGTCCATGGGGTCGCGAAGAGTCGGACACAACTGAGCGACCTCACTTTCACTTTTATGCATTGGAGAAGGAAATGTCAACCCACTCCAGTGTTCTTGCCTGGAGAATCCCAGGGACGGGGGAGCCTGGTGGGCTACCGTCTGTGGGGTCGCACAGAGTCGGACACGACTGAAGCGACTTAGCAGCAGCAGCAGCAGCAGGCCCTAGGACACATTCTCCTAGCCCTCACTAGGCTGGGGTGGGCAGTTGGCTCCTCCTTATGTTGAGACTCCAAAACCCCGTTTGATTACTTTCTTGTGCAAAGATTGCTTTCTTTGCAATTGTGTCATCTAGAGAAAAAAAAAATATTGCTTTCACTTTAATGAGAGGTAGGTAATGTTACCTGCTTACTCTGCTTACTTTGCTTTTACTTGAGAATGCTGTAAACCTTTTTACTTGAAGTCTTACCTGGGAACAAATTTCTCTCATTAGACAGATTCATAGTCAACATGACAGCATTGAAAGGATAGCTCAAGTCCCATCTCCAAACTCTCATCACCCCTAAAACTTCAGAACAGCTCAGCTTCTGTTCCCATCGAGCCCATGTCATATGATGTTATGAACAGTCAGAATTGGACTGTACCTGGGCTTTTTATATTTTCTTTATTCATTTATACATTGATGGACATTTATATTGCTTCCACCTCTTAGTTATATTCAACAATGTTGCAGTGAACATGGATGTGCAAATATCTCTTCAAGATCCTGCTTTCAATACTTCTGGATGTGTGCCAACAACTGAGATTCCTGGATCACATGGTTTGTTGTTCAGTCACATAGTCTTGTCTGACTCTTTGTGACCCCATGGACTGCAGTGTGCCTGGCGTCCCTGTCCTTCACTGTCTCTGGGAGTTTGCTCAAATTCATGTCCATTGAGTCAGTGATGTTATCGAATTATCTCGTCTCTGTAACCCTCTTTCTTTTTGCCTTCAATTTTTCCCAACGTCAGGGTCTTACATGGTTTACCTATTTTTAATTTTTTGAGGAAATTTAGCATTGTTTCCCACAGTGGTTGTATCATTTTAACATTCACACCAGTAGTGCATAAGAGTTCTGATTTTGTACATTCTACCAGCACTTATTCCCCACCCCCATTGTTTTAGTTAGTAGCTCTCCTATAACATGTGATTTTGATATACATCTGACATATATCAATGTATATCAAGGGAATTTGATATACATTTCCCTGATATTTAGTGATGCTGAACATCATTTCATATACTTGGCCATTTGCGTATCTTCTAGGAATGTATCTTCTAAAAATTAATTTTATTTATTTATTTATTTTTGGCTATGATAGATCTTCATTTGCTGTGCCCAGGCTTTCTCTAGTTGTGGTGAGCAGGGGCTACTCTTTGTTGTGATATGCAGGCTTCTCATTGAAGTGGCTTCTCTTGTTATGGGGTACAGGCTATAGTCATGCAGGCTTCTGTAATTGCAATCCATGGGCTTTGTTGCTCTGTGGCATGTGAGATCTTTCCGGACCAGGGATTGAACTGTGTGTCTGCTGCATTGCAAGATGAACTTGTAATCACTGGAGCACCAGGGAAACCCTGGAGTATATCTTTCATTCTGTTGAGCTGTAGGATTTCTTTATATATTCTGACTCGCAATATGTATGTTTTGCAAATGTTTTTTTTTTCCCACTTTTTCATTTACTTTTACTCTATCCTTCCCTCTGCTATGTAGAAACTTTTAAGTTTGATATAGTTCCATTTATCTATTTTTTGTTGTTGTTGCTATTATTGTAGCTGTTGTGGTTATGATGTCATATCTAAAAAATCACTGCCAAATCCTGAAACTTTGGTCCTGTGTTTTCTTCTTTTGTAATTTCACAGTTTTAGGTCTCCCATTAAAGTCTAATTCCTTTTGAGGAGTTAACATTTATTTCAAATCCAGGTAGGTATCCAGGTAGGTATGCTTTGTCTTTTATATAAGTCATTCAGTCCAATTACATGTACTGAAATCACTAATATTTTGATATTTATATCTATCATCTTACTTTGTGGTTTTATTTGTACCACCTTTTAAATTTTGTACTTTCTTCTCTTGCCTTTTAATTTCTATTTATGGCTTACTTGAATCAAACAGCACTGTGATGGCTGCCAAATAGTGCTCATCTATTTCCATTATTCCTCCTATATTTACAAGTTGTCATTCCATTGTAAAAAGGAGCTTTTTCTTCTTCCCCAAGTATTTATTACTCTATTTAAATTATTGTAATCCATTTATTATTCTTTATTTTCATGTTACAATAGGCCCATTTTGACATGCTGCTATCATTCTTTGGAAGTTCCGTTATTTTTGCAAGTCTGGTTCCATCTTGTACTTTTCATGCCCCAGTCCTGGAGTGAGCTATTTCTCCAAGGAATTCCAGTCCTTTATGGATGACTATATGTAGGGAACCAAGATCTGGACATTCAATGTGTCCATTGTTATGTATGTTTCATTTCTAAGTTCTCTCAGTAAATAAGGTAGGGAATGCATGTTGTATAGGCATATTTATAAAAAATATAATTAGAAAAAAAAACATTTGTCACACACAGATTTATATTTCTATATCTATTTCTATCTATTTCTAATGTCTGAATATTTATATATGTATCTGTATACATCTATAAATCTTTGTATCTATTTAAGTCTCTATCTGTCATTTATCTATCCTCTGAGTTTATGTATTTCCATTCTTAATCCAGTAATAACATTGTGTTAATTCTGGCTTAGTTTCCCCACTCTGTGTTCTGATAAAAAGAAATCTGACTTCCATTATCCTCAATGTTATTCACTTACTTGTCCAATCTTCTTGTATGTAACTGATACCCCCAACATGCTAGCTATCTTCATGGTCTTGGCCTTTCTGTTGTGTTCTCAGATTACAGTCTTGCCACTACCTCCTCTGTTGACTGCTCAGCCAACCCCAACTCCATCTCCTGAGCCAAACTGCAACCTCACCCCCACCAGTTTCTGATATTTCTTTGAACCCCAAGACACCACCACTTTCTTGACTCCTCCACGTTTTTCAGCCTTGGCCATGTTCCACAAGTAGCAAAGGAAAGAAAAAGAGGGAAAAGAAAGCATGGTCAAGAAATCTGAAGCTAAAATTTATCTGTGTGTTTAAATGCTCACAGAATAAGACAGATTTTAGTGTTCTGCTTCTGCCCTGAATTTCCCCTTTTCATTTATTTCTTGGTCTCAGAATATCTTACTTTCTCACCAACTAATGGCTGTGTTTAAGAAGTTTTTTTAAAAATTACTTATCCAGAAGTTTTAGTTGTTTTCAAAGGTTGACCTGGGTATTTGGTTTTCTGTAATGCCAGAGATGGAGTTGGATGTATATATGTAAATGTAATATCTGAGGTTTTAACATTTTAACCAAATGGATGAATTTTGAAATTAGTCTCCAGGGCAACTGAGTACTGGGGGGCAATCAGTATTTTCCAAGGTACCTTGACCACTCTACTGAGTTAATTCTTGGAAGTGGGGAGCAGAACATGAAGGAATGTGTGTAGATCCATCAACATATGACTCATTCTCATATCCCATGAATTAAATGCAGAAATATTTTTAAAATTATTTAAAATTACATTGGGAAGTATGAAACAATTATGATCTCAGGTGGAATATTCCAACTACATAGCTCTTAGTTTAATACTTACAAAGCTTGGCCATACAAACTTTTAATTGTCTAATATAGAAATCTGGGAAGATAGTGATAACATTTGGATAAAGCATGACATACAGATCACAAAGAATGACTCTCATATATTTTCCTGTTGCCATAGGATAAGAAAATAAGATGCTTGAAAAAGCAGAATTTGTCTCTACAAAGAAATATTGCATCTATTCAATCAGTGATCTCAATCTTTATTTCTAGAATTGGAACAGTTTCTCCTAATAAAGTGGAATAAAGAAAAATAAAATGTGAATCCGTGGAAGTTATTGGTTCATTTAAAGTAGAAAATCCAAATTAACTTCTTACTCTTATTCTCCTCCTTCCAACAATGACATTACTCTCTGCTTATTTTTGCAATTAAGATAGGAAGAGGACTAGTGGAAAATTCAGAGTACAAGAAAAAGTCTGGACTCTCAAAATTTTTAGAGTATGTCTTTGGAAAAGTCACTTAGGATAGAATTTCTTTCCCAATTTCAAGGAAGCAGGCCCTTGAGAAGGAAAAGGAAATGGAAACCCACTCCAGTGTTCTTGCCTGGAGAATCCCAGGGACGGGGGAGCCTGGTGGGCTGCCATCTATGGGGTTGCACAGAGTCGGACATGACTGAAGTGACTTAGCAGCAGCAGCAGCAGCATTCTCAGGACTCAGTTGCCCTAAGACAGTTCAGTGCATTCTTCTAGTCTCCTAGTCACTGTCTTATGTGCAGAGGTGGTAGGGATGGACTTTAGGGGTACAAAGAATCTTGGCATTCTCATTTGTGAGAATGAGAATTTGTGCATTCTCATTCATCACATCATTTGTGATGCTTAGACAGAAGTACA
This sequence comes from Bubalus kerabau, assembly GCF_029407905.1. NCBI lineage: Eukaryota > Metazoa > Chordata > Mammalia > Artiodactyla > Bovidae > Bubalus > Bubalus kerabau. The sequence goes on from NC_073635.1 coordinate 47,118,917, forward strand.
GACTCTCTCTGTCTACAGGTGGCAGTGGGGAGATGTGGTCCTGATTGTTTCTGGCACATTTAGCAATCCTGTTGGAAAAGAGACTTGAGTTGAAGCAGGTATCCTGGAGAGCAGAGAAGAAAGAAAGAAAAAGTCTCCACTAAATCTGCCAACCATGGAGCCCACCCTATCTCTGTACTTCCAACTACTGTAGCTAATAAACTCACCTTTTTGTTTGGGTTTTCTTGATCCTCACAACATAAGAAAGTACCCAGTCACAGCAACACTGAAGAAAAAAAGCACAATAGAATGAAACCAAACCAACCAAGGTTATAAATCATGAAAAAATTTTTCTATGACAAGATAAGAATTAGAAAAAGAATATCATGCCTTGCAAAATGTGGTCAAATGATAAATCTTTTTGTAAATAGGTTTTATGATTTTTTGGTCAAAATGAATAATGAGCAACAATAGCTTATTAACTTTCAAAAAACATGCATTAAAGGAGAAACACAATGGCAGATCCAAAGTGGTTTAGGCAAATTTACCCTTATACAATTAAATACATAGTATCTTCATTTTCTGAATGTTGAGTTTTAAGCCAGCTTCTCCTTCACCTTCATCAGGAAGCTCTTTAGTTCCTCTTCGCTTTCTACTGTAAAGGTGGTATCATCTGCATACCTGAGGTTACTGATATTTCTCCTGTCAATCTTGATTCCAGCTTGTGCTTCATCCATCCCAGTATTTCACATTATATACTCTGCATATAAGTTAAATAAACAGGGTGGCAATATACAGCTTTGACATATTCCTTTGCCAATTTTGAACCAGTTCATTGCTCCAAGTCTGGCCTGGGCTGTTACTGTTTAATAGGAAAGCATCTCTGTTTAGGGAGATGAAAAATTTTGGAGATGGATGAATTGTTGGACAATGTTGTAAATGTACTTAATGCCTCTGAAGTGTACAATGAACCATGGTTAAATGATAAACTTTATAGTGCATATGTTTTACCCTATTTATATGATGCATAAATTCAATTATAAATGCTTCCAGTTTTTCCCAACAATGAGAGTCTATGTGGGATGGCCAGCAGGAATGAACAGAAGCCAGATGCAGGCTCATGAAGGGCCAGACAAGGCAACATGTGCTTCGGTCAGGATAGATTGTCTCTCTCTTTCTCTTTTAAAAATGCTTTACTACTTTATTTAATGTGCAGAAAACATCGCTATCTAACTGACATGACTTCAAAGCAACTTACTTAAAAAAAATACTAGACATGATTTGATATCACGTATATGTGGGATATAAAAAAATTATACCAATGAACTTATTTGCAAAACTGAAATTGTCTCACAGATATAGAAAACAAACTTATGGTTACAAAAGAACAAAGAGTGGAGGGAGGGATAAATTAGGAGTTTTGGATTAACAGATACATACTACAATATATAAAATAGATAAGCAAGGACCTACTGTATAGCACAGGGAACTATACTCAGTATCTTGTACCTATAATGGAAAAAAATCTGAATATTTTAATGTGGTTGTTCAGCCACTAAGTCATGTCTGACTCTTTGCGACCCCATGGACTGCAGCACGCCAGTCTCCTCTGTTGTTCACTATCTCCCAGAGTTTGTTCAAATTCACGTCCATTGAGTTGGTGATGCTATCTAACCATGTCATCCTCTACTGCCCCTTCTCCTTTTGCCCTCAATCTTTCAATATTAATATATATATTATATACTCAATATTAATATATATATTCACTTTGTTGTACACCTAAAACTAATACAACATTGTAAATCAACTATCTTCAATTTTTAATTAACTTATTTATTTTTAATTGGAAGATAATTGCTTTACAATATTGTGTTGGTTTCTGCCATATAGCAACATGAATCAGCCATAGGTATACATATGTGCCCTCCCTCTAGAACCTCCCTCCCACCTTCCAGCCCATCCTACCCCTCTAGATTGTCACAGAGCACCAGATTTGACCTCCCTACCTCATACAGTACTGAAATATATACATTACCATACGTATTAATAATATTAGATAGCCAGCAGAGATACAATTCAGTTTTTAAAAATTGCTAGACTTCAATATCTAGATATACTATAATGGGGAACTTTGGCATCAATGAATCTCCAGACAAATGAAAATATTAATTTCAATTTGGGAACAATCATTTATTTGCCCACTTATAATGTGAATTCTAAGTTAAAGCATTGCCAGGTAACCTAGGCTCCAGCCTAGGCTGGAAATTCTCCTGGAATGGAGATTTTATTGCTTCTTGAGACAGCATATTCTATTACCTTTACCTAGCTGGGATCACTGGAATGTGCCTGTAAATTGGGCAGAAGCCCACAGTCCTCATCCCATCCATACATCAAATTCAATTTTCATAGGATAATAATACTTTTATATTTATTGAGTTCTTACTATCAATATATGCCAACACAATGCTAAATGCTTTAAGTGCACCATCTCATGCTATCCTCATAACAACTGTAGGAAGTAGTTGTGTTTTTATCTCTACAGGCTTCCATTTTTATAGGAGAATTGTTAGCTTTTATGCAAAAAGAAGAAGCTACAAGTATATCTTCTCAAGGGGCTCCCCTGGTAGCTCAGATGGTAAAGAGTCTGCCTGTCCTATGGGAGACCCAGGTCGTATCCCTGGATTAGGAAGATCCCCTGGAGAAGGGATTGGCAACCCACTCCAGTATTCTTGCCTGGAGAATTCCATGGACAGAGGAGTCTGGTGGGCTACAATCCATGGAGTCGCAAAGAGTCAGATACAACTGAAGGACTAACGATTTCATTATCTTCTCAAAGAGTGTTCATGATCTGGTCATCTGCTTGCATTAAAGCAAACTAGATCTCTATTCTCTGCTTCAATTTCTTCCAAATATCCTGTATATTGGTAATGCTGGAGGACACAAGCATGAAGAAAATTTATAATCTTGATCACTTTCCCCAAACGTAACATAATGAACCTCACTTGCAGAGTTCACAGCATTGATTCTCCTGATGCATAGAAACAGAGCTCACTTTCTCTTTTTAATTTAAATAAACTATTGAGATCTCCTATTGTATTTCTTTTATTATAGTCACTGCATCTCTGATGAACGTTCTGTTTTCCACATTTAGACTAAACTTCTTAACTTTCTTGTCAGCAGTGACTATTTCTCACTAATCAAATAAATTTTTAATAGTTAATTGGGACTCAATATTATAATTCTTGTGATTTCTAAAAATGCCTGGATTTTATATTTAACTTGTGGTACACAGATGAGACACAATTAAATGAAACAGGTTTCTATTTTCAATCAGACTCAGATATACAAAATATGAAGATACAATTAGATTCTGATTTAAAAATATTTTTCATACATATGCTTATCCTTTATCCCTCTGTGTATTATTATGTAATGTGGATTCATGAGAAAGAAACACATGATACATGGAGGGTTCAAGAAACCCAAATGATTAAAACTTGAAATATTTTGTTCTACCACTGAGAGTACTCTTGACTTAAAATATTTTATGTGGACACCAGTTTCTTTGTATTTCTTTATGTTCCCTCCATTCCTCACTACTAGATTTTTAAGATTTTTTTTAAATGTATGTATTTGTTTTTGACTATGCTGGGTCTTTGCTGCTGTGTGGCCTTTTCTCTAGCTGTGGTGATTGGGCCTACTCTATAGCTGTGGTACATGGGCTGCTCATTGCTGTGAGTTCTCTTGTGGAACATGGGCTTTCGGGTGTGCAAGCTTCAGTAGTTGGGGCACGTGGACTCAGTAGTTATGGGTCCTGGGCTCTACAGTACAGGCTCAATAATTGCGGCACAGGGGCTCAGTTGTTCCACAGCGTATGTGATATTCCTGGACTGGGATTGAAGCCATGTCTCCTGCATTCACAGGTGGTTTCTCTACCACTGAGACGCCAGGGAAGCCCCTCACTGTTGAATTTTTAAAAATCGAAATGAAGGGACTTCCCTGGGAGTCTAGTGGCTAATACTCCACGCTCCCAATGCAGGGAGTCTGCGTTCCATCCCTGGTCAGGAGACTAGATCCTGATTGCTGCAACTAAAAAATGCTGCATGCTACAACAATGATTGAAGATACTGCATGCCACAATTAAGACCTGGTGTAGCCAAATAAATAAATATATAACATTAAAAAATCTAAAAGGATGTACAGATGCGTTTTGTACTCATTTTGATTACTCCATACCAATTTTCTCTTCTGTAAAAATCTTGTGTTAACATTCTTACTTTTGACTCCTGCAACTCCCACAACATGCTGCTCTGTTAAATCTGCCTGACTTTGTTCCCAGAAGGTCAAGCAGAGTCTTGGTTAAAAGCTGGATAAAGCAGGGAAAGTTTACTGAGAATACAGGTTACTAAATTCTTCAAACCTCTTTCTTCAGTGTTGTCCCACAAGCAAAAGGTTCACTTCTTCTGAAGGTAGCTGGTGCAGACTACACTTATACTGTTGTAGTAGTTTGTGGAATAAGCCTAAGAATCTTCATGACTCTTAAGGATAAAAGGAAGTGTTTAGTACCTTTCATCTATTAAATAAGACTTCAAGATTTCATCATTCAAATTGAAAAACAAAAGCTAAATTTAAATAAAGAGGAATTGAAATACATAAAAAGAAACCTGCCCACCCATGTTTTACTGTAAACCAAATTAAAAGTCATTAAAGTTATTTCTTTTAATCCATTTTCTCTGTTATCCACAGTGCCCACCCAGACGAGAGTTTGCAGGGCAGTAGACCAGTGCACTTTTAATGACTCGGTAATCATAACTATTAAAATAATCATAATAACACTTTGCGCTTACTGTGTACCTTTCATCCAAGAATCTCAAAGTCCTTTCTAAACATTAATTAGTTTTCCTAACACTTCTACCAGATAGAGAAATGTCGCTGTCCCATTTCCCTGGTGAGGAAACTGTCACACTGAGGTCGTGACTAGTCTTAGGCTCTTCTGTGGGCTGTAGCTCTTCTGAGGCTGAGATCTTAGGAAACTCAATTCCCATCCGGTGCATTCATCTTTCATGGTTTTACATTCATCCTAAGTAGAGGCTGAGTTCCCACAGTTGCTTGAAAATTGTCAATGAGCTGTGAAATAATTTTAAGAATATACGCAAATCCCCAATGAAACTAATAAAAATAGGACCCCAAGAATAGGATAGCATGTGAACACTTCCCTGACGCGCACTTCGAAATCTTTGTTCCCCAAATGTCACAACAAATAAGACTAAAGTCTATAATCAATTTGTGCTTGCCATGATTCTTCTCCAGGTTTTCTTAATTATACCACGTTACTGTTTTCACTTTTTATACTTATTAGCTTCCTCTGCGGTATTTCATATAGAAAAGTTTAACTCTCTAGCTGATTCAATTTCTTGTAAAAAGGATATTGTAGATAAAAAAAAAAATTGAAAAATATGCATTAATTCCTTTCATAAATATGATGCTAAAAACTTTAAACAGAAACAAATATACATGGGGGTGGGGGACCTTTAGACTTCTAAGATGAAGATTTTGCTTTATTCTTTCTGTCTTGACATCCTACTTACCACTTAATTTTAAGTCTTTCCTAAGTGTTTTTTTTTTTTTTTCCTGTTTTTTTGTTTTCTGGAGCTAAGAAATTTTTCATTTTAGTTGTAGATATTCATTGTGAACAGACATCCATTGCAAATACGGCAGCCCTCACTATATTCAATTATGCAACACAAAAATTTACACATACATGTAATTAAATATGAGAAAGAATTTTGGGGAGTCAGGCAATTATGTCCCAGACAAAAATTTATAGGACCAGAAGGATATAGACAGTGTCATAGATATTCAAATCCTATAAACCAATTCAGAACAAGCTTATGCTAATGGTTTATGGATGTTAATTATAGAGTCTGGTATCTCCTAATGTTAAGTTAGAGTCTTTTAAATAGATAATATTAAGTTTGGGTCCAGAGCACTTGCTTATTTGAGTCTAGAAATTTAGGACAGTTAGGGAAAAAAGTGACTTATCGTTGTTATTTTAACCATTTACTGATAAGGACTGATGCTGAGGCTGAAACTCCAATACTTTGGCCACCTCATGCGGGTAGTTGACTCATTGGAAAAGACCCTGATACTGGGAGGGATTGGGGGCAGGAGGAGAAGGGGATGACAGAGGATGAGATGGCTGGATGGCATCATTGACTCAATGCACATGAGTTTGGGTGAACTCCAGGAGTTGGTGGAGAGGGTGGACCGGGAGGCCTGGTGTACTGCGATTTATGGGGTCGCAAAGAGTCAGACACGACTGAGCGACTGAACTGAACTGAACTGAAACCTAGTCAAGTAAATTCACTTTTATTTTATACATGTGAATCTTGTGTTATAAATTTTTATCACATTCTTCACCATCTTAATATTTTGACCCTATTGAAATGTCTCATTTTTAATCCGCTTTTTCTGCAGTTTCCTTACTTTTCTTGTTTATCTTCTACCTGTCCTTTTGCTAGTCTATTTCCTAAAAGCTTACCATCAAATAGTTGCTTGAGAATATACTCCACCAAATAGTGTGATCCAAAATATTTTTATCCCTTTGTAATGAGATTTATGTCAGTTTTTCTAAACTCCAATGATGTTATCTAATTAGATTGCTTGTCATAATCATTAACATAGCCCTTGTATTTAAGAAGTAACCTAGTTTTAGAAGCCAGAACTGGCATTTTGTTCTAATTGAGCATTCTTTCAGTTTATATATACATAGCTGTGATTTTTTTTGTTTGTTTTTACCTCAAAGCCTTTGTTATCTGGATTTCTTTTTTTGACTACTACAGAATTTCTCATGTCATTAAATATGCATCTCATTTTGTATAACATAGTAATAGAAAACTACATAAACTTAAGTTTCTGATAGGTGAACATGTTAGAAAATATGAAGAGAGCTAGTAACAACTGCAATAACTCTGGCTTATTCAGTTGCTACACAAAATTTGAGCTTGGATATATGTTTGTCTGAGAACTATCTCGCTAAAGCCTAAATTATTCTTCAGTACTGCTGGGACATCTTTCATCTTCTGTGATTGGCTGAAAAAGATGGTGTATGTTTCACACAGTTCTCACTGATTCAGAAATGCTTCAATACTTACCTTCAAATAGTTTCACACATCCAACACTTTCAGCTAACTAAACTCCTGAGTCACCAAGAACAGATTCAGTTCACCCCTCCTTTACCCAACACTCCAGGTTAGCATCAAGGCCAGACTTGTAGGTGGAGAGGCCTCAGGCAATCTTTTCAGCCTCCCACAAAATAATTATTGAGTAATCACTCAGGGCAAGGAGTGAGTTGTTGCAGGTTAAAAGGAACAAGAATGGTGGGGAGAAAAAAAAAAAGTGGGTTCTGCCAGAAGCTTACCTGAGATGCTAGTTTAAAGTACTTTCTTCAGTGGAATATGATATACTCCAGGAATCAAAGTCTCAATATCTAAAATATTTATATTTGAAAAGAAAGTTATATTAAAGTTGACTAGATATTACATAATGTTAGATTCATAAATACTAACAGTGTAAACATATATTTTTTTTAAATCTAGAGTGAAATGGAAGTAAATATTTAAGAAAAAAATAAGAGCTTCATAGAAGTAAGAAAGAAAATGAAAATTTTTGTTAAAGACAAACAAATATATGATACAGTTCACTCATTTAAATAACAAGAATACCAGAGAAATATAGCTGTGTAGATCTTTCAAACCAATATAAGCATGCTTAAGCTCAGATAGCATGAAACTTGAGATGAGACAGAATTGAAGGAGGAAGAAATACAGGTTGATTTAGGCTCAGAAAAAGAGAACAAATATTTGGAAACAGAGATCTAAGGAAACAACAAGGAAAAATGATCCTTTTCTTCATTTCCTCTGATCTTGATCTAGTTCTTTTTAGCTGCTTGCTGTTTCTGCTAACCCCCCTCCTAACAGCATAGGTAACCAACCAAGCCTACCAATTTTAATGTGCTACCTCATCGCCTCCACCCATTCCCTGGGGAATCTCATTTCCCCTCCGTCTACTCCCAATGAGGCTCTGATAACTAAATTTGGCCTCATCTTTCAAGTCTGTGTTATCATTCATGTGAGACAAATAATAAAGGGAGACCTCAAACCTCATTCTATAGGAAGGAGATTTTAAGGAAACTCTTGACACAGTTTTGATTAAGTAATATTTGACTCGATGAATTAAGCTATAGTCAACCAAATTACTTTCCTAACATATAAGATATTAATATCTAATTAGATTTACTTTTTACAGATTTAGTATCTCCAATTGAACTCCTTTATGAAAAGGCTGTGTATTTAGCACATGAAAAGGCTGTGTATTACCTATATTTGTGTGTTTAGAGTCTAGCATAAAACCTAGTACAAAGCAGATACTGGGTACAGTTTTTACCTTAATGAATAAAATGGCAATATTTACTCAGAGGCTACATTCATTTTTTAATTTTATTTCACAAATATTTATTTAGTTCTTACTGTGCATTAGACACGCCTCATGACAGCTGGATGCAGCAAAATATAGTACAGAAGATGCTCTCTCTCCTCTGGATCCTACATGGCAGCTACAGATATAGGAATGTGACTCCTGAACTCTTGTGTAAAACAAGTTAGAAATGTACAAACCAGTGAGAAATCAAAGCATCAGGCTAGTTACTCTCATGACAATAAATGAGCTTCTGGAAATAGAGAGTGTATAAAGGAAAAGACCACCAAAGACATCACTAGTACCCATAGTCAGGGATAAATGTTGCTTTTTTCATAACATTTTTACAGATGTCTGAATAAAAGTAGCAATTCAGATGGTAATTGTCAGTAATAATATACTCCAAGAGCATACACTATTAGATTTGAGAAAAAGAAGCATCATTTGATTCCAGGGTACTATAAGTCTCACAACAAAATTAAAAAAAAAAAAAAGCAACAAAGTTAAATAGATCTGAAATAAAATTTTCTCTCTTTTTCTAAATAGGTAAAATAAAGTAAAATATATTTATCAAATATATCTCAATAAAGTGGTTAAAAAGGATATAGTAATTATGTAATTATGTATTTACCAAATAGTGGTTATTTGAAAGTTGTGTAGCAAACATTGTGATGTAAGTTGTATATTTATTTATAGATCACATTAGCACCTTTTTTTGAACAAATGATTTTATAGGGTAGGGATGAGAACCTTGCATTTCAGGGGATCTTCCTGACTCAAGGATTGAACCCCAGTCTCCCGTGTCTCCTGTATTCCAAATAGATTCTTTACCTGCTGAGCCATCAGGGAAGGTCTCTTCTTGTATCCAGATTCAATACTGTCCTTGAAATGGCTAATTAGGAAATACTGAAAAACATATCCTTATTATCAAAGAGAACAAAGTCAAAACTCCAAAATGGTTATCTACAGAATTATACCAGAATATCCAAATTAATGTCTGTGAGATTGTCTTTGAATAACTCAAAGCAGTACAGGCTATCTATGACTTCAGATTATTATAATTTCCCATTCTGTGGTCAGAGTGTCCAAATATAAACCTTGGCTTTATTCCCCATGGGCCAAGTAATTCTCACTGGACTAATTACTCAATATGTTTATGCCTCATCTATCTCATCTGTAAAGTGGAAATGATAAGATTGTCTGGATGATTAAAGGAGATAATTGGTGGAAGGTACAGCCTGAAGTATACATACATATATTCTGACTTTTAAATTATACATGGGGTCATGTAATATGACTTATTTTAAGACTTTCCTATTTAATAATGCATCTTATAGAGTGAAACAGTAAATATTTGTTGAAAGAATGGATTGAATAAGTGCTTCTTATAATCATGAATCACCATTATTTTTCAATAACTTTGTTAGGCAGAAATACTATGATTGATCCAAAAACTTCTTTTTGGATGGGCATTTAATCTTTTATACTTTGGAGTTTTTATTATTATTAATATTACTAGTATAGTTAATTTGCTGTCTGCATTCTAGAGGTTCAGCACTTTCATTTCACTCACCTATAATGGAAAGCTAAAAACTACACTACCCAGATTCTCTCCCAGCGATGGTTCTAAATGTCAAAGGGATGTACTCATGGGAGTCTTAGAAGGTGTGTATGAGACAGGCCCTGCTATCTGCCTCTTTGGGCCCTTTCTATTAGAAAACAAAGTTGGTGTGGCCTCCAAGGTGTGATGAGTTCTGTCCTTCACTGTCATGTTAATGTCTGATATTGTAAAATTCATGATCTGGCTCCCCCTTGAATTGGTGAAGGCCTTGGCCACCCTAATTCATCTTAGCTGGTGCTGTATGACAGCGACCTTTGAAATCCTCTCTGTAGTCCTACCTCAAACCCTTCAGCTCCATCAATGTTGCACATGTGCACTGGTTGATCTCTGATTCTATGTGTCCCTGCTGGGTGTGCAAGAAAATGCCTGGGTTCCTTTAAGGTTACATGTGACCCAAAGTGAGCTCTGCAGAGCTAAACCTAGTCTTTATTTTCTCTAGCCATGCTGCTGGACCACTGGGCTCACCATGATGTCAATACCACCAGGATGCAGCTGGACAGCCTGGCAAGTGCCCTTCATTAGGAACATTAAGTGGGAAAAAAATGAAAAACAGTAGCTTCCCTGCTATTGGAATTCAGTTCATGTGGATATTCTAAAGAATGTCTAAAGACGTTCTTTCTGTGGAATATAGCTCCTAAAGGAGACAGAAGGAGAGATGGCATCACCATCTCCTTTATTTATTTTACTTCTCTCTCCCTTCTTCTTTACACACTTGAGAGGTGGTGATTTTCAGGTTTATCTCTTCACCTGTCAGTGTCTCTCAAACTTCAGGTTGATACACCTTAGAGAATTGTGCCATTCAGTTCAGTTCAGCCGCTCAGTTGTATCCAACTCTTTGCGACCCCATGAACTGCAGCACGTCTACTCAAAAAAAAAAGAAAATAGAATAGAAAATATCAGGACATATTAACTTTAAAATGGTATTTCAAGAATTTCCATTTCTATTTTAAGACATCATTTTAGCTCCAGTTATATATTTGTTTTACACTGTTTTCTGAGAGTTTTAATCAAAATATGTGAAAGTCAATGTCTTAGACCATAACCACATTCTCCATAGGACAACGTATCTCTGCATTTAGATTATAGCAGGAAGAGAGAACCTCTCTTCACTTTGGCAGAATGTTTATTATATGATTCCACTTGACTTCATCCTAATAGGTTGATGAGCATTAAAGAATTTGGAAAATTAATTTCCTTCAAACAAAACTTACCTCTCAAAATTAATGTCTTGCTGCACATACTTATTATGAATGTTAGAAAACTGGATGTGTGTACATGCATGGTAAGCCACCTGTCTGACTTTTTGTAACCCTATGGAGAAGGCAATGGCACCCCACTCTAGTACTCTTGCCTGGAAAATCCCATGGATGGAGGAGCCTGGTAAGCTGCAGTCCATGGGGTCGCTAAGAGTCGGACACAACTGAGCGACTTCACTTTCACTTTTCACTTTCATGCATTGGAGGAGGAAATGGCAACCCACTCCAGTGTTCTTGCCTGGAGAATCCCAGGGATGGGGAGCCTGGTGAGCTGCCGTCTCTGGGGTCGCACAGAGACAGACACCACTGAAGTGACTTAACAGTAGCAGCAGCAGCAGCATGGACTATAGCCCACCAGTCTCCTCTGTCCATGGGATTTTCCAGGCAAGAATATTGGAGTGGGTGGCCATGCCTTCTTCCATGGGATCTTCCCAACCCAGGGATTGAACTCACGTCTCTTATGTCTGCTGCATTGGTGGGCAGATTCTTTACCAGAATAATGACTGTTTATTTTTGGATTTCTGTTCTAACAATTCTAAACCTATTCTTCTCCCCACTCCACCCCTACTCCCACCCCCATTTACATCCCTACATGGAGGCCAGTAGAATATTGTACAGAGGTCAGTATGAAGAAATTCAAGCAGAAAGTATATCCCAATATTTCAAAAACGTAATTTATACTACACATCACTACACAAGTCCTTCCAAAATGATCCAGTGAAAGGATGATTTTGATGAAAGTTTTTGTTTTACACACTGCATATCGATCACCTTTTGTTTGTCTTCTCACAGAACAAACTTCACAATATTCAGAACTAGATTTTTTTTTGTAAGACTGAGCTAAATATTTAAGCTGTAGAAGAGACACTGGGATAGGCATTTATGCACATGGAAAATTCCTCTATCTGTGAGAGGAAGTAATTTTCACTAACTATTGAAAAGAAGAGTAGAGAGAAAAGAGATCTCAGCCGAAATAGAAAATTTTTTAGTCATGATATTTAAATCTCAATCTTTAAATATACATCAAGTAGTTGTATGAAATGTGTTCTCAGAGAACTGTAAAACTAGCAGCATGAATGTAAATATTACTAAAATTATTAAAATTTAATATTCAAAAGTCCTGAGCACATATATGTAGTTTGCTTCTATTGCCTATCTCAACCTAAGTACCTCCTTCCTTCTCCGAAAGACTACTCTGCCATTTCTACATTTTGTGACTCAGAACAAGGACAAAAAATTCCAACATCTTTAAATCTGTTTCCTCAACTACAAAATACCAATAATAACTGTCTCCAAATCTGCTGGGTAGATTTAAAACACATGGATGTGTACATTGATGACACATAGCAAAATATTGGTGGCTTTTCTTCTCCTCTCTTTCTTTCTCTTTCTTGGCACTCTAGCCTCTCATGATAACATTGCCTGTATGGAAAAGCATATATGTTCAGAGTTCCTTAAAACTAAATTTCAAATAATTGGTGACACACAATCCATTTTACTAGAAATTGCCTGTGCATGAATTTCAAGATAACTACAATGTCATTACATTTGTCACTCACAAGTAAGTGGAGAGAGAAAACAGCTGGAAATGAGATAAGTGGCTTGGTTAGTATTGGGCATCGGGACAGAGAATTTTTTCTTGTAACTGAACTATAAACAACTGTTTTAGGACCCATTTCCCTCTCTAGCATTAAAAAAATTAATAAGTACTAATTTTTAAGAGTAGTTTTAGTTTTATAGAAAAATTAAACAGAAAGTACAAAGAATTCCCACATATACTCTTATGCTCCCTTATGTTTCTCCTATTATTAACATATTGAATTACTGTGGTACATTTGTTATTATTGAAAAATGGATATTAATACATTGTTATTAACTGAAGTCTATAGCTTACTTAGGGGCTTCCCAAAAGGCGCTAGGGGTAAAGAACCCGCCTGCCAAGTAGGGGATTTAAGAGACCCAAGTTCGATCCTGGGTTGGAAAGATACCCTGGAGGAGGGCATAGCAACCCCATGGACAGAGGAGCCTGGTGGCCCACTGTTCACAGGGTTGCAAAGAGTCAGACACAACTGAAGTGACTTGCACATACACGTAGTTTACACTAGGGTTCACTCTGTGTTTTATAGTTCTGTGGGCTTTAACAAATGTACAATGTTATGTGTCCAGCACTACAGGATCATATAGGTGCTACCCTAAAATTCTCTAGTATTTTAATTGTTTAGACAACTGTTCAGTCTCTCTCTCTCTGTCTTTCTCTCATTGACAAATTCTAGATGGGAGATATGTGGCAGAGTAAGAAATGAGAAAGAATTAGGAATTCATTTATTGTTATTTGTTCAATAAATATTTATTGAGCATTTACTATGTACCATACTTTTGCTAAAACTAAATAGATGGGGAAACAGTGGAAACAGTGTCAGACTTTATTTTTGGGGGCTCCAAAATCACTGCAGATGGTGACTGTAGCCATGAAATTAAAAGATGCTTACTCCTTGAAAGTAAAGTTATGACCAACCTAGATAGCACATTGAAAAGCAGAGACATTACTTTGCCAACAAAGGTCTGTCTAGTCAAGGCTATGGTTTTTCTAGTGGTCATGTATGGATGTGAGAGTTGGACTGTGAAGAAAGCTGAGCACCAAAGAATTGATGCTTTTGAACTGTGGTGTTGGAGAAGACTCTTGAGAGTCCCTTGGACTGCAAGGAGATCCAAGAAGTCCATTCTGAAGGAGATTAGCCCTGGGATTTCTTTGGAAGGAATGATGCTAAAGCTGAAACTCCAGTATTTTAGCCACCTCATGCGAAGAGTTGACTCATTGGAAAAGACTCTGATGCTGGGAGGGTTTGGGGGCAGGAGGAGAAGGGGACGACAGAGGATAAGATGGCTGGATGGCATCACTGACTCGATGGACGTGAGTGTCAGTGAACTCCAGGAGTTGGTGATGGACAGGGAGGCCTGGCGTGCTGTGATTCATAGGGTCTCAAAGAGTCGGACACGACTGAGCAACTGAACTGAACTGAACTGAACTGATTCTGTTTGCAATATTAAATTTAAAGTATACCTTGTCATAATTTTAAAAAGAAGTGCTACTTCATCTTTCTAATAGATATTGTTAGTCTGTTTATCTTGTTATAACTGGTGACATTTTCTTAGATCTCTTATCTGATGTGTGCATGCTCAGTTGCTCAGTTCTGTCTAGCTCTTTGTGACTCCCATGGACTGTAGACCACCAGGCTCCTCTGTCCATGGGACTTCCCAGGCAAGAATACTGGAATGGGTTGCCATTTCCTTCTCCAGGGAATCTCCCTCACCCAGGAATTGAACCTGTGTCTCCTGCATTGGCAGGCAGATTCTTTACCACTGAGTCACCTGGAAAACCCCTCTTATCTGGTATGGTATCCTGATAGCTCAGTTGGTAAAGAATCTGTCTGCAATGCAGGAGACCCCAGGTTGATTCCTGGGTCAGGAAGATCTGCTGGAGTAGGGATAGGCTACCCACTTCAGTATTCTTGGCTTCCCTTATGGCTCAGCTGGTAAAGAATCTGCCTGCAATGTGGGAAATCTGGGTTCAATCCCTGGGTTGAGAAGATTCCCCTGAAGGCAAAGGCTATCCACTCCATTATTCTGGCCTGGAGAATTCCATGGACTGTATAGTCCATGGGGTTGCAAACAGTCAGATGACTGAGTGACTTTGACTTCACTTTTTCCTAATTTCAGAATTGTTTTCTTGTTTGTGAAATATTCTCTAGTGGAGAACACAAAAGGCAGGAGACGATTTTAAATTCTAACTGGGTGATCTGGGCATAAACAATATAAACTCGGGACTCAGTTTCTTCATCGGTTAAATTCAAGATTGTATTGGTAGATCCCCAATGTCCCTTTCAGCCCAGTCAACTTGCTCTAGAATATTATAGCAAGGTAGAGAATCAGAGAGCTACATGACAAATAAGGGCTAAAACTGAACAGACATAAAAAAATGAAATATAAATAGCCAGCAGTACATTTTAGTGATAGCCTTACCACTTTTAAGTCATCTAATGATATCTTGTGTTTTATCATCCTGAATTACACTGTGGTTTAGGATATTGCAATACTCAAATGCTAAGGTAGGTCACCACCGTCAACCCTAGCAACAGTAATAGCATTACATAACATCTTTCATCTTAGGCTCTTGAATCACTTGATAAACATCAATTAAGCCCCCAAACTTTCCTATGCTAGTATTACTGTTCCCATTTAACAGATGGAAATGTGAGCCATATTCTTGTTGAAATAACAAACCAAAGCTTTCTCATTTTTAAATCAGTAGACTTCCTTAGGTTAATAATTAAAGTCCTAGCAGAGACCTGAGGTTGAATTTAATGAAAGAAAATCTCTATAGGTGGTATTACCATGACTGTGGGTTTATGGAACTATGAGTGGTGTCTATGAATGTCTATGGGTGTATATATAGAGTGTGAGTAGGTGTGATTATAAGTGTATGTAGTCTGTGGGAAAAACTCGTGCATATGAATACATCTTTGAATAAATATAAAGTTGTGTGTTCTGTAGACACTCAGGTTTTTTATAATTAAAAAAAGCCTTGTTTGTGTTAAAAACTTCTGAAATTCCCTTCACCATACTTTGTGTTCTTTTCTAATATCTTTCTTATTTCTACGTAATATCTTCTCTCTCTGCCAAACTATGCTTAAAGTTCTGCCCTCCAATTTTTATTCCCATCCCACATACTCCCTCTGTTACTCTCCTGCTCCTTACTATGGATTCATTGGTTCTTTATTCAATGACAGTACCCGCATCTATTCCTACACTTGATTGTCTTCCCTAAGTGTATCCACTGGCCATAGACATCACTCTACTTGGATGTCCCACCATTATCTTAAACTCATTCACCCTCTTTCCCTCACAGTCTAAACCCCTATTTCATCTTACTTATCTTAGTAGTATTTATTAACCACCTAGATGCCCAACACAGATATCCAGAACTCATCTTCCTCATCTACACTCAAACACCTAGCAACTCCTATTTGCTAAGTAATATTCTAATTCTGGTTTCCCCAATCTCTTGATTCCTTTTAATGCTCTTACCATATCCTTGGAATAGCCACCATTATCTGCCACTTATGTGATGATACAGAACTTTGAAAAATTCCCTGGTCTGATGTCAGAGTGACTTTCATAAGACAATAAGTTGATCATGATTACCCTAACCCATGGAAAAGAAATGCAAAAAAGCAAAATGGCTGTCTGAGGAGGCCTTACAGATAGCTGTGAAAAGAAGAGAAGCGAAAAGCAGAGAAAAGGAAAGATATAAGCATCTGAATGCAGAGTTCCAAAGAATAGCAATGAGAGATAAGAAAGCCTTCCTCAGTGAATGCAAAGAAATAGAGGAAATCTACATAATGGGAAAGACTAGAGATCTCTTCAAGAAAATAAGAGATAACAAGGGAACATTTCATGCAAAGATGGGCTTGATAAAGGACAGAAATGGTATGGACCTAACAGAAGCAGAAGATATTAAGAAGAGGTGGCAAGAATACACAGAAGAACTGTACAAAAAAGATCTTCATGACCAAGATAATCATGATGGTGTGATCACTCACCTAGAGCCAGACATCCTGGAATGTGAAGTCAAGTGGGCTATAGAAAGCATCACTGTGAACAAAGCTAGTAGAGGTGAATTCCAGTTGAGCTATTTCAAAACATGGAAGATGATGCTGTGAAAGTGCTGCACGCAATCTGCCAGCAAATTTGGAAAACTCAGCAGTGGCCACAGGACTGGAAAAGGTCAGTTTTCATTCCAGTCCCAAAGAAAGGCAATGCCAAAGAATGTTCAAACTACCGCACAATTGCACTCCTCTCACACGCTAGTAAAGTAATGCTCAAAATTCTTCAAGCCAGGCTCCAGCAATATGTGAACCGTGAACTTCCTGATGTTCAAGCTGGTTTTAGAAAAGGCAGAGGAACCAGAGATCAAATTGCCAACATCCGCTGGATCATCGAAAAAGCAAGAGAGTTCCGGAAAAACATCTACTTCTGCTTTATTGACTATCCCAAAGCCTTTGACTGTGTAGGTCACAATAAACTGTGGAAAATCCTGAAAGAGATGGGAATACCAGACCACCTGACCTGCCCCTTGAGAAACCTATATGCAGGTCAGGAAGCATCAGTTAGAACTGGACATGAAACAACAGACTGGTTCCAAATAGGAAAAGGAGTACGTCAAGGCTGTCTATTGTCACCCTGCTTATTTAACTTCTATGCAGAGTGCATCATGAGAAACACTGAACTGGAAGAAGCACAAGCTGGAATCAAGATTGCCGGGAGAAATATCAATGATGTCAGATATGCAGAACACACCACTCTAATGGCAGAAAGTGAAGAGGAACAAAAAAGCCTCTTGATGAAAGTGAAAGAGGAGAGTGAAAAAGTTGGTTTAAAGCTGAACATGCAGAAAACGAAGATCATAGCATCTGGTCCCATCACTTTATGGGACATAGATGGGGAAACAGTGGAAACAGTGTCAGACTTTATTTTTTTGGACTCCAAAATCACTGCAGATGGTGATTAATGCAGGCATGAAATTAAAAGACGCTTACTCCTCGGAAGGAAAGTTATGACCAACCTAGATAGCATATTGAAAAGCAGAGACATTACTTTGCCAACAAAGGTCCACCTAGTCAAGGCTATGGTTTTTCTGGTAGTCATATATAGTTGTGAGAGTTGGTCTATAAAGAAAGTTGAGCACTGAAGAATTGATACTTTTGAACTGTGGTGTTGGAGAAGACTTTTGAGAGTCTCTTGGACTGCAAGGAGATCCAACCAGTCCATCCTAAGGGAGATCGGTCCTGGGTGTTCATTGGAAGGACTGATGCTAAAGCTGAAACCCCAGTACTATGGCCACCTCATGTGAGGAGCTGACTCATTGGAAAAGACCCTGATGCTGGGAGGGATTGGGGGCAGGAAGAGAAGGGGACGACAGAGGATGAGAGAGCTGGATGGCATCATCGACTCAATGCACATGAATTTGAGTGAACTCCGGGAGTTGGTGATGGACAGGGAGGCCTGGTGTGTTGCAATTCATGGGGTCGCAAAGAGACGGACATGACTGAGCGACTGAACTGAACTGAGCTGAACACTTCATAAAGCCCTTCAATGCCCACTGACCTGCCTCATTACTAATAGAATCAAGTCCAATGCTTGCCATGAGTTTCAAGGTCCTGAATGATGACCCCTGAAGACTATATCATGATCATCACTTGCTATTTCTCTTTTCGAATTTTACTACCCATAAAGATACTGAGTAAGAAACTCCTCTCTCTCTCCATAATATAATACATTCTTTCATAGGATATATATATATTATTTCACTCTGGTTCTTGTACATCTCCTCCACTCTTTACATAGTTAAGCTCTACCTTTCCTTAATGGGGTGAGCTCAAAAATCACTTTTCCTGACAAAATTTGCCTTGTATTTCAAACAGCTGTGTATATGCTCTCAAATTCCCTAGGTATCATTTATCACACAGCATCATTATTACTTTTGCTTGCGTGATTTTTTTTCCCTTCGACTTTAAATTTGGGTAAGGCAGAAATGGTGTCTATTTTTGGAACATTGTTCCAGTGCTGACATTTGTTCCTGGCACATACTAGATGCTTTGTAAATATTTTTGGAATGGTTAACGAACTGAATCAGTGACTTACCATAAGTAAGTCGATGATGTCACTACTTTAAGTGAAGTTCATGGGAATAAAAAAGATCCAAGGAAAATGGGCCAGACCAATGTTTCTCAAAACAAACCTTGTCACTCTAAATAATCCAGGAACAGTAGGCCACTCAGGCTAAACAGTGTATTTTCATAGAAAGATATCTATCATGTCCTTAAATCACCTACATGCTTGGTGTGACTGTAATAAGACTGATTTCATGTGTGGTTTATGAAACTAATCTTAGACTTATTCTGTTCATCAGTATCTCCAGGTAGGAGGAATCCCTGCCTTAGTCCTTGTATTTCTTCAAAAAGGTGAGAAGTCCTTGGGATCATGGAGATCAAGTAGGTGTGAAAATTTGGAAATCCCCACCCAAACAAGTGAATTCAAGTTTCTTGAAGCTGGCACATGCCTATTCTTGGGACCTGAAGTTTTGAGGACTGACTGGGGCCACATTTAGGTCTGAAAGTTGACCAGAAGGCTAATATTTAAGGAAGGTAAGGGTTGAGGTTTAAAAAAGTTTTTTTTTTTATTGGAGGATAATTGCTTTCCAATATTGTGCTAGGTTTTGCATACATCAGAATGAATCAGCCATAGGTATACATACATTCCTTCCTTCTTGAACCTCCCTCCCATCTCCCATCCCATTCCACCCCTCTAGGTTTTCACAGAGCACTGGGTTGAGCTGACTGCATCACACAGCAAATTCCCATTGGCTATCTGCTTCACATCTGAGCCACCAGAAAAATCAATCCAGTCCAGTATTCTTGCCTGGAGAATCTAACGGACAGAAGAGCCTAATGGGTTACAGGCCATAGGGTCGCAAAGAGTCAGACATGACTGAAGTGACTTAGCATGCATGCATCTATTTTACATATGGTAATATATATGTTTCCATACTACTCTCTCCATTTGTCCCACTGTATCCTTCCCCCACTGTGTCCACAAGTCTATTTTCTATGTCTGCATCTCCATTGCTACCCTGGATATAGGTTCATCAGTATCATCCTTCTAGATTCCATAAACATGCATTAATATAAAATATTTGTCTTTCTCTCTCTTACTTCACTCTTTACAATAGGTTCTAGCTAGGTTCAGCATCTCATTAGGACTGACTCAAATTAATTCCTTTTTCATAGCCAAGTAATATTCCATTGTACAAACGTACCATAATTTCTGTAGAGCATTGAGTATTCATATGAGGACTAGAACTTTCAAATTCATGACAAGGCAATTCAGGAGGCTGGCAGTATGGGGAGAGAAGCAGTAAGTGATCAAGGAGAGGTGCCAGGGATCAATATCAGCTGTGGCTCTCCAAGGGGTCTACAGAGTCTGTTACACTTGTATCTGATCAGGTTTGTTATGAAGCATGTTTGTCAAGGAGGGAAGATATATTTTACTTAATATTTGTCAACCTGCTTCGGAGCCTTTAACATGTTCTGTGGGTCTTCAGTTATACTCTTGTACAGGCACACAGTTGTTAGGGGCTAGCCTGCTATTCAAAAGGTTATTTTCCAGAAGATTTTTGTTCTTTCTACAGTAGTGTAAACTAATCTATTAAGGAGTTCCTCAATTTTTTGATAAGTAAGTAATATTTTATACCAAGAATATAATACCAATATTATACCAATATAATACCAATATTTTATACAAAGATTATTATTATACCTCAATTCAAGTTACAGTTTTTATCATAATATAGAAAACCAATGTTCTATAGGTTTTATCTGTGTTTTGACATAATGATAATTAAAGTGCATCAGCAAAGTCCCTGATGCTAATTCCCATAATAGGGAAGAGATTGAGGTAATTTGTATCATATTTGCTTTGTTTGTCTGTTTTGGTTCTCCTCTTTATTTTGAATTTCCGTTGCCATGTTTCAGCAGTTTCTCACTGTTTCAAAACTCCCTTCTTGGTAAATGGAAGCCAGAGTTACTATTACTTTGTGCCATAGAGTTTTATTTTTAATATGAGAATGTTACCTATTTTAGACAATAAACATTTTTAGAAATTTGCTGAGTGCTTAGTAAGAACTTTGTAAATATTAACTCATTTGGATTTTACAACACTGTGAAATATATATTATTACTATTCCCTTTATACAGATAAAAAGACATGGTAAAAGGGGCTAAGCTGCTTGCCGAAAGTCACCACATTTCTGTAAAGAGCTGAGTCAGGACTCAAGTGCTAGTCTAGAGAGAGGGCTTTTCAGCTTTGCTCCATCATCATTGGCGTGAATGTTTTCTTCTATTTTTTTCTTTTAGTTTTATTGAGTGTTTACTTCGTAAGGATGTGGATCATGGGCTTTTGTTTAAAAGCAAAGAGTATAAAACTAGAATTTTAATAATTAATAGTCATTAAAGGAACAATTGGAGAATCTGACTTGGGAACTTAAAGGAGTTTAAATTTTGCATTGTATAATTTCAGTTTTTGAAAACGTCTCATTTTCTATCTTAATCTTTGTACTTTATATCTAATAAACAACATATTTTGATCAGGAAAGAGGACATGTTGCTTTAATTTTCTGGGAAAACCAGCTGAGTTCCACTGGAAATAATTCATAATAATAACACATGCATTCTTACGGGTTTCCTTCCTCAACTTGACATTAGCAGAGACGTGGTGTCTTTAGATGTTTACAAAGAGCAACAATCAGCAGTGCAGGTAACTGAGGCTTATGTCCACAATACAAACAAAAGAATTAATGTCAAATCCCTTGAAAAAAATAAGTCTATTTAATAGCTAAAGGAAACAAATCTGAATGGGTCAAGTAATATTGTCATGCTTTCTTCCACAGTATTTGTGCACATTTCTGGCAGACACTGGAGTAGCCCAAGTTTATTCTAGACAAGACAACCGCACATGCTGTAAAGCGAGCTGCAAACTTTCCAAGTTAGCCATCTACATAACAACGATTACTTCACATTCCTATAAAGATTTAAAAGTTTATTATACAACTTTTGAATATAATTGATTCCAAAGAAATAATCTGTGAGGATATGTAACATTCACCTACTTGATTATGTAAAAAAAATCCATTTCACATTATATGACCTTATTTTGCAAGCCAATAGCTAAAGAAAATATGTGATGAATTTCCAATACAATATAAATAGAATGTCATAATCTATAGAGTGAGGACTGTTTCTGAATATTAAGAAGGTTTCCATATTTTCTTTCAATACAAACACAGAAGAATATTATTTGGCCTAGATCAGTTCCTTTTATATAAATTAGACTGGAAAATTGTTTCAGCTCTATTTAGAAGTGTCCACAGAGAGATACTCTGATTATTGAGGTCACTGCTGTGAGTAGAGTAGTGACTTAAAAACCAGTCTCACAGAAAGTTTATTATGGAAAGTAATTAAACTTAGCCAAATTTAGGCAAAATTATAGATAAAGGCTGAAAAACTTTTGTGTTTCTAAAATCAATAACTAAGGCAAAGTGTGTTTTCATTGCAAAGGATCTCTCATCAGTGTGAGTGCTAGAGTTGTATTATTTTCATCATTTAAAAGGGGATTAATTTTTTCAGCACTTGAAAAGGCATATGCTTACCTTATTCTTGCTTTGGAAAGAGAGAACAGAATTAATTTATAAATGGTGCCATTTACACACATAAACACCTTTTCATACATATATATATATATATATATATGAACATACAATGAAATGTATATATATGCAATGAAAATTCCTGAGCACCACGGCTACTATTTCA
Organism: Bubalus kerabau; assembly: GCF_029407905.1. NCBI lineage: Eukaryota > Metazoa > Chordata > Mammalia > Artiodactyla > Bovidae > Bubalus > Bubalus kerabau. The sequence goes on from NC_073635.1 coordinate 47,141,674, forward strand.
GCTTTAATTAGGATGCTAAGAGATGATTTTTAATAGAGTGCATTTTAGAATAATGGTTCCCAGGCATTTGGATTTCAGTAAAGAATTACTCCTCTTCCTGCTTCTCTCCCTCATATGTGTATATATATATACATACGTATATATATCAAGAAGGCAATGGCACCCCACTCCAATACTCTTGCCTGGAAAATCCCATGGACAGAGGAGCCTGGTAGGCTGCAGTCCATGGGGTCGCACAGAGTCAGACACGACTAAGTGACTCCACTTTCACTTTTCACCAACTCCACTTTCACTTTTCACTTTCCTGCATTGGAGAAGGAAATGGCAACCCACTCCAGTGTTCTTGCCTGGAGAATCCCAGGGACAGGGGAGCCTGGTGGGCCGCCATCTATGGGGTCGCACAGAGTCGGACACGACTGAAGCAACTTAGCAGCAGCAGCAGCAGCATGTATGTATATATATTATCTATGGACTAATATCAGGTTGCCATCTTTTAATTTTGCAGACTAAAGCCACAAAACCACTAAAAATGAAGCAAAACATACAAAAAGTAAATATCCTATTGTACTATTTACAAATAGACCATCTTTTATGTGCCAGGCTGTTTTGTAGATATGAGGGATTCACAAAGAACAAGAAAGAAAACTGCTGCCTTCATGGACCTTAGCTTTAGTGAGATTAATCAGAAAATCACATCAGTTCTCTCATCATTATGTGTATGTGCCAAATATGTCTACCTTTTTATTTCTGCTGCATCACCATCTCCCATCTGGTTTACTGCAGTCCTCTCCTAATTTGTCTCCAGGATTCCTTTTGCAACCACATTCTGGCCAAAGTCACTATTCTCAACGAACCCGTAAAGAGCTCTTTAAGACTTGAATCAGGTTGCCCCATCATTCTTCATCATTGAAGACAGTTTGGCCCCTCCTACCTTCCTAACATCTCATTCTCTAAATTTCAACCACACAGTCTCTCTTTCGGTTATTACATTTCACAGTTTAGTTCAGTTCAGTCACTCAGTCTTGTCTGACTCTCTGTGTCCCCATGAACTGCAGCACACCAGGCCTCCCTGTCTATCACCAATTCCCGGAGTCCATCCAAACCCATGTCTATTGTGTCCGTGATGCCATCCAACCATCTTATCCTCTGTTTTCCCCTTCTCCTCCTGCCCTCAATCTTTCCCAATATTAGGGTCTTTTCAAATGAGTCAGCTCTTCACATCAGGTGGCCAAAATATTGGAGTTTCAGCTTCAGCATCAGTCCTTCCAATGAACACCCAGAACTGATCTCCTTTAGGGTGGACTGGTTGGATCTCCTTGCAGTCCAAGGGACTCTCAAGAGTCTTCTCCAACACCACAGTTCAAAAGCATCAATTCTTCGGCACTCAGCTTTCTTTATAGTCCAACTCTCCCATCCATACCTGACTACTGGAAAAACCATAGCCTTGACTAGATGGACCTTTGTTGACCAATTAATGTCTCTGCTTTTTAATATGCTGTCTAGGTTGGTCATAACTTTCCTTCCAAGGAGTAAGCGTCTTTTAATTTCATGGTTGCAGTCACCATCTGTAGTGATTTTGGAGCCCAAAAAATTAAAGTCAGCCACTGTTTCCCCATCTATTTGCCATGAAGTGATGGGACCAGATGCCATGATCTTAGTTTTCTGAATGTTGAGCTTTAAGCCAACTTTATTCTCCTCTTTCCACACTTACTCCTATATTAAGGACTTTAATTATTTGCCTGCCTTTTCCCCAGATCTGTAGGAAACAAACTATTTCTATTAAAATGCTGTAGGAAAACATCTCACACAAAAAGAGGCAAATAATGGGGTGGATTTGGGGCTGTTTATTTGAGTTTCTCATTAAGGATGTTCTTGGAATGTACATTCTAGTGAGGGGAGAAATACAAGAAAGATAATACATGTGCAAAATAAATGTAGTACAAAATAGTAGTAGTTTCATGGAGAAAAATGAGTGGGGATAGAATGGAAAGTATATGTTCAACTTTTCACAGTGACACAGTAATTGCTCAATAAATATTAGTGTTGTCATTATCATGGTTTTCTGCTATTGTTGTTGAATAGAGAATGGAAAGATGTCAGATTCAAATTTCTTGTCTCTTAAGCATGATGTCACTTTCTCAAGTATTGTAATGGAGAATTTTGATGAAATTGGGAATGAAAAGACATATATCATATTGGGGGAATCAGTCTCTCTCTTCTACCACTTAATGTCATGCGTCTGTGCTATATTTGTTTCAGTTGTGCTCGACTCTTTGTGAGCCTATGGACTACAGCCCTCCAGGCTCTTCTGTCCATGGGTATTCTCCAGGCAAGAAAACTGGAGTGGGTTGCCATGCCCTCCTTCAGGGGATCTTCCCAACTCAGGAATCAAACTCACATCTCCAGACTATCCTGCACTGGCAGGTGGGTTCTTTACCACTAGTGCCAGCTGAGAAGCCCTACCACTTAATATCAACAATGTCAAAAAGTTTCCAGAAGATGAACCTTTCATCTCACTTTCATCCATCCAGCCACATTTGTTATTCTACATTATTTCCTGCCCAATAACACTTGCCATTATTGAATAGTATTCAAAAATAAAGAAAATGTTTAAAACCTGGGTTAAAAATAAATAAACACAAATTGGAGTTAGTCCTAAGGAATCTACCTTTTGAAAATTAAGAATTCATTATCAAAAAGTGCACCTCTATGTGAATCAGTTTACCAAATAAAGGATAAATATTAAAATGAGACTATTTTTAGAAGAATTAAATGGAATTTATTTTAAAATGTTTTATCTTATAACACGACAAAAGGCTTTAGTATAAAATTGTGTTTATCCATAACTTTAAAGAACATATCAATTGCATAAATTATTATGTAAACTTTTAAAGACTCTTTCATAGGACTGCTGTTGACTATTGAATTCCTTTGTGTCCACAATCATGAAGTAATTGCATACATAATAATATTTGTATTTGATAATATACAATATACAATTATCACTTTTTTATGTTTTTAAATTAGCTCAGCCAACTTATTATTAAATCAAAGATTTTAATTTTTCAAAATTAATTTTTCCTTCACCATATCCTGACTCAAGCCCACAAACACAAGCATTTTCAATAATTTCCTCATTTTCACTTGACATACATATCTTGGTAGCTAGTAGCTAGTAGCTCAGTTGTGTCTGACTCTTTGCGACCATGGACTATAGCCTATCAGGCTCCTCGTCCGTGGGATTTTCCAGGCAAGAGTGCTGGAGTGGATTGCCATTTCCTTCTCCAGGGGATCTTCCCACCCAGGAATCGAACCCGGGTCTCCTGTGTTGCAGGCAGACGCTTTACCGTCTGAGCCACCAGGGAAGCCCCCAACATATCTTGGTAGTCACCTAATTTGCATAAAAATATTAATTAACATTATCACTTTTTTACTGTACATTTGTCAGTATTTTTATTTTTATATCTGTAATAGTTTTAATTTTTAAACCTTGAACTTATTAAATGGAGATAAAAACCCTTATTTGTTTTGTTAAAGAACTTGTCTGGAAATAACTTTAAAAGTCTAACATGTATGATTATTTAAAATATGAATAAAAATATGAGATTTCTTGTGTTCTTATACTTTCACTTTCCTTTTGAATAGTAAAACTCCCCTTTTCTACTGTTTTTACTTTACCTTATGTTAATACTATTTTTAAAATGTGAGAGGTAAAAATATCACTGGCAAAGGATAGCAAGCAAACAGTGCCAAGGGAAATTATAGAGAACTCTGTTAATTTAGTCTTGGAGATGCTTTCTAATCTGTATAGTGTTTGATATTTTCTTTTAGATAATGTATTTTCTTCCTGCCCTCCCTTTCTACAAATTTGCATTGAAAGAAACTTAATTTTTTGAATAGCTTCATCTTTTTTCTTTTGTTCTTCCAAATTGTTGTTTTCACTACCTGTCTCCCCAACTTCCGTTTTCCCTGCCACATTTTAAAGTTCCAGTTGGCTTGCTTACCAACAATAATAAGAAAGAGGGATGTTTTAGATTATAGTTTGCTCTGAGAGGCTATCCCTAGATCATTGCATATTGGATTTAATATGAAAATTGTATTTGGAGTCGTTTGATTTGCAGAAATAACAAGCCTAAATGCTTCAGTTTCTAATGGTAATTAGTTTTCAACCCAGACAGTCTGGATAACTATATATTTACTACCTTGTAAAGAACTATCATAACAAGCCCTTAAGCATTATTTGAAAATTAATAAACTAAAGTGGGAGGAAACCCTTTACTTTCCCATAGCAACATGAACTGAATTATATTATTTTATTGCAAAGTTTTGCTTTTCAATTATAGGTTTACTAAATTAAGAGGCTTGAAAAGCATAAAAAACAATTATTAGTTTCTTAATACTGTAGATGACTAATGCAATGAGTCCACTTTACTATACAGAAACAGGGCTTTGGTTGTTTTGTTTTGTTTTGTTTTAGAGAAAATTCTTTCCTTAAATCTCCTGAGAAAAAAACACTTAATTCAAAAGTATCTTGGGTCGGGGGAGGAGGAAGGAGTAAATTAGGAGTTTGGGATTAACATACACACATTACTATAAAAAAATGTTTTGTTTCTTTTATATTTTTAGAATGCACATATATTTAAGTGGGCTTTCTAAATTAGGTAAAAAGTCAATTTTACACAGAATATTACTTTTAATCTCTTTTCAAGTTTATATTTTCTTTACCTAAAATTGAAACTTGCAAATTTGATTGTTAAAAATCTGCAAGTATACAAGAGATTCAGTAGTCTGGATATGAGCTAAATAATAATTGCCATTGATGATTCTGTTAGTTTTAAAAGATAAAACTGTGCATAAATTGGGTTAATTACTTAGAAGAGAATGTGGAAGACAAAAATTACTTAACCTAATTCTCATCATCACAGAGTGAAGGTAGACTGCCAGTGTTAAGATAGCATAGCAGGAAGGAGAAATGAGGTTCAGACCTGGCATGGTGGCTCTGGGTCATCAGAATGTAAGTTTTTTAGAGGTCTGACGTCTGACTTCGTGTGAAGGTTGTGCATGTGTGTGCATGTGTCAGAGAAGTAAGAACAAGAATTAAACTCTACAGAGACTCATCATTGAGGGTGAAGCAGAACTTGTATTTTCCTCTAATTTGCCCTCCTATCCCAATTCTGCCTGACCCATTCTGGTGGCTCAGTGGTAAAGAATTTGCCTGCATGCAAGAGATGTGGATTCGATCCCCAGGTTGGTAAGATCCCTTGAAGAAAGAAATGGCAACCCACTCCAGTATTCTTGCCTGGGAAATCCCATGGACAGAGGAGTCTGGTGGGCTATAGTCCATGGAGTCACAAAAGAGTTGGACATGACTTAGAGACTAAACAACAAATCCCAATTTTAAGCCCAAATATTTGCTCTGTCTAGAGCAAGGGCTTCCAGAGATGGCCGGGATTCAGATTCTGGCTTCAAAACTTACCAACTGATGGCTCAAATGGTAAAAAAAATCTGCCTGCAATGAAGGAGACCTGGGTTTGATCCTTAGGTCAGGAAGATCCCCTGGAGAAGGGCATGGCAACCCACTCAAGTATTCTTGCCTGGATAATCCCATGGATAGAGGAACCTGACGGTTCCTATGGTCCATAGGTCACAAAGAGTTGGATACAACTGAAGCAACTTAGTATGCATGCATGTGTGATAATAATCAAATCCCTTAACAGTTCTGAAACTCAGTTTCCTCATTTACACAATGAAAATAATCTCCCATGGGTTGTTGAAAGAATTAAATGAGTTATTAGGCACAAGGTTCTTAGAACATAAATCAAAACACACAGGATAATAGGGTCTCTACAAATGACACTGATTTTAGATACAAAATTCTCATTCTTCCAGAACCTGTTTGTATTCATTAAAGTACTTTTACTTTTTATGTTTCCCAGCATATTTAATTTATATGCAGAGTACATCATGAGAAACGCTGGGCTGGAGGAAGCAAAAAGTGGAATCAAGATTTCCAGGAGAAATATCAATAACCTCAGATATGCAGATGATACCACCCTTATGGCAGAAAGTGAAGAAGAACTAAAGAGCCTCTTGATGAAAGTGAAAGAGGAGAGTGAAAAAGTTGGCTTAAAGCTCAACATTCAGAAAACTAAGATCATGGCATCTGGTCCCATCAATTCATGGCAAATAGAAGGGGAAACAGTGGAAACAGTGGCTGACTATTTTTTTGGGCTCCAAAATCACTGCAGATGGTTATTGCAGCCATGAAATTAAAAGACGCTTACTCCTTGGAAGGAAAGTTATGACCAACCTAGACAGCATATTAAAAAGCAGAGACATTACTTTGTCAACAAAGGTATGTATAGTGAAGGCTATGGTTTTTCCAGTAGTCATGTATGGCTGTGAGAGTTGGACTATAAAGAAAGCTGAGCACAGAAGAATTGATGCTTTTGAACTGTGGTGTTGGAGAAGACTCTTGAGAGTCCCTTGGACTGCAAGGAGATCCAACCAGGAGGAGATCAGTCCTGGGTGTTCAATGGAAGGACTGATATTGAAGCTGATGCTCCAATATTTTTGCCACCTGATGCGAAGTGTTGACTCATTTGAAAAGACCGTGATCCTGGAAAAGATTGAGGATAGGAGGAGGAGATGACAAAGGATGAGATGGTTAGAGGACATCACCAACTCTATGGACATGAGTTTGGGTAAACTCCGGGAATTGGTGATGCACAGGGAGGCCTGGCAAGCTGGGGTTCATGGGGTTGCAAAAAGTCGGACACGACTGAGTGACTGAACTGAACTGAACTGAACTGATGTTTACCAGCTTATTATAAAGAGTATTATAAAGGATACAATTGAACATCAAGATGAAGAGGTCAAGTTATGTGGATAGGGGCTCATAGCTTCTTCACTTTCTCTGTACTACCCCCATTTCCATTTGTTCACAGACCCAGAAGCTTGACCAACCTCATCATTTTGAGTTTTTATGGAGGATTCATTATGTAGGTGTGATTGATTAAATATTTGGCCATTGGCAAGTAATTCAATCTCCAGCCCCTCTCTCCTCCCTGGAGGACAAGTGGGTGAAACTGAAAGTTCCAACCCACTAATCTCAGGGTGGGTTTCCCTAGCAACCAACTCCCTTCTTTTTGATGCTTTTCAAAAGTAACCTCATTAACATTAACTCAAGTGTGGCAGAAACAGTTTTGTTATGAACATCAAGGCACCTTTTTCATTCTTGTTATATAGTAATTTCTAAAGGTTTTAGAAACACTGTTCTTGGAATTTGTTTAGTCACTAAGTGGTGTCTGACTCTCTATGACCCCATGGACTGTAGCCTGCCAAATCACTCTGTCCATGGGATTCTCTAGGCAAGAATACAGGAGTGGGTTGCCATTTCCTTCACCAGGGTATTTGAACCTGTGTCTCTGTATTTCCTGCACTGACAGGCAGATAGATTCTTTATCACTGAGCCACCAGGGAAGCCCACATGGCAACAAAGCCACATAGCCTCATTCCACTTACTAACTAGTGTGAATCTCCAAGCGGAGAGCTACAAATATTGAAAACAGGGCAAGGGGAGGGGCAAGGAATTATATCATGATGTAGAGATTTTCAAGCGTATTTCATAATAATATGCAGTTCAGTTCAGTTCAGTTGCTCAGTCGTGTCCGACTCTTTGCGACCCCATAAATCGCAGCACGCCAGGCCTCCCTGTCCATCACCAACTCCCGGAGTTCACTCAAACTCATGTCCATTGAGTCGGTGATGCCATCCAGCCATCTCATCCTCTGTCGTCCCCTTCTCCTCCTGCACCCAATACCTCCCAGCATCAGGGTCTTTCCCAATGAGTCAACTCTTCGCATGAGGTGGCCAAAGTACTGGAGTTTCAGCTTTAGCATCAGTCCTTCCAAAGAACACCCAAGACTATCTCCTTTAGAATGGACTGGCTGGATCTTCTTGCAGTCCAAGCGACTCTCAAGAGTCTTCTCCAAAACCACAGTTCAAAAGCATCAATTCTTTGGCACTCAGCTTTCTTCACAGTCCAACTCTCACATCCATACATGACCACTGAAAAACCATAGCCTTGACTAGATGGACCTTTGTTGGCAGTAGTGTAATATAAAATTTTAAACTGTGAAAGAGCCAATAAAATAAGAGCATTAACCTGGAATGCTGTTGAAGGAGCCACTGGGGTAACATGAAGGGTCCTTATTAGTTGCATTGGTGTGTGTGTGTGTATTATTTGCTCAGTCATGTCTGACTCTTTATGACCCCATGGACTGTAGCTTTCCAAGCTCCTCTGTCCATGGAATTCTCCAGGCAAGAATACCAGAGTGGACTGCCATTCTCTCTTCCAGGCTAATGGGGTCAAAGTAAAGTACTTTAAACATACTTAGTCCTAAGTCCACTAAGTCACTTAGTTGTGATAAAATGGAGATGGGCATAAGTTAAAAAAAAAAAAGTTGAGGAAAAAGAAAAAGAGATGGAAGATATGAGTTGTTTGAGTAGAACATCTCTAAGCCATTAAATTTAGGACCTTTAATTTTCAAAGTACTGTCCCTGAGTTGCTCATTGGGGAATAAGAGATCCAGGTACATGTGGCCATTATAATAGGAAAAGATGCTAAGGAAGTATAATGAGGTCAATTGATCAATTAATTCAAAACACAGTATTAAGAATCATAAAAGAGTCTGCTTGATCCTCAGTGAAGGATACACATTGTAAGATAAACTCACCACTTCAGAATAGTAAAGAATTCTGTGTACTTCTGTATAATCCTAGTTATATCCCCTCCTCACATCAACATAATAGATTCTTAGTTAGTGTCTGTTAAGTGAATGGAAAGAAAGAATAAAAAACTGATGGCAAAAGACTAAATTTGTTTGGTCTTCCTGGTCTATTAAAAATAGAATTAGAAACATTTAAAATATAGGGGACTTCACATTTAAAAGAAAACTAGATTTCTGGCCTCTGAAATTTTTAAAGAAAATAAATTTTTTTAACAGCTCTATTACTAGTAAGCCTTTGTTCCTGCCTGGCTACAAGTTCCTGGAGCTGGACGGTGGCTGCTCCCTTAAGACAAGCAGCATGTAGAACACAGGATCCAGACGGCCTAACTTGCTCATATCACCTTCTTAGACTCTGAGTTTATACTGTCTAATCTAGAATGGCATAGCTTTTTGACATACTTTGGTTCCTGTAAGATTTTCTCATAGCTTAAAACAAGTTGGATGGAACTCTAAAACCATCCAAGGTTTTGTCTCTAATGAAGGATGAGGACTCTTCAGTTAGTTACAAGGGGATCTCAACCTAGGCACTATTGGCATTTGGGGTCAGAAGATGTTTGTTGTGGTGGTGGTCTTGTGCTTTAAGCAACCTATCCATAACCTCTACCGACTAGATACTCTCTCACACAGAGTGACAACTAAAAATGCTCCCAGGCATTGCCAAACATAACCCAGGGATGAGGTGGGGTGGGGCAAAATCACCCCTAATTGAGAACCTCTGAGTTAAATATCAGCCTAGAAGTGGACAGATGCATGAACTCAAAGATGGTACTAGATTTATATTAGAAAGAAAATGGTTAGCTAGCAGATTGGGCATTGGCTGTAATCTTGTCACTCCCCGTGCCCAGGTTCTAGGTTTAGTTGCTGGCAACAGATCCCCAATTGAATTACATTTACTCAGACTTCACCTGTTCAAGTTTGAGTGGGATGATAGTGCTATGGTTTTCTAAAATGACTGATTTTTGATGGAGCCTATAAGGACAAGGAAGCGTAGTTAACAAAGTGATGTTATAAAATGCAACATTCCACATGTAGTAATATCTGGATAGCAGTCAGATTCTAGTACTTCATTCTGTTTCCTACTCACAAGTTGTTCCTGATGAATTATTTTTAAAGTGTGACTAAATTATTCATTACAAAGGATCACCATTATTTATGCAACTGAGGTTTACCACTAACATTCCAATATGGATTTTTTTTTTGACTAGGGGACTTCAATAAAGCTTCTAAAAATAGAAATATATGCCGAGAATTAAACAATAGATGTGGGGCTCACCATAATGGTGGAGGAGAAGCACAAATTGATAAAACCTTTGAATCTTAAGGAAATCTTTAATAACAGTAAATAGATAAAACACTATTTATAATATTTACATATACAGTTAAGTTTTATGTACACATTTCAAGTAAAATATCTCAAAACACATTCAAGCAGATTATGCTGCCAGATCATAACAAATTTCTCCCACAAGTTATCTGCCCCATGTGTTTCATTTAAATAAAAATTGGGTAATACTAGGCAACAATTGGAGAAGGCAATGGCACCCCACTCATGTACTCTTGCCTGGAAAATCCCACGGACAGAGGAGCCTGGTAGGCTGCAGTCCATGGGGTCGCTGGGAGTCGGACACGACTGAGCGACTTCTCTTTCACTTTTCACTTTCATGCATTGGAGAAGGAAATGGCAACCCACTCCAGTGTTCTTGCCTGGAGAATCCCAGGGACAGAGGAGCCTAGTGGGCTGCCATCTATGGGGTCACACAGAGTCGGACATGACCGAAGCGACTTAGCAGCAGCAGCAGCAGCAGGCAACAATAAAGGTACAGCAGTATAAAATTATATGCAATTTAAATTTTATTTTCAAATAAATCAGAAAATATAAATTTTATGCCATAAACCTCTCAGTAAGTTTAATCTGTCTTTATTTTTCTTATACCTTCTCTCCACCCTTTCTTTCTGCCATTAAAGGTATATTCTCTACCGTCTGTCCTGATGCCTTACTCAAGGTCAATTTAAATGACTCAAGTGATGACTTCAAGTACAGTACAATCCTTCCTTGGGGAAGTTACTCCTTTGACTAATATTAAGTGGGTTACTATTGGTATGTTAATTAACTGCTTCACTCAGCATGAACTATTTATGTACAATGTACCCTTCATCCATGAACTGATGTGTGAGAAAGAGCCTAAGATGAAATTTAGGAGTTATTTTTTTTGATAGATTGGATTCTGGTGACTATATTAAAATGTATGCTTTTCGTTTTCAGCTATGTTTATTTCAGCATTGAAAGTTGACCATAACTTACTATTTTGATACACAGTTTTTCAAATAAAAATAAGAAGCTGACTTCTCTCTAAATGTCTCTTTTACCAGTGAGACCCAGTTTTCTCTTTGGAAGGCTCCTCTTTCTCGTGCACTCAGTCATGTCTGACTTTTTGTGACACCATGGACTGTGTTTAGCCCACCATGCTCCTCTGTCCATGGAATTTTCCAGCAAGAACACTGGAGAGCGTTGCCATTTCCTCTTCCAGGGGATCTTCTCAACCCAGGAATTAAACCCGAGTCTGTGTCTCCTGCATTAGCAGATGGATTTTTTACCACTGCACCATCTGCTAGCCACATACCAATGGAAAGAAGAGAAATACTATCATCGATCTTTTTAAGAGTTGGAAAATAGAGCAATCAACATAGATAGAAGTCATAGAAAGAACAAAATATTTGGTCAGAAATTGTAAAAGGGCTAATCTCAAAAGTAATTATTTCTTCTATCAAGCATAATAACAATAGGCAGATTTCAAGACCGGGGAAAGGTTTCTACTTCTAGGGCCAGCAGAAAAGATATTTAACATTGGAAGCTGATATCAATTCAGATTAATCACCTCCATACATTATCAGAATTTCATATAAATAAGTCAACTCTTTCAGTAGTTTCTCTATGAATCAGAAGCTTTTTTAATCTTACTTTTGGAATAAACTTTCTTTTAGACTTTCTTTCAGAAAGTTTTATGTTAAAAAGAGGTCAGTTTCACATTTTGGTGAGCACTCTCTGACAATGAATACGGATTGACCCAGACAATCTCAAGGCATTTTGCTTACAAATATGAAATGACTCAAAATATAAAATGTATTTTCATAAATGTTTTTATAATTAATTAAAACACCATATTTATTAACACAAATAATTATGATGCATTGTAATATGACATTTTTAAAAACAAAGCACTGAAGACAGTTTATTCTCATTAATAAAATTTATTGTAGAAAAAAACAAAAATATTTCTGAAGAACCTAGTTATTAAATCTCAATGTAATTTAATTCCAATATTTTGATGCTATACATATGCCTTTCTATGTTCAAAGTTGTTAGACCAATCTCTGCATTAGGTGATAAAAGTAGCACCTACTTTAGCCAGCCTTGAACATTAAGAGGAGGTATGAAAGATCTTGGATGTGAGAACACAGACCAATCAGTAATGGAGCTCCTGAAGATGTAAAGGCATGCACTGGCAACCTCCACACTGGGTAGCAGAGGTCTCAGTCTGGACTGTAGAGAGAAGACTCTTAAGAAGAATAAGCCACTGAGGGATCTCCTGCCCTCTCATGCCTTGGAGCTGAGAGCATGATGACTGTCTAAATTTGTCTCAATAACTAACTTCAGATTAAATAATTGATGACAGACTTTGAACAGTCTCACACCTCAGTTACAACAACCTTAAATTTGACTTTCACTAAGATAAATTTAAGGAGGCATTATATATTAGAAAATTAGCACAATACAACTGCAATTTCTGGAAGGAAAGTCAGAGATCTGTCAGTTCAAACAAACCAAGGCTGGGAAGGAAAATGGTGTGTTAGCAAAAGAACTTACAAATAATTACACTGGACATTTTTAAGCTGCCACTGGGCCTTTTGTAAGGCTTTATAAACTGACCTTAATTTTGTTATACTGATCCCCAAAGGCACTTCCTATTGTAAAATAGTCTATTAAGCATTGGTCTATATTTTGGAAAGCAATAATATTAAGTTCATTATGGTTTTTGCAGTCCAGGCAATAATTTAGCTTGTGTACTCCTCTTAAGATTTTAATGAGCAAAAGCTATTTTAAGAATTTTTGCAAGTGAACAATGTAGGTATGTTCAGAAAGGTACTTCTATTTCAGACCCTTTAAAATATATATAAGATATTTACATTAAATTGATTCATGTTAAAAATGTAACACCTCCAGTCCGAAAGCTTTAATAAAACAGACTTCTGCATATAAGCTAGTATTATTGCCCAATTTTGGCACCAGAATCTTAACTGTAAAAGCCAAGCATGGACTACATGTTATAAGTATATAATAATATGTCATTATTATTATGAAAGCAAGTTATTTTCAGTGTGGAAAAATAAATTAAAGCAAACAAAACAAAAGTTTAAAATTTCATTATCCTCATAACGGAATCCCACTGAGTGCATATTTTTGAGTACACTTTTAAAAAATATGACAATATATCCTGTCAACAAATAAAATAAAAAAAAACATTTTAAAAGCTGACTAGTCTTCCATTTTGTGTGGTTAAGTCATAATTTATTTAACTCATCTGCTACTATTTCTTTCACTGTTACAAATGATATTTCAAGGAATGTTCTTTTATTCTTTAATGCAGAGGCAACTTAGGACAAAGGGTGGCTAAGAGTGTTGGATCTAGTGACAGACAGACTTGCAAGGCCCAGAGAATGAACAGGTGATTGCCAGAAGAGAGAGGGTTGTGGGGAGGAAAAAAATAGATGAGGGAGATTAGGAAACACCTACTTCCAGTTGCAAAATCAGTGAAACATGGGTATGAAAAACATAGTGAGTAATATAATCAATAACCATGTAGTGCCTTTGTATGGTGACGTATAACTAGACTTATCATGGTGATCATTTAGAATATAAAGAGCTACTAAATTACTATGTTGTATAACAGGAAATAACATAGTATAGTATAGTTGTACTTCAAAAACAAACACACACAGCAAATGATTAGATTTGTGGTTATCAGAGTTCGGTCATGAGGGTTGAGGGAATTGAATGAAGGCAGTCAAAATGTACACACTTTCAGTTACAAGATAAATAAGTACAAAAGATGAATGTACAATATGATAAGTATATATAGTTATAACTGATATAATATATATATATATATATATATATAATGAAGGTAAGAATTGTTGTCTCTTTCAGACTATGTTGCATCCCCAGTAGTAAAATGATGTCTGACATATATCAGATATATACTGAAAACCCAAGACAATTAGTGAATGCATTAGGTATAAAAACAGAAAATTTTATAACCATAATAATGATAAAAAAAATTTGTGGATGGTTAGGATATTTAAATATTTAAATTTTATACTATTAACTATTGTATTTCCATGCTCTGCATCCCTATACCTAAGTTATAGAGACATACGTGGATTGCGCCTGAATTTTGTACATGCTATCTGGCTTTGAAAAATTGATTTATAATTTTCCTGTAAATCATAAAAGTCTGTAGGGAATGAGGTCAGACTAAATATTAATTTCTGTAATTAATTGTAATGGCATGTGTCAGATCTGTTTACTTTCAATCTTGATAGTGTTCCACTAAAAAGAATTTGGTGTTATTTACAATGAAGGTTGTAAGAGATTAAGAAGAGGTGGCAAGAATACTCAGAAGAATTACATGAAAAAGGTCATAATGACCCAGACAACCACAATGTGTGGTCATTCACCTAGAGCCAGACATCCTAGAGTGGGAAGTAAAATAGACCTTAGGAAGCATTACTATGAATAAGGCTAGTGGAGGTGACAGAATTCCAGTTGAGTTATTTACAGTCCTAAAAGATGATGCTGTTAAAGTGCTGCACTCAGTATGTCAGCAAACTTGGGAAACTCAGCAGTGGCCACAAGATTGGAAAAGGCCAGTTTTCATTCCCAACTCAAAGAAGGGCAATGCCAAAGAATGTTAAAACTACCATACAGTTGCACTCATTTCACATGCTAGCAAGGCTATGCTCAAAATCCAAGTGAGGTTTCAGCAGTACATGAACTGAGAATTTCCATATGAACAAGCTGTATTTAGAAAAAGCAGAAGAACCACAGATCATACTGCCAACATTCATTGGATCATGGAAAAAACAAGGGAATTACAAAAAAAAATCTACTTCTGCTTCATTGACTATGCTAAAGCCATTGACTGTGTGAACCACGACAAACTGTGGAAAATTCTTCAAGTGATAGGAATACCAAACCACCTTACTTGTCTCCTGACAAACATGTATGTGGGTCAAGAAGCAACAGTTAGAACCAGACATAAAACAAAACAAAACAAAACTGACTGGTTCCAAATTGGGAAAGGAGTACAACAAGGCTGTATATTGTCACCTTGCTTATTTAACTTATAAGCAGAGTACATCATGTGAAATCTTGGGCTGGATAAATCACAACTAGAATCAAGATTGCCTGGAGAATTATTAACAACTTCAGATATGCAGATGATATCACTCTAATGGCAGAAAGTGAAGAGGAACTAAAGAGCTTCTTGATAAGGGTGAAAGAGGAGAGTAAAAAATCTGGCTTGAAACTCAATATTCAAAAAACTAATATCATGGCATCTGGTCCCATTGCTGCTGCTGCTGCTAAGTTGATTCAGTCGTGTCCAACTCTGTGGGACCCCACAGACAGCAGCCCACCAGGCTCCCCCGTCCCTGGGATTCCCCAGGCAAGAACAATGGGTTGCCATTTCCTTCTCCAATGCATGAAAGTGAAAAGTGAAAGTGAGGTCGCTCAATCGTGTCCGACTCTTAGGGACCCCACAGACTTCAGCCTATCAGGCTCCTTCATCCATGGGATTTGCCAGTCAAGTGTACTGGAGTGGGGTGCCATCACCTTCTCCCATTACCTCATGGCAAATTGATGGGAGAAAAAGTGGAAACAGTAACAGATTTTATTTTGGGGGGCTCCAAAATCACTGCAGACAGCGGCTACAATCATGAAATGAAAAGTCACTTGTTTCTTGGAAGAAAAGTTATGATAAACCTAGAAAGCATATTAAAAAGCAGGTACATTACTTTGCTGACAAAGGCCCACATAGTCAAAGCTATGGTTTTTCCAGTAGTCATGTACGGATGTTGGAGTTGGACCATAACAAAGGCTGAGTGCTGAAGAATTGATGTTTTTGAATTGTGATGCTGGAGAAAGTTTTGTGAATCCTTTGGACTGCAAAGAGATCAAACCAGTCTATAATAAAGGAAATCAACCCTGACTATTCATTGAAGGACTGATGCTGAAGATGAAACTCCAATACTTTGTCCACCTGATGAGAAGAACCTACTCACTGGAGAAGACCCTGATGCTGGGAAAGATTGAGGGGCAGGAGGAGAAGGGAGCGACAGATGATGAGATGGTTGGATGGCATCACCAACTCAATGGACATGAGTTTGAGCAAACTCCAGGAGATTGTGAAGGACAGTGAAGCCTGGCACACTGCAATCCATGGGCTCTCAAAGAGTCAGACATGACTGAGTGACTGAACAACAAAACTGAAAGTTATCTTTTATTATAATAACCCATATTACTCAAACACTATGTGGAATGTATGATTTGATTATTATAAATACCTACAGGCTTAGATTTTGGAGGAACGTTGCTGCTGATGCTGCTAAATCATTTCAGTCATGCCTGACTCTGTGCGACTCCATAGACGGCAGCCCACCAGGCTCCTCTGTCCCTGGGATTCTCCAGGCAAGAACACTGGAGTCGGTTGCCATTTCCTTCTCCAAGGAATGTTGAAGATAGGCTGAATCAACAATCTATCTTGTTTTGAAACATTATGTCTAATAATGAAGTGGCCATTTTGTGGGTATATATGTTACTGTAACTATCTAACAATTCTGTAAGTTAGAGACTATCATTATCTAGATTTTATAGGAGTGGATATTAAATTCTTCAAGGACACAGAGCTAGTGTGTAATACCTATGACTCATATAAACAGCCTGGTTCTAGGACCAGAGATCCTAGCCTCTAGTGGGTCTACCAATAAATTCCATTAATGCAATGTACTTCCTTCAGTGACTCTAATGATAGGAACCTACTCATTTAATATGTATTTATTGCATGCCACTTCTCTATATACTTATACTAGATTCTGGGGCTCCAACCTAAAATGATATATAATCTTTCCTTCCAGGGAACTTACAGTGTGCTATGATAAAAGGCAGATAAATTAAAGCATGATATATGGTGCTCAGTAAATATTTGGTGAATGAATTGATAACTGCCATCAGAGTTGTACGCAAAAGAAGAATCAGAAGCAAAGGAAGGATATATGAGTCTTGAAGTCATGCTTATCAGGAAAGACTTCCTGAAAATTAGCTGGGTGTGCATGAGAAGGGAAGATGAATTATAGAAAGAGGTAATAAGTGAGAAGGTACAGAGATATAAGAAAACCTCATATGCTCCAGGAAAAAGATGCTGTCTGAGGAAGATGTGAAAACAAGTGAAGCAATGGTCTAAGATGAGGCTGGAAACAAGTCTGGGGCCTAAATGTGAAGGGCTTTGGATGTTCAGCCATGAACTGTGAACTACACAATGACAGCCTTGAGAACCACTTAAGATTTGAACGTCAGCCGGTGACATGATCAAAGGGCATTTTATAAAGGTCACTCTGACAACAGTGAGGAAGGCAGATTAAAGGGTCCAGACTGCATAGAATGAGAGGAGACTGCAGAAAAGTAGAAGAAAAGCAGGAGTGACTGTGGGAAAGAGAACAGAGATGGGCTTGGAGATACTAGGCAGATCGACTGAATCCGACTCTCTGAGCTTACATATATTTTCCTAACATCACATCTGTGTTATTGTCTAATTTCCTTTCTATTCATTTTTCTTCTGTCATAGTACATAACAAGCGCTTGATGAAAGGTTTCTGAACAAATGAAAGAAGATCTTGTGACAGAGCAGATAATGGGGAAAAAAAGAAATTCATAATGACTCTCAATATTTCTGACCTACAGCACATGAAACCAGACCCTGAAATGGGCAGCAAAGGAAGAGAAGGTTCCAGTAGATTGAGTTTAGGAAGCAGTCAGGTTAAGACCTGTGAAGATATTTGCAATGCAGTCTGATACGGAAGGGTAGTGCTCTGATTCTGATATTTCTTGCCTGAAAGTTGAGAAACATTAGTGCACCTGTGATAGCTGAATTTTTAAATTTGGCTAAGGTCCTTCATTTTTGAATTTGGCAGATCAGGAAGCAACAGTTAGAACTGGACATGGAACAACAGACTGGTTCCAAATATCGAAAGGAGTATGTCAAGACGGTATATTGTCACCCTGCTTATTTACATTATATGCAGAGTACATCATGAGAAACACTGGACTGGATGAAGCACAAGCTGGAATCAAGATTCAGTTCAGTTCAGTCACTCAGTCATGTCCCACTCTTTGCTACCTCATAAATTGCAGCACACCAGGCCTCCCTGTCCATCACCAACTCCCAGAGTTCGAATCAGTGATGCCATCCAGCCATCTCATCCTCTGTCGTCCCCTTTTCCTCCTGCCCTCAATCCCTCCCAGCATCAGAGTCTCTTCCAATGAGTCAACTCTTCGCATGAGGTGGCCAAAGTACTGGAGTTTCAGCTTTAGCATCAGTCCTTCCAAAGAACGCCCAGGACTGATCTCCTCTAGAATGGACTGATTGGATCTCTTTGCAGTCCAAGGGACTCTCAAGTCTTCTCCAACACCACAGTTCCAAAGTATCAATTCTTTGGCCCTCAGCTTTCTTCACAGTTCAACTCTCACATCCATACATGACCACTGAAAAACCATAGCCTTGACTAGACAAAACTTTGCTGGCAAAGTAATATCTCTGCTTTTGAATATGCTATCTAGGTTGGTCATAACTTTCCTTCCAAGGAGTGTCTTTTAATTTCATGGCTGCAATCACCATCTGCAGTGATTTTGGAGCCCCCCAAAATAAAGTCTGACACTGTTTCCACTGTTTCCCCATCTATTTCCCATGAAGTGATGGGACCAGATGCCATGGTCTTAGTTTTCTGAATGTTGAGCTTTAAGCCAACTTTTTCACTCTCCTCTTTCACTTTCATCAAGAGGATTTTTTGTTCCTCTTCACTTTCTGCCATAAGGGTGGTGTCATCTGCATATCTGAGGTTACTGATATTTCTCCTGGCAATCTTGATTCCAGCTTGTGCTTCTTCCAGCCCAGGGTTTCTCATGATGTACTCTGCATATAAGTTAAAGAAGCAGGGTGACAATATACAGCCTTGATGTGCTCCTTTTCCTATTTGAAACCAGTCTCTTGTTCCATGTCCAGTTCTAACTGTTGCTTCCTGACCTGCATACAGATTTCTCAAGAGGCAGGTCAGGTGGTCTGGTATTCCCATCTCTTGAAGAATTTTCCACAGTTTATTGTGATTCACACAGTCAAAGGCTTTGGCATAGTCAATAAAGCAGAAGTAGATGTTTTTCTGGAACTCTCTTCTTTTTTGATGATCCAGTGGATGTTGGCAATTTGATATCTGGTTCCTCTGCCTTTCCTAAAACCAGCTTGAACATCTGGAAGTTCACAGTTCATGTATTGCTGAAGCCTGGCTTGTAGAATTTTGAGCATTACTTTACTAGCATGTGAAATGAGTGCAATTGTGCGGTAGTTTGAGCATTCTTTGGCATTGCCTTTCTTTGGGACTGGAATGAAAACTGACCTTTTCCAGTCCTGTGGCCACTGCTGAGTTTTCCAAATTTGCTGGCATATTGTGTGCAGCACTTTCACAGCATCATCTTCCAGGATTTGAAATAGCTCAACTGGAATTCCATCATCTCGAAGAGCTTTGTTCATAGTGATGCTTTCTAAGGCCCACTTGACTTCACATTCCAGGATGTCTGGCTCTAGGTGAGTGATCACACTATAATGATTATCTTGGTCATGAAGATCTTTTTTGTATAGTTCTTCTGTGTATTCTGCCACCTCTTCTTAGTATCTTCTGTTTCTGTTACGTCCATACACTTTCTGTCTTTTATCGAGCCCATCTTTGCATGAAATGTTGCCTTGGTCTCTAATTTTCTTGAAGAGATCTCTAGTCTTTCCCATTCTGTTTTTTTTCCCCTATTTCTTTGCATTAATCACTGAGGAAGGCTTTCTTATCTCTCCTTGCTATTCTTTGGAACTCCTCATTCAGATGCTTATATCTTTCCTTTTCTCCATTGCCTTGTGGGGTCACCCAAGATGGGAGGGTCATGGTGGAGAGGTCTGACAGAATGTGGTCCACTGGAGAAGGGAATGGCAAACGATTTCAGTATTTTTGCCTTGAGAACCCCATGAACAGTATGAAAAGACAAAATGATAGGATACTGAAAGAGGAACTCCCTAAGTTGGTAGGTGCCCAATATACTACAGGAGATCAGTGGAGAAATAACTCTAGAATGAATGAAGAGATGGAGCCAAAGCAAAAACAATATCCATTGTGGATGTGACTGGTGATAAAGACAAGGTCCGATGCTGCAAAGAGCAATATTACATAGGAACCTGGAAGGTTACGTCCTTGAATCAAGGCAAATTGGAAGTAGTCAAACAGGAGATAGCAAGAGTGAACGTCGACATTCTAGGAATCAGCAAAATAAAATGGACTGGAATGGGTGAATTTAACTCAGATGACCATTATATCTACTACTGTGGGCAAGAATCCCTTAGAAGAAATGGAGCCATCAAGGTCAACAAAAGAGTCCGAAATGCAGTACTTGGATGCAATCTCAAAAACAACAGAATGATCTCTGTTCGTTTCCAAGGCAAACGTTCAGTATCACGGTAATCCAAGTCTATGCCCCAATCAGTAATGCTGAAGAAGCTGAAGTTGAATGGTTCTATGAAGACCTACAAGACCTTCTAGAACTAACACCCAAAAAGGATGTCCTTTTCATTATAGGGGACTGGAATGCAAAAGTAGGAAATCAAGAAACACCTGGAGTAACAGGCAAATTTGGCCTTGGAGTACAGAATGAAGCAGGACAAATGCTAATAGAGTTTTGCCAAGAGAACACACTGGTCATAGCAAACACCCTCTTCCAACAACACAAGAGAAGACTCTACACATGGACATCACCAGATGGTCAATACTAAAATCAGACTGATTATATTCTTTGCTGCCAAAGATGGAGAAGCTCTATATCGTCAGCAAAAACAAGACTGGGAACTGACTGTGGCTCAGACCATGAACTCCTTATTGCCAAATTCAGACTTAAATTGAAGAAAGTATCAATTCTTTGGTAGAAAACCACTAGACCATTCAGGAATGACCTAAATCAAATTCTTTATGATTATATAGTGGAAGTGAGAAATAGATTTAAGGGACTATATCTGATAGACAGAGAGCCTGATGAACTATGGATGGAGGTTTGTGTCATTGTACAGGAGACAGGGATCAAGACCATCCTCATGGAAGAGAAATGCAAAAAAGAAAATGGCTGTCTGGGGAGGCCTTACAAATAGCTGTGAAAAGAAGAGACGTGAAAGGCAAGGAATCAAAATTAGCAGAAGAAATATCAATAAACTCAGATATGCAGATGACACCACCCTTATGGCAGAAAGTGAAGAATAACTGAAGAGCCTCTTGATGAAAGTGAAACAGGAGAGTGAAAAAGTTGGCTTAAAGCTCAAACTAAGATCATGACATCTGGTCCCAAGACTTCATGGCAAATAGATGGGGAAACAGTGTCAGACTTTATTTTGGGGGGTCCAAAATCACTGCAGATGGTGATTGCAGCCATGAAATTAAAAGACGCCTGCTCCTTGAAAGAAAAGTTATGACCAACATAGACAGCATATTAAAGAGCAGAGACATTACTTTGCCAACAAAGATCCATCTAGTCAAGGCTATGGTTTGTCCTGTAGTCATGTATGGATGTGAGAGTTGGACTATAAAGAAAGCTGAGCACCAAAGAATTGATGCTTTTGAACTGTGTTGTTGGAGAAGACTTTTGAGAGTCCCTTGGACTGCAAGGAGATCCACCCAGTCCATCCTAAAGGAAATCAGTCCTGAATATTCATTGGAAGGACTTATGCTAAAACTGAAGCTTCAGTACTTTGGCCACCTGATGTGAAGACATGACTCATTTAAAAGACCCTGATGCCAGGAAAGATTGAAGGCAGGAGGAAAAGGGGATGACAGAGGATGAGATGTTTGGAGGGCATCACTGACTCAATGGACATGAGTTTGAGTAAACTCTGGGAGTTGATGATGGACAGGGAGGCCTGGAGTGCTGCATGCCATTGAGTCACAAAGAGTCAGACATGAATGAGTGACTGAAATGAACTGAAGGTCCTTTAGGAAGGGGCATATAATATATTAAATCTAGGTAGAGGAACAAGAGTACAGGAAGATGATAGAAGAGAAAAAATGGATAAAGGAGGGACTTTAGGACAGAAGGATCCAGAAACTCAGAGGGAAGAGGATTTCAGTAAAGAAGGAATGCTCAGCATAATATTAACCATGGAAAGATGAAGTGAGATGAGCACAGCAATTTTTTCATTGGATTTGATAGTATTGAAGGCAATGTTGATATCAGTGCAAGTGGATTCAGGGAAGTGGTGGAGTCAGAAGTCAGATTAGAGTTGGATAAGGAATGAATAGGGTGAAAGTAAATGGAAACAAACTGTAGAGCTTTTTCCAAGAAGTTTCAAGATTTTACCTACAAAGGGAACCAATAAATGGTGGCTAGAGGAGAATATTTTTTTCAAGGGTGATATTGTTTTAAGATGGGAAGGACTTGATCCTTTCAAAAGCTGAATGTTTTGGGCATACCATCAAATAATGAGAGTAAAAAACTAAAGAATAAAAAGGAACTGAAAAAAGGGGTCATGGATTCTAAAGTACCTAGGGAAGGAGGTCAAGTTCAGGTGGGAGACAGAAACTGTCCAGAGGATCGGGGGAAAGTTTGTAAAGAGGAAGAGAAAAGTATGGGTGATGTGAATCAAATAAATGAAGTGAGCTTTGAAGTGAGATGCTTTAGTTTAAATTCAAACAGTGAATCTGGGTAAGGTAATACAAAATAATAATCTATTAACCAAGTATATTTCTTGCTATATGTCAGACTCATTGATGGCTGTAAGAATTATCTAGAGAAGGTATAATTTGGAAATCCATTTCTAAAATACAGCAGAGGAGAAGGAACCTGGAGATATGGAGAGCAAGGAGCCAAAGGCTTAGTTCACAATTTATGGATTATTCAACAATGCATATATTAAATGCTCTCTAGTCAAATGTAGGAAAAATAAAACTCTCAAAAAATGTGGAGTTTTTAAGAAAACAGCAACGATGGACAGAAGGTGACATAGAGACATGACAGGAGACCAGAAGACATGCCTTGTGGGGAGTTAGAGAGTAATTGTTTGGAATAGCCCTGAAGATCAAGACGGTAAATCTAAGTCTTTACTCTGGTACAAGAATAGGGGAAAATGGGCTGTTGACACAGGAGAGTGAAAAAGGGTAAAAGTATGATTCAAGGGAATGTCAGATTTTTGTAGACAAGTAGACAACTAGGGCACTGAGTGAAGTATGTGAAGCTATAGGGTAGTTTGGTTAATAATGTATCAGAGTTTCTAGCAAACAAGTGCAAAGTGTTGACAAAAGATGTAGCCGTGGGGAATTAATTATAAGAGTGATGGGACACAAAGATTGTGGCAATGAGAGGATGATAGGGCCCCCCTAAGACAAGTGGCTGAGGGGGTTCACATTTGGGGCTGGGGAGAGCTTGTCAAAGACTGGGAAGCATGGTGATATAATTGAACTTCAAGTATTCAACCAAAAGGGGCTTCCCAGGTGGTGCTAGTGGTAAAGAACCCACCTACCAATGCATGAGACGTAAGAGACATGAGTTCAATCCTTAGGTTGGGAAGATTCCCTGGAGCAGGGCACGACAACCCACTCCAGTATTCTTGCCTGGAGAATCCCATGGACTGTAGCCTGCCAGGCTCCTCTCTCCATGGAATCGTAAAGAGTCTGACACAACTGAAGTGATTTAGCACGCGTTCAACCAGAAAGAGGCTTCCCTGGTGGCTCAGTGGTAAAGAATCTGCCTGCCAATGAAGCAGAAATGGATTTGATCCCTGGGTCAGGAAGATCCTCTGGAGAAGGAAATGGCAACCTACTCCAGTATTCTTTCCTGGGAAGTCCCATGGACAGAGGAGCCTGGCAGGCTACAGTCCATGAGGTCACTACAGAGTCATACACGACTTAGCAATTCAACAACAACAACAATTTAACCAGAAATCTCATAAAAAGATAGTTCTAGACAAAGACTCTGAATTTAACCAAGGCCAGGTGCAGTAGGCTTTCTTGCATTCCAGAAACAATACGATTATTTTTTTTTCCTGAGGCAGTTCATCTACCCTTGGGCAACTCTGTTTATGAGAAAGAACTTTCTCAGGTTTTTTTTTTTTGTCATTTTTTAAAAAAGATTATTTTTTAATTGAAGGATAAATGCATTACAGAACTATGTTGGTTTCTGCCAAAAATCAACATGAATTAGTCATAGATACACATATGTCCCCTCCCTCTTGAACTGCCCACCCGTCTCCCTCCCCATTCTACCCTCCTTGGTTGTTACTGAAACCCGGTTTGAGTTCCCAGAGTCATACAGCAAATTCCTATTGGCTATCTATTTTACATATGGTAATTTTAAGATACTTATTCTCATATTCCATTCCATTGGGATTATCTACAAGGTTCAGGGTCCTTTTTCCATCAAACTGAACATGCCCAACACTCAGTGTGCTATCTATGGTGAATTTTAATATCCTATTCATTTTTCCTCACTTTAGTCGGCAATACATTCTTATAATATAATATTGGGTAGCTAGAAATGAACCTAGTATTTAAAGCATGTTCTAATGAGCAATGGCACCCTACTCCAGAACTCTTGCCTGGAAAATCCCATGGATGGAGGAGCCTGGTAGGCTGCGGTCCATGGGGTCACGAAGAGTCGGACACGACTGAGTGACTTCATTTTCACTTTTCACTTTCATGCATTGGAGAAGGAAATGGCAACCCACTCCAGTGTTCTTGCCTGGAGAATCCCAGGGACGGGGGAGCCTGGTGGGCTGCCGTCTATGGGGTCGCACAGAGTTGGATACGACTGACGTGACTTAGCAGCAGCAGCAGCTAACGAGCACACTACATAATGAAATTTTAAGGAAATGAAACCAATATTTGGTAAACATTTACTATGTGTCTGGCTCATGTCACCTGTGAACATGCATAATCTCACTCAAGTCTCCATGGTTAAAACACAGGCTCTGGTATCTGAGACCAGGGCTTGGAACTCATGTCCTGTCACATATTAGCTCTGTGATATTGGAAAAAATTAACTTGCTGTCCTGGGACTTAATAATTTCCTGTGTAAAATGAGGATAATAATGCTCTTTACTTAGCAAGGTTACTATGAAGGCTAAATGGAATAAGACCTATAAAGCACTTATTGTCTGGCACATGATAAAACAAAATCAGCTCAGTTCAGTTCAGTCGCTCAGTCATGTCCAACTCTTTGAGACCCCATGAATCGCAGCACGCCAGGGCTCTCTGTCGATCACCAACTCCCAGAGTTCACCCAAACTCATGTGCATCGAGTTGGTGATGCCATCCAGCTATCTCATCCTCTATCGTCCCCTTCTCCTCCTGCCCCTAGTCCCTCCCAGCATCAGAGTCTTTGGCAATGAGTCAACTAACCACATGAGGTGGTCAAAGTATTGGAGTTTCAGCCTCAGCATCAGTCCTTCCAATGAACACCCAGGACTGGCTCCTTTAGGATGGACTGGTTGGATCTCCTTGCAGTCCAAGGGACTCTCAAATGTCTTCTCCAACACCACAGTTCAAAAGCATTAATTCTTAGGTGCTCAGCTTTTTTCACTGTCCAACTCTCACATCCATACATGACCACTGGAAAAACCATAGCCTTGACTAGACGGACCTTTGTTGGCAAAGTAATATCTCTGCTTTTTAATATGCTATCTAGGTTGGTCATAACTTTCCTTCCAAGGAATAAGCGTCTTTTAATTTTATGGCTGCCATCACCATCTGCAGTGATTTTGGAGCTCAAAAAAGTAAAGTCTGACACTGTTTCCACTGTTTCCCCATCTATGTCCCATGAAGTGATGGGACCAGATGCCACGGTCTTAGTTTTCTGCATGTTCAGCTTTAAGCCAACTTTTTCACTCTCTTCTTTCACTTTCATCAAGAGGCTTTTTAGTTCCTCTTCATTTTCTGCCATAAGGGTGGTGTCATCTGCATATCTGAGGTTACTGATATTTCTCCCGGCAATTCCAGCTTGTGTTTCATCCAGCCCAGCATTTCTCATGCTGTACTCTGCATAAGTTAAATAAGCAGTGTGACATTATACAGCCTTGACATACTCCTTTTCCTATTTGGAACCAGTCTGTCGTTCCATGTCCAGTTCTAACTGTTGCTTCCTGACCTGCATATAGGTTTCTCAAGAGGCAGGTCAGGTGGTCTGGTATTCCTATCTCTTTCAGAATTTTCCACAGTTTATTGTGATCCACACAGTCAAAGGCTTTGGCATAGTCAAGAAAGCAGAAATAGATGTTTTTCTGGAACTCTTTTGCTTTTTCGATGATCCAGTGGATGTTGGCAATTTGACCTCTGGTTCCTCTGCCTTTTCTAAAACCAGCTTGAACATCTGGAAGTTCACAGTTCATGTATTGCTGAAGCCTGGCTTGTAGAATTTTGAGCATTACTTTACTAGTGTGTGAAATGAGTGCAATTGTGCAGTAGTTTGAGCATTCTTTGGCATTGCCTTTCTTTGGGATTGGAATGAAAACTGACCTTTTCCAGTCCTGTGGCCACTGCTGAGTTTTCCAAATTTGCTGGCATATTGTGTGCAGCACTTTCACAGCATCATCTTCCAGGATTTGAAATAGCTCAACTGGAATTCCATCATCTCGAAGAGCTTTGTTCATAGTGATGCTTTCTAAGGCCCACTTGACTTCACATTCCAGGATGTCTGGCTCTAGGTGAGTGATCACACCATTCTGATTATCTTGGTCATGAAGATCTTTTTTGTATAGTTCTTCTGTGTATTCTTGCCACCTCTTAATATCTTCTACTTCTGTTAGGTCCATACCATTTCTGTCCTTTATTGAGCCCATCTTTGCATGAAATGTTCCCTTGGTATCTCTAATTTTCTTGAAGAGATCTCTAGTCTTTACCTTTCTGTTGTTTCCCTCTATTTCTTTGCATTGATCACTGAGGAAGGCTTTCTTATCTCTCCTTGCTATTCTTTGGAACTCTGCATTCAAATGGGAATATCTTTCCTTTTCTCCTTTGCTTTTTGCCTCTCTTCTTTTCACAGCTATTTGTAAGGCCTCCTCAGACAGCCATTTTGCTTTTTTGCATTTCTTTTCCATGGGATGGCCTTGATCCCTGTCTCCGGTACAATGTCACAAACCTCAGTCCATAGTTCATCAGGCACTCTATCTATCAGATCTAATCCCTTAAATCTATTTCTCACTTACACTGTATAATCATAAGGGATTTGATTTAGGTCATACCTGAAAGGTCTAGTGGTTTTCCCTTTTTCTTCAATTTAAGTCTGAATTTTGCAATAAGAAGATCATGATCTGAGCCACAGTCTGCTCCCGGTCTTGTTTCTGCTGACTGTATAGAGCTTTTCCATCTTTGGATGCAAAGAATATAATCAGTCTGGTTTTGGTGTTGACCATCTGGTGATGTCCATGTGTAGAATCTTCTCTTGTGTTGCTGGAAGAGGGTGTTTGCTATGACCAGTGCATTCTCTTGGCAAAACTCTATTAGCCTTTGCCCTGCTTCATTCCATATTCCAAGGCCAAATTTGCCTGTTACTCCAGGTGTTTCTTGACTTCCTACTTTTGCATTCCAGTCCCCTATAATGAAAAGGACATCCTTTTTGGGTGTTAGTTCTAGAAGGTCTTGTAGGTCTTCATAGAACCACTCAACTTCAGCTTCTTCAGCGTTACTGGTTGGGGCATAGGTTGTATCACCATGATACTGAATAGTTTGCCTTGGAAACGAACAGAGATCATTCTGTCATTTTTGATATTGCATTGAAGTACTGCATTTCGGACTCTTTTGTTGACCATGATGGCTACTCCATTTCTTCTACAGGATTCCTCCAACAGTAGTAGATACAATGGTTGTCTGAGCTAAATTCACCCATTCCAGTCCATTTTAGTTTGTTGATTCCTAGAATGTCAACGTTCACTCTTGCCATGTCCTGTTTGACCACTTCCAATTTGCCTTGATTCATGGACCTAACATTCCAGGTTTCTATGCAATATTGCTCTTTGCAGTATCGGACCTTGTCTCTATCACCAGTCACATCCACAACTGGGTATTGTTTTTGCTCTGGCTCCATCCCTTCATTCTTTCTGGAGTTATTTC
Source organism: Bubalus kerabau (assembly GCF_029407905.1). NCBI lineage: Eukaryota > Metazoa > Chordata > Mammalia > Artiodactyla > Bovidae > Bubalus > Bubalus kerabau. Next base: position 47,169,909 of record NC_073635.1, read on the forward strand.
TCCACTGATCTCCTGTAGCATATTGGGCGCCTACCAACCTGGGGAGTTCCTCTTTCAGTATCCTATCATTTTGTCTTTTCATACTGTTCATGGGGTTCTCAAGGCAAGAATACTGGAGTGGTTTGCCATTCCCTTCTCCCGTGGACCACATTCTGTCAGACCTCTCCACCATGACCCGCCCGTCTTGGGTGGCCCCACAGGGCATGGCTTAGTTTCATTGAGTTAGACAAAGCTGTGGTCTGTGTGATCAGATTGGCTAGTTTTCTGTGATTATGGTTTCAGTGTGTCTGTCCTCTGATGCCCTCTCGCAATACCTACCATCTTACTTGGTAATCTCTTACCTTGGATGTGGGGTATCTTTTCATGGCTATTCCAGGAAAGCACAGCTGCTGCTCCTTACCTTGGATGAGGTCACCCCTCCTGACCTTGAATGTGGAGTAGCTCCTCTCGGCCCTCCTGGGCCTGCACAGCTGCTGCTCCTTGGAAGTGGGGTTGCTCCTCTCGAAAACACACAATAAATAATAGTTATTATCAATATCTCCATTCTGCAGATGAGAAATCTAGCTATAGTTAAGGTCAGATAATCAAAATTCAAATCTAGATCATGAAATTCCAAAGCCTATTATATCATGTTGTCTTAAATTCTCTATTTTTATTTTTTAAAATTTTTATTGGACTTTATAGTTGGTTTTACAATGTTGTTTTAATTTCAGATGTATAGCAAAGTGAATCAGTTATATATATAGATACAGATATATGCAGTCTATATCTATATATAGCTATAAGTAGTCTTTTTTTTTTTAGGTTCCTTTCCCATAATAGGCCATTACAGAATACTGAGTAGAGTGCCCTGTGCTATACAGTAGGTCTTATTCGTTATCTATTTACTATATAGTATTAAATAGATAGTAACCTCTTTTTCCGCTGGTAACCATAAGTTTGTTATCTATGCTTGTGACTCTAATTCTGTTTTGTAAATAAGTTCTTTTGTATCCTTTTTTTTAGGTTTCGCATATAGTGAAATCATACAATATTTGTCTTTCTGTGTCTGATTTCCTTCATTCAGTATGATAATCTCTAGGTTCATCCATGTCACTGCAAATGGCATCATTTTGTTCTTTTTGTGGCTGAGTAATATTCCACTGTATATGTGCATCACATCTTTATACATCCCTCGGTTAATGGCTATTGTAACTAGTGCTGCAGTGAACAGTGGGACATGTGTATCTTTTCAAATTATGATTTCCTCTGAATATATACCCAGGAGTGAGAATGCTGGATCTATATTCAGTAGAGCTATAGTTAGTAGCTCTATGTTTAGTTTTTTAAGGAACCTCCATACTGTTCTCTATAGTGATTATACCAATTTACATTCCCACCTTCTCCAGGAGATCTTCCTAACCCAAGGATCAAACCCAGGTGTCCTCCATTGAAGGCAGATTCTTTACACTCTGAGCAACCAGGAAAGCATCAACACTGAATGTATAGTCAGCCACTATTCTTGTGCTTTTTCATACATGTTACTGCTGTTAAGCATGATCTTTTTATTTTGCACTTGTGAGAATTTAGTTTTGGATCTAATGGAAGCCATTGTATTGTCAAGTCTTACTGATATGAGCAACAGAAAAGATGGCAACTGTGGAGTTTAGAATAATATGAAGAATATAAGAAATGTAATAGAAAAAATAGCAATATAAAGAAACAAGTTGGAACTGGGTGTTGTTGTTGTTCAGTCACTAAGTCACATCTGACTCTTTGTGACCCCGTGGACTGCTGCACACAAGTCTTCCTTGACCCTCACCATCTACCAGAGTTTGTCCAAGTTCACAGGGCTTCCCTGATAGTTCAGTTGGTAAAGAACCTGCCTGCAATGTGGGAGACCTGGGTTCAATCCCTGGATTGGGAAAATCCCCTGGAGAAAGGAAAGTCTACCCACTCTGGTATTCTGGCCTGAAGAATTCCGTGGACTATAGTCCATGGAGTCTCAAAGAGTTGGACATGAATGAGTGATTATTTATTTAAAGTACATTAATATGGGGGCTTCCCTGGTGACTCAGTCTGTAAAGAATCTGCCTGCAATGCAGAGATGCAGGTTCAATCCCTGAGTTGGGAAGATCTCCTGGAGAAGGTCTTGGCAATCCACTCCAGTATTCTGTGTGGAAAATCCCATGGACTGAGGAGCCTGGCAGGTGACAGTTCATATGGCCGCAAAGAGTTAGAAAGGACTGAAGCAACAGAGCATGCATGCAAATACATTAATACTATTGACAGCAGAGACACAGCAGAGACATTACTTTGCCAACAAAGGTCCATCTAGTCAAGGCTATGGTTTTTCCAGTGGTCATGTATGGATGTAAGAGTTGGACTGTGAAGAAAGCTGAGTGCAGAAAAATTGATGCTTTTGAACTGTGGTGTTGGAGAAGACTCTTGAGAGTCCTTTGGACTGCAAGGAGATACAACCAGTCCATTCTAAAGGAGATCAGCTCTGGGTGTTCATTGGAAGGACTGATGTTGAAGCTGAAACTCCAATATTTTAGCCATCTGATGCAAAGAGCTGACTCATTTGAAAAGACCCTGATGTTGGGAAGACTAAAGGCAGGAGGAGAAGGGGATGACAGAGGTTTTCGTCTGGGATGGTTGAATGGCATCACCGACTCAATGAACATGAGTTTGGGTAAACTCCAGGAGTTGGTGATGGACAGGGAGGCCTGGCGAGCTGCAGTTCATGGGGTGACAAAGAGTCAGACATGACTGCGTGACTGAACTGAACTGAATTGACAAAAATGGAGAATGTATTTGCTTAGGGGACAAAATTGACTTTTAATGAGAGATTTGTTGAAAGTATACTTAAACTGAGTCTTACCTACATTAAACACTTCAAAAAAAAATAATAATCTTTTTTCCCTAGGTAACAGCCTACATGAATGAAGCTTATAGCAAAAGCTTGATTTTCTTTAAGAACTAAAAATGAGTACATTTCTTTTATGATGCAAGATCAAGGAATTTGTTAATTCATTAGAAAACTAGTCAGAATTATAATAATAGCTTGAATGTGAACCCAGAGGAAGTGAAATATCTGGATGTGATTTTGGCTTTACTGTCCTGTCATTTTGAATGAATTTAAGAAAAAGTACTATGTGTGTATCCAAAAAGATGATATTAGACAATAAAAAGGGCCTTAGTGTTCTGCAGTGAATTCCAAACCTCCAAAAGCATAGTGAGAGACAGAATGTGTTAACTTGGGCTTCATATAGAAGAGAATCTTACCTGAAAGAGAATTCTACTGCACTAGAATCTCAGGACACGACTGAAGCGACTTAGCAGCAGCAGCAGCAGCAGCAGAATCTCAGGAAGGACTTGTGAGAATGATTATCAATGTTCCATGAGAAATGATAATCCCATAATCCATAAAAAGTAATGACCTGCTCCTTCTTCATTGACCACTGTTAATCTATTAGCAACTTAATTCCTTTAAAATGTATCTTGTTCAAAATACTTAAGGTTGTCATTTTTATCACTGCTCATCAGAGTCCATCAATCATTGTCAAAAGCTGTCAATCACAGTCAAATGAGGGCATTTTCAGAACTAATGGATAAGAACTTTTTGACCTCATATTTTTCATAACCTTAAAATCACATGCAAAAGAATAATAACTCAGACTATATTCTTTGTCATTGGTAACCTTAAGTCAAATCCAAATCTAAAGTAAATTTGGAGTACATTGCACTGGCTTTGTTTGATGGTTTATATTTTAAGAAATTAGAAGCATATATACTAAAAATATTAAGGAAATGAGAGATATGAGACCTCTACTCCACTCTTTTACTTCTCCAGGCAAGAATACTGGAGTAGGCAAACCATTCCCTTCTCCAGGGGATCTTCCCACACCAGGCGTTGCACCCAGGTAGACTGCACTGGGGGCAGATTCTTCCCCATCTGAGCCACCAGTGAAGCTCATACACTATTTCACTGTCACCCCAGTGAGGGAACTTCTTTTACCTCCTCTGAGAGGTCTCTTGTTGATTTTGTATAACAGGTAATATCTGCCTGGTAGGGAACTGAGAAGACAATCTTACGTGTTTTCATCCCACTCTTGAGATTTACTACTGTAAATCTTTAAGCAGTTGAAAACACAAAAATAAACTAAAACCAAAACAAAATAAGCCAAAAGATATTCAAATTACTTCTCAGACATATTGATCTATGAAATAAACCCTCACCTTCTATGTGCTGTCTTAGTCTACTTTTACCCCACCCTCACCCCTATTTCCTTTCAGCTTTCAGGAGCTCTAAATGAGAAAAATATGGTTAGATGGCATCACCAACTCAATGGACATGAGTTTGGGTGAACTCCGGGAGTTGGTGTTGGACAGGGAGGCCTGGCGTGCTGTGGTTCATGGGGTCGCAGGGAGTCGGACGTGACTGAGCAACTGAACTGAACTGAAATGAGAAAGATCACAGTTCCCAGAATTTCTGGTTGGGGTTAACTAGGTTAAATCAGGAAACTGAGTATCTCAGAAGAGCACCTTTTTTTGATGATTTCCCAAAATCTGACTCCATCTTGCATAAAGACCCAGGATTACCAAGATATGAGGAACATACTAGAAAATCTGCTTCTCCTTCTTCCTGTCTACTACCACACCATCCTGGGTTGTAACTTATCGTCATGTTTCAGAAATGCTGTCTACACTCTCTTGCAAGGTATATACCTAAAAAGTTAGTATTCACCTGTTAAATTTAAAACCTACCTGCTGCCTTATACCCTTCCAAAATTTCAAACTACAGTTTTATGTTCAAATGCTACTTTTCCCACTTTTCAATATCCACCTTTTATATCTTTCTTTATATTCTTACAGTTCTGTCTATGTAACTTCAAATATTAGAGTGAAGTTTCTACAATTGGTTTCAAATTCTTTTTTAAATTTTTCTTTATTGAAGTAGATTTGATTTACAGTGTTGTGTTAGTTCCAGATGTACACCTCAGTGAAAGGTTTTACATGTGTATATAGTACATATATGTTTATAATACATAAAAACACATATTCTTTTTCAGATTCTTTTCTCTTATAGGTTATCACAAAATATTGAATATACTTCCCTGTGCTGTATAGTAACTCCTTGTTGGTTATCTATTTTATATATCAGTCAGTACAGTTCAGTCACTCAGTTGTGTCCGACTCTTCGCGATCCCATGGACTGCAGGACACCAGGCCTCCCTGTCCATCACCAACTCCAGGAGTTTACTCAAACTTACATCCATTGAATCCATGATACAATCTAATCATCTCATTCTCTGTCATCCCCTCCTCCTCCTCCCCTCAATCTTTCCTGGCATGAGGGTCTTTTTAGATGAGTCAGTTCTTCACACCAGGTGGCCAAAGTATTGGAGTTTCAGCTTCAACATCAGTCCTTCCAATGAATATTCAGGACTGACTTCCTTTAGGATGGACTGAGTGGATCTCCTTGCTGTCCAAGGAACTCTCAAGAGTCTTCTCCAATGCCACTGTTCAAAAGCATCAATTCTTCAGTGCTCAGCTTTCTTTATAGTCCAACTCTCACATCCATTCATGAATACTAGAAAAACCATAGCTTTGACTAGATGGACCTTTGTTGACAAAGTAATATCTTTGTTTTTTAATATGCTGTCTAGATAGGTCATAACTTTTCTTCCAAGGAACAAGTGTCTTTAAAATTTCATGGCTGTAGTCACCATCTGCAGGGATTTTTGGAGCCCCCCCAAATAAAGTCTGCCACTGTTTCCACTATTTCCCCATCTATTTGCCATGAAATGATGGGACCAGATGTCATGATCTTAGTTTTCTGAATGTTGAGCTTTAAGCCAACTTTTTCACTCTTTTGTTTCACTTTCATCAAGAGTCTCTTTAGTTCTTCTTCACTTTCTGCCATAAGAGTGGTGTCATCTGCTAATCTGAGGTTATTGATATTTCTCCTGGCAATTTTGATTCCAGCTTGTGCTTCATCCAGTCCAGCGTTTCTCATGATGTACTCTGCATATAAGTTAAAGAAGCAGGGTGACAATATACAGCCTTGATGTACTCTTTCCCAATTTGGAAACAGTCTGTTGTTCCATGTTCAGTTCTAACTGTTGCTTCTTAACCTGCATACGGATTTCTCAAGGGGCAGGTAAGGTGGTCTAATATTCCCATTTCTTGAAGAATTTTCCATAGTTTTTTGTGATCCACACAGTCAAATGCTTTGGCATAGTCAATGAAGCAGAAATAGATGTTTTTCTGGAATTCTGTTGCTTTTTTGATGATTCATTGGATGTTGGCAATTTGATCTCTGGTTCCTCTGCCTTTTCTAAAGCCAGCTTGAACATCTGGAAGTCACAGTTTATATACCGTTGAAGACTGGCTTGGAGAATTTTGAGCATTACTTTGCTCTCATGTGAAATGAAGGCAATTGTGCAGTAGTTTGAGCATTCTTTGGCATTGCCTTTCCTTGGGATTGGAATGAAAACTGACCTTTTCCAGTCCTGTGGCCACTGCTGAGTTTTCCAAATTCGCTGGCATATTGAGGGCAGCACTTTCACAGCATCATCTTTTAGGATTTGAAATAGCTCAACTGGAATTCCATCACATCCACTAGCTTTGTTCATAGTGATGCTTCCTAAGGCCCACTTGACTTTGCATTCCAGGATGTCTGACTCTAGGTTGGTGATCACACCATCATGATTATTTGGGTCATAAAGATTTTTTTTTGTACAGTTCTTCTGTGTATTCTTGCCACCTCTTCTTAATATCTGCTGCTTCTGTTAGGTCCATACCATTTCTGTCCTTTATTGTGCCCATCTTTGCATGAAATGTTCCCTTGGTATCTCTAATTTTCTTGAAGAGATCTCTAGTCTTTCCCTTTCTATTGTTTGCTCTATTTCTTTGCACTGATCACTGAGGAAGCCTTTCTTATCTCTCCCTGCTATTCTCTGGAACTCTGCATTCAAATGGGTATGTCTTCCCATTTCTCCTTTGCTTTTTGCTTCTCTTCTTTTCACAGCTATTTGTAAGGCCTTCACAGACAGCCATTTTGCTTTTTTGCATTTCTTTTCCATGGGGATGGGCTTGATCCCTATCTCCTTTACAATGTCATGAACCTCCTTCCAATGTTCTTCAGGCCCTCTGTCCATCAGATCTAATCCCTTGAATCTATTTTTCACTTTCACTGTATAGTCATAAGGTATTTGATTTAGGTCATACCTGAATGGCCTAGTGGTTTTCCCTACTCTCTTCATTTTAAGTCTGAATTTGGCAATAAGAAGTTCATGATATGAGCCCATAGTCAGCTCCCAGCCTTCTTTCTGCTGACTGTATAGAGCTTTTTCATTTTTGGCTGCAAAGAATATAATCAATCTGATTTCGGTGTTGACCATCTGGTGATGTCCATGTGTAGAGTCTTCCCTTGTGTTGTTGGAAGAGGTGTTTGCTATGATCAGTGCGTTCTCTTGGCAAAACTGTTTTAGCCTTTGCCCTGCTTCATTCCGTACTCCAAGGCCAAATTTGCCTGTTACTCCAGGTGTTTCTTGACTTCCTACTTTTGCATTCCAGTCCCCTATAATGAAAAGGACATCCTTTTTGGGCGTTAGTTCTAAAAGGTCTTGTAGGTCTTCATAGAACCGTTCAACTTCAGCTTCTTCAGAGTTACTGGTTGAGTCATAGACTAGTATTACCGTGATATTGAATGGTTTGCCTTGGAAACAAACAGAGATCATTCTGTCGTTTTTGAGATTGCATCCAAATATTGCATTTTGGACTCTTGTTGACTATGATGGGTACTCCATTTCTTCTAAGGGATTCCTGCCCACAGTAGTAGATATAAGGGTCATCTGAGTTAAATTCATCCATTCCAGTCCATTTTAGTTCACTGATTTCTAGAATATCGACTTTCACTTTTGCCATCTCCTGTTTGACCACTTCCTATTTATCTTGATTTATGGACCTAACAAGAGTGGCGGCTGCATGGTGCAGGAGTGTCCGAGAGGAGATTCCCCATGTCCAAGGTAAGGAGCAGCAGCTGCTGTTGCTGGAGCAGCCATGAAAAGATATCCCACATCCAAGGTAAGAGAAACCCAAGTAAGACGGTTGGTGCTGAGATAGGGCATCAAAGGGCAGACAGACTAAAACCACAATCACAGAAAAGTAGCCAATCTGATCACATGGAGCACAGCCTTGTCAAACTCAATGAAACTAAGCCATGCCCTGTGGGCCCACTCAAGATGGATGGGCCATGGTGGAGAGTTCTGACAGAATGTGGTCCACTGGAGAAGGGAATGGCAAACCACTTCAGTATTCTGGCCTTCAGAACCCCATGAACAGTATGAAAAGACTTGAAGATAGGACACTGAAAGATATCACTTAGATGGGATATATAAAAACATAATGCAGATGAACTTATTTACAAAACAGAAACAGACTCCCAGACTTTGAAAACAATCTTATGATTAACAAAAGAGAAAGGTAGTGGGGCTGGGATAAATTAGGAGTTTGGGATTAACATATACCCACTACTATATATAAAATAATCAACAAGGACTTACAATATAGAATAGGGAACTCTACTCAATATTCTATAATAACATATATTGAAAAAGAATGTGAAAAAGAATGGATATATGTGAAACTGAATCACTTTGCTGTACACCTGAAATGAACACAACCTTAAAGTCAATTATACTGCAATATAAAGTAAAAATTAAACAAAAATTGGGCCAGTCTTCTTGGATGCCTCTATGACTAGAAAGCAATGGAAGTGAAGCTCTGTGATTTTGGAGGCAAGGTCATTAAAATGAGTTGGCTTCTACGTGGGTCCCTCTCTCTTGTGATGCTGTGCATTAATCCAGTCATGATGTTGTGAAGAAACTCAGCACACATAAAGAAATGTTATGGCTGACAGCTTGAGTTAAATTTCTAACTGACAGCCGTCATCAAGCTCCCAGTCTGTGAGACAGCAAGTTTCAGAAAATTCCACCAGCTAGTCATGCTGGTCCCCATTCAAATTTCAGATTAATGAGCAAAATCTAAATTTTCATGGATTTTAAACCACTATATTTTGGGGTAGTAGTTCATAGCCATATTTCTATGGTTTGTTTCATATATTGAGTATTTGCAAATGTAGCTAGAATACAGGAATAAGTAAAGACAACAGAACGGAAAATATGATGATTCAAAGGACAGAGGGGCTTCCCTGGCGGCTCAGCTGGTAAAGAATTCGCTTGCAATGTAGGAGACCTGGGTTCAATCCCTGGGCTGGGAAGATCCCCTGGAGAAGGGAAAGGCTACCCACTCCAGTATTTTGGCCTGGAGAATTCCATGGATTGTATCGCCCATGGGTGTTGCAAAGATTTGGATATGACTGAGCGATTTTCACTTTCACTTTCAAAGGATGATATAAGATCTAAAGTACAGTGGGATGATTAATCATAAAAGATCTAGGACATTTGTCTGAGAAAGGAAAAAAAGAGGGTTGACAATATAAATATAGTTAAAGTATAAGGAAATATATTCTTAAAAGAAGTATTTTTCAGATATAATGTTTATGAAATACTGAAACCTTTAACTTCTTAGAAGTTATGTGTTAGTTTTATTTCACATACTTTATTCATGGTGATAAATACTACATATCTTCTCAATTTTACAGTGTTCCCGGTCTACTGCATATTTTAATTCAAATTTTAATTTTTTTTTTAAAGGCTAAGATAAGCATAGCTTGCTTTAAAAGGCAAAAAACTTCTAATGCATCCACCCCAAATTAATCATCATGCCCCTTTTCTCATATTTCTTTCCTTAATCGTTTAGAGATGAGCAGTCACATTACCATTATGTATGAATACTACTAAGCATAAATAAGTGGGACAGGTTACCCTGCAAACAAATTTCATTAAAGTACCTAGATTAACACATTTTAAAGGTCTCTTTAATGAATCTTTGTCCTTGTGATACAGTATAAGCAAGAATAGGGCAAACTAAGTTGTAGGATTTCATACCTCCATCTCTAGCTTCAAACAATTAAGGGAGTTATAAATAAGCTCTACTATCTTTATCCTACTCAAAAATAATGAATGAGCCATCTTCATGAATCACAAAACTATCCCATCAACCCATCACAATCAGAAGAACAGGAAAGCAAGACTTTAAAGCAGCATTATATTTTGGAATAAATCATGGACTTGGTAACTCTTTCAGAATTGTAAATGTTATGATTTTTAGAGTTATAGCATAATTCATATATCAAACTGTGGCATCTATGAACCCCATCATAGAATCACTAGAGCCTTTCCAATTTTCAAAACAAACCTTTGTGAGTTCAGATTAAAAAAAAAAAAATTACTGCCATGAGAGAAGTGATCAAACAAGCACATTTAGAAATGTGAAGAAAATGATTTTGTATTAAAACCAACAAATATAAATAAGAAGATAATTTTAAAATTGTGAATTATTATCTAAATAATTAGGAAATTATTACTGAAACAAAGGATTGTTTTTAGTTTCTATTGACAAAAGATATCAAAAATTAAAAGGATTTTTCAAAACAAAACTTTGCATCCTGGTAGAGCTATTTTTTAATTTTTATTTTTTGGGAGGAAGATGGATATAGATATGCAATCAGATTAGTAAATATAAAAATTTGTTTACTTAATAATTTAATATCCATTATATACTAATGGAAAATTCCTCTTTGTAAATTGTATAATATGATTTCTATAACATATTGCTATCAATCAACAGTCTATCTTCAAAAACATTTTTTAGGATAATATTACTAAATTCTAAAATGCCAAGTGAATAAGATGAAAAAACAATGTTACTCTTATTTAAACTTACTACTTATGAGGCTGGTTAGAGGATTTCCCAACCTGGGGATCTAACCAGGGTCTCCTGCATTGCAGGCAGATTCTTTACTAACTGAACCACCAGAAAAGCCCATATAATTCTATACCTATGACATAATCAAGGATTCCCTGGTGGCGCAGTGGTAAAGAACCTGCCTGCCAATGCAAGAGACATGAGTACTATCTATGATCCGGGAAGATCCCCTGGAGAAGGAAATGTCAACCCACTCCAATATTCTTGCCTGGGAAATCCCATGGATAGAGGAGCCTGACTGTCGACAGTTCACAGAGTCGCAAAGAGTCAGACACGACTTAGTGACTGAAGGAACAAACAAGGATGGCATAACATCAGGAAAAAAGGAAGACTATGCTACCTTTCAAAACTCTTAGTCTGTCTTTTAAAACTTTACACAGATTTTCAGTAGACATTCCAGACAGTTAGTATTTATCTCTTTAATGAGATTGCAAAAGTGTGAAGCACATTGTACACACACATGAGGCAGTTTTTCAGCTGACTTAAACTCTAACGTGAACTGATACAGTAAGAGTCCAACAGTCAGCATCAGAATTTGAAACTCATATTATTCTTTGTTACATAATGCATTTTTGCTAGCAGTTTAGATTTGGCTTTATATTATTGGTTTCACATCGTTTCTCAAATATAGAGAAATGTTAGGTACACCATTCTTTTACACACAGAAAATCACTTCAGCTTCATAAGATGCCTAGATCCTAATGCAGTATAACATTTTTCTCAGTTGATTTCTTCCACAAATGAGACAAAAATAATTCCCTGTGGAACAGAAGATTTTTAAAATTCAATGAAATTAATAGAAAATTTCAGTGAAAGGTCTTAGTCTAGCCAGAGAAAGTAAATTTTCCACCTAGAGAATACAGTGCAACCAGACAACTTATTGATGTGTTCATAAAAATGTTTTTTGCTTTCCTTCTAAAAGAGTGTAGCAATGAGAATTCAAACACAAAATAGAAAACCAGACTTACATTTGGCATTTAATATAATTTATAAGAAATGCGATTTAAAGGAGCATTCTATAAATTCAACCTATTTTAACCTTTCCTTTCAATTTCTAGCACTTCAGGACTACTCCTGTTTGAAATCCAATTTGTGATTACTTTCTTTATATTACCAACCCCTTGTCTCTTTCTGAAAAATAAAAATAGGACATCACAGTTGCCGCCATTGCTGCTGCTGCTGCTGCTAAGTCGCTTCAGTCGTGTCCGACTCTGTGCGACCCCACAGAGGGCAGCCCACCAGGCCCCCCTGTCCCTGGGATTCTCCAGGCAAGAACACTGGAGTGGGTTGCCATTTCCTTCTCCCGTGCCTGAAAGGGAAAAGTGGAAATGAAGTCGCTCAGTCATGTCTGACTCTTAGCGACCCCATGGACTGCAGCCTACCAGGCTCCTCCGCCAATGGGATTTTCCAGGCAAGAGTACTGGAGTGGGGTGCCATTGCCTTCTCCATCAGTACCACCAGCAAAAACAAGTGTGTGTGCCTCCTGCTGTATATACATATATATAAACATGCGCACACACACACATATACACAAATACACTCATCCATAAAACCTACAGGATTCCCAAACTAGCCATGATCTATCAACTAGTAATTCTAATTCCACAAAATACTATATGCCATAGTATTTTTCTGACTTCCAAGATGCTTATAGTATATTTTCTTCAGGATTGACATATTCTAATATAGCTCTTAGTAAAATGTGGAAAGAAGAATTTTCTTACATAAATTCTGCTGTTTTAAAAGATGATTCAAAAATCATTTGTGACCAAGATATGACAAAACAGTGGGAAACAGAATTATAGATAAAATACTGAGGAATTCAGTTCCACAAGGGACAAAAAATAAGACAAGCAACCAAATGAAACAAGCATTCATTCTTTAAAAAAAAAATCTAGATTTACAGCATAGATTACATATAATTAAATATAAATTAAACATAATATTTGCATATAAGTTTGAATGCTAGTTTCATCATAGGAAAAACTAGCAAACAAAAAATCTGAGAATAACAGTGTTTAAATGACCAAAGGCAATAAAGTTTCCCACAGCCTACAGCAAATATTTCAATTGCCATTCATCCCTTCAATGTTAGTTACATGTTCTATGAAAATGTATTTAGAAATTTTTTAAAATTCTTAGAGTTTAATTCAGTTCAGCAAACATATATTGAATAAATATTATGAGCTAAATGTTGTATTAAAGTGAGAGATTATAAAAATGACTAGAATATAACCCTCATCTTCTTTCTTGCAATACTTGTTTCTCTTATATTACCTGTCTTAAAGCAATATAAGACTAAAAGCATGGAATGTTTAAAGGTAATTGAAATGTATCAATGTTTATAATCAAATTCTTTTATCATTAGAAAAAGAAATATTTGCCCTTCTAGAACTTGCAGTCTAATGATTGAAGTCACATGCATGAATAGACATAATTAAAATTTATGTTGAAATTCTAGAAAAGGATCTGTGAAATGGAAAATAAAAAGCATGGTTGAAGAAATCAATACAGAGTGAAGTAAATCAGAAAGAGAAAAATAAACATTGTATATTATTGCATATATGTAGAATCTAGAAAAATGATACTGATGAACCTATTTGCAGGGAAGGAGTAAAGACACAGACATAGAGAATGGGCTTGTGGACACAGGGGAAGGAAAAGATGGGATGAATTGAAAAAGTAGCATTCACATATATACACTACCATGTGTAAAATAGATATCTAGTGGGAAGCTGCTGTATAGCACAGTGAGCTCAGCTCGGTACTCACTGATGACCTATGTGGTAGTATCGGGATGTCTGGAAGGGAGGTTCAAGAGGGTGGAGATATATATATATATATATATAGCTGATTCACTTCATTGTACAGCAGAAACTAACACACTATTATAAAGCAATTATACCTCACCTCCCAAAAGACTATATTATTGGCTCCTCTGTCCTTCACTATTTCCTGGAGTTTGCTCAAATTCATGTCCATTAAGTCAGTGAGGCTATCTAATGATCTCATCTTCTGCTGTCCTCTTTTCTTTTGTCTTCAGTCTTTGCCAGCATCAGGGTCTTTTCCAATGAATCGGTTCTTTGCATCAGGTGGCCAAAGTATTGGAGTTTCAGCTTCAGCGTCAGTCCTTGCAATGAATACTCAGGACTGATCTCCTTTAGGATGGACTGGTTGGATCTCCTTGCTGTTCAAGGGACTCTCAAGAGCCTTCTCCAACACCACAATTCTAAAGCATCAGTTCTTTGGCACTCAACTTTCCTTTTAGTCCAACACTCACATCCATACATGAATACTGGAAAAACCCTGACTTTAGCTATCTGGAACTTGGTCAGCAAAATGTCTCTGCTTTTTAATATGCTGTTTAGGTTTGTCATAGCTTTCCTTCCAAGGAGCAAGCATCTTTCAATTTTATGGCTGCAGTCACTTCATGGCTGCAGTCACCATCTGCAGTGATTTTGGAGCCCAAGAAAAGAACATATGTCACTGCTTCCACTTTTTCCCTTTCTATGTGGCATGAAGTGATGGGACCAGATGCCATGATCTTAGCTTTTTGAATGTTGAGTTTCAAGTCAGTTTTTTTACTCTCTTCTTTCACCTTCCTCAAGAGGCTCTTTATTTCCTTTTCACTTTCTGCTATTAGAGTGATATCATCTGCATATCTGAGACTGTTGATATTTCTCCTGACAATCTTGATTCCAGCCTGTAATTCATCCAGCCCAGCATTTCGCATGATGTACTCTGCATATAAGTTAAATAAGCAGGGAGACAATATACAACCTTGTCATACTGTTTTCCCAATTTTGAACCAGTCAGTTGTTCCATGTCCAGTTCTAATTGCTGCTTCTTGACCTGTTTACAGGTTTCTCAAGAGACAGGTAAGGTGATCTGGTATTCCCATCTCTTTAAGAATTTTCCACAGTTTGTTGTGCTCCACACAGTCAAAAGCTTTAGCATACTAGAGTACATAGTCTCCATGGGGTTCTCCAGGCAAGAATACTGAAGTGAGTTGTCATTTTCTTCTCCAGTGGACCATGTTAGGTCAGAACTCTTCCCTATGGCCCATCTGTCTTGGGTGGCCCTGCCTGGTCTGGCTCATAGCTTTATTCAGTTATGCAAGTCTCTTACCACAACAATGCTATGATCCATGAAAAGATTATATTACAAATATAAAAAGAGAATACACAGGTGAAGATGGGTGTGTTAAGTGAATTGTAAATTTAAATGAGGTGGTGAAGATAGGAGCTACCACAAAATCAGGATTCAGTCAAACACTTGAAAGAGGAGTAAAAGAGATGACCTTCATTTCCTGGGGAGTGTTACAAATGAAGAGATCAGCCAGTGCAAAAGCCCTAAGCTGGGAATATTGCTGATGTGTGTTGTTTGTGTCATCCTGAAATTTATGTGTTAAAATCTAAACTCCAGGATGATTGTATTGGGTGGGACAGACTTTGGGAGGTGATGTGGTCACGTCGTCTCCCTGGCACTGTAAATCAACTATGTTGTTGCTGTTAGTCGCTCAGTCATGTCCAGCTCTTTTGTAACCCTATGAACTATAGCCCGATTTCCCAGGCAAGAATACTGGAGTGGGTTTCCATTTCTTCCTTTAGGGGATCTTCACGACCCAGGGACTGAACTCACGTCTCCTACATTGCCGGCAGATTCTTTACCACTGAGCCACTGGGGAAGCCCACAAATCAACTACACTCCAATATAAATAAGAAACCAAAACAAACAACAAAAAAGTACAAATAAGACAGGTCATGGGAGAAGGAGGAGGGCTGTTCTTAAGGACTTGTTAGGAATTTGGCCATTACTCTCAGTGGGATAGAAAACCATCAAACGAGTTGGGCCTGCAGGTGACATGAATCTTACTTTTAAACAGTAGCACATTGGTCAAGTGGTTAGAATCCACCTGCCAATGCAAGGCACACGGGTTCGATCTTTGGTCTGCGAAGATTCCACTTGCCACAGGTCAACTAAGTCTGTGCACAACTACTGATCCTCTGCCCTAGAGCCTGTGCTCTGCAATAAGAGAAGCCACTGCAGCGAGAAACCTGCACGCTGCAGAGAAGAGTAGTCCCCGCTTTTGCAACTAGAGAAAGCCCATGCAGCAACAAAGACGCAGTGCAGTTAAAAATAAATAAACAAAATAATTTTAAAAAGTAGCACTTTAGCTGCTATGTTAAGAGTACTTTAGAGAATCGTCAAGAGTGAGGGCAGAAAGACCAGATGGAAGAATATCACAGGAGAAATAATGGTGGTTTAGAGTAAGGTGGCTTTGGCTGTGTTATAAAGAAGTCTGAGCTCTTTACTGATCCATGAAGTTTTAGATCAGTGTCAGGAAATCAGGCTGGATTGATGGACTGATGCCAAAACATAAATTAGATTCTGCTTTTGTTCTATGCTTTTGACTTTTTTTGTATTAAGTGGAATCCCATTATTTTTTACAGCAAAATGTTTTCATTGAAAGCTCAGTTAAAACGTAGTGTCTTTTGGCATTTCACTATCATTTCCTTTTACTTTGAGTTTCAATTTCCCTTCCCCATGAAGACTCTTATACTTCACTGTCCTGTACTCATTCCCTCAGTAATTATATGTCCAATTGGTTTCATGTTATTTTGAGTTTGTTACTTTGCTTCTGTGATAGTTGCTTTTTTTGTTTTTCCAGGTTGGTTCTCTATATAGTGCAAGCAAATGGAAAATACTCCTATACCCTCTAGGATAATTAGGATATCATCAAGAGTAAAAACAGATACCATCCTAATTATCACCTTTTAAGAGGCAACTAAAATGATAAATTATTTTCTAATCCTTAGTCACAGGTTTAATCAATGACACAATAGTCTTCATGCACAGTGGGTCTCAGAAACTCACACTAAACAGGCAGAAAAAAAGTTCTGAATGATGAACTTAGGCAGTAAAGAGTTTGGTACATTTATTTATTTTTTCTCATATGAAAAGTCAGGGATTGAAAAGGGAAGTTGCATTGCAGCAAATATTTCAAAGATGATCCTTCTCTCTAGCAAAGACATTTCCCTTCTTCATCAGGCAATAAACATAAAGATGTTTTAGTTTTTGTTTGTTTAATGGTTTCAAAATTCTGACAAAGAAGCAATAAGGACACATTAACTTATTACAATGATTTAAGCTCTTTGAAGGTATTTTTATTGGTTATATGTTCAAGACATTCTTTCTGTCTTTGCAGTTTTCTCTCTCATAAAAGAGATCCTCCTTCAAATAGACCTAAACTATCAAATGTGTTTTCACTTAGGTTGACTTCATATCTATCTGAAGTAATAACCTCTTTGTTAAAACTTTCTCTTTGAACAAATAGTAAAACCAAGAAAGTTTAACAAATCAAGTGCATGATATGCTATCATATGTGAATTGATCACATTATTGATTCATGGTGTCTTGAACCATCCCCCTTTGCCCTTCACCATATCTCAATATATACTGGATATGATCACCTTCTCCTAAGTATGTCTATGCGTATTGTAGCCAAAGACTAAACTGCGGACAATTAACTGGTCCATTCCTCTGCCAAGGCTTGAAATAAATCTTTGTTTCAGATATTGGAAAGACAGAAACACCCTTTGTCCTCGACATGTGATTCCTTAAATAGTACCCCAGTGGCCTAAAGGAGTCAATGAACTTCTTTAAGCCTAATTTATTCCCAGAATATGACCTGGGTGCTGGGGAGGATAGAACACATTATCTGATGTTCAGATTGTTCAACTGTACCCTAGAGAATCAAAACATTAAGAAGCATATGGTATGAATATTGTCTTGGTGAAGACGCACTGTTCCACTTTGGAATTTAAAACAAGCAATGCAGCAATTGTTATGAATTAACTCAGACTCTTACTTCCCAATCAAAGACTTTATGAAACTTCAGGAAGCAGTATGGTAGATTACCTATAAAGGTTTTCTCTCTTCCACACCAGTGTCAGTGATCCAACAAAGAAAAAAAAAATCATCTTAATAACTGCTTGTAAAGACCAAAAAACAAAATCACTTTAGCTTGGTCTTTCTCCCACCCTCACAATGGCCATGACAGTGTGTTTAGTAAAATGACTTTGAGCTGCTGGCGGATGCTGAAGTTAAATGCATATGACAGAACTCCCAGCACTGATGGATGGCTCCAGACCCGCTGTGCTGACAAAAGACTGGAGTGTTCGCAATGGTTGGTTATCAGTGAAAATGGGCATTACCTGATTTGGCATTTGAACACTTTGCATAACCTGAAGTGATGGTCAGCACTGAACCCTGAAGACACTTGCTAGCAGGGTTAATATTTGGTAGAATCTGTCTATCCACTGTGGTGACATATTATTTACTGAATCTTAGAACAGACGTTTTGATAAAACTCTCAGCTGGGAATACTAGCAACTACATAGATTCTTACTGGTTTCTAGTAGTATTTTTTTGTTTGTTTGTTTGTTTTTTAATGAGGTCTTATGAAAGGGCTTCCCTGGTGGTTCAGATGGTAAAGAATCTGCCTACAGTGAAGGAGACCTGAGTTCGAGCCCTAGGTTGGGAAGATGCCCTGTCTCCAGTATTCTTGTGTGAAAAATTCCATGAACAGAGGAGCCTGGCAGGCTGTAATCCATGGGGTCTCAAAGAGTCGAATGTGACTCAGTGACTAACACTTCACTTCACAGAGTGAAAAACCTTCCAAAATGTTTTCATTTCCATCACTTATTTTTCTGCTAAACCACTATACATTTATATTTTGAAATCCATTTGCCCATTATAAGCATTATTATTTTTCTCAGTCTGTCTATAAATATAATGATTTTGCATGCTACCTTCATCTAGCATATTTTTATGTATTTATATGTATTCAACCTACTAAAAAATGTATAAACTGGACGTAGTGGCTTTTTTTTACAAAAATAATACCAGGGATCCTAACAGTGAATAAAATTGAGAATCAAAGCAAGATATTTTATAAATCATGCTAAGGTGTTGCAATGAAGAGCAAATGTAACTCTGGGATTCCAACTGGCCCAAGCAAAAAGAAAATGTCACAGAATACATTTTTTTTTCCCCCTTGATTAGGAGAAATCAGCTTTTTCTGGTTCCAAGGTTCTGAAAGTAAAATATCCAAGTTTTTGCTCTTTTTTCTTTTAAAATAAATACCATCAAATATAATATTGCCCAGGGTTCAAAATGGAAGGTTTTTTATTTGACCTTAACAGGAAACAAGAACATAATGGTAAACTAGAATTCTGTAAAGAAATAAAGAAGAATGATTTAATTATATAACATTTGGCAACCTGACTTAAAATGAGGCTCAATTTCACTGTAATTATAAGAAGCAAAATAAGCCAAAGTCCTCCTGAAATATCATTCATAATTACATTGAAAATATAAGCAATCTTTATTTACAAATTATTTTTCACCTAACTATACTATTTTTTCAGAGTATATTGAATAAACATTAATAGCAAAATTAAATGATTGATCATAAAATAAATGAAAATAAAATAAATAATGCATCTGAAAGTTGTATTAGATGGATCTCTATTGATATATAAAAAGAAAATTCATACCCTTTCAGAACTTCCTGTCCCTCACCATCTCCCAGAGTTTGTCCAAGTTCATGTTTATTGCATCTGTGATGCCATCCAGCCATCTCATCCTCTGATGCCCTCTTCTTCTCCTGCGTTCAATCTTTCCCAGCATCAGAGAGTTTTCCAGTGAGTCATCTGTTCCCATCAGATGACCAAAATACTGGAGCTTCAGCTTCAGCATCAGTCCTTCCAGTGAATGTTCAGAGTTGATCTCCCTTAAGATTGACTAGTTTGATCTCCTTGCTGTCCTTGGGGCTTTCAGGAGTCTTCTCCAGCACCACAGTTTGAATGCATCAGTTCTTTGACTTTCTGCCTTCTTTATGGTCCAGCTCTCACAACCGTCCATGACCCCTGGGAAGACCATAGCCTTGACTCTATGGACCTTAGTCAGCAGAGTAGTATCTCCACTTTTCCACACTCTGTCTAGGTTTGTCATTACTTTTCTACCAAGAAGCAATAGTCTTCTGATTTCATGGCTAAAGTCACCATCCGCCGTGATTTTGGAGCCCAAGAAAAGTAAATTTATCACTACTTTCACCTTTTCCCATTCTATTTGCCACGCAGTAATGGGGCCGGATGCCATGGTCTTAATCTTAGTTTTTTTTTTTTTTTTTTTTTTTAATATTTGGTCTTAAGTCAGCTCTTTCACTCTTCCCCTTCACCCTCATCAAGAGGCTCTTTAGTTCCTCTTCACTTTCTACCAATAGAGTCGTATCATCCACATATCTGAGATGTTAATGTTTCTCCTTGATGATTCTGGCTTGTAGCTCATCCAATCTGGCATTTCTCATGATGTGCTCAGTGTACAGGTTAAACAAACAGGGTGACAGCAGACAGCACTGTTGTACTCCTTTCTCAATCTTGAACCAATCAGTTGTTCTCTACAGGGTTCTAACTGTTGCTTCTTGACCCACATACAGGTTTCTCAGGAGACAGCTCAAAACCCTAAACCAGTTACTATTGGTTTTTTCAAGATCTGCAGTAAAGTGGAAACACATTCTTTCAGAAACATGCTTTTTTTTTTTTCACTTCATTGCTTTATTTATTTAAAGTACACACAGAGATACTTTCTTAGTCAAAACTAGTGAGGATACTCAGGGTTTCTTTCCATTTTTATAATATACAATGAGAAAATCAAATAAGTAAATGAGAGAAAGTTGGGTAAAACAGCTGAAATATCATTGAAAAGGTGCGGATTCTCATACACTGAAGAGTCAAAAATTGCCATTTTTTGAAAATCAAAAGAAATCGATCATTCTCAATTCACATGGTTTTGTCTCTGATAGATTTTATTTCCTCAACCATGTATGTTATGATAGAAACAAAGTTAGAATTTCCTCTACATGTGCATGCTCAGTCACTCAGTCCTGTCCAACTCTTTTCTGACCCCATGGGCTATAGCCCACCAGGCTCCTCTGTCCTTTGGATTTCCCAGGCAAGAATACTAAAGTGGGTTGCCATTTCTTCCTCCAGTCTCCTGCATTGGCAGGCAGGTTCTTTACCACTGAGCCACCTGGGAAGCCCTTTGTTCTACACAGTATACACCTAATTTAACCTTGGGGGGTGGAGCTAAAATATAAATCAAATAAATTTATCTGTAAATCTACTTTTACTATGAAACTAAACTCTATTTTTGAATCTTATTTTAAAAAGTAACCTAATATTGGGCTTCCCTGGTGGCTCAGTGATAAAGCATCTGCCTGCCAATGAAGGAGACACAGGTTCAATCCCTGATCTGGGAAGATCCCACATGCCAAGGAACAACTAAGCCCATATGCCACAACTACTGAGCCTGTGCTCCAGATTCTGGGAGCCACAATTACTGAGCCCACGTGCTGAAACTACTGAAGTTCAAGTGCCCTAGAGCCTGTGCTCTGCAACAAGAAAAACCCCATAATGAAAAGCCCACGCATGGCAACTGGAGAGTAGCCCTTGCTCACAACAGCTAGAGAAAGCCCACACAGCAATGATGACCCAGTGCAGCCAAAAATAAATACTGAATAAATACAGTTATTTTGAAAAGCAAGCTAATATTGTGCAAATTGAAATTCATAAAGCAACACTTTCCAATTGGTGGGCTGAATAACAAGAAATACATATTCCAAGAAATTTTTCCATGTTTAAGTGTGAGAAAACACAGGTTCAAAAAAGTCAATCAGATTGCTTTACTGAAGCATTTACTTATGTGTTTTGTTGGATAATGTACTTTGCAATTACTCTGGAAAGGGTCTTACTACACAGAATTTGTCACACATGTTTGTTTAAAGAACACTTGCTTAATCGAATACATGTGCTTCTTGGGTTACTGTTTGAAAATAGCTGTCCCCTGATGGCCATCATCTCTCTGCTCTTGACTGAAATCTCGGTTTCCATCCTGGGCTGCTGGATACGACCATGCACCTCAGCAAAGCCTTTAGCATCTTCTCTGCTTGTCTTCCAGTCCCAACTGGCCTAGAAAGCTGTTTTATCAGTTTTCTATGTGCATATCAGCCACAGGATCCAATCCGTTGCCAACCTGGGCATTTACAACTCCAACCTGGGTTCATAGATGAGCTTTGGACTGTGCAGGCATAGAGGATAATCATGGTTCTTGGTAATTACGTTAAACTTGCTTATTGTAATACTAGGAATATACACTGTAAATTTGTAGGTAAAACAAGAAAAATAAAAATAAATGAATTCACTTTATGATTCCTCTTTAAAAATAATGACCAATAAAATGGAGGTAGAAGTAGCTTTAGTAGTAGCTATAAGAAGAAACATTTTTAAATAATGAGGTCCTTCATTCTCTTGGACAAATATAGTATTCAGTTACCAACTACATGTTAACAGAATGTTTTCCATTAAAATAACTACTAATAAAGTAAATTAAGGAGATATTGGCTCCTTGTTTCCCAAACATTTGTGTAATATTTAAAATAATTATTCCAGTTTTTGTTTGGCATAAACATCCTTTAAAATAATTCTAAAGATTAAAAAAGAAAAGTCTTTATCTTTTCCCTTTCTCCTTCCACACAATAACTAAAAAGGGTACAAGTTCTGGACTTTGTGGTTCAGAACATTGTTACAAGATGCTGCAGTTTGGCTTCAAGTTTAAATTTATAGCTCATTTAAATATCCAGCATGCAATGATGTTGATATTTATTTTACTGCTTCCTTACCGAACACTTCAACTCAACCAATCTGGTAAAATGCATCTCAAATTTCATAGGACAACAACGCCTGCTTTATATAAATATGTTTCATCTAAGAAACTAACATAGAAAATATCTGTTTAGAAAATGAAGTTATGCACATTCTTCAAATATGTATGATAATTGATTAGAAATTAACTTGCTATAAATACTGTTTAAATTTGAAACATGCAAGCATTAAAGTATAAGGGGAAGCTATTTTGCAATCAGTGTTCTAAAGAGTTTTGTCAGAACGCCTAAATTTCTAGATAAATTGTTTGTTAAGAATGTATAAGGAAAAAGAAAATGCAAAAATCAGTCTTTGCCTTGCTGCTTTACTGTTAGAAAAATTTCCGATTAAAATACATAAGCTTCTCTGTCTGGCTGGTAGAGGCCTGAGAAAGACCTTCTACCTCTTTGCTGATGTTCCTGACTCAGCATGGAATGTCCTCTCCTTTGCTACCCAGCAAGTTACTACATCTCTTTCAAGCCCCTTTTCAAAAGCTCTTTTCCATGGAGCTTTCCCCTCAGTACAAGTCAGAATTAATTACTTCTTCCTATGGGCTCTCAAAGCACTTTGAACCTCTAAATGGCAATTACTTTATTCTGCCTTGCACTATTTACATGTTTAAATATGTCTGCCTCATAAGACTTTAGGCTCCTTGAAGACATCTTAATCAACTTTTTCACCCCCTCACCTCACCAAATTTCTTCCATCCCTGTGTATTTACTTATGATTTGGAAAATGGTTACCAGTTACAGGATAGGTGCCCAATAACTTTGGGTTAAAAAACGCTGAATTGAAATTATGTTTTCTTATTGTCTTCTAGTGGAATTCTGATTGTAATTTTGGCTCTCCAGGTTGATCATTTTGTACCTAGGACAAGAAGTCAGCAATGTTAAAACTGCGATGTGTGGTATTTTCCAATATTTCTTGGCCTCCTAAATATACCCTTTAATATGTCATACCTGTAGAATTCTAAAAATGTCAGTTGGATAACTATCTTTTCTCTGTGCTTTACTAAGATTAACCTTTTGAGTCACATAAATCAGAAATTCAAGGAAAAAGAAAAAGCTGAAATGGATGTCGTCTTTGTCTCCTTTGTGAAACTTTCAAATTGAATGCTGTGTTATTGGTGATGTTTTAAAATCTGAGCTATATTTCTATGATGCTTCTCTTCACAGTTAAGAGCAAACATTATTCACTCTCAAACATCCTTTTACTTGGTTACTGGCATTTTGCATTTAGAAAAATATGGACATGCAATTTTAAGAATCCCCCAAGGAGTATAAATGGTGAGTATTGGTACTGAAAACAAACTTGAAATTTTCACTTGTAATCAGTGCACTAGTCATTAGACGAGTGCTGTTGTTGTGGTTTAGTTGCTAAGTTGTGTCTGACTCTGCAACCCCATGGACTGTAGCCCTCTAATCTCCTCGGTCCGGGATTTTCCAGGCAAGAATACTGGAGGGAGTTGCCATTTCCTTCTCCAGAGGATCCTTCCAATTCAGGGATCAAACCTGCGTCTCCTGTGTTCCCAACACTGAAGGAGAATTTATTACCACTGGGCTACCGGGGAAGCCCAGTCACTTGACCATGTTAACATACAAATGAAGATTTGAGCATGTATGTGTTATATTTCAATTGAGTCTCATTGTTCAGTTCAGTTCAGTCTCTCAGTCATGTCCGACTCTTTGCAACCCCATGAATCACAGCACGCCAGGCCTCCCTGTCCATCACCAACTTCCGGAGTTCACTCAGACTCAACGTCCATCGAGTCAGTGATGCAATCCAGTCATCTCATCCTCTGTCATCCCATTCTCCTCCTGCTCCCAATCCCTCCCAGCATCAGAGTCTTTTCCAATGAGTCAACTCTTCGCATGAGGTGGCCAAAGTACTGGAGTTTCAGCTTTAGCATCATTCCTTCCAAAGAAATCCCAGGGCTGATCTCTTTCAGAATGGACTGGTTGGATCTCCTTGCAGTCCAAGAGACTCTCAAGAATCTTCTCCAACACCACAGTTCAAAAGCATCAATTCTTCGGCGCTCAGCCTTCTTCACAGTCCAACTCTCGCATCCATACATGACCACAGGAAAAACCATAGCCTTGAGCTAGGTAAATGTATTGAACATTGTTTTCTAGGTAAACCCTGTCATGTTTTTACTGATAGCTAGTTTTAAATACAGGGAAGGCAATGGCACCCCACTCCAGTACTCTTGCCTGGAAAATCCCATGGACGGAGGAGCCTGGTGGGCTGCAGTCCATGGGGTCGCTACAAGTCGGACACGACTGAGCGACTTCACTTTCACTTTTCACTTTTCTTGCCTGGAAAATCCCAGAGACGGGCTGCCGTTTATGGGGTCGCACAGAGTCCTACACGACTGAAGCGACTTAGCAGCAGCAGTTTTAAATAAGGTCAAATAAATTTCTCCTTCCATATAAACATCACATTTATGTCTTCACAGTTTTCATTTAGTTTTTAATCAGCTGATTTTCTATGACAATCAGATAAGATGTATATCTATTCTCAAACTGCAGACAGAAGACACTGAGTCTCAGAAGTTTAATGTCAAAAAAATTTTTTTCTTCCCTGTTCCAATGATCTTTTGTCAAATTTAGTAACAGGAAAAGAAATGTCAGAGACGTGAGTGGGTGAAACTTAGAAGCACTTTAGAATAATTTGCCTTCAAATTGTCTGATTGTTATTTGATTATATATAGATTACTTTGACATGTTCTGGTATTCAATTTCAAATATTATTTCTTATTTATAAAAAACTGCAGGAAACAAACACAAGCAACTAACTGTAACGCTTAGATTTTTAATATCTCTATTTGAAGTATTTACATAAAACTTTTGTCTCTGTACACCTCTGTCCATGTTCTGAAATATGTTTAAATGAAAGAATGATATATTTTAAACATTGACTATAATGTTATATTATTCTTTTAAATTTTGAATATTCTTAAAAGTTAGTGTCATGCTTTGGTACATAATTCAGATATCATTGTGATGTTGTATCAGAAGTTACCCAATGGCAGGAATTCTAAAATATTAATATACATAACCAGAGTGGAAGTCGCATTATATATAAGGGACATAAAGCAGTATTATATCTGTATGAGATCAGGTCTACACTTACATTTCCAAAATGTCGGTTGTTAGCATCTGTACTGCTGCTGCTAAGTCGCTTCAGTCATGTCCGACTCTGTGCGACCTCATAGACGGCAGCCCACCAGGCTCCCCCGTCCCTGGGATTCTCCAGGCAAGAACACTGGAGTGGGTTGCCATTTCCTTCTCCAGTTAGCATCTGTACATGATGTAAAAGAAAAAAAAAAATGGTGCAGTAGTAGGAAAAAAAGCTGCTATTTACTTTTAAATATTTTTTCACCATTCATGTTTAATAAATAGGAAATAAAATAAATTTAAGGAAAATAGAAAAGTTCATTATAAATTTAAAGACATACACAGATATATGTCTGCTTAAAAGCTAAATGTAACATTTTTTTCATATCTCAAATTATATTGGTATTTGAGTAATTAAAATTGTGGGAATGAGGTAGGGTCTCAGTTTACTCTAGAGAAGTCACATTACTCAGATTTGTAGTTTACAAAGCAACTTTGCATAATTATGTGATCTTCTGGGATGCTAGCATAGGTCTACCAATGAAATCAAATGTAAGAACTGTTTAACAAGTGAATATGAGCAGATGTTCCAAGAACTTGTGTAAATGATTAGAGTGAGTTTCCTCTTCCTTATAGAGGAAACATATGCTTTTGTGAAGCTTTATTTTAGATCAAAAGGGAAGAAAAACTTAGAGGTTTTTTGTTTTTTAGTTGTTGTACTAAACTGGCTGCTAGCTTCAGTTACTATTAAATGCCATTTTGCCACTTTGCTTGGAACAATCAAACTACCTACACTATAAAATCAGCCACTAGGATATAAATTCCATGAAAAAAATTACAAAGAATAAGTGAGAATGGGGGGCGCGGTGCTAAACTTTGTCAGCACTGTTTTTGAGAAAAGAGTGCCGTGTATTAAATAGTTGAATGAGATTGTATAATTGAATGAGATTTTGAGTTTTACAATAAGATAAAGGCTTATTGGACTAAACTCAACCTAGTTTGATTTTAATTGTATCAAAGATGAAAGAGTTCAAAACTGGAACATTAGATTATGTAAATCATTTTAAAAGTACAAAGGTCAAATCCAGTCCATGATTCTTTTAGACTATGTGTCAGTATCTTCCTCAGGAAAAAAAAAAATCACATTATTACTAAGAAGATATGTTTAATTAAGTGTCTACAAATTGTAAGGTCGGATGATAGGTGCCAGGTAAGATACCTGGTGAAAGTGCAAGTGTTAGTCACTCTGTAGTGTCCAACTCTTTGTGACGGCATGGACTGTAGCCCACCAGGCTCCTCTGTCCATGGGCTTTCCCAGGCAAGAAACTAACACAACTCTGTAAAGCAATTATACTTCAATAAAAAAATATAAATGAATAATGTAATTCCAAATGAATTATATACTAAACAGGGAGCACATTAGTAATATGAATGAAATTTTAAAAGAGCCATGAGATAGAGTAGTATTAGGACGGTCCTTGTGGAAGGTGTTTAGTGGTTGCTTTCACTGTGCTTAGTCACCCAGTCATGTATGACTTTTCGCGACCCCATGGACTTTAGACTGCCAGGCTTCTCTGCCCATGGGGATTCTCCAGACAAGAATACTGGAGTGGGTTGCCATTCCATTCTCCAGGGGATCTTCTGGACCCAGGAATCGAACCCAGGTCTTCTGCATTGCAGGCAGAGTCTTTACCATCTGAGCTACCAGGGAAACCCAAGATACCTAGAGGGCTCAGATGTGACTTTTTTCTTATAGGAACTTACAAATAATAGAGCTATACTTTAGTTGTAATAAAGTCCACAACCTAAAGCAAAAATTAATCCTATAAATCCAGATAGTAGATAGGAGAAAAGGCTTTATATTCACAACATATTCTTATTAGTAATCAACTGTGTGAATTCAGATAAAACAGTGCCAGTAAGTAAATTACAGTAAGTGTATGATATTTGTGAAAAAACAACCTTACTATGTTTCAAAATGGACAAATTGTACTGTGATTGAAACTTCAAGAAAAAAATCCAGAACATTCCACGGCTATAAAAGTGTCCAAGAATTGAGCCCATTCTTGAAATCCTCTCCACACTGAGGATTCAAGTGGAATTTGAGAAGAAAGAAATACATAATGCTCTAAATAAAAAATGTTCTACATCCTAATCAACTTTTGCATCTTGGCAAACTTCACTTAAAAAAAATTCAATGAAAGTTATGCTACCAAGTTATTTAGATATTTGATGAAGGCAAGTAGCTTTACGTCTTAATCCATAAATTGAAATTCAAAGAGTCTATCACTTTCTGTAAGTTTTAGCTAAAATTTTAGTTAATTTTATAGAGAAAGCCAAGTAAATTGGATGACTAATTGTATTTGAAACATTTAATCAACTGTTTTAAAAGTATAAATGCTTTGTATGCATATATACATATACAAATGTATAGTGTCAAATGCATTGTACATAATCAATATGTTTTTCTTGGAACTGTAGGAGATATATATATCATTTATGTCATTCTGGAATTTATGATAATAATGCTCTCTTAAAATTAAAAAAAAATCTTTCACTTCTGGTTTCCTCAGTGTGTATGCCCATCAGTGGGATTGCTGGGTCATAAGGCAATTCTATTTCCAGTTTTTTAAGGAATCTCCACACTGTTCTCCATAGTGGCTGTACTAGTTTGCATTCCCACCAACAGTGTAAGAGGGTTCCCTTTTCTCCACACCCTCTCCAGCATTTATTGCTTGTAGACTTTTGGATCACAGCCACTCGGAGTGGCGTGAAATGGTACCTCATAGTGGTTTTGATTTTCATTTCTCTGATAGTGAGTGATGTTGAGCATCTTTTCACGTCCAGGTTTGATGCACGATACTGGATGCTTGGGGCTGGTGCACTGGGACAACCCAGAGAGATGGTACGGGGAGGGAGGAGGGAGGAGGGTTCAGGATGGGGAACACGTGTATACCTGTGGTGGATTCATGTTGATATATGGCAAAACCAATACAATATTGTAAAGTTATAAAATAAAATAAAATTTAAAAAAATTAAAAAAAAATCTTATTTCCCTGGACATTGGGGAAACTACTTTGTGAGAAGTTCTTTGTTTTCCAAGGAAATAAAAACATCATGATATTTAACAGAATTCTAGAAAATATAATAAAAGAAAATGTTCCTAAGCCATTTCTTTTTATCCTGAAGTCTCAATGACCATCTTGTGTTTTCCTATATTCTCCTATATCTTTGAGAAATAACTAAAGTTTAGCAACTGAGAGGGTGGTTTTTTTTTTTTCCTTTTTTTACTGCTGAACACAAGTTAGTCTCAGACTGGGGTTCCAGTTCTCAAAGATGGGCAGATTGAATGTATTTGTCACCACCTGAATACTGCTTAACTTCAGGTAGAAGTGATGGCTGGTTAGTCCATGAATTGAGGACAAACCTTGAGTTGTTATTTTGAAACAATATTCAAGAACACCAACTGTTTATTTTTGTTCTAAGTTGCACTAGATTTGCTAGTTTCATATTAAATAAACAACTGCTTCTTTATCTCCAGCTTACCCAATTATTGCTTTAGTCACTGTGCTGATGTTCTATTTCTTTTATTGCTTTTTAAATAGGTAGAATGTGACAATCTCTGTATAAATCTTTTATTTCTGCTGGATAGGTTAGTAAGACAAATATCTAGAATTTATTTTAGGTAAGAGTCTACTACTTCTTTTAAGTAAAAAGAATTGTAAAGTTGTGAGCTCTCATAAATGGGTAGCTTTTGAAGATCAAATAAGCCAGGGCCAATTTAGTGCATATCAAGTGAGATGTCCAAGGTTTGCATTTAAAAATGAATGTGCATTTGTCTTTTGTCTCTATTTCCTAATTCATTTTTAGGACTTTAAAGATCTGTTGTAACAGGACTCTTGTTACATTTAATAAGTGCCATGTTGATTGGCGTTCTCTAAGTAGGCTTTTCAGTTTGCCTGTGGGGAAATTTAATATAAAAACATTCAACATTCTTTTATTAGTGTTTTTTACTATTCCCAGTCCCATCAGACCTTTGGTACAAGCAGTGTATTATTGAAAAGCTTATCTGTAAGAAGTGAGCCAAGGGGAAATTCAGCCTTTATTAATATTGACATCATGTTCCCACACAATGGCTGTCTGAAGAAACTTTTCAATTGGTTTTCAACTGCTTTGATGCAATATAAATGGAAACAACTCAAAGCATGGTTTAACACCGAATAGTGAATGATGCTGTATTTTACACATCCAAACTCAAAGTTGGAGTTTAGAGGTATTTCACAGAATTTAGCAGTCTCAATTTATAATGGTGGGTGGAATGTTAAGTTATGATCATTTGGTAGATTCTTGAATACATGTAATGTTTTCTTTGGGTTCTCTTCCTCTTCCCATTGCCAGTTTAAAGTAAAAGGACAATTAATATTTATTTTTAAATGGGACTGATAAAGACATAGAAAATAAACTTATTGTTGCCAAAAGGGAAGGAGAGAGAAGAGATAAATTAAGAATGCGGAATTAAGAGATACACACTACTATATATAAAATAGATGATCAACAAGGATCTACTGTATAGCACTGGGAACTCAGTATTCTGTAATTATCTATATGGGGAAATAATCTGAAGAAGAATGGATATATATACATGTATAACTGAATCACTTTGCTGTACATCTGAAACTAACACAACATTGTAAATCAACTATACTTGATTTTTTCAAAAAAAGACTCAGTAGGTAATAAGTTTAGTGTGAGGATACATTATGTGGAGTTATTATTTCTATATTTATTACTACATAGTATAAAAGCTTAGAGTTTAGAGGTACTTCAGGCCAGTATGTTGAAAATACTTGGTCCTAGTTATCCTACTTCCTTTTATCTTAACAAGTAAAGGGTCAATGAGTCAAATTGCTTTTTGTAGAAATTTAGAGTCTGGCTCTCAATTACCTAAAAAAAAAAGATATTTTTAAGGGAAATATGTATGTGTCACCTCACGACAGAGCTGAACTTCAGTTAAATGTATAATGATTAGCACCCCCGTTACTCACTCGCTGCAGTACAGTAAGCCAGCACTGCGGGAAAAGGAAATGTGATCTCCAAAATTAGGACAAGTCATTGCAATTTTGCTCAGAGCTTCAAATGTAAATTTATTGTAGAATAAATTCTTGACTCACTGAGCATTATCACTTCTTGGGTTTCAGCGGTCCAAATCTGACAACTAGAACATTTCTTTAGAGCCACCATTTTCCTGGAAACACTCTAATTTTGAGGAGTCTAGGGCTATATTTAGCTTTTGAAGAGTAGTCTTTTAAAAAATATGGTTATAAAACAGATTGATTTAGAGGAGCATTATAATTAGCTGCTGAATATGTTAGAAGGATAGATTATTCGACATGAATCACAGAGCTCACTTTAAGTGTCGTTCCCCATTCTAAACTGTCGGCTTAATTTCTTCTCATTTTTCACCAGAAGAGCCTTTTTCTATTATGCCAATAATAAAGGTGTAGTTGTCATGAAATAGGCTTACCTTTGTGAAATAATGAATTATAAACTGTTTTGTTTCCATTTTTAAAGGAACTGAGTCATTATTATCTGATTTGACAATAACCAGGAAAACCCACCTGGAAAAAAATTTCACTTAAAAGAACATAAAACTAGATTTAGTAGCTTTATGAGATGCTGGTAAACATTTTTAAGCTAATAATCTGTAGCATAGACTAGCATAAATGATAACAAGTTTGGTTGGTCCAATAATATCTTTGGGAATGTCAGAAAATTATTATATAAAGGACAACTCTAACAATACTGATGGTCCATATTGAAGAAAAAATTAACATGAGACACATAATTAGATATGTTGAATCAAAATGTAATTAATGTAACAATATGTTATTAAAAGATAATTCTAGAAATTAATGATTTGATAATAAATATCAAAATGTTACCAATCTTTGAAACCCATTCAAAATTTCTCAGCTAAAAATAATGGCATCATACTGGGTAAATTTTATAAAAGAGCCTGCATTATTACAAAATAAGAGAATTACCTTGTTAAAAGCTGCTTTGTGTAAGACTATAAGGTTATAAATTTTATAACCTAGGTGTCCATCAGTACCATAGATAAAAATGTTGAATATACATTGGAAATGTTCAGTTATCCCTAACATATGCTTTGGGCCAGATGAATATTTAATGTTCAGTAAAGTGAAAGTCATGTCCAACTCTTTGTAACCCTATGAACTGTAGCCTGCCAGGCTCCTCTGTCCATGGGTTCTCCAGGCAAGAATACTGGAGAGGGTAGCCATTCCTTTCTCCAGGGGATCTTTACAATCCAAGGATCAAACCTGGGTCTCTTGCATTGCAGGCAAATTCTTTACTGTCTGAGCCACTTGGGAAAACCTTAGTGTTCAGCAAACACTTTATAAATTGAATACTAAAATACAAATTATTGTTCTTTAGGAGTACCTATTTTCTTCCTTTTTCAAAAAATGTTCCCTAATATAAATTCTGATGGAACAAATAATAGCAAATAATGGGACTTGTGATTAAAATGATGAGGTTCTAGAACCCAAAGAGATAACCAATAAAGAAGCCACACTGCTCTACTAGAATCACCGTGGGCTGGGCTTTTGCAGTGTTGTCAATCCATTGGTAAACTCAAAAAATAAACGTGAGGGGAGGAGTGCAGAAGCAAATCTGCACAGACAGACACAGAAGCACACTTGCGGCTGCTGTAGATGCAGATGGAGGTGCAGAGTTCTGTGGGGAATAGTCTCAGCTTTCCTTTGAGAGCTCCTTGAGGACCTGATGTACGGTACCTTACTTGAGAGTTTCTAATTCTGTGAGCCTAGAGTGCTTACAAGAAACTTTCTAAAGCAAGTTCTGTGGTATTGCTAATGCTGCTATTGAAGACACAATTTAAAAATTACTGTTAAGAATGGGTTTGTTATATACAATGATATTTTGAATTGGGTTTGGTATATATGACAATATTTTCACCTTTATCAGACAGGGAACTCCTTTATCCATGGATGTTAAGAAGAGTCATGTTACCATAATGTGAATGTTTTCTTTTTCATGAAGCTATATATTCCATTTAAAGGAGAATACAATCACTGATACAACCTACCACATACATTCTCAGGATATTTATACTTCTAAATGTCAAACCTCTAGTTCATGAAGTTGAAATAGGCATAATACTGCAGTTCTTACACACAATTTAAATAGACCATGAAGGTGTATGAATATAAGTGTATTTTTAGTTCAGTCTTAGGTCTGTACACTCATATCAATAATCAAGATGAAAATACTTTATTCTCCAGTTATTTGTAGGACTATATGTCACCATAGTCAAACATTTCCAACTTCAGTTAAAAACAAAAAGAGAAAAAAACAAGAAAGAAAAGCTCTGTCAATTAATCTCCATTTAAACAACTTCTTAGGTTAACCACCATTGAGTATTCCTTTGTTACAATGCAGGGACTGATGCCACCAGCACAGGTCATGTTCACAACTGTTGTGAATTTCTAGAACTTTCTCCTTCTGCTGGATGAGCTGAGTACTTATGCAGCATCAATTGCTTGTTCTTAAATCGGTTTTTGCAATTGTACCTATTATTGTAATACAATTTAATAGTACATTGCATAAAGATTTTTCTCACAAGTAAAAAAACTAAAATTTAAAAATATCATTAAAATGGTTTTAGCTTAGGTGGGAAACAAGACAATTGCCAAAAATACAGAAAATATAAATCTAAAATTTTTTGTATTCATGTTGCTTTGTACGTGAGTTTAATTCACTACAAGAAAATCAATACATAATATCACAGAAATGCATTATGAATACATTAATAATTCATGGAAGAAAGACTATGTTGAGTTTTATTGAGGTAGATCCATTTTCAAAGGAAAAGTATTCTCTGTGTATTAAAATATTTATAAATAAATATGCACTTGGTTAAGTTAAAATGGTCAAGATTGGTATGTTTTTCATCATCATCATCATCATCATCATTATCATTCTCTGCTTTAACTTACTCTGGCAATGACTGATAATTGTCTAGCCCAGTCAGTTGTCACCTTCTTGAAGAATACTAAAGTAGTAGCTAACACGTCTCTATAGAAACACATTCCCTGTTCTCCCCACCCACTTGCAGTTAGTTGTC
Source organism: Bubalus kerabau (assembly GCF_029407905.1). Lineage (NCBI taxonomy): Eukaryota > Metazoa > Chordata > Mammalia > Artiodactyla > Bovidae > Bubalus > Bubalus kerabau. The sequence continues at coordinate 47,203,832 of NC_073635.1, forward strand.
ATCATGTGACTAAATTCTTGGCAATGGCTTGAGGCCTTCATCGGTGGCTGCCAATTTCAGACCTAGTTCTTAAAAGATTGCAGAGTCAAAGCTGTGGCACAGCTTGTCTCTGAGTTCTTGCTCCTTCATACTTGTACTCATCACAAGTGTAAGAACACAGAAGTTAGAAACACATGCTATTGAGTAGCAGAAAATGGAGGAAGCATAGACTTCTGAATAATCATATGAAGCAAGGAAGCCTGGCCACATGAAAAAAGAAAACAACACTTTAAGCAACTTCTGTTGGATTTTTTGTTGTTTTTGCATCAACTTAACTCTTTGCTCTAATGCTTCTACTTTTTTATTATTAAATTACTAAATATAGCTCCTGAAGAAAAAAGAGAATTTCTACTATATGGGAAGAACTCTACAAATTCTCTAAAATTAGAAAATTTGAACTGTTGAGAATTATGCTAAAATTTTCATTTCTCATTTTTATTACATTTTTGTAGGATACAAGAAGTCTCTTAACATAAAATTATTTTAAAAAATTTAAAAAAATCTATGAAGAAAATTAGAAAGGATCAATGGAAAAACTGGAACTAATGAGCAATTATAGCAAGGTTAATATCAACAATCAGTTGCTTTCCTATACCAACAACAAAGTGGAATTGGAAATTTAAAACACAATACTGTTTACATTAGCATCCAAAAGATTAAATTCTTGGGTATAAATCTAACAAGATACATACAAGATCGATATGAAGAAAACTATAAAACTTTGATGACCAAAAACCAAGAGTCAAATAAATGAAGAGAAATTTCATGTTTATGAAAGGGAAGACTCAATATTGTCAGGATGTTGGTTCTCCCCAGTTTGATCTATGGATTTAATGCAATCCCAATTAACATCTCAGCAAGTTATTTTATAGGAACTTCCTTTTAGCTCAGATGGTAAAGAATTTGCCTGCTATGCAAGAGACCTGGGTTTGATCCCTGGGTCAGGAAGATCCTCTGGAGAAGGGAATGGCAACCCACTCCAGTATTCTTGCCCGGAGAATCCCATGGACAGAGGACTCTGGTGGGTTACAGTCCATGGGATCACAAAGAATAGGACCTGACTGAGTGACTAACATTACTACTACTAAGTTATTTTATGGATATCAACAAACTGATTCAAAGTTTATATGGAGAGGCAAAGACACAGAATAACTGACATAATATTGAAGGAGAACAAAGTTAGAGGACTGACACTACCTAACTTCAAGACTTACTGTAGTTACAGTACTCAAGACAGTGTGGTATTGGCAAAAGAATAGACAAATAGATCAGTGGAAGAGAACAGAGATCACAGAAACAGATCTATGTGATTATAATCAACTGACCTTTGACAAAGGAGCAAAGTCAATACAATGAAGCAAAGATTGTCTTTTCAATAAATGGTGCTGGAACAATTGCACATCCACATGTTAAAAAATGAATCTAGCACATATCTTCCACTCTTCTCAAGCTTAAATCCAAATGAGTCATAGACTAAAATGTAAAATGCCAAAAAAAATAAAACTCACTATAAAGTTCCTAGAAGATAACATAGGAAAATACCTACATGACCTTGGGTATGGCAATGACTTTTTAAGTACAACGCCAAAGATAAAATGCATGAAAAAAAATGATAAAATGGACTTCATTAAAATTAAAAACTTCTGCTCCTCAAAACACAACGTCAAGAGAATGAGAAAAGAAGCCATAGGGAAAAACAAATTATTCCAAAAGACACATCTAATAAAGAACTATTATCCAAAATGCACAAAGAACTCTTACAATTCAACAATAAGAAAACAAACAATCAGATTTTAAAGTGGGTTAATTACCTTAATAAACATATTGCCAAACAAGATATACAGATGATAAGTAAGCATATGAAAAGATGCTCCACATCATATATCATTTAAGGAAATGCAAATTAAAACAACAATGATATACCATTCCATATCTATCAGAAAGGCTCAGTTCAGTCAGTTCAGTCGCTCAGTCGTGTCCCACTCTTTGCGACCCCATGGACTGCAGCACGCCAGGCTTCCCTGTCTATCACCAACTCCTGGAGGTTATTCAAACTCATATGCATTGAATTGGTGATGCCAGCCAACCATCTCATCCTCTGTCATCTCCTTCTCCTGCCTTCAATTTGTCCCATCATTTCCAATGAGTCAGTTCTTCGCATCAGTTGGCCAAAGTATTGGAGTTTCAGCTTCAGCATCAATCCTTCCAATGAATATTCAGGACTAATTTCGTTTAGGATTGAATGGTTTGAGTTCCTTGCAGTCCAAAAGACTCTCAAGCGTCTTCTCTGACACCACAGTTCAAAAGCATCAGTTTTTTGGCACTCAGCTTTCCTTATAGTCCAACTCTCACATCCATACATGACTACTGGAAAAACCATAGCTTTGACTAGATGGACCTTTAATATGCTGTCTAAGTTGGTCATAGCTTTTCTTCCAAGGAATAAGCACATTTTAATTTCATGGGTGCAATCACCATCTGCAGTGATTTTGGAGCCTGAAAAGTAAAGCCTGCCACTATTTTCACTGTTTCCCCATCTATTTGCCAGGAAGTGATGGGACTGGATGCCATGATCTTAGTTTTCTGAATGTTGATTTAAGCCAGCTTTTTCACTCTCCTCTTTCACTTTCATCAAGAGGCTCTTAAGTTCTTCTTCACTTTCTGCCATAAGGGTGGTACTATCTGTGTATCTGAGGTTATTGATATTTCTCCAAGCAATCTTGATTCCAGCTTGTGCTTTCTCCATCCTGGCATTTTGCATGATATACTATGCATATAAGTTAAATAACCAGGGTGAAAATTTACAAACTTGACGTACTCCTTTCCCTATTTGAAACCAGTCTATTGTTCCACGTCCAATTCTAACTGTTGCTTCTTGACCTGCATATAGGTTTCTCAAGAGGCAGGTCAGGTGGTCTGGTAGTCCCATTTCTTGGAGAATTTTCCACAGTTTGTTGTGATCCACACAGTAAAAGGCTTTGGCATAGTCAATAAATGACTATTTATAAATCAGATGTAGATGTTTTTCTGGAACTCTGTTGCTTTTTCTGTGATCCAACAGATGTTGGCAATTTGATCTCTGGTTCCTCTGCCTTTTCTAAATCGAGCTTGAATATCTGGAAGTTCACGGTTCATGTACTGTTGAAGCCTGACTTGGAGAATTTTGAGCATTCTTTGCTAGGGTGTGAAGTGAGTGCAATTCTGTGGTAGTTTGAGCATTCTTTTGCATTGCCCTTCTTTGGGATTAGAATGAAAACTGACCTTTTCCAGTCCTTTGGCCACTGATGAATTTTCCAGATTTGCTGGCATATTGCGTGCAGCACTTTCACAGCATCTTTTAAGATTTGAAATAGCTCAACTGGAATTTCATCACCTCCACTAGCTTTGTTTATAGTGATGCTTCCTTAGGCCCACTTGACTTTGCATTCCAGGATATCTGGGTCTAGGTGAGTGATCACACCATTGTGGCTCTATGGGTCATGAAGATCTCTTTTGTACAGTTCTTCTGTGTATTCTTGCCACCTCTTCTTAATATCTTCTGCTTCTGTTAGGTCCATACCATTTCTGAAATGGCTAGTGTTGGGGAAATGTCAGATGCTGGCAAAGATATGTAGCAACAGGAACTCTCATTCATTGCTGATGGGAATGCAAAATGGTAGTCACTTGAGAAGACAGTTTGGTGATTTCTTACAAAACTCAACACACTTAAACTGAATGATGCAATAACTGTATTTTTGGTACTTATTCAAAAGAGTTGAAAATTTGTCTCCACCAAAAAAACAAAAACAAAAACAAACCTGCACACAGATGTTTATATCAGATATACTCATAATGGGCAAAACTTGGAAGCGGCAAAGATGTCCTTCAGTAGGTACATCCAGAAAATGGAATATGATTGATTCAGTGCTAAAAAGAAATGACATGGAGGAGCTGTAAATGCAAATTATTACTTGAAAGAAGCCAATATGAAAAGGTTACATACTGAATGATTCCAAGTATGTGATATTCTGGAAAAGGCAAAATTGAAAACAGTAAAAGATCAGCAGTTTCTAGGAGCTGGGAAGAGAGATGCAATATTGTTGAAATTTTTTTTAAAGCACCTCTGTAAGTCATATCTTCTAGTTATCCAAAGTCAACTAGCAAATTAGCAGGTGAAATGAATGTTCTGAATTTAATGATGTCTAAGATCTCTCCTTATATGAACTCTAATTCCAGATATGAAATCAGTTCTCATGTTATAAAACATCATCCCTTCTTTCACTCTTCTAGGTTCTCATTTTGATTTGGGGACTAAATTAGGAAATTTCTCTTTAAGTGACTGAGATATATTTAATGGCTTATGAGACTTTGAACAACAGATGTTATTCTAGGGAAGAAAAGAAATCCTCAAGTTTAGGCATTTTGCCTATGATTCTAAGTTTTTTGAATATCATGAAAGTGAACCATAGCATTTATTTATGATTATGTCATACACATATGGAATATGGTATGGCTGTGTTATCAGGTTCTCTATGAATTCTTCTTATGATCTTGCAACTGTATCTGATAACCTAAGTTAGAATGGCCTACATTAAGCAGAAAAGAAGTCCATGAAAGGGCAGCGAGAGGAGAGAAACATGAAGTGGCATCTTCTTGTTTAAGACTGAAATTTTGTTTCACTGCACTGGGTGATTGACTTATTTTCCACAGTTATAAAGTCCAAGTTTAGCCACTTCTACTCCAAGGTAAAAATTCCCAATTCTGTTCACTCAGATTATATTTTAACCCTTCAAACATCTATCATTTTCTTTATTTTCTTTAGATTGGAAGATCTCTAAGATCTAAAATTAATATTCTTTATCATTACTCAATATGTCTTCTATATCTTATTATGAAACTGGATAATAAAAGCTATTTCAAATTTTGGTTATGTGTCACAAAGTTTAATGTGTTTATAATGATCAACTCTTTGTTAAATATATTATATAAAGTATTTAATGATTGTTTTAAATATATTTGAGTTCATATTTGAATAATGACAAGAATAAAAAGTTTTTGCAAAAAGAGTTTGAGCTGAAAAAATTTTAGTAGTGATTAAGATAAGTAAAAGCTGAGTTTATAAAGCAGGTTGGGTAGCAAAACAATAGACAGTACTGACTGCAAAGGAAATCTCATTCTAAACAATGAGCCAACCTACAGAAAAGACACATAAAAAGAAAGGAAATTACTGAAGCTGTTACACATACAACATGCCCAGCTGGGAGTCCAGCTGCTCAAGGAAGCTGGTGATTCTTGATCTTTGGGAGTTCCTAATTAGAATACAAGTTAGAAATATAATAGAAAACATAAAAGAAATTTAAAATTAGTCAGCTCTTATTTTGTCTCTTTAAATGTTAGCAAAGACAGAGTTATAGAAGCTTGGTTAAGTAAGCAATAAATAATTTTTATAACTACTGACTTTTGATACCAATTATACTTTATCAAAGCTTCCCATATTCCATCACATATTAATCCCTACTTTCAGAATAGGCATGCTTACCAATAGCTTGTGAATTGCATACTGTATTTGAAAGCTGCTGTATATGAATCAAATAGCATGCACTTAGGATGCATTTATATATTCCTTAAAAAGCAGATTTTTCTTCCATTTGGCGCTCACTACATGCTTCTCTAAAGGTTTTTGCAATAGATGAGCCTTCACAAGATTATAAATCATAGTGTGCTAGAATAAATGTTATAGAAATTGAATCCACGGTACAATATTTTGCACTGTGATAATCACCTATAACCTGAGAGCATATAAATATGTGATTAATTTATATTTTTATTTTAAAGAACCCAAATAAATATATGCCATATATTCTGTTATTTATGGTATTTCAAATTACTCCTTAACAGGTTTATAGGACTAATATGACCTTCCCAAGGTCAGGGAGAGCAAACGGAAAAGATTCAAAGCAATTACCCAGAAAATTAAAATCAAAACAAAACCAAAAGTGTAACGATTCTAACTTTTACGCAATTGTCTGGATATTTGAGGTAAATTGTGTTTCAGTTCAAATGTAAATAGATGAGTGCTTTCGTTCTCCATTTTACTGCTAGTGAACCTTATTTTTCAAAGCTGATCAGTATGCAAGACAATGTATTCTCTGATTGATCAGTATGCAGGGTTGGATTACTCCAGAGAACATTTGGGCATTTTCACTATGTCCTGTGGATTAACCTGCAGAGTATGCACTTTGGAGGGCAGATACTGAGGGAGGAAGCAAAAATGACTTAATGGTCTGGCACTGTGGAAGTTTGATCTACTCTCCGAGTGTAGGTCAACTTTCCCATGAAATCATTTGCCATATAGCAATGATCCTAAACTCTTTTGGAAAATAAATGTTCTACATCATTAGGGTAGAACAAAAAGACTTACTAAACAGGAAGTAGTAGCATTTATTTTTAGTCTTTGAATTATAAGATCATACTAATATTTATTCAGCTTTATTGATATTCTAATGATAACGGTTGTTCAATGGTTGTGTGATACTTTTAGGATTAGAAATATGGGGTTATCTACTGTATTAAATTCTATTTTAGACTTTTGTTGTAAGAAGTAAGATTCTTTCTTCAAGAAATTTCTGTCTTGACACTGTTTATTGGTCTTCCCCCTATGACATGAGAAGGCACTCGAGATTTTCTATAGGATATCTAGTATTTTTCCAACATAGTTTTTTAAAAAACCTTCTGCTGCAAAAGGAACTAAAGAAGTAAAGAAATCCTTCTTTAAAAATTTAGTGTAGTTTCCACTACACTAAAGTGAAAGATGACTATTCTAAATTCTAAGTTGAATCTTATTTATGAATCTTGATAAAATTCTTGAATTTTCACTTATTCTTTGGATTATCTTAAATCTTTTAAATTGAATAATCTCAAGCGAATAGAAAAAGTGGAGGGAAAGAAACAGGTAGGAAAAATGTTTGAAGTGTTTTATTATGTTGTGTAAGAATGAGTTGTAATATGCTGGTATATAGAAAATGCAACTGTAGAAATTTATTAATATAAAAAGTAAATGGGTTTAAGGTGTCCTATACAAGAAATCTAGAGAATCAGGTGAAAATGAATATTAAAGGCTTCATAAATTTGCATTATGGCAGTTTGGGATTGACATGTACACACTGTTGTATTTAAAATAGATAACCAACAAGGACCTACTGTCTAGCAAAAAAAAGAAAAAGAAAATTGCATTGTGAAACAAATGCACAAAATAAAAGGACTCATAGCAAAATATTGATCTGATTGAAATGTATTTGATCAATAACTATTGAATTCTGAGAGCTGGAGCACCCAGTTGTAAAACAATGTGTATGCTTAGTCATTCAATCATGTCCAACTCTTCACAACCCCTTGGATAGAAGCCCACCAGGCTCCTCTGTCCATGGGGATATCCAGGCAAGAATACTGGAGTGGGTTGCCACGCCCTCCTCAAGGGGAACTTCCCAATCCAGGGATCGAACCTAGGTCTACTACATGTATAGTAGTACCTATAAAATATAATTCCTTTTCCATGGCCACCAAAATGAGCTCCAAAGCAGCACCTGGGTAAAAATGGAATTATATTAATCATAACCCTAATAGGCCAACCCACTCCAGTACTCTTGCCTGGAGAATCCCATGGACATAGAAGCCTGGCAGATTACTGTCCAGAGGGTCGCAAAGAATTGGACATGACTGAAGAGACTTAGCACTCATAACTCTAACAATTCTGTTTTTTTTTTTTTTTTCTGATTCCAAACTCCATCTCTACAGTGGAAAAACTTTCAAAAGTAAATATGTTACCTACAAAAGTCTGACACATTCACCCACCATTAATATCCACATATGTATTAATATTTTGCTTTATCTTATTAATTAACATCTCAGATGCCTGAGGATGGTAAGTGTCATGAGCAAGCACACTAATAAGGAAAATAGAAAAGATTTTGAAAGATGTACAAGATAAACACTAAAGAATTTATTTTTTACTTAAAATTTGACATTTGGGCTGATTTTATCTCCCCTGGGGGAACTCTAAGGTTACAATTACTCAGATTCTTTTAATGGAACAGGGTTGATCAAGTTACACTAAGTTATAGAGATATGTATTATCTGGATATATTTTGGGATAAAGAATTAAGACCTTTAGCCAAGTAGATCCTACCCAAAATGAACAAAAATAGACACATCCCCAAATGAAAAAAAAAAAACAACAACACCTAAACCCTGGAAAACGAACCAAGAAGACCTCAATGGCAGCTATAACCACAATAGAGTTGATCTTTACTGTTATAAGAACTGGTGCTGCTGTGGGCTTCCCAGGAAGAGCTAGTGGTAAAGAACCCACCTGCCAATGCAGAAGAGGTAAGAGATCGGGTTCTATCCCTGGCTTGGGAAGATCCCCTGGAGGATGGCATGGCAACCCACTCCAGTATTCTTGCCTGGCATAGCCCATGGACAGAGGAGCCTGGTGGGCTACAGTCCATAGGGTCGCAGGTCAGACACTACTGAAGCTACTGAGAGCATTGGCATGTGCCGTGGGTAGCTTTTGAAACTCCACTGGCCTCTGAAATTCTAACAGTGAGAGAGCATGTCTATGGCTGCTGGGATTTGGAACTCCCTTCAGCCTGCTCTTCTCTGAGTTTGTGCTGCTTTTTCTCAGCACCACACCTTCTGCTTTGCCTTAGAGCGTTTAGCCACTCATATTCTGCTTCCATATATTTGACTCCCTTGTGACCTTCAACCCTCTTTGTTTCTTCTCTGCATAATGGTTTCTGTTGGCGTACTCTTTTAGCTACTTCTTCCACCACTAGTGACTAATTCTCTTTGTGTTTTCAAATTCCCATCTCTTAAGTCAGAATCTCCATTTCCTTCTGGGAAGTGTCATCCGTAATAGCTGACCATATAATCAGAGCCACTTCCCTTAGTTCAAGTTTTGGTCAGGCAGATGTTATAACTAGCACATGGTGGTAAAGCTATTGGAAGACCAGTAATTTATTTTTCAAATACTATTGTGATTTAGAGCTCTTAAAGCAGGCGTGAGACTTAAATGTTAAATGGTTTCTGAAAGCTGACATATATGTTTGCTGCTGTTGCTGCTAAGTTGCTTCAGTCGTGTTCGACCCCACAGATGGCAGCCCACCAGGCTCCCCTGTCCCTGGGATTCTTCAGGCAAGAACACTGGAGTGGGTTTCCATTTCCTTCTCCAATGCATGAAAGTGAATAAAGTCGCTCAGTCATGTCTGTCTCTTAGCGACCCCATGAACTACAGCCTACCAGGCTCCTCTGTCCATTGAATTTTCCAGGCAAGAGTACTGGAGTGGGGTGCCATTGCCTTCTCTGACATATATGTTTAGTGATATCTAAAATATAGTTGCATTATCCAGTTTACGTGAATTGGGAAAGTTTACCTTCAACACCAGACTTTGCTATTGTTCAGTCACTAAGTCATGTCCAACATGTTGCGACCCCATGGAGTGCAGCACACCAGGCTTCCCTGTCCACTATCTCCCAGAGGTTGCTCAAACTCATGTCCTTTGAGTCAGTGATACAATTTTCTTACCAAGAAGCCTGGACTGACTTGTGACTCAATACAGAAAGACTTTGGAAGTCATCACTTCCAGCCTTACCAGAAGAAACTGGACAAACAGAAAATCAAGGACTGTTCTTTGACTCTTCAGGAAGCTGAGGTTTCAGAGCAAACAGACAGGTGTGTCCAGAAAGATATAGCAGTTGAGATCTGCTGATCTGGAGCAGAAGCTGTTGGAGCCATTAACTGGTAGGAACGTTTATGGTGATTTTGAAAAAAAAAAAAAAATGAAAGTGACTGTAAAGCTTTTATCATTTCCATAAGAAAAAGAAAGAGAGCTGCAGTGCAATAGAATGAAGTTCTTCCAGTACAAGCTTTTAAAAAAGAATTTCTTTGTAGGTAACAGGTAGGAGACATTTTCAAAATAAGCATTGGAATTAATAGGATTACCCAGACCTGTGAACTATTACATTAGTACTTTGGTAAATACACTGAGTGAATAGTCTGACCTAAAATGGAAACTTTGAATATTTGTTATCAGGGAGAATAAAAATATTTTAAATGGGTATAAATGGCTAAACATGTTGAAAACCAGTATTGTCTAGAAAGCTCAATAAAATCTAGAACAATGTAAGATATGGGAGATGAGAAGATGGCATAGACTCAGTGAAAACAAGCTAAATGACTAGCTAAAAACAAGGAAGAACATTTTCCATAGGTACAAGATTATGATAATTTCTTAGTGAGACTAGAAGTGGCTGTCAAAATCCTACTGAATATTATTTATCATTAGTTGTGTAAACTGGCTAAACATTGATGAATTTATGGCTTTCAATTCCTAGTCAATTCCTAGTATAAGTTCAATCATTTTCAATTTGAGAAAATTTATTGATTTAGATTAAAAAGCAAAGACATCTCTTTGCCAACAAAGATCCATATAGTCAAAGCTATGATCTTTCCAAGAGTCATGTATGGATGTGAGAATTGGACCATAAAACTGGCTGAACACCAAAGTATTGATGCTTTCAAATTGTGGCACTAGAGAAGACTCTTGAGAGTCTATTGGATAGCAAGGAGATCAAACCAGTCAATCCTAAAGGAAATCATTCTTGAAAATTCATTGGAAGGACTGATTCTGAAAGCTGAATCTCCAATGCTTTGGTCAACTAATGTGAAGAGCTGCCTCACTGGAAAAGACCCTGATGCTGGGAAAGATTGATGGCAGGAGGAGAAGGGGGTGGCAAGAGGATGAAATGGTTAGATAGCATCATTGACTCAATGGACATGAACTTGAGCAAACTCCTGGAGATAGTGAAGGACAGAGGAGCCTGGTGTGCTACAGTCCATGAGGTTGCAAGGACTTGGACAGTTCTTAGTGACTGAACAACAACAACAATTGATTAAGATAGGCTTAACACCATAGAATAATTTCAAGTCTTTGTTATAAGTGTATTTTTTTAATTATTATTATTTTTTTAAAACTTTACAAAATTGTATTAGTTTTGCCAAATATCAGAATGAATCCGTCACAGGTATACATGTGTTCCCCATCCTGAACCCTCCTCCCTCCTCCCTCCCCATACCATCCCTCTGGGTCGTCCCAGTGCACTAGCCCCAAGCATCCAGTATCGTGCATCGAACCTGGACTGGCAACTCGTTTCATACATGATATTTTACATGTTTCAATGCCATTCTCCCAAATCTTCCCACTCTCTCCCTCTCCCACAGACTCTTTTTTAATTAAAGAAATATTTTTTCAGATCCTCATATATGTTAGACATTCCATGAGACACTGAGCAAACAAAGATGTGTAAAGCATGGTTCCTGTCTTTAAGGTACTCCTAGACTACTGAGAATGTTTGGTATTATAATTCTTTTGGTTATAAGTGAAAAAACAAAACATAATCACAGATCCAGACTAGCTTAAGCAAAAGATATTCTGGACTAAATCCATCCATGTCACTAAGATGAAGGAGTTGATGACTCTGTTTTCTCAAGTGGAACCTATCCTTGGTTATATCAGGTGAGAATGAAAAGATATGTGCATATTTGTCAGGTGCAGTGGGTGTGGAATGGGAGGACATTCCAGAAAGAAAACGCGGCATGAACAAAGACATAAACTCAAGTTAGGAATAGCAAATTGTATACAAGGGAAGAGTATATAGTTTCATGACTCTAAAGACTACACTTGGAACAAGGAGTGGGGGATGGTGAAGGGGGTACATTTAAAAGTGCCAGCCTATGGTAGGCTATGTCACGGCAATGACAATTAATCCTGTGGGTGTTAGCCAAAAGTAAATCTTCAGAATGGAGAATAGAGTCCATTTGTTTTTAAATTAGTAATTCTGACTAGAGTGTAGAGGATGACTTTGGGCCATTGAGTTAGGGCCTAAACTAGGGCTCAGTGATTGTAAAAACAGAGAAAATGGAGAAAATAGTTAGGAGGTAAAAAATTTACAGGCTATGGAACTTAATTGGTTGAAGGAATGAGGGACAGGGTCTGGAAAGCACATTAACGATCTGCTCTGAATTTCTGCCTTAGTTGCCCTAGATCAGGGATTGGCAAATTCTTTCTGTGTAGGACCAGGCAAGATCTTAAGGTTGTAGGTCATAAGATCTCTGTTTCAACTACTCAGTTCTGTTGTTGAAAGTGCAAAAGCATCCAGAAACAATGTGTGAATGTATGAGATGTCTATGCCCCAATACAACTTTATTTTCAAGCAGGTAAAATTCACTGTGGGCCAAATTTAACCCTCTGGCTGTAGTTTGCTGACTCTCGTCTTAGATTAAGAATGATATCGTCATGTGGTTGAAAAAAACAGAGAAAGAATAAGAATTTGGGAGGAGGTCAAGAGATTCCTGATGGTAAGACTATGTGCAGAACACAGGTGTTCGGACCTCCTAGAGGTTCAGTGGAAAAGAATCCACCTGCCAATGCAGGGGATATCAGTTCAATCCTGCTCTGGGAAGATCCTACATGACCCAGAGCAGCTAAGCCTGTGTGCCACAACTACTAAGCCTGTGCTCTAGAACACATGAAACCCCCCAAAATGGGGAGTTCGTTTCACAATAAGAAGCCTATGCACTGCAAGTGGAGATTAGCCCCTACTCAACACAACTAGAGAAAGCCCACACACAGCAATGAAGACCTAGCACATTCAAACATAAATACATAAATCTTTAAAAATAAAAAGCAACTTGCATGGACTTGGGCTATGGTAAGTGACATAAGTTGGACAGAGAAAGACAAATATTGTATGATATCACTTATACATGGAATCAAAAAAATACAACAAACTAGCAACAAAAAAGAAACAGACACAGATATAGGGAACAAACTAGTGGTTACCAATATGTGTAGAAAGTGAAAGCAAAGTTGCTCAGTCATGTCCAACTCTTTGTGACCCCGTTGACTATAGCTTACCAGACTCCTCTGTCCATGAGATTTTCCAGACAAGAGTACTGGAGTGGGTTGCCATTTCCTTTTTGAGGGGATCTTCCCAACCCAAAGATTGAACAAGGTTCTCCTGCATTGCAAGTGGATTGTTTACTAACTAAGCTATGATGGAAGCCATTTGTGCATGTTGGGGGGGTTATATAATGAGGGGGAATAGAGGCACTAACAACTGAGTATAAGATAGGCTCAAAGATATATTGTAAAAAATGGGGACTATAGCCAATATTTTGTAACAATTGTAACTGCAAAGTACCCTAAACATTGTAGAAAAATAAATCTAAAAAAGTATCTGTAGAAAATTCAATAGGCTCTGTACAAAGCCAGTTGTTGGGTGTGGAAATAGGTGTATGTATACATATCAGGAAATCAAAAGATCAGGAGATGCATACTGTAATTTATTCTGTAAAAATAAGTTTCAACCTTTTTTTTTTTTTTAATGTTTTATCAGTTCAGTTCAGTTCAGTTGCTCAGTTGTGTCTGACTGTTTGCAACCCCATGAACCACAGCACACCAGGCATCCCTGTCCATCACCAACTCCTGGAGTTTACCCAAACTCATGTCCATTGAGTCGGTGATGCCATCCAACCATCTCATCCTCTGTCATCCGTTTCTCCTCCTGCCCTCAATCTTTCCCAGCATCAGGGTCTTTTCGAATGAGTCAGCTCTTCACATCAGGTGGCCAAAGTATTGGAGCTTTAGTTTCAACATCAGTCCTTCCAATGAACACCCAGAACTGACCTCCTTTAGGATGGACTGGTTGGATCTCCATGCAGTCCAAGGGACTCTCAAGAGTCTTCTCCAACACCACAGTTCAAAAGCATCAATTCTTCTGCACTCAGCTTTCTTTATAGGCCAAATCTCACATCCATACATGATTACTGGAAAAACCATAGCCTTGACTAGATGGACCTTTGTTGACAAAATAATGTCTCTGCTTTTCAATATGCTGTCTAGGTTGGTCATAACTTTCCTTCCAAGGAGTAAGCGTCTTTTAATTTCATGGCTGCAATCACCATCTGCAGTGATTTTGGAGCCCATAAAAATAAAGTCAGCCACTGTTTCCACTGTTTCCCCATCTATGTCCTTTGAAGTGATGGGACCAGATGCCATGATCTTCGTTTTCTGAATGTTGAGCTTTAAGCCAACTTTTTCACTCTCCTCTTTCACTTTCATCAAGAGGCTCTTTAGTTCTTTGCTTTCTGCCATAAGGGTGATGTCATCTGCATATCTGAGGTTGTTGATATTTCTCCTGGCAACCTTGATTCCAGCTTGTGCTTCCTCCAGCCCAGCGTTCCTCATAATGTACTCTACATATAAGTTAAATAATCAGGGTGACAATATACAGCCTTGACGTACTCCTTTTCCTATTTGGAACCAGTCTGTTGTTCCATGCCCAGTTCTAACTGTTGCTTCCTGACCTGCATACAGATTTCTCAAGAGGCAGGTCAGGTGGTCTGGTATTCCCATCTCTTTCAGAATTTTCCACAGTTTATTGTGATCCACACAGTCAAAGGCTTTGGCATAGTCAACAAAGCAGAAATAGATACATACACCCATTTCCACACCCAACAACTGGCTTTGTACAGAGCCTATTGAATTTCCTACAGATACCTTTTTAGATTTATTTTTATACAATTTTTAGGGTACTTTCTAGTTATATACCAGGAAAACAAAAGATCGGGAGATGTATACTGTAAGTTCTTCTGCAAAAAAAAAAAAAAAGGTTGAAATAGAGCGGATAAAATTTGCTAGTGTGATAAGGAATGAATCCAGAATAGAACGCTAGGAATGTGTTTTTACATAGTTCTCTTCCAGAGGCTGACAACATGGAGAAAGATACAGGCCTGGTTTTTGCTCTCTTGGAGTTCCTACGGTAGATGGAGAAAAATGATTGAGACGATATCTAGAAAAGTCACTCTACCTGAAAACTATTATCAGAATTGCAGTGTTTTGCTGGTCAAACCAAGTAAGCAGTGCCCTTTTAAAAAGGTGTCCCATTATGTGTTAGCTCTATGTCAGTATATATCAGAGTTAACTGCGGCATCACAAAACCTGAAAAACAGGAAAATAAAAAATAATATACTAATAAGAGAAACAGTATCCATACTTAGCACTGTCATATACATGATTTAATTTTATCCTCCCATGATCAATTTTATTATATGAATATCCATATCATTAATCCTTGTGATTCAAGTATTACTAATGTGTTCAATTTATAAATGGAAAATAGAAGCTAGGAGATGTTGACAATGGTTCTCTTGTTTATCTGGTATTTAAAGGAAACAGAAAAATAACCACACTTTTCCAACAGCGAAACCATTATTTTCCATCACACCACATTACTTCACTACTTAAATTAAGGAAGCCAACATTAGTGTTATTTATGCTGAGTCCTTATATCTCCAATTTTAAAAGAAGCAATATACAAATGCGAATGTTTCCAGATTTTCCAGTTAGGAAACACTGTGAGAGAAACTGCCATAGAGTGATTCATTAAGCCATGGAGAGAATTAAAAAATATCTCATTGTTTTGAGACCACATCTCTCCTTGCTGATTTGCTCTGAGGAAAGAAAAATCAGTAACCTCATTGTTTGGAGTGCTACAAATGGACTCAAAAGTGGATTTCTATGCCCCCAACCTTTTCTCTGTGTTGCTCCCTATTAATTGGCTTGCCTCCTCTCTTCTCAAAAAAGCAAAAAGACCCCAAATAGACCCCTATAATATCTGTTCATATGGCAGATTATAGATCTCTAAATGGATGCTGTTTTGCAAAGACAACAGATAGATAATAATGGCTTCATTGTTTGAATGTGAGTTTCTTCCAATAAAATTTGGGGGTCATTAAAGAAGAAGAAGGAGCATTTCTTCTCTATGACATGTTATTATTTTAGCTTTCACATACCACAATCTTCAGACTGAATTTAATGGAAACCAGAGCCACAAAGCTGCTGGAAGTTGGCAAGATCTGGTGAACCAAAGTGAAAAGTAGGGGGCTGTAATGTGTTATAATGTGTGTGTGTGTGTGTGTGTGTGTGTGTGTTGTGGGGAGGGGTAGGAGGATCCTCCTGGAACTGCTTAAATACAAACAACAGGGGTGCCTTTGACAAGTAAATTACCTACAGAAAATGGCTTACTATAAAGAGCAATGGCTTTTAGTCCTAACTTAAAAGTTCTATGGTTTCTTCTGTTGGAGAAACTAGCACATCACACATCTATTTGGAAAGATTTGCTGCCTTCATTGAGTATATTCTGAGTAGTTCCTTCCAGTAATATATAGAACATAATAGGAGCAAGTTGAATCAGAGTGAACTTTGGAGTCAGACACCAGAGTTCAAATCCTAGATCTATAATCATAGGCTATATGACCCTAGATGGCCAACTTAAGCTCTCTGAGTCTGTTTCCGTCAGAAAAAAAAAAAGTGAATTATACCTACATAAATCTGTGACAAAATACTTGACAAACAACTCCCAAATATTATTATCTTAAGATAATAAAAGTTCATTTTTCACTCACTCAGGCATCTCCCATGGGTGGTCCTATTGAGGCAGCTCTCTTGAGCATTTCTTGTTTAAGTGGCAACTCAGCAACCCAGATTCCTTCCAAATTGTGGCTCTGCCCTCCTGGTGTCCATAAAGTCCTCTGTGTTCAGCTGGTAAACAGATAAAAACATGGAGGCTGGCACTTTAGAGCAGCAGTTCCCAAATTTTGGCACTGGAACTGGTTTCATGGAAAACAATTTTTCCACAGATCATGAGCAGGCAATCTAGATCCCTCACATGTGCAGTTCACAGTAGGGTTTGCACTCCTATGAGAACCTAATGCCACCACCGATCTGACAGGAGGCAGAGGTCAGGCAGTAATGCAAACAATGGGAAGCGGCTGTAAATACAGATGAAGCTTCCCTCAGTAACCTGCTGCTCACCTGCCACTGCTCCATCCATTTCTTAAGAGGCCATGGACAGGTATTGGTCCAGGGATTGGGAACCTATGCTTTAGAGGATTTTCCGGGTCACAACTGGAAGTGGCAAACACTAATTCCATTTGTATTCCATGGGACAGAATTTGGTCACAAGAAATCTTCTAATTAGGGAGGCTGGAAAATGTAGTCTAACTACCCAGAAAGAAAATTGCTGGAACTAGGGTGAAGTAAGAAAGGTTCCTAGCATGCAAACTTGAGTCATTCATTTTCAAGGTCAGGCAAGAGCAGGGTCCTATGAGTGCGGAACTGCTCTTTGAAGGAACTTGAGAATGTCTCCTGGCATCTTGCATCCCTAGATTCTTCTCTTGCCCTGCCCTAGTCCTTGCCCCAAAGAAAGAATTTGAGGACGAAACACACTTTCCACATCTACCTACCCATCAGGACTACTGTGAAAGCAAACAATGTTCAGTATCTGATGGTTACTTATTTCATTATCCCATACAGAAACAAAAGTTTTCTTTTTCCCTTCATTTATTTTGTGTTATTTATTGTGTTATTTATTATATTATATTATATTATATTGTGTTATTTATAATAAGAATTTTAAAATAGCAAATAACTTAAAATTTTTGAGTTTTTATTCCAACCACCAAAGTATTTAGCAATGGGGTATGAACTAGCCCAGATAGTAGACAGAAAGGCTCCAGGACAGAAAATAAGTTTTCTGAAAAGAACTTCTCTGAAAAGAAGTTTTGGTCTATATATCTTGATTTCTTAATGATTGTTGAACTCACAGCAGTTCTTTCAACCACTGCTCCCTTACAAATGCAGTGAGGCATTGTTAGGGTGTGCTTTTCCATAATGAACACATTATGGAAATTGTTACAGAAGAAAAAAGACAAGAATGACTATAGTGTAATCTGCAAAATGCTCCCATGGTTCTAATGTTGGTCATTTTAGGGAAACTGCCAACAGGCTCCTGAAACAGTACACATGCATTCTATACTTAGAGAAGTAGTTTAACTTTCAGGATAGCCAATTCCACTTCAGTTTATCTTACTTTATGTCCCAAAGAGCTGTTTGGATTTTGACAGTTTATGAGCAAACCATTCTACAAAATGTGGCTATTGATCTGCTATTGAAAGCAAAGGAGATGCTCTATGACAAAGCCGCAAGTAAAACGAGCTGCTATTGTGGGTTGATGAAGTTTTTATTGTTAATTAAGTCTAGAAGACTCTCTTCATCTGTGAAGACTACTTTCCAGAAATCCAAAGTGATGCTGTTGTTTTGCTTTTGCTTTTCCTTACAAATGTTTCCTGCAAACACTTTGCTCACTATTTGTTCATTTAAATTAGCCAGTCAGTAGACATTCGTTGAGGCCCTCCTCAGGCCAAGCAAAGCACTGGATGCTGATGAATACAAAGACATAGCAGCTTGGACAGGACCCGGTCTTCAGGAAGCTCCTGGTTCTATAGAGGATATGAACATGTACAGACACATTTACAACATGCTGCAGGATGTGTGATTGTCATAAAAGAGGTCAAGACAGAGTCTCATCCATAGAAGGGAACTATACTATACAAGGCCTCTTGTAGGGATGGCGGCATTTGAGCTGGAAGAAAACAGCATTTGAACTTTCAGAGATGATGGTGAAGTATGTGGTGGGGCTGACAAAGAGGGTGCAGAGAAAGAGCAAGGACAAAGATATATTGGTCAAATCTTCATATGAAGGACTTTTTACCTAGGCATTCTTAGATAAATTATAATTAATATTAATTACTGGAAATTAATAGAGACCTCTGAAATATTAACACATTGGCACACAAAGAGCAGGATTGATTCTCTTCATAATCATAGAATCAGAACTTCTGTGGACCACCCATTTCAAGACCAAGTTCTCAACAAACACTCATGTTTTCCTGGGCCTTGGAAAATTTATCATTTACCTGAAACTGCCTGTTATATGACTTTACTTTGAAGGAAGTCTCAGATATTATATAATTTCACCCTTAAGCATTTTAACATGTATGGCTGAAAGATAAGCACTCTTTTTTAAAATATGTTCCAAAACCATCATACCTCAGGTAATTCCTTAATATCATTAAATGTGGGGGAAATCAAATTCCCTCAATAGTCTCATACAGTTTTTATTGATTTAATTTGTTCAAATTAAGATGAAAGTCCATGTATTACTTTTGGTTGACATATCTCTTAACCCTTTTACTGTACGTGTTTCCACTTGTAAGTTAATTGTCAAAAAAGTGAGAATCTGTGGAGTTTCTCACATTCTGCATTTTGCTGATTGCAGAGGTACTCTGATTGGCCACAAGCCTGAGTGAGAGGAAACCAACAAATTGAGCAGCCACTTTCCTTCATTGACTCCTTGTTGTGCTATGAAACACAAATCTTCTGATCTGGCACCATTCCCCTTTCACCCCAACACTGACAAATCCTCCCAAACTCAATCTCCAAAGCTAATCCAATGTTTTCCCAAATCTCTCTTAGTGCCAGCTTAGATGCATTCACTTCTGCTAAAATCACTGTTATTTTCTGAATCTAATGTCTGTATGTTTTCCAGCTTCACACTGGGTTTTTGCTGCTTCTGTTCAACCTAATGAATCTTATACATGATTCCAACAATTGTGCTTGCTGGGGTTTGCTTTCTATCTGGCTGAATCTCAGGCTCTGATTTGTCTTTTGACGACAATTCCTTTTGCGCTCTCAAAATCTCATTTGCTACTATCATGTTTAATTCCAATACCTTCTTTGTATTTTAATGATGACGGTTCTCAGCTTTTTTACTCCAGGTTCTTCATAATGAGAATAAAACAACAATAATACATGTGGGGTGTACATCAAGCCACACTTGTATGTGCACCAATTTGTCATTTACAAGTGAAACATGTAAATATCACTTACCTAAGAGTCAAGGTCAGCTTATGCTGTAAAAGAAGAAAGGACTAATATTAAATGTCACTAAAACAAGATTGAATTTGTTTAATTATCCAGTCAATAGCAAAATTCAAATTCTAGACTTTGAAACCAAACTTTGAGAAAGGGAAACCCCCTTCAGCTCACTTTTCTTCTAATACCCTCAATATATACTGCATATATTAATACAGAGGATAGATCTCATTTTTCTAGGTTCCCTGGGCAAAAGGACAACATCAGCAGTGTTTATAGCTACATGGGAAAAGCTTTCCTATTGGTCAAGTATCCTGATATACTGACTGGTACACTTTTGAAAAAAATATATTTTGTTTTTTAAAAAAAAAAGGAGTGTATGATCATGTGGAAAGTATACACATATACTTACAGACACAGAGATTGTACATGAAAAGAGAAAGACCTCTATTTTACTCTCTTGTATTTCTTTGAGTTTTTTAGGCAGACTGCCTCTTAACCCTTTTTGTCCAGGCAGCTCTAGACAGGGTTCTTCTAACTGCAAATCTCAAATCATAGGTAGTGTAGTAAATGATTTTAATACATTTTTTATATTGAAAAGGAATAGAAAATAGTCTTTATCATGTGCAATAGCTTTACATTTTGTTGGTAAATTTTTTGAGTCAGTGGTGTGTGTTCTCTGGGATATCTATATCTATCTATCTATATATATATTTAGAACAGGTCCAAGGCAACCTTAGCTCTAGCTTGTTCCTAGATCTTCCCAGGATTTTGAATTTGGGCTTTAAGTGGCTCTGAGTGGAGTAGCATTGCTTGGAATGGGAGGTGCTTACCAGTATCCCATTATGGGAGAGAGATGAATTTAAAGGAAGTTCATAGCAAGTGCTCTTTCACATGTCCTTTGTTTTTCCTTACATAACAAAGGAAAGAAAAAGGAAGGTAGAGAGTTGGGGAGAAAAAGGAGAAAAGCTAGAGATAAAAAGGATAACAAGATTAAATACCAGCAGTAAAGTCTAATCACCTAGAATACTTGCACATGCTTTTCTCAGCAGGCCTGATGATGATCACCCTGCAGTGTAATAATGAATTGGCCGTTATCCTGAGAATGTATAGGTAATGGGAGAGATGCTTAAAGGACATGAGAGATCTTTAAAAGATTTGTTTAAATTTTTTCTAAATGCTAGAAATTGCAGACCCATACATGTTAAGCTTTAGTATATGTAAAAATACTGGAGCACATCATCAGAAAATCAATCCTAAACACTAAGATTGCAGAGAAATAACTAACCTGAGTTAAAAGAGCAAATTACCAAAGACCAATCTCACAGCCTTTGCTGACAGAGCAAGGCATGTTGTAGATAACAGAAAAGCAATAAAGGCAATACATCTCAACCTCAGGATGGCCTTTGATTTTGTCCCATATGACACACTCATCAACCAGCAGAGAAAATATAACTTAAACCCGTAAGTCTCCAACTGTGAATTGTGACCCCCCCCCAAGGTTATTAGGGAAAGTTGCCACAGAGGTCAGAGAATTTGCAACTGTATTTCTTGTCCAGAGTCTCTGAGCCAAAGGAACTCCCAAATTTGTGGAAAAGAACAGCAAAAATTCCTAAGAAGACTATATTATTTTCACAGAAGACCCTGCCACCCCTGCAACTTTCTCTGGCCATTACAGAATCATCGATTTTGTGACTGGCCAGGAAGAAGGAGGGTCTAGTTAAGCCAGACCTCTAAGTGTCGAGTTTCATTCCTGCTTTAATGATTTTGTTTTTCAATTTTCAAATCTGTCAATACTATAAAAAATAATATACCCAAACACAGATTAGGGCTTCCCAGGTGGTCCCAGTGGTAAAGAATCTGCCTGCCAACACAAGAGATGCAAGATATGTGGGTTTGATCCCTGGATCGGGAAGCTCCACTGGAGTAGGAAATAGCAACCCACTCTACCATTCTCTAGCAAGAGCATTCCAGAAAAATGTATACTTTTGCTTTATTGATTATGCCAAAGTCTTTGATTGTGTGGGTCACAACGAACTGTGGAAAAGTCTTCAAGAGATGGGAATATCAGACCACCTGACCAGCCTCTTGAGAAATCTGTATGCAGGTCAAGAAGTAACAGTTAGAACTGGACATGGAACAGCAGACTGGTTCCAAATTGGGAAAGGAGAATGTCAAGGCTGTATATTGTCACCCTGCTTATTTAACTTATATGAAGAGAACATCATGTGAATCCTGGGCTGGATAAAGCACAGGCTGGAATCAAGATTGCCGGGAGAAATATCAATAACCTCAGATATGCAAATGACATCATCCTTATGGAAGAAAGTGAAGAGGAACTAAAGAGCCTCTTGATGGAAGTGAAAGAGGAGAGTGAAAAATCTGGCTTAAAACTCAACATTTAAAAAGCTGAGATTATGTCATCTAGTCCCATCACTCCGTGGCAAGTAGATGGAGAAACAATGGAAACCGTGACACACTTTTATTTTTTTGGGCTCCAAAATCACTGCAGATGATGACTGCAGCTATGAAATTAAAAGACACTTACTTGCTCCTTGGAAGAAAAGCTATGACCAACCTAGACAGCATATTAAAAAGCAGAGACATTAATTGGTCAACAAAGGTCCATCTAGTCAAGGCTATGGTTTTTCCAGTGGTCATGTATATCGGATATGAGAGTTAGACTATAAAGAAAGCTGAGCAAAGAGTTGGACATGACTGAGTGACTGAACTGAACTGAACTAGCATTCTTGTCTGGAAAATTCCATGGACAGAGGAGCCTGGCAGGCTACAGTCCATCAGCCTTCAAAGAGTTGGTCATGACTGAGAGAGAGACAGAGAAATACATATTAATAATAACTAAGTGCTTATTAAAAATTCGTTATATTCATGCATTTCACAAGTATTATATTTAAGATATTAAGTATTCAATCCATGTAAGCATATTTTATTTAACAAACACAGACACTATTAATAACTCATTTACTCCTCATAAGTGCCCTAAGAAGTAGGTACTATTATTTACAGACAAATACACTGAAGTGAAGTAACTTGCTCATGATGACATGATAATAATTGGCAGAAAATAACTGGCAAGATTTCAAACCAAGCAGTTTGAGTCCAGAGTCCAGGGCTTTAGCCACTGGACCATGGTCCCAGGTTTAGGCAGCAAAAGGTGCTCGGCACATAATACATTCAATACATATAAGCCTTTGGGATAGTTAATTTTGTATGTCAACTAGACAAGATGTCCAGATACCTGATTAAACATTTTTAGGGAGTGTGTCTATGAGGATGTTCCTGGAGAAGATTAGCTTTTGAATCAGTAAAGGAAACCATCCTCCCCACCAATATCCCATCCACTGAGGACTTGAACAGAACAAAAAGGCTAACAAAGGGAGAATTCTCTCTCTCTCTCTTGAATTGAGACATCGATCTACTCCTTCCCTCAGATATCAGAACTCCTGATTCTTGGACTTTTGTATTCAGACCAGGACTGACAATATCAGTCCTGGGTCCTAACACCTTTGAACTTAGACTAAATGACACCACTGGCTTTTCTGACTTTTCAAGAGCTTGCAGACATCAGATCATGGGACTTCCCAGCTTCCATAAATGTATAAGCCAACAGTTCCCAAAATAAAACCTCTCTCTCTCTCTCTATCTCCTCTCTCTCCCTCTCTCTGTCTCTCCTACTGATTCTGTTTCTCTGGAAAACCCTGACTAATACACCCATTATTATTAACACCAATCAATTCAGATACCATCCTATATTACCCCAGTTTATAAATGAAAAACTACCTTTAATTTGTAAAGAAAATAGGATGTTTCCAGATATATGTAATAAGGTAAAATGAAAAATAGTGGACTCCTGATAAGTTTACTTAAGGCTTATTCCTGAGGAATTCCTTTACAGGAGAAAGAGGAGACTGGAAAGTTATTAAGCAGTGGTCTTGAAAAGGTTGAGAGTCATAAAATGGGAATGGGAGCTATCCAAAGGCAAAGAAATGTTTTGCTGGGTGGAACACGTTCAGATAGGCTAAAGAGATCATGCCATTTTTGATAGCAACAACCCAACAATTCTGTGTAGGATTTTCATCAGAAATTTCTTTCTTCTTGAAAAAAAAACCCGTAAAGAAAAATAGATGAATTGGGGAGTTTCTCTGAAAAGAAAGCTAATTTGATATTCCAATTGAATTTTAACTTTAAAGTGTTTTGGAAAAAAGAAGCTTCTTCTATTGAACTTATTTCAATAGAAGACTGAAAACTCTTGTTATCTTAAAGGGATGAAAACATAATTTCAAGCTCTCTCTACACATTTCTCATATTCTTCAGTGGTAAATTAAATTTACACATTTGCTCTGAATTTGCCATGTCTTCATTTCCCCCTCTATTGACACTTGTATGCTCCGTGTTTGGAAGTTTACAGAGAACTGTGGAAGAAGAATAAAAGCAAGAGCATTCTAGGAGAAATTATTGTTCCTTCCATATGTAGAGGGTTCATCTGCAGTAGTGGTCCGTTCATCACAGGCTCGCTGCTCGATTTTGTATGTGACAGATTGTCAAATGAAATGTTTATTCTGCCCCTTTTCATTTCTCTGTTCGTTTGTTGTTTTAAAAATAGAGCATTTAGCATTTCTCCAGCAAAAGAGGTCATTCTTTGATTTTTAATGTTGCAATTTGTTTCCCTAAGTGAGCAAATCAAATATGGAAATATCTAATGCTTCACAAATATTTTTGGGGAAAATTAGGATAAGGTCAAAGGAGGATATATACATGTCTCCTTCATGTTCTTTCAGAAGACAAGAGTAAAGATTGTTCAATATGTCTTAAATTCCTTTTCTCTGATATCTGAAGTGATCTTAAGAGAAGATATAGTAGGTTTTTAATAAGTGTTGAACAAACAAATGTGTAACTCCAACATACCTGGGGTTTGTGAGAAAATCTATGTGGATTTTCTTAAAAAAAAAAAAAAGAATCCATCAGCCAAAATAAATTACACACAATGTAGTTCATTACTGACTTATCTTTAGGACTATTAATAGAAGAAAATGAATTTATAGTACAAAGCAAAAGATTTTGAAAAATTATCTCTGCTCAATTTTTTATTATTCTGAATATTTTCTACTTGAGCAGTAAATGCTCTCCCCAAAATTTCTCTTTGCTGCATTTTTCACCCTCTGTCTAAAATTTACTCCCAAGTCTAGACAGCTTACCACTTTACAGTCCTTGTCTCCAATTTCCTCTTTTATTCTACTCTCTTCCTTGCCAACAGCTACTTTCATCTTGTTTTTTGTGGTAATATATATATATATATATATGTATATATACACACACACACACACACTCACAAGATAAAACATTGTTCTTAAGTGTACAGATCTGTGGCACTAAGTACATTCATAATGTTCTACAATATCATCATTATCCACCTACAGAATAATCTCATCTTCCCAAATTGCATCTCTGTACTCATTAAACAATAACTCCCCATTCTCCCTCCTCTCAGCCCTTGGTAACCACCATTCTTTCTGTCCCTATGAATTTGACTTCTCTGGTGCCTAATATATGTGGAATGATACAATAGTGGTCCTTTTGTGATTACATTATTCCGCATAGTACGTGCTCAGGCACTCAGTCAAGTCCAACTCTTTGTGACCCCGTGGACTGAAGCCCACCAGGCACCTCTGTCCACGGGATTCTCCCAGAAAGAATAGTAGAGTGGGGTTGCCATTTTCTTCTCCAGGAGATCTTAGTGACTCAGGGATGGAATCCATGTCTCTTATGTCTCCAGCACTGGCGGGTGAATTGCTTATCATTAACACCACCTGGGAAACCCTCATTTAGCACGTTTACAAAATTCATCCATGTTGTACTATGTGTAAAAATTTCTTTCTTTCTTAAGGCTAAGTAATATTAAATTATGTATATGTGTGTGTGTGTGTGTGTATGCATATCATATATACCACATTTCATTTATTTACTCATGTGCAAATGGAAACTTGGGTTTCTTTTAGCTTCTCAATAACATTTTAGCTATTGGAATTAATGCAAAACATGGGTGTACAAATATTTGTCTAAATCATTGCTTTCAATTATTTTGGGTATATACCCAGAAAAGCAATTACCGTATATTGTGGCAATTCTATGTTTAATTTTTTGAGGAATTTCTTTACTGTTTCCCTTAGCAGTTATAACATTTTATATTTCGATCAGCAATATGCAAAGGTTCTGATTCCTCCACATCCTCACCAGCACTTGTTATCTTCCTTTTTCTATATGTGTGTGTGTGTGTGTGTGTATATATATATATATATATATAAAATTGTCACCCTAATGTGTATGAAGTGGTGTCTCATTGTGGTATTGATTTTCATTTCCCTAATGGTTTGTTGAGTGTTTTTTTTTTTTTTTTAATCATGAAAAAGAGTTGAATTTTAACAAATGATTTCTCTAGAAGAGTTTCTGGTCACTTTCAATATTTACCAGGCATCTCAGATGGAATTGCCTGCAATAGTCTGACAGATAAGTGCATGAAGTATACTGTCATAAGATAATGAACAGTGGTGATGACTCTGGCAAATGAGGGCTTTGAGGCCCATTTCCAGGGAAGCCATTACTTGGTTCCAACTGACTATTTATGTACAATCACGTTGGGAGAAATTTTTGTTTTTCCCTTGTTTCTGTTTTCTTCAAAAATCCTAGTCCTAATAATCAGAATGGTTTAATTCAGGGTTCAGGTGTGCAGCAAATTTCATGGTGAAGCACAGAAGGAGCACTAATTTCAATTTGTTGAAAAGATATCTAAGTACTGAGCTGAGAATAAAGCATGTGGAGAAGGGTAATATAAACTAACTTCTACCTAGGCAAACTCTTATATTTATCAACACAATATTATATATCAATATATGTATATATATATATATATATATAGACAATACTTATATATACACTTAATATGTAACTTATATAAACATTATGGGCTTCCCAGATGACTCAGTGGTAAAGAATCTGCTTGCCGATATAGGAGATGCAGGAGATGTGAGTTCAATCCCTGGGTCAGGAAGAGCCCCTGGAGAAGGAAATGGCAACCCACTCCAGTATTCTTGGCTGTAGAATCCCATAGACGGAAGAGCATGGCAGACTACAGTAGATGGGATCACAAAGTTGGACATGATGGAGTGACTGAGCATGCACGCACATAAACATTGTATGTGTATACACACACACACACACACACACACACACACGTGCTTGTTCATAGAGAAGTGAAGATGTTAGAAGAGGATAAGAAAAAATCATAAGGAGGCTAATGATAAAATGAGGAAATAATTACTCTTTTACGTCATCTTATAGGTAATTATATACTTAGGAGGATACTGATTGCTTGGAATCTTGAATAGTTTTCTGTAAAGCCTTCATAGAAATCGACGTTAAAATTTCATTTTTGTTGTAGTTTAGAATGCTAAAGCTCTGTATTATCTTTGTGCATTTATAACTTATAAAACTTAGTTGTTCAGCAGTATATAGTCTGGCTTCCCTGGTAGCTAGGCTTTTCTGATGGTTCATATGGTCTGTATAGTCAAAGTTATGGTTTTTCCAGTAGTCATGTATGGATGTGAGAGTTGGACCATAAAGAAGGCTGAATGACAAAGAATTGATGCTTTTGAACTGTGATGCCAGAGAAGACTCTTAAGCATCACTTGGACAGCAAGGAGATCAAATCAGTCAATTCTAAAGGAAATCTACCTTGACTATTCATTGGAATGACTAATGTTGAAGCTGAAGATTCAATACTTTGGCACCTTATGAGAAGAGGCAACTCATCAGAAAAGACCCTGATGCTAGCAAAAATGAAGGCAGGAGGAGAAGGGGATGACAAAGGATGAGATGGATGGCATCACTGACTCAATGGACAAAAGTTTGAGCAAACTCCCAGGAGATGGTGAAGGACAGGGAAACCAGGTATGCTACTGTCCATGGGGTTGCAAAGAGTATGACATGACTTAGTGACTGAACAACAAGGATATAGTCAAAAGTGAACTGAAATTAGATCAGATATTACAATCTATATCTCTAGTAATAAAGCATCATTTGAATCACAAATAGTATCTTTGGACTTTATGTGATTGGATGGTCCTGCCTATTAATAAGTTGCATAATCTTGGTCAGACTCAAACATCTAAGTCTCTCAGTTTCTTATGTTTAGGGGAAAATTTTTGACTCTATTCAGAAAAATTATTTAAAATTTAGAAATAAGGCCAAAAGTTGGGAAGTATGTTCTTTAATATCATATTGGGACAGTGTTTAAGAAGCTTTGGCTATTAGCTCTTTGATTAGGTCCCAGTTTAGACTACTGGAAATGTGTTTTTTTTTAAACCTGCTATATAAAATCTATATGGGGGATTTGGGAAGTTTATTTGACTCTATTTTGATACATCTACTTTTTAGTGATCTAATTCTTACATTTTTTTTCCTACATTAAAGCCTAAAATACTTGCAATTGTGATTTGAATTTGACTTATTTTACAGACTTTGGCAGCATTTCTTCTGCAAGAAACATATGAAATTATACCGGGAAAAGAATCCACACTTCCATAAAATTTTTAAAAAACCACTAAGGGCATTTGTTTTTTATAAACAATATATGCAGCTGGTAGCAATGTTGGCAAAGACATTTGCCAGAGAGCTGTGTATTTGCAACTACAAACTGTTCTGTTCACCCTTTATCCAGTAACAGCTGGTAAAATGGTATTTAAGAACAGTTTGATTTAATTTAATGAGAAACTATGCTGCAATGCATGATACTGCCTGCAGAAAATAATTGGACAAACATTGATTTTTTATGTTGCCATAATAGTTACATTTTCAATAAATAGGAGTTTATATGCACACTTATTTGGCAACATTCCTCTCTATATGAAAGCTAGTGATTGGTTCTTAACAAAAACACACATATACATACACACACACATGCATATGTATACATGAAAAATACACATAAGTCAATACAGTGCATACAACTATAGTACAGAATTTTAGTGTTACTGCTGCCAAAGGGGGAAAAGCTCTTTGGAATGCAGTTTTAGATTTCATGGCTGTCTTTGAAACCAAAATTATCCATAGAAAAAGCACTAGTTTGTGGAAGACCCAGCAACCATAAGAGCAGCAAACCAATCAGAAAGCCCTGGGGTGAAAATAACAGAGGAGCACACACCTCCATCTCTTTAGGATGACCAAGAAAAGAAAGAACCTCCAGACTGTTGCGTATTCGACCCTGGCAATGTCTGGAAGAACAATAACAACGTGCACTGCTTGCGTGGGTACACACGTACACTCCTCTGTTTACCTCTCTTCTATCTTCTCAACTCCAAATTCTGTAGGCACTGGAACAAGAAAAGCCACCTAGTGCTATTTCTGTCATGAATTGCTAAAGGAAGTCCTTGAGACCGTAGATGACTACATCTTGCCAAAATCTGTGTCAGGTTTTACTGACACACAAGGTTCAGATAATTCACATAAACATTGAAACTTTTGGATAATATCCAAGACATTCTGCTTTTGGGAGTCAGTGGAAACAATCTCTAATTCGACTGTGATGATAGCTATATTAATTTGTCAAAACTTGAAACTATACACTTAAAATGAAGTTTTTATTATATTTATTTGTTCCTTAATAAGGTTGATTCTATAATAAGGCAAACAAGAAAAGAATCTGCCTCTAAAAGAGTCCTTAATTGGAAACTGATTTTGAAGAAATATAATGATGAAACATGAAAGAGAAAAAGAAAAAAGTAGTTACCAAAATTTAGAAATAGGAAATTCAGGGCAGGAACTTTGACTTGGGAGGAAAAAAAAATGACAAATTCATAACAATAGGATGTGTTTTTCTGAAAAAGTTCAAACAGTGTATGTTACTATATAACCTATAAGACAAATGCTAAGTTTCTGAAAAATTTCATCACAAACTTCTTTACTTATGTCTAAAAAGAACAGAAATATCCACCATTATCCTATGCTATGCTAAGTCACTTCAGTCATGTCCAACTCTGTGCGACCCCATAAACGGCAGCCCACCAGGCTCCCCGTCCCTGGGATTCTCCAGGCAAGAACACTGGAGTGGGTTGCCATTTATTTCTCCAGTGCATGAAAGTGAAAAGTGAAAGTGAAGTCGCTCAGTCATGTCTGACTCCTAGTGACCCCATGGACTGCAACCTACCAGGCTCCTCTGTCCATGGGATTCTCCAGGCAAGAGTACTGGAGTGGGGTGCCATTACCATTATCCTAGAACCCTGCAAAAATCTAGTGCAAATCCTGAACTAGCAAAGTGAAGTAAAAGTTGTTCAGTCGTGTCCAACTCTTTGCGACCCCATGGACTATACAGTCTGATAAATATCATTTTATGCATATAAACAAAAACATCCATAAACTTCTGAACCTGAAAAAATTTTAATCCTTACAACAAAACAACAAAGTCACTGTTATCATCCCGAACTTAGAATGGGGAAAAGTGAAACTCAGAAAAACATACAAACTGAAACTGAGAAAAATATGCAATGACCTCATAGCCAATAAGTACTAGGATCAGAATTAAAACCTTAAGCCTTCATTGAGTTTTCTCACACAGCTGCCAGCTTAAAGTTGACCCTTTTCAGGAACTTTTATCAGAAGTCTCTGGCAGAGTTAATCACTCTCATCTGTATCCCCAAAATATTTTGGGCACAGTTTTATTAGTTAACTTTTACTATTCATATGCCTAAGTCTTTTTTAATAGACACAGCTCCTTAGAGGTAGGTTTTAAGTCTCAGTCTTCCTTTCTATTCCCAGCAGGCAACCGTGTCTGGTACATCTTTAGTGGACAATAAATGATGTTTTAAGTAATGGATTTCTAAAAAAGACATAAAAGTGAGCATTCAGGAAAATAGGAGGCAGATTTATTTACAATACACAAAATGATATTAAAGAAGGAAATATTAAAAACTATTAGTAAAAACTACATATCATACCAAATCTCATAGCTTGAAAATAGCTGTAGTCAATAAATATTTGCTGAATTAATGTGTAACAGAACAATATTCTTTAATATTGAAGCAAATATGGTTTTATAACTGAGTAACTCCCAAATGACATTGGGAGTTAAAAGACACACACACAAGAATTTGAAAATCACAGCATTTGGAGAAAGTCACTAAAATATCAAACTGACATCTTCATATTTGAATAAACCTTGAAGTTTCTTTTTGTTGCATTTCAACAAGGCATTTAAAACAATAAGGCTGTTTATAGGCAAGACCTTTCATTTTATGCTGAAGAATGATGGAGTCCCAAAGGATTAAACTATTTGCTCAAGAATGCATCCGTTTAAGTTGTGCTTCTAACCACGACTGAGTCACTTGTACTGGACTAGCTCTCTATTAGTAAACACATAGAGAAATGAAAAAAGATATAAAATAAGAGTTTTCAGGATAGGTCACAAACATTACAGAACTTTGGTCCTTGACAGAAGGGAAACAAACAAGAAAAGTCCCACAATCATCCAATTCTCAGCTAGGGGACTCTTATCTAACTAGAAGGACAGCTGCAACCAGAGCAAAGACAATAGTCTCCCTAAACTCAGGGGATAAAGATAAGAGTATGGGGCAGATGAAGTGTCTAGAATCTTTGCTGCTGCTGCTAAGTTGCTTCAGTCGTGTCCGACTCTGTGCGACCCCATAGACGGCAGCCCATCAGGCTCCCCGTCCCTGGGATTCTCCAGGCAAGAACACTGGAGTGGGTTGCCATTTCCTTCTCCAATGCATGAAAGTGAAAAGAGAAAGTGAAGTCGCTCAGTCATGTCCGACTCTTAGCGACCCCAGGGACAGCAGCCCACCAGGCTCCTCCGTCCATGGGATTCTCCAGGCAAGAGTACTGGAGTGGGGTGCCATTGCCTTCTCCACTAGCATCCTTAGGGAAGAATATTTGTTAAGAGATCAGTACACAAAGAATTACAGAAGTCCATATAAAAATTTCCTTTGCGTCTATAGGCTTAGATTATATATGAGCAAGGAGAACTTCCCACGGATTACTGGAAAGCAGCTCCGATGAAATTGATAGTGAAATGAAGAAAATGTTAGAGGTTGAATGGTGCCAATGTACTAGCAGTGCTGGATTTCTAGTATTGACAAAGCAGAGACCTAATGTTAATGCCTTATTATCAAGTCTGGCATTCAGTAGGAATACCAGAAAGGTTCTACCTTGAAAGTGAGGACCACATCGTAAAGGAAAACATACTCTAAAACACACAGTAGCAAAACTTAAAGCCACATCCTAACAATTTTCACGGGGAGGCCGTTTAGAGATTGAGTCCTAATAAGGTGGATAGGCTTGAGAAAAAATTTAAACTTTTCACAGAGTATATCTGTTAGCATAACTGACACCATTGTGGGCCCTTTAGTTTCTCCTTTCCTTTTGCTAACCCTCCCAGGACTATACTGTTTAGTAAATAATTTCTCTGTCATAAAGGACACACACACACACATATATGTACACATATACATATATGTATATATTATGTATATATACATGCATATATACATATATGTGTGCATATATGTTTCTATATACATATACATGTGTATATACATATATACATATACATACACACATTATTTTTTCCTAAATTATTTATTTTGGTAGTGCAGGGTCTTTGTTGCTGTGCACAGGTTCTTGTGGAGAGTGTGGATTTTCTCTTCGTTGCAATGAGTGGGCTTCTCGTTATGGTGGTTTCTCTTGTGCAGCACAGGCTCTAAGCACAAGGGCTTCAGGGGTTTCAGCAAACAGGCTCAGTAGCTGTGACTACAGGCCCTAGAGTGAGGACTCAGTACTTGTGGTGCATAGGCTTAGTTGATCTATGGCACGTGGAATCTTCCCAGACCAGGGATTGAACCTGTGTCCCTGCATTGGCAGGGGGATTCTTATCCACTGTACCACCAAGGAAGTCTTAATATATATTGTTTAATAATTACTAAGATGAGGTGCGGCTTCCCTGGTGGCTCAGATGGTAAAGCGTCTGTCTACAATGCGGGAGACCTGGGTTCAATCCCTGGGTTGGGAAGATCCCCTGGAGAAAGATCAGGTGGCTTCTATGCTCTCTTAGCCCCCAAACAATGATAAAACCCCAAAACAATGATAAATGACTATTCCCAGTGCCCACAAGATTAGTTACCTCATTCATGTGGTACACATCCTATTTCCAAGCACCAACCCCCATATGCTAGGTTAATAGTAGAATTGTCCCAATAGCCCTTTCATAGTGAAGAGTGCAGCTATAGATGCTTCCAGATCATTTTCTGTCCAATCTCAATCCACCCTGTAAGTAATAAACTGATCCATTGGTTATATAGGGCTGCCTGCCTCATTTTTCAGTCTCAAGATGCTTGCTCAGTTAGGTGGGAACTTTTCATTCCTTCTGTCCTCCAACACACAGATTTACATTATCAAAGTAAAAACTAAGATAACATAAATTCAAGATGATCAGGAAGTAATTGAACCATTCAGTGAAATAAGATCAAAACTCTCAAGTGGAAGATAGCAGAATACAGAATCTAAATATCATGTTATCTGTAGTATTCAGTGTTAAATAAAAATCACTAGACATGAAGACAGAGCAAGTGCAGGCCTGGGACTTTCAGCTTTGATTCATCCAGTCTCACTGGATATACTCAGGAACATCCCAAGGTTGTTATTATTACATAATCCTGGAAAGCAGGTAGGCTCATAAACAGATCTCCCAAATAACTGGGAGGAACTAAGAAGGAAACAAATTCTCTAAGAATGGCAAAAGAAAGTTCTTAAAGAAACTTAGATTTTTCTTGTGAGTTCTTGAAGCCTAGGGAAATTCACCCCTTTGACTAGGAATACTTGTTCTCCATAGCCATCTTTAAGCAGTTAGGTTCTTGTATGTTTTACAAATAACAGATGAACTAACTTAATCTAATCACATGAACTTTAAATCACTTTGAAAGAAGAATATGTATTTTCGTCAGCTGGCAGCAGACAGATAAGTCAGAAATTCAAAGCACAAACAGTAAGCACTTACTGGACTTGAAGATGGATAAAGCAATATATAGGAATGAAAAGTGGTGCTAGGAGCTGAAAGTGACCTCTAGTTTATACCTACAAGGAAACTGGAACTTCAGTCCTATGCTATGCTATGCTAAGTCATTTCAGTCGTGTCTGACTCTGTGTGACCCCATAGACGGCAGCCCACCAGGCTTCCCCATCCCTGGGATTCTCCAGGCAAGAACACTGGAGTGGGTTGCCATTTCCTTCTCCAATGCATGAAAGTGAAAAGAGAAAGTGAAGTCACTCAGTCGTGTCCAACTCTCAGTGACCCCATGGACTGCAGCCCACCAGGCTCCTCCATCCATGGGATTTTCCAGGCAAGAGTACTGGAGTGGGGTGCCACTGCCTTCAGTCCTATAACCACATGGAAATGGATTCTAACAACAACCTGGATAAGGGAAGTGGACTCTCTTCCAGAGCCTCTATACAAATTCCTAGTCAGGTTGATACCTTAATTTTGACCTGGTAAGACCATATAAAGGGACCCAGTTGAACATATACCAGGTCTTCTGATCTACAGAGCTATAAGATAATAAATAGGTACTGTTTAAATTATCCAAGTTTGTGATAATTTGTTACACAGCTTTAGAAAACTAATACAGATAATACAACAGATGTAAGTGTAAAAAGGTAATGACAATATTAAGCCCTGTTGCTTTTTCAAGGTTTATGGAGATATAACTGACATATGATGCCTTCCCAGGTGGCACTAGTGGTAAAGAACCCACCTGCCAATAGAGGAGACATAAGAGACATGGGTTTGATCTCTGGGTGGGAAGAGCCCCTGGAGGAGGAAATGGCAACCCACTCTAGTATTCTTGCCTGGAGAATCATGGACAGAGGAGCCTGGCAGGCTGCAGTCCATAGGATCACAAAGAGTCAGACATGACTGAAATGACTTAGCAAAAAAGCAAGCAACCGACATATAACATTGTGTTCAGTTCAGTTCAGTTCAGTCGCTCAGTCGTGTCCGACTCTTTGTGACCCCATGAATTGCAGCATGCCAGGACTCGCTGTCCATCACCAACACCCAGAGTTCACCCAAACCCACATCCATTGAGACAGTGAAGCCATCCAGCCATCTCCTCCTCTGTCGTCCCCTACTCCTCCTGCCCCCAATCCCTCCTGGCATCAGAGTCTTTTCCAATGAGTTAACTCTTCACATGAGGTGGCCAAAGTACTGGAGCTTCAGTTTTAGCATCATTCTTTCCAAAGAACACCCAGGACTGATCTCCTTTAGAATGGACCGGTTGGATTTCCTTGCAGTCCATGGGACTCTCAAGAGTCTTCTCCAACACCACAGTTCAAAAGCATCAATTCTTTGGCACTCAGCTTTCTTCACAGTCCAACTCTCACATCCATACATGACCACTGGAAAAACCATAGCCTTGACTAGACGGACCTTTGTGGGCAAAGTAATGTCTCTGCTTTTGAATATGCTATCTAGGTTGGTCATAACTTTCCTTCCAAGGAGTAAGCGTCTTTTAATTTCATGGCTGCAATCACCATCTGCAGTGATTTTGGAGCCCAAAATAATAAAGTCTGACACTATTTCCTGTTTCCCCGTCTATTTCCCATGAAGTGATAGGACCAGATGCCATGATCTTAGTTAAGTTTAAGATATACAATGTGATGATTTGATACATGTATAATTGTGAAATGATTGCCATAAAAAGGTTAGTTAATATACCCTTCACCTCATATAATTACCATATTTTGTTGTGGTGGTGAAAACATTTAAGCTCTACTTTCTTAGCAACTTTAAGTATATGGTAGAATTGCTAACTATAGTCACTGTGCTGTATATTAGATTCCCAGAATATTAAATTTTGATTCTATGTAAGCTCTTTGAAACATTGATGCAAATGTTAAGGGAAGAGAGGATGGAGAAAATTCCAAAGTTACAGTTGAAACAAAATAGCAAATAAATAAATCCCTTTGAGTTGATTGAATTACTATTTCCACCACTGAGCAGAAGAGGTATTGAAACAGACCCTGAATTGAGTTGACAAAAATAAAGAAAAATAAAGGAAAAGATGTCTTGCCTTGTTAATGTCACTCTTTACATGATAGTGGTAGAATAATAGGTATTCTCAGCACTAATACTAACACACAATATAAAATCTATAATTTTATATAAAAAGAAAATTTTTAAGTCCTTTTCTGCTGGTTTTAGACAGAATGTCTCACAGTGTTATTTTTGGTCATTTTACTTTTGGAGCTGAGGAAAGGAAAACAGGAATCAATCTGGTTAGAGACTTGTCATGATTATCTCACTCATGTCAGAAGGGAAGTAGAAATCACAATCAGTGTATTTGGCCTTAAACATTGACTTTCAAATTTGCTTTAAACTGTCTAATAATTCATATTAGTCAGCTCAGGTCATCCACTGCACATCTTTGTTAACAAGCACACCATGTCCACAAGTTTGAGCCGGATTGCTGCTTCAATCAGCACTTGCAAATGGGGAAGCATCTTGAGAGAGAAGGTACCTTCATTGTTGGAAGTTTAGGGCCCTGTATGCTGTCCGAATCAAGGGCTGGCCAAGTTAGCAGCAACAGTTACTGGCACCCAGAGGGAGGCAGCAAGGGCCAAGGAACAAACGCTTAGCAGCATATCCCAGGAGCTGTAGTAGAGCCAGACTCCATCCCTAAGGTGTCAGGGAACTCCTTGTTAAGCATCAGTTTCCTCACTGGTTAAAATAAAGGAAATATACTGAGTTATTTCTAATGTCCATTTTGGTTTTAACCATTTACAACAGGGATCCCCGGTCCCCAGGCCATGAACTGGTTCCAGTCTGTGGCCTGTAGGAACCAGGTCACACAGCAGCAGGTAAACAGTCAGTGAGTGAATGAAGCTTCATCTGTATGTACAGCCTCTCTGCAGTGCTTGCATTACTGCATTATCACACACAATAATAATATAAATAAAGCACATAATAACTGTAATAAACTTGAATCACTCCCAAGCCATTCCCTAGTTTGTGGAAAAATTATCTTCCATGAAACTGGTCTCTACTACCAAAATGGTTAGAGAGTGCAAATACATGAGACAATTTTTGAGGGTCAGTGTGATTCTTCACAGTCCATTTTTGCCAATGTAGAGTTTCTCATTCATCATCATTAAGTTTCAAAATAAATATATTGAGGTTTATTTTAAGGTTCCAGTCAAGGAAGCATTAAGTTCCTGAGGACATGGAGTTGAACAAAACAGAAACCTTTCCCTGAGAGGATGTATATTGGCATTTTTTCTCTTCTATTACCAAAAAAATTACAATTTACTCAATGAGAGAGCTGTTGGCAGTGTTTTCAAAAAGTGGCTTGAAAACAGCAAGTGGATATTTTAAAAAGGGCTTGAATTGTAAGTTGTGTTGCTACCTGAGTCCTGACTTTAGATTTAAACTTCAAAATTACCCATGTTTATTTAGCACAAAGAAACATTCTAGTCAATAGCATGATTCTCTTTTTCTCTTTTATCCTTGTAGTATGTAAGTAAGAAGTACTTCTACCTTGAAAAAGTTGAAAGCATAATGGATAGAGGTTATTTGTTTCTTTGTATCATTGGGTCCATTTCTGTACTGCTGTGAATCAGTGAGCAGGTATTTGTTTTATCCAGTTTAAGTCATCAGTTGCCAAATCCAAAATGTATTAGTGTTTTTTTTTAATTGTTTCTGTGCATAGCATTGAATTTCATTCTGTAATTATTCTGTATGAGACACTTTCACTGAAGTAAATGGATATCTCAGAATAAATTTGATTAAAAGGTTTCCATTCAGTAAATGAAAGACTTTTAGATTTTTATCAACTTGGTATTTCTCGAGTAGGATCTCAACTTCCCAAGCAGCTTAAAGATATGTTTCTAATGATGCTTCTTGGTGTCCAAAATGACAAGGAGAAAAGATATTTTTCCCCCTTCTGTGGAAACATGCTGATTCCTGAGAATTTTTTTCCATTTCAGGAAAAAAAAAAAAGTTTTCTGAAATGTTAATTGGGACTAAATTCTTAGACAAGAAAAAGGAATAAAATGACATCTTTCTTCCATTTCACATTAGTAAAGTATAAAACACTATATACCTGCAAAAATTGTTCTCTGTTGCTGATGAAGCTTGTAATTATATTTTTCAGGTTTGGTTTGAAAAGCTAAGACATCTGTTTATCCAGTGCATACAGAATAACTCTCATGTCTCCTTATCTCTGAAGATTTCAAAGGCTTTCATTCTGGTTTAAATCCTTTGAAGAAGCAGTAATCAAAGACAAAAATTATCAGAGGTACATTTTTGTTTCCCAAACAATGAAAATAACAACACTCACTCTCCTTGGAATTTCAAGCCCTAGCATAAAACTTCAAAATTGCAGATTTGCCATTTGAATCAAAAAATGATATGGATAAATAGAGGCAAAAAAGCAAACTAAGAGAGCATTTTCTCTACTTCACATTATTGCATAAATTTAAATTCAATATGTGAATAATTTAAAAAATACTATGATGCACAACATCAAACAGCATATACTAGCAAGATGTGACAGAATGCATCTGGCTGGTGTGTGAGTTCAGATAAAAAAATTAGTTCGAGTGCTAAGTTTTTTATTCTAGCGTATTTTGCAAATTGAAAAGATTAACACAAGGGCTGCAAGAATCTTACGGAAGATAATAAAATGACTTGTACCACACAAATAAAGCAAAAACACTCAATAAGGCTGTGTTTAGCAAAGTCATGAGGTACCAGCAGTCTTAAGCTCCCTTCATCAGCTTCAGAATATAAATTTTGTCTTTCAGTACATGTAAATCCATATATTAAAGAGCTGTTCTAACTCATTCTATCACCCTCTTTTCAAAGACAGTGGTATAAAAATAATATCTACTGCCCTTTTGATCCTGTTTAGTTAAAGGTTAAGATTTTAAGCTCTGACCTCCTTCTGCATTAGGAAAATTGAAAGTAGCCTTCAGAATAGATGGCTGATGTGGTTGGTCCCAGGTCGAAATGGTAGTCATCTTGAATCAAAGAGAAGACAAGGGAAATTTACTTTTTCTGCCCAGAGATCAAAAAGAGCAATGAGAGAACAACCAGAGCTCTTCTTAATATTTCTCCCCTCTCCAACAAAGAGGGAATGGAGTTTCACATTATGTTATATGAGGCAACCATCATGGATTGTTAGTGGGAATATAAACTGGTACAGTCACTATAGAAAACTATACAGGTTCCTCAAAATATTAAATATAGAACCACAATATGATTGAGCAATTTTCCTCCTGGGTTTTCATCTGAAGGAAACAAAAATATTAATTTGAAAAGATATATGCACACCTATGCTTGTTGCAGCATTATTCACAATAGCCAAGCTATGGATGCAATCTCAGTGTCCACTGACCGCCAGGTGAATTGCCAGATGAATGGATAAATAAGATATATCTGCACATATACATCACATATATAATATATGTATGTAATATATATAATATAAAATTATTCAACCATAAAAAATAAAATCTTGCCATTTATCATAACATAGATGAAACTGGAAGGATTGTGCTTAATGATAAAAATCAGATAAAGACAAATACTGTATGCTTATATGTGAACTTATATGTGGACTCTAACAAACAAAACAAATGAACAAATATTAACAGAAACAGACTCACAGTGAATAAATTAATGGTTTTCAGAGAGGAGGGAAGTAGGGGATGGCTGAAATAGGGGAAGGGGATTAAGAAATACAAACTGCCAGTTATAAAATAAATAAGTCACAAGGTAATGTACAACACAGAGAATATAGTCAATAATATTATTAATTTAATAAATTTGGCATGTAATATATTGAAAATATTACTTCACTGTGTTGTACCCTTGAAACCAATCTAATATTGTAAGTCGATAATACTTCAACTAAAAAAAGATTTGAAGCAGTGTGACATGACACAGTTTTTATTCTGTGCCTATTGTGTTTCAGCTCATGCTAATGGGTTCAGGTTTACCTTGCTCTACACACTTCACATCACTTTTCCCTTCCAGCTGTCTACCCTGCAGACTTCAAACTCCACAATAGGTACAAAGCCAACAACCTTGTGGGGGCTTAGCCAGGTCCTACAATCATGTAATTTGAAATCTCTGTTCCAAATACACACACATACACACACACACACTCATCTAATTATATCTGTTATATATCTGTGTATTAGTGCTTCTGCTTCTCTGATTGAACCCTAACTAATATGGTCTTAATTCAATATAAAATGTTCTCCATCTTGTTATTAAAGAATATGTTAGTTCTTCTTGTCCCTTAGCATTTTTATATTCAACCTAGGACTAAAGTAGCAACTTTAGCACACACACACACACACACACACATTCACACTTACATGTTCACATATTAGAATTTTGATTGAGATAGCCCAAATCTATATGGCAGTGTAGAGAGAGTTGAGATCTTGCCATATTGGCTTTCAGACTTTCATTTATGCATGCAATTGACAAGGTGATCTTGTTAAAATATAATTTCTGATTGAGTAAGTCTGGGATGGAGCCCAAGATTCTGATTTTCCATTTTTTTTACAAACTCCCGGATACTGCTGATGCTGCTGGTCAGTAGACCACACTTCAAACAGCAAGAATCCACACCGGGTATATCTCTCCATTTAATTTTTATAGTTTTAATGTTTATAGTTTCCTGTATAAAGGTCTTGAATGTATTTTGTTCCTAGGTGTTTGAAAGTTTATAAATTATGTCTATATGCTATATTTTTAATTATATTTATTGTTGATTTATGACAATGTAATTGATTTTTATGTGACTTTGTCTTGCTAAACTCGCTTATTAATTCTAATAATTTATCTCTATAATCTTTTGGTTATTCAGCAAATATAATCATCACATTAAAATGACAATTTTATGTCTTTATATCTATACCATTTATGTTTTGTTTCTTTTTCTGACTTGCTTTCCCTGGTGGAAATCTCTAGGACAGTGTTGAATATCACTGAATGGTGATAGCAGATATTTCTATTTTGTCTCCAATATTCCAATTTCAAAGGGAAATTTTGCCATCTTTGATTATTAAATGTAGTTGATCTAAGGTTTTTGTGTCTTCTGCTTACATAAATTCAGTAAATTCTCTTTGCTTCTTACTTTCCTATGAATTTTAAACACAAATTGCCAATTTTGTAAGATGTATTTCTGCATTTAGTGAGACAATCTAATGTTTTCCCCTTTATTCTGCTAATACAATGAAATAAGTTAATTGATTTTCAAATGTTAAATCAACATCTCATTCCAAGAATAAACTCGACTTGGTCATAATATATATAGACTTTTTTTTTTTACATTTTCCTGCCTTTGTTTTATTTGTACATAGTTTAACAATTTTGCTTTTATGTTACTAGGTGAAATTTTCCTATAATTCTCCCTACTTTTGTTGGCTTCAGGCTTCTTGATCAAAATTATATTGGATATTAGCCTTATGAACCTATTTCAGGTTCAATAAGATGTATCTTAAACCTCTCACACTGTCTTTTTGACCTCTTATTTTTTTCGTATTTTCCTTCACTTTGTTTCTCTGTCTTATCTGGTGGATGTTTTGTTTTAACCTATCTTCTAATCTACTAATTTCTTCTTGATTGTTGTGTAATATGATGCTAAACTCATCCATGAAATTCTCGTTTCAATTATTTTAAAAGTCACTCTTATGATTTTTTAGTTTTTTAAATTCCTTTCTTGCATTTGCTGAATTTTTTTATTTCCTTGTACATGGGAGAGATGATCATTTGGAACTCTAGATAAAAAGTGATTACATCAATATCGTTCTTGTTGTTCACTTGCTAAGCTGTGCCCAATTCTTTGTTACCGTATGGTCTACAGCAGCCTGGGCTTCCCTGTCCTTCACTGTCTCTTGAAGTTTGCTCAAATTCATGTTCATTCAGTTGGTGATGCCATCCAACCATCTCATCCTTGTTACCTGCTTCTTCTCATGCTCTCAGACTTTCCCAGCAAAAGGCTCTTTTCCAATGAGTTGACTCTTTACATCAGGTGGCCAAAGTATTGGAGTTTCAGCTTCAGCATTAGTGCTTCCAATGAATATTCAAGGTTGATTTTCCTTTAAGATTGACTGGTTTGATCTCTTTGCTGTCCAAGGGCCTCTCAAGAGTTTTCTCTAACACCATAATTCAAAAACATCAATTCTTTGGTGCTCAGCCTTCTTTATGATCCAGCTCCCTCATCTGTACATGACTATTGGAAAAACCATAACTTTGACTCTATGGACCTTTGTTGGTTATGTTCTGCTTTTTAATATGCTGTCTAGATTTGGCATAGCTTTTGGTCCAAAAAGCAAGCATCTTTTAATTTTGTAGCTGCAGTCAATGTCCACAGTGTTTTGCAGCCCCAGAAAATAAAATCAGTCAGTTTTCATTTTTTCCCCATCTATTTGCTGTGAACTGATGTGACTGGATGCCATAATCTTGGTTTTTTGAATGTTGAGTTTCAAGCCAGCTTTTTCATTCTGCTCTTTCACCCTCATCAAAGGTTATTTACTTCCTCTTCACTTTTCTGCTATTAGAGTGGTATTATCTGCATATCTGAGCATGTTGATATTTCTCCTGGCAATTGATTCC
This sequence comes from Bubalus kerabau, assembly GCF_029407905.1. Classification (NCBI taxonomy): domain Eukaryota; kingdom Metazoa; phylum Chordata; class Mammalia; order Artiodactyla; family Bovidae; genus Bubalus; species Bubalus kerabau. The sequence goes on from NC_073635.1 coordinate 47,246,393, forward strand.
AGCTTGTGAGTCATCCAGCCTGTACTCTGCACATAGGGCTTCCTGGATGGCATTAGTAGTGAAGAACCTGCCTACCAATGTAAGAGACATACAACATGCACGTTCCATCCCTGGGTCAGGAAGATCCATTGGAGGAGGGCATGTCAACCCACTCCAATACTCTTGTGTGGAAAATCGCATGGATAGAGGAGCCTGGCAGGTTGCAGTCCATAGAGTCACAAAGAGTCGGACAAGACTGAAGTGACTTAGCATGTACTCTACATAAAAGTTAAATAAGCAGGATGACAATATACAGCCTCGATGGGCTCCTTTCCCTATTTTGACCCAATCATTGTTCTATGTCCAGCTATAACTGTCACTTCTTGACCTATATACAGGTTTCTTAGGAGATGGATAACGTGGTCTTGTATGCCCATCTTTTTAAGAATTTTCCACAGTTTGTTGTGATCCACACAAAGGGTTTAGTGTAGTCAATGAAGGAGAAGTAGATGTTTTTCTGGAATTCCCTTGCTTTTTCTATGATCCAGCGGATGTTGGCAATTTGTTACTTGGTTCCTCTGCTTTTTTAAATTCAGCTTCTATTTCTGGAGTTTCTTGGTTCAATACTGTTGAAGCCCAGCTTGAAGGATTTTGAGCATTACCTAGCTAGTATGTGCTGCTGCTGCTGCTGCTAAGTCGCTTCAGTCGTGTCTGACTCTGTGTGACCCAATGGACGGCAGCCCACCAGGCTCCCCATCCCTGGGATTCTCCAGGCAAGAACACTGGAGTGGGTTGCCATTTCCTTCTCCAATGCATGAAAGTGAAAAGTGAAAGTGAAGTCGCTCAGTCGTGTCCGACCCTCAGCAACCCCATGGACTGCAGCCTTCCAGGCTCCTCCGTCCATGGGATTTTCCAGGCAAGAGTACTGGAGTGGGGTGCCATTGCCTTCTCCAAGCTAGTATGTGAAATTACCACAATTATATGGTAGTTTGAACATTCTCTGGCATTGCCCTTCTTTGGGATTGGAATGAAGACCAACCTTTTCAGTCCTGTGGCCACTGCTGAGTTTTTCAGATTTGCTGGTTTAATGAGTGAAGCACTTTAACAGCATCATCTTTTAGGACTTGAAATACCTCAGCTGAAATTTCATCCCCTCTGCTAGCTTTGTTCATACTAATGCTTCCTAAGGCCTACTTGACTTGACACTCCAAGATGTCTGGCTCTAGGTGAGTGATCACACTATTGTGGTTATCTGGGTCATTAAGATATTTTTTGTATAGTTCTTCTGTTAGTTTCTTGCCCGTTCTTCCCTTTATTGTGCCTATCTTTGCATGAAATGTTCCTTTTGTGTCTCTGATTTTCCTGAAGAGATCTCAGTCTTCCCATTGTATTGTTTTCCTCTATTTCTTTGCATTGTTCACTTAAGAAGTCTTTCTTGTCTTTCCTTGCTATTCTCTGGAACCCTATATTCAGTTGGGTACATCTTTCTCTTTTTCCTTTGCCTTTTGTTTCTCTTCTTTTCTCCACTATTTTTAAGCCCCTTCAGACAACCACTGTGCCTACTTACATTTCTTTTTCTTAGGGATGGTTTTGGTTACCACTTCCTATACAATGCTATGAACCTCTGTCCATAGTTCTTCAGGCACTCTTGTCTATCAGCTTTAATCCCCTAAATTTACTTTTTACTTTCACTGTGTATAAGGGATTTGATTTAGGTTATACCTGAATGGTCTAGTGATTTTTCCTAGTTTCTTCAATTTAAGCCTGAATTTGGCAATAAGGAATTCATGATCTGAGCCACAGTCAGCTCCTGGTCCTGTTTTTGCTGACAGTATAGTTTCTTCATCCTTAGCTGCCAAGAACATAATCAATCTGATTTCAATATTGACCATCAGATAATATCCATGTGTAGAGTCTTCTCTTGTGTTGTTGGAAGAGGGTGCTTGCTATGACCAGTGTGTTCTCTTGGCAAAACTCTATTAGCCTTTGCCCTACTTCATTTTGTACCCCAAGGCCAAACTTTCTTGTTATTCCAGGTATCTCTTGACTTCATAATTTTGCATTTCAATCTGCTATGATGAAAAGGACACTTTTTTGGTGTTAGTTCTAGAAGTTCTTGTAGATCTTCATGGAACCATTTGACTTCATCTTCTGTGGTATTATAGACTTGGATTACTATGATGCCAAATGGTTTGCCTTGGAAAGGAATAGAGATCATTCTGTCATTTTTGAGACTCCACCCACATACTGCAGTTTGAATCTTGTTGACAATGAGGGCTGCTCCATTACTTCTAAGGGATTCTTGCCCACGGTAGTAGATATAATGGTAATCTGAATTAAATTCGCCCATTCCCATCCATTTTAGTTCACTGATTCTTAAGAAATCAATGCTCACTCTTGCATCTCCTACTTAGTATGTCCAATTTACCTTAATTCTTGGACCTAACATTCTTGATTTCTATGTAATATTGTTCCTTATAGCATCAGACTTTACTTTCACCACCAGACCATCCACAACTGAGCATTGTTTCTTCTTTAGCCCAGCCCCTTCTTTCTGTAGCTATTTTTCCACTGTTCCCCAGTAGCATATTGGATATCTTCTAACCAGGGGGATATCTTCCAACCAAGGATATCTTCCTTTTGCCTTTTCATACTGTTCATGTGGTTTTCAAGGCAAGAATACTGAAGTGGTTTGCCATTTCCTTCTCCAGTGGACCAAGTTTTGTCAGAACTCTCCACCATGACCTGTCCTTCTTGGGTTTCCCTGTGTGGCATGGCTCATAGCTTCACTGAGTTACCCAAGGCTGTCCATGTGATCATTTGGGTTAGCTTTCTTTGACTGTGGCTTTCATTCTCTAGTCTGTGAGATTGTAGCTTTTTTGGTGCCAAGACAATAGAGTAGAAGGATGTGCTTCATTTTCTCCCATAAGAACACCAAAATTTTAACTAATTGTTGAACAACCATCAACTGGAGGACATTGGAACCCACCAAAAAAGATATTCCATGTCCAAAGACAAAGGGGAAGCCACGATGAGACAGTAGGAGGGGCACAATCATGTTAAGATCAAATTCCATACCCACCAGGTGGGTGATCCACAAACTGGAGAAGAGAAATACCAAACATGTTCTCACACTGTCGTGAAGTTTCTAGGCCCCACATCAGACTCTCCAACCTAGGGATCCAGCAAAGGAACTGGGAATCCCCAGGGAATCTGACTTTGAAGGACAGTGGGATTTGATTACAGAACTTCCAGAGGACTGGAGCAAACAGGGACTCCTGGAGGACACAAACAAAACCTTGTGTGCACTGGGACCCAGGGGAAAGTAATAGTAACTCCACAAGAGGCTGAGCCTGTGAGTGTTTGAGGGTCTCCTGAGGAGGCATGGGTCAGCAGGGGCCTGCCACGGGGATATGGGCACTGGCAGCAGCAGTCTTGAGAGGTGCGAATTGGCATAGTCCTCTTGGAGGACTAGAGCACAGAGCCTGCAGACTCTAGGACTCTGTCACCTCAGGCCAAACAACCAATGGGGAGGGAGCACAGCCCAACCCATCAGCAGATGATTGGATTAAAGATTTACTGAACATGGCCCTGCCCACTAGAGCAAGACCCAGTTTTCCCCCACAGGCAGCTCCTCTCAGTCAAGAAGCTTGCACAAGCCTGTTACACTCATCCATCAGAGTGCAGACAGAAGAAGCAAGAACTACAGTCCTACAGGCTTCAATATTTAGAAACCATATAGGGCTATTTTTATTATTTCTTGTTTCTACTCATTTTAATTTATGTCTTATCTCTCCGTCTGTCTTAATTGTTTTATTCTGTGAAAAACATTGTATTTGCAGAATTACACATTAGAAATACTCTGAGATCTAAGAGAGTTCTCCAGAGATCATTTGTGTTTGAATCAATAAAGGACCCATGACAATTAGTTATCTGGATAACTTTAAAGCATTGTCTTAGATGGAAATTATTTGAAGCAGAACCACCCTTCCTGTGAAACCCTATATTTTTGTTTCATCTTTGCTGCTATAGAGGAATCTTTTGGAATTCCCAACTTAATGTGATTGGGGTTTATTTGGGATCTGTTTTCAACAGTTTCTGTACTCTAATTCCTAATCCTCAGCTCCATAGGCTTTCAAAATCATTGTTTAGCTTCTCTACCTCAGATCAGCCCCTCTGATTTACCAAGTATCCTCTTAATAGGTGTGGCCATAAAATGCTAGTATTGTTCCTTCCCAAGAGCCTCTGTTCTCCCATTGGCTCTCATCTGCTTTTCCTTTGCTATCTTGTAATGTTTCTGATATTTACAAGTAAATTTAAAAAATCATATTTTGCTGCTGAATTTAATGAATTGTGTTCTGAATTACCTAATAGCCATTAGCCGAACCAGAATTCCTCTCATATTCTTCTCCTCATATTGCCCTTGAAATGAATTTGCAAATTCATTTCAACCCTAGATTTTTATATGAATTGTGTGTGTGTGTGAGTGCACGCATCCTAAGTCATGTCCAACTCTTTGCAACCCTATGGACTGTGGCCCACCAGGCTCCTCTGTTCATGGGATTCTCCAGGCAAAAACACTGGAATGGGTTGCCATACCCTCCCACGTCACTTATGTCTGCTGCATTGGCAGGTGGGTTCTTTACCACTAGCATCATCTGGGAAGCCCTGTGTGTGTGTGTGTGTGTGTGTGTGTATGTGTAAATATATAAAAAATCTGGAACTTCCTAGGTGGCTCAGTGGTAAAGAATCCGCCTGCCAATGTAGGAGAAGCAGAGACTCAGGTTCTATCCCAGGTCAGAAAAATCCCCTGGAGAAGGAAATTGCAACTCACTCAAATATTCTTGCCTGGGAAATCCCATGGATGGAGGAGTCTGGCAGGTTTCAGTCCACAGGGTACAAAGACTCAGATACAACTTAGCAGCTAAATAAGAACAGCAAATGTAATTTCATTATATATATATGTATATAGAATGTGTGTGTGTGTGAGTTGCTCAGTCATGCCCTACTCTTTGTGACCCCTGAACTGCAGCCCACCAGGCTCCTCTGTCCATGAGATTTTCCAGGCAAGGATACTGGAGTGTGTTGCCATTTCCTTCTGCAGGGGATCTTCCCTACCCAGGGATCGAACTCAGGTCTCCTGCACTGCAGGCAGATTCTTTACTGACTGAGCTACAAAGGAAGCCCATGTAAATATAACTATAACTATATATATACATATATATATACACATATATATATACACACAAACATACACACACATACGTGTGTATCCTTTCTTCTCTGTCTTGACAGCTAATGTGGAAATATAAACAATTTCTAATTATGATTTTTGAAATTAAATCCTTGGGTATAAAGTGGGAAGTCTTACTCCGAAGTGAAAAGGAATGCATTGAATAAGTATAATTACCTGGGGAGACACCTGTGCTTTCTTGTTGCCTAACATCCACATGCTTCTCTTAGTTGGGAGAAAGCCCCTCTGTATGAGTTTTGTTGAAAGCCGTCTTTCCTTTCACCTCTCCCTGTAAAAACCAAAGAGGAAACACTAGTCTCTTCTTATCTACTGGAACTGGGGCAAAAGTGGCCCCAGTAGGGCCAGATAATCAGTTTCTCCTTGTCAAAAATTTGGCTTTTAGGAGTATAATAAAATGTTGAGGAACTCTGAGAAATTATTCACAGTGAAGACTGTGTGTCTAGAGCCTGGAGATAAAAGATTCATGTAGTGTTGAGCATCAGTACCTTCGTGAATGGACATTCAGGCAGTGTCCAGAGTTGCAGTTGCCTAAAATATTACCCGAGTTTGGTTGATTGGTTTTCAAGCTTCCCTTTTCCTCAATATTTGTAGAGTCTAGCTATTCAACAAATGGCCTTTCTCTAAATTAGCCAGCTTTAAATTTGTTACTTGTAAATTGGTTAAATGAAGATCAATTAATAAAATCTCTACTGAAAAATATAAAATAACTCAGTATTTCTTATAATGAGTATATTTCATTTGTTAAGATATATGTGATCTAATTCACATACACATATTTCAATAATAATCCAATTGTTCTGATTTAAAAGAAATACATTACTACTTCAGAAGCTGTTATGCATATATTTTATTAAAGATTCTTATTTATGGATTTTAACAAATTAAAATTGTGTTAGAAGATACATAATCAATCATGGAAATAATTTCCTCAGTGATGTGGCTTATTAACAGATGAAGGTATAGATTCAAGAGGAGCTATTAAGTTACATTAAATTCCATTTCCTTAAATTTATTGCAAAATGCCATGTTAAATATGACATTGTATTAAATTCAAGCTTCAGGATTTGAAGTTCAGCTGATTGCAAGTTGCTGAAGAGCTAGGATGCTACCCCTCAGCTTGATAGTACAGAAACACTGACCTAAATTAAGGGGCTGAGAAATGAGGTCCTATTTAGATAAAGCAAGTTATTCAATAACTTGTCTAAGGAATAACACTGTCTAGGCATTTTTCATGCAAACAACTGAAATGATGATCTGTGATCCAGGAAAGGGGGTCAGCAAGCCAACGGTATTAATAGGCTTTTAGAACAGCAGCTGATATTTGGGGGTTTGGGCTATATTTGGATGTCAATCAACAGAACAAGAATGGGATTCTGTGGGGAGGGGAAGGAGTCTTTGTAGGATAGGAGTCAGGTATAGCCAGAAAGAAAAGACCATAATCTTAGGAATAGAATAAACATTCTCTGTCTTTGCCATCTCCCACCCCCAATAGAGACTGGGCTATCAGACAGGTTCCCAAAAGTGGTTTTTGAATAACAAAAAGAAAATAAAAAGTTTCAAGTAATTAATTTGGAGGTACATAGAGGAAAGGAAGTCCCACAAGAGGTACTGATCCTGGATTTCAGCACATATCATCAGAATGGAGTATTGTCCTGTCCTGTCTGCAGAGGACTCCCACAGCTGGCTGGTGATCAGCATAGCCGGCCTCCAGGGGAGTTCTCCAGTAGCCTCTTTAGTCTATGAGAATCTATGCCCCTGAGTCAAGGATCACAATATAAGGTCTCCTGCTCCCTGATCTCTGTCTCTTTTTATTGATGTTTCTATGTGGAAAGAGATAGTAGGGAGCAAACAACCTTTGAAAAAAGGTTGTGCCTTTCTTCTTGCTCCTTAAGAAGTCCTGGGAAAAAAACTGGTTGATACAAACAAACAAAAAATTAGTGAAATGTCAATGGGAGTTTTCACTTCAATCACACTAAATAAGACATTGGTCATCTTCTAGGCACTCAGTGAGTGGAAGCTATTTTTCTGGGTAAGTTGTAGATGATTTTCTCCTCCTACAGCCTCTGTTAAGCCATCCCAATTAGTCTGCTTCTAACCCTTCGAGTGATAAGACTGACAAGCTTAGATGAGCTTTATCTACAGAAGTTCCTAAAACAACAGAAATTAAAGCAGAACCCATTATCAGAAATCATACTATAGCTGGTACACAGCTCTGATCATTGCAAATGAGGTTTCAACCAGACCCAAGAGCACTTTAAGTTCTTTTGAAGTGTTTTCCAAATCAGAAAATCTTTCTCTTAAAAGCTTCTCTGAAAATTAACATAGATCTTGACCAAGAATGTTTGGTGTCTTCCCAAGGAATTGTTACCTTCCCTTAAGCTATGCTGAGTAGTCTGGTGTGTGCTGTACACTCCTTTAACATGTTTTCTGTAAGAAAATTAACTTATAGTCATCAACATTGATTTTAACCAAAGCATGCATGAGAAATATGGACTGAGTATAGTGTGGACAAATGGACATAATTATTCTGGAGAATAATAACAAGAGTTGTTTTCTAGACAGAAAAGTCATTTTGACATGTTAGAAATGACTTGTAATCTAGATTTCTCTGATTAACACCCTCTTAACTTTCAATGATGCTACATGAACATATATGCAACTTTGTGCAGTTAATCAAATACTTTAATTAGTATATGAAGTGGTTCAGAGAAATCCTACTTTTGCATTACAAATTATAAATTTTTTTTTTAAGTAAAGAAACTTGATGGAAAAAAAAAATCCGCCAGAGTTTCATTATCCCATTAGATAATTTTTAAACCTTGAGGAATCACTCTAGAGTTTTAAACGTACTCTGTTTTGTTTTTAAACAAAGTTATAACTACACAGTATATACATAATTTTGTGTTTCCCTTAATACTTGTACCAGGTACCATTTTAATAATTTTGCATATAGTATCACATTTGAGTCTCATAATATTTGAACATTATTGTTATCTACATTTTACACATGAAAGCAATAAGGCACAAATTGGTCAAGTAATTTACTCAAGGTCTTTGAAGAAAGTGATGGAGTTAGAATGTAAACTTCAGCTGAATTCCAAATTTCTGTGTTGGAATACGAGCATTTTGAGTGACTGTGCAAAATTCCACTGAATAACACAACTCTCTTTATTTTTACATGTTTATTGTTTGCCAACTACACATAATATTGGGAAACATGACCAGAGACTAGATTTCTAAGTGTAGAATGACTAAATCAAAAGATTTGAATTTTTTTTTTTTGCTATTCAGAATTTTAACAATTTTAAGTAATTAAATCTATTGATCTTTTTCCTGATGCTTATTTCTCTTCCTTCTATGCTTATGGAGAATAAACCAATATAATTTGGTTTATGTAGATAGTACAGAGGAGCCTGACAGGCTACAGTTCATAGGGTTGCAAAGAGTCAGACACAACTGAACCAACTTAGCACAGCACAGCACAGATAGTAAAAGATCTTCAAAAGCATAGAAACAAATCTTGCACTGTATCATGTATTAATAAATCCATCATTGCATGCATGCTTATATAATCAAGAATGCAACGTTATCTACAAAGGATCCTCAAAGAGACTTCTGATCATATCCTATGTATATATTACACAGACAGAGTATAGAAGTGATCTTGAAACTTCTTGACTCCTGAGATAACTACAAAGTCTCCTTTGTCGATATACATATCGACCTGTTCTGAATGAGACACTATTCTCAATGCTCATTGACATTTGGAGATTAAGCAAAGCTCTGACACTTGAAGGAGATATGTCAATGGTAAAAATTAATGAGAAACTTTTTGTTTCAGTTAGAATTCTTTGGTGGTATGGAACAGAAAGAAAAGTAAAAAGGGCTTTATGGAAAGGACACTGGGCAACTCACATGCTGAAAGGAAAGGCTTAACAGCAAACTGAGTATTGAAAAGACTTATATGCAGCTTTGAGGATCTCAGTCAGGGACTCAAGGATAGCTTCTTTTATAAACTGGTAAAGGAATACATTTTATAATTTGTAGCTTCATTAGAAATTCAGATTCCTGGGGAAGTTTGACTGGCTTATTGCTTAATTAAGGCTGGGAGGGGAGGTTGGGCAAGACTGGATTTCACAGTCCCAGTGCTACCACAAGGATTTGTAGAAAGCTGAGCAAGCAAGAGCAACAGATGCCAAATTCAATTTTCATCTTAATGTGATAACAGAAGCTTATAAGTCAGTAACTTCTTAAATAGCTGGGAAGCATCTTCATGTTGGCAAGCCCATGCCACAAAATGTCTTAATCAGTAGACTATAACACTGTATTAACTTTAAAAAGACATCACTTTGATTTGTTGCAGATTTTCAAATTTAGTCAAACATAAGCCAAATAATATTGTTATAAGCTCTTAGTTCTAAAATGGAAGCCAAAAACACAAAATCAAAGATGGCTTGGCAGTTAATGAGAGCGGCAAAACCTAGCTCTTGAAAATTCAGGGCATGGCCAAGATCAAAATACGGGGAAGCAGAGTTACAAATATCCAACGTATGTGGGATACATGACAGACTCTGACTCCAATGGTGGTCCAAGCTGGTGAGAAATAAAGAGGATACTGGGGTAGTAATGAGTAGGATATGGAAAAATATGTTGCAGTTAGTTTTTAGTGGTTTAGTCACTAAGTCAAGCCCAACTCTTGGGACCCAGTGGACTGTGGCCTGCCAAGCTCCTCTGTCCATGGGATTCTTCGAGCAAGAATACTGGAGTGGGTTGCCATTTACTTCTCCAGGAGATCTTCACAAAAGAGAAATTGAACCTGGGTCTCCAGTATTGTAGACAAACTCTTTACCAACTGAGCTATGAGGGAGGCTCAGTTTTTAGTAGTAGAACTTATTTTAAAAGGCTCAGTCCCAGGAAGAAAAATGAGCACATCCTTGTAGCACCATCCAAGAAAAAACTCCAAGGATAAATGATTAGAAGAATCTTTTTCTTCTTTCTTAAATGAATTGAAATGGTCTTCAGGATTATTTTATTGGTTTAGAGTTGCTTTCATTGGAAATCCCACTTAGAAATGGGCATCTAAATTTTTTTAATGTTTAGGTCTCTGAATGTCTTCCTTTGGTCTTGTGTAGCCACATAGCTGATAACTAGTGAAATCTGGATTTGAATCTTGGAAATCTGGATAAGCTGGTTTCACTCACAACACTCTGACACCAGATGTGTGGGATTTTTCCTCATACCAATGGATTCTCCAACTCTGTACACCAATTGGATATCCTACAATTTAATCCAATTCTGACACTCACTACCCAGATTGGTGTCTGACTTCACAGGTTTAAAGGCTCAGACCCACACAAGCTCCCTCACTGCAGATGACAGTCTTAAGTATTAGAGTTCTGGGTTACCCACATTTCTGACTTGGCCACAAATTGGGGTTTCCCATGACCCCACCCCTACATTCAGTAATTTGCTAGAAGAGTTCACAGAACTCAGGAAAGTGGTTTTACTTATTACTACCAGTTTGTTATAAAGTATACAACTCAGGAGCTGCCAAATGAAGAGTGAATAGCGCTAGGAATGGGGGAAAGAGCATCGAGCTTCCAAGCCTTCTTCCAGTCACTGTGTCCCCCACACAACACCTCAAGGTTACTCACTGATATAGTAGCTCTCCAAGTCACAGTTGTTTTTTTTGTTTGTTTGTTTTTTTTTATTTTCACTGTCTTTATTTTTTTATTTTTTATTTTATTTTAATTTTATTTTTAAACTTTACATAATTGTATTAGTTTTGCCAAATATCAAAATGAATCCGCCACAGGTATACATGTGTTCCCCATCCTGAACCCTCCTCCCTCCTCCCTCCCCATTCCATCCCTCTGGGTCGTCCCAATGAACCAGCCCCAAGCCTCCAGTATCGTGCATCGAACCTGGCCTGGCAACTTGTTTCATACATGATATTTTACATGTTTCAATGCCATTCTCCCAAATCTTCCCACCCTCTCCCTCTCCCACAGAGTCCATAAGACTGTTCTATACATCAGTGTCTCTTTTGCTGTCTCGTACACAGGGTTATTGTTACCATCTTTCTAAATTCCATATATATGCATTAGTATACTGTATTGGTGTTTTTCTTTCTGGCTTACTTCACTCTGTATAATAGGCTCCAGTTTTATCCACCTCATTAGAACTGATTCAAATGTATTCTTTTTAATGGCTGAGTAATACTCCATTGTGTATATGTACCATAGCTTTCTTATCCATTCATCTGCTGATGGACATCTAGGTTGCTTCCATGTCCTGGCTATTATAAACAGTGCTGCGATGAACATTGGGGTACACATGTCTCTTTCCCTTCTGGTTTCCTCCGTGTGTATGCCCAACAGTGGGATTGCTGGATCATAAGGCAGGTCTATTTCCAGTTTGTTAAGGAATCTCCACACTGTTCTCCATAGTGGCTGTACTAGTTTGCATTCCCACCAACAGTGTAAGAGGGTTCCCTTTTCTCCACACCCTCTCCAGCATTTATTACTTGTAGACTTTTGGATCGCAGCCATTCTGACTGGTGTGAAATGGTACCTCATAGTGGTTTTGATTTGCATTTCTCTGATAATGAGTGATGTTGAGCATCTTTTCATGTGTTTGTTAGCCATCTGTATGTCTTCTTTGGAGAAATGTCTATTTAGTTCTTTGGCCCATTTTTTGATTGGGTCATTTATTTTTCTGGAGTTTAGCTGTAGGAGTTGCTTGTATATTCTGGAGATGAGTTGTTTGTCAGTTGCTTCATTTGCTATTATCTTCTCCCATTCTGAAGGCTGTCTTTTCACCTTGCTAATAGTTTCCTTTGATGTGCAGAAGCTTTTAAGGTTAATGAGGTCCCATTTGTCTATTTTTGCTTTTATTTCAGCCTTGGTATGAAGGGCTTCCCTGGTAGCTCAGACGGTAAAGCGTCTGCCTACAACATGGGAGACCTGGGTTCGATCTCTGGGTTGGGAAGATCCCCTGGAGAAGGAAATGGCAACCCACTCCAGTATTCATGCCTGGAAAATCCCATGGACCAAGGAGCCTGGTGGGCTACAGTCCATGGAGTCGCAAAGAGTCAGACACGACTGAGCGACTTCACTCACTACATGAAGGTTTTATCATATAGCCATGTTGATTAAATCATTGGCCATTGGTGATTAAGTTTGAGGCAGGAGACTTCCCTGGGGGCCTCTCTGGTAGCTCAGATGGTAAAGAATACACCTGCAATGCAAGAGGCCCTGTTCCATGCCTGGGTCCGGAAGACCCCCTGGAAAAGGAAATGGCAATCCACTCCAGTATTGTTGCCTTGAGAATCCCATGGACAGAGGAACCTGCCCAGCTACAGTCAGTGGAGTCACAAAGAGTTGGACGCGACTGAGCAAGTGACACAGGAGGCAGATGGCCATTCCACACACCCCGCCCACCCCTCCCAGGGTAAAACAATTGGAGATTCATTCCCTATGGACTGAAATTCCAGGACAGGAATAGAAGAACTAAGGGAGGAGGCTGGGCTCTCTGCCCAGACCACAAAAGTGCAGAAAGGCTCCTTAGAGGTCAAAGGGGTATGATGCCTAGGGATGTTCACTACCCATACAGCTTTTCAGTAAAATCCATCTTGGCCAACAGATGCCTGCTCACACATAGGAGGATCCCAAGATATATCAAATATGGACTGTGACCAAGCAAATCAAAATGATTGGCCAAAGGAGACCCAGAAGAAATGCCCCATAAAAGTGATTCAAACTTCCATGATGGTGCAACTCAGCAACTCTCTCTCTCCCTGAGTCTACCTGTGTGTCTATCCACACCTACTGTTCTCTTTTTCCTCTTAATAAATACTTTACTTGCTTCAGTACTTCCTGTCTTTGTGAAAATTCTTTTCTACAAAGCCAAAGGCCCATGGCCTTGTCATTCACCACTGGTCTCATGACTAAGATCTGGTGCTTTCACCACGGTGACCCAGCTCAATCTATGACTGGGAACCCAAGCCCCACTCACTCCAAGCTGTTGCAGGCCGAGGCTACCGGAGATAAAGTCAATCTCCAGGCCCTCTCCACTTCCTGGAGGTAGGAACTTGGCTTGAAAGTTTCAATTCTCTAATCATGTCTTGCTCTTTCTACTGACCAGGCCCCATCTTCAAGTTCTCTAGGGGCCCCCAGCTATCAATCACCTCATTAGCATACAAATGTTTTAGAAGGCTTGTACCAGGAACCAGGAAAAAAAGAACAAATACATATTTCCCATTGTACCACATGGAGTCTGTGTTCTTTTTTTTTTTTTATGTTTTATTTCTTTGTTTGGATGCATTGACTCTTAGTTGTGGCACATGGAATCTTTGTTCCTGGGTGCAGGGTTTTTAGTTGCAACATGTGGGATCTAGTTCCCTCACCAGGAACTGAACCTGCTCTGCCTGCCTTGGGAGCATGGGGTCTTAGCCATTGGACCACCAGGAAAGTTCCAAGCTGTGTTTTTAATTGCAATGCAATACTGCCTCTTAAGTAAAGATAGTAGCATAGTCAAGGTTAACAGAAATTCAAAACTTAATGTGGTACATCCTCATATTTAGTAAGTACACAATTAAATATATCAATTCAGAGGACTCTATCCAAAATTAGATTTGGAAGTTACTGGATTACATGAAAAAGTGTGACAAAAGGCCCTTGACTAGGACGGCGGTGCAAGTTGACATAAGGATTGGATCAACAACCAGGGCACAGTGGGACTGTGGCCAGGAACCAGGACAAAATACCACACCTAAATAAAATTAAAAAGGTCAAGTTAGAGAAATGGGTCCAAGGTGTAAATGAACATCCAGAAGGAAAAGTTATAAGTAAGCATGTGTTTAAAGATAGGGCTATAGAAATAGAAATAATGAAAAGAAGTTAGTTGAAAGAGCCTGGGGTGTAAGCTATCAATAGATCTGGGCTGCTCATGGCTCTCTCTATTGGACACTGAAGATGTAGTTAGTAAGGGTAGAAGTTATTAAGGTTAGTAAGGGTAGAAAATATTGGGATGGGGTGAACTAGCTGAGTTTTTTGGACTTGAGAATTCTTTTTCTAGGACAAGCATACTTTGCTGCAGAGTGATTTCATGGAAATAATCTAACTGCAGGTCTTGTGGGTGTTTGTGAGGACACTGCCATCAGAGTGATTTGGGGGTGTAATTAGTTTCCATGAGCATTACAACATTAAAGCTGTGATAGACACAGATTTCAAAATAAGGAAACTCTGATGGGGCTCCATCGAGCCTCAAGCCCCAAGTAGAGAGGAGACTTAGCATTCTTCCTAAGCTGGGAAGAGCAGCAGCACTGTGGCACTGGTCATAGGAATCCTCCTGCTATTATCTCTGAAGGCTCCAGTATGATGGATCGGAACTAGAAAGGAATGGAGAGGCCCAGAGGAGTCTCCCTAGAATTTATAATTTTGCATTAAACCAAAAAGCAAAGCAACAAACAAAAAATACAAGGAAAAAGAAAAAAAAGATTCAATTTGTCTGGGAGACTGATCCTAGACAGGTGAAAGATAAGATTTCATCTCACAGGAGGAGACAGGTTGTGGTTGCGAAAGAAGGCAAGCTATACCGGTATTTTGAGTCCTAAATTTATAATGGTGGCATCAAAACCCTATAATTTGGAAAAGTAATTGTGATGAAGATGTTTGCATTTCTGCGATAATTTTTTCTTTTTTTTTCTATTTAGCATGTGGTAAGTTCTTTAAGAAATTACAGTGTTTCAGCAGTGAGAAAGAGAACCGAGGGAGATTTCATTTGTTTTCTTTTGCCACACTTGGTCAAGCAATTCATTCTAGGGATGACGTATAATGGTGTTTATAATACTAAAATGAAAATTATAATGAAAAAATGAAATTTAGGACCTTCTTTTAAAGTCACCATATTTTGGTCAACATTCTCATCGCCCTGCCTCCATGAGCACGTGCAGTGCTGCTGCTGTGTGACGTTCCTCACTGTCACCAGAGCTTGATCGGGTTGTACTAGGCTAGCTGCACTTGCAGATCCCCAGTCTCAGTCATTGAGCTGAATCAGCACCTTCCTTGTTCTGCCAGATTTTCTCCCACTTCCTTTGTTACCTTAGCATTCCATGTCTCTGCTGTCAATGGCATGACTCTGCGGCCAAGGGCATGGTCACAGCTAGTGTTTTCTTCTCGGAAAAGTTCATTTTCCCTTTGGGTGTTTAGAACAGCATTGATGGTAATACCTAGGAGCATAAACATTGAAAAAACATTTGGTAGATACATGTGGTGGGATATAGAGAGGAAAGGATTCAGTATGACACCCAGGACTCTGGAGTGGGCCAGCTGGGTGAGTGGCAGTGAGTTACCTGAGCTGGGAGGATAAGAAGGAAGGACAGATTTGGTAGGGATGGGTGATGAAGACTAAACTCTGTTTTATTGATCTCTATTTCAGACAACATGCTGAATGCTTTTGAGTGGATTAGTTCTCATTCTCAGAGTAATCCTCTAAGTGCACTCTAAGGTTGTTGTGATCTCTAGGACACTCCAGTGACTATAGCTAACAGGTAGTTAAGGGCTTCCCAGGTGGCACTAGTGGTAAAGAACCCACTTGCCAATGCAGGAAACATAAGAGACGTAGGTTCAATCCCTGGGTCAGGAAGATCCCCTGGAAGAGGGCATGGCAATCCACTCTAGTATTCTTGCCTGGGGAACCCCATAGACAAAGGATCCTGGTGGGCTACAGTCCATAGGGTTGCAAAGGGTTGGATATGACTGAGGAAACTTAATACACAACAGGTAGTTAGTTTCAAGTTTAAGATTCAGAAAGAGGTCATCACTGGAGACATAGAACTGGGTATAAGTGAAGTGAAGTTGCTCAGTTGTGTCCGACTCTTTGCGACCCCATGGACTGTAGCCTACCAGTCTCCTCAGTCCATGGAATTTTCCAGGCAAGAGTACTGGAGTGGGGTGCCATTGCCTTCTCCGAGAATTGGGTGTGCTGCTGCTGCTGCTAAGTCCCTTCAGTCGTGTCCAACTCTGTGAGACCCCATAGATGGCAGCCCATCAGGCTCCCCCGTCCCTGGGATTCTCCAGGCAAGAACACTGGAGTGGGTTGCCATTTCCTTCTCCAATGCATGAAAGTGAAAAGTGAAAGTGAAGTTGCTCAGTCGTGTCTGACTCTTAGCGGCCCTATGGACTGCAGCCTACCAGGCTCCTCCATCCATGGGATTTTCCAGGCAAGAGTACTGGAGTGGGGTGCCATTGCCTTCTCCGGACAACTGGGTGTAGATGGTAGTTAAAACAATGAGAGCCAGTGTAATCACCAAGATGTGCATGTCAACTAATGAAAACTATCAGCCAAGGACAATAGCATCATATAATGGAATGGAGGGAGCATGGACATTTGGGCCAGATGAAAGTAGAATTTCAACTGAACTCTTTGTTTCTTTGTCCAACTAACCTAATAGTTAGGTTTGAAAAATTCTTTTTCAAAATTAGCTGCTATTATCTAGTTTTAACCAATGTCTCACCCTATTCATTCCCCTACCAGAATTTACTGGACCAGAGATAAAAATCTAGCTCAAGAACTCAGTGTAAAGGCTAAGCTGAGCTAATCAAAATTTCTCTAAGGCATTTGAATCAAGTGACTGGAAAACTGTTTCTCAACTGTCAATTTTTCCTATCCCCTGGTTTTATAAGCAAGCCACTTTATAATGACTCCAAGTAAGAATTGCTATGAAAATATTGTTTACAAGTGTGGATTGTTGAGTGCTAAATAATAGAAAGTTATCTGAATTATAAGAAATTTCCCTTTGGTAAGCTAATTAAGTGTACATCCATAAAGGATAGCAGATAGTATAGTAAACACAATAGGGGCCAAAAAAGCACTGAAAAAGTGAATTTTTGTGCAAAATAAAACCTAATAGAGAGGAGACCCAGAGCACAGAGAGCCTAACTTCTCCCATTTCTGCTAGCCAGAAGTCTCACATTCCTGATTCCTCCTCCAAATCTTAATATTCCTTCAGGCAGTCTGGGTCTACATTTTCCTTGGATAAATACAGAATATTGGAGCCCAGTGCATTAAAACTTGTTCATTGCATTAGCTGGGTACATATGTAATATTATTCCTCTGTAATATGCTTAAGCACTCAACTTTGTAGGTCAGTCTATCAGTCATCAGCAATACATTTTAAGTTTCTTCAGTGAAGCATCTCTTGAAAAGCAGTTGAATAAGTGATAGTTCTTATTTTTCTAAGATGATAAAAATTTATATTCACTTTCTAGCAAAAGTTTTATTTTTTAAATCATTCCATAAATTTTAAATTTCAGAAAATTTGTTTTTGGCATAGCACAGACAATTAAAATCTACACTTTTATATTCAAGTGTATGATTTATTTATAGAATTTTTAGAGCCCTTCTACCCAGTTAGCGTCTGTTGTTTGGATATTACAAACTATATTTTTAAATGCCTACTTCTACAATTTTCAGCCTTTTCCTGGGTACAGTAGTAAGTGATAAGTGATATAATTTTTGTTAGGAGATGCAAAGGACTTCAACATAAACTCTACCTGCAAGGAAATCTTAAAATGTGTCATCTAAGAAATCTTCAAAAATTGGAATACTAAGAGAGTATATAGATCTTTAGGGTGAGTGCTTGTGCCTTCTCGAGGTTTTGTGATTCCATTTCTGAGATTGGACAATGACTGATGGAGCTGGTGAGTAAAGACCTCTTCATAACCCTGGAAGTTCAGCTCCTTTCTTAATTTTAATTATATGAAACACCTTATGTAATATTCAGTGTGTGTCTGTATGTGTATGTGCACATGTGCCCCACAAAAGAAGAGGAAATCTGAATTCACAGGCAGGTCTTTGTTATTTTGACTTGCTTATGTCATCGTGGCTTCCAAGTGAACTGATATCCATTTAGTATATGAGTACTGAAAGCAGGTTGATTCAATCAATATTGCCAATGTCCTGCAGAGAGGCATTCAAAACAGAGGCTCTCCTTGGTTCCAGGGCTGACTCTATCATCAGTTATTCACCTTTGTGCAGGAAACCGGATCGACACTGTTTCCTGTTTCAAGTTTTTATTTAATCAAATGACTAATCTTTTACCCAGAAGATGATGTTCTGGAATTTGAGATATCTGTGTCTGCTTGGTAAAAATCTTAAAATTATTAACTAAAAGATCTATGTGCAAATGATTGGGGTCAGACAAGGTCATATAGTCTAGAGAATCTGAAAATGTGAGCTTCAGAAAGGCAAGGTTATCTCCCTTGCCTAAGATAATGTCTCCTGTATTTTTTTACTTAGATGTGAAATTCTACAGCAAGAAATTTATTCTCTAGTTTAAGGCTTTTTTTTCTTTTTCAGATAAAATGCAAATCTTATTCAGGAGGTATATTTTCCTGCATGAACTTTAGCTTAATATTCCCAAGGTGCTGTTTATTAACAGGTATTAATAGATTTTCATCTACCAGGTCTATGGATTACTAAGACAGAAAGATGAAAACACCCAGAATAGGAGTGGGGATGGGTTAGGACAGAGCCAAGACTTAGTGTACTAGAGATGGGGAGGAAGATGCATGAACTTGCCTTTATTTACTCATTCTACAAATATTAATTGAAAGTCTATTATGTGATAGTCATGCTAAGATCTTAGGATACAAAATTAGACAAATTCTTTTCCTTTCCTTACAGAGCATATTATCAAGTAGGTTAGCTTCCTGAGGCTTATTTAACAAATTACCCCCAGCCTTGGTGACTTAAAGCAACAGATATATATTCTCTCAAAGTTCTGGAGGCCAGAAATCTGAAATTAGGGTGTCAGCAGGACCATGCTTCAGCTGACATCTCTAGCGAAGGATTCTTCCTTGACTCTTCTGGGGTCTCAGAGCCTCAGGCAATCCTTGGGGATCAATCCAATATCTGCCTCCATGGGGACATGACCTTGGTTTTTCCATTTGTCTCCATCTTTCTTCTTGCCTCTGTGCTCCTCCCCTTCTTATAAGGACACCAGTCATTGGATGTAAGTCTCACCCTAAATCCAGGATAAGCTCCTCTCCAGAACCTGAGATAATTACATCTATAAAAACCTTTTTTTCCAAATAAGATCACATTCAGAGGTCCTGAGTGGATCTGCATTTTTGGAGGATATTATTCAATCCTGTATATCAAGGAAGAAAACCAAACACATATACCTTCAGTTTTAATACAGGATGGTTCTGGGAAAAGTTACGTGGGACACAGAAGGGAGGCAAAGAGGAGAGTGAAGAGTTTTAGGCAGAGAATATTTTAAAAGATCCTAAGGAAAAGATGTGGAATGGTTCTAAGGAAATTCAGTGTGGTGGGAAACCATGAGAGTACAGGTGAGACAGAAGGGAAGTGGGCAGGATAACCATAGAGGATATGACAAAAACTGGCTAGAACCTACTAGGCTCAAGATGGCAGAGGATTCGATTTCCAGCAGACCTTGAGCTTCATCATGTGCCCATTGTAAAGCATTAATATATAAATTAAGAGACACTTGAACCTTGTAAGAAAAGTTATGACCAACTTAGACAGAGTTGGTCATTAAAAAGCAGAGACATTACTTTGCCAACAAAGGTCCGTCTAGACAAAGCTATGGTTTTTCTAGTAGTCATGTATGGATGTGAGAGTTGGACCTTAAAGAAAGCTGAGCACCAAAGAATTGATGCTTTTGAACTGTGGTGTTGGAGAAGACTCTTCAGAGTCCCCTGGACAGTAAGGAGATCCAACCACTCCATCCTAAAGGAAATCAGTCCTGATGGCAGCCATGCAATTAAAAGACGCTTACTCCTTGGGAGAAAAGTTATGACCAACCTAGATAGCATATTCAAAAGCAGAGACATTACTTTGCCAACAAAAGTCCATCTAGTCAAGGCTATGGTTTTTCCAGTGGTCATGTATGGATGTGAGAGTTGGACTGTGAAGAAAGCTGAGCACCAAAGAATTGATGCTTTTGAACTGTGGTGTTGGGGAAGACTCTTGAAAGTCCCTGGGACTGCAAGGAGATCCAACCAGTCCATTCTGAAGGAGATCAGCCCTGGGATTTCTTTGGAAGGAATGATGCTGAAGCTGAAACTCCAGTACTTTGGCCACCTCATGCGAAGAGTTGACTCACTGGAAAAGACTCTGATGCTGGGAGGGATTGGAGGCAGGAGGAGAAGGGAACAACAGAGGATGAGATGGCTGGATGGCATCACTGACTCGATGAATGTGAGTTTGAGTGAACTCTGGGAGTTGGTGATGGACAAGGAGACCTGGCGTGCTGCAATTCATGGGGTCGCAAAGAGTCAGACACGACTGAGCGACTGAACTGAACTGAACTGATTCTTTGGAAGGACTGGTGTTGAAACTGAAGCTCCAATACTTTGGCCACCTGTTCGGAGAACTAACCCATTGGAAAAGACCCTGATACCAGGAAAGATTGAAGCAGGAGGAGAAGGGGATGACAGAGGATGAGATGGTTGGATGACATCACCAACTCAATAGACATGAGTTTGAGCAAGCTCTGGGAGTTAGTGATGGACAGGGAAGCCTGGTGTGCTGCAGTCCATGGGGTCACAAAGAGTTGGACATGACTGAGCAACTGAACTGAACTGAACAGAACATCTAAATGAGACACCTACCAGCATCATGACTGGCAGCATGACAGTCCTGAGGGTGACCATAAAAGACCAAAAGGTGGGCACTGAACCAATCCCTGGAAATCTCTGCCTCCTTGTCTAGAATAGTTGGAATAATCCTCCCACTCATTAGCCTGTGAAATTAGCCAGCCTGTAAAAACTAACCATCCCATATTTCAGGGATAATATTGCCATCTGAGATGCACAGCATTCTGCCTATGAAATGTGTCCAACTCTCATATCCATACCTATTTTCATTTACTATGGCTCATGCTTGCATTCTTTCCTGCATGAAGCCAAGGATCATCATTTGACCCTCACCTGACCCATCCTAGGGACTCACCTGAGATCTAGGACATGACCAACCTCTCACACCCCATTTTCCTGAACATATTTACAAAAGAAGGGAAAAAGTTGGTTTTCTCTCCCTCCCACTTTTCCTTTGAAAATAAAAATGTAGCCCACTTAGTTCTTGGGGCAGAGCCCTCTTGTCTGCCTGCTTTTATCCTTTTTTTTTTTTTTTTTTTTTGCTTTTATCCTTTATTTGTTGTTCAGTCACTGTCATATCCAACTCTGTGACCCCATGGACTGCAGCACCCCAGGCTTCCCCGTCCTTCACTATCTCCTAGAGTTTGCTCAAACTCATGTCTATTGAGTCAGTGATACTATCTAACCATCTCATCCTCTGCCCTTTATCCTTCATAAGTGTCCTGTACTACTAAATCCATTTCTTATCTACCAGTTTGTTCCTCACTGAGTTCTTTCTTCACTGAGACATATAGAATCTGAGTGTCACTAAGTCCTGAGACAAGTTGTGTGGTTTCATAGGGAGAAAGGGGGATTAATTAGTAAAAAGTGAAGATGTATGTTTAAGGCGTGCCTCAAGTTCATGAAGCTGTGAAGACTTCTTGTCCTGAGATAAATCAGCAGCCACTGCAGCATTTTAAGTGGAATAGCACTTTATACATGTGTTTCAGGAATGTCACTGTGTGCAGAGCAGGAAGAAGGGAGGGTAGAAGTTCAGATTGGAAACAAGGATGCTTGGGAAGGAGGATATCACATCTTATAGTGACTTCCTGCTTGGCATCTAAAGCCCCTTCAAACTGTGGCACCCAGAGCTGCTTAGTATTGGGCACCAGGCTTGTTAGGAAAACCATGTTCAATTCATGGAATTTAACCCTTGCGATAAATTTCCAAAAAAAATTCCAACAATTTTTGGTGTTCTCTCAAATCAACAGAGGCACCATTCACTCCTTCAGCCTCAATTCCTCTTCTTTCTCAAGCCAGTTTTTTCAGCCTGCCTTGTTATTCTGAGAGCTACCTTCAACCTTATTCATAAACTCTTGGTCTTTGCTTCAGGAAGTTGAAGTCATTTCTCTTGTTTGAAATAAAGATATCCAAGTGAAATGCCCTTTTTAGGAAAAGAATGGCAGTGATATAAACTAGGATAGGGGACAAATTTGAACAACACTTAGGAATTAACACTGTTATGACCTGCTGTTGGAGTAGCTGCGGGTAGTTAGCTTTCTAACCCAGCATTCTAGGTGAATACAAAGCCACTAACTGAGATAAGATGCAACAGGAGAAAGTTAGGGAATTTAATGCATTCAGTTTCAGATAAAAGATTTTGACGAGCCTGTCTGTCATGAAATTGCAGGTAACCTGTAAACATTTGAATATAGGTCTGAAATTTGGGACCAGATCCTGAGTGGGAGAATATACATGTGGTGGTTGTTAATCCATAGAAGCTGACACCTTAAGACTTGGCTGCTTGTATCACCAAGTTCAACAGACAAACTCCATTCAATGATCTGACACCTCAGGTTCGTAACTTTTCTCTTTTCAACTACTGAGTTTCCAATCACCTATTTTTCTTCGGTAGTTTTCTTTTTCATGAGTATTTTTTAAAGTCTCTCAACACCTACAGAAAAAAAAAGTCCATAGGATAGGTAATATAAACACAGATTTGAAAAATTCATTTTCTTCCCCTCTCTCCTGGTCAATATCATTTTTCTCTGAGAATATGTCTATTGTTTTCAGTATTTGGTTGAGACTGTTTTTGTTTTCTTATTAAGTTCCAAACAGGATCTATTAAAGTGGAAATCATCCAATGGGCTTTCACATGCTCACTGATGACAATTTTAATATGGAGGTGTTTCTAAGTTGAAACAGATACCAGAAGAAACACAATATGACTTAAATTTTCTAAGATTGTAGTTATAATTATATAACACAAAAAGGAAGTGAAAAGAGACACCAAACACAAATATGATTAGTGGATCATTTTGCTTTCTTTTGCAAATAATTTTTCATGCACAATTACACTTACACCTGCATGTGTTAAATTAATTTTTCCGTGTGGATGAATAAGGGATGATGAAAACCATCTGAGAAATACTCTTCCATTTCAAGTGCAGATTGCTTTATGCTGTCTAGTTCAAGATCAAAAGGCATGTGAGATGGAGCAGCATGAGAAGTTTCCTCTTTATAATTTTGTCTTAAATTTCTAATTTTGTTGAACTTATGTTAGTGTCAGAAATATAAACCTACATGCATCAAGAATAAATTTTCTCTTCGTTCAAAGTTAGCTTTAATTTTTCTGATATTTCTGCCTGGGTTTAGGCTTGTGATCACAAGAATTTAACACATGAATCATGTTCTTTATCTTCAAAGAGCATGATAAACGTTCATTATTATTCCTCACAATGCTTTGGCAAGATAGGTATTTTTGTTCCCATCCCATTTTACAGACCTGAAAACTGAGGGGCAGTAGCCATGTAGGTATTTGATGATACCAACAGGTTACAAAATAACAACCTTTTGAATATTAATCACCTTTTCTCTTTCTCTTTCCATTCTTTCTAGTTCTTTCTATGGACATGAAGGCATAAGAAAAGAGAATAGGGAAAAATTTTCAAGCTCTGTGATGTTTTCAAAGGAAAGAAAAAATATCACACCTTTTAAACAGCCGTTCAGCTGCAGGTAAAGAATTTAACAGCTCGCGGAGTGCTAATTAGAGCCCATTATAACTTGATTGACCTGCATTGGCAGTCACTCTCCTTACGTCCTTGCATGATGGAGATTTTGCCTCTTTGCAGAGTTCTGATTCACATAACTCAGTTTCCTGACTAGGGAAGCAGTGATAATTCAGAGGCAGCAATCAGAACTAGGCTGCATAAATCAATATTTAAAATGGAATTTCCCCTTTGCGTATAATAAGCAACAGATCCCGTTCAATACTTCCAGTGGCCCAAATGTTTTCACAGTTAACTTGCATTGGGATACAGAAAATTGAGGTTCATTATCTGTCTTCTTAATTAACAAAGTCAAAGAACATATTGAAGAAATCTGTATTTGGCCTTCGTGCCTTTTGCTATTTACTATTTGTAAAAGAAATCAAGTATGTGTATTTACAGGGTGAATGCTTTATACTCAAGTGGTAAAATTAGCTTTTCTGGATAAGTACATATTTGAGTGAAAAGTATTTTCTTCTTGCTTCACTTGATGATTTTCTTGACGATCCAAGGGGATTTTCTTCTGTCTCTGATAATTATATTTAATATTGTTCTATAGACTTCTTCTCTACAATTTCCTCCACCCACATCTCAATTTGCTTACTGTACAGAAACCTGTGTGGAAAGGCTTTCCTATTTCATCCACCCCCTTTCTTCCCACAAATAATTCTCCCATTTCCCTTCACTTTTTTTCATTGTTAAAATATGTGTTTAATTTGAGAATATAATGGACATATAACATTATATTAGTTTCAGGTATGCATAATGATTTGATGTTTGTATATATTATGAGATGATCACTGTAATAAGTCTAGTTAACATCCATCATATTCTCCATTTCTAGCTTACTAATTACTTCTAAGTCTTCAGGCTAAGTATTTGAATGAATATTGGAAATTAACACTGGAAAATCCTAATGTCCATTCTACTTACTTTATCTTTTTTAACCTTATTCCCAAACCTACCTGCTCTAATCTACTCCATATTTTGATTTTATAAACATTTTCCTTGAAGACAATTTTCTTCTAACACTTGTTAAGCACTTGTGCTATCCTCAGATGATGACCTTAGGATGACAGAGCAGCTGATTTTCTCACTCACCTCTGTCTCTACTCTTCAGGAAAGTGCCTAGGGACTTCCCTGGTGGTCCAGGGGTTAATAATCGCCTTCCTATGAGGGGATGCTGGTTTGATCCATGGTCAGGGAATTAAAATCCCACATGCCATGGGGCAAGTAAATCAGCACGCTGCAAATACAGAGCCTGGGTGCCTCAACCACTAGCCTACAAGCTCTAGAGTCAGTGCTCTGTAACCAGAGAAGTCCAGATGCCAAACGAGGCCCAGCACAGCCAAACTAATAAAAGATTTTTTTTTTTTAAAAGACGGTGTCTGGTATGTACTAGAAGCTCAATAAATTCTTGCTATCACCTTTAAGATTCTCCTTTTAGACTAGCTACCTGCCACCCTCCACAAACACGGTATTAATTCCATCTACTATGGAATTAATTGTCATTCAGTTTCATCAGTTAGTGTCAAGTTCTTGTGAACACAAAAGCAGAAATTAACCTGGTGTTGAAGACAGAGGAAGGAAGAGATCCAAACAGGTGCAATCAAATGCATGCCATCTTCAAAACTGGCATCATTTTTCAGCCAAAGTAACTTAAACATAGTGTTTCCCCTTTTCCATATATTTCAAATTGATGCTATGACTTCCCCCCATCCATCCAGTGAAATCAGTTAATGTATGATTGATCTTAGATTTATCTTTTTCCTGTGGTAAATTCATAGTGTACAGTAAAGATATACAATGTTGAATTATTTTTGAATAGCTAAAAAAAAGGCAAAAAATATGTGTACACAATTAAGGCATCATCAGTAGCAAAGTTACTGCATAGAATGATTGCCATAATACTGTTCTTTACACTTCTGAGCAGTGTGTCACAAGTTGATATTCCTGGTAGCCATTCTGTAGAGTGACACCGGGATCCTTCTGTCTCTTTGTAACCTTCATCTCTGTGACTCTGTTTCTGATCTACTAACTCAGTCCCACTTTCTTGAGTTCTCTTTGGGGGAACTGATTTTGAGGAAATTGAGCCTCATCAGAACATTATGGCTCAGTCCTAGGAGATGGTGCTTTTGGAGGGAAAGCACAAAATAGAATCAGACAATTCATTCAAGGAGCTGTATACCTTTTCCTCTATCCAAAACAATCTCTTCAGTTACACTTCCCATCAGCCAAATCAGATATTTTTCCAGTTAAAAATAATCATCCAATCTCTTCTACTTTGAGGGTATCTTCCTTTGTTAACCCTTTTTTTTTTTTTTTGGATTAGCTCTTTATTTTATATTAGTTTAAGTTTGATGCACAGAAATGCTCTAGGGTATGAACTTTTGTATCAAATATTAGAGGACTCACATATCTAAATGGAAAGTAAATTTTCCCCAATGATTGTACATGTATATGCATATATATGTGTATAAGTATATACATTTTTTGACAGTTTTTTTTAAATAATTTCATTTACTGATTTATTTTTCAGTGTGTTGGGTCTTTGTTGCTGTGTGGGATTTTAACCACTCTTGGAGAGTGGGGGCTATTCTCTAGCTGTGGTGCATGGTCTTCTCACTGTGGTGGCTCCTCTCTTTGCAGAGCACAGGCTTTAGGGCACACAGGCATCAGTAGTCGCACACATGGGCTCAGTAGTGGTTCCAGGCTTTGGAGAGCAGGCTCAATAGTTGTGGTGCAAAGGCTTAGTTGCTCTTTGGCTTGTGGGATCTTTCTGGATCAGGGATTGACCCTGTGTCTCCTACATTGGCTGGTGGGTTCTTTACCACTAGTGCCACCTGGAAAGTCCCTTAAATATCATAGTATTTATTAAAAGTTTAATGTGCATCTTTTAAAGGCAAACTTGAATTTTTAGGAGACAACCAAAAATCATTTTGAACCTTGGGTAATGGTTATTTTCATCAAAACATCTACAAAATGAAAATAGTTTCACAAGTCAGTTCAAAAAAATTGTTCCAAAGAGAGTATGAACAGGTTACACGATGTGAAAAGTCGCTATAATAATACAGGTTTATAATAATCCCTTCATCCAATTTATTCTATTTACCTACTGAATTATTGTTATATTTGTTTGTTGCTTGTGCATGCTAAGTCACTTTACTTGTGTCTGACTCTTGTTACCCTATGTCCTATAACCTGCCAGGCTCCTCTGTCCATGGGATTCACCAGGCAAGAATATTGGAGTGGGTTACCATGCCCTCCTCCAGGGGATCTTCCTGACCCAGAAATCAAACTTGTTTCCTACATCTCCTGTACTGGCAGGTGGGTTCTTAACCACTAGCACCACCTAAGGCACAGTAGAAGTTTTAATTAATTTATTTACTGTACATCGTTTAACCTTTCATCAAAGGCTTGAAGCTTAGGTATATAGAGTTCATATAGTTTCTATAGTATGTTTGTTACCAAACCAAACTTGGATCCTCTCCCTCATACACAGTAAAGCCAATCCACTGACACTGGGCTGCAGTGTAAAAAGGTAGTATAATTGCAAGGTGCTCAACATGGGATCAAGCAAGAATGGGCAGATTATGCTTAAAGGACCTAAACTCCCTATGGCTTTCAGAGAAGACTTTTTAAAGGCAATGTGAGGAACGGGTTGTGTGGTGCCTGATCAGCTTGTAGATTTTCTTCTGTGGGGGAGGTGCAATTTGTCCTCAGGAAGGCCTCACATGGTTCTGCTTCTTTACATGTTGAGATTAAATTAGTGAATGCAAAGTCTTTTTTAAAATTATCAAGCAGTATTCAAAGGCTAGTTATTGATGAAATGCATTGGAGAAGGAAATGGCAACCCACTCCAGTGTTCTTGCCTGGAGAATCCCAGGGACGGCGGAGCCTGATGGGCTGCTGTCTATGGGGTCGCACAGAGTCGGACACAACTGAAGCGACTTAGCAGCAGCAGCAGCACACTGATCCTAGTACAGGATGAGCCACAGTCTGTATATTCAATTTGTTGACTGACCAGGGAACACAGTGATCAAGATTGTTTTTAAGGTTTTGGTATTGACTAATGATTCTTCTATGGGCTTCTCGGTGGCTCAGTTGGTAAAGAATCTGCCAGCAGTGTGGGAGACCTGGGTTCAATCCCTGGGTCAGAAAGATTCCCTGGAGAAGGAACTGACAACCTACTCCAGTATTCTTGCCTGGAGAATCCCCTGGACAGAGGAGCGTGGTGAGCTAGAGTCCATGCAGTTGCAGAGTTGGACACCACTGAGTGACTGAGCACACACAATGATTCTTCCATAGACGATTTCCCTGTGTATCACTTTAAAGAGCAAGAATAAATTTAATCACACTAAAAATGAACTCAGGACTCTCAACCCTCCATTGTTCTGTCTAACCCATCATGCTGCATTCCATTGTATTTTAATATATTACTTCCCTTAAAAAATAAAAAGTCAATTTAAGGAAAACTCACACATACCAGAGTGTAAACTTGCACCAGTGAAAGAGTTCGAGTCGTCTTTGCTTTGGTGCATAAAGCACAAATATATGCTTTGATGTTAAGAAAGTTGCCCTAATGACTGGCAATTATGGATAACTATCCTTTGATAGTAAATTGTCCACATGGTATTCTCATATTCTTGGGGCCAAATGCCTTCATGACTCCCACATTTCATGAAAACCAGGTTGCAGCCAGCCAGAGTTGCGGGGTTAAGGCAAGAGGAGGTTCTTCTTTAGAATTACCAAATAATACAAAATGAAGGAAAGTATATTATTTTCTTGCTTTGCCTCCAATTTAAAATAATACTGTCTGAAAATTCAGCATCACATAGAAAGCAAGGAAGTAATAATAGAATTGTATCCCAGACTGATAGAGAATTATTTTTTCCAAATTTTCTTAATATTATGATGTCTTTTAAAAAGGTATTATAGTAAAAAGATACAGTTATTTAGCCATTCGAATGTGAAAGTGTTAGTCGTTCAGTAGTGTCTGACTCTGTGACCCAAGACTGTAGGCTGCTAGGCTCCTCTGTCCATGAAACTCTCCAGGCAAGAATACTGGAGTGGGTTGCCATTCCCTTCTCCACGGGATCTTCCCAATCCAGGGATTGAAGCCAGGTCTCTCACATTCCAAGCAGATTCTCTATCATCTGAGCCACTAGGAAGCCCTATTTAACCCTTTATCCCTTTTTAATTAGACTACTGTCCTCATTGTCTTCCAAAGCACATCAACCTTGTATTTTCCATCAAACCTCTCCTCCTTTCTTCTTTCTTTTCCTGTAGGTTCAGTAATAAACTCGCTTTTCCTGGGTCGGGAAGATCTGCTGGAGAAGGGATAGGCTACCAGCTCCAGTATTCTTGGGCTTTTCTTGTGGCTCAGCTGGTAAAGAATCCACCTGCAATGCAGGAGACCTGGGTTTGAACCCTGGGTTGGGAAGTTTCTCTGGAGAAGGCAAAGGCTACCCACTCCTGTATTCTGGCCTGGAAAATTCGATGGAATGTATGGGGCCCCAAAGAGTTGGACACGACTGAGCAACTTTCACTTTTTTTTTTCTTTTTAGCTTGACTGGCTTGTATTTAAAGATTGCATCATTTTCCCTTCCTCTTAAAAATCTGTCAAGTATATTTCACACAAAATATCCAGAAAGAGAAAGTTATACATATATATTTACTTACTTTAAAGTTCTTTTTGTGTCTAAGGTCATAGGGATACAACTAAGTCTGTAAAAATGATAAATTATACTAACCTCTATTGAGAGAGTTCATTCAACTTCCAAAGTGCTCAACTTGTTTCCAGGGAGTAATTTAATTTATATTCTGGTAGTATCCGACTGAATTAAAAATGAGAGAGAGAGGGATTGTAGAGAGCAGTAAAAAGACACCTGTCTGGATGCATGTTAATTGTTTCTTTCATTCAACTTTTAACATGGATGGATGTACTGTATAGTATGAACTCATTACCTCACTAGGGTTTTCCATATTTACACCTGGGGTCATTTTTCCTCCACCTAAAAATAGTTATACTTAAGAAAAATTGACACTATATTTTTTCCTTTTTGCTTTCGTTGCCTTTGCTTTACAATCTCTTCCACCCAAACTTGAGTCTTCTGGAAATCTGACCATCTCTCTATTCTGCCCCACTCTCATAATTTTGGGCATAAGGTTCGACAATTTGTCTTCTAATTTTCTTTTTCCTACATTTATCCTATCTCCATGCTCTTTCACTACCAGTTCCCAATGTTTAAATAATTGATCATTGATATCAGTGTATGTTAAGTCACATCTAATGTGGCAACTGAATTATCTCTCTTTTACACAGTTAATTTAATAGGATTTTATAATTGTTATCCACATGGTTAATTATTTCAGGTATCTCAAAGACCAGCTTTGAACTTTTAGGTGAGTTCAAATTTGTAGTATTCTTGGCCAAAATTCTACTCTGATAAAGTTTATGTGTCAGTTAAGGGTCACCCAGAGACCCAAAGCTAGTAAGAAATAGATTAGATAGAAATAGATAGAAAGAGAGAGAGATAGAGAGAGAGAGAGATTTATTGGATTGGCCAAAAAGTTTGCTCAGGTTTTTCTGTTAACATCTTACAGATCTGAACAAATCTTTGGTCAACCCAATACTATATGAAATAGTCTTACAAAAATGTGGAGACTAGCTAAGCAGGCCTGTTATCTGTAGGGCAGGCAGTCAGGAAGGTCAGATCGTGAGGACGTTAGAACTCCACAAGGTGAAGCTTGGATCTCATGGATGGGCAGCCAAGAAAGGAAGATTTCAACAGGATAAAGTCCCAGGAGCATGAGCAGAAGTCTGGATTTATGAAAAATCTAAGCCCTCTTTCAAAGGACCTTGCTTTCTTTGAATATTGTGGTCCAGTGTTGAGGAAGCCATGAGAGACGGGATAAATGTGGGATAATAAAAATTGCAAAACAGACTATGAAAGATTGGGTCAAAAATTGTAATAAGAGAAGGTGAAAGTGAAGAAATTATTAAGTTGTCAGGCCCACTTATAGCTTATTTAAGGTCAGTTGATCAGGGGCTTTTGATTACATCTACAAAATTCCTTCATAGCAGCTCGTAGGTTAGTGTTTAGGGTGTACTTGAATAACTGCATGTACAATTTGAAAAGTGTCTGCTGCTTCCCCTCTGTCCTCCAACTCTACTGAGAGAATATCCCTCTTAGCCCACTCTAACTGGGAACCTTCCAGAAAGGCAAGTCTGGGACTGAAGTCCAGCTGCCCCAGGTGGACACCTCACAAATCTATCTTCCTAGAAGTCTCTAGGAAGAAGGTTCGACCAGATGTTGCTCTGTAGTGCTTTAATTCCCCACAAACAAGTGCTCGTAAAGGATGCTGAAAAATAATGACCATAACTAATTTTAGCTAATGTTTATTGAATGAACACTTATTGTGCTAGGTATTGTTAATGCATGTACATATATAGACTCTATCTCCCTAAAATCCCGTTTTGTTTTTGTTTTTGACTGTGCAGCATGTGGGATCTTTGCTCCCCAACCAGGGTTTGATTCCATGCCCCCTGCATTCAAAGGGCACAGTCTTAACCACTGGACCACCAGAGAAGTTCCCCTAACAGCTTTATTAGGCAAGATTCTACTTTAATCCAATATTCAGGTGACAGGACCAGTTTTTGAACATACAGAATTGAGCCCCAGAGCCTATAAGCTTTGCTACCATGCTAGGCTTAACCATTACCAAAGCCTGGATTTTTAAATTTTATCACAAAAATTTTAAATGTCCTAACTCAACTAAAATTCTTCAGACTCAAATGATTAATCCACTTATTTCCTATCTAATAAGACAGCAGTTAGGATAAGAGTGTATCTTTACTTTTCTACGAAATGCTTGTACTTTTTTGTTTTCAAACTATGGATTTACATTTTGTCACCTATCTGGGTGTGGAGAGTCCATTTAGTTAAGGAAATGCTTCCTGCAGGACTAGGACAGAGCTGTCGCATTTCCAGTCTCCAAGTGCACACACTCTCCCCTGAGTAAGACCTGGTTTCCTGCAGGATGTAGAGCACTTTATATTATACACAGTTCATCCCAACAAAGCCAGATGCAAACATGCAATGAAGGATGAAGGAGGCATCAATAAACTGAAGGATTTTAGTGAAACCACTTACTGTAAGTGGGACAGACTTGGATGGGGTGGTCGGCAGTGTAAAGTACTCTGAAAAATCACCGGCTCCCACTGTTTTATCTCACTCACGCTGGAGTTATTCCTAAAATGAAAGTACTTGGTGAGGCCAAGGATTTCCTTCCATAAGGCTAGTGGCTATTAAGGAATTGAAAGATGGGGGTGTCATTAGGCAGAGACTTAAGGGGGGGATCAGTCCAATCACTCTATATCATGTTACCAGGATATACAAAGATTACTCTAATCCTTAGCACATCAATTAACAACCAACCTGTCTTTTTTTTTTCCCTGTATTTTTTTTTCATGGAAGCAATATTCACAGCTGATGTCTGAGCTCTTAGACAGTAAAAAGCTTGCCATAAAACAAGAGATGTTGGGGGCTTCTTATGGAATAATGGAAAAATGGAAATTAATGTCAAAATGATGTCATGGCTTCAAAACATTGTTGGTACAAGTGCCTGACAGGCATCCTTGACACACTCTGTAATGACATAGTAAGAAAGCAAAAATAATGTGACAATGGCTTTCTATAGGACTTATGAAGAATGACTGGATGGGGGCTGCTCTCCATAGGCTGATCTCAAGGAGAAGATGCATTTCCTCCGTAAGACATCAATATTTATGAGGTTTATTGATTATCTTGTCATGCTTAAAATATGTGCTTAACAGTATATTTAAGGGTCAATGGGAGTCACAGGGACACATATGAGAGAGCAGCAGCATTCACCAGCAGGACAGGAGGGAAATTGTGACATCTTTTGTCAGTTCTTACTGGTTCAAGCAAATTGTAGTTCTCACTCTAAGAAAATAAATCATTACAAATTTAAAATAATTCTCCCAGGGAAAGTAACAGGTCAACAGCATTTTGTAGGCAAGGTTAAAAATATTTTAAAAAACCAACAATAATATTAATCTTGGATACACTCTTCCAATAATCTTCTTTAAGAGTATTATTAGGGAGTGTCCTGCTTATTTGCCATTTATTCACTGTGTGAATCATCAAATCACAATAGCTGGAGAAAACTTTAGCAGTCATCTCCTCAGAGATACTTGGTATCATAGAGCTGGTTTGTGGTAGAATGGGTGCTGATACTTTGAATAACAAGGATGGAGTCATTTCCTTTACGCCAGGTTAAATCACTTAGCCCTGCATTTGGCTGCAAGCATTGTATAGTGTACCAAGAAGCCCAGAAATAGGCAGTTCTAGGCAGATTTACAGATCATCAATGCCTTGGAAGATCCAGGGCCCTTCCAGCTCTCCCAT
Organism: Bubalus kerabau; assembly: GCF_029407905.1. Lineage (NCBI taxonomy): Eukaryota > Metazoa > Chordata > Mammalia > Artiodactyla > Bovidae > Bubalus > Bubalus kerabau. The sequence continues at coordinate 47,279,712 of NC_073635.1, forward strand.
CATCTTTCAATGTTTCAGGGAAGAAAGGAGGAAAAAAAGAAAATGAGCTTAACAGATGTCAGCTCTTTGTCAGATCTCAATCATATGGCCTCCCCTAGTTTTAACCAACAATTTTAAGATTCAGACAATGGGGAAGAAGAGGACTGAAAATGAAAGTTGAGGTCCCCAACCAAAAATGTCTGCTTTCCCACCTCCTATAAACTGAATTGTGTTTCCCAAAAGTTATATGTTGAAGCCTTAATCCCCTGGTTTCTGTATTGAAGATAGTGCCCTTAAGGTGAGGATTAAGATTAAATAAAACCTTAGGGCGGAGCCTGGATTTGATAGAACTAGTGTACTTGTAAGAAAAAGAAGAGATCTTAGAGCTCTTGCTTCACCGTGAGAGGCAACTGTTTGCAAGCCCGGCAGATGGTCCTCACCAAAGGACAAAGTCTATCAAAACCTTCATCTTGGGCTTTCCAGTTTCCAGAAACATGGGAAAATACATTCCTGTATTTTAAGCCGCATAGTCTATGATACTTTGTCATGGCAGCCTGAATGGACTAATACACCAGCACATACAGATACGCGCATTCATGCATTCATTTAACAAGCGCTGAGGATATCCACAATGCTGCAGTCACTGAGATACATGCACGGACTGAAATGAACATGGCACAGGTCGGTCCAGTAGGCAGGTGGCAAGACAAACAATCAACAATAGCAACTGTGTGATAATTGCCCTCATAGGGAATCACATGTTGTTACTGAAATACAAAGGGAGTAAACAAGGTTTTAACCTAACGTCCCAGCAGCACAGCCTCAAAGCAGATGTTTAAGAGAGGTTGATCTCTAAGTAGTCTAATTACTTAACCTCTCTAAACTTCAACTGTGAAAATGAAGATAAAAACCAAATCAACTGCATAAATTTCTTGTGTTAATTTAATGAGACAAACCTTATAAATGAAATGAAGAGATACACCACAGTACCTGACCTATGCTAAGCATTAAAAATCATTATAATCACATCAACTATATCAGAGGTTACCATACTTTTTCTGTAAGGGACTTAATAATAAATTTAATAAACACTGCAGGCCGTATTGTGTCTGTTTCAATCTGCCACAACAGTGTGAAGTTAGCCATGTCAATACGACAGTACATAAATAAATTAGGATGCTGCTTCCCAATGAAGGGCTTCCCAGCTGGTCAAGAATCCGCCTGCCGATGAAGGAAATGCAGGAGATTAGGGTTCAATCCCTGAGTTGGGAAGATGCCCTGGACAATAAAATGGCTACCCACTCTAGTATTCTTGCCTGGGAAACCCCATGGACAGAGGAACCTGGCAGGCTGCCGTCTATGGGGTTGCAAAAGAGTCAGACACAGCTAAGTAACTGCACATGCAAGAATTTCAACAAAACTTTATTTACAAAGACAGGTGATGGTCCAGATTTGACACATATCATCACAGACGAAGTGAAGTGAAAGTTGCTGATTTGTGTCCCATTCTTTGTGACCTCAGGGACTATACAGTCCATGGAATTCTCCAGGCCAGAATACTGGAATGGGGAGCCTTTCCCTTCTCCAAGGGATCTTCCCAAACCAGGGACTGAACCCAGGTCTCCCTCACTGCAGGCAGATTCTTTACCAACTGAGCCACAAGGGAAGCATTATCACAGATACATAGCTGCAAGTATTTTTAGGCATTATTTTGAAAGATGACTTTTTGTTTGCCTTAGAAATATTTACCTTTGATCATCAACAAAGTGAAAGACAATCTACTGAATGGGAGAAAATATTTGCAAGTCATATATATTACAAGGTGTTAATATCCAAAATGTATAAAAACTCATACAACTTAATAGCAAAAAAAAAAAAAAAAATCAAACAATCCAATTTAAAAATTGGTAGAAGATCTGAATAGGCATTTTATCAAAAAAGATATATAGATAACAAATAACTATAGGAAAAGATGCTCAACATCACTAATCATCAAGGAAAGGCAAATCAAAACCACAATGAGATGTCACTTCACACCTGTTTTGAATGGCTATCACCCAAAAGATAAGAAACAACAAGGGTTGGTGAGGACGTGGAGAAAAGAGAATCCATGTGCCCTGTTGGTAGGAAGGTAAATTGGTGCAGCACTACAGGGAAAAGTATGAAGTTTTCTCAAAAGTTTAAAACTAGAGCTCCCATGTTTCAGGAGTTCCACTTCTGAGTATTTATCTAAAGAAAATAAAAAAAAACTAATTTGAAAAGATATATACACTCGCATGTTTCTTCCATCATTATTTACAATAGCCAAGACATGGGAACAACCTAAATGTTCATCCGTGGATAAAGGAATAAGGAAGAGGTGATATACAATGAAATATTATTCAATGGTTAAAAAAGTAAATCTTATTATTTATGACAGCATGGATGAATCTTGAAGGCATTATGCTAAGTGAAATAAGGCAGATAGAAAAAGATAAATATCATATGATCTGACTTGCATGTGGAATCAAAACAAAAACAAAAAAAAAAATGAAAACAAAACCAAGCTTACGGATAGAGAGAGCTGACTGATGGTTGCCTAAGATGAGGGGGTTGGGAGTGGGCAAAATGGGTGAAGGAGATCAAAAGTTCCTAAAAAGAGAGAGAAGGAAATGTGCATTTACTTTAAACTTAAGAAAATTGTGTAGACATATGAGTAGTGGGGGCATACACATGCGCCACAGCTGAGGACCCTGAATCCCTCAAATGTTTTCTCTTCTAGATTTATATCTCAGGATAAGCAAGGAGTTAGCAGCAAACCACGATGTGAAGTGAGCCTGGCTTTCTTGCAGTTACAGTTTTGTGTTTGCACTTAGGAAAAAAAAAACCCTAATCCCTGCCTCAAAAGCTTAAGAACTAGAAGGCTGAGGATGGAACAGGGAGCTTAAAATAGGATAATATGGGGGAGACTTCCCTGGTGGTCCGGTGGCTTAGATTCTGCACTCCAAATGCCAGGGCCCCAGTTTGATCCCTGGTCTGGGAACTAGATCCCACATGCCCCAGTGAAGATCAAAGATCCTACCAAATAAGTAAATAAATAAATATTTTTTAAAATGTATGAGTACTCCCTCAATCACCGCTTAATCCAAGCACGGTGACTTGTATATGGCTCATTCTTAAAATATATTTTTTAAAAAGATAATTTTCACTAAGTTTGTTCTGAGTGCCAGACCCTAAACTATGTACTCTGGAAACAAGAGAAAGATGTGAACTCCAGCCCTCAAGAAGCTTCCAACACGTTGTGGATTCAGAGGGCCATAGGAATTGTTCTCTAATAACACAGCAAACGTTTTGTCTAGTTTCTTAAGAAATCATTGAAACTTTCCTCAGGAGTACCTGTATAAAAGTAGTGACTATTTCACTACTCCCTTTGATGACAAAGGTTGAAGGCAGCTTTTAGGGATGGGCTATAATTTCATCATAATTCAAACGGTGTCTGTTAAATTTTCAATTTCATAATTCCATAGTCCCTTCCCTTCAATTAGCAAAATCAATCACTGGGGAGCCAGGGCTGACAACTGGAAGTTTCCAACTTGTATGAGCCATGTTTTTTTTTTTTTTTCCCCAGAGAGGAACCTTGACATTCTCTTCTCATAAGTTTTAAGTTTTCTCCTCCAACTCTCTCACCAAAGTTTTTTTTTTTAAAGAACTAAAGAATTGTGGACAAAGTAAAATTGTTGGGAGAGACCTTAAGGTAGAACATTATTATCTTGAGAGACAAGAAGCCTGGGGATTCATTTTGCTTTCTTTTATATAGAAATAAAACACCAGCACTAAGCTTGTCTTCACAGGCAGCCCAGATGCTCCTCTCTCTTTCCTTTTGATGTATATTTGGGTATGAAAGCTTTATTTTCTTTGTTCCAGTGATTGAGGGAGTTTGGTCCTTTCAGTATAAAGCATCTACTTTCATTTCCTTTATTGAAACGGATATTTATGCTACAGAGAATTGTCCATATTTGTCTGTGGGTCCTCCTTTCTCTATTCACATATCTCCTGGTTATATCTTTTTTTTTTTTCTTTCTTTTACCAGAAATCCACATGGCATGCTTCCAGTTGTGTTTATCCACTCCAGCTAATTGACAGTCACGTAAGTGAAGTAATGTGAGGTATTATTGAAAGAGATTTGTTTGCCTCTTTAATTAAGCAGTTGTTCACAGGTGCATACAGTTACAACAAAATTAATTGATAGCTTTATATCACACTTCTTGAGCCCACTGCTATTTGATGTTTGCAAACACAACTATTAAATTTGTCTTATCTTGTATATAGGGAGTCTTTCTCATTTTCTTCCAACAGAGGTTAGGACAGTTTGCCCTGAATGCTAGAAAAATCTATCGAAGCTGCAAAGATAATTTGACTAAGAAGGAAACAAAGTGAAATATTTATTTCTGGAACATTTTATCACTGCTGAGCAGTACAATAGAAGTGGTTTAGGTTTTTGTATGTACTGCCATTTTCCTGCATGTCAAAGATCACTGCTACCCAAACTAAGTAGCTTCCTGCGAAGACTCTGTGTTTATCTTTCAACGATACTGTGGAGTTACACTCACTTACAGCAGGCAACTAGTATTTCCTGGGATTAGATTTTATTAGCAGTCATTTTTCACTCTTTTCTACATTGTATCTGAGTACCAGCAAGGCGCAGTCCCCTTCTCAGCTCATAGTGGGGCTTCCCCCCAAGGAGATATAGAAACAGATGCGCTGTCATTATGTCGCCCACTTGCTAGAAGGAACAGGGGTTGCTGAGTGGGGAGGTACCTCATTTTCAGTGTTCCTTTTATAGGCAGCTTGGTAGAAGAATTAAAATGCAGCCTCTGAGTGAAACTTTCTGAATTTGAGCCTTTTCTGTTATTTATTACCTGTGTGTTGTGAACTTATCTGTTCTTCCGTTTACTTCTGAGTGAATGGTGATAAGAAGTAAGTATTCATAGAAATGTGACAATAAAGTGTGCTAATGCAGTTAAATCTTAGAATGGCAAATTCAAAATAAATTACAGCTACTATTACAAAAATAAAATAAATTACAGCTACTATCGGTAAAGTATTGGACTTGAGCAGTTTATATAAACTCTTTCAGCCTCAGTTTTCTCATTGGAACTTCTAGATATGAATACCAATTTGTTAAGTGTATAAAATGATACGTGTGGATGTGTGCTAAGTTGCTTCAGTCCTATCTTAATCTTTGTGACATCAGGCTCCTCTGTCCATGGAATTCTCCAGGCAAAAATACTGGAGTGGGTTGCCATGCCCTCCTCCTGGGGATATTCCCTACCCAGGGACTGAACCCACGTATCTTATGTTTACTGCATTGTCAGATGGGTTCTTTACCACTAGCACCAACTGGGAAGCCCATAAATGCTATCAGCATGATGCATGTTAATAACTGTTACTACGCTAAAGATTCCTCAATAGTCAGACTCATATACATGATGTTTTCCAGAATATAGAATGCATTTTTTTAAATTTTTACTAAAATTGATTTGATTTACAATGTTGTATTAATTTCAAATGTATCACAAAGGGATTCAGTTTTGTATATACCTTTTTAGATTCTTTTCCATTATAGGTTATCATAAGATATCGAGTACAGTTCCCTGTGCTATACAGCAGGTCCTTGTTAGTTATCTGTTTTATATGTAGTGGTATGTACACTTTCATTTCAAACTCCTAATTTATGTCTTCCCTTTCCCCCTTTGGTAAATTTGTTTTCTGTATGTCTGTGAACCTATTTCTCTTTTGTAAACAAGTTAGTTTGTATCATTTTTTTAGATTGCAAATGCAAGCTATATAAGTATTTATTGTTCTTTGACTTATTTCACTTAGTATGATAATCTCTAGGTCATTCATTCTGCTGCAAATGCACAGCACCTATTTTTAACAATATTGTTGATTTACAGTCATGTGTCTCATTGTATTCTTTCTATCCTCATCTGCTTTACTGTCTGTGGATTACTTCAGTGGTGAAATAGGTAAAACAAAAAACTCACCGAGTGGGTGACTCTCCATCCTGAAATGTTTAATAGCCCCAAAGTCCCTCTTTACTAACAAATTACGTGTTTTCATGCCACTTAGAAATTTTAACACTTAAGTAGAAAAATCCACAGAAGACCAAATTAAAATATATATTTAACTCTTAGGAGAAATTCCACTAGCACACTTGAATTAGTGACAGATTGGATTAGATGGCATTAGCAGATCCTCACTTAAACAAGAGCAGAGTGTTAAGGGAATATTATGCCAAATATAAGTTAGATTAGATAAAGGGGACTTGTTTATTAATCCTCTAGGTGAAGGATTTAACTCTGACTACTGTAGCTAGGTGAAAGCCTAGTAGTGGATTTGACTGGAGGGTAGTTATTTAGTGTGCGTACACCAATAAGCACATGTAGACAAAGATCAGCATAAAATCATATTTGAGATGAAAACACAAAAGATCATACTTAAGACACTAAATCTGTCATCAGGTCGAAGGAATAGATTTAGGGTCTGGAGTGGAAGATGAAATCTAAAAGGTCAGGAACTAGATAAATTCAGGAGTGGAGTTAGAGACAAGTAACAGGCAAGAACAAGGCAAGAAGCCCTAAGTAAACCTTTGGCTGAGAACAAGCCTGGATGATACGCCTAGCTCTCTCTCGGTGCTGTCTGCAGGGTGCTTGGATGGGTCTGACTGAGTAAAAGACACAGTGTGTTTGCACACACACAAAATTCATAAATATTTTGCTTTTGTAAATTTTGCACTCAGTACAAGTTAAATTTTCCTTCTTAATTTTGGCTCTAGATTTGTGAATTAATGAGACATAATGAGAGTATTAAAGGGGTTGAAGAAGGTAACGCACCTGTTACTGTGTTTATAAGTACAGCTGCCACTGCTAAGTCACGTCAGTCGTGTCCGACTCTGTGCTACCCCATAGATGGCAGCCCACAGGCTCCCCTGTCCCTGGGATTCTCCAGGCAAGAACACTGGAGTAGGTTGCCATTTCCTTCTCCAATGCATGAAAGCGAAAAGTGAAAGTGAAGTCGCTCAGTCGCGTCTGACTCCTAGCGACCCCATGGACTGCAGCCCACCAGGCTCCTCCGTCCATGGGATTTTCCAGGCAAGAGTACTGGAGTGGGGTGCCATTGCCTTCTCCCGTTTAAAAGCAAAGATTAAGTAAAACATGGAACTTCTTTACTTAAAAAATGCCAAATCTGATGCTGAGCAAGTCTAGATATTGGCCTGCAGGGAACAGGACCTGGGTACCATTTGAATTAGTATCATTTAGAACCAGACACTGGTTGTATATATACCTTCTATCCTTATCATCTAGGAAAGTGAAGTCGCTCAGTCATGTCCAACTCTTTGCAACCCCATGGACTGTAGCCTATCAGGCTCCTCCATCCATGGGATTTTCCAGGCAAGAGTGCTGGAGTGGATTGCCATTTCCTTCTCCAGGGGATCTTCCTGACCCAGGAATCAAACCCGGGTCTCCCGCATTGCAGGCAGACGCCTTACCGTCTGAGCCACCAGGGAAGCCTCTCCCTTATCATCTAAGTTCTACCCAAATATAGGACTCCCAGCTCCTCCACACACAGGCAGTAATATTTCCAACTTCCACCCCACCCCATTTCAATATGCTCTTCTTTACTTGTACTTATTATTACAGCAACCCTTTCACTGTTACCTCTGCAAATCACCTATATCTTAAACATCTTTTCTTAAAACACCTTTTCATCTTCTTGTGCATGAGACTTGCCCATTTTATGCATTTACATCCCTCTCATTTTCCTTGTGTGGACTTGCCATGCACTCAGCAACCAATGATGGTCTTCAATCACTGAGACAGTTAACTCATCCTATTCTCTTTCACTCTGACTACTAGTATCATATTAAACAATTTCCGTTTCATGCATAACAAAGCTAAGACTACAGCCTCAGTCTTGAGCCTCTAAAGATCTTCAGCTCCACTCCTTGTCAATAACTCAATCCTGTGGTCGTGTTTTATTTCACATACATTATGAAAATATCTTACTTAAAATGTTGCATTCCTTAAACATTATCAGATTACTACAACACACAGAATAGGACAAAATAGCAGATGAGGGAAGGAAATCAAAAAGCAAATGAGATAAAAATAAAATAAAGCCAGTAGCAAGGTTAGTATACAAGAGTATATATCAAAAATTCTAGTTGCTAAAAGTGAGTTGATTCCCAAAATAAGGAAATTTGATCATAGTTCCTGTAAGGGAAACAGTATTGTTTGATCTCCTTTCTGTGTGATAAAAGTGTCTTCAATATCCCTAGTGTTAGCCCTGCTAATGATTGTTGTTTCTTATTATGTTTTTATTATGTCCCCTAATGATGTCAGTGCCCTTCTCCTGAGAAAATGCAGTGAAAGCAATCATTATGGTCCCAAAACAATGTATTCTAAATATGCAACTGGATTGACCCCAGAATAAAATTTAGAATATCTACAATAAACTGTGGATCATATATCTTTCATGAATATTGTTTCTTGAAATGAATCCTTAAGAAGATTTTGACACTAGCGAGTTCAAGGTTAATATTGTTTGGGAAAAAAAGGAAAATATGAGAACTCTGTGTTGAAATTTTAAAGTGGTGTTATATGCTTGACACTTGACTGACAGAGGAGAAGCTTGAAATATATTTACTTTATTTGGAGGTGGGTCAAAGAAGTGACCATGAGAAAAGTTAAGATTTTTCTCAAAAATGTTTTCTCTTTATGCCTCAAAAATAGACTTACAGTCCAGATAATTTCCAAGGTGGTAGTTACTAATTCCCCCACCCCTATGCCTCCCATCATGGCCATAAAACATCTCACACAAAGTATCTATAAAACATATCTCATTTTAAACAATGTAATTCCTGGTAAACCTTAGAGGTAGATTAATTGGCAAAATGTATCCATAGATAACTGAATGATTTGACCTATTACATAGAAGTGTTGGCTAGAAGCCATTTACCGCTAGAGGACATCTGCCAAAACTTATGATTTGAGTTTGGAATAGTTGATCCTGTGCCACTATTTCTGACAATAATTAAAAGGCAGGATCAATTATATGCTGAGGTCATTTCTAGTACATGACAATCAAACCATTCCATCAACATAGAAGAGAGTACTTGTTCCCCTATTCTAAGTACCAGGATGGCATGTAGATATCTCAGCCCAAATCAGACTCAAGTCACTAAAATACAAACAGCAGGATCTAAAACATGTTCTTGCTTTTGTCTCATTTGAAATGAATTTTCTTGTCTCTCGAGAGAACATACCTGCAGACTTTGTCACTCAGTCAGTTCAGTCGTGTCCATCTCTTTGCAACCCCATGAATCGCAGCACGCCAGGCCTCCCTGTCCATCACCAATTCCTGGACTTCACTCAGACTCACATCCATCGAGTCAGTGATGCCATCCAGCCATCTCATCCTCTGTCGTCCCCTTCTCCTCCTGCCCCCAATCCCTCCCAGCATCAGAGTCTTTTCCAATGAGTCAACTCTTCGCATGAAGTGGCCAAAGTGACTTTGTCACTAGGGGGGATATTAAGATGAAAATTTTGGGTAAGCAGTAAACCATGCAGTTCTTCTACCGTGACCTGCTATATAGCTTCACTTGTTCACTAACTCCAAAACTGAAGAATGATGCATAAAAGCTGCAGATCTTTTTAGGTCACCCTAGTCCTCTACATTCCAAGCTACAAAAATTCTCAGTGCTACCACAACTGTATGACAATAAAAGTGTCATTTGCAAAGCATCTGGCACACAGTTGGTGCCCAATCTTGCTTTGTTGATTTAAAAAATGAGTTCTTTGTTAAATTGTGGATTACTGAGTCTGAAATTTATTCTTATAGAGACTGTTGTCTTGAGAAACTCATATTTGTAATTTATCAAGGAGAATAGTGGAACAAAATTGAGAAATAATTTAATTAAAGCTTTATATAGTTTTTTCAGGAGAATGGTAAATAATAGTCCTTTAAATTATAGGACAGATTATGCATTAGGTCTAGCCCCTAGAGATCTGAGCCACAGGGTGAAAAAGGCAGATAAAGGGTCTAGGATGAGGACCTATCAGTGAAAGTGTATCTTTAATAATTCTAAAGGTAAGAATTTTATCAATAAATCTTAACACATTTTTTTCTATTTTTTTTTAATTGAAGGATAATTGCTTTACAGAATTTTGTTGGTTTTTGTCAAACCTCACCATGAATCAGCCATAGGTATACATATATCCCGTCCCTCTTTAACCTCCCTCCCATACCCTCCCCATCCCACCCCTCTAGGTTGATACAGAGCCCCTGTTTGAGTTTCCTGAGACATACAGCAAATTCCCATTGGCTGTCTATTTTACACATGGTAATGTAAGTTTCCATGTTACTCTCTGCATACATCTTACCCATTCCTCTCCTCTCCCCATGTCCGTAATTCTGTTCTCTATGTCTGTTTCTCCATTGCTGCACTGCAAATAAATTTTTCAGTACCATCTTTCTAGATTCCATATATATGCATTAGCATTCGATATTTATCTTTCTCTTTCTGACTTACTTCACTCTGTATAATAGGCTCGAAGTTTCATTCACCTCATTAGAACTGACTCAAATGCATTCCTTTTAATGGCTGAGTAGTATTCCATTGTGTAAATGTACCATAACTTCTTTATCCATTCATCTGTCGATGGACATCTAGGTTGCTTCCATGTTCTAGCTGTTGTAAATAGTGCTGCAATGAACAGTGGGATACATATGTCTTTTTCAATTTTGGTTTTCTCAGGGTATATGCCTAGGAGTCTGGGATTGCTGGGTCATTTTTTGGTTTTATTTCTAGTTTTTTAAGGAATCTCCGTACCATCTTCCATGGTTGTATTAATTTACATTCCCAACAGCAGTGCAAGAGGGCTGCCTTTTCTCCACACCCTCTCCAGCATTTATTGTTTGTAGACTTTTTGATGAGGGCCATTCTGACTGGTGTGAGGTGATATCTCATTGTAGTTTTGATTTGCATTTCTCTAATAATGAGCAATGTTGAGCATCTTTTCATGTGTTTGTTAGGCATCTGCTTGTTTTATTTGAAGAAATGTCTGTTTAGGTCTTTTTCCCACTTTTTGATTGGGTTGTTTGTTTTCTGGTACTGAATCATATGAGCTGCTTGTATATAAAAGGAAATTAATCCTTTGTCAGTTGTTTCATTTGCTATTAATTTCTCCCACTCTGAGGGTTGTCTTTTCACCTTGCTTATAGTTTCCTTTGCTGTGCAAAAGCTTTTAAGTTTAATCAGGTCCCACTTGTTTACTTTCATTTTTATTTCTGTAACTCTAGGAGGTGGGTTACAGGGATCTTTCTTTGATTTATGTCAAGTGTTCTGCCTATGTTTTCCTCTAAGAATTTTATAGTTTTTGGTCTTACATTTAGGTCTTTAATCTATTTTTATTTTATCTTTGTGTATGGTGTTAGAAAGTGTTCTAAATTCATTCTTTTGCATGTAACTGTCCAGTACTCTTGCCTGGAAAAATCCCATGGATGGAGGAGCCTGGTAGGCTGTAGTCCACGGGGTCATGAAGAGTCAGACACAACTGAACAACTTCACTTTCACTTTTCACTTTCATGCATTGGAGAGGGAAATGGCAATCCACTCCAGTGTTCTTGCCTGGAGAATCCCAAGGACGACGGAGCCTGGTGGGCTGCTGTCTATGGGGTCGCACAGAGTCGGACACGACTGAAGTGACTTAGCAGCAGCAGTCCAGTTTTCCCAGCACCATTTATTGAAGAGGCTGTCTTTGCCCAATTGTATATTCGTGTCTCCTTTGTCAAAAATAAGGTACACATGCTTGGGTTTATTTCTGGGCTTTCTGTCTTGTTCTATTGGTCTGTATTTCTGTTTTTGTGACTGTATCAAACTGTCTTGAAGACTGTAGCTTTGTAGAATAATCTGAAGTCAGGAAGTTTGATTCCTCCATCTCCATTCTTCTTGACTGCTTTGGCTACTCAGGGTCTTTTGTGTTTCCACAGAAATTGTGAAATTTTTTGTTCTAGTTCTGTGAAAAATGCCATTGATAATTAGATAGCGATCACATTGAATCTGTAGATTTTCAGTTTGTAGTATAGTCATTTTCACAATATTGATTCTTCCTACCCAGCAATGTGGAATCTCTCTCCATCTGTTTATGTTGTCTTTGATTTCTTTCATCAGTGTCTTATAATTTTCTATATACAGTTCTTTTGTCTCCTTCGGTAAGTTTATTCCTAGATATTTTATTTTATGTTGTAATGGTGAATGAGATTGATTCCTCAATTTTTCTTTCTGATTTTTCACTGTTAGTGTATAGGAATGCTGGTGGCTCAGACAGTAAAGTGTCTGCCTGCAATACGGGAGACACGGGTTCAATCCCTGGGTCAGGAAGATCCCTGGAAAAGGAAATGGCAACCCACTCCAGTATTCTTGCCTGGAAAATCCCGTGGATAGAGGAACCTGGTAGGCTACAGTCCATGGGATCGCAAAGAGTCGGACATGACTGAGCGACTTCACTTTCACATAGGAATGCAAGTGATTTCTGTGTATTGATTTTGCATCCTGTGACTTTGCTAAATTCACTGATTAGCTCTAGTAATTTTCTGATAGTATCTTTAGGGTTTTCTATGTATAGTATCATGTCATCTGCAAACAGTGAGAGCTTTACCTCTTCTTTTCTGATCTGAATTCCTTTTAATTTCTTCTTCTTCTCTGATTGATGTAGCTAGGGCTTCCAAAACTATGTTGAATAATAGTGGTGAAAGTAGACACCTTTGTCTTATTCCTGATCTTAGGGGAAATGATCTTAGGGGAAATGCTTTCAGTTTTTCACCATTGAGAATAATGTTTGCTGTGGGCTTATTATATATGACTTTTACTATGTTGAGGTAGCTTCCTTATATGCACATTTTTTGAAGTGTTTTAACCATAAATGGGTTCTGAACTTTGTAAAAGGCTTTTTCTGCATCGGTTGAAATTATCATATGGTTTTTATCCTTCAGATTGTTAATACAGTGTATCACATTGATTTATTTGCATATAATGAAGAATCCTTGCCTCCCTGAAATAAACCCAATTTGATCATAGTGTATGAGCTTTGTAATGTGTTGTTGAATTCTGTTTGCTAAAATTTTGTTGAGGATTTTTGCATCTGTGTTCATCAGTGATATTGGCCTGTAGTTTTCCTTTTTTTGTGTTGTCTTTGTCTGGTTTTGGTAATTTTAACTTAAATTGTGTGTTCAATTAACAAACACCCTGAGTCTAAAAGATAAAGGAATAATGTTCGTATTATTAAGCTAAGTAAATTAGAGATTTTGTTTCTGAGAATTCCGTACATATTACCTTCCTCAACCACATCCACTGGAGTTGTGATGAGTATATGCATTATTCTTCATCTAAATGAACAAGACTAGCTCCTCTAGCAAAGAGTTAATGTACTTAAACTTTCTGGACAAAATCAGAAACTTTTTGCCCAACTTAAATTTTGTTAAAATGCAATGACTCTTTTTATGAGTTATGAATTTGTTTTCAGTTCCCTAACCAAGCTTCTTACTGAGGAACTACATTATACTGAGAGTAATGCAAGGACTTCCTAAGAGTGAAAGTGCAGATAGTATTAAGGGAATCAATGTCTAGGTCTGCAGTTTCCAAGTATACTTTTTGCTACAACGAATTTGCCTGAAAAAATGCCTATGAAGTGGAATCAACCTAAGTGCCATGGACAGATGAATGGATAAAGAAGATGTCATATGTATAACTCAGGCAAAACTATAATTCAAAAAGATACCTGCACCCCTATGTTCATAATAGCACTATTTACAATAGCCAAGACATGGAAACAGCTTAAATATCCATTGGTAGATGAATGGATAAAGAAAACATTATATATATATATATATATATATATATATATACACACAATGGAAAATTACTCAGCCATTAAAAGGAATGAAATAATAACATTTAGCAACCTAGCAATTATCATACTAAATGAAGTAGGCCAGAAAGAGAATGACAAATATCATATGATATCATTTGTACATGGATTCTAAACTATGACATGCATGGGTTAGCGCTAAGTTGCTTCAGTGGTGTCTGACTCTTTGCAACCCTATGTACTGTAGCCCACCAAGATGCTCTGTCCATGGTATCCTTCAGGCAAGAATACTGGAGTGTGTTGCCAAGTCCTCCTGCAGGTGTTCTTCCAGAGCCAGAGATTAAATCTGCGAGTCTTATGATCTCCTGAGCTGGCAGTTCGGCGTCTTGACCGCTAGCGCCACCTAGGAATCCCCTAAGGTATGACATAAATGAACATATCTACAAAACAGAAACAGACTCACAGAGAACAGACTTGCAGTTGCCAAAAGCGGTGGTGGGGGAGGGAAGAATTGGGAGTTTGGAATCAGCAGATACAAGCTATTATACATTGGACAGATAAACAACAAGGCCCTACTGTATAGCACAGAGAACTATATTCAGTATCCTGTAACAAACCATAATGAGAAAGAGTATAAGACAAGATATACATGTATAATTGAGTCATTTTGCTCTACAGCAGAAATTAACACAACATGTAAATCAACTATACTTCAAAAACATTTAAAAAACAAATAAGAAGTGATATATATATATATATTACATATACATGCACAATGGAATATTACTCAGCCATAAAAGAGAATGAAATAATGCCATTTGTAGCAACATGAATGGACTTAGAGATTATTTTATTGAATTAAGTCAGAGGGAGAAAGCTATCTGTGATATCACTTAGACATAAAATCTAAAAAATATTACAAACAAACTTATTTACCAAAGAGAAACTGACTCACAAGACATAGAAAACAAATGGTTATCAAAATGGAAGTAGGAGGAGGGATAAGTTGGGAGTATGGGATTAAGAGCTGCACAATACCAAATATATTTTTAAAATGCCTACAAAGGAGGGCAAGTTCTTCTCTGTCTCTCATTTCCCAGTTCCCCTCAGCTTGCATTACAAATGTAGGCATATCTCTCATTGGCCTTGATCTTCACTTAAGGTGCATGGTCTGCTGTGTGAAACCCTTTGGGAGCCAAACAAATGGATAATGGGAAGGACTGTAATTGTGTGTGTGCTGCCAGAAAGAAAATGGTCTTAATGAATATTATGAAAACCTTTGCAAGCTAGGGTGTCCAATTCTAGGTTTCAATTCTTGGCCTTGAATGAAACCTAAGGAGGATTCTGGACTATAGTCAGTTGAAAATCATGTGAAGTTTTAGTGATAATAGCTACTGAGTAGTTTCTTTTGCAATATACCGCAGGAATGTTTTCAAAGAATCAAGTAACATTACCAAGGTCAGCTTCATGGGTGTAAAACCCATTGTTCAGTCACACAGTCATGTCCAACTCTTTGTGATCCCATGGCCTGCAGCATGCCAGGCCTTCCTGTCCTTCACTGTCTCCTGGAGTTTGCTCAAACTCATGTCCATTCAGTCAATGATACCATCCAATCATCTTATCTTCTGTCACCCCATTCTCCTCCTTCCCTCAATCTTTTCCAGCATCAGGGTCTTTTCCAGTGAGTTGGCTCTTCACATCAGGTGGCCAAAGTATTGGAGCTTCTTCAGCATCAGTCCTTCCAATGAATATTCAGGGTTGATTTCCTTTATGACTGATTGGTTTGATCTCCTTGTGGTCCAAGGGATTTTCAAGAGTCTTCTCCAGTAACACAGTTAGAAAGCATCGATTCTTCTTCCTTACGGTCCAGCTCTCACATCCATCCATGACTACTGGAAAAACTATAACTCTGACTATATAGACTTTTGTGAGTGAAGTGATGTGTCTGATTTTTAATATACTGTCTAGATTGGTCATAGCTTTTCTTCCAAGGAGCAAGAGTCTTTTAATTTCATGGCTGCAGTCACCAGCCAGTGATTTTGGAGCCCCCAAAAATAAAGTCTGCCACTGTGTCCATTTTTTCCCCATCTGTTTGCCGTGAAGTGATGGAACCAGATGCCATGATCTTCATTTTTTGAATGCTGAGTTTTAAGCCAGCTTTTTCACCCTCCTCTTTCACTTTCATCAAGAGGTTCTTTAGTTCCTCTTCACTTTCTGCCATTAGTTAAATAAGCAAGATGACAATATTCAACCTTGATGTACTCCTTTCCCAATTTGGAACCAGTCTATTGTTTCATCTCCAGTTCTAACTGTTGCTTCTTAGCTTGCATACAGGTTTCTCAGGAGGCAGGTAAGGTGGTCTGATATTCCCATCTCTTTAAGAATTTTCCACAGTTTGTTGTGATCCATGCAGTCAAAGGCTTTAGTGTAGTCAATGAAGTAGAAGTAGATGTTTTTCAGGAAAAACCCATACAGTAGCACAGGCCCTATGCTCAGGAGAGTCCCATGCGTGGTTTATTGCTTCTGCTGTTAATGTTTTGACAATTTTAATAATTTAATCTTTGAACTTCTGTTTTATAAATGACATCTGATGGAAGAATAAAATGTGAAAATGAGTAGAGGAGATACACACGCAGTATGTGTGTCTACCATTCTTATGGCCATTTTTCAAATTGTGTTTGTGTTGCCATGGGCACTGCTGAAACTGCGATGCCTGAGAATGCAGCAAAACAAAATAACTACAGGTAAGTGTGTTACAGGACAACTGATTAAATGGAGGCCATTGATGGCTCTAAGAGGACACACTTTCCGTTTGAATCAGAACTTGCTTCACAAAAAGAAAGAAGGTAATAAAAGGACATTTTAACAAATGCAAAGGACTAAGGAACCCTATCGTATCTACTCCTATTTGAGTTACTTCTCTGTAGTGACCAACTATTTATGCTAAAATTTATAACTAAGAAGGACCCTATGGGACCTGCCAGGATAGTCCTTTCCCCATATCCTCTGCCCTAGATCCTCTCTGAAGTATTTAGATAATAGTGTTTGATGCAAATTTCCTGAGTTGTTTTTCAGATGAGAAGCCCCTGCCCCTCCTCAACCAGATGGAGGATCTACTTGATGACCATGAGCACACAGCCTCAGGCCTCTGGAGCCTAAGAACTCCACGCTGCTGCCTCACCACCAGCCAATCAGAGAATTGTGTGCAAGCTGATCCCACACTCTGTGACCACCCCCCTCACCCTAACCTGCCCTTTAAGACTACTTTGCCAAAATCCTTTGGGAAACTAAAGGCTTTTCAGGACATGAGCCACCTCATGTCTTTGCATGACCTGGCAATAAATCTTTTTCTTCTTCCAACAGATATTTCAGTTTGTTTGGCCTAACCCTGTGTTGAGCACACAAACTTGCATTAACAAAATGATGACACTGAAGCAAAGGGAAAGATAGAGCAAGCCAGAGTTTGCTTTTGCTTTCAATTTTTCTTTCTTCCCTCGTACACCAAAGGTAGAACAGGGGTATATATCAAAACCAAACAGCAAAGCAGTAACAGTTGCTAATTTGTATAGTTTTTCCACTACTCTTGTAAGAATAAAATATATAGATACTTATGAGCTACAAAATACAAATTGTATAATTCAGGTGATTCAGCTTACAAGTGAAATGTTTCTATAGTTGTATGTAAAATTACCTTTGCATATTATAAAGATGAATGGTAAAAGTCACGCTAATACTTTAGAATTTCAATGCCTTTACTTAGAATGACATTAAACAGCAAATAAAAAATGTCATGATATATCAAAAGGAAGTCTCAAATAAATTAAAAACTATATTTTTAATACATTTACCATCATTTTTTTCTGCTTTCTGAATAAGGGCCCACATTTTTATTTTGCACTGGGCCCAACACAATATTTAGCTGGTCCTAAACTTTAAGCATCCATTTCCATCTACTTCTCTATGTAGATAAATAAGCAAAGTTCATAATGCTTTTACTCATAAATATGATCAAACCAGACAATCCTAAAGGAAATCAGTCCTGAATATTCATGGGAAGGACTGATAATGAAGCCAAAACTCGAGTACTTTGGCCACTGGATGTGACGAGACAACTCACGGAAAAAGACCCTGATGCTAGGGAAGATTGAAGGCATGAGGAGAAGTGGACGACAGAGGATGAGATGGTTGGATGGCATCACTGACTCAATGGACATGAATTTGAGCAAACTCTGGGAGATAGTGAAAGACAGGGAAGCCTGGTGTGCTGCAGTCCAGGTTGCAAAGAGTCAAACATGACTGAGTGACTGAACAACAACAATGAACATTATCACACATTAAATACAGTAGTCGTCCACAGATATGAGAAATCACACCATTGGCTCTTTAAGAATTGAATTTTCAATACAAATTTGCCTTGTTGTTTTTAGTAATTACCCATCAAATACATAATTTATAATATTTTAGGATTATACCAGAAGTATAATCAATCTAAATTACTATCAAACAATGAGAGCTATGGTCACAATAATTAAGAAGTAAATATTAATTTCAATTTATCAACAATTTTGTTGAAGAGAGGCACAATAAAGAGATCAACAAATGACTTTCATTGCTAAAATACTTGAACTACTTCACTCTTATGGAACAGTTAACATCACAGAAAAGTAACAAACATTTCCAATTCCCCAGTTTCTGTGGGCCAGGTATCAGGTATGACTTATCCAGGTACTTCTGGCTCCTTGTCTGTCCCAAAGCTGCAATCAATGTGTCAGAAGTTTCATCACCTGCTAAGATTCTGTTTGGGGAAGAGGCATGTTTAAGCTCACTTGTGGGAGTTGGTTCCTCTGGGGCTATTGCATGGAGGGCCTCAGTTGGTTGTTGGAAGGAGGCCTCCCTTACTTCCCTGCTGCTTGAGAGGCAATTGCTTCCATGATATACACACACACATTCTTTTTCATATTCTTTCCTATTATGGAAACCATAGGCTTTTGGGGATCAAACATCAGAAGTGCAGTCGATCAACTTTGCTGCACTCTGTTCATCAGAAGTGAGTTCCTAGTTCCACCCACACTTGAAGGAGGAGGGTTATACAAGTGTCTGAAAATCAGGAGGTAGGATGACTGAGCTTCTTCAGCCTTAGTGGTTGCCAAAGAAGCTGAAGTTGAATGGTTCTATGAAGACCTACAAGAACTTCTAGAAGTAATACCCAAAATACATGTCCTTTTCATCATAGGGAACTGGAATGCAAAAGTAGAAAGTCAAGAGATACCTGGAGTAACAGTCAAATTTGGTCTTGGAGTACAAAATGAAGCAGGGCAAAGGCTAACGGTATTGCTAAGAGAATACACTGGTCATAGCAAACACCCTCTTCCAACAACACAAGAGAAGAACTATACAAAAAATATCTTCATAACCCAGATAACCACGATGGTGGAATCACTCACCTACAGCCAGACATGCTTGAATGCAAAGTCAAGTGAGCTTTAGGAATCATCACTACAAACAAACTAGTGGAGGTGATGGAATTCCAGTTGAGCTATTTCAAATCCTAAAGTATGATGCTGTGAAAGTGCTGCACACAATATGCCAGCGAATTTGGAAAACTCAGCAGTGGCCACAGGACTGGAAAAAGTCAGGTTTCATTTTAATCTCAAAGAAGGGAAATGCAGAAGAATGTTCAAGGGACTTTCAAGAGTTGAAGGACTGATGTTGAAGCTGAAACTCCAATACTTTGGCTACCTGATGTGAAGAACTGACTCATTGGAAAAGACCCTGATGTTGGAAAAGATTGAAGGCAGGAGGAGAAGGAGACAACAGAAGATGAGACAGATGGCATCACCGACTCGATTGACATGAATTTGAGCAAGCTCCAGGAGTTGGTGATGTTCAGGGAAGCCTGGTGTGCTGCAGTCCATGGGGTCACAAATAATCAGACGCCGCTGAGCAACTAAACTGAACTGAGGATAACTGAGAGTGTCTTAGAGTCTGCCTTCCACAACTGGACAGGGGAAGGAATTTTTAAAGACTCAAATAAATGACATTAAGTTCAAACTTTTCTGTTTTTTATTTTTCTTTATCTCTAACTGCTGAGTAAGAGTTATTTTAATGGTGGGAGAAACAACAAAACAAACCAACAAAAACTATAAACTATTCTTGGAATGGAGACTTTTTCACTTCCCAAGTAGCTCTTTAAATAAATATAGCCCTATACATATTTTATGATATGGCATATTATAAAAGGCATAACTATTCTTAAAATACATAAAATATAATCTCTCTTTATAAAAAGATATAATCCCTAAAGAAGGGAAAGTCTACCCATATCAGTATTCTTGCTTGGAGAATCCCATGGACAGAGGAGCCTGGCAGGCTACAGTCCATGGGGTTGCAAAGAGTCAGACATGACTGAGCGGCTCAGTGCAGCACAGCAAAGTATATATATACTGGTTGAATTGGGGAGCCCAGCTCAGAACCTGTGAATGTGAACTTATTTGGGAAAAGGGTCTTTGCAGATGTAATTAGTTGATAATCTTGAAACGAGATTATCCAGGATTTGAAGTGGGCCCTAAATCCAACGACAGGTGCCATTATAGGAGAAAGGCAGAGGGAAATTTGAGACACAGAGACACAGGAAAAAGGTTTTGTGAAAACAGAGGTGGAACTGGAGTGATGTGCCCGTAAGTCAAAGATCACCAGAGATTGATGACTGTCAACAGAAGCTAGGGAAGAGACTTGCTCAGAGCCTCTGCTGCTGCTGCTGCTGCTAAGTCGCTTTAGTTGTGTTCGCCTCTGTGCGACCCCATAGACGGCAGCCCACCAGGCTCCCCCGTCCCTGGGATTCTCCAGGCAAGAACACTGGAGTGGGTTGCCATTTCCTTCTCCAATGCATGAGAGTGAAAAGTGAAAGTGAAGTAGCTCAGTTGTGTCCAACTCTTAGCGACCCCATGGACTGCAGCTTACCAAGCTCCTCCGTCCATAGGATTTTCTAGGCAAGAGTACTGGAATGGGGTGCCATTGCCTTCTCCCTCAGAGCCTCTGGAAGGTACCAAACCCTGATGACATTTTGATTTGGGAGTTTTGGTTTCCAGAACTACTGTGAGACCATCAATACACTTCTGTTGCTTTGTCCTAGTTTATTATAACAGCCCTAGGTAACTAATTTGGAGAGGGCAGTGGCACTCCACTCCAGTACTCTTGCCTGGAAAATCCCATGGATGGAGGAGCCTGGAAGGCTGCAGTCCATGGGGTCGCTGAGGATCAGACACGACTGAGCGGCTTCACTTTCACTTTCCACTTTCATGCATTGGAGAAGGAAATGGCAACCCACTCCAGTGTTCTTGCCTGGAGAATCCCAGGGATGGGGGAGCCTGTGGGCTGCCGTCTATGGGGTCGCACAGAGTCGGACATGACTAAAGTGACTTAGCAGCAGCAGGTAACTAATATATGTATATACATATAGGTATGTGTGTGTATGCATATATATATATAAGTACATTATGTGTGTTTAGTCACTCAGTCATGTCCAAATCTTTTGTGATTCCATGAACTGTAGCCTGCTAGCCTCCTCTGCCCAAGGGATTCTCCCAGGCAAGAATGCTGGAGTGGGTAGCCAATCCTTTCTCCAGGGGATCTTCCCAACCCAGAGCTGGAACCCAGATCCCCTCCACTGCAGGCAATTCTTTACCATCTGAGTCAGCAGGAGCTCATGTACATATATGTGCACTATATGTGAAAGACAAAGTGGTATAGATAGCCTGTGGACATTAAGTTGTTTCTCTCCTCCATGTAAGATGCCTTCATCATAAAACTTCATCATAAAAGTAAGACACAGACTGTCCCATGCTCATTAATGTCATTTCATGACCTGTAGCTGAATTCTGTATCTATTCTTCCCAATTCCATTCGCTGTCCTCTCTTCCTCGCTTTGCTACTTCTCTCTGTGTCCTCCTGGCACTGTCTTACTCCTCAGCTGGCACACATGTGCACCCCATAAGCTCCATACTGCTCTGAGTTGCCTCTTGATTCTGAATCCTTGACGTGAAACAGGTAGGGACCCACAGGTCTAAAGCCCCTGAATTTCCAACAAGGATTCTGTGCACTTTGGAGTTTGCTTCCCCCTTTCTTGACTGAATTTTACAGTCTCTGCCATCAAGTGGTAGGCTCTGAAACTACACCTAACATGAAGAGGTCACATTGGCCCTGGAGATGACACACCTATGTAGAGTCCCTGTTAGTTGTTGTCAATGATCAATAAGTGATCAATAGAATGCAAGCTGAAATGCTGAAAAAATGAAGAAAAATTACCACATTTGGGCTATACTTTAAAAGAAGAATAGTGCACTATGCTTGTGTTAACATCTCTATTTTTAAAAAGATAGCATAAAGATTTCTGTGACTGCATTTCCATTTCATTGGTCTATTATACTTCATCTAGTGACTAATGTAAATGAAAATTTCAAGTTGTCAAAATCTGCAATTCCAGTAGGAAACACTGACAAGGATTTACTTTGTAAATAAAAGTGTAAGCAAAAGTACAAGTCATATATTTAAAAAAATTTTTTAGATACTAGCTAGCTTTTTATTCTTAGGTAATACACAAAATGATTAACATATTTTTAGAAAGAATTACAAGAGGAGTTAGTACAAAATCATACTGTACTTTAATCTAAGAAAGAAATATCTGTCTATTTTGTGAGATTAAAAGGGGCGATTCTATTAACCGAAAGTTTTAAAAGCTTTCTTCAAGTTCTGTTAATTGTATAATAAGACTGATTTGTCATAGCATCATACCTATGCAAATGATTTCCAAGGGTAATAAATCATCTAACCCTTTCCATAATATATATATACACTTATATTTTGCTAGTAAAAACTCTATTTAATTACATTTTAAGAAGTATAACAGAACATACAGTCACTTAATGTACAGTATGATACTATAACCTACCACATAACCTTATTTCTAAATGCAATTTAAACTAGGCACCCCTACTTCACGTGATGGTTTTCTTGCAGATCTCCAGTCTTTTGCAGGAAGGGTAAGGGCTTAGACTGATGCAGAGACTTAGCATATGTGAAAATAATACTGGGTCAAGAGTCACAAGGCCTGGCTTCCAAATGCCACTTACAGCTCTAAAGCCTTCTTAGAGCTTTAGTCTTGTCATCTGTAGAATGGGAATGGCACTTGCCTAATCATGCACTTCTACTCACTGTTGGGTAACCCTCCCCTCGCATCAGGCATCCTCACGGCTGTGTACTGATGAACAGGGCACATGTGGTTTATTCACTCACTCACACACACTAACTGGGGATCCAGATAGTTAAACTTGCGGTTACTGTGCTGTGGTGAGAATGAAATAAGTTAATGGTATGAACGCACTTTGTAACCTGTGGAGCATTGCACTAAGGGGAATGCTCAGTATTGGGGGACTGCTTGAAGAGAAGAAAATCCTAGCTGAGTACAAGGAAGGGAACCAGTTACTATTGGTGTAGTGGTGGGGTGGGGGAATTCTTTAAAAGTTCTTAAATTTATTGATCATTTTGTATCAACAATTTATTGAATACTTCCCTCTGGTAAGGATTATTTTATCAATGTTATACTCAAGATTGATGAGATTATCTCTTTCTTCCTTAAACAACAAAATCTACTAGAATGGGATAAAGGAAAAATGAAGAAAAAAATGAAAAAAATGCTCAGCTTTATCATCACAGCTGAATTCAGAAGGGAGTCAGACGGAATGTGAGTCACATCACTGCCAGTTTCTCGAGCTTTATTATTTTTAATTTTATTTTTTAAATTGAAGCATAGTTTATGTACAATGACTTCCCTGGTGGCTCAGACAGTAGAGTGTCTGCCTACAATGCAGGAGACCTAGGTTCAATCCCTGGGTTGGGAAGATCTCCTGGAGAAGGAAATGGCAATCCACTCCAGTACTCTTGCCTGGAAAATTCCATGGACAGAGGAGCCTGGTAAGCTACAGTCCATGGGGTCCAAAAGAGTCGGACACGACTAAGAGACTTCGCTTTTATGTACGATGTAGTTCCAATCTCTGCTGTACAGCAAAGTGACTCAGTTATCCACATATAGACATTCTTGGGGGTTTTTTCTATTATTTTCCATTATAGTTTATCACAGGATATTGAACATACTTCCCTGTGCTATTACCTTGTTGTTTATCCATCCTATATAATAATCTGTATAATAATTTACATCTGCAAATTCCAGACTCCCAGCCCTTCCCTCCCCACCTCTCTCCCGCTTGGCAACCACAAGTCTGTGGGACAGTGTGGACAGGCTTCTTAAAAAACTATTTACTCATTTTTTTCTTGACCCCTCATCAGCCACCTCTCAGTGTTTGGTATTTCTATGTTTAATTCTTGGCAACATCTCATAAGGAACCCTTTAAAACAGTTCCCCAAGGATGGTCACTTTTTTCCTTTGACCTCTTTTCTTCCTCTCTTGCTGCGAAATAAAACTCTCAGAGCTATTTGAATACATTGGTCAAAGAAACAATTATCAGTAAAATTGATGAATTATAATAACAATATCTTCCCATTTTGTAATACTTTTCCATTTTTATCATAAGAATGAATCATCTTGTCTAGGCAATAATGACTAGATGACCAACATCTAAACAATTGTAATAGGTATTTTTGGAAGAATTCTTTCTAGAAGTTTAGATAACAGTTGCCTACTTATTGGCCAATGTTTTTTTTTTTTTAACAATTTTTTAATTTTTCAAATAAATACCATTTTTAAAAATTACTTTCCATTTGCAGTTGTCACAAAATATTGGCTATATTCCCTGTGTTGTACAATATATACTTGAACCTATCTTACACCGACACTTTGTATCTCCCAGGCAATGTTGTTTTCTGAAGCTTAACTTTTGTAAACTAGGAGCACTGATGACCTTCAAAAGGCTGTTGTGAAGATTAAATGGTAAAATGGATATAACGACATGTTGTGAATAATAACGTGCTGTGCACACCTGAGTTACTATCACTCTCTCCTCTGTAGAGGAGACATGCTCCTCTGTAGACATGCTCTCCTCTGTCTGCTAACACCCTTGATAACTCTCTCATCCTTTCTTTACCTGGATAACACCAGTGGGCTGTTCTGGTGGTCAAGTGCTTTGGAAAGCATCAGCAGTTAGAGCTACAATTTAGACCTTACTTTGCTGAAAGGATGAAAGCAATCAGAAGGGAACTTCCTTAGACTTCACCACATTGACCACCTATGGGCATCTTCATCTCCACCCCCTGCTTCTGTCTAGAGCCAGCCCTGCCCTGGTGTCCACATCCCACCCCCTCTCTCATCTGAATAACACTCTAGGAACCCTCCCTCTGCTTCATTAGTGTTTCATTCTCTACTCGATTGTTATCATCAGCAAGTAAACATCTAATTTCTCTCCTTCCATTCTGTCTTAAACTCACTTTGATGATCCATCTGACTTTCATCTAGCAATGCCGCTTGGTTAGTTGCCAGGTTGCTAAAGCTGGTGGTCAGTTCTCAGCTTTCATCTCCCTGAACTATTAGCTGCATTTGACATAGTCACTCACTCCGTCTATCTTGATACACTTTCCTCCAATGGCTTTCTCTACAGTGAACAGATTTTCCTTCCATCTGTTAGCCTTCTTCTTTGCTGATTCCTTTCCTAAGGACTTTCAAGGATGAAGCAAAGGTGTTTGGACTCATCGCTTCTTCATCTACACACACTCAGTAACTCCAGTTTCACAGATTTAGAGATCATCTGGATTTAAAGAGTTGGACACAGTTGATCACAATGCAGTGGTTAGATGCCAAAGACTTCCAGATTTCTGTTTCCATTTCATAACTCTCTCCAGACTCAAATCCAACTGCATCCCCAACATTTCCACTGGGCCATACAGAGATAGCTCAAACACCACAGGTCCAATTTGCAACTCTTGCTGCCTGCTGACCTAGCAAGTGACGGTAACTCCATTCTTCTAGGTATTTAGGCCAAAACCCTTGGATTTATTCTCACCTCCATTCTCTCACTCACACCTTATTTTCAGTGAGTCAGGAAACCCTTTCGAATTTATCTTTAAAATATTTCTAGAATTCAGTCACTTTTCACACCTCCACTGCTACCACCCTGATGAGCTGCTCTCATTTCCTGCCTGATAAACTGTAATAGTCTCTATCTGGTCTCATTACTTTTCCTCTTGATCGCCTAACAAATCAGTGAATTCCTAATACAGAAGACGGAGTGATCCTGTAATATACAAGTCAGATCATGGTGATCCCATGCTCACAACCCCAAAATGGCTCCCCGTTTCTTACAACGGCCTTGTTCTTTACAATGGCCCATGAGACCTGGCATCCCAGCTCCTCTCTCTGAACCTTCTCTGTTGCAATGACACTGACTTGCTTGAAGTTCTTCATCATGCCAGGCAGAGAGGGGCAATTTAGGGGCATTTGACTGGTTGTTCCCTCCATCTGGTTTACTCTCCTCCCAAATAATATTAACTTCCCATCTCCAACCTTTGTTCAGATACCCTCTTGTTAACAAGACCTGTTCTGACAACTACTTTCATGACTGCCCACTCCACTCTCCTTACCTCACTACTTTTTTTCCTTTTTTTTTTTTAAGATCTTTCACTTAACTCTTTGTGTGTGTGTGGAGTATAATTGCTTTACAATGTTCTGTTAGTTTCTGCTGTATGACAAAGCTTTATGTATACATATATCTCCTCCCTCTTGAACTTCCCTTCCACACTCCCATCCCATCCTTCTAGGTCAACACAGAGTACCAAACTGAGATTCCTGCACTATACAGCAATTTCCCATGAGCTCAGACACGACTGAAGCGACTTAGCATGCATGCAAGTATTGGAGAAGGAAATGGCAGCCCGCTCCAGTGTTCTTGCCTGGAGAATCCCAGGGACAGAGGAGCCTGGTGGGCTGCTGTCTATGGGGTCACACAGAGTCAGACACGACTGAAGCGACTTAGCAGCAGCAACAGCAACCCACGAGCTATTTCACACATGGTAGTGTATATATATTAATGCTGCTCTCCCATTTCACTTCACCTTCCCCTTCCCCCCACCCATGTCCACATGTTCTCTACATCTGCATCTCTATTCCTGCCCTGCAAATAGGTTTATCTCTACCATTTTTCTAGATTCCACATATATGTGTTAAGATATGATATTTGTTTTACTCTTTCTGACTTAATTCACTCTGTTTAATAGACTCTAGGGCCATCCACATCACTATAAATGACCCAGTTTTGTTCCTTTTATGGCTAAATAGTATTCCATTCTATGTATGTTCCACATCTTCTTTATTCATCCATCTGTCCATGGACATTTAGGTTGCTTCCATGCCCTGGCTACTGTAAACAGTGTTGCAATGAACATTAGGGCACAAATTCTTTTTGTTTTTAAAAAGCATTTTCACCTTACAATATGCAATAAAATTATGTATTTGTTATATTTATTGTTTACAGACTATTTCCTCCTATTAGAATATAAACATGATGTGAGGCAGAATCTTTGTTTTGTTCACTGCTTTATATTAAAAATCTCTGAACAGTGCCTGACACATGGTAAGCACACAGAAATACTTCTGCATGAAAGAAAGCAGGGATTTCTTGTAAAATGCATCCTGTGTTTTAAAGGGACTTTAGCAGTTGTCCTCAATCACTCAATTGCAAATTCCTTTAAGGACAGATTTTTATCTCTGTATCCGCATGAGTAAATGATGGACTAAAACAAGAAAGGAGGGAAGATGGATGTTGATTGCTAATTACACAACTGCTCTTAACTTTATTCACTATTCAGATGCTTCTAAAAGAGAAGATTTTTAAGAACAGAAACCTGAAGGAATGAAATTCACACATAGTCAAACAACACTGTAAAACAGATTTGCTAAGACAAAAGTAATACAACATTCAAAATACTTAGGCATTTTTCATGCTTATATGGTACTAGATTTATGTTTAAATTTCTTCATCAATAGCAATAAGATAATTCAGTAGTGATAGATGAAATTTCACACAAGATAGTCATTAATTTTTACAGATATCATCTCATAATGACCTTGGAAAATTTGGTTTCTGTTGTTACTAGACAAAATTTTATAATGCACAAGTATTACACTATATGTCATGTGAGCTTTCGATTAAGGTTAATATTACTGAAATAACTACATCTGCTTTCCTCTCACTGTGATGTTTATCACCTAATAAAAATGCTAAAGTTACCAAGGAAAGATGTTTAATTTGTTCTCACTGCTCAGTTGTATGTTGCATCCTATTTTGTCGTAAATGGCATAATGTCCCAAGTGAGCTGCCATACTGTCAGATACATTATTTATACATAACATTACTGGTTAATCAATGAACAACAAATGCAGTAGCCTTCTCTTGTCTTCTTTATTTTTAAAGTGATAGCGAGAGGAATTATGTAGAAAAACATTCCATTTTCTGATATTAAATAATCTTTGACTATTAAAAAAGTGAAGTCTACAAATATGAACATAATAATTAAACCACATGCCCTAGTGCATTCCAATGAAGAAGACCAATTAACTAGTCAAATCTAAGTACGGGTTGCTTCTTTTTTCTAGAAAAACATGGAGAAAGCACCTTTTACTATGGTTTACAAACTATTAAGTAAATAAGACTTTCTCCCCAAAGGGATGTATGAAATTCATCTTAGAAAAAATAAATCAAAAGGGCATTAATGGTCCATTTAGATTCACAAATTCTGTCATAATGTGCGATATGACTGCAAACAAAAGAGTGATAAGTATACATGGATAAAACACCTCCCTTACAACCTTATTGATAACTTGACAATGAATCAAAATATTGTTAACTTCAGTTCCTATGTGGACAAAACTTTAGCTCTCTCTGTGTTTCCTTGCCTGATGCCCTGAAAACGGAAGCTAGGGGAATTGATGACAATTTCAGAGAAACGGCTACAAAAGCTCCTATGGAAACCATCCTTGTGCCTGTTTCTGTGAGTCACACACCTGATGATATTGTCAGAGATATTTCAAACTGCTAAAGTTGTTTCCCCCCTGGCATCTAGGAATCTCCTTCACAGACTCCCCTCCTTCCCCACTGCTTTATAATCTGCTCCAATGACAAACCTTTGTGTTTCCTTGGTAAAGTAGTACAATTAGGATAAACTGCCTTGTGTTTTGGAGAAGGCAATGGCACCCCACTCCAGTACTCTTACCTGGAGAATCCCATGGACAGAGGAGCCTGGTAGGCTGCAGTCCATGAGGTTGCAGAGAGTCAGACATGACTGAGCGACTTCACTTTCACTTTTCACTTTCATGCATTGGGGAAGGAAATGGCAACCCACCAGTGTTCTTGCCTGGAGAATCCCAGGGACGGGGGAGCCTGGTGTGCTGCCGTCTGTGGGATTGCACGACTGAAGTGACTTAGCAGCAGCAGCAGCAGCAGCAGCCTTGTGTTTGGCACTTTCCAGGTGGCACTAGTGGAAAGAACCCGCCTGCCAATGCAGGTTAAGTGTAAGTTACACAGTTTGATCCCTGGGTCAGGAAGATCCTCTAGAGGAGGATATGGCAACCTACTCCAATAGTTTTGCCTGGAGAACCCCATTGACAGAGAAGCCTGACGGGTTACAACCCATAGGGTCACAAAGAGTCAGACATGACTGAAGCGACTTAGCCACACACACCTTGTATTCAGACATTCTTCTCTTTTACCAGAAACAGTGCCATGAAGTTAAATATTTTTAGTGGGGAAAGTTATATTAAATTGCTTAGCCTTTTTAAGTAAATCTTTTTTTTTTTTTTTTCCTGGAAGGATATGAAATGAACAGTAAAAACTTAAAATTCATAATATAAAAAATAGAAATAATTTAAGTAGAGAAAATAACATTGTACTGCTTGAGCTATATATATAGAAACAAAACTATAAACAGATATCCAGCTAGACTCTCACAGGACAGATAACCTCCTAATCTAGTAGGGTCTGGAAATATCCAGTTTCCAACAGGAAGCCATATGCCTAACCAGCATATCTGAAAAAAAACGACAAGACAAAGAAATACTTATATTACCACTGATAAAAGCATCATTTATTAAGCCCTACTATGTGCAGGGTACTGAAGTCATGTATATACATTCTCTTACAAGTCAACTTCAAATCGACCGATTTAATTAGCCATAATTCCCAAATACATAAACATTTTTTCCTATGAGAATGATAACAGCATTTAGAAGCTCCTATTAAAAAAAATAAAAGAGGAGGAAAAAAAGAAAGATGGTTTGTTTTCACTTTAGCTCATTCTGTTGTGTTTTTATTAACAGAAGTTTCAGATCGATACCAAATATTCTGCTCAGTTCCAGTGATTGAATATGAATACATTATGTGCATACAAAAATAGTGATAATCTAAGTTGATACAATAGTTCATTTTGCATTAGTGTCCTAGATGGGACAATGTTAAGAAGCAATTTAAATGAAATTCATTTAAATGTCAGCTCTCATGCTTGCGATTTTTCTATAATTGGTTATTTAATTAAAATAATTCTCATAGTCATTAATTTAGACTAAAACTTGCTGTGCACTGACATGTTTTAATTACATGGTATTAACAAAATTGATATGCTTTAAAAAAGCATGGTTAAATTTTAAACAAGAATAAATTAGAAATCTCATAGATCATCCTACTTAGTGTATTTATGAGAAAGTCGGTCATTTTAAATGTTTATTGCAAACAAAGTCACACAATTATTTTGCACTCAGTGCAGTTTCTACCCCATGTCTTTTAGAAAGATTTGATGCACATACAGCACTCCCGTCTTTAGCAATGTGTAAAGTAAACTAGACTCTAAGAGAAAAACCACAAAGTGACCCAGGGATAGAGAAAGAGTTGATGCTTATGATACAGAAGCTTATGGAGACTTCGCATAAAGAATATTATTTTGTACATAAGGAGATAACTCCAAACTTATATTAAAGATCGAAAAATAAATGATTTTGTTGTAAGCATTTTGTGAATCCTCCTTGCAGAGACAGAATAAATAAATATATTGACTCAGCCTTATTTTTTTTCAAAACTGGTTTTCACATTACATTTGTAAGGTTACATTTGTGACCAGTCTAATTCACATTTCAATCTTTGTCAAAGGACTAGATAAATATTTTACCCTTTTCAAATCACGATTACAATCTTTGTCAGGAGCATGAGAAATCAGAATTTTAGTGTTTTCTATGAATTAAAGGACTTCTATATTGCTTTGACCTTTTTAATATTCTGTAATTTAATTGGATGGACAGTCTACTTTTACCCAGGATTGCCAGGCTTCCTATTTAATAAACTTACTGACACAAAGCCTCATTTTAAATGACTGCTTCTTGGTTCCCTGAGTATAAGATTTTGGGCTGGTTAAAACATTGTTTTTACCAAATAAAATTTTTCCATTTTCTTCTGGTCAGCAGAAATTTAAAAATTCTTGTGGCCAGCTGGGTTCCCTCACTTTGTGTGTATTTTTGATGCATAGCAGGGGCAGAATCATGTTTCCAGTCCAATTTCTTCCCCCTTACTCAGCATCTGTCTAGGCCTAATATTCATCTAAGCCTGCAGTATGATACCCAGTGGATAATGTAAAAGAAAATGGGAGGTGTCTACTTATACCTTATCTCCGCCTATCTTTCTATGCTTTTAAATGCTGGGTCCAGTCAGGGTACATCTGTTATTTTGGATCTTCTTCACCATCTGTTTGAACATGGCATTGGTGGTCCTGTAGTCAAAGAAGAAAAAGAAAATAGCAATTACTCACCAATTTTGGCTTTTGTCACTTAAATTCTATTTAAATTATCTAAGTACGTGACAGCTAGTTTCCAGAACTCATTCTGATCCCCCATCATTATGACTTTTTTTTTTCTGACATGTCTCTTTCTCATTCTAGAAATTGTAAGACTGTATTAAAAATGGGTTGGTAAGAAGAGAAAAGGTTTGCCTTGGTCTTTGTTACAGACAGTTTTAGGATTAGAGAGCTTGGTGTAAATATATTTTTCTCTTTTCCATTGTTTCCTGTATTTTATTATTTTTTTTTATTGTGAAGTGACTTTATTCCATTTTCAGTACACAAATAATACTAGATTAACCCAATGAGGAGAAGCTGTTAATTCATTGATGTGTATTTGAATAGTACCTGAGGAACTAAAAATAGTTCCTCAGTAAATATTAATGGACTCAAAGAGTCAATGACTGAATATAATGATTAAAAAGTACAAAATTCTAATTCGAAGTTTTAACATAAAAGGGAGAATATTATTACTTACAAAAGGCAGAAATTAGCAAATGTAGAGAGAAACCCACAAGAATATAATCTCCATAGGTTTTTTCCCCATGATTTGTGGTGGAGATGCCACAGTTCAGATGTGCTGACTCGCTACTCAAACCATTTCATTTTCAAATCTTTTCTGGTTTCCTCATACTGCTATTAAAATGTTAAACATATAAATAAATAAAATTTTAAAAGTTCCCCTAACCTGTTTTGAAATCTGGGATATCAGCACAACTGAAGGTCTTAAAGTTTGACATGCAAATTATTTTAATAGTTCCTTATGCTAAAAGTTGCAATATGTTTATTTTGAGTGAAGATTAGGATTGAGATGAATTTTTATTGCATCTAACTCTCTTTAGGATTAGAATTCATAAGAGGCAGTGAAAGCAGAGATTTGAATCCTGGCTCAGACACGTGGGTCTCTGTCTTTCATGAGTCCCATGGCCTTTAGCAAATTATTTCTTTATTTCTTCTTTATCTTAAAATTTTTATCTACTTAATAATTCCTACCTTATAAGGCTGATAGTTTGTTACTATTATTATCCTGATTTTTTTAATTTAAATTACTTTTGCAATCTTAATGTTTTCCTATCTACTTTCCCTTTGATTCCCTATAAGAATGAAAAAATATAGTAGCTTGGCTGTCTGGGTGACATGGGCAGTGTTCTAGGACAAGAACAAATGTGTCTGTGGCAGTTGATAGACTCACCCACATGGGCCATGATTAAACACATCATCTCAAAACCACCCCCAAGGGTAACAGACAGCATTTTTTTTTTTTTAACTAGAACATTTTCTTTAAATCATGAGATTATGGTTTTGACTGTTTGTGGTGATGAACAGGCACAAAAATACTGACATAGAGTATTAGGATCATTCAGAAGATCATGCCATTATTATAGACTCTGAGTTTCAGGATCATGCTAGACAGCATTATATTAATAATATGAACAAGAAATAATAACAAGTAACTAAAAACTCAACAGCGTGTCTGCATAGATATTTTAGGGGAAAAAACAGAATAGACTTTTTTCTCAAGTCCAGGAATTCACACACATTTTAACCAGGAGTTCAATAGTATTATTGAAAGGATAATAAAATATATAATATCCTTATCCATTTTTTGGTATTAAAAATATGCCCCAAAGTAAAAGAGAAACAATGTTAAATCTTAGTTCCATATTACCTTATACATAAGTTTACCCCTTATAAACAGACACTTTAGTAAATTAAATCTTACTGTTACATAATCATAGTCATTAGTATACTTGGTATTACAATATGAATAATTTCTCTTAATTTATGTTTTATAATAAAGTTGGGCCTCCAAGGTGGCTCAGATGGTAAAGAATCTGCCTACAATTAAGGAGAAAACGGTTTCATCCCTAGGTTGGGAAGATCCCCTAAAGAAAGGAATGGCAACCCACTCCAGTATTCTTGCCTGGAAAATGCTATGGACAGAGGAGCCTGGAAGGCTACAGTCCATGGGATAGCAAGAGTTGGACATGACTGAGAGAAAGATTTTCATATATTTGATTTTCATAAAGTGCATCAGATAATTAAATTTAATGATAGCTTTTATTAAACAGGACTGAGTTTTAATATGAATCAGCAATGGATGGTCATCTTACCCATATACCCAAGGGCCTGCAATTATCTTTCCATTCAGTGTTCTTTTACCTACTTTTCCACTTCCTTTTAATAAATGGTGCATCAAAGATGGAGTAAGACAGTGATAATGATAATAGCAGTTTTACCTAACAAGTTCTTGGAATCCTCACCATAATTGAAAAAGTGCCAAACTCAGGACCAAGATTCACAAGATTTAATTTCATGTTAGTTTCAATTCAATATCCCACATAAGTAATTTATTAAACTTGTTTTCTTGTTTATGTCTCTCTCTCTCTAGGTGTCATTCCAGGTATGTGGGGCCCTCTCACTTCACCTATCATCAACCATCCTTACCTCATTACTCCCCTGGGCAAGAGAACCCTTAGATACATCCACCTGTCTCCTCTATCTATAGATGCCTCCTGGCTCTTGTTCTATTTGGCCAAATTCTGGTGCTCCATCAACAGCATCTCTGGGTCTCTTCCAGTGGGGCCTTCCTCCCCCACATAGCAGGGCAGAGGATTGGGCTCTAAGTTCTCTCTGATGACCTCAACAATCCTGTTAGACCTTGGGCAGATGTGTTCAAACATCCAGTTGAGAAAATTAAGGCTGGTGGTGTCCTGGCTATAGCTGGGACCTCCCCTGTTCATAATCCCAGAACCACTGGGCTAGAGTCAAGTGAGACGCCATATATCCAATGATGCTAAGGTGATACTCCTTAACAATCACTTCCTTCCAGAAGTAGGAGTTGGTCTAAAAGAAAAACATCAACTTGCAGCAGTACCTGCGCTGGCCCAGTTCCTGCACCTCCAAATTGATCATGTAGTTAAGCATGTCTTTATCTCAGTCACCGATCATGGCCAACTTATGGAGGTGGTTCATAATAGCTTGACCCAAAAGTCAGGGATGCCACGGATGATGGTCCTTCTATGATCCAAGTGAGTTTTCCCTCTCTGACAGATCTTGCGCTTGAGCCGTGTGTAGGTCCCACTAACTAGGGCAGTGACAGAGCCCAGCTCTAACTTCAGGGCTTCCAGTGCCTCCAGCACTGAGCTGGAACTGTCATGGGTCCTTGCCCTGGCTCCTCCAGACCCTGGGCTTCTCCTTCTGCTCCTCCTACACATCACCTCCACCACCTCCATGATGTCCTCCACTAGCAGCCCCAACTCCTCTCTGATCCCTGCCACCTCTCCCTCTACCAGGGCCATTGCCTTCTTGCACAGCCTTCACTCTGAAGATAATAGCCTCTGTGCCTGTCCCACCTGCTAATGCCTGCACCACTTCCCCCACCTTGGTGGTGGGGGAGGGGCAGGCAGGAGACCCCTGCCGCCTGAAGACCAGTTTCTACCAGGGTCCCTGGGCCACCCTGCCTTCCCTGGCCCCATCTCACTGGCAATGTGGTTTTTGCCCTGAGCTGCCACAGCTATGTAAGAGAGGGAAGTAAAAGCATGGCAAATGGCCCGCAGAGCAGGCCTAATGGCTGGGGTCAACCTGTGCCCAGAGCTGGGTCCTTCCCTGGGACCCTGGGACTGAGGAAGGTCAGAGGCAGGGGATGGCTGGGGGCAAAGGGGAACCCCACACAAGTAATTTTAAAAAATAATTGTGGCAAACCATAAAACATAGAGAACCTCTGGAGATGGACTCAAGTGACAAAAATCCAATGGAAAAATTGGCAAAAAATTAGAAAAGATTGTTCTCAAAAAATACTAATGAGTTATAATAAAAAGAAAAGATAATGTAACTAGCAATCTGGTAAATTAAAACAAAATATTGAAATATTCTAATCCATCAAACGAACAAAAATTATACACAGTTTGTGTGAGGATATGGGGAACTAAGGGCTTCCCTAATGGCTCAGCAGTAAAGAATCCGCCTGCAATGCAGGAGCTGCAGGAGATGTGGGTTCGATTCTTGAGTCAGGAAGATCCCCTGGAAGGAGGCACAGCAGCCGACTCCAGTATTCTTGCCTAGAGAATTTTCCTTAATCTGTTTTTTCAATGAGGGAACAAATATTTACTGAAACTTTAGTTATAATCTTCAGTTCGGTTCAGTTCAGTCACTCAGTCGTGTCCAACTCTTTGTGACTTAATGAACCACAGCGCACCAGGCCTGCCTGTCCATTTGGCCCTATATAAAGTACTAGAAAGACAAACTTGGTATCTAACCTTGAGTAAGTTACAATTTGTGGAGGAGATAGATCATCAAGCTTTTGTGCTGTAATGTGAATAACTGTTCCCACCCACTTGCTACAGTGCTCTGAGAGTACCTCAAGAGGCATCGAATTCATATTTGAGGTAGAAATGGGGATTTGAGAGATAGCTATGAAGTGTCTGCCTACAATGCAGGAGACCTGGATTCAATCCCTGGGTCGGGAAGATCCTCTGGAGAAGGAAATGGCAACCCACTCCACTACTCTTGCCTGGAAAATCCCATGGATGGAGGAGCCTAAGAGGTTACAGTCCATGGGGTCACAAAGAGTTGGACATGACAGAGCAACTTCACTTTCACTTTCACTTTATGAGGTGGCATCTAATTGACATCCAGTGGTTACCTTCAATCAAAAAAGTCCAGAAACATATCCTTATTACAGCTATATTGCAAACATGTAGATCTGTAGGTCTAATATACCTCATAATAGGTGCTGTGAAATAAAGCAAGTAATATGAACAGAAGGACAACAGCAATTTTTAAGTGTGTGATATTTTTTACTAGAAGGCAGAAACTAAAAGAGATATAATGTAGTGTTGACAAAGACTTACTTATGAAATCCCTCAATACTAGAATAAAAGAGATTGTCTTTGAAACTTGACCTGGATAACTTTCTTTACTAAGTAAATAAATTTCAGTACTCATTATCCTAAAGATGATGCTGAAGCAAATATTAATGGAAATTAAGATTTTAGAGAGTGCCAAAAAAACATCTATTTCTGCTTTATTGACTATGCCAAAGCCTTTGACTGTGTGGATCACAATAAACTGTGGAAAATTCTGAAAGAGATGGGAATACCAGACCACCTAACCTGTCTCTTGAGAAACCTGTACGCAGGTCAAGAAGCAACAGTTAGAACTGGACATGGAACAACAGACTGGTTCCAAATAGGAAAAGGAGTACGTCAAGGCTGTATATTGTCACCCTGCTTATTTAACTTATATGCAGAGTACATCATGAGAAACGCTGGGCTGGAAGAAGCACAAGCTGGAATCAAGATTGCCTGGAGAAATATCAATAACCTCAGGTATGCAGATGACACCACCCTTATGGCAGAAAGTGAAGAGGAACTAAAAAGTCTCTTGATGAAAGTGAAAGTGGAGAGTGAAAAAGTTGGCTTAAAGCTCAACATTCAGAAAACTAAGGTCATGGCATCTGGTCCCATTACTTCATGGGAAATAGATGGGGAAACAGTGGAAACAGTGTCAGACTTTATTTTTCTGGGCTCCAAAATCACTGCAGATGGGGACTGCAGCCATGAAATTAAAAGACCCTTACTCCTTGGAAGGAAAGTTATGACCAACCTAGATAGCATATTCAAAAGCAGAGACATTACTTTGCCAACAAAGGTCCATCTAGTCAAGGCTATGGTTTTTCCTGTGGTCATATATGGATGTGAGAGTTGGACTGTGAAGAAGGCTGAGCGCCGAAGAATTGATGCTTTTGAACTGTGGTGTTGGAGAAGACTCTTGAGAGTCCCTTGGACTGCAAAGAGATCCAAGCAGTCCATTCTGAAGGAAATCAGCCCTGGGATTTCTTTGGAAGGAATGATGCTAAAGCTGAAACTCCTGTATTTTGGCCACCTCATGCGAAGAGTTGACTCATTGGAAAAGACTCTGATGCTGGGAGGGATTGGGGTCAGGAGGAGAAGGGGACGACAGAGGATGAGATGGCTGGATGGCATCACTGACTCAATGGACGTGAGTCTGGGTGAACTCCGGGAGCTGGTGATGGACAGGGAGGCCTGGCATGCTGCGATTCATGGGGTCGCAGAGTTGGACACGACTGAGTGACTGAACTGAACTGAAGATTTTAGAAAGAGTACCAAAATAATCTATTTCACACTTAAGGCTCACAGGTTGCGCTAGTGGTAAAGAATCCATCTGCAGTGAAGGAGATGCAAGAGATATGGTTTCCATCCCTAGGTCAGGAAGATCCCTGGAGGAGGAAACAGCAACCCACTCTAGTATTGTTGATTGAAAAATTCCATGGACAGAATCCACCTGCAGTGAAGGAGATGCAAGAGATATGGTTTCCATCCCTAGGTCAGGAAGATCCCTGGAGGAGGAAACAGCAACCCACTCTAGTATTGTTGATTGAAAAATTCCATGGACAGAGGAGTCTGGTGGGTTACAATTCATGGGCTTGCAGAGAGTCTGACACAACTCAGTGACTGAGCACAGCACTACCAAGGGTAGCCAGTCTTTATTAGTTGGGGCTTCCCAGGTAGCACTAGTGGTAAAGAACCCACTTGCCAATGCAGGAGACGTAAGAGACTTATCTTGCATCTCTGGGTTGGGAAGATTCCCTGGAGGTGGGCATGGCAACCCACTTCAGTATTCTTGTCTGGAGAATCCCATGGACAGAGGAGCCTGGCGGGCTACAGTCCATAGGGTCTCAAAGAGTCAGACACAACTGAAGCAACTTAGCACGCATGCCGCCTGGGGAAATAAACCATCTCATACACTTTAAAGTATCATAGATCAAAAATTTTAAATGAGGATATATTTTCATTTTGCAATTTGACTTTTATAAATTTAGCCAACAAAAAAAAATATTCACCTCTGTGCACAAACATACATGTACAAGACTGGCCATTACAACATTTTTAGCAAATTTATAGTCTTGTAAGTAAAATATGTTATTTTTGAGAAGCCTGTTATATTTATACGGGCTTCCCTATTAGCTTAGTTTGTAAAGAATCTGCCTGCAATGCAGGAGACCCCGGTTCAATTTCTGGGTTGGGAAGATCCAATGGAGAAAGAAATAGGCTATCCATTCTAGTATTCTTGGGCTTCCCTTCTGGCTCAGCTGGTAAAGAATGCACCTGCAATGCGGGAGACCTGGGTTGGGAATATCCCCTGGAGAAGGGAAAGGCTACCCACTCCAGTATTCTGGCCTGGAGAATTCTATGGACCGTACAATCCATAGGGTCACAAAGAGTCAGACACGACAGAGCGACTTTTCACTTTATTATATTTACATAACATTGTGAGAAATGGAACACATTGAGAAGATTAAATAAATAAATCTAGAATCTTGGCTTAGAAATTGAGAAATATTAAGAAATGTTATATATAGGAATTTTCTAAAGATTGTTTTAAAAAATTCTTTGCTTACTGAAGTTTCATTGGCTAACTTCCATGTGGTAAAAATTATGGTATTAAAATTATTTGTGGGACTTTTGGAATTTTTCCTGCAAGTCCTATAAATATAGTTTTGCTTCTGTGAGTAAGGACCTTCTGCATTCCTCAGATGTGAGTAGTAAAAACAGTTGCCAATCTTATCAAGGAAACTTCTCCATGCTAAAAGATGACATTTTTTTCACTTCTGAGAGGATTGAAAGGAATTAATCAGAAACTGCCTATTTATTCAAGAAGGATATATTACACAAGTATATTGTGTCTGGATGTGCAGGGACATCCTACAGATGCAGACATAGTCCTGTCTTTAAGACTCTCACAGTTTAGACACAGATGTATAACTGGAATGATTATACCATCCCTTACATATATAAAAGGCTTCCCAGATGGGGCAGTGGTAAGGTATCTGCCTACCAGTGCAGGAGATATGAGAGATTCAGGTTCAATCCCTGGGTCTAGAAGATCCCCTGGAGAAGGAAATGGCAACCCACTCCAGTATTCTTGCCTGGAAAATTCCCTGGACAGAGGTGCCTGGTGGGCTACAGTCCATGGAGTGACAATCAGTTGGATATGACTGAAAGGAATTAGTCAGAAACTGTTTATTTATTTATATATAGGAGGCTATATTACACTCGTACATTGTGTCTGGATGTGCAGGGACATCCTACAGATGAAGACATAGCTCTGTATTTAAGACACTCACAGTTTAGACACAAATGTGTAACTGGCATGACTATACCATCCTTTAGGTATATTAAAAGCCCATCCTTTTTTCAAGTTAAAATCTACTCAGATCCCT
Source organism: Bubalus kerabau (assembly GCF_029407905.1). Taxonomy (NCBI): domain Eukaryota; kingdom Metazoa; phylum Chordata; class Mammalia; order Artiodactyla; family Bovidae; genus Bubalus; species Bubalus kerabau. The sequence continues at coordinate 47,319,663 of NC_073635.1, forward strand.
ATTTAGCAAATATTGAAAATGTTTAGTATCTCTCGGGGCCTCCAACTTTATCTATAAAGAGTACAAGAACAAGAGAGAGTTCCTCAGCCCAAAAGTGCCAGGTTTGTCTCTAATTGCCTCCCAGAGAAGAAACTGGAGAACCTCAGTTTCCTGATGGAGCCCTTATTTTTTTACTACTCTGTTTCTCTAAGACATGGTATTGCTGTCAAATATGGATGGCTCAGCTTAGCTTGGTATCATCCCCACCAACTATTGTGGTGATTCCATGGTGGCAATGTAGTAGAGTTGGAGAGAGATCATGATTAGGATGAGATCATATATATAATAACTCTAGTAGCTTTATCTAACAAGTTCTTGGTATCCTTACACATTTAAGGAATGCCAAACTCAAGACCATTACAACTACAAGATTCAGAGATACATGTTAAATAATTTAAATTCAATATCTGAGCTTCTGATGATGGTGTTAAACAGTTTAATACCTGCTCCTAGGCTGTATGCAGATGGTTCAATGAGGCAAGACACTCTGACCTCCTAGATACTGTGATGAGCTAAGGGGTTTTCTAACTGTAACTCTCAATGCTGTGTGTGCTGTACTTGTTACTCAGTAGTGGCTGACTCTTTGTGACCCCATGGACTGCAGCCCACCAGGCTCCTCTGTCCATGGGGATTCTCTAGGCAAGAATACTGGAGTGGGTTCCCAAGCCTTCCTACAAGGGATCCTCCCAACCCAGGGATTGAACTCGGGTCTCCCACATTACAGACAGATTCTTTATCAGCTGAGAATCAGGAGAGCCCATAACTCTCAACAGTTATCCTCAACTCTTGAAATGATTGCTCCTTTAGATTCTTTTCACGGCCACTTCTCCCAGGTACCAGTCTGTCCTCTTTCTCTGATTCAGATCCTCACTGATTTCCTGTCATACAATGACTGACATTTTTCTCCTCCTGGGGAGCTACATGACCAGAGTACATATGTAATAGCAGAAGAAAAGTGGAGATAGCAGCTCAGCCGTCATCTCTGGACTGGATAATCCATGCGAGGTTCTGGATGGAGAAACTGCTTCTAGATAGAGGCTGCTGAAGAAGAGTGTCACATAGTTTTTTAGGGAGAATGGAAAACTGCAATCTCAAAGCTTTGGAGACGTTCTGTTTTGTAACAGCAGGAGACTTGCATTCACATTTGTTGTACATGATTCCTTTGTTGGGGAAACTACTTGAGTGAATTTTTCAGTATTCAAAATGAAATAAGAAGCATGTTAAAAATTATATTTGTGGATTTTTCTTAGTTCAAAGACTAATTTTCTAGTTCAAGGATACTCTTAAACTAAGAACACATACATACCTAATTTCTACCAGGTAAACAAATTCAGGTTTTATTGCTATCTCCTACCAGCCCCAGAGCTTCCCAGATGGCACTAGTATTAAAGAACCCATCTGCCAATACAGGAGATGTAAAAGATGTGGGTTTGATCCCTGGATTGGGAAGATCCCCTGAAGGAGGAAATGGCAATCCACTGCAGTATTCTTGCCAGGAGAATCCCATGGTTAGGGAAGTCTGGTGGACTACAGTCTGCAGGGTTACAAAGAGTTGGACCCGACTGAAGTGACTCAACGCGCAAGCACAACCCTTAGGCTTAGTGGTGAGGATAGAGAAGGGTGTGTATGTGTATATTTCATGGGAGGTTGATGAGGCTCTGGACTGAGAAGAAAGGATGGACCTTCCAGGCACATCAGCAAAGACCAGAGTATCTATTGTATTATGTCAGGCTATCTGACGGAGAGGCCCAGCGGGGGTTTTTGATGTCACTGTAGCATCCCTGCAACAAAATTGAAACTATGGATAAATTTTAGTATTTCTTTTCTAACTTAGAGCCCATGCTGCTGCTGCTAAGTTGCTTCAGTCGTGTCCGACTCTGCACAACCCCATAGATGGCAGCCCACCAGGCTCCCCAGTCCCTGGGATTCTCCAGGCAAGAACACTGGAGTGGGTTGCCATTTCCTTCTCCAATGTATAAAAGTGAAAAGTGAAAGTGAAGTCGCTCAGTCGTGTCTGACACTTAGCGACCCCATGGACTGCAGCCTGCCAGGCTCCTCAGTCCATGGAATTTTCCAGGCAAGAGTACTGGAGTGGGGTGCCATTGCCTTCTCCGAACTTAGAGCCCATACATTTTAGCTAATTTATCAGGCAATATAGTAAAAGACTGGGCTTCCATGGTAGCTCAGATGGTAAAGCATCTGCCTACAACACGGGAGACCTGGGTTCGATCCCTGGGTTGGGAAGATCCCCTGGAGAAGGAAATGGCAACCCACTCCAGTATTCATGCCTGGAAAATCCCATGGACCAAGGAGCCTAGTGGGCTACACTCCATGGGGTCGCAAAGAGTCTGACACGACTGAGCAACTTCACTAGACTTCACTCACTCATAGTAAAAGACTATAGGAAAAGACTTCATTTAATGTTGTCAGATAACACTGAAGACTCAGTTAAATTTCAAGTTCATATAAACAATAATTTTTTGGTATAAATATGTCCAAAATATTGCATGGATATGCTTATATAATAATTAAGAACAATTCATTGCTTACCTGAAATTTGGATGTAACTGGCTATCAAGTATTTTTAACTGCCAAACCCAGTCTCATTACATAATAAATCCCCCCTCCCAACCAAAATTGATTTTCCTAGTGTTTTAGGTTCAATAGATAAATTCATTCAGCATTCACATCCAGCCATTTTTCTCCCCTATTTTACTTTTGGTGTCTGGAAAGATAAGCACTCAATTTTCTTGGCCATATTTGCATAAGTAGCCAAGTGACTCAATTACTGTCAGGCATATGAAAAGGTCTTCTAGGAAAAGTTCCCTTCCAGAATAAAAAGACAGTACTTCTCAAGGAAAAAACTTTTTTGTCTTTCTTCTCTTTTCCTGTCTGTGACCCAAAAGTAATGACTGTGAGAACAGCAGCCCTTTTGTACTCATGAGAAAAGCACAAGAACAAATGTCTACACATTGATGGAGAAACACTGGATCTGAGATCATCTAGTCACCCTACCTGCTCTGGATCAACAATCTCCAGACTTCTTCTTACTGAACAGGAAATAACTCCTATCATTAACAGATGTTATATTGGATTTCTATTATTGCAGGTGATTGAGAACCTTACTGATAATTCTTGGAATAATGACCAATCAGATCAGATCAGATCAGATCAGTCGCTCAGTCGTGTCCGACTCTTTGCGACCCCATGAATCGCAGCACGCCAGGTCTCCCTGTCCATCACCAACTCCCGGAGTTCACTGACACTCACGTCCATCGAGTCAGTGATGCCATCCAGCCATCTCATCCTCTGTCGTCCCCTTCTCCTCCTGACCCCAAACCCTCCCAGCATCAGAGTCTTTTCCAATGAGTCAACTCTTCGCATGAGGTGGCCAAAGTACTGGAGTTTCAGCTTTAGCATCAGTCCTTCCAAAGAAATCCCAGGGCTGATCTCCTTCAGAATGGACTGCTTGGATCTCTTTGCAGTCCAAGGGACTCTCAAGAGTCTTCTCTAACACCACAGTTCAAAAGCATCAATTCTTTGGTGCTCAGCCTTCTTCACAGTCCAACTCTCACATTCATACATGACCACTGGAAAAACCATAGCCTTGACTAGATGAACCTTTGTTGGCAAAGTAATGTCTTTGCTTTTGAATATGCTATCTAGGTTGGTCATAACTTTTCTTCCAAGGAGTAAGCGTCTTTTAATTTCATGGCTGCAGTCACCATCTGTAGTGATTTTGGAGCCCAGAAAAATAAAGTCTGACACTGTTTCCACTGTTTCCCCATCTATTTCCCATATAGAGCTTCTAAGCTTTAAATAACTAAAAAATCAAGTTTTGGAAAGAGAGAATGGCATCACAGACAAACTAATTTACTTTTCTGAAGACTCTTTGGGACTGAGGAGAAACGGCAGAAAGGAAATCTGATGTCTCACATCATAATCTTAAAAGCCAATGGTTGAGCCTCTATAGCCAGAGGGATATAGGTGGACAGAGATTTTTATGAGAAACTTGGTGAGATTGCAAGTAAGAAAAGAGGGTCAGAAGCAATCGAATTGTTTGAGGAAATTTGTTAAATTTTCAATACCAACAGAACTGCTCCTGGGCCAAGTGACAGACTGTGGACAGAGTTAGAAGAGGCTGTTCTTGGTCCCATAACAAAGAGGACATCCCATCTCCCATCTCTGACACTCAAGACTGGTGGTTTGGAGAGTGTCTAGGGGCTACATAATATTAAACAGCATATTAAAAAGTAGAGACATTACTTTGCCAACAAAGGTCTGCCTAGTCAAGGCTATGGTTTTTCCAGTAGTCACATGTGGATGTGAGAGTTGGACTATGAAGAAAGCTGAGTGCTGAGAATTGATGTTTTTGAATTATGGTATTGGAGAAGACTCTTGAGAGTCCCTTGAGCAGCAAGGAGATCCAACCAGTCCATTCTAAAGGAAATCAGTCCTGAATACCCATTGGAAGGACAGATGTTGAAGCTGAAACTCCAATATTTTGGCCACTTGATGCGAAGAACTGACTCATTTGAAAAGACCCTGATGCTGGAAAAGATTGAAGGCAGGAGGAGAAGGGGATGACAGAGGATGAGATGGTTGGATGACATCACTAACCCAATGGACATGAGTCTGAGTAAACTCTGGGAGTTGCTGATGGACAGGGAAGCCTGGCGTGCTGCAGTCCATGGGGTCGCAAAGAGTCAGACATGACTAAGCGACTGAACTGAACTGAGGGGCAACATCATTGGCATGACCACTGGCCTTCTCACGAGGGTCACATCAGCTGAGGCCCAAGTGGGGGGCCTCACAGGACCCTAGACTAAAACATGCTAGAGCCAGAACAAAAGAATAAGCACCGTGTAGTGAGCAAGGCTGCCAGGCTGGTTTGTGAACATAAGAGACATGTCTCTTCAGGCAATTCCAGTAATAACTGGGGAACATTTTGAATTTCACAGAAGTCCAGTTATTCTGCAGGTTGAGGAACTTGATCCACTGTATTTAGTTTTATAAGCTCGTGAATATTCTGGCATAGCGTTTTGGTGGGGCAATATTCCTGTTAGAATTTTAGATTTATTTATGCTCCTCTAAATCTAAGATGTATGTGTGGGATGTGTCTATATTCTTTGAAGAATTTTGCAAATTGCACTACAATTATTTAATGGGGTGTCTACTTCTTTTATTTATTTCAGGTGCTGGTATTATTTATCCAAATTTTCGTAGGAATCTCCTAATAGATCTCTATGAATCCACTCTCAGCCTTTTCAAATCCATCCTGTACTCTGCTATCAGATCATGCCAGTTTCATATTAAAACCCTTTAAATTGCTGTCTTTTGCCTATAAGGTCCAAGTTAAATACCTTCCACAACAAGTTCTTTGCTGCTTTTACAACCTGATCCTCCAACATTCCCAAAGTGCTCCCGTGCACTCCAGCCATATAACTACTCCTGAACACTTTATGTCCTTTCTTTTATGGGTGCATTCTTTTCCTACTGCATGGAACACTGTTTTTCTTCTTGCTTGCTTCACTTACTCCTGAAGATTCTTCCCAAAGTGATCTTCTTTACTAAGTCTTTCCTGGGATCCATTAGGGAGAGTTCGTTATGCCTAGTGTAATGCTCCCATAATAATTTGCACACATCCTCAAACTAAACTCATAATTTAGGATTATAGTTATTTGATTGCATGTTTCTTTCATTATATCATGAGTTCCTTGAAGACAACAAATCTGATTGTGACCTCTTCTTAAAACCAGATTCTAAATAGTAGGTGTTTAATAATTTTAATTAAGTAAATGAATGATTCATACTCTTTAAAATGAAATTCACTTCAAGTCCTGTTATTTCTACAGGCCAAGTGTTTCTCAGTTTGGTTGATGTCTCTCCATTCCAATCACCACTATCATAGATTAGAATTTCATCTAGTTGTTTCAGGATTAATTCTATGGCCAATACTTTTGTCTTCTTTCTATCAGAAGCATTTTAAAAGAGAAGCTATTTGAACAGATTTGTGGTTTCAGACAAATAAGCTTGGTGGCTATGTAGAAATTGGACTGTGGCTGGTGAAGGAGAGAGAAAGCAAGCCAGACTGATTTCCACACACCTGTCAGAGTCATTTTTCTAAAACCCACAATTCTGCTCACATAATTTCCCTTTTAAAAGTACTTCCAACTCAAAATGATGAACTAAGCATGTTTCTCCTGTAGTTTTCTGTTTTGGTTACTTGATTCACATAGAGGGAAAAATTAGTGTCACAATTAGAACCCAGTGCAAGAGTTTAGTTAATTACAGCAAGTTTGGTGTTATAATTGAGTATGAGTGATCCAGACAGACACAGAGAGCCTGTTGCATCACAGGACTCCCTTGACTGTCTCTTATCCACTGCTGGATACACCAGAGGAGGAAAACAGACTCCTTTGTCATCAGGTACACTCAATAAGATAGTTATTATTATTCGAGGCCTTTGTTAGGACCTGTGACCCTTCATCAGCCAATCTTGCTCAAGAAGGACCAGCCTCCTGAACTGAACTGATCCAAATCAAGTGGCTGGCAGAAGACCTAGCCCTACCATCCTGCCTTGCCCTCAGTTCAGTTCAGTTCAGTCACTCAGTCATGTCTGACTCTTTGCGACCCCATGGACTACAGCACGCCAGCCTCCTTGTCCATCACCAACTCCCAGAGTCTACTCAAACTTATGTCCATTGAGTTGGTGATGCCAGCCAATCATCTCATCCTCTGTCATACCCTTCTCCTCCTACCTTCAATCTTTCCCAGCATCAGGGTCTTTTCAAATGAGTCAGTTCTTTGCATCAGATGGCCGAAGTATTAAAACTTCAGCTTCAGTATCAGTCCTTCCAACGAATATTCAGGACTGATTTCCTTTAGGATAGATTGGTTGGATCTCCTTGCTGTCCAAGGGACTCTCAAGAGTCTTCTCCAGCACCATAGTTCAAAAGCATTAATTCTTCGGCACTCAGCCTTGCCCTGGGAAAAGCCTAAGAACCACTGGGCTGTCTTCAAATGAGATGCCAAGGTGATTCTATCTAACACATTAAAACTGGAAGCTCTCTCAGACCACTTCCCCAGCAACCATCTATCTCAATTTAGGCAAACTATCTAACCTTCTCATTTACTCATGTCCAGCATCCCTGGAGAGAAAATTGTCCTTATTTGCTGCAGATCTGATAGCAACTAAGTCTCCAAAAATGCTGCAAGCCGGCCTACACTACACAGGGAACAAAGGAATGCACTATTGCCTTCCTGATAACAATCTGATAATTATCATGACAGCTAGCACTATTTGAAGGCTTACTACATACCAAGCACAGGCTAGGTGCTCTATATATCTAAGCATCACAACTTTTTGAGTTTGGTACTATTATTATCTTTATTTCATTAAGGAGGAAACAGAGGTCCCATACCCAGGTAGTAAGTGAAGATCTGGAATTTAAACCAAATGAGATAAGTAATTTCCCTGCTGAAAATTGCATGCCTATCATACACTGGGCTTTCCCAGGTGATCCTAGTGGTAAAGAATCCATCCGCCAATGCAGAAGACATAAGAGATGGAAGTTCGACCCCTCGTGTCTAGAAGATCCCCTGGAACAGGGCATGGCAACCCACTCCAGTATTCTTATTTGAAGAATCCCAAGGATAGAGGAGCCTGGCGGGCTACAGTCCATAGATATACAAAGAATCAGACAGGACTGAAGTGACTGAGCACACACACACACAGACACATCATACATTGAAGAATCACTGGGTATATAATGGGAGTCAGCAATAAGCAAGAGGGAGATTGACTTCCACAATTAGATCTAGTGTCACCCACTGACCTAGTAATGCATTAGGTAGGAGAGAACTTGAAATATCAGTCTCAGTGGCAACTGAATGATTATGGCATTAACAATTTTATTGATTGGATCCAGGCCTCCACATCAAGGACAAACTTAAAAAACAGAAAGAAAGACTTTTCAGAATCAAGATTTTAAAAATAAACTCTTCAGTGGAATGAGGAGATAGTGGGATGGGTGTAGCTCAAATCAGAATTACAGATTCTAAAATCCAATGATATCAGACTATAGAGTAAAAAAGAATGAACTGCAAAGTAAGAGAGAAAAGATAAGGCTTAGATAAAAACAGATGAGATGGAAGAAAGAAAAGCTTGAGCATAGAATTATTTCCTGGACTGAAAGAACCAGTGAGACTTTAGATACCAAAGACTCAACAGTGCCAGGTGATAATATTTTTCAAAAGTATGTTTTAAAAAAAATTCAAGGAAGTACTCTAACCCAGTGAAAATTTATCACAGTAAAATTTTCAAGACAGAATACAATGATCAGTCAATGAAAAGATATTTCTGTGGGCCAAGAGCAAAGATTTTAAAGAATGCTAATATTCTTCATTAACAAAATGTCAGGAATTTATATTTTTAAGGTCAATTTTTTCATGGCCTATCAATATTTATTTGATCTAGAAAATCCACTTATAGGAATTTTTCCTGCTGAAATACCTTTTTAATTCTTCAATATGGAGATTTTTATTTTTAAAAACTGCCACATTTTTATAAAAGTAAAAAATAAACTGATCACATTTTATATACAAAAATATAGACAAGGATATTGAGCTAGATTCATAGATATGTTTGTGGTACACTGAAAATAAAAACTTACTTCTATGATTATTCTTAGAAGGTAGGATTACATATAATCTATGTGTTTTCAAAATGTTTGAAACCTTATAGGAATATCTAACTCCCTATTATCGGTGAGAAAATAGGAAAGACATGCTTATAATGTTGATAATTTGTAAGCTAGTTTTGCATCTCTGAGGCTTTCTTCACGGAGGATCTATTAGTCTTTTGTATTTTTTTTTAATGCACTACTGAGTTCTGTGTACTGGTGTCCCTTTCAGGATGTTACATCTATGTTCCTAAGTGGAATTACTCTACAGCTTTCCTTTTTTCTTCTGCTGTGTTAGTCCAGTTTGGGTTAACAGAGCTACATTTGCTCATAAGATGAGCTTTTCTCCTACCATGCCCCATGCTGTGCTCAGTGTATGATCTAATCCCTGGAACCCTTTTTATAAAAAGTGCCATCTTTTTTATGCCTCTGTGCCTTTGTTCATGATCATCTCTCTGCCTGGCAGACCCTCTGCTGTCTTCTTCCTCCAGAAGCTTCAAATTATCTTTTGAGACATAGGTTAAATGTTCCCTCTCATATGAAGTCTCCTCTACTACCCCAAGAGATTTCTTTTTCCTCTGGTCCTGACCCATTTTATAAATAATGTTATCACTCAATAGCATTTATCACATTGCAGCACAATAATTTTTTTACCTGTTTGTCTCTCTGATCTGAACGGAGACTATCTTTGCATGTCTAGCCCAGGTACATTGTCTAGTTCATCCCACTTTCTCTCAATAAACAGCATTTGAATAATGCAAAGATACTCAGGACCACCTGAGAGTTAATGAGTTAAAAGTAAAAGTTCACCACCTCCTTGCTCATCCCTTTGAATGATTATTTAATTTTCCAGACTGATAAGGTCAACAGTTACTGTGTTATAACAAAGAGTGAGGTGGGGTTTAATGTCATCTCTCCTCAGCCCTTCTATTCGTAGAAACCCAGAGAGGATTTTCCGACCCTTCTGAGACACGTTAAAATGTCCTTCATCCTTCAGTTCTTCCTTGTTATGTTCAGTCCTGCTGTCCCAGTTGATTATTCTTTTGGATGCCCTTTTCCATTTACTAGAACACTATGACTTTTGGTTCCCAGACCCAGTCTCACAGTCCATGTCTCTACTTGTCCCTCAAATACCAATGTTACTTGGATCCAGCCAGTAAGCTGGAATTAGTATGATGAAAATGGTCATAACTGAATCTGTGCAAGTTCCTAGCTTTTCCTATAAATCTTTTATTTCTTAACACTTTCATTGGTTTTGACTGATTGTCCTTTTTGAGTTGCTGTATGATTTGCCTCAATGCTCGGAGCAGTGGTGCTAGCCTGAATCTGAAGTGAAATTTAAATGTATCTGGGGTCTCTAGAAGTGCCTCGTCATTTATGTGTTTCCCAAATAAGAATAAAGATGGTTCTTGTTATTCATCCAAGGAAAGTTATAAGGGTTGTGGAGGAAAACATGAGTTCTGATTGAATATTTTGGTCCATACAAAACCTATGGATTAACCTGCAGTCCCTGTGGAAAGGAGGGCCCTTGGCAGAGGAAAATGCTTTGAGTGGATGTCAGTGAGGCATTAGGGTGACATAAAAACTTCTTTGCCCCTAGGACACTGCAAAGCTTGCCATGGGCAGCAAGGGCTGCTGGGGCAGACACCTCTTGTGTTGGCAACATCAGCATAAATAAACACCAGCCTCAGTCAATCAAATGTCTAATAAGTTCCTTTATACTTATCTCTTAAAGTATTTTAGTTTAAAAATAATGTCCATTCATTTTGAAAATAATGAACTGTAGCTCACCAGACTCCTCTGTCCATGAAATTCTTGAGGCAAGAATACTGGAGTGGGTTGCCATTTCCTTCGGCAGAGGATCTTCCTGACCCAGGGATGGAACCCAGGTCTCCTGCATTACAGGAAGATTCTTTACTGTTTGAGTCACCAGGGGATAACATATTTATTTCTTAAAGTATTTTAATTTAAAAATGATGTCCATTCATTGCAAAAATAATGGAAAAAATATATTTTTAATGTAATGGAGAAACTAATGGTCCCTGCTAAAATTCCACAACACAGAAATAGCTATGAGTTTTGGTTACTTTTCTACTTAACATCATGGAGCTGCTTTTTCAAGATTTACTGCCAGACTTGTCTTCTCTAGAAAACTTTTTCCTGAGTGCCTCTCCACTTCTGTCCCGGGTAGAGTCACTGTAGTTATCTTTGTTTCTCAATTGTCCAAAGTACATTCTTGTATCAAAAAAAATGTATAAAAATTTAGTCAAGCTATAATTTATTTTTTTGTGTATGTTTCTCCCTCTTAAAGATTGAATGCATTTTTAATACAAACCCAGTGATCTGGTACATATTAGACTTTTATCATGTTAGTTATGTAAATGCATGAATAAGTAATCATAATTATTTTAGCCACAGGATAAATATCTTTTGGTAGACAATATATTAACAGCTTAATGATAATCTATCACTTGGATGTAAGCATTAATTATTCTCCATTCATTAGGATACTGATGTTATATCAAATTATTGTTATAAATAACATTGATAGGAGATAGTTTTGTGTGTAAATTGACATCTTTCTACAATTCTCTTATTATACAGTAGAAGAGGAGCTGTCAGATTAAAAGGTGCAAATATTAGCCATAACAGAATTATTTTCCAAAAAGTCAGTATCATTTTGCATTCCTAGCAATGTATGGGCTTCAATTTCACCTCATCTCTGCTAACATTGATTTATATATTCAATTGTTTATGAAAGATGGCTTTACTTACTCATGTACATGTTAATCTGATTATAATTTTATATATATACATATTTACATATGATGTTTTAAATTACATATTCATAAATGTTAAGAAAAATAATCACATTATTTTAAAAATTTTTGACTGCATTTTTAAGCTATCAAATTTTAGAAACTATTTCTTTTCAGATTATCAATTTTAAAGGTGGCAGTAGTGAACAAAATCAAATATATATGTATGTGTGTGTATTTAATTATCTATTTAGATATATATTTGTGTGTCTCTGTGTATATATCACACTATTAAGAATGCTGTTGAGTTCCTGATATATGCAAATATGAACATTGTGATTAATGAACCAGATAAAGGCAAAAATACAATTAAACTGTATATTGTAATCCAAACTACATTCTTGTTTCTTTCCTACTTCTAATCAGACTGTCAGCAACCACATGGTACAGTCTTCTCGATTTCTATTTCTGTCAGCTATGTTTCACCTGTTTTACTTTGTTTGTAAGTTCCTATGATTTGATGGATCCTGAGAGTTTCTGAAGCATAGTTTCTTCCTGTTCTCTAGAGAATAATTCACATTTTTGTTCTTACTATTTGATTGGCTGGGTGCAAGTGTGGTATTTGGAAGACCAGGGTTTTAATTTTACTTCATTTTATTTTCATTGGTGAAAATGAAACAATTTCGGCCTAACCCTGGGCATTAGTCTTTTTCTTAAAAGCTGTGGATTGTCATTAACTGAGAAAATATTCTGCTGCCAAGAGCTTGCAAATACTGTATTTGTTGTCTGATGCCAAACATCCTCTTTAAATGCTAATGAACAAAGTATGGCATGCATTCTGTTCTTGATAGATTATGCCTATACCTTCTGTGGTCAACAGAAGGGGAATTCCCGGCCCATATGATTTCCATTCTGGCACACTCATCTCCTTAGCACTTACAAGCCAGTTAACATTTAGATGTATTACTCAGGCTTATAGTTACAATGAACAGAACAGCCACCCTTTAGTGGCATCAACTAAAGCTGAAAAAAACAACACTTTGAAGCAACTTTCCTTTGCATTTTTTCCCCACTGAACAAATACGGTAAATATTCAATTTCACTCCTAAACTTCCATTGTCTGAACTTAAGCATCCAAATTGCAGAAAGCCTTGAACACTGTAGGGGAACAAAATTTGCCACCCCAAAGTGTCTCCTTGGCAAGTGGATTATTTTGATCTAAAAACTATAAAGGCTCAAAAGACTCAGGAAGAAACTTTGACCTTCCCGCAACTACTTAGAGAATGTAGATGAAGGACCTGTTCCAGGAAGGCGCTGTCATCACCAATGACTATAGTATAAACTCATGGTGTAGGCTGAAGGGAACCTGGCAAAGTCTGCTTGTTGAAATTCCTGTGTCCCACTGTCTCTAGATGTCCCAGCAAACATTAGCAAATATTTGCTTTTCCACCTCCATGTGAATTGCCTTCTTCCCCTTTGAAGTCCCAAACTACATCTTCTTTTGTTTTTAGCAGAACATGGTATTTAAAGTGAGAGTTTCACCATTTTGGTGAATTACTGTTTCCCTTAGTCTTGCCTATATATCAGTCAGTCAGTCAGTTCAGTCACTCAGTTGTGTCCGACTCTTTGAGACCCCATGAATCACAGCACACCAGGCCTCCCTGTCCATCACCAACCCCCGGAGTTCACTCAAACTCATGTCCATTGAGTCGGTGATGCCATCCAGCCATCTCATCCTCTGTCGTCCCCTTCTCCTCCTGCCCCCAATCCCTCCCAGCATCAGGGTCGTTTCCAATGAGTCAACTCTTTGCATGAGGTGGCCAAAGTAAGGGAGTTTCAGCTTTAGCATCAGTCCTTCCAATGAACACCCAGGACTGATCTCCTTTAGAATGAACTGGTTGGATCTCTTTACAGTCCAAGGGACTCTCAAGAGTCTTCTCCAACACCACAGTTCAAAAGCATCAATTCTTCAGCACTCAGCTTTCTTCACAGTCCAACTCTCACATCCATACATGACCACTGGAAAAACCATGGCCTTGACTAGATGGACCTTTGTTGGCAAGGTAATGTCTCTGCTTTTTAATATGCTATCCAGGTTGGTCATAACTTTCCTTCCAAGGAATAAGCATCTTTTAATTTCATGGCTGCACTGCACCATCTGCAGTGATTTTGGAGCCCCCCAAAATAAAGTCTGACACTGCTTCCACTGTTTCCCCATCTACTTCCCATGAAGTGATGGGACAAGATGCCATGATCTTAGTTTTCTGAATGTTGAGCTTTAAGGCAACCTTTTCACTCTCCTCTTTCACTTTCATCAAGAGGCTTTTTAGTTCCTCTTTACTTTCTGCCATAAGGGTGGTGTCATCTGCATATCTGAGGTTATTGATATTTCTCCTGGCAATCTTGATTCCAGCTTGTGCTTCTTCCAGCCCAGTGTTTCTCATGATATACTCTCCTATATATACATGTTATTAAAATTTGTTTTGTTTTTTTCCTATTAGTCTGTCTCATGTTAATTTAATTCTTAGACCAGTCAGAAGAACCTAGAAGGGTAGAGAAAAATTTCTCCCTCTCTGCCCCCACACAATACACTCTTAAGTAGTGTGGCCTTTTGGAGCTATCAAAGAATTTCAAGATGATGTGGTGACATGATCTGGTGAAAAATTCAGGGCAATGGAGGACAGTGAAAAAAATGTGATACAAAGACAGTTCATAGGCATATACTATAAACCAGGCTTGTACTAAGATAATATGATGCTGGTGCATTTATTAGGAACTTCCCTGGTGGCTCAAATGGTAAAACCTCTGCCTACAATGCGGGAGACCTGGATTCGATCCCTGGGTTGGAAAGATCCTCTGGAGAAGGAAATGGCACCCCACTCCAGTACTCTTGCCTGGAAAATCCCATGGACGGAGGAGCCTGGTAGGCTACAGTCCATGGGGTAGGACTGCATTCATTAGGAAAGGGTCTAGGGAAGATATGGTCTATATATAGGCTTTAGAGCCAAACCACTGATTGTAAATCAGACATTTGCACCATATTTAATTATAAATACATATAAAATTAATTTATAAATCTCTTTAAATGTCTGTTTTGTCAGATTTATCACCTGTGAGATGACTGTAATATTCAGACATAAGATTACATATTGTTATAAAGGTTACATGAGATAATTGACTAAAACTTCTAACAAAGTACCTGGTATGTGATATGTGTTCAAAATCTCTACTGGTTTTCTTTTGCTACCTAACAAATTACCATAAATTTATCAGGTCACAGCACATATTTTTTAATTTCACAAGTTTTCTATGGCAGAAGTCTGGATACAGCTGAGCAAGACTTCTGTTCAGTGTCTCAAAATGCTGCAATCAAGGTATCAGTCAGGCTGCCTTGCTTCCTAGAGTTCTCATCTGAGCTCACTTGGTGGTTGGCAGAATTCAGTTCCTTGCAATTGTAAGGCTGACTTCCCCACTTTCTTCATGCTTGTCCATGGAGGGGAGCCACTCTGCTCATAATGACCAATCACAGTTCCTTTCCAAGTGGTCCCCTCACAGACCCTTTCACATCATGGCTTACTTCTTCAAGGCCAGAAAGAGAATCTCTTGGTCTAGTCCGGTAAAAGTGAAAGTGAAAGTAAAGTCACTCAGTCGTGTTTGACTCTTTGCGACCCCATGGACTGTAACCTAACAGGCTTCTCCGTCCATGGGATTTTCCAGGCAAGAGTACTGGAGTGGGTTGCCATTTCCTTCTCCAAGTCCGGTAAGACAGAGTCCTACATTATGTGATGTAATCAAGGGGGTAACTTTCCCATTGTCTTTAAGATATTCAGTTGACTTGAAGATAGAAGTTTTTGTAGCATCATGTTCAGGAAGAGTGGGTATATGAGAATGTGGACCATTGGGGTTCTTCTGTAGCATTCTACCACAACATATGTGTTAGCTCTTGTATTAGGCAAATACTCTTTGTTATAAGACACAGAAAACCCAAATTAGAGTAATCAAAGTAACATTTAAAAAGGGGATGTTCATTGGAAGTATTCTGAAGTTGCTCATATCATTCAAAAAAAGGCCGTAAGAATCAGGGTTATGACAATGACTTTAGGAACTTGAACAAGGGTCATAATATCCCTGGATACATGATGCCTCAGCATACAAGCAGATTCACAAAAAGCTTTGCCTTTTCCTTTGTGTTAGGTTCACCCTTTCATGCTTCCACATGAAACCTGGGGATTCCTTGCTTTAAGGTTCACAACCTTGCACCTTCTCTGAAGGATACAGACTCTTCTCCAGTAGCTCCAGAAGAAACAAGCTTGTAAAAGATCCCAATCATTTTGTGGCATGATTATTAAGAGACCAATAGCTCTGACCATGTCAGTGAAGTGTCATGACTGACTTAGCTGAGGTCACAGGCTCCACTATCATGGTTGGGGGCCAATATATTCAATTTCCAGAAAATGAGTTAGGTTGGAAATGGAGATGAGCCCAGAAGAGTGATTTTTTTTTCTCACTGAAATATAGGTATTTCCAAACATGTACTTGAAAGAATTACACAGTAAACACTTATATACCTGTCTCTTAACTTCTATAATTATTAATATATTGCTTTGTTTGTTTTACCACATATCTATAAATCATTTAATTTTTTTTCTTGGTCCATTTCAAATATTTTATAGACATCAGTATGATTGGTTTAGCTATGACGTCATGTTCGACTCTTGCTACCCCATGGACTATAGCCTGCTAGGCTCCTCTGTCCCTGGAATTTCCCAGGCAAGAATACTGGAGTAGGTTGCTATTTCCTTTTCCAGGGGATCTTCCCAACCCAGAGATCAAACTTGTGTCTCCTGTACTGAAGGCAGATTATTTACCACTGAGTCACCAAGAAAGTCCAAGACATCAATATACATCATTCCAAACACTCTAGCATGATTATCATTAATTTGAGTTTGAAGCTGAAAGTCAAAGCATAAGCAGTTCAAACCTAAAAGGATAAACTTTACCAGATAGTTATTTCTTATTAACTTGGCTACATTTTCTCATGTATACCTGTGGCAGATTCATTTTGATATTTGGCAAAACTAATACAATTATGTAAAGTTTAAAAATAAAATAACCCTAAAGACTCCACCAGAAAATTACTAGAACTAATCAATGACTATAGTAAAGTTGCAGGATATAAAATCAACACCCAGAAATCCCTTGCATTCCTATACACTAATAATGAGAAAACAGAAAGAGAAATTAAGGAAACAATTCCATTCACCATTGCAACGGAAAGAATAAAATACTTAGGAATATATCTACCTAAAGAATCTAAAGACCTATATATAGAAAACTATAAAACACTGGTGAAAGAAATCAAAGAGGACACTAACAGATGGAGAAATATACCATGTTCATGGATTGGAAGAATCAATATAGTGAAAATGAGTATACTACCCAAAGCAATCTATAGATTCAATGCAATCCCTATCAGGCTACCAACAGCATTCTTCACAGAGCTAGAACAAATAATTTCACAATTTGTATGGAAATACAAAAAACCTCGAATAGCCAAAGCGATCTTGAGAAAGAAGAATGGAACTGGAGGAATCAACCTACCTGACTTCAGGCTCTACTACAAAGCCACAGTTATCAAGACAGTATGGTACGGGCACAAAGACAGAAATATAGATCAATGGAACAAAATAGAAAGCCCAGAGATAAATCCACGCACATATGGACACCTTATCTTTCACAAAGGAGGCAAGAATATACAATGGATTAAAGACAATCTCTTTAACAAGTGGTGCTGGGAACTCTGGTCAACCACTTGTAAAAGAATGAAACTAGAACACTTTCTAACACCATACACAAAAATAAACTCAAAATGGATTAAAGATCTAAATGTAAGACCAGAAACTATAAAACTCCTAGAGGAGAACATAGGCAAAACACTCTCTGACATACATCACAGCAGGATCCTCTATGACCCACCTCCCAGAATATTGGAAATAAAAGCAAAAATAAACAAATGGGACCTAATTAACCTTAAAAGCTTCTGCACATCAAAGGAAACTATTAGCAAGGTGAAAAGACAGCCTTCAGAATGGGAGAAGATAATAGCAAATGAAGCAACTGACAAACAACTAATCTCAAAAATATACAAGCAACTCCTACAGCTCAACTCCAGAAAAATAAATGACCCAATCAAAAAATGGGCCAAAGAACTAAATAGACATTTCTCCAAAGAAGACATACAGATGGCTAACAAACACATGAAAAGATGCTCAACATCACTCATTATCAGAGAAATGCAAATCAAAACCACTATGAGGTACCATTTCACGCCAGTCAGAATGGCTGCGATCCAAAAGTCTACAAGTAATAAATGCTGGAGAGGGTGTGGAGAAAAGGGAACCCTCTTACACTGTTGGTGGGAATGCAAACTAGCACAGCCACTATGGAGAACAGTGTGGAGATTCCTTAAAAAACTGGAAATAGACATGCCTTATGATCCAGCAATCCCACTGCTGGGCATACACACTGAGGAAACCAGAAGGGAAAGAGACACGTGTACCCCAGTGTTCATCGCAGCACTGTTTATAATAGCCAGGACATGGAAGCAACCTAGATGTCCATCAGCAGATGAATGGATAAGAAAGCTGTGGTACATATACACAATGGAGTATTATTCAGCCATTAAAAAGAATACATTTGAATCAGTTCTAATGAGGTGGATGAAACTGGAGCCTATTATACAGAGTGAAGTAAGCCAGAAAGAAAAACACCAATACAGTATACTAATGCATATATATGGAATTTAGAAAGACGGTAACAATAACCCTGTGCATGAGACAGCAAAAGAGACACTGATGTATAGAACAGTCTTATGGACTCTGTGGGAGAGGGAGAGGGTGGGAAGATTTGGGAGAATGGCATTGAAACATGTAAAATATCATGTATGAAACGAGAAAAAAAAATAAAATAAAAATAAAATAAAATTTAAAAAAAAATAAATGACAAAAGAATGAGTGTCATATTCCTCTTTATAAACCCTGTTATCTGATTGATGTCTAGTCAGCCACCTCCTTTCAATTGTAGATTTACCTCCATCTTTCCCCCACCCCCCATTTTCCCTGTCTTCTCCGTTTCCAATTCTATTGCTTTCTAAATTTCTCTCTTCACCTTACTCTAAGCAACAACCTAACAAATTATCTCTTTGACTTAGGTAACTACTGCAAAAACTAATCTTTCTTTTTTTTTATATTTATATATTTATTTGACTGTACCAGGTCTTAGTATTGAGGCACATGGGATCTTCAGTATTTGTTGCAGAATGCAGACTCATAGCATGTGGAATCTAGTTTTCTGACCAGGGATAGAATCCAGCCCCTTGCATTGGGAGAACAGAATCTTAGCCACTGGACAACCAATGAATTCCCTCAACAAACTAATCTCTATAAAACCACCCAAGTCATCTTTCTAAACACAGTTCTGGGTTTGTCACTCCTTAAAACTTAATACTTCTCTTTTGCCTTCTGGAGAAAATTGAACATTTTAATATGATAGACAAAATCCAGTAAAGACAAGGTATTTTGTAAATGGCCTCATCAATACCCTAAATAACTGTAGAGAGTATTTATACCACATCATGGTACAAATCCCCATCATGGCAGTTGTCAATGGGTTGCTTATATCCATTGATCTTGATTATTTCTAGTAAACAAAAGCTATGAGCTGGCCCTGAGCTTCTTCTGTGTCAGGCTGATGTTATAACACATCTTGTAGTGTTATTCCCTTGAGAAGGAAGTGGCAACCCACTCCAGTATTCTTGCTTGGAAAATCCCATGGACGGAGGAGCCTGGTAGGCTACATTCCATGGGGTCACAAAGAGTCAGACACAACTGAGCGACTTCACTTCTTCTTCTTCTGGTAGTGTTATTATGGAATGATAATCTCATATGAGCAAGAAATCATGGAACTTGCCAAGAGCCACATTGGGACTGCAAGTGTTTGATTATGGCCCTTTGCTATTTAACCCAAAAATGGATGAAAATGTCAATTGACCAACAAATTACAATAGGAAATGTATTCTTCCTGGAATTCTATGCTCTCTCTCCATACAAATATGGTAAATAAGCCTTTATAAAATACTATATATAAAAAGGAGCAATTTTTTGTTTTAGTTAGATTTAATTCTGTGTTTATACATTACAATACCCTAATTAGAAAGAGTGTATATAAATTTTCACTATTAGATAAGACTACATTTTATTTAGGCTTAAGTAAATGCATTAACTTCTGACCAAGTAATAGGCCCACTTTGCAAATTTAAAACACAAATTCTGTATAGGATGAGAACTTGAATTAGCATTGGCTTAATGCCACATTGTTTTTGGTTTTTATGAGCCAATGTTTTCACTTTCTGATGTTTTTGGTTTTCATGAGCTTTGCATTAATAGACTCACATTTTTAAACAAAGTTAACCAAACCCACTAGTAGTCAAGATTATAATATATCATGTACACTTCTTAGAACATTCTACTTCAAGTTTGGTCATTTGTAATATCATTTAGATATTGGAAGTAAATTATTTAGATGTAATGGAAAAATGTTTATATGCTTCCAAAGAATTTATTATAAGAGCTTTTCCATGACTCTAATTATCTATCTTTCCTAATAGACTTTACAATGAAATCCAATTTTAATAATTTCAACAGAAAAAAAACACAGTGCTTTATTAGTGAAATTGAAATGCATTGTATGTTCACAAATGAAAGGAAAAAAACTTACAAGATGCATGCATAATTTAAAAAAATCAATTGATATGGATTTCTCTGACAATCAAAGGTGTAGTATGAATACTTTATTATCTAAACTTGAAGGCATTGCAACCACTGTTTCCAAGGACACACATGTTTTCATGGAAACAACATGGTTTTTAAGTCAGAAAGACCATAGTCTGGCAACTATAGAATTCATAAACTAGGGCAAGTTATTTACCCCTTTGAACCTGTTCTTATGAAAAACTAAGTCTATCATACTTACTAGATAAGGCTATTAAGAAGATTAAAAGTTTCAGTGTATGTAAAACACCGCACATACATAAGCTTATAGAAGGCCCACCAGAAACATTAACTCCTTTCTGATGATTTACTGTAAAGTAATCAAAAGCAAAAGTTCTTTTGAAAGGACTAATGATTGGATATATCCCAAGACAAAACAGGTTTAGGATTTGGAACATATGGAAGTCAAACATAAAGTCTAGAATATAGCTTGACACCAATGATATGGCAAAGCAGAGAAGCTAGATAGAGACATGGATTTTAGACCTATTCTCTCCCAGTTAGATCTGTGACTTTGAGATGATGCTACATTTCAGACTCTCAGGTTTTCCAACTATTATATGATAACATGAAGGTGTGGAGAATGACATTTCTCTTTAGCACTAAAAATTAAATTTTTCAATTTCTTTTCTGTTTGTCAGAAGAAAGTTATGTAAGATCTGAGTTGCTGGTAAAGCTTAAATTTATTTTTTCTTAGATAATGAGAGCAGCTTATTTTCTCTTTTGTGCTTTCTTTTTATTCAGTAGACTCCTTATTCTAATATGAATTAAATGATAAAATATACTCCTCACTTCACAAATCTCCTACTCTTTTGCTGTTTGGACTCTTTAACTGAGTTCCTAATTTACCAAATTCACGAAAACATTTCTTTTCAAAATACCTCTAAAAGGATCATGGGAAAGCTGACATTTTCACTACTAAGGTACAAATTCTATATATTTCTCCAATTAATTCCTCTCCTTAGTGTCATTACCTACAACCAGCTTGTTAACTGTAGGCCAAGTATAAACTTTTAAGACATAAGCTCCTCTACAGGCCTCTATATGTATATTGAATTATGCAAAGTATTGGATGGTAATAAGTACATTCATAAGCATTATTTCTATAGTCAGAAAATGGTTAATTTGAAAGTCATTCCTCCATTCAAGAAGAACAATTTTCTCCAGTCTTCTGACTATTTATAGAAAGACCTTTACATGTGCAAACTAATTAATAAATGGGATCAATTTCAAGGTATTTTTTCTGGTTCATCACCACTTAATCATTCAATTTAAAAAACATTTTAAAGGCCAAGTCTAAAATAGATTTGCACCCATGCCCCCAGTGTGAATTTTTCATTCTTTACAACATGCAGTAGGTACTGTATAATGACCTTTTCTCTGTTTGGAACAGGGATTAGAATAATACATTTGACCCTTTACAGTCACCTGGGAGAGATGTTAGTCTCCAAGTTCAATAAACTGAAATATGTCTCAAGTGTCCCAAGGTTAAGGCCATGACTTTAAACTATTTAACACAGAGTATCACACTGATTCACTTAGACTCTCAGGCTTTTAAAAAAATTATTAGGCTGAATTTTATATACTTTATCAGAACTATTTCTTTTCTTCACACAATCAAAGCAAATATTTTACATTGCAAATAAAGCAAGTTAACCTAAGATGCCTTGTGCATTATAATAAAATTTATAGCTGCATAAATAGCAGTGTAAACTTACAGAAAGACTAGTAATTATAGTGCCATTGATGGTCTTTGTTGCTTTAATTCTGAGGCAGCCAGAATGATTAAACTGAATCTTAATCGACTTCTCCATTAAAAATGCTGGCAGAGGAGCTCCTTTAACCTTTCCCATTGATTGAACACAACAATCACCATTCAATTATAATGCAAAAGGACATTTGTTATAATGTAGAAAAGATGCATGAGCCATTTCCTTTTACTCAAGACAATCAATGAGATGACTCCTACTTCTGCAAAGGTGAGAATGCTCTACCTGGGAGTCTGATAAAGTCAAACCAAACAGAAACCTCCCAACTGTACAGAGGAGCAGGAATGCACAGATGAAACTCATCTGGAACAGATTCATTAGGGGAGAATGTATTTTCTATTACTATTTACAATAGCTACATCTATCCTTGATATATTGTTTTTCTTCATAGAGTTTCAAAGTACTTAAATTACCATGATCAAAGGTTTAATGGTGAATTAATGAGGGTGGTTACTGGACCTTTTATATGTGTTCTTGGTGCATGCTTAATAAGACAAATCAAGGCAATACTGGTAATTGGAGTAACAGAATTTTAGAGTAGAAAGGAGCCTTCAAGATTAACTAGTTTATTTAAGGACAGTTAATTGCAAAAACCCTGCACTAGGATTCGGGTCAATCAATTGCCAATTGAACACCTGTTGCATCTGTCACTTCTGAAGTATGGTTCATTTTCAGTTATGCTTTTTACCAGATTTCATACTTGTTTGAATGGGTTTCCCTGGTGGCTCAGACAGTAAAGAATCTGCCTGCAATGTGGGAGACCTGGGTTCGATTCCTGGGTTGCAAAGATCCTCCAGAGAAGGAATGGCAATCCACTCCAGTATTCTTGCTTGGAGAATTCCAGGGACAGAGGAGCCTAGTGGGCTACAGTTCATGGGGTTGCAACGTGTCAGACATGACTGAGCAACTAACACACACATAAACTTGTATGGAAGACACAAGTAATGTACTTGCATCGTATAACCTCCAACATACATCTGAATATGCAAGTATAGCTGTTTTGCTCCATTTATGTAATAGTGGTAGATTAAAGATGGCCATGGGTTCTTTGGAAGGAATCCCCCCTTTTGCATCTAGGCTAGCTTAGTGATTTGACCAATAACCAAAGATGGAAGCAGTATTCTGGGACTTCAGATACTAGGTCATGAGCAGTATTGCAGCTTTTGACCATGTTTCTCAGAAAACTTGCTCTAAGGGAAGCTAACAGATGAGAAATATGATCACCAAGAAATCACCACATTACAAGGAAACTGATGCCACCCTATGGAAAGCCTGTAAGGAGACAGAAACCCAAATACCTTCACTGTTCCAGCTGGCCCAGGCCAGGACACAGATGTGAGTAAAGAACAGAGCTTGAATATTCCAGGGCCAGCAGACATAATGTAGAGAAGAAATAGGGAAACCAATTGATATCTAGAAACAAGGCGTTAGACTTACAGCCCAGGTCAAACTATGACAAATGATTAAGACAGACTTAATATTAACTTCAGCTTGACTAAATGTTAGAAAGATGTCTTCTTGACTGTAAGCATCACCTATATTTCTTTTCTTAGAGCATTTACTTTAGAAATAGAAATTCTTTGCTTTTTTGAGAAGTAAGTCTCTCAGACTTGTGTGCTTTATGACTCAGGAATATCTTTCTCAAGTACTAGGGAGCCATCTTTTTGAAATGGAAAGTATCAAGAATAAAAGAGCCTTTATTTTCCAGTCTCTGTGGGGAGAATTTGAAATAGCTCAACTGGAATTTCATCACCTCCACTAGCTTTGTTCGTAGTGATGCTTCCTAAGACCCACTTGACTTCACATTCCAGGATGTGTGGCTCTGGTTAAATGATCACATCATCATGGTTATCTGGGTCATGAAGATCTTCCTTGTATAGTTCTGTATTCTCACCACCTCTTCTTAATATCTTCTGCTTCTGTTAGGTCCATACCATTTCTAACCTTTATTGTGCCCATTTTTGCATGAAATGTTCCCTTGGTATCTCTAATTTACTTGAAGAGATCTCTAATCTTTCCCATTCTATTGTTTTCTTCTATTTGTTTGCACTGATCACTGAGGAAGCTTTCTTGTCTCTCCTTGCTATTCTTTGGAACTCAGCATTCAAATGGAAATATCTTTCCTTTTCTCCTTTGTTTTTTGCTTCTCTTCTATTCACAGCTATCTGTAAGGCCTCCTCAGACAACCATTTTTCCCTTTTGCATTTCTTTTTATGGGGGGATTGTCTTGATCACTGTCTCCTGTACAATGTCACAAACCTCCATCCATAATTCTTCAGGCACTCTGTCTATCAGATCTAATCCCTTGATGTATTTGTCACTTCCACTGTATAATCATAAGAGATTTGATTAGGTCATACCTGAATGGTTTTCCCTACTTTCTTCAATTGAAGTCTGAATTTGGCAATAAGGAGTTCATGATGTGAGCCACAGTCAGCTCCCAGTCTTGTTTTTGTTGACTGTATAGAGCTTCTCCATCTTTGGCTGCAAAGAATATAATCAATCTGATTTCAGTGTTGACCAAACTAGTGGAGGTGATAGAATTCAGTTAAGCTATTTCAAATCCTAAAAGATGATGCTGTGAAAGTGCTGCACTCAATATGCCAGCAAATTTGGAAAATTCAGCAGTGGCCGCATGACTGGAAAATGTCAGTTTTCATTCCAATCCCAAAGAAAGGCAATGTCAAAGATTGTTCAAACTACCACACAATTGCACTCATCTCACATGCTAGCAAAGTAATGCTTAAAATTCTCCAAGCCAAGCTTCAACAGTATATGAACCATGAACTTCCAGATGTTCAAGCAGGATTTAGAAAAGGTAGAGGAACCAGAGATAAAATTGGCAACAATCATGGAAAAAACAAGCGAGTTCCAGAAAAGCAATCTACTTGTGCTTTATTGACTATGCCAAAGACTTTGTATGGATCACAACAAACAGTGGAAAATTCTGAAAGAGATAGGAATACCAGAACACTTGACCTGCCTCCTGAGAAATCTGTATGCAGGTCAAGAAGCAACAGTTAGAACCAGACATGGAACAAGAGACTGTTTCCAAATCAGGAAAGTTGTATGTCAAGGTTGTATATTGTCACCCTGTTTATTTAACTTATATGCAGAGTACATTGTGCGGAAGCCAGACTGGATGAAGTACAAGCTGAAATCAAGATTGCTGGGAAAAATATCAATAACCTCAGATACTCAGAAGACAACATCCTTATAACAGAAAGTGAAGAAGAACTCAAGAGTCTCTTGATGAAAGTGAAAGAGGAGAGTGAAAAAGTTGACTTAAAACTCAACATTCAGAAAACTACGATCATGGCATCTGGTCCCATCATTTCATGACAAATAGATTGGGAAACAACAGAAACAGTAAGAGACTTTATTTTCTTGTCTCCAAAGGCACTGCAGATGGTGACTGCAGCCATGAAATTAAAAGACGCTTGCTCCTTGGAAGAAAAGCTATGACCAACCTAGACAGCATATTAAAAAACAGAGGCATTACTTTGCTGACAAAGATCCTTCTAGTCAAAGCTATGGTTTTTCCAGTAGTCATGTATATATATCAGAGGTGGACTATAAAGAAAACTGAGCACTGAAGAATTGAGGCTTTTGAACTGTGGTGTTGGAGAAGACTCTTGAGAGTCCCTTGGACTGCAAGGAAATCCAGCCAGTCCATCCTAAAGGAAATTAGTCATGAATATTCATCGGAACGACTGATGCTGAAGCTGAAACTCTAATACTTTGGCCACCTGATGTGAAGAGCTGACTCATTTGAAAAGACCCTGATGCTGGGAAAGATTGAAGGTGGGAGGAGAAGCAGACGACAGAGGATGAGATGGTTGGATGGCATCACTGACTCAATGGATGTGGGACATGAGTTTGAGCAACAGTACATTCCAGGAGTTGGTGATGGACAGGGAAGCCTGGCGTGCTGCAGTCCATGGGGTCACAAAGAGACAGACAAGGCTGAATGACTGAACTGTGAACTGTTGTGGGGAGGATAATCTAATTTAGCAATCACAGATAGACAATCACATTGAATAGCCTCCACTTTAATGTTGTCCAGTACATTTACAACTCACTTCAGTGTTTAAACCCCCCCACCCCCACCTTTCAGTGAAGTTAAGTTCAATTTCTTTCCCTTATTGCAGTCTGTGGTTGTTCAGTCACTAAGTCCTTTCTGACTCTTTTTTCGACTTCATGAGCTGCAGCAACTTTCTGCCATTGGAGTGATGTCATCTGCATATCTGAAGTTGTTGACAGTCATCCAGCCAGGCATTTCACATGATGTACTCTGCATAGAAATTTAATAAGCAGAGCTACAATATACAGCCTTAACATACTCCTTTCCCAATTTGGAACTAGTCATTGCTCCATGTCTAGTTCTAACTGTTGCTTCTTCACCCATATAGAGGTTTCTCAGGAGGCAGATAATGTGGTCTGGTATTCCCATCTCATTAAGAATTTTCCAGTGTGTTGCAATCCACAAAGTCAAAGGCTTAAGCATAGTCAATGAAGCAGAAATAGATGTTTTTCTGGAATTCCCTTGCTTTCTGCAAGATCCAGTGAAAGTTGGCAACTTGATCTTGCAATAATCTTGAATAAAGTTATAAATAAATAGTCTTGAATATATTGAATATCTTATTGCAGTAGTCTTGAATAAAGTCTTCATTGCCTGTTTAATGTTTCTTAGACATGGCCAACTTTTTCATTTGTTCCTCCTCATCTGAGGCCCTAATCATCAAGAGGTAGGAATGAGTCATTCCTATAGTTCCCTGCTCTAATTCCAGACTCTTAAAATCATGTGCACGAGAAAATGAGTGTTGCTTCGTACCAATTTACTTTGGAGCACACATTAAGGGTCCAGTGCATCTTACTACTTAGGAAAACATGCACAACTCTTTAAGTACTTTGAATATGTGTCTAATCCCTAAAACTCAAAGATTATTAAATGCTTAATAATAATTTTATATATACGTAAACAAGTTCTTATGTGTCGCCAGTCTTATATCCCCTGATTGCTTCTTTTAACAGTCATCTCGTACAACTGATAGCAATTAGGATTTTTTAAAGTAAGTTATGAAAGTGAAAGTGAAAGTCATTCAGTTGTGTCCGACTCTTTGTGACCCCATGGACTGCACCCTGCCAGGCTCCTCCTCTGTCTGTGAAATTCTCCAAACCAGAATACTGAAGTGGGTGGCTTTTCCCTTCTCCAGGGTATCTTCCCAACCCAGGTCACCTGCATTGCAGGTGGATTCTTTACAGTCTGAACCACCAGGGGATAGTCTATTGAAATAATCAAAGAACATGGAGACATAAGGTGAACAAAGCAAGGCAATCTTTCCTTTGAAAAAGACCTGGATTTGAAATGGCAGCCTGTCAAATTAAGGACCATTGTGTTTCAAATTTAGGTTCAAGAGAGTATTTAAATTTTTAAAGTAGAAGTGAAACTTCCAAGAAAAGCATAGTTCCAAGAAAAGCATAGTTCATTTGATGGAAATCATCTCACTGTATTTCCAAATTAACATGCAAATTTCTATGAGAAGAAAATAATTTTATATTGAGGGAAGAACTTGCATATATCTTAGTATAACACCAACCTTATTTGGCTAGTGACCAGTTACTTCTGCAGAACTTGCTATCATGGAGTCAGCTTTAGTATTCATGTTTGGCAACCCAGTCCTTCCAGAGGATGTATCCAGAGACCTTTTTAATGTCTGGATCCATTATCTTATAAACAGAAAAAAAGTCACGATCTATAATTTTGTGTACAAGATTTAAGTATTTCTTCCTAGCGCATTTTGTGCTGACTCTGCTGGCCTTTTACTGAAAATTACAACATTTCATGTATAAATCTCTAAAGTGTGGCTTTTATTGGTTTCCTTATTTTCATATATTACATATTTATATTACACTTTATTAATAATTTTCCAAGTCATAAAATCAAAACTGCTGCTTTATTATGTTTTCTGAAAATATGTTGACTGAAGAATATATATCCCCCTACATATCACTTACGGGAGAGCAAGTATCACAAAAAGAAGACCCCAAATGCTGCAATCATGGTGGGCCACAGCTCCAAAGTGGTTGGGAATATTAAGATGAGTGTTCAGACTTAATGTGAAATGCAGTTGGAACGATTGATTGTTCTCCTTTATTTTTGACTATCAACTCTGTTCAATGTTTGAACCATAAAAATTTTCAATATTAAAAAAAAGATGAGTGTTTGCAGAAGGAGGAGCTTAGCTAAAAAATACTAGACAGATTATGTACTTCATCAGACTAAGTGTGGATATGGAACTACTCAAGGTAGGTTCTGGGCACAGGGACTTCATGGCAGCTCTCGACGTTGCATGGGAGGGAACTGATAAATTCTTTTCTGTGTGCTAAAAGATATGCCTCCAAGATAAGGACAGAAAGCAAGCTTTGTCTAGTGTAACAAGTTCTGATTGTATCACTCATGAAGCAGAAACCTTTGATGGGTGATTGCCCCAAGAATTAAAGCCCTTCCAAAGTCAACCTACTTGCTTCATTCTGCACTGGTGCTGTAAAGGTAAGATGGGCCATTTAATGACAGGGCTGTGCCTTTGGCTTCCCACTGTTACCTCCTTAGTTTTATAAATATCCTAGGATTTATGCATTCTAGGACCTAGCTTGTGCCTTTCTTTATATTGATAGATGACAGGTGTAACTGTGAATAGAATTTACATTAGGCTTTTAAAAAAAAAACACCTTTTTTACTATCAAGTGAAAAGATTGTTTTAAAAATACATTGGAATCTCTTTTCTCTGAAGGGCTTTGTCTTGGTTAACTTTCTTGGAGAAGTTCAAGGAACTCAGAGAAACAGGTATTATATTTCATTACTTTCTACAGACGCATGAGAAGAAAGCCTAGTCAGACAAGAGACAAAATGCTCCTTGGACTCTGAAAGGGTAACCTGGACACAAGCAAGCTGGTTTTCAAGCTTCAGAATCGGATTCCCAGCAGTTGCTGATAATATTTCTAGAAAGTACTTTTATTTCAAATGTATACTGTTTTTGTATTATATTTTGTTTTGGTAAATACTGTCATTTTTCCTGACTTCAAGCTTCCTTATATGCTGGTCTAATTTTTTGATACATTAGGCATATTTGGAAGCTGTGACATCCTAGATCTGAGAGATTAACTAAGTTACGTCATGCATTTACATTCATTTACTAGACTAACATTTGTAATGTCAGAAGTTGCTAAGTCTGGGAATACCATTGAATTGATGCTGAGCAGAGCCCTGTGGGCCTCCTGGTTCAGAGGCCTTTTTGCTCCCACAGTTCTTGCAGACAACGTTCCAGCCTCCGTGACTTTCTCTGATTTCCAAAGAGCGGAACAGTTGCTAATCAAAGAAAAAGCAGCAATGAAATAACCTGAGGCAGTGAAACCACTAGAGCCAGAGAGGCTCATCAAGATCAGGAGACAGGCCCCCTGAGATCCTGCACACAGGCTAATCATGTCAGCAACCCCACCCTTCTGAAACTTTGCAGAAGAAGACAAGACTGTTACTGTCTTGATCCTTATCACTTACCCCTGCCTGACTATATGCTTCCCTTGACTGTAAGTCCCTTCAGTCATGTCCTACTACTGTGGCCCCATGGACAGTAACCCACCAGGCTCCTCTGTCCATGGGATTCTCCAGGCAAGAATACTGGACTGGGTAACCATTCCATACTGCAGGGGGTCTTCCTGATCCAGGGATCAAACCGATGTTTCTTACATCTCTTGCATTGGCAGGCAGGTCTTTACCACTATAATGACCTCCCACCTGACTATATAACCTCTCCTTATTCACCAGGGAAGGGGGCACTGTTCTTGAGGTGCTAATCTACTATATTCCCCCTTTGCCCGGTAAAGTAATAAAGCCACTCTTTTCTTCTCAACTCTTGTCTCCATATTGCTGTTTGGCATTGATGCACAGAGAGCCAGGATTTTGTCAACAGAATTATCAGTTGAAGAAAAGCTAGGTACAAAAGAAAAATATAACATGGAAAGGAGGAAACAAAAACTCAACCTGGATATCAAGAATTTCTAAGGGAAAGTGATTTAGGGAATGAACAGGAACTTTACGAGAATGAAAGGTAGAAGTTTGCCAAGTGATTTGCTAGATTGGGGGTCAAGGTAGTACACTGTAGGATGATGAAAAAAGAAGACCCAGGAAAGTCTCATCTTTGAAAATGAATCAAGAAGATTTAAATATTTTTCTATTCTACAGAAGGGTTTATATACACAGGAAATATGTTTTTCTGGAAAATGTTAAAGAACTTTTTCATGAGTCCATCTGAGCTGTCTCAGGAACACAAAGAAATAGATACCCCTTAACTGTTCATGGCATTTTGGGTCAGCACCAAAACTGTATGAGTCAAAGCTGAACATCTTAGGTTATTTAACTGAGGAAGCTCTGCCCAGCCTGGCAAGACCAGGAACTGGGGTATGAAACAGGATATGGAGAAACCTTAGCTTGATCCTTTCTTACCACCTCAGTGTTTGGGTAGGGTTCGGGAAGGGGACTTTCTAGTCCCTCTCCTGGCTTAATTAAGTGCCTGAAATTCTAACCCAGTGTTTCCAGCTGTGGGAAGAGTCAAGTCATGGACAGGAGTCGCATCTTTGTCAATGATTTTAATCAGCCACCCTTCCCTGGCATGATGGATATAGAGAGCTAAAATCTAATGCTTGCCCTTAGCTGTATTTGATTGCCTCTGGGCCAACTTCTTCCTTCAGAAACCAGCCCTCAGTAGGGTCAGTCTTGAACAGCTTAATCTGAGGTCTCAGTATTAATTGAAAAAGAGTTCTCAGGTCAAAAATTCTGGACTACATTAAGATGGGATGTTGCTACAGAATTTCATAAATCTATGATATACTAATTTGAGGAGCAATTTTTAAAGAGGGAAGTATAATAATAGCTAGACTCCAACCAAAAAAAAAAAAAAAAAGAGAGAGAGAGAAAGAGAAAGGAGGAACAAACTACAGTAATGAAAGAAGTGTTATCACTACAGATACCGCAAACATTGAAAGATGATAAGGAACTACTATAAATAACTCAGTGTACATAAACTCAACAACTTCAGTTTCTCTTTGCATTCCTTTAGTACTAAGGCCCCTGGAGAAGAGCATGGCAACCCACTCCAGTATTATTGCCTGGAAAATTCCATGGACAGAGGAGCCTAGCAGGTTCAGTCCGTGGGATTGTATACAGTCGGACACGACTAAGTGACTGAATTCCCAAAGTTGAAATCAAGAGTGCTGGGAAAAATATCAATAACCTTAGATATGCAGATGAGACCACCCTTATGGCAGAAAGTGAAGAGGAACTGGGGAGCCTCTTGATGAAAGTGAAAAAGGAGAGTGAAAAAGCTGGTTTAAAACTCAACATTCAAAAAATTAAGGTCAAGGCATCCGATCCCATCACTTCATGGCAAATAGATGGGGAAATAAAGGAAACAGTGACAGACTTTATATTCTTGTGCTCCAGAATCACTGCAGATGGTGACTACAGCCATGAAATTAAAAGATGCTTGTTTCTTGGAAGAAAATTATGACCAACCTGGACAGCATATTAAAATGCAGAGACATTACTTTGCTGACAAAGGTCCATCTAGTCAAAGCTATGGTTTTTCCAGTAGTCATGTATGAATGTGAGAGTTGGACTAGAAAGAAAGCTGAGCACCAAAGAATTGATGCTTTTGAACTGTGGTGTTGGAGAAGACTCTTGAGAGTCCCGTGGACGGCAAGATCTAACCAATCAATCATAAAGGAAATCAGTCCTGAATATTCATTGGAAGGACTGATGCTGAAGCTGAAGCTCTAATACTTTGGATGGGAAGAACTGATTCATTGGAAAAGATCCTGATGCTGGGAAAGATTGAAGGCAGGAGCAGAAGGGAACAACAGAGGATGAGATGGTTGGATGGCATCACCGACTCAATAGACATGAGTTTGAGCAGGCTCCGGGAGTTGGTGATGGACAGGGAAGCCTGGCATGCTGTAATCCATGGGGTCACAAAGAGTCAGACATGGCTGAACATCTGAACTGAACTGAGCACTAAGGCCAAGCCTGGAAGGCTTCCTTACTGCCTTTCTCTTTTACGTAACTTTTCTCCCTGTTGAGTTTATACTTAAAATGTCATATTTAAACATTTCTGACTTTCTTCAAGATTTAATTAATTTGTAACAAAGAATTTCCCAATTATAGGGTATTTATCACTTTTTAGAACTAATATAGATCTCTACATGCTCAAGAAAAAAAAGATTCAATATTATTTTCCCTTAATTCCTAAAGAAATTCATTGTTTTGGATATACAATTCTGAGCCATAGCTTTTTTCTTCTGACAGTTAAAAAATGTTGTATCACTACCCTCTGGTCTCCAAGGGTTCTGATAAGATATCCACTGTGTTCTAATTACTTTTCCCCTAAAAATAGTGTCCCTTCTCTCTTTCAAGTTCTTTCTAGATTATTTTCTTTGTTTTTAGTTATCAAAAGATTGAGTATGATGTTTCTTGGTGTGAATTTCTTTTAGGTATTATAATTGTTTCACTGAAAAAAATTGCTCTGTTTCTGTTTTTAAGGAAAAAATGGATATTAGGAAGGAACTGATTATTTCTGCAATGTAATCTGTTTTGTAATCATGTTTGCACCATCTTTTTTTTTTTTTTTTATTCCCCCAGTCTCCTTCCCTCTGGCAACCATCTGTTTGTTCTCAGTCTATGACTATTTCTGTTATATTTGTTCATTTGTTTTTCAGATTACACATATAAGTGAATATATATGGTATTTGTCTTCCTCTGCCTGATTTATTTTACTTAAAATAATACCTTCTAGGACTACCCTTTTGTCACAAATGGTAGGATTTCATTCTTTTTTTTTTTATAGCTGAGTAATATTCCATATGTATACATGTATACACATACATACATATATGTCTAGGACTACATATATGTCTAGACCTTCTAGGACTACCCTTGTTGTCACAAATGATAAGATTTCATCCTTTTTTTTAATAGCTGAGTAATATTCCATACGTATACATGTATACACATACATACATATATGTCATGTCATCCTTATCCATTCATTTGTTGATAGCCACTTAGGTTGCTTCTATGTCTTCCCTGTTGCAAATAATGCTGCTGTGAACATTGGAATGCATGTATCTTTTCAAGTTAGTGCTTTTGTTTCCTTTGGCTATATACCTAGTAGTAAAAATGCTGGATGGTATGGTAGTTCTAGTTTTAATTTTTTGAGGAACCTCCATACAGTTTTCCGTAGTTGTTCAATCAATTGATTCCCACCAATAGCACACTAGCACTCTTTTTTCCACATCCTCGCCAAAACTTGTTTATTGTATTTTTGATGATAGACATTCTGACTGTGTTTAACCATCTTTTATAAATTTTATATTTACATAGTTCCAAGTTTCCAATTCTGTGGTAGATGAAATGCCAAGAGGTTATTCAACCCGGAATGCTTTCAGAAACTCTGTGAACATTCTTTCATATTTTGGTAGACTGAAAAATTTCACTAGTTCTTCAATGTTCCTTGTACTAACACCTTTTGCCATGTAAACTTAAAATGTAATCTTCTACTGTCCTTAGATTCTGGGCTATGCCATGCCAGCTGTTTTGAGCAATTGAATTTGCAGAAATAAAAGTGTACCAGTATTGAACTAGGCTGAAAAGTCTTGTGTGTTTCTGCTTCTCCTCTTTGGTTCTACTCTCAAGATATGCCTGCTGAAAGATGGGAAAAACATAAAGCAGAATTCAGTATCCCAAACTCCTAAAACCAGCCTAAAAAAGCAAATAGCCAAAGGATCCTCAAAGACATTAGCAAATCCAGGCAAGATTAAGTAAGCCTAATAAATTCCCATTTGATTCCAGATATCCAAACAACAACATTTATTTTGCATTATCACTGAAGTTTTGGAATTGTTATTAAGCATTATTAGAACAATTGATAACTGATACATATATGGTAGTTGTTGTTGTTTAGTCACTATGTCATATTCAACTCTTTGTGACCCCAAGGACTGCAGCACAGCAGGCTTCCTTGTTCCTCACTATCTCCTGGAGTTTGCTCAAATTTATGTCCATTGAGTCAGTGATACTTTCAAACCATCTCATCCTCTGCCCCCTGTCCTTCTTTTGCCTTCAGTCTTTCCTAGAATCAGAGTCTTTTCCAACGATTGGCTCTTTGCATCAGGTGGCCAAAGTGTTGGAGCTTCAGCTTCAACAGCACCTCTTCCAATGAGTATTCAGGGTTGATTTTCTTTAGGATTTATTGGCTTGATCTCCTTGCAGTCCAAGGGACTCTCAAGAGTCTTCTCCAGTACCACAATTTGAAAGCATCAATTCTTCAGTGCTCAGCCTTCTTTATGGTTCAACTCTCACATATGTACGTGACTACTGGAAAAAACATAGCTTTGACTGTATGGACCATTACCAGGAAAGTGACATCTCTGCTTTTTAAAATGCTGTCTAGTTTTGTCATAGCTTTTCGTCCAAGGAGGAAGCATTTAATAATTTCATGGCTTCACTCACCACCCACAGTGATTCTGGAGCCGAAGAAAATAAAATCTCCCACTGTTTCCTTTTCATCCCCATTTATTTGCCATGAGTAATGGGACCAGATGTCATGATCTTAGTTTTTTGAACATTGAGTTTTAAGCCAGCTTTTTCACTCTCCTCTTTCACTTTCATCAAGAGGCTCTTTAGTTGTTCTTCGCTTCCTGCCATTAGGGTAGTATCATCTGCCTATCTGAGATTATTGATACTTCTCCCTGAAAATTTGATTCCAGCTTATGATTCATCCATTTTGGCATTTTGCATGATGTATTCTGCATATAAGCTAAATAAGCAAAGTGACCATATACACCCTTGTCATACTCCGTTCCCAATTTTGAACTAGTCTCTTTCATGTCTGGTTCTAACTGTTGCTTTTTGACCCACATAGAAGTTTCTCAGGAGGCAGGTAAAGTGGTCTGGTATTTATTCCCATCTCTTTAACAATTTTCCATAGTTTGCTGTGACCTACACAGTCACCAACAACTACTCTGCCTTCTTGCATTTAAAGAAATGATTTTGGAATGATTTTGGTCACTGCCTCCTGTACAATGTTATGAACTTCCATCCATAGTTCTTCAGGCACCATTTCTACCAGATATAATCCCTGGAATTTATTCATCACCTCCACTGTATAATTATAAAGAATTTGATTTAAGTCATACCTGAATGATCTAGTAGTTTTCCCTACTTTCTTCAATTTAAGTCTGAATTTTGCAATAAGGAGCTCATGATCTGAGCCAGTCAGCTCCAAGTTAGACTTACTTTTGCTGACTGTAAGAGCTTTTCTATCTTCATCTGCAAAGAATATAATCAATCTAATTTTTATATTGACCATCTGGTGATGTTCCTGTGTAATGTTCTCTCTTGTGTTGTTGGAAAAGAGCATTTGCTATAACCAATATGTTCTCTTGACAAAACTGTTAGCCTTTGCCCTGTTTCATTTTGTACTCCAAGGTCAAACTTGCCTGCTACTCCAGGTATCTCTTGACCTCCTACTTTTGCATTCTAATCCCCTAGGACAAAAAGTATGCCTTTTTTTTTGTATTAGTTCTAGAAGATCTTGTGGATCTTCATAGAACCGGTTAAATTCAGCTTCTTCAGCATTTGCAGTTGGGGCATAGACTTGGATTGCTATGATGTTGAGTGGTTTACCTTGGAAACAAACCGAGATCATTTTGTCATTTTGAGAGTGCACTCAAGTACTGCATTTTGGACTGTATTGTTGACTATGAGGGCTACTCCATTTCTTCTAAGGGATTCTTGCCCACAGTAGTAGATATAATGGTTGTCTGCATTAAATTCCTCCATTATCATCTATTTTAGTTCATTGATTGCTAAGATGTCATTGCTCGCTCTTGCCATCTCCTGTTTGTCCACATCCAATTTACCTTGCTTCATGGACCCAGCATTCTAGGTTCCTATGCAATATTATTTTTTATAGCATCAGACTTTGCTTTCAGCACCAGACACATCCACAACTGGGCATCGTTTTCACTTTGGCTCAGCCCTAGTAGCATATTGGACACCTTCTAACCTGGGGGATTCATCTTCCAGTGGAATATCTTTTTGCCTTTTCATACTGTTCATGGGGTTCTTGCAACAAGAATACTGGAGTGGTTTGTCATTCTCTCCTTTACTGGACCACATTTTGTCAGCACTCTCCACTATGACTCGTCTGTCTTGGGTAACTCTGCCAGGCATGGCTCATAGCTTCATTGAGTTATGTCAGTCCCTTCACCATGATAAGGTTGTGACCCATGAAGGGAATACATAAACATATATGGTTATGAATACATATACATGTAAGAGGATACTTAGGCCTATATGGTTAGTATTTGTCTTTATTCATTTGAGCTGCTATAACAAAACATCACAGCCTGGGTGGCTTATGACCAACAGAAACTTCTTTCCCACTGTTCTGGAAGTCTGAAATCAAGAAGCCAGCACAGTGGGGTTCCAGCAAAGGCCTTCTGAGCTGCAGCTGCCTCACAACTTTACTTCCTGATGGAAGTAAAGGGGCAACTTGCTCTCTATCCTCATGACCGAATCGCCCACCAAAGGCCCCACCTCCTAATATCATCTTCTTGGGGGGTTAGGATATTCAACATGTGCTATTCATTCAACATATGAATTTAGAGTTTGCACACAACCATCAGGCCATAGCAGTATTATTTCTTTATTTCTAATAGCAAAACAGATTTGACCTCTTAAAATATTTATTTGGTTATTTCAATTGATGCAATTTGATGCCTTTTTATCTCATCCAAAACTAGTATCGTGCATTTTTTATGGAATTTTCACACCGTGCCTGTAAAGCTATATCTCTGGATGCATACTATTTTTCACATATAATGAAAAATAGAACCATTATTTTTAAATTATATAGTTGGTATCTGTCCTATTTTCTGTGTAAACATCCACAGATTATCAGTTAAGACAGCAAGCCTTTCCTGAAATGATAGTTTTCCCTTTACTGCATTCACAAAAATGAAGGTACCTGACAAATCCCATGTCATTAAAATGAAAAAAATATGCAAAACAGCTTCCCTATTGAGGATTTTTAAATGCATAATATAACTTAAGGGTACATAGAAATGAGATAATAAAATAATTTAATATAAGAACCATGAAGTCCCTAGAGATCAAATTATATATATTTGCATAGGCACAATACACATTCCTAAAGGATATTATGGTAAAAAAAAAACTGGTTTTGGCCATTTAAGAAACGTGTGATATGTAAAATCCTAGGTGGCTTTCTTCTTTCTAGTTTTGAAACTTCTAATACTCTCTCTTCCTTTTTGCTTTTGGGTTCAATAGATTAAAAGGCACTTGGTCATTAAGTACCTTTGAAGATAGTTATGTGCAGATTTGACTTTGGGGTACAAATATACAGGAACAATTTGTTAGCTGGGAAGGTGGTAGTATTAAAGAGTAATACTTGAACAAGAATTGCTGGAGGAGGAATTTCCTACTTCAGACAGGCATCAATAGCAGATGGTAGGATCTACTGGGAAATAAGCACAAGTATTGGGAAGGGGAGTTCTGTATCGTGGCAAATAGAAGATCTGATGCAGCAGAAATCTCTCTCTGGAAACTGAAGTTAAATTGCCCATTAATGTTTTATAAACTCTTTTTTTATGGAAGAGCTA
This sequence comes from Bubalus kerabau, assembly GCF_029407905.1. Classification (NCBI taxonomy): domain Eukaryota; kingdom Metazoa; phylum Chordata; class Mammalia; order Artiodactyla; family Bovidae; genus Bubalus; species Bubalus kerabau. The sequence goes on from NC_073635.1 coordinate 47,357,480, forward strand.
AAAATTAATCAGAAAAGAAGAGGTGTTTTGGATAGTAAGCTTTGCGCAGAACTTTCTCAGGACCTGCTGGAAACAATTGATTATCTCCCTAGAATCTGTAAAATGTGCAAGTTTACAAAGAAACTTTTTATGTGTTTTTTTTTTTTGAGTTTAAGTATTTTTAGATACAACAATGAATAAAATGGTTGAATGTTTTATTGAAGAAAAAAAGACAAATTAAAAAAATAGCATTGACGTTTACTTTTTGTCAGTTACACAGTTTAAGATGTTTACTATTACATGTCAAAATTTCATTATTAATAAATGAAAAATAAATTTATTAAAAATAGATTTTATGAGCATATGGTTGCCAGGGGGAAGGGACAGTTAGGGTTTGGGAAAGTCATATACACACACTGCTATATTTAAAATGGATAACCAACAAGGACCTACTGTATAGCACATGGAACTCTGCTCAATGTTATGTGGCAGCCTGGATGGGAGGGGGACTTGGGGGAAAATGGATACATGTATATATAAGGCTCGGAGAAGGCAATGGCACCCCACTCCAGTACTCTTGCCTGGAAAATCCCATAGATGGAGGAGCCTGGAAGGTTGCAGTCCATGGGGTCTCCAAGAGTCGGACACGACTGAGCAACTTCGCTTTCACTTTTCACTTTCATGCATTGGAGAAGGAAAGGGCAACCCACCCCAGTGTTCTTGCCTGGAGAATCTCAGGGACGGGGGAGCCTGGTGGGCTGCCGTCTGTGGGGTCACACAGAGTCAGACACGACTGAAGTGACTTAGCGTAGCATAGCATATATAAGGCTGAGCCCGTTTGCTCTTCAATGAAATTGTCACAACATTGTTAAATGGCTATGCCATAATACAAAATAAAAAGTTCAAAAAGCTTTTAAAAATTGATTTTTAATGCATATGTAAAATTAATCCAAAAAGATTAAAATATGCTCATCAAATTTTTCCAGAGAACCAGAAAAACCTAAGTACCATTATATGGTCACATGAAGATAACCTTCAAGGAGGTCCAGAGGGTTGCCAATTCCTTCTCCAGGGGATTTTCCCAACCCAGGGATCGAACTAGGGTCTCCTACATTGCAGGCAGATTCTTTACCGTCTGAGCCACCAGGGAAGCCTCACAGAGGTCCACCCTATCAATATTCTAATAAGTTTTTGAACATGTTCAGGTTTTTCCTAGAATTGGAGGGAGTTCTCTAAAATTTCATTTTGAAAGTTCGCTAGGTATTTATTAAGCACCTTATTTTAGGACATAAAAACTAGTTGATACCAATATGCTGAAATACACATATGTATGATTCAGTTCAATTCAGTTCAGTTCAGTCGCTCAGTTGTGTCCTGATTAGCTAGCATCAATTTTTGAGGGCTTAAGAGAAACATTTAGCTTAAACATATAAAAGTAAATTAAATACTTAAAATAATCTGGGAAAATATGTCAAATATCTAACATATAATTGAAGCTGTAATCTAACAAATAGTTCTCCTTATGATCACACATCTGTTATGTATAAAATGGATTTTCTATGAAACCAAGATGAATCTAACACATCATGTTTACTGAAATATGACATATGAAGGAAAAATGAGTGATGGGAACAGGCTTTACAAGTAAAAATCTGTATATAAAATTAATATAAATACTTAAATACCATTATGGGTTGAATATGGATGTGAGAGTTGGACTGTGAAGAAGGCTGAGCACTGAAGAATTGATGCTTTTGAACTGTGGTGTTGGAGAAGACTCTTGAGAGTCCCTTGGACTACAAGGAGATCCAAGCAGTCCATTCTGAAGGAGATCAGCCCTGGGATTTCTTTGGAAGGACTGATGCTAAAGCTGAAACTCCAGTACTTTGGCCACCTCATGCGAAGAGTTGACTCATTGGAAAAGACTCTGATGCTGGGAGGGATTGGGGGCAAGAGGAGAAGGGGACGACAGAGGATGAGATGGCTGGATGGCATCACTGACTCGATGGACGTAAGTCTGAGTGAACTCCGGGAGTTGGTGATGGACAGGGAGGCCTGGCGTGCTGCGATTCATGGGATTGCAAAGAGTCAGACACGACTGAGTGACTGATCTGACCTGATCTGATTTGATGGGTTGAATTATACCAATCCAAATTTGCATGTTGAATCCTAGTCCTCAGTACCTTAGAATGTGACTGCATTTGGAATAGATAAGTTCTTTCTTAAGGTTTTTATGTGATCATAAATTTTTATTTATCCTGGAGAAATTTCTAGGGGTAGAATTCCTGGATCATTTTATAACTATATGTTTGATTTAGAAACTGCTGATGGCAACCCACTCCAGTACTCTTGCCTGGAGGGTCCCATGCACGGAGGAGCCTGATGGGCTGCAGTCCATGGGGGTCGCTGGGGGTTGGACATGACTGAGCGACTTCACTTTCACTTTTCACTTTCATGCATTGGAGAGGGAAATGACAACCCACTCCAGTGTTCTTGCCTGGAGAATCCCAGGGACGGGAGAGCCTGGTGGGCTGCCGTCTATGGGGTTGCACAGAGTCGGACACGACTGAAGCGACTTAGCAGCAGCAGCAGCAGAACTTTTTTCAGAGTGTTTGTACATTTTGATTTTTTCTTTCTTTTTCTTTTTTTATTTTTTAATGATGTAACTAAGGTTAAATAAGGTCAGTTAGGGTGGATGCTAATCTGATATGACCAGTAATCCTACAGGAAATGAAGATAGAGGGAAGACCTGTGAGGCATAGAGAAAAGATGGTTTTCTATAAGCCAAGGAGAATACTCTCAGAAGCCACCAACCCTGCTGACACCTTCATCTTGAACTTCTAGTCTCCAAAATTGTGGGAAAATAAATCCCTCTTGCTTAAGTCACCCATAATATAGTACTTCGGAAAAGGCAATGGCACCCCACTCCAGTACTCTTGCCTGGAAAATCCCATGGATGGAGGAGCCTGGAAGGCTGCAGTTCATGGGGTCGCTGAGGGTCGGACATGACTGAGCGACTTCCTTTTCACTTTCCACTTTCATGCATTGGAGAAGGAAATGACAACCCACTCCAGTGTTCTTGCCTGGAGAATCCCAGGGATGGGGAAGCCTGGTGGGTTACCGTCTATGGGGTTGCACAGAGTCGGACACGACGGAAGCGACTTAGCAATAGAAATAGCAATATAGTACTTTGTTATGAAAGTCCAAGCAAACTAATACAAGTACCATAGACAAAAATTATTTTAACATAGGAAAGCCAGTTTTTGTTACTGTAATAATAATCACATTATGATGTCATAATGATGGCATGACAATATGTTATATTATACATGATGTCTTAGAAAATGCTGTGCTTTCTTCTATATAATTTTCCAACCACTGTTATACTTGGTACACAACCACTTCTGCTATGAAGTTTCTCTACATTTGGATGTAAAAGGAATAATTTACATATATCTTCTTCCCACCCATCCCCACTCTCTGCCCTTTATGTAGCAGCGAGAATGTCTTATTGTCAAAAATGAATTACACATGAAGTCGAAAATAAGGCAAGTGTGTGAATTCAATAGACTTAAAAATCTCTCCATGTTTCCTAAAACTCCCTTGGAGGGAATTTCTCCTTTCTTAATGAGCCAATTGTTTTCATTAACCACTAATTACTTTTTCTAAGCATAGGGGTATATGTGACAAAGATGATGAAATTACATGGGAAAATATTTTACTGATAATTGGGAAATATTATACCAGCCAAAAATAGCAAGCATCCAGGAGATGATTACTTTAAGTTTGTGTAAAAATTTAAGACTTTAGTCTTAAAGTACCATTATTGTACAATGAAGACTAAAGATAAATTTCAATCACATTGTTTTGAAAGCAAGTCACCAAATTCCACTTGTGATATTTACACTAAAATATAGTCCAAATTTCAGTGATTGTAAATATAATCTTTACTGTATTATATTTGTCAAGTGTCAGAGGCTCCCTATATTAATTTATTTAGCCAGTACATATTGGACAACTGACTACCATCTTCTCTGATAGGTACAAAGTAGATTTTGTAGCATCTTGTCTAAGCATTATTGAACAGTATGAAATAAACTGTACTCAAACCACTTTTCAAAGAAAGACAAGCTTTAGGTGAAATAGGAATCGGAAAGCTACTATTTAGTCGAATTTTCAATGTTTCAGAAAACTTTTTCACCTGAGAGGTTGTAAGGGTCATAAAATTTCTTGTGACAGGCATTTAGGAAATACAGGATGCTGATGATTGTAGTCTGGAAACATTCAGATAAACACAAAAGACATGTAAATTGTAGAGCATTTTGAAGAGTCAGCACAATGGTAAAGAGAAAATTAACTAGAAGACAGATCTACCTGCTCTAGGGAAACCTGATAGCAGTCAAAGATCTTCATTGATGATTCAAAATTAGAAGTTTCTCTCACATTCTGCTCTCTCAGCAGAATATTGTCGAACCAGTAGACTAATAAAAGTGCATGATTAAAATGACTGTTTATTTGCAAAGCTAGGAGACTGAAAAATATATCCCTTCCTACATTTTCAAAGTCTCCCCCAGGTCAAATGTTGGCTTAACATTTAGACTTGCATAGTGATTTTTAGAAATCAACCTAATGGCTCAAACAGTAAAGAATCTGCCCGCAGTGCAGGAGACCCGGGTTCGATCCCTGTGTCAGGGATCACTGGATCCCCGGGTCCCTTGGAGAAGGAAATGACAACCCATTACAGTATCCTTGCCTGGAGAATTACACGGACAGAGGAGTCTGATGAGCTACAGTCCATGGGGTTGCAAAGAGTCAGACGCGACTGAGGGACAAACACAACACTTAGAACTCAACTATCAGGTCAGGCATTTTGAAGAGAAATTAAAAATTAAGTTTGTGAATATTCTAAATTAGCATTCAAAAGAAAACACCCAAAAAGAAGATTAAAAGAGAGAGAGAAGTTATTGTGTGTGTAGGATCTGGTAGGTTTGTAAGAAACAGTTGAGTGATAAGTGCCATCAATTCAGCTGGGGAAAAATATTAAGTAACTAAGTTGTCTGGTCATGTGGACATAAAACTGGATTCATTACATAATCCAAATTCATTCTTTAGCTTTGTTTCTACATACAAGGAGGTCAGAGAACATCATTGTTGAGAGTATGGGCTCCAGAGGTAGGCTTTGTGGGTTCAAAAACACTAGCTGGCTAGTTATCTTTGGAAATTTAGCCTAAGACTTGGTTCATTCATCTGTTAAAGGGGAAACAACTAACATTACTCCCTCATCAACTTGCTGAAGAATTAGATGATCAATGTATGTAATGTAATTCATGGAGGGCCTGGTGTAAGTAAACAATTAATATGTGACAACCATAATTATTTACAGCCATCATAATCAAACTAATTTTCATTCACACCTGAAGAAAACAAAATCCTCAAAGGCAAAAAAAAAAAAAAAAAAGCGAAAGATACATGCACTTAAAATGGCAGTACAAAATGGCTTTAATACCTTAAAATTTTCATTCTTGATCTCACAATGACAGAATAGCTTAATGAAATGCCTAGACTAGGAATTAAGAAAGTCATTCTCTATCAGGCAAGAAATTGTAAAGGAACAGAAACACCTAGTATTTTACAACTCTTGGAAGATGTTATTTCTATGTGTGATTAGATACCTTATCCTCCCATTTATAAATTGTCTCATAATCTGTATGGTACTTGAATCTTTTCTTGGAGTTTTCAATTTTAATGACTATGCATTTTATTCTAGAATTAACAATGAGTTCATTTTCAAACTTTCTGTTCTCCCTCCACCAGTTCTAATTTGAAGAATATTAGCTAATTATTTTTCACTCCTTCCTTCCAAAGTATTTGAAATACATAAGACAGGAAAAAAAAGTTCTCTTTTCTAGTCATCATACCAACTCTCAGTACACCCAACTTGTTTTACCATAAAATAGTATTTAGTGATTTTTAAAAAGCACTGGGAGAACTATTCAATGTTTTTTAATCCAAGAAAAATTAAGGACAGCTGTGGAGGCTGGATCCTAGGAAAATGAGGTAAGATTCCAGGTGCTGTCTCTGGCTGCCAGATCTGTAAAACAATATTGTAGTAAAATAAATAAATAGATAGATAAATAAAACATGGCTCTTTTAATTACTAAGCAGGCAAGTTCTGGTAAAAGGTGTGTCAAACCACACATAAGTGCTCACACAACGTAGCTTTTAATTTCCTAACTGTTGTCCATCAGTGTGATGGGTGCCCACAAGATAGAAGATCAGCTGTCTTGGACATAATTGCAGCAGGGGAGTTTTAAGAACTGTAGGTGGTATTATTCTGTCTTATTTCATTTCCTTTATTGTCTTTCAGGATTTTTAAAAGCATGTTTGAGTAAAAAAAAAAAAGTTTAAAATAAATTTCTTGGAAATATTCATTATAGTCCCCTTTCAGTTTCATCACTTCGGGCTGTAGTCAACAACTCTGAACTAAGATAAAGGGTCCATACTTCCTCACAGAGTCCATTTCACTCTGTGTGTGAATCAGCATGTATTTATGTCATATGATTAATTTTTAGGAGTCTTTAACATAAAATAAACAGGAAAATTGAGTCTCTTTGGATCAAAAGATGAGGTCCACAAGGTACCTCATCCATGTATACATGAGGTCAGGTGCACTGGTTTTTAGGCTTCAAGCACAATTCTAAAAATTTCTCAGATCCCATACGGACCATGACTAGGAATCAAGTCATGCTGTAAAGGAATGCTCAGCGTGAGGACTCAGTTTCAGTTGAATAAACAGTTTATTCAAGAAATAATAGACCGGCTTTCTCCAGAAGCCATCAACTGCCTGAAAGCATGGACAGAGAAACAGTATTGTGGTCAAACAAGGCGGACGGCAATATGAATGATAAGGGATTCCATGTATGTGTGTTAATATATGACATTTGTTTTTATCTTTCTGACTTACTATATTCTGTATGACAGACTCTAGGTTCATCCACATCACTACAAGTGACCCAATTTCAGTCCTTTTTATGGCTGAGTAATAGTCCATTATATATATATATATATATATATAAGCTGATTCAAGTTATTGTACACCAAAACCTAATACAACATTGTGAAGCAGTTATCCTCCAATTAAATAAAAAAGATAAGGGAAAGAGGGCATTAGGAAGGAAGGTTAACAGCTTTGTAAAAGATTGGCCATGAGTCAGTGAAGGAAAGGAAAGCAGACTGTGGAGAAGGGTGATGATCGCTAAGATTCTAGGAAGTGCATGGAGGGATTGAAATCAGGATAAACAAGCACTTAAAAACAACAACAGGGATTTTGAGAATTCAAGGAAGAGATTATTTTAAGATGCAAGATTTTGGAAAATGTTCTGAATGATTATGTCAAGATGATGGTTTTGCTTAGTGAAAACCACCACAGAATAAAAGTGAGAGTGGCTAAATTAAGGAGATGAAGGAAAAGTGAGGTACAGGTGCTGGAAATATCATCTATGTGTGTATTGAAAATGATGTTGGGGAAAGAGGTGTAGAGAAAAGACTATAATCTAGGCTCTGCAACAATGTAAGACATTGGAAATTCATCCCAGATCCTTACTAACCAAAAGGGGGACCAAGGAAGAATATTAAAAATGGATCACGTGAACTTTAAAGAACAAAGCTGGAAGAATAAGGGTCAGGGATTAATTCCAAGACATTTCTCTCTCTGCTTCTTCTGCTACTGGCCTCTCTCCTATTAGGGGAAGCACACTGATTGAAACTGCCCATCCTGGCCAGACACCATAGTAACCATTTGCATGAGTTGTTTTATGACAGGAGATCCTGGTAAGGAATACGGAACTAATAAGCCACCACCAACTGGAAGAGTTCGGAAAAAGTCGAAAGGAGACACTTCCCAGAATCCCTCTCGCTAGCATCCATCTTGGCTGAGCAATGAGTGCGCCACCAGGAAAGACTCTGAATTAGAATAATTGGCCAAAGACCACCCGGGAACTAATCCCATCACCATAAAACCTGAGACTTCGAGCCATGCAGCGGAGCTGTTCTCCTGGGTTCTCTTACCCTACTGCTCGCCACCCTGGTGCCCTTTCCCAATAAAATCTCTTGCTTTGTCAGCAGATGTGTCTCCTTGGACAATTCATTTCTGAGTGTTAGACAAGAGCCCAGTTTTGGGCCCTGGAAGGGGTCCCCCTTACTGCAACACTCCTAACCAGCTGAAGATTCTTGACATTCAAGTTTTAGTCACTCAGTCATGTCCAACTCTTTGCAACCCCATGGACTGTAGACCTCCAGGCTCCTCTGTCCATGGGATTCTCCAGGCAAGAATACTGGAGTGGGTTGCTATTCCCTTCTCTAGGCTCATCTTCAGGACCCAGCGATCAAACCTGCATCTCCTGCATTGCTGACAGATTGTTTAAAGTAGAGATTCTTGACCTCAAACCTGCTTCTTTAGATTAGAGGACATATGAGTAAACATTCTCACCAAATGACACTGCTGAAATGAGCTATGTTACCTGGTAAGTAAGAGCATTATTTTTAAATCACCTTCTACCTTCTCATGCTAACTCTCAAATTAGTTAATTTTCTATTTGGAGGGTTCTGATATCCTAGATTCAAAAAAGATATCAGAGTTTGGAGCGGGAGGAATACTAAAACAAGAGCAAAAGAACCTTGGGGATATTTATCTTGGTTTCCTAAGGCTATCGTGATAAAAGACTACCACAAACTAGATGGTGTAAAACAATAGAAATATGTTTTCTCACAGTTCTGTAGACTAGAAGTCAAAAATCCAGGTGTCAGTGCAACACGAGAGTTGAGGTAGGATCTTTTCCTACCTCTTCTAGCTTCTGCTCCTGGATGGCAATCCTTGGCTTTCCTGGAGTTGTGCCTGCATCACTTCAATCTTTGCCTCTATCATCATATGGCTTTCTGTGTGTCTGTGTCTGAGGCCAAATTTCCTGGTTTTATGAGGACACCAGTCATACTGGATTAAGGGCCCATTCTAATTTCAGTATGACCTGTGCTATCATAATTTATAGTAGGAAATATATATTTGGTGTTTGATCCCTACTCTGGCAGAGCTACTGAGACCCTTGGAATTCCCCATGCTAAAAAAGATTTTTAAAGCCTTTTGTTATGTAATGAGGTGACTTTTAGACCACACCTAAGGATGGATGCTGGTTGCCAGAAGACCCAACCTTGTAATTGAAGAGCTGGAACTTTCAGTCCCACTGCCCAACTTCCAGGGGGGAGAAAAGGGCTGCAGATTCAATCAATCACCAATGGCTATTGATTTAATCCACCATGACTATGCATGAAACCTCAATAAAACCCCCAAAAGACAGGACTTGGAGAGCTTCTGGGTTGGTGAACACTGGCAGGTTTGGGGAGCATGGTGTGGCTGGAGAGGACATAGAAGCTTCACACCCTCTCCTATACCTTGCCCTGTGTGTCTTATCCATCTGGCTGTTTCTGTTATATCCTTTTACAATACACTGGTAATCTAGTAAGTAAAATGTTTCTCTGAGTTCTTTAAGCCACTATGGCGTATTAACAGATCCAAGGAGGTGATTATAGGAACCTCTGATCTAAAACTCATTGGTCAGAAGCACAGGTGACATCCTGGACTTTTGATTGGAGTCTAAAGTGTGTGTGTATGTTGGGAGGGAGCAGTCTTGTGGGACTGAACTCTTAACCTGTGGGATATGATGCTATCTCAGGATAGATAGTGTCAGAATTGAGTTGAGTTGGAGAACACCCAGCTGTGTCTGGAGAATTAATGGAGGGATGCAGAAAACACTATAGTTGGGTGCAGAATTCTTAGACCCCCATCTTACCTAATTATATCTGCAAAGACTCTATTTCCAAATAAGATCACATTCTGAGGTGCTGGAAGTAGGACTTCAACAGATATTTTGAAGGAACACAATTCAACTCATAGCAGCATATTAGGAAAGCAACCTCACAGGCCAGACTGGCGAGCAAGGAGAAGGCATGGAGAAGCAAATGAGTGTCAGCCCATGTTGTCCTTCCTGTATAATAGAGCATCACAAACTAATGGTGAGATTTGAAATTGAGAAATGTTACTAAAAGGGTAGGATACATGCAGAAAATGGGATAAGATAATGCAAACTATAACCAAAACTAAAATCAGAAATTAAAAAAAAAAGAAAAAAACAAAAAGAAGAATCAAATTTTATGTATTTTAATTAGAAATTAGAGCAAGTATGTCAATTTAATTAAATGTTCAGATGTTCCATAAGTATGTCTGATTGCTAATCTGTGTTAGTCCAGTCACACAGCATGATAGGTAAGAACAAGCTCTGGAGCCAGGATGCTTGGCATGAAAACTGTCCCATTACCTTTTAGCTGTGAGAACTCAGGCAAGTTTCCTGCTACTCAATTTGCTTATCTGAAAAATTAGTGACTATCACATAAGATCTTTGTGAAGATTAATTATGTTAACCTATGTAATCTGTATCTGGCTCATAGGAAGTGTTGAAAATATATTAATTATCTATATATTTTTTATTTTAATTGACTGAGTACCTCATTTTCATAAATAAAATTCTTGAATTATATTAACTTAAATATAACTATGGTCTTCCCAGGTGGCTCTCGTGGTAAAGAACCTCCCTGCCAATGCAGGAGACATGAGATGAAAGTTTGATCCCTGGGTCAGGAAGATCCCCTGGAGGAAGGCACAGCAATCCACTCCAATATTCTTGTGGAGAATCTCATGGACAGAGGAGCCTGCCAGGCTATGGTCGATTGGATAGCAAAGAGTTGGACATGACCGAAGCAACTTAGAAGCAGCAGCAAATATAACAAAAGTGAATACAATTAAGTTGTTAAATTCTATTACAGCTTAAAGTCTTCTATTAAGCATGTAGGGTAGCTTTTCTGTTTTTTATGAAAAATAGTGGGTTGTGTTTTTTTTTTGCAGAGGTTTGAAAGAAATTGCTTTATTACATAGCTTCTCCATTAAAAACCTAGAATGTGGCATTTATTAAAAGATACTTAGCCTTTTCATGTACTTTAAGAATCCTGCCTTTTTTGTCTGTTATATTATGTATTCTAAGTGATCAAAATAATAGTAAACATTAGTAAGATAATACTGATCATTTACTATCATTTGACCAAGCTCATTGTAGGCATTTCCTCATTAAATCTGCAAAACAGCCCCATTGCATTATATATGCTGGTGGTGGTGGTGGCTTAGTCCCTCAGTTGTGTCAGACTCTTGCAACCCCATGAACTGTAGCCTGACAGGCTCCTCTGTCCATGGGATTCTCTAGGCAAGAATACTGGAGTGGGTTGCCATTTCTTCTCCAGGGCATCTTCCAGACCCAGGAATCCAACCCCTGCCTCCTGCATTGCAGGAGATCTCCTGCATTGCAAGGGGATTCTTTACCACTGAGCCATCAGGGAAGCCCTGTGCTATATATCTCTTAATGTTAATCTCTCTTTAACTCTGTTTTTGAAGTGAGATCAGTGAAGCACAGAGTGCTTTGGTAATTTTCCCAGCATCATACTAGCAAGTGGTTTAGTGAGAACTCAAGCCAGTTTTGGGCTTCCCAGGTAGCACTAGTGGTAAAGAACCTGCCTGCCAGTGCAGGAGACATAAGAGACACAGGTTCGATCCCTGGGTTGGGAAGATCCCCTGGAGGAGGGCATGACAACCCACTCCAGTATTCTTGCCTGGAGAATCCCATGGACAAATGGAGCCTGGCAGGCTACAGTCCATAGGATTGCAAAGAGTTAGGCAAACCAGTTTTATTTGATAAGAAAGTCTGGAATCTTAGTCTCTTTGCTTTATTAACAGGCCATTTGTGGGCCTCATTTTTATACACAGAGATTTTTAAAGAAATGAAATATATGGACAATTCAAAAGTTGTTTCTAAAATCATCCTTTTTCTGAAGTTTTTTAATCAGATAACCACAGGACTAAAATATGTTTTATGAGCATAATTTATTTTTAGTATATCTAGAAATCATATTAAGTGAAATTATTAGTTCCTCTGTAAGGATTTCTCATTAAAAAGAAATTCTTCCCTTTCAGAAACATTTAAAGAGCAACCACTGGCAATGACAAACCCTATTCATATTATTACCTTATAAAGTAAAGCCTTGCTCTAGAAAATTTTCTAAGTCAAAAGGCCAAAAGTATTGTCTTCTTGTCTTTACTTTTGCAGTGTTTTTTATCTCAATAAACCATGAAACAACACCCTTGAACCGCACCTTCCATGGAACTTTAATACCTGTTCTCTTTCAGATTTGTTTAGAATTGCTTTCTACCTCTGTCTCTGAGCACATGCTGATTAAAATGTTTTAATTAAAACTATGACTACTACAGAAAAATTATTGAGCAATTCTTCAGGATGAAAATGCTTAGTGTTGGAAGACTAATTCCACTGTTCATGTTTCTACTGAGCAATATTTTCTAAAAGGTTAACCTTTGTGTTGTGTAATATTGGATTTAGTCCCAACAGCTTGAAGGTATTGTTTTTAAAACAAGGCCAAGCAAGCAGAAAAGTTTGTATGATGATACAGATTTGATCAGCTCTTAAACAAAACAAGTTCAGCCAGGTTGGTCTGTGCAGTTATTCTAGAACTGAATCCTATGACTTTCTTCCACAGTCATCACGCTGAGAAAGAGTGAATTTTGTTATATTTCAAAACTGTTTTTAGAAGGAAGAGGCGACGCGATGGCCTGGGTCAGTGTCTGCAGCCTGCAAACACTGGAGACACACTGGGATGAAAGCCAAGTTCCTTAGAACTGTAGCACAGAGAAGAGTTTCACTAACAGAAGTCAGTAAGATCACTTCTTAATAAGAATGAGCTCCTGTTTCCTGCTTGATGAAGCTCTCTGCAACATAAAAAGCCTTACTACTTCCTTTTGAAGGGTTCTCCTCATTGCCTGATACCGCCCTCCTGTTCGCAATGCAAAATCCCGGGAGGACCATCTTGGGACAACCTGGGGGATTCATTATGTTTGATGCTCCTAATCAAGGATCAGACTTTAACCCAGCCAGCCATTCACATGAACTACAGAGTGGCCTGTTTAAAACCTGTTTTGTTTTTTCACAAAAGCAGAAATCCATAAACTGAGTTCAGTCCTGTGCTTCTCAAACGGTAATGTATATACAAATACCCTGGGGATTTTACTCAAATGTAGTAGGTCTGTGCTGAAGCCTGAGGTTCTGAACTTCTATCAAACTTTAGGCAATGATGATGCTGTTGGTCAATGGATCAAGCAATGGATGTTAGTCTCTTATCTTTTTAGGCAAGACGATGACTTTGTCACACTAGCCAGATAACAAGCTGCCCTGATTTTAAGGAAATTATCTATAGATTGGACATTTCCCCCCTAATTCAAATTCAACAAACCCAGAAGGAGGACTAAATTCTTTATTATAGTTACACTACTTCTTCCATAAAACAGCTTGTAGCAGTTTTCCTGCCTTCTACCTCATGGCTTTCTATTCTTCAGTGTGACTGTGCTTGTCATCTATCTCCTGGTTATCTATTTTTTATATAGCACTGTTTTTCTGTTAATCACAGACTCCTAATATTTCCTTTCTTCATCTCTCTCCTTTGGTAACCATACGTTTGTTTTCTATGTCTATAGGTCTATTTCTGTTTTGTAAATAAATTCATTTTGCTTAGATTCTACATATAAGTGATATCATATGATATTTGTCTTTTTCTGTCTGGTTTACTTCTTGATGATAATCTCTAGGTCCATCCATGTTGCTGCAAATGGCATTCTTTCTTATGAATGAATTCTTTCTTATGGCCAAGTAATATTCCATCACACACACACACACAGCACATCTACTATGTGATCCAGGGATCTCACTATCTCACTTCTGGGCATATATTCAAAGAAATATATGATAATTCAAAAAGATACATGCACCCCAACGTTCACTACAGCACTATTTACAATAGCCGAGATATGGAAGCAACCTAAATGCCCATCAATAGATGAACAGATAAAGACTGATATTAAGATGCCCATCTTTTATTTCACCCAGAGCAATCTGAATTCAGTCGGTCAGGGTTTAGTCTCATTGGGAATACATTCCCTTCAAACATTCACTGGAGGCTTCTAATGCTCCTTCCTAGATCAGCTGTCCCGCTGAGGATTTCCAGAGCTGTCAGCCTCTGTTCTTTTATCATGACCACTTTGGAGACTAAACAACTGTGCAAAGAACTTTGGCCATGACTTTGAGAGTCTATAGCAGACAATTCTATACTCAGTAGAGGGAAAGACAATCAGCATCATTGTCCCAGAGCCCTAATTACGTAGACAAACTTGTACCAACTAATTCAACTTAATGTTGCTTCATTGAGTTATGTCACTTCATTAATGTTCATAGATACCTTTGAAGTTACAGCTGGATACTACATGCCAGGAAGCATTAGAAATGTGGAAAGGATCATTTTGTAGCTTTTACAAGCTTTACAGTACCATTTAAAAACATTAAAGTATACATTCCCTCCCAACCTAGAGTATAGAGTGTATTATTAGTCTATAAAATCAATATCTCTGAGTTTTGAAGAATGCCAATTAAAGGAAAAAATATTTTTCCTGTTTTAAATAATTTGTAAGAGTGTTTGAAATAATGTGTAAGTGTGCTTGAAACTAAATATTAAAAAAACTAAGATCATGGCATTGCGCCCCATTACTTCATGGCAAATAGAAGGGGAAAAGGTGGAAGTAGCGACAGATTTCCTCTTCTTGGGCTCTAAAATCACTGCAGATGGTGACTGCAGCCATGAAATTAGAAGACGATTGTTTTTTGGCAAGAAACCTATGACAAACCTAGAAAGTGTGTTGAAAAGCTGAGATACTACTCTGCCGACAAAGGTCCATACAGTCAAGCTATAGTCTTCCCAGTGGTCACGTACAGTTGTGAGAGCTGGAACGTAAAGAAGGCACAATGCCAAAGAATTGATGCTTTTGAACTGTGGTGCTGGAGAAGACTCCTGAGAGTCCCTTGGACAGCAAGGAGATCAAACCAGTCAATCTTAAGGGAAATCAACACTGAATACTCATTTGAAGGACTGATGCTGAAGCTGAAGCTCTGGTATTTTGGTCATCAGATGTGAACAGCCAACTCATTGGAAAAGTCCCTGATCCTGGGAAATATCAAGGGCAGAAGGAGAAGAGGACATCATACAATGAGATGGCTGGATGTCATCACCAAAGCAATGGACATGAACTTGGGCAAGCTTTGGGAGAAGATGAGGGACAGGGAGGACTGATGTCCATAGGGTTGCAGAGTTGGATGTGACTGGGGGACAGAATAGAAAGTGTGCTTGAGCTTCTGTAATGAGGCATTTGTTTTGCAATAATGTTATAATATTGTTAGAATTAGATATTCTCTGTGATATTCATAGATCTCAAATTATCTTATTAAAACGGTAATTTGTGATAAAAATTTAAATAACAGATTTTTCCAAATAATGAATATAATATCACTTCCAAAACTCCTGCTTCTAATTTGAAGTACTGTGGCTCGGAAATTATCCAGTTAAAAAACATGCTAATGATTAAGAAACTCTTAATGACTAAGAGACCTCCTATGAAACTAACAAGGGCATTTTAGTGGATGAGCTGACTAGCTGGAGAGGACTTGCTATCCACTGAAGCATGAAACTTCCAAAGGAAACCCCCCCACAACATCCCTTTCATCCACAGGGTTTATTCCAGAGGATCATTGGTAGTTCTAATAGGCTGTGAGAGGAAGACAGGAACGAAATCCCATCAGGTAGGATCAGCTTACATTATTTAAAGCTCAATATTTATCACAAATTCATGGGGTCCTGAGATTATTGACTTTTGAAGAATAAGATTTTCATAATTTAAGGAGTCATGCAGATTTTCTGCATGAAATGTAGCCTTGCAAGTGGTTTTACATGAGAAGCTAAAAAGTACCAATTAACAGAAGCAGTAAAAAAAAAAAAAAAAAAAGACACATCCATATACTCACAGTATATACCTGGAAGGAATTATCATATATTAACATTTTAAGGTTAAAAGTAGCATGTCTGGTTCTCAGCCAAAACACAATTTTTATATTCATTTTAGAATTAAGAAAATGACACATAATCTTTATTGTTTCTTATACACTTTGGGAATGTGAGAAAAACATATTTTTAATCTCTTTTCCTGATGCCAAATTTGTACTTGTAAGTAGTAAACTTCATTGAGTACACACCCAGAGTTTCTCCGGATCTCTCCAGATTGGTACTACAGTGTCACAAAAAGAGTATGACTGAAATTTCACTGGTTCTGCCACCCCTAAAGCAGCCCTTGCTACCCAGGGAAGTCTTTGGATTGCCAGGCATTGGTCTCTTCTCTTGGGTCTCGTGATCTGTGCCTTTTTTTTTTTTTCGCCCTGTTCCATTAGAAGGCTTCCCTGGTGGTGGTAAAGAATTTGGCTGCCGATGTAGGAAATGCATGAGACGAGTGTTCGATCCCTGGGTTGGAAAGATCCTCTGGAGAAGGAAATGGCTACGCACTCCAGTATTCTTGCCTGGAGAATCCCATGGACAGAGGAATATGGCGGGCTGTAGTCCATGGGGTTGCGAAGAGTCAGATACACAGAGCGACTGAGCATGCACACACACACACACACACACACACTAGAGTGTCAGGGCAATGCAAAAGAGATCTGGAAAATGATGTCTTCACCCAAGAATTCCCAAGTAACAGGAAAATAACCCCTCAGCTCGAGTGTGGTAGGCAGTCCCCAGCACTGGGAGCAGTACTTCATCTACCTCTGGCTCTGCCAACCTCACTTCCAACTTTTCCTCAAGGCAACTAGGACAACCAGAAATGTCTCTGGGAGCCCCTGTTTCTTTTAGTCACAAGGAAAAACTATCTTTTATACTAATAGGTACAAAATGACCCCTTAAAGAAATTAACCCACCAAATAATCAAAGTAGGATATCGCTCAGTGTAAAATACATGCTTTGTATCGGTTCAGCATGACTCAAAGGAAATCTACAAATAGAGATTATTTAATACAATATCTGTGTGCTGCAGTCCATGGGGTCGCAAAGAGTCAGGCATGATGAATACATCTAATTTTGAATATCAATAGTAAAAATTTTTGTTTACTTAGATTCTTTTCAAAATACCTATACATACAAACATATGTTAAATTTTATAAATAAATTTAAGTTACATGATTGAATATATGTCATTTTCACATTCTCATAGCTCTGTAACATGGGATTATAATGTGAGATATAAAAGAAATGCATAAAAATGCAATCAGAACTTACAGAATGCAGTAGTTAACTCTGGAAATCAAGGAATGCTTCACCATAAAGACACCATTTGTGTTAGGGTTTGGATGATAAATAGGAGCTTCAAAAGAGAAAAAAATTTTGGGGTGGTCTGGGTAGGGAGAAGGAGGGGGGAACGGGAGTGTAAAGGTACACGTGGCTTATGAAGATATTTTAACCCTGGGATTTTCCAAAGCCAAATAAAGATTTTCCAGCAGTTAGTTTACTTTGTAAAGCAAATAGGTGGAATATGAGTGGAAGAAAAGAAATCGTAAAGTGAGAAGGAGGAAATGCCACTCCAAAGGAGCATCCCTGAACTCCTGACCACCATGGACAACAGGCCCTCAGGAACATGTGGACTGTACTTCAGATTTGTCATCTCAGCACAGAGCTCTATTTACTGCCCTCCAAAAGTCAATGTTGTGCAAGGTGTCTTAACTCCCTTGGATAAACAGATTCCCCTGGGTTCCTCAAGTGCAGGTAGCAGAGAAACCTCAGGGTGAGAAATGAGAGAGATTCTGGGCAGTGGAGTGAGATGTCAGGGGATAACTGCACAACTGGTTACTGCGATGGAGTAAAATATCAGATCAAAGGAATGTAAGGCTGAGAGACTATATATCAGTAATGTGTGTGTAAAACTCAGAGAGAAAATCTAAAAAGTTAGATTGTGGGTATACTGTGAAGGAGCAAAAAAAAAAAAAAATGCTTTGTGAAAGCAGCTAGATGCTGTAGTCAATAAGATGATCAAAGGTTTTGAGAGAGAAAACTGACTCAATTATACTTGTGGTTTAATGAGATAACGCTGGTATTGGTAGTTGTTTATTTTTGGCAAATGTATGGAACTTTCTTCATGCCAAGCATTATGCTAATTTTTTAGTGTATTGTGAAAAACAAGAGGAGCAAGATGATCCTGCCTTCCCAGGTCTTCCAGCCTGTAGAGAAAGAGAAATTCACAAGCCATTGCAATAAACCAGGATAAGTCTTAGAACAGGACATATGGGTGCCATTGGAGCCCACAGCAGAAGTCCTTGGAGTAGGCTTGGAGTTCAGAGTAGGCTTTCTAGCACAGCTGACATTAACCTGATATTGAAGGGTGAGTGGAGTCGGCTATATGAAAATGGAAAAGAGGAACAGCCCAGGGGGACGGGCATTGCCAGAAGGAACAGAGGGAAACAAGCATGGTGAGTTCAAGAAAGGTGGAAGCAGGGGTGTTAAGAGTGGCATATGCCTGAGAAGGTGCTGTGAGATGCCTGGAGAGGTAGAGAAGGACCAGTTTGTACAACACTTTTGAAAATTATTTTTTTAAAAAAGTCAAGAATTACTGAATTATATGAACAAAAATGTTGTGAATCATCTTTGTTCTTTAGTCCAAATAAATTAACTTTTATTTGGATTTTGCCTAGGCATTCCAAGCCATATTTTCAACAAATTGACTTTTGGCAGATAGAATGGAGCCAGTTTTCTCAGTTCAGAGCTCACCAGAGTAGACACGCATACAGCCACCTCACAGCCTGGGCTTCCTCCTCCATGCCTGGGATCACAAAGTACATGATGGTAAATGGCATCACATCAGACTCAGGAAAAGATGCTGAAATTTTTATAATAATTTTGAAAGACCCCTTCAATCTGTCCACTCTTTTGTTCCTTCTTTCATCCCACATA
The DNA here is from genome assembly GCF_029407905.1 of Bubalus kerabau. Taxonomy (NCBI): domain Eukaryota; kingdom Metazoa; phylum Chordata; class Mammalia; order Artiodactyla; family Bovidae; genus Bubalus; species Bubalus kerabau. The sequence goes on from NC_073635.1 coordinate 47,376,431, forward strand.
ACAAGCAGGCCCGGCTTCTTCTATATTTATCTGTTTTATCCTCTTTGTTGTGCATCTATAAATAGAATAAATCTGCTCTTTTCCTGGTGACTCTGGGTGTTTGTTGTCTACTTCTGTCTTTCCTGAGGGAAAAATATGACACACAACTCAGACAGAAAATGTCTCTCTGCTACATTTTAGAACCATTAGAAATTCACAGAGGGTCACGTGGAAGAGAAGACTGTTTGCTTTTCATCGACTGTAGTTTACAAGAGCAAACGCAATGTTCCAGGAATGTTGGAAATGCATGTGATGCTAAATTTGAGGTCATTCTCTCACTTGTCAGAACATGGCTTCCAGTCCAAAGTTCCAAAACTATAGAGGCCTGTGAAATTCTTGGAGAGTTTCCAAGGAGAGCAATGAAAGTGATAAAGGATTTGAAGGCTCATATCTTTGAGGGAAGGCTAAAAGAACAAGAATTATTTCTCCTCTAAATGAGAAGTCAGAGATAATTTAACAATCTTCAAGAATATGAAAGGTTTTATGGGTAGAGCAATGGTGTCCAAATCTAGGGAAGTTTGAGCAGTGGGGCCTGGGCATAGTGAAGGCCTGCTGACGGAGGGGGCTGCTGTGTTTTGGCAAGGGGTATTTCACTGCAGAAAACCCTTCTTCTGAGGCCCAGAAGGTTCACTATTACTAGCAGGGAGGTGTCATGTACTGCCTCGCATGAGCACTGGGGTAAAATAAATGACTTCTAAAAATCTCTAAATTCAGTAGTTTTCAGGTTTTTAAAAGGTCTTCCATTTGAAGGGACTCTAAGGGCAAATAAATTATTGACCAAGACTTTATTCTTACACTTTCTAGAAATAGTAACACATCCTGATTATATCCTGGTAATATGTGCAAGCAGAATTCCAGAAGCTCTTATCATGTTACCAGTTTACCAGTCTTATATATAATTATGTACAATACACATATGCACAATATATACATGATACACAATCATCATGTTGTATTTCTATAGTACTTACAAAAATGTTTCTATCCCTATATTCTCTAGGTCATCTCTATTCCTCTGATCTCTTACAATCTGATGAGATACTGTTGTCCTGAACCATCTCAGTCTTTCACTCTCAAAAACTGAGGATGATAAATATATGGTCTAATAATTCAGGTGAAATAGACATTCTTCCATTTCAGAAGCAGAATCTATGCAGAGAGACACCTGCACATTTTGAGAAGTATACGAAGTTATAATTTTATGACAGACAGCAGCATAGCATTCCATTTACAATCTTTTTACAAAGGTGGATGATAACAGAAGCTAGGACAATACAATAAAATACTATGTCTGCAATAAAAAGTCAGACTTCACTCTTCTGAAATGGGCTCATGCAGATCACTATATCTCTGTTTACGGGGGATTTTAAGATAGTCACAAAACAAAACTGCCAAGCATGAAAGAATAATTCCTTTAACAGCTGTTCAGGAAGGTCAAAAACACAGAAACTACTGAAGGTTACAAAAGTATAGCTAGAACTCTTGGGAGTTGAGCTCCATCGCAATGGAAATTTCAGAATCATCTTCTGGTTGTGCCCGCCAGATGTGAGCATGCTTGTTGATTGTTTGCAAGATGTTTAGAGTCCAGTTCTGCCGGCTGACTTTCCACCTCCTGCCATCGCGACTGAGGGGACAGAGTTCATAAATAAAAGCACACATGTCTCTGATGCTTCATTCAAAAGAGAAACACAGATCAATAGGAACGATCTGACACCAATATCCCAATTTCTGTCCAGACACCAGCAATAGGAAGGCGATTGTCCACAATCTTGAAAATTTGTTCTCCAAATGCACTATTGACAGAAAAGCTGGACATAATAAGAAGTCAAATGAAGCTGAATAAATACCTGTACTGAGGGCCAGACGTGAAAACTACATTTGATGAAAAATAACCAAAAGGGGGAAAAAAATATAGATCAAAAGGTCATCATATGAAACATTGCTGTTTTTGTGGTTCGTGACTCTGGATTGAAATATAAAATCAGCCTAAAGTCAGACTTGTTTTTCTTTTGCTATTTAAGTTGAATAGATTTCTCTCTACTTTTGAACTGATAGAGCTTTGCCTGTCTTACTTTAAAAAAAAATTCTCAATGAAAACCAAATTTTATGAAATATAAGGAATGAGGTAGTGCAATTTTGACTTTGAAGTCATCTTGGGGAACTCCCAATGTAAACAGTTTCTGCAATTCCATTTAAGAGCATAGAAGTGATTAAAAGAGAAATCCATATTAGTCGGTGTACTGTGACCATGAACATCTTTGTCAAGGTGGGTCCTTGAGTTCCTTATTTGTTAACCTCATCTGATGTTGAATTTCACAGGTTCTGTGTTGTTCTTTCTAGCAGTCCAGCATTACCTCAATATTCTGAAAGCTTCAATGACTTCATACTGGTAAAACCATATTTGATTACTTTTGTTAATAAAAAGAATAAAGGTGTGTTTGGACTGTAAAAATTGCTTCTCATGTGAACAAATGGTAACAAAACACAACTTCGCACAGATCCTGCTTACAATCTGGAATTTTTCTCTGTGAGAGGGCTGCTAACTTACAAAGCAAAAACCAGCACTGAAGGAAATTAGTCAAGCTTTGACAGAAATGATTTTAAATTCCTCAGGTGGAGCAATCTAGAAATGTCCTGTTATAAAATGTCCTCTCTGAATAAAAAAAAAAGTAAACAATATAAGTGAAGGACTTGAAACACTTTCACACTTGACAAATTTCTTAATCCTAAGAAATCACCATTTCAAATATCATGCCCATTTTGGGGATAAGGAATATTGAGCTAATTTATTGAAAGTCACCTAGGTCCTCTAATTTGAGCCCCACAAAAATTGCTTACTCAAACTTACATGTATATTCAGAGAATGGTCAATCTGAGCATGCCCTGTCACAAAGATGCATTGGCAACAGACAGTATTTCCCCCCTTGAAACACTGTGATAAAGAGAATTTGTCTTCCTAGGAAAGTTCTGTATGTATTCTTTTCCAAAAGAACAGTTATAGTTCTAATAATTTCTACCATGATGCATCTGAAAGAAAATGCATTTGATGCCTCTTTTGGGGCACAGGAATATACCCTAAGGGTCAATTTCTCCCTTCATTCATGTGAAGGGAGAACAGTGGAAACAGGAACCCTACTAATTCCACCCGAGCTCTAACAGACTAGAGTTCACGGGAGGGGCTCCCTGAAGAATATTTGAATTACAATGTTGTGTTAATTATTGTTGTCCCGAAAAGTGACTCAGTATACATTTTTTTTTCATGTTCTTTTCCATCATGGTCTATCACAGGATATTGAATATGGTTTCCTGTGCCTTACAGTAGGACCTTGTTGTTTATCTATTCTTTATATGCCAGTTTTCATCTGCTATCCCAAACTCCAATCCAGTGGAGTTTGGGATAACTCTCCAATAACACCCCATGGCTGAGTGTTATTCCATTGTATATATATACCACATTTTCTTTATCCACTCATCTGTCAATGGACGTTTAGAGTTCACTTTTCTCCACACCCTCTTAAGAATGTATTGTCTGTAGACTTTTTAATGGTGACAGCTCAAGTAGGCAAACAGGAAGAGAACAAATACTTCCTACCTCTGCTTTTTCTTCTACTCAGGCCCTCAACAGATTGGATGATACTCATTCACGCTGGGAGGGTCGTCTATTTGAGTGCCCAGATTCAAATGCTAATCTCAAACAGAAAACATTCTCACAGATGTACCCAGAGTTCAATTCAGTTCAGTTACACTGTCTTATCCAACACTTTGCTAGTGTGTGCGATGAGTACAATTGTTCGGTAGTCTGAACACTCTTTGGCATTGCCCTTCTTTGGGATTGGAATGAAAACTGACTTTTTCCAGTCCTGTGGCCACTGCTGAGTTTTCCAAATTTGCTGGCAGAATGAGTGCAACACTTTCACAGAATCCTCTTTCAGGATTTGAAATAGCTCACCTGGAATTCCATCACCTCCACTAGCTTTGTTTGTAGAGATGCTTTCCTAAGGCCCACTTGATTTTGCATTCAAGGATGTCTGGCTCTAGGTGAGTGATCACACCATCATGGTTATCTTTAAAAAAGATCATGAAGATCTTTGATGTATAGTTTCTGTGTATTTTTGCCACCTCTTCTTAATATCTCCTGCTTCTGTTAGGTCCATACCACTTCTGTCCATTACTATGCCCATCTTTCTTTGAAATGTTCCCTTGGTATCTCTAATTTTCTTGAAGAGATCTCTAGTCTTATCCATTCTATTGTTTTACTCTATTTCTTTGCACTGATCACTGAGGAAGGCTTTCTTATCTCTCCAGCTATTCTTTGGAACTCTGCATTCCAATGGCTATATCTTTCCTTTCCTCCTTTGCGTTTAGTTTCTCTTCTTTTCTCAGCTATTTGAAAGACCACCTCAGACAACCATTTTCCTTTTTTTGTATTTCTTTTTCTTGGAGACGGTCTCAATCACTGCCTCCTGTACAATGTCATGAACCTCTGTCCATAGTTCTTCAGGCACTCTATCAGATCTAAACCCTTGAATCTATTTGTCACTTACACTGTATAATTGTAAGGAGTTTGATTTAGATCATACCTGAATGGTCTAGTGATTTTCCCTACTTTCTTCACTGAAGCCTGAATTTGGCAATAAGGAGCTCATAATCTGAGCCACAGGCAGCTCCTGGTCTTGCTTTTGCCAACTGTGTAGAGTTCTCCACCTTTGACTGCAAGAATATAATCAATCTGATTTCGGTATTGACCATCTGGTGAAATCCATGTGTAAAGTCATCTCTTGTGTTGTTGGAAGAGGATGTTTGCTATGACCAGTGCTTTCTCTTGGCAAAACACTGTTAGCCTTTAGTTCAGTTCAGTTCAGTCGCTCAGCCGTGTCCAGCTCTTTGTGACCCATGAACTGCAGAATGCCAGGCCTCCCTGTCCATCAGCAACTCCTGGAGTTCACTCAAACTCACGTCCATCGAGTCGGTGATGCCATCCAGCCATCTCATCCTCTGTCGTCCCCTTCTCCTTCTGCCCCCAATCCCTCCCAGCATCAGAGTCTTTTCTAATGAGTCAACTCTTTGCATGAGGTGGCCAAAGTACTGGCGTTTCAGTTTTAGCATCATTCCTTCCAAAGAACACCCAGGGCTGATCTCCTCTAGAATGGACTGGATGGACCTCCTTGTAGTCCAAGGGACTCTCAAGAGTCTTCTCCAACATCACAGTTCAAAAGCATCAATTCTTCGGTGCTCAGCTTTCTTCACCGTCCAACTCTCACATCCATATGTGACCACAGGAAAAACCATAGCCTTGACTAGACGAACCTTTGTTGGCAAAGTAATGTCTCTGCTTTTGAATATGTTATCTAGGTTGGTCATAACTTTCCTTCCAAGGAGTAAGCGTCTTTTAATTTCATGGCTGCACTGCACCATCTGCAGTGATTTTGGAGCCCAGAAAAATAAAGTCTGACAGTGTTTCCACTGTTTCCCCATCTATTTCCCATGAAGTGATGGGAACAGATGCCATGATTTTCGTTTTTTGAATGGTGAGCTTTAAGCCAACTTTTTCACTCTCCTTTCACTTTCATCAAGAGGATTTTTAGTTCCTCTTCACTTTCTGCCATAAGGGTGGTGTCATCTGCATATCTGAGGTTATTGATATTTCTCCTGGCAATCTTGACTCCAGCTTGTGCTTCTTCCAGCCCAGTGTTTCTCATGATGTACTCCTCATATAAGTTAAATAAGCAGGGTGACAATATACAGCCTTGATGTACTCCTTTTCCTATTTGGAACCAGTCTGTTGTTCCATGTCCAGTTCTAACTGTTGCTTCCTGATCTGCATACAAATTTCTCAAGAGGCAGGTCAGGTGGTCTGGTATTCCCATCTCTTTCAGAATTTTCCACAGTTTATTGTGATCCACACAGTCAAAGGCTTTGGCATAGTCAAGAAAGCAGAAATAGATGTTTTTCTGGAACTCTTGCTTTTTCAATGATCCAGCGGATGATGGCAATTTGATCTCTGGTTCCTCTGCCTTTTCTAAAACCAGCTTGAACATCTGGAAGTTCATGATTCACGTATTGCTGAAGCCTGGCTTGAAGAATTTTGAGCATTATTTTACTAGCGTGTGAGATGAGTGCAATTGTGTGGTAGTTTGAGCATTCTTTGGCATTGCCTTTCTTTGGGATTGGAATGAAAACTGACCTTTTCCAGTCCTGTGGCCACTGCTGAGTTTTCCAAATGGGCTGGTATATTGAGTGCAGCACTTTCACAGCATCATCTTTCAGGATTTGAAATAGCTCAACTGGAATTCCATCACCTCCACTAGCTTTGTTCGTCGTGATACTTTCTAAGGCCCACTTGACTTCACAGTCCAGGATGTCTGGCTCTAGGTCAGTGATCACATCATCGTGATTATCTGGGTCGTGAAGATCTTTTTTGTACAGTTCTTCTGTGTATTCTTGCCACCTCTTCTTAATATCTTCTGCCTCTGTTAGGTCCATACCATTTCTGTCCTTTATCGAGCCCATCTTTGCATGAAATGTCCCCTTGGTATCTCTAATTTTCTTGAAGAGATCTCTAGTCTTTCCCATTCTGTTGTTTTCCTCTTTTTCTTTGCATTGATCACTGAGGAAGGCTTTCTTATCTCTCCTTGCTATTCTTTGGAACTCTGCATTCAGATGCTTATATCTTTCCTTTTCTCCTTTGCTTTTCGCTTCTCTTCTTTTCACAGCTATTTGTAAGGCCTCCCCAGACAGCCATTTTGCTTTTTTGCATCTCTTTTCCATGAGGATGGCCTTGATCCCTGTCTCCTGTACAATGTCATGAATCTCAATCCATAGTTCATCAGGCACTCTGTCTATCAGATCTAGTCCCTTAAATCTATTTCTCACTTCCACTGTATAATCATAAGGGATTTGATTTAGGTCATACCTGAATGGTCTAGTGGTTTTCCCTACTTTCTTCAATTTAAGTCTGAATTTGGCAATAAGGAGTTCATGATCTGAGCCACAGTCAGCTCCCAGTCTTGTTTTTGCAGACTGTATAGAGCTTCTCCATCTTTAGCTGCAAAGAATTTAATCAATCTGATTTTGATGTTGACCATCTGGTGATGTCCATGTGTATAGTCTTCTCTGGTGTTGTTGTAAGAGGGTGTTTGCTATGACCAGTGCGTTCTCTTGGCAAAACTCTATCAGCCTTTGCTCTGCTTCATTCCGTATTTCCAAGGCCAAATTTGCCTGTTACTCCAGGTGTTTTAGAGAAGGCAATGGCAACCCACTCCAATACTCTTGCCTGGAAAATCCCATGGATGGAGGGGCCTGGTAGGCTGCAGTCCATGGGGTCGCTAGGAGTCTGATACGACTGAGCAACTTCACTTTCACTTTTCACTTTCATGCATTGGAGAAGGAAATGGCAACCCACTCCATTTCCTGGAGAATCCCAGGGAAGGGGGAGCCTGGTGGGCTGCCGTCTACGGGTCGCACAGAGTCGAATACGACTGAAGCGACTTAGCAGCAGCAGCCAGGTGTTTCTTGACTTCCTACTTTTGCATTCCAGTCCCCTATAATGAAAAGGACATCTTTGTTGGGTGTTAGTTCTGAAAGGTCTTGTAGGTCTTCATAGAACTGTTCAACTTCAGCTTCTTCAGCATTACTGGTTGGGGCATAGACTTGGATTACTGTGATATTGAATGGTTTGCCTTGGAAATGAACAGAGATCATTCTGTTGTTTTTGAGATTGCATCCAAGTACTGCATTTCGGACTCTTGTTGACCATGATGGCTACTCCATTTCTTCTAAGGAATTCCTGCCACAATAGTAGATATAATGGTCATCTGAGTTAAAGTCACCCATTCCAGTCCATTTTAGTTCACTGATTCCTAGACTGTCTATGTTTACTCTTGCCATCTCCTGTTTGACCACTTCCAATTTGCTTTGATTCATGGACCTAACATTCCAGGTTCCTATGCAATATTGCTCTTTACAGCATTGGACCTTGCTTCTATCACCAGTCACATCCACAACTGAGCATTGTTTTTGCTTTGGGTCCATCCCTTCATTCTTTCTGGAGTTATTTCTCCATTAATCTCCTGTAGCATATTGGGCACTACCGACCTGGAGAGTTCCTCTTTCAGTATCCTATCATTTTGCCTTTTCATACTGTTCATGGGGTTCTCAAGGCAAGAATACTGAAGTGGTTTGCCATTCCCTTCTCCAGTGGACCACATTCTGCCAGATCTCTCCACCATGACCTGCCTGTCTCGGGTGTCCCCTCACGGCATGGCTTAGTTTCATTGAGTTAGACAAGGCTGTGGTCCTAGTGTGATTAGATTAACTGATTTTCTGTGATTATGGTTTCAGTGTGTCTGCCCTCTGATGCCCTCTCATAACACCTACCATCTTACTTGGGTTTCTCTTACCTTGGACGTGGGGTATCTCCTCACTGACCCCCGTCCTGACCTCGAACATGGAGTAGCTCCTCTAGGCCCTCCTGCGCCCGCACAGCCACTGCTCCTTGGATGTGGGGTTGCTCCTCTCAGCCACCGCCCCTGACCTCATCTAGGAAACTAACAGATAGCATTCTGTCATTTTTGAGATTGCACTGTTAGCCTTTGCCCTGCTTCATTTTGTACTCTAAGGTCAAATTTACCAGGTATCTCTTGCCTTCCTACTTTTGCATTCTAGTCCCTATGATGAAAAGGACATCTTTTTTGGGTGTTAGTTCTAGAAGGTCTTGTAGGTCTTCATAGAACCATTCAACTTCAGCTTTTTAAGCATTACTGTTTGGGACATAGACTTGGATTACTGTGATATTGATTGGTTTGTCTTGGAAACGAACAGATAGCATTCTGTCATTTTTGAGATTGCACTCAAGTACTGCATTTTGGTCTCTTCTATTGACTATGAGGGCTACTCCATTTCTTCTAAGGGATTCTCGCCCACAGTAGTAGATATAATGGTCATCTGAATTAAATTTGCCCATTCCAGTCCGTTTTAGTTCACTGATTCCTAAAGTGTACCCAGAAATCATATTTAACTTGGGCCCAGTCAAATTTGGTAACAGAAACATGACGATCACGGGTTTCAACATTTTTCTTTTGGAGGACAATTCAGCCCTTAACACTGTCACAGGGAATCTCTCCCTGTGGTACAGCCAGCACACTTTTAGGTCTTACCCCTTACCCCTCATTATCTAAATAAGCTCAGCCAGGGTTTCAAAGACCTGGTCCAGGCCCTTTTCAACTCTTCCTCTGGACTACCAGAAGAACAGTCCAGGTTTCTGTGACTTCATTCAAAGGACAAATTAGTGTGTGTATGTATATGTGTATTGTTGTTGTTAAAAGCTTTATTTCTCTTGCATTTATTTAATATTTGACTCTGTTGTATACTTTATTTATATTTAGGTGCCTTTGAATGAATTGGATATTTTTTCTAGCAATTATGTTTTAAAGCTTTTTAATATAATAGCTTTAATCCAATATCCTTCAGTTGGTACCTAGTGACTACCTATTTCAAGCAGTAAGCAGGACTTCCCTGGTGGTCCAGTGGTTGGGTATCTACCTGCCAGTGCAGAGGCCATGGGTTCCATCCCTGGTTGGAGAGGGTCCTGCATGTCAGGGGAGTGGTTGGGCCTGTATGCCACAGGCTCATTGTCCACGGGATTTTCCAGGCAAGAATACTGGAAGAGAAGTGAAGTCTTAGTTGTTCAGTTGTGTCTGACTCTGCGACCCCATGGACTGTAGCCTGTCAGGCTTCTCTGTCCATAGATTCTCCAGGCAACTATACTGGAGTGGGTTACCCTTTTCTTCTCCAGAGGATCTTCCCAACATAGGGATCAAACCCAGGTCTCCTGAATTGCAGGTAGATTCTTTACCATCTAAGCTACCAGCGAAGCCCTTTATATCATTAGTTTAAAAAAAAAATTTGTGTCACATAGTTTAATTACAATTTTTATATCCTGGATGGCAAATACTTCTGAGGAGAGTTCTTTTTCTTCCCTTTCCCCTTATTCGTTTTAGTCTTTTTTAACGTTCAGTGTCTTTGTAGAGACTGGTACTTTTCTTTAACATAATTAATTAGCTTTGAGTGAGATGAATTTCCCCAGAAGCCACTACTCAGTGGTATTTGTGTTCAGGGTGGAGAGTGGTCAGGGCCATCGTCTAAACCTTGGAAGTACTTCTCTTTATGAAATAAGGGTGTGTGTGGGAACAAGTTCCTTTTGCTTTTTCTTCTCTTAAACAACCAAGATTGATAGCTATAGTGGTAACTACAAAGTCAAGTCTCTTCTCTTCTGCCTGCCTCACTAATAAGCAGCTTCCTGCCAGTGGGACAATCTGTGTGATTCCTCCGTTACCTCCACCTCCTTTGCTTTTCCTTCCTACCAAACTGGTTCTTGGGAAGCAACGAGGGCCAACCCAAGACCCTGTTCTATGTTTCCAAACAACATTATGTCACTTGATTTTCCCCCACAGTGCAGATTACTTTTTTGAAGAATTGTGCCTGTTGCCTTCAATCTAAGCTCTGCAGCTCCAAGCATCATTTCTTTGCATTTTCCTGCCCTCTAGTTTGACCTTCTCTGTACCTGGGAGTCATTTCACATACACTGATACACTGTGGCTCAGGTTACAGAGGTTTTTCTAATTGCATCACAGATGGAGTTTTGTTTTGTTTTGTTTTTCAGTTACTTGTCATCCTTATTATTTTTGGGTAATTACCAAGAAGCAAGGAAAACAGTACTATTTTCATACCACTATTATGTAAAATCCAAAAATGAAGACTGGTCTCATATTTTTGGTTTGTTTCAAACTTTATTTAACCTTTAACTTTTTAGAGGAGACCACAAAGATGAGAAAATTCAGAAACCACATTCAAAGAAATCACCCCCTGTCATGATGTAGCACATTGAGGACAAGAATTCTCTTGTGCAATTTCTTCAACTCAAAGAACTTCCACTATATCACACTTTGGCATGGTTTTAATGGTGAGTTTGACCTACAATATTTCCCAGAAAATAAACATAAAATCTGGACGTTGTACTAAGAAACTTACATTTAACTTCATGCTTGAAAACAAAGTCTCTATGAAAAGTTTGAAATAATACATATTTCTCCAGTGATCCTTTCACACATGTTCTGTTTACCCTCAGAAGTAGATTTGGGTGAAGGATAGTTAATATGGAAAATATTGAACTATTCAAATATTTTTGTTGAATTGATTTTATTAACAGAATATGTATTTCTAGATCATTGATACAGCAGCATTCATTAACACCTGACCTCTTAATGTCGTTAAACCACAGTGGCATGTCACATTCACAGTGTACACCAATGCCTCTCTCTTTTTTTTTTTTTGGAGAAATAAAAAAGGTAAATATTCAATGCTTACATTTAGATAGACTCAGATATGTCACAATTTCTGACAGCAATCTGGAAATCTAGAAATGCATTACCTAAAAATAACTGGAATTTAAAAATAAAACAACATTCACAGAAATGTTTTCATTAATTGATTTACCTTTTTGGACAACAAGTAACTGGAGGATGAATACTCCCATATGGTTATATTTAATAAAACCTAGAGTTTCAGGTAAGAATATCTAGGATTTACTCACATATGTGCTGCTGAACTTAGTACCAAGAAAATCTGTGGAGTAGAAATTCACCAAGCTGAACCTTATAGACACTTGAAGAGCTAAGACAAAAGCATTATAAATGGATTGCTTCTTTCAACATGTTCTAACACTTCTCTTGTACGCTGCCAGTGGTGGGTGGGCAAATAGCTTTCAACTCCTGAAAACCTTTAAATTTGGAAGCAGAGAGGATAGCGGTTTGGCCTCCCACAGTTGTTTTGTTGATTGGCACAGAGTTCTAATTATTCTGTGATACATCACAAGATCTAATAATCATACAGTAACCACATTGTTCTTCATCTGGGGTCCTTTCTTTTCTACCTTAGTTTCTGCTTAAGGCTGAGTGTTCCAGCATCTCCATGAATCTTCCATCTATCCTTTGTAAGTGTCTTGATCATTTATGTTTTTCTTAATATGTTCTGTCAGTGAGTACAAAGGACATGAGGGTGGTCAGACCCTTATATTCCAAACAAAAATGAAGAATACATTTACTAGAGGAAGGTCAGTTATGACATAAAAAGCAAACAAGTGTCATGTAAATACATGGTCCATTTACATGTGTTTCAATTCCATCTGCATGGGAAGTGCTAGCATATGGAAAGTTTTCTATTGGAAAGTATTCTGACCTGCCCTTTGATGTTAGTTGTAACATTAGACATGATATTAACTCCGTAAGTAACAAAAGGAAGTGAATATTCTTGACTTTAAAAAAGAGGAATGTAAATTTGATAATAAGGGTTAAAACCACAGGGCAATGGCAATCATATAATCTTTATTAAGTATGTACTTATTATGTTCAAAACATGTTATCCACTACTATGGGGCATGAACAATTGAGTTTCTGTCTCTTGGGAACTTTTAACACATTTCATGACAGACTAAGCCAGAAATAAACTATTTCCATAAACATTATAAGATTGAATTTCAAGACGAGTGATTCGATAGGAGAATTATATCAAGTTAGGGTCTAAAGGTCTCATATGGGTGTGGATGTAGCTAATCCTTGAAAGGAAGATAGAAATTGGATAAACAGAGATAAAAAGAGGGGATTTTGAGGTTAAAAGGAGGTATCAACAGATTTGGAGCTGGAGAAGTTTTTAAGTTATTTGGCTAGAGAAGGTGGTTTACATGGGTGAGTTGTACTATCAAATTCTGAATCTTAGTGCAAAAAGAGATCTCAAAGAGTTATTTATTCCATACTTAATTTTTGCCTAAGATCATACTTTAAAAAACTGAATTAGAGGAAAAATATTTTTCCATTTTGGTTGTTTTTATAGAATTAGTGATTTTATTAACTTTCTCACTTTAGAATTTCTTTCTTCCATTTGGGCTTATTTTCTCCTCGGTACTAAATTAAACTCTCTTTGCTGCTGCTAAGTCACTTCAGTCATGTCCAACTCTGTGTGACCCCATAGATGGCAGCCCACCAGGCTCCCCGTCCCTGGGATTCTCCAGGCAAGAACACTGGAGTGGGTTGCCATTTCCTTCTCCAATGCATGAAAGTGAAAAGTGAAAGTGAAGTTGCTCAGTCATGTCCGAACCTTAGCATGGACTGCAGCCTACCAGGCTCCTCCATCCATGGGACTTTCCAGGCTAGAGTACTGGAGTGGGGTGCCATTGTCTTCTCCGAAACTCTCTTTGCAGAAGGCTTTTATTAGCCCAAATAGTTTATTTAATGCTGTGATAAAAAGACAGCCTCCCAAATATCACAGGCCAAACACTACCAAGGATAATTTCTCACTCACAGAAGAGTAAATGTGTAGTGTGAGTGTGGGCTGATGGGAGACTGCCTCACACAGTCACTCAAGAGATCCAAGTTTACTGAGGCAACCTCGTTGCTCAGTGGTACCATGTGGAACACTGGCTTCTAGGTTGCTTCAGCAAAGGAAAATCCAGCTGTGGGGTCACAAGCTGGGTTTTCATAACTTGGCGCATTGCTTCCCCATATTCTATTGGCCAAGTCATGAAGCCATCCAACTACAGAAGGGTGTAAAACATAGGGGGACAGATGAGTTATTTGGTGAGTTCTACTGTCTTGGCTCTATTTTTTAATGTGGGTAGTGCATCAGTTGAAGGCACATCATAAAATTTACTAACCTTTGGTTTCTTAAAATACTTCTTGTTTTCAAAACTTAAATTTGCAGATTTTATTTCCTAGCCTTTTAATAACTGGGTGAGTATCTTCTCTAAACTCTTGCTTACTAATCTCTATCCTATCCATAAATGGAAATATTAAAAAATTAAATACATAATTATATTTTAATACAAAACCAAACTACAAAATACCATAGTAAATTGATGACAATAAAATATGGTATTTGCAAGACAAATGGTTAACATTCTTAGTCATAAATGAGTTCTTAGGACTCAGTAACAAAGATATTGATAAACCAGTGGAAATTAAAAAAAAAGAAAATGAAATAACACAAATTACTAGTAAGGATTAAGCATATATGAAGATGACTAAGCTGAACAATAGCAAAAGAAATGAAATTTCTTTGTAATACATATTACTAAAGATTAAAAATCTAACATTTATACCATTTTAGGAAACAGACCCACATAAACTCTGGGGGACAAGATTCATGAGGTCCCATCTATTCAGCAGGGGAAACATAGTTTGAACTCAAACTATAAATTTTGTCCTAGCAGTCAAGTTCATTGGAAGTATTTCAAAATATTAGTTGGATATGAGCAAATTCTGAGTGATATTGAAGGACAGAGAAGACTGGCATGCTACAGTTCATGGAGTCGCAAAAAATCGGGCACGATTGAGCAATTGGACAAAAAATTAGCTGGATAAATTTACAATTTATATATAAACCATGTTTACTGCATAAAACATTTGTAGCCAGTATATAGATCTGACAAAAATGACTTGGATATTAATATGTTTATCAATACACACAAAGTGATGTGCACAAAATTTCATTAATAGTAGATAACATGGAGGTGGCAGAACTAAAAGAGGGAAAAAGGCATTTAAGAAGAAAAATATTATACTTCACAAATTTCCATGTCCTTTGAAATCTTGAAAAGATCATTTTTTTATGAGTCAGTTTTAAATTCCCTGTGATAAGTGAAATTTTAAAATACATGCACTTAATACCTAAGGGAGCATTAAAATGAAACCTTGAAATGACATCATCCTGAGATTCTCTGTGTAATAATGACACCACCATTCAAACTCCTGAGACTCAGTCCAATGGCAACAAGAAAAATAGTCAACATGCCTGCTTACAATTCTCTCTAATAACACCCTTTACGTCACTTGCAATCCTGAGCCTTCTCAGTCAGTTTTTCTGATCTACAGGGAGTGTCCATTGCAAAACATCAAGGAGGAATCTTCATACATTATGAAGACCGTCCTTTGGTTTTATCGAAGATGGTTGTAGCAAAAATGACATCAGTTTTTCTGTTCAGTCATCACAATCATTATTGCCATTATTTTATATTGGTTCACCAAGAAATGTAGGAAACAGTCCAATGTGATTATTTTTATTATCTGTGTATGAATTTACCATTTCATAAATTAGCTATAATCAAAGTTAATTTCAGATCAGCTGTCTGCACCACATCTCTGACTTCTCTCTAAACTCACCATTAGTCTACTTTTAAGATTTTGCTCCAGTGTTTCACCTTCTTTACCAACCAACCCACTTTTACCTGGTCAAAAATGTGTCCTTTCTTTAAAGTCCTCAGTCATCTTCTCCAAAAGGCTTACCCAGGCTCTCCAACTAGCAGTGTAGTGTGGAAACTTACTCTGGTGTGATTTTGTGTTTGCATCTCTATGAAACATGTGATTAAGACTGCTGTTTCCCTTCTCCCACTTCCCACCCCGAATCCCTGGAAACATTTGGCAATGTCTAAGTACTATTTTGGGCTTCACTGGCCGCTTAGTGGTAAAGAACCCACCTGCCAATGCAGGAGATGGAGTTTGATCCCTGGGTCGGAAAGATCCCCTGGAGAAGGAAATGGCAACCCACTACAGCATTCTTGCCTGGGGAATCCCATGGACAAAGGAGCCTGCAGGGCTACAGTCCATGGGGTCACAAAGAGTCAGACATGACTTAGCAACTAAACAACAACAACAAAAGAACTATTTGATTGTCAAAATCTGGGGAGGTTGAAGACTGCTGCTGGCATCCTGTGGGCAGAACCTGGGATGCTACCAAATATCCTATAATCACACACAGGACAGTCACTACAACCAAGACTAGACTATGCAGCCCAAAATGCTGATTAGTGTCAAGAGTGAGAACCTCTGCTGCAGATAAGAAGACCAGAGTTAGAACGATTTTTCCAATCTTCCCTTTCCACAGAGTGCCAACCGTAATGCTCAGCAGACAATTATGTATCAATAATGAACAGGCTTCTGAAATGTCTAAAAGTACCACCAGGAGGTATTGTCAGAAAGGAGAAATTAAGTGTTACTAGAGAAGGCAATGGCACCCCACTCCGGTACTCTTGCCTGGAGAATCCCATGGATGGGGGAGCCTGGTGGGCTGCCATCTATGGGGTCGCACAGAGTCGGACATGACTAAAGCGACTTAGCAGCAGCAGCAGCAGTAGTTATGGTTGAATCTGCTAATGTTTGCATATAGTTTCCTTCTTTTCAGGCTCGTGAGGACATTGTATTTACCCTTTTTTTTTTTTGCAGTTGGGTATGACTGTTATTTCTGGCCATTATGTGGTGGGTGCAAGTGACTTGAGCCATTTCTGGGACAGAGTTCTTAATTGCTGGCCTGAGATCCTCAGGTTCCCTGTCCTCTCTGCTGCTGCTATAAGCGATTCCATTTGGCATCTACAGTGATCACCCCACAAACATACAAAGAATATGTAATGTGAGTAAGAGAGCATTGTTTAACCAAAATGCTACCTCCAGCTTTTCAGTGCCATATGCATGTGATTATTGTTAAAAAATCTCATGTAAAATTCTGCTCACTCCTAAAATGCTAGCTTATGTCAGCATGATTCCTCTTAAAATGTCAACTTTATCATTGCAGCCTGTTAACCTACCACTCTCTTATATGAACCTGTTCCTTGGATTCATTTTGCTGATTAATCAACAGATTTTTGAAATCAAAACTCTTTCGAAAGCTTTCCTAAAGCAGTATTTGATCTGCTGTTAAATTTTTGCTCTAGTGCCCTCATGCATAGGGCTGTATTATTGACTTTACCTTTTCTATCCAATTTTAGTTTATATATGTTCTCAATTGACCTATATTTATTTCAATTTGCAACATGAATCTAATTCTATTTGCTCCTTTTAGTTTGTAAAATATTTTCTGTTAACCTGAAGTTACTCATGGGACATAGAAGTACCATAAAATTATAGAAAGAACTCTGGGATGGGGTAATGAGGTAGCACATAGAGCTTTGTACCTAAGGTAGAAAAACGGAGTCCCAGTATGACTCTACCGGTTTATTGCTATAAGACAGATAAAGCCTACAAATGCACTTTGTAAATCATTATGTGCACACAAAGGGGAGTTTTTATCAGTGTGCTCAAAGGTCTCCTGCTCTGGCTTTGTTGCAACTGAGCTGCACAAACACGAATAAATTGACTTCTTGGTTTTCAGTTTCCTTACTCATACCCTGGATTGTACAGTAGTTGATTTTTATTTCTCTTTCATGAAGTGAAAGTCTAGGTCTCTATACATAATCAGCAATTTTTAATTTAAGTGCTTTTCACAAATTTCATCCTCTTGAAAAAAGAAATGTGGCTTATCCCCTTATTTTTCAAATATACAAAAGATAATTTCTATACACTTCCAATTTGCATCATATTTTACATAAACTCGTTCTCAATAAATGTTGAGATGAATAACTATATACTATAGTATTAAATCACTCAACAAAACAGCTCATTCAGAGCACAGATTTAATAGTATTAAATACTAATAGGAATAATAACAGCTTTTGCTTAGGCAATGTTGCATGGGTATTGAGTTTATTATCTTAATTTCACAATAATGATAAAAGGTAGACAAAAGTAATTTTAAAAAGTGAAAGTGAAGATAATATCATTTTTTAGATTGCGATATATGACCTTTTTATTCCTTTTAAATTTCCCAAAGCATTTGTGATCACTCTTAGGAATCAGTGTACAAACTATAATCTGAAAGAAATTGGTGGTATTTTTACAGTACGTGAACACAAGCATCTGATTTATAGTTCAATCTGTTAATGCACTCTGTTATTAGGCCACCTGGCAGTTTTATGCATTGTGAATTTAAAGAGGAGCTCACTGTAACATAAGCTTTACAAGCTGGGGAAATATTATTGAAATGAAACATGAATGAGGACCATTTAAACAATAAAATAATGTGTAGAGACTATATATTTTTTAGTTTTAGCTAATACGTGCCTTAGGTATAAATTCTGAAACAAGTCGAGATTCTTATGAGGCTATAAAGATGAAATTCAAAATAAAGTTATTCTTGTGCTATTGTTAATCACATAGTATTCATGTGCTTATAGAGAAGCAAAACTACAGCTACAAATTCCTCTGAAAAATTAAGATCACATATCAACTACATTTTCCTTGAGTAGTCACAGATGTGTACTTGGGGAAATGCTGTCAGAATGAAAACCCAGAACTGAAAGTTGAAAAAAAAAAACACCCTATAACTTATTGACCATCTCTTTTATGACTCTCAGTTTTATTATCACTTAAGGAATTTGATCCACCATTGTTGAAGTACAAAATAAGGTCTGTACAAAGATAATCCTAGAAAATATGTCAATAAGATTAAATACTGGCATAACAGTGAATTTGTATTAGACTTGAAAAAGTATGGCTATGTAGTATGATGATGTTCACCCTATATTGTTCTAAATGCATCAGTTAGTAGCTCGTGTAGTTTATAAAAAGTGTTATATTATGAAAAATATGATAATTAAGTTGAATTCTTTACAATTCAACTTGATCTATGAAATGCAGGTTTGGTGTATTTGATTTTATATCACTGTTGTAGTTCTCCTAAATATGAATTGGAAGTCAAAAGATAGTAACTGTTTTTATCCAGGACATTATACCACATTCAAACTGCATTATCCATATCAGGTTTTTTAAAGGGATCTTATTATCTGATTCATAATTATGTAATTTCAAGACAAAATTTCCAGTATACATTTGCTTTAAAAACACGAAATGACTCAAGGGAAATGCACTTTTGTTTATATAGACATATCCATTATCTCATTTTTAGAACTTAGAAAATGTGAAAGATTAGTAAGAACATTACAAGTTTTATATTTTGAACATGTGACACGTCACAAATACTTCTGGAAAATAATGGTTTTTGAACAAATATTTCTTCTCTAAAATTCATGAGAAGGAATTGAAACTGCTTTTCACTGTCTTAAAATTTTTCAAATACTTAACTGGTGAAAAAAAGTAAAATATTTTCTTGTGCATTGAAAGACAAAAAAAATTTTAAATACATACAGTAACTAATTGCTATTATGCTTTCAACCCTAATATTTACTTTGTCATTAGACATTTGGATTCTGTATTTTGATTTTGATATTTCTATTCAATCTCTTGGTTTTAATATTTCAGTTTAGAGATTTTTTTACAATATGATGCCCAAACAGTCTCTTACAGTAGAAAAATAAAAATAAGAACACAATAATGAAAATAAATGATCATTTAACAAGTTAAATTTCCCCAAGGATCAATCATGGCATATTATTTGGGTTAATTTTTTGAGAATCCGTATTTGGATACTTCCTATCTTGCCATTTACTGAGGTTGCTGTGTATTTTTTGCCAGTCTAATGCACCCTGAAGACTTTTGGTTTGGGAACTTGGGGAGGTCACAGGATACAATAAAATTCATTTTACTGAAGTGTACTGGTTATGAAAATTGCTTGTTCCAGTGGACGATTTCACTACTTCATTTACAGCATAAGTGCTCATTGTGCTTCCAGTGGCTGGGATCTGACCCCTGTATTTCTCATTTTCTTTCTGAAATGTGGGTCAGCAGTGCTGTCAGATTCCCTCTCTCCTGTAAAACATTTTATTTTTAAATATTTGACACAGGAGCTTTCTAAAAGAACAGACTGAAAAAAAAAAAAACAGTTCTACTAGAAGGCATTTATGACTTGAGGATGTATCCTTGCCATTGACCTCACAACTCTTCTTAAATAGTCAGAGAAGGGCAACAAAATTGTCAATTAGGCTTCCAGGGAACAGCATTCAGTTCAGCTCAACTCGTGGTTGGCAGCATAATCATGCAGATTCAGCTCTGGGAGGAGAAGTTGTTCAAACCTATAATAATGAGGGCTCAACAAACTTGAACTTCCTTTCTTAACACCAGATCAAAAGCTGTGGATTTGTTATACACTTGTGAGGTTTTGTAGCACTGAAATATTTCTTTGGATTATTCAGCCTAATTCTTCTGATGCACAAATCAGAGGTCAGATTTCTAGAAAGACTTTAGAAGTCCATATCTGCTTCCACAGAGACAGTGGTTAAAAACAAAACAGATTTTTTTCCTTCTGATTTTCTTCTGATGACACATTTATGTCCTTCCTTTACTGAGAGATCACTGGACCAAAGAGGATTCATCAGTATTTAATAACAGTTTACTAAGAAAAACTGATACTCTTACCCAACTTTTAGGATTTGGTATGAGTATACTAACCAATGGCTCAGTGGTAAAAAAAATCCACCTGCCAATCTGGAGATGCAGGTTTGATCCCTGGGTCAGGAAGATTCCCTGGAGAAGGAAATGGCAACCCACTCCAGTATTCTTCCTTGGAGAATCCCATGGACAGAGGAGCCTGGTGGGCTACAGTCCATGGGGTCGCAAAGAGTTGGACATGACTGAGTGACTAACACTTTCACTTTCATACTAACAAATAACGATAAGAATAAGAAAAAAATCAATAATAAATCATAATTGGTCTTTATATCTTACTCACCACTCCAACAGTTTTATGACTTAAATTAACACCGATTTTTATTAGACTAAGAAAAAAGTAATAGAAGGAAAATATAAGTAATATAAAGAGCAAAGTAGAAAGTATATAGTCAATGTAGTATAGTAGAAAGAAAAGTCAACAAGATCTCCTTTTCTTATCTGCCAAGTCACCATCCTAAAACTGGACTGCAACACTTCAACTAGTAAGCTGATATCCATTTGAAATATTTCCTTTCATAGAGAAATTGTGTCTGGTCTTACCCAATAGTAACCTGACCTATTTGTTTCATTTGTAAATGAACTTTTACCAGGTCTAGACCTGTTTTCTCAAAGGGAGACAGAGACAGGGAGATGGGACCAAGGCCAATGGTGCTTGCTTGGTCAATAAGAGAAGAATTATTTCCCCTTCATGGAATGGAAGCCAGTTATAATAATACTACCTGAAGACAAACAATAGAGGCTCACTGTAGTAATTGCCAGAAACTGAATTGAGAAATCAAAAGAAAAACAACAGCTGGGCTTGCTCTTGTATTGGTCACCTATTGCTCTATTTAGTTCCCAGCCAGAAAGGATCTCTTCTATCTTTGTGTGTGATATACGAGCACAAAATATGAACCACACGTTTACATTGGAGTCTAGATTCCTTAATCAATTAGTGCTAAGATTTTATCACCACAGTTATTTGAAATTGAATTGCAGTAGTTACTTTCCAGGATGGTCCTTCCTCCCTGAGGATAGATACTGAGGTCAAACAAACCAGGAAAAACACATCAAAGAAAATTATTGCTACAAAATACTATAAAATTGACAGCTCATCAAGTAAGAGTGCTAGGGCCAGATTTGAAGCAGGATGCATGCAGGATGGCATCACCGACTCGATGGACATGAGTTTGAGCATGCTCCAGGGGTTGGTGATGGACAGGGAAGCCTGGTATGCTGCAGTCCATGGGGTTGCAAAGAGTTGGACATGACTGAGGGACTGAACTGAGGGCCAGATTTAGCATCACATGTCCTGTTTCCCAACTTAATAATAGTTAAATAAATTCACAAGGCTGTAGTATATTAATAAAAAAGATTTAAAAACTTGGCTGTCTATTGAAAAGACCTTGTGAAATTCTCCTCTGAGATTGTGTAACAAATTTGCCATCAGTTACAGGCACAGAAAACATGCATTTCAATGGAATCATAAGCCTCGGTTGCTATACATAACAAAAATCTACTGTGGAGTTGTCTATATATATTTCTGAACACTGATGTGTCCTTTTTAGAAAATGTTAGAGCCATATTACATACAGCTGTTAGTGATCCAACAGGAACTGTGCCATTTTCCTATGTGTATATACTACATTCATATATGCACAGTCTTATCCAAATTGATTGATTTTGCCACATTATATACTGACCATTAGGAGAAGGCAATGGCACCCCACTCCAGTACTTTTGCCTAGAAAATCCCATGGACGGAGGAGCCTGGTAGGCTGCAGTCCATGGGGTCGCTACAGTCTGACACGACTGAGCAACTTCACTTTCACTTATCACTTTCATGCATTGGAGAAGGAAATGGCAACCCACTCCAGTGTTCTTGCCTGGAGAATCCCAGGGACGGGAAGTCAGGTGGGCTGCCGTCTATGGGGTCGCACAGAGTCGGACACGACTGAAGCAACGCAGCAGCATACTGACCATTACAGTGAAAGATGAAAGACTATACCTGCATAGACTGTTAGCTTATTGCAAGCAGTCTGCAAATATTTTTAAAAGTTGGTTTACCCAAGAGTTCCCACTATCATAATCTCACCACCTGTTTTTCATTTTTTCTTCTATTCCATGGGGTATGTGACTCAGCATAGAGTTTAGACTCTTAAACACCATAAATATATTGACCAGGAATAATTGTACATATATACCCTCATGTGCATTCCTTTATCAAGATGCTTCCTTGGGGTTAAGGGATTCCCCTTGAAGCATCTAACAATAGGAAGTAGAAATGTTATCACCAGTAGTTCTGAGCTGGTGTATTTTTAACTTGCTTGAGTCTTTTAGCTGAGTCACTTGCCCTGGGGAAGAAATGAGAAAATGAAAAGCAAAGAGCAGAATAATGAGAGTGGGAATTCTGACGCACACTGGAAAAAAGCAAGAATTTGGGATCCTTTAGAGATAATGTAGTGAAACTAGCTCTTCCTTCTTTTATTCTTGACTACAGTGTGTGTACAGATGTGGTGTTAGTCTTTCATGTTAGTTAACATTTTAGCCCATGTTTGTTGTGTAGTATATTAACATAAGAAAATATGTAAAGTTCTGTTTTTTATTAATTCAAGCCAAAAGATTAAAGAAGCAACACTTAAATCAGTTACACTTTCTACTATCACTGTGCACCCAACATTATTTTTGGTATTGTCATGTGTATTAATTCATTTATCCTACACAATGCCCTTTTGACACTGGATATCACCACCTGCCAACTTTTCAAAAGAAGAAAGAGTACTGATCTAGTTTGGATTTGTTTTTTCCAGGCAATGGTGTACCTTGCATTGAAGCTTGAAATTGTTGCTGTGTTAAAATTGGGAAAAAAAAAAAAAAAAAAAAAAAGAACCTTAACATATTAACTTAAAATTAGGAAAACTTCACTTTGGGAAAATGCATCAACAAAGAGACATAATTCATCTTGTCATTCACAGAGAGGTCCATCTCTCTGCAAATAGAGAAATTTTATAAGTATACAAGCACTATTGATTCTTGAGTCCCTCTTCATACACTTTAAGATGGAAAACTCTCCTCTGCAGGTAGCCGTTAAGCAGTGATTAAGAAGAGAAAAAATATGCAGTTAGAGATTGACAAATGCCTTTGACTTCCTGAAGGTAAACCCGCCAGCCAGACTGAAAGTCTGGGAGTACAGCTGCTGAAAGTAGGGAGGGTCTACTGTAAAGCTCTGCTCCTTTTTGCTTGAACTTGTCCAGAACTGCTTAAGCTGGAAAAGAGTGACTCAGGCCTCTAGAGCTCAGGTGTTTGATCTTTCTATAAAAATAGCAACCCAAAGCAACTTCTTTTCCTTCAGAACTAATCTCTCATCATTGTTATGTATTTCCTGTTGCCTGGATTAAAGAAGCCAGAGTATTTATTAATTAGACTTAGGTTGGCACATTTACTTTAGGAGGAATAAAATGATTTGTCTAGGTACTCCCAGACCCTGATGAAAGACCAGAGAAGAGGTACAGGTTTCCCCACAATCCAAAAGTAGAACATTGCTGTGAAACCTTTCCTAAGCAAAAAGACCGTTAAGTCAAGAAGCAGTTACCTTAGGACAAATCTTGCTAATGGATACACAAAATAAATGGAGATAAAGTCAGATGCCTTACAGGGTTCAAAGCTGTGTTGGTTTGCTAAAAGACGCTGAGTTGAGTTCCTGGGAAAGGAACTTGGCGGTTGCATTCTCTTTGTTCTTCCGGTGAATAGCTTGAGGCAAAACCAACGCTTACAGCCATTTTTGCATATCGATTTTTTTCCCATGAAAGCAAAAATTTTCTTCAGATTTCTGTTGGTTAGTGAAAACGGGTAGTACTAATGTAGGTCTTTTAAAAAAGTGAAATGGCATTAGATGTACCTTTGAAGAGCGGAGATCATCTTCGTAGTGGTTGCCAAGGATCCTAGATTCCTGTGCATGAAACTGCCCGTCCAAACCCAGTGGTATGAGATGGCAGCACCTCCTGGAAGGCAGAGGGAAGGACTGAGAACAGTCTAAATCAGAGGGGAGGCACGGGGACATCCTGTCTGCCTCCTGACTGACAAAAGAAACCAGCTAGGGATGTGATGAATACAGTTTTACAGTCTGTTCCTTTAACACACCTCTAGGGGGGTTGAGTAAGTCCCTTGAAAGAGTTATTCCTTGAAAGAACAGAGTAAGAGATCCTAACACATACACAGGAGATTTAGTACTTGCTCTGAAGCCCCATGCCTTTGGCTTAGGTGAGTCTCACTCTGAGGTCCAGCTGCTGAGCGTGTGATCAAGTATGAGAAGATGGAAGGTCCCTGGAAAGGTATCGGATGCCATTTCCTGAGATGACTGAGCTGAGAGCAACCAGTTGCTGAAAGCTGCTGTTGAGAATCAGCCTGAGACATTCAACTGACAGGGAGCTAGAGAGTGCCCTCCTCTACCTGGGACAGGGACTGCTCAAAGCTCCCACCATCCAGCGTGGGCCACACTGTAGGAATCAGTGATTCAGCCTAACACCTCTGGGAAGGCAGAGACAGGTTGGCGTTTGTTTTGTTCCTTTCTCAGGCAAGTGCCTAATAGTGTTCCTTTAAGTTCTGGAACTGGCTTCAGGCAACTAGAGATAGATCCTGCATTGAATCCAACTGGTTGACCCTTGGTGGGGGTGATGGAGGTTATACACTAATAATTCCTGCTGAAAACCCCTTTCAATATAATTTTTAAATCTTTTTCTGCAAATCTTGACTCTTCAGGTTATCTCAATTAAGTGGTAACACCAACTACTATATGAAGTAGAATTACTCTGTCAAGTAGAATTACTCTCAGCCAAAATTGTGTTTGAATCACCATATCAGTGTTATATAAGAGATTTCTTACAAAATTAACTAATCTCATGTTTGACAAACAATTCCCTTAATTAATATTCACAATTGAAAAGAAAAAGAAATACTACTCTGGGAAAAAAATGAGAAAAATCAATAGGCATTACCTAAAAATAACATTAATATATATGTTGGATTTTCTTTTCTGTTAAATTCTATGCCCTCACAGATTTCACACAAAAGAAAGAAAATGAATATTGAATCAGGGGAATTTTAAGTTATGTAAAATTCTGACTATGATAGTCATGTGTGGGGAAAAGTATACTATTATAAAACTTTTTAAAGGTTCTTATGATTATTATGCTCAGAAAACTTGTTCTATAGAAAAGTTAAATTTGTCATTCTCAGATGCCAGTTTCACCAGCAAGAAGATCTCCATTGTGATTTTTTTTTTTTTAAAGCGAATATTCTAGGGCTATAGATGCTCTGTACACTTTTTTAGAGTTTGGGATTGAGAACTGGAAGAGATGAAAGGATGACAGGAAGCAGCATTTACAAACAGCCATGGCAACCTGACCGATTGACAGTGAAGTGAAGTGAAAGTTGCTCAGTCATGTCCAACTCTTTGCAACCCCATGGACTCTACAGTCCATGGAATTCTCCAGACCAGAATACTGGAGTGGGTAGCCTTTTCCTTCTCCAGGAGATCTTCCCAACCCAGGGATCAAACCCAGGTCTCCTGCATTGCAGGCAGATCCTTTACCAGCTGAGCCACCAGGGAAGCCCAGTCATGTCTTCTAATTGAACATTAATGCCTAGAAAGGCGCTTCAAGCTAGAAAGTATTAAGATTCAAGAGTATTGACCGATGCCTCCAAAATCCCAGAAATGCAAAGTGATGCATGGATGGAGGAGCCTGGTAGGCTGCAGTCCATGGGGTCGCAAAGAGTCGGACATGACTGAGCAACTTCACTTTCACTTTTCACTTTCATGCATTGGAGAAGGAAATGGCAACCCACTCCAGTGTTCTTGCCTGGAGAATCCCAGGGATGGGGGATCCTGGTGGGCTGCCGCCTATGGGGTCGCACAGAGTCGGACATGACTGAAGTGACTTAGCAGCAGCAGCAGCAGCTTGAGATTTAACAAAGCTTTGGATAACCACTGTATCCTTCCTGACATGCTAAAAATTGTTTCTCAAATTCTCTCTCAAAGGCACTGCTTAGACTCCCCCTACAAATCAAGCCCCTTCTGCAGACAGCTTAGTTCCCTTCTCTCTAAGAAATGGAGAGTGAGTTGACGTGTTCAGACTACATTACATGAGTCTGTTTATTCTTTCCCAAGGCAAAACCTTTTACCACTCCCTGAAGTGGGATTTCCCATTCTTCCTTTACTTTTCCTAATAGTCCCTTCCATGTCTTTTTAATTTTATTCAGTAGGAAAAGCTCACAAGTTGTGTATTCTAGAAATAAAAGTCTTGTTGTTAAACAAATGATTTTCTAGGTGGAATAGAATTTGTTTAAGGGCAATGCAGACCTTTGAAGCAATTGCTTAGTAAAGTAGTACCTTGTTCAGGGGTTGCATACTATAATTGCCTATAGTCCAAATTATCTTTAAAATACGTGCATGTGTACTAAATAGCTTCAGTCATGTCCAACTCTTTGTGACCCTGTGGACTGTTGCTGCTGCTGCTAAGTCACTTCAGTCATGTCCAACTCTGTGCGACCCCATGGACAGCAGCCCACCAGGCTCCCCTGTCCCTGGGATTCTCCAGGCAAGAACACTGGAGTGGGTTGCCATTTCCTTCTCCAATGCATGAAAGTGAAAAGTGCAAGTGAAGTCGCTCAGTCATGTCCGACTCTTCACGGCCCCATGGACTGCAACCCACCAGGCTCCAATGCCCATGGGATTTTCCAGGCAAGAGTACTGGAGTGGGTTGCCATTGCCTTCTCCAGGGGACCTTCCCAACCCAGGATCTAAACTAGGTCTCTTACATCTCCTGCAGGTGGGTTCTTTACCACTGGTGCCACCTGGGAAGCATAAACTCTCTATAAAATACAATATTGTATAATTTCATGGTATGTCCAGTATCTGGCACTGGAACACTTCTCTGAATGAGATGAGTGGCTTTGGGTTTCATGTTGAAATGAAAGCACGGAGAGCTGAAATTGCTCAAGATCAGTGTTCTTACAATGTGCCATCTCTCTCTCAATTATAGAGAATGAGGCTGATTAGTCCTGCTTAGAGTTGTAGCTACCTTTCCAGATTACAGTTAGTGACTATTGCAAATCCAAGAACTTTCTTGGAAGGATGAATGACAGTATAGGCTCAGAAGTTGTGCCAACACAATTCAACTCCAGTGTTAACATTACTTTGTCGCCATTCCTATCAATTTCTTCCTGTGGAAAGAAAACTCAGGACAGTATACCTTCAGTGTTAGTGGGGTTTACTTAAAATCTCCATAATATCAAATATATTATTAGATATTTCAAGTGACTTATTTTTTAAACCAATTAAAAATTACCTTTTAGTATAAAAGTAAAAAATTCCTATTATACTCAGAGAGCTATAACTATCCATCTTTTCTTTCTTTAAATTATAATTTCCATTTGTTAAACATCTAATTTAGTTCTATAAATATCCAATACCATTTTGATATTTGCTCAAATGTGGCAAGTACTGACCTCTTTATCAAATTAGGTCTGTGATCAAATCAGGGAAAAAATAATACATTCAAATTCTGAATATCTTTATTTGTCTAGCAAAACTAAGCAGTTAATCTTTAATGTTCTAAGCCTTTCTAGAAATCTGTGGTTTTTAGTGGCAGTGGCAATCAAAATTCTAAAACCATCTACCTCAAAACTATCTTTAATGAGTTGCTTATAAAATTAAATAAACCAAAAGTATGTATTCAATAATTTCAAATTATAAATTTATTACTTGTTTATATAGTTTATTGATAGTATCTAGGTAAGAATGTTTGTGTTAATAATTTCTTTGTAGAAGGCTATTTAGAAACTTTGTCACAGAAATACTTTAAAAATATAATAGCCTTTTAAAAGTTATAAATATAGGACATATCAGTTGTAAAACTTTCAGACAACATAAATAGAAAGAAAAGGTCTTCCTTCAGAAATAATCACTATGAATATTCTATGCATAAACTTTCATGTTTTTTCAATACATAAATACAACACACACACACACGCACAAATACACATTTACTCTGAAACTGGAATCAGTTGATACATTCTCTTTTGTAACCTGCTATTTTTCCCACTTGGACATTTGTTACAGGTCCATTTGTAATTTTCAACATTTGTTTGGTGCTTTTATTTTATGGGCCATAAGTTATACACATATTTCTCTAATGGATATTGAGCTTGTTTCTCCTATGTTTGTTTGTTTGTTTGTTTTAATTTTATAGACAACCAAAAGTTTACCAATGAAAAATGAAGTGAAAGCTCAAAGAGGGAATTGGCATTTAGAAGTGAAATATTTGTATATTATATTCCTGGCAAATTTATACTCAGTTTAAATCAATAGCATTTAAGAGACTCAACAAGTTTCAGGGACTTTCCTAATGCTTGCATATATAATGTCATCTAACTTATAACTCAACTCTACTATCCCTAGTTTTATAAATAAATGACCATAACACTGAATATTTTTCTGGTAGAAGTAACATTTAATTAGTAGTAACTCATAAACAAAAGGCACACTTGAGTTTTAAGGGTTTTCTTTTTTTTTTTTTACTTATTTCATATTATTTAACCTGTTCCCTCAAAATGACTACACAAAATTAACAATAGTGTTATTTTTATTGGTTCTTGACTACAGCCTCCAAGGCAGTAGTAAGTTGTATTTGCTTCAGTTTACAGTTGAGAAACCCTGAGGTTGAGAGAGAAGTATCTTCTGTGATCCAGTCGTGGTGGGACAGGTAGGACACAACCTCTGTTCCCATGCTGCCCTCCCACTCAGCCATCACACAACTGGAAGGTCAAAAACTTTGATTCTGTCCAGAGGAAAACCGGAATAACCATAGAGTGTTTATACTCATTTAAGCATAAAGTTTGTATAGGAAATTGTTTTCCAGAATGACTATGTATATTGATTAAGTAAATCAGATAAATTCTATATCTCTTTTCACTTCCTGGTATGAAACAGAAAATGTATGGCACACTCCAACAGAAATAAGCTCTTTACAGAATTCTGTATTAATGATTTTTTTTAATTATTTTTCTCAAATTGGCACTTGAAATCTAGACTCTAATACAAGAGATTAATTTATTTTCATGTATCTCTACATTGATGGCTTATGCTTCTTGAGATTTTATGAAGATATCAGAAGAATTGTTGAGAGTCAGGGAACCCATAATCTGAAATTACTGTGTAATTTTTCTATATCATTATACCCAGAAAATTAAGAAAGATAAACAATGAGCTCTGGTAATCATCTTTTTGTTACTGGATTTTTTGTTTGTTTGTTTTGGATTTTTGTTTGTTTGCTTTTTATTGGAGTATAACTGCTTTACAATATTGTGTTAATTTCTGCTGTATAACAGTGAATTAGCTGTATATACACATAGATCCCCTCCCTCTCGGACCTCCACCCCTTCCATCAAGGTCATCATTTTTTATCTCTTCTCATGAAGGACTATCATAACCTTTTCTGTTATGTCTAAGGAGATTTTTAGGCACAAACTGGATTGTTTTCTTGGGGCCCACTTGATTCTCATCCTTCTCAGGCTATGTGCACTTCTTCAAGGCTCAACTTACTATCACATATAATTCATTTGCAGATAGATGGTCGTGTAATGTGGCTGCTTTCTGTGCCTTTCTGTACTCAGTGTTTGCCACCTATCAGTGGCTGGAGTCTTTCTGCTCCATTAGCACACTCCTGAGCCCGTGGAAAACTGGAGTTGGTATTTCTAAGTCTATTTACAAGGAAGATTCATCCTTATCCTGGGTCCAGACCCCAAGCCAATCCCTATGCATGCAGCCCTATGATACTTTATGTGTAGCACAATATAACATTCTCTAGGCCATAAGAGCTCAGGGATCATAGCATTATTACTTCAGACTCATTAACTTTTGTTTACTTCCAATAAATGGAAATGAAAAGTATTTATAATGTCTTACCTTGATTTGTTTTCATATACATATTATGGGAATATACTGCAAGCTTATCTATTATAATATCCAATATATTCTATGTGCATAGCTCCCCAGCAAGGCTGGACTTCTCATAGCTCACTCAAATTTATGTTCCCAGAAACTAGCCTGATGCCTGACACACAGCAGTCAGGAAAAGTTTGATGAACTTAAGAGTGAATGAATGAATTGAGAATATTTCTTCTTGCTCCTAGTCTATTTCATTAAAATTATGAATTCATAATACTATTAAAGCAAATAAAATTTCATCTACCCTAGCCATTTTAAGAATTGATTATTCCACATAACCTAGAAAATTAGTTGTACAATATTCCACAGTAGATTTTAATATAAAATTTTAAATATGAAAACAGAAGAAAAGCCAAATTTATAAACAAATTCTGCAATATACAGCTAAACACAGGCATGGTTCCCTTCAGCAAGCTTTCCTATTCAAAACATTTCAGTAAATAAATGTTTAACAAGCAATGAAACTGATGGTTCTATTTACATGGCAGTCAATTTATGTTCTACAAAAGCTAAATTCTGCATTCCCAATAATACTTTATATTCCTTGACATTAGTCTACAACAAATGGCACAATTGTGTTTAAAAAAAAAGAAAGAAAAAACCCATAATAAAAACCATTCACTCTGCCAAATATGTCATTACAATTTTTTTTCTGTTCAGCTGCCAGATGTATTGCATTATATTATCAAATTGATAGATCTAGTGTTATTTCTACATTTACCATTATACAACAACAAATACGAATATAAGGAAGCCTTGGTAACACATCTTGCTTAATATGTATGTGAAGTAGACAGTTTGTCTAAGAGAAAAATATAACTGATGACAGATTTCATTTCAGTCTGCTACTGCTTATTAAGATGTCTACAAACAAAAAGCCATATCTGGGTACATCTCTTTCTGCAAACAAAGGAAAGTTTTAATTGCTTTAACCAGCATTTGCATTGTCTTTGTGGTGGCACAGAAAAACAATTCAGGTCTAATCAGGAAACATATTCTAGAGAATTCTTCAGCTTAAGCCTTAGGTCTAATAACGTATTTCTTATAATTCTTGAATAAAGTTTAACAATGTAAAACTGTGCTGTCTTCTAGTTAAATTATCCCTAAACCATTAATAGAAAGATTGGTGCTGTTTTTTTGCTATGACCTTATTAGGAATATCACTTTCAGATGTGAAAATGGTTCCTATAAAATTAAAAAGCAGACTGATCAACCAACCCCAAGCCTTGGCATTATCCATTTTTTCCATCAACAATGTCTTAAACATAAAGAAGGTTTTATGTTGCTCAGTTGACTCCGACTCTTTGAGACCGCATGGACTGTATAGCTCACCAGGATCCTCTGTCCATGGAGATTCTCCAGGCAAGAATACTAGAGTGGGTTGCCATTCCCTTTTCCAGGGGATCTTCCCAATCCAGGAATTGAACCTGGGTCTCCTTCTTTGCAGGCAGATTCTGTATGTCTGAGCCAGCAGGGAAGTCCCAAAAGAAGGTCTGGTTCTTAGGCATTCTTTTCAATTCAATTCCTCATATATGGACTACATCCCTATTAGGTGAAAGACCTGTTACAAGCTAAGAATGAATTTAAAAATAAACCTGCAGCCTGAGGTACTTGACTTGGAGCATTTTCAAAACTCTTGCAATTTCAGCATGGGATATGTTAAAAAAAAAAAAAAAACATTTACTACATATAAATGTTACAACAACCTTTAATAAGTCAAAATATCCTCCAATTCCAGTCTTCATACCTCATATATATCACTTGCATTCTGTAAATACTACAATGACTCCATTCAGGAAATAAATGCTCTCATTAATGGGTGGATAAAGCAAAATGTGGTATGGAGTGGAAAATGGGCTTCAAATTTGGGAAGAAGCAGATTCAAAGCTTTGCTTGATCTTATCTCATTTGAGTTGTGTAAGTTTGGGCGAGTCATTTCTCATCTCTCTGGGTCTCATAAAATGGGAATTCATTCAGTTTTCTTCTACAAATCACTGAGTCTCTTCTATAGGCTGAGAGTATGGTGTTGAACTTGGGGATAAAAGCACCCTGTTCTCATGAAGCTTCCATCTAATGCGGGGACACATGATAGTCCAGGAGGAGAAGGGGACGACAGAGTATGAGATGGCTAGATGGCATCACCAACTCAATGGACATAAGTTTGAGCAACAATACATTCCAAGAGTTGGTGATGGACGGGGAAGCCTGGCGTGCTGCTGTCCATGGGGTCACAAAGAGTCAGACACGACTCAGCGACTGAACTGATGATAGTCTCATAGTCACATCAACCAACAGGGTAATTGGAGGGCAGCAAGGATTACACAAGGCAGACTCGTTGTTGATTTGGGGTGTGTATCCTCAGAGGGCTTCCTTGATGGCTCAGTGGGTAAAGAATCCACCTGAAATGCAGGAAACACAGGAGTCGCAGGTTCAATCCCTGGATCTGGAAGATCCCCTAGAGGAGGAAATGGTAACCCACTCCAGTATTCTTGCTTGGGAAATCCCACAGACACAGGAGCCTGGTGAGTTACAGTCCATGGGATCGAAAAGAGTCAGACACAATTGACCGTGAGGATGATGATGATAATCCTCAGAAGGTGCAATTCATATTCAAAGTGGAATCGAATCAGTGATTTAAAAAATTTTCTGTAAGAAAGACCTGGAAGAATAGGGTGCAAGAAATGCTTGCATACGTTGAAATTGCTTTAGCTTTACATTTTCTTTTAACTTTCTTGGTGTCAATATATTTAATGTGAGAGAATGAAATCTTGAGTCATTATTAAAGTGTTCCTCAAAACACTGAGTGACTTTGACCAAGTTACTTAACCTCTCTGTACCTCTTCTTCACCATTCTAAAATAGGAATTTACCTCATAGTCTTATTATTCAGATTGAATAAATTAATATTTATAAGGTTAAGAACAATGTGTTGTACTAATGGCTTGTGTGCTCTGCTAAGTTGCTTCAGTCGTTTCCGACTCTGTGCGACCCTGTGGACTGCAGACTTCCAGGCTCCTCTGTCCATGGGATTCTCCAGGCAAGAATACTGCAGTGGGTTGCCATTTCCTCCTCCAGGGTACCTTCCCAACCCAGGGATTGAACCTGCAGCTCCTGTGCCTCCTGCATTGCAGGTGGATTCTTTACCAATGAGCCACCAGGGAAGCCTTATTGATGTCTTACATTTTAACAAATAAAATATAATATTAAACTAAAGATACTGTTAACAAGTATGCATTACTGTATTTAAAATAGATAACCAAAAAGGACCTACTACTGTAAGAACAGGGAACTCTGCTCAATATTCTGTAATAACCTAAATAGGAAGAGTTTGCAAAAGAATAGATACATATGTATGTACAACTGAATCATTTTGCAGTGTACCAGAAGCTATCACATCATTAATCAACCATGCTCCAATGTTAAATAGAAAGTTTTAAAAATAGCTGAAGGAAAAAAAAAAAAACCTTTTTAATTAAAGGTCGTTATTTCTGAGGTTGAGAGAAGGTGAGGCTTTTTTCTCCAATTTCCTCCCCTGACCTTACTGCCCAAGGCTGGGTGCCATGCTTCCCGGTGAGTAGATGAGCCCTCTGGTCATGATGGAAAGTGACTGTGGCAAATGCATCCATCTTTCCTGGAGTCTGACTGTGACTCCCTGCCTGGGAGCTCCACAGATACTGAACCCTTGGTGGCTCAGATGGTAAAGACTCCACCTGCAATGCAGGAGACCTGGGTTTGATCCCTGGGCTGGGAAGATCTCTTGGGGAAGGGAATGGCAACCCACTCCAGTATTCTTGCCTGGAGAATTACATGGACAGAGGAGCCTGGTGGGCTATAGTCCCTGGGGTGGCAAAGAGAAGGACATGACTGAGCAACTAACACTGTGCACAAAGATCATTAAGAAAAGATTTTTGCTTTCAAGGAGCCTACAGCCTAGTTACTGAGAAAAGCAAAACAATAACAATAGCATTACATTCCAACCTAATCATGTTTATAAAACAATCTACATGGTGATTATTGCCATGAATATAAAAATCAAGCCTTATTTAACTCGATGTCCCCCAGAGTCTGATAATAATGCTCAATAAATGTTTTCTGGATTGAATTGAATACATTCACAAGTACAAACAAATAGTGTTGGAGCAAGTAATTGCCAAAAGAATGCCATGTCAAGGAATGATCACAGCAGAACTCTGGCATCCTCATGACAAACCTGGTAGACATGGGAAAACTTCAGCTTTCCTCCATGAGCTCCTGATGTGCAGTCAACTGGGAACTGCTAAGGAGCGATGGAGCCAGATGGTACATATCAGGTATCACTAGACAGTCCCAAGAATTTACCTAATAAGTAATACATTTTTCAGTGAAATGTTTCTTCCTGCTAATAGAATGTCCTGATTTTAAAGACCTGTGTTCTTTGAATGGCTTCATAGGTAATTTGATTTATAATTCAGTTCAGTTCAGTCACTCAGTCATGTCTGACTCTTTGCAACCCCATGAACCGCAGCACACCAGGCCTCCCTGTCCATCACCAACTCCGAGACTCCAACCAAACCCATGTCCATTGAGTTGGAGATGCCATCAAACCATCTCATCCTCTATCGTCCCCTTCTCCTCCTGCCCTCAATCTTTCCGAGCATCAGGGTCTTTTCAAATGAGTCAGTTCTTCGCATCAAGTGGCCAAAATATCGGAGTTTCAGCTTCAACATCAGTCCTTCCAATGAACACCCAGGACTGATCTCCTTTAGGATGAACTGGTTGGATCTCCTTGCAGTCCAAGGGACTCTCAAGAGTCTTCTCCAACACCATAGTTCAAAAGCATAAGTTCTTCGGTGTTCAGCTTTCCTTATAGTCCAATTCTCACATCCATACATGACCACTGGAAAAACCATAGCCTTTACTAGACAGACCTTTGTTGACAAAGTGATGTCTCTGCTTTGGAATATGATATCTAGGTTGGTCATAACTTTCCTTCCAAGGAGTAAGCGTCTTTTAATTTCATGGCTGCAGTCACCATCTGCAGTGATTTTGGAGCCCCCCAAAATAAAGTCTGACACTGTTTCCACTGTTTCCCTAATCTATTTCCCATGAAGTGATGGGACCAGATGCCATGATCTTAGTTTTATGAATGTTGAGCTTTAAGCCAACTTTTTCACTCTCTTCTTTCACTTTCATCAAGAGGCTCTTTAGTTCTCTTTCACTTTTTCCCATAAGGGTGGTGTCATCTGCATATCTGAGGTTATTGATATTTCTCCCGGCAATCTTGATTCCAGCTTGTGCTTCCTCCAGCCCAGCATTTCTCATGATGTACTCTGCATATAAGTTAAATAAGCAAGGTGACAATATATAGCCTTGACGTACTCCTTTTCCTATTTGGAACCAATATGTTGTTCCATATCCAGTTCTCACTGTTGATTCCTGACCTGCATACAAATTTCCTAAGAGGCAGGCCAGGTGGTCTGGTATGCCCATCTCTTTCAAAATTTTCCACAGTTTATTGTGATCCACACAGTCAAAGGCTTTGGCATAGTCAATAAAGCAGAAATAGATGTTTTTCTGGAACTCTCCTGCTTTTTCCAGAACTCTCTTATTTTTCCATGATCCAGCAGATGTTGGCAATTTGATCTCTGGTTCCTCTGCCTTTTCTAAAACCAGCTTGAACATCTCGAAGTTCACGGTTCACTTATTCCTGAAGTCTGGATTGGAGAATTTTGAGCATTACTTTACCAGCGTGTGAGATGAGTGCAATTGTGCGGTAGTCTGAACATTCTTTGGCATTGCCTTTCTTTGGGATTGGAATGAAAATTGACCTTTTCCAGTCCTGTGGCCACTTTTGAGTTTTCCAGATATGCTGGCGTATTGAATGCAGCACTTTCACAACACTGTCTTTTAAGATTTGGAATAGCTCAACTGGAATTCCATCACCTCCACTAGCTTTGTTTGTAGAGATGCTTTCTAAGGCCCACTTGACTTCACCTTCCAGGATGTCTGCCTCTAGGTGAGTGATCACACCATCATGATTATCTGGGTCATAAAGATCTTTTTTGTATAGTTCTTCTGTGTATTCTTGCCACCTCATCTTAATATCCGCTGCTTCTGCTAGGTCCATACCATTTCTGTCCTTTATCGAGCCCATCTTTGCATGAAAAGTTCTGTTGGTATCTCTAATTTTCTTGAAGAGATCTCTAGTCTTTCCCATTCTATTGTTTTCCTCTATTCTTTGCATTGATTGCTGAGGAAGACTTTCTTATCTCTCCTTGCTATTCTTTGGAATTCTGCATTCAAATGGGTATATCTTTCCTTTTCTCCTTCGCTTTTTGCTTCTCTTCTTTTCACAGCTATTTGTAAGGCCTCCTCAGACAGCCATTTATGCTTTTTTGCATTTCTTTTTCTTGGGGATGGTCTTGATTCCTGTTTCCTTTACGATGTCACGAACCTTTGTCCATTGTTCATCAGGCACTCTGTCTATCAGATCTAGTCCCTTAAATCTATTTCTCACTTGCACTGTATAGTCATGAAGCAATGTTAACTATTCCTAATTTCATGCCTTAATTTATTCCTGCAAAATTAAACACTTAGCGCAACGTAAACATTAGTGTCAATCTCTGTGTTATCTGGGGAGGGGATGGAGTTGTCTCATGACACCTACCAACCTGGAGCACAGAGTTTTCCTTATCCAGAAAAGGGAAGAAAAATTCTGTTGCCAGTAAGTCCTGTATGGGCTCTAGATTATTCAGAAAAATTCTGTCTTTTGGATTCTGTTCTTCCTTACTTTCTCTTTTTCTCTAAAAAGGATAAACACAATCCTTTTTTAGTTCATCCTATCTACCAAAAGCAGAGATGGCACTCCATTCCCCTTTTATGAGATTAAAAAGATTTTAATGCATCAGGGATACATGTTATTATGCAAATAAATATGTTGATAGAATTCAGGCAGATGCCTTCTCTAGTATCTTGAGTTATTCTGAATCTCATAGAGCCCTGTTACTCAAAGTGTGGTCCTTAGACCAGATGTATCTGTATCTCATAGGAACATAATGGAAATGCAGTATCTCAAGCACCATTTCCTGCTGACTCAGAGCCTATAATTTAACAAGAACCCAGATGATGTTTATTTGCATTAGAATTTGAGAAGCACTGTCTTGGGTCACATCTTTGGAGGATCAGTTGGGTAAAAAGCCCTGGGGAACAGATAGACTGAAGGGTAGTTAGGGCATCTGTTGATTGGGTGATATTAGATGGCCACCCCAAGCCATGTAGCATTAGGGGATCCTTTGGGGGCTTAGTTACAAAAAAACTGTTCTTTCACCTGATGAATTTTTTAAATGGCTATTGCACTAAGCTCTCTTCTTGCTGATGAGAGAAAGATGAAGTCCACTATTGATTTGGAATTATTGTGCATGCTATGCGCTAAGTTGCTTCAGTTGTGTCTGACTTTTTGTGACCCTATGCACTGTAGCTTGCCAGGCTCCTCTGTCCATGAGATTCTCCATGTAAGAATATTGGAGTGAGTTGCCATGCTCTCCTCCAGGGGATCTTCCCGACCTAGGAATCTAATCCATATCTCTTAAGTCTCCTGCATTGGCAGGAGGGTTCCTTACCACTAGCACCACCTGGAAAGCCCATTGGAATTGTTACAGAACATCATAAGCAAGCAAGAGATTGCAGAGATGGCTGGTGTGCTAATCTTTTGAGTGGGTGCTGTTGGAGGGATAAAGGAGCAAGCATTTATGTGAAGACCGACATGTAAGTTTCTGCCTTCATAAATATTTATCAGCCAGGAAGTGAGAGAAACCTGGAGGAGGCATGTGTTGTGAGGTTTTTCTGAGTTTGCTTTGTGATTTTTTTCAAGATCCTCTGCTGTGTTTAGGTAATTGGAATTCCATGTGCAATGTTGTTGAGAACTTAATAGAAAAATATTTATACTTTTAGCTGCTCTTGAATAAAATTATATTCTTTCCTGTGATGCTGTTGTTGCACACCTTTTGCCTATTATCAGTCACAAATTATCAGTACTGAATTATTCTGTCAAGTGAGAATCTAGGAACTTTACACCTGCCAGTTCAGGCTGATTTTCAATATTGTGTGAAAATGCCAAGGAATGACCTGTCAGTCTGGATTTGTGACAAGAGTCTTGTTCATGTTGCTCAATGGTTTGTGGAGTGTACCTTTGAAGAAATATTTTTATATGGTTCAGTACATCTCAATATCCCAGGCAATAATTATCTTGTATGCTAGGTCCCAAATAAAAGAGGGACAAAATAGAAAGGGTTTCTTTGTTAGTAATTACATGTGAATATGCTGGGGAAATTTTTGCATCTCATTTTTGTCTGAATCTATTCAAACCTCAATTGTAAGCAAATGCAATTTGTGTGTGTTTGTGTATATATATATATATATATATATAAAATATATATATATATGTATGTATGTATCTGAGCCATTTGCTATCCTATAACATAACTCTACTTCAATATTGGACTGAATCCTCCTGTTAGGATAACTGATACAAAATCATACTAAGACATGAAAGAAGATCTGGGACAGAAGTAGTCAAACTCTCAGATTTCACAAAGCTCTGTTAAACATCAAAACGAAACTTTGGGAGGTTTGTGGTAAATTGCTTGTGTTTTTCTTTAGATAAGTTTTTTTGTTCTTATTTTAAACAAAGGTCAGCAATACCAGGACAAAGAGGTAATTGACGACCTCCCCTGGCAGGTGGGAGCCAAAAACCACAAAAAGCAAAATCTGCTTTCCTGATAATTTGGGGGCCAACTTCAAGGATAGGTCTTTATTCCTTACCTGAGCCAGCCCAGGGCATCAGATCCCAGTCTCAGATCATAGTTAAGAGCAGCTACAGGATAGAAATAGAGCCACAGACAGGGAAAACAAAATTATGGTTACCAATGGGGAAGTGAAGGAGAGGATAAATTAGGAGTTTGGGATTAACACTTATATTCACTCGCATATATAAAATAGATAACCAACAAGGATCTACTGTACAGTACAGGAAACTATACTCAATATCTTATAATATAACCTAGAAGGGAAATGAATCTAAAATAATAGATACATATGTATGTATAACTGAATCACTTTGTTGTACCCCTGAAATGAACACAACCTTGTGTATAAACTACACATCAATAATTTTTTTTAAATGAAAAAAATAGCTAACAGTTGGTGAATGCTTACTCTGTGCATAAATTCATATAATCAGCTCACAACGAATCTATGTACTATAGGTACTGTTCTCAGCACTCTATATATATTAACCCATTCAATTTTTTAAACAAAGTGATGCTCGTTTAACTGAAGGAGACTTAGGTATGGAGAGTTAAGAAATTTGCCCAAAGTTACACAATCAGTAAGTGACAAAGTCAGGACACCTTGGCTCAGGCATGCACCCTCTAATCGCTCAGTCATATGATGTACCATATGATGTCTTGTGAAATCTTGAGTGCTTTCTCCATGCCGTGAATGCATGGATGAATGGCATTTAATCTCATTTAATGAGATTAAATCATTTTAATGATGAATCTCATTTAATCCTCTCAGTGACCAGATAAAATAGATTGTGTTATTATAACTTTCATTCTACAGGTGAGAAAATAGAAGTCCAATCTGCTGAAGGGCACAGAAGTGGTTGTTATTGTTTAGTCACTAAGTAGTGTCTGACTCTGTTCTCCTTTTCTAAGTTCCTCTGATATCCTTTCTACAGAGGAGCCCTGCCACACTCCTCTGTCCATGGGATTTCCCAGGCAAGAATATTGAAGAGGGTTGCCATTTTCTTCTTCAGGGGCTCTTCCTGACCAAGATATTAAACCTGTGTCTCCTGCATTGCGGGACGATTTTCTACCATCTGAGCCACCAGAGAAGCCCACAGAGGTGGGGGAGAAGAGAATTATGAACAGGTAGGCTATGACTCTAAGTTCCATGTCCTTAACCATATTTATTCTATCTGGACCTCAAAAACCAGTATGCAGCAATACAGATGCTTTTTATTAAGATTAAACAGATCACGAAGACTGAAAAAATTGGTTAAGAATGATAACTAGGTTTGAAAGTAGTTACCAGAGGTGACTTTGCAAGATCAAATCAGTCAATCCTAAAGGAAATCAGTCCTGAATATTCATTGGAAGGACTGATGCTGAAGCTGAAACTCTAATACTTTGGCCACCTGATGCAAAGAACTGACTCATTGGAAAAGACCCTGATGCTGGGAGAGACTGAAGGCAGGAGGAGAAGGGGACAACAGAGGATGAGATGATTGGATGGCATCACTTACTCGATGGACATGAGTTTGAGCAAGTTCCGGGAGCTGGTGATGGACAGGGAGGCCTGGTATGCTGTAGTCCATGGGTTCGCAAAGTGTCAGACAGGACTGAGCAACTGAATTGACCTGAACCAGAGGTGACGCCTGCTTCCTTTCCTAAAAGGTCAAATCTAAACTGCACACCTCCGCATGTAAATGCCTCCAGTTTGGGGGCTTTGTTTATCCCAGTAGCTTTATTGCCTGCTGCTTTCTGACTCCTTCTCCACACTTCAGTGCCAACCAAGCATCTGATTGTTCTTATCAGAATGCCCTGGGTGCACTGTCTCCTGCCTGAAGATTTCCTCTCTTCTCTGATTACCTGCTCAGCAATTATTCTCCCTCTTGTGCACACCAAACTAAGACTCAGTTTAGAGGTTGCTTCCACCAGTATCTTCACCTTGACCTTCTTCAGACTGTATGAGGTATCTGTTCTCCTTGTCTAGGTTCCCCTGATATCCTTTCTACATCTCTATGTATTGTAATTCTCTGTTCTGTATCTACTTAACCAACTAGAGCAAGTTCTCTTAAGAGCAAAGATTTTATTTTGTTCCTTTTTGTGTCCCCAGCACTTAAAGCTGTGCTTTGGAGACACTGGACTCTCTGTAAGTGATTACTCCATAAATGTTCTAGCAACAGCCTGAGAAACCCTGAGGGTCAGTTTCTGGAAGACCCTTTGTAGAAGGAAATGGCCACTCACTCCAATATTCTTGCTTAGGAAATCCCATGGACAGAGAAGCCTGGCAAGCTACAGGCCATGGGGTAGAAAAGAGTGGAGCACTATTTAGTGACTAAACAACAATTTTAGATTTACAGAATAGCTACAAAAATTGAACAGCTGCAAAGATAGTACAGAGCAGGCATTTGCATCCTTTACCCAGTTTCTCCCAATGTCATCATTTCACACGACCATGATGCACTTGTCAGAACTAAGAAACCAACACTGGTAGCTTTCACTAGCTCTTTCCTAGTCTCCTTATCTCTATTTCAGGATTCCATCTAGGATGCACCTTATATTTAGCCACCATGTTTCCTTTTTTTCCTTAACTATGGCGGTTTCTC
Source organism: Bubalus kerabau (assembly GCF_029407905.1). NCBI lineage: Eukaryota > Metazoa > Chordata > Mammalia > Artiodactyla > Bovidae > Bubalus > Bubalus kerabau. Next base: position 47,418,086 of record NC_073635.1, read on the forward strand.
AGATAATCACGATGGTGTGATCACTCACCTAGAGCCAGACATCCTGGAATGTGAAATCAAGTGGGCCTTAGAAAGCATCACTACAAACAAAGCTAGTGGAGGTGATGGAATTCCAGTTGAGCTATTTCAAATCCTGGAAGACGATGCTGTGAAAGTGCTGCACTCAATATGCCAGCAAATCTGGAAAACTCAAAAGTGGCCACAGGACTAGAAAAGGTCAGTTTTCATTCCAATCCCAAAGTAAGGCAATGCCAAAGAATGCTCAAAGTACTGCACAATTGCACTCATCTCACACACTAGTAAAGTAATGCTCAAAATTCTCCAAGCCAGGCTTCAGCAATTAGTGAACCGTGAACTTCCAGATGTTCAAGCTGGTTTTAGAAAAGGCAGAGGAACCAGAGATCAAATTGCCAACATCTGCTGGATCATGGAAAAAGCAAGAGAGTTCCAGAAAAACATCTATTTCTGCTTTATTGACTATGCCAAAGCCTTTGACTGTGTGGATCACAATGAACTGTGGAAAATTCTGAAAGAGATTGAAATACCAGACCACCTGGTCTGCCTCTTGAGAAACCTATATATAGGTCAGGAAGCAACAGTTAGAACTGGACATGGAACAACAGACTGGTTCCCAAATAGGAAAAGGAGTATGTCAAGGCTGTATATTGTCACCCTGCTTATTTAACTGATATGCAGAGTACATCATGAGAAACACTGGGCTGGAAGAAGCACAAGCTGGAATCAAGATTGCTGGGAGAAATATCAATAACCTCAGATATGCAGATGACACCACCCTTATGGCAGAAAGCAAAGAGGAACTAAAAGGCCTCTTAATGAGAGTGAAAGAGGAGAGTGAAAAAGTTGGCTTAAAGCTCAACATTCAGAAAACTAAGATCATTGCATCTGGTCCCATCACTTCATGGGAAATAGATGGGGAAACAGTGGAAGCAGTGTCAGACTTTATTTTCTGGGGGGCTCCAAAATCACTGGAGATGGTGACTGCAGCCATGAAATTAAAAGATGCTACTCCTTGAAAGGAAAGTTATGACCAACCTAGATAGCATATTCAAAAGCAGAGACATTACGTTGCCAATAAAGGTTCCTCTAGTCAAGGCTATGGTTTTTCCAGTAGTCATGTATGGATGTGAAAGTTGGAATGTGAAGAAAGCTGAGGGCTGAAGAATTGATGCTTTTGAACTATGGTGTTGGAGAAGACTCTTGAGAGTCCCTGAGACTGCAAGGAGATCCAACCAATCCATTCTAAAGATCAGTCCTGGGTGTTCTTTGGAAGGACTGATGCTAAAGCTAAAACTCCAATACTTTGGCCACCTCATGTGAAGAGTTGACTCATTGGAAAAGACTCTGATGCTGGGAGGGATTGGGGGCACTATGAGAAGGGGATGACAGAGGATGAGATAGCTGGATGACATCACCGACTTGATGGACAAGAGTTTGGGTGAAGTCTGGAAGTTGGTGATGGACAGGGAGGCCTGGCATGCTGCAATTCATGGGGTCGAAAAGAGTCAGACACACTGAGGGACTGAACTGAACTGATGGCGGTTTCTCAGACTTATGTTGCTTTTGATAACTTTGAAACTATTTTGTAGCCTTTTGTTTGACTCAAAGTTCAACAAGATTGTAGCAAAAGGGTAATATTAGATTATAATCTTTGTTATAGTTTCCTGAAATAATGGACTAAAATATGAGTCCTGACAGATTCAGTCTTTGCCCTGCTCCCAGGTGTCTTGAGACAAACAACTCTTTAGCCCACCATGAGTGACCTTTTAACTCTTTGCCCCAGAAATCACAGCATCAAAACTCCCTATAATTTCAGTATCAGTGACAACTTTTTATCCACCAATGTAAGAAAAGCCATGAGGTCTCAGTATAAGCAGATGTGTTGAAAATACTTCTTGATGCAAATATATCTTTCAAAGATTGTTCAAAACCTGCAAGTATTCAACTTTAAAAGATTAAGTTAAGAAGGTGAATAATGAAATGAAAAACACTGACTTTAGAGTTAGACACTCTCAGTACATTTTTCAACTCTGCTGCTTAAAACTGTGTGGTTTCAATCCCTGCACTTAGCCTCGATAATCCCACATATATCCATCTGTAATTATAATTCTCCAATGTGATAATACATGCAAAGAATTTCTATGACCTCTATAGCTTGATAAACAAATTATTTCTTGGCACCATTAACCCTATCCCAGGTGAAAACACTTATAGATGATTAAGGGTTCTTTTATGTTATCACTTTCTATTCAAATTCTCTTCATTGTTATATCTGATTTTGGAATATCTATGAAGGCTGTTATGGTTTCTATAGCAAAAAATTAACAACCTACATATATTAATTGCTTCAGTTCAGTTCAGTTCAGTCGCTCAGTCATGTCCGACTCTTTGCGACCCCATGAATCCCAGCACACCAGGCCTCCCTGTCCATCACCAACTCCCGGAGTTCACCCAGACTCACGTCCATCGAGTCAGTGATGCCATCCAGCCATCTCATCCTCTGTCATCCCCTTTTCCTCCTGCCCCCAATCCCTCCAAGCATCAGAGTCTTTTCCAATGAGTCAACTCTTCGCATGAGGTGGCCAAAGTACTGGAGTTTCAGCTTTAGCATCATTCCTTCCAAAGAAATCCCAGGGCTGATCTCCTTCAGAATGGACTGGTTGGATCTCCTTGCAGTCCAAGGGACTCTCAAGAGTCTTCTCCAACACCACACTTCAAAAGCATCAATTCTTCAGTGCTCAGCTTTCTTCACAACGTGCCAAACACATATTCAAACTTCACTGAAGCCCTACCATGTGGGAAGTAGCATGATTCCAATTTGAAGTGGGGAAGAAACTGAAGCTTAGAGCGATTTCTATAACTTACCCACATTTACCCAGGAAGGAAGTAGAGGAGCCAGGATATAAACTCAGGAAGCCTGGCTGAAGAACAGAAACTCCTAAGCATGAATCTGTAACACTTTTTTGTGAAGTTTTACAAAGACACCACTGATCACAGAGAATTCTGCAAGAGAATGCTCCCTATGCTATACAGTAGGTTCTCATTAGGTATCTATTTTATACATAGTTTCAATCATGGATATATGTCAGTCTTTCACATCTATTTGATCACAAGCTGAAGACAATGCTCTGACACCTAAGTTGTGCCTCTCATAAAATCCAGACATATTTATTATCTTCTACTCCTCCAAATCTTTAATGGCCAACACATTCCCTATGTGATTGTTCAAGTCTTTAACATGTCTTTAGATCTTAAGGATCTTTAGACTGTAACAAATTAAGAGAAATAAGTATTAGACACAAATAAATTATTGTTTATGTGAGGAAAGGATGCAATATTTTGACCATTTCTTTTAAATATAGACTTGAAGCTCTTCATGCTGCTGCTGCTGCTAAGTTGCTTTAGTCGTGTCTGACTCTGCGCAAATCCATAGAAGGCAGCCCACCAGACTCCCCCGTCCCTGGGATTCTCCAGGCAAGAACACTGGAGTGGGTTGCCGTTTCCTTCTCCAATGCATGAAAGTGAAAAGTGAAAGTGAAGTCGTTCAATTGTGCCCAACTCTTAGTGACCCCATGGACTGCAGCCTACCAGGCTCCTCCATCCATGGGATTTTCCAGGCAAGAGTACTGGAGTGGGGTGCCATTGCCTTCTCCGGAAGCTCTTCATACTGACCCAGCAATAATCTCTTTCCTGAGATTCTGTGTGGCTGTGCCAGGTGCTTAAAATTTATCCCAGGATGGCTGGGGACTAAAAAATCTCCAGGATGGAATTATCCACAGCCTTGCTTGAAGTTACTGGACAGCCTCTTGAATGACACAGAATGAAATCTCATCATAAGGATTATCCAATTGGTGTTATCCAATTGATGCAGTACATTGAGAATAATCTTTTTTCCAAGTTGATTAGCATTTGCAACTCTTCATATTGAGATGCATTTACTTTTTCATTCTACTTTTCCCTTTTACTGTGTTTTCTTAATGTTGCCTCTTCAACACCAATTAAAAGCAGTGGCACAATGAACTTTAGATACACTTGGAAATGTGCCATACCATTAAAAAAGTTCTCAACCAGGGATTGCATTTTACACCATTCCTTTTAGTTGGTGTAAGTAGGAAGAAATTAAGCATGCAGTTAACGATACCCACTTGGAATAAAGCTAGAATCACTGCTGCAGTACCTTTCTCCACTATATCAGCTCCTTAGGAATTGCAGTCACCTCAAACTCTTTCTAGATACTTCTAAGAGTTCCCAAAGTGAGTTTCATGTGAGCTCCACTTCCTGGCCCTTCTGTTTACATGCTACCAGGAAGTGGTGGCCATTTTTCTCTTGGGCATCTTTCTGTCAGATGGCATCTCCTTTGTCAGATGATGCTTTCCAAGGCAGCTGCTCTGCTGCTGATACCACTCAGCATCTGGACCAAGATACCATTCCCCAGGTCTGCCAGCACGACAGCTTTCATTGCTGCTGAGTGCTCTTGCTTTCAGTTTCCCATGAAGGTTTTAATGAAACATACTATGGTGCGGGAGAAGACTCTTTAGAGTCCCTTGGACAGCAAGGAGATCAAACCAATCAATCCTAAAGGAAATCAACTCTGAATATTCATTGGAAGGACTGTGATGCTGAATCTCCAACACCTTGGCCGCCTCATGCAAAAAGTCAACTCACTGGAAAAGACCCTGATGCTGGGAAAGATTGAAGGCAGGAGGAGAAGCTGATGACAAAGGATGAGATGGTTGGCTGGCATCACTGACTCAATGGACATGAGTCTGAGCAAACTCCAAGAAATAGTGGAGGACAGGGAAGCCTGGCGTGCTGCAGTCCAGGGGGTCTCAAAGAATTGAACACGACTGAGTGACTGAACAACAACAACAACAATTCTTTAAGTATTTGGTTGCTTGTATGTCAAACACTGATGTAACTTTCTGGTTCCTATTAATGAAGCTCGCAGTACTGTGATCAGACTCTCTCCTCTCTTTAGAGCCCATCACACTGCTCCATTTCTTCCCTGAGTCCAAGTGTTTTCCCATTGCCTGCCTGTCTGCTAAGTGGCTTCATCATGTCCAGCTCTGTGACCACATGGACTGTAGCCCACCAGTCTCCTCTGTTCATACAATTCTCCAGGCAAGAATACTAGAGTGGGTTGTTTTTCCACTAAGCTCCTCATTTACATGGATCAGAGCAGGTCTAACTTCACAACTTTCCAGATGTAGCAGATCTGCTTGAATCTTAAGGTGAACAACATTTATGCTCTAGTTTTCTATATCACTTTCTAAAGAGGCCAAGTTTCCATACACTGGTAATGCAAAGATCATAATGAAAATGTATTTCCTTATTATGTAACGGGTGCTTATGAAATCCCAGTACATTTCTCACAGCCAGATTAAACATTTTATTGCCTTTATTTTTCATCAAGTATGCAAATTCTTTTTAGCAGGTTTCACTTTTGATTTAAAACCATTTTTCATGAAAAACTAAATCATTTACGGCCATATGGTCTCATGACAATGCATAGTTAAGAAAAACTCAGTGAATTTTATACCGGAATGCCTTTTGGATAGCCTTTCAAGTGAAAGAAACACACTTGCTAGCCACAGAATGAGGTGCTTTAGGGAAAAACTCTGAAATGTCAATAAGTGTAATGTGGGCATTTGCCAAAGAGAAAAGATGTAGGTCAATACAATCCCTTTTCTTTTATAGAGAAAAAAAGTGATGGCTTGGTTCCTAGCAGAAGGAGTCAAAACAATGTACTCCCATATGTTATTTTATATATGGAAGCAAAAATAAAAAAAAGACATGCTAGGGGAAAATATAAAATGAAGTTAAGAACTGACAGCACCAACACTCAATCTGCTGGTATTCTGTGCTGACATGTTCCACATGGTTTCTCTCTCGTGGATACAAGGAGTTCAGGCAAGGGCACTGCCAATAATAAAAGTGGCTATCATTTAGTGAGAACCTACTGTGTTCTTTCTTCCCTGGTGACTCAGATGGTAAAGAACCTGCCTGCAATGCAGGAGACCCAGATTTGTTCCCTGGATAGGGAAGATCCCCTGGAGGAGGAAATGGCTACCCACTTCTTGCCTGGAGAATTCCATGGACAGAGGAGCCTGGCAGGCTACAGTCCATGGGGTCATAAAGAGTCAGACATGAAGGAGTAACTAACATTTTCACTTATTGTAGTCCTAGGCACTGTAATATGAGCTACAGGTTTATAGGTTTATGCTTTAAGCTATAGATTTATGCTTTCAAGCTATAGATTTATGCTTCACAACTGTATTCAAAGGACATATTATTATTCCCACTTACAGACAAGGGGACCAAAACTGACAGAGGAAAAGTCATTTTCAAAAAAGCTTACAGCTAGAAAATGGCAATGTTGAGATCTAAGCTCAAGTATGCCTGCCTTCAATGTCTATACTATTTCAACAATTCAGTGATGCCTTTCAGCAGATAAATGAATAAAAAAATATATAATCTGAGTTGTTGGGTACCCTTTACTCTATTCTGGCCACCCCTACCTGAATACTCAACCAATCAGAAAGCAAGTCCCACATAGTCAGGAGGCAATGTGTATAGTCCTAAGGAACTTCAGTGTGGGATATTACCAAGGCTCAGAGTTAGAAACGTAGAACTGCCCCGATGAACTGCGTGACCATGAAAAACTGTTTAATCTGATATTTATTTCCTCCTCTGGAAATGAAGATAATAGTTCTATTTTCAAATTCTACTTTAAGGAATTATATGGTGTGATGTATATATGTCACTTGGTTCTATTCATTTGGGATCATATTAAAATTTATGCCTATTGGAGCCCACCTGCATGACCAGGTATTTCTTCACTATCCTCTCAGTCATTACACATGCCCCATCTCGTATTACACCAATTTTTTGCCATGGAACCTTATCATGACCTCTTATTCATCCTTTTGTTCAGAGGACTTATCTTCCAGACTCTACCTGCCTCAGCTAGTAATTTCTGCTGTTGCTGTTGCTGTTAAGTCACTTCAGTCGTGTCCGACTCTGTGCGACCCCATAGACAGCAGCCCCCCAGGCTCCCTGTCCCTGGGATTCTCCAGGCAAGAACACTGGAGTGGGTTGCCATTTCCTTCTCCAATGCATGAAAGTGAAAAGTGAAAGTGATGTCGCTCAGTCATGTCCGACCCTCAGCGACCCCATGGACTGCAGCCTTCCAGTAATTTCTGCAACCTCTCAAACCACACTATGGTTTGTGATACAGTTGGGAAGCAAATCGTTTTCTTCCAATTTAGGGTCATATTTTATTAGGTGAGCCTCTGAGCAGGCTTTTGTTTCTTGCCCAGAACAAAATTACTTTCACCAATACTACTTCTGCATGTATTGCTTTTAAACAATCTCTCCTTTAAGCCATAGAACCAGTTTCTCCAGCTAATGGAGAAGGGGGCCATGCATTCCCCAGTCATCAGCCATTTCTTCCTTCTCTTTTCCCATCTTCCTTCTCCCCACCTCCATCCCTCTGACTTCACCCAGAATACAAAAGTTCCTTTGTGTAGCTATTTCATTAGAAGATACCTAGAAGTATCACCAGCTCATACATTTTGCTGAAGTCTAGATTCTGAATTTCACTTTGGCTCAACTCAACCCAATGAGGAAATGTCATAGCACAGTGTCTGTTACATGGCAACTATTCAGTAAATGCTAATTGTCTCCTCTAATCCTGGTATTATGTTTAAGCCCTTAAAGATTTAAAGCAATGCAATCTAGACCTTCTAGGGTGTGATAGTGAAAGATAGTGTTGTGAACATAATACAAAGAAAGAAAATTATTACTATGAATAATTTATTGTCGAATACATAAAGGCCAAGACTTTAGCAATAGGGTAAATGCCTACAAAATGTTTGATATGAAACTTCTTCACTGACAGACAAAGAAAGTGTTTCCCTGTCTTCTGATGTGAGGAAGATATTCACAGAAAAGTGTGGATTGCAGTGTAAAATTAATGGAAGTATTAGACACTTTATCCATTCCTGGTCAAGAGTCTAAGGACTAGATAAAGCCAAACAAAATCTCTGAAGTGAAGCATGATCACCCAGGAAATGGGAGAAGACAGAAGAGCCTGGGGAGATAGATAAGGTAGACAAAGGCTATCTCTGTTTTAAACTGAGGGTGAAAATGACCTCGAAGCAGAATATTCTGGTCTGGAGGATAAATAGAAGTGGTGGAAAAAATATAGAAGGAGAAATTATCATCAGGACAAGGATGACTGCAGAAAGCAAGATTACATCCTGAATTGAGACTAAGGACATTTGAGAAGCAGAGAATCTTATTACTCAGTGGAAATAATACAGAAAAAATAATGTATGTTTCTCAAAATGCCGTCTAATGTCATCATCCCTCTAAGCATCCAATGTCTCTCTCTACTCCTTAAGTCCCTAACATGGCCTTTCCAACCCAGGATAGTATGACACCAACCTAATTCTTCAGCCTACGAGAACAGTTCTTTCAGTTTTCAGGAATGTGCCAGCTCCCTAAATCAGAACCTTTGCTCCTGTTTCTCCCTCCAACCAATACTTAGCTTCTGCTCTTGGCTGTACTGTGAACTTGCTGGGCAACCTCCTACCAGCCACTTCCAGTCTCTGGGCCACAACGTCTTCATCTTTCTTAGAGGGAGCTGCGGAAGATTATCTCTAAATTCCTCCCTAGATAAAACATTATGCGAGTCTATGAATCTTCAGGAGAACATTATTAGTGTCATTCCAGGTTTAGGGAAAAGAGAAGGCAATTGACATTTATGAAGAGGCCACTGTAATACTTTGTTTTGACCCAGCAAGAAAAAAAGTATGCTTCACTTATAGAATTTCCCCAATAGCAGATACTGTAAGGAAGGAGAAAATAATCATTATAGGAGGTAAACCTATACGATAAAAGTATTGCCATTAGAATATTGTTTTCTAGATGCATGTAAATCAGTAAAGAAACCATTTCTATTGTTACTGTCAATCCTACAGTCACTACTCTTGACTGTTGTTTTGACAAATTGACCCCCTTTCTTTCAATATTTTTATAACTCAATGTGTTTACTCCCTGTGCCTTCTGAAGTTCGCTCCTTGATCTTCTCAAGCTCCTTGTGTACCTCTTTCACTAAAATTATGATATCCCAATTATTTTCAACTGATTTTCACATATCTGTCTTAAGTCTTTTTTTCCCCTGCCCAGAGATCCCCCTACTTCCTCAACTATGTCAGTTCTCAGGAAGGAGTACTCCAATGTGGCTTGTAGATGTGAGGAGGCATGCAATCTGGGAAAGGGGGAAGGGATGAGACAGAATTTGTAGTTGGCCCCAAGTAAAGCCATCCCTGATAGCTCAGTTAGTAAAGAATCTGCCTGCAATGCAGGAGACCCTGGTTCAATTCCTGGGTTGAGAAGATCCACTGGAGAAGGGAAAGGCTACCCACTCCAGTATTCTGGCCTGGAGAATTCCGTGGACTGTATAGTCCATGGGGTCACAAAGAGTCAGACCCGACTGAGCAACTTTCACTTTCACTTTCAAAGCCATCCCCAGAAAGGGGTCCCTCACCACAACTCTGGATTTATGGAGGTCATGGAAACATCAAGAACTCACTAATCTGGAAGGACTGGACCAGAGTCCAATTCAGAAGTGTAGGCAGATGTGTTCAGGAGCAGAATAGGTGGTGGAAAACCACAAGCTTCCACTCACATCAAGGAAAAGATAGGCCAGAAATCAACTGGATGGAGAAGATGCAGAAACTTAGCAAAATGGGGTGAAAACAGAGAACTGAGACTGGCACAGAAGATGTGGACCCTTTTACTAAAGCAAACCAAAATCACAAGTTCTTCTTCCATACTTCCTGTCCTCATAGAGGTGTCTCACAGCCTTTCCTTTCCAACTTTGATACTTGTGAGAAAATACACATTGTACCACATGTAAACTAAGAACACATCTGTGAGTAGAAAACAAAAGCAGTACTTAATACCTGTATTTTTGCCAGATAAAGAATTCCTTTAAAAAACAATGAGAAAAAGATATTAACATGAATGCAATAATTGGATTTATCCATAGTATGGAAATGACAGTGGCTCTGTTAATTTGTTCATTTTAAATTCAGCATTAATTCTGACTTTTGAAGTGTTCAGGACAAATTGAGAGACCCTGACAACAATGTCAATCCTAAAGAAAATCAGTCCTGAATATTCATTGGAAGGACTGATGCTGAAGCTGAAACTCCAATACTTTGGCCACTTGATGCAAAGAACTGACTCACTGGAAAAGACCCTGATGCTGGGAAAGATTGAAGGCAGGAGGAGAAGGGGACGACAGAGGATGAGAAGGTTGGATGGCATCACTGACTCGATGGACATAAGTCTGAGTGAGCTTCGGGAGCTGGTGATGCACAGGGAAGCCTGGCGTGCTGCAGTCCATGGAGTCACGAAGAGTCGGACATGACTGAGCAACTGAACTGAACTGACTGACAACATTGTGGGGTTATTCAGTTACACGTGAAAACATTTGTATAAGAATTGTATGAAAACAAGACTCAGTATGGAGACAAGAATCACAAAACTTCTTCACCTTCTTCCAGTATTTACTCTAGAACAGTTTTCCCTAATTTGCCATTCCTGCTTCACTCAGTGTGGTTGTTTAGTCACTAAGTTGTGTCCAGCTCTTATGACCCGGTGAACTGTAGTCCACGGGCACCTCTGTCCATGGGACTATCTAGGCAAGAATACTAGAGTGGTTGCCATTTCCTTCTCTGGGGGATTTTCCTAGTTCAGGGATCAAACCTGTATCTCCTGCACTGGCAGGCAGATTCTTTACCACTGAGCCACCAGGGAAGTCCTTCTGTGTAGAGAAAATGAAATAGTAATATATTAATGCATGCATGTGGAATCTAGAAAAATGATACAGATGATCTTATGTACAAAGCAGAAATAGAGACATAGACAGAGAACCAATGTAAGGACACCAATGGGGGAAAGGGTAATGGGACTAATTGGGAGATAGGGATTGACATATGCACACCATTGGTACTGTGTATAAAATAGATAACTAATGAGGAACTACTCTATTGCTCAGAGAATTCTACTCAATTCTCTGTGGTGAACTAAATGGAGAGGAAATCCAAAAACAAGGGGATATATTGTATACATATATTGCTGTACAATAGAAACTAATACAGCATTGTAAAGCAACTATACTCAATTAATATAAATAAAAATAAATAAGAATGTACTGTACTCCTATCTAAGAAAATATTTTAGCTAGGCTCAAGAGTTTCTATAATCTAGGTTCTAAATAAATAAATAAAAATAAATAAAACCTAGGTTCTGATCCTTATAGAGGAAGTCAGCTCACTATCGAAGGGTGAATTTGGCAAATGATTCATGTTGGCAAATCAACTAGAATAAAGACACTCAAAATCACTTCTTCTATGTATTGGGTTTTTGTTGTTGCTATTGTTTGTTTTATGCTCCTTTTTTTCAATTAAGAAATTTAAAATTTATGCTTTATGGCATAGAATATGGGGGTATTAGTTCTTTGGAGTTTTCATTTCAGAAGAGTTAATGCTGTTTTTTGAGAAAAAATCATGGCCCTTTCCAGGCATAAACTTCTACACACCTACAGTGAATTTTCCAATACTTAAGCAAGGATTCCTGTGAAACTCCTGAATTTCCAAAGCTTTATCTAATTTTCTACTTGAGCAGTTGGTAAGTAAGAGACACGTAGCTTTATTTAATCAATAGCTCAGAAGGTTGGCACTTGAGGCTCTCACGAACAAATTCAGTTCTAATTTGACTGTAATAAACTATTTGCTGAAAGCTCAGTAGAGATGTTGATTTTTGAGAGGGAATCTGTGTTTATAAAGTGGGAAGGGAGAGTGATGGCATTGTAAAGTGTTTGAAGGTCACAAATACTTGCTTGAAGATCTTGTTTTAGCAGATTCTTCACTGATTGCTAAAAATCAGACACTTAGAGTGACTCCATTCCTCCCAAACATGTTTTCTCATTCTCTTGGCCTGCCTCTTCCATTCCACACCAACCCTAACTTCCCAAGTCGAGAATCACATCTTCAGAATTACTATTTTTTAAATCTATCTATCTATCTTGGAGAAGGCAATGGCAAGCCACTCCAGTACTCTTGCCTAGAAAATCCCATGGATGGAGGACCCTGGTAGGCTGCAGTCCATGGGGTTGCTACAAGTCGGACACGACTGAGCGACTTCACTTTCACTTTTCACTCTCACGCAATGGAGAGGGAAATGGCAACCCACTCCAGTGTCCTTGCCTGGAGAATCCCAAGGACGGGGGAGCCTCGTGGGCTGCCATCTATGGGGTCTCACAGAGTTGGACACAACTGAAGCAACTTAGCAGCAGCAGCAGCATCTATCTATCTATGGTTAATTTACTTCAGTATAGTTAATTTACAGTGTTGTGCTAGTTTCTATTGTACAGCAAAATGATTCAGTTGTACAAATATATCCTTCTTCATATTCTTTTTCATTCTGGTTTATCACAGTATATTGAACATAGTTCCCTGTGCTATACAATAAGACCTTGTTGTTTATCCATCCTATATATCCTAGTTTGCCTCTGCTAATCCCAAGCCTCTAATCCTTTCCTCGAATGGGACAGAATTCTATTCCACAGGTTTGCTGGGGCCATGAAAGTCCCCATATCACTGAAAATATTGTGGTCCCCACTGCCATTAGCTTAAAATTAAAATAATCTTAATAATCTACATAAAAATGAAACTGTTCAGAATGATAGAATATACATGTATATGGAAATTGAAATTAGCTTTTCAGGTTTTTCTCCTTTATTCTCTACCTCTCTCTCCTAAGGTTTGCCTGTTGGGTTATCCAGCACTGGTTGGGGAAGAAAATATTTAAGGACCATTGGTCTAAGGGATGTTAGCTTTCTATTCCTCCAAAGTTCTCTAAATGCTATTACTGACCTAGGTGAGGGCATCTGAAAGGAATATACCTGGACTATATTATCTTATTTTCTGGAAAAATGCCTTCACTGAATTATGATTTAATTTTATGCCCTCCGCTTTTATAAAAGGTCATTTTTGAAGAATAGTCATTCATCCATTTGCAGAGCCATTCTATATCTTTTGCAAAAGCTAGTGAAAGACTTTGAATATCACATAACCCAAAGTCTCTCTTAAGAGCATTCATGTGACACATTTTTCCTATCATTTAGTGACAGGGAAATATATTTTTTTCCCTCCAGTTAAGTTTCTATTCTGCTTTTGGAGGAGTATTTAAAACAATGTGATCCATAATGTTCTTCTTTTTGACTATTTTAAAAACTGCAAAATTAATTTTACTTCTTTATTGTTATAATTAGTTCATCCTCCAAAAGGAAAGGGTTTTTGTTTTTGTTTTTGTTTTTCTGATTTTAGGGTAAAATATCACTTGCCTTTCTTAAACAATGGTTTGTTCTTCACCTAATGGACACTGACTCTTCTCCCATCATGTTTCCGTCTTCACATTACCTGCAAGAAAACTTGAAGACAATTTTGTGCCCTAGCTCTAGTAAGTGCATCAGGCTTAAGGGGATGCCTTTTGTTTAGTAATCTCTGCTGGATCATCTCACTCCTTCTTTTGTTGCCTTTGCTGTACTTCCCTTGTTAGGTTTGCTGTTGCACATCTGACCATAGTGTTAATGTCTGCATAAACCATTTTTAAATAGCCCCCTCCTTTTATTGGTTAAAGAAAAATGAATGAATAAACAACTTGGAACAGCTATCACAGATTTTTGTTACGTGGATATTCTTATATTTATTCTTGCAACTTCCATTTTTGTTTTCCCACTTTAAAATCATGCGATTCCTTTCTGGAAGTAGGCACGATATGAGGATATTTTATAACATTGTGATAAAATAATAATAACATAATAGTGGGATTCAAAGTTAACAAGGAGGGAGAGACAAGAATTTGGCTTGGTAAGAAGGCTGAGAGAATGATAAAAGCCCATGGCTCAAGCTAGAGAGAAACTGTGAAGAAAAAAAAAAAAAACCACAGAGGACACACAAAGCATGACTGATTTTTATTGATGAGACATTCTCCAATTCTTCCTACCTCCTGATTTCTTTGTCTCAGTGTCCCCCAACCCCCACCTAGATACAGTTCTTTTTTGGAAATCTCCACATTCACTTCTTTCTTTAGTATCTTCTCAGCATTAACAACATTCTTGAATAGGGACATACAGAGGTCAAAATTGAGACAATGTAGATAATGCAATAAAACTCCTTGAAATCTACACAGCTCAACTTCAATTCCTCTTGGAAACAGGTATCTTGATACAACATTGACTAGGTTACCTAGCCAAACCAAACTCACTTCACTAAGAAATGATTAAGATTTAAGAAATGATTCTCACAATCACATGTGGGGCAGTGAATATGGGCATAAAGTGCACAGCACCTGACTATAAAGAGGAAATATTTTACACGAACCTGTGCAAATTAATGTGGTAATAGGAAATTAGGATGGGGGAAGAAAAGCTATAGCCATGAAGATTTGTGAGCATAATCAATGAGATGACTTGGTAGGGTTAAATATTTCCTAAATTGTTTGGGTTGCTAATTTATGACTTTCTTTGGAAATACTCTACTAGCCATTCTTTTGGCATTTTAGATGTTATGCATATTGATCATTCTTAACATGGGGTAGGAGGAGAGGGAGTGACACTCTGCCCCCTACGAGACATTTGGCAATGTCTCGAGACTTTTTTTAGTTGTTACAACTTAGGGAAGACATCCTCTAGTGGGTAGAGACCAGGAATGCTGCTAAATATTCTGCCATGCACAAGACAAACCCCACAGAAGGAATTATCAGACCCCAAATGTCCATGTGTGTGCTTAGTCACTTGGTCATGTCCGACTCTTTGTGACCCCATGGACTGTAGCCTGCCAGGCGCCTCTGTCCATGAGGATTCTCCAGACAAGAATACTGGAGTGGGTTGCCAGGCTCTCCTCCAGGGGATCTTCCCAACTAGGGGCTGAACCCAGGTCTCCTGAATTGCAGGCCGATTCTTTATAGTCTGAGCCACCAGGGAAGCCCTGGCATCCATAGTGTTGAGGCTAAGACAGCCTGTGCTGCATTAACCTTGTGTTACCACCTGCTTCTGTCCCAGTCATTTAGGGCTTATTGTACATCACACTCTGGCCACACACCTTGCTTGACAGAGAGTGCATCATTGTCTGTAACATGGTCCACTTCCTCATAGGAGTCACAGTGTACACAAGTAGGAATAATAAATCAGGAGGGATAAGTACAATTAGGGTGATTTTTTAAAAGTGCTAAATGAATGCAGAAAGAAGAGATCATTCACTCCTCACTTGTCAGAGTGAGGGACAAGGGAAATCTTCAGGCATGAGGTAGCATTTGAGTAGTTTTGAAGTTTGGGGAGATATGACCATTTTATATAAGACGTCACAAAAACTATTTCCTTTCAAAAACATAAATATGCTTAAAATACCAAGTTCTGTTCATTTATACTACAATGAGAAAATGACACATATACACAAAATGTCTTTCCCTATTATTGATCTTTGGTTTTTAAGAGAAAATACGCATGGAGGTGTCCTATATTAGCTGTTACGCTGTCTCGTAATTCTCTACTCTTTGTTGGCCCAAGGGATTGTGACTGATGATCTTGAACTACCTTCAGAAGCATTTGAAATTCACCTGACCAAAATGTGATTTTGCACTTCTGTGTTAAACCAGAGCAGCCAGGGACTGCATTCCTACTTTTCAATCAGCTGCTGCAGTTCCATTGAGAGAACAGAGTCCACACACAGTTGGCCTGGTTTATGTACAATTTTCCTGCAAATCTGATCTGTCTGAGAATGCCAAGATTATATTTTCATTTTTATTTCTGGGACCTGAAAAGCCTCCATATTTACCTTGCTACAACAGAATGTGTAAGAAAACATGATCAAGAAATTCTAGGATTCTTGACGGATAAAAATAGCATGTGCCTAGTTTGAAAACTGAAGATTCCAGTGAAATCCTAAGCCCCCAGGGTCCTTCACAGTGAGACCCACGCAAGGGAGGACATCAGATTAAAAATTGGTGAGAAAGTGAATCAAAAAATACTTTTTTTGTTGGAGAGCCTTTAATCAGTCTAGAATACAAGCTGTCTTTCTGAAAGTATATATTTGAATAAACTCACAAGCTATTGAAAACCTAAGAAAGTACCTTTTTCCACTGATGCCAAAGTCCTAAAGATTGCCTCCTCTAATTTTAGCATTTATGTGTTTTATAAATATGGATAGACATTAGGAGCTTATAACTCATATATACATTTGTAAAAAAGAAAAGGTTAAACTGTACATATTTAATAACATCTTATAAGATTGCATGTGTTTCTTGTTTTATGAACCACATTGTTCAATATCTTACAAGCTGCACTTTAATCCCAATAAAATTTTTTTAAGTAGAAATGACATTAGGACTTTAAGTGGAACAGCAGCCCTGGCTCCCCACGCTGCCGTGTCAGCTATTTCTAACCTGCAGATACAGATCTGCATTCGAGTGTCACAAGTCAGGTCAGAACCAATGTTTGGTTTCCACCTCCAAAAAGTAATAACTCTTACAACTGCCTGGCTAGATAAATATCTGATGAAAAGAAAAGTCTAAATGAATCTGAAGATGGTCTGTCCACACTGAGATGTAAAACTGTTATTACTCTGGGCTTGAAAAAGACTGGGAAATAAATAGGCCGCACAGAAATCAAGTGGGCACAGGCCGATGGATTGAGTTTCAAACTGTCTAACTTTTCAGTTGTGTGTGTTTTTTTATATGTTAAATATGGTTCTGAAGATTAAAGTCTTCATTTTCGGCAAAGAAAGGAAATAATGTTTCCTGTCCCATTTGCCAAGCTAAGTGAACAACTGCTCCTGCACAATTAGAATTGTTAATTGATTTGAAAACATAGGGCTTTGAAGGTGGAAAACTGCTGACATTATTTCAATGGGGAAATGCACTCCTGAGAGGCAGCGCACTGCAGTACAATTTCTCTCCTTGTTTTGTTGAATATACATCTATAAAAACACTGTGAATCATGCAGTAAAAACTGCTGTGCTGATATCATAAATCTCTGATAATAAAAATTTCATTGTTGAAACAATAAAATAGACTTTTATTATAACACAGAGTATCCACCTAAACATTGTCCTTTTAGCTTCTTCGAGTTAAATGTATGCACAGTTTTACAGTCTATAAACAGATCTGGAATAAAAGTTAATAAATGTCAAAATTTGCATTTCAAAAAATTCTTGCTGCATTTTAGGGAAGATCAATCTATGAACCTTTCAACATTATGTCAAATGAAATGCTAATTGTACCTTTAGGAATTTCAGAGACAGTGACAAGAAACTAAATGCTCTGTTCCTTTGCATCAGCAAGTCGAGGATAATTGTATATCTACTCTTCTGAACTTCTAAGAAAAAAAAAGAAAAAAACTCAGAAAAAAGGGTTTTCTATTCTTTAACTCAGGAGGGTAAACTCTTCCAGCCACCCTCCATCAATCTACCTTCAAATAAAGTGTGTTAACATGTTGACAGTGGACAAATCACACAGTGCTGCATTTATTCATTTTATAATAGGTTTGTCAAATGAGCTTCAGTTAAAGAGATTTAAGAGTAAGAAAAATTTTCAGCCAGAAATAACCGACTTCTTCCATTCAAAGTGATGTAAGGTTTAAAGGTGTACTTCTTAACAGCCTAATCTTTATTAAAACGCACCCTTTTTGAAGGCTAAGTCACAAAAATAAATACCAGGAGCCCAAAAAGTGCTTTTATTTTCCCTACCCTTAAGATAAAGCACTAATACATCCCTTCCCTATTCTGTAATAAATCTTAGTGCTGTATCTCTAAGAGATACAAATTATCCTCTAGACTGTCTTACAAGTGTGAGTATAGATGGAACCAATGAGCAATGTTATCTAGAAAATAGCACTTAGTGTAAGGTTTGTACCATTTTTTTGAACATTATCCTATTTGTGGCACTGCCTTCATTTCAGAGGCAGGCTGCTGAAATATTTGGTGAACCTACAGAGCAGTGAAAAACGAAGTTCCCTGCAACTGCGAAACAGCCTTTGGCCACCTCTATCACTACTTTAAGAGTGAAATAGGCAGTTCGCCTTCTTCAAATCCCATTATAGATAGTGTTGAGTCAAAAGCAGAGATTGTTCCCTGCCACATTTCTGAATCTCTCCATTGTCTATTGATATGTATTAGGAATACGAGGCAAAACCACTTCAAACGTTTAAAAGACTTCATTTACAAAGTATATTACATGGGGCCATTTCCAGGCTCACATTGGACAGGCGATTTGTAATCCTGCAGCTCGTATGAAAGAAAAACACCCAAGCCTTCTCACACAACGGTCACAAGGTAATGGAAGAAATTCTGTGTTTTAGAAAATTCAGATGGAAAACATACATATTTCTCACTCTCCTAGAGGACACCACTTTATTTTATACAAACTCTGAGGTGCCTAAAAAAAAAATTCTATTTTATGTCTTTCTTCCACAGATTTTTCAGTTAATTCATGAACCTATTTTATTTCTGATTCTTTTCATTCTTAATAAAGGTTGGAATTCTTATTGAGTCAACAAAAATTAAAATATGTTTAATGAAAATATGCTAATAAATAAGCAAAGGGCATTAATAAACATTATCACTAAACAGCAGCTTCCACTTACTTCAGACGTCGATAATTTCTATGTAGTGAGCAACTTCTTGTGATGGCCCACTCTGAGCATCCTTTTGTGCACGTGACCTACATGCCTGGATACAGATTCGATTTAATTCCTGGGTTTAAAATAGTATACCCTTAGGGGTAATGAAACAATAGGGATAAAATAGCAAACATTTATTAAAAAAAAAAAAAACCTTAATATTCAAGAGTGATTCTGAGGCATACATACTAGGAACAATTGGTCCAGTTATAAAAAAAAACAATAACAGTATATTTTGTAGGTCATGGTGTTTTACAGAAAATTTCCAACTTCTCTAATATGTACAATTCCCCAAATAAATGCAGAAGCGGCAGCTATTCTGAGAACCCTTCGAGCAAATTTCTCGAGACAAGCTTTGTTATTAATCATCCTAATTTTGTTCCCATTGTGTTACATTGGGGAAAAATAGTTGTACAACGGACAAGTACACTACTAAACAAAACGCTCATCTTTTTCTTGAGTCAAAACGGAAGGCTAATAAAGACCATTTAAAATAAAAGGGCCCATTACTCCTCAGTTTTATATGAGCTTACATGCTTTCATTGTGCAGAGTGTGTTATTAATTTCACATGCCAGATTCATAGGTTTCTGCAATATCAGGTTTGATGTATTCATTATCGGCACTCAGTACATTAATTCACGCTGAAGTCCGGTAAATCAAAATTATACCATCTGGCTTCCTGTTCTTAATGATGAATTTGATGTAGGGGTGATTAAGATTGTTAGGCTTTTGAATTTTAATGTAAAAATTAGGGGATTAAAAAGGCATTTAGAAATGACCAATAGTTAGAATAAACTTACTGACAGGATCTAATTTGTGTACTTGCTAGTAAAGCTCCATTTTAATTAGCAGCCACAGTCTTTCAGCACAAGCTCAAAGAGACAGAAGTTTAGTGATTAAGAAGATGAAGCTGTTAAATTGATAAATTGACCTTGAAATACTTGTAACTGTGGGGGACGGCCCAGTAACTCAGATTGTTAGTATGTTGCATTGTCACATGGGGAACTGAGTCCAAGAGTGACCCCATGCACAAAATTATTTTTTCTTTTTTTTTAATGGGGGGAGGGGAGGGCAGTTCACCATTCTCATCTGGGGAGCAGAGGTAAATAAATATAAGAACCTGCAGACCTGACGGTTGACACTATAATAATAGGAAGGTGAAGATTCCATCACTCAGAACTCCTTGACAAGTGACATTTGAATACTGTGTCTAAACTTGAAAGCATTGTGTTGTCCTTCTTGGTTGCTTGCAATAATGATGCTGTACACATAGAATAAGATCAGAGAGAAAGATACTCAAGCAATGCATTAACTCAGGAAATCTAGGGCATAGCCACCAACACTCTGCCCCCCTCCCCCTTTTTTTTTTTCAGAAGAAATATGGAAATCGAAGAATTCTAAACATTCATGTATATAACACACAGCCATTGCACTCAAACTTGACATGAGACTTCTTTTAATTGAAAGACCAATCTGACATTTGACAGTTAAAATTGCCTCTGATTTTAATAGAAGCATCTGAAATGTTACACCGAAGTCATTACACCTTTTCTGCATAAAGAAGTTTAATAGTTAAACAAGTTAAGAAGGAATAGGCTCTTAATGTAAAATATTATTAGAATAATATGAAGAAATATCCTCATTTTTCCCTAAGACATCAAGCTAAAAGTGCAACAAGCTATACAATAGAAAAGTAAGTTTGAAAATAAAAGTATCTCCTGAGAAGAAAAAAAAAATGTGCTACCTTGCGCAGTCTGATAAAATGGGATGCTTTAGTTCCTGTGAAATTAATAAACATAGTCACTAATGCACTAAAATAAAATACAGTCAGAATGACTTACATCAGAAAACACATACATCTGTATATATCAACAATTTGAAAGATTCTGATTCCTGGCAAGTCAAGGAATATTTTAAATCTTATATTTTAGAGGAAATCGAATCTTGACTAACCACTGCAATTTATGTCATTTTAAATAAGATATATTTGAATAAGTATATTTTTCATGCCCTAAAAAGACTGATGTCTTTTTTTATAAGCTCATCCTGTGACACACTTGAGTAGGTAGGTATATTGATTTTTTTTTCTTTTTCTGATGGCAATGAAGTGTAAATGGAAAATATCAGACTTGGCAATCACTTAAACCATGTGAAAATTTCAGAGTGAAGGCTATTAGAGTCACTTTGTGATCTCCCCAGATGACCAGAGGGAGGGGAGGAAAAAAAAAACATTTCTACATTTCTTCAGATCCTTTGTGTGACAGCTAAGGAGAATAACATTCTTTCTAATACGCCAGTTTTCGTCTCTAGTTGAGAATAACCTCAGTGCTTTCTTATGTCACTGGCTGAGAGAAGATGAAAGACCCAGCCTTGTGTAAATGGCTTTGTCTAACCATCAGTCTTTAGCTCTGCATGGCAGCTGTACTATTGACATTAGCTTGTGCACCGGGTGAAATTGAAGTGAGTTAAATGTGACCTTGGCTTAGTTGTTGAAGTAGAAATGAACTCTACTGGGAGTGAAAAAAAATAAGACCAGTTTCTCTAACTTCATTTTTTCTTTAATGAGTTTAACAGCACTCTTAGGATTTGATACATTTTATAAAAACGCTTTTATTTCCTTTTCTATTATACATGGAGTAATCAGCATTTAGTAAGGTTAGCTTGCCCTTTTGTTATGAAATCCTTGTTTCAGGTATTTATGTGCCATATTCTAAAAAGAAGACATTTATTTTTCCCCCTTCCCCCTTATTGATCATAACCCATATATACAGACAGAAGATTTTCATGTGTATGAGTTCATGGACTTTAATAACAAATATGGGGCCACTGAAACAGTCTTAAATGCCCAGTGCTTTTGATGACATTGCATTGTCCACTAGATTACATGCGTGCTCACTGAACAACCTGCTGAAAACTCACGTGGAGGAAACACATGAGACCTCTGGAAGCCTGGAAGTGCTGGAACACTTCTAAGACTGCAACTTGCTTGTTTATAGACAAAATATATATAAGGTAATATTTGTGTCCAAAGAACATAGGATTGATGATACTTTTTAGGTGGAGATAATTCATAAATTCTCTGAAGTTTCATCTCTAATTTGAACATTCCTAACTCCTTTATTCACAGATACATTAATTACATATTTTATATATATTTTTGTTCATATGTGAGTATATATGTGTATAGAGGTGAGTGTGATACATGGATGTAACTGACCAGGACCCCATGGGGTCTTCTCAAGACAGACCACTGCCCCATGTCCTCTGCCTACTTCTTGTCTATAGAAAAACTTTAGCCTCCTGCATCTTCCCCAAGTTCCAAAGAACAAATTTAATCAGGGAAGTGAGAAAATACAGAAATAAAGGAAAACTGTCAAACAAAATAAAACAATAATAGTTTAGCCATTAAACAAAGTCAGGGACCTTTAGTTCTTCCTCAAGGACTTTAAATAGTATTCTAAGCCTTATCCTTTTAGCTCTTCTGCAGATATGGAAACCTCCACCAGGTGGAAGAATGCTGTCCACAAGCATATAGACCCCAGGCTGATTGGGACCAGAAGGTGAACAATGCTGACTCCCTATTACCTCATCACCAACCAGTCAGAAGAATATCCATGAGCTGATCAGGCAACCCACAACTTTCATCACCTTGTCTTTAAAAACCTTTTCCTAAAAGCCACCAGAGAGTTCAAGCTTTTTAAGCACTAGCTGCCTGGACTCCTTGAATGGTCCCCTGAAATAAATATGCCCCTTTCCTTCACCACAACCCAATGTCAGTAGATTGGCTTTGCTGCACACAGGCAGATCCAAGTTTGGTTCAGTAACATGCATACCTGTACACATTATTTTAGCTAATAATAATGACATGTGAGTAACAAATCAGATGTTTCAAGTTCAGTTTCTGTTATCAGATTTATCAAAAATGCTCATCATGGGGCTATTTTAATTAGCTTATCTACCAACTTGAACAAGCACAGTCTAAACTGATATTTTGCAGTTCATAGATCACTAGTAATGCATTTCTGCCTGTCTGCCTGCCAAGTTGCTTCAGTTGTGTCTGATTCTTTGCTACCCTATGGACAGTAAACCACCAGGCTCCTCTGTCCATGGGATTCTCTGAGCAAGAATGCTGGAGTGGGTTGCCATGCCCTCCTCCAGGGGATCTTCCCAAGCCAGGGATTGAACCTACATCTCTTATGTCTCCTGCATTTGCAGGTGGATTCTTTACCACTAGCGCCACCCAAGAAGCCAAGGCATTTCTACTACTGTCCTAAAGTAGTATTAGAAAGTGTTGGTAGTAGGCATCGCCACTTGGTGCTGATGGAACCTGCACTTTTGGCTTCTTCCTTTAATCATCTTTCTACTAGTTTAATACTCCAGAGTTTTTCTTCTCCCTGATTGTTCTGGGTGAAGTAGTGACTCACCCACAACACTCCCATTCTAATCCCTACAATGTTACCTTATGTGACAAAAGGGCTTTGCAAATGTGGTCAAGAGAAGGATCTTGAGGACTATCTGAGTGGATCCAATGTAATTACAAAGATCCTCATCGGAGAGAGGCAGACGGGTCAGTCGACGGGTCAGTCAGAGACTGACTGTGGACTAGATATGATAGCAGCAGCAGAGGTCAGTAACTCAATGAAGTGAGTCAAGGAATGTGTGAAGAGCCTAGACGCTAGAAAAGACCTAGAAGGAAATGGATTTTCACCTTGAGGCTTTTTCAGAAGGTACACAGTCCTGCTCATCTATTTTTAGACTTCAGACTTCCAGAAATATAAGATGATACATTTGTGTTGCTTTAAACCACTGAGTTTGTGGCAGTTGGTTACAACACCACTGAGAAATTCATACACTGATGCATGTATGCTTTAGTTCTCTGTATAGTGATGCACGCTATGACATGGTTGTCACTCATTTAAGTAATGTTTTATCACTTAGGATGGTTTTGTTCACCTTTTGACTTTTGTGCTCAAATAAGTATATATAGATTTGGCAGTTATGTTTAGGAATGGCTCTGCAAAATGACAGTATTTGAAAAAGGAATCACAGCAGTCTTCAGAAATAGAAGGCAAATTGGAAAGCTGGCAGGGCACTCTACATAAATTTAATCATAAAAATGTTATGATCACCTGCAGAAGTCAACACAGTGAAAACAGAGAAGAGGGGAAGGTCTTCACTTGGATAAAGGGCTATGGGAAGATGCCATGGTGGACAGCTGGTCACAAGCCATCCAGAGTAGACAGTCAGAACTGGTGTTTGGGAGCCTTTTAGGCAAATCAGAAGGAGGCCGGGCCAGAAGCTTGGCTGGTTGAGGTCAGCCTTGTGGCTGCTGACCCTCACAATGACCATCCTGGGACAACAGAAAAACAGGCCTGGATTCGAAGCTAGAATGAATTGCTGGGCTTCCCAGGTGTTTGTTCAGAGAGTACATGATGAACTTGGAGATAAAGCTGACTAGGTCAAGAGGGGGAGAAGGCAATGGCACCCCACTCCAGTACTCTTGCCTGGAAAATCCCATGGATGGAGGAGCCTGGTAGGCTGCAGTCCATGGGGTCGCTAAAGAGTCGGACACGACTGAGGACTTCACTTTCACTTTTCACTTTCATGCATTGGAGAAGGAAATGGCAACCCACTCCAGTGTTCTTGCCTGGAGAATCTCAGGGACAGGGGAGCCTGGTGGGCTGCCGTCTATGGGATCTCATAGAGTCGGACACGACTGAAGTGACTTAGCAGCAGCAGCAGCAGGTCAAGAGGGAAGCACTTTTGGGCTATGCTGTATGTTGGGAGTGTCTACAACTGGAAGCTCTTACTCAGGCTGAATTGGCTGTGCTCTGCCTTGCATTCGCTAAGGAGTACAGTCTCAGGGAGGTGCTTTGGCAGGATGGACCAAACAAGGGCTTTAGACTTTAAAAGGGACACACCACATTGGAACTCCAGAACTGCCCTTTAGTGGGCATGCATGCTTGGATATGTAAGTAACTTCACCTCTCTGAATCATAGGCTTTTCTACCAAGTGGGGCTAATAATGACTATTTGGTGTGTAATTCTTATGGGAGTTAAGAGACATAAGGTAAGAACAGTATCTGATGTTGTCTGGCATGTAGGAGGTGCTCAGTAAATACGAGTTTCTCTCATTTCTCCCAGGTCTCAATTAAAGGAGGTTTGTGAGCATTTTGAAGCATCAGTGTGGCCTGAGGTTGGCTCTTGTCCACACCCCTTATCTTGAGTTTCTCATCAGCTTTCCAACAGTCCTTACTCATCTTGCTTATGCCCTTATCATCATTACCATATATCTAGCATTATGAAGACCTACTAATGCTATTCATATCCCTTTTTATCTTCTTAAATCTCAACAGAACTACATTCATCACATTCTCAATTACCCTTTTCCAATTCCATTTACAAGAGAAAAAGATCATATTTATTTGATATTATCATGTCAGGTATGATGTCATGTATTTTCATGTACACTAAAATATCATATGTATATGGTATATATGTAATGCATTTAAGTAAACATATATGTATGTATGTAATCTGAATATTTATATTGAATTTATTTTTTATTTATTTATTTTTTTAAATTTAATTTTATTTTTAAACTTTACATAATTGTATTAGTTTTGCCAAAAATCAAAATGAATCCACCACAGGTATACATGTGTTCCCCATCCTGAACCCTCCTCCCTCCTCCCTCCCCATTCCATCCCTCTGGGTCGTCCCAGTGCACCAGTCCCAAGCATCCAGTATCGTGCATCGAACCTGGACTGGCAACTCGTTTCATACATGATATTTTACATGTTTCAATGCCATTCTCCCAAATCTTCCCACCCTCTCCCTCTCCCACAGAGTCCATAAGACTGTTCTATACATCAGTATGTCACACTATTATGTGATGAGACCGCATAACACTTTTGGTACATTCATATAATCTTTTTAGTCACTCTACAGGCTGAAAAGGTAAAAATTATATATATATATATATATATATATATATATATATATATATGGAAAATCCTTCCTGAAAATTAATTAGAATAACTTGATTGTAAAATGGTTTTAGGAAAGGGAATATATTACTAGAGTGCCAAGATATCAAAGACATGAATTTCAAATGGAACCACATATAACTCATGTAATCGTTTCAACATTAGGCTGACATACTTTGGATGTTCATTTATCATGCAGATCATAGGCATGAAGATTTTTTCAACTGCAGTGGAAAATATATGTATTTGCAAGGAGTCACTGAAATGATTTTTCAGCTGGCCAGGGTGAATCCTACCCCCAGAGAGTGTGTGGGAAGGGGTGGTTATAGGGGTATAAGAATAACTCAGGGGCTCTTTAAATTGTACCCTCTCCAATCCAGATTTTAATAGAGAAGAAATATTTTTCCAGAGAACTACATGCTCTCTTTCAATGGGGAGGTACACCAGGAATGTTCAGAGGCATTTTTCAAATTGTACCCCACCCTACAGAAGTGATTAAATGCTCTCCTGGAAAAATGCCTGCCCTTCTGTTGTTGAAAATGATTTCCCCAATGTGAGTCACAGCTCCTGGTGAAGCCTATTGGCATCTTGCTGGTGTTCTAGTGGGGAAAGCTGGCTGGAACCACTTTGGTAGCCCAGCATTCTTAAATTCAATTCCTTTCAAAATCTTTATAGAAACTGGGAAAATATATGTTCCAGATATAGTCATATGTGGGCTTCCCAGGTGGCTCAGATAGTAAGGAATATGCTTGCAATGCTGGAGACCCAGGTTCGATCTCT
Source organism: Bubalus kerabau (assembly GCF_029407905.1). NCBI lineage: Eukaryota > Metazoa > Chordata > Mammalia > Artiodactyla > Bovidae > Bubalus > Bubalus kerabau. The sequence continues at coordinate 47,444,625 of NC_073635.1, forward strand.
GGGTTGGGAAAACCCCCTGGAGAAGGAAATGGCAACCCACTTCAGTTATTCTTGCCTGGATAATTCTATGGACAGAGGAGCCTGATGGGCTACCATCCATGGGGTTGCAGTTGCACCACTGAGCAACTGAGACATATACATAGATGGGCCTAGAGATTATCATACTTCGTAAAGTAAGTCAGACAGAGAACAAATTTAATATCACCTATGTGTGAAATCTAAAAAATAATGATGCAAATAAAGCTATTTACAAAACAGAAACAGACTCACAGACATAGAAAACAAGCTTTGGTTAGTCACCAGAAAGTAAGATGCCACCTTTACTTTGGGGCAAAAGGCAAGACACCAAAAGGCAGACCCATAGACATAGAAAACAAGCTTATGGTTACCAAAAGTGGAAAGTGAAAGTGAAAGTTGCTCAGTTGTGTCCGACTCTTTGCGACCCCATGGACTATACAGTCCCTGGAATTCTCCAGGCCAGAATACTGGAGTGGGTAGACTTTCCCTTCTCCAGGGATCTTCCTGACCCAGGAATCAAACCAGGGTCTCCTGCATTGCAGGCAGGGGGAGTGATAAATCAGGAATTTGGGATTAGCAGATACAAACTGCTATCATGAATAGGTAAACAGCAACATCCTACTGTAGAGCACAGAGAACTATATTCAGTATCTAGTAATAACTTAGAATGTAAATGAATCTGAAAAGAATATATATTTGTATAACTAAATCACTTTTCTGTACACTAGAAATTAATACAATATTTTAAATCAACTATACTTAATTTTTTAAAAAGCTACCCTATGTGGACACCGGTGTCAATCTAGCAAGAGATGAATGAAGTCGGATAAGAGGCAAGCAAGGGAAAAGACAGACTGGAAAGAATATAATATGAAAATCCCAGTGTGTTGAAGTCAGCAGTAAGGAAACAGTCTAGCTCTGGAGTGACTGCTGGGTTTAAAACTCAATACTATGGCAACCTTAGTTAACTCACACTCTCTAGGGTTTCCTTCTTGCGTACAGAACCATCCAGTCACCCCCATCAAGAACAAAGGACATTAACACAGTATCTGGCGCAGACTAAGCACTTGATAAATACTGTTTCTTGTCACTGTCAAGTCAGCAGGGAGCAGACTGACCTGTCTCTCTTGCACAGGTAGGTCTCCAGTCCCTTGAGTAAAGCTAGGTGGATAGCATTTGCAGACAAGCTCTAAGAAGAAGGCAAAGACTCAATTACTCAAACAGGGCGTGTTGAGTTTGACCTGATGCTAAGTCATTTGAACAACAAAACTGGAGCCTCTTTCCTATGAAGGTAAGTGTCCCCATGACCCGAGGATGAACCTTACCAGTATAGAAGATCACAGAGTCCAAATGTGGGCAAAAGTGTAAGGTTTCAAGGGGGAAGGTATATCATCAAAAGTGTAAACTCTGGGATATTTCTCTCAAAGGATTTTGGAAAATAACCTAACTGAAACCTAAACCTAACCTTTACTCACCTCCATAACTTGGATCAAATATCAGTCCTTGTTAGTGTCAGAGAAATAGTACTGAGTTTCTTGCTGTGGGCCATATTTTCCCAGTAAATAAAAATGGGTACTTTTGGCAAACAACAACAAAAACAAATGAAAAGCCTGTATCCAGCCTAGGTGAGTTACCCTGCTGTCTAGGCGGCAGTGATTATGTCGCAGGAACTGTCCCTGTGGGCCTCCTGAACAGGAGCTCTCACGGGCATGTGGGGAGTCCTCCAGGCACGCAGCCTCCGTGCCAATAATAACTGCCGCCTCCGTGCCTGTTTGTCTCATTGGCTCTACGCTATTTTTCTTTTTCCATGTTTTTTCCGGTTTCTCGTGGTCTATATCACGTTGTTTGTACCTGTAATCTCCCACTGGAGTATAAGCATCAGGAGGGCAGGGGGCTTTGTTGTTCTGTTCATTCATGCTAACATCTAGTAGGAGAATGCCTGGCCCAGACCATTTTCTTGGTAAATGCCTGCAGTCTGGCTCATTGGCCAAACTGGTTGAATAACTGCAGCCATGAGAATGACATTTGCCCAGAGCTTTGCTCTAACCCTAAAGTCCCCTCTGATTCTGCACTTAAAAAAATGTTTTTTAATTAATTTTAGACTTACTGCAAAGTTATAAAAGTAGTACAAAGACAAATATCATAAAATATCTCTCATATGTTGAATCTAACAAGAAATGATACAAATGAACTTATTTATAAAACTGAATTAGATTAATAGACATTAAAAAACAAAAGTATGGTTACCAAAGGGGATAGCAGGCTAAGGAGAGATAAATTATGTGTGTGTGCATGTGTGTCTAACTTTGCTGTACACTTGAAATTAACACATTGTAAATTAACTATACTTCAATTTACATAGGAGAAAAAATTAACAAACACAAAATATTTGATCCAGGAAAAGTTAGTACAGATAATTACTGCAGATCCTTCACCCATATTCTACAAACGTTAACATTTACCTTGTTTTCCTTTATCATTCTCTGTGTGTGTATCTATTTCTCTCTCTCTCTCACACACACACACACACACACACGGGCACACATGCACACAAATATATATTCGTTTTAGCAATACTTTAAATAGTATACATAGTGCCCCTTTTAGCCCTAAATATTTCAGTGTATTTCCTAAAGTCAGTAATATAACCACAGTACAATTATCAACATCATGATTCTTATATACCAATTTTATTCAAATGTCACTACTTGTCCCATGGATAAACTATGTAGCATTTACTTTTTCAGACCCAAGACCCAATCCAAGATCATATATTACATGTAATTGTCACGGTTCTTTAGTCTTTTTTGATCTGAAACAATCTATCAGAAACTTTTTATCATTCTTGAAGCATGCAATTATTTTGTAGTGTTCCTTAGTTTGAGTTTGTCTGCTGTATACCCTGATTGGACCCAGACTATGCATTTTTGGCAAAAGTATCTTACAAGCAAAACTGGATTCTGTTCACTGCAGCATATTAGAAGTCACAGGACTTTTTTTTTTTTCTTAACTTGTGAGGTTAACACCAGTTACTTGATTAAGGTGATATCTACCAGGCTTCACCACTAAATTGTTCCTCTTGGTTTCTCTGTAATGATTAAGTGTCTTCTTATAATACTCTCATTTTGGAGAGGGTCGTATGTATGTTCATCCTCTGTGAAAGTTTTAACAGAGAGCTGGTTTCTGGGTATCCAGATTTAGTGATCTAAGAATCAATTGTCCTTTGACTTACCATTCATATAAACCTAGTTCAGCTTACCCTCTCACCTTGCCCACCATCTTTATGTTATAGGTAATAAAACTAAATAAAGTTTAGAATAAAATGACCTATACAAGAGTGAAAACTTTCCAGAATAGTATTCATAAAAAAGAATTTGTCCATGATACTAGATAATTGGGTCTAACAGGTGCAAATAATTTTCTTTGGATCAAAAAATATCGCTTTTTTTAAATTAAATGTAATTCTCAGTTTGACTAATGGTTTTGGTGACAAAATTGTAGAAGAGTTTTCTAAAAAGTTTTAAGGTGCATTTTCAGACTTTCCTTGTTCTTACTTTTACCTTGATAGAGCAGCCAAGAAGGAAAATGTCATTTGCATAACTGCTGGGGGATAAGAGAAAACACAGGTGGATGGGCTGTTTGATGGTAAACAATTTGCCCACCAAATATTAAAAGAATTGAAAAAAATCACTGTTGAAAATAAAAACCTAGTGTTCTCATAGTAACACTTGCATAGAAGCAATCTAAACACATCATCTACTTGTTCATTTTTAATAAAAAAGAAATAAAATTTATATTCAAGTTATTCATCATTAGCCAAACACTGAGCTAAATAAGGTTAAAATTAAAGTTTGTGGATCACTGATTTGAAATCTTTCCCTTCAGCTCTTTTTATAGTTGCCTTCCTTTTATCATCCTGGCTCTAAAACTTACCAAGATATTTCTCTGTGCCTTGGGTTCTTTGTAATTAAAATGGGGATGTTAGTAATAGTATACACGGTGAGTATATAGTGAGGATGGAGTGAGGAAGTAATGATTTCCTGTATATAATATTCTTAGAATGGTGCCTGCTGCTGCTGCTTCTGCTAAGTCGCTTCAGTCGTGTCCGACTCTGTGCGACCCCATAGACGGCAGCCCACCAGGCTCCCCTGTCCCTGGGATTCTCCAGGCAAGAACTCTGGAGTGGGTTGCCATTTCCTTCTCCAATCCATGAAAGTGAAAAGTGAAAGTGAAGTCGCTCAGTCGTGTCTGACTCCTAGCGACCCCATGGTCTGCAGCTACCAGGCTCCTCCGTCCATAGGATTTGCCAGGCAAGAGTACTGGAGTGGGTTGCCATTGCCTTCTCCGAGAATGGTGCCTACAAAAGGTTAAATGCTATGTACAGTTTAGCCAGAATAATTATTATTTAAGTTAGTGTGACAGGGTCTCTAAAAACACCCTAGGATCACTCTCACAAGAAGCTCTCCCAAAACTCGGCATATAGTCAGAACCATGGCTATGATTTATTCCAGTTAAAGGATACAAAGTGAATCAGCAAAGGGAAAAGGCACTACTTTGTATGTAAATATACATATATGTATATATATACAAAATCCAGGAGAAGCCAGACACAAGCTTCCAAGAGGGTCCTTCCAGCAGAGTGAAATAGGACATACTTAAGCACCCCAATGATGAGTTATCATAACACATGTGAAGGGTTGGCTATCAGGGAAGCTAAGGAAAAAATCTGTGCCCAGGGTTTTCACTGGAAGTTGGTAAGATAGACACATTTGCCTAACACATATCAAAATTTCAGACTCCTCAAAGGAAAGCAGGTGTCCAGCATAAATCATATGGTTTGCACAAACTATTTGGGCAGTGAGCCACTCCTATCAGTTAAGATTTGGAAACCCTCCCAATACCCAAGTTCCCAGAAGCCAGCAAAGGACCAACCTAGTAAACATGCCTTTCTAAGGAAAGCACCCCACTGTATTTTTTCCTTTACAGTTAGATATTGCTATCTTATTGTCTCCATGAAGATTCAACACTTAACAAGTTACTTCCTAATGGAAAAGTAACGTGCTTTAGAGGCATAAGTCAAATAGGCTGAAATGTACCAAAATCAAAGTCAATTGCACACTACCAAGTGTTACTTCTAGACAATGACTTCATGCAAGTATTTTCAAAGCACAATGGAACCAAGGAATACAAAGATTACCCTCTAAAACAATAACATAAGGTACCTTACAGAAAAAGATAAGTTTTACTTATGAGCAGGTTGAATTGAATTCTTCAGTCTTTTGCTCTTACATATTCGATTTTCCAGTTACACTTTCCATACTCAATTGATAAACAAACTCAACTTAGAACTCTGAACTGCTAATTGTTAAATGTGAGTAAATAAGAGGTGAGTAAATAAGGCCTCCAGTGTCAACAATATCAATGGAAATGCTATAGATTCTCTAGAATGATCTGGAATCTGCAGGGCAGAAAACTTAGGCATTGATAATATGCTTTTAATTTCATTGAATTTGATTTACAGTGTTGCTTAATTTCTGCTGTATAGCAAAGTGACTCAGTTATACATACAAGTATATATATGTATGTATATATATTTTTTCATATTATTTTCCATTATGGTTATCACAGGATATTGAATGTAGCTACCTGTGCTATACAATACGAACTGTTGTTTATCTATTCTATAATAGTTACCATCTCCTAATCCCAAAATTCCTCACTGATATTTTTGATAATATGTATGATTTACTGACAACTATGCATTAATAATCTGTAAGCAAAGATTATTTGCTTATGTGAAGGCGTAACTGTGGGAATATATTATTCCTTAATTCTAAAAAAAAAAAGCATTTGGTCATGTCAGCTTATCAAATGCCAAATTTGTGCTAGGCAATGAGGTCCTGACCTTGAGAACTTTAACATCTCTGGGGGAAACGTGGACACACGATTTGAATACAATTCAGTCAAATATAATAAACATGCATGATAAAATTACCATTGAAAAGTCACAGCAGAGAAATTTCAACTTAAGGGATTTTGCTTTGTGAGCTTAAGTCATTCAACCTCTCTGGGTTCAAATTTCCCCATTTGTGGGGAAATATAGTCTTGCGCTCAAATTGCAAGATTTCAACTAAGAAAAGTTCTGTCCTATTTCTGAGAATTTACAGAGGTGGTAAGGATAACTGGTAGCTATGATGTTCTAGATCATTTATCAAAAATAATCTTAAGATCCTGGAACATTTGAAATATTAAGAATGTTTTCACTCAACAAATTTTGCTTTGAGAAATACAGATATTAAATTTATTCCTTTAAACTTAGAATGACTCTAAAAGTAATATGATCAGTGCATATTTGTGGTAGACGTCAGAGGCAAGGTTGGCAAAGGTTGTGATGCTTTTCCACTGGCAAACAATCTCAAAGTAAAACTATTCCAAAATCATTTTTTTCCTTTTTTGGTTTATTAAAAACTACTGGAATAGTATTTGATTTCTGACCTGAAACAAAGTTGGTAGGTGCTACCAATATAAAGTAGGAGCCCTTAAATTACTGACTCCAAACTTTATTGGAAAAGTAATTTAACAATTACTAAGTCATTAATATAGAATTTTAAACAGAAGCTCCAAAAAATTTCACACAGCATTTCAAGGTTTAACAAAGTATCCTGACTGGACACAATTTTTGCATTATAGGTTAAGAAATCACAAGATGTCTGGAAAGCCCAGGGTAAGGATGAGAGAATTAATATATAGGTATTAATTAGATTTAAAGAAAGTATGAAGCCCAGGGAAAGAAGCTATGGCTCCTATTCTTAAACAGAAATGAAGATTTAGTTATTATAAAACAAAAGATTATGCTTATTATAAAATAAAGTTTAATAGACTATATTTCTTGGATTTACCAACACACACATGAGTTAGATTGGAATACAATTAGTTTCTTTTAAAGCCATGTGGTAGCATCTGGTAATGAATTGAATCATTGAGTATTCCAACTTGGATTCCTTTCCAACTATGATAGGGAAGCTATCAAGCAGATGAAAAATAGAACATCTGAAGTTAATTGAATCATTGCCAGGAAAAAGACGAATGCAAATGATGATTTTGCACTTTGGACAATATTATCTCTAAGGTCCATTTCATCACTAAATTTCTATGAAATGCTAATTTTAAGAATCTAGAATAATTAAAAATATCACGTTAGTATAATATGATGGAAAATCACGTTTAAAAACTGTTTAAGTAACTGCCTATTACAGAAACCATGGAATCGAAAGGAAGTATTTTCAAGCTAGAAAAAAATCAAGATCACCTCTATTATTTCCATTGTTATGCTTTTCAGCAAAGATATTGTTATTCATTTGTCCCTTCTTTAGTCCTCACATCTCTTGTTAAAGGATTATTTTGGGACTGAAATTATAAGCATTCCCTCACCTAATGTTCAAAAATAAAGTTAAAAAAATATGCATTTCTTCATATCATCTTTTTTTAAACCTCATTTCCCAATCTATCAGAGCAGAAACACTATGGAAGCTACTCAGCTCTGAAGTTCCACCAACATTTTTCATGATTCTTTGCATGTTTCATGATGTTCAATCTCAAAGGATGTCCTCAAGACCAATTTAAATAAATGAAATTAATTGTGGCATATTTCAGAATAATTCATTTTTAATATTTTCAATTATATCTACTTTTGAAAAGAAAGTTTGGGGTAAGAGATCCAGAATTTTGATTGTCAACAATAACAAGAAAGGAAATTTAGCTAAGAGAGCTCCCTGTCCATTAAATTAATAAACTTCTTATATCTGCTACCTAAGATATATCCTAGCTGGCCATTCCCAGCTAAGTCTCATCAGGTATTTATGATCACATAGATAATACATTCATGGAAGACATTATCTTTGACATCATGAAGAATTACCCAATAATACATTTAAGCTGTCTTTCCAGATTGGTTATGGAATTTTATATGTTCCACATCTTCATTCTTCCAGTAGTTAGCTCAGTATTATGTATCTCAGAAGATAATTCTCATATGGATAACTTTTCTCAGCTAAGCCAGAAAATCTTTGTTAATGCTGTTGTTTATATTTCTGAGTCTAAAGGCAAGAGAGAAAATAATGCAAAAATTTTTAAAATTAATGCACATATTTCCATCTTTCTTATATAATACTACCATCAAAATTGAGTTAATCACCTCAAATTTTATCACTATAATATTTCTTCACTGACTTCAAAATAAAGTTTGAAACTTCGTAGCACCTCATTCACATATTTAATCTACTTTTCTGATGATCCTTCCTTATCCCTTTCTCATATGTTTACCTATAACAATATAATCTTGAAATTTGGAAAGGTGTAAATATGATCTTTACACATTGGACTATTTTAGAACACATTTAAAGGTATGTAACTTGTTTAAAAAATAAGGTCCAAAAAAAAAAGACAAGGGAGCAATGCTCTATCTTAAAAATGCTACACAATCAAAAGTAAGAAGGGAAATGGACAAATATGGATGTTCCCCTGAAAATTATCTTGGGGTAGTAATATGAGGTGGGCTCTGAGCAGGAAAGGAAGAGGTTTCTTTTGATTTCTGGGGTCTGGATTCCAAGGTGGGAAACCATCTAAAGATTCTAAAGCTTAAGCCATTCTCCATACTCCATGAAGAAATTCAAGGTGTTAGGCAAAAATTCCAGGTCAGGTTTGGACTGGGTTGGAGCTCATCCTAAAAAAAAAATCAACATTTTGAATAATAGATGTAAATCACTTTGTATATATATTCATATTTTGCCCCAAGTTCCTCTTAATACTTTGTTAAATATCAAACTCTGGTCATTGGGTGTGTTGTGTGTGCTCAGTCTCTCAGTCACGTCTGACTCTTTGCGACCCCAAGGACTGTAGGCTGCCAGGCTCTTCTGTCCGTGAGATTCTCCAGGCAAGAAAACTGGAGTGGGTTGCCATTTCCTCCTTCAGATGATCTTCCCAACTCAGGGATTGTAGGTGTGTCTCTGGCATTGCAGGTGGATTCTGTACTACTGAACCACAGGGGAAGACTTTGATCACTGGAGAGGGGGAGCTGGTTAAAACAGAAGCTCATGCATACACTTGGGACAAATAGCACCAACTGGAGAAGTCAAAGACAAGAGGTAGCCTCTGAGTGTACTGCTTCTACAATCATTGAGCACCAGGGAGGATTTGTAGAAAAGAGAAACCTCATTTGAGTTTTCCAGAAATTATCTGAGTCAAGATATCTGAAAGATGGACAAACATACTCAGGAGACCTTGAGCTAATTGATATATGGTCACTAAAATGAAATAACTTACTGCCTCACCTCAAAAATAATCTGAGAATCATTCCATCTATATTATTTTTTCATTGCTAAGTCACTTCTGACTTTTCGCGATTCCACGGACTATAGCCAGCCAGGCTCCTCTGCCATAGGATTTCCAGGGAAAAATACTAGCATGGGTTGCCATTTCCTTCTCCAGGGGACCTTCCTGACCCACGGATTCAACCTGCATCTCCTGCATTAGAGGTGAATTTTAGTGACTGTAATTATAGAGTCAGGATTCCAAAGGAAACAAGGTTTTGTTGTCATTGTTGCTCTTTAGTTGCTAAGTCATGTCTGACTTTTTGTGGCCCCATGGACTGTAGCCCACCAGGCTCTTCTGACCATCAGATTTTCCAGGCGAGAATACTGGAGTGGGTTGCCATTTCCTCCTCCAACTATATTAGATTTATAAAATCTAAAAAGGGTACTATTTATTACTTCTAGTTAAGTATCTGTTTGTAGTTTGCTGCAATTTCTAGCATAGCAAATATTTTCAAAGCTAGAAATTTCAGAAAGCTTTTCAATTTTATCATATATTTTATTTTCGATGTCTTTAAAGGGCAGTGAAATAGCTATGCATGGACTGAACTTTCTATTCTTACAAGCTAACAGTCAGATAATTTTAAATCCATTCCCACTTATTTCCCTCCATTATAGAAAGGAAAAGCCATGAGTTCCCTGGTGGCTCAGACAGTAAAGAATCTGCCTCAGTGTGGGAGACCCAGGTTTGATCCCTGGGCTGGGAAGATCACATGGAGAAGGACATGGCAACCCACTCCAGTATTCTTGCCTGGAGAATTCCATGGACAGAGAAGCCTGGTGGGGTACAGTTCATGCCGCTGCAAAGAGTTGGACACAACTGAGTAACTAACACTTTCACTTTCATCTCTTCTGCAAGGGAATGCTTCCATCTGAACTGTAGTCTACATGCTTTCCCAAATCCATGGGTATTTTATGCCCCACCCACCATCTTTTATTTTTCAGTTGCTTATGTCACTGTGTCATAACTGTCAGTACATAAATGTAGTTGCTTTTCTCCATTAAAAGAAATAGACCTACCAGTGATCTATGGGACATATTGCTCAACAACAGCAGAATATACATGAAATTCAAGTGTCCATGGAACATTCTCCATACTGGAGCATATATTGGGTTGCAAAGCAAGTCTCAATAAATTTAAAGAGCGTAAATATTCCAAAGTATCTTTTCAAACTGCAATGGAGTAAAGCTTTAAATTAGTAACAGAAGGATTATATATATATATATATATATATACACACATATATATACACATTATATATATATATATATATATATATACACACACACAGCATTCTCTTAAATAATGCATAGGTGAAAGAAGACATTACAAGGGAAATTTAGAAAATACTTTTAGATGAATCAAGTGAAACACAACATACCAAAGACTGAAGGCTTTCCCAAGATCAGGAATAAGATAAGGTTTTCTCCTCTTTCCACTTTTTTTCCAACATTGTACCAGGAGTTCTAGCTGGGCTAATCAGTCAAGAAAAAGCAATAAAGACCATCTGTAGTAGAAAGAAAGATTGGTGGTTGTCACAAATGAATTTTTAAACCTTGTTTTGTTTTCACTAATCATTATGCTTGAGAGATTCTTGCATGGTGATATTTATAGATCTCATTCATTCACTGTCACTGGAATACAATATAAAGAAATGATTATCAACTTCAGTGTTGGTCCTCATCATGATTTCCAACTTTTTCTTATTACAGACAACTTTGTTATCAATATTCTTATACATATAACCTGGTGCAGAAGGTTAAGTAGGGCACTTAGATAAGAGTCAAATTGCTGAGTCATAAACATAATCAACCATTAGAGCTGTGAAATAACAGCAAATATGAATTGGACTCTCTGCCCCCTTGTTCCTGACACAGAGTGCCTAAAATTCTTATAATCTTCTAAATGATGAGAGTACTGAGCATCTTTTATCTTAATATTTGATCTTTGACAATGACATTCTAAATCCCGTGGAATTTCCTGGATGATAAAAGTGTCTTTTATTCTAATGAGATGACTCTTGGAGAGCTCCTCAAAGCATTAGAAAGACCAAATCCTAATTAGAAGCTTGGAACTTTCTTGAAACTTGAAAGCTTCCTTGCCCATCCTCTAGGAAGCCAAGATAGGCTAAAGATTGAGTAAATGACCCATCATATGTGCATAATGAAACTTCCATAAAAATTCCAAAAGTGTGGGATTTAAAGAGCTTCTGGGATGGTAAACAAGAATACACGCACACACTAGTAGAACGCTATGTCCCAAACTCCACAGGGACAGAAGGTTCTGTGCTCTGGAACTTTCTGGACCTCCCTCTGTGAGGGGTGTATTTCTTTATCTAGCTGTTCATTCATACCCTTAATATATATTGTCATAAACTGGTAATCTAGTAAGTAAACTGTTTTCCTGAGTTCTGTGAGTGGCTTTTGCAAATTAACTGAACCTGAGAAGGGGCTTGTGGGAACCTCTGATTTACAGTCCATCAGTCAGAAGTACAAATAACAAGCTGGGCTTGGGTTGTTGGGAAGGTGGTAGCGAGCAGTCTTGTGAGACTGAGCCCCTGACCTGTGGAATCTGATGCTATCTTCAGGTAAATGATGTCAGACTGAATTGAATTGTAGAACACTCAGCTGGTGTTGCCAAATTGCTTGGTGTGTGTATGGGGGGGAATCCACACATATGTTGTCAGACTGTTGTGAGCTTTAGTAGAGGAAACTGAGTTTTTCCTAGACATCAGGTAATAGAAACTTCATTTTCAAAATTGGTTAGATCAATTTGCATTTCTATTAGCAGTGTATGTTTGAGAAGTTGATATTGTCATAATATATTGCCAATCAGTAGGTTGTAAAATGACATCACATTGTGATTTTAATCTCCCCTTTTTCCTAATAAGATTGAGAGCATTTCTTGTATTTTTTTATATTTGAGGTCCATTTAAGTTTCTTCTTTTGTGGAATGTCTAGGTCTTTTAACAATAATGCCATTTACTTTTTTATCTTTTTCTTACTAATTGTATTTACGTATTCAATGTACTAATATTTTGCCAGTCATATTTGTCAAAAATATTTTCTATCAATATTCAATTTGTTATATACTCATTTTTAGGTGTATTTCTAGTTTAAAATTTTAATATATGCAAATGGCTTCTTTTTTCCTTTTTGATTTGTGCTTTTTTCCTGCCTTAAGAAATCATTCATTGCAATTCATGAAGATATGTTCTTATGAAGGTTTTAAAATTTTTGCATTTCACACTAAATGCCAGTGCATCTGGAACTCGGTGCTTTTTATGGTGTAAAATGGGGATTGACTTTTCAACATAGGTAAATTGTCACCCTGCTTCTTTAACTGATTTGCAGAGTACATCGTGCAAAATACTGGGCTGGATGAATCTCAAGCTGGAATCAAGATTTCAGGGAGAAATATCAACAATCTCAGATATGCAGATGACACCACTCTAACGGCAGAAAGCAAGGAGGAACTAAAGAGCCTCTTGATGAGGGTGAAAGAGGAGAGTGAATTGCGGGGGGAACACTACTCAGTCCTCTACATGTCTTGCTATGATCATCAATATAATGCTGAAGAGATGCGCCATGACTGATTTTTGGAATGAATGGTTTTAACATTTCCCCATTGAATGGGATATTTTGCTGCCACTATTGCAGCTATTCTTTGTCAATTTAAGGCAGCTTCCTCTCCTCCTAGCTTGCTAAATATGTGTGCATATGCAAGTGTGTGTTTCATGGAAACTTAATAAATGTTATCAAATAACGTTTATGTATTTATTGAGAAGATAGTTTTTCTCTTTTAATCTATTACTTAGTAAATTATAATAATCAGTTTTCTAATATTGAACCCAGAAGCTTATATTTGTATAATAAACTTCATTTAATTATGATGCATTTTTTTTCTTTTTAATTACTGGCATTAGTTTGCCAATATTTAGGATTTTTACACCTATGTACATTAGTGTGAATGGTTCATAAATTCTACCTTTGTGTTTTTATTAGTTTTTATATTAACGTTATACTAGAATCAAAATGAATTTGACACTGAACCTTACTTTCTGAAAGAGTTTTATTTTTCCTTGATGTTGGGTAGAGCTGAATGGCCTTGCTTTTTTCTATTTCTTTTTTTTTGGAAAGAAATTTGAAATACTGCTAACATTTTTCACTGAAGATAACTGCATGCCTTTCATTTTCCTTAATTTAATTTTTTTCAAGGAGTTTGCCTATTTCATTTAATATTTCAAATATATTGACAGACATGTTTTAAATGTTTTCTTATTATATTTCTGTTGCCATTGTTTGAGTAATATCCTCATTTCTAATATTTATTTCTGGCTTCCCTTTTTCTTGATCTGCTTTCTGAGTATTTTCAAAGATGTAACATTTGGCTTTGCTGATCCTCTCCCACGCATCATGCTTACTGTTTCATTAGTTTCTATAGTTATTTTTGCATTTCTTTCTTTTTATCTCCTTTGAATTTATTTTGTTTTCTTGTTAACTTATTCAGTTCTTGGCTATTATTAATACTTAATCTTGAAACTTACTTTCTTTTTTTATTTATTTTAATTGGAGACTAATTACAATATTGTGGTTTTTGCCATACATTGACATGAATCAGCCACGGGTGTACATGTGTTCCCCATCCTGAACTCCCCTCCCACCTCCCTCCCCATCCCATCCCTCAGGGTCATCCCAGTGCACCAGCCCTGAGCACTCTGTCTCATGCATTGAACCTGGACTGGCGATCTGTTTCACATATGATAATATACATGTTTCAATGCCATTCTCTCAAATCATCCCACCCTTGCCTTCTCCCAGAGTCCAAAAGACTGTTCTATACATCTGTGTCTCTTGCTGTCTCGTATATAGGGTTATCGTTACTGTCTTTCTAAAATTCCATATATATGCATTAGTATACTGTATTGGTTTAGTATACTGCATTGGTGTTTTTCTTTCTGGCTTACTTCACTCTGTATAATAGGCTCCAGTTTCATCCACTTCTGAAACTTACTAAATACAGCTTAATTGCCTCTGACAAGTTTTGATAAATAGCAGTATATTATAGCTCAGTTTCTACAAGATTGCTTTTTGAATTATGAGTTATTTAGGTTCTTTTTCAAAGATATACTTATGTATTTATTATTGTTTTCTAATCAATTATATTTACGTTGGGGAATATGAGACTCTGATAATTTCTTAATATTTAAAATTTTCCCTAAAGTCTATTGTATCTAATAGTAATATAACTACACCAGCTCTCTTTTGAATTTTTTTTTGCCTGCTCAATTACCTATAATGTCTTTCCTTTCAGCTTTTTTGAGTTCATTGTTGTTGCTGTGTCTTTTACAAATAGTGTACAGTTAATTTGGGTATCATTGATACAATTAAATGGTCTCTACTTTTTAGAGTATAGACAATTTACATTGATATCTACCAACTTATTTTGTGCTTCCCAGGTCCATTGGCTGAGAATATAATCCAGTAGGTTGTGATAGGCCTGTTTAGGGAAAGAGTGGGAGGAAATCTGTCATATAAACTTGTGGTAATGTGTTAAGGTTCTTATTCAAGGGGATCTTGAGTCCTCCCTTCAATCAATGCTACGTCAGAAAACTAGCTCCGAACAGAAACTTGATGAAACGTCCTGGTTTTCCAGTGCAGCAGTTGACTTCACTATTCACCTTGCCAGATCCCAATATTTTTTCCTGGTTGTACATGTCAAGGAACACTCTGATGTTCCTTGTACATGATGCTTATCTATGTAGTCCTTAAGCATACTACAGTCTATCTGCTGCTACTGTTAAGTCACTTCTGTTGTGTCTGACTCTATGCAACCCTATGGACCGTAGCCGGCCAGTCTCCGCTGTCCTTGAGATTCTCCAAGCAAGAATACTGGGTGGGTTGCATGCCTTCCTCCAGGGGATCTTCCTGACAGAGGGATCCAACCTGTGTCTCTTATGTCTCCTGCATTGGCAGGCAGGTTCCACTAGCACCACCACTACAGACTATCAGCTATCACCAAAATCCTTCTGGTCAAGTCATTCAGTTGCCACTCTAGTCTTGCTGTCATTAATAAAAATTATGTCCACCTTACCTCTGTTGGTTAATTGTCACAACCTGGCTTCTGCTATTTTGAATCATTATTCCTGTTACTAAGAAAGCTTCATGTACCACATGTTCAGCTTTAGCCCATAGAGGAGAGCCACAACTAAGTTTCTAAAAGAAGCATCTCACCAGTACGTTTCTTAGTAACTTATTGAAGGGAATATTTTGAATCCTCCCAGGGAACCCAAGTGGTGGGTATACTCCAATCTCCTGTAATAAGTTTATTTTAAAACTGTCATTTCCCTGAGGCTTCTGACTCCTTCTCAACACTCTGTCAAGGCATCTCCTATGTGTCTACTTTCCTTTCTTTAGGCCAGAAATCTGTCCAAGCATCAAAGACCCATCTGACCTGCATAACCATCACTTGACTAGATCTTAAAGACTGAGTCATGGAGAATACTCCAATGTCAATTAACACCCGCCCGATCCATCACTCCCAAGTTCTACTCAGTCACATGTTTTAGCAATTCCTGCTGGTACATGTCTTGCAATTTGGGGCTGTTTATTCTGCTGCTGCTGCTGCTAAGTCGCTTCAGTCATGTCCGACTCTGTGCGACCCCATAGACGGCAGCCCACCAGGCTCCACCATCCCTGGGATTCTCCAGGCAAGAACACTGGAGTGGGTTGCCATTTCCTTCTCCAATGCATGAAAGGGAAAAGTGTAAGTGAAGTCGCTCAGTTGTGTCCGACTCTTAGTGACCCCATGGACTGCAGCCCACCAGGCTCCTCCATCCATGGGATTTTCCAGGCAAGAGTACTGGAGTGGGGTGCCATTGCCTTCTCCCTGTTTATTCTACTTCCTCTCAAAAAGGGATCAGCATTACCCTGCCTGGGCTATACTGACCTGTCCTTGATTACTGGTCTGGAATGTGTGAGAGAGGGCAGGACTAAATCTTGAGGAAGACATGTACAACTAATGTGGCAGCTGCCCCAGCTGAGATCTTTCCAGGTTCTTCATGTAAAGAAAGCATAGTTCAAGGTTCAGAAGAATCCATGGCTCAAGATTTTCTGGCTTATTGACCAAATGTACTCATGCCAGTCCTGAAGGTACCACTGTTTATCTGATAGATGCCTGAATTTAACGTAGGGCTGTTTAGTCTGTGCTTTCTGTTGTCTCCTTGTCATTCTGTTAACTTTACAATTAAACCCTGGGCTGGTTTTCATCACTATCTGTCACATGGGTGTGTGAGATAAAAGACATTTAAACACTGACACAGAGACCCTCTTGCTTTCAAAGCATACCTTGAATGATAGTTGGTTAGCCTGAGTCTGTCATTTTCTCTCTCTCTTTTTTTTTTTTTTGAGTCTCTTAAAGATGATAACAAAGGCCAGCAAACCCCAGAAGCCTTATAATTATCATTGCCCTCGTATCTTTCAAGTGCCATTGCCACTGCACAAGTTCCCACTTGAATTTTGTCTTTATTCACCAGTGAGAGTCAGTACTTATAACGCTACTGCATGGCAGGGGTTATTACCACTTCACCTTTTCTCATCAATGACAGTTCCAGAATTTCATCCTGAGTGTCTACTTTTTAGAGTCACTAGTAGTCCCAACTATCTTAACCTGGGTTCGTCTTTCAGCAGAGAAAGCAGAGTCCATATCCTTCTCTTCCACATAAGGCAGAGACTGAAACATAAAGGTGGATGAAGGCAGCGTACATCAGGGATGGAAAGTTTGAAATAGAAAGCCAAGAGAAAGCTGTTTCATCAGTACAGGCACTTGGGGCTTAAGTCTACTCAGATATTCTCAACTGCCAGCCCTTCAGGACTATCTCCTCCAACGGATAAAAGAGAGGAGCATGTTTTAACTAGACCCCATGCCTGATTGGGTGGAGCCTGCCCTTAAACTTCCATACGTGTGGAAATGTACCAGGTAGCTATATGCAGGCCTCACAGATTTGGCGTCGGAGAAACCTAGGATGAAAGCAAGTGTCCTTCTAGTGAGGTTATCAACTCCATTCTACCCAGTTTCTGTGTGTAGTATGAACCAGGGGCTAGTATAAACTAAATTTTTATTTAGGTTTTCTTTAGACAGATAAATCATGTGACTTTCTATTCCAATCCTATTGTGAGAGCTTATAGCTACAGAATCTCAGAGGATATGTTTATCCCCTTTTTACCTTGACCAAGAGCCAAGGTCAAGGTACATAAGTATACCTACTATCTTCTGTTATGGTCAGATTTTTCTAGTTGTCTATGGGTGTCACCTCTGGGAGTGCTAGCCCTTCCACTAAGACAGAAAATCTTGAGCCATGGATTCTTCTGAACCTTGAAATGGAAAGATCTCCATTTCTTGCTTGCCTCCCTCCTCCAGCCCACATTTTGTCTCCTGACTCTAAAAAAGTTTAGTCCATTAACCCAGCCTCTGAGACACTGAGGATTGCCAGACTACCTTATGGTCAAAACTGGCTCCAGTGCCCAATTACCTCTCTGGATTTGTGCTTTCCATTATTTCTATTACAAGTATTTCTTTAACTTTGCTAACACCACCTCTGATGAGTTCTTAAATATATATATATATGGTTATTCTGTGTCAAGGTTTTCTCTGAATATTTCATGAAACATGTTGCCAAAATACATGTCTCTTGGATCTGAACATCTGTACCTGAATATCTCAAAGATCTTCAAAAATTTCACTCATCTCTTTTTCACACAAACCTACTCTTCCTCCTATATTCTTTATCTCCAACAGGCATAACTCATCCCATGGAATCCTCATGACTTTCAGAAGCCATTATACTGCCCTTTATTTCCATCATATTATTATATCAATTTTTACCACTTACATCTCTTGAGCTAACCTACACTCTACATACCACTAGCATACCACTACTGATTTCATTCAAGTGGCCTAAGAGTTCTCTCCTGGACTATTAAAATCACAGGATAAGTAGCCACCATATTTACATTTACTTTCTATTCTCCAGGTTGCTGCTGTAGTGAAATTTTTAACATCCAATCTACACATGATACTTGCTTATCTCCATCATCCTTCTTTTGACAGAATATTGTCCACACAATTTAGGATGATCTTCAGTTCAGTACAGTTCAATTGTTCAGTTGTGTCCAACTCTTTGCAACCGCATGAACTGCAGCAGACCAGGCCTCCCTGTCCATCACCAACTCCCAGAGTCCACCCAAACCCATGTCCATTGAGTCGGTGATGCCATCCAACCATCTCATCTTCTGTCATCCCCTTCTCCTCCTTCCCTTAATCTTTCCCAGCATCAGGGTCTTCTCAAATGAGTGAGTTCTTCACATCAGGTGGCCAAAGTTTGGAGTTTCAGCTTCAACATCAGTTCCACCAATGAACACCCAGGACTGATCTCCTTTATGATGGACTGGTTGGATGTCCTGAAGTCCAAGGAACTCTCAAGAGTCTTCTCCAACATCACAGTTCAAAAGCATCATTCTTTGGTGCTCAGATTTCTTTATAGTCCAACTCTCACATCCATACATAACTACTGGGAAAACAATAGCCTTGACTAGATGGACCTTTTTTGGCAAAGTAATGTCTCTGCTTTTCAATATGCTGTCTAGGTTGGTCATAACTTTGCTTCCAAGGAGTAAGCATGTTTTAATTTCATGGCTGCAGTCACCATCTGCAGTGATCTTGGAGCCCCCCAAAATAAAGTCAGCCACTGTTTCCACTGTTTCCCCATCTATTTGCCATGAAGTGATGGGACCAGATGCCATGATCTTAGTTTTCTGAATGTTGAGCTTTAAGCCACTCTCCTCTTTCACTTTCAAGAGGCTCTTTAGTTCTTCTTCACTTTCTGCCATAAAAGTGGTGTCATCTGCATATCTGAGGTTATTGATATTGCTCCCGGCAATCTTGATTCCAGCTTGTGTTTCTTCCAGCCCAGCGTTTCTCATGATATACTCTGCATATAAATTAAATAAGCAGGGTGTCAATATACAGCCTTGACATACTCCTTTTCTTGTTTGGAACCAGTCTGTTATTCCATGTCCAGTTCTAACTGTTGCTTCCTGACCTGAATACAGGTTTCTCAAGAGGCAGGTCAGCTGGTCAGCTAGTCCCATCTCTTTCAGAATTTTCCACAGTTTATTGTGATCCACACAGTCAAAGGCTTTGGTATAGTCAATAAATGTTTCCAAAACATCCAGAAATAGATGCTTTTCTGGAACTCTCTTACTTTTTTGATGATCCAACAGATGTTGGCAATTTGATTTCTGGTTCCTCTGCCTTTTCTAAAACCAGCTTGAACATCTGGAAGCTCATGGTTCACATATTGCTGATGCCTGGTTTGGAGAATTTTGAGCATTACTTTACTAGTGTGTGAGATGAGTGCAATTGTGCGGTAGTTTGAGCATTCTCTGGCATTGCCTTTCTTTGGGATTGGAATGAAAACTGACCTTTTCCAGTCCTGTGGCCACTGCTGAGTTTTCCAAATTTGCTGGCATATTGAGTGCAGCACTTTCACAGCATCGTCTTCCAGGATTTGAAATAGCTCAACTGGAATTCCATCACCTCCACTAGCTTTGTTCGTAGTGATGCTTTCTAAGGCCCACTTGACTTCACCTTCCAGGATGTCTGGCTCTAGGTCAGTGATCACACCATTGTGATTATCTGGGTCATGAAGATCTTTTTGTACAGTTCTTCTGTGTATTCTTGCCACCTCTTCTTAATATCTTCTGCCTCTGTTAGGTCCATACCATTTCTGTCCTTTATCGAGCCCATCTTTGCATGAAATGTCCCCTTGGTATCTCTAATTTTCTTGAAGAGATCTCTAGTCTTCCCCATTCTGTTGTTTTCCTCTATTTCTTTGCATTGATCACTGAGGAAGGCTTTCTTATCTCTCCTTGCTAGTCTTTGGAACTCTGCATTCAGATGGGTGTATCTTTCCTTTTCTCCTTTGCTTTTCACTTCCCTTCTTTGCACAGCTATTTGTAAGGCCTTCTCAGACAATCATTTTGCTTTTTTACATTTCTTTTTCTTAGGGATGGTCCTGATTCCTCTTTCCTTTACAATGCCATGAATCTCCATCCATAGTTCATCAGGCACTCTGTCTATCAGATCTTGTCCTTTAAATCTATTTCTCACTTCCACTGTATAGCCATAGGGATTTGATTTAGGTCATACCTGAATGGTCTAGTGGTTTTCTCCATTTTCCTCAATTTAAGTCTGGATTTGGCAATAAGGAGTTCATGATCTGAGCCACAGCCAGCTCCTGGTCTTGTTTTTGCTGACTGTATAGAGCTTCTCCATCTTTGCCTGCAAAAAATATGATCAATCTGATTTCAGTGTCTACCATCTGATGATGTCCATGTGTAGAGTCTTCTCTTGTGTTGTTGGAAGAGGGTGTTTGCTATGACCAGTGCATTCTCTTGGCAGAACTCTATTAGTCTTTGCCCTGCTTCATTCTGTACTCCAAGGACAAATTTGCCTGTTACTCCAGGTGTTTCTTGACTTCCTACTTTTGCATTCCAGTCCCCTGTAATGAAAAGGACATCTTTTTGGGGTGTTAGTTCTAAAAGGTCTTGTAGGTCTTTATAGAACTGTTCAACTTCAGCTTCTTCAGCATTACTGGTTGGGGCATAGACTTGGATTACTGTGATATTGAATGGTTTGCCTTGGAAACGAACAGAGATCATTCTGTCATTTTTGAGATTGCATCCAAGTACTGCATTTCGGACTCTTTTGTTGACCATGATGGCTATTCCATTTCTTCTGTGGGATTCCTGCCTGCAGTAGTAGATATAATGGTCATCTGAGTTAAATTCACCCATTCCAGTCCATCTTAATTTGGTGATTCCTAGAATTTCAGTGTTCACTCTTGCCATCTCCTGTTAGACCACTTCCAATTTTCCTTGATGGCTCCTATGCAATATTGCTCTTTACAGCATCGAACCTTGCTTCTATCACCATCCAAAACTGGGTGTTCTTTTTGCTTTGGCTCCATCCCTTCATTCTTTCTGGAGTTATTTCTCCACTGATCTCCAGTAGCATTTTGGGCACCTACCAATCTGGGGATTTCATCTTTCAGTGTCCTATCTTTTTGCCTTTTCATACTCTTCATGGGGTTCTCAGGGCAAGAGTACTGAAGTGGTTTGCCATTCCCTTCTCCAGTGGACCACATTTTGTCAGACCTCTCAACCATGACCTGTCCGTGTTGGGTGGCCCCACATGGCATTGCTTAGTTTCACTGAGTTAGACAAGGCTGTGGTCTGTGTGATCAGATTGGCTAGATGTCTGTTTCAGTCTGTCTGCCCTCTGATGCCCTCTCTCAGTGCCTACTGTCTCACTTGGGTTTCTCTTACCTTGGACATGGGGTGTCTCTTCACGGCTGCTCCAGCAAAGCTCAGCCGCTGCTCCTTACCTTGGACTTGGGGTAGCTCCTCTCAGCCACGCTCACCATCACAGCCCCAGCTGCAGCGCTTCGGCATAGTCGCAGCTGCCATTTCTCTTCTGGCCACTGGATCGCATGCCTCTACTTTTTGGTTCATGTTCTTCACTGTACCTGGAATGCTCTTCTTACATTCTATTATTTCCTTGAATTCTCATAATATCCTTTGAACTCTTCCCCTATGACTTTAATAGGCAGTCCCTCATCCAGGCTCTCATAACAATTTTGGCTACCTCTATTTTGGTGCTTTCTACCTACCGGTGATACTTTAATCATTTGTTTGTCTATGCCACTAGGTTACAAGTATCTATAGAATTTGTACCCTCAGCGAGTAGTAGAAGACACATATTATGATATTTCCATAATTTACCATATCATGTTAAGTGAATACATATAAAATCAAATGACTAGGCTTTATATTTCCTCTGAGATGTAATGCTTACCAAGGTTGGACATTACTACCCTTGATAAGGCAGAGAAAAACAATAATACAAGTTTATGTAAAATAAAAGGTAAGTGAAAAGTACTAAAGACACTTCTTTATATCTTTTATATTCAACTTTTATTCAAATTTATTTCCTGCGTATTTTGAGTCTTTATATTTAAGCATATCAAATCTTCATTGAAAAAAGACTATCAGATGATAGCATTTATTTCTTGAAAATTATTATGCAATATATTCTTTCAGAAGCTACAATTTATACAACCTAATAGAAACACACTTTGAATAGAATGTTTTCACATTTATGTAAGTTTAAATTGTTTCACACGGAGTATCAAGCAATAATGCTCTAGTGTAACTTTAATGTATCACAACATTAAATTTTCACTCTGATTTCACAATCTGACTTGCAAATATGTAAACAAGGATTATTTAAAATGATTTTTGCATTAAAATAAAGTCAAAGCATTTATATTTTGTGATAAGGATAATGAGATTAAAGCAATAATAAAAATATATGAGGTATTAAAACTGTGTATATAGGTTCAGAAGAATAAAGAAGATAAAGGGAAGTGGAATTCACACACTGTAATATATACTATTACTATGGAAATAAACTGGAGATAAAAATATCAAATGATATAAAATAAATAACATGAAATAAGCTCACCAGGTGACCTTAAGAGATGTAATTAAGACTCTCACAAAGGTGGTTATTCTCTATAGAAAATATAGCCACATGTAATATAATGTAGAGACACACATATACATATGTATATATTTAATATGCCAGTCAACATTATGCTAAGAAACCTATTCTCTCATAATTTAGTACTGCTGAAGTTTCATTAATGAACACGTGTAGGCTATAACTACCCCCTACAGCACTTTCTATTTCCTTTTCATCGCTTTATTTTTTTCAAAAATATTTTTTCCCTTCCAACATACTGTGCAATTTACTCATATATTTTCTTTACTACTCTCTCCTTCATATAGAATTGAAACTC
Organism: Bubalus kerabau; assembly: GCF_029407905.1. NCBI lineage: Eukaryota > Metazoa > Chordata > Mammalia > Artiodactyla > Bovidae > Bubalus > Bubalus kerabau. Next base: position 47,467,933 of record NC_073635.1, read on the forward strand.
CAAAAGCTTACATGGTAGATAATTAATACTTGCTGAATAAATGAATATTGTCATTTTCACTGTCTTTGTTCTATGTTTACTATGTACCTATGTTACTCCCTTTTCTTATATTTTTCCTTTTTTAATTGACTTATAGTTGCTGTACCATGTTATATAAGTTGTGTGCTGTGTGCTAAGTTGCTTAAGTTGTGTCCGACTCTTTGCAGCTCTGTGGACTGTAGCCTGCCAGTCTCCTCTGTCAATGAAATTCTCCAGGCAAGAATACTGGAGTGGGTTGCTATTTCCTCATCCAGGGGATCTTTCTGACCCAGGGATGGAACCCCTGTCTCTTATGTCTCCTACATTGGCAGGCAGGTTCTTTGCCACCAGGGCTACCAAATAAGTTACAGGTAAACAATATACTGACTCATAATTTTTAAAGGTTACACTCCATTTATAGCCATTATTAAATATAAGGTTATATTCCCCAGGTTGGACAATATATCCCTGTAGCTTATTTTACTCCTAATAGTTTGTACCTCTTAATCACCCTCTATGCTGCCCCTCCCCCTTCCCCTCTACCCACTAGTAACCACTAGTTTGTTTCTCTAAATCTGTGACCATCACTCTCATCTCTTAGCTTTGCCTATGATTTTATAAACTTGAAACAGTAGATAAAATTACGTATAGACAAAATTATTTATATTATGTATAAATTAATATATGTAATTATGTGAATATATTGGATATTACTATATATTTAGTTAATTGCTACAACTGCCTAGAATGGAATGGACAAAATTCATTTCTCATATTTTTAAACAAAAAAAAGTTATGACTGTAGTAAAAGCAGTTAACTTGGCCAGGTACTTGCAGGGTTCTAATAAAATCACCACTTATTTCTTATGTACTTAATTGTCAATTTTGAAAGGGCAGGATGAAAGGCCTCATACAGCACCCTCCATTTAGGAAACTTATTGAAATTGATATCCATTTACTTGAAGGAATTGCATTAACTATATTATAAAAGGGATCACAGAATTATGTTAAGAATTATTTCCAACTGCTTACTCTTAATTGATTCTATATTAGAAGTGGAAAATAAAGAGGACAGAAACACCATCCAACATTTTACCAATTAGGCTATACTACCTAAGAGAAAATTAAAAACACTCATTTTTTTTTAATGTTTTTAATCCATTAAGAGTAGAATTACCATTCAGACATTCAAAATCAGCAATCAGCCTAACAAATTCTTTCACTTTTTTAAAAAAAGAATTACTCTTTGATGTTCTTTTTATATATCAAAAATACTAAGTTCTGGCTATCAAAACATAAATTCATAAATCTTCACAAAAATATTTCCTACTTGCTTTTCTAAAGACCCTACTATCCCCTCAAAAACTAGTGTTTCGTAGATACTAATCAAATTTTTTAAAAATATGTTTCAGGTCAGATAACTTAGAAAAACCATTTAGAATATTCTGGATTAAGTGTATTTAAACAAATTTATTAATTACAGAATTCTCCACAACCTGTCTCAAACTTATTTGTTCTGTTTGCCCTAAGACTACTTTCCAACAACTTCCCTATGCAGCACATATCTAGATCACCTATCTTTTTTTAAATTAAAAAAAAATTTTGGCCACACTATGTGGCATATGGGATCTTAGTTCCCTGACCAGGGATTGAACTCGTGTCCCCTGCATTAGAAATCTGGAGTCTTAACCACTGGACCATCAGGGAAGTTCCTGGGTCATCTATCTTGAGATATGCTATGCTCCAAGAACCGCAGGATCAGTATAAACATCATCAAAATCATTAATTAATTAATTAATTAATCCATGATTATTAGGTCTGTGGAACTCCAACTCAAACCAAGAATTCCTTTAAGACAATAAATATTAAAGACCTAAATGTGAGACCAGACATTATAAAACTCCTAGAGGAAAACATAAGCAGAACACTCTCTGACAAATCACAGCAATATCTTTTTCAATCCATCTTCCAGAGTAATGGAAATAAAAACAAAAATGAGCACATGGGACCTACTTACACTCAAAAGCTTTTGCAAAAAGGAAACAATAATCCAAACAAAAGGAAAACCCACAGATTGAGACAAAATATTTGCAAATGATGTGATCCACAATGGATTAGTCTTCAAAATTTATAAACAGCTCATGAGGTTCAACATCATCAAAACAAAAAGGCCAATCAAAAAATGGGCAGAATACCTAAACAGACATTTCTCCAAAGAAGACATACAGATGGCCAAGAGGCATCAGCTCTAGTCATTGTGGTGGTGGGGTGGTGTGCTCAGTCATGTCCAACTCTTTGCGACCCCATGGACTGTAGCCCACCAGGCTCCTCTGTCCATGGTTTTCCAGGCAAGGATACTGGAGTGGGTTTCCACGTCCTAGATAAATGCAAATAAAAACTACAATAATATATCACCTCACACCAGTCAGAATGGCTACCATCAAAACATTCACAAACAGTAAAGGCTGGAAAGGGAGTGGAGAGAATGGAACCCTCCTTCCCTGTTGGTGGGAATATAAATCAGTATAGCCACTAAGGAGAACAGTATGGAAGTTTCATTAAAAAACTAAAAATAGAACGACCATGCTGCTGCTGTTAAGTCACTTCAGTCGTGTCCGACTCTGTGCGACCCCATAGACAGCAGCCCACCAGGCTCCCCCGTCCCTGGAATTCTCCAGACAAGAACACTGGAGTGGGTTGCCATTTCCTTCTCCAATGCATGAAAGGGAAAAGTGAAAGTGAAGTCGCTCAGTCGTGTCCGACTCTTCGTGACCCCATGGTCTGCAGCCTACCAGGCTCCTCTGTCCATGGGATTTTCCAGGCAAGAGTACTGGAGTGGGGTGCCATTGCCTTCTCCAAATACCATACGACACTGCAAACTCACTCTTAGGCATATACCCAGGAGAAAAACATGATCCAAAATGATACATGCACCCCAATGTTCATTGCAGCACTGTTTACAATAGCCAAGATATGGAAGCACCTAAATGTACATTGATGGAGGAATGGATAAAGAAAATGTGGTACATATACACTCAATCATTAAAAAGAATGAAATAATGCCATTTGCAACAACATGGATAGACAGACCTAGGGATTGTCATTCTGAGTGAAGTAAGTCAGATAGAGAAGGAGAAATGTAGAATGATATCCTTTATATGCAGAATCTAAAAAGAAATGATACAAATGAACTTATTTACAAAATAGAAACAGACTCACAGACTTAGAGAATGAATCTACGGTCGCTGGGGTAGGCTGGTGGGGCAGGGGGGTGGCATGGAATGAAGAGATAGAGGGGATAGAACTGACACGTGCACCCTGCTATATTTAAGATGGATAACCAGCAATGACCTACTGTATAGCATAGGGAACTCTGCTCAATATTATATGGCAGACTGGATGGGAGCAGAGTTTGGGGGAGAATGGATACATGTATACGTGTTGTTGGGCTTCCCCAGTGGCTCAGCAGTAAAGAATCTGTCTGCAGTGCAGGAGACACAGGAGAGTGGGTTCAGTCACTTGATCAGGAAGATGCCCTGGAGGAGGGCATGTCAATCATGCCAGTATTCTTGCATGTAGAATCTCATGGATGGAGGAGCCTGGCAGGCTACGGTCCATTGGGATTGCAAAGTCGGACACAGCTGAAGCAACTAAGCATGCATGCATGTGTATGTATGGCCGAGTCCCTTTGCTGCCCGTCTGAAACTATCATACCTTATTAATCGCTTATACTCCAACATAAAATAAAAGGTTTTTTAAAAAATGAAGTACAGTAGTTTGCAGGTTATACTATATTTCACCTGAGGTCAGAATGAAAAGAATTTAAATTGTAGTAGAAGGAAAGCTTAATGGTCATAATGCAAAATTAATGAATAATTTACTTGCAATTGGTATCAACAGTGGTTATACAAAAGATTTTAAAGCAGGCCTTTAAAGCCATCAGTTCAGTTCAGTCGCTCAGTCATGTCCAACTCTTTGCAACCCCATGAGTCACAGCACACCAGGCCTCCCTGTCCATCACCAACTCCCGGAGTTCACTCAAACTCATGTCCATCGAGTCGGTGATGCCATCCAGCCATCTCATCCTCTGTCGTCCCCTTCTCCGAATCCTGACCCCAATCCCTCCCAGCATCAGAGTCTTTTCCAATGAGTCAACTCTTCACATGAGGTGGCCAAAGTATTGGAGTTTCAGCTTTAGCATCATTCCTTCCAAAGAATACCCAGGACTGATCTCCTTTAGGATGGACTGGTTGGATCTCCTTGCAGTCCAAGGGATTCTCAAGAGTCTTCTTCAGCACCACAGTTCAAAAGCATCAATTCTTCGGCACTCAGCTTTCTTCACTGTCCAACTCTCACATCCATACATGACCACTGGAAAAGCCACAGCCTTGACTAGACGGATCTTTGTTGGCAAAATAATATCTCTGCTTTTCAATATGCTATCTAGGTTGGTCATAACTTTCCTTCCAAGGAGGAAGCGTCTTTTAATTTCATGGCTGCAGTCACCATCTGCAGTGCTTTTGGAGCCCAAAAAAATAGTCTGACACTGTTTCCACTGTTTCCCCATCTATTTCCCATGAAGTGATGGGACCAGATGCCATGATCTTAGTTTTCTGAATGTTGAGTTTTAAGCCAACTTTTTCACTCTCCTCGTTCACTTTCATCAGGAGGCTTTTTAGTTCCTCTTCACTTTCTGCCATAAGGGTGGTGTCATCTGCATATCTGAAGTTATTGATATTTCTCCTGGCAGTCTTGATTCCAGCTTGTGCTTCCTCCAGCCCAGCATTTCTCATGATGTACTCTGCATGTAAGTTAAATAAGCAGGATGACAATATACAGCCTTGCCATACTCCTTTTCCTATTTGGAACCAGTCTGTTGTTCCATGTCCAGTTCTAACTGTTGCTTCCTTACCTGCATACAGATTTCTCAAGAGGCAGGTCAGGTGCTCTGGTATTCCCATCTCTTTCAGAATTTTCCACAGTTTATTGTGATCCACACAATAGCCAGACTTTGGACAATAGCCAGCAGCAACTAGGAATGAACTATCTTAGAAATAGATCTCCCAGCTCTATTCAAGTCTTCAGATGCTGCAGCTTTGGACATCTTGGCTGCAACGTCATAAGCGATCCTGTGCCAGAGCTACCGAGCTAGGATGCTCTTGAATTTCTGATCAACAGATACTATCATGAGCATTGAGGTTAGTTTTAACAGCAATTAGTTACTAACACAGCTGGTCTCTTTTGATATTTTCATTTTCCAGTCCTTAAGTTTCTGCTGTTTCTGTGCCTACCTTTCCCTATTTCCCTCTTCTTAAAATGTTAGTACACCCTTTCTTGCAATCCTTCTACCTCCGGGAGTCTGGGATATTAAAATTAAGAGACGAGAGAAAGGTCTGTGTGTCTGACAACTTTGCTTTCACCTATAACAGCAAATATACTCAGCGTTGGATACAGAGGTTGGCTGATTTCTTGAGAAGCAGGAAAAGAAAAAAAATTGTGTATAAAATATTCAACTTAGTCCATGTAAAATAGAAATTAGAAGGTAGTAACTACTTTATAGGTGTTTTGAAGGGAACAAGTGAGAGACTGCATTTAAAGTTCTTGGCATACTTAGCCAGAGAAGGCAATGGCACCCTACTTCAGTACTCTTGCCTGGAAAATCCCATGGTTGGAGGAGCCTGGTAGGCTGCAGTCCATGGGGTCGCTAAGAGTTGGACACGACTAAGCGACTTCACTTTCACTTTTCACTTTCATGCACTGGAGAAGGAAATGGCAACCCACTCCAGTGTTCTTGCCTGGAGAATCTCAGGGATTGGGGAGCCTGGTGGGCTGCTGTCTATGGGGTCATACAGAGTCAGACACGACTGAAGTGACTTAGCAGCAGCAGCAGCAGTAGCAGCAACAGCATGCTTAGCATGAAGACTGATCTATGGTTAGTACTAAATAAATATTGGTTATTATTGCTGACTTTTGCTTGACTCCTTTTTTATTTGAACAGGCTTTTAATCCACTAAAATAAATGAGTGAAAATAGTATATTATAAACTCCTAACACTTCCCAATAGATGATGATTTATATGAGAGAAGTGTTTTCTAAAACCTGTTATCATAAATTGAGAATAGACTTTTTAATACATACATTTTCAGAGAAAAAAATTAAGCTGAAAATTAACCAAAGGCTATGCTATCTTAATTATAATAAGAGATTGTTATCTTAACATATTGAAAACTAGAGAGCGATGAGTGAGAGACTTAAAACTTAGAAAGAAAGTAAAAACAGCAAGAGATTGACTTGAATGTCATTATCTTATTGCCTTTTGGAATGAAAAATGTATTGTTTCTCATATAAAGCAAAGCACTGAAAACTATTTGGCAGCAAGGTTATTATTTCACATATAATTACATCTCATATGGCGGTACATTGGCAGACATGTGGTGGCTAAATTGTCCATTTTCAACTAGAAAAAAGAAATGCAGTTCTTTCTTTCACTTACATCAGTCAAGAAGATAGCCGCCCACAGGAAGAGATAAAGACTTATTTGACACTAGATCTATAACCAATGATTTTAGTTATCACTTGAAATTAGTGAGAATTTGAAGTAGGCTTAAGATTTTTTTGAAGAGCAATTTGGTACCAAAGTGAAATAGCAGATGAAATAGAAAGGTGAAAACAGGAAAGAGAAAATGCTGTTTCCATTGTTTGAGTTTGTTTGGATTCAAAGATTTCTAAAACAGTATTTCTATTAGCCAGATAACCCCTGAAACACAGACGTATTAATCTACTATTTTTTCAAATAAATTAAGCATTTAATTAAATTATCTTCTGTATATACAAATTAGATAAATCTGGAGTCAATGAATATACCTGGTGGTGGTTTAGTTACCAACTCGTGTCCAACTCTTGGGACCTCATGGACTGTAGCCTGCCAGGCTCCTCTGTCCATGGGATTCTCCAGGCAAGAATACTGGAGTGGGTTGCCATTTCCTTTTCCCGGGGATCTTCCCAGCCCAGGAATCAAACCAGGGTCTCCTGCATTGCAGGCAGATCCTTTACTGACTGAACTACACAAGGTATAAATATATGATATCATGTATATGTGGAATATAAAAATGATACAATAAAATTATATACAAAACAGAAATAGACCCACAAACATAGAAAACAAACATATGGTTGCCAAAGGGGAAATGGTGGGGGAGGGATAAATTAGGAGTTTGAGATTAACAGATACACACTACTAAAATAGATAACTAACCAAGACCTACTTTATAGCACAAGGAACTATATTTAATATTTTAAAATAATCTATAAGAGAAAAAAAATTGAAAAATGTATATACATACACACACACGGAGGCCTGGCATGCTGCAGTCCATGGCGTCACAGTTGGACATGACTGAACAACAATAACAATATATATATACACATACATAATAACTGAACATATATGTATACTCATATATGTGTGTGTGTATATATATAACTGAACCACTTTGCTGTATACCTAAAACTAATACAACATTGTATATCAACTAAACTTCAAGAAAAGTAATTTTTTCTCAAAGCTTACAAGTGCAACTCAGAAAATTCTCAGGAATCATGGGAAAGGATAACTTTCAACATTCACAGGTCCAAGAAACTTCGAGTTCTAAATTCGCCTTGACTGTCAGAGAGCCTTTCCAGAGACTGTTCTTTTGTCAAACTTTCTTCCTTTCCATCTTTCCATCATTAAGCAAATAATTTTTGGATGAGTTAGGCTTCCTTTCTCACCTTTCCTGAATTCGATACGAGTTTTCACAGTTTAGTTGACATCATAATTATATTGTTAACCACTAGAAGGAACTACTAGAATACAAGGGAGACTTTGAGGGGAAAAAAAATCAAAGTACAGACATTAAGCAAGTTAACAGAAATAAACTTAGGTGATACAGAGTGAGAAAGTTGAATCACTTCACTGTAATTTTGTGCTTGGTCTCCTAAGAGCTTACCTTTTCTTCTAAAAAGCTTAACCTTTCCCAAATTCTCTGAAAATTCCCCACTGTTATTGTTTTTACAACCAATATTATTTAGTTTTGGGCTTCCCAGGTGACTCAGTGGTAAAGAACCTGACTGCCAATGCAGGAGATACGGGTTCAATCCTTAGATGGGGAAGATCCACTGGAGAAGGAAATGCTAACCCACTCCAGCATTCTTGCCTGGGGAATCACATGGACAGAGGAACCTGGTGGGCTACAGTCCATGGAGTCACAAAAAGAGTCAGACACGACTAAGCTACTAAACAGCAACAACAAATTATTTGGTGTTATATCCCCTCTCAGGCTCTTCTTGTCTCACCTCTTCCAGTTTATATACACTATTCACAAACCCATTTGTGAAACCCAGACCCTTTTCCTGATTTCAAGGGTAGAGGGATATACATATAAAGATCATATGAGTATAGAAAATTTTACTGCAGGTTGGGGATTCAACTGAGGATTCAATTTCAGAACCATATGCAAATGCCTTCTCTTGGAATAATTTAACTACCTGTATTCTACGTAGCTATCCTGATTCTGGCATAGGAAACTTTTTCCTTCACTCCTCTCTTCCTTCCTTTACTCTTTGCCCTTTCACCCTGAAATTCACATTCATTTCTAACACGGAGAAGTCTGGTTATCTTTTTGTTTTGGAGTTTCCATTGAAGCCCTACCCTGGAAGCCTTACTTTCTGATCAAACCCATTTACACTGGAAACAAATCACATTCCCAAGTGGCGTGAGTGGTAAAGAACCTGTCTGTCAATGCAAGTAGATGTAAGAGACATGGGTTGCATCCCTAGGTCTGGAAAATTCCCTGAAGGAGGGCATGGCAACCCACTCAGGCATTCTTGCCTGGAGAATCCCCATGGACAGAAGAGCCTTGAGGGCTACAGTCCATGGGGTCACAAAGAGTCCAACACGACTGGAGACTTAGCACACACGCACATTTAGGGGCAGAACTGTGTTTTAAAGAAGCATAGTAACATTTTCCCTCTCCTCTACAAATGCCATTTCTGAAATGCAGTGGCCCAAACCTGCATTTTCAGTATGCTTCCTTCAGCTCTGCACATTGCAGTTTGGAACATAGTTAATGCTTGCTAAAGATTAAACAAATTTGGGGACCAGGTTCAGAGAAAAAGAAATATGAATTCCAGGTATCCTTACTTCTTATATAGTTTGGCTTTGATACTTATTAAGGGCTAATAATCTGATTTTTTATACCTCATTTCTCATCTGCAAACTGGAGTTAAAATGGTGATATACTATGTGTGTCTTATAGGATTACTTTATGTATCAAAAAATATGAGATTATTTTGAAAACTGAGCAGTCTCCTACAAACACTTGACAATGTTACTAATCTGTATCTTCTACATTGTGGATAAGGCTGGTGTGGTATATAGAGTACATAAGCATTGTGTAAGCCTGCTTTTGCAAACACAGGGTGGCGGGAGGAAATTGGAATCCTGGGTAAAATACACAGTAAGTTCCAATGAACATGAGATAATAAAAAGGCTTGTAATATGTATTTGAGTTTATCAGTCGGCTTATGGAAATAAGTAAGAATGACCATCTATGAATGTGACCTTAAAAACTGTTACCAATAAGTGAATATCTCTGTGAATATAGTTAAATATCATCAGAGAAGAAGTCTGAGTCACTGTTTACCCACAAAAATTCAAATTTATTTCTCATTAAAAAAAAGCAATGAACTAGGTATCTTTAAGACACAAAGTGAAATGCAGAAACCTGTAAATCATGTTCCCAAGCATGTTAAGATAACACTCATGCCAGTCAAATAGTTCTACTTTTTTATTTCTTATCCTGCAAAAACATCTCTTTAGTATAGGTGGTATTTTACTTCTAAGATGAAATTTTACCAGCTTAACATTTTTTTTCTTTAATTTTCCTCCCTTGCTATGTCTTGCTAGGTACCTAAGAAGGACAAAGCTGGAACACTGAAGGCCTGATCATGGCATTTATCTAGGACTCTGGGATAAAAGGAATCAAATGGGTGGACCCTTCCACAATTAATCATGAATAGTGATGTCTTTATTGGCTACTGACCTTGCAATGAGTTGCATGAGTTATAAGAAGGTTCTCTGTTACCTCAGTCCCTATTCTCTTGAAGGAGGATATAAATCACTTGAGCCTCATGAATTTCTCATATTTACAAAGTAGTCTTCCAAATTTTCCACAGAGGATGCAGGAGAACCACTCATTTTTCCAATTTAAAAAAAAAATAATTTTTCAGCTTGTTCAGATGTCATGCGAGGAGGCTGATGATGGAGATGATCTGACTGAGGGTGACCCGAGGATCCAAGGTGGGTGTCAGCCAGAAGCCTGGAGAGAAGCAGACAGGTTCCATCATCCCCATTTTGAGGTTGTTTGCATTACTTCTTCCCTAACCTTATGCTCGAAGCAACAATAATGGTAGATTGCCTTATTCTGTTCCATTAAGAACTGAAGCATGTTATAAATCAAATTCCATACTGACATATCTTGCTTCAGTAGCATGATAAGTTGCTTCTTGGCTGAAATTCGGATGAAAAATATCTGGATTTTGTAAATATACTTCTCCATATTCTCTTGAAACCTAGAATTTAAGCATTAAGTTATGCTTGGAAAATGGGTGAATAGAAAGAAGAAAGAGGGATAAGACTTTTAGAAATCTGAAGAGATCTCAGTGGGCCAATACCATAGTGTGAATTTTGAATAACTTTCCCTATGCATGCAGGTATTAATAGATGATCCCATGAGGAGAAAAATAAAGTATTAAGGCTTGCTTTTTAAAAACTCTAAGAATTAAATTTAAACATCTAAGACCATTACACGGTAGCATGTAACACAAAACGTATACTCTACCATAAAGAAAAATATAACTTTTTCTCAAAAGAAATTATCCTAGTTTTGTTTCATTAAACCCAGGGGAAACTAATGCTAACAAACCATCTGTTAGAGAACTTTTATTTAGTTAGTGTTAGTCACTCAGTCGTGTCCAATTCTTTGAGACCCCGTGGAGTGTAGCCCACCAGGCTCCTCTGTCCATGGAATTCTCAAGGCAAAAATACTGGAATGGGTTGCCATTTCCTTCTCCAGGGAAACTCCCCAACCCAGGGATCAAACCCAGGTCTGCTATATTGCAGGCAGATTTTTTACCATCTGAGCTATCAGAAAACATTTAAAATTTCACACTACAAAATGGAATCTAGACACAGACTAACATGAACTTTCCACTTTGAAAGATATAGTAATAGTTATTAATGAGATGTTCTTCAATGTTTACTGTGAATAATTACTATTTTGACATACTGAGGGTTATAATGTATGATATGCCATCTTGGCCTCTAAAGGTTTCAGTCTCCCACAGGCAGGATAAAGACACCATGCATGTATCTAGAATACAAGGCAAGCTAAGAGAAATGCATTATGATAGGAGTAAGTCATGCTTTTGGGGACTTTCCTGGGAGTCCAGTGCTTAAGACTTTGCCTTCTAATTCAGGGGGTGTGGGTTCAGTCCCTGGTTGGGGAACTAAGATCCCACATGCCTCTTGGCCAAAACACCAAAACATGGAACAGAAGCAATATTGTAATAAAATCAATGAAGTCTTTAAAAATGGTCCACATTAAAAAAAAAATCTTTAAAAAGAAAGATGCTTTGGTAATTCAGAGCATCGCATTTGGTTTTAATCATCATTCAAACTCCATAATAAAGCAAGAAGCAACACTTGAATCTGCCTGCGATATGGGAGACCCAGGTTTGATCCCTGGGTTGAGAAGATCCCTTGGAGAAGGGAATGGCAACCCACTCCAGTATACTTGCCTGGAGAACTCCATGAACAGAGGAGCCTGGTGGGCTACAGTTCATGGGGTCCCACAGAGTCATACACAACTGAATGACTAACACACACAATCACTGAGATTCTCACATGGAACAACTGACTAGTTCAAAATTGGGAAAGGAGTATGTCAAGGCTGTATATTGTCAGCCTGCTAATTTAACTTATATGCAGAGTTGCTGCTGCTGCTAAGTCGCTTTAGTTGTGTCCGACTCTGTGAGACCCCATAGACGGCAGCCCACCAGGCTTCCCTGTCCCTGGGATTCTCCAGGCAAGAACACTGGAGTGGGTTGCCATTTCCTTCTCCAATGCATGAAAGTGAAAAGTGAAAGTGAAGTCAGTCGTGTTCGACTCTAGCGACCCCATGGACTGCAGCCTACCAGGCTCCTCCGTCCATGGGATTTTCCAGGCAAAAGTACTGGAGTGGGGTGCCATTGCCTTCTCCGATATGCAGAGTACAGCATGCAAAATTCTGGTCTGGATGACTCACAAGCTGGAATCAAGATTGCCAGGAGAAATATCAACAACCTCAGACATATAGATGTTACCAGTCTAATGATAGATAGTGAAAAGGAACTAAAGAGCCTCTTGGTGAGCATGAAAGAAGAGAGTGAAAAAGGTGGCTTAAAACTCAACATTCAGAAAACAAAGATCATGGCATCTCCTCCCATCACTGCATGGTAAATAGAAGGGGGATAAATAGAAGTTGTGACAGATTTTATTTTCTTAAGCTCCAAAATCACTCTGGATGGTGATTGCAGCCAGGAAATTAAAAGACTTGCTCCTTGTTAGAAAAGCTATGGCAAACCTATACAGCGTATTAGAAAGAAAAAACATCACTTAACCGACAAAGGTCCATCTAGTCAAAGCTATGGTTTTTCCGATAGTCATATGGATTTACCAATATGGATGTGAGAGTTGGACTGTAAAGAGGGATGAGAACCGAAGAATTGATGCTTTTGAACTGTGGTGCTGGAGAAGACCCTTTGACTGCAAGGAGTGAAACCAGTCAATCCTAAAGGAAACCAACTCTGAATATTCATTGGAGGGACTGAAACTGAACCAAAGCTCCGATGCTTTGGTCAATTCATTGGAAAAGACCCTGATGCTAGGAAAGATTGAAGGCAAAAGGGGAAGGGAGTGGAGAGGATGAGTTGGTTACATAGCATCACTAAATCCATGGCCATGAATTTGAGCAAATTCTGGGAGATAGTGAAGAACAGGAAAGTCTGGCATGCTGCAGATCCTGGGGTCACACAGAGTCAGACATGTCTTAGCAACTGAACAACAGCAACAAAGCATCTGCCTCTGGCCTTGAAGGGGAGGGATTGTTGGATATGCAGAACCAGGGAGACACATCAGGTAGTGACAGCAAGAGCTTAGTCACAGGGCCAGAGATCTCTGACACTGAATGAACTCATCCTGTGTGCTAGGCACCACTCTAGGCATTAACCTGTTTTAACTCATTTCATTTTCACAAAAGACCTAGAAGGTGGGTACTATTATTGTCATCCCCATTCAGCAGATGGGGTACAGAGTGTGTAAGTAATCTAAGTGAGCGCTGAGTTTGGTTCTCAAACTCAGCCTGGTCCACATTCAGCCTATGCTCAGCAGGGTTCAGTACACCAAGTGGATTTTGAGAGAACGACAGGCTAAAACTTAAGACATATTGTGGAGAATCTCAGGATTCTCCAGCCTAGCTCCAATAAGGAGCTATTGATTGTTTTTGAGCAAAAAATGACTAAAGAAGTACTTCAGGAAGACATCCCATATCAGTATGTACATTAGTTTTGGAAGATAAGCCTTGTGATCAAAGGGACTGGTTAAAAAGTCATTGCAATCATCTATGATATTGTTGGAATGGGAAAATGCAATTGTGAAGAAAAATGGGTAGCTGGTAGTGTGTAGTTTATCTTCTCCTCTCAATTTAAAAAGAGATTTACCAATCACCCTCACTCCCGACTTATCTAGACTCGATGAGATGACTGGATAATTCATCAAATAGTATATTTAGTTTTCTTTTCTTGGTGAGTTAAGTTGCTTCCTTAGTATCAATTAAAACCTGTGAAGATTATCACCTAATTGCACAAAAGTAATAATATGACAGCTCTGAATGTCTAGTGACCTAAAGGAATTGACATACCTTTGAAGAATTAACTAATATATATGTGGGAAAAAAAGCAAAACATCATTAACACACAAACACATTTGGCAAATATTTTTCCAATGTCTTGAGAAAATGTCCCCACTCTAAAAACTTTACAGACATAACTTAAGATTGATAGCCAGTAAACATTATGTTTTAATGGCAAAGATATTTTATGTCCTCTCTTCATTTTTTAATAAAATGTCCTAAGGAACGTTGTGACATTCTTATTCTAACATTATATTTTTAAAGGGTACTTCAATAACTTGAGAGTTTTTCATGTGAATTTTCACTTTTTTCTGCACTTCAAAAAAAAAGTGGATTTCACTGGCTTCTTTTTGGTGCCATCTGTGTTATCAGCAATGAAAATGTAGCATAAGCTTAAAACAATGCAAGAGAGAACTAAGCAAAATTCAGCTAAAACTGTCACAATGAAACCGCTAAATTTCACAGAGATCAAATTCCAGTACACTGAAAATGTTTTGGGGGCCTGCCTAGAATTTCTCACCTCATTAGGTGTGAAAAACATAAATTGAGCACTGTTTTTTTGGGTTTTTTTTTTCAAAATTTTGTCCATGATGAGAACAGTTGGGGAACCAAGCACTCCACAGCCCTTAGATCTGGTATGCGGAAGAATGATTGAAGGCTGCACCTTTTACAGATTCTGGGCACTTGTTCAATGATTGTTTTTGAATCTTCAAGGGGCTTGGGAAATAATTAATTCATTCCCACATTTCTACTTCTTTCCAGAACACAAAACCAGCACTTTTCATTAAAAAAAAAAAATTAAGGGAGATGGCGAATCAAAAATATCTGGTCAAATTTCATATTCCAAGACCAGAACTCATGCTTTCTGAGTCCAGCTATTTAACTCTAGACACCACATTTCTTTAACAGTTCCCATCTTGAAATTTCAGTAATATCTCTCTGCTCGCCAGACATCTAGGTGGGATTCAGCTCTACGTGCATATTAATAAATTCCATTTATAAAGGTTGAAATCTCTGACTCATTGCCCATCAAGTTGAAGCACAAATTCAAGATTTTTAAGTACTTAATCTGTACCTTGTAATGAGATTTATATTACAAGTTGGAAAAAAAAAGAAGTGCACTTAAGATACAGTCCAAAATAAAACTACTGAGCCTAAGTGTGAATCTGAACTTCCAGAACATTTTTATTCCACACATTTTCCTCCAGCATCTATAAATGGAACATTTTTTATTATTCCCTAATCCTGTACCACTGGAGTCTACTGCCCTGCATGGAGTATCGAATTTTACAGCATATAATCCAAAATTGCACATCTTTTCATAATAATGTGTAAGAGCATCTTGCATTTCCTATCATTTAACTCAAACATTTTTCCTTACTTAGGAGAATGATAGAGACCATTGAGTGCACACGCACATTTAATACCATTGCTCATTTCCATGGCAACTTGTACTTTTTAGCTGCCAAAAAGTGAAATATGGTTCAAAAGTGAGTAATACAAAAGGTCATTTCATCTTCTAATACCTAAAATATTTTTACACTGTACCTCCCAGTTACTCCCACCCTCAAAAGCAAAGGACTTTGCAGGTTGAAATAAAGGGTAATTATAATGGAGTTAAATGAAGCTGGAAACTAAGGTATTTTGTGTTAGTGAGTGTGTTATAATTAACTCTGGTAAATGATACCAAAATGAATATTTTAGCTTTCACTATTCCAGGCAAAAACCTGAAGGGAGAAATCAGTGTAATCATGCTTTCTTCTACAAGATAAAGGGGAGAGATAAATCTGTTATTTTTCTAAAGTACAGTTCTAATATATTTTGTTTAAAAAAACTGACAAGGAGGATATCTAAATGATAGTACTTGTGCAGAAATAGTAACTTTCCACCAATGAGGTTAATATTGATAGATAATATCCTATGGATATTTCAGAAGATGACGTATGGATCCATTGTCTGCTTACTAACCTAAAAGAGAATAGTTGGGCTTCACTAAGAAGATGAAATACTTTGAGTTTGTAACTTTTCTCTAAAGAAAAGCCATCTGCCTTAATCAACTGGAGAACACCAAGAGAAAAGGGATGGGGAGGACACATGTTTATTGCCAACAGGGCAACAATGAGAATTGAAAATTTATTCCCTAATAAATAACATACTAGAATTTGTGTACAGGTGCACAAGGAATTATTGTCCTCACTGAGCTTATACTATATGAAAGGAAGCACAAAACCAAGACCAGAGAACACTTCCAATGGATTCTATCAGGGTGAGTAGGGCCCTTTTTCCAAAGACGGTTAATCAACTGTTCCTATATCAGTTGGGATTCTTAGGTGAAAGCGTATTGCAAAACCTGGAATTCTGGGGAAGAGGACAAGTTAGCAGCTAAAATATTTAACTTTTATTTCAATGTCCATTAGTAGAATCCAGTGTTGAACCCAGAAAACTAAATAGAAATAGCATGTCACTGTTTTACTTATTCTAAATTATGCATATAATATAGAGTATGCCTTTAATCAGAAGCATTCTTCTTCTTGTTATTATACATAACTGGACCCCCATGTGTTAGGGGAGAAGCAAGGAGAGCATACAATTGTACTTACCGTCAAATTTCCAATGTCTCAGTTACATTCTGTTCGAGCAGTAGCTGCCATTTTGGAATTCTTCCTTCCCTAAGGTCTTTTTGTGCAGGGAACAATGATCATTGAAATATGTAATATAGTACTTTTCTCTTTAGGCACATAGACTGAGTTCAAAGTCATTT
The DNA here is from genome assembly GCF_029407905.1 of Bubalus kerabau. Taxonomy (NCBI): domain Eukaryota; kingdom Metazoa; phylum Chordata; class Mammalia; order Artiodactyla; family Bovidae; genus Bubalus; species Bubalus kerabau. The sequence continues at coordinate 47,484,700 of NC_073635.1, forward strand.
TTCCAAATGTATCTCAGTAAAAGTTGACTGACGGAGAACCACTTCAAGTAAGGAGACACTGCTTTGATCTTTTTGGTTTGAACTTTATGTACATCCTGTAGACATGTGTTCAAATCCCATACTTATCCAACTGGTAGTTTGATAGACCTCTCCACTCAATTCTATCTACAGTTTTAAGAAGAAATTCTCTTCATCTTTGGAAGAAAGGATACCTAAGCAGCACCATAGCAGTGGACATAAGACTCTGCTCTTTGCTATATTGGTGTTTGAATTTGAATGACCAGTCACTTGAGGGTCCCTCTGACGTAATCCAATCACCACATTCCCATTTTACCCACAGTGGTTTCATGACAAGTTGTCAGATATACTCAGCACCTCTCACGTCATCTTGTGATCCAGCAACACTATCTAGAAGGAAATGGGATTAGCAAGCACAGCCTTTGAATCCATGCTGACTTTTAGTGTCACTTGCTATGTTGACTGACTATTCTAGAATACTAGAAGGGACAAACTGTGGGATTATCATTCATAGATGTTAAAAGACATCCTTTTTTGTTACTAAAATGAGACAATCTCCCACCCATAATCTTATAACTTTTTCTTAGAGATGATTGATGGTAACATTGAGAGCACTTCTACAAATTCTTTTGACCTCAGGAAATAATGGTTCATTCCTACAACCAGATCAGATGAAGCATGATGTAGGAATGCAGAAGAATTTCATCCCTTAAGTGGTGCTGCTGGAAGACCTATAAGACATACTGTGTGGCAAGGCCTTCCCTCAAGCCTATCCAATGAATTTATGACCTAAAATCTAAAGGATATGTTCAGGAAACATATCCTTCACTACTCTTCCTCTAAATTCATCTCTCTGTCATCTTCTCTCCTCAATGTCATGGAGAGATGGTTTTAATGGAATGTATTAGGACACCCGTTAGGGTGCATGCCACATAACACTAAGATTAAATTTCAGACATAGGGACAGAATTGTTTCCAGGTGTATGACAAAATCTGGTTGAATATGTTAACATGGTTGATTATGTTAACATGACTTAAGAAAAAAATATGATCCATAAAAGTGGAAGTAAGCTGGTGAGCCCCAAATGAGAAAAGGCAGAGTAATAAATGAGCGTTAAGGTCACACATGTTGAAACTGCCCAGGGCATAGAAAGACTTCACCACTCGGACTTCATCACCATGTTTCCTTTGGTATTATCATCCATACAGATTCAATTAAGAAAACTTAACACCAACTTGACCTTGTTTTTGTCTCATGATCATGAAGAATACTTCTGATGATTTTGCTTTCCAGGTAGTAATTCTTTACCAACTTTCCGTATCTTCTGGTATGAGCCACTTCACCAAATCAAGTTCTCAATATTGAGGACTTAACATATATCATATGGTTCTAAGTGTTTTTTGTTTGTTTGCTTGTTTGTTTTGAGGTAAGCACAATGATATTTTATTATCTCTAAACTGTTAAGTTGGCTTAAGTGTATTATTTTTCAGAAAAGCCTCAATGTTATGCCTTATTATTTCAATCTACTCTTCTAAATACATGCTTCAAATGGATTATATAAACTATATTTAAAGTTATCTAATGATAATTAGATTTTTTGTTTTTCTTTTTGGAATTTATTTATTTTACATATCCATGTATCTATTCTTTTTCAAATACTCTTCCCATTTAGGTTGTTACAAAGTATTGAGTAGAGTTCCCTGTGCTATATAGTAGGTCCTTGTTGGTTATTCATTTTAAATATAGCAGTGTGTACATCTCAGTCCCCAACTCCCTAACTATTCCCTCCACCATTGCCCCCTGGTAACCATAAATTATTCTCTCAGTCTGTAAGTCTGTTTCTGTATAAATTTGTTTAATCCTTGCAACAATCCTATGAAGACTGGGAGCTACAACTCTTTCCCTCTTTCTGCTAATCTTTGGAAAATGCACTCACCATTCTTTTAAGCAGGAGGTTCTGTCTTTTCTTTGTGACCTCCTTGATCTCAGCTTGTCCAGTCTTCCTGATTCACAGATGGGCCAATCCACCCCTTCAACAAGAGAGAACTGGAGAATCTATTCAGTTCACTACCGCTGCAGCTTCTGAACACATGCAGTCTAACAGATCTTTTTCTGCGACTGCTTTAGGCCTCAGGCTATACTAGTTTATATTCACATTTACAGTTGTTTTCCTGTGAGCATGATAGAACGCCAGGAGTTCTGAGTCCTACGGGGCTCTAGGCTCACTCACACATGGTGCTAGATCTGCCCTCCCTCTCAACACGTATATACCTGGATTATGCTTGGGTCACTGGATTAAAGTTTTCCTTTGGAACCATCAATGTCTTCTCACTGCTTTAATCTTAGCCACCTTAGTTCTTTCCAGTGAAACTGAAAGTGTTACTTGCTCAGTCGTGTCCAACTCTCTGCGATCCCACTATAGCCCACCAGGATCCTCTGCCCATCCATGGAATTCTCCAGGGAAGAAAACTGGAGTGGGTAGCCATTCCCTTCTCCAGAAGATCTTCCCAACCCAGGGATCAAGTACAGGTCTCCCACATTGCAGGCAGATTCTTTACCATCTGAGCCACGGGGGAAGCCCAATGGTTTTCCCTAATTTTTAACTGCAGAGATTAAAAAAAACTGAGGTCTCAGTCTCTTATTTTATAGAAGGTTCTTGGACCCATGTTGCAAATTTGTTTTTCCTTTCTCATATTAGTTAATGAAGTGGTATTGTGTGGGATATACCTTTGTCAGGATACAGAGGATTCAATTATACTTCATTCCAAGTAGAATGGACAAAACAGGACCTATACGTAACCAGAAGGCCACATACTATCACTTCTATGAAAAAGATAGATTATTTGCTAAGTCTTTCTTAACCAAGAATGTCTGGAGTTACTTATTAATTTTTATGTAAATTTGTGTACATCACCCTTATGGACACTTGTTACATTTAATTAGTATACATGTTTCAATTTTCCCATAAGAAATGGATCCACTTTTTGTGCACTAGTTTAACTGTGTGGATCACAATAAACTGTGGAAAATTCTGAAAGATATGGAAATACCAGACCTCCTGACCTGCCTCTTGAGAAACCTATATGCAGGTCAGGAAGCAACAGTTAGAACTGGACATGGAACAACAAACTGGTTCCAAATAGGAAAGGGAGTACATCAAGGCTGTATATTGTCACCCTGCTTATTTAACTTATATGCAGAGTATATCATGAGAAACACTGGGCTGGAAGAAACACAAGCTGGAATCAAGATATGCAGATGACATCACCCTTATGGCAGAAAGTGAAGAGGAACTAAAAAGCCTCTTGATGAAAGTGAATGAAGAGAGTGAAAAAGTTGGCTTAAAGCTCAACATTCAGAAAACTAAGGTCATGGCATCTGTTCCCATAACTTCATGGGAAATAGATGGGGAAACAGTGGCAGACTTTATATTTTTGGGCTCCAAAATCACTGCAGATGGTGATTGCAGCCATGAAATTAAAAGACACTTATTCCTTGGAAGGAAAGTTATGACTAACCTAGACAGCATATTAAAAAGCAGAGATATATTACTTTGCCAACAAAGGTCTGTCTAGTCAAGGCTATGGTTTTTCCAGTGGTCGTGTATGGATGTGAGAGTTGGACTGTGAAGAAAGCTGAGCGCCGAAGAATTGATGCTTTTGAACTGTGGTGCTGAAGAAGACTCTTGAGAGTCCCTTGGACTGCAAGGAGATCCAACCAGTCCATCCTAAAGGGGATCAGTCCTGGGTGTTCATTGGAAGGACTGATGCTGAGGCTGAAACTCCAATACTTTAGCCATCTCATGTGAAGAGTTGACTCATTGGAAAAGACCTTGATGCTGGGAGGGATTGGGGGCAGGAGGAGAAGGGGACAACAGAGGATGAGATGGCTGGATGGCATCACCAACTCAATGCACATGACTTTGGGTGAACTCCAGGAGTTGATGATGGACAGGGAGGCCTGGCATGCTTCGATTCATGGGGTCGCAAAGAGTCGGACACGACTGAGGACTGAACTGAATTGAACTGATGACCAACATACTAGTCAGTCATAGGGCTTCCCTGGTGGCTCAGAGGTTAAAGCGTCTGCCTGGAATACGGGAGACCCAGGTTCGATCCCTGGGTCAGGAAGATCCCCTAGAGAAGGAAATGGCAACCCATTCCAGTACTCTTGCCTGAAGAATCCCATGGAGGGAGAAGCCTGGTAGGCTACAGTCCATGGGGTCACAAAGAGTCGGACATGACTGAGCCACTTCACTTCACTTCACTTCATGACCGACATAGGCCAAGGTGAAAGACCAAAGCTAGAATCAAGCTGAATTGAATAGAACATGTATACTTTAATTACACTTAGCTACCCTCTAGAATATTCTAGGTTCTCTTCCTTCAAGTTTCTACACATGCTGCTCACTTTGTCTATGTCTCTCTTCCAAAAGGCAAAGTCTGTTGGTCTGGTTTCCTGCCACTCACACCGAGGATTTTGGGAGGATAGTACCTCCTTCCTGGAGGAGGGGAACACGCATTTCTTTTCTGCACTTGGATCCTTCCTGCCTGGCATGTTATCTAGCACATGGTAAGTGACAAATAAATGATGTTGAATGAATTAATAATCTGCAAGCTGGCAACCAGATCTCAGCTGTATCTACCCCAAGTCACATTCTCTCATTTTCCTCAAAACCAACTCTTCCTCCACACTCCTCTATCAAGAGATCCAATATTCTTCTTGTTACTCTGAACCAAAATCTTCTAATCCCCTTTGGCATATCCCCTCCCCTTCACCTCCTACTATAGTTACTTTAAAACACCCAACTCTTTCTTTACAATGAATGCCATTTGGATTCTGCCTTACTTCATTTTGACTATGCCTTTATGCCCACGTGATCTAATTTATGAATAACTGCAATTGTCTCTGAAATGGTCACCCAGGTTTCAGATACCATCAACATTCCATATGATGTTAAATGTCACTGCTAGACTAATTTTCCTAAAATACCACCTTCGTAATATCGCTTATTTGTCTACTAAATCAGGGGGAAAAATGTCTAACTCTTTTAAGGACCTTCATAATTCAGTTCAGTTCAGTAGCTCAGTCGTGTCTGACTCTTTGCAACCCCATGGACTGCAACTCGCCAAGCCTCCCTGTCCATCACCAACTACCTGGAGTTTACCCAAACTCATGTGCATTGAGTCGGTGATGCCATCCAACCATCTCATCCTCTGTCGTCCCCTTCTCCTCCATTCATAATTGGACCTATGCTAAGTTTGCAAACTACTTTCCATTTACAACCTCTGTTATCATCAAAGAAATTTCCTCATTGTCCCAATAGACATTCAGTCTCACTTTTCCATACTGGAATTTGGGAAATTCTACTACACATTTAACCTATATTGTAATATGTATAATGGTTACTCCATTATATAATGCCTGCCTGCATGCTCAGTCATTTCAGTCCTGTCCAGCTCTTTGTGACCCAATGGTCTGTAGCCTGCCAGGCTCCTCTATCCATGAGATTCTCCAAGCAAGAATACTGGAGTGGTTGCCATGCCCACCTCCAGGGAATCTTCTCTACCCAGAGTCAAAACTTCATCTCCTGCATCTCTTGCAGTGCAGGCAGATTCTTTGTCACTAAACTACTGGGAAGCCCAATATATATAATACATAGCACATTATCCAAGGTTAAACTCAAGTGCTAATGCCTATATGAAGCCATCTGTCACTAAACCATATGAACCTATTGATTATATCAGCACCCTTATCAAAAAATATCATTTTCTACAGCAATTTCTCTGCATTTCATCATAGATTATCTTCTATGTTTTTCTAATTACTACATGTGACCTAACCATTGCTTCATGATATCAGTGAGCATCTTTAATCACTAGCAAAATACTACACATAGTAGGTGTTCCACAGGTTCTTGGACCTGTATTAGTCAACTCAGTAAATATTTATTAAATAACCACTATACACAGGCACTAAGAATACAGCAGAAAAGAAAATGTATCTACCATTGCATTCTAATGGAAGATATTGAAAACAAGGAAACAAAATGAAAAAACAAAGTAAAAAAAAAAGAATTTAAGTTTCAGTGTGTGAATTAAATCACTCTGCCTTACAAGTACAAATAGAAGCCTTTTCAATTCATGTGTTGTATTTGAAAAATCTTACCTGCTTTTACTACTATCGACAAAACCAACCTCTACTTTCACTACTTTTTAGGCAAAGATTAGTCCTTATTTGTGCAAGAAAACTTTCACGAGACTTAGCATTTTCAAACCAGAATGAAACTGAAATATTATATTTAAGAATTAATTATAATTGAATATATGCCAAAAGTACATAAAGAAAAAAAGCTCTGGCATGCTACTATGCCAGAATAGAAATAGATTTTGGACTCACTTCAGTTTTGAGTAAATTAATGTCCAAAAGCACATGAGAGCAAATGTGCACATGTTTGTAATCTCAGCAAAGAGGCCAGGGTGCACACGAGCCCTAGAATTTCATCTTTCCCTCTCCTCCAGAAGGTTATCTTTCCCATGGTCTCTCTATAATGTTTATGAATTAAGCCTGTGCAGCTTTATTATTTTTTTTATGATAAGGAACTTATTTTACCCTTTTTCTATATAGTGGAAAGGAGGCATAATGTGTTTAGTCGATTTGCCTTCATAAGAGGCCCTGTAGAGTGAAATTCATTGAACTGTTGATGTTTACCAGAAAAATCATAGGGGTGTGTGTGTGTGTGTGTATATATATATATACATACATATATATATGTACATATATACATATGTACAAGATATATACATATCTTGCTGTTGTTGTTCAGTCACTAAGTCATGTCTGGATCTTTGCAACCCTATAGACCTGTAGATTGCCAGGCTCTGTCAATGGGATTTCCCAGGCAAGAATATTGGAGTGGGTTGCCATTTCCTTCTCCAGGGGATCTTCCTAACCCAGGGATTGAGCCCACATTTCCTGCATTACAGGTGGATTCTTTATCACTGAGCCACTAGGGAAGCCCTATATATACTATATGTCTATATCTATATGTGTGTGTGTGTGTTTTAATCACATCTTTTTAGGTCATAACTATGTGTCAGGCATTGTGCTCAGCTCTCAGGATGCTGACATTAGATGTTACGACTCCTGCTCAAGAAGAGTTCACAGTCTAGCGAGGAGAACAAAACCCACAACTAATTCACTGTTGTGTTGGCTGAGACGTGCCATACTAGAAACATAAATACCTTCACATTCAAAAAACTTCAGATCTGAAATAAACCTCAGCATCACTGACTCCAAATCAAGTGAGAGAAAGGTGGCCCACATATCCCATTGGTTCCTCAAAGGCAGATGGAACCCAGGTCTCCTGAGACCAGGAAGATCTTAGTCTGGTTCTGGTTTCTCATCTTGCCATTTGCCAGAAGGTCGATTTGTTTTCTAAAACCAGCTGGTTTGCTGAATCAACAAATTAGTTAAATGTATAAAAAAAGCTTTAAAATATATTAAAAGAGTAACACAAATTAGTTAATATATCGCAAAGCATGATGATAAATATTGTCATTTGATATGTGAGATACATTACACTATCTATTATTCCTGTCTAATTTCCTGATTCCTTCCACTATTGTGGGTTATGCAATTTATTAAATTAACTTCAGGGTTTAGTTCATACTGAACCATCGCCAAATTCTGTGACAGAAGGAAAGATATAGGAGTAGCTGTATATAAAATTACTGTTGGATAAAACAAATGATTCTTCTTCCTGGTCATAAAAAAATGCACACTCTTCTGGTGAATTGTCTCATTCGAAAAATGAGATTCTTATCATATGATTTTTATTATCTCTATTCCTGTATATACATGTTAAAAAGGATTTTTTTTTCCTTTTAAAATTGCCTGCATTGTCCATAATCTTGTTTGAATGCTAGTTATTCTGATATAAATGCATATGCATATCGTATGTGTTTTTAAGATACTACTTTGTAGTTCTGTAGGACTTTGTGTTATGCTTTATGAGAAATTTAGGACTAAATTGGACCGTTTTTATAATATTGTATTATTGCATAAGATTTATTAAAGCAACTTTGCTAATGCTCCTTTTCAGAAAACATTGATACTTTCTGATACCTTCTATACTTACCTTTAAATGAAGACTATTTTAAGATGATTGCTTCAGATTTTAGCTATGCAGCTTCTTATGTATTTTTAAAATATATATATGCAACACTTTAAAAGAGCCACACAAAGATAAATGTATGTGAAATAGCACTCATATCAGAAAGAACAAAAAAAAAAATTTTAAGCAAATGAGGAATGTCACTTATTCAGGAAACACAAAATATTTCTTATCCAGTGATAGAGATTTTTATATTTACAAAGAAATGACACCTCAAAAGATAATGGTGTTTCAAAAAATGTTTTTTAAGAAACTAAAGTAAAACTTCAGAAACTAATTTAATATTCTATTCATTTAAATCAAGTATCTTCTCTTTCTGTGAAATATCTAAATAACTGGGGTAATTAAAATTACCTGGGGAATTGCCTCGATCTTCCACCTCAGTATTCTATTTTACTTCACAGATTACGTAGTCTTCCCCTCTGCAATAAAATTCTTTCCTTCTGTCACTCCTGGGTCACTGTCAGCTCCCTGTGGAATTATAAGATTAAAGGTGTCTAGGATGTGCTAGAAGATCCCAGGTTTTAAATCAGTCTGATTTCCAGATGATTTCTTGGCTTAATCAGGCAATTTCCATAGCAAATCTTCTTGAATTCTGTTTTCCTAAGCAATGGAATAATGGAGTCTTGAATCACTTCCATGGTAATTTCTACATGTCACCTTTATCATGTTTCAGTAAACAGAAGTTTCCTTAAACACTGTCAGTGAGAGTATTGGTAAAACTTTTTTTTTTTAACTCATCAATTCTAAGTTAAAATGTTTCCATTTATAAAACCCTGAATACACTTGCTCCCAATCGCTATTTTCTGATCACTGGGACAAAACAGGAGTCGTTTGAAAGCCACAGGCACCTCTGTAACTAAATCAACCTTATGATTAGAAGTCTATTCTTCAGAAAGTGATATTTGAAGAGTAACAAAGATCAGTTTATCCGACCTGCATAAAACTGTTCAAGTATACTCTATTTATCATATTAAAAATGCATCATTAAAATTTAAAAGCAGGTGCAGTTGCTCAATAAGCTAATGGTATAGTCTGAAGACTCCAGTCAAGATTGTATTGTTGAATTCCCAGTTGGCTAAAGGGGAGCAAGGAGGAGGGAGGGGATGCGAATGACCTTGCACCAAGGTGGTAAGGCCCTCAGAGACTCTGCCGTGGGCTGGGGTTGAGCTCCACTCCGAGGATCTTTACAGCACTGCATCTGACGGCTGAGAATAAAAATGTCCTAAACACACAAGCTTGAAAATCGCTTCACCTTACAGCCGAAACCTCCGTCTCTACGGGCATGTGAATGCGAGCACATATTTGTATTTATGGGGAGAATTTATGGGCTGTTTGCCTGTGTGCACCAATGATTCCAGGCTCATCAGAGAACATGCTGTAGAAAACAGCATGAAGAAATTTAACGAGAAAAAAAGAAAACGGATGGAAGAAAACTTAACCTTCATGAGAGTCGTGTCAATCTATAAACTAGTAAATGATCACCTTTATTACAGGTTGGTTTATTCACCTCACATCATCTTGAAAAGAGCTAGACAAGGTTCCTGAAAATCTATTAATTAGTTTCCTCTAGCAAATATTAACTCAGCGAAATCCTATTCTTTCATTAAATATGTTTAGAATTTTAAATTGAAATATCTACATCTGTATACCTAGTCCCTGAATAGATAAATCTAACTTACAAAATCATTAATATAATTTAATAGCAAACTTTCTAGATTGTTCCCTATAATTTTTTAACATATTATGCACATCTAAATTTACTATAGTTAGTGTGTCTACTCACTGGTAATGAGAACAATACAATATAATGATAAATGTAATTTTCACCTAAAATCTTCTACAGGGGATATGACCACAGAGTAAAAATTAAAACAAGTGAGATAAAAGAAAAATAGTCAGCAATTGCCTTTTTACTCCTTGGGACATTCTTTTTTAAGTTGTAGTTGTGACATAAAATAGCTGATATGTCTGTATGAAGTCTTTGGGATGGCATTTTCCTTAACAAACATTTTAAATATTTTATGAGCAAGATGATCTGTTCTCTCATTTCTAATAAAATCCCATGGTATATATGTCCAATCTACAAAATAGAAAGAAATAGATCTACTTTCAATTTTTTTTGTTGTAGTAGAACTGCTTTGGCCCTCAGTAATGTTCCTCAATTATTAAAAACAAGGAAACCATATCAAAATATTTACTAAATTACTGTTTAGCCAAACTGTCAGAAATATTATTTTTTTTTTACTTTTGGATAAATTCATCTATGTTTAGAATCCACAATACTAGGGTAGTTTTCAGGGGCAAAAAGTTTAATAGTCTATAATTCTTAAACTTATTATTTAAAGGAAAAATCTGTTTTTCCAGGAAAACCTGTTTCCTGGATTTGTTGTTTTAGTTTTCACCGTTTAATAACTGCTTCTCTTCCTTACCATCTATTATATTTCCTTAATCTTTTCACATTCTTTTTCTGGTTATTCTCTGTAAGTAATTATTTACTTGTCTTTATAAGCTGATCAATAACCAACTGTGAGATAATTTACAGGTCTTATGAAATATCTATCCATGTGTATACTTTTTAATGTAATAGACTTCTGAGATATGCAGCTTGAAAGATAATATTCAGCAGATACATTTTACATTAAAAATTAGCATTGCTGGTTTTCTGACACTAAACATTCCAACTTCGACCATCACAGCATTTCCTCTTGCACCAACTTTGAATCCATCTATACCTGCACTGAAATAGCAAAATATTCCCCTAAAAAAAATCATATAGATTTTATGAAATATGCAGGTTTTTTTAAAAAGCAACATACTGCCAGATATGAAGTTACAGAGAGACTGTTTGATTCTAAAGAGATATTTTTGTTGGTTATTATTCCTTGTCAGTTTGCTTGCATGCAGGAGACCTGGGTTCAGTCCCTGGGTTGGGAAGTTCCCCTGAAGTAGGAAATGGTAATCCACTCCAGTATTCTCTCTTACAGAATTCTATGGACAGAAGAGCCTGGCAGGCTACAGTCCATAGGGTTGCAAAGTGTCAGACATGACTGAGTGACTAATACTTTCAATAGAAATTAAGTACTCAAAGATTCATAAAAATTGATGACTACTAATTGTACCCATTTAGGCAGATTATTTAACCATGAAAAAGCAAGATTTTCACAAAGGGGGATGGGCTGAAAGGACTAAATCTCATGCATTCACTTACTTTGTGTGCTTGGTTAATAAATTTTGATTTAGCATTTTCATTTATTTGTCAGAAGATTCCTTTAATCATATGTAATCGCAACAGGTAAGAAGAGCTGGAAATTCTCAGCTGAGATTTTGAAGTAAAATCTTAAATGGTCTATTTACAGAGGTATGGGCAAAGTTTAGAAAAATCTACAGTGACTTTTTCAGGTCTCCAAGATTAAAAACAGTGGGAATTCAGAAAGCCGTTAATTTTACCATTAGGCTTGAAGGAGCAAGAAAAAATGATATAATCAGATGTACAGTTAGAATGATAGCTACCAGGACATGAGGAGGGAATGTCTCCCAGTAGGAACTTCCTCTTCTGCCCATCACCTCCTGCCTGGACTTCCCATTGGCTGGACCCCAGGGAAGCCAGGAAGAAGGGAGCCCAGGTGATGTGGTCCACAGGGGTCAGGCTTCAAGGGCAGGACAACTAAGCAGAGAATGGAGGGATGGGGGGCACTTGGCAACTGAGAATAGCCAGCATGGTGCTGAAGATAGGATATGTATAATGATCTCACAGATTAACCAGATAGTTGGCTATGTAAATAAATATCAGGTCAGAGATCATGCTAGAAGACAGTAATGATGCAAAACAGGTGGGGATTCATTTCCATTGATTAAATCCATGTTAGTTTTACAGTAGATCAGAGCAACCAGAATTCAGGCACAGCAGATGACTGAGCTGCAGTGTTCTATCACAAGGGCTGAATTACAAGTAACCAAATTTAACAATAAAAAATAATGTGGGCCAATCTAAAAGCCTATACTTTGAATGCTTTAAAAAATACATCATTATCCTTTCACTCAAAAATATTAAGGCATTTCTACATGCCAGGTACTGTGCTGGATTCTTACGATGCCTAAAATATAAAGATATCCGTAGATTGAGGAGGTGGAGGATGCTTTGGGAGCACGTGGCAATGACACTGACTCTCCAAGTGTCAGAGATGTCATCTGCCTGGAAGTGATAAGTGGAAACGCAAGAGATGATTAGAAATTATTCCACTAAAGGAGGGAAAGACTTCCAGGAAGAAGTATCTGTGAAGGGCCAGAGATGAGAGGGACAAGGGTATGGTGAGAAAACAGAAAAAGTCCGGTTTGGAGGAATATCAGGCATTCATAATAAGTGAGTACATATTTTCTTGAGCACTTAACGTGTGCCAGGCACTTCTCCTGATTTGTCCCACTTGATTTTGAACACAAAACTATGAGGAAGTACTACTGTCTGCATGTTGCAGTGGAAGAAATGGAAGAAATGAGAGCTTGAGTCACACCTGTAGTTATACTCCTAGAAGTGATGCAATCAATTTTGAAGATTAGAAAGATTCCTCTAACAGCAAGAGAGGCAGGGTAGCTGAGGAGTGTAAGATGGACTGTTGGATTGTCACTAGGTCATGTCCGACTCTTTGTGACCTCATGGACTGCAGCGCAGCAGGCTTCTCTGTCCATGGGATTTCCCAGGCAAAAAATACTAGAGTGGGTTGCCATTTCCTTCTCCCAGGGACCTTCCTGACCCAGGGATCAAGTCCATATCTCCTTCATTGGCAGGTGCGTTCTTTACCACTGAGCAACCTTACAGGTAAGCCTATAAGATGGATTCTGGGAGAAAAATTGGGAGATAACTGCACTAGAGCAAATGATATTTGATGAGGACTTCAACTAAGGTGATGTGGCTTGTGCAATGTAGGGGAAAAAAAGAAATGTGGTAGACAGACACAGATAGAACAGAAGGATGTGGTCATGTGAGAAAAGCAGGATGTGGAAAATGAAAGCTGTAGGGAGAGCCTGAGTCTCTGGCTTAGTTAACTGAGAACAGAGCAATATCATTAACCAACATAAAAACATAAATAAGGACAAGTTTGTAAGCAAAGAGCGCTGGGTCCCTTCAGAACATGACAAAGGATGCTGGTGGGGCATCAAGTTTGAAATGTACAGGAACAGCAGGCAAATGTAGAAATAAACAGTAGGAAAGCCAGACTGAGCTTCATCGGGGGAGTTACCTGTATAAGTGAGGCTCTTGTTTGATGAGAGAAGGAGATAAAATCATCGAAGAAACATGTATCACATCTCAGGAGAATCGTGTTTGGAAGCCTGCAGAACAGCAGTGCTGAAGGAGTAGGATGAAGAAACAAGATGAAAGCAGGAGAGAAAAATGACATCAGAGACAGGAGGAATTATTCTTACTGATGCTAACTAAGCAAGAACAGAATTTCAAATAAAGATGGAGCGACATCATTATACATCCTGCTGCTGCTGCTGCGAAGTTGCTTCAGTCATGTCCAACTCTGTGCAACCCCATAGATGGCAGCCCACCAGGCTCCACCGTCCCTGGGATTCTCCAGGCAAGAACACTGGAGTAGGTTGCCATTTCCTTCTCCAATTTATACATCCCAGATGGGTTCAGAAGAGTCCTTGAGGTTTGGGGATTTGGAAGTCACAGATAAACTTCCATGTCTTATCCAGGCCAGATTTCTCCAATGCAAGGAAACATCCTTTCTGCTTACTTGTTTTTATAAAAACCTAAGCAAGCATGATATAGGCAAGGTGATGTGGGGAAATGGGGAAGTGGCTATGAGATTTGCAGCGGCTGACTACATTCTGTTGAAGGTAAATGATCAACTTTCAAATATCCTATGCCATGTAGGAATGCACATGCCCACATTAAAGTACAGTGCAGACCTGGGGAAGAGTTCAGAGATGCTGGTTGTCAATTGAAGCTGCCAGATCAATTCCTTAAGTTCCACTTCTTCATTCAAAATTCTGGAAAATAACTAGCTTTAAAAGAATTCCCCACACTCAGGGGCTTCCCTGGTGGCTCAGTGGTGAAGAATCCACCTGCCAAAGTAGGAGACACAGGTTTGATCTCCGATCTGGGAAGATCCCACATGCTGCTGAGCATGTGCTACACAATTAGTGAGCCTGTGCTCATGAGCCTGGGAGCCACAACTACTGAGCCCATGTGGCACAACTACTGAAGCCCTCACACCCTAGAGACTCTCCTCTGCAGCAAGAAAAGCCACTGCAATGGGAAGTCTGTGCATGGCAACTAGAGAGTAGCCCCTGCTAGTCACAACAAGAGAAAGCCCGTGCACAGCAACAAAGACCCAGCACAGCCATAAATAAATATATAAATTAAGTTATTAAAAAAAAAGATTTCCCTCACTCAAATGTGAGCAATCACTATAAAAGAACCAACATGGAATTATATAAAACAAACTCACTTAAAATAAATACACAAAATTATTACATACCAGCCAATAAAAATAAGCCAGCCAGCAAAAGGACATTTGAAAGAACCCTTCATATCTGTTTCAAAAATATTAAACAGTCAGTACAGTGTAGTGGTTAACACACAGCCTTTCAGCCGGACCATGTGGGGGTTCAATCCTAGGGTTGCAGGTTATTGGTTGGGAGACCTGGTAGAATGCTTATTATTTCTGTGTTTCCATGTCTTCAATGGTAAAATGAATAAGATAATAATACTACCTACCTCATAGATTCTTGAAAAGAAGGAAAGGATGTGATAGAAGCAAAGTGCTTGGGGGGAGTATTTAGTAAATACTAAGTATGATATAAGTGTAAGCACTTAGTGTTATTCACTTTGAAATGAAAGCTCAAAGTAAAATAAAGATTAAAAAAGAGATTATATGATAATAGAAAGAGATTGAAAAAGAAAGTAAATAAATCATTGCAGGAATTCTAAGCTCCAAGGCAAAAAAAAAGTATTGGAAATAGGTACACCCTTTTGTCATTAGAAGTTACAGAAAAGCAATGGTTCAAACAGCAAAGAATCTGTCTGCAATGCAAGAGATTGGGCTCAGTCCCTGGGGTGGGAAGATCTCCTGGAGAAGGGAATGATTACTGACTCCAGTATTCTTGCCTGAAAAAATTCCATGGATGGATGAGCCTGGCAGGCTGCAGTCCATGGGGTCACAAAGAGTTGGACTGAGTGACTAACACTTTGTCATTAGAAATTATTTTCAAATATAAAATTACGAAATGTTTCAAAATTTTTAATGCAAAATGCATTTAAGGGTTTTTCTGTGTTTTGTACACACAGTTGTGGAAAAAGCATATGCTTTAGATCTTTTTACATTTCTCCAAAGCATTACAGTAAATGCACACTTTGAAACTTTTCTTTTCGATGATAATAAGCTCTTTACCTGAACCTCCATCAGCAAAATGGAGGATGAGAAGAGCCAAGGCATAATCAATAATTGAAGACACTAAATCCTCATAATTTTAGGTCAAACCTTCTCTTTTTCATCAATGGTGGCTTATCAATGTGTTTAATTTTACTTTAACTTTTGAATATAAATTTAAGAAATAAATGAAATTAGTTCTCATATTAACACAATAAAGGACAGAAATGGTGTGGACTTAACAAAAGCAGAAGATATTAAGAAGAGGTAGCAAGAATACACAGAAGAACTATACAAAAAAGATCTTAATGACCCAGATCACGCACCTAGAGCCAGACATCCTGGAATGCAAAGTCAAGTGGGGCTTAGGAAACATCACTATGAACAAAGCTAGTGGAGGTGATGGAATTTCAGCTGAGCTATTTCAAATCCTAAAGAAGATGATGTTAAAGTGCTGCACTCTACATGCCAGCAAATTTGGAAAACTCAGCAGTGGCCACAGGACTGGAAGAAGTCAGTTTTCATTCCAATTCCAAAGAAAGGCAATGTCAAGAATGTTCAAACTACCGCAGAATTGCACTCATCTCCCACTCTAGCAAAGTAATGCTCAAAATTCTCCAAGTCAGGCTTCAACAGTACATGAACCAAGAACTTTCAGATGTTCAAGCTGGATTTAGGAAAGGCAGTGAATAAGAGATCAAATTGGCAGCATCCACTGGATCATCGGAAAAGCAAGAGATTTCCAGAAAAACATCTACTTTTGCTTTATTGACTATGCTAAAGCCTTTGATTGCGTGGATCACAACAAACTGGAAAATTCTTAAAGAAATGGGAATACCAGACCACCTTACCAGCCTTCTGAGAAACCTGTATGCAGGTCAAGAAGCAACAGTTAGAACCAGACATGGAACAACAGACTGGTTCCAAATTAGGAAAAGGAGTACGTCAAGGCTGTATATTGTCACCCTGCTTATTTAGCTTATATGCAGAGTACATCATGTGAAATGCGGGGCTGGATGAAGCACAAGCTGGAATCAAGACTGTTGGCAGAAATATCAATAACCTCAGATATGGCTGAAAGTGTAAAGGAACTAAAGAACCTCTTGATGAAAATGAAAGAGGAAAGTGAAAAAGCTGGCTTAAAACTCAACATTTAAAAAAAGAAGATCATGGCATCTGGTCCCATCACTTCGTGGTAAATAGATGCAGAAACAATAGAAACAGTGACAGACATCATTTTTTGGTCTCCAAAATCACTACAGATGGTGCCTGCAGCCATGAAATTTTAAAATGCTTGCTCTTTGGAAGAAAAGCTATGTCCAACCTTGACAGCATATTAAAAAGCAGCTACAGGACTTTGCCAACAAAGGTCCATATTTTTCTATAACCTTATATTGTTAGTCTTAGATTTGTGTCTGATTTTCACCAAGAATTTTTAAAGACTCTCCAGCTGGTTTCATTTTATTGTATGTGATGCTCTAGTTTTTAAGATTTCTTACTTAAAATGTGAATAATGGAAAACCATATATAACAAAAATATCTTTGAGATAGATCATGATCATTATTTCCCAGCAATGTGACAAACTCTGGTTCTTTATGTGTGTGTATCAGTGTGTATGTAGCTGAAATTTTAAAAGCACTAGGGTGTTGATATGATTTTTGTCAAAAATGTCTTTGAAAATTTTTGAAGAGATTTTTTAGCACCCAAATGAGAATTTACTGCTTTTCTATAAATCTTACTATTTCATAAATTAAGTGTTACCTTCTTTTCAATATAATTAAGAAAAGACAGGGGCACAAAATACATAAAACTCAGAACATCAAAGGAATATGTTAACAGCATTGAGTGTAAATAATGTTTGTGTGTGTGATAAGTCACTTCAGTTTTCCAACTCTTTTTGCAATCCTATGGATGGTAGTCCACCAGATTCCTCTGTCCATGGGATTCTCCAGACAAGAATATTGGAGTAGGTTGCCATGACCTCCTCCAGGTGATCTTCCCAACCCAGGGATCAAACCCACGTCTCTTATGTCTATCTGCATTGGCAGGTGGGCCCTTTATGTTTACAGGGTAAATATAAGTGAGTTGTAAGAGAAAAAAAGATTATATATTTAAATTGACTCAACCATCACTGAAGACTTCCTGGAGGAGGTGAGTTTTTTTGAACTGTATGAATAAAATACAAAGACACTCTTGGATTCCTTTTTACTTTCTAGCTGGCATACGAATCAATGTGAGTGGGTGAGATTACCCAAGCAGAGTGTGAATTGAGGGCAAATAGAGAAGTGTAAATTGCAAAGCAAAATGGGTCAGTAAAACAATCCAGGGAAGAGACATATTTTTTAAATGGATAGAAACTCTAAAGAAACTAGGGGAATAGCTAGAAAAATGGGACAAAAATTGCGAGAAAGCAGTATATTGGAGGAAAAATACTAGGGCAAGAAGCATTTTGAGCAAAGAGAAAATAGGTGTTTGAAAAAGAGAACGTGTTCAATCCATCAATGCTACAGGAAGTTCAAGGACAAAAATTCCCAACCACTGGGTAATTTGAAGGATACTGGCAATCTTAACCAAAGGCAAGAGCAATTGGTAGCATTAGATGCCATATTTCAGCGTGATCAGCATTGGCGATTACTGGTGAGTAAAGTGGGGAAATAGAGACAACTATTATAGACTATTCTCTCTAGAAATGTGACTGTGAGTGAAAGCAGAAAACAGAATACCAGAATGGGCTACATAACCTTGGAGTAAACATACAGTCACAATAATTATAATTAAACATTATTTTAGCCATCTGCAAAATATTTTCATCATTTTAGGAAGTCCCTGAAAATGTATCATTTGCAAACAAACCCCTAGTCCTTGAGACCCACGGAGTCCTTTCACGCCTCTAGCACACTTCTTTCATGGCAGCAGTTTTCTCAACCTTGATGGCACATGTTTTCTCTCCAGTTTTTGCTGCTTTTGCTGTTGCTGCTGTGTGACATCACCAATTCCCTTTCTTTTAAATGTAAAACATAACTTAAGTCACTGGGTCTTCTTCCTCTTCTTTTCTGATGTGTACTGTCTTTTCAATAATCTTTGTGTGTGTTTTGCTTAGTCTCTGAGTCGTGCTCAAAGTGTCTGACTCTCTGCAGCCCCATGGACCTCTGTCCATAGAATTTTCCAGGCAAGAATACTGGAATGGGTTGCCATTTCCTCCTCCAGGGGATCTTCCCAAACCAGGAATCTAACAGGTGTTTTTTGCATCTCCTGAATTGGAAGGCAGATTCTTTACCACAAGGTTTAAGATTTAAATTTAAGATTTAAAGATTTAAGATTAAAGAATTTAAGATTTAAATTTAAGATATGGAGGGCTTCCCAGGCAGATTCTTTACCACAAGGTTACTTGTGGGAAGTAACCTCCATATCTTAAATTTCTGCTTTAACCACGTTTCTCTGAAGTGGGAAAACACCACTCTAATCTTATAAGTATACACAAAGAGCTATACAGTATGGAGAAGGCATTGCAATTTCCTTGAATAGAAATGATCAATTTTAAACCACAAAACCTGACCAAATCCCATCACAGAAAAAAACTAACATTTACCCTATATTGTTCTGTCTGTACCACATGGACAGAGTAGCTGAGATTTTTTTTTCCTGATACTAGTGTTATGTCATTTTTAACATCTTGTCTTCTCAGCATTTGAGCAGTAGATATTTGAGTAAATAATAGAGCCACAAAATAGTCTGAGTAGCACATACTGAATCAGTATTGATGGAGCAGAGAAACTTGGAAGAGCACATTAGAAGTAATCCCATGGCTTTCAGAACACAGAATGAGAAGCAGATTGGAAATGGCTGGCTAGAGATGGATCGAGAATGGGTATGCATTTCTTAGATTTTGTTTTAAAAAGTGTACCTTGAGAGTCTATTGCTTTGGGAGGATAATTGGGAAAGAGGAATTTCCTCAATAAATTTCTGTGTCATCTAGCACAGTGTAGTGGATAAGCACTCAATACATGTTTGGAGACTAATTTATCCTCTAAAGCTCAAATAATATATTGATGGAATGAGCAAATAATGTACAGTAATTTAATATCCAGCCAATAAAGTGAAACCAAGTAAACTGAAGTTTACAAGTCCCAGACACTTCAGAAGACTTTTAGAATCACTGTTTGATAGGCCAAGACAATATTAGCTCATCCTCATTTAAATACTGAAATCAAACCTTGTTATTTTTTAATCGACATGAAATTAAATGTTTATATTTCAAAATTTGTTGTCATTGTTCACTAAAGAAAATTAACTGTTTCATTATTTATCATTAGTGGCCCATTTATATAATGTGACTGGTTGACAGTTTTGCTTTTCATCTTTGAAAAATTAACAATGAATTTGATTTCTTTGAAGCTTCAGACTCTTATTTTTATATGCAAAGTTGTCCACAGATTCTATATTATGCTATTCTTTTTGAATAAAATCTTAAATGAACATTACTTAGCTCTTTATTCATAAAACCTTTTTATATTCTTATAAAATTCTTATCCAGATGATTTATTCTTTGCTGATTAAAGATGAAGAAGACCATAAGTTTATTAATTGTTAGATTTATACCTGCAACCTTAAAGTGAATGGATCAAATGTAAATCCCATATCATATGCAAATGTACAATAAACTTATGTAATCAAATAATTTATTAAGGAAACAGTGGTATGTACTAAAAATTATTTTGCAACACACATAACATAAAATTTGCATTGTAAACCAAGGTACTGTCACTTATGCATGAGAACATGTTTGTAGCCTCAAAGCCACTCTAATCCTATACATACACATAAAGAGCTTTATAGTATGGAGAAAGCATTGCAATTTCCTTGAATGGAAGTTATTAATTTTAAGCCACAAAACCAAACCAAATCCCATCACACATCACTTAAAAATCTAGAATCCCTAATGTTCAGCAAGTTTACTATCTTGAGCCTTGAATTAAACTTGTAGAATTCATATCCTACATGGAGGCATTCATCCTCTGGCTTAGACAATATGGTCATTCTGATATTGTATTAATATCACTTGAGGGCCAATGTTCTCAAAATTTTACTTTCAATTCTCACACTTTTCTCTGTCTTGGTATTAATTTTGGTTCCATTACCTTAGAAATAGACACAGGTGATCATTTATTTTAGTTGACCTAACTTATTTAGAGCAAGCAACTTCACACTTTATGAAAAGTAAAATATTGTGATTATGAGACTTTTTGTCAAAAACAACATCTATTGTTAGGGACACTGATATAATGTTTTATAACTTTTTAGTCATCCAGCCAAAAGGTAGTTTGTTTTCATAGATTACTATGTTAACCATCATTTTTAATTTTCTTATTATTAGTGTAGCTTTGTATTTAGAAGAATTGGTGAACAAAATAATTATCCATCTTGACTGTAGAGCTTGTCTTTCTAACTGTCCTACATAAAATCTTTAGGCAGAAAAAACAATCAAAGCTTTTTTAGAACAAATGAATTAATTGTAAAATTAATTGGGCCATGTTTCTACTTTTAAAAATCAAGCTACATTTTAGTCTGTGAAAGCCAACTGCCAGGCTGACTGTACTAATGAAATTGTCTCCCTACATTTTAGGGAATCTTTTTCTGTATCTTATCAAGGATGCTTAATATATATTATAAAGCAAAATTAAGAAAAATTACTAATAAAATAATGGTGCAATATTTTACATGATTTTCTAGAGATGAAAAACATCACTGATTTGCAAATGATACAATGCTTTCTGCATTAACTTTTAGATTAGAAGTCTCTATTTTCAGAGATTTCACATTAAGATTTTTCATTCCCTCAAATACTGAATCCATAACAAAAGAAAGTATGCTTTGTACCCAAATTGGATGATATTTCACTCATCAGTTTTTTCGCTGATTTTTTTAATCTTGCATTAATATTTGCATCACAGCACCAAAGGAATTAAGTGAGACACTGAAGAATTCTGCAACACTGTAAAAAAAAAAAAAATGGTTGAAGCTTTTTTTTTAAGAACAGAGTGCCATTTTTGTGCCTTGTGGTTAAGTGAATATATCATAGTTGCTTTTAGTGATCTTTGTAATGTTGAGAATTAGAAAACTTACTTAGTTATGAGATAAAGGTTACAACACAAAAGAATCAGAGTGGTTATGAAGGAAAGAAGAAAGGGAACAAAAGGGGAAGGAAGGCAAGAAGGACTTATTTTTGCCAAAAAATTAAAAAAAAAACCACTTTCCTCTTACATGGCTACATATAGGGTTTTAACTGTCATTCTCAAATGCGTTTTCATGTGAGTTCTGCAGGAGACATCCTCCGAGCAGCACCTTCATGACAACTTTCACCATCACTTGACTTTTAACACTCCCACAGACCCAAATACAGAAAATAAATAACTCACTATACTCACATAGTAAGAGTGCAACAATTCATAACTATTGAGAGAGTGAGTCGAGCTTTGTAATGGGAGTGTGGCTCTGAAATTGAGATTGATCTGAGTTATGTTCTGAATGACTGAATGCCGGTTGACCATTCCCACCAGGACTTTAGGAGGCATCTCTGTCTTCTCGGTTTAATTCTTGTTCTAGGAACAATATAAAGCCTGTCTCTCAGTCACTATTGGTAAAATGTATAATGTATAAACAGTACCCAGAAGTTGTCTTCCTAGATAGAAAAACAACCAGTACCTTACCAGGTACAATGAAAACTTAGGGTCAATGTTTCAGAATGGACGAACCAGAGATTTTTGAGGGAGAATGACATTTCACAGTCAGGGGGACTGGACTGGCAGTTTGGCTGCTTTCTTAGGCAATTTAGAGGACTTCTTAGATGCTATCTTCATTTCTGTTTTATCTCTTACTTTTTCAGGTATGCAAACCCAGGAAACATGAGTCCTGGACTTGAGGAGGGGGGCAGAGGAAGAGAGGGGTAAATATGAAGATGCATTTCCAATCACCCTGACCAGAATTGCTTGATCTTTCAGGAATTTCTCTAAGAACAAGTAAACTATAAACCAGATCAGTTGTATCTAAAGGAAGAAATGGGGAAAGCCTAATCCACTTGCTGCCACAAATCAGAGGAGTTTCCAAAGCTCATTCATGCTCTTCAACTTCCAAGTTTGGCTTGTAGCTCTGAGCCAGACAAATAGTAGTCTTCACTCCAACATTAACAAGGCAGCCCAATCTGTTTGCAAGAGTGTGCTTCCTGGGCTTTGGAAACTGTGTGTGAGGGGTTGAGTTGAGATGGTATGGCCGCTAGGTTGGGGCAGTCAGAATTACCACACAGCGTACCAAGATACAGACCCTGGCCCTCATCTGAATTTTTAATGAGACAAAAATAAAATTTGGGAGATTGTGCTTCTGAGATTTAGGGGTAATTTGCTATTTCAACACAGCTTAATTTATCCCAACTAATATAGAAATTGCACAAGGAGTGGACTGTTCCAATAACAATGAAATCAAAAGATGTTGCATTGGCTTAGCAATCAGGGCTAGGATTGTAAGAAAACATACTGAAATTTGGAAACATGGCAATCCACATTTTACAGAAATAAAATATTTAGTAAAACCGTTGCTTCCTATCATCTGTAAAGAAGCATGCATGTTTAATGAACTTGTAGCATCAGAGAAAGAGTTGGAGGACAGAAGTGTGCTTTTTTGAGAAAATGACTGCATTTGACATATTAGAAGAAGAGGTGTATTTCAGGATAGAAATGAAAGATATTCTAGAGATTTCAAAAATTGAAAAACTTAAAATTTGAGAATGGTTGACTCCTTTGAGAACAAAAACAGAAGGCCTTTGCACAATAAAGCCTGAGTAAAATCTACTTTGGTGACAAAAAGAAATGGCCTTTTGCACCTACTGTTATAACCCCAGAACAACATAAACTGACTTGGGAAAAATCAGGTTAAGGTGTAAGTTTCACTCAGAAGCTGGAAAATCTCAGAGAAGCCTCCTTCAAATTGAGAGAGAAGTAAGGAGACAAGAAAAGAGAGAAAGAAAACAGATCTATGAACTACTTAAAAAAGAAATATCTGTAGGTGTAGTTATTGGCTTGAGGAACTATTCAGAATCAATTTTTTTGAGCGATTTATATTGTCAAAGAAACTCTAAGCCTGGACTGAGAAATTCTGTGACTGTTAGAGATTTAGGTGATCCTCAAATCCCCAACATTCCTTGAGCAGGAATTTCCCCAAGAAATTTGTTACACTATCAGAGAGAACATGTTCCCCAATACAATTACAGATGTGGTCTAAGAAGATAATAAAAATTTATATAGTTTATATAATAATAATGAAATTTATAAAAATAGTACACCCAAGTGTACTCATGAATGGATGGATAGATGTGGTATATAAAACATTCAATAAGTGCTGTGAAGATAGATTAAGAAGGATGAGAGGATGGGGCAATGGAGGGGTCAGGGGAGACCTATTTGAGATTACAGTTTATCACTTTTAACACATGGTTGACACTGTAACTCTAAGTTTAAAGCTAATTTATTTATTTTCTTTTATTTTTCATAGAGATTTTTCTTAGGTATCTCTACTTCTTTATTTTCTTAGCAGTGTCTGCCTCTAAAATACTGATGACCTGGGTCTGTCCTTGGCTTGTCTCCTTTTCTACCTCTGCCCTCTCTGGGCAATTGCATACTTTTTTCACTCATTTGTTGGTTCATTCATTCGTTCCAAAAATATGTTTGAACCACTGCTATATGCCAGGCACTGTGTTAGGCTGAAGGCAATGGCACCCCACTCCAGTACTCTTGCCTGGAGAATCCCAGGGACGGGGGGAGCCTGGTGGGCTGCTGTCTATGGGGTCGCACAGAGACGGACACGACTGAAGCAACTTAGCAGCAGCAGCAGCAGCAAACCATAGTTGCTCTCAGTGTTAGAGTGGGAGATAAAGCCATTAAATAAATAATTACATGAGTAATTATTTAATTACCATTGCGACAAATGTTGCAAAGGAAAAGTGCAGGCTGTTCTGAGAATGGGGCAAGGACATCTCAAGAGGATAAGGTTGTAGGGGAGCTTTCATAGACAGACAGGACAGTCCATGCAAAGACCCTGTGGCAGAGAGAAGCCTTCTAATTAGCAGCCCTTTGAAAACAAGGACAGAGGATGTTTCTGATTCCTTTTGTATCTGCAGAAGTGTCACAGCATTTGGAGCAGAGCAAACATACAACAAATTTTTCTTAAACAAATATCTTAAGTAATTAGCAATGAGGAAAAAATAAAGCCAGTGAGAAGGCCAATGGAATAATGGAGAAATTAGCAAGGGTCATATACAACAAAATTTACATAACGCAACCTGCTAATGAGATTTTGTTCATTCTTTTGTTAGGGACGTATTATTATTCAAAGATGAGTGTTAACTTTATGAGTCATCCATGTGCGGTTTAGAACTAAACTAATTCTCAAATTCAAATTCAATTCTCATGGCTTATAAAAGAAATTATTTTTTCTTGCTATCTGAAATGAATGTATGTTAAGAAGAAATATGAGCTGGGTTTACTTACGTAGTACTTCTAATATAAAGTTGGGATTTACAGCCTGCATTAATTATATAAGCCATAAAACAATGGGTCTGTGCTCTGGTTTGAAAATTCACTTCCACTCCATACTAGCACCATGGGTTTTTTGCTGATGTTGTTTCTATTTTTCGTTAAAGCCATAGGAAGAAAGAATGAATTTGAGAGTCCTTAATTTTCCCAATCTGAGTCTTGCTTATCACTTTTCATAGTATGTAAAATCCACATGTATTCTTTTTCATATGTTACCAGAAGGGTAATACTAGTATATTTATGTCCTGTTTTATAGCTGAGTGTTTTATGGGTTCAGATGGGTCATACGGTTGCCAAGGTAAATCAATATTGTAATTCTATCTTCTACGTATCTTTGAGTTCTCTGCCATTTCCACCACCCCATCCTTTCAGACAACTGACTTTTACCTCCAACACCTTTGGAAAATTCTCCTCACTCCTGTTCCCACAACTGGTTTTGTTGCCTCAGTAACTAGAGTGAGTCTCCTTTGCTACATACCTGAGAATGTCATTTCTCCCCTTAGAAATGTTCAGTGGAGCATGGGAACAAGTCAATCTGTATTGTAAAGTCAGGAAGAGGAGTCCGATTGCAGTGAATTAGAAGAGAATATCGTGGCAATAGAGGTAGTAAGATTGAACTGGCCGTAAGTTTGGCCAAAACAGAAAAAAAAAACAATGGGAAGCTGAGGGAACGAAGAAATGAAGCTTAAGATGGACTAATTATTAGGTCTTAGAAATCTGAAGATGTGGAAGAAAAGACACTGATGAAGGTATTAGTCTCACACAAGAATGGATGATATGTTGAATAAGTATCTTCCTGAAAGAGGAAAGACAGAAGAGAAATGGAAGATGATGAAAAGAGTATTTTTAAAAATTGAAAAGGGCAAAATGAAGAAAAATATGTTGGATAACTTTCATCTTTTCATTTAATGAGGACGCAAGTTCATCTATAGAAAAAAATGTATAAAAATTTTAAATGATCCCTGATATTATATTATAGAGTCCCTAAAATCAAACAAATAAGAAAAGTTTAACACTTTATTTAAAAAACTGAACAAAGTGTTTTGTTATTTTGCTGCTAGACCAAACGACTTCTTCAGACATCTTTCCAGTAGACCTAAGTGACAGTGAGTGCAAATGATGAATATAATACAATTGGAGATGAATTACACACCTATGCTATTACCACAGACAAATAATCACTTCAGAAGCCAAAGTTACAGTCAAAGATTCTTTGTGTCTAAATTGAAATTATGCCCAAATCAAATGTGGGACACTGAAAAGGTCACTTAAAACAATATTTAATCATTATTCTAATGGTTAACATGTTTTGAAATCTCATATTAGAATAAGTTATTTCCTTTGAAAAGATAAAATTATTAACATTTATGTGATGCAAAAAAATTGAACAACAAGGTCCCAATGGTGATGATGATAGATGCTAATACTATCATTTAAATTAGCATAAATCATTGGGAAAATCTGATTATAAAAAGACAAAGCAGTTTAGCACATGGTCATATTTCACATCATAAATGTGAAATATTATAATTCTATTGTCTATTCTTTTTATGAAAAGTTAGCTCCTGCAGGATGTCTTAATGAATAATAAAACTGACTTGATTTTTCCCACTGCAGTCAACTTTTCTGTCATGTTATTAATGATTAATAATGACTGTATGCTCAACCTTTTTTTCTTCTCCAGATAAAAGTAGTATTCTAACATAAGACTTTTTTTAGCTTTATAGGGGGGTAAAAAAGATACTCTGAACATACAGAGAGCTGAAATAAAAGAAAAATGTCAATCAATATCTCCAGTCTACTCAAAATAATTAACTTATAATACTTAGGCTTCAGTAAGTTATTTTATCATGTTCTAGAAGAGATGGCATATTTTTTTCATGTATTACATTATCTTCATTGGTATTTTTACATTATAATACAGTGGATTTGAACTTAGAGCTAGACTTTTTAAAAGAAGAAAATGTAATACCAATTCAAGAATATCTTAGCTGAATAAAAAAGTGACAATCTCTTTTTTTTAACTTTAGAATTCATGCTTGTATAAATGTTTCTCTACACTCTTACAAGAACAGCATCCTTTGACAAAGGTCTAAAAATGCCTGTGAAAACCAAACATAATAACATTGTTATTCTGCTACTTATTAACAGAGCAACGCTTCCTATAACAATTAGATATGAATATTGCAAACTGAATTTGATATTAAGCTGTCTTTGAAATGCCACTTTGCAGCAGGTTTTCAAATGCTTAAAGCACAGCAGGAGATTAACTCCGTCTTCAAATATTAAATCAAAACCTTTTTTTAACCTGATAAATCTTACTGAAAGCAAAGGCTTCTTTTCAAGAGAGAATTATTCAACTATCAGAAGAGAAAACTAAACCTCTCAACTATTGTTGGTACAAGGTCCATTTCCACAACGAAATACAAAGTTAGAAAGATTAGATAAATGGGTAGATAGAAAACAAAACAATTAATAGACAGGAGGTAGATAGATGATAGGGGCAACAGTGATCATATTTCTGAATTGGTGTCAATGAACACATGTTTTCAGGTACTCTTTTTATGACTGCAGGCCAATGTTTATTTTAAAAGGATAATTAAATATTTCCTCACTTAGTTTTTGCTGTGTTCACATATTACTTCCCATCTGCATATGCTCTTTGAAGGTCTCAAATTTCTTTGTATTTGATAACTCTTCATAAGATGTTACAAATACCTCTGTGCTCAGTATAAAGATACCTACAAAGTAATTGTCTACCTACATACCTACCTTCCTTTCTATCCATCTATTTAATTAGCTAATTGCTACCTACCTACACATCTATCATAAATTTCTCCTTCTTTGCAAAATGAAAATTTCAGCCAAAGTGACCGTACTCAGTTCTCAAATTCATCACATGAACTCTTAAGCGTCAACCATCCATCGTGTCACACATGTGTCAAAGGCTAACTGTCTTAATGCCGACTGGCAGCCTGATGTGGGTAATATCATTGCTCCACATTAATTAACTCTCTGTGGAGCTGGAATTCTCTTCCTAAACTATTCCTACAGAAAAAAACTACCTGGAAACTTGAAATAACTCTTTCACTTGCATGATAGAAAATTGCAATAACCAGCCAGAACAAACATATTGTCAAATATGTCTAAATATCTTAACTAAAGAGTCATACTTAATGAATTTGGGTTTAAGGAAAATTGTTAATATAATGTTCCTAAAAACTAAATGACACTATTTTGCTTTCTCTGCTTTTGCTAATCCTTACCTTTAATTTTTAAAATTTATTTATTCATTTATTTTTAATTTTTTTAATTAAAAGAAGTATAATTGATTTACAATGTTGGGTTAGTTTCAGGTATACAGCAAAGGGAATTAGTTATGTTGTTCTTTAGTCGCGAAGTCATGTCTGCCTCTTTGTGACCCCATGGACTATAGCATGCCAGGCTACTCTGCCCATGGGATTTCCCAGACAAGAATACTGGAGTGGGTTGCCATTTCCTTCTCCAGCAGATCTTCCTGACCCAGGGATCAAATCCTCATCTCCTGCTTGGCAGGCAGATTTTTCACCACGAGCCACCTGGGAATCAATTATATGTATACATATATCCATTTTTTTTAGATTATTTTCCCATATAGGTTATTATGGAGTATTGAGTAGAGTTCCCTGTGCTACAGAGTAGGTCTTTATTCAGTTCAGTTCAGTTAAGTCATTCAGTTGTGTCCAGCTTTTTGCAATCCCATGGACTGCAGCACACCAGGCTTCCCTGTCCATCACCAACCTTAATAGTTCTCTATTATGTATAGTAGTGTGTATATGTCAATCCCAATATCTTAATTTATCCTTCCTCCCTCTTTTCCTCCCTGATATCCATAAGGTTGTTTTCTACATCTATGACTCTATTTCTGTTTTATTAAGTTCATTCATATAATTTTTTTAGATGGACATGAGTTTGGGTAGGTTCCGGGAGCTGGTGATGGACAGGGAGGCCTGGCGTTCTGCAGTTCATGGAGTCGCAAAGAGTCGGACATGACTGAGCAACTGAACTGAACTGAACTGAAGATATAAGTGATACCATATATTTTTTATTTCTCTGACTTACTTCACTTAGTGTGATAATCTCTGCTTACCTTTAATTTTTTTCTAGCAGAGAAATGCCCAAATGTGGGCCAACTGAAGAAATTATTTTTAAGTAGATGTTTATTTCCAAGAATTTATAATGAGATGATCACTTTTATTTCTTAAATCCAAACAGCTCAGTGATAGATAGTAGCAACTCACCCTTAACTCATCAAACAGAGAGAGGCAGATTCACTCTGTACACATGGTTATTTGCTTTCTCTGTTTTATGAGCATTGCCACTCTCTTTAAAATTGAGTCTATAAATAATATATAAGTGGAAATCTATCAGATGCTGCTTGTTTACTTGTATAATACTAATAATTCAAGATTTATATCTTGTTTTTTAACCGAGAGGATCTGATTAAATCATAGCCCTACTGAACATAATTTTTCAATTCTATAGATTTGGCTAAAAAATTAAAGTTATAGAGACAATAGATTTACTGGTTGAAATAAAATGCCATAGTGGAAATATGAAAGTGGTTTTAGAGAATAATAAACATGATTCCAAATCCTAGGAAAGCCAATTACCAAAAAGCGAATATCATGAGTCAGGTTCCTTAACCTTCAAAAGACCCCAGTTCCCTTATCTCTAGAACTGGGAGACCAATCATATCTACCTCACGGTAAAGAGGTAAATATTATCAACTTTTAAAAAGCTGATAATTTTTTACTAGAATGCTGAATGGGGTTTTCTTTTACATGCCCTGGATTTGATCATTCCTGCCCAAAGTTCAGATGGATAAGACACTCAAAAGTCTACTTTCTTAAATCCACTAATGCTCACTAAGGAAGAGATAGAGTGGGTTCTCCCACCAGTATCACAACTTCTCTTTCTGTACAGGAACAGGCTACAGAGGAGAAATTAGTTGTATTCTGCATTATTAATTGTACAGTGTTTGAGATGAGTAGCTTCTATTCACCCCTTCTTCTGAGGAAGAAATGTGGGGGTGACCCTCGTCTCCAAGTCACATTGAGAAGGATTTCAAGAAAATCACTCCTAGAAACCAGGACTCTCTATAGTCATGGAAGCGCTTTGGCTGAATACACACTAAGCTGAAATACCTGCTGACCCACTCTGATTTTGTAATCACTAGAGGCCTTCTGGAATTCCCTTGCTTTTTCTATGACCCAACAGATGTTGGCAATTTGATCTCTCTAGTCACTAGAGGCCTTGAGGGGCTTTCTTGGTAAAGAATCTGCCTGCAATGCAGGAGACACTGGTTCTATCTCTGGGTCAGGAAGATCCCCTGGAGGACGGCATGGCAATCCACTCCAGTATTCTTGCCTGGAGAATTCTATGGACAGAGGAGCCTGGCAGGTTACAGTCCATAGGGTCGCAAAGAGTTGAATAGACTGAGCGACTTTCACTTTCAGAGGCCTTGGGAGAGTTGATGACGTGCCTCCAGTCTCCAAATTTAGAGAGAGTAATAATTGTGGTACTGCTGCTGCTGCTGCTAAGTCGCTTCAGTCATGTCTGACTCTATATGACCCCAGAGACGGCAGCCCACCAGGTTCCTCTGTCCCTGGGATTCTCCAGGCAAGAATACTGGAGTGGGTTGCCATTTCCTTCTCCAATGCATGCATGCACGCATGCATGCTAAGTCACTTCAGTTGTCTCTACTCTGGGCGACCCTAGGGACAGCAGCCCACCAGGCTCCTCTGTCCATGGGATTCTCTAGGCAAGAATACTGGAGTGGTTGCCATTTCCTTCTCCAAATCATGGAACTAGTATCTGCTTAGTGTCTGGATTTAAGAAAGATATTGGGTCATGAAGTGAGAAGCAACTAATTTAGCAGGTAAGGAAAGAAAATACTGTTGATCTCTATTCCACCTCACTATTCCCAGAAAACAAAGAAAACATTATTCATGGTTTCTCTCCTGCCACCAATAAAAGCACAGAGGCCAGAGGAGAAGGGAAGGGTTGTAGGACTGCTTGGGAGATTTCGTCCAGGCACAGAAACTGCCTTCCTGGGATGTGTATGGGGAGCTTAGGGCAAATAAAAATGTCTTCTGGCTGCCTCCTCTTCCTAGACCCTTTAAAAATATATATATTTATTTATTTGACTGCACTGGGTCTTAGTTGGGGCATTTGGGATCTTTTGTTTCAGCATGCAAACTCTTGGTTGCAGCATGCAAGATCTAGTTCCCCGATCAGGGATCAAACCTAGACCCTCTGCATTGGAAGTACAGAGCCTTAGTCACTGGACCACCAGGGAAATCCCTCTCCATAGATCTTAGCATCAGAGGTGGGAGGGTTACACTGAACACCATCCCAGGAAACAGTGGGCCACATTAGCAAAGACCAAAAGAAGAAATGAGACACAGTGTAAGTAAAGCCAGATTATTTAATAAAAATCATTTGAAACCTTCATTTGTTAAGCAGTAATCCATTTCAAAACTGTAAGTGACAAGGATAGGAAATTGCGAGGAAAGAATAGTGTGGGGAGACTAGTATTTGGGTTAGTCCAGCAACAAAGTTCGAGACACTTTCAGTGCAAACTGCATGACATCCACGTGGCAGACATATCCACCTTAAATGTGCATGTGTTAAGTGTATGGAATGTCACCATTCAGAGAACTAACAATTACTAGTTCCTCATTACCAAAGCTAGACATTTTATATTTCATTGTTTCCATATTATTATTACTACTTCAAGCTTGCTATTGTAAATCAGGCATTTTGCTAAGTGCTTTAGTTATATCATTTTACTTTTTTTACTGTCTTCATTTTTAAAGATGAAATGAAAGTGTTAGTTGCTCAGTCAGGCTAGTCTGTCCCTTGTGTTTCCCAGGCAAGAATACTGGAGTGGGTTGCCATTCCTTTCTCCAAGGGATCTTCCTGACTCAGGGGTTGAACCTGGGTCACCAGAATTGCAGACAGATTCTTTACTCTCTGAGCCACCAGGGTACTTGGTGAGGGTAAGAACATTGTCCAAGATTACACAGTTATTACAAGTAGACTCAGAAACTAAATTCATGTAATTCAAAAAATCCATGTTCTTAGCCAAGATGTGTCCTGCCTCACATTTTTTTTTTCTCTTAACCCTTAAATTTAGCCCTCCTCAGAATCAGACCAGATTTAGTACTGATGACTGTCTCATCTTAGTTCATGTTATTCCTTCTACCTGAAACGTCATTTCCCCTCTTATATACAGTACAATCTTAGCCATTACTCAAGCCCCATTGTTCTTTTAAGACTACTTATAAAGCACATATATTATATATAGAAAGTAGGATGTGGTATACACACATACAAATATATTCAGAAAATATATATGACTGATTCTACAAAAAAAAAAAAACACAACATTTTCAATTGTTTCCTTTCACATTAAATTACATTTTCCCCATCATCTTAAATCCTTTTCAGTTTTACTATTTTTTCTATATAATTTTGAAATTTCTGATGTTCACTAATAGCTTTCTGATTAACTGGCTTTATGTATTCTTCTGTTTGCAAGAAATTTCTTTTATGGGTTCTCCATTATCCAGAAAATTTTATAGACAAGGTTATAATTTATGAAACAGGGAGATCATTCTTGAAAAAGACTGAATAGACTTTTAACTACTTCATTAAAGCAACCCATAAATAAAACAAAATACAATGCCAAGGTAACTTTTGTAGTTGAGTTTCTAGCAATTACCTTTTTTCCCTTTAGTGGTACTGATGTAATATAAAAGATATAATCTTCTTGTTTCATCTCTTTGTAATTCTTTTCTCATAAATATGACTTGCTATCCAAAGTTTCCATATATGATTAAGCATCAATTGACTTTGTTTCTTAATATCTCCTATTTTCCCCCAATCCTTGAAATAGAGCAATTGATGCTGGGAAGCTAAGAAATAAAGCAAAGTCCTGCTCCATCGCTGTGCCAACATGTCCCGCTTATGTGATCTTGGATCAATTTCTCCTACCTTTGTGTTTCTGTCTCAAAACAGGGGTAATCTGACTTAATTCAGTTAAATTGTTGGGAGGTTTACTGAAGCAATACGAAGCTTCTAGTGGATTGTTTATCTCATGAGTAAGAGCTTGCTGCTGCTGCTGCTAAGTCGCTTCAGTCGTGTCCGACTCTGTGCGACCCCATAGACGGCCTCCCACCAGGCTCCCCCGTCCCTGGGATTCTCCAGACAAGAACACTGGAGTGGGTTGCCATTGCTTTCTCCAATGCATGCAAGTGAAAAGTGAAAGTGAAGTCACTCAGTCATGTCCGACTTTTAGCAACCCCATGGACTGCAGCTTACCAGGCTCCTCTTGTCCATGGGATTTTCCAGGCAAGAGTACTGGAGTGGGGTGCCATTGCCTTCTCCGAGTAAAAGCTTACTGTTCACTGAATCAAGAATAGCTCTAGTTCTCAGATATTTTCATCAATTTCCTCACTAGACATGTGCTTGCATTCATTAGCCACCAGTAACTTAATTGCTTGATTCCTTAAGGCTTAGATCACAGGATATTTGCATCATATAACAAACATGTAGCCCAGCTAACACTTTTTCAGTAGTTGCAAAGTGCTAAGCATCGTAGAAGCACTTCTTATAGATTTCTGTTGTTCAATCCCTAAGTAGTGTCTGACTCTTTGCTAGCATGACTTAGCCACTGACTGTATTATCTTATAGATAATCTTATTTAACCATCATGATAATCCTAATGAGAAAAACTGGCAGAGGCTACTAATAAACACAAAAAAATTCATCTCCCTTTCTTTCCAATCAAATATCTTCCCGGATAGATTTTATTTTCCAGACTCCTTTCAGTTAAATATGACCACGTGGTGAAGTTCTTTGACCATGTGGTGAAATTCTTGCAAAGGGATTTTGAGTAAAAGTGATGTATGCCATATCAGATATATAGGATTTTCCTCTTTTGTGTTATCTTTCACATTTATCCTCACAGGAACTCAGACATGGCAACTACTTTAAAAAGAGAAAACATCAGAGGTAGGGGGTTTCTGGCTAAACAACTTGATAGGGTTCTTGCTGGAGTCAGGCCAGGGTGATAAGATCCTAAGGGTAGGGTATGAGGAATTTGATGATAATGACAGTGGGAGGTTTTCCCAAACTGATCCGAAAGATTCTGGCTAAAACTGTATTAAGGGAGCCAAGGACAGAGCCTAAAAGGATGAGATTTGGTCCAAAACGGAATTTAGAAAAGCCTGACTAAAATCTGGCTAAGGAGTCTTTATCACTACCAATCAAGTAGTTTGTATGTGCTATGTCGTTTCAGTTGTGTCCGACTCTTGATAACCTCAGGGGCTGTATCTGCTAGGCGCCCCTGTTCATGGGATTACCCAGACTAGAATACTGGAGTGAGTTGCTATGCCCTCCTCCAGGGAATCTTCCTGACCCAGGGATTGAACCACGTCTCTTTATGTCTTCTGCATTGGCAAGCAGGCTCTTTACCAATAGCACCCCCTGGGAAGCCTACCAATCAAGTAGTTTACCTGTATATTACCAATTTTATGGTTGAGAAAATACGGCTCAAAGAGGTTATATACATTGTCCACTTAGAGCAAAAGACTGAAAACAGTTTCCAATCAAGTCAATTTTATTTCAAAGTCTGTGGTTTTTCTACCATACAATGGTGTGCTCAGGGACCAGGGAGAATTAAATATTTAAGTGTGTGTGTGTGGATTTAGTGATCTTATCTAGTTCAGGATGCTGCCTGACTGCCTCTCTTTTTGTGACATCAACAGAATATATTTTATTTTTTTTACTTTTGCTTGTAAATGTGTGTGTGTGGACATGCATGCATGTGCACATGTCCTATTAACATGAATATACTTCCAGTCCAGATCCAAAGTTTACTTTCATTTTTTTCTAACTTTTGTCTTAGAGTATCCCCTCAATCCATGGACTGATTTACATTGCAATTTGAAGGTAAACATTATGAGATCTAATCCTATAATTGTGCATCTCATTTACAAGCAAAAGTAAAAAAAATAAAATATATTCTGTTGATGTCACAAAAAGAGAGGCAGTCAGGCAGCATCCTGAACTAGATAAGGTCACTAAATCCAATTATCAGTATATGAAGACAGAGGACAGAGGAACACATCAAACGATACCATTAAGATGCCATCTGCAAACTCAAGAGAGGATACTCTACAGGATATAGGACAAGGCTTCTTCAAATAAATTACAAGACGAAAGAAAGACATGGATGGAGATACATAGATTAAAAGACATTTATGGTAGATGTCAATCATTCATAATGCATGGACTTCATTTGGATTCTGGTTGGCTAAGGTTTGTCCTTTTTTATTCCATAAGATGGTTCTAATAGTGCTTAGTTATCTTTAGCTTCATTCAAAACAATTTTGTTAGATGCTGTCATATCATCATGCATTTAAAAAAAAAAACATGGAAATTGGTGAATGTATAGCCATTTTAATATTGAAGATGGAAGAAAAAAACATTTCATTGTTTGTGCTTTATCATTTCAAGAAAGGTAAAAATGCAACTGAAACAAGATTCGTACAGTGTATGAAGAAGGTACGACGACTGTAGAATATGTCAAAAGTGATTTGCCAAGTTTCATGCTGGGCATTTCGCGCTAGATGATACTCACACACAGTCAGGTAAACCAGTTGAAGTTGATAGCGACGAAATCAAAATACTAATTGAGAACAATCTGTGTTAACCACTCGGAAGATAGCTGACGTACTCTAATATCCAAATCAAGCATTGAAAATTATTTGCACCAGCCTGTTTACACTCATCTCTTTGATGTTTGGGTTTCACATAAGTTAAGTGATAAAAGCCTTCTTGACCACATTTCCCATGTAATTCTCTACTGAAAAGTAAGGAAAAGATTCCATTTTTAAAATAACTTGTGATAGAAGATGAAAAGTGGAACAGAAAAGATCATGGGGAAAGTGAAATGAATGAACACCAACCACGCCAAAGGCCGGTCTCCATCCAAAGAAAGTGCTGTTGAGTATACAATGGTATTGGAAAGGAGTCCTCTATTACGAGCTACTTCTGAAAAACCAAACAATTAATTCCAACAAATACTGCTGCCAATTAGATCAACTGCAAGCAGCACTTGGTGAAAAGGGTCTGAAATTAGTCAATAGAAAATGCACAAATCTTAAATGGTAATGCAAGACCACATATTTCTTTGATGCCCAGGCAAAAACTATTACAGCTTGGCTGGAAGTTCTGATTCATCCTCCATATTCATCAGATATTGCACCTTCAGATTTCCATGTCTTTTTGTCTTTACAAAAAATTCCCTGGTAAAAGGTACCTGGAACAGTTCTTTGCTCAAAAAGATAAAAAATTTTGGAAACATGGAATTATGAAGTTGCCGGAAAAATGGCAGAAGGTAGTGGAACAAAATGGTGACTACATTGTTCAGTAAAGCTCTTGGTGAAAATGAGAAATGTGTCTTTTATTTGTATTTGGAAACCTAAAGAACTTTTGGCCACCCCAGTATGAATGTGGTATTTGCTTAAATTAGGTATGTGGTGAGAAGGAAACTAAGTGAGAGGTAGAAGAAGCAAGCTTGGCCATGAGTTAATCATTGTCACATCTTGGCGATGAATACACATGGGTTTATTTTACTATTTTGTTTACTTGTGTATATGTTTGAAGTTTTCCATTGCAAAAAGATTATTTAAAAGAAATAACTTCTGATCTTATAACAATGTAGCATAAAAAAGGTAAAAATCATTTCAAATTTAGAGGATTCTCTGGTTTCCTTGATTACAATTCCAAGACATGTTTGAGGATGGCCAATCTAAAACATTTTATGCTGATATTTTGAAGGATACAATTATATAGTATCTCATTTTTCTAATTTTTTTTCAATATTCCTGGATGGTCAGGTATAAAACAGTGAAGGAAAAGATCACTTTTCCATAACTCCCAGGACGTTATTGATACCTACATGTCAATAGAAACTATCAAAGTGCAGTAAGAGTTAGGTAGTTTAGTATGTTACTTTTCTGTTTAACTTCAGCAATATATTCAATATAGTTGTTGAAATGTATTCTGAAACCAAAACTCAATTATATGATAATTACTAATCACTTTGAATTACCTTCAATTACTAAAAAAAATTTGGGGAGAAAGAATAGAGATGAGATTTAATAGAACTTAACTAAAAATATCTTCTATAAAAGACAGATTTTGGAGCAGATTTTGAAAATAAGACATAGATTCGTGAAACAGAAAAGTTGAAGAATGTGTATATATACATAATATAAATGCTTAAATTACTGTTTAAAGATGAAGTTTCTATGAAGCAAAAATTAACTATTTTAATTTTACAGGATGTATTAACTTTGTTTCTACTTAATTAAAATTTGAGAAAAATTCAGAAATTTCCTTATTATCCAGACATGTATAAATCAGTTTCTGATCACTGCTCTAACAAAATAACACAAACTTCGTGGATTAAAAATGACACATATTATCTTACAGTTCTGGAGTAAAAAATGGGTCCCATTGGGCTAAAAATCAAGATGTTGGCAGATTGTGATCCTTTCTGGAGCTTAAGGAAGACTCTGACTTCTTGTTTTGTCCAGCTTCTAGAAACTGCCTGCTTATTTTGGCTAATGGCTCCCTTATATTTTTAAAGCTACCAATGGCCAGTTGAATCTTTTACACATGGTAACACTCTGGCATCAACTCTTTTGTTTCTCTATTAGACATTTCGTGCCACCTGTAATTAATTAGGAGGCTTCCCTGGTAGCTCAACTGGTGAAGAATTGCCTACAATGCGGGAGACCTGGGTTCAGCCTACCTGGATAAACCAGAATCATCTATTTTAAAACCAACTGATTAGCCACCTTCATCCTGTTTACTAACTTAATTCTTCCTAATTCTTCTTTGCCATAAGTTCAGTTCAGTTCAGTTGCTCAGTTGTGTCCAACTCTTTGCGACCCCATTAATCGCAGCACGCCAGGCCTCCCTGTCCATCACCAACTCCCAGAGTTCACTCAGACTCACGTCCATCGAGTCAGTGATGCCATCCAGCCATCTCATCCTCTGTCGTCCCCTTCTCCTCCTGCCCCCAATCCCTCCCAGCATCAGAGTCTTTTCCAATGAGTCAACTCTTCGCATGAGGTGGCCAAAGTACTGGAGTTTCAGCTTTAGCATCATTCCTTCCAAAGAACACCCAGGACTGATCTCCTTCAGAATGGACTGGTTGGATCTCCTTGCAGTCCAACTAGAACCTAATACATTCACAGGTTCCAGGAATAAAAACACAGATGTGGACATATTGGGAGAAGAGGCCATTTAGTTAACACATAACCTAACTACATAACATTTAATGTTTTGCTTTTTTTTTTTTAATGTGAAAAACAGATACTTCTTTTTCACAAACAGGTTACATCACTATTTTGTTGTTGTTTAGTCACTAAGTCGTGTCAGACTCCTGTGACCCCAAGGAGTGTAGACCACCAGGTTCCTCTGTCCATGAAATTTCCCAGACAAGAATACTGGAGTGGGTTTCCATTTCCTACTCCAGGGGAATTTTCCCTTCCCAGAGATCAAATCTGCTTCTCCTGTACTGCAGGCAGATTCTTTACCATTGAGCCACGAGGGAAGTCCCATGTTCCTATTTTACTGGTTTAAAAAAAAAGATTGCTTAAAATTAACAGTACTGAGTTCTTTCAGACGATTCAGATCAAAAGATCTATAAAGGCCATTTTGAATGGATATCCAAGCCCTGAAGAAATGTTTACTGATGTTTTCAAGTGACACATCTATAGTTTCCAAATACCAAAGAAGGCACTGTGGACTAAGGAACACCCTTACCTCAGCAGAATTTGTTTATGACTTAGGCATAATGTGTGATGAAATTTCTAAGCTGTGTGATCTATCCAAACATCTAAAAGGAAGACATAACATTGCCAGAAGCCTATTCTGGAGTGTCAAAGCAGATTCAGGTCTTTACTTCAGTGGCTGACAATCTTGGATCTTTTGCTGCAGAGGCTGTCAGAGCTTTTCAGAACTTGCTCTTTTAACAAAATTCACTACACACAACAGAATGTCTTTTAAAAAGTGATGGAGAAATTCCCATTAGTCCTCAAGATAAAAAGACCAAAGTTATACACAACTGCTTTCTTTAAAACTGTTATTTTTTTCCCTAGGTAGCTGTATGCAAAATCATAAACTGTATCATGGATTAACATACCTTCAGAAAACTATCTGATACCCGAATTAAGATGGGTACACCTAGACTTCTACCCAGTTTGTTATTTAGACATGATTTTCTATAACCTTTCATTTTTAGACTCAACAGTCATAACAACTGCTTTCTGGTATCTATATTTTCTAACGTGGACCCACCCAACCATCTGCTCCTAAAGTACTTGCATTTCAGTGATAACTCCTACAGGTCATTTGATGAAGTACAATCTAAAAACCCATTGTATGTTCAGCAAAACCCACATTAAGCATTCAGTATACGGGTAAAATACAGAGTAAACCAGTGGATATTCCACTGAAATGAGAAGTCTTCTCAATCATTTAGTCTTGTCAGCTATTTCAGGACACCAGTGTCCATTCTGTTTATTTTTCCTGTTTTATTCTGGAGAAATCTATCTGATTTATATTCTGAATATACTGTTCAGCTATGCATAGTTATGCTAGCTATTGAATAAAGACAAATCAAGAAAATTATCATTTAACGTAATATATTTGAACGAACTCAACCTTTTGGCCCAACAGTTCTGTCAATATCACCGCAATTCTCTCAGTTCCTGGGGTGCAAGATATCATTTCTCTCTCATCTCCCTATCTCTTCTTCCTTTTTTCCCCTCATATACAGCACTAATAAAAAATGATGATCACTGCCATCTCTATTCTAGATACAAAGTTGTATATTCTCTCTAATTCATACAATATTGCAGGCGAGATATTATTATTCTTTTTTAACAAATGAGGAAAGTGAAGATCAAGAAGATGAAGTGACTTGCCTATAGCCATGTCACTGAGTCACCCTGGACCTAAGGTTGAAACCCACCAGGTCCGTTTTGTTCAAAGGAAAAGCCACATGTGTTGAACAGTGATGCCTCTAAGTAGTCAAGTCATATCAATTGTCTCTCTAAAGTTGTCTGTATCGGCTCCTTCCTCTCTAGACTGTTTTCTCCCCTTGTCCAGACCTTTATCACATCTTATTTCAACTCTTGAAATAACTCCTCAAGTGGTTTCTGCAATTCCAATATTTCAATCCTTAAAAGTCAGATTAAACCACTTTGATCATGCCCATTCCTTGTTCAAAAACCTCCAAAGGTGCCACATTGCCGAGAGGTGGGTTTTCCAGCAGGCTGATCACAGACCTTTGCCAGATGGATCATAAAACCACATTACCACATTCTTTGTAGGCTTCCTCCTCTCCACTGTTGTTGACTCATACATTTGAAATGCACAGGGAGGGCTGCCATGCCAGTCACTTACTTGCATTTCAAATGCCCCAGATTAAAGAGAATATGAATGATTAGAAGCTTTTAGCATGTCCCTCTTCTCTGCTACATCCCATTCATTTGGCTAGAAACCACACAGACTGAAATACCACAGGCAGCCTGCAAACTTCTAATTCTTCCCTTGATCCGTGTGGGATTCTGACAGAACTTACCTTTTATCAAAATATCTGATACTTTTCTCAATTTCTTTCCTTGAGCAAATACTTAAAAATATCAGACTGCCCAATTCAAAATGCATGCCCCCAAATCTCAGAGATGTCGATTTACAAGATACAATGCAAACTCCTTACCCTGTATTCACAGCTCTTTGTAATTTGGCACCATCTCCCATTTAGCTTTATTTTCACTGCTTTCCCAATATTCACCCTGGACTTCACTGATCCATGGCTACTGGCTAAAACTTACCAGGTGGCTCAAGTGGTAAAGAATCCACCTAACAACACAGGAGACTCAGGAGACGCAGGTTCAGTCACTGGCTACAACCTCACCATCATTCTCATGCATTCATACTGCAACATTTATTCAAGGCATCTCTTCTGCCTAATTTGTCGTCTGCATTGTTCTGTATTTACCTGAATGTTAAACAACTCTTTCTGCTTAACTCAAGGTTAAAATAGAGAACTGAAGCTTCCAGTATTAGCCCAAATACTCTCTGTAGTCCAATCCAAGAATATGAGTTTCTAACCTGAGTGGGAAGATATCTAGGTGAATATTGTCCAGAAGATCACTCTCCACTGAGAATAGCTGGAGCATGTCACTTTCATGAATTTAGTGACACAATTTCAGGATTATAGAGCTTAAAAAATATTAGAGATAATTTTGTCCAATCCTCTCACTCAACTGATGCTTATGCTATAATTCTTTGCATGGATAGTTCTTGCATGTATGTGTATGAATGATCCCTCATTTAAGGGAGGAAATGTGTCTTATACATTTTTGCATTTCCTGGTGGTAAACATTTGTGTGTGTGTGCATGCTAAGTCACTTCAGTTGTGTCCGACTTTGCAATGCTATGAACTGTAGCCCCCCGGCTCCTCTGTCCATGGGCATTCTCCAGGCAAGAATACTGGAGTGGGTTGCCATGCCCTCCTCCAGGGGATCTTCCCAACACAGGGACTGAACCTGTGTCTCTTTGTTTCCTGCATTGGCAGACAGGTTCTTTACTACCAGCACCACCTGGGAAGCCCAGTGGACATTATTTGATATACGATATATTGACTAAGTGAAAAATTCAAGTTAACAGGGCTGACTATTATCAGAAATTACATAAAGTGCTAAATCTAATTTAAGAGGGAATTGTGGATACAATTAAATATGAAAGTGGCCAAGAAGGAAAACTGCAGGGAAATTAATTTCAAGGTTTCTCCAAAAATATCTGGGCATAAGAAATATACAGTAGAAAGCATAAGAACAAAGAGTTAAAAAATAATTTTTTAATTAGATTTTTTCTGAGATAAGACATTAGGTACAATCACTGAATAACACCAAAATAAGGCAATAAGAGCATGACTGTAGAAAAATTCCTAGTACAGAACCTAGAAAAACATTAAAAAAAAATAAAGTAACTTTATAAAGGTTGAAATTATAACAAAGCAACACACTAAAATGTCTAGAAGCCATTATCTATAATTTTCCCTAAACTGCTTATTTTGAACAAATAGTTGCTATTCTAAGGTGAATTAATTAGGAACTATATTTGTTTTCATTGGATGTACAACTGCAATGAAGTCATGCGTTAAGTTTGTTAAAGCTCAGTAATTTTTTTCAACAGCATTTCAGGCTCTATATTCACTCCAAATACACATATACCAAAAATATCCACCTCTACCTCAAGTTTTAAGTCTCTAAAAGACTATGACTGTACTTCGCTCAACGTTTGTTAAATAAACACTAAAAATTTGATTGTCAAAGTTATTATCTTATAAAGAAAAATAAACTGATGTTTTAAAGACAGAGCGTTCCTAATATTGAAAACTAACCAACACAGAATTATGCATCTTCTATCACCAAGTCCTAAATATAGGATACAAGGTAGCAGTTCCCCTTCCTCTTACCTATGCTGCAAGGAATTTTGCACTTGGAAAGATGAGCCAAGAAGAGAGCAGGCCACCACTCCCAAGGTCAGCTGGGCAATTGCTATCAGAGTCACTAGGAAAAAAGGTGGTGGCTACATCCCCTGCAATTTTACAAGTTGAGTTCCCATCTCCTGAATCCATACAATGGTTAGCTTACAATACTTGGTAGCTTTTTTGTTCAGATATTCCTAATTTCATCCAAGTTCAGGTGCAGCGATGTTGCCTGACCTGAGGAGTTTCAATAGTGTAAATCTGGGAATCTACGTAAAATTTCCAGTTCTTTTATTAATATGGCAAAATGAGGTTGGTTGGTTTGTTAACAAAGCTCCATGTTTGAAAATTCCAGTTCCTTGCCTCTCTTGGAATGCCTGGTGGTGTGCTAGTGTGGAGGGATGCATTTTTCTTGCAACCAGTGGGAGTGTTCCCACCTCAACTACAATGTACACATAAAATGTAACTTTCAGGACTCTCGGTAATGAATTTCTTCTTGCTCTAGGCTCCTCTTCCTTCCCTTACCATTTTAACTGATTAGTAGAAAGAATACTGAAACTGTTGAAATATTATACAAGAACCACCTGATGGCTCAGTGGGTAAAGAATCCACCGTTATTCTAGGAGACACAGAAGATGCAGGTTCAGTCCTGGGGTCATTCCAAGATGCCCTGGAAGAGGAAATGGCAACCCACTCCAGTATTCTTACCTGAAAAAGCCCATGGACAGAGGAGCTTAGCAGGCTAAAGGGACAAGTAGAGTCAGACACTGCTGAGTGACAAAGCACAGCATAAGCATTATTACCACGGCCACTTGCCTTGAGAGAAACATACTCTTTTTTGAGAAACTTCTGATATTTTGAAGCTCTTTTTTTTTTTTTTTTTTGTTTTCAATTAATTTATTTAGAAAAATATTTTGAAGCTCTTTACGATTTCTTTGTTTCTCTTCTGATGGCCTCCAGATGGCACAGGGAAGACTTGTGTCACCTCATTGTGGGAAGGAAAGAATATCTTTCCTCTGTGTGGCCCTTCTCTACAGGCTCTTACTTATCTCCACTGGAGATGTCATCTTCTGGACGGCTCTGTGGACATCTTCCAGCAGAAATTACAGCAATTCTCTCTGTATGAACTAGTGT
Source organism: Bubalus kerabau (assembly GCF_029407905.1). Lineage (NCBI taxonomy): Eukaryota > Metazoa > Chordata > Mammalia > Artiodactyla > Bovidae > Bubalus > Bubalus kerabau. The sequence continues at coordinate 47,528,616 of NC_073635.1, forward strand.
ATGGCTTCTGGAAAACTCAGCTGTTCCCTCTATGTTGAGCTCCTTGAAACTCAACTAAGTCTTGTCTAGTCAGATTTTAGAGTGTCCACCTCAGAGTATTTGCTGTGGGATTCACTTTCCCTGCATGGTGACTTCCTTTTGGCTGACACTCCTACAGCATCCCACGACAACCTGTGAATCTCTTTCATGACATTTGAAGGTCATGGGGAATTAAGGAGTGCCCTGTGGCAGGCTCTTTCATGCTCTCTACCCCACTGTGCCATTTTTGGTTCAGGCTCACATATTGGCATGGGACCTCTCAAATTAATTTAGGTTTTCTCATTCCATTGTCTTGAGGTCAGAGGAACTATTTCTGGAATAATCCCAAACCATTCTTTTTATTGTTTGACAGACTGCACTGAAGTGAGTAAAGGAATCTAGAGCAAGACATTCATGGCTAATTGGTTATTAGCCTCTCTATCTATCTATCTATCTACCTGTCTCTACCTCTGTCTCTCTCTCTCCCCCTCCCTCCTAGTTAAAAAAAGGCCCTCTATGCCCTTCCTGTCAGGGAAGGATTTTCTTTGTATTGTTTTTATTATTATTTTCTTTATGTTCTTCACCTTTGCCTTAAAGGGAGAAAAGGCTACAGGAAAAGTTGTTAAATTGCTGAGAAGGGAAAATATATGAGGAAATATTTCAAACATATTACTTTCATTAAACATATCTGGGGAATTACAAGTAGTTTGGTATAGTGACCAATTAATTCCTAAAGGCATAGATGTCTGAAATGGGAAATAATGTGCCCGGGCTATTTCAGCTGATACTACAATCAGGAAAATAGCTTCAAGAGTGACACATTTTCTTGATTTAGGGAGATAGTTTCATGGTTAAGAATAAGAACTCAAAGGCATGTTATCTGGGCTCAAATTCCATATCCACTGCCCACTTACCTTGTGCCCTTGGGAAATCTACATCCCCTGTTTTTATACTTTAGTTTCCTCATCTATAAAAGCAAGAGTTCGAGTATCTATTTTGGATGGTTGTTGTGATGATTCATTGTGTATAAAAACTCAGAAGAATGTTTAGCATACTGGAAAAACTCAAAAAGGGTTACATTTATTAACATTGTTGTATTGAAAATAAAACCTCTTGTTTTCTAATCTAGTGAGAAAATCCGTCATGACTTATGGTGATTGTGCAGTGGAATGAATCCTTGATCACTACATTTATCCCTTGAAATTTTAGCCATTTTATTTTAGCAGAATAAAAACAAATGGTACTATGCGAGTCTCATTGCTATTTAATCATGCAACCTGAAATGACAATGCTTAGTCAATCCCTGTTAGATTTTAGGTAATCAGTGTGTGTTTACTTCCCCAAAAAGGCAGCAATCAATACAATGCTTTCATTTTCTCCTTATTTCACTTGAAAATAATTTTTTTCTCTGATGTTCATTCATAACTTCCATTAGAGTTCATGAAAATCTTGGGGTCAAGCCAGAAGACAAAATTTGGCCCCAAGGGACATTTGGCAAGCTGCCACAACAATTGGTTCATATTTAGTCATGTAAGACAACTTGAACAATTATTATTATTGAACAGTTTGTTCCCCAGATGCTACTATAACTAGTGAGGCACCTTGAAGTTATGCTGCAAATTATGTTTTAATGAAGATCTGAGTTTGACTTGACTCATCCATAATTGGTCTTCCCTCCTAGCTCAGTTGGTAAATCATCTGCCTGCAATGCAGGAGACCTAGATTCGATTCCTAGGTTGCGAAGATCCCCTGGAGAAGGAAATGGCAAACCACTCCAGTATTCTTGCCGGGAGAATCCCATGGACAGAGGAGCCTGACAGGTCCATGGGATAACAAGAGTCAGACATGACTTAGCAACTAAACTACCACCATCACTACCATCCACGATTATACTTTAATATCTCTTTACTACTCCATTTTCTACATGGATTTAGTTTTGAAATCAACCAACTTTTTTTTCATCAGCAAACTGTAAGAAATTGTTTGTGACAGTATTTTCAAGCATGTTGCTCTCTGAAAAAATGAGAAACGTATTTAATGAAATGTCAGTATGGAAACAAATGAAAAAGCTTAATGGCCACTCAGAAACAAACATGGAAAAATGTGATAAGAAACCCCTAAGATGGTCATAGTTAAAGGAAGACAATTAAGTGATGCAATTTACTTTAAAATGTTTAATATAATAGTGATTGGAAAATTAAAAGCCAACACAAAATGTCAAAATAAATACTGTGTATCAAAGGTATATTGAAATTAGGAAACTAGGCAATTATGATACTTGAATTAACTGTAACAAAATCCAGCAAGCTAGAGCACTCCAACCATAAACAATAAAAGACATTAAGATATGTGAAGCCAAACTTTAAACTTGTAATTGCTGTAAAAACCTAAATTATTTCTAGAGAATGGATGATTTGCTGAATAAAGGATTTACTGGGAAGAAGTAGCCTCATGCACACTTAAAGAGGTTTCAGCGTGATAAAGTTCTTTCATTCTCACAGAGAGAAATGAAATTCTCAGATTTGACACAGCAGGTTTAGGGTGGGCTGCTCCCAAAGTGAACTTTCTTGTCTCTGAGTCAGTTTTTTTTCTTTCCTAGCATATTTTAAGTGCAACTAAAAGCCTTTGAGAAAGCTTTGTATTTGCTTATGTGAATACTAAAAATTGCCATGTAAAAATGACATAAAGATTACTACTTCAATCCTTGAGCAGGAAATCAGACTCTTCTTCACTAATATAATTGGTAATGTATCAGAAATAATAATATAGCTCTATGCTTAGTAAAAATAACCACATCTGAAGTGTTTTTGAATGACTGAATGAATGAGAGATATGCATTAAGTTATAGTATATTCATAGTTATAAAATTTAATATCAAAATGCCAAAATATCAAAATAAGCCACTTCATTTAGAAGATCTACAGGTAACTCTAAAAAAAATTGGAACTCTAGAAATCAGAAGTATTTTTTGATATGTGCCATGAAAATGCTACATGCTACCCTACTTAATGGAGAAGGCAATGGCACCCCACTCCAGTACTCTTGCCTGGAAAATCCCATGGATGGAGGAGCCTGGTGGGCTGCAGTCCATGGGGTCGCTAAGACTCGGACACGACTGAACGACTTCACTTTCACTTTTCACTTGCATGCATTGGAGAAGGAAATGGCAACCCACTCCAGTGTTCTTGCCTGGAGAATCCCAGGGACGGGGGAGCCTGGTGGGCTGCCGTCTATGGGGTCGCGCAGAGTCAGACACGACTGAAGCGACTTAGCAGTAGCACCCTACTTAATGCGATAGAATGGGCCAATGAGGCATCGTGTTATTAAAGTAACTTAAGTCAAAATTTTGATTAATTTCTTAGTGTTTGTAATATCCTGCGAGTTTGTATACAGTTTCAAAGTGGACTGGGCACTTATCAAAATATGAGTATGTCAGAACTGATGAAACTGGAAATATCTACTGTTTTTTCCAGCTACTTTCTTACCACTTTGCTACTCCTATTCCAAAAATAAGTGGTACAAATGCATTGCATAAAATTAATGCTCAAATCAGATATTTTATATTAGCTAAAATTTTTGCCTCTACCTGTCTATGTGTGCTCCCCTATAAATTTACATATTATTTTCAAACCCCAAGATATAGCACTTTATATGTCAGCCATATACTTTATTCTATAAGCAGCCACTCTTGTATAACTTCTTTCTCATGCTATCAGCGGTAATTTCTAGAGTCTTAGAAAAGAGGAAGATATATAGAACAGTCTTATGGACTCTGTGGGAGAGGGAGAGGGTGGGAAGATTTGGGAGAATGGCATTGAAACATGTAAAATATCATGTATGAAACAAGTCGCCAGTCCAGGTTCGATGCATGATACTGGATGCTTGGGGCTAGTGCACTGGGACGACCCAGAGGGATGGTATGGGGAGGGAGGAGGGAGGAAGGTTCAGGATGGGGAACACATGTATACCTGTGGCCGATTCATTTTGATATTTGGCAAAACTAATACAATTATGTAAAGTTTAAAAATAAAATAAAATTAAAAAAATAATAATAAAGGCAAAAAAAAATTTAAAAAGAGATATACATGTGCATGAACAATGCTGACTGGAAACATCACTCTAAAGAAGTTTAGGAGCTAAAAAACATAGGAAAGGACTTAATTCAAAAGTCACTTCTCTTAGTAACATTATTTTTATTAGAAATTGTCCAGAAATACTTTGAAATCTAATACAACATCAGATAAGGTTTTAAATTTACATCAGGAAAATACCAGTAGAGCAAATTTTACAGAGCAATAAGTATTCGCCAACAGTACAACTTTTCAAATTCTGACTAACAGAAAGATACAGAACAAAGGTGTAGGCAAAACAATAAAACAATTTGTTATGCTAAGTTTATTTGCATTTAAATCAGAAAAGGGTACTTAAAAGAGTAATGAAAGTTGAAGGAAAACACGTCTGACATTTTCCTTCCATTTGAAATAATTTTTCTATATTGCATTCAATTTCTGTGAAAAAGTCTCTCTATATATTCTAAACACAAATAAACTTGACTGTTGTCCCAAGGTGATCATTTTTAAGCATGTAAAAATTAATATTTTTAAAACATTTCTTAAAATCATTTGATAAAACAGTCAAAAACATTAGGAACTATTTCATTGGCTAATCACTCTAACCTTACTTTATATATTACTGCTTGGACTAACCAATCAAAATGCAAAATATTAGCAAGGTCATAGTAGTATAACAAAACATACACTATATTTCACAGATTACAAAAGACATTAAAATTCTGATACCCCATTCATAAGGAAAAGATTGTAATGAGAATAGAAAATGGCACAACATTAATTCATTGTGTGACAAAGAATATAATGAGAATGGGAAATAGTACAAACATAACTCATTCTTGTTACAGTTTTAAGATTGTAATGTCATGGTTCATATCACATACTTAGCAAGAAGGTGGTAGTCAATGTGTTGCAATATTCAATGGCTATTCTGAATTTAGTAACAGCATTATTTTAAATACACCTATGTATCTGTACACACAGTATTTTAAATTGTGTACTTCCAGGAATGGGTATGTTTAAAAATTAAACAATGTTGCTAAAAAGTTTCATTTGAAAAGATAGCCTGTGTATGATTAAAATATGAAGAGCACGATCATAAATCCACTGGACAAGTGAAAATGTGAAACTAAAATGTGCTATTGGATACATTCAAGTTAATATTTTAAAATGGAATAAAATCTATTGGTAAGTAATGGCTTTAAATCATTTTATAAACCAATGCATGATTTCATAAAATATTTAACTATTACATTGCAAAGTCAGGAATGTTTGCAGCGTGGTTACAAGTTTTCACCCAATAATCAGTTCTGCTCTCTGACTTTGCTGAACACAAATATGGTCTCTAGAATTACTGGAGATTATATTCTAGGAACTGTGAAACACCAAGAAAGAAAAGCTGTTATTTTGTAATAAAAACACAGTCTTTAATAGTAGCATAAAAAGACTAATGAGCACTTTTTAAAATTTTTATTGAAGTACAGTTGATTTACAATATTGTGTTAATTTCTGCTTTATAGCAAAGTGGTTCAGTTATACATATATATGTTGTTTTAGATTATGGCTTATCACAGGATATTGAATATAATTCCCTGTACAGATGTACAGTAGTACCTTGTTGTTATCCATTCTATGTATAACAGTTTGTATCTGTTGCTCCCAAACTCCCAATCCTTCCATCCTCCTCTCTGCTTTCCCCTAATGAGCCCTTGTGGCTGAGAAGAGATGTTTTCAAAAAAGTCTAAAAATCTGCTTATTTAAGTTAAGATACAAATGATAACTCCATTTAATCAGCTTTAAATTATTCACCCCAGTAAGAAGACACATGGTGGATCATCACAAACATTGCATGTGTTTGTGTATGTCTGTGTGTATACTGAAAAATGCATTCCTATTTCCCCCCTAGTTGATTCTACGTTTTAATTACATAAGCAGTAGCTAACATTAAGACTTAGATTTAAACTTATTTGCATTTCTTAAATAAATATCCAATAACATGCTGGGATATGGGGTCAAATTTAATTAACCCAGGATTTTAAAATTGACATGAATTATCCCAAAAATAGATAACCCACACATTTTTAATTGAGTAGTTGGCATGGGAATATTCCACTTTTAAACATCTTTAGTTCATGGGGAAAGTTGAATGTAAAAAGAGTTTTTGTAAAATGAATAATTACCTCTATTAAAAATGTGTTCAATGGGAAAGAAGTGCTTGTTCCATTATTAAATCAAAATTCACACCTAAGGAGGTGCCTAAAACTATATTAAATTTTTTTGGAAAATATAGTTAAATAAGCTTTTTAAAAATTTTACAAAATGTGAAGTTCTGATAACTTTCAAGATTTCAGTTATTACTTAGCACACTGAAACAATGTTTAAAATAATGCTCTTGTTATACAAATTTGATTTCTTTGATATTAGAAAATAATATGGAAATGTAGAAAGAGTGTGTGTGTGTGTGTGTGTGTGTGTGTACATTAGTTGCTCCGCTGTGTCTGACTCTTTGCGACCCTACAGGCTATAGCCCACCAGGCTCCTCTGTCCATGAGATTTTTCAGGCAAGAATACTGAAGTGGGTAGCCTTTCTCTTCTCCAGGGGATCTTCCCAACACAGGAATCAAACCCAGGTCTTCTGCAGAGACAGGTGGATTATTCACCCCCTGAGTCACCAGAGAAGCCCCAGAAAGAGAGTTTATTAGCTATTAATAAGAATATTACTCATTAGTTAGTCAGTAAAACTATGATTTGGTGAAACTAACTGGTACTGGTCTAAAGGGAATAATGTCTTAATAGATTTTACAAGATTTTAAAATTTAGGGATTATATTATTTAAAACATTGTGTATCCAAGAGATGGTCAAACTGTCTTTCTTAACAGCTCATTTCATGGCACAGAAAACTCATATTTAGATTAATTGCCCCAACCACTCAACTCCAACCATTGTGATTTTTAAGAAATTGAAGGAAAACTGAGGCATACTACATTAGATGAGCTTCTTATAATTATCTCAAAGTTTAAACAAATTCTAAAACATGGCATGATTCCAATACTTACCATATCCTTTGGAAAAGTAAATATTTGGTCCAAAATTTTTTTTTATATAACATAGTATATTCACCTGCATTTTATAATTTATTTAAACTAGAGAAGAAAAAACTCACCTTTAAAATTTTCTTTAAATTTTTTTAAAAGAAAAATATATTAAAGTTTATTGTGTGATGAACTTAAACAACTGCAACTAGATCCGGAAATTCAAAGGAAAATTTCAAAGTATACTTACAAACTTAAAAATAAGTATGCTGTTCAAAATTTACTGAGTGCATGTGTTTTGAACTCGATGTAGACAATTGGACAATTGCTTTGTACTGCAACATATACCTAAGATTTTTATTTCACTTTTCCTCATTTTTCCAAATAAATGTTTCAGGATGTGTTAATTTAATGCAGAAAACAATGTGATGCTTTCTTAAGCATGGAATATTGTGCTATAGTTTATGCACGCAAGCAACTTTATGTATCTAATGTGACTTTGGCTCTTTAACTTTTAATGCACCAATTAAGATGTTAAAACCTCAGATTTAAATAGCTGTCTATGACTGCTGTCGGTTGATTTATTTCTTGATAATCACTGGAGCTGCTAAGTGAAAAATCAGAGAAAGAATTTCTTTAAAAGATTCTTCTGTGTCGCACTTGCTGAATGCAGACTTTGCGATTGTGACGGTGCTAAAGGGTTAGTGTGACATTTAAAAAATCTGAATACACAATTCTCTTTCTTGTATAATTGTTTTTCATCATCTAACAAGCTTTTTCTGGACCATTTTAAATCTACTAATCATTGCATGACCTTTGGAAGTTCATACTGAACTTGTAATCTTGAGATTGAAGATATTCTACAAGTTTTAAAATTTTTCAAATAGGGGATGAAGGTGGTAGTGTTGAGAAATCAGCTTTTCACAAAGAAGCAAAATGTACTCAACCCCTACAGTAGGCAGAAAAAATAGTCCTCCAAAGATGTCCACATCCTGAACCCCAGAACCTGTGTATATATTACCTGACACTGAAAAAGGGACTTTTCACATGTGATTAAGATAAAGGTCTTGAGATGGGGAGAGTCTCCTGGATGAGCAAATGGAAAGGGAGGCAGCAGAGTCAGAAAAAGATTTGAAGATGCTGCTGGGCTTCCCTGATAGCTCAGTTGGTAAACAATCTTCCTACAATGCAAGACACCCCGGTTCCATTTCTGGGTCGAGAAGGTCTGATGGAGAAGGCATAGCCTCGCACTCCAGTATTCTTGGGCTTCCCTTGTGGCTCAGCTGGTAAAGAATCTGCCTGCAATGAGGGAAGCCTGGGTTCCATCCCTGGGTTGGGAAGATCCCCTGGAGAAGGGAAATGCTACCCACTCCAGTATTCTGGCCTAGAGAATTCCATGGACTGTATAGTCCATGGGGTCCCAAAGAGTTGGACAGGACTGAGCAACTTTCGCTTTTGCTTTCGCTTTCACTGGCTTTGGAAATGGAGGAAGAGGAAGGAGCCAGGGGATGTGGGAGGCCTCTAGAAACTGGAAAAAAGAAGCAAAAAGAGTCTTCTCTAGAGTCTCCAGAAGAAAGAGCCTGCTGATAGCTAAGTTTTAACCAGTGAGACCGATTTTGGACTTCTGACCTCCATAAGCCTTAAAATAATAAATCTTTGTTACTTCAAGGCACAAAGTTTGTGGTTATTTGTTACAATAGGAATAAGAACTAACACAACTCCCCAATACTTTTTAAAGACTGGGTGTCATTTAAGCTCCAGTTTCAACATACAACTTTATAAAACCAGACAAACATATAATTATTTTTTTAACTACAATTGCACAACAGCTATATTAAAACAAAAGTACGAAAACGTTTTGTATTTTCAAGATGAAAAATTCTTCTTGGAGTTCAAAAGTGACTTCAAATTAGGTATATTTTAAAATGTCTTCAAAAAAAAAAAATAATAAAATGTCTTCAGCAAACCAAATTGCAATTTTACAATGCCTTCTATTTCTTTTTTAGCATAATTATTGAAAGATAATATGATAATAGAATAAACCAACTAAGAAACAAGAGTGTTATTTTTAATTCCTCTGTAGCTGACAGGACTGAGAAGTCTTACTATCTTATGTACTTGCTCGTTGCAATAATCTTTAGTGAATATGTCTCGTCACCTGATTGTATTCTTGGTAAATTTCCTTATTTTGCAGTCTTTATAAGAAGAAAGATACCCATCATCATAAATCTTAAATATCTTTGCAAGTACAAGTGAAAATACAAGCCTATATATGTTAACAGCTGTACAACTGCCTCTTGGGATAAATGTATTATGAATGTAGAACAGTCATAACAGCACTGACAATCTCATTTTTCCCATTTCATAGGTTTTATACCTGTGCCATCTGGGTAATACACCTGGATGTACAACAGGATACTAAAATGGCCCGGCTTTCTAAATGGCCTTTCTTGGCCTCTGATTTTTGTGTGACTCTTTTAATTGTTTGATTCACACTAAACCTGAGTGCCTTACATGATGTGTATAAATGTTAGTAGTAGAAGGAAACACATTTTGTGATTTTTTTAAAGAATATGGGATATAGTTTTATGAAACACAAATGAATAAGATCAACCACTTATTTCTTCTTTCTCTTCATTAACAAAGAGACTGTGGCCAAGTCATTTTACTCATTTCCTGGCTTCCCTGTGACTCAGACAGGAAAGAATCTGCCTGCAATGCAGGAGATCCAGGTTTGATCCTTGGGTTGAGACGATCCCCTGGAGAAGGGAATGTTAACCCACTCCAGTATTCTTGCCTGGAGAGAATCCCATGGACAGAGGAGCCTAGAGGGCTACAGTCCATAGGGTCACAAAGAGTCGGACACGACTGAGCTACTAACACTCTCACAACACTGAAAACTGGAGAAATAATTGAGGTTATTGCTAGGATTAAAGGAGATAAACATGCCTAGAAGGTATATTTTGAAATACTGTTTGCATAATTTGTTGTATCATTTTACTGGTGAGATTTCTTCAAATTAATTAAAATATAGTTGAATAGAGGAAATATTTTTATCTTTTTTGTCCCTTTTCTCTTTTACTCTCATTCTTACTCTTCTTTCATTGATTTTTTTCCCCTTACCTGATAACTGCATTACTACCATGTCAGTTTTCTTATTTTGGGTGGAAAAATTACAGTGGTTAAAATACAGGCTGATGTGACTGAAGTCAACATAATTCACCATAAAATAATTCTTTGTCATCTATTCTTGTTTACCTCTTTGAGAGAAGCAACTCTGTAACCTTCAAAGATAGCTGGTCTCAGGAAATGTCTAGTGCATCCCAACATGATTGTTCTAATAGCATCATCATTTCAATGACACTATGCCAAGAATGACAAAGTCATTCATTCGAACAAAATTGGTCTATAGTGTTTTTCCCCTCTTATTTGGGTATTCCCATTCTTTTGCAGAGCATTTACAGCTTCTGGTGCCAATGTCCTCCAATTGTCCTTGAAGTCTAGAGTTATTGCATGACTGTCCACCTAACTAGTCTTCCTGGAAACATTCTGTTTTTATTCATTCCCCCAGAATAGCTGCATCAACAGATCCTGTTGGAGAAGACTGGTTCTTCAAAATGCTAATTGATTAACATGAAACATGGCTTATGAGTTATGTCCAATCTCATTTCAAGTCTCGGATCCTGGCATGACATATGACCAGTTTTTCCCTACTGGTAATGATTTTAATAAATGTCGTCTAATTCCTAGAGACAAGAAACAATAATAAATGGTGAAAAGTCAGGCTAGTCTGTTAACAAATTACAGGTAGATTAGGGATTCCCAGGTGGCACTGTGGTAAAGCATCCACCTGCCAATGCAGGGGATGCAAGAGATGTGGGTTTGATCCCTGGGTAGGGAAGACCCCCTGGAGTAGGAAATGGCCCCCACTCCAGTATTCTCTGGAGAAGGAAATGACAACCCACTCCAGTATTCTTGCCTGGAGAATCCCATGGACATGGGGGCTACAGTCCATGGGGTTGCAAGAGTTGGACACAACTTAGCAAGTAAACCACCACCGCCAGTATCCTTACCTGGAAAATTCCATGGACAAGAAAAGCCTGGCGGGCTACAGTCTATGGGATCACAAAGAGCAGGACATGACTGAGCATACACGTATGGATAGATGGATAATTAAGTATTATGTGGGTGGAGGAGAGTACACAAAAAACTGAGTCACCATCACTGATTTAGTGATGCATGTGTATGTATTAATATATACACATAGTTTTAAACCCAGCTTTTTAAAAAGGTATTCACAGAAACACCATTAGATGCTTTTAAAATGTTCACCTTCAGGAGATAATGCTCAGACGAGAGTCGATCCTGACACTACTTTTTTTTCTCTGTGCCCCACTGGTTGAGGATGCAATTGCTGGTCATCCTCTCAACCATCTGGACACTATAATGCTGCAAAAAAAAAAAACAACACACAACTTTTATCCCCATTATGCGCAGTTAAGTTCCTGTTTGCAAGTGTTATTTATAAGGAAGGCAGCAGGACTGGGAAACAAACCAAAGAAAATAATGTTAGCATAAATGCTTCGAAGGAGACATGTGTCGCTAATGGCTTTTCAGAAACCATAGGGAGTGAGGGAGTAACACTCCATTGATCTGGCTTAATTTTTTTAAGCCATGTGAACTGTTTGAAGAGCTTTGCAGAATTTCACTCCTGAATCGGGACTTCGTTGCTTTGCAAGTGGCTATTACTATTCTAATATAATAACAGGAATGGCAGTAAGAAAATACAAAGACAAAAACATTCAAGATGCAACTTCTGGAAATGCATCTGCCATTTTCATGGTGGTCAGGCACACATCCAGGGCAGCAAGCATTCTTCCATGGTGATAAATATAAAAGACGACTTTGAGGAAAACTATGCATGTAGATGAGGTTCACACTAGGACAAAGTCATAATTTTACATATAGCTTAGGAAGAAGGTAGTAGTTCAAACTTGCCTGGACACCTCTTTTTAAATGAATACACACCATCCAAATCAGTCCTACAAATCATAAAGAAAGGGGGATTACCTTTATTCAATCTTTAATGCTATTGTAGTTAACATATTTAACTTAGCTGAGGTCAGTTCATGAGACAGTAAATTTTAATCTTCTGTGTGTGGTGCTTATACTTAATATACATTGCATGAGATCTACCTGTTTACCAGCAAGGATGTTTGCGCACATTTTACAATTTATGAAAAAGGCATTTGTGGTGAAAAGGAGTCAGGAGGTTTGAGTCCTAAAGAACTGCTGAATGCACACACATACCACGAGCCAACGGTCTTATTCTGAGTGAGTCAATTAGTTCTCCTGTTCCGGACATTTTCGTCTGTGAGATAAACATTTTTAATTCAGTTACCTGCAGCCTCTCTTCCACCTTAAGAATTCTATGGTTATTATAATAAAGTTACTGTTAGAGATTAGTATAGAAGTTGAATTCAGGTCTTCAGAGAATAAGTTCAGGAAAAAAAGAAAAGAAAACCTTTTGTCAAGCCCTTATGTATAAATAAGCAGGGTAAAAATCTTTACCTCTCCTGTTTCCCTGGTCCTGGAAATCTGGATTAATACCACACCCCCATCCCAGCTCTGTCATTACTGCCTGTGCTCTACACATCTTGTCAGGTAGTTTAAAATGACAGTTTTTGTTGTAACTCTCATTTTTGCTGTGACTTCCCAGCAAGGAATCTGAGACATACGTTATTTGAGCAAAAATTTCAACTTATTTCTAGCACAGGCAGTTAAGAATTCTGAGTGGCTAGCCAGGGTTGTTGTTGCCCTCAAAAGCAACTTTCCTTTAGAAAAGGAAAAAAAGAAAAGAAAGAGAATTATGGAAAAATCAAGTTTGTTTATAAGTAACCACAGTCTCCTCACAGTCATATATAATCAAAATGAACAGCTTCTCAATGTATTTTAAAGCAAATAAGTGAGCTGAAAACAATTTAACTTCCTTAGCCCCAAATACATGGTGTATTAAAGAGATCTGCAGCCCAAAGGTACAGATTTTTATCTCATCCATTCCCCCAGAAATGCCTGCAACTTTGAAGTGGGCAATTCTTTGAATAATCTGATAACTAACTAGTAAGGCTTTCCTGAATATCCCTTTTGACTTCCAGGTCATTAGTTCTCAGCACTCTGTTCTCAGATACAAAGTCAAATCTGGTAATGGTTATTGGAAAAAAAAAAAAGATAGTCTATCTGAAGTTCAAGTGAATATGGACTTTTATGCTTTTATGGAGTGTCTGGAATTTCCTTTTAGTGCTATGCAATGGCAATAATGGCATGCTGGGTTCTGTCAAATGGAAGACAACTGAAGGAATTAGAAGAGTATTTATTCTATCTGGGCTCTGAAAGCTCAGTCTTCTAATCCAAGAAGTACTTTGATAGTTTGGTGGAATGTTGGGAGCATTTACTTTGGGAGATTTTAATTGAGCTTCTCCGGTTGGGTCTACTGAATTTTGCATCTTCCCCCAGTCTCATAAGATCTTTTGATCTTATGGTTCATATTGTTTCCAGAAACTTTTGATAAAGTCAACATTAACTTGTTCATTTGCGTAAGTTATTCTTTCCTTTTAATAAAACAAAGGGATTTCCCCAAATTAAACAGTTTTTAAAAGATTAAGAATAATTAAAATGTGACTTTAAAGTTTTACTTATACATTAGCGATTAACAAAAATAAAAATGTAAAGTACAATTACTTTGTGGAGGTTTAGGTAGTTTGGGTTTTAAATTCTATGTAAATGACAGCTTTGGAGCTGAAATTCTATTTTGAAGCAGATACTATAATACAGTGATTTTAAGTGGGAAGGGGTGGGGGGAAATACATCCTTCCCAGAGAAGTAGATGGAAGCACAGCAGAATCGTTCAAGTCTCATGCACTTGTCATTTTCCTTTCTAATGTTTTAACACATCTCTCTTTGGGCATCGCACACCATCTACCCCAGAATAGAACCCCATCCCTAAGGAGAGTCTGTACAGGTCTCAAGGCTGACGATGGAACAGGACAGTTGCCAAGCTCCACCTCTGTGGTACTTGCACACCAATGCCTGTGAGAACTAGAACTAAAGGAAGGATTTGGGGAACGGAAAACAAAATTTTCTCTTGAAATATGATTTTGTTTTTCCAGTTTTGAGAGACCCACGGGGACAAGAAATATTTTCATTTTCTCTTAACTTCACCATTTTAAAAAACACAGTAGTGAAGGTATGAGGGAAATGAGACTTGCCACTCAGTCTTAGACTTTCAGACCTAATCAGTCCAAGGTGAACTGAAGGACAAATGTCCTGTCTAAGGAAGGGCAGCTGCTACTCATTTCCTCGTAATGGTTACCATAAGGAAATACTGGCTGAGGATTGCCTGATATATATTTTCTCTGAAAGGATGCTATTAATATATATTCTTATGTGAAATCTCATACATTTTCAAGGTTGACTACTTACTTAGAAAATATTTGAATAGTATGAACCAAACAAAGCTCAGTTGGATCTTACCCATTTGGAACTTCTGATCTGTATTTTTATTTTGTTATATTAAGTATAGGTAGTAGGTAGGTTATACATCCTCAGAATCAGGGACCAAGAACCAAAGAAATATTGTATAAGAGAAAAGCAAAACCAGAGTTTAAAAAATTGATCTAGGTTATGGATTATCTTAGACCAGAAACAACTTTCTGTGCCTTGATTTCCTCTTCTATAAATGAAAGAGTTGATTTAATGACCTTTAAGCCACAAACCACTCACAAAGTTCTATAATTTTAACATACCTGGGGAGTTCCTTACAATCATTTAGAAATGCATGAATGTCTGGGTGAGTGTAAACATGGTAGGTCAGGATTTACAAGCATAGATATAGTTACAGATGTAATGGATAACTGCTATTGGCCCAAACTATTGTTTTTTTCTTTAACCAATGTTTTATGCCATTTAGGCCCATTATCTTAACTCTATGCTATATTACATGGCCTGCTCAAGCATCTGTGGAAAATAGAGCTATTTTCCTAAATACATCGCTCTGGGCACAAACCAAAAGTTATTTTAGAAAAAGTTTACTCTGTACTTAATTCTATATCCTACAGTAAATTACTATAATATTTAAAAAAATCATTTTGTGTATCATTGTTTTAATTTATGATATTTGTATATTGCTTTAGTGCGACTACCCAGAAATTCCTTTGAAATCTCATTTCTACCTAACAAGTCCATTTCTTTTCTTTCAAGTACAGTTTCTTCAACAGAAAAGCAGAAAAGTAGAATGATTATGACTCTGACAGCCATAAGAGAGTAAAAGTGGATTATAGTTGTTCTATTAAAAAATAAATATATTTAATTTGTATCACTATTTTGTCTAACCTAATGGCTCTCAAGGCTTAATATACAAACTGCTAATAAAAATAAAAATTATTTGGCCTTACCCCTAGAGATTCTGTTTTCTGGTTCAAGATGGAGGAGCTACTACCCTAATTTAATAACTTTATTTACAGATGAGGAGTTGGTTTTGCAGATACAGTCAATGGTTTGAAGGTATGAATTGATCTTTAGCTTTTGACTTGTGCAGGTTGTAACTGGGGACAAGCTGAAATTAGCCTTTTGGGACCTGGGTTAACTTCAAATTGAAATGTTATCTGGACTTCTTTCCAGTTGCTTTGTTTTTTAGATCCCCCAAATTAATCCTTTCCAAATGCATCATTTTTAAATGTTACATATAACCTCATTATACTCAAATGCTTATGGCTATTACTTGGTGTCATAAAAATTAACAAATATAAAATGTATTTATTATGGACTTAATACTCCCAAGATTCACATGTTGAAACCCTAACTTCCCAGTACCTTAAAATGTGAATATATTTGAAGATAGGGTCTTCATATAGGTGATAAAGATATAATGAGGTCATTAGGCTACTCAATCTGACTGGTGTCTTTAACAAGGGAAATTTGAACACACAGACACCAGGGATACACAGACACAGTAGAAGGACGATGTGGATACACAGTGAAAGGAGAAAGTTCTCCAAAGAAACCAAACCGGACAACATTTTAGGCTTGAACTTCTAGAATATAAATCTGCAATAAAATGAATTTCTGTTGCTTAAGCCACCTAGTCTGGTATTTTGTTGGGCCAGCCCTAGTAAATTGGTATCATGTTCTTAGGTAAAATCAACAAGAGACACATATATAAATTGTCTTCTCTATTTATCACAATTTTCCTGGGACTCTGAAATTGTATTTTACAAAAATACAATTTTAACATTGTAAGGACTCAATATAAAACAAAGAACTCAATATATAATAACACATAAAGCAAATAGTTCACAATGCAAACAAAGGCACCATTACAAACAAGGCTGGGCCGGGGTATGTGGTTGACAAGAATAGAATTCTTGGGCTTGAGATGCAGATAAGGTCAGAACAACCAACCTACATGAAGGTTTTTTTAGCCAATTTGTTTTTCTTGAAGGGTGTGATATTTTCCTTCTATAGGGATTCTCTGAAGCACTGAAATTAACTTGTACTACTTTGAAATAGTAACTTTGAAACAAAAGCCAAAGCATTCTAGAGGTAGAAGATAGACTACTAGGTAACTGATTTAGAAACATTTTGTCTCACAGATGAAATCAACCAGGACAAGAATATTAAATGAATTGCATGGAGTTACACCATCAGTTTATAGCAGATGAATTCACCCAGCAAATCTTTAGAAACTGTATCCTGATTACTCATTTAAATATATTCTTCATTTCACCTTATACACTTTCCTTATAAATATTTTATAAAATGGGTACCAATATCCTCCTGATAAACAGTCAACTTCTATGTAACTTACATAAAGCAACCGATACAGGCTCAAACTTCCAATCCCATTAATGTGCCTCACCTAAATCAAAAATTCTAATTATAGTTGCATTAAAAATGATTTTTCCCTCTTAGAAGTATTACTACATTCCATTGCACAGGCGATGAACTTGCAGAGAAATAACTTGGGTGAAAAACATCCTTGTCTGTCCCCTGGGCCAACCAACCTGTTGATGCTTCATCTTGATAAGTACAAGAACAAAGCTAACACAAAGTACCACCAGCTCTCTGGCAGTGGAGTGGTTAGGACTCTGAGCTTCCACTGCAGGTGGTGTGGGTTTGATTCCTGATTTGGGAACTAAGATCCCACATGTTTCATGGCACAGCCAAAAGTTAAATAAATATAATTTTTTTAATAAATAAAAATTTAAAAAATAAAGGTGCTTGGAAAAAAATATGTGCAGAATGGTGAGAAACAACAAATTGCTTTGTTCCAAAACTCTAAGTATTGAGTCACTTTGTTACACAACAAAGACTAAATGAAACAGGATTTTAAAAATTTTATAATTAATGCCCTCATAAAGATAGCAGAAGATACTTTGACCATTAAATAATAAAAATGTACTACTGAAAAGGATGATCATAGAATAATAAAAAGTTCTTAGAAGTCATAAAATAACCAAAGTGAAATATTCAATGGAAATTTTGGAAGATAAAACTAAACACACAGAACTAAAAAAAATTAAAAGTTGAGGAAAATTGGAAATAAACCATAATGCATGAATTAATTAGGTATTAATTGCAGAGGTCCTACAATTGATTTTGTTAGATGTTCTAAAAAGATAAGTCAGAAAAGAAGCTACCAATGAGAACTGCAGAAAAACTTTCTAATAAGGAAGGACTCATTTCTCCAGATTGCAGAAGGACCAAACAATTAATAATAATAATAAAGACCTATGCCAAAAGCTTGGTTTCCCTGGTGGTGCTAGTGGTAAAACATCATCCTGCCAATGCAGGCAACATAAGAAACATGAATTCAATCCCTGGGTTGGGAAGACCCCCTGGAGGAGGGCATGGCAACCCACTCCAGTATTGTTGTCTAGAGAATCTCATGGACAGAGGAGTCTGATGGGCTACAATCCATGGGGTCACAAAGAGTCGGATGTCATTGTGGTGACTTAGCACACATGCATGTCAAAAGCTGTCACCACCACTTTTCCTAAAAGCCTCCAGAGGGAAAAAACAAAAACAGGTCATATACACAGAATTATTGATCATAATGGCATAATAGCTACTCTGGAGTTTGAACTTTGATTTTGGAACAGTATGTTTAAACTTAGGAGGAAAAGCCATTTTCAACATAAAATACTATAGATATTAAAAACTTCAACCAAAAGTGAGAGTCAATTAAACACAGGTTAGCATGCAATGGCTAAAAAGTACCTTGTGCTCCTTTTATTAGGCAGCTGCTAGAGGGCATCTTTTAGCAAAAAAAAAAAAAAAAAAAAAACCACCAGGAGGACAATATGGGATTTAAGGAACAGGAGCTCAGATACAGAAGATCAGCAAGGAAGATGCCAGGATCTCCACACAGACAAAAGCCAGAGGTCAGAAGGTTGCAGGAGGAAGATGTCTGGGGGGAAAAATAAAATGGTAGAAATCATTTGATTTCTTTGAGCACATGGAAATGGGACTCATAATTCTTTATTAGATCTGTGGGCCTTAGAGAGCCACTTCTAATGAACAGAAAAGTGAATGTTATGGTCTGTGGTCTCTCACCAAATTCATTCATATGTTGATGGTATTTGGAAAGTAATTAGGTTTATATGAAGTCATGAGGGTAGAGGGGACACAGGAGACGTAGGTTTGATCCCTGGGTCAGGAAGATCCCCTGCAGGAAGAAATGGCAACCCACTCCAGTATTCTTGCCTGGAAAATCCTATGGACAGAGGAGCAAGGTGGGCTACAGTCCATAGGGTTACAAAGAGTCTACTGTGAGGAGAGAACTCACGATGGGATTAGTGCCCTCAATTGAAGAAGAAGAGAGACCAGAGATTCTTCTGTCTGCCACATGAGGATACATTTGAGCCAGGAAGCGAGTTCTCAGCAGAATCTGAACATGCTGTACCTTGATCCCAGGCTCTAGAATTCTGAGAAGTCAATGTTGGTTGCTTAAGCCACTCAGTTCATAATATTTTGTTACAGCAGCCCAAGCTGACTAGGACATGGTTGCCAAGGCTAGGTCAATGCCATTCAACTTCCTCCTGATTTTGCACCCCTTTCTTAGAGTGTATCCATTGGATCCTGAAGCTAAAATGTATGACATCTGGCTATCCTGAGGCTGCCATGCTGGAAAGACCTGTGGACAGAATACATGAAAACAGAGGTGTGCCTGAGGAGCATCAGCTGTTTTAGCTCCAGCTGTTGAAGTCTTCCCAGCCCAAGTGCTAGACTTATGAATGAGTGAGCCTTCAGGGGTTCTGATCCCAACCTCCTAGTTGCCTCCTCTGACACCAAGTGGAACAGAGATGACCCATCCCTACCAGGCCCTACTCAAATACCAGACCAGTTAACAAAATAAATGTGGTTAATGTTCTAAACCAGCAAGTATTGTGGTAGTTTGCTGCACAGCAATAGATAACTGGAATATTGTCTGTGCCTTTGATCTCAGCAGCCCTCATCTTAAGCAGAGAAGCAGACATAATGAAATTTTGCATTAGAAGAGGGTAAGGATACACTAACAATAAACCTAAAATGTGCCTCTGTGAATAAGTGTATGACATTTGTGTCTGAATTTTTCAGTCGTGATTTAGATTTTCTGGAACCCTTTTATGCTTGTATACTAGATTTTCATTTGTTTTAATTTTCTGAGGCATATAGCTGAGTTCTAGATAATAAAATGGTAATATTTTTCTCATTTTCTTTTTTTTTCACAATATTCTATTTTTCACACAATACATTTATGATAGTTAACAAAAGAGGGGGAAATTTTGAGACTGATTTTTTATTACATAAAAATAGCCTCATGAGAAGAATAATTCCTTAAATATTAGAGCCCACGCGGATGATAATTCTGGCTACCTTTGATTTTTGGAGCAAAGTTCCCTCAACAAGGCTGCAAATGCTGAGAGTGGTGAAACCCTTGCTTTTATTCAATTAAGCCTCTTTAAGGACCCAGTTAAAACATGAAAACAGACTAAGAAAAAATAACTTTCCTGTGGGACTCAAGCTCTCCACAGCAGAGTCATTCACTTTTTATGATCGTTATAATTATTAGTAGTGATGGTGATAACAATATATCATTTATATAGCACTTTAGAATTGCACAGAGCTTTCCTACCATCATTTATTAGCTAATCTTCAGAACACTCTTCAGTAATAAGTCAATATTTCTGCCTCCATTTAACAGGTAGGAAATTGAGGCACCATAGACTTGAGCCACTTGTCAAAAGTCAATCAAAAGTCAGCTTGTGGCCTGAGTTGAACAGTCAGTAATGCTACGAAGAGCATCTTCCTCTTAGACCAGCCTGGATCTCACTCAGTAACTCTTGCTCGCTGCTTCTAACAGATGTAACTGCAAACTTTATTTTTTGAAACAAGTTCTCTGATATTTTAGAATGCAGTCTTAAGAAGATTCTCCCAAAGTGAAAGTTCTTTATTGCAAAGATCATTTGAAGACTGAAATGAATGTATAAATTATACCTCTACCTGTATAAGGTACTTTACTTCATAGGTAAGCCTTTCAAGGTGGATGCCAGAACTCTTGAAAGTAGGAAAGAGCTGAGTTATGCACCTGAAATATATCAGGTATAACCTTGAGAGGTCATGGAATTAACCACCTTAGTTAATTTTAGGAATGGCCTACCCTTCAATGGTGTTTCATGTATAGCTAAATGATACATAACTTTAAATAATAAGATTAAACAGGTGAAGTCAAATTCAATAGGAAATATTAACATATTTTCCAGATCCATACCAAGAGGCAAATTTTAAAATCTCTGCTGTCAGAGGTATGAATGCCTATATTTTACTAATATGGTGCCATGGCTGTTAGCCTAATTCTTCATTTCTCTATCAATTATGAGGACATCACAGGTACTATCTTGGGATATATCTCTCTACAGAGAAGACTCTGCCTCTCCCTTCTTTACCTCTCCCCTATGTCTTATCCCTTTATCCAAGCACTACAACATGAGCAGTGAACAGGCGAGTGGACCACCTTGGTTTTCCCAGTAAACAGATATTTGTTCTCACACAGTGCAATAGAACAGAACTTCTTAATATGCTCTTGCAAAATGCATTGAAACTTGGCATTTGTACTTTTAGCACAAATATGGCAAACCAAGGACCCATTCTTGTGGGCTTCCTTTAGAGATGCCCATCACCCAGCATCCATTTCATGTCAAGTCCTCCCAATTGTGCCCTGTGGCCGACACTAGCCCACACACACACAAGTATGGCACAGTCTGTGGAATCAGAGGACTTCTTTTCTTTTGCTGGCTTCTTCATCCTCTGAGCAAGAATTCAAATGTCAATCACTTTTAGTTAGATTTCATAGAGCAGCATCATAAAAATGGTAACCAATCCAATTGCA
Organism: Bubalus kerabau; assembly: GCF_029407905.1. Lineage (NCBI taxonomy): Eukaryota > Metazoa > Chordata > Mammalia > Artiodactyla > Bovidae > Bubalus > Bubalus kerabau. Next base: position 47,550,162 of record NC_073635.1, read on the forward strand.
AATCATTTGATGAATCTTCTTTGAAGAGTTGCCAATAATGCTAATCATCAAATGGTTGAATCCAGCTTTGTAAAGATGTGTTTGTGAAGAACAGCAATCTCCGTGACTTTGACAAAGGAACTGCTGACTTGCATCACTGTTTGTCTTTTGATGTGAAAGAGCAAATCGATTTATAGAGCTTTTGCTTGCAGATGTAGGATATGATTAGTATGCAGAAAGACCTTTCCACAGTGTCATTTGTTTATTTAGCTGCCTCTGCACTCAGCTCTGATTGTGTATACCTAATTAATGTATACAAAGCTAAGAGAAATAAAATCACAGATCCACAATCACAGGATACTGCAGAGCATGTCATTTGTCACGATTGGGTCGGGGGACACTCCAATTTTACTAACAGCCCACCATATAAAGCATGTAGAGTTATAAAAAGATAACAATAAAAGTGCAAGCCTTTTTCTCATCAAAGTGATTCCTAGCTATTTCAGCTAGGTGAATTAACCTGTATAAATATGAAATGGATGTAATTTCTTTCCTGTGTTGCTATTTGAATTTTTATTCAAAGCAGTTGTTCAGTCTTTATGAAAAGTACCCGTGATTTCTTCCAGAGGTCAAAGTACTTTGTAAAACATCCTGTGAGACCTGAATCATCCCGTTCTTCAAGGCCTCCCTGTTCAGAAGCTTGGAAATTTTAGCTGAGAAGGAGTTTCAAGTGAAAAAGTAAAGACGCTAGAGACCTTCATGTCAATAATGAATGATCAATAGAAGTCACACACTCGAAAATTGACATTCCGTCAGCAGTTGCCTGTTATTCATGCACATTTCACATTGTCTATTCGGGTTTTGAAAGAGACACTGGTAGCAAAATGGCAAAGCTGCTGAAATCTTCAGACCACCAGATAATGAAATCCAGGGTGACATCTAGTGACATCCTACATCAGAAGCACTTGCTTTGCATCTTATAAACCCAGCACCATCACCTAGTTAGCCTTTCCAGTACAGGGACCAGCACTTTCTGTCTAGTTACTGAATTCTAAACTAAACTCTACAGTAATTTTCCTAAGTACGTGATACCTCCAATGGTTGCCTCGCTTTGATACAAGGTAGCTTATTTTTCCACCACCAAACTATGAAAACTTCGATCATTGGCTCAAGTTTAAGGAGCTTTTTGCATTTCTCCACAGCTATTCCATCCATGGCAAGCCAGCCTTTTACTCTTTCCCGCACTGCTCTGTCTCTGCTTTAGTGCGAACATCATGCCAGAATCACTGCCCTAAATCATGCCAGGGAGCTGCCAGAATAGTTCAGACCTCTCCAAGAGCAGAAGCCAAGGGAGCTGTTATCTCATTGCTAAAACCCAGAACATGCTATTCCATCTAAATCACTGGTGTCATGGTCTCATTTGCAATGAAATTTCTTTGATCTTTTTTTCCAGGGTATTGGGGGATTTTTTTTTTCCAGGGTAGGGGCAGGTGGTTGTTCTGAATAATGTGGACATTTTACAAACAGAAAACAGAAAATTTAAGTAGAAAAGATGAAACTAACACAGTGTTTAAAATAAAAAATTCAAATAAAAGTTTTTCATAAAATCTAAGTATTTTATAAGGACTCTCACTTGGTGTGAACCTCAATTGGAGTATGGCAAAGAGTGTCCAATGAGTGTCTCAATATAATGAATCTTTTTTTTTTTTAGTAAGTCCCTTTTAAATAAAACTGTTCTCTTTTACCTATGTTTCTCCTCTAAAGAGACATAAAGAATGTGTCACATATAAAATTAAATAAATAAAATTCCCAAATGCAAAGAATAATGATTTGTAAACAAGAGACGTTTCCTGACATAGCCATAATTAAAAACCAAATGATGTAAATCTATCTTGCAATTCCACAATACAAAGAGAATTAAACGGTACCTCCTCCTAAGTATCATAAAATTGTCGGATGAGGAAGACTGTAATGGTGTTAAAAATAAGATTTCTCTAGGTTTTCAAGTATGAGATACATGCGATAATTCATAGTAATATGCCCCCTGGTAGGTGCTGAGGGTAAAAGATGAAATAGGCCACACAACATTGTAAATCAACTATACTGCAATTTTTTAAATGATTAAAAGGGAAAAAAGATGGAATAAGCCAGTCAAGTTCCTTGAATTCCTGTCTTTCAGCTTACATCTCAAGATATCAATTCCTGACAGGACTCCCATCAATAAAGAATATCTAGACTGACTAATGAGCCTCAATTTACCTTTCTGTGAGCTCCTTATTTCTGTTTTGAATTTCATAACATTACACTTCACTTCAAGGAGTCATCCTAATGTTTCTCACTCCAGTTCATTTCATTCAATTCCTTTGTTCTACAGATGAAGAAATAGGGGTCTGGGAATTTAAACACTTTCCCCTAAGGCTATAGTTTTAGCAAACAGCAGATCAGGTGAGAATTTAGGCTTCCTGATTTGCTATCAATATTTTCCCCACTTAACACTTTGTTTCCAGTTGTTACAGGCAGAAAGCACAGTAATCATTGTCAGTAGTATTCATAAAAATTTCACAACATTGATAATCTGTTAATGTCTTGCTCTTTTCTGGATTTCATTGGAATTAATTTCTAGATAACATATTTGAAGCAATTCATATCTCCTCTACTTTGAGGGGGCAGTATTTTCCAGGAGGAACATATTGTGAAAATTAATAAAGGGAGTTCTAGGGATGAGGAGGTTCTCACATACCTGTCACTAATAGTTAGAATAGATCCCCAAACAGGAAGAGACTACCTCAAATCTCATGCAGGAAGTGATATTACCTTACCAGCAGGAGAAAGATTTTCTCCTTGCCTGCCAATAGCTTAGCCAATGAGAATCTGTCACATCTCAACCAATGACAAGCCACTACACTTCACATTCCCATTTTCCTCCTATGGAACTTGTCTTTATAATAGCCCAGCCCAACTTCCCTTTCTCCTCTCTGAGAGTTTCCTCCCCTTGGCTTTATCGGACTTGGAGGAATTTGTATGTGGTTCACTGTGATTGTATGTCCTTAACTGCAATTCTTTTTGCTCCATTTTGCTGGTAAAATAATTGACTGCTTTATTGTTTTCAGTTAACAATACTAACATGAGAGAAAAAGATACTTAGGTCTTTATTCTTATCTATTTTAATAAATATTTGGGAGATTCTGAACATCGCTTTTATTTGTTCAAGAAAAAAGAAATTCATGCCATGATCTCTAGAGTTTCTTCTAGCTCTAAAAATTTTACTTACGGTGTAAATATTCATCTTGTCATACCTAAACTACATTTGTTGGAATATAATTCTGTCATCACCCAGTATACAAAAAGATTGTTTTCTCACATAATTGGGCAATCAATTTAAATTTTATACTGTACAATGTAAAATATAGCAGTGGAAGTTTTTAATATTAAATTGATGAATTATTGGGAAACTTACTATATTCAAAAGCTTTTTCCTACATAATAAATACCAAGAGGATGTCTTAGGCAGAGAAGGTGTTCTCCCTCATCCTGTATCTCACCAGTTTATTTCACCTCTTTCTTGTCAAAATAGTACTTCGCACAGATCCTTGTCAAAGTTTCATGCACTTGTTTAATACTTATTTTATGCAGTACTCATTTTTCAGTGTCTTTTAAGATAAACTCAAGGAGTAGAAATATCTTGAAACTCTCTTTTCATCTTTACATCTCCACAGTTCATAAGAGTGCTTGTTCTTATACGTGGCGGTTACTCAGCAATGTATTGTGATGATAAATGTATGAACAAAAATTAGAAATGAAAGTAACATTAGAAGTTTACTAACCCAGTTTCCCCATTTGAAGATCATATAGCCACTGAGTTCCGCAGATATTTAATGATTTATCCAATGTTACCTCATTGATCGGTCAAAGGATTGGGAGGCCTTCTGACTGATAATCCCATATTCTTTCTAATATTCCTTTACCTTTTTAAAGATATTTTGAAAACATTCTTCTAAAGCATTTACTCTGTAAATGATGTTTGGTTACTTTCTGTCATGATTGTTTCCCATATATATCTCACATATAATCAACATAACATCATATGTTATACAATATATAATTAACAAGCTTATCCATACTGCCTGGGGCATGCACATGTGGTGGCTGAATAATCACCCCCAAAGATATCCAGGCTCTAATCCCCAGAACCTATGAATATTCTTATATGACAAAACAGACTTTTCTGGAAGGAGTAATCATCTTGAGATGGGGAGATAATCCTGGATTATTTGGGTGGGACCTAAATGTTAAAGGGCTTCCCTGGTGGCTCAGAGGTTAAAGCATCTGCCTGGAATGCGGGAGACCCGGGTTCGATCCCTGGGTCAGGAAATGGCTACCCACTCCAGTACTCTTGCCTGGACAATCCCATGGAGGGAGGAGCCTGGTAGGCTACAGTCCACGGGGTTGCAAAGAGTCAGACACGACTGAGCGACTTCACTTTCACTTTCACTAAATGTTAAAAGGTTGATTATAAAAGTAAGGTAGAGGGTGATTTGACTATACAGAAGAAGGAAAAGTAGAGACTGAAACCATGTGACGATTGCTCTGCTGGCCTTGAAGATGGAAGGAGGGGCCAAGATTTCTTTTAAAGATGCTATGGGACCAAAGTCAATTTTCCTCCTAAGGACTAAGTATAGAAAAAGTAGTTTTCCATAGAATGAATAAATATGTGGATGAAATAGTCCTGTGATATTGTGATTTATAATAAATATTTATTTTGCCTTCATCACATTTTTGACATAGACCTCTTAAAATTCTTGAAATTTCTTAAGTGGTGAAAGCAGTAAAGGTGCAATTGTTACACTAATGAGGCGACTTTTGGCCCACACCTAAGCACGGGGGAGGGGCTGAAGAGTGAAATGGCCAATGATTTCATCCACCATCCCTGTGTTATGTTGTTTTGTTGGTGTTCAGTCACTAAGTAGTAATGTCTGACTCTTTGCAACCCCATGGACTATAGCCCACCAGGCTCCTCTATCCATAGAATTTCCCAGGCAAGAAGATTGGAGTGAGTTTCTATGTCTTTCTCCAGGGAGTCTTCCAAACCCTGGGATTGAACCTGTGTTTCTTGCTCAATGGGTGAAAGCCGCCATAAACACTCCAAAAGACTGGTTAAAAAACCAAACGTTTCCTGGTTTGTGGAAAAGTGGAGATTCAGGAAGAGTGGCACAGAGAGGGCATGGAAGCTCCACATATTTTCCCACATTGTGCCCTGTGCGTCTCTTCATTTGGCTGTTGATTTGTATCTTTTCATGTTGATTATAATTAACTAGTAATCTGATGTGTGAACAGGTTTCCTGAGTTTTGCGAGCAGCTCTAGCAAATTTATTGAACCCAAGTTGGTGGTGGTGGGAACCTCTGACTCATAGTCAGTAGTTAGAAACACAAGTGAAAATCTGGACTTGCTACCAGTATCTTGAAGTGGGAGCATTTGTAAGACTGAGCCTTTACCTTGTGGGATCTAAGGCTATCTTCAAGCAGAGAGTGTCAGTCTTAGTTTGAACTGTAGGACACTACCCTGGTGTCAGAAAATTGGTGGTGGTGTGACACATACACACATCGGAATGAGGCCCATGACACTTAAGGTCCTAAGTGCTGAGAGACAGAAATATCTACCCATTCTGTCCAGAAAGAGTACATGAATACAAGACGTACATCTCCAGAAGCTGGAAAATTCAAGGAGGTGGATTTTCTGAGGGCCCCGGGAAGGAGCACAGCAGGATGAACACCTTGACTGGAGTCCAGTGAAACTGATGTTGTTCTTGTCTCCACAATGGTAAGAGCATAAATGTGTACGGTTTTAAGCCACTGTTCATGGTAATTTGTTGCAGCAGCAATAAGAAACTTATACAGTAGACATAGTATTGGTTGGGGAGTCAAGAGTCCTGGTTTGAACTTGGCTGACTCACATCATCTCTAGATGTTAGCTCTGCAAATGTCTAAGTGTAGCTCCCAGGAGTATAATGAAGTTACTCAGTCCTTATTTTCATTTAAGCTCAGGGAACCATCTCAGTGAAAGACAATCCTGCCCTGCAGAATACACAGATAGAGTCATAGGCGCAGCTGATGTTACCCTATAGGAATCTTGGTATAAGATTTTAAAAGATGCCCTACTGGGAAGATAAATTAGGAAAAAAAATAAAGACTTCAGGGGAAGAATAAAGTCCCTTCTTCCCTGAAAGAGCACAGTGCTGGAGCAGAGTCCAAGCTGATACTAATGGAATAACACCAAATTTTGTAGCCTCTGGACACCCAAGCTTTTGAGCAGTGCACATACTGTGCATTCTTCTGAGTGCCCTGATCCTAGGAGACAGAGGCAGAGCTCAACTTAACTTCCTGGGGAAAGACACAACCTCTCTTTCCTGTACCTCTTCCATTAGGAACAAATACTCTTGAGAAGAACTGTCTGCTTCTTAACACCAAATCACAAAAGGCCTTCAAGGCACAAAAAGAGTGTATATCAGGACAGTATCAATTATGCAATGTAATTGAAATCACTCAGTATAATTCTGGGTTAAATGAAAATATGCTACATTTTTACCAAGTTGTTTACTTTAGTATATAAAGAAATTATAAAAATTCTAAGCTAGTTAATAAGGACCATATAGTTTTTAAAATAAAGGAAAATGCATAAAGAAATAAAAATCCTATTTTAGACATCTCACAGAATATAAGCTCTCATATAAGCTAAGTCCCTTTTTCTATCAACTTCCTGAATGTTGTTTTCTTTTTCTTGTAGCTTAATAAGAAACTTTTCTGAATTGCCTTCAACAAGAAATGAATATTGACTATAAAATACTACAGTCACAAAAATACTAACCACTCTATAATCACCCTAAGTATAATTACACAGGGATCAATTCTTACAACACAGTTAATGCTATGGTAAAATCCTTGGGAGGGGTTGACTGACACTACTTCACTGTAGAAAATTTACATATATATCTATATATGTGCATACATAAAATTTACATTCATAAATATGACCTGAAATCTTACAAAGAATTCTTTTGACATCAATTTAAATTTTTTTCTATAATAAAATATAACATGGTCATATTGTTGTTCAGTCACTCAGTCATGTCTGACTCTTTGCAACCTCATGTGCTGCAACATGCCATGCTTCCCTGTCCTTCGCTACCTCCCAGAGCTTGTTCAAACTCACGTCCATCGAGTCAGTGATACCATCTAACCATCTCATCCTCTGTCATGCCTTCTCCTCCATCATCTTTCCCAACTTCAGGATCTTTTCCAGTTGAGTTGGCTTTTTGCATCAGGTGGTCAAAGTATTGGAGCTTCAGCTTCAACATCAGTCCTTCCAATGAATATTCAGAGTTGATTTCCTTAAGGATTGACTGGTTTGATCTCCTTGCTGTCCAAGAGACTCTCAAGAGTCTTCTCCAACACCACAGTCTCAGCCTTCTTTATGGTCCAGCTCCTACATCTGTACATGACTACTGGAAAAACCATATCTTTGACTATATGGACCTTTGTTGGCAAAGTGATGTCTCTGCTTTTTGATATAATGTACCTAAAATAGCCAAGAAGGCAATGGCAACCCACTCCAGTACTCTTGCCTGGAAAATCCCATGGATGGAGGAGCCTGGTGGGCTGCAGTCCGTGGGGTCGCTAAGAGTCGGACACGACTGAGCGACTTCATTTTCACTTTTCACTTTCATGCATTGGAGAAGGAAATGGCAACCCACTCCGATGTTCTTCTCTGGAGAATCCCAGGGACGGGGGAGCCTGGTGGGCTGCCGTCTATGGGGTCGCACAGAGTCGGACACGACTGAAGTGACTTAGCAGTAGCAGCAGCATACAGTAAATACTCATGTAACTCCCTAGGTCAAGAAATCATAAATTACTGTCACCACAGAAAATATCTCTCTTCTGTGTCTCTTTCTTTCGCAACCCTTTTCCTCTTCCCCAAAGGTCACCACTATTTTGAGCTGTGCCACACTTATTCCCAGCTTCCCTTTTGCTTCCCATCCATATATATATCCCTAAAGTTATTGACAAGCTTCTGAAGTGTTTCTAAATAGTCACATTGTACATATTCATGTGTTTCTTACTTATTTTATTCAATGTTGTATTTGTCCGATCATTTCATATTTTTCTGTGTTGCTATAGTTCATATATTTTCATTGCATTATGATACCCTTTTATGAAATATATCACAATTTATTTACCCATTCTATTAATAAGAAACACTGACCTATATCTCTCTAGTCTTATTTTACATAAGCATTGTGCAATATATATTAAACTTTTTTAACTTGCTTTTTTCCAACTAACATTGTTATAAATATCTCTTTAAGTATGCTTCTACTTTATAAATTTGAATGGATACATAGGTCATTTGGACCACATTTTAAAATTAATCTTTAATTGTGTATGTGGCTATTTATGATGTTTTATAGTTATCAACAGTATTTTAGTTGTCATTGTTATACATACATTGTTTACTATATCCTTCATTTTCTTAGAATAAATTTTTGTCATTGAAATATTTGAAATACCTTTGAAATATTTTCCTTAGGATAAATTCCTAGAGTCGGAGGATGTTAAACATTTTAATGAATATTATTTTCAAATGTTGCACATTTTCCATCTAGAAAATGTATTTCTTTATTTTCTCAAGAACAGAATACAAAGTATCAGTATTCTGATTTCCACATTCTTGCCAGCAATAGATATTATATATTTTTACGAGCTTCTTAAAGTTAATACATGAAACTGACTTCTATTATTTGAAATTGTATCCCCTAGATTCCTGAAAGGTTAAATATATCTTAACTTTAACAGCCATTGGTTATCAAACAATGTCTTTTAACCTATAATGGGCCATTCTTTTGCAAGACCATCACTTCTACACTAAGTAATGAATAACAATTTTTTAAAGTTGTATATTCCAGAAGGTAGTTATTATTTCCATTACTCCAAGGCCTGATGAATTGTCCACAAATAGTGTAAAAGAGAGACAGTCATTGCTAAGGAAAATCGCACTGACAATTCTGTTGTTATCTGACAAGCTGGGAAGGAAACTTTCCCACTTGATCAAAATGGCATTTTAGCCATCTTCACCATGGCCCCACTGAATCAGCCTCCATGACTCCCTTAGTGGTAACAAGCCCCTAAAGCTTTAGTTCATAGCAACATCTAGCTCTCCTTTTAAAAAGAGGAGCAAATAGCATTTACATAGAGAACACTACTCAAACAGAACACTATTTAAGCTTTACTTTATTGAGGGTGTGTCACCTAGTTCTGTGGAAATGAGAAAAAAATGATTTGTGCTGAGCACTTCAGTGGCGATTCAGTAGGACTAAACCCTCCTTCGCTTTTGGTAAATAAAATTATGAAAAAACAACAAACCTCAATGGCTAATCTCTACCACATATTTGTTTTAGAACATTCCACTACTATGGGATATTATTTCAGAGTGAACTGCCTGAGATAATCAGAGAAGTTGGGAACAATTAAATACAACTAACATCTACAAATTTCACAAGTGGAATTAAAGTAAGTGCAGATAATTTTAGAACAATAATATATTATATATTACAGACAAAGAACTGTGATTTGAAGACTCTTGACATGGGGCTAAAAATGTACCAAGCAGTTTTAAGTAATAGTTCTTTATTATCAAAAATAGTTGTTTTCATATACAAATTTATATGGGTTTCAGCAAGACTTCTTGACCACCTTTCCTGGAAAACTTGATCCCTTCCATGGTGTGGACTATATGACCTGAAGTACACTATTCTGTTGAAAATATTCTTTTCATTATTGCAACCAATTTTAGACCAACAGATAATTCTTCCAAAAAACAGTGAAAGAAAAATATTATTTCCTCTATAAAAGACGTCATTATTGAGTTGTTCTTTCAATATTTTTGAATGTCATGGAGAAGTTATTTTAAAACCGAATAACATGTCAATATGATTTTAATTCCTCTGACAATTTACAGGCACTCTTGCCACCCCTAATTTAAGACACAAAATATCTAGCAGTTATTTACTCAGTTTTCATTCAATTTTAACACCCTAAAGTGGAAGCTCAGGAGGTCTCTCTCTCTCTCTCTATATATATATATATAAAATAAAAATTGATGGAAGGGATGAAAAACATTTCCTGATTACTAGAAATTGTCCCTCCTGAGGGAGAGGAGGAAAGAGGAAAAGGGGATACATATAATTTATCATCCAAAGTCTCATGGAATCAAAGTCTAAAATTTTAATGTTAGAAATTGCTAAAATATATACTCCATTTAGGGCTTCCCTGATGACTCAGCAGTAAAGAATCCATCTGCAATGTAAGTTCAGTCCCTGGGTTGGGAAGATCTCCTGGAGGAGGTCATGGCAACCCACTCCAGTGTTCTTGCCTGCAGGATACCATGGACAAAGGAGCTTGGGGGCCTGCAGTCCCTAGTGTCGCAGAGTTAGACACAACGCATCGACTGAGCACAGCATAGCACACATGTTCCATTTAAACAGTAGCATTGTAACTGAGACAGAAATGACAACACACTTCAATATTCTTGCCTGGAGAATCCTATGGACAGAATAATCTGGAGGGCTAAAATCCATAGGATCACAAAGAGTCAGACACGATTGAAGTGCTTAGCATATTGTAGCTGAGTTCTCTCACTCTCATTCCTTCTCACTGCAATGTTCTGTTTTGGAGTTCCCTTGGAAAAGAGAAGCATATAATTGAAATTAAAAAATGTGTTTAAAATCAGAAATTTGAGACTTCATGTTATGTGCCTGATGGGTTTTTCTCTTTTAAATGCTCTTCTAGTTGCTATCTCCCATAACTGTTAGAGTCTGTATGCTCGGGCATATTCTATTCAATTATTCCTAGAGTAATGGAACTCCCTGCAAGATCTTAAATACTGATTTAATATCTAAAATGCTGCATGAAACATAAAGTATTCATGGGTGATGTTTTTAAATAAACACCTGTGAATAGATTAAAACACATACCATGGAAATAAAAGCTGTTCACAAAGAGGCATTTAAATTGGTTGCTAGTATTACTAAAAATTGTGTAGTAGGGAGCAATAAAAATACTGAATTTGGGAGATTATATCAAAAGTAAATTTTAAATAACCAGAAAATTAGGGGAAAATGCGCTACAGGATACATTCACTTTAATAAAAGCATGGAGAAACATTGAGTAAAAGAATACTTGTTACTATGTGATGTGCTAAGACCTCATCACCTTTTCTGCTCATGGCTCATGCTTCAGGAGCTAAGAAAGACAAGGTGAGAGAAAGTGAGTAAAAAACTGGGATGACACCTTCACTTTGGTGTATTTTATCCTTCTTTATTGTCCTCTGCTTCCAGCTTCATCTGTCTTCCTTTTTTCATGTAGCTTTTAGAAAGGTGACAAGACAGAGCCTTAAGAGAGGCCCCGGTAAAATGTATTATGATCCTGAAAAATGGTGAAATTAAAGCAGAATGGCCACACTCCTTGACTTATGTAAAGTTTATTCAAACCTGCCTTGCTCCCCTTTTGAACCTGACAGTGCTTGGATTTCTTAATAATGTGCAAATTAAAAGGACTTAATCAAAGGCTCAATAATTATGTAGTCAATGTGAAAATAACTGAAAGAAATTCTATAATAATTTCAGAAGAAATATAATACCCTGCATTATATGGATCCAGAACAAATATTCAAACATAAAAATCCCAGCTGAATAATTAAAATGATTGTATTTCTCCTATATAATCACCCTGGAGGTATATCAAAATTAGATATTCCCAATTAGTCTCCTATTTAAATTCCATTCCTTAGATTAATAATAAGAATAAAGATATTTCTTTTCTATAGCATTAGATTGGGTTTCCCAGGTAGCACTAGTGGAATTCACTGCCAATGCAAGAGATGCAAGAGACTCGGGTTTGATCCCTGGGTCAGGAAGATCCCCTGGAGTAAGAAATGGCAAGCCAGTATTCTTGCCTGGAAAATTCCATGCACAGAAGAGTCTGGTGGGCTACTGTCCATGGGGTCGCAAAGAGTAGGACAGGACTGAGCACACACACACACACACACACACACACACACTCACACACACTCACACACACACACTCACACACACTCACACACAGCACTAGATAACAGAAGAGTTCTGTTATCAGGAACATACCAGGTGAAACTACTCCCTGTGGTTTTGCTCTATCATGTAACTGAATTAAGCTTACTTGAATTATGATATTAAAACAGTGATTCCTAATTTCAATCATATTACATACAAATGTTCTAAGGGAGGTTGAGAGCACGCGAGAGAAACATGTTTGCTTTCAGAGGCATTCAGCATCATCAGCCACGTAGGAAAGAGTTCACCCAGAAATGTATGTCAGCAAGAATCAAGAATAAAGAGCATGTTCTGGGGGCAGCACCATGAAAGAACCAGCAGAGAGACTGGTCAGATGTTTAGAGAACTCAAAAGTGCAGAATCTTAGAAGTCAGCTAAGACGGACACCTGTCCCATTCTTTCGTTGAGCTTTGACTCTTCAGAATGTGAACCATCTCTTGTTCGCTGATACTGGGGAAGGGATCACTCTGTGGGGCCTAGTAGTTGGCAGGGTCCATTTTCAATACAGAAGATGCAGGAGCATATATTTTCTCCTTGCTAGGTCAGAAGTGATAAACTATGCTTGGCTAACCAGAGTTTCCCAACCAGGAGTACGAACTGGAGTGAGTGGCAAAAAGAAGCAGGCGCTGTTTAAACTCCTCCCCTCGCGGCAATGGCAGTGGTACCCTGTGTTGAGCAATGGGGAAGCAGCACTGTCTGACCATTCGTTCCCTGGGGTGGCATCTGGACTGGGGTTTGAAAAAGAAAGTGAAAGTGTTAGTCACTTGAGACCCCATGGACTGCAGCCCGCCAGGCTCCTCTGTCCATGGGATTCTTGAAGCAAGTGAACTTTAGTGGATTGCCATAACCTTCTCCAGGGGAATCTTCCTGGCCCAGGGGTTGAACCCAGGTCTCCTGCATTGCAGGCAGAATCTTTACATCTAAGCCACCAGGACTGGGGTTTGAAGTCTAGTAGTTCCTAGCATCTTTCAAGACTATTTCTTGAGGTTTGCCACTGACCATTAACCAAAACTATCCTTCTGAAAAATTCCTTCTCTGTTTCAGTTTGCAACCCAGAATGCTGAGCAGGATAGGGCCAACTGCAAAATGAAAGTTCAGGGCTTCTTATTTAAAAATTATTCAGAATTTCAAGACAGCAACAGCATTAAAACCAAGGTTTTTCTAAGCACAGGTTACTGTGAGGTTGCCTAGGCTACAAACCCATGAAGCTGGCCCTTCATGGGTATATAAGGATCTTTCATGTTGGAAAAGGAAGGAAAAGGACTTATCGATAATATATGGTCAACAAAAAAATCTCTGAGAAAGAGAATCCTAAAGGGTTTTGGCAAGGGACTCGGTGTTGGTTGTTTGTTTCTGTGAGCAGTTGTAGCTGAAGAATGAATGTTATAACCAGAATCAAGTTATCAGAGCTCATTTTAATCTAACTGAATTGCCAGGGTGTTAATAAGGTTTGGCAGAATTGCTTTATCTTCCCCAAATAAAACCATTTCTTCTGTACATGCATTTTATTTGGAAAGATCTTGGGTGTGATTTATGAACTTTTAGATGAAAAAATAAAAAGTGAGTCAAGGGTGTTTTTAAAAGGTCTGACTCTAATTCCAGAGGGCCAAAGCAGTGGTGCCATCCTTCCCTTCACTGAGAAATGGCTGTGCTCTGGCTGTGGACACGCTGTTCAGGAGTCCTCTCCGGGGATTCTTAATCGCTTAGTGGCCAACACATTCAGGCAGGGCACAAAGCAGATTCAACCAGCAGATTTGCTATTTTAGGGAAAGCCACCTGTTTAGATTTCTCTCCAGTAAAACTGCCCAGTCTCAGTATATTCACCCATAAATTTTGTGTCTGAGTTTCAAAGTCCATGCAACTTTGTATTAAATAGAAGGAAAAATCCCACTAAGTGAAAAAACTGTGGTAACAACAGCTCACATCATCTGGCAACAGCAGGTCTGTCTACCCTGGGGCCACCCTCTGGGTTGGGCTCTCACACCACTTGACCTGTGCTGTCCTGGAAATGGGTGAACATCAAACAACACGCAAGTGGTCAAAGTAGCTACCATTATACATTTTGCTGCCCAACCGAAGTTGTCTGTTTAGCCAGATATTTTTAGACCTGCTCTCACAATTTTTATGTTAATAGAAAGTACAGGGGAGGAAATCTACAGAGATGTCGTTGGTAGTAGCATATTAAAGGCAGTGGCAGGTTGGAACACCCTTGTACTGACATGGAAAATCCTTTCAGCTACACACATAGTCTTTCAACACAGCAGCATGGGCTTAGCAGACTAATTCGAAGAAACAGTATTGTAGAAAGTTCTGTTCTGCAATCAGGAATGTGAAAAAAATTACCACTCCTTGGCCCACTGGCAGAGCTACTGAGATTTTCAACCTAGAAGAGAAAGACGGCTAATGTGCCTATCTAGCTTTTTGGAAATGGCAACCCACTCCAGTGTTCTTGCCTGGAGAATCCTAGTGATGGGGAAACCTCATGGGCTTCCATCTATGGGGTTGCACAGAGGTGGACATGACTGAAGCGACTTAGCAACAGCAGCAGCAGCAGCAGCCTTTTCCTCCAGTACTCTTGCCTGGAAAATCCCATGGATGGAGGAGCCTGGTGGGCTGCAGTCCATGAAGTTGCTAAGAGTCAGACACAACTGAGCAACTTCACTTTCATTTTTCTCTTTCACTTTTCACTTTCACGCATTGGAGAAGAAAATGGCAACCCACTCCAGTGTTCTTGCCTGGAGAATCCTAGTGATGGGGAAACCTCATGGGCTTCCATCTATGGAGTCGCACAGAGTCAGACACGACTGAAGCAACTTAGCAGCAGCAGCAGCCTTTTCCTCTCTCTCATATACTCTTCCTGTGTTAATATTGGTTTATTTGAATTACTACATAATTAAAAAGCATCTGTTATTTCATAGGTGACTGGAAGTCTTCATATTCTTTGGGAAACATGCAAAATTAACTGAATTCATATAATTCAATGTTCATTTTTTTTTATATTCTTTCTTAAATGGATTTTAATAACTATCTTTATAGAGCACCTACTTCATGCTAGGCATCATCATATGAAATACCAAAAAATTTTGGGGTATTCATCTTCCCAACATTCAAGGAATTAAATATTAGGTCACTCAAGAAAGTGGGAACTTAAATATACAGAAGATATGTAACTGATCGAAAGTTACATTAAATGGATGGAAGTGGTGCGATTCAAGTTCCTGAGCTACCTCAAATATTTTTGGAGTATCTCAGATAAAAAGTATCATGTAAGGAGCTAACAAAAAAAAATCAATAAGAAAAATGTCCTATGCGTCAAAGAGCCTTTAATATACAGAGAGAAAGAAACAAGAACATCTACAAAACCCCAACCATTTGGTCAACTGATTTTTGACAAAGGTCTAAAGACAGTTTAATGGAAAATGAAGATAGCCTTTTCAACAAGAGTTTCTGGAACAACTAAACATCCATTTGAGAAATTTTGTTAAATGAAATTTAACCCATTAGTTCAGTTCAGTTCAGCTGCTCAGTCATGTCCGACTGTTTGCGACCCCATGGACTACAGCACGCCAGGCCTCCCTGTCCATCACCAGCTCCCAGAGCTTGCTCAAACTCATGTCCATCGAGTTGGTGAAGCCCTCCAACCATCTTATCCTCTGTCATCCCCTTCTCCTCCCACCTTCAATCTTTCCCAGCATCAGAGTCTTTTCAAATGAGTCAGTTCTTTGCATCAGGTGGCCAAAGTATTGGAGCTTCAGCTTTAGCATCAGTCCTTCCAATGAATATTCAGGGTTGATTTCCTTTAGGATGGACTGGTTGGATTTCTTTGCAGTCCAAGGGATTCTCAAGAGTCTTCTCCAACACCACAGTTCAAAAGCATCAATTCTTTGGTGCTCAGCTTTCTTTATGGTCCAACTCTCACTATCCATACATGATTCCTGGAAAAACCATAGGTTTGACTATATGGACCTTTGTCAGCAAAGTAATGTCTTTGCTTTTTAACCCATATTTTGAACAATATAGAAAAAATTATTTCAAAATGGATCATATATTTAAATGTGAAACCTAAATATATAAAACTTCAAGAAGAAAACATAGGAAAAATCCTTTGTAGTTTGGGTTAAACAAAGTTTTATTAGATTCAATACCAAAAGTAAAATTCATAAAGAAACCACAGATAAACACATTTATTAACCATTGATAAAAAATTGTGTTTTAATATCAAAATTAAAAACTTTTAACTTTCAAGAGATACTGTTAAGGAAATGAAAAGATAAGCCATAGACTGGAAGAAAATATTTGTAAACTACATATCTGACAAAGAACATGTATTGCATTTATATGTTTAAATATATAAACTCAAAAATGAAAAAGCAAACACCTCAATAAAAATAATAGGGCAAAATATATGATGGAAACTTCACCAAAAAAAAAAAAAAAGATATATGGCTATCAGATAACCAGTAGAAAGATACTAAAGCCATTAATCATTAGAGAAATTCAAATTAAAGTCCCAATGGTATTTCATTACACACTTTTTAGAATGCCTATTTTTTTTTCAAATCACAATATTAAAGTTCTGGAAAGCCAGTTTGGCAGATTCTTATGAACCTAAACATACGTTTATAATATGACTCAACAACCCCACTGCCAGATACTTAGCCAAGAGAAGTGAAAATTTCAGTTTATACAATCACTTATATGTAAATAGTTGTAGCAGATTTATTCATATTCACCCCAAACTGGCAAGACCACTGACGTTCACCAACTGGTGAATGGGCAACCACATTTTGGTGCAGCTACAGAATGTAATATTATTCAGCGATATATTTAACAAGCCACAGATACTCACTGTAAATACATGGATCTCAAAAACATTTTACTAAGTAAAAGAAGCCACGTTTTTAAAGTATGCATGCCATATAGTTCCATTTAAATGACCTTCTAGAAAATGAAAAACTATAAGGAACAGATTACTGGTTTCATTGGGGTGATCTGATCTAGTCACTAAGTCGTATCCGACTCTTGCGACCCCATGGATTGTAGCCTGCCAGGCTCCTCTGTCCATGGGATTCTCCAGGCAAGAATACTCCAGTGGGTTGCCATTTCTTTCTCCATCAGTTGGGGTGGTGGTGGGGAAATGTGTTCATTCAAAAGGAGCAAGGGGACATTTGGGGGTGATGGAGATACTCTTCCATCTTGATTTTGGTGGTAATTACATAAATGCTCATTTGTTTGCCAAAATTCATAGAGTTATATACTGAAATAGGTTACTTCCGCTGTTTGTTAATTACATTTTAACAAACCTGACTTTGAATAATCAGCATGTCTAAAACTGAAGCCATCCTTTTTCTCATTGAGCCTCTTTATTTATTTCAGTTCAGAGAAAAACATCATTTCCAATCCACTACCCAGCGGGTCCTCCTCTGTCCCTCACTCTGAGCACAGTGTCAGCTTTCTCAACCAGGAAATCTTATACCTTTATAAACATTCTCAGAAACCTTTCCTCTTCTGCATTTCTGCTGTCACCACTTTATTGGTTCCTTCAAATTCTAGCCTCATGACAGGTTTTCTCCCCTCGGGTCCCATTTTGCATCAGTGTCCCCTCCCCTGTGCTCTGCCTTGAATGATCTTTATAAACCATAATTCTCATTGGGCATATCTGTGCTTAAAATCTTTCAAAAATTTCTGTAGGATAAAGTCCAAACTCCTTAAACCACAGAGAAATCTTGCTCAGTGTATCCCGTGCCTCTCTAACAAGTATAGTTTCTGTCTCAGTCATTCTGTGACACACCTTGCTCTGGAATGTGCCACATGCTGCTTTTTCTCCTCTGAATCTGTGCAAATTCTGCTCCTTTGTCCGAAATGCCTTTTTAGAAAGCTTGTCTTTAGTGAAAACTATTCATTCTTTGAGATTCTCTTGACATCATTTACTTCCCTTGTGGCTCAGATGGTAAAAATCTGCTTGCAATGCAGGAGACCCAGGTTCAATCCTTGAATCAGGAAAATTCCCTGTAGAAAAGAATAGCCACCCAAGCCAGTATTCTTGACTAGAGAATTACAGGGACAGAGGAGCCTAGTGGGTTACAGTCCATGGGATCACAAAGATTCAAATATCATTTACTCAATGGAAACTTCTCTTCACTGCTCCCATCAGGCTGAATTTGAATGTCCCATGGGTCGCAATAATATGTGCTTGAACTTTAAGGAGGACACCTATCTCTCTGTCCTGCAACTGTGCATCGACCTTGTAGCCCTCTAAACAATGTGTTGCTTAAATAAAGTGCTCATGCATCATACACCTTTAAATCCTCAGCAGCTAGAGGCATTCGGTGCATATCTTCCAAATGATTGAGTAAAGGAACATGTAAATAAATATATTACGTAGACAGCATCAGAAAACATTGCTTTAACATTTTAGCCTCCTGACCTACATCTCTTGATTTTTTTGGCCCTGGGTAGACTGCTTTCTGAGAAAAGATCCCCTAACACAGTCATCTGCAAAGGCACAACATGGTCTAAATAAATCCCTGGGACTTTAAGGGAGCAAATGTGTTAAGGCAGGCATAATATATAAAGAAGATCAGTTGAGGGAAAAATTCAACAAGAGTTAGTAAGGTCATTGTCTTATATTTAAAGTCTTCACTAAGGTTGTCATGAGCTCTTTGTACTATTCCTAGGTCATTCCTACTTCTGAGTCAATACAAGGGAGTTTCTGAGCTTGCTATTTGTGGAACTGAGGGACTCAGCCTGGACAGATTCTTGTGGCAAGCATCTTCATCCATCATGCCCTGATAAGCATGAGGGTCTGCTTTTTTTTTTTGGCCTGAGAGTTTTGTTTTCAGTGTGTGCTATGTGGCCGGGCCGTGAAAGAAAGCAAAATGAGAATCAGGACATGGAAAGACCCTCACTGGAAAAGACCCTGTTGCTGGGAAAGACTGAGGGCAAGAGGAGAAAGGAGCAACAGAGGATGAAATGGTTGGGTGGCATCACCGACTCAATGGACACAAGTTTGAGCAAACTCGGGGAGACAGTGAAAGACAGGAAAGCCCGGTGTGCTGCAGTTCATGGGGTTACAGAGTCAGACATGACTTTGCCACTGAACAACAGCAAATGCCCCCCGATAAGGCTTCCCGGATGGTGCTAGTGCTAAAGAACCTGCCTGTCAATGCAGGAAATGCAGGTTTGATCCCTGAGTCTCGAAGAACCCCCTAGAGGAGGGCATGGCAATCCACTCTAGCATTCTTGCCTGGAGAATCCCATGGACAGAGAAGCCTGGTGGGCTACAGTTCACAGGCTCGCAAAGAGTTGAACACGACTGAAGCGACTTAGCACCCACACAGATGCCCTCTGAAACTGACCATCTTGTGTGCTGGTTGGCCCCGGTGGAGAGAGGAGCGTGCGGCAGACCTTGGATAAAGTGTAGTCAGTAAAATCGCGGCATCCTTGTGTACAAACACAGCACTGCTTCAGTGCCCAAGAGGCCATAATCACTAGGAAGAGGGCAGAGCAGAGAATGTATGTTCCCTTAACTCTACTACAGACCACAGGATCAGATACATACACAATCATTTATCTGAAAATTAAGTAAATGTTCCACATTCACAAGTTGCTTTTTGATTTTGTTCTGTTTTTGGAGTGGGGAGAATGGGACTAATTTGGACGTTTTGATGAACTACAGAGTGATTGTGCCATACTTTTATTCATATTAATCATTTTTTTCTCTTTATTCTAGAATTGAGGGAGTGTCTTCTCCATCATTTATGTTGAGATTTCTAATTCATTTTCAGTCAAGATACTTTCACTGTTCATTCACTGAAAATGAATTAGAAATTACAAAAATCTATAGATTACTCATTTTCAACCAAATCGTTGTTTGAAATGAATGGTGGTGCTGAGCGGCTTGACTTTTAATGAAATTATATTTTATAAAGTTGGAGTCCATGAAATTGCATTGCATCAATGGCTTGTGGGCAAACTGACTAATGAGGAGTCACTGGGAACCCTCAGAGTGGCTCCTGGCAAAGCAAAGAGGGCACTAGTGGATATAGCAGCCAAGTGGTGTTATCACAAATGTCCTGGCAACAGAATAGCGAGGAGAACTCCTCACAGAGAGCACAGCCAAGTTAAGAAAAGGAGAGAGCTTCTTTCTTACTACATGCAGCGAACCCCCAGGGGACTCCTAACAATATCGGAGGCAGTCTACACGCATGCTCAGTCTCTCAGTCTCGTCTGACTTTCCAACCTCATGGACTGTGGCCCGCCAGGCTCCTCTGTCCATGGGATTCTCCAGGCAAGAATATTGGAGGGGGTTGCCATTTCCTCCTCCAGGGAATCTTCCCAACCCAGGGATTGAATCCGAATCTCCTGCATCTCTTGCATTGGCAGGCAGATTCTTTACCACTGAGCAGCCTGGGAATCCTCTACATTGAAGAAAGTGATCTTATTTATTTTTTTTTTCCTTCTTCCATGATTTGGCAAGTATTCTAGGCAAGGTTGTAATATGATCTGCAGGGCCCATGCAAAATAAAAATGCAGAGCCTTTTTTCAAATAGAAAAAACTACTGCTAAAGGTACTAAAATTGAAAGTTTCCCCTTTTTCTGTAGTTTCTCAATTTGTCATAGTATGTTTTATTTGCTATTTAATTTCATTCTAAGTAACAAAAAAATCAAATTTAGCATTCTTAGCATGAATTATTACCGTTCTCCCTTGTACTGTACAATGTCATTTTAAAATGCAAATATAAGAATTTATAAAAAAGGCTGAGCACTGAAGAATTGAGGCCTTCAAACTATGGTGCTGGAGAAGACTCTTGAGAGTCCTTTGGACAGCAAGGAAATCAAACCAGTCAATCCTAAAGGAAATCAACTCTGAATATTCATTGGAAGGACTGATGCTGAAACTGAAGTTCCAATACTTTGCACACCTGATCCAAAGAGCCGACTCATTAGAAAAGACCTTAATGCTGGGAAAGATTGAAGGCAGGAGGGGAAGGGGATGACAGAGGATGAGCTGGTTGGATGGCATCATCAACTCAATGGACATGAGTTTGAGCAATCTCTGGGAGATGATGAAGGATGGGGAAGTCTGGCGTACTGCAGTCCATGGGGTCACAAAGAGTCAGACACTACTGAGCGACTGAACACAACCATTGTGCAAAAGCACTATGAAGTCAGCAGAAACTCTATGTTGAATTTTTATCTTTTCCTGGCTAGTAATACGCAGTCTGATACTCTCTTATGATGCCAGGCAGGTCAGTCAGCCACTGTTCCTGGCCAGCTGGGTAAGGCTGAGGATAAATAAGTAATACACTTTTAACTATTCTGTACTCATACAGCCATTCTGTTCTTCACTTTCAATATAGTAATTAATAAACCACATCAGATATTCAACATTTTATTATAAATAAGGCTGTATGTTATATCATTTTGCTCAACTGTAGGTGAATGTGAAAGTTTGAGCACATTTAAGGTAAGCTATGCTAAGCCACATTGTTTGCTAGGTTAGGGGAATTAAATGCATTTTCAATATAGGATATTCTCAATTTACCATGGGTTTTTTAGGACATAATCTTGTCATAAAGATCTTACTGATACATGCATCAACAAGCCTGAATCTCAAAAATATTATGTTGAGCAAATGAAGATACAAACAAAAGAACAGGTACTATATGATTCCATTTTAATAAGATTTCTAGAACAGACAAAGCTAGTCTATGATAATAGATATTGCAATACTCGTTCCTCAGGAGAGGTTGAGGAATGTCTGGAAAATGTCTTGAGGATACTTTCTGGAGGTGCTGGAAATTTCTATGTGTTGATTGGAGTGTGGGTTATATATGTATATCCTTTTGTCAAAACTGGTCGAACTCTGAATCTCTGAGTTTCACTCTATATAAATAATACCTTAGTAAAAAATAAATTACTTTCTGTTTCCTTCCTCCAAATTTGGTTTTCCTTGCAGATTTTTCTTCTAAGAAAATTTTAAGATCAGATTTGTCAAATGCCACAAGGGTTATGTTGGGATTGAAGTGGAAAAGCATTCACCTTGTGCCTTCATAAAGGGGAAGAGTCATTCTTATTATATTAAGCTATTCCAATGATTATTTTCTAACCATTAAGACTTTTCTTAGCTTAAATTCTTTAAAGTTATCTCTAAGAGAATTTTCACATTGCTATTACATTTATTTGTAAGTTATTTAGATCGGCTTCAGTTCAGTTCAGTTCAGTCGCTCAGTCGTGTCCCACTCTTTGCGACACCATGAATCACAGCACTCCAGGCCTCCCTGTCCATCACCAACTCCCAGAGTTCACTCAAACACATGTCCATCGAGTCAGTGATGCCATCCAGCCATCTCATCCTCTGTCGTCCCCTTCTCCTCCTGCCCCTAATCCCTCCTAGCATCAGAGTCTTTCCCAATGAGTCAACTCTTATCTTAATGTATAAATTGATTTCCACCATCTGATTTTCTTATTATTACTAGAAAGCAAAAAAAAATAAAAATATTTTAAAATATCTGAGCACCTTATTGAATTCTAGTATTAGTTCTGATAGCTTTTTAACTGGTTCTGTACATAGTAAATTTTGATATCCACAAATAATTTTTCTAGTATAGTATTTTCTTTTTCATGTTATTGTATTTACTAGAATATAACATTAAATAGTCCAATATTATTTAATAAATAACAGTGGTATGAGATGACACTCCTGTTTATGAGACTATTTTTATTATTTCACTATTAAGACATTTGATCTGAGAACATAATAAACATATGTTGGGTTTAAGAAATTTCCTTCAATATCTGGGAAGATTTGGAGGGTTTTTCATCAGTTTAATTTAAAAGGATGATAAATTTTATCAAGACTTTTGGGTAACTATTAGGATGCTCATATTTTTGTTTGCTTCTTTAAATATTAGTGAAGTTATCTACATTAACGAATATATCAATATTTTAACATTTTGAATACTAAATCTGTACTTGTTGGTAATATATTAGTCTTTTCATATGTTGGCGACTTCTCTTTGTGAATATTTTATTTAGGAATTTTCCATTGATTTTCATAGTTTAGATTGCTGTTTGATTTCCAAATTTTATCTCAAACCATGTCTGGCTTTGACATCAGGGCTATGTATGTCCTCAACTGATTATGGGATGCTGCCAATTTTTATCTATTTTTGAAAGAGTCAAAATATTGGAAGAATATCTGGCATATCTTGTCTGTAAAATTATCTGAATATTATATTTTTCTTAGAATTTACCTCCTTCATCAATTTCCCCCATGATCATTAATCTATATAGTTTATTTTACTCTTCTTATCTATATATTTTTAGGGAATACTTCATTTCATCTACTTTTTCAAATCTGTTGGAATATAGCTGCAAGTATGACTGTGTCTTTTTTTTTTTAATTTATAATGGTACTATTATTTTTCCCTTTTGTTCCAGAAAGTCTTGCAAAGATTAACACAATTTACTTGTCTTTCTGCAGAGCTTTTTAGTTTTATTGATCAGACCTATGTTTATTTTGTTCTTATCTTATAAAATTCTGTTTTTAACCCAATTACATGTTTCCTTCTGACTTTTCTTTTTACTTTCATTTGTTTTAAATGAAAGTCTCAGTCATAAATTTTCAGTCTATTTTAATCGAGAAAATAATTATTTAAAGATTACAAATTTCATCTTAAATACTGCTTTGGTTATATTCCATGGGTTTTATTAAAAATCACTCTTTTTTTAACTTGATATCTTGACTTCTTGATATCAAGAGTTCTTGGGAAGATTATTTTTAAGAGACTGGATGAAGAAGTCTTTAATCACTTTATTATTAAAATATATGTTTATTATACTATGGTCACAAAATGTGAATTTTATGATTCAGAACTGAAGGATTTAGATTGTCTTTTTGATGTAGAGTATGTGAAGAGTTTCTCTGACTGTCTCACCATGTTTGAAAAGATGTATATTACCTATTTTTGAGAAATATATACATCTATATGTTTGCTACTTAAGCTATTCAAATACTTTATATTTTATATCATTTCTTTTTTTGTTTTTTTAAAATCTGAAAAATTAATGCTGTTAAAGTGCTGCACTCGATAGGTCAGCAAATATGGAGAACTCAGGAGTGGCCACAAGACTGGAAAAGGTGAGTTTTCATTCCAATCCCAAAGAAGGGCAATGCCAAAGAATGTTGAAACTGCTTTACAATTGTGCTCATTTTGCAAGCTAATATTCAAAATCATTCAAGCTAGGCTTCAGCAGTATGTGAACCAAGAACCTCCAGATGTACAAGTTGGGTTTAGAAAATGCAGAGGAACCAGAGATCAAATTGCTAACATTAGTTGAATTATAGAGGAAGCAAAGGAATCCTAGAAAATCATCTACTTCTGCTTTATTGACTACTGTGGATCACAACAAACTGTGGAAAATTCTTAAAGAGAAGAGAATACCAGACCACCTTACCTATCTTCTCAGGAACCTGTATGCAGGTGAAAAAGCAACAGTTAGAATTGGATATGGAAAAATGGACTAGTTCAAAACTGGAAAAAGAATACATAGAGACTGTGCATTGTCATCCTGCTTATTTAACTTATATGCAGAGTACATCATGCAGAATTCTGGGCTGGATTAATCACAAGATGGAATCAAGATTACTGGGAGAAACAGTAACAACCTCAGATATGTGATGATATCACTTTAATGGCCAAAAGCAAAGAGGAACTAAAGAGTCTCTTGATGAAGGTGAAAAAGGAGAGTAAAAAAGCTGGCTTGAAACTCAAAATTAAAAAAAAAAAAAAAAAAAAGGTAAGACCATGTCATCTGGTCCCATTACCTCATGGCAAATATATGAAGAAAAAGTGGAAACAGTGATAGATTTTCTTTTCTTGGGTTCCAAAATCACTGCAGATGGTGACTGCAGCCACAAAATTAAAAGAGTCTTGTTCTTTGGAAAAAAATGTTATGACAAACCTAAACAGGATATTAAAAAGCAGAGACATCACTTTGCCAACAAAGACACACACAGTCAAAGCCATGGTTTTTCCAGTAGCCATGGACTGATGTAAGCGTTGGGCCATAAAGAAGGCTGAGCACTGAAAAATTAATGCTTTTGAAGTGTCATGCTAGAAAATAGTCTGGAGAGTCACTTGGGCAGAAGGAAGATCAAACTAGTCAATCCTCAAGGAAATCAACCCTGAATATTTTTTGGAAGGACTGATGCTGAAGCTGAAGCTCCAATACTTGGGCCACCTAATGAGCCAATTCATTGGAAAAGACCCTGATGCTGGGAAAAATTGAGGCAAGAGGAGAAGGGGATAACAGAGGATAAGACCAACCGTCTTATGGCATCATCGGCTGAATGGACATGAGTTTGAGCAAACTCCAGGAGACAGTGAAGGACAGAGAAGCCTGGCATGCTGCAGTCTATGGGGTCTCAAGAGTTGGACACAACTTTGCAACTGAACAACAAACAACAGCAAGTTAAGAGAAAAGTGCTAAAGTCTCTTGCAATGATTTTGAATTTATGAAGTTCTTCTTAAGTTTCTAGTAGTTTTGAATTCTTATATTTCAAAGCTGTTAACAAAGCTTTGGCTATGTATTCTTGATTGATTTTTAACTCTTATTAATACAAAATATGGTTTTCATTTGAATTTTTCTGGTGTTCCAGTTCTTCTTTCTTCATTTTGTATTTCCCTAACACGATTTTTGCAACTGTTTTCAAATATTCCACATTATTGGATTTTAGAAATATCTCTTTAAATGATCACATATTGTATTTATTCTGTTACCTAATTACTGTAAAAAGAACAATCAACATGAGAAGGGCAGGCTGGGTCTTTTCTCCATATAGAAATGAGGCAGATAAGAGCTGAAGAACAGAAATATGTTAAATTTAAGTGAGAGAAAAGGCAAGGCCAAAATTATCGGTGAACAGTCAGCTCCACAGCTGTGTATGTGGCACAGACCAAGGGCTCCTAAGAAGACATCGCCTGGGCCAGAAAAGCCTAGTCTCACTTCCTTTCCCCAAGAATAGGGGGTCCATCGTGCTAACAGTAGGGCCAAGCCTTAGGATCTACAACAGAGGCAAAGTATTGGGGAGTCGCCTGGCAGCTGTTTCCTGCTGATGCTATGGAAGGCCCTCTTTGCTTGGAGCTCCTGGGAAAGCAATGCCAAGAAAGGGCTCCTTCCAGCACTGAATGGGCTGACCACTGTACCAATCAGAGTCACTGCAAGTCTCCATAGTGATGGGTCCTGAGGCTCTGAAACTTACATCCTGCCCAGTGTGATCCTCTCCATCCAATCCCTTTTGTGTTTCCCCCATGCTTATACTACTACCTGTGCAAGAACCAAACACCACTTTTGGTTTTCAAGCCTTTTTGCAGGAAAAAAAACCCTGAGGGATAACAAGGGTTGTAGCAATTGACCAGATTGCTGGCCCAAATTACTAGGAATGAGATGAAACTCTGTCTTGCTACCTCTGGAGGCAAACATCTGAAGCTCTCCTCACTGCACTTGCCATTGGCACTGAGATGTGTGAACACAAGTAACTGAAATCTTTGGCTTTGCAACAGTTGTTTCTGGCCACTTTAGGCTTTAGACTAAGTGCCAGACAAAGTGCTGAATGCTAATTGTGGAAATGACAGTCGTGCAAATGAAGAAACAGATTAGGACAGTATATACGCTGTAATGACCATTTCTTCTCTTCATTTCTATAGCCATCACTCTTGGATCTGTAGGGCTGGACCCCATTGCCCAATGGTAGACTTTGGACAGGATGCAATAACATCCCCAAATTTTGAAGTTATCTTTCCATCAGGTTTAAAGAAACCTCTCTTATTTTAGTCTTGCTACAATAGAGGTCGAAGCAGAAATGATGAGATGGAGGTGACGATTGGTCCAAATTTTGGCGGCCAGGAGAAGGCACTTGTAATGCCAACCTTATTAATATTATGTCAGGAGTCTCCTAGCAGTGTTCAAAATTACCATTACTTGCGTTCTTGTATCTATAAACAATTTTTAAGTTTGGATTTATTTCACCATATAAAGGAGACATTTATCAAAAGGAGCTTGTAATTATGACCAGAAATGAGCTCCCAAAAATTGGTTAAGAAATTAATCACAAATCACAGGTACAAACTTCTTCATTTTTTTTTTCCTAGTCGTGTTTAGTTGTTTGGGTTTGATTTGCAGGAGAATGGGATTGCTTCTGCTTCAAATTGAGTTATTTTCCATATTTTTCTCATTTGATATGATCTTGGGAAAAAACACAGATATCCCTTAAGAGAGACAAACAATTCACGTCATGAAAATGGGCTGCATAAAACTGTAATAAATACATATTCAAGGGCATAAATATGTAGTAACACATTGCAACTCAAAATCAAATATGTGGTAGGATTTCCCCAAGGGAGAGAATCAGGCTGCATCAAAAGCAATTTACCCTTTTCCTGAAAGCCCCAAACGTCCCACATTCTCAATTCACACATCCTGCCGTCTGGACCACTTTTGACATTAAGAATTGGTAATATTTTCATGTGTTCTTGCTTTCTGATCATGGTGTCGCTCTTAGGCAGATGAGGTACAAATCTGTATCTCTTAGAGTAACAGCTATTGCCTCGCTTTCTCTAAATGCCCAAGAGAGTAATTTTCTTTTTCCTTCTCAATATGTACAGAATAGATTTTCATCTCCCATGCCAAATGAAGTTTCATCTTTCTGTCCACAGTGACAATTGCAAGAAAGCTAGCTTGTTTTTTTTTGTGCTTTCCTCAAATATAAATCTTGTCATCACCTGTGCTATAGTCCACCACCTATACTATAACTCATACAACAACACAATTCTTTTGCCATAACTCCATGTTAAAAGCTCCAATCTTTCCATTAAACACCAACATCTAACCCATGGCAGTTTTTAGCTGAGAGTGAGTGAAGAGCACAAGAGGCTTCCCAGGTGGCTCAAGGGGTAAAGAACCCACTTGCCTATGCAGGAGACATAAGAGAGGCAGGTCTGATCCCTAGATTGGGAAGATCCCCTGAAGGAGGGCATGGCAACCCACTCCAGTATTCTTGCCTGGAGAATCCCGTGGACAGAAGAGCCTGGCAGGCTACAGGCTATAGAGTCGCAAAGAGTCGGACACGACTGAAATGACTTAGCACGCATGAAGAGAGCAAAGCACAGAAACGAGGCAGAGAGCTGTGGTCTCCATCCCAGGAGTATCTTTCTGAGTGTACAGTCTTAAGTTGAACCTGCATTGTTTGGTATTCCAGCTTCTACCATAATCACAACTTCCCAGATTCCAACTAAGCTAAGTGAGAAGTGTTTTCTTTTCCCACCTGGAAAGTGAAGGTAAAGTGAATAGCTGATTCAAAAGCCCCATCTCGCTTGCTGAGTCATAGAGTTGTTCTGATGATGGAAAAGGAAATGTAAGCTAGACTCTTAACACCTTATTAACCAGGGAATTTTTGCAGAAACTAATGCCTGTGGCTGGCAATTTATGTAAAGGAATATTGAAGTGTCTCTGGTCAATAATGTTTGGGTAACAAAATATATATTAATAGATATTAGATGTATTAATATGTCTCTGATACAGTGAACAGAGTACCATATAACCATTAGCACTCTTATTATTACCATTATTGCTATTGTTATTGCTGTTATTATTATTCCATAGCTGTCTTGAGATAATAGACTTTATTCATTTATTTAGCTCCTTTTTGTTTCATTCTGTTGCATTCTAACCTTTAAAAGTTTGGGCTAATTTTCCTTTCCTTTTAAACTTCTGGGGGGAATGGGGAGAAGGATCCTTTAAAAAGTTAGCTGGATGTCCTGTTTCATCAGATCCAACAAAATCATGTCATAATTTCAGTTTCTCTACATCTCATCATTCCTTATGAAATCAGCCTTATCTCTTCACTTGGAAAGTATTCATCAGTGTGTTCAAATCATGACAGATGGATGGATGCTGCAAATAGCTTTAATTTGATCTTAAATATTTTCTCAAGGAAATGAAGCAGAGAAAAAAGCAGTAAAAGTAATCAGTAAGTGGAATAATACCCCCTAAAAATTTTCTGTTGTTTAAGTAACAAAGAGGGCTAACCTTCCAATTTGTTGAGGAGAGATGGTTGTTGAAGAAATGGTTAACAAACTGATAGAAGAGTAATCTGGTGGTGGCCAGAATAAAGTTTACCACTTACAGATAGGATTCATCACACTTTTACCTTTTTGAACAAAGTAATAACCATGCAGCAAACTGAAGTACAGTCTATCTGATCTTTGTATTATTTAACATAGACACTGAATAGTTATGGTAGTCAATTGCCAGTCTTGTATAGCTTAATAGCATCATCTTTAAATTCAGAAAGCTTTAGATTCTATAACTTCATCTAACTATTGTCTTCATCATTTACTAGCAAATCTTGGACAAGATATTTAACCTCTCTATGCCTTAGTTTCCTTATCTGTAAAACAAAGATAATACAATTTATCTTATAAGGCTGACTTGAGAATAAAATAGAATAATGAATATAAATTAGTCCAGTATAAAAAATAAATATTATCCATTATTCGACTAAGGTTCTTTTTCAGTTTTATGAAAATAGTTATATATATTATGGTATGAAATCACTAGTTCTCAGGCTAAAATTTTCTTCTGTTCAGTTCAGTGCAGTCCGACTCTTTGCAACCCCATGCACTGCAGCACGCCAGGCTTCCCTCTCCTTTACCAACTTCTGGAGCTTATTCAAACTCATGTCCATCGAGTAGGTGATGCCATCCAACCATCTCATCCTCTGTCGTCCCCTTCTCCTCCCGCCTTCAATCTTTCCCAGCATGAGGGTCTTTTCAAATGAGTCAGTTCTTCACATCAAGTGGCCAAAGTATTGGAGTTTCAGCTTCAGCATCATGGACTGATTGGATCTCCTTGCTGTCCAAGGAACTCTCAAGAATCTCTAAAATTTTCTTAAATCTACAAAAATAAAGAACTGTGTAAACATAAAATGATATAAACCTGTAAGAAAAAGTCCATCAAAGAGATTTGAACATGGTCTTCTCTATTTTTTAAATTAGATTTCAATTGGTGATGAGTTCATCATGCTCCTCAAATCATGATCCCCTGAGAACTTAGAAGATCCTCTTTTGTCTAATTTCATTATTTCTCCACCGGTGTCTCCAACTGATTTCCAAGACCTTCCATTAATTTCTTGGGTACATCAACGTACATCAAGCTGCTTTCTATTTTTCTTAATCTTCATAATAAAGTAGATTGGTCATTTAAAATTTTTTCAGGTTAACTTTAACTTAGTAATTTATGAAAACCTCTGCTCCAATGTCAGTATGAAGAGATTTTAAAAAGGAAAGAAAAAAAGAAAAGAAAGCAGTTTGCACTATTATTGATTCAGAACAAATGCAGGGCAACTATAATATAACATGAAAACTACAACAAGGAGAGGCAAGTGTTCTTTCACATCTCTGTCCATTCTTTTACTTTTTTTTTCATAGTTTCTCCTTTTATCCCTTTTTAAATATCAAGTTTCACTCTTTTTACTTTATATTCTCTCCCAAAATGGATTCAGTCATTACTTACTTTTACTTACTTTCAAGAATCTTTTGACTTCTGTGTTTTTTTCTTCTTTTTTTGGCTCACAGCAGTCATCTAAACTCATATATAAAACCACCTACTTAATTAAGATCTTGTTTGAAGATCTCAGGACCAGTTTTTCAGGCATTTCTTAGAACAGGCATTACCTGTAACCTGTGCGGTCACAATGATCTTATGCTTGTTTGATTCTGCTGTCTTTGTCTTGAAATTTAAACAAGAGCCCCACAGATGATATAGCCAGTCCTATTCTTAATGTTAAATATGACATGCCCACATCAACTTTATCCCCCAAACTTCTCCATTTCCAGTGTTCCTTGGATCAGTAAAAAGTAGCTTTTCACACAGCTGTTCTTGCCAGAGACAAATACTTCCAGAACCCTGTCTGTCCCTCATACCCTCATAGACTATCTTCAAGGATTATGAATTTCACTTCCTAGGCATCTTCAGACAACTATTTCTTTCTAATCTATTTCCGACCACCTACATCAAATGACCATTTTCTCCTGTCTGCCCTACTGCAGAACTCCAGTTTTCCTCCTTTATTTCCTCTGCCCTGTGTCTCTCCACAGGTGTAGTGGTGACTGGTCCTCTACTACCAAGAGACTTATAATCTACATGGAATGTAGAAGGGAAAAGAGACTAAAATGAGTTAGACTGAAAAAGCACTTTAGAACCACAATTAAATAATATTCTCTAGGGTTTTTCCAGTGGTCATGTGTGGATGTGAGTGAGAGTTGGACTGTGAAGAAAGCTGAGCACCGAAGAATTGATGCTTTTGAATTGTGGTGTTGGAGAAGACTCTTGCAATTCCCTTGGACTGCAAGGAGATCCAACCAGTCCATCCTAAAGGAGATCAGTCCTGGGTGTTCTTTGGAAGGAATGATGCTAAAGCTGAAACTCCAGTACTTTGGCTACCTCATGTGAACAGTTGACTCATTGGAGAAAACTGATGCTGAGAGGGATTGGGGGCAGGAGCAAAAGGGGACGACAGAGGATGAGATGGCTGGATGGCATCACTGACTCGATGGACGTGAGTTTGAGTGAACTCCGGGAGATGGTGATAGACAGGGAGGCCTGGCATGCTGCGATTCATGGGGGTCGCAAAGAGTCAGACATGACTGAGCGACTGACTGAGGACCTGAAAGAAAGACATCTCTAATAATGAGAGGTTAGGTTAGGGAGGATATTCATTTTGACATAATTATGTTGGAGACATAGGATCGATCCCTGAATGGGGAAGATCCCCTGGATAAGGGAATGGCTACCCACTCTAGTATTCGTTCCTAGAGAATTCCAAGGACAGAGGAGCCTGGCAGGCTACAGTCCCTGGGGTTGCAAAGAGTCAGATATGACCGAGTGACTCACTCACACACACACAGACACACACACGTATTAATTATAAGAGATATCGTAGGGACTTCCCTGGTGATCCAATGGTTAAGACTTCACCTTTCAATTCAGGGGTTCAGGTTCAATCCCTTTTTAGGGAACTAAGATCCTACATGACTCACAGCCAAAAAAAACAAAAAGATAAAACAGAAGCAATATTGTAATAAATTTAATAAAGACTTTAAAAATGGTCCACATAAAAAAATATTTTTTTCCTCAAGGAAAAAGAGCTACGTCTAATCAAAATTTTCTTTTGGTAATTAATTTTGCAGACCCAATACCATTTGGTAATATTGCTCCTTTCTCTACTTTTTTCCCCTATAATGCATCCTTAGGTCATTGTAAGACTTTTCTAAAACATAGATTATGCCTCTCTCCTGCTTAAATGCTCCCCAGTGAATACATATCTTAAGTCCATTCTGTTTAGAGCATTGTTTGTGGCTTTTGACCAACTAATTCTAGCCTCCTTTCTAGCCTCATTCCTAACTCCTTGTCTGTCCCTCCTTGCATACTTCTGACTATCCACTACAATGACTGAAGAATGTCCTGGCCCTTTTCATGGGCCACACTTCGGGGGCTATTCTTCAGCCTGGAATGTCCTTCATACTTTTCACCATCTGGCAAGCACCTATTGTCATTTAAATTCTTATTCTTATGCCCTATTATCTCTGTGCTTTACTCCTAGCCACCCCTCAACTGTTCAATTTCCTACCCCAGGAAATAAATTTCTCCATTAATTATTTAACTAGGACTATTATAGTATTTACTATACTATATATACAAAGGTCTGTCTAGTCAAGGCTATGGTTTCTCCAGTGGTCATGTATGGATGTGAGAGTTGGACTGTGAAGAAAGCTGAGTGCTGAAGAATTGATGCTTTTGAACTGTGGTGTTGGAGAAGACTCTTGAGGATCCCTTGGACTGCAAGGAGATCCAACCAGTCCATTCTGAAGGAGATCAGCCCTGGGATTTCTTTGGAGGGAATGATGCTGAAGCTGAAACTCCAGTCCTTTGGCCACCTCATGTGAAGAGTTGACTCATTGGAAAAGACTCTGATGCTGGGAGGGATTGGGGGCAGGAGGAGAAGGGGATGACAGAGGATGAGATGGCTGGATGGCATCACTGACTCGATGGACGTGAGTCTGGGTGAACTCCGGGAGTTGGTGATGGACAGGGAGGCCTGGTGTGCTGCGATTCATGGGGTTGCAGAATAGGACACGACTGAGCGACTGAACGGAACTGAACTGATATTGTCAATTTCAAAATGCACTTTTTCTACATTTACTATCTCTGAAATCAGTATTATTTTATACAGACAAAAATGTTATTATTTGACATAATTTACTTCTCTCTTTTTGGTGGGGGTGGGAAAGCAGTGAGGGCTACTTTGTACAGTCTGTGGGATCTTAGTTCCTGAACCAGGAATTGAATCTGTGCCCTCAGCTGGAATCCTAACCATTGGACCACCAGGAGATTCTCCATGATTTATTTCTTAGCATCGTATAAAATAATGGTACATCTTAAAACTGATGAAATCTTAAATTAGATGAAATAGGATAGTTCTTTATGAATATGACTGTCCTTCCCTTGTAGCTCAGTTGGTCAAGAATCTGCCTGCAATGCAGGAGACCCAGGTTTGATTTCTGGGTCAGAAAGATCCCCTGGAGAAGGAAATGGCAACCCACTCCAGTATACTTGCCTGGAGAATCCCATGGACAGAGGAGCCTGACAGGCTACAGTCCATGGGCTCACAAGAGTCAGACACGACTTAGCGACTAAACCACCACCACCACCTCCTTCTAGACTGTGAATGGCCTGTGTATGCTAATTTCAAAAAGCTACAGTAGATATGCAGCCCATAAATTAAAAAAGTGTTTACTTGAGTAGATGGTGTATATACTAAAGCACAGAAGATATGAGAAACATTAAAAGACAAATAAATGTGACAAATTCTAAGTAAGTTCTATAGATTGTACCAATGTCACTTTCCCAGCTTTGATATTATTGTTTAGTCACTAAGTCGTGTCTGACTCTTTTTAACCCCATGGACTGCAGCCCATGAGGCTTTTCTGTCCATGGGATTTCCCAGGCAAGAATATTGCAGTGGGTTGCCAGTTCCTTCTTCAGGGAATCTTTCTGACCCAGGAATCGAACCTATGTCTCCTGCATCGTCAGGCAGATTCTTTACCTCTGAGCCACCAGGGAAGTCCTAGCTTTGATATTACACTATAGTTTTGTAAGATGTTATCATTAGGAGAAATATGAATAACGGTACATGGGATCTAGCCATACTACATTTTATAACTTCCTATGAATCCAGAATTATTTATAATCTCAAGCCTTTTGTTAAGAATAAATTCACAGAAATCCATTGAAAGACAATATAGATTTGACATCATTGTAGACTGAAATCAGAATGGCACGTAAGTGCTCAATAATTAGTTGCTATTGCAATTTTACTTATTTTGACTTGCTCTTGATCTCTCAAAATTACCTTATTCATGTAACTATTGAATATCCAATATACACAGTCTGTGTAACCATTACAACGCCAAACCTCACCTAAAGTCCAAACCTTCCCCAGTCTTAAGCCTGCAGTAAAGAGGATGGATGACTTCTTTTTTATTTACTAAGCTTCTACTCACATCCCTTGTGTTCCTTTCTCCCCACGATGCATCTAGATTTTCTAAGCTGGTGAAAAGTAGAAAAGGGAAAGGCAAAGCACAAAAGGCAGGAACAAAGCTTTTACTTGACTGGTGACCTGGTAAACAGACAATGGATCCTTCTGGGATTGGAGACTGTTAAAGCCAATGCTCACTAGAATCTACAAATGGACTGCTGCTGCTGCTGCTGCTAAGTCACTTCAGTCATGTCCGACTCTGTGTGAACCCATAGACTGCAGCCCACCAGGCTCCGCCGTCCCTGGGATTCTCCAGGCAAGAACACTGGAGTGGGTTGCCATTTCCTTCTCCAATGCATGAAAGTGAAAAGTGAAAGTGAAGTCACTGAGTCTTGTCCGACTCTTAGTGACCCCATGGACTGCAGCCTTCCAGGCTCCTCCGTCCATGGGATTTTCTAGGCTAGAGTACTGGAGTGGGTTGCCATTGCCTTCTCCAACAAATGGACTAACTCTTTTCTTCATGGGAATCCTTGTGTATTTCCCATATGTGGAAGCTTCCTGGTGGCTCTCTTGGCAAAATGTCTGCTGAAATTAGCCCTCAGTCCAGCCCAGTCTCTCTCTCTACTTAGCAGCCTCAGTTTTCCATGACAGCCTCTTGCCTTTGAGGTTTTAGTAGGGTCAACACCAGCATCCAACATCAGCATCATTATCAATCTCTCTGACTATCTTCTCAAAGCCCTGCTTACCACAAGACCGGGGATAAGGGAGAAGAGGCCCTTCCTTGTCCATGATGGAGATAAGAAAATGGAGAAAATGCCATACCAGTTAAACATTTTCCGAAGTTAGCAAACTCTCTACTTTCCAGCCTTGAGGCTTTCATATGTTTGAAGTGGCTTCTGGCTGAAAGAAAAAAGAAAAAGAAAGAAAATGAAAGTTGCTCAGTCCTGTCCAACTCTTTGAGACCCCGTGGACTAACAGACCATGGAATTCTCCAGGCCAGAATACTGGAGTGGGTAGCCTTTCCCTTCTCCAGGGGATATTCCCAACCCAGGTCTCCCACATTGTGGGCGGATTCTTTACCAGTGAGCCATCAGGGAAGTCCAAGAATATTGGAGTGGGTAGACTATCCCTTCTCCAGGGTATCTTCCTGACCCTGAGATCTAACTGGGGTCTCCTGCATTGCAGGCAGACTCTTTACCAGGGCTTTGGCTGCTGGCTGAGGCTTGTAAAACTAGTGGTCCCCCTGCTCCTTTGCAAGTTCTGTGCTGTTCCACTTTACCTGACATCCATGGTATTGGGGCTTTTGCCAAATGGAGGTAGAAACACTGCCACATTTAACAAACATCTCATCAATCCATCCAATGAAAAATTCATCCAATGAGAAAAGAGGTTAAAGCTTTGGATATAAAGAAATCCTACTGCTAATAGCAATATCTTTTCCAAACAAGTGATTTCTTTCTAAGTAATCAGGAACTTTTAAAAATCAAAATCTTTAAGTTTGTCTCCAAACCATGTCATGTATTTAGGACACAATTATTTTAATACGTATTCAACAATGTCTATATCCTTATGTTCAAACAGAATATAAGGAGTGAGGAAATTTATTTTGAAAATTAAATAAAATTGCATCATATGGTATTAACAATAAATATGCACATGCTAATATAACTGATTTTTATGCTTTAGCTGATATTCCACCTTTTAAACATTTTTATTAAAGAGAATATGGCCTCAATTATAATACTTCTATCAGTATTTTAAAGCTTGAGATATAAACATTAAACCTACTTTGAAAACATGTAAAACAAAATCTATGCGTATTTGTGGACAAGTTTCATATCTAATTCTGCAAAGCTACTAGAGAGTATGTATATGAGTGTGCATGTATATAACCATATTTATACACATTTACACATTCATATACACCTATACATATGTGAGTAGACCCTGCTCCCAATGTATATTGAATTTTAAGATGTCTTTCTGAAGTGGCTTTGTGTACTTTTGATGGTCTTGCTTAATAAGGCATTTAAAAACAAAACAACAAATCTGAATAAAATATCCACACTTTAAAGTCTAAGTCAAAGGCTATACACATGGAAGGCTGAAAAATAACCAGCTTTTAAATTCCGTCCTTTCAACAATACAACTGCACTTTCAAATGTGCTTTGTTGTTTTCTTTTAATTCACTAAAATTAATCTTATAGATGTGGATGCCAGATTTGCATTAATTAAAACTCTACTGTAGAAGCCAGGCTTAATTGCAATCAAATTTGCTTAATTATGCATGGAGAGAGATTCCCAAACGAGAAAGGTTTTAGTAAGGATTTTGGTTTTTTGCATTGACAAAATAAATTGAAATTGTCATTTTTTGTGTTTTATGTAACACTTGTAAATAATTTGTGGAGCACCTTAAGTCTTCTATGTAAAGCAATGTTATTGCTTAAGTAATTATAACAATCTGCATTTTTCATTGTTAATTGTGGGTGTCAGACTCATTAATTTTAATTTACAGACTGTAATGAAATTAAGAAAATTTTATGCTGATCTGCTGAAACTTGTCTTACAGGAAGTTGTTTAATACAACTAAACTTTGAAAAAGTCAAGGCTCATTTTTCTAATACAAATACAACAAATACAATAATCCCACAACAATTTTTCAGTAAAATCTGGCTTGAGGACAAAAACAGGTCAACTTTATGAATAATTTTGGCTTTTAAAAAATCACTTGATCTTTGAAGCACAGCAATAATTAAAGAAATTTAATTTTAACCTATATTTTTGGTTAAAAAAATCTGAAAAAAACTAAGAATATAGTTTCAATTGTATTTCATTTTTTTCTCCCCCATGGGGGATTACGTTATTGAGGAGAATAAGGGATAAGCATAACCAAAAATAAATTTAATCATTCTTAGATCAAAGGATTATTAGCATACTATTTAACTCACATTTCAATGCGGATCATCCATAGTTATTTTAATCTCAAATATCCATAGCCATATATCCATAATTTTAAACATTACACTTGTAATCTCATTTGATTTTTAAATGTGAATTCAAAACAAAGTAATTCATTTAGAGATTAGTAAGGCACACATTTAAAATAAAGTTAATGACAAGGAAAAATGCTCTTTTTGACTTTCATGTTAAGATGTTATGTTTAGCTCTTGAAGCCTATTTAAACTTTAAGTGGTATAATTATTCATATAAAAATATAATGGAAAGAGAAAGTATCTTTCATGCTTATTTAGTAGCAAGTGAACTCTTAGGGAAATTAGCTAAAGAGCCTTCACCTCTATTATTATTCATTCAATTAAAAATTCCCAAACAATTACTATAATTCTGCCTAAAACCAAGCATGAAAGTTTAGTAGTCAAACACACTTAGAAATGTTGAATGTCTCAAGAAGAAAATGACAAAGCAAGATTATTAGATTATTCCATAATTAAGGCTAAACTTTAATTATAGCTCTTTTAAAATCAAGTTATTCTTAAGAGATAAAATAAACCATCATAGAGGTCTTGGCAGTGTATCACTGCATAGCATGCTCTACAACAAGATATTGGTGGGGGGTGGGGGTGGGCGATCAAAATCTTTTCTCATTATTAACTCAGTAGGAGACATACTAGAGATAAGGAATGCTTAGGGAGGATACCAAATACACAGAGAAGTGGGTACCACATACGTAAAATTTTCCCATCACTTTTAAATAATGAGAAAAGAAGACAGTATGGTCCAACGTTTAACAAATTGGTAGTGAAAATTCAGAAAAGCTCTTTTTTATCCAAGACTTCATTTTGAGACCTGCATTTTATTTGTCCCAATTAAAGCTTCAAAATCTGTTCAATTTTGTATTTCTTCACCAGGACATTTGATCACTATTTTATTTACTACATTTTTAATTCTAACCAATTTTTACCAGCTCCTGGGGAACTAAAGGACTCTGCTGCTAAGTCACTTCAGTCGTGTCCGACTCTGTGCGACCCCATAGACGGCAGCCCACCAGGCTCCCCCGTCCATGAGATTCTCCAGGCATGAATACTGGGGTGGGTTGCCATTTCCTTCTCCAATGCATCCACGGGATTTTCCAGGCAAGAGTACTGGAGTGGGGTGCCATTGCCTCAAATAAAGTTTTCTATGATTTTTGGTGCCTGTCTTTAGGATATCAATAAAGAATTTGTTTATTGAGATGCATTTCTATTATCCTGTGGATAAGCAGGATTTAATATTCTATTATTATCTTGAAGCCCAGGTACAGTTATTTACGAATGCACTTACTGAGTTTATTTTCTGAATCTCCTTGGCTCTTTAGGATAATTTGCTCTCTTAATTTTGCTTTTGTCTCTGCTGCGCCTGCTAAGTCGCTTCAGTCATGTCCGACTCTGTGCGACCCCATAGACAGCAGCCCACCAGGCTCCCCCGTCCCTGGGATTCTCCAGGCAAGAACACTGGAGTGGGCTGCCATTTCCTCCTCCAATGCATGAAAGTGAAAAGTGAAAGTGCCTTCTCCAGCTTTTGTCTCTAGTCATGCTTAAATCTTCATCTTTAGTTGGCTCTCTCATTTCTTCACTCTCTTGTCTCCCTTAACACTCACTGTTCCTAATTCCTAAGTACTTTTTCCAGCCGTATTCCTCCCTCCCCCTTTTCTGTCACTCTTTGCTGCCCGTTTCCTCTGTTCCATTCTCTGTCCCATTTCATCGTGTCCTCTCTGCCCCTAGTTTCACCCAGAGATGTTATTACAGTGATTGATTTACACAGTGCAGAACATTCCATAGGTATCATATTGCTATACAACATACACATCCCATACAACAATAAATCTAAAAATAACTAGCAAAAGGAGACATTTAAGTTGAGAGTTAAAAGTGTTAACAGGGTCAACTGGTACAGTTATTGTGTGGACGGTGGTTTCACTACCTTGGAGACAAATGGGCAAGAGCCAATGGAGCTGGGTACTCATGATGAAATTGGTAATAAATCAGACACAGAGTATAAGCATGAATCAGATGACTGTTCTCAAATAAGAGCGAGGCACAGACTTGAAAGAAAAATATGTCATTTCCTTCCCTTTCCCACCATCTCACTTCCATCCGTCTTTTGTCTTTCTTGCTTGATGCCTGTCTTTCTCATTCCTATCCTTATTAAGTTTCCTTTATTATGTAATTTTCTAAGGA
Source organism: Bubalus kerabau (assembly GCF_029407905.1). NCBI lineage: Eukaryota > Metazoa > Chordata > Mammalia > Artiodactyla > Bovidae > Bubalus > Bubalus kerabau. The sequence goes on from NC_073635.1 coordinate 47,590,058, forward strand.
AGTAAGATGCATACCCTAACCTTGAAATACTTATGCTTCTTATTAAATGCAATTTGATGTGTGAAGTACAGATTTCAGTTCTCTAAAGAGTCAGGTGGGTAATGATGAATAACATCTGTATATCTTAAGAAGTGAAAGGCCATTCACAATTCTGAAGTGAACAGACATAACATCCAAAGATAATTTGTAATCTTCATATAGCCTCTAATAAGAGCACTCTATCACTTGCAGGGAGATGTCGCTTTTTTGTTCTCTTCTGTTCCTTGACTCACGTTTATTTCAATTGTTCTTTCAATCATTCAGTAACCACCCTCCACTCAGGGGTAGCCGCAAGTGCCTCTGTGTTAAACCACTTGTGAGACATATTAAGCCTCACAATGGAGGAGAAATATTGATCGTGAGGAACAATAGCACCAGACAGAATAAACTAGCTGTTCTCTTTAATGGGCCTCTCAACTAAGCCCAAAATTCAGGTAAGTTTCTGAGAAGAAGAGGCGCAACAGTAAGTAGAGTTTGCCAACATCTGAGCTTTTCTGTAAGTGCTTAAGATGTTTCTTTTTATCATGGAAAATTTCAAGTAAATGAAAAAGTAAAGATAATAGTAAAAATGAATTCTATGGACCTATCACACAACTTTAGCAATACCAATGTTTCCTCTGTCCCCCATCTTTCCCATTATTAGATCTCAGACATCGAATGTAATAAACCCCAGTGAACCTTTAACCAAATGTCAGTTTGTCTTTGGTTAAAAAAAGGGTTCTTCCAAATGTTTGTGAAAATTAACTAAAATGCTGTGTCATTTCAATTAATGAACAATATTTGTCCACTCTACTTTGTACAAAAATCGCAGCTAACCTCTCTAGTGAGGAGAGTTTAGCTACTCCTTAAAGACTTGAACCAACATTCTTTCTCAGTGTTATCCATGCCCTCCAGCTCCAGACTTATCTGGCGCCTCTCATTTAAAATCTATTCCGAGTTCTTTAGTGGAAATTAATTTGCATTTGTTGGTTTTCTCTGATTTAAAAACAGTTATTATCTAGAACTCTCATCTACTTTTCTCATTTACAATTTCTTTGTTCTTATAGACATATCTCTTTTTTCTTTTTTCTTTATTTTTATTTTAGTCAATTTTAGGAATAAATAGGTAATCTTGTATGCCCCTACTTTAATGTCTAAACCATTTTTACTTGAGAATCAGTACTTAAAGTTGATAGCACATTCTATGTGATGACAGAATTCCGATTAGCGAAGAGAAAAAGACAAAATTATATTAGAAAACAGGGATAAGAAAACACTGCTTATATTAGTATTAGTTTCTCTGTTCTATATCTGGTTTTTTTCTTTATATTAACAAAGCCATATTCACAGTACTATCTCTGTATTTTGATTAATAACACAGCTGCAGTTGGTGGAGAGATGGGACAGAGAGGCATGGTGACTATTATAGGTCCCCTCTGTAGATTTTTTCCTTTCCCAGGAAAATGTCATTGACAAAACATACTGCCCTTTTACTCTATTTATAATGAACAAATGTCTGTCTCAGGAAGATATTAAGTAGAAATCATGTGTTCGTAGTATGAAACCATCAGCAGCATGATGTTGGAGGAAAAGATTTCAACAGAACAAGCTGAGGGTGACCTGTGACTGTATTCAGTTGGGACAGTTGAGTGATCTGTAGAAATAATCTCTTGTCAATGTTCTGATCTGGTTGTATCATGGTTGAATTGTTTGCAAGTAACTTCAGATTTTAAAAGAGGAGAATTAAATGGAAGACTATTGGGCAGCTCATAAAAACAAGGTAAGAATGGAGAACTAGTCTTAGAAGCTACAGGAGCAAGAAATTCTTCCCTGGGAGTCTGGGATGCAGGATCTACTCACCTTCTCTGGTACAGGTCTTGGGAACAGGGGAACCCCAGACATGTCTTCTTGCTGGCATCCCTCTCGGCAAGGTTCTAGGCCTAAGAGTCCCGGTTCCGTTTTCATCAGGTGCCTGCCAGTGCCCATACCAGCCTGAAAAGAAGAAGCATTTGGTTAAAGGCACCTGCATCTCAGAACCTGCCCATCCTACTTGCTTGCCCTGTAGGTTGTCATGGTACTCTGATTACAATGCCACCAAGACTTCACCCCAGAGAATGGCAGTAATTCCCAAAAGGAAACCTGATTGCTGTAAATAAGAAAAATGGCTGCTGAAAAGGTAAAATTTACTCCACACAATTATCTTCTTTTTCTATACAAATCTATTCATTATCTCTACAAAGATGAGAAAATAGCAGACTTTTATGAATAGAGTAAGCCATCAGTAGGGTTATTTTCTGTTTTCTTTAAGCCTCTTCTTTCTTGAACAACTCAATTCTTACTATCTTGCTAAAATATTATTGTCTTGCTCTCCACAATAGTGAACCCTCCTTTGGGTCATCTTTCTCAAAGTTTCTGATCCTCTTCAGTCCTCCCTGAAGCACCCTTCACCCTAGATTTTTCTTCACATTTACCATCAAAAATATGTGATTGTGAACACATGATGCTGTCAAAGCAGTCTATACAAAGTTATATCCTTCTTCACTGTGTTCACTTTTGTAACAAAAAACACAGCATTCAAAATTTCACAGAAAAAAATCCAGCTTAGGATATGTGCTCAAAACTAAGCATTCTCAAGGGTGAATTGAGATTCCTAGTAGCAATAGTACCCCATATTATTTGGGACTTCCCTGGTGACTCAGACGTCTGCTTTACCCTGCAATGCAGGAGACCCAGGTTTGATGCCTGGGTCAGGAAGACCCCCCTGGAGAAGGAAATGGCAACCCACTCCAGTACTCTTGCCTGGAAAATTCTATGGATGGAGGAGCCTGGTAGGCTACAGCCCATGGGGTTGCAAAGAGTCGGACACGACTGAGCGACTTCAATTTCTTTTCTTTTCTTTTCTTATTTGATTGTCAAAACAGCCCAGTCAACTTGGCATTATATTCTCTAATAAATGAATGAAGTAAAATAGGCAGGAAAATGAAACAACTTGCTTAAGAATATGCTAAGAATAAATAAAAGGGCAGGATTCAACTCATTTTTTGAAAATGGGGTTAGTGTATTTTCATCACAAGAGTGAGGAGATGGGTGGGGGAGGAAGAAGTTGGACAAGGTGTGTGGTTTATTCCAGAATCACCACTTGTCTTTATTCCAAACTATGTATTATATTCATTCAGTCAGTCAATACTTACTGAGCCCTAACTATGTTCCAGGTACCATTCTAAGTAGCAGTGGTGTATCAGTAAAAAAAAAAAAAATTAACAAAAATCTTCCCTGGTGGGACCTACCATTCAGTGAGAGAAGATGAATTGAAAAATATGTTTCAGTAGATGGTGATGAGTGTTACTTAAAAAAAAAAAAGAGAGGCACAAGGAATTGTTCAGCTGGTGGTTTGTGTCAGGGTAGCGTTTTAAATAAAGCAGCCCATAGTTACGAAGAGGCAGAACTTGAATCCAGGCCTTTTACCCTGACTATTGCATTTCCTCTGCTCTACCGTGAATCCTGAATTTCTCACACTGCAGCTCTGTTACCTCCAGCGAATTACTCAACCTAACCTGCGTCTCAGTGCTCTGACTTGTAAAATGGAGATAATAATAATATTGATTCACAGGGTTAGTGTGATGATTAGATGAGTTAGTATATGTAATGTGCTTTGGGACAGTTCCTGCTAGCACATAGTAAAAGCCATACAGGTATGAGCCATATTATTGTAAGTAAATAAATAAGGAAAGCAGTCCAAGAAGGCCCCACAGAGAAAGTTGTTATTGTTCAGTCGGTAAGTCGAGTCCAACTTTTTACAGAGGAAATAGCATTGGCTTAATGGCCTGAGATAGTGACATGAGCACTATCCGGGAAACATTGCTCTAGACAGTGAAAACAGCAGGTGCAAAGCCCTGAGCAGGTATGTGGTAACATGTTTGAGTAACAGCAAAATGCTTGTGTGGCAGAATCAAAGTGAGAAATGTGATTGAAACATGTCACCTGCCATATCAGTAAACAAAGGATGCTGCAACCATCAAACCATCAGCCACTACAGCCCTGAAGGAGCTCAGGATGGAGACAAACAGGCTGTCCACCTCCAAGCCAACAGCCACTGCCGCTGTCCCCAGCCATGTGCCCTGAAGGGACTCAGGATGGAGAAAAGCAGGATACTGACCCCAGAAAGACAAGGTGCAGATCAAAGGAGTGATTTCAATGAGCCCAGACTCTTGCATCTTCCCATACTTAGAAAAATGTTAAATTTATTAACTTGAGCTGTCTGGTTTTCTTTCATTAAAAGTAACCTTTTGATGTTCTGACTACTAGGTTTTGTTGCAAAAACTCATATGTGTCCTGGCCTCTCTCTTACCTCTTCAGAGCAGTCCCTCAGAGATATATGAGAGGCTCTCTTCGAGGCTCAAGTCCTCAGCAAGTCTGCCAAATAGAACATAACTCTCAACTTTTAAGCTGTGCATTTTTTTTCAGTCAACAGTAAGTAGAGAGAAAGTATGTGGAGATGGGGTTTGAAATGCAATTCAAACCCCTGGTGGTCCAGTGCCTAAGACTCCACAGTCCCAATGCAGGGGGCCTGGGTTCAATCCCTGATCAAGGAACTAGATCCCGCATGCAACAACTAAGATTTCAAACACCTCAACCAGACATCCTACATGCCACAGCTAAGACCTGGTGAAATGTAACTAGGAACTAGAATATTAAGACTTAGATGCAACATTATAACCATTTTGGCCTTGACACTGGGCAAAATGGAAAATCTTGGAGGAACTTCTCCAACAGTAATGTGACTTGACTTTTTTTAAGGGATCACTGGTTGGAGCAATGGGGCAAGGACAGACTCAGAGATAAAGGTAAGAGCCTACTGAAATCATCCAGCAGGAAGAAGATGGCAACTCAGGTCAGGACAAGAACATAGAAGATGTTGAGAATTGGTCAGATCCGAAAACATACTTTGAAGGCAATGTGGTAGGATTTGCCACTACATGGAATGTGGGATGGAAGAAGAAAGGAGAGATCAAGCATGACTTCATTGAGATGTCGGTGGAGGAGGTTGCAGGGAAAATAGAAATTTGATCATGAAAAGTTAACTCTGAGAATCTTATTACGTGTTCCAAAGTCAGCTGGACTTCAGTGACAAAACTACATTAAAATGTATTTAGAAGTTATTTACATATTGATGGTACTTGAAGCCATGTGCTTAAATGAAATACTAAGAGAAAAGATGGAGTCCAGAGTCTAGTTCTTGGGCAAACTCAGAGCTAAAAGACTAATGTCAGAGAGAAGAGAGGAAACCAGGACCATGTGAAGTCCTGGAAGCCCAGTGAAGAAGTATCCCAATGAAGAAAAGTAATAGTCTTTTTCAGATGCTCCTGATAAGTCAAAGAAGAGTAGAACTAAAAAACTGTCTGTTCAGATTGAGCAGCATTGGCTTCTAGAAGTAAAGTTGGTGTCTGTGTGTTTGGGGTGGGATGTGGCCAGCTCCATTGTTCAAGGGAGGATAAGAAAAGAGAGGCTGGAGAGAAACAATATAGACCATACTTTTAGGGACTTTTATGGTAAAGGTATTCAGAGAAGTATCTTCAAAAGGAAATGGGCTCAAAAGAATGTATATTCTTTTTCAGATTCATTTCCCTTGTAGGTTATTACAAAATTTTAGGTATAATTGTGCTATACAGTATGTCCTTGTTGCTTATGTATTTTATATAGTAATGTACACATATTAATTCCAAACTCCTAATTTATCTCTCCTCCCCTTTCCTCTTTGGTAACTGTAAATTTGTTTTCTGTATCTGTAGAATTGAGTTCACTTGTATCATATATTCAAATGATAATCTCTGGGTCCATCCATTTTACTGCAAACGGCATGATTCCACTTTTTATGGCTGAGTAGTATTCCATTGTGTATGTGGCACCACATCTTCTTTATCCATTCATCTGTCAATGGACATTTAGGCTGCTTCCATGTCTTAACTATTGTAAATAGTGCTACCATGAACCTTGGGGCTCATGTGTCTTTTCAAATTATAGGTACAAGAAACTATTTTAATATAGGAGAAATCACAGCATTTTTGGATGCTGAAGGAAGCAGACAGGAGCAAAGCAAGAGCACTTGCTACAGAAGAGAGATAGGGGAGAATTACTGTGTCAGTGTTTGGGGTGGAAGAGAGCAAACAAGTGGAGGGGAACGTGTTTTTTAAGAGAAAATAGAGTCCAACCATGGTAACAAGAAAGAGGGCAGAGTACAGAGACCTAGATCCAGAGGCAGCTTTGGTGGTGGGCTTTACAGAACTCTCCTTAGGACAGATTCTATTAACTCAAGAGGAACAGGAAGTAGTGTTATTAGTGGACAGATAGGAGTGCTTCCTGGGGAGGGATACATTTCAGTGTGAGATTTCCAGGCTGTTGTTTTTGCTGTGATAGGGGAATCTAGGGTATCTGGGGGGTGGCCAAGGGCAGGTAGAAAGGAAAGTCAGGAGGAGAGTCCAAGCAGTGAGGGTGAAGCTGGCGTCCTCTGCCTTCACTGCCAATTCCCCCTGGATGATTCGTCCCCCGCCCCAGGGCAGCCCCGTACCTGCACCTCAGGAAGACCCTCACAATACAAATGCCCCACTTCGCTTTGCAAGGGTCTGAGTAATTAGCATCAGGTTCGGTCCCTTTTCAAGGTATTAAATGTGTTTCTCTTGTCAATGGTGCTCTCCTTTAAGATGTTTGTGTGGATTGTTCATAACTCAGATTTCTCTCCTCAGAGACCATCCCAGATCACCTGCTAAGGTCTGAATGTTTCTGTCCCCACAAAATTCAGTTGTTGAAATCCAAACTTCCAAAGTTGAGGCTTTTGGAAGGTGCTTAGGTCATGAGGGTGGAACCTTCATGAATGAATTAGCACTTTTATCAAAGACCCCCCTACCCACCCGAGAGCTTTTAAGCACCTTTTACCCTCTGTGAGGAAAAGCAAGAAAGCACTCAATGTGAGCCAGAAAGATGGTTCCTCATCCGATCATGCTAGCTTGGAACAGGATGATCTTGGACTTCCAGCCTCCAAAACTGTGAGACAGATTTCTGTAATTCATAAGCCACCCAGCCTATGGAATTTTTTAGTTGGAGGAAAATTGTTTTACAATATTGTGTTAGTTTCTGCTATACAACAAGAATTAGCTATAACTATACATATATCCCCACCCTCTTGAGCCTCCCTCCCACCCCAACCCCACCTCTCTAGAACACTGAGCTGAGCTCCCTGCATTATTCAGCAGCTTCCCACTAGCTAGCTATTTCACACATGGTAGTGTGTATATGTCAATGCTTCTCTCTCAATTCAACTCACCCTCTCCTTCCCTCCCGTGCCCACAAGTCCATTCTCTATGTCTGTGTCTTTATTCCTGCCCTCCAGATAGGTTCATCAGTACCATTTTTCTAGATTCTACACACATGAATTAATATAGGATAATTGTTTTTCTCTTTCTCACTTACTTCACTCTGTTGGACAGCTTCTAGGCTCATCCACATCACTGCAAATGACCCAATTCCTTTCCTTTTTATCAACCTGGGTATTTTGTGATAGCAGATCAAGTGGACTAAGATATCACTTTGGCTGAAGAGCTCATCCCCCTTATCCATTTGTCACTGTCTAACATGAACATCTTTATTTTCTTCATAAAACTTACTGTCAGAAATTACAATGTGCGTTTCCTTATCAAGTGTCCCTTGTCTGTCTCCTTCCATTATAATATAAACTCTGTCTCAGCAGGAACTGAGTCTTTCTTATTGACTGCTACTCATCCAGCACCAAAAGCAGTCCCTGGCCAACAGTGGATGTTCAATAAATCCTTGCTGAAAAAGACTAATGTACAAATCAGCATTTTTTGTGAAATATTTTTGACAGATGATAGTGTCCAAAAATGGATATTTATCAAATGATCACAACTTTAGAAGTTCTCTTGCTCCATTTTAAACAGATACAAGTGGCAGAACATCCCTGATTATATTAAACTTAGGTGTTCTTCCCCAGCACATCTTCTCACTGGTCTGAGTTCTATCCTTTGACGACATGAAGAATGCATTTAATATCTTGCCCACATCCTTCAGGGACATCACAGCTCCTGTTATTGGGAGGCAGACTCTGCAGTGGAAACTAGGCTACGGAGAGTCTGTGAGGCAGTTCTCTCAAGAACCAACCACCTGCAGAGGAGTGAAGAAAGCAGGGAGAGAACAGGAAGGACATATGGACTGTGATATGGTCACAAGAAAGCCTGGGGGAATCTCATGGAGTGCCCTGAAGCTGGGATGGTCCAGACTTGTCCTACCTTGAGGCAAGGGAAGGAGGACTTTGTATATCACACAGACCAGTCAGATACACAGAAGGCATATGGGCCTGTGAGGTGCCTGTTGCCAATACTCAATCCCCAAGGAGTGAATACTTCAATTCAGAAGGAGAGGACATGATGTCTCATCTTAGTAACCAGTGCACACACACATACACACAGACATACATACACATACCTCGCCTTGTTTTTTGCAGTTTTAATACCCATGAGGATTGGGAGATAGGAAAAATCATATTCTAGGCCTAATTCCATGATTAAGCTGTTTTATTGGGAACAAGTCTCATAATATCTCCAGATCTCAAGTTACTTTTTATGTGCAGACTTAGGACTCCAGTGTTCTTGCCTGGAGAATCCCAGGGATGGGGGAGCCTGGTGGGCTGCCGTCTGTGAGGTCGCACAGAGTCGGACACGACTGAAGTGACTTAGCAGTAGCAGCAGGATGCTAGAGCTTTTCCACAAGGTAATTGCTGATCTTTATTCTTGTTCTAAAACTTCAGGATGGTTTACAATGTTATGAATTCAGTTTATCAACTGCGTGACTTTTGAGTCATTAAAGTTTTGTACCCAGCACCTCCCTGATTGCTCTTCTTTGGACGCACCTTTGTTGAAGCTGAGCACTGGCACTTGATTTCTGTCATCTCTTAATCTTGGGGCTCGTATCAGTTTCCAGTGGTTGCTATAACATATTACCCCAAATGTGGAAGTTTACAACAGTAGAAACTTATTCTCACATTTCTGGAAGCCAGGAGTCCTAAGTCAGCATCACTGAGCTGGAGTCAAGGTATTTGCAGAGCTGTGTTCCTTCCAGAAGCTTGGGGAAAAACCCATAGCTTGTCTTTTCCAGCTTTTAGTGAGGCTGGCACACCATGGCTTGTGGCCACATCCCTCCAATCTACGTCTCTGTCTTCATAGCACCTTCTCCTCTTCTGTCTGTGTTCATCTCCCTCTTCTTATGAGGATATGCATGATTGCATTTAGGGCTCACTCTAATAACAAGGATAATCACTCTATAGCAACATCCTTAACTTAATCACCTCTGCATTGACACCATTTCTTCCACTTTCTTTAGGTCCTATTTTACATAGGACGAAGAACTATGGACAGAGGTTCATGACATTGTACAGGAGGTAGAGATCAAGACCATCCCCAAGGAAAAAAAAATGCAAAAAGGCAAAATGATTGTCTGCGGAGACCTTACAAATAACTGTGAAAAGAAAAGAAGTGAAAGGCAAAGGAGAAAAGGAAAGGTATACCTATTTGGGAGAAGGCAATGGCACCCCACTCCAGTACTCTTGCCTGGAAAATCCCATGGACAGAGGAACCTGATAGGCTGCAGTCCATGGGGTCACTAAGAGTCGGACACGACTGAGCAACTTCACTTTCACTTTTCACTTTCATGCTTTGGAGGAGGCAATGGCAACCCACTCCAGTGTTCTTGCCTGGAGAATGCCAGAGACTGCAGGGTCTGGTGGGCTGCTGTCTATGGGGTCGCACAGGGTCGGACATGACTGAAGGGACTTAGCAGCAGTAGCAGCATACCTATTTGAATGCAGAGTTCCAAAGAATAGCAAGGAGAGATAGGAAAGCCTTCTTCAGTGATCAATGCAAAGAAATAGAGGAAAACAATAGAATGGGAAAGACTAGAGGTCTCTTCAGAGAAGGCAATGGCACCCCACTCCAGTGCTCTTGCCTGGAAAATCCCATGGATGGAGGAGCCTGGTAGGCTGCAGTCCAAGGGGTCGCTAAGATTCGGACACGACTGAGCGACTTCCCTTTCACTTTTCACTTTCATGCATTGGAGAAGGAAATGGCAACCCACTCCAGTGTTCTTGCCTGGAGAATCCCAGGGAATGGGGAGCCTGGTGGGCTTCCGTCTATGGGGTCGCACAGAGTCAGACACGACTTAGCAGCAGCAGCAGTAACAGAGGTCTCTTCAATAAAATTAGAGATACCAAGGGAATATTTCATGCAAAGATGGGCACAATAAAGGACAGAAATGGTATGGACCTAACAGAACCAGAAGATATTAAGAAGAGGTGGCAAGAATACACAGAAGAACTATACAAAAAAGATCTTCATGACCCAGATAATCATGATGATATGATCACTCACCTAGAGTCAGACATCCTGGAATGTGAAGTCAAGTGGGCCTTAGGAAGCATCACTACGAACAAAGCTAGTGGAGGTGATGAAATTCCAGTTGAAGCTATTTCAAATCCTAAAAGATGATGCTGTGAAAGTGCTGCACTCAATATGCCAGCAAATTTGGAAAACACAGCAGTGGCCAAAGGACTGGAAGAGGCCAGTTTTTATTCCAATCCCAAAGAAAGGCAATGCCAAATAATGTTCAAACTATCACACAAGTACACTCATCTCACACGCTAGCAAACTAATGCTCAAAATTCTCCAAGCCAGGCTTCAACAGTACATGAACCGTGAACTTCCAGATGTTCAAACTGGATTTAGAAAAGGCAGAGGAACCAGAGATCAAATTGTCAATACCTGTTGGATAATCAAAAAAACAAGAGAGTTCCAGAAAAACATCTATTTCGGCTTTACTGACTATGCCAAAGCCTTTGACTGTGTGGATCACAATAAATTGTGGAAAATTCTGAAAGAGATGAGAATACCAGAGTACCTAACATGCTTCTTGAGAAATCTGTATGTAGGTCAGGAAGCTTAGAACTGGACATGGAACAACAGACTGGTTCCAAATAGGAAAAGGAGTACTTCAAGGCTGTATATTGTCACCCTGCTTATTTAACTTACATGCAGAGTACATCATGAGAAACGCTGGGCTGGATGAAGCACAAGCTGGAATCAAGATTGCCAGGAGAAATATCAATAACCTCAGATAGGCAGATGACACCATCCTTATGGCAGAAAGCGAAGAAGAATTAAAGAGCCTCTTGATGAAAGTGAAAGAGGAGAGTGAAAAAGTTGGCTTAAAACTCAACATTCAGAAAACTAAGATTATGGCATCTGGTCTCATCACTTCATGGCAAATAGATGGGGAAACAGTGGAAACAGTGACAAACTTTATTTTTAGAGGCTCCAAAATCACTGCTGATGGTGACTGCAGCCATGAAATTAAAAGACACTTGCTCCTTGGAAGAAAAGTTATGACCAACCTAGACAGCATATTAAACAGCAGAGACATTACTTTGCCAAAATAGGTCCATCTAGTCAAAGGTATGGTTTTTCCAGTAGTCACGTATGGATGTGAGAGTTGGACTGTGAAGAAAGCTGAGTGCTAAAGAATTGATGCTTTTGAACTGTGGTGTTGGAGAAGACTCTTGAGAGTCCTGTGGACTGCAAGGAGATCCAACCAGTCCATCCTAAAGGAGATCAGTCCTGAATATTCATTGGAAGGACTGATCCTGAAGCTGAAACTCCAATATTTTGGCCACCTGATGCAAAGAACTGACTCATTTGAAAAGAGCCTGATGCTGGGAAAGATTGAAGGTGGGAGAAGAAGGGGATGACAGAGGATGAGATGGTTGGATGGCATCACCAACTCAGTGGACATGAGTTTGGGTAAACTCCGGGAGTTGGTGATGGACAGGGAGGCCTGGCGTGCTGCAGTCCATGGGGTCGCAAAGAGTAGGACACGACTGAGCAACTGAACTGAACTGAACTGAATATTCACTGACTTCAGAAACTAGGACATATATGTCTAGGACAGCATAATTTTCATCCTACCACAGTGCTCAAAACATTTTTTCTATGGACTGACATCATATATATTAACTTATGATATCTAGTGTTAGTCACTCAGTCATGTTCGTCTTTTTGCAACCCCATGGACTATAGCCTGCCAGGCTCCTCTATCCATGGAATTCTCCAAGCAAGAATATTGGATTGGGTACACATTCCCTTCTCCAGTGAATGTTTGGGATCCAGGGATTGAACATGGGTCTCCTGCATTGCAGGCAGATTCTTTACTGTCTCAGCCATGGTAACTTGTGTTTATCAAGATAAATTAGGTTATTCTGTAGCAATAATAACAAAATCACCTGACACTTTGGTGGCTTCAAATAAAAGAGTTTATCCCCATTCATGTCTCAGCTCAGTGTGGAGGGGAGGACCTGTTCCACTCCATCCTTCAAGGTCTCAGGTACTTCTATCTTGGGGATTTACTCTACTTGATCCTTGGCAGTCTTTCCAGTTAGTTGGCATATGAGAAAAGGAGAGGGGATCGTTAACACACCAGCAGCCCCTGCCACCGCGTCTTTTAGCACTTTTTTCATTTTTCACGTGGTAGACTTAGTATTATCCAAAACATTCATTGCCCCACCCTGGGATGCTCCACCCTTTGGCATTCCTCCTTAGAAAACTATTCTGTATTTTCACTCTGTGGAACTCAAGCATGGTCATGGACTTGATCCGACTCATAAAAGTAAGCAGTAGTGACAACACTGGTTAAACAACTCTGGCTTTGGAAAGACTGTCAAGCGTCCACTCTACTTCTAAGGGAGGCCAAAACATGTCTAGCTGTACTATCCGGAAAACAAGAGAACTCGATGGTGAACCCATCATTCTCTGCTACAACAGTTGTTTACCCTTTTGATCCTCTCTCTCTAAGTGGGAGATCATACTGTGTTCAAAGTATTTGCTGTTCCTCCCTGCAACTCTCTTCCTTTGGCCTTTCTCCTTGAGGGAAGATTTTGTGATCTTGCCCTGTTGACTCAGGCATCGCTGGGTACATTGCTTTGGCCAATGAAATATGAGCAGTTGTTACAAATGTCATTGTAGGAACTAGCGTATGTTCCACCATCTCTCTTTTCCCTCTGCCACGAGACAATGTCCCAGATGGAGGTTTCTCCACCTGCCTAGATCCTGGAATACAGGGGGACTACAGCAGAGCTACAGCCAGTCCACCATGGACATGCTGTATGAGTTAAAAATTAACCTTTGAAGCTGTAAGCCACTCAAATTGGGGGACCTTCTGTTCACACAACATCAACTGACAGATACATTCCAGCACTTCTCAGAGTTTATTAATAAACAGCCCATGAGGTAGGGATGAGCTAAAGGGGGAAAAAATTAGCTAGAGATTCTCTTACAGTCTTCTCACCTCATTCACACATTTTAGATTTCTGGTGTGCCTTACCTTCCCAGATGTCTTCCATTTTTCTTAATTTAAATTGTTGCCTTAATCTATTTCTTCTCTTTCTTCATCCACGTCACTGAAAGTGTACACTGAGCATTTAAACAGAACTAGAAACTGAAATCTACAAATCTGTCCTTTCTATATCTGGAGTCATTCAAATATGTTAACACCTTGATTCAATGGTATGCTGAAGCAGGCTTACATCAGCTCACAGAATTGTTCGTTTTCCAGGATTTTTGTGAACAATTGTTAAATATAGTCATTATGAAAAATTAAATTACATACATTCATAATTAGATAAATTCTATTTAAAACAAAGGTAATAAATGATCAACACTTATCATTTGCTAATAATTTCACTGGAGTTTACTATTATTAATTCTCTGGATGTTATTTCTCTCTTTTATCTGTATGATTGAAGTAGTTTATAATGATGTACTACCTTTTATTCCTTTCAAACTCTCCATTTAGTGATTTCACATTGGTAGCTTGAAATCAGGTAAGATTGGAGTACTTATGTCACAGAAATAAGCATACTTTACAAATCAGAGCTTGGGATATTTTTTAAATTTTTACCAGCACCCCACTGTATATGTTCCATCTAAAATCAGCATAAAAGTTTTATAAATTTTAAATCTAAAATGAAGCAAGGCTTGAAGGGATTCTTTTTAGAGAAATACATTGAGTTGACACTTTCTACATCTTCAGTAAAGACGTTTGTGGAATATCATTTTCTCCTTTAAAAACATGTCTGACTTTATGGGAATACTCTGATGTGAGAATTAGACCACGTGAACTAAATGTAAGTCTGTTAGAACTCATTCACTACTCAAGAATAGAGATCAGCAGAAAATAAGAGGTAAAATTTAGTGGGCTAATGAGATAATGGAATTTTATGACAGGGTTAATTCATTTGTAATAAGGAAGAAGGTCTGGACTACTGAAGGGGAAACAAGCTTTTACTGTCTAGGAAGGTGTTTACATTACATATATCTATTGCTACAATTTTGATCTTTGAAAAAAAACTAAACCTTTCACAGGCTAATCATCTTCCTTATCTTCTTATTCTGACTAATTAGTAATTATAAATCCCCTATTTTAAAACAGGATCTAGGACACAAGGAGAATTGTTAAAAAGTTAAATCAAGCTGGGCTGAATGCCTAGAAAAATTAAAAATTTAGTTTAACACTCCTGGGATTTCTATGTATGTCTATGTACTATTATTGAGTTTATTAGACATAACTAATTGAAAAGAAAAGATAAAATATCTGGAAATTAAACCTCACAAAATGTTAGTCAGAGATAAGGAAGTATTTTTTTTTTTTAATGAAAGTCCAATGTACAGAAAAAAAGTCTATCAAAGTAACGTAATTCTAGGGTTTGTTTTTTTTTTTTTCCAAAGGAATTTAAAGGGTTCAAACTTACCTGCACTTAAAATTAATGCCTAGAGACAGAAAACTTACTCCCTGAACCCAATACTGAGAAATATGTTTATTAATGGAGTTCAGTTCAGTTGCTCAGTCATGTCTGACTTTGTGACCCCATGAACTGCAGCACACCAGGCTTACTGGTCCTTCACTATCTCCCAGATTTTACTTAAATTTATGTCCATTGAGTCAGTGATGCTATCAAACCATCTTATCCTTTGTTGCCCCCTTCTCCTCCTGCCCTCAATCTTTCCCATCATTGGGGTCTTTTCCGATGAGTTGGCTCTCAGCATTAGGTGGCCAAAGTATTGGACCTTCAGCTTCAGCATCAGTTCTTCCATTGAATATTTAGGGTTGATTTCCTTCAGGATTGACTGGTTTGATCTCCTTGTTGTCCAAGGAACTCTCAAGGTCTTCTCCAGCACCATAGTTCAAAAGTATCAATTCTTCAGGGCTCAGCCTTCTTAATGATCCAACTCTCATACCCCTAACATGACTACTGGAAAAACCATAGTTTGAATATATGGACCTTTGTCAGCAAAGTGTTGTCTCTGCTTTTTAATACACTGTCTAGATTTGTCATAGCTTTTCTTCCAAGGAGGAAGCATCTTTTAATTTCATGGCTACAGTCACCATCCGCAGTTATTTTGGAGTCCAAGAAAATAAAGTTTGTCACTGTTTCCATTTTTTCCCCATTGATTTGCCATAAAGTGATGGGACAAGATGCCATGATCTTAGTTTTTTGAATGTTGAGTTTTAAGACAGCTTTTTCACTCTTTTCCCTCACCTTCATCACAGGCTCTTTAGCTCCTATTCGCTTTCTGCCATTAGGATGGTATCATCTACATATCTGAGATTACTGATACTTCTCCCAGTAATCTTGATTTCAGCCTGTAATTCATCCAGCCTAGCATTTTGCATGATGTACTCTGTGTATAAGTTAAATAAGCAGGGTGACAATATATAGCCTTGATGTACTTCTTTCCCAAATTGGAACCAGTCCATTGTTCCACGTCCAGTTATAACTGTTGCTTCTTGACCCACATACAGGTTTCTCATGAGGCAGGTAAGGTGGTCTGGTATTTCCATCTCTTTAAGAATTTGCCACAATTTGTTGTGATCCACTCAGCCAAAGGCTTTTAGCCTAGTAATGGAGTTAGGGGTAGAAAAAAATGGTGAGGGAGAGAAAATGAGAGTTAAATAACAAAAGTAAGGAGACAAACAGATGGGGACAGACATCAAACAGGAAGAAGACATTTGCTGTGGACATTTGCCAAAAGAAATTCTACCCAAAAGAGAATCAGTTGAAAGGCAGGAGAGTTCTCACCTTTGCCTGGGGGTGAAAAGGGTTATAAAATTTCACGATACCTACACTGTATAGTGGGATAGTTATAACATTGCCTTGTTTTAATGCTACCTTGACCCAGTCTTGAGGCACTGGCTGGAGGCTGGTCAGTTTCCCTTTTGAGAAGCTGATTTGAATCCACACCCCAATCACTTCCAGCATGGGACTCATATTCCTGGACCACCAATTGCTTGACTCATCAGGTACCAAATAACTAGGCAGAGCTCCTCTGCTCGGGGCCTGCAAAATTATTCAAATTAGCCAGTCCACACAGGCTGTCCTCTATAGTCCCTGCTCACTCTTGCCCTGTTTCCCCTCCCCAAAAAAGCCCCTGGTGCCCCCTCCCAGCCTTCTCTTACTTGGAGCTGTAAGCAACAAAAAGTTCTGTCTTCATCTAGCCAAGTGTCAAGGTGTTGTATTTTGCCATCAAACAAATCTTTAAATCTTATAAAATAGTTGTCACATTTAGATAGAGAAAGATTAAGATAAAGGAGGCAACCTAACCCATGGCAGCTATGTAAGATATGTTTATATTAATATTTTCACCAATATGAAATAATTTAAACCTTGACAACAAAAGTAATTAAGAAAAGGCTCAACAAGCCATATCCATTGACACGACTTGCCAGTGGTGTTCTCTCCTCATGGTCAGCAGTCAGAGGAGAAGAGCTCCAGAAGGAAAAACTGACCAGTCACCAGAGGGAGGAGGGTATCATGAAACTGCCCAGCCCTCCTAGGGCTGTGGCTATGACCTCTGCATCCTATGTTTAATCTCCCCAATTCCACCTGAATCTTCTAAGATTTTGAGGGTCAAAGAAGCACTTTGGTCTATTCTAAGAGCTAGTGATAAGTAGCCATTTGCAATGAGGAAGAAATTCCTCATAAAAAGCCCCAAATTCCTTCCGAATCTTAAATCCCTCATCTGTAAAACCCAAATAATGGTCTCTAGGTCATTAGATGAGTAGAGATGACAAATGTATAGCCGTTAGTCTAGTTCTGGAAACAGTAACTTGTAATTCATGATAGCTGTGTGTCAAAATAAAAATTTTGCTCCTTAATGTTACTTAATCCTTAAAGTTATGTTCCCATTTTAGACCCATGTCTCTTATCTTACCACATCCTTTACCTCATAAACAGTATACAGGGTACTTGAACACCTTTTTCCTTCTAATTTCTCTACCTATGACAACCTCACTTTCAAGGTTTCAGCTTACTAACTCCTTTCACCATCAAGTCCCTTAGCTATATGTTCCCATTCATGAAGCACACTTCTACTAGTCAAAACAACCGAGCTCCTGCTCCCATAGTGCCCTGAACAGGCCACTGTTAGTCTCATGCTGTGCTTTCTCCTGTTCTGCAGTGCCTTCCTGGAAGGTCCTGTAAAGAAAAACTCTTACTCAACTTTTAAGATCAGTTCTTTTAAGACCAGACACATCTTCCACGATGTCGTGTCGTGTGTTAGTTGCTCAGTCGTGGCCAACTCTTTGGAACCCCATGAACTGCAGCCTCTGTCCGTGGAATTCTCCAGGCAAGAATACTGGAATGGATTGCCATTTCCTTCTCCAGAGGGTCTTCCCAACCCAGGAACTGAACCCAGGTCTCCTGCATTGCAGGCAGATTCTTTCCCATCTGAGCCACCAGGGAAGCCCCATCTGCGTAATAGTGGTCTCCAATTATTTCCCTCCATATCATCCTTTTAAATCTTCTTCATAACACTAAATGAAAACTCCAAATTATCTGTTATTGCTTATTAGTTCCAAATAAAACAAAATCCTTGCCATCACAGAGTTCCATATGTTATACTTAAACTACCCAGACAAAGGTCTGCTCTCTGTCTTCAAGGCATGCTTCTTAAAATTATGAGCCTAAATCATAGAAGTAGTTAATATCTATTTTTAATTGAAAAAAATCTGCTCCTAACTGTTTTTATTCTATTTGCCTTCTAATAATATTTTTCTAATTGCAGTCAAAATAATTAAATTCTTTTATAGTATAAAAATTATCATGAGCCATATGAATTCACTGCCTCTTTATGTTCAGCCAAATAGACTAATTTTAGTAAGCAGTAATCTCTAGATCCAAGTTGCCATTTTCTAGATCCTAGATTGCTGTCCCTGAGTTATCAGACTTGGGAAAAAATTGTCCTCTACAATAATTTACTTTCTGAACAGACTAAAGGTGCTTTCTACATTACTCAAAATAAAAGCTATGTGGTAAGGAGAAATTTGGCTTACCTTTGCTGCTTTTTATGAAAGCCTATGTTGTGAAACAGTTAAACATTAGCTTGATTGTGTAGATAAAAAGGGGAAAACACTTTGAAATAGGCATGGTTAATGGTTCCTTTTTAAAAGCAAAATCTAACTATAGGCACATACACACAGAGACACAGTGCATCCATCAACCTTAGAGAAAGGTTTCAGGTCTGAGTATTGACATGCAAGATAGTGGCAGAGCTCAAGATAATGGAGCAGCTTTATACCTAGAGTGATGTTTTTAACTGAGACTTCATTGATGTTTTCGAGGTTTCCTGAGAGAAAATAATAGATCAAAAATGGTTGGATTTCTGGAGTTCACAGGACATTTTTTTTCCCAGACAAATCATATGGAATTTTCCGATAGGTCTCTAGATTTCATTAACTGTAAGTTCAGACAACTCTAAATTATTTATACAGATTATTCAATTTGTGGGTTATTTGCAGCAGTCTTCTTAAATCTTGCCTAGTACTTACCTAACAACTGATCCATTTCCTAACCAACCGGATTTTCTGGCTGTCTACCAGCATGAACTCAGAGACTAGCAGTTTAAGGAAATCCAAATTAAGAAGACAAATCTTCCTGATGTGAAATTTATACAACATACTCCAAAACATTTTGAAATTTTATATTGTATTAGATCATTTGTGACTCTATATTCCTTGACTAGAGTGTAATTTATCATCTTTATTCTGAAATTTTGGATTCAACACTTGAAATGTTCATCACCTTCAAAGACCAGTGGACTTGAGATACAGTTTGGAAAAGTAGGTATCACAGGATAAGTTTTATATTGACTGGTTCAAATTATAATTGTGAATTGCTGTAATAGAATAATAAACTTCTCCACTCATCATTTTTCTAAAATTCAGAACTAAAGTCCTTAATAAATAAATCCAGCTGAACACGGATAACATTGCCAAGAACTACATTTAAGAAGTAAAATAAAATCTAAAGAAATAAAAAAGAAACTTAATACTGATTAAACCATAGTTCATTGAAGTCTATTGATTAAACTGCAGTTCCTAACAAGTGAGAAGGATTCCTTCCAATTCACAGAATACTTTCAGATTTAGGCATTTCTTGAACTTGTCCTCAATCTATGTTTCCACATATTTGAATTTTAAAAGTCTGGCACTGGCTGGCAGATTTTTCTTGTTCAGTTCAGTTCAGTTCAGTCGCTCAGTCGTATCCGACTCTTCGCGACCCCATGAACTGCAGCACGCCAGGCCTCCCTGTCCATCGCCAACTCCCGGAGTTCACCCAGACTCACGTCCATAGAGTCAGTGATGCCATCCAGCCATCTCATCCTCTGTCGTCCCCTTCTCCTCCTGCCCCCAATCCCTCCCAGCATTGGAGTCTTTTCCAATGAGTCAACTCTTCGCATGAGGTGGCCAAAGTACTGGAGTTTCAGCTAATATGAAAATCTTCCCAAAGGAGATCATTATTAGGTAATATCTTGAAACCCCAATTAGACACAGGGCCTAGCACCTGGGAACCAGGGCACAAGAAGAGAAATGCATTTGTAATGGACCTTGGTTTTCATGGGAAGGGATGTGGCAAGGCTAGAAAGACCTGGGGGAATACATAAGCTTTGTGAAGCCATGTGCTGTGAAACATGCTGTTATGGATTGAATTATGCCTCCCCCTCTGCTCCCCCCAAAATTCATCTGTTGAAGTCCTAAAGCCCAGTACATTAAAAGGTGACCTTGTTTGGAGATAAGATCTTGATAGGAGGAATCAAGTTAAAATGAGGTCATTAGCCTGGGCCCTAATCCAATATTACTAAAAAAGGAGAAATTTGGACACAAATGTATACAGGGAGAATATCAATTGTACATGAAGGTGACCATCTACAGATTCTCCCCTCACAACTTTAAGGAGGAACAACCCACCAATACTTTGATCTTGGACTTCTAGCCTCCACACTGTGAGACAAATATTTATCTGATTAAAGACACCCGGATTATAGTACTTTGTCATGGCAAACCTAGCAAGGCTTTTGAACTGTCGTGTTGGAGAAGACTCTTGAGAGTTCCTTGGACTGCAAGGAGATCCAACCAGTCCATCCTAAAGGAAATCAGTCCTGAATATTCATTGGAAGGACTGATGCTGAAGCTGAAACTCCAATACTTTGGCCACCCGATTCAAAGAACTGACTCATTAGAAAAGACCCTGATGCTGAGAAAAATTGAAGGCAGGAGGAGAAGGGGATGACAGAGGATGAGATGGTTGGATGGCATCACTGACTCAATGGACATGAGTTTGAGTGGGCTCCGGGAGCTGATGATGGACAGGAAGGCCTGGCGTGCAGCACTCCATGGGTCCCAAAGAGTCAGACATGACTGAGTGACTGAACTGAACTGAGCATGGCATGGGGATGTTAAACATTTTTCCATCTTCATATTTATTCAGTAAAATTTACATTGAAAATCAAGCCTTTGGTGTAAAGCAATTACTTCCAAGGAAGGTAAAGAGCTTCTGAAATCTGAATATTTGTGAGTATGTGAATAAAAAAAAAAAAAAAAAAACAAGCTGATAGCTGACACCTGAGGCATTCTACTTTCTCTTTAGCTCAAACTGTACCAAGAAAGAAAAAAAATTTCCCGATGGAAAGTAAAAAGGGCAGCTTCTCCTCACTTCTTCCTCCTTTTCACATCTTTTAACCCTCTTACACTGTTGGTGGGAATGCAAACTAGTACAGCCACTTTGGAGAACAGTGTGGAGATTCCTTAAGAAACTGGAAATAGAACTGCCATACGACCCGGCAATCCCACTGCTGGGCATACACAGCGAGGAAACCAGAATTGAAAGAGACACATGCACCCCAATGTTCATCACAGCACTGTTTATAACAGCCAGGACATGGAAGCAACCTAGATGTCCATCAGCAGATGAATAGATAAGAAAGCTGTAGTACATATACACAATGGAGTATTCAGTTCAGTTCAGTTCAGCCGCTCAGTCGTGTCCGACTCTTTAAGACCCCATGAATCGCAGGACGCCAGGCCTCCCTGTCCATCACCAACTTCCGGAGTTCACTCAGACTCACGTCCATCGAGTCAGTGATGCCATCCAGCCATCTCATCCTCTGTCATCCCCTTCTCCTCCTGCCCCCAATCCCTCCCAGCATCAGAGTCCTTTCCAATGAGTCAACTCTTCGCATCAGGTGGCCAAAGTACTGGAGTTTCAGCTTTAGCATCAGTCCTTCCAAAGAAATTCCAGGGCTGATCTCCTTCAGAATGGACTGGTTGGATCTCCTTGCAGTCTAAGGGACTCTCAAGAGTCTTCTCCAACACCGCAGTACAAAAGCATCAATTCTTCCACACTCAGCTTTCTTCACAGTCCAACTCTCACATCCATACATGACCACAGGAAAAACCATAGCCTTGAATAGACGGACCTTTGTTGGCAAAGTAATGTCTCTGCTTTTCAATATGCTATCTAGGTTGGTCATAACTTTTCTTCCAAGGAGTAAGCGTCTTTTAATTTCATGGCTGCAGTCACCTTCTGCAGTGATTTTGGAGCCCCCAAAAATAAAATCTGACACTGTTTCCACTGTTTCCCCATCTATTTCCCATGAAGTGATGGGACCAGATGCCATGATCTTAGTTTTCTGAATGTTGAGTTTTAAGCCAACTTTTTCACTCTCCTCTTTCACCTTCATCAAGAAGCTTTTTAGTTCCTCTTCACTTTCTGCCATAAGGGTGGTGTCATCTGCATATCTGAGGTTATTGATATTTCTCCTGGCAATCTGGATTCCAGCTTGTGCTTCATCCAGCCCAGCGTTTCTCATGATGTACTCTGCATATAAGTTAAATAAGCAGGGTGACAATATACAGCCTTGACGTACTCCTTTTCCTATTTGGAACCTCTGTTGTTCCATGTCCAGTTCTAACTGTTGCTTCCTGACCTGCATACAGATTTCTCAAGAGGCAGGTCAGGTGGTCTGGTATTTCCATCTCTTTCAGAATTTTCCACCGTTTATTGTGATCCACACAGTCAAAGGCTTTGGCATAGTCAATAAAGCAGAAATACATTTGAATCAGTTCTAATGAGGTGGATGAAACTGGAGCCAATTATACAGAGTGAAGTAAGCCAGAAAGAAAAACACCAATACAGTATCAGTTCAGTTGCTCAGTCATGTCTGACTCTTTGTGACCCCATGGACCGCAGCAAGCCAGCCTTCCTGGTCCATCACCAACTCCCGGAGAATAGCAAAATATACATATATATCTGAATATATCTATCAGAATACCAAAAAATAATAAGCATGGCAGAAATGCAGGGAAATGAAAACACATTTACTCTATTGATAGGAGTATAAATTGGTACAAACACATCAGGAAGCAATTCAGCAACATAAAACAAAATTAGAGACGTGCATACCCTTTCATCTTGCTACTCCACTTTTTAGGTATAAATAATAAGAGAAGAAAAATAGATTTTTCTTTTGAAAAGAAAAAGAACTTTTTCACAGTTCAGCTTTTGAACTGTGGTGTTGGAGAAGACTCTTGAGAGTCCCTTGGACTGAAAGGAGATCCAACCAGGAGATCAGTCGTGAATATTCATTGGAAGGACTGATGCTGAAGCTGAAACTCCAGTACTTTGGCCACCTCATGCGAAGAACCGACTCATCTGAAAAGACCCTGATGCTGGGAAATATTGAAGGCAGGAGGAGAAGGGGACGACAGAGGATAAGTGCTGATTTCTTTTTTTTTTTTTTTAGCACTTGCTATTTTACTGAGGAAAAGCTCTCTTTAAGCAGTTTCAAGCCCTCAGGCTATATGGCTCAGCCACAGAAATACATTAAATCATCTCAAAGTTTTCTCTTCCTTTGGCTCGTCTAGTTCTTTTTCCCTGCCGAGTCGGACATGACTGAAGCAACTTAGCAGCAATGCATATATATGGAATTTAGAAAGATGGTTAATGATAACCCTGTATGCGAGACAGCAAAAGAGACACAGATATATAGAACAGTCTTTTGGAGTCTGTGGGAGAGAGAGGTGGGTGATGATTTGGGAGAATGGCATTGAAACATGTATAATATCATATTAGAAATGAATCGCCAGTCCAGGTTTGATGCAGGATACAGGAAGGTTGGGGCTGGTACACTGGGATGACCCAGAGGGATGGTATGGGGAGGGAGGTTGGAAATGGGTTCAGGATGGGGAACACGAGTACACCCATGGTGGATTCATGTTGATGTATGACAAAACCAATACAATATTTTAAAGTAAAAAAAAAAATAATAATAGAATTAATAAATAATAAAAAAAAATAAAATAAAATTATGGCCCTTTCTAAATCTCTCTATTTGTGGAGCACTGTGGAGTAGAAAGAGTCTGAACTTTAAAATTAGTCAAATGAGTATTTAAACTGCAATTCTGTCACTTATAAGTGAATTACTCTGAGTAATTTACTTCTGAGTAATTCTCTGAGTCACAGTCTTACAACATGTAAAATGGTGGTAAAATTTGCTTTAAAAGTTTCTTTCACTAAATAATGGGAATAGGAAAACTGGCTAAACAAAACTACAAAGAAACCAACCAAATATAGACTGTAGGATACTCTACAAAGTAAATGGCCAGGTTTTCTTAACAAATAAATGGCATAAGAAAGGGCAGAGTGACACTTAAAGAAAAACCTGAGGGACGTATAACCAGATGCTGTGTGTACTAGATAATTGGGAGACAGTGAATACAAATGGATATTAAGTAATATTAGCAACCTGTTATTTGGGAAGCTTGGTATGTAATTGCTATGGTCTGAATGTGTCTTCAAAAATTCATATACTGAAATTCCAATTCTCAATGTGATAGTATTAGGAAGTAGGACCTTTGGAGGTGATTAGATCATGGGGGTAGAACCTTCATAAGTACAGATAGTGCTCTTATAAAAATGGCTCCAGAAAGATCTCTCACCCTCCTTCCACCATGTGAGGACAGAATAAGAAGTTTATGGTAATTAAGAAACATATTTTAAAGAATTCTCAGAGAAAAAGCAAAGTTAAAAATAATTAGAAATTAATTGCAATGATAATATGACATATAAAAACATGGATATGACTAACATAGTACTCATCAAAGAGAAATTCATAATCTTAAATGTTTCTATTATTAAGAAATAATGAAAATAGATAAACTGAGCAATATACTCAGAAAACTAGAAACTAAAAGCAAAGGATGAAAAACGAAGGACATGTGACTTCAAAAATAAAAGCATGAGGATTTCCCTGGCAGTCTGTGGTTTAGACTCCACACTTCTACTGTAGGGGGCATGGGTTCAATCCCTGGTCAGGGAACTAGCATCCTGCAAGCTGTGTGGCAGAGCTGAAAAAAGAAAGAAAGGATGGATATAAAATCAGAAGAACAGAACAAATGAAAAATTTCTTTAAAAAAAAAGCATAAAATTTTAATTAATTTGAAAATTTTGACTAATTTGAAAATAGAAAACCATTTAAATTTAAATAAAATTATATTTATTTAAATTTATTTTAAATACATTTTAAATAAAATCAAGAATTTTAAATAAAATCAAGATTTGGTTCTTTGAAAAGATAAACTAACTAGACAAACCTCCGCTAGGGCTGATAATAATGACATATATGGAACATGAAGCATAACACTGGAAATACAGTCACTTATACAAATATTTCAAAGATCATAAACAAAATTTTCAGGTAATTCTTCACTAAGATATGAAAACTTTGATGAAAATGAATGATTAAGACTGACTCAAAATGTTATCTGCTCCATGGGATACAAAAAATTAGAATAACTATCAAAAAACTACTCATCAAAATGGCATTAGTCCCTTAAATTTTTAACAAATCAATTCTATTGGATTATCCATTCAAGGGACAAATCATTTCAATCTGTGTGTTTAAAAGTACTTTTAAAAAACATACAAAAGCATGAAAAATATCACAATCCATTTCACATCAGTTTACCCAATGAAGAAAATCTCAGGGAAAGAAAACTGTAGAGCAAGCTCACTTAGGAATAAAAACATAATGCAACATTTAAAAAAAAATTAACAAATTGAATCCAGGAATATTTTCAAAGCTTAGCATATTGTGACCAAGTAAAGATTATTAGAGTCCCTTGGACTACAAGGAGATCCAACCAATCCATTCTAAAGGAGATCAGTCCTGGGTGTTCTTTGGAAGGAATGACGCTAAAGTTGAAACTCCAGTACTTTGGCCACCTCATGCGAAGAGTTGACTCATTGGAAAAGACTCTGATGCTGGGAGGGATTAGGGGCAAGAGGAGAAGGGGACGACAGAGGATGAGATGGCTGGATGGCATCACCGACTTGATGGATGTGAGTTTGAGTGAACTCCGGGAGTTGGTAATGGACAGGGAGGCCTGGCGTGCTGCGATTCATGGGGTCGCAGAGTCAGACACGACTGAGCGACTGAACTGAACTGAACTGAAAGATTATTTCTAGAATGCAAAGATTCTAGAAATGAAAGTGAAAGTCACTCTGCCGTCCAGGTCTTTGCAACCCCATGGACTATACAGTCCATGGAGTTCTCCAAGTCCAGAATAATGGAGTGGGTAGCCTTTCCATTTTCCAGGAGATCTTCCCAACCCATGGATCAAACCCAGGTCTCCCGCATTGCAGGTGGATTCTTTACCAGCTGAGCCACAAGGGAAGCCCAAGAATACTAGAATGGGTAGCCTATTCCTTCTCCAGCAGATCTTCCCACTCAGGAATTGAAAAAAAAAAGGCCATGGGCTGGATATGAGCTGTGGGCTTTTGTTTGTCCTGAACAAGTAAGACAAATTTAACTTCAGTAATACTAAGAGAAATACAAATTAAATCCAAGTTAAGTGGACAAAGGATTGTGCTTTCTTAATGCTTAGTATTTACGAGGATATGAAGAAATGGGTGCTCACACTGCTGGTGAATTTATCACTGGTGGCAAATCAAATGCAGTATAAGGCTAAAAGTATGCGTTTTCATTCACCAAGAAATTCTCTAGATATAGTTCCTAAAGAAGTAATTGGAGACATTCTCATATGTTTAAATAAAAATGTTTTATCACAGGGGTAGTTAAAATATTACAAAAAATCTATATCTAGTTAATGGTCTAACTATAGGAGATTGGTTAAATAAATGACAATACCTCTATACAGTGGAATACTATGCAAGTATTAAAAGTAATGATGGATTGTATGCTGTCTTTTTCAATTGAAAAACAGAAAACTAAAATAGAGTCATGAATAACCCACACAAGAGAGCTGGTGGAAAAGCCAAGTAAATAAGTGGATTTAGAAAACATCATCATGGAATGACTCTGTCTCTCAATAAAAGGCTAGGCATTATCTTCATTCGATACAAACACAAAGAAACAAAAAGCACACAAAGCAGAAAAGGGACTGTCTGCAAGGAAGTAATCCCTTCATTTATAGACAGGCTTTTTCAAAATCTTTTTTAAATGTTGAGATCCAATGTAGGTTTTTTTTCAAGGTGTCTTAAAGACTTAGCAGCTTATTTAAGGTTAGTGAAAAAACCACATGAAATTCATGGAATAGCATTACCATTTTCTAAGAAGTTCTTTTAGTTGTCCAATTTAATACACAGTGTATGCTCAGAACTTTGAGTTAGATGAGATTTCAAGACTAGAAAAATTGTGAAGTAAGCAAAATTTATCACCATTTCTAATAATAACCTCATTGACTTATGGCTCTGTTTCCTTGGACTACATCCATGTTCTAACCCCGAAATGCCCTAAAATCTTTATTTTGCAATCTGTACTCAACTACTCTGAAGCCCTCTCTTTACAACTAGCCTATATATTTTATTGTCTAACGAGCTCATGGCCCTGGAGACAAGTAGCTTGTTGCCTGCAGTGCGTGCAAAATCGCTTCAATCATGTCCTACTCTTTGCAGCCCTGTGGACTGTAGCCTACCAGACTTCTCTCTCCGTGGGCTTCTCCAAGCAAGAACACTGGAGTGGGTTGCCATGCCCTTCTCCAGGGCATCTTCCCCACCCAGGGATCGAACCTATGTCTCTTACATCTCCTATATTAGCAGGTAGGTTCTTTACCGCTGTTGCCACACTTCTCCAAATTAACTGATAAGATTTTTAACAGTTGGCCTCAGGGGAAAAGCCCTTATCTGAAGTAATGTCTTTGTTCACTAGTTGGATCTGAGACATCTTGGCAGATCGGTTGAGTAGGACAACTAAAAAGTCTTTAATATGAATGCCTCCGTGGAAGTGTTCATGAGAAATCTACATTCAGTTATTACTAGTGAAGTTAATAGCAGTACAAGATCTTATAAAAGTTTATGTCTTAATAGTCCCCTTTGCCACCTATGCTTTGCCCTGAATAACTCAGTGAAATTGTGGCTGAAGTTTCCAATCTAGACTGCCTTGGAAAACATACAGCTGTTCCATCATGTCCTTCATTAAGATCCTAGCATTTGCTGATTTTGCTTTTAGTTTTCTTTTCTGAGAGTTGCCAGCATCCTTGTTCCTCTTCCCTCAATTCCTGCTCCACACAGTGTAACCAAGGAGGAAACAGAGATGCAGGCACTTTGGGATTTTTTTTTTTTTTTTAATACATCGCTCTAAAATAGCGAATGCACTGGAGATTAATTAGATGAACAGGTTTTATGATTCAAATGAGTACAAATTCCAAAGTAGCACAAGAAGGAGAGTTAAAAAAAAAAAAAAAAAAGACAAAAACAGGCAGGATGATGGTAAGAAAAAAAAGAATGCAAAATGAGCAAACAGAAGTGGTAAAGCTCTAAGACCTTTGGTATAATTCTTTGATGAGCAATTGTATGCATGACCTTCAGAGAAAACTTACCTATTTCATGATTTGTTGACAGGCTGGTGTGTGACATTTTGACTAAAGGACCTAGTTACATTGTGAAGAGAAGAAGGTACCCTTTAGGTGAGGAATATAAACAAATGTCTCCAACTCAGACATTTTTGAAAGAGCTCAAGAGACTCCCGCTAAAGTGCATGAGGATGACATCCTGTAGCAGCTTTTGAAAAAGAAGATATTTTAGAGCCCATGAGTTTGCTACTACATCATTTTTTTTCAGATTTAAGTAGAAAAAATATAGTGGACACAATTTGATCACTTAACACAAAAATCAGAAAAATGCAGCTACTCTGAGAGAAACTGGGAAATAAAAAGGTGAGAGGAGTATAGATGAAATGTTTAAAGTTCAACCTGCTTATCAAATATATAGACATAGCTTTGAAATTTCTAATCCAAAGTAAAGATAACAAAGGAAAATTGATATTTCTCCTCCTCTTCTCCAAAAAGGACATTTGGAATGCTCCTGCTTCAGAGGTACTGTTTAAGAAAATTAGAATATTTGATAGAGATGGAAATCTCTAAGAAGAAAGTTATGAAACATTTTGAGAAAATTCAGCCTTACTAGAACAGCAGAAGTGGATGACATTTAGCAATTAACTCCAAGGAAATAAAGAAATGTGCAATAGCTAAAATGTTGATAAGTTTTGCATAAAACAGAGTAATCTATTTTGGCCTTGAACAGCTGTTATAAGTTCCTTCAAAGTCACTAACTAGCAATCAGCTGAAAAATCCTATCATCTGTGTGCTTCCTCCAGAAAAAAAGGAAGAAAAAGGGGTGCGGTGTACACTCTACAGAGATTTGTTAGGGGAGGGAAAAAGAGATATTTTTCTTAGTCTAATTTTAATAAAGGAGTCTAGAAAAGGCTTTGTACCCAAGAATTTGGGTCTTTCTTTTTCAAAAGTAAATGCACTTGCTGGATAATTCTATCCAGCACATAAACCTTTTCTTGAATCATCATGAACATCCTGAACATTTATGAATGAGATGCTCTAATGGGGCATCTCAAAATCTCTTGCTAAATATTTTATATAAAAGGAAATTCATTAAAAGTATGTTAGGCCTTCTTTTATTAGAATAATGTTGGATAGTTGATATCAAAGGAGAGCTCTACTTTAAATGATTTAAATTCTTTTATTGCTCTTTACAAGCCAAAAGTCATTATCAACTAGCTGAGGGCTCCATTTAATCACAAGTAAATATAGTATGGCAATCACAAGCATCAAAGAAAGCTTCAAACAGAGGCCCATAGAAAGTTTCTGCTTGTGAAAACTTAATACACTCTAAAGAAGGTTTTTAAATTATTTTGGCGAAAACCATTCCAAATCTGAAATTAAAATTTTCAGCATGGGTCTTTGTTAATATTGCTGATATATTAATTTTGGATCTTAATAGTCAAAGGTATGTTTGTTGCCTGTAAATATGAATAAAAATATATACTTACATTATAATCAATATAAATATTAAGCATTATTTTTTTTCTATGGTTAGACTAGTAACTGTGTGGAGTTATACCCAGATTGATTTTGTAAGGCATGAATAAAACTAAAAAAAATCATTTTTATAAAGCATCTGTATCAGATCATTTATTCCATGCTGGACCCACCTATTCAAAATGCCAACTCTCTGTTCTCTACCTAACTACCCTTCAAAAGTGTCTCAAGTTCATCCTCCAATTCACAATGATCTCTCTGTTCTCTGAAGCCAGGGCACTTAAAATTTATAGCACTCATTTGGTAATTAATCATGTAATGACCTGTGATATTTCTTTAATTGATATTATTTAATATCTTTCTCATTCTCTGTCTCCCTTCCCCCCTTCCTCCACCCCCTGTCTTGTCCTCTCTCTCCAACTCTTTTTATCTTCCTTATTTTTTAAACTATGTTTTACACTTTTATGGGAGCAAGTACTACATAAACTGCCACATATAACATCACTTCATGGCACACAACACTGTGTCTTGCAACCAGTAAGTGTTCAATAAGAGTTGTTTACTTGGAAAGTGAGTTTAAAACTTAATCTTATACTGGAGGCCTGGTAGATGTCTGCAAAGATTTTTTAAAAATTGATAATCTGTGATTTGAAGGATGGAGGTGATAGGCAGCTGGACAGTAGGGTGGAGAGAGGCTTAGCAATATTTCTAGAGAAATTGTGCCACATCTTGATGCACTGACTCTTTTTCAAGGTCACATGCATGGCAGCTCCTTTGAGAGAAGGAAGCAGGACAGATTCTCACAGATCACTCACCCACCTGCCGCGACAGAGGGCTGGGAGCATGATGCAGTTCTGAGGGTCTTCCAGCAGAGGAATGACAAGAACATGAAGAACAAAAGCTTTACAAGACTTAGTCTTCTAGAATCTCATGGAGGGACAAAAGGGAACATTAAGAGACTTCTTCCTATATGTCTCTGTTCCTTTCCACATTTGAGCATTCTAAGAGCCAAAATCATAATTATCAACTTAGAAAGCATAAAGTTTTCAATTTACATGCAAGTCGGAGAAGGCAATGGCAACCCACTCCAGTACTCTTGCCTGGAAAATCCCATGGATGGAGGAGCGTGGTAGGCTGCAGTCCATGGGGTCACTAAGAGTTGGACATGACTGAACGTCTTCACTTTCACTTTTCACTTTCATGCATTGGAGAAGGAAATGTCAACCCGCTCCAGTGTTCTTGCCTGGAGAACCCCAGGGATGGGGGAGCCTAGTGGGCTGCCGTCTATGGGGTCGCAGAGTCAGACACGACTGAAGTGACTTAGCAGCAGCAGCAAGAGAAAAATAGACGGGATGAAGAAATTCTCCAAGGGAAATCTGGTCTCCAACAAAGTTACTTCTTTCTTCACCATTTGGTTTACCTGTGACATCAAAACCATCTCATTATTATCTTAGACATAAAAACAAAAGGGTATTTAGGAAAGTGTAAGAGTTTTACACAGAAACTATCAAATTGAATAAAGAGAAACAGAACTCACTGGTAGTGAAAAGGTAAAGCCTTCCCCTAAATCTTCAGTTCTCCTAACTTCCACTGTGGAATATATTTGTGCTTTGCAATATGTTCAAACTTACAGAAATGGAAAACCTCATGGAAAGATTCACTGGCATTTTAGTCACCAAAGATACTTAGTGAAGTTTAAGAATACAGCAGAATATCAGAATCTCTATTTTCCCTTCCAGAATGCTAAGTAGATTCCAATAGAATATCTTGACTCAAATGCTTATAAGTTTTAATATAAATTTAAAACCATTGGAAACCACTGTAGTTTTCTGAGGGGGGGAAATCAAGAGTATTGAATGTAGGAATACATAGAATTATATATAGTTATTTAATTTTGTCCATGACTTATTTGAAAATAGAAAATGGACTTACCAAAATGTTTAACACAAGATGTCAAAGGATTCAAAGGCTCATATAAAACTCATAGGAGTCCATAAACTTCAGATTACAGATCTTTTTTCAGAAGGAAAGATGAGTTCCATAGAGAGTTACATAGAATTACATAGTGGGAAAGCCATTGAATTTCTCTGGACTTGTATCTTTCCTATATCAAAGACATGGCTATGATGGCATAATGATTAATATCAGAAATGCTATCGATGCAGTAAGTTCACTTTGAATACAGGTGGAGTAAGCAGAATAATAGCACACCCACCAAGATTTCTATATCCTAATTCCTAGTACCTATGTATGTGTAACCTCACCTGGCAAAGGAGAATTAAGGTTGCAGATGGAATTAAATTTGCTAATCAGCTAACCTTAGGATAGGGAGAGCGTGCTGGATGATCCAGGTGAAAGTGAAAGTCACTCAGTCATGTCCAATTCCTTGTGACCCCATGGACTATACAGTCCATGAAATTCTCCAGGCCAGAATAATGGAGTGGGTAGCCTATCCCTTCTCCAGCACATCTTCCCGACCCAGGAATTGAATCAGGGTCTCCTGAATTGCAGGCAGATTCTTTACCAACTGAGCTATCTTATCCAGGTGAGCCCAGTGTAATCACAAGGGTCTTTATAAATGAAAGATGGAGGCAGCAGAGTCTGCATCAGAGTGAAGTAGTCTGAGAAAGACTCAACCAGCCATTGCTAGCTTTGAAGACAAAAGGACACAAGTTAAAGAATACAGGTGGCTTCTAGAAGCTGGAAGAAGTAAAGAAATAGACTCCCCAGTAGATCCTCCAGAAAGAAGGCTGCCCTGCCAACATCTTCATTTCAGCCCGTTGAGACCCATTCCAGACCTCTGCCCTCCAGAACTGTAAGATAATAAATTTGTGTTGTTTTAAGGCAATAAGTGTGTGTAAATTCTTTCAGCAGCACAATAGGAAATAAATACAATACACAAGAAGAGAAGTAGAAAATTCTCCTTTGACTACTAGTCTGAAGAGCCAGAGTATGTCAGTCCTTTCTAAAGAGGTTTCCACTGTGGTGACCTAAATGGGAAATAAATCTAAAAAAGAGGGGATATATGTATACATCTAGCTGATTCACTTTGCTGTACAGTAGAAACTAACACAATATTGTAATGCAACTATACTCCAATAAAAATTTTAAAATAAAGAGGGTTCCAAGCAAGCAAAGCAGATAAACATTCCAGAACTCTAGGAGGATTTGGTTTGAAACCTGCTCATTAGAAAGGAAAAGTTAAACACAGGTAAATAAATAAGTAAATCAACCCAAGATAAATTGATAGCGCACTTCAATAAGCACTTATTAAACACCCATAGCCTGTGATTCAAGGTTAAGAGCACAAGATCAATGTAGGTGAGGAAGTCTCTCCCTGAACACCAGGGAGGAGGCCTGGCCTAAAAGCTTCTTTCTGATGGTGGGGGAAAAAAAAGCAATCATAGAAATCAAGGCAAAAGGGTGACCAGTTCCCAATGTAAGCTACTGTCTTCCACAATTTCCTAATTGATCTGATTTTCTACCAAAAGTAAATTACCCTCCTATAGGTTTGGTTGTGGTAAGGATCAGAGCACCTTCCTTTACAAAAGAATGTATTTTCCATAAACTTAGAAATCCTGGAAGTAGATTTCTATATTACTCTGTTTTTTTTCTCAAAAATCATTCTCCTTTTTATCTCTCATTTATCTCTGCAAAACTCAACTTGACATTGGTACCTACATCAGTAAGTTCCAATAAGCAAACAAAAACATGTTTTTTTCCCAAAAATCTATAGAAAAACATTAAGTGTCAGGGACAGATTTTTTTCCCTATAAGTTTTGAGGACCACCTACAGCAGCCATGACAGCTGTGCTAATCGAAAAAGCAAACGAGGCCACAAAGGACTGTTCTTTGACCATGTAATCAATTTTCCACTCAATGCATTGTTCATTCTTGGAGACTTTAATGCCAGAATTGATTTTAACAGCCATTATAGAAATACTTAAGTCAAAGGGCTTGCAACCTTTTTTAGCATGACCAATGGAATTTTTTAAATAGATATGTGAATAAATCATTGAGTATGATTCATACGCTTTTTTAAAAAGGTTCTTTGAGTCATTGTCCAGACACATTCTTTACAAGTAGTGAAGTGGGCTGAGTAAAATCTCATGCTGAGAAATAGTGCATTAGCTCGGTTTATGTTTACAAAATTTTGTTTGAAATATTTGTATACCATCTTGGACAGCTCCCTGAAAAGCCAATAGCTAATCAGTTAGTAGATAATGGATGACCACTATTCAACAGGAAACCTGAGAAAGACATTGTGTAAGTGGTCCTGATGACAAAATGTGACCTTAATTTGTGTGCAAGACAGACATTTAAAACCTCAGGCTGAGGAGAGGTAATAAAGAAATAACTAATTATTGCTCAAAGTGACCAAATTAGGAGTTCTTCCATATAAAATAAAATCTTGCAAGAATTAAATGACTAATTTTTCAAATATTCGAAGAGCAAGATTAACTAAAATCCTTTGTTTATTCATATATCCTCTCATAAGAGGTGGACTTCCCAGGTGGTTCAGTGGTAAAGAGTCCACCTGCAGTACAGGAGCTGCAGGAGCCTCGGGTTCAAACCCTGAGTGGGCAAGATCCCCTGGAGAGGGCATGACAACCCACTCCAGTATTCTTGCCTAGAGAATCCCCATTGACAGAGGAGCTTGGCAGGCTACAGTCCATAGGGTCACAAAGAGTTGGACATGACTGATGCGACTAAACACACACACATATTAATAAGAATTACTTAGTGCATTCCATGGGAGAAGGCAATGGCACCCCACTCCAGTACTCTTGCCTGGAAAATCCCATGGACGGAGGATCCTGGTAGGCTGCACTCCATGAAGTCGCTGGAAGTCGGACACGACTGAGCGACTTCACTTTCACTTTTCACTTTCATGCATTGGAGAAGGAAATGGCAACCTACTCCAGTGTTCTTGCTGGAATCCCAGGGACGGGGAAGCCTGGTGGGGGCTTCCGTCTATGGGGTCGCACAGGGTCGGACACGACTGAAGCAACTTAGCAGCAGCAGCAGCAAGGCATTCCATATCTAGAAACAGTTATGAAGATAAAATGAAATCTAAGCCATAATTAACATGAAGAACAAGCAATCTGTTGGAAAAGGATGCAGGTTTACAGATATTTTACATATGGAAGCTTTAATAATTGATAATAAGACTTTTGACTCTCTTTTTGACTCTTTGATAATAAGACTTTTTGACTCTTAAGACTTTTGGACTCTCATAGTAGACAAATTTCTGATGTTAGTGTGCTTTACCTCATCATACAAATTAGATTGTCCAATAAATTGTTTCATCCAGAATTTTACAATTATTTCGAATTCATATTTGACTGAACTGGCACAGGATTTAAATAATGTGGTTGAAATATGCAGAGCTGAATCTCATGATTAGAACTCCTCTATCTTATCCAACCAACATTCACCAGTTCCGAAAAGACCTTTAATCCTCCACTCTGCAGTATTATCAGGGCTCAAACACTTTCAAAGGTGTACGTGTATTCATGGAGTTTGTTTAGCAGACAGTAATAGTTCATGGAAGGACAGTGTTGGTATAACCTCAGAGTTCTCAGCACCACAACCATTCTTAAGAAGTCTTTTTGTGTGATACGGTGCCCGTGGACACAAGCATAACATCCATGTTAGCAATCAGGATTCCTCTGGAGCCCTGCATACACCATAAAATAGAGCTTTAACTCCATTTTTGGTTTCCGTCAGAAACAAAGACGGTGGGCAAAGAGTGGTATCTTTTCCTCTTTTTGTTCAGTGTCATTGTATTCATCTCTCAATGGAATGTGCCTTCTTCCTAGGTTTCAATTCAATAAAAATAAGACAGAGAAGGTTAGCAGTTGTAAAATAATTTGTTTTATTTCAGGGAAATGTAGAGTTAAATTTCCTAAAAATGTTCATTCTTAGCAAATGCATAATCCCATGTGGTGGGACAAGAGAACAGTATATTTGTCAATTTAACAGTCAGTGAAAACTCACAAGCTGAATGAACTATGAACTTGCATCTGATATTGGGAAAGTTGCTGATATTAGAAGTGTATTAAAAGTCATTTATAGGAGATATTGAAAGAAAATAATTTAAATTATTTCTCTCTGAAGATCAAGAGAATAATTATCAGAATTCTTGACTGATAATAGTCATGAACAATATCTATTAGAACATGATTTAAAAATGATATCACACTTCTTCGTGGGGCTCTGATTAACATGGGAAGCAATCTCAAACTAAAAATTTCCAGTATTTTCAAGAAGTATACTGGGCAATTTGTAGTTTTATCCCTGACTCTGTAAACCAAAGACATTTAGAAACCACCTAATCTTCATTTTTGATGAAGTGTAGCCTTCAAACAGAGAAGGCAATGGCACCCCACTCCAGTACTCTTGCCTGGAAAATCCCATGGACGGAGGAGCCTGGTGGGCTGCAGTCCATGGGGTCACTGAGGGTCGGACACGACTGAGCGACCTCACTTTCACTTTTCACTTTCATGCATTGGAGAAGGAAATGGCAACCCACTCTAGTGTTCTTGCCTGGAGAATCCCAGGGATGGTGGAGCCTGGTGGGCTGCTGTCTATGGGGTCGCACAGAGTCAGACATGACTGAAGTAACTTAGCAGTAGCCTTCAAAAATCAAATACAAATTCTTCTTTTACATAATTTCCTTTGTTCTCTGATTGTTGTTTTCATTCTTAAAGGCAAAGCATAGTTTTGACTTCATCTGTGCTGTGCTGTGCTAAGTCGCTTCTGTCGGGTCCAACTCTTTGTGACCCTATGGACTGTAGCCCACCAATCTCCTCTGTCTGTGGGATTCTCCAGGCAAGAATACTGGAGTGGGTTGCAATGCACTCCTCCCGGGGAACTTCCTGACCCAGGGATGGAACCTGCATCTGTCACATTCCCTGCATTGACAAGTGGTTAATTCACCACCAGCACCACCTGAGAAGCCCTGACTTCATCTACAGAACATTAATATAGGTTCTGCCATGTAAATATTAACAGCATTTCTAAAACTATCTAGTAGATCACTAAAGTATCTAAATGACAATAACATGTATTTCTGCGTCTGGTAGTCATGTTTTGGATGGTACAGGTTATTTGTTCTAGTTCTTATATCATCTTGAAATGATTTGTATATATCCAACCTATATTTTATGAGTTTTAATAAATACTAGAAAATTTAAGTTTATGGATATGGAGAATATTCAGGATGGGTGTCAGCAGGGTTCCCAAAGTGTCCTTGTCAGCCAGGTGATTAGGAATTGAATGCCTTATTTTTTTTTAATTAATTAATTAATTTTTTCACAAATTCCTTATTTCTAAATGAGAAAATGCAAACATCAATGATGTGTAGACCAAATTTAAGTTATCTCAACCTTTTCCATAGGCACATAAATGCCCAACTTTGCTCTGACAAGTTTGCCTGTATCAGATGTTCTATGCATTGATAACAACCAATAATAGTATGGTACTTGAGCTACTGTTAGGAAATAAAGCTCAAATAGATAAAAGCAGTACATTGACCCTTGATGTATAACCTCATTTTGCCTCTGAACTTTCTGCCCTTTAGCATATAAATTCCTACCGATAAAATTATTCTATTACAAACCTAACCTCTTTTGATTAATAAAAACTCATGTTCCATAATAATTACTTTGTGATCCTTTCTACATTATATGCACTTTTCATATAGAATGATTTTAATTCTCACAACTCTGTGAAAAATGCACTATTATTATCATCATCCCCATTATACAGCGGAAGAAACTGAAGCTCAGATAAGTTAAGCAACCTGCCCACAATCACACAGCCAGTAAATGGTAAGAGTTGCAATTCGGACCTTGACCATTGACCTCCTGAATCCTCACTCTTACCTGCAGTGCCTTCTTTCTTTTATCGGTCAGTCTTTCTTCTGTTTTTGCTCTCAGGGTTATATAAAGCTGTTTAAATATTGATTAATTTCCAAAGAGACTGTGTTTATGAAGCACCTAGTTCAAACTGTATCCCCTGATCTCAAAGTGCTCTCTACCACCACAAACAGACCAACTTCACTTCCCTCATTCCTTGCTTCATCAAGCACATCACTACCTTAAGTGTATCTTATGATTGCTGTCTATGAACTT
The DNA here is from genome assembly GCF_029407905.1 of Bubalus kerabau. Taxonomy (NCBI): domain Eukaryota; kingdom Metazoa; phylum Chordata; class Mammalia; order Artiodactyla; family Bovidae; genus Bubalus; species Bubalus kerabau. Next base: position 47,627,947 of record NC_073635.1, read on the forward strand.
GACTGAAAAAAACGACACTCTGTAGTATATAACCCAAGAAATATGAAGAGAGACAAAAATATGTGATTTCCACGCTTATAATTTGTATTTTAGTTTGACTCTAGAAAAACAAGAGATGTGTGTCTTTCTGTTTTCTATAACTCTCACTTTGAAAGGATCTTTTTTTGTTTTGTTTTGAATTGTCATCTGGACTTAAGGATTGCTATCCTCCAACTTACAAGGAGCAGAGCAGGGTCAAAAAGGAGATATTCCCAAAGGCTGGCCAGCAGCTGTGTCACATCAGAGTCAAAAAGGGCCTTTCTATTTCTCCCCTTTCTGACCAGGCTTGGCCCTTCCTGGCAAGGATGTCAGGAAAAGGAGAAATGGCAAACAGCGTAGTCTGTCACACCCCTAGGCAGAAGATGGCGTAGAGGGGCTCCCTGTTAAGTCAGCAATGAACCGTACTTAAGGGACAGGCATTAGTAATGCAGAAATGCAAAGTGCTTTAGAAAGCTGTTAAGGAAATTGAGTGGAGCAACTGTGGGAAGCAGCCACCTTCGATCCCAGCCAGCCAGGCCCAGTTTCCTCCATCCCTTCTCACAGTGAACTCTTCCTTTCCTATTCCTCAGCCACACTTTTCTCTTTTCTTCTCATGCCTTTTCCTTCTGTCTGTGAAAGGATAAATGCAGACACATGAAATGGAGGCAAGCTACCCATACAGAGCGCACATAAAAGGATGCTAATCACCGGAGCCAGAAATCAACATATATTCTGTTCATAAAAGGTAGTCCTAGTCCTAGTTAATGTATTGTTGAAAATGCTGCTGCAAAGAGCAGTACACCTGTGGCTTCCTGCCCCACAAGGGCTGAGGTGGAGACTGCGGGTCCTCCCCCTGCTGGGCCAGAATCCAGCCAGGTTTGGGCAGCTCTTCTCTGGGCAGGTCCAAGGGAAGATGGCCGAGCAATGAATCCAGTTGTCCAAGCACATACATGGCACCTTCAACTGCAGCGCTGGACAACCCAACCAGAGCATCAGACCAGGGCAATCAGATTGAGTGGTTTGGAATATAATACGATAGTTGTGAAAATTATAAAGCATACAATATTTCCATCTGAATATATTCTCTTGAGTTTAAAAAATAGTCACATTAAGAATTCATCTGATTGTACGATATTTATTTTCTTCTTTATGCTTTGCTTAAGTGCTCAACTTTTACAAAGCAAAAATGGTTTACTTCTTAATTTTAAAAAATTAATGTTATAAAAAAACAAACAAATCCTTGGCAATATCCCTGGCTGCCTTTGAAATCTTAGGAAAGAAAATAAAATTCACATTCAAGAAGACCACTAGACTTCTATTTCTGATAGGATGTTGGACTGGGTTATATATATGCTTTTCCCATGTTTGAGATATTTAGTAATAATAGAAGCTTATATCCCACCTTCATCACCTTTCTAAAATGAAGTGAAGTGAAAGTGAAAGTTGCTTAGTCGTGTCAGACTCTTTGCGACCCCATGGACCATACAGTCCATGGAATCTTCCAGGCCAGAATACTGGAGTGGGTAGCCTTTCCCTTCTCCAGGGGATCTTCCCAACCCAGGGATCAAATCTGGGTCTCCTGCATTGCAAGCAGACTCTTTACCAGCTGAGCCACAAAGAGTCCACTTGCAATGCCAGAGACCCGGCTTCAATCCCTAGGTTGTGAAAATCCCCTGGAAGAAGGAAATGGCAACCCATTCCAATATTCTTGCCTGGAAAATCTCATGGATGGAGGAGCCTGGCAGGCTACAGTCCATGTGGTCCCAAAGAGTCGGACACAACTGAGTGACTTCACTTTCACCTTTCTAAATGTGGTGGTAAAATTTAACACACTTTTCCTGATCTTGCATCAGATTACACAAACATTCTTTTGCTATTATTCTGAATAACAAGCTCTCTTTAATATTCTCTGATCCACCTCTGAACAGTTACTTTGATCATGATTATTACCTTACCACAGAATCCATATAAAATCTGAATTGATGGGTAGCTTGCCTCCATTTCATGTGTCTGCATTTATCCTTCCAACACGAGATTTCTAAAGATAATAAAATCAGAAGTCACCCTAAACTCAAAACTGTCCTACCATTTACCATTATTCAAATTACTATTATTCAAATAAATATTTAGCAAGAAATTTTGCTTGTAACAAGATGTAGAAAATACAGATGAGTAGCTATTTATTTTGGTCTTCAGTTTACCTTCTTCTTTAATTCTTCTGTAGGGGCCCATTTCCAATTCCTACTCTACAAAGTGAGCAGTAAAATATAGATATCATAAGTCCCTTTTTTCCAGTAGTCATGTATGGATGTGAGAGTTGGACTATAAAGAAAGCTGAGCACCAAAGAACTGACGCTTTTGAACTGTGGTGTTGGAGAAGACTCTTGAGAATCCCCTGGACTGCAAGGAGATCAAACCAGTCAAGTCTAAAGGAAATCAGTCCTGAATATTCATTGGAAGGACTGATGTTGAAGCTGAAGCTCCACTACTTTGGCCACATGATGCGAAGAGCTGACTCATTTGAAAATACCCTGATGCTAGGAAATATTGAAGGCAGGACGATAGGGGATGACAAGAGGATGAGATGTTTGGATGGCATCACTGACTCAATGGACATGAGTTTGAGTAAGCTCCTGGAGTTAGTGATTGACAGGGAGGCCAGGCATGCTGCAGTCCATGGGGTCGCAAAGAGTTGGACACAACTGAGCGACTGAACTAAACTGAACTAAGTCCCTTTTAAAAGAACAAATGACTTTTCTTCTCTTACTGTCAACTGTTTAAGTTCACCAATGGATTTGGAATTTCCTACTTTGTACAGTTATCAAAATGGCAGAGAATCTCATCTGATGCAGACTGTCATCACTCATCTCTATCACTGATGCAAGATTCTCTGCAAGTAGTTACCATCCAGAACAACTTTCCATATCTTTCCACTTCATCAAATCTCCATCATTTTCTAATCACACATGAGAGCATCTTTTTTCTTTCTCAACTATTAAATTTTTTTCTTCTGTTCATATTTATTTCCAATATTATTTTAGCCCTGAACTGTTGGCAGTTGTAGCATGCATATAAAAAGCTATGTAAATGAAGAATTATTGTGTTGATAATATACGTGAATGGCCATGCAGTATCTACGCAGTCAAACCAGAGATGCTTATAGGGGCACACTATCCAAAAAGAACTGGGAGTGTCCATTCTGCCAAACTCCTGATGGACATCTCCAGTCTGAAAGTTGCCTTTACCTTTATAATTAAACATTGCTGGATGATGAAAAGTTATTTTGAAGACAATTTCAAATCGGAAGTGCTTCCAATGTACCATTATCCAAACCAAAGCACTCCCCTCTGTGAATAAATGTATTTAGCAACCCTATCAACTGCTTTGTTATTATGCTAAACTACTTCTGCAACTTTCTAATGGGTCAGTTAAAGTTACTTTCATCTTTACCCAGCCAGCAAATTCCAGCTCTTCTTTGCAAACGAGACACTAGCTATTTAACCTCAAAAGCATAGTATTATGAGAGTTTTGGAACAGGTAATTTTCTAATGTTAATTTAAGTCTAAACAGAGACCTAATTTCTGATTGATCCCAAATTTTATTTAGTGAGAATACACATGTATGTATAAATATGAAGCCCCTTCTTTCCCTTTTCTTTTCATGAGGACTTATGAGATGCTGAATTAAGTATTTCAACATAAATCTGTGTTTGCTGTCTAGTGTTAGAAATTCTAATCCCTTTACTTATAAGGGTGCCATAAATTTTATTTTGAAATGTACAGGTACTCTGTTTTTCATGCACGTGAGGTCATTATTGATTGGCTTAGGAAATGGACTCCAGAGTGTTCATTTAAACTCAATTCCCCTAGGAAATGAACATTTTCATAACAATAATAAAAATAAAAATAAGATATTTTAAATATAGAGTTGTTCATTTCCTCTCCTCTCTTCTGAAAGTCTTTTAAGCATAGCCTAATAGCTGGCTTTAGTTTTAAAAAAAAATTAAGATGCCTTGGGTCAAAAAAATCAATTTTGGAAGTAGTAATATCAATTTCCTTGGCAGAGTTGCTGAATAGAGTTTTTATTGACTGTGAACTTAAGTTACTAAGGAAAATTAGTGATATTAGCAAGTGGTTGTACTATGCAGATCCATAAGATAGACTAACAATGGCTCACCTTTCAGAGGACAGACCTAAAATAATCTATGAATAGTATGTGCATCGTTCCTTCACTTGAGATTTTGACTTCAAAATCTTTAAATGACTTAAAAATGTGTTTAAATTCTTTACTACTCCCCTATGTATGTTATTTTTCTTTTTTTTTTTTAAGAAAAAGACCCGAAATTTCTACAGTAGAAACTAAAATAAAATACTTTCTTTCCTCTCCCCATTCCACCAACTGTATGCTGATATTGACTTCACCCAGTAAACTTCCTCTAAGGCTCCTATTTTAGACCTTTATATGTGAGAACCTAAGTTATATGAAAACTTTGTTCTAATGGAACTGCTTCACTTACCATTATTTTACCTTCATTTACTTGACCCTGTCCGTGTTTAAGCTGATGGTAAATCTTTCTATGTTATCAGTATCTACCAGAAGGACATTTTTTGGTTATCTTTTATCCTTTTTTGTTGCTTACTCTTCCAAAACTATTTTAATTTACTCTCTGAATTTCCAAATTTTGTTATCAAATCCTCCATGAAGACATTCCTCCAGGAATGCGAATGTTATCCAGTGAACATTTAAGGATATTCTCTTTAAATCATTTCCAAAATGCCTGCCATGCCATGATGGACCTTACTTAGTGAGGTACTCACAGTATGGCAAGAGTTCTGTGTACTGTGTACGAGACAGCAAAAGAGACACTGATGTATAGAACAGTCTTATGGACTCTATGGGAGAGAGAGAGGGTGGGAAGATTTGGGAGAATGGCATTGAAACATGTAAAATATCATGTATGAAATGAGTCGCCAGTCCAGGTTTGATGCACGATGCTGGATGCTTGGGGCTGGTGCACTGGGACGACCCAGAGGGATGGTATGGGGAGGGAGGAGGGAGGAGGGTTCAGGATGGGGAACACATGTATACCTGTGGCAGATTCATTTTGATATTTGGCAAAACTAATACAATTATGTAAAGTTTAAAAATAAAATAAAATAAAAAAAAAAAAATAGAACAGCCCTTCTGTTCCTTGGGCTAGGTTCCCTCAGTGACTCCCTGTTACACTTTGAATAGAGCACCAAGCTTGTTACTCTAAAAGGTAAGGCTGTTCAAATTATGACTTGTTATCACACCTAACTTGCACTGAACAGTCCTTTCTCTTTGCATCTTTATTTTCATAGTTTGCCATTTGTAGTCACTTCAAATTATGAGCACCCCAGGCCAAAATTCCACTTGCTGTTATCTATGCATAGAATGCCCTCCCTAAACTCCACTCTCACCAGTCATGATTTCATAATTAATTTATATAGACTAGCTTAATGGGTCTACTCAAAGGTCACTAGCTATTGGCTACCTTAATGATTCTTCCCTTTAAGGTTCGGTTTCTCCATTCTTTGTAGGCCTACAGCGATGTGTACATCTATTTTGCTGCTCATAATTTTGATTTCCCTAATTCAACATGCTGTCCTCATATTTTACTGTGATCTCTGTTAAGTCATTTTTTAAATATTCTTCAGCAGTGTGTGGCCCAGAATAGTGGAGGGTAGGTATCTGGTAGCCAGTGTCATCGGTAGACCAGATGTCCTCCTTCCAGGTCATTGTTTTTACTTCCTTTCTTCCTCCAGCAATAAGTATTGAATAAGTATTGAAATAAGTATTGAAAGAAATTTTATGAAGAATATGTATTTCTTCCATAATTGATAGATTAATTTAAACAGCCCATTTATACCTCTTTACATCTCTTTCCCCATAGCACTGTTTAGTCTTTCTAGTGATTACTTTTATAACTTTAAATATTATGCAAATAGCTTTACTTTTTGATTTCTCAGTAGACCAAATTCTTAACTCCCTTCAATGAAAAATAAGGATGACCAACTCTCTTTCTTTACCTGTAGCTTTCTTTTTCTCCTTTCAACTCTCAAATTTTACCATATGTGCTTTCTTTTAAATTAAGGTAATGGTATTTATGTTTTGTACTGTAAAGCATAATTATGTCCCTCAGCATTTTTTGTATACAAAATATCAGTGGTTGCATTATATTATTACTATGCAAATATTACATAATATATAACCAATAATGTACTATAATTGCAATTTCTTTTTGCATACAGACTTACTCTTTTACTTTATTTTGTTGGATTTTGGTTATTTTGTCTTGTTCTGGAGTTTCTACTCTACATCTTTTTTCTTGTATTGATTGCCTTCATTGCTTCCTTAAATTATTCCAAATTCCCAAGGATGCTATTAAATCCTGGGAGTCTCCTTTTTTCCCAGAAACCCCTCCACAGTCCTGGCCCACCACTGATATTCTGAGTCAAGTGTTCAACAAGCTCCTATATTCTCCATTTCCTCTTTCTTTGTTAAAATACCTGGAGTATATTCCCCAGTAGCTTCTTTAAAAAGGGAGATAAATTTGCATGCCTTCCAAATATGAAAATATATCTCTTCTAGCTTCAGGTTTGGTATTTGAAATTAGCTGGGTATGTAATTCTAAATTAATATCATTATTTCTCAAGCCTTCATAGATATTGCTATATTAATTTCTAGGAACCAATTATACAGATGTGCAGTTGATGCTAATCTGTTTTTGTTGCTTTACAGATGAACTATTTGTTTCTTTTGAAGTCATTACATTATCCTTGGTGTTATGAAAACTGCACAATTATGGGCCTATTTTTTTTCTCTCGCACATTATGCTGGGCATTGATCCTTCTGTTTAAGGAAACTGTCTTTTATTGTATCTTTGATGGTGCTGTTAGTTGGATGTTGGCCCACGTATATTGATTTTACATATATTTTAACTCTTATTTAATATATTCCCTCTCTTTGACCTTTTAATCTACTTCCTGAGCAATTTCCTTGCCTTTATTTGTCAAAGTTTGTATTAAAATTCTAATTTCTGCAATTGTATTCTCAAGGTATCTTCATTTAGATCCACCAGTTTGACTAAATAATAAATAAAAAATGTTATACTCCCAAGGTAAGTGTTACCATGGGAATATGATAAAACATGACATTTTATATTTCATAAGAAAATTTCTCAACTAAAAGTATAAGTAAAATGATCATCAACCTTACTGACTACCCTTTAATTTGATATTACCAAATAGCAATAAATGAAGAAAGTAAAAATAAAATAAGAAGAGTCTAGCCTTATAACCAGTTTTAGTGCATAAAACATACTGGGAATGTGTTTCTACTCTCAGATATATTTTCTTCACCAAAAAAATGAAAATTGATTATTACATAGCCCATAATTTATGGAGAAATTAATTTATTTATATTTATGAAGAATTAAAGATTAAAAAATTATTTTCTCATCACTTCATTTCAACTACATTATGATGCAATACCAGTCTTATGAAACTTCATAAATTTCAAATGCACCAAACCAGTGATCTGATTGGATACTGAACTAATATGAAGTCAGAAAAGGTTTTAAAATTCTTGTGACTTTGCAGCTAAAATTTCCATGATGTTTCATTATGTATCTACGTATATTCAATTTGCACTCTACAATAAGAAATCCATTTAAATATACCTCTATTGCATTGTTTACATTGTACCTGTTTACAAACTTATTCTTTCTGAAGAAGATTTTAAAAATGAGATATCAGAGAAACAAAAAGAACATTGATGAGAGTATGATTCTAGCCAGGTGCCCAAAAATTCAACACTGATTTTTTTTTTTAATTATATTCAGAGCAAAAGCAGATAATGTGATCCCTATTTACAGTAGTTCATCTTGCCCTTTAATCATTTGTTTATCTGCGAGACTATTGATTGCTGCTCCAGCCAGGAGAGCAGCCGTGACACAGAGGTAGGAAGAGAAGCAGTGTTATTCTGTGCCGTGGGCTCTTCCAAGCGATGAAACTATAATTCACAAAGTGATAGATAACAGAAGGTAATTTTATGGTTACTAAGAATGAGTTTGCATTTGTTTGTGTAGTTACTATATAAATTTATAGATGCATTTTGTTTGTATCACATTTTAAATTTTAGGGGCTGAGCAGGAAGAGGATTGAAGGAGTGTGAGGAGTATGTTCATGAACTCTTTCTGTAGCAGCCACTTGTAAAGGTGGACTGTAATTCAACATGAAATAGGTTCAGAATGTTCCCACAAACTCATTATAAATCAAGCCGCTTCGAAGGTATGGTGTTATTAAGTTTGTTTTTTGATTTTCTCTTGCCCTTCCTCCATCATCTTATCTAGAGTAAGAGTTTAAAGGCAGGAGAAGTAATTCAGCAAGGACCCACTTTTAGTGGTTGAAATAAAAAGTCTTGTTAGATACATTTCATTAAACCATAAACGTAGTTCCAAGAGCAAAGGTTTTTTGGTCCCCCCCATATCGTAGACTGACTTTGTCTGCTATCTGACCCAATTTCAACAATAAAACAGTTAATTTATGCAAGCAAAATTAGGCATGCATTTTGGAAGTTGTAGATGCCCGTCACAGGAATCCCACTATGGTAATGAACTTCAGCTGATTCCAATAATGATATCAATGGCTGCTTCTTATGTATTATCCCAACTAAGATGAGTTACAGAAGTTTGCTTTTTGTCCTTGAAAAGAAAATCACGTTAATATACACCATTATGGCATTTATGACCTGGGAAGCTTCAGGTTTTATTTATAAGAAGAAGTAGAAATGAGCATGTTAAAAAGTAGTCACAAATCTATATTGAGAAAATTATACCCACATTATACCATTGGTCCTTTCAAGGCTGTGAATTGCTTGAGATCAAAGAGTCATGTCTCATGCTTTAAAATGGTTGACTCCTAGTTGATTTTGAAAGTATGTATATGGGACACGACTGGACTAAACTTTGAGAGACTTATTTTAGATAATAAGTGATTTTCCCTTATTCTTCTTAAGTTCCAACTGCATGGTCAACATTCTGAATTGTTCTCTGCCATTAGTCATATGGAAACTGGTTCTCCCTGAAACTTCCAATCTCTATGCCAGAACTCGGCATAAAATAGGCACTAGATAATTGTCTACTAAACAAATAAGAATAAACACAAAACGCTTTATAATGATAAAGTATCAGAAGTCTGAAAAATTAGAGTATCAGAGAATTATGCAATGTAAAAGCTGGCTTCATTTGAAGCATGGAATTTTAATCGTTGCCCATTCAGCTAATTATTTAAATACTCTGTAAAAGTAGATCTAAAAAGATTCCTAACTTCAGCATGCAAGCTCTGTGAAAGATCAAATAGGCAAGTGACTTTACATAAAGATCTGAAGAATAAAAGTGACACATAAAGGCAAAAAAAATTATTAGGAAAAGCTTCGTGCTTAATAAAATTGAACTAATTAAATATACATTTATTGAGTGAATATTATAGCCTTAGCCTGTGCTACCTTCTTTAGGACATTGTTAAAAAGTGATGTAGCATTCCATGTTTCCAGAGGCTTTTAATGTAGCTGTAAGGAAACAGTCTAATGAAGCAATTAGAGATCAATGACCGATTAAACTCAGATATAGCCAAATGGGACTAATCACTCTTCTCTAAACATATTCAACATTTTTCTAAGTCTCTGCAATCACATAGGATATTCCGTATGCCTGGATTACCTTGTACTCATTTCTGCACATCTTAAAGTCCACTCTCCCTCCTAGGCCCAGTTCATGCCACCTTGTTCTTGAAACCATTTCCCATCACAGCACTTAAAGTCACTGAGCCCTTTCTCCATGATGTCACTACTATTTGACCTGAAACCTGCATTTAGCATAGTCTCTTTACTTCACAGATTTGCAATTGACTCTTCGTGCGTGCTCAGCGGCCAAGTTGTGTCAGATTCTTTGTGACCCCATGCATTGTGGCCCAACAGTCTTCTCTGTCAGTGGGATTTCCCAGGCAAGAATACTGGAGTGGGTTGCCATTTCCTCCTCCAGGGGATCTTCCCAACCCAGGGATCAAACCTGACCCTTGTGCATTTGCAGACAGATTCATTCATATCTAGGTTGAAAGCTGCATAAAGGTGAGTATTTAGATATTTAAAAATACTAAGCAGTGCCTAATGTGTAAAAAAACACAGTAATGATATTTTTCCCTTCTCCCTTTCTTTTCTTTATTACAAACAATGCTTTAAACTGAACATATATTTTTAAATAATTTGTATTGGATGACATAATATTTTACCATTGAGTATAATAGAAGTTTGAAAATTAGTATGGAAGGAAAGACGAGAGTTGCAATGATTAAATATCATTTCATAGAGAAAGTCCAACTTCAGATGGAATTGGTGGAAGAGTAGAGGGTATGTAGGGGTGACCTGAAGAATAAACAAGATTTGGAAAAGCATGAAAACAGGATATTTTTGCAGAAGACTGGAAGGCTAGCATCATGTCATGTTGCATGAAAAGTTTCCAAAATATGTTTATGAAGCAAATATCAGAGAAGCCTAAAAGCTGAATGCAGAGCTTTGAGCAGGAAGGAGATAGATATCATAATCTCAGGATTATAGGAGAAATAGAAAGAAATTAGGATTTTCTGGAAACTTAATCTGATGGAGTACTACATAGAACAGAAAAAGAATAGATTGGATGAAACCGGTTGAAAGGGTGTTATAGTAACTAAGAATGAAACAGTGACTATCTAAATTAAGGTTACAGTCACATAAATGGAGAGTTTGGAGAAGAGTCTGAAACAAATAAGATAAATGTAGTATGAAAAAAGGACTTTTTAACTGTTTCTGCAGAGCAATGATTGCCTGTGCTTCAAATTTATTATTATAATGTAAACATTTTCACAGGACTGACACCATTTTATCAAATTTTATTTTGCCAAGTAGGAACATTAAAATAATAAAACAACACCTACCACTCTATGCTTTCCTGAAAGAGGTATTTTAATACTGAAATATGAGAACTTCTGGTATCCTCACCTATACGAAGACCTACCACAAGTCTTTGCTTGTGTTTTTGATTGCCCGGTGTAACTTACCTGTTCTTAGAAATTCCACTCATCCAAGACCATCTCCAGAATCACTCCACAAAGCTTTTCATGAGTATTGCAAGTAGAACAATTGAATGTACTTATTTGTTCTACTATGCATATCACATTCTTCTTCAAATTTGCATAACTGTTTATTTTATTACCATGTAAATTCTTTAAGGATATTCTCCTTAAATAATTCTTCACTGAGTAGCTAGTACAAAGTAGTTGCTTAATAGTTCAAAACATAAAAGGGTAAACAATGACTGAAAAGCTTTTAACCTCAGGGGCTGAAAGCCATGGTGGGAAGAGGAGCCACTTTGAACAGGAGAATAACAAGGGCCTATTTTTGATATGTTAGATTTCAAGGTAGAGAATAATAACTAAAATAATGAAAATAATAATAGGAAATATTGGTAATTTGGATTATGAGTGAAATTTTAGAAATTGAGCTATATGGAGGAGCCTGGTAGGCTGCAGTCCATGGGGTTGCTAAGAGTCGGACACGACTGGGCATCTTCACTTTCACTTTTCACTTTCCTGCGTTGGAGAAGGAAATGACAACCCACTCCAGTGTTCTTGTCTGGAGAATTCCAGGGACGGGGGAGCCTGGTGTGCTGCCGTCTATGGGGTCGCACAGAGTCGGACACAACTGAAGCGACTTAGCAGCAGCAGCAGCAGGGTGTTATCTGCATACAGAAGTATCATTGAAATAGAATCTTGGTGGAGTAGGACTTAACAGAGAAAAAAATAAAATATTGCAAGAATTTTGGAGACCACCCAAAGCCAATGGGGAGAAAAATTAAGAGAAATTGGTGAGCAATATGGAGAAAGGGAAGGGAGAGGGAGACCAGTAAAAGTCACTGTCCTAGAAGCCAAGATGGACTTCAAAGCCTGGGGATTAGTCCTCAAATGCTGAAGAGAGTTGTTCTTCACAATTTGTAATGCAATGCTGCTAAACAAAATTAGCAATACTAAAAGTGACTGTAAAGACCAACTTATTGCCACCATTGAGTTATGTCCTTGAGAGAAAAAAAAATCAAGTTAGAATACATTGCTTGTTGGAATGTTAAAGAAAAGAAATATCTACAACAACAGATATAGGTTCATTCTACAGCAGGTGCTTCATAGCCATATGTCAATGAAAATAGCTCAACAAGAAAGGTTATATATAATTCTGGTTCCATGTGTACTAATTTAGTTTTCATTCCATTTTTAATGAATTCACATTAGAGAGGATCTTTTGAAGTCATAATGTGTTATTTTTTAATAATTTATTTCTGAACTTTAAAAATTAATAATATTTGCACAGGGCCATTTTATAATCACAATATGGTACTTCAAGGTGTGAATTATGATGTAATAACTCATAACTTGTGCATTTAAACAAGCACTCATCCTATGGCCTCATTCTTAGCAAAGCAAAAAGGTATGAATTATTATGCAATAATTCATGCTTTGTCACATATTATTACTTAATTATGGAGGAGAGTTTCAACTCATTTCAGTCTTGAAAAAAAATTCTAACATTTTATCCTTAAAAAAAAAGCTAAGATGCTTTTTGACACAATAGAATCACTTTAAGCCTTTTCCCAATCAGACTGCTTTAGATTACCTTGTATTATATCTGTGTCCTTCTCATTCTAGAGGATCTTAGGAAATCTCCACCAGAGAAACTGAAAATCGCAACAGTTCTTTGGTCTGTATTTCACAGAATCATTCATTTATATCTCCAAAGGAAACACCTATATTACTTCAAAAATGTTCAAAATATTACAAAAATTTTCCAGGCAAGAATACCGTAATGGGTTGCCATTTCCTTCTCCAGGGAATCTTCCTGACCCAGGGATTGAATCTGGGTCTCCTGCATTGCAGGCAGACGCTTTACCCTCTGAGCCACCAGGAAAGCCTCCCCAAAAAATAAGGTAGGAAGGAAAAAGCAAAGAAGATTAAAGATTAAGATTTTAATTAAGATTAAAATATGAATTTCTATTAACTATGATGGTTTTCTAATAAAGTTGTTAAATCATAGAAAAATCCCTCAATGATAGTATAAAATATACTTGTCTATAGTCATTAGAAAACAGCATACGTACTTTCCAGAAAAAGATACAAATATTATCTCAGAGCTATATCATGAATAGTCATTATTAAATGGTAGAGTTTATCTCAAAATCCAAAGCAATAAAATGATTTATTTAATGCTTCTTCTGGTGATAGAGGATTAAGCTTCCAGTGTAGAAAAGAAAAATGAAAAATAGAAGAAAGACTAGATATATTACAAGAGACAAATAGCAGTTCAATAAATAGTCAACATACCAAACAAATATCATAGACTATAAAGGAATCTAACCTCTCAGATGCATCATTAAAGAATGATGTATTTAAAATTGGTCTGGTTGTGTGTTAAATAAGAGAATAAAAGTATAGAGAAGAAACAAGTACCTTCATGTAGAGGAAACTACCATGCCATTGTCCAGTGGGTACTGACTGATCTGTCTCTATTACTACTAATCAATTAGTCAATGAATTAATGTTTCAATTTTGTTGCATAAACCTTTATAGAAGCTGTTCTTTTCTCCTACTATACCTATTACCTCCAACTCTTAAGTTACTCTTTTTTTAAGGAATTTTTTTTTCTTAGAGTTAGGAGTGAGGAAAATCAGTGACCTAAGGCTGGTAGATCCTATACATTCAAACTTTATGGAATCTTCTCAATTGATATAAATATATTTGGTAGCACCACTAAGAAAGCAGCAGGGCAACACACAGGGAGCAAAGTCATGCTTCAGAGCCATGCTTGTTTCACCATGAGATTTTATGCTAAATCATTAAAACCTTCCAACAGATCTTTGTCTCCTGAAACATATATTGGGCTCTCATAATTTGGTTTTATGTTCCAGTGGGCTTCCCAAGTGACTCAGTGGTAAAGAATCCACCTGCTAATGTAGGTGTGCTTAGTCCCTCAGTCGTATCCGACTCTTTACGACCCCATGGACTGTAGTCTTTCAGGTTCCTTGTCAGTGGGGATTCTCCAGGCAAGAATACTGGAGTGGGTTGCCATGCCCTCCTCCAGGGAATCTTCCCAGCCCAGTGATCAAACCCAGGTCTCTCACAATGCAAGCCACAGTCTGAGCCACAGGGAAGACCAATATAGGAAATGCAGGCAACTAAGGTTCGATCCCTGGGTGGGAAAGATCTGGACTAGGAAATGGCAATCCACTCCAGTATTCTTGCCTGGAAAATTCCATGAACAGTGGAGCCTGGAGGGCTACGATCCATGGGATTGCAAAGAGGCAGGCATGACTGAGCAACTGAGCATGATGACTGTATAATCTGCAAGTATATCTCAAAGGTAGCAGGACAAGGTGAAAGTTTTCAGTTACTTTATAAAGATTTCTGATGGCATAACTGCACACTCTAGTATCAACCCTTGGTTTTGAAATCTCGTTTAAACTCTGTTCATCCTATTGTCTGGAGTTGTATATTTATATAATGCATGTCCTTATGATCATGTATTACTTGAACACAATAAGAACCAGGATATATATTCTTATATCATTTGTTACATAGTCAGTGATTACATAAATTGACATAATTAAGGCTGATTGATTTATAATGAGTTCTTGTTATAAATCTTGTTTTATATTAACTACTGATTTAATGCTTTATGTAGGTCTTGTTCTACTCAGGTTATATTACACAAAATAGATTTTGTATGTTTTTTTGGCAACACCCATAGCCAAGATAGGGCTTCCCTGGTGGCTCAGAGGTTGAAGCATCTGCCTGCAATGTGGGAGACCTGGGTTTGATCCCCAGGTTGGAAAGATCCCCTGGAGAAGGAAATGGCAACCCACTCCATTCAAACTTTATGGAATCTTCTCAATTGATATAAATATATTTGGTAGCACCATTAAGAAAGCAGGAGTTTTTGCCTGGAGTCTTGCCTGGAGAATCCCATGGACGGAGGAGCCTGGTGGGCTACAGTCCACGGGGTGGGAAAGAGTCGGACACGACTGAGCGACTTCACTTTCATAGCCAAGATAAAGCAGTATATTCCCATAGTCATACATCTCTTCTTTATGTGATGTAATTGTTTTATCCAGACTATTTATAAAATCATTTTGAATTTTAACTTAGAAATTTGAGAAACTTAAGCTAACCAATGTTGTCACTGCTCTGGTTAAAGTTCCACTATTTCTGTGTTTATTAATGCCTTAAAATGAAAGCTTCTGTAAAGAATAAAGTATTCATTTAATGAGAACGATAAAAATGAGATGTTTTTCTTCATAGAATTAGATAAATTCCTAATTAGTCTTCTGATTTGCTGAAGTTTGAATCTCATTTAATATTTCCTGGTTCTGAATGCAATATAGTTTTTTATACTCTAGTTAAAGAGCTATGACAAGGGGCTAAATACCACAGCAATGACCAATTAAGAAAATTAATCTTTTTTAAAAAATAAGGAGGAGAGCAGTAAGAGTTCACTTCAGAACAGCAAACACTGGATAAGGAAAGCAGACTTCTAAAATTGTATTAAAGTATGATTATTCATTGTATAATAATATTTATTATTGCCATATGTTTCTACCCAAGATACATCACAGATGTCCCTCCTAAATCTGCTTCAATCCACATACAAGATTTAAACTCAGGGCTGGGCCCACACTCCATTTGAGAATTTCCCTTCTCACAGATGTTGGAGAAAAGATCTTATTTTCAGTGCAAAACAAATTAACATCTGTGGGTCTAGAGGGACTACTGCCATAGAGTCCAAAGCTGCTTAAATCCAGGGTCTCTCATTTCCATCTGAGACTATTCTGTCTCCAAACTCCTTGAAATTGAACTTGTAAACACTTTCAATGGTAGTTTATTGGAAAGGAATCAACCACAGACAGCTAATCTACAGTATTGAAGGTAAATTGGAGGAGTGACAAATGTTTGCTAACTTATAGGTATTTCTTGAACATACCAAGAAAACCATGTTCTCAGTGAAAAACAAACCAGCAAAAATATAACTCATATTCTTTCACCTAAGGTTGTCCACTTTCTTGTTTTAGGATATTTGGAAATTGGTGGTTATTTTTCTGTGTCTGTGTTTCTCACCTAATAGTTTTAAACTTTTATTTAATGCTTCTCCTAGAAGGAAAAACTAATTCTTTCCAGGATTCTATCTTCTGTTCTTCACTTGGAAAATAAAATTTGTAAAGACTAAAATCCTAAATATGACTCAATTCCCAATAGCCAACACTTTTTGATATTTGCTCCATAAAATTTCTCCATAAAATTTGATATTTTCTCCATAACTATTTGATATTTTCTCCATTTACTTCATAAATGTATATGGCATTTATTTCTTGAAAAGAGCTATGAAGTCAATTATTTTACAATATAGTCATCTATATTCCTATATTCTAGCTAAAGCAGCAAGGTGGTTTGTTCTATCTTTATAAATGCCTGCCCTTTTGACATGCTGTAAATGCATTCTAAAATTTGTGCTACGTTCTGGTTGTTACAGGGAAGAATTAATGCATTCTATTAAACTTAACTTTTGCTGAAACACTCTTACATCAGCTAAAGCTCAGAGCTTTAACTGGAGACTAGCTTCTATAGCAATTAAGGAATAAATACCTGGCTTTTATAATCCATCTTTTGTTCTGGGAAATGCCTATCCTTAAATGAGTATGGTGTTAGACAAGAACTTGAGGCCACTAAATATTTAATTTCCTCTAAATCCATCCATATTCTGTGTTTTGACAAGCCCATCACTAGATAGGTATTATTTAAACAAGCAGGAATGTTTCAATTAAGTGTATACCCAAATTAGTCAAGTGATTATACCATACCTCTTCTCAAAAGCTCACCATACCTCTCATAGCATATAGAATAAAATACAAATGTCTCTAGTCCATCTACCATCCTAAATCCACCTTTATCCCTTTTCAAAAGCTGACTATTCCTAGAATGCCTTATTCACCTTATTTGTTTAAATCCAACCAGTTCTTCAAAGTCTATTTAAAATGCAAATTAGTCATGATATCCCCAACTGGAATTCATCTTTGTATTTTCAGTATAGCTCCTTCTCCAGTCTACCTTCCTTTGGTGCAATTGATGTGTGTGCGTACTTGTTACTTCACATCACTCCTAGGATGTTAAAAATCTCTTCAATAGGTACATCATTTGAAATATGTTCTTTGGTTTTCTCTATAGCTCCATGTCTTGGATATAATAGGTACTCTGTAAATATTTACATTTGAGATAATAGACAGTACTTGCATTAGATCCAAGTAAAAGGGCCCTCTGCCCTGGTTGAACTTCATGCTCTGCTGCTGCTGCTGCTAAGTCGCTTCAGTCTGTCCGACTCTGTGCGACCCCATAGACGGCAGCCCACCAGGCTCCCCCGTCCCTGGGATTCTCCAGGCAAGAACACTGGAGTGGGTTGCCATTTCCTTCTCCAAGGCATGAAAGTGAAAAGTGAAAGTGAAGTCGCTCAGTCGTGTCCGACTCTCAGCGACCCCATTGACTGCAGCCTACCAGGCTCCTCCGTCCATGGGATTTTCCAGGCAAGAGTACCGGAGTGGGTTGCCATTGCCTTCTCTGATATACCACAAACACACATGGAAAATGAAATGTATTTTAAAAACACCTGGGCACCACTATCATGAGGATCTATCACTTAGCATTGGCCCAGCACTAACAGTCTTAAACACCTGCTCTGTCCCTAATACAGAAATGCTTCATGTGTCTTTTTGTCCAGTGTCCTCCAAATAAAACAGCTATGTTACAATGCCCTAAGCTTTGTAGGTTGTGCTGCAAACTGCAGTAGAAACATTTAAGTTACAGAGAACGCATGCTAATTAATATAAATTCTTCCTCCCAGAGAGCATGAATATATTAGTAATAGATCCTTGCATGAGAAGTAGTGTTTCCTAGTAGGACCCATCGGCCATTTTCTTGTTTCTCTTTATTTTCAAGTCAGTGACTTCCATGAATTAACACTGTATTTGCAATAGTTGGCATATGGCAGTTGAAATATTTTATCATATTAAGAAATTTATATTACCTTTAAATTTCTATAGATGAGGTCTAGATGGCACTTGCGCTAAATACAAATTATTTACACTGGCTATTAGATAGTCGTGAACACTACAATTAGGAATTATTTTATTTCATCAAAAATGATGCAATTTAATCAATTTTTAAAAATACTAAATTGAAATTTTCAACATTATTTAGATACTATTGATCCCTTAATAATTTGTGTTCTTACTTTTAATTTTAATTAATAGCTAGAAGAAAATACGTTTTTAAAAATATATTAAATACTTTGAATTTTTAAATTTTAACTTTTATGTAAGTATGTTTTCATAAAAATAAATTAACATTTTATACACTGAAGTGGTGGGTGCAGTAACAAGAACCAAAAACATTTCTTTTTGTGTGGATTTTTTAGTTTACTTGTTATTTTATTTTTTATTTTATAATATTCACTTTATTTTCTGAAAACATTATAGAAAAAGACACATATGTAAAAAAAATACCATTAACCCAATCCTAAACTTATATATACATATATGTGAACCAAGATATACACATTTTTGAACAAAAAAAAAAATGAATCATGAAATATACATTCATTTGCAACCTAATAGCTCCAAATTTCTAGAAGTAAAGTGTAAAAGAAGATTTGGGGGAAGAAAAAAATAGTTTTTTCTAATTGCTATAATATTCTGCAACTGCATCATAACATAGTACCTTACTGTTAAATTTCTCTGGTTTCTTTTGTTTTTCTTCTTGCCTTCTGGACTTGCCCATGGTCTAGAATTGTGACTAATACACTTCCATACTAGAACCAGTTCCAGATTGTTTAAGCTGTCTTTTGGAAAGCAGTTGACATTTAGAAATTTACCCCCATTTTTGGAGCCCAGTAAAGAGAATAGAGTGAAAATAAGGAAGAAAAAAATCAATGCCCCAGTAGCTATTGGCAATGCTGTGTGAAGCCAGTGATTCCCAAAAGAAAATCAGTAGACTTCTTTAAGAGGAAAAGAAGCATAATTTTCAGTTTTGAATGAAAAGAAATGGCCATTTTCTAGTCTAAAATTCTGTCTTAAGTCCCACGGATGACTAAATATGACCACAAAGCACAGCAGAGCAGGGGAAATGTGACACAAAGCCAATGTCTATGATCCCCCGGAATCACATCTCACACCACCAAAAGAAAGGACTAGAAGGATCCTTGGACAGCTATTTCCGAAAGGAAGATTTCACCCTGAACTCCTGCATTTAATCAGCTGCATGTGTTGTTTATTGCTCCAGCGCCATGAACATTATTACTCAATTAAATTGTTTCTATCTTTGTCTATCATAAATGCCACGTCTATTTAAAGCCATTTTTTATTTAGTTAAATTTTGGTTTATCATCCACAGAAAGGATTATTAAATCGAATGGGTGACTATTTCAGCTCAAGTTAAAATCAATAATATTTAGCTGGACCTTAGGTGCTAAATTCTCAAACTCCATGTTTTTCCCTTTGCTGCAGTCCTGTATCTAAACATCACTGACGGGGCTTTCTCCCGTATTCATCTATGATTTATGGCTGTTCTAGCTTGTGGGACGAAAGCTTCAAGGGCTCTTGCAGTGTTTAAGTTTCTAAATAATCAGAAGAGTTTTCATTTCTTACTCTTTTTGAACTGAGACTGCTATGTGCAATTTTAAAAAAATTAATCATAAAAAATAGGTCATAAAAAATAGAATTTTTTTAGAAGTTCAGAACTTAATGTGTTTTCTACAATAGCTAATATCTGACTTTGGAGGGGGGGAAGTAGTTCTGTAAAACATGCCCTAAAATTTCATATAAAATAAAGTCAGTTTAGGTCCTTGAATTTTTAGATCTTCCTTATGTTTTCATTCCTCTGAGAAAGTCTGATGAGAGATGAAGTCTTCAAATGCCTTTGAGTGGTTTCAAACAATAAAATCTTTCTGACAGCAAACTTCTCATTCATGAAACTATAACTCACTCTTTAAGAAATGGTGTTTCTATTCTATTGAATTTACATAATGAAAATGGTTATAAATAACATTACAGAATATCAAAGCACAAATGATTATTAATTACTTGAACACTCTGAAAGTTTATAATTCAATCACTATAAAAATTATTTTTTATTATGTTGGGCATGTTGTAAATTAATTACTTAAATAGGCATAGTTAAAATTTCATGAAAAGATATCCTCCTAAAATAATCCCAACATTTTTAAAGAAAATAAATTTAGAGTCTTAGTTCCTGCTAACCTCACATCAACAATAACAAAATCACCTAATGGTTAATTCAAATTACTGAAGTGTATTTTGTCAGAAATCTTTTTTAGGAAGTAAGGCTTTCTAAAAAAAAAAAATTCAGTTTCCATGGCTGCATTGCAATGTAATTATTTCTTTTTGCTGCCTAATATCAATTTATTTTAAATTATATTGACTTACTTATTTACTGAAAATGCCAGCATGAAAGAAACATGAAAAATTATGTGATTCATTTTTAGTACTTTCTGTGTTAACTCATTCTATATATTCAAGTTCAATGTAAAAAGAAGTAAAAACATTCCCAACACAATGCATTAAAACTAAGAACAATTATACTGTGAAATTCGTATTTTAAGTCCATACTTTTGAAACTATTTTGAGATTTAAAAAATTATAAAATAAAGCATTTGCTTTTAACAAAATTTGAACCTTTTTATTCTTTTAGTCAACCAGCATAACATTCAAAAGAGTAACATCCAATTATTTTCGCTTATCTATACAAACATTGTAGGAAATATTCCAACTTGCATAGAATTAAACTTTGGTGTGAAAAATTTGAGGTATATTGAAAATTTGGTTTCTCCACAACAGATTTACAAAAGAATAATGAGTGATTCCCCAGAAATCCTGAAACTAATACTGAGAGAAAAAAGAAAGAATTGACTACACCATTTTAATAGTCATTAATAAGAATTTACATCTAAAAAATCAGAAGCACTTTAAGATTATTGACTTATACCAACAGATGTTCAAAAGTCTCCCTTTATTTCCAAACTTCTATTTGTAGGGAAAGGAAATAACCTTTACTGTATAGTAGGTATAAAAGGAACCAGATGATTCATCTCTGTGAATCTGCTTGTTGAATTTGATGGATCATTCTTAAAAGCGACGTTGCTAATCTTCAGGTTTTCTTTTTTAGGTTATTCACAGATCAGTGGGTTTTCCAGCTAATACAGGTCTGATGCTCTTCTGTCTTCACACATGGTATTCATCATATCTTGACAAGAAAAGACCTTCAGTCTACAAATAACCTTCACTGAAGTAAGACATGTAAGTGGGTTTCTTTATGAAAGATAGATTTTATGGCTGAATAAAAAACAACTGTAGTTAAAAAACGTCATTGCATGGCCTTATTTGAAGATTTTTCCTTCAAGGAACTTTAATGTTTGTTGTTGAAACTACTAATAGACCAAAAAAAAAAAAAGTATTAAATTACTTTATCTTTATCATTAACCACAAATGCAACAGGAAGGGTTGATCAGCTCTGTATTTTATCATTCTGAAGCGTTCAGCCTTTAAAATATTTAAGCATCCACATTAGTTCTTGTCAAACTAGCACAAAGCAGTGCATAATATGACCCGGGTGTAGGAGCAGAACAAGATAAAAGGTTACAGCCAGGGTGAAATTTCCACAATGGGATTGCCCTGTGCTATAGATAATAGTTTGGCTTCCTGTTTCCAGACAATTGCTAAATGATGTTGAATGTTTTCTTTATGTTTTCACTTGGTCATGCCAAAGGAGAGAATCAAGTTTAGTTGTTGTTGAACTGCAAGGATAAAGCAATATATTTGAGGCATCCTACATGCACTGTATTATTTCACATGGCCAATTAGAAAAAAATAAAATGTTGATCAAATTTCATGTTGTTAGATAGCATGATAATTTGGGTTCTCATAGTATAAATGAAACTTCAAAGAAATATTAAAAACTTTCAAGCTGGGCAAAAATCAAAATAATTTCTCACTGAAACGAGTGTCTGAAGAATTTCTCTCTACATGGAGCCGACTGGGTGAAAAAATAGCTGAGAGATCATTTTTTAAAACACTTTTTAAGTTCTTTCACTGGCCTTAACTATATTAGCAAAACTTTCTATAAGCATGTCTAAATTAGACCATGTCAAAAAATGATTATCAGTGAACTAATAGCATTTAAAACCACAAATTCTAACCCTTCTATGTGGGATGAGGGATGATAGGGAAGAATATAGTTGCTAGGAGAGAGTGAGACAGTACCAACAAAAAATCCTACCAAATCTTAGACCCTTATTTTCAATAGATACTTACTAAAAGGCAATCCTGCTGGTAAAGAATCCACCTGCCTTGCGGGAGACCTGGGTTTGATCCCTGAGTTGGGACGATACCTTGGAGAAGGGGACTGCTACCCACTCCGGTATTCTGGTCTAGAGAATTCCACAGACTGTATATCCATGGGATAGCAAAGGGTTGAACACCACTGAGCAACTTTCACTTTCACTATCCTGCCCTTGTCTAGCTTTTAATCCAAACAGTGGTTCTAGAGGGAAAAAATACTACTAAATGAGCAGTAAGGAAATTTCACAACAGTTGGCATATATTTATTAAATCTAGCCCAACTTTTAATCCTGTTATTCCTTCATTTGGGGCTTCCCAGGTGACACAGAGGTAAAGAATCCACCTGCAATATAGGAGACACAAGAGATACAGGTTCAATCCCTGGGTCTGGAAGATCCCCTGGAGTAGGAAATGACACCCATTCCAGTATTCTTGCCTAGAAAATTTCATGGACAGAGGAACCTGGTGGGCTACAGTCCATGGGATCACAAAGTGTTGGACATGACTAAGTGTGCGTGCGTGTGCGCACGCACACACACACACACACACCTTCACTCATTTATTTATTTATTCATTCAACAAATACTGAATTCCTGGTATGTATGAGTTACTGAAGAAATAATGGTCAAAAAGACAGAAAAGGGCCCTACCTTCAAGGAGCTTACATTATGATGGGAGACAAAAACATGAACAAAAATTCAGTGTAAAACAATTATAGGCTGTAATGTGCAATGTGTAAAATAAATCAGGGGCTGTAATGAAACAGACTGGTGAGGGCAGAATTCTCTGAGGGGATGATGCTGCAATTAAGACTTAGAAGGAGAAGGAGTTGGCTGATTATCTGAAAACCAGAAAAAAGGTGCATTTGCTTGGAGGGTTCTAGAAACTTAGAAATTTAGCAAAAAACATTGTAACTAAGGACTTAGACTAAGACAGGGTGCACAAAATGAGATGAGAGAATCAGGCAAACCACATCAGAGCTGACAGGCCTGAGAGTCTGGATTTTATTCTAAAGTCAGTAAAAAATTTTAAGCAGTCTTTAATGACATTTGATAAGATTAAATCCAATTTCGAAACACTAAAACAATGGACTAATCAAGAGAACCATAGAGAAGGCTGAGTGCCAAAGAATTGATGCTTTTGATTTGTGGCACTAGAGAAGACTCTTGAGAGTCCCTTGGACAGCAAGGAGATCAAACCAGTCAATCCTAAACGAAATCAACCCTGAATATTCATTGGGAGGACTGATGCTGAAGCTGAAGCTCCAATACTTTGGCTGCCTGATGCAAAGAGCCAACTCATTTGAAAAGACCCTGATGCTGGGAAAGACTGAGGGCAGGAGGAGAAGAGGATGACAGAGAATGAGATGGTTGAATGACATCACTGACTCAACAGACATGAGTTTTAGCAAACTCCAGGAGATAGCGAAGGATACGGAAGTCTGGCGTGCTGTAGTCCACAGGGCTGCAAAGCATTGGACATGACTTAGAGACTGAACAGCATCAATTAAGAGGAAATAATGCAAAAGTAAGAAAGGATTTTTTAAAAATAACATTGTGAGAATACCCTGAAAGTTCAATGGTTAGGACTCTGTGCTTTCACTGCCTAGGGTATGGGTTCACTACATGGTCAGGAAACTAAGACTCTGCAAGCCATGCGTGGAGCCAAAAAATACACACACACACACACACACACACACACACACACACATACACACACATTGTATTAGCTAAAAAAAGTTAAAATCAGGCCTATATCTTGGAAACTTTGTGAATTATCCTTGCAGTAAGTATTACTGAATTGTTATGGAAGACAATAGTAATATTTTTTAAAAACCACTAAATATAGAACACTGATATATAAAGTTGCAATTTCAATCATATTCATATGTACTGCAGAATAAAAACGCACTGGCTCAAGCATCCGAAGACTGAGTTTCGTGAAGATCACAGCATTGATGAAACTGTTGAAATTCCTCACTTTCATCCTCACAAGAGGATGAAATTGGGTACACATACAACATGTTATTTAGTATCTTTTTTTTTTATTGCTTACAGAATTTTGCTGTTTTCTGTCAAACCTCAATATGAATCAGCCATAGGTATACATATATCCCCTCCCTTTTGAACCTCCCTCCCATCTCCCTCCCCATCCCAACCCCTCTAGGTTAATACAGAGCCCCTGTTTGCGTTTCCTGAGCCATACAGCAAATTCCCATCAGCAATCTGTTTTACATATGGTAATGTAAGTTTCCATGTTACTCTTTCCATAGGTCTCACCCTCTCCTCCCCTCTCCCCATGTCCATAAGTCTATCCTCTATGTCTGTTTCTCCATTGCTGCCCTGCAGATAAATTCTTCAGCACCATCTTTCTAGATTCTGTATATATGTGTTAGTATATGATATTTCTCTTTTTGACTTACTTCACTCTGTATAATAGGCTCTAGGTTCATCCACCTCATTAAAACTCACTCAAATGCATTCCTTTTTATGGCTGAGTAATATTCCATTGTATATATGTACCACAATATATATAGTATCTTTAATTTGATTTGAACTATTGAATTAACTTTTTCAATCATTGCTTTTAAAAATAGTTACTTATTGTTAATATTTTATTCACACTGTAATCTAAAAATAAAATGGTTTTTAACCTTTGGAAAAAGGTGGTATTTTCCAGACTGGCAGTTTAATAAATATTCAGGTGGCTAGACCTATCTTCAACATGTGAAGTGAGTAATATAATAGATTGATATTACTCGACAATGGATTAACATGCAATGGAATTATTATAAATTTACAGAATTGCTTATAATAATATTACAAATGAAAACATAAATTGATACACATCAATAACATGTTTTTAATTATGTAGGAGAATCTGAGAAAATAACTAACATTCAGTAAAGTGAATAAGGCAATGTATATTTAAACACTTGAATCTAAAACAATATTACAGATATGATATTGGATATTTTAAAATATTTGGTGACAAGCAAACATTAAGGGCATAATGATTGGACCTCTTTCTGAAGAAAATTTACCAAAGGAAAGGCCACCTTCTAATACTGCTTGCAAGAGCTCTTTGTATTTTAAAGTAAGGAGCTGGGATTGTACTTACCTTTTCCATATATTGTTTAGGACAAGCCTTGGTGGTGAAAAACCCAGCCTAGGTCCTACTTTGAAGTCTTGCTGCTGCTGCTGCTGCTGCTAAGTCGCTTCAGTCGTGTCTGACTCTGTGCAACCCCATAGACGGCAGCCCACCAGGCTCCTCGTCCCTGGGATTCTCCAGGCAAGAACACTGGAGTGGGTTGCCATTTCCTTCTCCAATCAATGCATGAAAGTGAAAGGTGAAAGTGAAGTTGCTCAGTCTTGTCCGACTCTTAGCGAGCCCATTGACTGCAGCCCACCAGGCCCCTCCATCCATGGGATTTTCCAGGCAAGAGTGCTGGAGTGGGGTGCCATTGTCTTAGAGATTGCCAAAAGCTCTGGGGCATCCTACTTCTACTTTGTTTATTCACTCGTTCATTCATTCAAAAGATTTTGATTGAACAGTTACTATGCACCAAAGCATTGTCCTAGATACTTCAGTTTCACCAGTAGCTTAGATGATGATAAATGCCATGAAAGAAAGACAAAACACTGCAAGATAAGAGTGATCCAGGAGTAACCAGAGGGCAGCTTACAATTTTAAATAGAGGGATCAACATTCATCTCCTTGAGAGAATGACTTGTAAGCAAAGATTTGAAGTTGGTGAGAGGTTTGCCCAGCATTTGAGAAGAAGCATTACAGGCCAGGCCCTAAGGAAAGTAAGCCTTATGTTCTGGAAGAATAAGAAGGGACTTGAGTGAATACAGCAGCATGAACAAGGGAAAAAGGAATTTTATAGCCTGGTGCCCATGGAGCAGAAACTCTGGAATTTTAACAGCCACTGTATAACAGGCATGGCTGATAGCAGCAACATGGAAGGAAGGAACAGTGGTTAGAAAACTTACCTTGTGTTTGCTTTTGATTGCAAGGTTGTTGTTTTCAGTCAGTGGTGGTTCAGTGGTGAAGAAACCTCTTCCCAAAGCAGGAGACAGGGGTTCAATCCCTGGGTCAGAAAGATCTCTTGCAGAAGGAAATAGCAACCCATTCCACTACTCTTGCCAAGGAAATCTCATGGACAGAAGAGCCTGGAGCCCATGGGGTTGCAAAGAGTCAGATATGACTTAGTGACAACAAACAAAAAATGCTGTTTTGCTTAGAATTTTGTGACAAATCAATAGGAATAGAAAAATATTCTTAAGATCATGTATTCACACTATATATTTTTTTACTTTTTAAACTCTATCTTTAATAGTTGGATCTCCACCTCTTCTCTTACCTTGAAGGGCTCAGGTAAGGTTTCCAGTTTTTCTAAAGACTGTGCACCTATCTGACAAACAAGTCCTGGTTAAGAAGCAATGACAAGATTTTCCTCCTTGCCCAGACTCTAATCAGATTCCTCTGAGCAATTTTTCCAACTAGTACTCAACTTTTGCACTTCCTTTTTTGACTCCTCATTGTCCAGTTTTAGCAAGAATCTTGCTAGGATGGTTTAACCAGAATTTCCCATCCTCCAAATCTGATTATCCTTAATACCCAGTCAGGTTCTTCATCCTCCACCATCCCCAGCCTGATATACTGTCTTGCCTTCAGCAAGAATCCTGAGTCAGCTGAAATCCCTGGCTTTACCCAGATGTTCCCTTTAAAAAAAAAAATTTATTGGACTATAGTTGATTTATAATGTTGTGTTAGTTTCAGGTACAATGGACATTTCCTCTTAGTAACTTTCTATCCCCTGACTCCCACCCTACTCCTTGGTTAGAAATTCCCACCTTTCTTTATTGTATTCAAAGTTGAATGCAGTCCCTCCCCCACTGCAGTGGGTGTGCCGCCGCCTGGAATAAAGTCCACCTTGCCACTCTTTGAGTGTCTTCAGTAACTGTTTCTTTACCAACAGTCAGAAATGATAGGAAAGCCCAAGAAGCTGCCCAAATGCTAACACAAAGATATTCATGGTAATCACTTGCAAAATATAGTAAATCATGAGAAAATATATTATTTAAAAATGTACATTCAGGTATGAGAGTCAAAATAACATGAATAACTAAAGAGAAACTGTGAAAATTAAATGCTATATGTAAAACAATCTGTCTCCTCTATCATGAGCTACACTCTATTTTTATTTTCTCATTAAATTTACCCATTACAGTCAAACTGGGGTGGGGGGAGTGTTACTATGTTTCAGTATTTTTAAACAAAGCAGAAATCTTTTCCATAAATTGTCGGCTCAAAATACACCAAAAAGAAGTAGATAGTTCCGTGAAGCAAAGTGCTTTTCTCAACAAACCAACAATATGTGTTTATTGCATTGGAGCCCAGGACCACCACATGCGATTACAGTAAAAGCTCTGCCTTATTTCCATCTGGCAATGAGAACACAAGATGTTGTGTAAACTACCAGAAGAGCTCTATTTCATTGTAATTAAAATTTAGTGTTACACTTAAGCAAGAAGGCAACTCCAGGAGATGTGATTATCATGAGATAATGACCTTGGGGTGTTGCAAGGCATGCAAGGAACCAAATGCCTCCTGTCCTCTAGGGGGCAAGATTATTTCTACATAACAACCTCTACCTCCTCTCACTCACCCTCCCCAGCTTCTGGAGCTATATGATCAGTGAAAGGGAAAAGCTTGGGATTAAGAGCACCAGTATGATTTCTGCAAAAAGAGGACATTGGGGGACTGGTAGATGACAAAGTTGGCATTGTAGAATGCTGAAGCAGCAGTTTCAAATGAGTTGTGTTGTTTGTGCAATAATTATGCAATGGCTTTAGAATTCTCTGGACACAGATAGAACTGTCAGTGATGTCATAGGCATGTAAGTAATCCCCAGCAAGGGCACAGATCTAACCTTTTCCCCCTGTTTTGGTTTCATGATTTCCATTTCATAATAGCAATAAGATATGACAGGTGGTGCAGTTCTTGAGGGTTTATTATACTTCTTGGGTAGTTGAAGCCACTCAGCCTTTGGCCTGAACCTCTCAAGACATCTGAGAAGTATAATAATTTCCCCCAAATGCAATGCCTGTCATGTCTTATTGCTTAATTGCTTTGCACTTACCAAGTAATTCTTAAAGTGAATGCAGATAACAGTGTTCACATTACAGTTTATACCGGTAGCAACTACTTTCTATTGGAATATTCCTTTAATCCAATACAATCTAATGGATTAAAAAATATTCCAATATGTTACCATTATAAACCCTAAGCTAAAAGGTCACTTAAAATCATGAAAAATGTTTATATTTTGTAACAGTGTGTTGGAGGAGAAAATGATCAACTGAGATTCAAGAAGTTAATTTGAAATAAGACAATCTTCAAGTGACAACCATGTTGATGAGTCCAGTACTTCAGTTATTCAAGAATATCTCAAACTCTACCATCTGAAAGAGGTGAGAGAGCTTAATTTATAAATAATATGTTCAATAAGAAAAGAGAGAACAAAAACAAGTATTATAAAAGGGAAGCAGTTCTAATGAGGCAGATGAAACTGGAGCCTATTATACAAAGTGAAGTAAGTCAGAAAGAAAAACACCAATACAGTATATTAATGCATATATATGGAATTTAGAAAGATGGTAACAATGACCCTATGTGTGAGACAGAAAAAGAGACACAGATATAAAGAAAAGACTTTTGGACTTTGTGGCAGAAGGCAAGGGTGGAACGATTTGAGAGAATAGCATTGAAGCATGTATATTACCATATGTGAAATGATGACCAGTCCAAGTTCTATGCATGAAACAGGGCACTCAAATTTGGTGCATTAGGACAACCCAGAGGGATGGGATGGGGAGGGAGGTAGGAAGGGAATTTGTGATGGGGGATACATGTACACCTGTGGCTGATTAATGTCAATGTATGGCAAAAACCACAGCAATATTGTAAAGTAATTGGCTTCCAATTAAAATAAATTAATTAATTTTTAAAAATTAACATATAATAATTGAAGATAAATTCAGTTACATAAATCTCTGACTCACAAAGAATAAAATCAAACAACTTCTGTTTTAAAAATAAAAGGAAGCATTAGACAATTGAGGAAAATATTCTAAAATAGTAATATAGAAAGAATGTGTACATGTAAATAAATATGTGTGTGTATGAAATACATGATGCATGGACAAACTGAAAATGAAAGAGAGTAGAGATATAAGATGTTAAGGAATTTTTTTTGATAGGGGAGAACCTGCTAAATAGTGATGAACCTGACTAGTAGTCTACCCAGATGAAATTCAATTTCATTATCCATTTCGTTTTACTTGTATATAGTCATGTCCCTAAGAGAAGCAGAAGAGATTCAGAGGACTCACCCAGAGTCAGATATCCTGGAATGTGAAGGCAAGTGGACCTTAGGAAGCATTACTAGGAACAAAACTAGTGGAGGTGATGGAATTCCAACTGAGTTATTTAAAATTCTAATAGATGATGCTATTAAAGTGCTGCACTCAATATGCCAGCAAATGTAGAAAATTCAGCAGTGGCCGCAGAACTGGAAAATGTCAGTTTTCAATCCAATCCTAAAGGGCAATGCCAAAGAATGTTCAAACTACCGTACAATTGTGCTCATATCACAGGCTAGCAAGGTAATGCTCAAAATCCCTCAAATTAGGTTTCGGCAGTAAGTGAACCAAGAAACTCTAGATATACAAGTGGGGTCTAGAAAAAGCAGAGGAACCAGAGATCAAATTGCCAGTGTTCATTGGATCCTGGCAAATAGAAGGGGGAAAAAATGGAAGCAATGACAAATTTTATTTTCTTGGGCTCCAAAATCATGGCCCTGAACCTCCAAGCAAGTCAACCATCATTTCAGTCAAGGACAGGTATGTGCACATCTCATGGGATGGTGGCAGGCCCAGCATTCACACCAGGTCTAGCCCACTCCAGGACTACCTCTGATTCACCCTTTCTTTGAAGAACTAATTGGGAACTTCAACTCCTACCTCCTAATTGACTAATCCTATAGCCTTGGGGAAGGCCATTTGACTTTTCTCAATCTAGATCTCATAGTTTAAAAAAGAAGTAGTAATACTTGCCCAACTTCACAGGGTTTTGTGAAGATACGTGAAATAGATTCTAGAAAAACAGTTTAAAAGTTAAGTGCTAGCCAAATCTGTTTCTGTTATTGTGGTGATTGCTGGTTTTTTTATTTTCACTTTTGCACTTGATTGATCATGGAAAATGGATGATAAATACATTTAAGCACAACTTGAGGAAAAACACCAAACTGAAAGGGTTGTGGGGAGTGGCTAGGACAGGGATCTCCTGTTTATTTTCTAAAATTGTCAGGTAAGGCATTTATTACTTCCTGGTAGAAGATGTTGCTGATGTTGGTTTCTTGCATAAAGCCTGCCTTAATTGAAAAGGAGGTAACAAGTCCCTCTTAGTAGTATCACTCTGTGTCAACAGGAAGCCTTTCAGTGACTTACTAACCTGTTCCTTCTTTACAAATACACATTTTGCTATTTTCAGTATTTTATTGGTCTAATTTATAGAATCTGTTGTGACTGTGTTCAAATCAATTTTATCTTGGGTTATTAACTACAGAGAAGAAAAAAAACCTGACATAGAATTTTATATTGTTAAGTTTTAATACATTTTTTTATTATGAGGAAGAAATCTTTTTATTTAAAAATTCTTCTGTAAATATTGTTATTCAAGAAGCCTACACACCCAGGTTTGATCCCTGGGTTCAAAAGATCCCCTGGAGAAAGGAATGATTACCCACTCCAGTATTCTTGCCTGGACAATTCCATGGTCAGAGGAACCTAGTGGGCTCCATGGGGTCACAAAGGGTTGGACATGACTGAGTGGCTAACTCCATTACTAATTCATACTGTACCACAAACCAAAACCCATGCTTATTTTTCCTTCTGTGTGTGCAAGTGAGTCTTTCTTGATTTGTATTAAAATTTTATCCTTGCATTGAGTGTAATTACTTTCTCTTTCTATTGGACATAATTTTTGCCTACCACTAAAAATCTTTTTTGAAGGAACTTAAATTATAATTGGTGGTCTTATTTCATATTCCTCTTTAAGCTGTATTCTGACCACTAAGCATAAGAAAACAAAGGAAGTTTTCCATTTTCTTTGACATAGTTCAATTAGGTAATCATAATTTGGAAGCAGATTTTAGTGAAATGAAGTCTTTCTTTATTTCTCTCCCTTAACAGTTTTTCACTGTTAATACAAAGTTTAACTCTCAGATGATTTCTTAAAATTGTTTCCTTTGGTTTTCTTTTTTGGAACTGGATTATTAAATCAGGCTTGCCAAGAGAGAGTAAAATTAGAATTGTCTCATGAATGAAGACCATTTAGAAAACAAAATAAGTTAGCATAATTCTAATTTTCTCAAATCATTTTTCCTCAATGGTATTTTTAATCCACAGAGGGGAAAAATACAAAAGTGTTTCTAAATCAAGTACAACCTTGACAGGAATTATTTATTTACCTCTGTGGACTTCCCAGGTGGTGCTAGTGGTAAAGAACCCAACTGCCAATGCAGGAAACATAAGAGACCCAGGTTCTATCCCTGGGTCGGGAAGATCCCCTGGAGGAGGGCATGGCAAACCATTCCAGTATTCTTGCCTGGAGAATCCCATGGACAGGGAAGCCTGCTGGGCATGCATATATGCAGAGACTGTTGAAACACAGTCTTTTCTGATATCCACCCAAGGAAAAAATCAGAACATTTTTCTACATAACAAAATTTTATTGTACAATGAAACTAAATGAACCTGACCTAGACAATTAATAGTCAACACATGTCTACTGTCTGTCTACTTATATATCTGCTTATATTTTTAAATGCCATTTGAATAGAATACTGTGTAGAAGATGACAATTCATTCAGCAAGAGAACCAGAATTCCAGCCTCCTTCCACCTTAATGAGGAACAATCTACACACATTTCAATACCTCATCACATCCCTGAGGTGGTTCCGACTTTCCTTGGTGGGGATGGATGCTTGTGTCACTGCATTTATTGACATAGCTGCTTCCGTAGTTAACCATGACTGCTAGTTCCTGAAACAACTGTGCTTTCCAGATGCTCACTTCTTTCATGCACTTTCCAAACAGCTTAATACACACATTCTAACCTTTTATTTTTCATACCACTTGTTCCCAGTTTCTATTTCACATCTAACATAGTGACAAATAATACACAGTTATCATGGGATAAGATGTTTTCAAAGATTCCCCAAGAATGCTCATAATAGCTGCTTCAAACATTGTTATATTCCATAGCATCAGCTAGGGTTCGTAGTTCTTTTCTTAATAGTTCATTTGAATAATAAGCTCCAGTTTCATCCACCTCATTAGAACTGATTCAAATGTATTCTTTTTAATGGCTGAGTAATACTCCATCGTGTATATGTACCACAGCTTTCTTATCCATTCATCTGCTGATGGACATCTAGGTTGCTTCCATGTCCTGGCTATTATAAACAGTGCTGCGATGAACACTGGGGTACACATGTCTCTTTCAATTCTGGTTTCCTCAGAGGGTATGCCTAGCAGTGGGATTACTGGGTCATAAGGCAGTTCTAGTGAAGTAAGCCAGAAAGAAAAACACCAATACAGTATACTAACGCATATATATGGAATTTAGAAAGATGGTAATGATAACCCTGTATGCGAGACAGCAAAAGAGACACAGATGTATAGAACAGTCTTTTAGAGTCTGTGGGAGAGAGAGAGGGTGGGATGATTTGGGAGAATGGCATTGAAACATGTATAATATCATATAAGAAAGGAATCGCCAGTCCAGGTTCGATGCAGGATACAGGAAGCTTGGGGCTGGTGCAGTGGGATGACCCAGAGGGATGGTACAAGGAGGGAGGTGGGAGGGGGGTTCGGGATGGGGAACACGTGTACACCCGTGGCGAATTCATGTTGACGTATGGCAAACCCAATACAATATTGTAAAGTAATTAGCCTCCAATTAAAATAAATAAATTTAAATTAAAAAAAAAAAGAGTTCATTTGCACAGTTACTCCTTATAGGCCAGAGATCACTCACATACCTTTCCTTTATTTCTTTGAATTAAAGTGATAAAATGTGGTAACTTAGACTTCAGAAAAAATCTTTATACTCTGCGATTTTGTCCTGTAGATGTTATGCAGTTTATTTAAAATGGTAAATCATGATGTGCTATGTGCTCAGTTGCTCAGTCATGTCCGACTCTTTGTGATCCTTTGGATCATAGCCCACCAGGCTCCTCTGTCCGTGGGATTTTCCAGGCCAGAATACTGGAGTGAGTCACCATTTCCTCCTCCAGAGGATCTTCCCACCCCAAGGATTGAACCTGGGTCTCCTGTGTCTCCTGCATTGTAGGTGAATTTCTTACCC
This sequence comes from Bubalus kerabau, assembly GCF_029407905.1. Lineage (NCBI taxonomy): Eukaryota > Metazoa > Chordata > Mammalia > Artiodactyla > Bovidae > Bubalus > Bubalus kerabau. The sequence goes on from NC_073635.1 coordinate 47,661,900, forward strand.
ACTGAGCCATCAGGGAAGCCCTGGCTACTATGAATTCTAACAATGAAAGGCTTGGAAACTGGGATATTTAGGGGATTTAGGAAATCTTCATAGGATTCACTACATGAAAACAAATGTTATTGCATATTTACCTTTACACTGGAGTAGCACCTGCGTTTCAGGATGGGGAACACATGTATACCTGTAGCGGACTCATTATGATATTTGGCATAACCAATACAATTTTGTAAAGTTTAAAAATAAAATAAAATTAAAAAAAAAAAAAGCTAAGTGTTAGTGACCATGTTCATTATGTAGAAAACAGAGGTAGAGTTGAGCCTCGTTTCCTCTAACTGTAGTTTGCCTTTGTCATCCAGAATTAGATGAAAATCGGTCTTTGGCTCTGAGTGTGAGAATTAGTCTCAGTAAAAGATATCACCTTTCCACAGGACCAAATGTTTTCTTCCACCTTAAGGATATCTTCTATGGGAAAAAAAAAATGGAATAAGTTAATCAAGAGAGGACCCTATGAGTTGCCATATACTAGCTCCTGTCATTTTCATGGTCCATGGTTGGCACTTGCTAATTTACATATGTTTTCACTAACAACTGTGGGCTAAGAACCTAGAAGTGTTTTGGGGTTATAAAGAATATGAGATTCAATCCTAGATCTATAGAAATGTATTTTCTTTTTGCATAATTTCTTTTGTCTCATGATAACATTATGAGATTGACTGATAGTTCAGCCTCATTATGTAAAATATAAGATAAATAAATAATGAAAGCCCAGAAAAAAAACTGTAAAAAATTTTAAAAATACTCAAAAATAATACGAGGACATAAAAATGACACAGATCCCAAAACATTTTAACAGAATTAAAGTAATAAAGTACCACAAGCAAAATATATGCTCTGTTATCCAAGCCACTGACAGAGCAGAGATTGCAAAAATCAATGCAGCCATAAACCTAAGACATCTTTCAAACAACTGCTTAAAACTCAGGTCCTGCTAAATCATGAATCCAGGTTGGTAACAAATGAAAAATTGGCAGACTGGGCCTTCATCTCCTTTGACGACTGTTCTGCAACTTCACAAAGTGTGAAAATGTAAAATAGATAAGCAGTCAGTGAGAGAAAAAATTAACATCTTACCAAATTCACAGATTTCATTTATCACCTCTAAAATAAAATGGAAACAAATTGAAAGGTGATTCAACATCAGAATATCATTTCAATGATTTTAACTTGAGTTCCTACTATGTGCCAGTCACTGACTGACATCTGATTCAGCAAGTTAAATTCAGTGGAAATTGTGTCTTCAAAGTCCTCCCTTTCATCTCAGAAAACTGAGTCAGTCTAAAATGAATCTCTGCTTACATAAATGACTTCCTCGTTTGCCTTGCTGAAGGGAATGAGCTTATCAGAATCAGCCTATGACAAACCCAAAAGTTTCCTGATGAGATCCGATCATATAGTTCCAGTAAATTAGCACATACCAAATACAGTATCTGCTGAATCTTCAGTATTCAGAATCCTATTCATTGTCAGCAGTGGAAAATGACCTTCAAGAAGGCTGCTTAACTAAGACTCCTGGAGTTAATTGAGGCTGTAACTAGACCCAAAAACTTTGAATCTTTGCTCTATTACTTCACATTGAGACTCTGTGTCCCTCTGACTTCATGAATTTATTTATTAACTATGGAGAAGTTTTAATACACTAGAAAGTCCAAAATGACTTCTTTATGCTGCACTCTAATGTCCTCCAGTTTCCTCGGGCTGCAGACTCTAATGTAGAACCACAGTTGGCAGAGGTTGAATCACAAGACTTTTCTATAGCTTTACTGCCCAACCTGAGCCCTGGGTTCCTATCAATGTTTTAAAGTTGCTCTCGTGCTTCAAAGAATTTCATGAAAGAGGAAGAATATTGAAAATCATATGTAAAATATATTTTAATAAATGTGAGCAAATGCATTTAGAGGTCATGATGTACTTCTAATTTTTGCCTCACGTTGTTCTAGCACGTTCATCTGACCTCTCCATTCAGCAAAAACTTCATATATAAAATTCTCTTTCATGAGCTATATTTCAAAATTAGTTTAAAAGTATAACAGTCATACTTAACATCTCATGTAAGTTTCATGTTATGCCAATTTACTATTATGAAAGATTAAAAATTTCCCCAAATGAATATATTGTTTTTATACCTTGTTTGTCATAGAATATGAATTTTTGTATGAAAAGCAAAAATGTTAAATTTTTACATTTGATAATGTACTTCCAAAGTATATAATTTCTGTTATGGCACCATATCTTAAGGCATTTTGTATTTACCCTCATCAAAATACTAAGCTTCTTTCAACATTCTTTTATTGGTAAAGGGAAAGGAAAAAGGAAGACTAATGTGTAATATTGTGTAAGAGTCTGTTTTATCTTCCAACTTACTTATCAAGAAACTTCCCTAGATTTGAGAGAAATCATATGAAGTTCAAGTATCCTAGGGATAATATGAATAAGTAGCTTTTCAATGAAATATGACTTACACTGTGGAAGTACAATAGAGACAAAATGGAAATCTTTAAAGAATATGAGACCTAAGTCTTATGGCAACACTCTAGTGTTTTGTACTCAGAGATCCCACTGATTTAATCTCTCTGATATTTTCCTCTCACCTAGTTCTGGGCCTACAAGGATGCTGATGGGGTAAGGGTGGAATCAGCCAGAATGATTTCTCCAGTGAAGGCAAATGAATCAGTAGCAATATGCGTGTCAACAGCCAAGGTTGCACACTGACACCAGTACTGCTAGGAATAAAGACATGGCTATAGCCTCCATTCTAAAAACCTGGGTCTACAAAGAGATTTAAATAATGTTTGAAGTAGGGATGCTGAAAAGTGTCAGCCATTTTACTTTTGGGGATTCAAATGCTGGTACACTTTGACACCTTCTGCTGACAAACAAGGTTAAAGGTTCAGAATAACAGCCAATTGTGTCCTGAAGATCAGTGAAGTCCAGACAAACCAGTAAGAAGTTGTCCCACTAAGCCTTAATCCTGGAGTCTACTGAAAAAGAACACTTCCCTGATCTTTCCAAGAATCCTCAAAAGGCATATTTCTTACTAAGTTCCTTGAAAGCATATTTCTAGCCAATACCAGAAGATTTATGTTTCACAAATGGAATCAACAGCCCAAGGAGGACATTGGCATCTGTACGAGGAGCTGTGCTACGTGACACATTATACTATCCTAAATGTTGCTGTAGAATTGCCATGGTTGTGGAGTTTACATAAAGTGCTCCATGGGTACTTCCTGACAGAAACCAAAATAAACATGTGTAATAGACCAAGAAAGCTCCTTCAGCACTGAGATGGTATTTCCTGCATGCCCTAAAGTGGTGGTCTCAAATAAAATGCATGACCATAACATAGATGTTATATATTGTCACTTGTTATGTATTGTCCCATGACCACCTACTGAAAAGAAACCCTAGACTTATTTCTTTTTCATCGTGGTACTTATCACTCTCTAGAATTACATCATATGCTTGTTTTCATGTGTATTGCCTCCCTCCTCTACTAGATGCAAGCCCCATGAGGATGCAGGCTTGTCTTGTTCACCATGGCAACCAGAGCACGAGAGTGTGCCTGGACCACAGTTGATCCTCAGAAAGAACCTTTTGAACAAATGAATGATGTAACATTCTCACCAACATGGCAGTTAAACACAGAACCTAAGTGCTCCAAAGAGATGGATAAGTAGGTTCACATATTCAAATATGTGCCTTGCATGTGAAGTTTACACCTTTGTTCCACTTACAACTCAGGGATGCGGAGCACAGAACATATGGAGAAAGGCTCAACTTACAGTGAATTTCAGGACCATCTTCCCAGCCCACTTTCCCATGATCTCCATTATTATTTTGCAATTCTAGCCCAGAGAGGAGGCTTCAAGCCTCTACTGAGTTTACAACAGAGCTCATCCAAATCATAGGTCACTGGGGAAGGCACAGTTGATGCTAGTTAATAAATTGAGGAAAACGTCTTCCAAAATATTGCTTCACAGTGCCCTTTGCCAAAGTGTTAAAATCACTAGGAGGTCTTCTAAATTATGGTATTAATATTCCTAGAAATCATGTACTAAGAATGTGCAATATAGCTTTTCAAGGAACTTTAAAAAATACCCATTAAAAGCATGTCTTCTACAAGGAAGTAGGGAGGGGGAAGTAAATGCTTTGTGGATAAGAATCTTCTTTAGGTTTAACCTTTATGAAAATACAGATATAGGCCCTCAGGGAACTTTGTATCAGTGAGACCCAATGTTTACAGAAAAATCCTAACATGGCATTTAAACCTGAGTAGTTCACCTCTATGAAATCACAGATATGGTCTGATAGAACCTAGGGAGTAAATAACTAGAAAAAGGGTTTTGATCCATGGTCCATTTTGGAGTATTCTGAACAGTAATGTTCTATTCCAAGGGTGTGATTTACAGTCCTCCCTAAATCTGGTCTCCAGAGCTGACTTAGGCTAATTTCTAGATCCTACTGCATCTACTTAGATCTTGTTCCCCATATATTTTGAATGCTAAATGCAAAACATGTACACTATTGGTGGCTATATTTTAGGTGGGGAATGCAATTCTTCCCCATAGTGGCAATATAGCATCCTCTCAGTTATAAATATCTTCACTTCAATGAGAAAAGATGATGAAATTCTTTTTGAAGACTCTCAAAGGGCTTGCAGATTTTTAAAAATATTACCGCCACTTTGTTTGGAAGAAATACAGTTTGGTCATAAAACCATCATTTGTGATTGGATTTATGGACATGACACGCATTTGCATGCTGTACGTGAAAACCTTGCACCAAAGAGTGGTTTCCAGCAAGGAAATTGTTGCTAGTCAGAATTTTCTGTGTTAACATGAACAAATTTCAGTTTCCCAAACCTGTTGAAAACAAATGTAATTCAAAGAATCTTCCTTTGCGTGGACAGGGGGTATCACTTTCAAAATTCCTCATATCTTCACTGAAATGTTTCCAATAACAAAGGCAAATTCTCTTTAAGAGATGTCTCAAAGTACTTTCTCTTTTAAAGTTAGATCAGGGGAAAAGCATCTTTCTTTTTTAGTTATTCTATTTGTGACATGCTAGGCACTTGCAATCTATCTGTATCATGCCTGGAACATTTTATTATCACTGAACACCATACTTAGGAGTATGGGAATTAAAATAAAATAATTACTTACAGAATCTAATTCATGTATTCGACAGTCTTGATTAAACACAAGAAACGTACATGTACTGGATTTTTTTAAGTAACACATAACTTTAAAGAAACTTACATGTAATATTACTATATTACAAAGCAAAAGGAAATAAAGCTAAAGGTGCATGTAATATTTTGTGCTTAAAAAAATGTAAAGTGGCAATTCATTAAGATGTTGGGTATATGGTAAAACTTCCTGAGAGACTGTCATTAGTCCTTGGTTTGAACAGTTGGTAGAATTTTGCTAAATAGAAGATGAGAGCAGTCTAAGGCTTCCCTGGTGGCTCATACGGTAAAGAATCTGCCTGCATTGCAGGAGATCCAGGTTCCATCCCTGGGTCAGGAAGATCCCTGGAGAAGGGAATGGCAACCCATTCCAGTATTCTTGCCTGGAGAATGCAGTGGACAGAGGAACCTGGCAGGCTACAGTCCATAGGGTTGCAAAGAATCAGACACAACTGAGCAACTAACACTACTGAGAAAATGGAAGCCTCTGACTCAGTGACTGGGGGGCTTCTCTCAAATTTAGTAGCAGGCTCCGATCAAACTGTCATGAAAGCAAGTGCCTTGGACTGACATTGGAAATATAAAATGAAGCCAAGGGCTTAATGTACACTTCTCAATAGCCACAGTAAGGCAACTATTAAGTAATTTGATGGTTGACTAATTTATTTACAGTGAAATAGTCTCCATAGATGAGATCCCTATTTTAATTATCTGATATTTATAAACAGAGAAATTGCAAATTAAGATTCTATATTTTGAACATTTTTTACTGTACTCCTTAAGAGAAACAAGAATTCCTCTATGAACTAAAATGCAAATGAGAACGCATTTGGCAGAATCACTCCAAGCACATGTAAAGCAGCAGCATCACACCAGCAGCTGCTTTGGTCCCAGTGTTTTATCCTGTCAATAGGAAAATCCTTGATGTGCCATTGAATACACAGTTATCTTGACAGCCATCTTCATGTAATATTCAAGATAACTTTTACAAAGCCTCAGTTATAATATTAGCCTGAAATCAAATGCTTGCTCTTTATTTAAGGTATGATGAACTTGATTTGATGCCTTCTCCGCTGTGAGTCAGTTCAGACTCAGAATTCTCATGGACGGGTTTCATTATCCTTAACTGACGGTCAACTTAAGATGTTACTAGCCAAAACCCTATTCTTATCAATTACAGTTCCACACCACCAGTTTTACCTAGATTTAACTCAAGAGCTATTTTCATCAGCTTTCCACCATGTATTGGGTCTGACCTTTGAAACAGCATAGCCACTAAATTTTTATCACCCAAGATAAGAGAGAGCTGTCTTAAAAGCTTTATCTTGGTTCAGAAGAAAAACAATTCTATGATATTAATTGTCTTAAAGTCCTTTTACTGTTGCCAGTCCGCACAGAATTGTTGGGATGGAGTTTACCATATTGAAACTCATGATTGAGAAGGAAGTTGGTAAGAAGGAAAAAAAAAGGAGGAAAAAAGAAAGGAAGGAAGGAAGGGAATGAGAGAGGGAGAATGAGAAGGAAGGAAACTGAGCAAAGCTCCCAAACACGGTCTGAAAGGCTTCCTCCTTCACTGGTTTTAAGAAGCTGGAAAATCAAGCTGTAGATTCAAGAATCAAACAACACACTTAGCTGATAAATTGCTTTAGATTTTAAGTTCTAGATGTACCATCTGTAAGATAAGAGGGGCTTGAGAAAACTGAGCAAATGCACCTATATCAGTCACAGACCTGGTAGGAACAGATGGCTCACAAGGCTATGAGAGGATGCTCAATAAACTATTTACAAGCTGTGGGCAGAATGTAGGGATGACACAGGGAGAGTGCAGGACCCAGAGCTAGTACGAGTAGACGGCCATTATCATCTGCAGGCCTAAAGGACCAGGAACCAAGAAAGGTTGTGAGCAGAGGGTGAGCTGACAGAACGTGTGACCTCAGATTAAAGTCTGAAGCTAGCCCTTGGCAACACTGTGAGCTAAGACCCAGAGAAATAAATACCACAATCTTACTTTGCTCTGTCCCTCTGATACTCAGCTAGTGCTCCCCAGTGGTGAAATTCAGTGGATGAGGAATCAGCAAGCAAGGAAAACCAATGCTCTGTTCCAAATAAATCCCCTCAGAAGCACAAAGGGGTAATCCGTGAACAGGTTGGGGAACATGTCTGGAGGGATTAACACCAGAAATCCAGTACATAACACAAGTCAGGCACACTATTGCAAACAGCAAATTTATAAAGAAAGAGTAAAAATGCAGGGGGACAAACCCCAGCTCCTAATTTCGTTGAAAAGAATGCTTTGGCCTTCAAGTCTTAAAACACAGACTATTGGAAGGTTTTGACTAGAATGTAGTGTTAAAACTATATCTGCACACATAAATAGAGCAAAGTAGTGTATTCTAGTTATTAGACACTCAAAAAGTTTAGCTGGGAGTTGACAGATCAGAAACTTTTGCAGGCTTTATATTCAGAAGAAAGTATGCATGAGAATCTTGTTAAAAAGGAGATAAGAAGTTTAGAACATAGAGACTCAGAGAGAAGCAAAAGTAACGGAGGAGGAGTACAATGTCTTCTCTTAAAGGGCTTCTTGGATTGTTTTGAACTGTGGTGGGGTTACTAATATAAACATATTCCCTGAAAAATGCAAAGAAATATAGTGTTTTTTGTTGTTTTTATGATTATCTGTGGGGCTTCCCAGGTGGCACTAGTGGTAAAGAAACTTCCTGCCAATTCAGGAGACATATGAGACGTGGGTTTGACCCCTGGGTTGGGAGGATCCCTGGAGGAGGGCATGGGAACCCACTCCAGTACTCTTGCCTGGAGAATCCCATGGAGAGAGGAGCCTGGAAGGCTACAGTCCATGGGGTCACAAAGAGTCGGACACGACTGAAATGACTTAGCAAGCATTCACACATGTCTATCTGAGCTCCTTTATAAGAGCCCAACATATTAAGGTAGCAGGGGAATTTAAAACAACTACATTTAGTAGTATAATCTACTAATTTCTGTCATTGTATTAATTTTAGTTTTTTAAAGATAACAACCTTTTTTTCTTTTTTTATTGAAGTATGCAGCTGCTGCTGCTGCTAAGTCGCTTCAGTCGTGTCCAACTCTGTGCAACCCCAGAGACAGCAGCCCACCAGGCTCCCCTGTCCCTGGGATTCTCCAGGCAAGAACAATGGAGTGGGTTGCCATTTCCTTCAATGCATGAAAGTGAAAAGTGAAAGTGAAGTCGCTCAGTCGTGTCTGACTCTTCAGGACCCCATGGACTGCAGCCTACCAGGCTCCTCCGTCCATGGGATTTTCCAGGCAAGAGTACTGGAGTGGGTTCCCATGCCCTCTTCCGGGGATCTTCCCAACCCAGGGGTCAAACCCATGTTTCATATGCCATTGCCTTCTCCATATTGAAGTATAGTTGACTTACAAAATTTTATTAGTTTCCAATGTACAACAGAGTGATTCAATATTTCTGTAGATTATGCATCAGAGTTATTATACTGTTATTGACTATATTCCCTGTGCTGTACATTACATCCTTGTGACTTATAACTGACAGTCTGTACCTCTCAGTCCCCTTCACTATTTCACCCCATCACCTCTGGGTATCATTTTTAGAAATGAAATAAGTCCGACTACAACAACACCAACAACAAAAAGACAAAAGCTGTGTTCACTTGTATGTGGAATCTAAATAGGATGACAAAAGAACAATATAACAAAACATAAACAGATTCACAAAGAAAAAATTTAACCTTTTTTTTTTAACATAAATGTCCAACCTGTCTGATTTCTTCCACCACATCCGGCTTCTCACCAAGATGGCAACCAGACAAACGGAGAAGTGGGTCCAAGGGGCCTCCTGAGGGAGGGAGAAAGGGGAACCACATTCTGCCAGGCACCAACAGGAAAGACAGTCTTTCCAACTGTCCTCTAGCTGCCAGTCTCAACAGGCTCACTGTTCTTGGTTAGTATCTGTGCTGGGTTCTCCCATCTCTTGGTGGGGTCTTCAGTCTCTGTTGATCAGATACCACTGGAGCCATGAGATGGGGCCGACTCCCCCTTGATCTTGTCCAAGTAGTCTGCCCACCATGCTCTGCAATATGGCATGCACCCCCACTACCATGATTTCCTTGGCCAATCCCATTTAGACTCCATTTTTCAATCCACCCATCATTTGCCTGCCACTCTTTTTTTTTTTTTTTAATTTTTAAACTTTACAATATTGTATTGGTTTTGCCAAATATCAAAAGTGTTAGTGTCTCAGTCAGGTAGATCTCTTTGCCACCCCATGGACTATAAGCCCACCAGTCTCCTCTGTCCATGGAATTCTCCAGGCAAGAAGAGTGGAATGGGTAGCCATTCCCTTCTCCAGGAGATCTTCTCAACCCAAGGATCGAACCTGAGTCTCCTCTTTTTGCAGGAAGATTTTTTACTGTCTGAGCCACCAAGGAAGCCCACTCTACCTGGGCACAATGGACAACCTAAGAAAGCTAGGGTCACACCTCCTTCAACAAAGCATGCTTGCTGGTCCTCTGAGCTAGCCCCTAGAGTCACCACCAGATAGAAGTTGCTCCCAAAGTTATAAAGTCTGCACTTGGGCTCAGGGGGAGACCAGATATATCCCTGCCCTCCCTCTCCTAAGTCTTCTCCCCTTTATCTCCCCACAATCCCAAAGGCTGGCAAAGGCAATTTTTGTCTACCTTCTATTCTGAGATTTCCTGGTAGAGTAAAATACTGAACTTGAATAGAGAATTTCTCAAAGTGGGATCCAGGGAGTCCCTTGCATGATTGAAAGATCAAAACCATCCTGGTAATACTAGCATGGTTTGCCTTTTTCACTCTCTCTTTCACTAGTGTATGGGGGGTTTTCCAGAGCTACAGCATGTATCATATTACAAAAGACTGAATACAGAAGCATATATGAGACTCCAGCTGTCTCCTATGAAGCCAGACATTCACAAAAATATTAAGCAGTTCCATTCCTCTCACTTATTTTTCACAAAAATATTAAGCAGTTCCATTCCTCTCACTTATTTTTCACAAAAATATTAAGCAGTTCCATTCCTCTCACTTATTTTTCCGGTTTCAGAAAATATCATTTTTTAATGAAAATATGTAATTTATGTTAACATGTAGTGAGCTGCTGATTGACATATTAAAATGAACCTTAAATAACTTTTTAAAAATTCCTCAGTTTTCAGTTCTAATAAGTAAACAGCAAGAATTTATATAATCAAAAGCTTATTCAATAATTCTTTAACAGAGAAAAGACATCTTAAGAGCAAAACTTTGAGATCTGTTGCTCAGGCTCCCAGTCCACTTACTGACAAATTAAAAATAGAAGTGTAATCTGGAGAGCCCTCCACCAAGCTATAGCCTCACTAAGAACTCAAAAGAATCAACGGGGATGTAAATACTCCTGTTCCAGGAAGCATCAAGATTCTCCTTCCTGGGCAATAAGCCTGTGATTCACTCTTGAGGTGAAATGTTGAAGATGATGTAATTCAAAGAGCAGAGATTTAAAAAGTGTCTTTTTGGCATCTGGGAGACAGTGCCTCTCCTATGTGAGGGCTTCCCTGGTGGCCCAGTGGTAAAGAATCTGCCTGCCAAGCAAGAGACTCAGGTTCGATCCCTGGGTCAGGAAGATCCTCTGGAGAAGGAAATGGCACCCACTCCAGTATTCTTGCCTGGGAAATCTCCTGGACAGAGGAACTCAGCAGGTTATAATCCTTGGGGTTGCAAAAGAGTCAGACATGACTTAGCAACTAAACAACAACAACCCTACTATGTGAGAGGGTTAGGGAGACAACAAACTAAGACTCTGTGAGGGACACAGCTGACAAAGGGTGACAAACCTGGGAGGCAGTACAATCTGGACACTCCTGAGGTCTCCCTGAACAGAGCCCTGGGGGGCCTATTGATGAGGATGCTTATTTAGTAATAGCCAAACTTTTCCAGACACTTGAGCCTCCCAGGAGAAATGTGAAAGGGTGGGAGCAGACATCCTGGGTCAGAGAAGCAGGATCCCCATGCTGTCAAAAGCCAGCTGTTATGGTTCCCAGGAGGGAGGGATAGTTGTGTACACACTGCTATATTTAAAATGGATAACTAGCAGTGACCTACTGTATAGCACATGAAATTCTGCTCAATGTTATATGGCAGCCGGATGCAAGGGGGCTGGGGGAGAATACGGCTGAGTTCCTTTGCTGTTCACCTGAAACTATCACAACATTGTTAATCAACTATGCACGCGTGGGTGAGTGCTCGCTAAGGCGCTTCAGTTGTGTCCAACTCTGTGCGACTCTATGGACTGTAGCCTGCCAGGCTCCTCTGTCCATGGGATTCTCCAAGCAAGAATACTGGAGTGCGTTGCCATGCCCTCCTCAATCAGTTGTACTCCAATACAAAATAAAAAATTCAAATGGAAAAAAAAAATCAACTGTTAATCTTGATAACACTTTTACCTGTGGGTCAGTAAAGCCTGGGACATACATATGTATTGCATACTTATGATCAAGCACTGATGCTCTTAATTTGTTATAGGAATACAATATAATCTATTATAGTTTCAGATTAGCCAAGAAATTAAAAAATTTCTTATTCTTATGAACATAGAATGAACACTTTTATTTCAAAAACATTAAAATTATAATAATTAAAATTAATATTTTTGAATACTGGGTTTTTGCTTTATTTTTTATTGGCATATGGTTGCTTCACAATGTTGTGTTAATTTCTGCTGTATAGCAAAGTGAATCAGTTATATGTATATATATATCCACTCCTTTTTAGATTTCCTACCGATTTAGGTCAACACAGATCATTGAGTAGAATTTCCTGTCCTATACAGTAGGTTCTGAATACTGGATATTGTTTTAAATGTTACTTAGAGTGAATTCTTATCTGATTGATTAATCCTGAAATATAGGCATTATTATGGTTATAATAATATAAATATAAAAAAGACTCCGATGCTGGGACAGATTGGGGGGCAGGAGGAGAAGGCGACGACAGAGGATGAGATGGCTGGATGGGCATTACTGACTCGATGGACATGAGTCTGGGTGAACTCCGGGAGTTGGTGATGGACAGGGAGGCCTGGCATGCTGCGATTCATGGGGTCGCAAAGAGTCAGACACGACTGGGCGACTGAACTGAACTGAACTGATGGTTATATATAGAAGTTATTGTCATTAGTATTATCCTCATTTTAGAGTTGGGGGACTGAGGGATTTGTTCACACAACTAGGAAGCGTTAATAAAATATTCTTTGGAATCTTTTCTCCTCAAGTCTACTTAAACAGTAAAAATCAGCCACTCTGTAATAATACCTATTTACATTATGTTTCAGTATATTTCTAATATAAAAGAGTCACTCTTCAATTCTCCACCATCCTTTCCCCGCTTGTCACAGATATCCATCTGAAAGAGTCCTGAGAAAAGCAATCTGATTCAATTTGCTAAGGGGGCAAAAATTCCCAGTAAGGTTTAGTGATTGCTACAGTTGGAATGTTCTGAAACCAGAACCATGTTCCTGTCATGGCAAATTAGGTCACCATGGCAAGACGTGGAATCACGGGATGACGGAAAGTAAGAGTACATTATTAACTGATGTCCTCTCCATTTTATTTTTTCTTGGTGACATTTAACAAATTGAATGTAAATGTTCAGAAACACAAAATGCTGTTAGATGGTTAAAAAGAGGTGGGGGAGGGGGTAGCACATAAATGGGCAGGCAGGCAATATGATAACAGGACATCAACTTTCATGAAAATTTCAGGAAATGTCTTTTTCTAAGGATGTCTTTTACACATTGTCCTTTAAGTAATTCAATAACATTTTTAAGTTACTGTTTTTTAAAGTTTTATTCAAGTAATATTGATTTACAATGCTGTGTTAATTTCTTGTCAATTTGAGCAGAGTAACTCAGTTATACATACATATACACTCTTTTTCATGTTCTTTTCCATTATGGTTTATCACAGAATATCAAATGTAGTTCCCTGTGTTATTGGAGAAGGAAATAGCAACCCACTCCAGTGTTCTTGCCTGGAAAATCCCATGAACAGAAGAACCTGGTGGGCTATATAGTCCATGGAGTTGCAAGACTCAAACACGACTTAGCAACTAAACCACTACCACCACCCTTGAGCTATACAGCAGGACCTTGTTGGCAAAATTGATTTTGGAAATTTCTGGGTGGTTAAAAACAGAGATTTTTTTTTAATATACAACCTTCTTATTGTATTATATAATAATATTGTATAAGAATTAAAACATGAACAGTGTTAAACTACCCTAAACCACACTGAATACTAGAATATGGCTTTCCTAGTATTTAAAACTTTTTATTTTAAATCTCATACATTTCAGATGGTAATCAAAAAATAAAGACGATATACCTTAGTGGCTATACTTGTGAGCTTGGGAACTAGACTCCTTGGTTAGAACCTAGGCTCTATCAACTATGGGACCATGGGTAAGTTACTTAACTTTTTGGTGACTCTATTGCATAAGGTGAAAATGAGTTCAATAATAACCATGTTCACCTCACCAGAAATTTTGTTATCAGAAATAGATGAGTTAGCACATGGAAAGTACTGAGAAAACTTCTTGGTACATAGTACGCACTCAATAAAATAAGCTACTATTACATCTGAGAGCTGCTTGACTTTACTGCTGTTTTAATCTAAATGTCTTGCAGTAAAAACCCAAGAGAAGCATGATCTTTTTCACCAACTTTAAAACAAAACACAGATATGTATTGAAAAGAAATATAAATCCAAACTCAAAGGCACTGAAAAAAATTTAGCTTCAACTGTTGTTGTTGTTATTTTTATTTATTTATTTTTTGCAGATGCAGGTTATCCACAGCAAAAATTCTAGCACGTGTGGCTTTTGAAAAAATGTTTTACTTTACTTCACATATTTTTAGAGATAACTGTCATTGTTTTTCAGTTTCTCAGTCGTGTTCAACTCTTTGCGACCCCTGTACTGCAGCCTGCCAGGCTTCCCTGTCCTTCACCATCTCCTAGAGCTTGCTCAAACTCATGTCCATTGAGTCGGTGATGCAATCCAACCATCTCATCCTCTGTCGTCCCCTTTTCCTCCTGCCTTCAATCTTTCCCAGCATCAGGGTCTTTTCTAATGAACCAGGTCTTTGCATCGGGTGGCCAAAATATTTGAGTTTCAGCTTTAGCATCAGTCCTTCCAATAAATATTCAGGACTGATTTCCTTCAGGATTGACTGATTTGATCTCCTTGCAGTTTAAGAGACTCTCAAGAGTCTTCTCCAACACCACAGTTCAAAGGCATCAATTCTTCAGTGCTTAGCCTTCTTTATGGTCCAACTTTCACATCCATACATGACTAGTGGAAAAACCATAGGTTTGACTGTATGGAACTTGGTTGGTGAAGTAATGTTTCTGCTTTTTAATATGCTGTCTAGGTTTGTCATAGCTTTTCTTCCAAGAAGCAAGTGTCTTTTAATTTCATGACTGCAGTCACCATCTGCAGTGATTTTGGAGCCCAAGAAAATAAAGTCTGTCACTGTTTCCATTGTTTCCCCATCTATTTGCCATGAAGTGATGGAATTAGATGCCATGATCTTAGTGTTTTGAATGTTGAGCTTTAAGCCAGCTTCTTCACTCTCCTCTTTCATTTTCATCAAGACGCTTTTTAGTTTCTCTTCACTTTCTGCCATAAGGGTAGTGTCATCTGTATATCTGAGGTTACTGATATTTCCCCCAGCAATCTTGATTCCAGCTTGTGCTTTATCTAGCCCAGCGTTTCGCATGATGTACTCTGTATATGAGTTAAATAAGCATCATGACAATATACAGTCCTGATGTACTCCTTTCCCAATTTGGAAATATTCTGTTGTTCTGTATCCAGTTCTAATTGTCATTTCTTGACCTGCATACAGATTTCATAGGAGGCAGGTAAGGTGGTCTAGTATTCCCATCTCTTCAAGAATTTTTCACAATTTATTATAATCCACAGAGTCAAGGGTTTTAGCATAGCCAGTGAAGCAGAAGTAGATGTTCTGCTGGAATTCTCTTGCTTTTTCTATGATCCAACAGATGTTGGCAATTTGATCTCAGGTTCTTCTGCCTTTTCTAAATTCAGCTTGAACATCTGGAAGTTCTCAGTTCACCTATTATTGAAGCCTTGCTTAGAGAATTTTGAGCATTACTTTGCTAGCATCTGAAATGAGTACGAGTGTGCAGTAGCTTGAACATTCTTTGACATTGCCCTTCTTTGGGATTGGAATGAAAACTGACCTTTTCCTGTCCTATGACCACTGCTGAGCCTCCAAATTTGCTGGCATATTGAATGCAGCACTTTCACAGCGTCACCTTTTAAGATTTGAAATTCCATCACCTCCACTAGCTTTGTTCATAGTGATTGCTTCCTAAGGCCCACTTCCCATTCCAGGATGTCTGGCTCTAGGTGAGTGATCACCTGGGTCACAAAGATCTTTTTTGTATAGTTCTGTGTATTCTTGCCACCTCTTCTTAATATCTCCTGTTTCTGTTAGGTCCATACCATTTCTGTCCTTTATTGTGCTCATCTTTGCATGAAATATTCCTTTGGTGTTGCTAATTTTCTTGAGGAGATCTCTAGTCTTTCCCATTCTATTGTTTTCTTATATTTCTTTGCATCATTCACATAGGAAGGTTTTCTTAATTTTAATCACCACCTGCTGTACAATGTTACAAACTCCCATCCATAGTTCTTCAGGAACTCTGTCAGATCTAATCCCTTGAATCTGTTTGTTACTTCCACTGTATAATCATAAGGGATTGATTTAGGTCATACCTGAATAGTCTAATGGTTTTCCCTACTTTCTTTAAGTCTGAATTTGGCAATAAGGAGTTCATGATCCTTATGAACTGTGGCTCAGCTGACTGAGCCACAGTCAACTCCCAGTCTTGTTTTTGCTGACTGTGTGGAGCTTCTCCATCTTTGACTGCAAAGAATATAGTCAGTCTGATTTGGGTATTGACCACTTGGTGATGTCTATGTGTAGAGTTTTCTCTTGTGTTGTTGGAAGAGGGGTTTGCTATGACCAGTGTGTTGTCTTGGTAACACTCTGTTAGCCTTTGACCTGCTTCATTTTCTACACCAAGGCCAAACTTGCCTGTTACTCCAGGTAGCTCTTGACTTCCTACTTTTGCATTCCAGGTCCCCTATGATGAAAAGGACATCTTTTCTTGGTGTTAGTTCTAGAAGGTCTTGTAGGTCTTCATGGAATGTTCAATTTCAGCTTCTTTGGTTTAGTGGTTGGGGCATAGGCTTGGATTATTGTGATAATGAATGTTTTCCCTTGGAGACAAATAGAGATTATTGTATCATTTTTGAGATTGCACCCAAGTACTGCATTTTGGACTCTTTTGTTGACTATGAGGCTACTCCATTTCTTCTAAGGGATTCTTGCCCACAGTAGTAGATATAATGGTCATCTGAATTAAATTCACCTATTCTGGTCCACTTTAGTTCACTGATTCCTAAAATGTCAATGTTCACCTTTGCTATCTCCTACTTGCCCACTTCCAATTTACCTTGATTCATGGACCTAACACTACAGGTTCCTATGCAATATTATTCTTTACAGCATTGGACTTTACTTTCACCACCAGACACATCCACAATTGGGTGTTGTTTCTGCTTTGGCTCAGCTTCTTCATTCTTTCTGGAGCTATTTCCCCACTCTTCACCAGTAGTAGATGGAGAAAGATCACTGTAACTGTATAGAAAGGAAGGATGCAATGGAAGCAAATAAGAGATGGCTGTATTTATTCAAGGAGGAGATGAGGTTGAAACAGACTAGAGTCATGGGAATAGGAAAGGGTAAAAGCAGAACTTCTTTATGAAATATCTAGTAAATAGAATGTAGGACTGCTCTACTATAGGTACAAACAATATAGATAAACAGTAACAAATATTGGCTAAAACATAGAGAAATTTGAAAACTCACTTACTGCTGGTGGGGTTGTAGAATAGTACATTCACTTTGGAAATCAGTTTGCAATTCCTCAAATTGTTAAACATAAAGCTACCATATGATCAAGAAAATCTACCCCTAAGGCTATATCCAAAAGAACTGAAAACCTATGTCCACAAAAAAAAAACCTGTATGCAAATGTTAAAAGTATCATATTTACACTAACAAAAAAGTAGAAATAGCCAAGTGTCCATCAACTGGCAAATGAATAAAGAAGATGTGGTCTATCCATTCCATGAAATAATATTCACCATAAAAAGAAATGAAATACCGATAAATGCTACAGCATGGATGAAACTTGAAATTATGCTAGGTGAAAGAAACACAAAAGACTACAAGGTCTCTGATTCTATTTATATGAAATGTCCAGAGTGAGCACATCCATAGAGACAGAAAGTAGATTAGTGATTGTCAACACTCAAGAGAGAGAAGGATTGAGAGTAGGTACTATGGGTGTGGGGTTTCTTCTTGTGCTGTGCTTAGTTGCTCCGTCATGTCCAACTCTTTGTGACCCCATGGACTGTAGCTTGACAGGCTCCTGTGTCCATGGGGATTCTCCAGGCAAGAATACTGGAATGGGTTTCTATGCCCTCCCCCAGGGAATCTTCCCAACCCAGAGATAGAATCCAGGTCTCCCGCATTGCAGGTAAATTCTTTACCAACTGAACCACAAGGGAAGCCAAAGAATACTGGAGTAGGTAACCTATCTCATCTCCAGAGGATCTTGCTGACCCAGGAATTGAACTGGGGTCTCCTGCATTGCAGGCAGATTCTTTACCAGATGAGATTCCAGGGAAGCCCAAGGTTTTTCTCGGTGTAATTAAAATGTTCTGGAATTAGATAGTGGTTATAGTTGTGCACTATTCTGAAGAATTGATGCTTTTAAATTATGGTGATGGAGAAGACTCTTGAGACTATCTTGGACTGCAAGGAGATCAAACCAGTCAATCCTAAAGGAAATTAACCCTGCATATTCATTCAAAGGACTGATGCCGAAGCTGAAGCTCCAATACTTTGGTCACCTAATGCGAAAAGCTGACTCAGTGGAAAAGACCCTGATGCTGGGAATGATTGAGGACAGGAAGAGAAGGGGGTGACAGAAGATAAGATGGTTGGATGGCATCATCAACTCAATGGACAGGAATCTGAGCAAACTCCGGGAGAAGGCAGTTCATGTGGTTGCAAAGAGTTGGAACTGACGTAGCAACTGAACAACAACAAAAAGTTGTGCAACTGTGAATACCCTAAAAAACCCTAAATTGCACACTTTAAAAGGTAAATTATATGACATTTCAATTATATATCATCAAAATTATTATTAAAAATTTGAGGAAACTTTTATTTAAATCTGAGTTTAAGTAAAAAGATATCTACTTCTTTACCTCTTCATTTCAGACTATATGGTGTTTAGATATATACTCAGTGAGTTTCCTTAGTAAAATTTTGTTTGGAGATAAGAAATGTAAGCCTCTGGCAACATAGACTAGCAGTGTTGAATACTTTTTAGTACATGTAACCTATAGACAAAAAAATGTATTAATATTAAGTGATGTTTTATGTAAAAGCAAACAGTTCTCAGATCAGTCATAGAAAGGAAGAGAGAAAGGTTAACCAGCATAGCATACAAAGCAGAGGGGGGACTAATTAGGCCTGAAAATGAAATACATTATTACATCTTTAGGATGATCACCCAAGAAATTATTGGCATACTGTCTGGTAGAGTAAAGAGGATGGTGATGTTCTAAGATTTCTAAGTCATCTTTTTAAAAACTCAATTGGGAAAGTTGACAAATGTACTCTTAACACCCCCAAGTTGTTTCTTTCACAATCACGGAAGCTTGTATGTCTTCTGTTTTATACAAGGGGAAAATGCACCCAAATACTTGGAAGTTGAAGAATAAGAAGACTTTTAGCTTTTCAAATTACAGTATTATGAGAATGGTTTGGGGTAATCTATTATTTGCTATTTTACTAGATATTTTTTTTAATTTATTTACCTTAACTAATTAACTCTGGAGCCATTGCTATAAAAGGAGACTAGAATGTTGCCTGCTTTTATTCTTAGGGTTAAGTACCCGCAAATGCACCAAAGCTCTTGATAGTCTCCATATGGATTAGTGGAGGAGAGCTATAGAGGAGTTGAAAAACTAGTTCTCTCATGTCCATGTCTTTATTTTTAGGCTTTTTCTCACTTTGTTGTGATCCAGAGCCTTCTCTATAACAATTCTGAATCTGATCAAGATAGTCTTTCCTTTCCTAATTGTGAGGAGAAGATAGGTGAACAAGAGAGAGAGAGAAAAATTACATTTTGCTACTAGCGTCATGTCTACTTAGGAAATATAAAGATGTTTTAGTTAAATGTGCCAGATTATCAAGGTAGTAATTTCATATTTGTTCTGAAATGTTGAACATTTTTAAATGTAGGTGTTTGGCTGAGAGAATGAGCTGGAATCAGTCTTAAAAACTTTTTGGCAGGAAGAATAGGAACTAGATTCTTCAAATCTTGTAATGATGCCAAATAATCTTTCTCCACTGACTTCTCATTTAAAATGTTCACCTTCCAAGTGCAAGTGTGTGTGTATGTGTGTGTGTGTGTGTGTGTGTGTGTGTGTGTGTATATATATATATGTATAATGTAGTGCAGCAGATACTGTATTTTTTTTCTGAAATTTTAGCAACAATGATTTCCATGCCAAGTTGTCTTGACCATCTTTACGCTATAAAAACCGAGCTGTAATTTCTATAATCAGTTAAATGAATACAAGCTAAGCTGATCATCCTCCTTGGCCTAAATCGTTTTTTGAGGGATTTATTTTTGTAAGGGAAAAATGCTTTCCTTTTCTTTACCCTTCTTCTTTTTTTTCTTTATTCAGATGCACCTGTTACATTTTTGCCACAACGTATCAGGCCCAGTTTTATATCCAAACATCTTCTTCCAAACATTTGAACACCTGCTATCATATTTGATCCCCTGCTAGAAGAATTCTAGGGGACCCATGGGTCTGAAGATCACAAGTCTATGGCTTCAGCAACAGAAAAGAGGACACAAGTGACTTGCCAGTAAATTCTCTTGCATAGCACCCAGTGGTAGTGGCACCATCTTTGTATTTTGAAAAACCTGGGGTCAAATTCACACACACACACACATGCAGACACTACCATCTCACCAGTTTTCTGATTCTGATATTTTCACTTACCAGAAGTTAACTTTCTCTGTAAATAACACAGAAAAAATAGTATTTCCATTGAAAAATATTATCTAATTTTGGAGAAAGAGAAAATTCAACACAATAGACAGACAAGAAGAAACTGCCCAGCCAGCTCTACTTGATCCCTTGTGGAGAGCTCTCTCGCTTTGTTTACATTGTCACCTGCTGTGTTTTGGCCTCTCAGGCTGCAATCATTCAAGCATTTGGCCCTCTGTTATCAAATTTGATTCTCAATTAAAAATGATTCTTTAAATATTTATGTATTTCTCTTTTTACAGTATCACTTCCCTTTTAGAGAAATAATGGCATTCTTTTCCCAATTGTAGAACAATAGTGTAGAAAAAGTGTATTTTTTATTTGGTTGGTTGGTGTTTGTTAATTTTGCTTTCTTTCTATACTATGGCACCTTTCATCTTACATGACATTTTATGCCAAGTGTATTTTTCTATTATAAGTTAAGCTTTGGTAACAATTGTACTATGGACATAATTCTATGATGATTAAAAAGCAAAGTTATGTAAAGAAATCTGTATCAATGAAGAGAGAGCTTTCTGAGAAGTGCCAGTTTTAAAGATGCATATTCAACAGAATAGGTTATTGACACATATCAATAACCTCAAATATGCAGATGACATCACCCTTATGGCAGAAAGTTAAGAGGAACTAAAGAGCCTCTTGATGAAGGTGAAAGAGGAGAGTGAAAAAGCTGACTTAAAACTCATCATTCAGAAAACTAAGATTATGGCATCTGGTCTCATCACTTCATGGCATATAGATGGAAACAATGGAAACAGTCAAAGCTTTATTTTCTTGTGCTCCAAAATCACTGTGGATGGTGAAAGCAGCCACGAAATTAAAATACACTTGCTCCTTGGAAGAAAAGTTATGACAAAGCTAGACAGCATATTAAAAAGCAGAGACATTACTTTGCCAACAAAGGTCCATACAGTCAAAGCTATGTTTTTTCCAGCAATCACATATGGATGTGAGAGTTGAACCGCAAAGAAGACTGAGCACTGAAGAACTGATGCTTTTGGATTTCAGTGCTGGAGAAGACTCTTGAGAGTCCCTTGAACTGCAAGATCAAACCAGTCAGTCCTAAAGGAAATCAATCCTGAATATTCATGAAAGGACTGATGCTAAACTGAAGCTCCAGTATTTTGACTACCTGATGCGAAGAGCAGACTCATTAGAAAACACCCTGATGCTGGGAGAGATTGAAGGCAAGAGGAGAAGGAGGTGACAGAGGATGAGATGGTTGGATGGCATCACTGACTCAATGGACGTGAGCTTTAGCAAACTTTGGGAGAAGGTGAAGAACAGGGAAGCCTGGTATGCTACTGTCCATGGGGTCGTTAAGAGTCAAACATGATTGATTAACTACACAACAATTCAACAGAAAAGGCAAGGTTTAAAGAGATAGTTGGCAAAGCCTTGTTCAGAGGGCTTACCAAGCATTCATATGCTCAAGAAGGTCCAGGAGGAAGAAACCCACTACTTAAGACCCATGGTAACTGCAGAGCTTCAACTTTGCATGTATCATCATTGTAAAGGGAAGACTTTCAACACTGAAAATGGTCCCTCCTGATCAAAGTTCTATGATTCTATGATTTATATCCTGAGTCCTGACAGGGCCTGTCGCATAGTAGACACTCAGAAGAATGTAGAATGAATGAATGAATGACCAGGCTTAGCATTGTCAGAATTGTTGTTGCTGTTATTCAGTCACCCAGTCATATCTGACTCTTTGCAACCCCATGAATTGCAGCACACTAGGCCTCCCTGTCCCTCACCATCACCCAGATTTGCCCAAGTTCTCATTCACTGCATCGATGATGCCATCCAGCCATCTCATCCTCTGATGCCCTCTTCTGCCCTCAATCTTTCCCAGCATCAGGGACTTTTCCATTGAGTCATCTATACGCATCAGATGATCAAAATACTGGAGCTTCATCTTTAGCATCAGTCCTTCCAGTGAGTATTCAGAGTCGATCTCCCTTAAGATTGACTGGTTTGATCTCCTTGCAGTCCAAGGCACTCTCAGGATCTTCTCCAGCACCACAGTTCGAAGGCATCAATTCTTTAGTGTTCTGCCTTCTTTATGGTCCTGCTCTCACAACCGTATGTGACCACTGGGATGACCATAGCCTTGACTAAATGGACCTTTGTCAGCAGAGTAATGTCTCCACTTTCAAGAGACCCTGTCTAGGTTTGTCATCACTTTCCTGCCAAGAAGCAATCATCTAATTTCATGGCTGTAAGTACCATCCCCAAGGATTTTTGAGCCCAAGAAGAGGAAATCTGTTGCTGCTTCCAGCTTTTCCCCTTCTATTTGCCATGTAGCAATGGGGTCTGATGTCATGATCTTAGTTTCATTTTTTGTAAATTTAGTCTTAAGCCGGCTCTTTCACTCTCCTCCTTCACCCTCATCAAGAGGCTCTTTAGTTCCTCTTTGCTTTCTGCCATTAGACTGTTATCATGCACACATCTGAGATTGTTAATGTTTCCGCCTATCTTCATACCAGCTTGTAACTGATTCAGCCTGGCATTTCTCATCATTTGCTCAGTTCAGTTTGGTTGCTCAGTCATGTCCGACTCAGTGACCGCATGGACTGCAACACGCCAGGCTTCCCTGTCCATCACCAACTCCTGGAGCTTACTCAAACTCATATCCATCAAGTTGGTGATGCCATCCAACCATCTCATCCTCTGTCGTCCCCTTCTCCTCCCGCCTTCAATCTTTACCAGCATCAGGGTCTTTTCTAATGAGTCAGTTCTTCACATAAGTGGACCAAAGTATTGGAGTTTCAGTTTCAACATCAGTCCTTCCAATGAATATTCAGAACTGATTTCCTTTAAGATTGACTGGTTGGATCTCCTTGCTGTCCAAGGGACTCTCAAGAGTCTTCTCCAACACCACAGTTCAAAAGCATCAATTCGTTGGCACTCAATTCATACATGACTGCTAGAAAAATCATAGCTTTGACTAGATGAACCTTTATTGGAAAAGTAATGTCTCTTGTTTTAAATATGCTGTATAGGTTGGTCATAGCTTTTCTTCCAAGGAGCAAGCATCTTTTAATTTCATGGCTTCAATCACGGCATATGGTCCCATCACTTCATGGCAAATAGATGGGGAAACAATGGTAACAGTGAAAGACTTTATTTTGGGGGGCTCCAAAATCACTGCAGATGGTGACTGCAGCCATGATTTGCTCAGCATATAGGTTAAACAAACAGGGTGACAGCAGACAGCCCTGTCATACTTCTTTCTTGATCTTGAACCAATTAATTGTTGTTCCATACAGGGTTCTAACTGTTGCTTCTTGATCCACATACAGGTTTTTCAAGAGACAGGTAAGATGGTTTGGTATTCCCATTTCTCTAAGAGCTTTCCACCATTTGTCATGATCCGCACAGTCAAAGGCTTTACTGTGGTCCAAACAGAGATAGATGTTTTCTTAAATTTCCTTGTTTTCTCTTTAATTCAGTGAACGTTGACAATTTGATCTTTAGTTCCTCTTCCTTTTCTAAACCCAGCTTGGACATCTGGAAGTTCTTCGTTAGCATAATGCTGAAGCCTAGCATGCAAGATTTTAAGCATGACTTTACTAGCATGGGAAATGAGTGCAATTTTCTGATTGTTAGCACATTCTTTGATACTACCTTTCTTGGGAATTGAGATGAGGACTGACCTTTTTCAGTCCTGTGGCCACTGCCAGGTCTTCCAGATTTGCTGACATAATGAATGCAAAACCTTGATGACATCTTCCTTTAGGGACTTAAATAGTCCTGCTGGAATTTCTTCACATCCACTGGCTTTATTAACAGCAGTGATTCTTAAGGCCCACTTTACTTCACACTCCAGACTGTCTGGCTCTGGGTGACTAACCAACCAGAGGCAGAATATATAACTTTAAAAAGACACATTTAGGGAGTTTGGGGAAAATGGATACATGTATATATATAACTGAATCACTTTGCTGTTCGCTTGAAACTATCACAACATTGTTAATTGGCTATTCAGTTCAGTTCAGTCACTCAGTTGTGTCCGACTCTTTACGACCCCATGAATTGCAGCACGCCAGGCCTCCCTGTCCATCACCAACTCTCGGAGTTCACTCAAACTCAGGTCCATCTACTCCAATATAAAATAAAAAGTTTTTTTAAAACTTTCAAAAAAAGACACATTTAAGGAACTGCTACCTCAGTTACATTAAGAAGAACTCAAAAACAATTAAAATGTAGAAAATCAAAGAGTCCTTAGAACAATATGTCAAAGAAGTGACACATACAGAAAGGAATGGAAAATTTTTAATTGATAACATAAGCATTATTTTAATATTAGAAGCCTGAAAAAAATCATATACCCACATGTATAGTTTTCAGCAAGGTAGGCACAGATAAATTGAAAATAACCCTACCTAACTCAGATCAGATCAGATCAGATCAGTTGCTCAGTCGTGACCGACTCTTTGCGACCCCATGAATCACAGCACGCCAGGCCTCCCTGTCCATCACCAACTCCCGGAGTTCACTCAGACTCACGTCCATCGAGTCAGTGATGCCACCCAGCCATCTCATCCTCTGTCGTCCCCTTCTCCTCTTGCCCCCAATCCCTCCCAGCATCAGAGTCTTTTCCAATGAGTCAACTCTTTGCATGAGGTGGCCAAAGTACTGGAGTTTCAGCTTTAGCATCATTCCTTCCAAAGAAATCCCAGGGCTGATCAGAATGGACTTCAGGGCTTCAGAATGGACTGGTTGGATCTCCTTGCAGTCCAAGGGACTCTCAAGAGTCTTCTCCAACACCACAGTTCAAAAGCATCAATTCTTCGGCGCTCAGCCTTCTTCACAGTCCAACTCTCACATCCATACATGACCACAGGAAAAACCATAGCCTTGACTAGATGAACCTTTGTTGGGAAAGTAATGTCTCTGCTTTTGAATATGCTATTGAGGTTGGTCATAACTTTCCTTCCAAGGAGTAAGCGTCTTTTAATTTCATGGCTGCAGTCACCATCTGCAGTGATTTTGGAGCCCAGAAAAATAAAGTCTGACACTGTTTCCACTGTTTCCCCGTCTATTTCCCATGAAGTGATGGGATAGGATGCCATGATCTTCGTTTTCTGAATGTTGAGCTTTTTTTTTTTTTTTAAATATAATACATATATTTATTTATTTATTTTTGTATGATCTCATCTTAATTGTTTTTTTAATTTTATTTTATTTTTAAACTTTAAAATATTGTATTAGTTTTGCCAAATATCGAAATGAATCCACCACAGATATACCTGTGTTTCCCATCCTGAACCCTCCTCCCTCCTCCCTCCCCATACCCTCCCTCTGGGTCGTCCCAATGCACCAGCCCCAAGCATCCAGTATCGTGCATCGAACCTGGACTGGCAACTCGTTTCATACATGATATTATACATGTTTCAATGTCATTCTCCCAAATCTCCCCACCCTCACCCTCTCCAACAGAGTCCATAAGACTGATCTATACATCAGTGTCTCTTTTGCTGTCTCGTACACAGGGTTATTGTTATCATCTTTCTAAATTCCATATATATGTGTTAGTATACTGTATTGGTGTTTTTCTTTCTGGCTTACTTCACTCTGTATAATAGGTTCCAGTTTCATCCACATCATTAGAACTGATTCAAATGTATTATTTTTAATGGCTGAGTAATACTCCATTGTGTATATGTACCACAGCTTTCTTATCCATTCATCTGCTGATGGGCATCTAGGTTGCTTCCATGTCCAGGCTATTATGAACAGTGCTGCGACGAACATTGGGGTACACGTGTCTCTTTCCCTTCTGGTTTCCTCAGTGTGTATGCCCAGCAGTGGGATTGCTGGATCAGAAGGGAGTTTTATTTCCAGTTGTTTAAGGAATCTCCACACTGTTCTCCATAGTGGCTGTACTAGTTTGCATTCCCACCAACAGTGTAAGAGGGTTCCCTTTTCTCCACACCCTCTCCAGCATTTACTGCTTGTAGACTTTTGGATCGCAGCCATTCTGACTGGTGTGAAATGGTACCTCATAGTGGTTTTGATTTGCATTTCTCTGATAATGAGTGATGTTGAGCATCTTTTCATGTGTTTGTTAGCCATCTGTATGTCTTCTTTGGAGAAATGTCTATTTAGTTCTTTGGCCCATTTTTTGATTGGGTCATTTATTTTTCTGGAGTGAGCTGTAGAAGTTGCTTGTATATTTTTGAGATTAGTTGTTCGTCAGTTGCTTCATTTGCTATTATCTTCTCCCATTCTGAAGGCTGTCTTTTCACCTTGCTAATAGTTTCCTTTGTTGTGCAGAAGCTTTTAAGTTTAATTAGGTCCCATTTGTTTATTTTTGCTTTTATTTCCAATATTCTGGGAGGTGGGTCATAGAGGATCCTGCTGTGATGTATGTCGGAGAGTGTTTTGCCTATGTTCTCCTCTAGGAGTTTTATAGTTTCTGGTCTTACGTTTAGATCTTTAATCCATTTTGAGTTTATTTTTGTGTGTGGTGTTAGAAAGTGTTCTAGTTTCATTCTTTTACAAGTGGTTGATCAGTTTTCCCAGCACCACTTGTTAAAGAGATTGTCTTTAATCCATTGTATATTCTTACCTCCTTTGTCAAAGATAAGGTGTCCATATGTGCGTGGATTTATCTCTGGGCTTTCTATTTTGTTCCATTGATCAATATTTCTGTCTTTGTGCCAGTACCATACTGTCTTGATAACTGTGGCTTTGTAATAGAGCCTGAAGTCAGGTAGGTTGATTCCTCCAGTTCCATGCTTCTTTCTCAAGATAGCTTTGGCTATTCGAGGTTTTTTGTATTTCCATACAAATTGTGAAATTATTTGTTCTAGCTCTGTGAAGAATACCATTGGTAGCTTGATAGGGATTGCGTTGAATCTATAAATTGCTTTGGGTAGTATACTCATTTTCACTATATTGATTCTTCCAATCCATGAACATGGTATATTTCTCCATCTATTAGTGTCCTCTTTGTTCCTATATGGAACCAGTCTGTTGTTCCATGTCCAGTTCTAACCGTTGCTTCCTGACCTGCATACAAATTTCTCAAGAGGCAGATCAGGTGGTCTGGTATTCGCATCTCTTTCAGAATTTTCCAGTTTATTGTGATCCACACAGTCAAAGGCTTTGGCATAGTCAATAAAGCAGAAATAGATGCTTTTCGGGAACTCTCTTCCTTTTTCCATGATCCAGCAGATGTTGGCAATTTGATCTCTGGTTCCTCTGCCTTTTCTAAAACCAGCTTGAACACCAGGAATCTCACAGTTCACATATTGCTAAAGCCTAGCTTGGAGAATTTTGAGCATTATTTTACTAGCGTGTGAGATGAGTGCAATTGTGCAGCAGTTTGAGCATTCTTTGGCATTGCCTTTCTTTGGGATTGGAATGAAAACTGAACTTTTCCAGTCTTGTGGCCACTGCTGAGTTTTCCAAATTTGCTGGCATATTGAGTGCAGCACTTTCACAGCATCATCTTTCAGGATTTGGAATAGATCAACTGGAATTCCATCACCTCCACTAGCTTTGTTCGTAGTGATGCTTTCTAAGGCCCACTTGACTTCACATTCCAGGATGTCTGGTTCTAGGTCAGTGATCACACCATCGTGATTATCTGGGTTGTGAAGATCTTTTTTGTACAGTTCTTCTGTGTATTCTTGCCTTCTCTTCTTAATATCTTCTGCTTCTGTTAGGTCCATACCATTTCTGTCCTTTATCAAGCCCATCTTTGCATGAAATGTTCCCTTGGTATCTCTGATTTTCTTGAAGAGATCCCTAGTCTTTCCCATTCTGTTGTTTTCCTCTATTTCTTTGCATTGATCGATGAAGAAGGCTTTCTTATCTCTTCTTGCTATTCTTTGGAACTCTGCATTCAGATGTTTATATCTTTCCTTTTCTCCTTTGCTTTTCACTTCTCTTCACAGTTATTTGTAAGGCCTCCCCAGACAGCCATTTTGCTTTTTTGCATTTCTTTTCCATGGGGATGGTCTTGATCCCTGTCTCCTGTACAATGTCATGAACCTGAGTCCATAGTTCATCAGGCACTCTATCTATCAGATCTAGGCCCTTAAATCTATTTTTCACTTCCACTGTATAATCATAAGGGATTTGATTTAGGTCATACCTGAATGGTCTAGTGGTTTTCCCTACTTTCTTCAGTTTAAGTCTGAATTTGGCAATAAGGAGTTAATGGTCTGAGCCACAGTCAGCTCCTGGTCTTGTTTTTGCTGACTGTATAGAGCTTCTCCATCTTTGGCTGCAAAGAATATAATCAATCTGATTTTGTTGTTGACCATCTGGTGATGTCCATGTGTAGAGTCTTCTCTTGTGTTGTTGGAAGAGGGTGTTTGCTATGACCAGTGCATTTTCTTGGCAAAACTCTATTAGTCTTTGCCCTGCTTCATTCCGTATTCCAAGGCCAAATTTGCCTGTTACTCCAGGTGTTTCTTGACTTCCTACTTTTGCATTCCAGTCCCCTATCATGAAAAGGACATCTTTTTTGGGTGTTAGTTCCAAAAGGTCTTGTAGGTCTTCATAGAACCGTTCAACTTCAGCTTCTTCAGCGTTCCTGGTTGGGGCATAGACTTGGATTACTGTGATATTGAATGGTTTGCCTTGGAAACGAACAGAGATCATTCTGTCGTTTTTGAGATTGCATCCAAGTACTGCATTTCAGACTCTTTTGTTGACCATGATGGCTACTTCATTTCTTCTGAGGGATTCCTGCCCGCAGTAGTAGATATAATGGTCATCTGAGTTAAATTCACCCATTCCAGTCCATTTCAGTTCGCTGATTTCTAGACTGTTGACATTCATTCTTGCCATCTCTTGTTTGACCACTTCCAATTTGCCTTGATTCATGGACCTGACATTCCAGGATCCTATGCAATATTGCTCTTTACAGCATTGGACCTTGCTTCTATCACCAGTCACATCCACAGCTGGGTATTGTTTTTGCTTTGGCTCCATCCCTTCATTCTTTCTGGAGTTATTTCTCCACCGATCTCCAGTAGCATATTGGGCACCTACTGACCTGGGGAGTTTCTCTTTCAGTATCCTATCATTTTGTCTTTTCATACTGTTCATGGGGTTCTCAAGGCAAGAATACTGAAGTGGTTTGCCACTCCCTTCTCCAGTGGACCACATTCTATCAGATCTCTCCACCATGACCCACCCATCTTGGGTTGCCCCATGGGTATGGCTTAGTTTCATTGAGTTAGACAAGGCTGTGGTCCTAGTGTGATTAGATTGACTAGTTTTCTGTGAGTATGGTTTCAGTGTGTTTGCCCTCTGATGCTCTCTTGCAACACCTACCGTCTTACTTGGGTTTCTCTTACCTTGGGCGTGGGGTATCTCTTCACGGCTGCTCCAGCAAATTGCAGCCATTGCTCCTTCCCTTGGAGGAGAGGTATCTCCTCACCACCGCCCTTCCTGACCTTCAACATGGGATAGCTCCTCTAGGCCCTCCTGCACCCACGCGGCCACGGCTCCTTGGATGTGGGGTTGCTCCTCCCCGCCACCACCCTTGGCCTCCGGTGTAGGGGCGTGGGGTATCTCCTCCTGGCCGCTGCCCCTGACCTCGGACGTGGGTAACTCCTCTCGTCACCACCCTTGACCTCGGACACAGGGTAACTCCTCTCATCGCCGCCCCTGACCTCGGACGCTGGGTATCTCCTCTTGGTCGCCACCCGCGCCTGACCTCGGACGCGGGGTGGCTCCTCTTGGCCCCTGCCCTTCAGGCATGGGGTCCTCCCGGCTTCTGCCCCTGACCTCGGACGGGGGGTGGCTCACCTGTACCTAACTCACCTGTACCAAAAATATCTCAATTCCCATATTTGATTTCTATGGTCTTATGTTTATAATTATTTTGGATTATACTCTTCTCCCCATGAGATGTAAGAAACTCTGTCTATAATTGCGTTGTATCATTGGTATTTAGTCCATCAAGTTTTGAATTTACTGAATAAACAAGCAAATTGGTAAAATTTTTCTAAACAAATTTTGTTTTTCAATTTATTCCAAATTTGTTACCAAAGATCTCTTGCCACAGGAAAATTTTCCCAGCCCAGGGAACTGAGTAAGGATTTCTCATGAGGGAGAAAGTTCTTCCCTTAAAAAAGAACCACAATGAGATACCATTTCACGTCAGTCAGAATGGCTGCTATCCAAAAGTCTACAAGCAATAAATGCTGGAGAGGTTGTGGAGAGAAGGGAACCCTCTTACACTGTTGGTGGGAATGCAAACTAGTACAGCCACTATGGAGAACAGTGTGGAGATTCCTTAAAAAACTGTAAATAGAACTGCCTTATGATCCAGCAATCCCACTGCTGGGCATACACACCAAGGAAACCAGAAGGGAAAGAGACACATGTATCCCAATGTTCATCGCAGCACTGTTTATAATAGCCAGGTCATGGAAGCAACCTAGTAATCTGTCCATCAGCAGATGAATGGATAAGCAAGCTGTGGTACATATACACAATGGAGTATTACTCAGCCATTAAAAAGAATACATTTGAATCAGTTCTAATGAGGTGGATGAAACTGGAGGCTATTACACAGAGTGAAGTAAGCCAGAAAGAAAAATACCAATATAGTATACTAATGCATATATATGGAATTTAGAAAGATGGTAATGATAATCCTGTATGTGAGACAGCAAAAGAGACACAGATGTATAGAGCAGTCTTTTGGTCTCTGTGGGAGAGGGTGAGGGTGGGGAGATTTGGGAGAATGGCATTGAAGCATGTATAACATCATATAAGAAATGAATCGCCAGTCCAGGTTCAATGCAGGATATAGGATGCTTGGGGCTGGTGCACTGGGACGACCCAGAGGGATGGTATGGGGAGGGAGGTGGGAGGGGGGTTCAGGATGGAGAACACGTGTACACCTGTCGCAGATTCATGTTGATGTATGGCAAAACCAATGCAATATTGTAATTAGCCTCCAATTAAAATAAATAAATTTATATTAAAAAAAAAAAGAAGAAGAAGAAGAACCCTGTCTTAAGCCTTTAGGAACTTGTAGAACAAGTGTTTACTCTTCAGGTCAACTATGTTTCCTTAACTCTCTTTTACATTATTTGTATTTCTTTTGAAAACACATCACTTCAGTTTAATATTTTTAACATACTCCTTCCCTTTTTGCCTTACTTCATTATTCATAGGACATTCTCCTGTGCCTGGAAATCAGTTCTCTTCACCCCCTTTTCCATATATGGATAATAAGATATTAGGAGTTAGTCAACAGCTTCACACATCTGCCCTCCACATTGCCACCTAACATACTATACTGCAACCTGAAAACTCTATAACTTCAGTGTTAATATGAAATGAAATAGTTCCTATGTTGGAAGCCTATAAATTCACACTTTCCCCAATTTGGTTTATTTATAATAAGAACTCATTAAAACAGAAAATCAACAAAGTCTTAGCAGGTGGATATGCATTTCTCTTTGCAACAAAGTGACCTAAGAGATTTGGTTCTAACAGTCAGTGTTTCAGAAGCTGTTACCATGTGTCAGGCATGGTAACCAGTGTCAGGAGGAGGA
This sequence comes from Bubalus kerabau, assembly GCF_029407905.1. Taxonomy (NCBI): domain Eukaryota; kingdom Metazoa; phylum Chordata; class Mammalia; order Artiodactyla; family Bovidae; genus Bubalus; species Bubalus kerabau. Next base: position 47,693,931 of record NC_073635.1, read on the forward strand.
ATAATAAAAGAGAAAGATGTAGTCTGCCCCATAAAATATAAAGTCTAATTGAAGAAATAAAACTATGGAGAAGTTTATAAATTCAATAAAATAGTAGAGCTATATTCTTAGAAGTAGAGAACTATTTAATGAATGGCATGGAGAGAAAATATAGTAATTAAGAAGAATAAAAGATCAATTGAGCTGGAGTGAATTTGGAAGGCTTCACAGAGAAAAAGGAACTTGCATGATGACTTGGATGATGGATGGGATTGAGAGAAGAGAGAGAAAAGAGTGCATCCCAGGCCAGCAGGGTTGGTTTCAGCAAAAGCATCAAATCAAAGAAGTTCAAGGCAGAGTTGAGCTGGGGTACGGAGCCAATGACATGAATACTTAGAGCTGTCTGCAAAGGTTGCAGCTCAGTGGTCAAGGTTTTAAACTGTCAGAATAAGCCCTTTGGACTTCATCTGGTAGGCTGTGAAGAGTCGCTGAAGTCTTTGAGCAGGGGAATGACAAGATTGAAAGAGTGTTTTATGACCAACTTGTCAGCTATGTGAATGATGAATTGGCAAGAAGAGAGATTGGAAATAGGGAGAATAATTAAAATTAAAAAGCTTCTATAATAGGAGAAATGGGGACGGATGATAAAAATCTCAGAAAGGGGATTAGGACTGGGAGGAATGGGGAAAGAAAGGGAATAAGGGATATTTTGAAGAAAGAGCTGACAAGAGTTGGTGACTGCTTAGATTTGGTAAGAAGAGCATCTGTGGCATCAAATGCTGAAGCCTGGGTGAGTACGACAGGTCCATCTTTGTGCCACACACTGCAGTTAACGTGCAAGATATGTTCATACTGGAAATAAAGAAATGGAGCCTCTTGCAGCAAACATTGTCCCTTGGAAGGACAGCAAAAAATGTTCTTTTGATGACATAGTATTCATAGATATTAGAAGTGTGGCTCATGTTTGCCTGTCTAAAACGTCCCTTCACAGCAATACAGCCTAGCTATTTATAGGACATCACACTTAGATTGCATTACCCATCCTTCTTTTAACCAAGCATGGATTGAATTGGGCTTCACACTGAAGACTTCATGAGGCCACATGGGCCATCCAAACCCAGAAATTTGGAAATGAAATCAGGGAAGATTATGGCCACAGGTACTAGGTGATATAAATTCAGGCTTGAGAGAGCCATTTGAGGGCATCTATGTGTTATTGAGAGGCTTCCCAGGTGGCACTAGTGGTAAAGAACCCACCTGCCAATGCAGGAGACATAAGAAACATGGGTTCGATCCCTGGGTTGGGAAGATCCCTTGGAGGAAGGCATGACAACCCACTCCAGAATTCTTGCCTGGAGAATCCCTGTGGACAGAGGAGCCTGAAGGGCTACAGTCCATAGGGTCGCACAGAGTCGGACATGACTGAAGCGGCCTGACATGCACCCATGTGTTACTGAACCAAGCCTGGGTCCTCGCACCAGCATGCAGTAAAGTCAATACTGACACCAGCTCGTGGTGAAGTGCAGTATTTACTGCAGGGTGCCGAGCAAGAAGTCCAAGCAGCTCGGGCGCCAAAGATCCTAACTCCTCGATAGCTTTCAGAGAAAGACAGGGTGAGGAAGGAGCTTTGTGGAATGTGTGATCATCTCACGGATGTTCTTCTGATTGTTGGGGGCTGAGGTAATCAGGAGACAGCATCATCAACTTTCTATTTCCAACCAGTCTGGGATCTATGTGCTAGCGGGCAGCATATAGTTAACTTCTTCCACCTGATAGGGGTTTCAGTATCTGTAAAATAGCTCAAAGGACGTGGCTTGGGATATTATCTATAGTCCTTGAAGAGGAAATCGAAGTCCTTGACTTTGTTTGGTGGCTAAACTATTATTATTTGTCTTCCTTGACTGTTTTCCTTTCTTTCTGCATTCTCTCACTACTCTGATTAAATTAACTCTTTGGAACTCAGGGAAAGTCTAGAAAGTTAAATTTTTTTCTACATATAAGAGGCTGGTAGAGGACAGACAAGGAAGGAGAAGGGGAAGTCTGTTACAGGAAGGCATTAGAGAGCCCTGCTCAGTTATACTATGAAGGAGCCATGTGAAAGTATGTAAATAGGAATAGCACAGAGACAGAAAAGGAGAATGAGAAATTGGCAGATAAACAAAGAAAAGCAATGAGGAGACATGTTAAACCCAGAGGGGAGAGCGAGTACCTGCCTTGGTCTGCCTTACTCACCAGGTGCTGTTTCCCTCTGAAACCTAGAAGCACTTCCTGTCTGTGAGTTGGGAAGGTACTGTGCATCTTTCCTCAAATGGCTCCTTTGGCTTAAAAGCTAATTGGAAAGGCTGTCTGTCCCTTGCTTAAAATGACCCCTAGCAAGGAAAATTTTATCCTACAACCTCCAGGTATCATGAACTGAAGTAGGACAAGCAAGAGGAATATTTATGCGTGGAACACGTGACTGGAATTAAAGGAGGGAAGCCAGGGCAGGGGCTGGAGATGGCGATATAGTCAGTTAACTGAAGATGATTACTAAAATTTTATCACCAGTGAGCTTGTGCAAAAGAACACAGAGAGTTTGGGCAGAAAGAAGAGAATTTGGTAGAAGTGGTCCAAGAGCTCACCAGGATTTCCAGCCAGGGCCCTTCAAAAGCCAGCTGAACAGGGGAGGTGGGGAAGGAAATGCTTATCCTGAGATATTTCCTTTACCCTTTGTTAAAAGATGCAAAGACATGTTTATTTTGAAATAAAGGAGACTTACAAAACAAATTTCATTGATGTGAATAGCTCTTCCTAATGAGGTCAGAAAAAAGTACATGCTCAGGTTAAATTTCAGTTTCTAAAAGCTAAAATTAAAAAATTTATTTTGGCTATAATCTATTTCCATAAAGACCTTCAAACCTAGAATGGACAAGTCTCTTTTCTCATGTAAGCTGAAGTGCTTCCTTCTCCATGAAATCTCCCCAGGGAATAAGAGGAAAGTAGTAAAATCTACAGTCTTGCACATGAGAAAAAAATTTCAAAACTACCCCCAAACAAGCATATATTTAAATTGAATACTAATGTCTTAATTATACTTTTTAATGCAGTATTTAGAGTATAAAGTATAGGAACAGGTTTGGCATATCTGTGGACAGGAATCCGACTTCATCAATAGTGTTCAGAGTTTGCCTGCTATGTGGGGGCAAGGAAAAATGAATTAGTTCAAAGTGCAAGAAATAGGATTGCTTAAATAGCAATGGTTAGGTGCTGGTATGCTCAGTCATGTCTGACACATGATCCCAAGGACTGCAGCCGGTCAGGCTCTAATGTTCTTGGAATTTTCCAGGCAAGAATACTAGAGTGAGTTGTCATGCCCTCCTTCAGGGGATCTTCCTGACCCAGGGATCAAACCCAGGTCTCTTGTGTCTCCTACACTGACAGGCGATTCTTTACCACTAGCACCACCTGGGAAGCCCAGCAATGGTCAGAACCTAGCACAATGCCAGAAGTGCATTTGTACCTTTTGATCCTGAAAGAATACATGCGAGAATTCTCCAGAACCATCGTTGCACTCAACCTGAAACCCTGGATCTATCTTTTAAAACTACTTTGTTTTCAGCAAGTCTCTAAGAACTAAGTGGAGCTCAACTAAATCAGGTGTCCTTCTGGTCTGTTACTTGCACTTTGGTGAAACTATTTCTTCTTTTAAATACAAATACATTGCACTTCAGCTCAGAGACACAGCTGAAATTTTGTAAACAGAATCAATGAAATTCCCTTATTACAGAGGTAAAAGAGGCTGTTTACACCATACAATAATCAAAGAGTTAATCTTGTTTTACTCTTACAGGAGTAAAACCCACTGGCAAGCTTTAACTATGTTAATTTTCAAACGTTCAAGTCTGTACTCAAACCACAAAGCCAGCAAACTAAAGGTAACCAAAGGAGCTCTTTAGTAAAGACAGAAATGAACTATGCCTTTTGAAGTGTTTCCAGGGAAATGTGTTTGGAATATTTAAGTCCCAAGTGAGTTACAAAGGTTATTCATTCACAAGTGAGATAAATTCATAGCTGTCAAATTGTCTGGATTCTCTGTGTGATCACTAGGGCTTCAAATCATTTATTTTTTTCTAGCAAAAGTTCAATATTTTCACAGCTTCAAATTTGATCGTACTTTATAATTTGGAAATAAAGAATTGCTTCTCTTCCTCACCTGCTCACTGAAGCAATAAAGTCCATGAGTATATTAAAGCAATTTTTCTCTTCTGTTGTAGTTACATTTTGTTTCTTTTAATAAAGCCAAATGTTTCTAAATTGGATGTTTTTTCCAGTAAAATAGCTGGATATAATTAACAAGGTGTCTGGTTTCACCAAACAGATGGGGGGATGGGGAATAGATTATTGCAAATATAAACTTTACGGTGTTTTATATTCAGCTATGTTTTCTTGAATAGTTATGAATGAAATTGTTCAAAAGTCCCCTAAAATAAGTTTTGCTGTTTTTGGCTCTTTTAGGAGCTGTCATAGGTGATTCAGAAAGAAAGAAAAGAACTTTATTTTAATTGCTTACTTAAGTAAGTGTGTTAGTTGCTCAGTTGTGTCTGATTCTTTGCCCCCATGGACTGTAGCCTGTGAAAATCCTCTGTCCATGGAATTCTCCAGGCAAGAATACTGGAGTGGGTTGCCATTCCTTTCCCCAGGGGATCTTTCTGACCCAGGGATCAAACCCAGGTCTACTGCATTGCAAGCAAATTCTTTACCATCTGAGCCACCAAAGGAGCCCATAAAACTTAAGTTAGGTGCTAAAAGGAGATTTAGAATCCTTAACAAAGATGGGTAGGTAAAAAGCAGTTCTTGACAGAATGTTCACAGGAGACAGAAATGAGCAGTGGCCACTGGCCTGGTGAACTTGGAGTTTATTTCAGATTGAAAAATAAAGGTAAGGAGATGGCTCTAGGGAGCAGGGTCCAGACTTGATCTTCTCTGGGAGGGGAGCAAGGACTTCTGGGGGCTCTGACTCAACGTAATCAAATCAAGGAGCTTGAGGGCAAATCTAGATGGAAAAGCAAGACAAAGAGAGAAGTTGATACATAACTGCCTCAGTAAGTCCACAGAGTTCTGGCTCTAGAGAGGAGAATCATCGCAACTCTTACTGATAACCTACCGTGTAGAAGGAAGGCAAAGTCAGAGATGATCCTGCCTTCAAGAGACATCATCTCTCTGGAGAGACAGGACATATATGATAAAGGTTAGTTATGATGTGAAGGAAGTGAATACCTACCTAATAATTGCTGAAGGGATTTGATTGTGGAGCCTGAAGGAAAGAGAGTGCTGAGGTACATGGAAAGAAGAGGAGGGAACTATAGACTAAGGGAAAGATTCCGTGAAGTTGTGTGGTTTGGATCTGGGAAACTAATATGAGTAGATTAATTATGTTTCAGCAGAGGATTCATGTAGGTGAAGAGTGGAAAAGAAGGTAGGGAGGTAGGTAAGAGCTAAATTGAAAAGGAGTTGGAGTTTGAAGGCAAGAGTCCTTGAAAGCCTTTTTTAGAGGGATAGCACATGTAAAGTTGTATAAACTATTATTCTGGTACGAGCCTGTGGGATAGAGTGGGAAGAGACTGTAGCAAGGAAGACATAGTAGAAGGTTACAGTAGACATGAAGAAATGATGGCTTAGATTTGAGGTGTGCAACGAGGATTAGAAGGACAAGAATGGATAGTGTTTGCTAAGTACCAGACACATCACTTAGTGCTGTGAAACATATGGATGTAAAACAAAGGACTTAAGACCAACAAAAGGTAACAGATAGGTTAAGTCTAGGGTAGCTCTGTGAACAATAACACGTTCCACATACAAGAACATCTTCTTTGAAAGGCGATGAAAAATTTATCCAGATGAATCTAGATACAACATTCAGTTAGAGATTCAGGTCATATTTCATTTTCTATCAATTATATAAATATATAGATAAAAAATGAAACTATATAGAGAAATTTATATAAATCTCATATATCTATGAAAGATATATGCATATCACATATAGATGGATAGGGGAGAAATATATATATATATATATATATATATATATATGATTCTATCCTATAAAACAAAATAATTTATAGAAGTTTTTAAAAAGATCAAACATTGTCTTTTGACATAATCTCAACACTGGCCAACTTTAGGCCAGGTGTCTCAGACTTCACAAATGCACATGTCATTTAGTTGTTTATAAAGTAAATGATGTTTTACCAATCTAAGGAAGGATGGCTTTCTAGGAAATTGTGTCGTGAATCTGTACATTGTAACACCTCTGTAAACTGAAAGAATTTTCATGGTGTGATTTTACTTATTTTCAGAAATTGAAGCTTTATAATAAGGAAAGAACACCTGTACAGTCTCATAAGTTCTTTACTCAAAAAGCTGAATGAATTTAAGTTCAAAGAAAAAAGAAAAAAAAAGAAACATTATGGGCAATTTGAGTCTGGTTAAACAGTGCAGGGTGACTAGAAGTAGGACTTTCATCTAAGGCAAGACCACATTGGAGGCTGCTTTCAATTTTTAGCTCAAGAATATCACAAGATATTAAAAAATCACAGTTGACTTTTTAAAATTTAAGGAAATGGAATAATAATCACTAGACTTAGTTGAAAATATGTTAATGAAAAATAATACAACTATGAACAAAAGACTAAAGCAGTCACACTGATCACAGTATAAGAAACAGCAGACTTGAGTGGAAATTGACAGTAAAGGACTTGTTAGTAAAGATATAAGAATTCATAGACTGGATCATTTTTGAGAGAATATCAAGGAAAAAAATCCTGGAAAAAAAATTAGTCATTCCAGTAAAACATTCAAAATAATCATTTTTCTCCAGCCTTTTGCATTTGCTATAAACCTAATGTATTCTGAAGTCTACCTGAATGTTTTGCAGGGTAGGAGACAAGCACATGGGCTTAGCAATGGGTGAGAATCTCAGTTCAGCTACTGAAAAGCTATATGAGTTCTTCAACCTCCTTAAACACCAGTTTCTCCTCTTCAAGATATGCAGATAGTGGTATCTATCCCACAGGTTAGTTGTATTTTAAAAGAAAATGAATTTAAGCACTTAGCACAGAATTGGGCCCAGAATAAGAACTCAGTAATGTAAGTTAAAGAGATGGGAATACCAGACCACCTTACCTGCCTCCTGAGAAATCTGTATGCAGGTCAAGAAACAACAGTTAGAACTGGACATGGATCAACAGACTGGTTCCAAATTGGGAAAGGAGTACGTCAAGGTTGTATATTGTCACCCTGCTTATTTAACTTATATGCAGAGTACATCATTTGAAATGCCAGGCTAGATGAAGCATAAGCTGGAATCAAGATTTCTGGGAGAAATATCAATAACCTCAGATATGCAGATGACACTACCTTTATGGCAGAAAGCGAAGAACTGAAGAACCTCTTGATGAAAGTGAAAGAGGAGAGTGAAAATGTTGGCTTAAAAACATTCAGAAACCAAGATCATGGCATCTGGTCCCATCACTTCATGGCAGATAAATGGAGAAACAGTGGAAACAGTGGCAGACTTTATTTTGGGGGGCTGCAAAATCACTGCAGACGGTGACTGCAGCCACGAAATTAAAAGATGCTTACTCCTTGGAAGAAAAGCTATGACCAACCTAGCTGCTGCTGCTAAGTCACTTCAGTCATGTCTGATTCTGTGTGACCCCATAGACGGCAGCCCACCAGGCTCCACCGTCTCTGGGATTCTCCAGGCAAGAACACTGGAGTGGGTTGCCATTTCCTTCTCCAATGCATGAAAGTGAAAAGTGAAAGTGAAGTCACTCAGTCATATCTGACTCTTAGCTACTCCATGGACTGCAGCCTACCAGGCTCCTCCATCCATGGGATATTCCAGGCAAGAGTACTGGAGTGGGGTGCCATTGCCTTCTCCATGACCAAACTAGACAGCATATTAAAAAGCAGAGACATTACTTTGCCAACATAGGTCCATCTAGTCAAAGCTATGGTTTTTCCAGTAGTCATGTATGGTTGTGAGAGTTGGACTATAAAGAAAATTGAGCACCGAAGAATTGATGCTTTTGAACTGCAGTTTTGGAGAAGACTCTTGAGAGTCTCTTGGACAGCAAGGAGATCCAACCAGTCCATCCTAAAGGAAATCAGTCCTGAATATTCATTGGAAAGACTGATGCTGAATCTGAAATAGCTCCAATACTTTGACCACCTGATGTGAAGAACCAACTCATTGGAAAAGACCCTGATGCTGGGAAAGATTGAAGGCAGAAGAAGGGGACGACAGAGGATAAGATGGTTGGATGGCAACACAGACTTGATGGACACGAATTTGAGTAAGCTCTGGGAGTTAGTGATGGACAGGGAAGCCTGACTGAGGTGCTGCAGTCCATGGGGTCGCAAAGAGTCGGACACAACTGAGCAACTAAATTGAACTGAATATAAATTATTATCACTTATTAAAAAATTTAACAAATCTCACTAGTTTCTCATGAAATCACCTTTCAGGAGCAAATTAGCTCCTTCTGGTTGATGTTTTATTTGCTTTAACATACTCCATCTACTTCCATAAAAGAATTTGAGGAAGTTGACAATTAAGGCTATGTGTTCAATACCATTATAAAAAATATAAATAAGAAAAGTTAACCTACAGTGTAGGAAATGGAAATGAATATATTTACTATTTTTGAGTCCTCTCTGTGTTTCCTGTAAGGGAAGGAACTAAAAATATTATATTGCCCTGTCATATTTTTAAGATATCAGTTCTTCAAGAAGAACAAATAAAAATGATCGTTGTATTGTGATAGCCTTTTCTAAAATATTTCTCCCTACAAATTTTCATTTGATTGTCACAAAAATCTTGTAAGTCTTTTGACCAGCTATGACAACCCAACTTTATATATGAGGAAGTTAAGACCTAGTAAGAGGAAACAGAGTTTAGACTTGAATCCAAGAGTGTTGAAAAGCACACACACAAGTTAACTAAGCTCTGAGCTCCTTGCAAGTAAAGGCAGAATTGGTGGGACAGGGGGAGCATGGAGCATACCTTCTGTTATCTGATAAAATATCTAATAAGAAGCATGCCTTGGGCCACTAGATACAGGCATTTACCTTCCATTAAAACTCAGAGAAATTAGTAATATGGATATTTATAAAAGGGTCTTTAAACCACAAGGGGAACTGTGATTTTAGTAGAAGTCTTAAACAAAATGCAGACCTGTTCTTTATATGTTTCTTTATTATACAGCCTGAGGGAGTAATTTTAAATTGGTTCTGCAAAGGAATTATCTTTAAACAGCAGATGGCAGGAGTAATATTTTCTACGTAAATGGTATTCTTTTAAGAAAGATTTATCGAGAGCCTACTATGTGTCAATATCTATGCCGGGTCATGAGTATACAGAGATGAATGTTTTGATTCCTGCCCTCAAAGTTCTAATAGTCCAGTGGAGAAATGCATTTGTCATGAAACGTCCTCCTGGTGATGGAGGTTTGTACACAGGCAGTCAGGAACACAGGATAGCCCAGCAAAAATATCTAAACAGCCTGGGAAAGTTAGCACGTGTAACTACAGAAGACAAGTGGTTAACAGCAGAGAGAGTATTGCAAACAAAAGAAAAGTGTGTGTCAGGGATCAGACATTGAAGTGAGATGTTTAAAGAAACTAATTCCTTCCATGTCATAGAACTTCAATAAGGTACAAAGAGGCATGATAGGAAAAGATGTAGAAGCGGCACACAGTGGTCAGATGAGGCTATTTGTGCCCTGCAAGGGAGACAAGCTTGGGACCTTGCACCCCCTGGTGCAGTGCTGAAATGCTTGCACCTGGACACACCTCACCTGAAGAAACAAAATACCAAGAACCTGTATGGACTAAAAATTACTGTGCATGCACAGTTGGGGCAAATTTTGGACCCAAAAGTTACAGAAACCAAAACATCCAAATGCTACTTTTGAGAAGCCTGGAGCAAAAATGGTGTGTCAGGAGCAAAGGCAGGGTACTACTGCATATGCCCCTTGCACACAACTCCACCTAAAGGGTGGGTAAAACCACCTCAACCACCCCTCTGGCCTGATCCCTGAACCCACCTGTACTCTCACTCTGTATAAGGAACAAGCTTGCCCCGCTTTGGGGAGAAAGCAAGCAAGGAAATCTCTTGTTTGTTCTGTTCCCCAAAGCTACAGCAAGGGCCCCAATAAAGCCTTGCTTGAATTTCTTATCTGGACTATAGTCAATTTCTATTGATTAGTAAAGCCATGGACCTTGGTCAATAACACCAGGAATGTAGAGTTTGCCTTTCCTGTAAAGAGATTGTTTATTCAGTAAGAAATGGACATGATCTGCTGGGAACAGGAACAAGGATCCCATACCTTATGTCATTGACTGGACAACCAGTTTGCCAAGTAACCAGTTTGCTACATTTTCTGATTCTAACTACTTGCCAAAATAATTTTCCTTATAAAGTTTACAGAGGTTTGTGAATTGCTAATTGGCTTGTTTTAATTTTGAATTTATGGCAACATTTTAAAGAATGTGAGTTTGCATCTGGTTCTGGGAAGCCAACAAATTAGAGGTTGGAATGGAAAGAATAGGCCTTTGCAAGGAAAAGAGAGAAGGGAAGTGGGCACACAGCTCAGTCCAGACTGCTGATCTGGGAAAGAGTATTTCCTGAAGAGTGAAAGTGGGGGAGGAAGATGTGAGGGAACCACAGGGAGTGACTAAGGGGCAAAGAGAAGAGATTATGCAATGAAAAGAGCACATTAAGGAGAAGAAATTGGCAAAAAAAAAAAACAAAGGATCAGAAAGCAAGGCCAGAATCAGCAAAGAAAAGAAAGAGTATAGGAGAGAGGGCAGGGACAAGGAAAAGTCTCAGTACCCTGACACCCCACAGCCTTGATGGGACCCACAATAAACACTAGACAATTTATGTAAAAAACTTTGCTGTAAATGGAATATTTGACAAACCAGACATTCATAAATTTTATTTCCAGTAAACTGACCTTTAGCTATTATTTTTTCTCATATGTCTAGCTTCCAGTTTAGAATATTTAAAAATAGGAAATATTTAAGACTATACCTGGAAGGAGGGCATAAAGAAAAAAATTGGATTTTTTAAAACAAGAAACTTGAATCAATTTATAGGTGAGGAGAAAGAAATCAAGAAAACAAGAAACTTGAGTCCATTTATAGGTGAGGAGGTGTGGAATTGAACATACCACAAAAAAATGGAGTATTTTTTGCATTAAAGTATTCCACTTATTGTTTGTTGTTCAGTCAGTCGCTCAGTCATGTCTGACTCTTTGCAATCCCATGCACTACAGCACCAGGGTTCCCTGTCCTTCACTGTCTCTGAGAGTTTGTTCAACCTCATGTCCATTGAGTCAATGATGCCATCCAACCATCCTATGTCATCCCCTTCTTCTCCTGCTCTCAATCTTTCCCAGAATCAGGGTCTTTTCCAATGAGTTAATTCTGTGCATCAGGTGGCCAAAGGATTGAAGCTTCAGCTTCAGCATCAGTCCTTGCCATGAATATTCAGGGTTGATTTCCTTTAGAATTGACTGGTTGATCTTGCTGTCCAAGGAACTCTAAAGGTCTTCTCCAACACGACACTTCAAAAGCATCAGTTCTTCAGTGCTCAGCTTCCTTTATGGTCCAACTCTCACATCCATACATGATTACTGGGAAAACCATAGATTTGACTATATGGACCTGTGTCAGTTAAGTGTCTCTGCTTTTTAATATGCTGTCTAGGTTTGTCATAGCTTTTCTTCCAAGAAGCAAGCATCTTTTAATTTCAAGGCTGCAGTCACCATCTGCACTGATTTTGAAGCCCAAGAAAAATCAATTCTATCACTATTTCCATTTTTTCCCCAACTATTTGCCATAAAGTGATGGGACCAGATACTATGGTCTTAGTTTTTTGAATGTTGATTTTAAGTCAGTTTTTCACTCTCCTCTGTCACCTTCATCAAGAGGCTCTTTAGTTTCACTTCATTGTTTAGCCAAAAGGGTGGTGCCATCTGTATATCTGAGGTTATTATATTTCTCCAGGAAATCTTGATTCCAGCTTGTGATTCATCCAGGCTGGCATTTTGCATGATGTACTTGGCATATAAGTTAAATAAGCAAGGTGACAATATATAACCTTGACATACTTCTTTCCCAACTTTGAACCAGTTCATCGTTCCATGTCCAGTTCTAGGTGTAGCTTTTTGGCCTGCAGACAGGTTTCTCAGGAGGCAGGTAAGTTGGTCTGATATTCCCATGTCTTTAAGAATTTTCCCAGTTTCTTGTGATCCACCGAGTCAAAGGCTTTAGTGTAGTCAATGAAGTAGATGTTTTTCTAGAATTCCTTTGCTTTTTCAATGATTCAGTGGATATTGGCAATGTGATCTCTGGCTCCTCTCTCTCTTCTAAATCCAGCTTATACATCTGAAAGTTAATGGTTCATGAACTGCTGAAGCCAAGCTTGAAGGATTTTGAGCATTACCTTGCTAGCATGTGAAGTGAGTGCAATTGTGTGGTAGTTTGAACATTCTTTGGCATTGCACTTCTTTGGGATTGGAATGAAAGCTGATCTTTCCCAGTCTTGTGGCCACTACTGAGATTTCCAAATTTGCTGCATATTGAGTATAGTACTTTAATAGCATCATCTTTTAGGATTTAAAATAGCTCAGCTGGAATTCCAACATAATACTGCCTGAGGCCCATTTGACTTCACACTCCAGGATGTCTGGCTCTAGATGAGTGATCACACCATTATGTCCATCTGGGTCATTAATATCTTTTTTGCACATTTCTTCTGTGTATTTTGCCACCTCTTCTTAATACCTCTGTTTCTGTTAGGTCCATACCATTTCTGCTGTTTATTGTGCCCATCTTTGCAGGAAGTGTTCCATTTGCATCTCTAATTTTCTTGAAAAGGTCTCTAGTCTTTCCCATTATACTGTTTTCCTCTATTTCTCTGCATTGTTCACTTAGGAAGGCTTTCTTATTTCTGCTTGCTATTCTTTGGAACTCTGTATTCAGATGAGTATACTTTTTGTTTTCTCCTTTGCTTTTCACTTCTCTTCTTTTCTTAGCTATTTCAGTTATTACTGCTATGTAACAAACTTTCCCAAAACCAAGTGGATTATCTTGGTTCACAAATCTGCATTTGTGCAGGGGTTGGCAGGGTCAGCTCATCCATGCTCCACCAACGGTCAACTGGGATGACGCAAAAGCTAGGAGCTGAAATAAGCTGAAGGCTGACTCACTCACTCACACATCTGGCAGTTGATGCTGGCTTTTGTCTGGGTATTTAAGTTTTCCTCCACATGTTCCTTTCAATGTGACCTCTGCATGGTCTACTCTGGGCCTCCTCAGAGAATTGAACTGAAGGCAAACACCTCAAGGGAAAAAAAAAATAAGCAAGAATCATCTTGTCTTTTCTAAACTATACTCAGAAGTCACATAATGTCACTTTTACTGTATTTACAGAACCACCTTATTCAAGAAGAAAGGGCACAGAACCCAGAAAAGCATCAGTATCACATTTTAAGAAGAATACAGTGATTTAGGATATATATGTATGTCCATCTTTTGAAAATATCAATATAATCTACCACCCAAGCTCCCTTGAGCTGGCAGGAAAAAAACTAGCTCCAGAGCACAATAAAATAGCCTTGGATAGGTGAATACATTTTCCTGTTACCAAGAAGCCAGGAATTCAATTGATTGTGAATTGTTTCAAGAACAAGGATCACTATAAACTTCCCTTTTAGAACTGTTTTTGCTGTATCCCATGGATTTTTTTTTCTGTTTTTTTTTTTTTATTTTATTTTATTTTTAAACTTTACATAATTGTATTAGTTTTGCCAAATATCAAAATGAATCCACCACAAGTATACATGTGTTGAAAAGTTGTGCTTACATTTTCATTTGTCTCCAGGTATTTTTTTATTTCCTTTCTGATTCTTCATTGACTCATAGTGGGGTTTTTGGGGGGTTTTTTTGTTTGTTTGTTTTGGTTTTAGTAGAATGTTGTTTAGACTCCATGTGATTATTTTTCCCATTTTTTTTCCTGTAATTGATTTCTAGTTTCACACTGTGTGGTCAGAGAAAAATGCTTGATATAATTTCTATCCTCTTAAAGTTGTTGGGAGCAGGAGGAGAAGGGGACGACAGAGGATGAGATGGCTGGAGGGCATCACTGACTCAATGGATATGAGTTTGAGTGAACTCCAGGGGTTGGTGATGGACAGGGAGGCCTGGGGTGCTGTGATTCATGGGGTCACAAAGAGTCGGACACGACTGAGCAACTGAACTGAACTGAACTGAAAGTTGTTGAAACTTGTTCTGTGACCTAATATGTGGTCTATCCTGGAGACTGTTTCATGTGCACTTGAAGAGAATGTGTGTTTTGCCTTTTCGGGGTGAAATGTCTTATAGATATCTGTTATGTCCAACTGGTCTATGTGTCATTTAAGACCACTGTTTCCTCATTGATTTTCTATATGGGTGATCTGTCCATTGATATATATGGTGTATTAATATTATAGTGTTACTAACAATTTCTGCTCTTATATCTGTTAATATTTGCTTTATATTTAGGTGCTCCAGTATTAGGTGCATATATGTTAATGAGAGTTATATTCTTTTCCTGCATTGATCCCTTTTACCATCATATAATGCCCTTCTTTGTTTTTGTTTATAGACTTTGTTTTAAAGTCTTCTTTTATGTGAGTATTGCTACCCCCACTTTCATGCATTTATGATAAATTAATCTACAATGAAGGAGGAAAGAATATAGAATACAAGTAACACAGTATCTTCAATAAGTGATGCTGGGAAAACTGGACAGCTTCATGAAAAGAATGAAATTAGAACATTTTCTCACACAACATACAAAAATAAACTCAAAATGAACTAGAGACTTAAATGCAAGACTAGAAACCATAAAACTCCTGAAAGAAAACAGGCAGAATATTCTTTGACATAAATTGTAGCAATACTTTTTTAGATCTTTCTCCTAAAGCAAAAGAAACAAAAGCAAAAATAAACAAAAGTACCAAATTAAACTTAAAAGATTTGAACAGCAAAGGAAATCACTGACAAAATGAAAAGAAAACCTACTGAATGGGAGAAAATATTTGCAAATAACATGACCAATAAGGGGTTACTATTTAAAATATATAAACATCATACAACTCACTATCAAAATCAAACAACCCAATCAAAAAATGGACAAAATACCTGAAAAGACATTTTCGCAAAGAAGACATATGGATAATCAATAGCCACATGAAAAGATTTTCAACATCACTAATAATCAGAGAAATATGAATAAAAATCACAATGAGCTATCACCTCAACTACCAGAAAGGCCATCATCAAAAAGACCACTAATAACAAATGTTGGCAAGGATGCAGAGAAAAAAAAAAACAAAACCTTGTATACTCTTGATGGGAATATAAACTGGTACAGCCACTGTGGGAAACATGAAGTCTTCCTCAAAAAACTAGAAATGCAACTACCGTATGACCCAGCAATTCAGCCCCTAGGTATATATCCAAAGAAAATGAAAACACTAATTTGAAAAGATATGTGTACTGTGGACTTCCCTTGTGGTACAGTGGATAAGAATCTGCCTGCCAATGCAGAAGTCATGGGTTTCATCCCTGTTCTGGAAAAGATTCCACATGCCATGGAGCAACTAACCCCATGTACCTCACCTACGAGCCTATGCTCTAGAGCCCACAAGCAGCAACACTGAGCTTGTGTGCCACAACTGCTACAGCCTATGCACTCTAGGGCCTGTGAGCCACAACTACTGAGCCCACTTGCAGCAACTACTGAAGCCCACATCACCTAGAGCCCACACGCCGCATCTCCTGAGCCTGCATGCGCAACCACTGAAGCCCATGTGCTTAGAGCCTGTGGTCTGCAACAAGAGAACTCACCACAGTGAGAAGCCCCTGCACCACAATCAAGGGTAACCCCTGCTTGCCATAACTAGAGAGAACCCATGCCAGACCCAGCACAACCAAAAATAAATAAATAGCTATAGCCATTAACACTAAAGCAGAAAAGATACGTGTACCCCCAATGTTCATTGTAGCATTATTTACATTTGCCAAGAGACAGAAGCAGCCTAAGTCTCCATCAATAAATGGATGTGGCATATATATACAATGGAGGATGTGGTAAATATATGCAATGAAACACTACCCCAGCCATAAAAGAGAATGAAATTCTGCCATGTGCAGCAGCATGGATGGACCTATGGACTTTATGCAAAGTGAAATAAATCAGACGGAGAAAGACATATACTATATTTTATCACTTGTATGTAGAATTTGAAAATGAAACAAACAAGTGAATATAACAAAACAGAAACAGATTCACAGATATACAGAACAAACTTGAGGTTACCAGTGGGAAGTGGGAAAGGGGAGGGGCACGATAGGGTTAGGGGATTAAAAGATACAAACCACTATGTATAAAATAAATAAACAATAAGGATATATTGTATAGCACAGAGCACAATAGTCATTATTTTGTAATAACTTCAAATGGGGTATAATCTGTAAAAGTGTTGCATCACTAAGTTTTACATCTGAAACTAATGTAATACTATAAATCACCTATACTTCAAGAAAAGAAGAGAATGAAGCAACTATGCAAGCAACTTTTTTTTTCCATCCAAATTTCAGATGGTATCTTAGTCTTGCAATTTCCTCCTTTACCTTAAATTCAAGTACAGGGAGTGATAATTTGCTGTATTTTGATTAAGGTTTTAACTGTACTTTAGAACACTTGACCCTGCATTTCTCCCTTTTTATACTACAATTATTAACAGGCATAAAAGAAGGCCTAGCATAGGTATTTGGGAGATCTAATTTTCATCATATACACATTCTTCTTTTTTTTTTATTTTATTTTATTTTTAAACTTTACAAAATTGTATTAGTTTTGCCAAATATCAAAATGAATCCACCACAGGTATACATGTGTTCCCCATCCTGAACCCTCCTCCCTCCTCGCTCCCCATACCATCCCTCTGTGTCGTCCCAGTGCACTAGCCCCAAGCATCCAGTATCGTGCATCGAACCTGGACTGGCAACTCGTTTCATACATGATATTGTACATGTTTCAACGCCATTCTCCCAAATCTTCCCACCCTCTCCCTCTCCCACAGAGTCCATAAGACTGTTCTATACATCAGTGACTCTTTTGCTGTCTCGTATGCAGGGTTATTGTTAGCATCTTTCTAAATTCCATATATATGCGTTAGTATACTGTATTGGTGTTTTTCTTTCTGGCTTACTTCACTCTGTAAAATAGGCTCCAGTTTCATCCACCTCATTAGAACTGATTCAAATGTATTCTTTTTAATGGCTGAGTAATACTCCGTTGTGTATATGTACCACAGCTTTCTTATCCATTCATCTGCTGATGGACACCTAGGTTGCTTCCATGTCCTGGCTATTATAAACAGTGCTGCGATGAACATTGGGGTACACGTGTCTCTTTCCCTTCTGGTTTCCTCAGTGTGTATGCCCAGCAGTGGGATTGCTGGGTCATAAGGCAGTTCTATTTCCAGTTTTTTAAGGAATCTCCACACTGTTCTCCATAGTGGCTGTACTAGTTTGCATTCCCACCAACAGTGCAAGAGGGTTCCCTTTTCTCCACACCCTCTCCAGCATTTATTACTTATAGACTTTTGGATCGCAGCCATTCTGACTGGTGTGAAATGGTACCTCATAGTGGTTTACATTCTTCTTAAGAAAGAATCAGGAAAAAGTAAAAAAAAAAAAAAAAAAATGAGAGCCAAGAGGAAATAACACAATGACTTATTGTGTCAATTCCAGTCTGCCCTAATCTGTCTCCAAGATCAGTTATCACTATGTGTTGTATTCCATGAAGTGTGATGAATCTGCCACAACTTTCCAGTGATTAAGAAAAAATATTCTTAAATAATTGTGTATTTAATAATACCTAACGTTTACCACTGAAGTATTGTCAGAATTTAAAAATTCCTCACACATAATAACACTGATTTAATTTTTCCTTGAATGTCATGCTTCTTACCTTAGAAATTACAAAGAATATTTCCTAGACTTAATGATTTCTGGAATATCTTATCTATTGTAAAGATGTTAGTTAGCATCTATTTATTTCTTTACTCCCTAAGGGCTAAAGGAAGTGAAATGTTGGAAAACTATGTAGATAAAGTAAGGAGAAATAGTATTTTCCATATTAAATAAGCTTCAGGTCCGTTCAGTTACTCAGTCATGTCTGACTCTTTGTGACCCCATGGACTATAGCACACCAGGCTTCCCTGTCCATCACCAACTCCCGGAGCTTGCTCACATTCATGTCCATAGAGTAAGTGATGGCATCCAACCATCTCATACTCTGTCTCATCCTCCAAATAAGCTAGGAAATAAATAAAAACAACCTTATCTTAACCTGTTGTGGAAGGTTGAGGCAAGTGGCTGTTGATGGGTTTTAAAAGCTCGGAGGATGAGTGGTTTGAATTTCCCAAAGCCACCAATTTCTGCTGGCAGAGTTTCTGAGGATAATGTGAATATTAAAAGGGAAATTATGAATGGTGACAAACAGAGCATTTGGAGGGAGTTCCAAAGTTTGAGGCAATATTTGGGTACTAGAACACTTAGGAAAATTCTGTACATGGCTCTTTCCCAACCTAAGAGGAAAGTTTATTCCACATGAACAAAATTTAAAAATCTTTATATAATCCATAAATCTTCCACAGCTTTCTTTCCACTCCTTTCTTTCCTTGTTACATCATAAAAAATGTCTTTTCTACTATCAAAGATAAATCCTTCCATGTAAGCTTCAGGTCCTTTTCTTTCTCATCTCTGCAGACTTTATTTTTCAATTATTCTCCATTTCTTGTATATTCAACTTCTCCATCTAGACCAAATCACTCTTAGTCAGCACTAATGCCTTCAAGTATCCTCACATCTTTCAAAAACAGTATTCATTTCCTTCCAAATACCACTCCTTTGCTCTGCTCTCTAGCATAGTCAAACTTCTTTAAAACCTTGATTCTAAACTCCGAATCAAAATTCTCACCCCTCATTCATTCTTCAGCCACCCTGATGGTATCTCCATCCCTACAATCACACTGAAATTAATTTTGTCAAAGACAGCACAACTTCCATGTTGCAAATCAGATTGGCACCCTTCTAGCCTCATCATTTTTCAACTCCCTCTAGCAGCTCTCAGCATGGCCAGCACTTGATCTTCTTTGAAACATGGCCACCAGTTCTTCTTCATGTCTTTGGCCAGTTTCTTCTACTCTTCTGACTTCCGATCATTGAAGTTATTCCAGGCACTGTGTGAGGCATCTTTTTATCTATGCTCTCTTAGATGATTAAGATTTCCAGTACCATCTTTCTATAAACAACTTCTAAAACTGTTATCTCAAGCTTAGATCATCTTACTGAGCCCAAAACTCTTTTAGCCAATGGCCTTTTTGAATTTTCAATTCTCCACTTAGATGTCTCGTAAGTATCTAAATTTAATGTGCCCCAAACTAAAATTCTACACATTGCCCTGCTTCCAAATACTCCACTTTTAGCCTTTCCTGTTTCAGGAAATAGTATTATGATCCATCCAGTTTCCTTAAATAAATATTTGACAGTTTATCTCTTTCAAACCCATATCTAATCCATAAATGAGCTCTGTTTTTCCTTCTGAAAAACATACTTTGAATTATTCTTCTCTCAATTCTCTTTTCTAATAAAAAAAAGTCACAGAAAAGTTGATTACCTTTTATTTTCTTTTTTTCCCAACTTTGAATTGAGAAGAAGTAAAGTCTATTTTAAACAAATGATTTAAATAAATAAATTTGACGCAACATATTGTCCTTGAAGTTTTGATTATTAGTTTTTTCTATGTGGGGAACTGGTTCATTTTGCTCTTGAGACCTCAAAGCTAATTCTTTAAGGGAAGACATATTTTCTCACAGAACTCCAAGAAATTTGTCCTGGAAATGAAGGAATGACTTAAGTTTTAGAAAGTTCCTTGCAGGCTATTGCCAAAGGATGACTTTAGTTTTAAGTTCAAAAACTGTCTGAATATTTCTTCATTCTGTGCAGCATGAAAATTACAGATTACTGTTCATCTCCAGAAATTTTCTGGTGGATAGAACTAAAGGTCATCCATTTGGCCCAAAGTAAAAGTGAGCCTTACAGGTCAAATTCAGCTCACCCCTTATCCCCACCCCACCCCCATCCCAGAGTGGCCAGGAGATTTCAATCAAAGATTTTAACAAGGGAGGAAGGAAGGAAGGAAAACAAGTAAGGCTACAAAGAAAAGAAAAGGAAAGGAAAGAGAAGAAAGGAAAAGGAAATTTTTATCTGATTATCTAGCACTCAAATACTAATAAAATCTAATAACTTGGAATCCAGGAAATTTGAGGAACAGGATTAAACAGGAAAAGTTAAGTTGAGATGCTACCATTAGACACCTGAAGTGAAAAGAAAAAGAAAGATGTCAGCAATTTACTGAAGTCAAAAAATAAGGATGACTTATTCTGTTTCCAAAGCACCATTGTGCTATGAACTGTGCAATTCAGTTCATTGCATGATATAGAAGTGATCAAAATGGGATTTTGCTCTTGTATGCCCTTAATCATAAAGAGTTTATATACTTTTGAAAGAAGAAGAATTTGGAATAACAAGAGCATGGAGACTTCTTTTATTTTAAAGCATTCAGTTGACTGAGTCAAAGAAATTTGTTGAAGATATTAATTGAGCTGCTACCTCAGATGAAGGACTTTTTAGAATTAATAGGCTCTGAGAGACCCAACCTGTCAGACCCCCCAGTGCCTCAGAAGTTTGTAAATCCTTGTGAAAATGACAAGACGTTTAAACACCCTGAACCCAAGACTGCAGGGGAAGAAAAGGGCATTGCTGATTTGTTCAAAGTACAGGTATGCAGATTCCATGAGGACATGTGGGCTGAGCAGATGGCAACTGGGGATGGTACTCACTTCCCATGACTGAGCATTCAGAGCACAAAATATTCAAAACTTTTGAAGAATTGCAGAATTAATTGATGGAAATAACACCGTAATTTTGAAAGAGATTCATAGAGTTTACTGAATACAAATCATGCTAATGTCTGCGGCTGTCTTTAGAGGTAATATCCAGATGTGTCTAAACTAACAAATGTCTGCATGATCAGCATCATTCAATTTCATGAGAAAAGGATTGTATAAATTGAATCGACCTGGAAGATAAAGTATCCCTGAAAATTTAGCTTAACTGATGTTTCAATCCATTTGGTCAAATTCTCTATCTTGCTCTCAAAGTGTATTTCCTGCTGTAGTAAATGCTGTTGGTGTCTTGGCCAGAGCCCTTTGACCAGGACTGATGTAGCCATGCCCTAATTGGTGGTGTTGGCTATTAATGGTATGAAAGTAAAACCTTCTCCAGGTAATTCCCCTCAACCAAGCAAGAGTTGACTAATCTGGGAGGTAATGTCTAACCCCAACTCCTGGGAACAGATCACAGTCAGTGACTCCCTGGAGGCAAGGATAAGGTTGCATTAAGACCAATTTGATGTTGCAATGCATGTCCTGAAGCTCCCATGGATCAGCTAAAGCTAGACTCCATCAGCTAGGTTCCAACAGGCATTCTAGCCTAAGTACCTGTTTCTCTCATTTTCTCCTGAGAAAATAAGTAATAGCCATCTGAATCCCTGTCTCAGACCCTGCTTCTAGGAAACATGATGTAAAATAGTTGGTACTAGAAATGATCCGTTTGCTAGATGCTAGAAGATAAACATAAAAATCTGTACAAGCAATATGTAAAGTGACAAGTAAAAGTGTTAGTCTTTTGGTTGTGTTCAATTCTTTACAACCCCATAGACTGTGGCCTGTTGGGATCCTATGTCCATGGACTTCTCTTGGCAACAATACTGAGTGTGTAGCCATTCCCTTTTCCAGAGGATCTTCCTGACCCAAGATTGAACCCAGGTCTCCTGCATTGCAGGTGGATTCTTTACCATCTGAGACACAAGGAAAGACCTATAATAAATATGTTGATTGTTGCTGTTGTTGTTCAGTTGCCCAGTCGTGTCTGACTCTTTGTGACCCCATGGACCGCAGCACGCCAGGCCACCCTGTCCCTCACCAGCTCCTGGTGTTTGCCCAAATTCATGTTCATCGCATCAGTGATACTGTTCAGCCATCTCATCCTCTGATGCTCTCTTCTCCTTCTGCCCTCAATCTTTCCCATGGACTTGTCCGATGAGTTGGCTGTTTGCATCAGGTGACCAAAATACTGGAACTTCAGCTTCAGCATCAGTCCTTCCAGTGAATATTCAGGGTTGATCTCCTTTAAAACTGACTGGTTTGATCTCCTTGCTGTCCATGGGACTTTCGGGAGTCTTCTCTGGCACCACAATTCAAAGACATCAGTTCTTTGGTGTTCTGCCTTCTTTACGGTCCAGCTCTCACAACCATATGTGACCACTGGGAACACCATAGCCTTGACTATATGGATCTTTGTCAGCAGTATAATGTCTCTGCTTTTCAACACACTGTCTAGTTTTGTCATTGCTTTCCTGCCAAGAAGCAATTGTCTACTGATTTCACGGCTGTAGTCACAGTCCCCAGTGATTTTTGAGCCTAAGAAGAGGAAATCTGTCACTACTTTCACCTTTTCCCATTCTATTTGCCATGCAGTAATGGAGCCTAATGATCTTAGTTTTTTTAATATGTAGATAGGTCTTTTTAATTCATTCTTTAAGCTTGCCTTGACTCCACTGCACCCATTTCTCACTCCTAGATATCTTAAATGTTAAACCTATATACTCATTTTTCTATTAGTCTAAATAAAAGGGAGACTCATTCATTCATCCACTTACTAATTAGCAAATACTTATTGAGCTCCTACGAATTGTCAGGGACTATTCTTAGGAGCGGGGATACAGAAGAGAATAGAATCAAGAGTGAGCCGTTTTTTGACCATGTTTTAGCCAAGATTCCTCTGTGAGCAGAGTTTAAAACAAAGGTTTGCATGCAGATAGTTTGGGAAGTTATTCTAGAAAGTAGAAGAAAGATGTAAGGGGAATGAATACAAAAGGAGATAAAATCAGATAAGGATGCATTATCAAGTAAGTCATCAAAAAGGATTACCAGAGTTTAATGCTTCAGGGCCATCTGAGGAGACCTAGGAAATGCTTCTTGAAGTAATCTACCTAAACATTGAAAAAGAAAGACTTTCTCCTTTGCCTATCACCTTTTGGTCAAAGGTGACCACAGGCATTAACTCCCCTGCAATTCCAGGTTGTATGTGCATGAATACAGAACAAGTTTCTACTAAAAGTGAGAAGTACACATGTGAGCACAAGGCGAAATACTGTCAGATCACACCTACACAAAGCTTGTCAAATCTGCACAAAGATGCTCAGAATACACACCGAATTGGTCATCCCAGAAGTGGCTAATGTAAAATGTGGGAACATGGGGATTCCCCTATGCCTGACATTAAAGCAAATTCTTCACAGGCTCTCTCTTATGGTGGTGGCCTGCTGTGTTCTCTGCAAAGATTTAATATAGGAAGTTTTATTGAACAAATTATATACCTCGTTGCTGCAGCTGGTCTTGAATCCGTAACTTTTTTTAATTGCCCTAAACTCTAAATTTTCCTCACCCCTTGCAGCATTTTGACTGCTTCATTTTGTGTGCTCAAGACCAGACCACCATCCCTATGAGGTCTGCAACCTTAGTTAACTTGCTCTTACTGGGTTTGCTTCAACTGCTTCTTCAACACTGCATTACTGTCACTAGGCTTTGATGCTCCAACAGAAACCCTAGTCATTCTTTCAGGCACATCCCTCTCTGCCTTACTTACAGCAAACTTGATTATATCTTCAGTACAAAAAGATTCAATTTCCCCCCATCAACATAATTTTTTTTTTTTTTAATTGCTGACCTTTGGCATGAAAAGTCCAAAACACTCAGATGACAGTAATACCTTCAAATTCACTACTGTGGACATATTCTCCCATCTCCATCATAAATTAGAACTTTTAATCCAGCACAACCAGTTTATGAGGATAAGTACAGATTTGACAAATGGGTCCCTGGAAGTTATTAGGAGAAGGACCAGTCTTACTTGTGCCCATTGTCTTCATTCAATACAATATAATTCAATACAATTTGCTGCTGCTGCTGCGAAGTCGCTACAGTCGTGTCCAACTCTGTACTGGAGTGGGTTCCCATTGCCTTTTCCATCAATACAATTTGATATATAAGTAATTGTATATCAAATTAGAATCATAGTCACAAAGGGACTAATTGCATCAAGTGCTTTTAAAATACACCACTAGGACTGTATGTTCTTAGTAGACTACACATAAAGACAAAAACAGCACAGAAAAATCTTAAGCAGTGTTCGGTAGTCTCATTGCACTGGTGATGCTGTTATTTAAACTATTACATAGATGGAAGAATCAAGCAAATATTTTACATTAATGTTATTAGTAAACAAGATTTTTTTTCTAGCTGTTACACAAGAAAGTTCCAGGAAAAAAAAAAATGTAATCTAAGTAGCATAGATTATCTCTATTGCGATCACTTATACTTTGGTCTCCATATACCATTTCCTATTAAAACAAGTCAGAGTTCCTTGGAGAAATGGCTGTTTGCATTCTGAGGCAGGAAAGGTGCTAAGCTGTGTTTGGAATATGGGATTATGCCTTAAAGCAAAGAAATTATCAAAGACCAGTGAGGTTACATTTGAAAATACAGAAGCCAACTTGAAGGTGCTCCAACTAGCTAACGATGGAAAAATTTGATGGAGCATCAATCAGAAAATAACTACAATGAAATAAAATGTTAAAATAAATCTTTTTTTTTTAATCCCTAAGTTCACAATAATGTTTTTTCAAAGCTTCATTGATCAATTTTGCAGGTCGATAGAATACCAAATTATTATTATTCTACAACTTGGTAAGTAAAAGGAAAGAATCAAACACTCATCTTGCATTCCTTGATTGCATTTTAGGGAAACCAAATAGTAAGGTCATATTGGGAGGTGAAATATAAAATCTTTATTTTACATGTAAAAATCTTAATTTTACAGAAGACATTGAAAAACAGTGAGGTTAAGTAACTTGACCAAGATCCTTGGCTAATAAGATCTCAAATGCACACTGAGGATCATGCACAGAGTTATGCATAGTTACCCGGAGTTAACATATAGTTTTGCATCTTGTTTGCTTTTTTTTTTTACTTAACATATGACATTTTCTATGTCATTAAATATGTTTTCATAATGTAGATTTTAGTAGCAGTATAATATTTTATCTGCTGGATGTATTTTAATTTGTTAACTCAATATTATTGGCTAAGTTGTGTTAGTTTTCTATTACTATGTAATGAATTGCCACCAGCTCAGTAGCTTAAAAATAATAGCCATTAATCAGCTCTCCAACTACAGGTTACAAGTCTGGCATGGCATGGGTGAGTTTTGTGCTTCGATTATCTCAAGGTTTGAAATCAAAGTGTTGACTAAGCTGTTACCTTCTGGAAGCTCTGGAAAAAAGTATACTTCCAAGCTCATTCTTGTCAGAATTCAGTTCCTTGCAACTTTAGGACTGAGGTACCTATTTCCAAGCTTGCAGTCTGCCAGAGGTCTGTCTCAGTTCTAAGTGACCACCTGCATACCTTGCTATGTGATATACCCCATCTAAACACAAGCAACAAAGCATTGATTCTGTTATGAATCTCTGACTTCCTATTCTGTGACCAACTGGAGAAAACTCTGCCTGTAAAGGGCTCATGGAGTTAGCTCAGATTATCTAAGTACAATCTCTCTATTTTAAAAGTAACTGTGCCATAAAATATAGCCTAATCATGAGAGTTAAATCCATTATATACCCAGGACCCAGGACTAGGCAGTCTGTACATATAGGGGTGGGGGTGGAAATAATACAAGAAATATCTTCCTCTCTACCCTTTTTCTCCTGCCTAGAGCATAGTTGTATGAGACTATGATTCTTGATTGCTGTTTTCTTGCTACCTGCAACAACAAGGCAAAGAAAAGAGACTTAGCTCCCTGAGCATAGCAGAGAAGGATGCAAACAGACCAGGTCTTTGATGGTACCCACGAACTACTATGCTTCACCTGGAATCACCTACCTCCAGAATTCTCGGTCTGTACAATTAGTGGTTTACTCACTAAGCTGTGTCCAACTCTTGTTACCCCCAGAGACCTCCAGGCTCCTCTGTCCATGGGATTTCCCGGGCAAGAATACTGGGGCAGGTTGCCATTTTCTTCTGTAGGGGATCTTCCCAAGCCAGGGATCAAACCCACATCCCCTGCATTGCAGGCAGTCTCCCCATTACAGGTGGGTTCTTTACCCCTGAGCCACTAGGGAGCCCCCATCACGTTCTTAATGCTGAAGTCATGTGGCATCATTTTTTTTAATTGGAGTATAGCTGATTTACATGGTTCAGTTAGTTTCAAGTGTACAACAAAGCAATTCAGTTATATATACTATATATACATATATAATATATATCCTTCAAATTCTTTTCCATAGGTTATTACAAAATTTAAGTATAGTTCCATGTGCTATACAGTAGTCCTTGTTATCTATTTTATATAGAGTAGTGTGTGTGTGTGTGTGTGTGTGTGTGTAGCATGTAGCTTAATTTTGATACTTAGGTATTTCCTAACTTGCTCCTGAATAAACCCTTTCAAATTCATGAGTATAGCATATAATTTCCTTGAAATTTTAAAACATGTGAAAATTTGTATTTATATCAAAAAACATATATATTTTGTAAAAGTATAAAAGTACACAAAATACTGATACAAACCTACTTCAACATGGTGGCTTCTCTAGATTAAGGAAAAATAGATTAGAGAATAGTGCAAAAAAGGGCTTCCTTGTACCTGAAATAGACCATTTTTTTTTCATTCTTATAAATCCTGAGGTAAATAGAAATAATATTAAAATCTGTTAGAGCTCATAATGGGGGAGACAGTTACTTTCTTTCCCCTTATTTTTCTCTCTGTTTGAAATATTTCAAAATAATAAAATTGGAATATCTCAATATTATAAAATCGGGGAAAAATTGAGGCAAGAGATGACAAGAAACTTCCTCAAAGTCAGGAACTTTCTATACTCTCCTGGCAGGAAGGTGTTTACTCACCCAGCCCCTACCCCCTCATCCCTGCTTCTTCCTCTGTGCCCCTACTTGGGGAGAAGGACACGGATAAAGTGTAAGTAGAATCAATCATATTATGATCTTACTGGAAGGCCACCTACCTAAGGACCACCTCAAGGAGGGAATTTTGAAACAATCAACAATCTTTTCCTTTAGCAGAAGCGCTAGGAGTCACATATGCACATTCTCCCTGGACCACCATTTGCCTAACAGGCTCCTAAATGCTTGATTTAACTATGCAAAAACACTACTAATTATATTCATTTATGTGACTGACTTACCATTTGAATCTAATTGCCATGCAGCAAAATAACTGTTAAAGCATATCATTAAACAACTTGAATAATTAGAGAGAGATTTCTTGTTCTCCTAACTCAACACTAAATTTTAGGGCAGGGACTTCACCCTCTACCTTTCTATCTTAAATTAACTAGGGAAGAACGCTTTGGAAACACTGCCACAACTCGCTGTTTGTCAGAAACCCCAGGCCTGCTGAAGTGCCCGGGACTCCGAGCTGCAGCTCCGTAGCCCTGCTCGGGTGTACGCATCACAGTGAGCATTCTTCCTCTCCTTCACTCCACGTCTTCTCTCAGGGACCCCCTGATTTCTCAATATCCACATCTAGGCGCAGTTTCCCACTCACCCAACTTCCTCTGAAAATGCGCTGATGTCCGTCTCATCTTTACTTTTTCTACCCCGCCCTGGCTCTCCTTCAGCACCTTCCTCTTTTCCTTCGAGACTATCGCACCTTTGTGGGTTCATTGCCTTTTATCTGACCTCACTTCTCGCATTTTTGTCTCTTTGAGAACTTGACTACATGACTCACACGTCTTCCAGCGGTTTCTCTCACGGAGATTATCTTGTCTCAACATCTGCCTGCTCAGAAAATGGGGATATGGATGAAGAGGAAGCATTTGCTTATTTATTTATGATTTATCCAAATCATTTATTTGGAAAGGGCATTTCCAAAACTATATCATAGAGCCACCTCTTCTCTTAATTCTAATGATTTAGTCAGTCTGTCTCTTCCCAGTTCTTCAAGTCATGCTGGTTGTTGGTTGCCTCTTTGCCCACAGTACCAGATCTATTTCTTCTGCTCTCCTTGGCCTCTGATTCATATTATTCCTCTCCTCTGTAGCATCCAGCTCTATACTCAACAAATCACCATTGTCACTGATTAACCTTCAGACTTATTATTCAGCCTTATTCTCCTTGGCATTTTGAAACTCCTGAATGTCCAGCACTATGTCCAGCACTGGAGATATAGTAGTGAACAAGGTTTACATGGCCCTGTCCTTATGAAATGTAAACACACCTACAGACACAATAACAATTTTCTAAAGTACTGGGCCAGGAAAAAACACACACACACACACACACAAAGTACTAAAAACACATGTAAGAGGAAGAAAATCTATTTTGCCTGGACATGGAAGGGTTCTCTGAGATATGACTTGAAAGATGAAAAGAAGTGAGCCAGATGGAAAAGTTGGAGAAAGGCTTTCTGAGCAGAGACCAGCGCTTACTCTATCCCAACTTTTCCCGTATCCACACCCTCTCACGACTACTCTGGACTCTCTCCATCCTGGATCCACAGATATCTTAATGTGTCTTCCCGAGCAACCTAGATCCCTTTATCTTTTTCCAAACCCATTCACTCACTCCCAAACACACATTCTAGATCACCTCCACAATTCATTCTGTTACTTCTTGCTCCTAGAATAGCTAAACAAAATGAAATCATTATTTTTGTAGGTCAAGGGTTGGAAAATATCAGAAGTTTAAACTTATATGGTAATTGACCATCATTATAACCGATTTCAATAAGTTATCTTCCTTTAAATTTTTGCCATAACCCTGCACTAAATGCCTACTCATCTTGGTCATTGAGACGTCAAGAGAAGTACTTTATAATCAAAGTAGTCACTCATCTTACTATTTCATAACCACTAAAACGTTTTAAAAATCTAATGTATTCCTCCTCTTTCTGTTTCTCCTCAAAAAGAGTTTCTTTCTCTTCTGTAGGATAACGCAACATATAATGCTAAATTTACTTAGTTCTTTTTCTCAGTCATCCTCCTCAAAATAGCTACTCTGAAAGACTCCACTAACACTATACTTGTGGCTTCTGCACAAAATGAGCAAAGAAGAACACAAAGTAATAAAATTTATATGAGGCTTTCATATATTTTATAACATTAGAGGCATAATCCTGTAAATTATATGAGAAGTGATGTCTCCATTTTACAGATGAGAAAACTGAGTCTCAGAAATGTAAGTGATCAAAAGCAGACAATAAATGATAAAATAAGACTAGTATTCACTTCTGAATCTAATTCAAGGAATCATAACCTTTCAATGCTACCTCACCTTCCTCTTGGCTTATATCTTTCAAGAAGGATGGAAGAGCAAATGGAGAGTTGGGACACCTTATTAAAGCAAATTCTATGACTTCATTGGGTTGAATAGACAGATTAGCTAGACTAGGTAGACTAGGTAAATGGGACTGCTCAGAGCTTGTAGGCATTTATCTCTGTCCTGTTACTAGCCTTCCTAACATTATTACCATTGTCTTAGCTCTGCTAGACAACCTGGGGCTGCTCTCCATATTTTCATGACTTCTGAACTCTTGGGAGCGTGGGTAGAAGAAAGTTAGTCAGTCAGTTCAGTCTCTTAGTCATGTCCAACTCCATTTCTACAAAGCTCATTTTAGTTCAGTTGCTCAGTCATGTCCAACTCTTTGTGACCCCATGGACTGCAGCATGCCGGGCTTTCCAGTTCATCACCAACTCCCGGAGCTTACTCAAACTCATGTCCATCCAACTATCTCATCCACTGTCATCCCCTTCTCCTCCTACCTTCAGTCTTTCCCAGCATCAGGGTCTTTTCCATGATAGGGTAGAAGAAAGGAGTTTGGAAATACTAAAGGGGGAGGGGATATGGTTGGTTGTTGCAAATTTTCTTGGTGTCAGAATCCTTTGTTCTTGTATCTGTCCACATAGATCAGGTCATGTGTTCCTATCAACCTCCAACAAGACTAATGTTATCCTCTGTTCTGCAACTTTCTCTCCATCTGAATGGAAGAGTGTTATACCTTTAAAGATCAGAGCCTCGAGAAGGGACTATCCTGTATATTTCAGGCTACAGGCAACATTCTTTTACAAAAGATGCAGGGCCAGTATGACTAAGCACAGGTAGCACAGCACACACAGCCAACAACACAACACATATGTTGTATTGGCCAGGATTTTACACACTTTTATTTCACTCTGCTTGCCTGGAGTCCCAGAGGTTAAAAAAGCTTTCATGCACATATCTTTAAAATTTTTCAGATCCTTCTTAAACAAACAGCTCTACAATCCCATAAGTTCAAAGTCACATGTAAAAAGAAAGGATTGCAATCTTATCAATCATTATAAATTGGCTTCCCTTACCATGCATCCTATAGCCATGATAATTGTTTTGCATTTTCTGAGGCCTAGAGCATGCTGTATCCTTGAGAAAGGATAGGGAGCAAAGGCTTAATTAAATTGCTATTATGTGCCAGGCACTTAGCTAGGAATTTTACATAGTGATACTTTCTCTGGAAAGTGAAAACAAGGAGATGTAGGAGGTGGAAGAAGAGGAAGAGGAGGAGGAAAGGTGGAGTTGGTGCTGCTGATATTAGTTTCGTCAGCAAAAGTGGAAAGGAAAAGATGTTTGATTTTCTCATTTTCCTAAATACTACTCAATGATGGGTTTTTCTAAGGACCAGTATAGTGATCAGGTCAATTATGGGACAAATTTGGACAG
This sequence comes from Bubalus kerabau, assembly GCF_029407905.1. Taxonomy (NCBI): domain Eukaryota; kingdom Metazoa; phylum Chordata; class Mammalia; order Artiodactyla; family Bovidae; genus Bubalus; species Bubalus kerabau. The sequence goes on from NC_073635.1 coordinate 47,724,911, forward strand.
CTCTCTGAACTGCAGCAAATACCTGTAAATTTGCCACCTCCCTTCACCCTCTCATTCCACCCTTCCTCCCCTCCTTACCCTAAGATGAAATGATCTGGGACAAACTAATTGAGAAAACTAGTAGTGCATGCCTTCGGGAGGTTTTATTAATGGAACCAGACACACTGCTATAACAGAATGTACGACTGCTCTTTTACATTGATCTAATTAGAACATTTACATACTGAATGCCTCCTGGACAATTCCCTACCAATGACACTTACAGTGTGCACCAGGCAAGACTACTCTTTAGGTGAAATTGAACAAAGAAGTCATAAGTCTCCTTTTTCTCTAAGAAAAACAACATTGTCAAGGTTATTAGCAATCAATCAGCTGTCGCAGGCTCAGCATAGATGGGGATGTGGGTTTCCTTGTATTTACAAAAGATGGGGAACCAAAAGCACTTCTCACTCTGCTAAGGAAAGAACTCTAACACGATGAGAAGCAGTAACTTTGTGATTTTGAACGAATAATGGGAATAAAAAGCATTTATTTAGCTGAGAATAAAATGCAAAAGTATGATATCATTTCAATTATAATATGGTTAATATTTCATGACTGGGTAGTAGTTTACAATGACTTAAGTATTTCTACAGGCTTTAGGTTTTTTTCTGCTCACACCAACTCCATGAAATCAGTGTTTATTTTACAGATGTGAGAAACTGGATGTGACAAAGTCACCCATGATGTTGGAGTGGACTGACACTAGAAACCAGAACATCCAATTTCTTGTCCAAGCTGTCATCAATATATATATATGAAAAGGAATATTTTCCATGTTTGATCTTCACACCATTCCCCACACACACCCCAGCAAATTGCTCCCCCCAAATAAGCTATTTTTGCTGCTCTTCATGACTTGAATATTTCTTGAAGTGGGAGATAGGATCTATGTATAGCTTTAGTCCATCATAGATATTCAGAACTCATTGATTGATGTTTTACTAATAGGGGTTATCTGAAAAGGGGCCTGAAAGATACATACATATTTTCAGAATCCCCATCTTAAGAACTTAAATTGAGCACAGCTATTTAGGTAACATTCTTACAGAGAATTTCTTCTCCGTCCTAGTTTTACACAAAGTTTCAAAGTTCTAGAAAGTTCAGAAACATAGTGGTATAAGTAAAAATAGATACCTGCATAAACTAATATATGCAATGCTAAAAGGGGGGAATAATTATACATTTCTTTGCTTTCTCCTTTCTACCTCATTCTCTTCTTAACTCCTCATCTCTACACATAAAAGAGGAAACCAACCCACTTAGAATGAGATTAAGTTAAAATTCTTCATCAAATGGTTGAAGCACAACCTCTTATCCCTGAACTACAGAAAGAGCCAGCATCTCCTTTTAAGCAAAAGAAACAGCTCACAATTTAAAAGGGAGATGGCAAGAAAGATATTTCTCTAGTCAAAGGGCATTAGTATGCAAAATATATTAAGTACTGGAATCACATTAAAGAGATGGAAGACCTGATCCAAACAAGACTGTTTATATTGTTGACCAACAGCTGAACGAACATTGTTTCCGACCATGATGAGCTTTTTATGGATAGTCAATGCTCACAATGGTGGAGAAACAGATCATTCAGACACAAGCCAGACATTTACAGAGAAGTCATTCATCCCATATGCTCTCATTTTCAGATTGAAATTTTCCACCAGTGGCTTAATAATTATGTTGTTGCATATACTTTGCAAGCTAGACATATGTGTTCCTTTATGGGACCTCAAGGCCTTGTCTGGGCAGCACACTCAGTTGGCCCCCAGCCTAATGACCTCATTGTAGAGACTCCATCCCACTGGTCTCTCCAGCTTTGTTCAGGCTCAAGGAAGAGCAGTTCCTCCTAGTTTCAACCCATAGAGAGCTAACAGCTATTGATATGATTAAATTTTCTGCCCCATTACATGTGTTTATCATATCACAACTCAAATATGCAAGGAAAACATGGCTCCTTTATAACTGATTTGATCTTTCTCATAAAGGCCCCAACCAATCAAGTAGTGGAAGGAAAATTAAACTGAGTCCATTCTGAATTAAGATGTATGGGAGCCAGTAATCAAAAGTCTTTCTCTTGGTTTAAATCAGTCTCTGGAAGATATTAGATTGTTCCCTGTCTTCTGCCATGCAAAATGTTGTCTTTGTGAGACACACAGAACTTGAAGGTTTGGGGATTAATGAGATCTCTTGACATTGCCCTGGCTCTTGGACATGCATTACTTTCTGGCATCTTCTGTGGAAGGGCTGGTTCATCGTCACATACGGGCATTCTTTATACACTACAGTTAATAATATTGGCTGACAAAGCAGTTTTTCATTTCTTCTTGGCTTGGCCGTTGCTTGGTGGCTCACCCTGTGGACTTGACCTCTATTCTACTCCTCCATTCTTACTGGTACTACACCCCTCTGAGTCTCTATCATACTCTATCCAACTCCAGTCTTCCAGTATTCTTCTCAGCCCCTGGCATGTCAAGCTCCAGGGTTGCCCTCCGGCTCTCATCTCTTTATTCACATCACATTGTAACCATGGAAGCTCAAGAGTACAAACTAAAACCTCTATCTGCTTGAACCCTCTGGTTTTCTGCCCCATATGAGTGCCTGGATACCCTGCTCAGTGGCTCTTCAGAGACATCACCAAATCAAAAAACAAGCACTTTCTACTTTTTCTTTGCATCTTAGCCTGGCTAATTCACCTCCTCCCCACTCATATTTTAGAGGGGGGACCATAAAGAGGGAATGCTGAGAGACATTTTTGACAACTTTCTTTCCTTAGCCCTCTCATCATTTCCCCACCAAACCCCCTGTCTGATGATCAAGGGATTTGTCAAGGAAAGGTGGGGGTCCACTTTCTCTGCCCAAGGGAAAAAAATATTCTCTTAGAGCATTATCTTTGTCTTTACCAAAATGATCATCTCTTCTTTTCCCTCTTACGTGGACCCAGCACTGATAGAGGGAAACTGATTTATTACTAACGGCATATAAGTCAGGAAAGTTTCTAAAATATTACACTTCTCACACAGATTTAGGAGAGATCTCAGAGGGAGAGAAGAAAAAGGGAACATTCTTTCAGAGCCTAGTATTTGACAAGAGGTGGATTTCAGGATAAGCAGGGAAATGCTATATACCATTTGTTTTGTCTCAGAACTGTTCTAAACTGCCACATTTTACAATCTTGTCCTCTGGCTTATTATGAAAGACCACAATAGCATTTTTTATCTTCTCTTCTAACTATCTATACCCCTCTGCTATAAGCAATTTCTAGATAACAGACCCTGCATGGACTGACAGAATATCCTTTCCTGTTTTCGTAAACTGTTTATTCTAGAAATTGTTTTCATACTTTCAAGGACAAAGTGAACACATGTCTTTTTTATAGTTCCCTTTGGTCTTTTGGTGTTTGATTTGTTTGCTGTCCTGTGTTTGACTTGGATAGTCCAAGAGCTTCATAAATGTTGGGTGAGGGGGGAGGCTGTTCAAATTCATTTTTTATGGTTACTACTAATAATACTTTTTCCAAAAGAAGAAATGTCTTAAGTATTTAGCCAACTTGAATAAAGCTTCATGCCCTTAGGAAAGTGGGGGAAATCCCAAAGGTTAAGTAGAATAATCAATCTTAAAAGCTTTCATTGAACACATTTCTTTTTTTCTTATCTTTGATTGGACTTTTCCTCCAAAAACTCCAAAAAAAAAGCAGAATTTAAGGCATTTTTATTTTTATAAAAAGAAATAAAGAATCTTCTCAGTGCTCCATTTCAGGGCCCAGCCACCGGAATCAAACTATCCTTGTCTCTTGAGGAAAAACTATTCTTGTCTAGCCTGGACTAGTAAAGGAAGGCGGTGCTTGCCTGGGCCATCCATGAGTTATCGTTGTTATTCAGTCACTTAGTTGTGTCCGACTCTTTGTGAACCCACGAACTGCAGCCTGTCAGGCTTCCCTGTCTGTCACTGTTGGCTTTATCAGCCCATTTGCTTTTGTCAGCCCATAGCTTTTGCTTTCAAAGAACTTTTTAACAAATAAATCACCAGAACAAAGAACACGACCCCATGGGCCCCTTAGATTTGCAGTTCTGTTTCGCACTCTCTCGGGAATTTAATTGTTCTTGTTCATAACAGACAGAAACAGGCAAATCAAGTACAAAAGTAAAAATCCTGACCCCAGAGGCTATTCAGTACACCTTATGTAATAAACATAACATGTGGGCAAAGTTCTCATCTGAAAGTCCACAGTGTTTTGTTTTTTCTTTTAACTTTTTATTTTATATTGGATTAACCATGTTGTGATAGTTTCCAGTGGACAGCAAAGGGCCTCAGCCATACACATACATGTATACTGTGTATCCAAATTCTCCTTCCATTCGGGCTGCCACATAACACTGAGCAGAGTTCCTTGTCCTATGCAATAGGATCTCGTTGGTATCTGTTTTAAAGGTAGCAGTGTGTATGTGTTGATCCCAAACTCCCTAACTATTCCTTCTCTCCATTCCTTCCTCCTGGCAACCATAAGTTCATTCTATAAGTCTGTGAGTCTGTTTTGTAAATAAATTCATTTGTACCATTTCTTTCTAGATTCTGCATATAAGGGATGTCATGCAATTTTTCTCCTTCTCTGTCTGACTTACTTCACTCAGTATGACAATATCTAGGTCCATTTCCAGATGTACAAGCTGGATTTAGAAAAAAACAGAGGACAGAGATCAAATTGCCAACATTCATTGGATCATAGAAAAAGCAAGGAAATTCCAGAAAAACATCTACTTCTGCTTCATTGACTATGTTAAAGCCTTTGATTGGGTGGATCATGACAAACTGTGGAAAATTCTTCAAGAGATGGAAATACCAGACCACCTTATCACCTCCTGAGGAAGCTGTATGCTGGTCAAGAAGCAACAGTTCGAACTGGACATGGAGCAATGAACTGGTTCAAAATTGGGAAAGGAATACATCAAGGCTGTGTATTGTCACACTGCTTATTTAACTTATATGCAAAGTACATCATGCAAAATGCTGGGCTGGATGAATCACAAACTGAAATCAAGATTGCTGGGAGAAATACCAGCAACCCCAGATATGCAGATGATACCATCCAAATGGCAGAAAGCAAAGAAGAGCTAAAGAGTCTCTTTATGAAGTTAAAAGAGGACAGTGAGAAAGATGGCTTAAAACTCAACATTCAAAAAACTAAGATCACGGCATCAGGTCCCATAATTTCATGGCAAATAGATGGGGGGAAAGTGGGAACAATGAAAGAGTTTATTTTCTTGTCCATCTAGTCAAAGCTATGGTTTTTCCAATAGTCATGTATGGATGTGAAAGTTGACCATAAAGAAGGCTGAGCACCAAAGAATTGATGCTTTCAAATCATGGTGCTGGAGAAGACACTTGAGAGTTCCTTGGACAGCAAAGAGATCAAATCAGTCAATCCTAAAAGAAATCAACCCTGAATATTCATTGAAAGGACTGATGCTGAAGTTGAAGCTCCAATATTTGGGCCACCTGATGCAAAGAACTGACTCATTGGAAAAGACCCTGATGCTGAGAAAGATTGAGGGCAGGACAAGGGGACGACAGAGGATGAGATGGTTGGATGGCATCATCGACTCAATGGACATGAGTTTGAACAAATTCTTAGAGATAGTGAAGGACTGGGAAGCCTGGCGTGCTGCTGTCCCTAGGTTTGCAAAGCGTTGGACAAGATTTTGGCCACCTCATGCCAAGAGTTGACTCATTGGAAAAGACTCTGATGCTGGGAGGGATTGGGGGCAGGAGGAGAAGGGGATGACAAAGGATGAGATGGCTGGATGGCATCACCGACTCGATGGACATGAGATTGAGTAAACTCTGGGAGTTGATGATGGACAGGGAGGCCTGGCATGCTGCGATTCATGGGGTTGCAAAGAGTCGGACATGACTGAGCAACTGAACTGAACTGAACTGGACAGGATTGAGTGACTGAATAACAACAATGATGCTGCAAATGGATTATTTCATTCTTTTTAATGGATACTACATTGTGTATATACTATTGTGTACTTGAGTAATATTTCCTAGTGTATATGTACCACATTCTCTGTATCCATTCCTCTTCGACAGACATCTAGGTTGCTTCCATGTCTTGGCTATTGTAAACAGTGGTGCAATGAACACTGGGGCGCATTTGTCCTTTTGGACCATGTTTTCCTCCAGATATATGCCCAGGATTAAGATTGCAGAGTCATGTGGTAACTCTATTCTTAGATTTTTAAGGAACCTCCATAGTGGCTATACCAATTTACATCCCCACCAACAGTGTAAGAAGTTCCCTTCTCTTAACACTCTCTCCAGCATGAAAGTCCACAGTGTTTGACTGATATAATTGTCTAAAATAGGTTGCGTTACACCCTAAGACTGATCAATTGCCCCAGATCCAGAAGTCAGGATAACACGTCTGAGCACTCCAGACTAGCCTCTTGTAATCTTCATCAGTAAAGGTTTCCTGACAAAGGAATAACACTCCTGGCTAACAATGTGTTAGATACCACACAGCTATTTGCTCAGCTTTTCAGTGTTAAGCTGTTAAAAATCATAATGCCTTACATATCCTATTCTATATAAAGGGCCTGTGGGCAGATCTACTTCTGGCCCAAAGAAATCATCGCCTTTCATATTCCAAATCTTATATACAAGTACTCTCAAATGTGAATTCCCCAATACCCTAAGCAACAAAATGTATGAACTTTGAGGATCCAGCATATATTTATTATGTTTAATTTTATATTTTATAAGTTACAGTACACAGATTTTCACACAGATAAATACCTGAAGGTAAACACTAAGACGATGTGGAGATTCATGAAGGGTGTGATTTAAAATATCATTAACGCTTTCAGAATTAAACCTTATAGTCTTAGTAGCTTTTGTGGAATCCCAGTCCAAATTTCATCCAACCATAAAAATCATTTTGAACTAATCTGCTAGGAAATTAGATGAGCCATAATGTCTAGGCAAAATCAGCTAAGTTTAAAACGTAATGACATATATAAATGTATATATTATAAATATAAATGAAACAGATCACAGAGTAGTCAAAAAGTGACAGCTGCTTTAATTCGTAGGAGTTTAGACTTCCAGCCCCTCTGGAAATTATGAAATGAGGAATAACAAAAAAAAAAAAAAAAACTACCCCCCATTATTATCCAAGCACAAGTGGTATAAGATCATTTATCTTGATGTATGTCACCTTAGAGCACATATTATCCCTATCTCTCAAAGTGTTTTTTCCCCCTTATTTCATCTCTGACATTCATTGTAAATTTAATGATCCACATACGATTTGCTGGTGTCTCAGTCTGGTGTTTTGAATCATGAAACTAGTGCTAAATTTATGGCACTGCAGTACCACTTAGTGAATCATTAAGCAGTACAGTGATTTTAATGATTTGGATCACACTGGACCTCATCACTATATAATGAGGTTCCATTTAGTGTAAATTTTATGTAAAAATTCAATTTGCAAACCAACAACATGAAACTACAACATTTTTTCTAACTTGACATTGTATTTATTTATCATATATTTCTATCAGGGGTCTACTTTTAAGTTCATTAACAGGATAATATTTTATTCTATTTTTTTATTAGCATAATATTGAAATGACCCTAAGCATGAAAGTGACCAGTGACACACCTTAAACCACCTTAAACTCTCATTGTCAAGTGTGAGCAATACAAAGATCTCAGAAATAACTGCAAACTTCTATATGATTTTATCATCTTTGATAATATATACATTCCCAAACTAAATTGCTTTAGAGCCTCTCTTTCATTACCAAGACAGATTACAAATGCAGAAAAGAAACAATGGTTACAGCATGCCTCTCTCTTCATTTGATAAAAGCCCATGGCCTTCAACAATTATGCTTTTTCTTCTGAGGAGATAAAAATAGAATATTCTAGATAATTAAAATGCCAACTTCAGTTTATCTGTGCCCTATCAAACCGTTAGTCAGAAGCTTCCCTTCAAATAAAATTTTGGCCTCAAAAAATGCATTGATTAGTATGTATCAATACAGATGACAAGAAACCCTAGGACTGAAATTAGCTCAGTACTAATTTTTTTAATTAGCAGAAAAGAAAACTGAGGCTAAGGAAGGTTAAGTATCATGACCAAGGTTATGTAGCTATTATGTGATGTCAAGAAACAACCTCATGTTCCATGACTCCAACTGCCCCCTCCAAAATTCATTTTAAAATTGAAAGCTAACATAACAATATAGTCATATTATGTCTGGGGAATGAATGTCTGATTTTATCTTTTATATTTCAGTTCCCTCAGAATCATTGATAAGCATGTCTGCATAGTGACCTGCTTCACCCTATATTAAATTATGGTTTTAAAACTTAGCTCTAACATGCATGGTAACAATAGTAGGTTCACAAGGTACACTGAAACTGAATTTTTTACATTCTTCATGGGTAGGAAAGAATAATTTTTTAAAGTAGTTTCTTAACCTAATCAAAAGTTATTCAAAGGGCTACACCTCTAGATGATGTAGAATTTATTTCTTACTCATGCTGAATAATGCATTTAAAAAAAAAAAAAACTTAGGCAGGATTAAAGAGAAATCAAGTCTCTAATTTAAATAGACCCATGTTTTCAACTGAAGCAATAAGCTATGTTGTCTTTTAAAGTCACAAAGAACCGTGGGGTCCAATCTCCCTGAAAGTTAGACTTCAATCTGCTAAGGACTGAAATAGAAAAATAAAATATAGCCATTTCAAGACTTCCTTCTATGCATGCTTCCTTCTGTGTCTTGGTTCTGCATTTGTATTCAGAGGGTTAAAATGTGGGAAGAGGTTTAAGCATTCCTTCTTCTCCAGTGAGATGAGATCACAAAAGCCATTAGACACTGATTCTCAAGAGGTCCCCAGTGTGGAATGCCCAGCCTGGATGGTGGCCCTCATATGCCCTGGGACCCTAAGAGCTTAGTGATTTTAATTATCTTTGTCCAAGCTCTGTTGTTACTTTTCATCTTGTTTGAACTTCAGCGTCCATCTCTTTTGGAAGAGTTCATACTAGAGCTTGAGAATACATCTAGATGGGAGTAAGAAGGTAGTGTTTGTCAAGCAGTGCATGGCAGACTACACTAGTGTCTTATTTATCCCAACTTCTTCCCAATGTTTCCTTCTATTTTCACCACTCAGCCTATGTGTTATATTAATAGTACTAAATTTTTCAGAATTACTAACCATCTCAAAAATAAGAACTAATATTCTTATTCTTCATCACATCTGTACTTATTCCTTTTTAAATAGAAAATGAAACTATTTGAGTAGCAAAGACTCTTGATTCAGATTTACCACTGTGACATCGAGGTACAAAGCCCTGAAAGCAGCATGATTTCAGCGTGGCTACTCAAAGATCCTAACTTACATGGCAAGATGTTGGAGAACACACCTATTTGTCTGTGGTCAAATGTGGGAAGAGTGTAATTAGAGAAAGGGCTTGAAAAGCAGATTAGGTTCAGATTCTGGCAGACAATCAGTGTCCAAAAGAGGAATTGTGGAGATACTTCAGGAAAAAGAAAATTGAGAAAGTCTAGAAGAGGGTTTGGATTTCAATCCCTAAATATCTCCATGGGATATCTATTTTGATCTCATTTCCATAGCACCTATGGTTTGTACTTCAGTCTGTGCAACCATAGTCTTGGCACTACATTTTAGACAAGCCTTTTAAACACAGTTTTCTTATCTTACTATAATAGGCTCTTCCTCATCATCCAATTGTTCTGGGGATTCCAGGGACCTTCAGGAAGCAGAATCGTTATGAAGGGTGTTTTCTGGTCTTTAAGATATTCAGTCATTCTTTGCTATTGTCTTAACTTAAATGTTCTCTGATTAGGGGTAGAAGGGGTGTGTGCTCTGCTGCTAGGTCACAGGAATTCTTACAACGCCTGGAGCCCCAGTGCCAAGAGTCCAGCCCCTGAAATGCACCATGAACCTTGCCACCAAGTCTTGCATGTTGCCAAGGGACCAAGGAATATGGACCATTCCTTCTTAGTCTTGAGGACTCACTGTCTAATCCAGAGGCAGCCACTTCCCCTTTTCTTTCTCTGAGTATTTTCCCACCCTTGTCCCTCTGGTGGAGGCTGCCATAATGTCCTCAAAGAGAGCATTTTCTGCTCTTCAAAATAATGAACTTGAAGCAAGGGAACAAAAAGTTCTGGTTAATTTCTTAGAATCAGATCAGATCAGATCAGTCGCTCAGTTGTGTCTGACGCTTTGCGACCCCATGAATCACAGCACGCCAGGCCTCCCTGTCCATCACCAATGCCGGGAGTTCACTCAGACTCACGTCCATCGAGTCAGTGATGCCATCCAGCCATCTCATCCTCTGTCGTCCCCTTCTCCTCCTGCCCCCAATCCCTCCCAGCATCAGAGTCTTTTCCAATAAGTCAACTCTTCGCATAAGGTGGCCAAAGTACTGGAGTTTCAGCTTTAGCATCATTCCTTCCAAAGAAATCCCAGGGTTGATCTCCTTCAGAATGGACTGGTTGGATCTCCTTGCAGTCCAAGGAACTCTCAAGAGTCTTCTCCAACACCACAGTTCAAAAGCATCAATTCTTCAGTGCTCAGCCTTCTTCACAGTCCAACTCTCACATCCATACATGACCACAGGAAAAACCATAGCCTTGACTAGACGGACCTTTGTTGGCATAGTAATGTCTCTGCTTTTGAATATGATATCTAGGTTGGTCATAACTTTCCTTCCAAGGAGTAAGCGTCTTTTAATTTCATGGCTGCAGTCACCATCTATAGTGATTTTAGAGCCCAGAAAAATAAAGTCTGACACTGTTTCCACTGTTTCCCCATCTATTTGCCATGAAGTGATGGAACTGGATGCCAAGATCTTCGTTTTCTGAATGTTGAGCTTTAAGCCAACTTTTTCACTCTCCACTTTCACTTTCATCAAGAGGCTTTTGAGTTCCTCTTCACTTTCTGTCATAAGGGTGGTGTCATCTGCATATCTGAGGTTATTGATATTTATCCTGGCAATCTTGATTCCAGCTTGTGTTTCTTCCAGTCCACCATTTCTCATGATGTACTCTGCATATAAGTTAAATAAACAGGGTGACAATATACAGCCTTGACGAACTCCTTTTCCTATTTGGAACCAGTCTGTTGTTCCATGTCCAGTTCTAACCATTGCTTCCTGACCTGCATACAAATTTCTCAAGAGGCAGATCATGTGGTCTGGTATTCCCATCTCTTTCAGAATTTTCCACAGTTTATTGTGATCCACACAGTCAAAGGCTTTGGCATAGTCAATAAAGCAGAAATAGATGTTTTTCTGGAACTCTCTTGCTTTTTCTATGATCCAGCGGATGTTGGCAATTTGATCTCTGGTTCCTCTGCCTTTTCTAAAACCAGCTTGAACATCAGGAAGTTCACAGTTCACATATTGCTGAAGCCTGGCTTGGAGAATTTTGAGCATTATTTTACTAGTGCAATTGTGCGGTAGTTTGAGCATTTTTTGGCATTGCCTTTCTTTGGGATTGGAATGAAAACTGACCTTTTCCAGTCCTGTGGCCCCTGCTGAGTTTTCCAAATTTGCAAAAAAGGAGGTTAAAATTTTAATTTCTCAATAAATAATTATCCTGTCAAGCAGATAAGTTATAATAGCAATTGACTGGGTATTTACCTTGTGCGAAGATCAGTCCTCACCTTTATGAATAACAAACATTTGCTGAGCATCTACTATGGACGAGATACAGTTTCAACAGTCCCGGTCACTGTTGCACTCACAGTCAAGTGGGGGGACAGCCTGTATTAACAATAGAAAGTAAAGTGTTAGTCGCTCAGTCATGTCTGATTCTTTATGACCGCATGGACCATAGCCTACCAGGATCCCTCTGTCCATGGGCTTTCCCAGGCAAGAATACGGGAGTGGATAGCCATTCCCTTCTCCAGGGGATCTTTCCAACCCAGGGATTGAACTTGGGTCTCCTGCATTGCAGGCAGATTCTTTAACATCTGAGCCAGCCAGGGAACCATTTACAATAGAGATGGGGGTGAAAAAACAGAGATAGATAGATTACCTAGCATAGTCCCAAGTAGGGTGTCCATAGGTGCTAAGGAATCCCAGGGCTGGTTAAGTGACCAGTGCAATGTAGATTACATGTAATTGTCTCAGTTATGTCAATTATGTTAGTAATATTTTTGCATTTTTGTCTTAACACTTTCAGAATTAAACCTTATATTCTTAGTAGTTTGAAAAGCATCAAATGCTTTCTACAGCAAATTGCTGCACCAGGAAGCAGGTAGCAAGAATTACATTCACAATGCTATCAGCAGAGAGGGATAAAGTGCCTGGGCCAGACCCTCCAACCATTCTGTTGCAAATCCAGGCCTCTGATATTAAGTTTTGACTCCTGATTTATTAAGTCCTATCCCATTAGTGCTTCCCTTGCGGCTCAGCAGGTGAAGAATCTGCCTTCAGTGATGGAGACCTGGGTTTGATCCCTGGGTTGGGAAGATCCCCTGGAGAAGGGAAAGGCTACCCACTCCAATATTCTGGCCTAGATAATTCCATGGACTGTAAAGTCCATGGGATCACAAAGAGTTGGACACAACTGAGTGACTCACTTCACTTCACTTCACTTCACCCCATTAGTGGAAATGCTTAGAGCTGAGAAAAATAACTTCAATCTGTTTTCACAAGGCTCAGAGACATCTTGGAGTGACTGGTCTCTTATGTAAATGCCAGTTTTAGAAACTCATGCAAGGTTTAAACAAATGTAGGAAACAAAGACCTATGTTCAATAATACACACTGGAAAATTTCTCAGTTCATAATCACACCAAAAGTTTAGCAAAATGAAACCCCTTCTAATACTTATCAAAAGTTGGTCCCTTAAAAAAATTTGAAAATAATTTAACTATATCTTAGTGATCAAATGAGTATTTGACTTCATATATTGTAAACTTGCAATTATTTCCCAATTGGCTTTTACTCTTTTGGTGAGATGAAGATCAAGAGAAGCAAAACAATATTTAAATATCATGAATTAGGCTACTATGTTAAGACTCCATGAGGACAAATAGTGAATCTTCACCACTGTACAATCTTTTCTATTTTTACTCACTGAAGCCAGTTTTTAACAGATTCCCCTTCACCTCCCTGCCCTCTGCTGAAAATTCTAGGCTTCAGAAGTTCTATAAGTGTATAAACTAAGGTGAACAAGACTTCTCATCAACTGCATAATACTAAACTTATCATCTTCAAGAGTCTTTTATTTAGTTTCACTTCTTGGTATAGCATTTATTGTAGTAACTTCCTAAACTCATGAAATTAAATTCTAAGAATTTGGGGTGTAGGACCAGATCCTAATCTGATTTTAGTCCCTAGGATGCAGCAAGCTGCAGGAGCAAAGTTTCCAAAACCAAAATGGTAGAAGTCGTTTGGGAAAAAAAAAAAAAAAGCATGTGTTCTAATTAGGACAACATGTGTAAATAGTGATAAAACTAGCATTTTATAGCAAAGACAATATGTAATATTTACAGCCTAAACAATTCATTGCAGTGTTCCAGGATACATTTTTTTTAACACATGACAGCATTCTCAATTACTAAGACTTCATGGAACATGAAACTTTACTTTTTAGAATTTTTTCAAGCTTTCTAAATGATGATTTGCCAGTTATAGGAAAAATATAGTTAGCAACAAACCTGAACAGTGATAAATATCCTCAGAATTTCTATCATCCGTAACCTGGTTCTGGGACAAGAACAAGGTTAAACAGTATGTACTAGACAGAAGAGTCTCCAAGACTAGTCCTCCCCCTACAACTCTGGGGGCACGAGTGAAAGTCTAGATGCTCCTGGAGTTTCAGATAAGGCCATCCTCTCCCCAGAGTCGGAAAGATCCCCTAGAGAGGGCATGGCAACCCACTCCAGTATTCTTGCCCGGTGAATCCAATGGACAGAGGAGTCTAGAGGGCTACAGTCCATGGGGTCACAAAGAGTTGGACACAACTGAGGGACTTAGCACAGATACACCCACTCCCCAGAGTGAGAGAGAGGACCCAAATTCCTGACGCCCATAGCAAGACTCCTCCTCACCTACTGTCTCCCTCAGGATGAGTGTCAGCCCTTCATCCCTCTTCTCACTGATCACATGAAGTCCAGGACTCCCAGCTAGTTCCTCACCCCTAGCCCTCACCCCTTCACTCTTATCAACAAATGGCTTATGAGTAGAGAAGAAACAAATCTCCTACTCAAACTCCCTGGTACACTTAGTGCCTTGATTGTCTTCATAGCATTTTGCAGCACCTGAGAAACTATTACATCTATAGCTGTCTAACTGTTTCTATCCACTAGGATGCACAGTTGGGGAAGACATGTCTGCTTTTCACACTGTTGTTGATCAAACATTTAAAATAGCCCACACCAGATCAGAGGGGTCCAATAGATACTGTCATAGGAAAGAACTAATGGATGAATGGATGAAATTCAGAGAAATAATGTGAATCTTATTTAAATCATTTTATTTATCATGTATGTAAATCTCATAGCTGTTATGACTATGTTACTATCATGTGATGATGTTACTACAAGTTAGGTATTAGAGGTATGGAAAAATGGTGAATGCCGTAGAACTTATGCTTTTGATCTGTGGCATTGGGGAAGACTCTTGAGAGTCCCTTGGACTGCAAGGATATCAAATCAATCAATCCTAAAGGAAATCAACCCTGAATATTCATTGGAAGGACTGATGTTCCAATACTCCAATACAAAGCTCCAATATTTTGGCCACCTGATGTGAACTACTGACTCATTAGAAAAGACCCTGATGCTGGTAAAGATTGAAGGCAGGAGGAGAAGGGGACAACAGGATAAGATGGTTCGATGGCATCACTAATTGAATGGACATGAGTTTAAGCAAGCTCTAGGAGTTGGTGATGGACAGGGAAGCATGGCGTGCTGCAGTGCAGGGGGTGGCAAGGAGTCGGACACGACTGAGCAACATGACTGTTGTTCATCACTGAACAACAACAAAAAATGGTGAAGCCTGGGGCCTTCATTCTACTAATTCCTGATCCTTCAAACGATATTTGTCTTAAGAATGTGTGTGTATGTGTGTGTGTGTAAATAGAGATGCATTTAATATATAGACATAAATGAAATATATAGATAAATATTTATGCATAATATAGAAATAGACACACACACATATGACTTCGAAGCTAAGGCCAGGAGAAAACATTACCAATTTTGACTATTAATTTCACCTCCGTAAGAGAAAGAAGAGGAAGTATAGACACGGTACTCCCTTTCATCATCTACAATTTTCAGTATGTAGGCAATGTAAATTTACAATATAACAGGGAATATTTAGTGAAAATGCATATTTTGCAAGGACTCAGATCAAATTCCCTTATCTGGCAAGTAAAAATAATTTGAGTGAGAAATTTTCAACCAGGAAAATAATGTGCCAGAAGACATTGAAAATCAGAAGAGAAAACAAGGTTATTAGTAGGCCTTTATGCAATTTATAATCACCTATCTCTGGAGGGGTAAAAATGGTCCCATTTCTCATTGTTGGCAATTCTTCTCAATGACCAATATGTCTACCAACATTTTCTTCTGGAAAATACAGTCAAAGTTGTAACAGAAAATCACAGATGCAATCAAATTCATACTAATGGTTGAAATGCACCATATGTCCTCTGATACCTATGCACAATAGGGTGCAGGTTTAATGACTCTCTTATTGTGCCCCTGTTGTAATTAGGTATTAAAGGACATATGGTATGTTGCCGTTTTAACAGTGAATTTCCTTGTTTTTTATTGTTTTCTATCAGAAGCTTAACAGTCTTTCAGGGTAGTATTAGTAGTGAGAATTAAACCACATGTTGATTTCATTTTTCTAAGGCTTGGAATCTCATCTTGATTGGCCTTATTAGCAGAGTGCCAAAGAAAATATCCAAATCGAATCTATTTTCAGTTAATATGGACTAAAACACATTTGAATTAGTAAGAAATCAGTGAAAACTCTTTGAGACATAGAGACTTAGGATACTCCATGGAAAGTTTAGAAATTAAATAATAGCTTATTTGTCCAGAAAGACAGCACAGTGTGATAGTTTGGAAATTCTTCAACTTTCTTGCAAAGTATTTATTATCAAAATCATTTGTTAATAAGCAGCTACCTTGTAAGAGATCTCTGTACAATAAAATTCCAAACAAACATACAACAAAAATCCAGCTGAAAACAAAAAGTCAACAGAATAAGAGCATTGGAAGCTATGAGTCATATTTAATGTAGCTTGTTTAAACACAAGCTAAGATTTTTCCAGGACCCAAAGAGCATGATTTATGCAAATTCACTGTTTGAAAAGAAATCTGGATCAACTCAGAAGACTATTTTTATTACCACAAAAAAATAAGTGAGGAAACAAAGATATGATGGTATACTACACTATTTCAAGACATTTCAACATTCACCTTAAAGGTAATTAAATCTGTCCTTAGATTTTTAGTATATATATCCACCAAGCACTGAGCAGTTTTAAATTCAAATGGCATTTAGCATCAAGACGGTATGTTACAGATTCTTAGGAAGGAAATTTTCACTGGACACTACAGCCTTTTGCTTGAGCTTTACAAGTCTGCATTTCAGGTCAGAGAAAGGGAAAGATCCTATCATGCACGTTTATATTCTTCAGTCGTAAGCATGGCTACACATCCCTGTCCCAGTCAGCAAGAGGGCACATTACAAGATAGCCAGCCAGGCTTCCAAATGAGCCATGAAGATTAATAAAATACAATCTCCAGCGGATGTTGGCACCTCCCTGTCAAGCTAGCTAATGAGTACTGTGTTACTGTAAGAGTCAACTGTCACATTATCTCTGGACTAATAAATGGACTCTAAGACAAATAACAATACACAACTAAAATTCAGTCTGAAAAGAGCTTTTCATTTACTGCAGACTAGCGCAGCCCCAAGAGGCTCTCTGGCTGTCGGCACCATGAGCGTTGTCACTTTGTATAAGAAGCATTCAATACGGACAAAGTCAGTTTGGGCAAAAGAAGTCTAGAATTATTTTTCTAAATCCAAGGTTTAAAAATTCACAGCAAGCAATTATTATATTTAACCCATACATACATAACCAAAACAAATTCTAATATTTAGAGAAAAGCGTGTCTACCCCAAGTCTACCAAAAATAGAGTGAGCAAAGCTTATTTGGGGGAAATTGTTCACTATTGGGAACTGTTTAATTTAAATAAGAATGTACATCTTGTAGTGACAAATTTATTAAAAATTAACTTCACGTCAGAAGGGAGAGGCCACCACAGTCTTTTCATGTCTGTGTGTCTTTCTTGAGTCTGTAACAAAGGATAGAGGCAGTGTAGGGAACTGTAAATGCAGACATCACATCCTTAATCCTACTTCTGCCAATTATAGTTGCAGAATTATTTTTTTACTCTGATCAGGAAAATATATTTGCAATATAATAAGAAATAATTACTGAACAGTTATTAAAAGGTCAAATTCTGTGACAAGAAGTGGGATTAACAGAGTAAAGGATATGTCACAGAAAGTATTAGATAACTAGATAACTAGTTTTCAATTATTGAGAACAGGAAGAAAAGCTAGAAGGAAGGAAGAGAAAGAAGAAGGAAAGAAAGGGAAAAAAAGGAGGGGAGGAAGGGACACACAAAGGAAAAAGAAGGGAGGAGGGGAAGGAGAAGAACAGGAAATAAGAGGAAAGAATGAGAAAAAAATTATAGGAACTACTCTGTGCTTTTAGATACTCAAATATTATTTGTTTTATCACATCATGTTTTATAAAGTTAACTCCTGATCTATCATTTATAAGAATAATACAATAAACCTGAATTCTCCTCTTAGCATCAGAGAAATTATGTTCCCAAACCCAAAGGTAAAGAGGTTCATTTACTCACTGACTTCTATGAGAATTTCAGAATGGGGACAAAGAATGAAAGAATGACCATAATGGGTCGGCTCCCTAGTCTGATATTCTAAATTATCCAGGTAGTTTAGGATTGTAATGGGAAGTGCTTGTTCTAGCTCTCTTTAATTTCTCTTACTTTCGCGTTGCAAACTGGACTCCAAAGACCTAAGAGGCCTATTTTTAGCCCTTGCAATGTGCATACATACACAAAGTGCTCTGCACAGTTTTGGCGCATAGTAGGTGCCTGAGGAATATCAGTCTCCCCTTCCCTTCCCTTTTGCTCTTCTCCTCCCTCTTTCTCCCTGCCCCTACTCTAGATTCAACTCATACGCGTTCGTTGTCTAGAAGATGGTCATTCTGCAGATGTTCATTCTATAACTCTCCCTACCCCTCCCGATCTCCAAGATGGATATCAAACAAGACACTCGCAAAGATGTTTCATAATTAAAGGATTGATTTTTCATTCCAGTTCTGGAATCATTCCACAATATGCTGTTTTGGTTTCACAAGCAAATGAGATAGTGAAGATGTTAGCTACTATTATTGCCATTATTATATTGTTAATACCATTATTATTATTGTCCAAAATCTCCAAAGTATTTTCTTCAACTATGTCACCTCTAGAAGAGTAAGCACCTTTGGTTTTCTTCCTTCCATTTGAAGGAGTGCTTCCCTTTATTTTTCCTTGTATTTCATACAAATCTTGTAGAAAAAAAGGTTCTAAATCCAGACAGTTGGGTTCGTTGGTTGCTTCTAAATTTACATCTTTTCAGGTTTTAAAACCTATTTTCTCATTCTCATTCATTCTTCCACAGTTTTGAAGAATCTTAACAGACATTATTAAATTATTATTTAGTTATCAAATAAATTGTTATGAATATCTGTCATGCAATAATATTCATAATCGCCAAAGGTTTTCATCTGAAATAAAATCATTTCCTAGATTCTAACAACACACTTGTGAGGCAGGTGTTATGTTTATATGCATGAGAAAATTAAATATCACAAGGGATAAATTTATGACCTGTGTAAGGTCATACTGCCAGAGTGCACAGGGTTACCTGAAATGCAGGTTCAGACCTTCTCACCATCCCTTCTCACCATCCCTTCCAGCTCAGGTGTTGCCTGAATCCATAGTTCTTGCCACTCCACTTTTAGAGGAAAGAGCCTTTACTTTTTCCAGCCTCCAGAATAGTTTCAATCTTCCTTATCTGCCTCAGATGGCACTCCTGTGCCCCTTACCCACATACGGTATTCATCATTTTCACTATCATTTCAAGGCTTTCTCCATAATGGAGTTTTTGAGGTAAATTTATATTGCAGGTGTAGGCACTTGATGGTCTTACCCAAAGAAAGAGGAAAGGACAAAGCAAAAGTTAGGATAGCAAAAGGTGGGGAGAAAAATTGTTTACAAAGCTTTGTAACTGCATGCATACATGCTAAGTCATTTCAATTGTGTCCAACTCTTTGGGACCCTATAGACTATAGCCTGCCAGGCTCCTCTGTCCATGGGATTCTCCAGGTAAGAATACTGGAGTGGGTTGCCATGCCCTCCTCCAAAGAATCTTCCCAACCCAGGGATCAAACCCACATCTTTTATGTCTCCTGCATTGGCAGGTAAGCTCTTTACTGATAGCACCACCTGGGAAGCCCCTGCTACTGCATAAATATACCCTATTCTTCCTTATGCTACTACCTTTACCAAAAGAGATCAGAGACAGAGATCAGAGATAAGCCCCTCAAATATGACACATGTTGAAAACATTTCAGCCATCAGTCTACAGAGGAATGTACCAGAATCGTCCATAGTGATTCCTTCCAGGTAGTATGTAGAATGGCAACAATGAAAACATAGGGTTAAGATTTGTGTGCCAGCACTTTAGATGCAATATTTTATTTAATTCTCACAGTAACTTAAAGCTACATACTCATACGGTTCCAGTTTTACAGGTGTGAAAACTGAGGCTTTGTAAGTTAAATAATTCAATTAATGTCACACTAAGAAATAGAAGAGTCAAGATTCAAACTCAGGCTGTTGGATCCTACCCCCTCCTAAGAACAATATTCTGCCACCAAAATGCCACCTGGGCATTTCCTCTTCAGGCGTTTCCTGAGGGAAGGATTGTGATCAATATTTGACATTCTCCCTTTTACAAAGCAGCTGACCCTGAATCCTCAGATGAGCACCTAATCTCATTCAACCCTCAGTTTAGGGGAATTATAGAAACATGGTGCAGTGGGAGTCACATGATTTCATCAGTCCACCAACAGAGTGGTTCTGCTCAAATGAATCGGTCGTGCACACAAACAGGAAAAAAACCATCTAGGAAAGATTTCCCCCTCTTCCCCTCAGTTCTCAGTAAGGCACAGTTGTGTGTTTCAGGCCTGAAAGGAAGATTTACAGTAAATTACACGTGCCAATAACATTTGCAGGCTCTTTGTCAGCAGACAGGACCCCAAATGTCTGAGCCAAAAGCCTGAATTCATTGAGGAGGACGCTGTTCATTCTCACTAAGCAGGCTCTCGTAGGCAGTGTCAGAAAAACACACCGTCTTTGTTGCATCTTCTTTGTGTAGAAATGGGGGCTTCTTTCTCTAGCCCTGACAGATTCATGCCAGCTTTGTGGGTCTGGAACTTTTAAAAAATTCCCTTAAAAAAAAAAGAAAGAACATGTCCAAGAATAACAAATGAGAAATTTATATCTTCAAAATATGTAGATTTGAGATTTGTTTGGGAGAAAAAAAATGCACAAGCCCTACCGAGCATCTGTAACGATGATATATCTACACGTTATATGGCCGGCTATCTTTAGTTTGTTTTTATATCCTGTGGAGTGTGACATCTGTGCAAAAATTATGAACTGGCTCATATACATGAGGTGCTTATTCAGAGTTTGAAAAATGGGCTATTCTTCTACAGCCCAATTATTTATGAAGAAATTAGAAAGAAACTTTAAAATCTTGGAATCTTTCTCTTAATTTATTTGTGTGGGACTGTAGTCGGTCTGATGGCACAGAAACTGTCTGTAACAAGGGTGAAGGTTTTTCTAAGTGGGTTAATTATATTTATTTTCGTGGCCACTAGTCCCTCATTTGCTTTTTATAAATTACTCAGGGCAAGGGGCTAATCTCTGTGATTGCTCTCCATCTAGACGTAACAGCTCAACCTTTCATTTGAAGTGGATCTTTCCTATTACAATCTTTTTATGAACCACCTGTAAAAGGAAGGCAGGCTCTCTCCACGTGGAGATATGGATATATGCATATAAAAATTTATAACTATTCCCTAATCACTCAGACGTGTAGGCTAAGCATCACTTATGATTACTACACAGATACTATTATACAAAGAAGTACATTTATATGGAAAACTAAAGAAAGCTTTTATTATAAGAATAAATGTTCACTGATCCTTAACTCTTAACTATCCTATTAATTCAACAATAAGGAGGTTCATTCATCTTTACCAGTCCATACTTAAGCCCCCATGAGTGTGTCTTCAGGCAACGAAGAGAAATCAGATGATTTTCTTTCCTATTTGCTACCCTGGCAAGAAATTCTTCTCCCCTCTCCCTTCTGGATTTTTAACTCTACTCCTAAATAAGTTTTCAATCAGCATTCAAGTACTGGAATGGAAAGTGAATCCTTCATTTAAAAGTCTTTGCAACTTACCCTTTGTTCCAGCTATGTTGACAAGAACCACGGGGAAGGGTGTGGGGGATGGGAGATTATAAAATGCATAGAATGCAAGCCTCCAGGATAACTGACTTTCATCTTTGGCATAATTCACCTTTGAAAGTTGAATGCATGGAAGCGGGAGTGACAGAGGGAGAATGAGAACCAATAAAGAGAATGGGAGGAAGAAAACTAATTTTCCTTGAGCAGTTATTATGCGCCAGGCACCACACACAACACTTTTATGTACATTGTTGTAAGGGGTGATTTCTTCCCAGTTTCTCAGATTTTTGGAGTTAACTTTGTAACAGGAAAATAATAGACGGTTGGATATTTATGAGCTTCAAGTCAATCTTCCTTTTGCTGTCGGGATCCTCTGTATGAAAGACTAGACAGGCACATCTCAGAGACAAGAGTACATCCTCCTAGGCCTGTGATTTCTGTGTCTCTAGCATTCCAAAGGCCAGGGAAAGTTTTACAGATGTAACAGGGAACTTCTCTGTTGGGTTAAAGGAATTATTTAGCAGCACCCTCATCCACAAATCATTATCCCAACCCACATCATTTTACTAGTGTAGTTTTTTTTTTATGATTCTCTAAGATTCCCTTTTTTATTAATACATCTGTGGATGGGGGTACATGTTGATTCAGTGTGGGGTACCATCTTATTTGTCAGTTAATAGTCTAGCACGGATTAGTAGGTATGATGAATTCCTTTGGATTATGAGACCTGGGCCTGAAAGATGACCTAAAAATCCAGTGTAGGGAAAAGGGTGGATGATAGGAAAGGAACCATGAAGGGAAGTAAATGTGTGGGTGCATGGGGACAAGTGGATGGATCAATACATAATCAGTATTGGCTAGCTGTCTCCCTCTGGCTGAAGTGGAGCGATTGTATAAAATCTCTGAAAAGAAATAAGACGATCTCTAGGATGGAACTAGAGATCATCATACTAAGTGAAGTAAGTCAGACAGAGAAAGACAAATATTTGGCCACCTCATGCGAAGAGTTGACTCATTGGAAAAGACTCTGATGCTGGGAGGGATTGGGGGCAGGAGGAGAAGGGGACGACAGAGGATGAGATGGCTGGATGGCATCACTGACTCAATGGACGTGAATCTGGGTGAACTCCGGGAGTTTGTGATGGACAGGGAGGCCTGGCATGCTGCGATTCATGGGGTTGCAAAGAGTAGGACACGACTGAGCGACCCAACTGAACTGAACTGATATGTGGAATCAAAATTATCATACAAATGAACTGAATGACAAAACAGACATTCACATAAAAAACAAACAGGGTTACTAAAGGGGAAAGAGGAGGTGGGGGAAGAATAAATTAGGAATTTGGGATTAGCATATACAAACTGCTGCTGCTGCTAAGTCGCTTCAGTCGTGTCCCACTCCGTGTGACCCCATAGATGGCAGCCTACCAGGCTCTTCTGTCCTTGGGATTCTCCAGGCAAGAATACTGGAGTGGGTTGCCATTTCCTTCTCCAATATACAAACTACTGTACCTCAAATATATAAACAACAAAGACCAATTTATAGCACAAGAAACTATGTTCACTATCCTATAACAGACGGTAATGAGAAAAGAATATATGTATAAAAGCCTAAATCACTTTGCTGTGCACCAGAAACGAACACATTGTAAATCAATTATACTTCAACTTTTGAAAGAAAATTTTTTTAAAAACAAAAGTTCATGTCAATCGTATTTTTATAACTTCTGTCCATTAGTTTAGCTTTTAAAAAGTGCCATAATCATTCAAATTCAGTCTCGCCCAACAAAAAAGGAAAGCTTTTTTTTTTTGTTTTTTTGCTCTCATAGACACTAAGCTTTTATTGAGCATCTCATGAAAAATCAGTAAAATTAGCTATGAGAGGAATGTCAATATGATTTCTGATTGCTGGAGAATCCTTGAAAGCAAGATTGCCAATGAATTGGCAATAGTGGGTTGTGAAATAATACTATTGATTTTTTTTTCCTTCCATAAATACCTTGTTATTAAAAGTGTTTTTCAGGTCACTTAAACAAGAAAAAGCAAGCCACAGGGACAAGGCCCTTTAATATTTTGCAAGGCTGACATCATTGTTGTTAATAAGGCATTTATTGGGGACCCACTGAGCATGGTGACATGCCACCCCCCCGTCCCGCTTCCCGCCACACTCTCGGCTGGACGCCGGCCTCTCGGTGCAGTTAAACGTCTGCGATGAAGCCCTCTTGGTTTATTGTTAATTAACTTTAAGTCTAGATTCCCTCCACATATGACTTAACATACAAATTGTGTGCACTTTGAACATAAAGTCTTTGAACATTCCTCACTAATTGTTTAAATGATGTGTGGATTTTGTCTCCAGCAGTTGGTTTCACTTTAACCTTTGGACAAATTGAAAACTTTTTTTCCGTAAAACTCCACTCCCCTTTGTAGTCTTAATTTTGTCCCACAGGGACTGTTTAATAAGCAGTTTTCAGGTAGAAAAGAAAGACCTGATGACCCAATATTCTCTGTTTTCCCCAATGATTAGACATGGAAATTAGTCAAAAAAAGAAAAGTGGATTATGATTGGTTACATCTATCTGGGAGCAATTCCCTGAAGTCGTTAAGAGAGCAATAATGAGAGAAAGTTGTTGCTCGAATTGATTTTAGGAGGAAGCCAGGTTCATTTCCCTAAAAAATCTTTTGTATATTTATTTAGTAATTGGTCATGAAATAATGCTTTAGACAGGCAGTTTAGAAAGCAGACCTCCTGTTTAATAAATCTGAGACTTTGATAATTATTAATGCACAAATGCCAGCAGAGAGATGCTTTATTCCCCATGTCATAGCACAGCTATTAATGATACTCAAAGGAGTGAAAATTACTATTTCGGAAGTGTCCAAGGCAGTAAACTGGTAAACAAGCCTGCAGTTAGGGCTATGGATGATGTGAATCAACAAGGGTGAAAAGATTTGGTTACTCTGTGTATTAGTGTTAATAGGAATAGATTATAGAGGAATATTTGTGATGTGACCTTCTGTGCACTAATTGAAATAGTATTCAGAGTCAGCATTGGCGTAATCAAGTTAAACATGGAATCATAAATCATCATGAAGAGTGCTGTCACAACTTCACCGTGAATGCCCTAGACTGCTGGGCAGCCTCGAGAAAATATCTGTTATGCCGATCTTTAGGTTAATAGGAACAGAAATGGCATTTAAAGACTATTTGGATCAAATCTGCTCTGAGGTTGAAAGTGTTCCTCTGTTAATTTACTGGTAATTTGAAGTGATGTAGTTAGGGTTAGAAGGAGCACAGCTGAGCCCCTTATAGCAAAACAAAGGGTTGTGGGAGTTTCTTCTAATATTTATTTAATTGCTTTAGGGTGTAATGCTAATCAGTTTTAATATACATGTGTAGTTTCCTTTGTTTCTCGATTTAAAACAGTTAGCAAGGTGATCAAATGCGTACCGTTAGCTATATAACTTGAGGTGACGCATTTGACAAAACAACTTGGGCATCCTTATATTTGTCAAACAGAAAGGTCTTCTTGTATACACATGGAAAGACTTCTGACAAGTTAAACTATGTGTCCAGAGAAAGTATAAGAATTTACTAGCAGTATTTTTCTTACAAACATTTTCTATTGATTGAATAGAATCAGATGAACAGGCTTGAGAAAAATCACAGAGGAATTTGTTAAGAAATGATATATACTATTGTCAATAACTCCCCGTGTCTCAATGCAGAGAAAGGTTGTGCTAATTTAATCAGTTACTCATCAGATCATGGAGGCAATAAGATGTATGATACTAAGAAGAAAAGGGCTTGTTTACTGTAATTTGCTTCAAATGCTATAAATTAAAACAAGTTCCAGAAGACAATTGGACAATTGATGATAGAAGCTTTTCAAAAGTACCATACTTTACTTCAAATCTGAAAACACCTCAAGTCTACCCAGCTTTAAATATTTAAAACTTGCAGGCAAGTTAGGTGAATAAATGTAGGTCTGTTTGATAAATAATCCTAGGGGAAATTTTTTCTAATTGTCAACCACACAATTAGAGGAAATGGAGGACAGGATGACTCACCTGTAAATAAAATAGGATGTTTTTAAGTCATCACTGAATTTTGAATGATCTTACAATTTACCTACAGTAGACAAATAGTTGTAGAAAATATAAGTTCACTTCGCAGTTTGGATGTTAGAGTCTTTCTCTTAGGAGAAGACTTGTGATTTTTGAAACCTTCTAGGTTACTTGAAACCATTTTTAGCATCTTGGCAGAAAAAAGTTGCAGAGCCCAGGTAACTCTTCTCTGCATATGCTCAGTTTATAAGCACAGTACCTGAGGCTTGGGGAGGAAGCAGCTTGTCTAAGTTCCCATAGCCAGCCAGAGTTTGTGGCCTTCAAAAACCAATCAATATGGATGTCCCTAAAATAGTACTCTGAAAATTCTCGCTTTAGCATCTTATAAGAAAAGTTTATTAACTTTTCAAAGATATTTTGCTTCTTTTACATGCAATACCTTTTCAACTTTTCTACCTGTGACAATGCTTTGTAAGAACCTCCAATTCATACTGGTAGAAAGAAGAAAGTGTTAGTCGCTCAGTACCGTCTGACTCTTTACATCCCATGGACTGTAGCCCACCAGGCTTCTCTGCCCATGGGATTTTCCAGGACAGAATACTGGAGTGGCTTGCCATTTCCTCCTGTTAGGTGCTAATCAAATTTCATAAAATTAGCAAGAATCTGTCATGATTTCTACGATAAGAAGACTGAAATGCTGGCTAAAGAACTAGAGGTGGCATTTTTGGAAAATTACTTAAAAGAATGTTGAAAAGAAGTTTCATTGTGCTTTGAAATGGGATGTTGCTCATGGTACCATCTCTTTCTATTTATTTCTCTATCAATAAAATCAATTAGTTATCATAATGCAGGGAATTATTTGCCCTTTGAGTACGAAGCTAAAGCTACATAAAGTAAACAGGGTTAGGAAAGGTAGAAGGAAGATTTGCCTTGTGTGGAAATTTTATCTCCCACCCTTTCTTCCTTTATCCCTAGAGATACAAATATGAATTAGATATAGTTGCTGATGTTGATAAGCTCCTAATCTAATAGACACCTACCCTAGGATTACAGAGCTAGATGTGACCTTAAAGAGCTTAAAGATGTGGGTTAGTGACAGGAGTGGAACATTAAGCCACGTCTCCAGACTCCAAGTCCTGTGGCTTCTCCACCTTGTACTGTGGGCACAGTGGAGTACAGCACAGCCCATCGCAGACCTGAAAGTGAGTTGGAACAGAAGAGGAAAGATGCTGTGAAGAGCCCCCAGATACCTGCTTGAGTGCATTCATGTGTACTAAGTCGCTTCAGTCTTGTACTAAGTCAGCTTCTGACTCTTTTGAGAGCCTAGGGATTATCGTCCACCAGGCTCCTCTGTCCATGGTATTCTCCAGGCAAGAACCCTGTGGTGGGTTGCCGTGACCTCCTCCAGGGGATCTTCCTGACCCAGGGATTGAACCCGTGTCTCTTTTGTCTCCTGCATTGGCAGGTGGGTTCTTTACCAGTAGCACCACCTGGGAAGCCCCCGCATATCTGGAGACTCTACGAATGGAAACAAGAGCATCAGCAGGGATTGGAGTCAGCCAATAACACAAAACCCTCTTCCAAGGAAATTGTTCCTCTAACCAGAAAATCTGAATGTGGGTAGCAACAGAAAACCTTCCTCTGGATGGCAGCTAATGACTTGACATTTCTCATCACTGGGAGCAGGTGACACTGTATAATACCAATTGGTATGTAAGGCAGTTAAGCACATGGTTTTCAGACATTTTTTCTCATTTATTTCACTCTATTGTCTTTTGGATACAGCATACTGTTCCTAATTTTGGGTTTTCTTTCTCATTAATCAACCTAGAATAATGCCTGGCACATAGTTACTGTTGTATAAATATTTGTTGGATATTTTTTTTACGTTATCCAGGGTCAATATTTTACAGGTCTACTCAGTGGTCTTAATTTGAAGTTTTTAAGATGCGTGTTCGTAGATTTTTAAATAGCAGGGTTTTGAGAGGTATAGAAGTGTGAATGGAATTGACATCTCAGCAGAGATGTTGTACTTTGCCCTAACAATTCCACATCTGACGCTAATTTTAAAATCTTTTCTCCCAAATGCCCGTTTGCTACCTTGGCTTTATAGGCCAACCTGCCATCCGTGAGCAGAACTGCGTGTCTCCTCCACTTGAAGAGCCCCAGGAGCATAATATAGTCAGTGGGAGTGCAGGACAGAAAAAATATACACTGCTTTGCACACAGCCTGAAAATCAAGGCATAAAAGAGGGAAAATAAATCAGTGTGCCTCATTCGGACTTTGCATGCATAATTCATCAGCAGAAATAAGTATCCAAATGTTTTACCAGTGAGTATAGGACAAGTTACCTTATTTTTCATTAATATCTGAATCATGGCTACATCCCAGACAATTCTAATATAGATCATTAATTAAAGTCTATAATCAATACATTTAGGTATATAAATATCCTCAAGTTGCTGATTTTAAGGGTATATTTATTGTTTTAAAATAGAGTCCATCTAGTTTCAAGGTTGATCTATTAAACTGAAAATCATGCAAACCACTTAGATCCTTTTACAAATAACTAAAAGATCATCAAAACCTCAGTGTTCAACACTGTGAATGAAATTAACATGTACTGAACTCCTGCAAGATTTTGATCACTATAGTGAGCATTGGGAAGATCCCCTGGAAGAGGAAATGGCAACCCACTCCAATATTCTTGTCCAGAAAAATCCCATGGACAGAGAAGCCTGGAGGGCTCTAGCCCATGGGGTTGCAAAGGTTCGGACATGACTGAGTGACTGAGCACACACACAGTAAGCATTCCAAATACATCATCTCATTTAATTTTCCTTACTGCTCATAAGATTAGGGCTACTTTCTCCATTTACAGGTGAAGACATTGACATCCAGAGAGACTGAGCATCTCTCTCATTATCACACAAATGTTAAACAATGGAGGCAAGATTTCACCCCAGATATTTTTTATCTAAAGCCAAGTGCCTTTTACTACCCCATGCTACTTCTCTAATTGGATCAACAGTAGTACACAAAAAAAACCTATATTCTTGAAAGAAGATGTGCATGTGTTTATGTACCCATACTATGGGGTCACAAAGAGTCAGGCACAACTGAGAGACTAACACTTCAGTTCAGTTAGGTTCAGTCCCTCAATCATGTCCGACTCTTTGCAACCTCATGGACTGCAGCATGCCAGGCCTCTCTGTCCATCACCAACCCCCAGAGTTTATTCAAACTCATGTCCTTTGAATTGGTGATGCCATCCAACCATCTCATCCTCTGTCATCCCCTTCTCCTCCCACCTTCAATCTTTTCCAGCATCAGAGTCTTTTCAAATAAGTCAGTTCTTCGCATCAGATGGCCAAAGTATTGGAGCTTCAGCTTCAGCATCAGACCTTCCAATGAATATTCAGGACTGATTTCCTTTGGGATAGACTTGTTGGATCTCTTTGCTGTCCAAGGGACTCTCAAGAGTCTTCTCCAACACCACAGTTCAAAAGCATCAATTCTTCAGTACTCAGCTTTCTTCACAGTCCAACTCTCACATCCAGCTTTCTTTACTAACACTTACTTACTTACTGTTAGGTCAGTGAGTAAGTGAGCAGCAAAACTGAAAGGTTTGAATATGTCGCCCTGCAGATTAAAATGTTATTATAAAATTTACCCTAATTCCACTTCATCCTGTGGTCTTTGAAGAAACCTATAGCCAAACCATAGCTGACATTTAATGTGAACATCAGCTTAAAGTACCGTTGGTACGAATACCATGTAAGTTGCATGAAAACCCCTCAAATAAATAAACAATTACATAGTTAATGTAGACAAGTTTTATCACATATTTTTTAATCCTCCAAAATTTAAAAATGCAATTATTCAACTCATGAAATAAGTAGTTATATCAATATTTACAATATTGTGATATTTTTCCTTGTCTATTTGTCCAGGATAGTTTGTCTCTATATTTACATTATGAGCCTACAACGTCTGTACACAGAAGACCCTAATTGAATTTTCTTAATGTTGAATTTTGACATGATATTCATCCTTTGAGATGTTGTCCTACATGAAGTCCTGAAAGATTTTCAGATTAAATCATTCAATTCTAAAACTCCAAGCATGGTTATTTTCATTGAGAGGCAAAAAAGAAAAAAAAAATGCTTGAAATATGAATACATAAAATTCTATACCGTACATTATCTGGCTTGGCAATAAATGGAGTGCTTATAAGAGAAAGATAAATCTAATTTAACATTATAACTCTTTATTAATAAAAATATATAGATTCCAAACCTCTTCAGTGACCCTGTCTCACACAGTATAATTTCCTAAAACTTCTAAGTCACTCAATGATAAGAGGCTGATCTAAACGCTTCCACTGCATTAATCAAATACCAGGTCTAATTAAAAGAGCCATGCACAAAGCTTTTTCAAAATGTTGCTCAGGTATTGCAATAATTTCTGATCACCCAAGCCTGGAAGACAAATAATTAGAGCTGCCAGAGCATTCTGATGAGTGATGTCAGCATCTCCAAGTGACCTTCCCTCCACTAATTAATTTTCATCTTAAGAAAAGAGACCCTGTTGTTGCACATTATTAATTGAGTTCACTAAAAGATGCGCCTGATTAATTTTTGTTGATAATACTTGTCATTCTAGGCAGCGGCTGTAATCATTCTATTGGGTTTTATTTTTTTAAGTTGATCTAAGTCCTTTGCAATGTGACTGATATATCTGATACAAAATATCATGCATAAGGGCATATCCTATCATGTGTCTGGGCTATTTTTCATTGCAGTTGTTGGCCAAGGTAAAATGAAATGTCAAAGTGGAGTCTTCTGAGCCATTGGAAACTACAAAGGTGTCGTTTCACTTTGTCCTCATAGCTTATTGAAGCCACTCATTCTTAAGTCCTCAAAAGAGATCACTGCACACATTCGGCAGCCTCCTTCTGGGTTTCACAGTGAAAAGTCGCTTAAACAGAGAAAACCCCACTTTGTCTTATGAGACTTCTTCATTGATTTCTGTTATTTCCAAAAGATTTCAGGCAACTTCCTTTGTCCTCCAAGTGGGATGAATAGTCCACTAAGTAAGTCCAGTCTTCTGACCTGTGTAAGAGGCCTAGAATTTGGATCGCTGCCCTATTCATTCATAAACTATGAGGATTAGAAAAAAAAAAATAGAGAGAGCTATATTAAAGTATTTATTTCATTAACCTAAAATTAAACAGGAAATTCAGTCACACACCTAATGAATGTAAGCTGTACTCTAATACGGGAACATTCACATGTCAGTGAATTTCAAGATCCTTATTAAAACCATAGTTAATTTGCAGAGGAACCTTCTAAAGGTACAATTAATTTATTAGGAAAATATTGCGTTCTAGTTTGAAAGAGAAAATATTTTATTTGTATTGGGAAAATGAACTCACAGGACTTCTTAGATTTTAAAGGGATCCTGCTAAGTGAATTTTTACAAATATTAGCCTAAATGATCAAAAAATAAATATAATTTTGTGGATACATGTGTTTAACAGTCAAGAGAAAATGTTTAACAAACTGCCTTTTGTGTTTTGCTTAATCTGAAATCTTTGAAAAGTATTTTGAATCATTGTTGAAATAGGCAAGGTTAGGTTTTATCACCCACACTATATGCTATTTGCTTAAAAGTTTAAAGAAGCTATTTAAACATATTATGAATAGAAGAAAACTAAAAAACTCTGCCTATCTCTTTGAAGCATCCTTCTCCTCTTCAGTTGGAAGCTTGTTCCTTTGCTCAGTTTTTCCACTAGATGACTGCAAGATGGCCCTAAACCAACCTGGACACTGGTTCAGATCAAATGGCCCTATCTTTTAGCCGAATTCACCCCTCCCCGTGAATGATCTTCATGAAGGGAAATGTGACATGGTTCTCTAATAGTAGAGTTCAAGCTCTTTATTTAATCAATCAATCCCATTATTAAACAACCACCAGGAGTTAGGTACTTTGTGTATCTTCTCTGAAATTTGGAAGACCTAAAACTGAGTTTCCTTGCCTTGTCGATCCCAAGGAAACAAGAATGGGACAAAAAAAAATCCTAAGATGTAAGGGTAAAGGTAATTCTTATGAGTGTTGAAACAGGGAAAGGTAATTCTTATGAGTATTGAAACAGGGATTCATAATGAAAAAAAAAACCAAAAACAGCAGCATGTGTAGACACCAAACCTGATGATTCACGAGCTGTTCCATTGTCACAGTATTTTAGACCTGAAAACAACTTTATTTTGTATTGAAGTATAGTTGTGTTAGTTTCAGATATACAATAGAGTGATTCAGTAATACATATATATGCATATATATATTCTATATACTATTTTTCACATTCTTTTCCCTTATAGTTATAAAATATGAAGTATAGTTTCCTGTGCTATAGTCAGTCCTTGAAAAAACATTCAGATAAAGTTTAAAAAGACTTAAAAAAAAAGTTAAAGTTTAAAGAAAGAAGCTTTAGATAAAGATTAAAAAAAGTCCAATGCCAATATTTCACATACATAGAAATTGATTCTCAGAATATTTTAAGAATAATTGTATATCACAGGATTTACCTTTTATGCAAAGGAAATGAATGGAAAGAACAATAATAAACACTGATTTGTATTTAGTTGAAAAATATCTTTACTTAGAATCATGAGTAGTGCATATTTCTCATGAAATAGACATGTAGTTGTTTCAGAGTATTGCTGAGTACCCGCATGTATCACCACATATGTATTTATCAGTGTTGATGTCTTTTTTTCACTGTGGTCTTAAGGGCCCATACCTGTTTATTATGTCCTATTTATTCAGGTTATTGTCTTTTTCATGTAGGAGATTAATAAATAGAAGAACAAGAGAGAGAGAGAGAAGGAGGAAGAAAAAGAACAGAGGAGAGGGAGACAAGGGAAAGAGAGAGGCTTAAGATCTTTTAGGCCCATCTCAATTTTTTTCTCATTATACTTTCAAATTTTAACATGCAAACCTAAGAAAGGTTACCATCTAACAATTTGAGGCCAAGTGTAATTTCTTTTCTTAATAAAATTGACCTCAAATATTAAGAAAAAAAGAGGGGAAAACAAAACTGGGAATGTTTTATGTTATAATACTCCTTGTAAATTGACTTTGTGTAAATTACAAGGTAGAGTCTTACTGACAGTTAGATACATCTTAGTGACTGATGTCAAGAAGTGATAGGACTTTCATGGTGGTCCAGTGGTTAAGAATCTGCCTTCCAATGCAGGGGACACAGGTTTGATCCCTGGTTGGGGAACTAAGATTGATCCCACATGCCTGGGGAGGTGACGGGGGGTGGGGGGGCAATTAAGCCCACATACTGCAGCTAGAAAAAGCTCAAGCACAGCAATGAAGACCCAGTGCAGTGTAGCCAATTTTTTTTAAGTGACAGTTTATTTCCAAAATAATGTAAATGACATCTTTTAGAGTATATGATTTTAATCAGTATGTGGGAAATTTAGTCTTTTTCTTTTTAATTTGGAGAAAGTATAAAGATCTTGAAGGAACAAACTTTTGGACTTTATGTAAGGAAAGACAAATAAGTTCTCGAGATCAGTGAGGATGAAGATGAATGTTAGATGTTGCTCTGAATCTAGGTCAGTATGGCTGAAAGAACATCAAGACTTAGGAGGGGCCCTTCTTTCGAGCCATGGAATTTAAATCAATATGGAGATATCATCTCTGACTAATACATCTGACATTAATTTTCTAATCAGATTTTACCTATAGTCTGTGAGCATTCCTTTTAGAAGTCATCAATATTTTATTTGGATGAATATCATCATCTTCTTACTTTCTCTCGCGGCTTTGTTTCTGTTTAATAATATTGCATTTTAGTAATTATATTTAACCAAACTATAAACTGAAAATAAGGGGTTTCTGAACTTGGACTCTGACTAACTATGCCATCACTCTTGATAAGTGCAGTCTTAGGTTTTGTACAAAGAACCCTTGTATAAAGTAGGTGTCATTGAATAATATTTGGCCCTGGGATATACATCTATCTCAGCTAATTAACTTCAGTTTTTACCACAATTTATATTGAATGAGCTGTCTTCAATCCAATAGATATTTGCCCACAGAGTGACTGAATTTAATCTATAGCCACGATATGTGTGAACACGGCATCCTCAGGTACCCAAAAGCATTCACTTCTCTCTTCAAGGTGAAAGATATAATGGTAGTGGGGCTCAGAGGATTATGTATAAGATCTGGGATGAGACTAACTTTGAATCAGTATGATCAAAAAAACCTGTTCTATGAGATTTGGCATCAAACAATCTCAAGTTTTGTTTTGGTGTCAAACAATCTCTAAGAAAAATTTTTTCTTAGAGAAAAAACTTAGAGTTACTTAAATTCTTTGAGTCTCAATCTCTATATGGATAAAATAGAAATACATTTTACATTCCCCTTATAAGATTGAAAGAAAATAAACAAAATAATAAATGTGAAAGAATGCAACTCAGTGCCTGATAGATCGAAGGAGCTCAATAAAAATCATTTTACACTCAATCTAGATTGATTAGTCTACTTGATTTATAGAGAGATTCTGCTCTTTTAGCATCCCACCTGAAACTCCAGTACTTTGGCCACCTCATGCGAAGAGTTGACCCATTGGAAAAGACTCTGATGCTGGGAGGGATTGGGAGCAGGAGGAAAAGGGGACGACAGAGGATGAGATGGCTGGATGGCATCACCAACTCAATGGACGTGAGTTTGAGTGAACTCCAGGAGTTGGACAGGGAGGCCTGGCGTGCTGCGATTCATGGGGTCGCAAAGAGTCAGACACGACTGAGCGACTGAACTGAACTGAACTGTCCTAACTTTGTTCCTCACACTGCTTTCCCCTCTCAAGTAAAGGAAACATGGAGAAACAATGAATTTGCTGCACTCACAATGGGACCCAACCAAGTGGGCCTACTGGTCAACTTGGAAAGTGGGACTTCTAAGACTGGTCAGTGTTGCCCGATGGTTGTGGAATCAAAGAGATAGAGAGCAAAGTTCAAACTCTTAATTAAGGTCAAACTTGTTAAGGAGTTTGAAATCATATATCAGGAAATATCTTGTGTTCAGCAAGTATAGGAAGGGTTGCTAGGAAGTTTCGAGATGCAAATAGGGTAGGGAAACGATGGATGCTGGTAATAAAATTTAAAGTAACAATTGAACAATTTTTCAACTTGATTTAGAAAAAGGGTTTTTAAGCCTAAAAAAACTGGCAAGCATAGATCATGATCTATGATAGTTTTAACATGTTAAATGGAGTTCCACAGACCTTACTAATTTTTGGCAACCTCACATCATTTAATTTTTTAAGAGATGTGTTTGACCCAAGGTTTTTGTAATACCTTTATATGTGACCCTGAAGACACCTTCAGTGTAGCTTCTTTTAAAGAAAATTTTGACATAAAGTTAGCTTTGGCTAGTAGCCATGCCACCATAACTTTTGACCTTGAGTGAGCTCCAATTTCTAGTAGCATTTGAATAAATGACTTCTGGGTGAAAGTAAAAGGTCAGGAAATAAAGTATCAAAGTAATCAAGATTGATTTTTATTATTTCTTTCTCATTAATTGCCTGTACACTACTTCTTCCCCTCTAATATAATACCTTCTGAAAATTTCCTTCATTTGTAAGTCATTAACAGTAATTTTAAGGTAGGTCATGGTCCTAGTACAACAAATTTCAAAGGCTAGTCTGAAGCAAAGTGATAGAGTGGAAAGAACTCTGCATTTGAAGTAAGAACACTTGGATCCCTATCCTGGCTCTGCCACTAACTAGTCTGAAAGA
Organism: Bubalus kerabau; assembly: GCF_029407905.1. Classification (NCBI taxonomy): domain Eukaryota; kingdom Metazoa; phylum Chordata; class Mammalia; order Artiodactyla; family Bovidae; genus Bubalus; species Bubalus kerabau. Next base: position 47,760,470 of record NC_073635.1, read on the forward strand.
TAAACTATCTTTACCTGAAGTGAGACAATGATAATCATCTTTCCAACTTCACTGGGTCTTTACATGTTTAAATAAGTTCTTGCCTTGTAAAGGCATATGGAAAGCTGTAAAATATTGCACACATAAATCATTACATTAATTAAATTATGTATTTGATTTATGATCTTGAAAATATAAGGATCAAATATTGTTTCAATAGATGACTCTTGGAAATAATTTCCCTTTAAATATATATTGAAATAAAAATGTATTCATGGAATTTAGGCTATAAAATTCAAAGCTGCAATTCCAAAAATAATTTTATTCTAGAAAGTTAACCCCATAGAGTAATAAGAGCCTCCTCTTAGAGGTCATGCAGCTTGTATCTTTGTCCATTTAGGATCTATTTCCAGCAGTTGCTAGAAAGATGTATTCAAATAGTAAGTCAGATCATTTCACTCCTTGTTTAAATTTATCTAATGTCTCCCCATCACTTAGAATAAAAGCTAAAAAGAATAAAAGCTAAAATGCTGATTGGGTCGCTTGTTACCTCTGGCCTCATCTACTACTGAGTTCCCCAGATTCACTTTCTGTTCTTAGGACCTTTGTGCTGTCTGCTCCCCTACCTGGAACACTTCTCCTTCATATGGCTAATTCACTCATGGCATCAAGTCCTCATTCAAAGATTCTCTTCACAATTGGGCTTACCCTGACTACTCTACTTAAAATTGCAATCCTACCCCACATCGCCAATACACTTATCTGTCTTTTTTCTGTAGCACAGATCACCTTCTAACACACTACATCATTTTCATATTTATCTTGTTTTTTGCCTCTAGCCACCATAATATAAACTGTACTAGAAAATGGATTTCATCTGTTTTGTTCACTGATCTAGCCCATGTACTTCAGCATCTGGGTTGTATGGTAAGTGCTCAAAAACTTACTCATTGAAAAAATGAACAATATAATGAAAATACCATATAAACCTTTGTCCGTAGGTGTGCTGCCTTCTATGGCCCATTCCTGTGACCAACCATAAGCATTTACAGAATATGTGCGTCCAAAAAGAGGTGAGACGTGGCTATAAAAAGAGAATGAAACTATTCAGCTCTTCTGAACACAGAATTCATGACCTTGGAATCTCTTTATAGATTTTTGTAACCGATGGCATTAACAGGATTTTCTTTGTCCTACATCTATAGAACATGGCAACATTAATCTCTTAGTAAATTTGCATAAAATTTGCAAATATAATTTCATGATCTGTAAAACCAAAATCAAAGTATAACATAGCAATTTCATTGACTTAATCTCTCAGAATTCTGTCAAAAAAGTAATCAGATTTTCTTATCATTATTTATTCTTTTTTAAATGCCTATGGCTTTTCATTCTATTATCTAGTGACTGATTCATAATTTCCCTTCTTTATTCCAATATTTTAGTTGAGGTTGAACTGATTATATCTAGTACCTAGAATTACCTGACCCATAAGACATTGCTTTTAATTTATATTTTAAAATCTCAAGTTCCATACTTGTTCTCTAAAACCCAATCTGTATTGCATCAATAAACCCACTGCTCGGGCATCCTATACCAATAAGCAAGTTAGTTCCTATAATTAGGGCTATATCATACCTCCCTTAATTAACACTAGGATTTCAGTGGTGGCAACTGCGGCGTTTGGTTTCCTGTTCGTGGTAGCAGTCTTCCTTTACAATTCACAGCTATATCCTAAGATTTTGCTTCTGACCCCAAACTTCCCATCTGAAGCCAAGGCACTCAGTTTGAACAGATCACTGCACATGGTGATGAGACTCAGGCAACAGAACCATAAACAGTCTTATCAGTAAGTCTTAAAATGACTTCTACACATAGTCTCCATACCTTTAGCAATGTTGCACCACTTAGTACCATACCACAGTATGAAATCCATTTGTGCAGTTGTGCTGTGTGAAAGTTATCGTTTTTAGCTCAGTAACTTATTTTTAAATTTATTGGCCTTTTTTTTCCTTTTGGGCTGTTGAGCAACAAGAGTACCAAAGGGTTACTAAACACGTTTTCTAAAGGATTTTCATCCTTCTTACTTCTTATCTAAAGCTTGAAATTTCCTTTTTCTCTTCTGTCTTCACTAACTGTGACTCACTCACACATAATATACTCTTGCTGGATTTTAGGAGAATTGACATATTAGCTAAGTTGAAATGAAAGGTAAACCTAAATCTACCTCACTAAATGGAAACTATATGTCATATGTGAAGAAAACTGAAGTATTAAACTCAGTCTGTTTGTATAAATAGGACTTTAAAGACATTTAAAAACAACAATAACACAGATTTCATGGTGCTGCTTCTTATTTTCTCTATAACACTGGTTTGTCCTCTAAAGCTTCAAACATGATTATTATACAACATCATTATATAAATTTGTTTCCTAAAATTTCTCCACTTCCCTCATTAATCTTTAAAAGTTCCATTATTTGCTTCCTTACCAGAATCTATTTCTCTAGAAACATTATATGGATATTATCCAGGTGTGCTAACTCCAGGGTTTTGGCTATTGTCCAGCCTGAACAATTAGTTAAAATTCTCTTTTAGTTTTAACCAGATGTTATAGTCCTCATTTCCTGACCTAAAAGGCTCTTTCAAATTATGAAGAACTTTTAAATACTTGTCCCATTCTCTTTCTGAGCTAGCTGCACCTTAGTGCTAATATGGTCTGATTTTCAGTAAGTGCATATAATTAGTGAGGTTTATACAACATTTGGAGTAAATCTGGCTTAAAAATGCTTTCAATATGAGAAGGGAAACATTAATTAGCAAATATTTACCTAGTATATATCTTTTGACTTTAAATCTCTTTTTCCACGGTTCTTAGTTGAGATTTTAATTTCCAAAATGATGAGTGAATTAATTTTAGAGTTTTCTAAATTTCATGTAGTTTTATCTGTTCAACAAGCCTATATTCTTTCTGGAAATATGCCTTTGACCCATAAGGGTAGAGGGTCCACCTGACCATGTAGGAAATGCAGGAGACACAGGAGAGGTGGGTTCGATTCCTGGGTCAGGAAGATGCCCTGGAGGAGAAAATGACAGCCCACTCTAGTGTTCTTTCTTGGGAAATCTCATGGACAGAGGAGCCTGGTGGGCTACAGTCCATGGGATAGCAAAGAGTCAGACATGACTCAGGACTAAACAACAAAAACCAGGACCCAGAAATGATGCTAACATTCTGTGAAAGTAAAAGTCGCTCAGTTGCATCAGATTCTTTGTGACTCCATGGACTATACAGTCCATGGAATTCTCCAGGTCAATACCAAAGATGGTAGCTGTTCCCTTCTCCATAGGATCTTACCAACCCAGGGACTGAACCCAGGTCTCCTGCATTGCAGGTGGATTCTTGACCAGCTGAGCCACCAGGGAAGCCAGTACTTCCTATGCTCCATGTATATATTTTACTAACGTAATATGATAAGTAGATATATATATTGTACTTGAAGAATTCTGAAAAGCCACCAGTAGAGTCAAATTGTTTTTAGTCCTGATACACACTAGTCCTCCACGAGCACAACCATTTAATGTTATTTCTCTTAGCCCTTTATTTCTTGTATTTAGTTAATTCCTTACAGATCCTCAGGAGCCAAATTAAGGTCACTGTCCTCCCTTACCATTGGTTACTGAAATCACACAAAAAGTAGCTGCTATTATGTTATACACCTGAAACTACTATAAAATTGTAAATCAACTATACATCAATTTTTTCAATACTTTTAATTAAAAAGGAAAAAAAGAAAAGAGTAGCTCCCAGTGGACCCAAAACAGTTTGTTGGGGAAAAGCAGCTCCTTTCAATTCTGAACAGCCAGGAATAAGGATGATGGGTTGGATGGAGGAAAACAAGTAGAAGAAACGTTTTAAAAGTCTAATCAACTGATTTGGAGGAAATTCTCAAGATATGTTGCACAAGCAACAGTCTTCTGAGGAAAAACACTAGTCAGAAGCTACACTTAACTTTCCCTGTTCCTTACTTTTATGAAACTTCTTAAAATACAGCCTTTGAGTTGGTAGTGTTTTGTGTTTATATAAAAATGAGTTCAATATTTCTTTATTAATTTTAGTGGTACAACAAGAAGTGTGTATTGCTTTGACATAAGGAATTCGAAGTTACTAGGCACATGCTTTTCCATTAATCTTTAAAATATATTTACTGGGTGAGCAGCCAACATAATCCTGCCTAAACAGATAAGAAAATGGAGAGCTGGTGATAAGGTGACTTGTTTAAAGCTGCGCAACAAATCACGGAGAGAGATGGAGTCCAAGTTCATTCCTCTGCTCTGGGCCGCAGGCGCCCCTACTGGCTCAGGCGTATATGAACAGCTAGAAGCTGATGCTTGGGAGTCTCCAAGCACTGGATAAAAGGGTTTCATTCTGATCATTTCTGGAATGTTCTAAAGAGAATGCCAGGAACCAAATTTCTGGAAAGTTTCAGAAGAGAATCCCATAAGTGGAAAGAAATATTTTTTGTCCTATCAGTATTTTGATTTGTATCCCTTGCATAGCGTCAGCTTTTAATTATCTAGAGAATAATTATCCATTTGTGGCTTATCAAGGTCCCTTTCTTTTCTCTCGCTTCCTGCCTGTGGGCCATTTCCCTGCTCATTAATACTTGCATCACAGACACGATCTGCTGCTTTGCGGGTGAGTCTGGTAAAAAGATCTGGTGGGCAAGGAGATAAAATGTATTGAATATGTAAAATTTTGTGATTATCATAAGGTTTAATTCATCCATACTGGGCTAGATAGTTGAACTCCATAACAAATGATAATATAGTTCATTTGTCAGGGGAAGGTCCACTCCTTTTTTGCCTTTTATTCTGCATATCTACTTTTCCCTAGTTCCTTTACTTGATGCTTATTATCACAGATAATTGAAATTTGACAAAAGACAATCTTTTGCTGATAGATTTGGACAATGTTCACGTTTTTGAATTTGGCATTTCCCCACCCCTTGAAAAGAAACCTCAATAAATACATCTCACATGTATTAAGGAATAAATGAAAGGTGTGCTTTTTGCGTATTATTTGTGGATTGAAAGATAAAATATGGCGATCAGCATCCTGTCACCCCTCCCCCCGTCAAGGATTCTCGGTGGTTAAAGAGCCGGTGCTGGTGGTGGAGATTAGTAAGAAGTCGTGATTGCCTCATGAATCAGGTGAAGCCACTCGCTGGTGGCAGGTAGTTTGATCTTCCTAGTCACTCTCAGAGGTTATATATCTTTCGAGATGATCACTCACAAGGATATCCTTGAAGGAAAACGAGGCTGCCTCACGAAAGCACAACTAAATGAAACAAACAAAAAGGAACAGTGACAGGGTAAGGGGAGCAACGGGGAGGATTCTTTTAGCATCTACACAAATAAAATGGAGTGTGTTGGTAAATTCCTTCTCCAGCAGCTCAAAGCACTATTCCTAGAGCTATGCTGACCACGTCAAAACGATGCTGCTGCATAAGCAAGGGAATAAACAAAGCGAAGACCCATTAGCTCCGTTTCCATTAGACACGGGAAGGGTAAAAAAAAAAAAAAAAATCAATAACAGGCAAACAGAAGATAAAATTGATAGGAAAGAAATGTTAATTTTAAAGCTTTAAAACGAGGTATTGCAAGCAACGGCATGCAATAAACCTTTAAAAACTATTTTTAAAACTTTCAAAATCATTTACATTTACATGGGGAAAAGAACTCTAGCAGGAACATATACAGCATATTAAACTTTAGTGCATTTTTAATGACTTGTCTTAAACAAATTATGCATGAGATAGATTACACATCCTTCACCCACTTAACAAAAAGGCATACACACGAACAAAAAACAAAACCAGGTGGCTTTTAAAAAGAAATTAAGTGTATACTTGGTGACTGATTGGGAGAAATGCCAGGCGATGTAAAGGACCTCTCCGAATAGAGTTCTCTTGAAAGAAGCTAGATTGATGGGCGCTTTCGGCCCAGACGGTAGGCTGAACAGTATAAATGATACTAGTCTCTGATTTTGGATTCCATCCTGTAAATGCCCTCAGCAGTCAGAGTAAGGGAGCTGAAAGAACTCTGGGATGCTAAGTCTTGAATTCATTCCAAGTCCCACCACTCCTTAACTGCCTAGCTGGACAAGTAATTTACCACCCTTCCTTTTTCTCATTTTAAGATGGAGATAATAATAATAATAATGGTGTCTTGTGTTCCTAACTTGGAATAAGGCCCAAGTCTTTGCATTTTCTTAGGCTCCAGTTCTCTGTAATATACAAGCGTGGTTCAAAACCATTGGTTTAGAGGCCTAGTTCTCAAACTTACGGGTATATCTGAGTCCCTGGAAGAGTTTGTGAAAACATAGGCAGCGAAGCCCCGCCCTCAGAGTCTCTGATTTTGTAGGGCCGAGGTAGAGAAGGAGAACTGGCATTTCTAACAAATTACCAGGTAGTTCTGATGCTGCTGATACTGGGGCCACACCTGAAGAACTTCCTGTCAAGCCTTGCAATTCTAGTGTGGTCCACTGACCAACAGTCAACGTCACCCAGGAGCTGGTAAGTCATGCATACTCACCCAGACCTTGTTAGAAATACTGACCTGTCCTGCTGAACCAGATCTGGCATTTCACAAGATCTCCAGGTGATTTGTATGCCCAGTAAAGTTTGAGAACTTCTGTTCAAGAGTATCTTTGAAGGAAATGGAACCATTCAAAGACTGTGAAAATCTGCTGTAGGGGGGTTGTAAGATGGGCAATAAGTATGAACAACACAAATCCAGGGTCTTGGCCTTGGCGTTTCCCTGGGAAGTCCTGCTTGTAAAATTGACTATATGCACCAATTGTAAACAGCAATTATCAAGCAAAGTACCTGTGGTACCTAGATATGCTGTAAGTGAAGTGAAAGTTGCTCAGTCTTGTCTGACTCTTTGTGACCTCATGGACTATACAGTCCATGGAATTCTCTCGGCCAGAATACTGGAGTGGGTAGCCATTTCCTTCTCCAGGGGATCCTCCCAACCCAGAGATTGAACCCAGGTCTCCCACATTGCAGGCAGATTCTTTACCAGCTAAACCACAAGGGAAGCCCAAGAATACTGGAGTGGGTAGCCTATCCCTTCTCCAGCAGATCTTCCCGACCCAGGAATCAAACATGTGTCTCCTGCATTGCAGGCGGATTCTTTACCAACTGAGCTGGATTCCCAATTGAGCAGGGAGGCCAGGGTAAACAATTACTAGAGCACCTTCTCACTACTAATAGAAATTTTGCTTCTTTAAATGATGATCTTTGCAGTTCTCTCTTGTTTTTTTTTTTTTTTCTGTTGTCCCATGTCCTTGTGTTTCTTATGAGTGTGCTTGTTTCTTATTTAATTATGGACTTTGTGACTACATGAATTTTGGTCAGAAGAAAAGTAAGCTGAAAACACCAAGTGCATTTCCATCAGTAGTTCCTCTAGACTAAAGAGTCACTGGGTTAAGTGTCAATGATCTAATATCAACCCAGCATCACAACAACCCCTTCATTCAAACAAGCCTTCCCGTTATGTGGACTACAAATCGGAGCACCAGCTTCACATTTGTGAGATTTATATGACCATTTAGAGAAATTCTTCTTGTAGCTCCTCTGATAACATCACTAGCAATACAAAGCTGAATGGTTCATATCAAATTTCATCTCTAGTATGTAGTGGTTTAGTGTTTGAGAATGAACTCACAGACTATTAAATTTATAAAAACAAAGACAAATATACAACATAAAGCAATTCAAGCTCCAAAAGCTTTCTATTAGCTTTTGGAAAAGAACCACTACGAAAAGAAAAAGGCAGTGAAGATTAAATCTTTTGAGATTCAATTTGTCTATCCTGCTATGGAAAACCTAAGCTTGCTGAAGACATAGAATTACAGCTTTATTTTAGTCCATAGCAGATATCATTCCAATGATAAGTTTTACAGTAAAATCAATGAGAAAATATTCTGATTTGCAGAACTACCCTCCATAAGTGATAATAATTATGTAATAATGTATGTGTTATGGCAATATTGTATATATTACATTAACAATATAAACACTTAAACAGGGACTTTTTAATTTTCATAAGTGATTTCCATTTTAAAGATGAAAGCACAATGAAAAAAGTAAGTAAACTATTAGAACCTAAGAGATGCTTTGCACTAAACTATTAGTTAGCCTTACAGTCTGTCTTTTTTCTTACCAACATTAAAAAAAAAAAAAAGGATAACTTTCTTACACAAATAAATCAGAACTCTAAACACTGTCTCTCATGGAAGAGAATGCCTTCTACTTATAATAGTTCTGCTTTTCTAATCAAATATTTCTCTATAATAGCCTTTTTTTTTTCTTGATGCTCATTTGCTGATGCATTTAAAATTCCTTTTTTGTTTTGTGGGAATTCAAGAATTCATGTTTCTTCATTGCAAGTGATGGAAATCTTTCTGCTACCTATTTGGGCACAGTCTTTATTAACAAATCACATTACATTATTCACCACTTACCTGGTGGCTCAGCTGGTAAAGAATCTGCCTGCAATGTGGGAGAACCTGGGTTCAATCTTTGGATTGAGAAGATCCCCTGGAGAAGGGAACAGCTACCCGCTCCAGTAATCTAACATGAAGAATTCCATGGGGTCACAAAGAGTAGGGCATGACTGAGCAACTTTCACTACCTTCAGAAAAATGTGGGATTACTCCATCTGAGCTATGTGTAGAATTAAAGCTGTTATCATATTTGTCTTCTGTGTATTCATCCCATAAATGAGTTCTCCCTGAAGGAAAGAATGATTTGTCTAAAAGATACCATACATATTTGAAAGATTCTTATTTATGCATTATTCTAAACCTCCTTGGAAGGAATGCTATGACAAACCTAAACAGCACATTAAAAAGCAGAGACATCACTTTCCTAACAAAGGTCTGTAGAGACAAAGATACGGTTTTTCCAGTAGTGATGTACGGATGTGAGAGTTGGACTATAAAGAGAGCTGAGCAAAGAAGAAGGTTTCAAATTGTGGTGCTGGAGATGATTCTTTGAGAGTCCCTTGAACAACAGGGAGATCAAACCAATCAATCCCAAAAGAAATCAACACTGAATATTCATTGGAAGGACTGATGCTGAAGCTGAAGCTTCAATACTTTGGCCACCTGATGCAAAGAGCCAATCATTGGAAAAGACCCTTATGCTGAGATAAATTGAGGGCAGGAGAAGGGGGCAACAGAGGATGAGATGGTTGGATGGCATCACTGACTCAATAGGCATGAGTTTGAGCAAGATCTGGGAGATAGTGAAGGACAGGGAAGCCTGGCGTGCTATAGTTCGGGCAGTGGGGGGTGGGGCGGAGGGGAGTGTCCCAAAGAGTCAGACACGACTTAACAAGTGAACCTTAGGAATCTTAATCGTTTTTGAATTAGTTGCCCTAACAAAGAAAATCTAGACCACATTGTTTTTTGATATAGGAGCTCAAATACCTGTTTCAGACATCAGAAGACCCAGGAAGTCTGAAACTGAATCTACCTCTAGATGGTAAGGCCTTGAGGGCAGGAATTCTGCATGCTTGTCATTGGTCACCTGCATTGGGCTTTATGTAGCAAATATTCTGTTGATGAATCGATGGAAGAACAGAAAGCCCTTCACGTATATCCTCTGTATATAACCACTTCCCCAGCGTACGGTCAGTTTGTTATATGCTGTTTCCAGCTAGTAGTGTTAGACAATGGACACTGGGTTAGACCCTTGTACAAACAAAGGGAGGCTTTGAACTGTTAAATTCCTTGAAAGCAGGTTCTGTGTCACCCCACCAGCCCTCCCCCATCCCAGCTTTGCACATGGTAGTTGTTTGTTGCACTGAGTTAAAATGACTCTGTAAAAGGCATTAGTGTGGACAAAAATAAATGCATTAATACGCTGCTCCAAATCTGACTCACTGAAGTCATCCTGCTCAAAATCTTCCTTTCTAATTTCATATTAATATTTTTGTTAGGTAATGCATGCAGATAATACAAGATTCAAAATGTATAAAAAGGCACAGAGTGAAGAGTAAGGCTCTATTACTACTCTGCCACCCAAGGGCTCAGAATTCATTGTGAGAGGGAAAATCTGAACACTTACCTTTTTGTAACAGGAGGTGTTTGGCAGTTGTTTTTAAGTATAATGGGAAACTAATGCTTTATCCCCTGGTACTGTAATGCTCTACTTTTTCTTTGTTATTGTTCAGTCACTCAGTCGTGCTGGAGTCTTTTCAACCCCATGGACTGCAGCATGCCAGGCTTCCCTGTCCTTCACAATCTCCTAAAGTTTGCTCAAACTCATCAGCTTTTTCTTCCTCTTTTTAAATCTGGAAAATAATTTATTTTGTAAAAGCCACCCACCTTTGAGCAAATGGCCCTACTGTGCTTTCACTTCTCCTATCCACAAGAACGACACAGCAAACAGCACCATCAAAGACAGTTCTTACCTCTAACAACTATATAGTATAAACTCACCAGCTTTGATAGAAGTTTGCTTTGGAAAGTTTTTGTGTTTCCAGGGTTACTTCTCAAAGATACTCAGATAGTCAAGCAGTAGTTTAAGACAGCAGTATACTGCTTTTTCTAATTCAGTGTAGGAGATATAAGCCACTCCAAGTAAGAATAAAGAGTGAAAGCCAAAAGCAACAGACAGAGCAGGTATGTTACAGCATTTCCTCATCTTTCAAATCTCAAGTTTTGTTTTTTGTTTTGCTCCGCTTTGTTTTATGAGATTACATGGGCTTTTCACCTATATGTGGAAACACAAAAACTTCATTGAAGCCCAGAAGAAACTGTATATTCTTGTGTAGACGTGTACTTGTGTGCTAAATTAACACAGGCACACACACACACACATGCATTTCGACCCTGTAGGGAAGCAGTGACTTTACTAACACCATTTGTGATTTTCATTATATTTCAGTGACTTTAGAGAAATTCTGTAACATGTCTTGATACTTTCAGCAACCTTTACTCCGAAATGATTTTAAGGAAGAAAAATAGAAAGGAAGGGGTTAACACTGACAATGTAGCCAATGAAAAATCATGAAACACTGCATTCCACACTTGCCTCTTTCACACCATCCCATAACACTGGCTTCAACCAGAAATAACTACCTCTAGGCACTAGACAAGCATTAAGTTGTCTTTGGATATATTTTTAAGCATTGAGATTTCTCAGGTAATACTTCATGCTAAATTAAGTAAGAGAACACTGCAAGCAGACCCTTCCAGGCATTATGAGTTTGCAAATCGATTCCAAAACTCAGGGTGCTATTTTGCTCTCTGAGCAGTTGGTGTAAAATGTTTCATAATAATTTGAACAATCACCTACTAAAACTTGCAAGCACATGCCTAACACTGATTTTTCCAAAATACATAATAATGCATACCATATATTAGAAGGTAAGACAGAGCCCTGAACTTTTCCCCAAGGATGTCTCTCTCTTTTTCTTTCTCTATTTTCCCAAGAGCAATGATCTTTGCTTCAGGTTCTCTAGCCTTAAAATGTTTTATTAAGTATTTCAACTTTGGGAAAGTGAATCAGATTTAATCCAAAAAGGAAAAAGGGTGATAGTAACATTTATACATTTCTGGAAGCTGACAGCAAGATAAATCCAACGTGACAAATCTCTGTGGGCTATTAAATGGATTTTGCTAGGGGAAGCCCACATAAGGCATGCCTAATGAGAATGTAGGGTGCTGATTTTGAGCAATGGAGCTATTCTTATGAATACTAGGTAGCATCCAGAAGAAATGTATTTAAGGATTTAAACACTGATTTCTCCAGGCCTTGGACTTGGCCTAAGCATTACTCATACTCAGGACAGAAAACATGGCATGTATGTGATCCTTCAGATAACCACACATTTTAGAGGGCAATCCATAAGTCTTTAAAGCCTCTGGGCTTTTCATTTTACTGAACAAGACCCTACTTCAGTATTGTCAAAGAGAAAATCGATGCCATCGTGAAAAGAGCGCCATCCTAGGAGTCAGAAATTGGGGTTCAAATCCTGCTCCAGGGCCTAGTTTTTCTGTCTATAAAATTGTAGGATAGTACCTGTCCTACCCACTTTACAATGTCTTTGTAAGGTTCAAGGAGATAATGTATTGGAAAGAGATTTTTAAGTGTAAGTGCCTTGGACCTGTAAATGTTAGCATCATTAATATCTGGGAAATCATTATGACCATTTAGAGCTTTTCTCTTTATTAAAATTAACTCATGATAAGAATCTGGCTAGGCAAGTACGCCTATCAGCCCAGGGGAGCCAGTTAATTCAATTCCTTTGCAAAGAAGGCCACAGGAGCAGAGCTGCCAGGAGCTAATGACATTAATATAAAGCTTTACTCTCTTCCACTAGAGTGTGTACAACTTGTGGGCACAGATCCTGCTTTGTTTATCTCTGTATCCCAAGCATCCAGCAGAGTTAACTCACCAACAGAAGTGTCAAGCATCTACTCGTTGACTGGTACTGTGTACTCATTCGTGAAAGTGTTAGTTGCTCAGTTGTGTCCAACTCTTTGTGACCCAGTGGACTACACCTGCCAGGCTCCTCTGTCCATGAAATTCTCCAGGCATGAATACTGGAGTGGGTTGCCATTCCCTTCTCCAGGGAATCTTCCTGACCCAGAGATTGAACTTGGGTCTCCTGCAGTGTAGGTAGATTCTTTACTGTCTGAGCCACCAGGGAAACCTATACTCATTAGAGTTGTAGAACTCTGTAGAAAGGCTATTTTCCTTGTTTCATAGATGAAATCTCTAAAATGTCTTACGTAACCTCCTCAGGGCTCTGAATGTACCCACGTGTGGGCTACACAGTCCATGCCCTTATCCTACCCTTCTACCTGGAACACACCAGCTGGAGCATGACCACGTGTCCTCAGCCTGACTTTGTCCATTTCTTGGAGCAACTTTGAAGAAAATTTACAGCATCTAGAAAGAGCTTCTTTCAGTTCCCTGTCCTTAACAGCAACATAGATATAGAGCTGATGACAGACACTCTGTGATCCCTTCAGTGTCACTTAAAGAGGTCTAAGGTGGAATCAATGAAGAACATGGAGAGCACACCCTTGGAGAGTGGGAAGAGGTGGGAAAAGCTGATGGAGCCCTCCAACCTGCATACTTAAAGCTCTCCCCTCAAATGTTCCCATGTGCACTCAACACACAGGTGGAGAGGAACTCCCATGTGAATGGATAACCTGGCTGTGTTGACTCCACAAGCTAAGCACCAAGACAGCACATCCGGAAGACACTCTTTCCCCAGCTGGAGGCCTCCTGGAAACCAGCTCACATTCCTGAATGTCATAGTTAGTCAAGTTGGGTACATTTTCTAATTCTTAGTTTCTTAAAAGTACAACAGCTCACACATCCATTTCCAGGAGTTCTGCCTCTCACAAGCACACCCCTGGAGCATCTCCTCAGGCTAGAAGCTCTTCTGGAAGTCACATCTCATTTCATCACAGAGTATTTTTACTGTTGGATTCTAAAAATGAAGACAAAGTCTGTGGGAAGAGAAATACTTGAATCTTTGAATTTGAGGTTCATTAATTTTAAAATAAAATTTTACTTTTTAAAATATCTTTCATAGATTATAGGTACCAGTATGGCCCCAAAGAGTGAGAGTTTTAAAGTCTTTCAAATATTTAAATAAAAACACTAAGAAACTCAACTAAAATGTAAGTGGTATTCTTTTATGTCTCTTTTTGCTACTAACTGTGTGCAGAAGCAGAATGAAGAGTAGAGTAAGTTCTATTTCATTTTAGAATTAGTATGTCTCCCTTCTATCCAAGAATGGCTTCAGACAAGTTGGAAAGTAGACAAAGTGGAATATTACAGAGCCCTCCAAACCTATATCCCACTGAACGCATTCTAGAACCCAGAAGCCAGAGACTTCCAAATTCAAAATTAATTTATCCTGTGCCCATTCTCTCCGAGTCTGCATAGACACAAACAAACAAACAAAAAATGGATGAATACATGCGTGTACCAGGGAGGACAATGACTGGAGTTGATGGAACACTACCTTTATCCAAAGACCTTCAAAGTCTTAAGAAGTGACTGATAGAGGGTTTTCAAATTTTTTCTGGAAGGCAAATGAGGTAGCTGTTTTGTTAAAGGGGTCAAGGAAAGTCAGTCACAGCCAAAAAGGAAATTTGCATTTTTAATTAAAGAAAGATGGAAATTATACAGAAAAATACTGTGGTCGTAAAGTAAATAAAATGTGGCTTATGGAAAAATGCACTTTTATGTCATTCTCGTTTAGGTAAGACAGTATTTCCATGCAGTAATATATTTTTAGGAGGGTAGCAATCACCTTTTCCATCTCCCTTCCTATTTCACATTAGAGTTTTTTTCCAAGGTCGTTAAAATGAAAGAATGACAGTAGACTTTCTTATCAACAGCTTGTTCCAACAGATACAATACATGGGTTGGGGATCAAAAAGAGCATGAGAAGCATTTCTGCCAACATTGTAGAAAATATTGAACATCTGCTATATCTGGGATCCTGGGAGTTGTAATTATAATTTTTTGAAATCTGTACACAAGAGTTATAAATATTAGAACTGTAGCCTGTGAAAGCCATGAAATATTTAACTTGTTTGGCAGGCTTAAGCAAAGCTCATAAACTTAATTTAAGCAAGCCAAACACTATAGTTTTACCAATTTTATATCTTTCATGTCATTAGTTAGATAAATTAAAGCAAACTCTAAAACAGCCTAGAGATTGCCAACTAGAAGTCCTCGGGTATACCACCACCCCCCCCCCCCAGAAAAAAGATGCATTTCGAGAATTAATTAATTTTACTATTGGTTTACCTTTCACCTTTTCTGGTTATCCACACTTGTCAAGGACTCTTTGGTTTGGGGATGGGAGGGTGGGGGAGATTTGCTATCAGGAAATTGCTTCAGGGTAAGCAAAAAGAAGGACAAGCATCAGGCATCTTAAGCAGGTTCACCAAGGGCATGATAGGAACCAAAGGCCACTGGAGATTTCTTCAAGTGTCAGTTCAGTCTGTCAAAAACCCGTTTGCCACTCTGAGTGAAACTCTTTCCAACTTGAAAGCAAAGGCCTGGTAAATAGCTCTGTGCTGCTCCTGAAGGTAAGCTGAGAGACTAAGGGAGGGGAGAGAACCCAGGTGTCCATCTTGTTAGCTCTGTGACCCAGTTACACAGCTGAGATGCGCCATTAGAAAGGAAGGTGGGCTGGAACATGTTCTGTCTTTCACAGATTTAGTACATCACAGTGATAAGGGGTGCAGAGAATGAGATGATTGGATGGCATCACTGACTCAACGGACACGAATTTGAGCAAACATCAGGAGATGGTGAAGGACAGGGAAGCCTGGTGTGCTGCAGTCCATGGGGTCACAAAGAGTCAGACATGACTTACGACTGAACAACAACAAAGTGATAACCAAACCGACTTCACACCCGCTTTCTCAGTGAAAAGTATAGAGTTGGCCAAAAAGTTTGTTGTTTTGTAAAGATGTCACAGAAAAATCTGAGAACATTTTGGCCAACCCAATACAATTAGCTTCAACATTTATTCCTCTCCACCCACTCCATGCTCCCTACCCTTATCCCAGGCCCAGAATGGTCCCCAGTAAGGTACTCAGCATAAGAACATTCCTGTTATAGATTTTGAGTGAAGAAAATAAATGCTGGTGCTACATTTATGTCATAACACTTTATTTATAAGGTGTCTTTTTGCAATGGAACCTCAAGGCAAGCCTGTTTATGTGTAAATGACTCTTACAAATCAAAAAGTATATAGCCACAGAAAAGAGATAAAGTAATGGGGTGTGCCCATGACTGCACAGTTGAAGGTCCTGAGCCTGGCCTGAGTCTCCTGAGACTTGCTTGGCCCAGCATGCTGGTCACAGAGGAGGCAGCCGAGTCACAGAATGCATGCCCAGCAGAGGAAGAGGCAGGAAGGAACTGAGGGTCTCTGAGTCCAGAGTCCCATTGGTGATGCTCCAAGGGCCCCTGGCTTCCCTCTTATGGCGCTTTTCAGACTCAGTATCTCTATTAAAAGTTCGTCCTCCTCTATCCCTGTCTTGTCTCCCTCTCTTAACCCCAACAAAGGACTGAAACTGGCTGTCAGCGCCGGGGCTTGCCACAGTCACATCAGCCTTTGTCAACGAGTTAAGAATCTACAGGAATCCCCTCTTTGCTGTCTCTCCACTCAGTACATGAGAGCAATCAAATGCATCGGCTCGAAACCCCTGGCTGCGAACGCATAAAAGAGCCAATGAATAGGAAAGTTCAAACGAGATATTTCACTGAAATATCCTGCTGATGCCGTTTTATTCTGCATTTAAGAAGATAATACCCATGCCCACACAGCCTCTTTCTCCCTGAAGAAGAGGGTTGCTATCACACAGACTGTCGACACAGGGGAACCAATTCAAGGCAAAACTGAAAGTTCCAATTCAATCCAATTGGCCCATGCCTTATGTCTGGGGTCCATCCAACGGGGCTTAGAAGAGATTTGAAAGAGTCCACATGAGTGGGCGCAGGCCCACACAGGCAGGAACTGATAGATGCCTCAGGTTTACTCAGATGGGAAGCACGCATTAAGGTTTTTTGAGTGTCTCCTGTGTGCAAGGCTTTTTATATAGGTTTCTTAATCCACCTTCCCTGTAAGCTTCTGTGATACATTTTAGTAGTAGTATCTCCCTTTTAAACAGACATTAAGTCATTTCCTTAAGGTTGAAAAGCCAGACTAAGTGGAAGAGATAAATATTGTATGCAAATCCGCAGCAAATGGAAATTTTAGAGAGAATCTACATTCAACACACCCTTGAGAACTCCAGATTTCTATGCCTGGGGGACATAGAGCCAGGATGAAAGGGAATATGCCAATTAGGCTGTCATACTTCCCAGGTGGCTCAGTGGTAAAGGAATCTGCCTGCAGTGTCGGAATCACAGGTTCGATCCCTGGGTTAAAGATCCCCTCGAGAAGGGAATGGAAATCCACTTCAGTATTCTTGCCTGGAAATCCCATGGACAGAAGAACCCGGAGAGCTACAGTCCATGGAGTAGCAAAGGGTTGGACACAACTTGGCAACTAAACAACAGTAACAACCCCTTCCCACATCCTTGGGACAGCTGTGGAGATGCTAAAACAACCCAATTGCTAGTTCTAGGAAGGTCTCTATGCAAGTAGATGGGGCTGTATATCCTCTGCAGTGTCTTTCTTCCAGTCCCCCCAAAACTGTCATGGTCCCTGGACAGCATGGAGAGCGTGCTTCTGTATCCTAGCAACCAAATGGTTAGGTACTTGACAAAGCAAGGCTGGAGAACCAAGGGCCCTTGTCTTTTGTCTTCCTTTTGCTATTCATCATGGGTAAAGTTTTTGTTTTTTTTTTAAAGGACCAGAATTAAGACACAAAGACTTTCAAACACAGAAATTAAAAGACCTAAATTGCCACAATTTGACATGATTTTTTTTTTCTTTTACAAAAAGTAAGAGATCGGTAATTCCAACAGCTTGCCAAGGTGTTCAGTTCAGTTCCCACTTGAAGCTGAGAACTGCCTGCCTACTGTTCTTGTACTGAGTCCATGGAAGGGCATCACCTATGGTTATACAAACAGGTTCAAGGTCCCAAGGGTCAGGCCTGTGAGGCGAGTGCCAGGGGAAAAAAAGAAGAGCAGGAGTTTCTGGCGAGAGTTGCAACCTATGAGCCTTGGACTCCTGGGTGTTCACACCTCACCACTTTTATCCTCTGGCTGCACAGAGGCAGTGCAGGCTCGGAGCCTTTCCAGATGGTTGTGTGAAAGGGAAAGCTGTGACTCCTAAAGGACTGAGTAGGGCAGAAACCTCTCTGCTAGGACTCCTGATCAAGTCACGACGTCTGGTGGGAACCACATTTTCCACTAGGATTGCTGGGCTTGTTTACATGTGTTTTCTTCTGAGCTACAGTAATCTGTTCACAAGAGACAGAAATCCTGGTAAATCAGCCCTTAAAGCCTGTTGACATTTGTCCACTTGGCAGATCATAAAAGCCCCTTGAAAATCACAGGAGCCAATGTGTAAACCGCTTACCAAATCATATGATGTCAACGCCAGGAGGAGGCGTTCTGCAGGATAAGATCACTGAATCGTGACTGCCTTCCGAACACAACTTTATTTTGGTCTTGGGTTACATGTGAGGTGTTGCCAAGATCAACTGAAAGAGAGACAAAGACATATGAATTCAGCCCAAAAACTGACTTTTAAGTTCTCTGGTCTTCAAAAAGACTGGAGATTCTTTATGAGATGGAGTTTTGCATAAACAGTCTTTGCTAAGGAAAATTTTCCCTAAATATCAGTTAAAATTTAACTAGCTCCCTGTAAATATTTCAGGAACTAGTGCCAGAAATGATCTAGGAGTTTTGAAAGACAAAAAAAAAAAAAAAAAAAAACTAGCACTAAAGAAAGCCTCATGGCATATCATGGCATAAATACAGAGATAATATACACTCTGAAATGGTTGATGGCAATCAGACTGCAAAGGGCTAACAGTTCAAGATCACTGCCACCACTTTCCCAAGAATATCTCCGGAGAGATTGCTCAGGAGACTTGAAGAGGAATGGAATAGAATAATTATGCATGAAGCATTGATAAATGCTCACCATCTTTAGAGCAGTACAGGTAAATCTCTACCAGAAGCTGTTATGCCTAAATTGAAGCTTATCCCAGGCTCTTTGAAAATCGGGTCCAAAGTCTGAAACCATATTTATATGTCAGGGTAATCTCTCTAGACTCCATTTGCAATCTTCTGCCTTTGTTGCCTAACAATTAATTGCATGTATTTGAATCTTCCATAGAGACAGGGGCATTAGTTTCATTACATTTCTCCACTGTTTCACAGGTTATGCTAGATCTTCAGCTAGACAGAGAACTGAGACTCGAAGAGAGAGAACAAGATGAGAGGGAGCAGAGGGAAGAAGGGGAGAAATGGAAATGGATGCTCTTGTGTGAAACCAGGTGAGGAATTCCCTTGATGTGCATGCATGCCTTGTATCAACAGTCAAGCTAACAATAAGGAGTCACCCCCAAGGTCTCCAAGGTGATGGGGAAGCCCTTCATGTATGGGAACTTTTGTGGACAGAAGGGGTGTGACTTCCTGTGAGAGGAGCCTGGTTGGGGTTTCTGACCTTATCCAGGGATCCCACGTCTTTACCTGTGACTGCTGTAAAGGTGCTTCCTGGATTCCAGGAAAGGGTTGTAAGTTCTACACCAGGGACATACAGCACCACTGATTCTCACAGTGATGAGGAGCCTCACAGGGGCACAGGTCCAACACCCAGCTGAATGCTCACATCCCTGTCCAGGGTCTCTGCCCGTCTCACCCATCCTATAGAGACAGAGACCAGGAGCATCCTATCCCAAAGACGGCCCTTTTGGATCTTTGGACAGCTCTGACTCTTCAAAACCCATTTTTCTGGGAAAACAAAACTCCAGTGTATTATCTACTCACAGCATTAGTTTTATTCCTCAAGATCCTAAAGAAGAAATGGAATCCCTTTTCTTGATGAAATATAAAACAGAATTCAGGGCTGCAGAGTCAGCTGTCATGTCTGACTTTGGTAGCCTTTCCTCCTCTTGCTTCACAGTTTAGGAGAAGAGACTGTCTGGGCTGCATGCAGCTACCACAGCCTGGGCCCCTTTGTCTGGGGACTCTGTGACCTGCTTGGAAGTACCCTACCTGTTGGTCCTTTATGAAAAACAACTCTTCACAGGTTTCTAATATGTCAGTTGTGCTACCTATACTGATGGAAGAGGTTTTCAGTCTAATCCAAATGACACATTCCACTTTTCCTCTCTCACGCCCCATACATTTGGTGGGTGACAATACAAGCCAGTTCCACATTCTATGCTAAATTCGGGGACATTCAATGATTATCAAGACATAACCGGTGTCCTCAAGGAGCTGGGTGTCTAGAGCAGAATCTAAGTGAGTAAACAGGTAGGTCTATTAATCATGGTTAGGACCACAGGAACTCAGGAAAAGTGCTCCAAGTCATAGGCAGTCCTAGAAGATCTGATGTTAACAGAATGCCTCCCCAGCAAAGGGAATTGCTTTTATAAAAGTCCAGAGTAGGGAGAGAGCATGATGTATTCCTGGAACTGTGCAGGACATAAGGTGGATAGGAAACATATTTATCAATACTGAATGATTTTATCTCTGCCTATAAGATGTGCGTATGATGTTGTGATCACCACAAAGACTTTACGCATTAAATTTTGTGCTTGTCTTAAGTTATTCTTGAATATTAAGGATTAAAATACATTCAGTTATTCAAAGATCTAAGCACTGAGATTCAAGAAAAGATAAAATGTTGTTCTTGGCTTTGTGGAGCTCACAGTCTGGTGGAAGCAATTTTTTTTTTAAACTTGTGTGTTGTCCAAAGCAATATTATCAAATAGTAACACTGGTTACTCATGAAACATTCATAAATTGTTTGGGGTACTTGGGTTGAACTGATAGTCTTCCAAGACAGAAACCCAAAATAGAAATCTCCTACTCCACAATGTTCCCTCTCCTGCTATTCAAAAATAGTAATAATAATCAAAAATAGTTATTCCTCTCCTTTAAGGTTAATCAAACATCAGAGTATATTTTGGTCAGCAATTAGTTCCGTGATTGTTCATTCTATTGACCCTTGAGAATCTCTACAAAGCTAAAAAGATAAAAAGCTGAGTTCAGTTGGAGGGGAAACTGATGTGTGTGGAGTGTGGATAGAGCAAAGAATGGAAGGAGAAGCTCCCTGGGAGAAAAATCTGAAAAGAAAGGAAATCATCACTGGCAGTTAAATATTTACCGAGAAGAAAAGACGAGTGGACTAAAGAAAGGAGGCAATTTTGATTAAAGGAAAATGTTCTGGATTCTACTTAAAACCTCCCCTTAACCCCATTCAAGGACTGTCTTCTTGAAATCTTATTGTAAACCAGTTTCACAACTTTGCCACCATCGACACTTTGGGTTGGGTAATTCTGTGTTGTGGGAGGTGGTCCTGTGCATGGTGAGAGATTTAACAGCATCCCCGGCCTCCACCCACTTCGTGCCACTAGCACCCCAAACACACACCAGCTGTGACAACCAAAAAATATCTCCAAACTTTACCTACTGTCCCCTGGGAAGCGAAACTGATTTGTTTCAAGAACCATTGATTGAAACTAACAGGGACAAGGAGACAGGACATACTCAAAATACAGTGAGACAATGGGAGGAATCCTTATGACAAAAATTACTGTAACCCCATTAGTGTAGATTATAAACATTCTCCCAAATTCTTAAGCCAAATAATCTTTAGGGTCTGTCTGACATATGTGCACAGAGATAAACACACAAACAAATGAAGTAGATTTTTCCTAACCATCTTTATATTGTGTTAGGACTAAGAAATAAGTCATGTGCTCCGTAATATAAAAATTAAATGGATTTCCAAATCATCTTCCTGGGGTTTCAGAATAATTTCATGTTACCATATCACTGTTGGGGAAAAAAATGTATCTCATCAAAACTATTCCAGAAGCACCTCATTTTGATAGGAAAGTACTTTGTGATGATTACCTAATAGGCAGCATTTGTTGAAATGCTTTTAATAGACCTTTTTTATCACATGCAAAGGAATTTCAATGCTAGTTCAGTCTCCTGTTTCATTCTGTCATGAATCAATTTGTAGAGACATTTAGAAGTCAATAATCCACTGCAGCTTTGATGACAGGTGATTAATTTCTACATTTTAGAGACATAATAAGATTTAGCAATAAAAAGGCCTTGAAGTAACCTACCAAACAGCTTTAATCTCAGCCTTGGGACTGTTGCTAAATATGAATGCTTGTACACAAATGTGAATGATTTAAGTTAGTAGGTTTTATTGCAGACTCCTTGTGTTTTCATATTAATCTTGCTTTACAATCAGGCTATCTATACAATCAATTTATGTTGAATATTTTTTTCCAACACAATGCTTGTGGGGAGGAGGGGGCTAACAAATTATTTACACACAAAGGATTTGTTCTACAAAAGAAGTCATTTTACATGCTTATTGCTGAGGGGATGACTGACTTTATTGGTGTGGCAAGGAAAGAGAGAAAAAAAGTGAAGGTGGCCTTCAAGAGATTTAGACAGGGGCTATGTTCGGGAAATGGATGGTGATGAATGGTGAATGATTATAGCTAACCTTCCTTCTGCCAAATCAGTTGCTCTCTTCTTCATAATACCCTTCTTTTCATCTTTTTTTCTCTTAAAATGAATAGAAGCTTCAGAATAATTCCTAATTCTTATCAAAAAGTTTTCTATAGGGCTTCCCTGGTGGCTCAGTCGTGTACAGAATTCACCTGCCGATGCAGGAGACACGGGTTCAATCCCTGGCCTGGGAAGATCCCGCATACCCAGGAGTAACTAAGCCCTTGCACCACAACTACTGAGCCTGTGCTCTAGGGCCTGGGACCTTCAACTATGGAGCCCTCACTTCACAGACTACTGAACCCCACACAGCCTAGAGCCCATACTCTGCAACAAGAGAACTAGAGAGTCGCCCCTGCTCGCCACAACTATACAAAAGCCCATGCAGAAATGAAGACCTGGCGCAGCCAATAAATAAATAAAATTAATTTTTTAAGAAAAGCAAATGCTGCTAAACAAGTGCAAGTGATACTAAGCAGAGTGAAATTAATCTAATCTAAAAAAAAGAGTTCGTGTTCTACTGCCAAGGAATGATAAAGACCCAAATGTAGACATTTGTTTAAAAATAAATGTATAAACAGAGATGGATACATCTGATGTTCTACATAGATTATCCTGTCTCACCAATAAATGGTATTTCTTAGAAAACACTTTAAGGCGACGTTCCAAGTTCGGTCAAGTTGTGCCGTGCTTGTTAAATCTTGGTAGCTGGAAGTTTCACTTTATTCTGACATGTTTCTGATGTAAGTGGAGGACCAGTGCTGAAAGTCTTTATTGAAGAAATGTTTCTTTTCTCTGGTAGAAAGGAAATGACTAGAGAAGAGGTAGCTGCTTGACACAAGTACCAAAAACAAAAACAAAAAAGAGCGGGGCGGGGAGACAGCATGCCGCTGGGAAAGATCCAAGAACAGGGCGTGGAGACAAAACTAAAAGACTGCTCAAGAGACCACCCAACAAACGAAAACTCCAACTCATCCCCCATCACTGTGCTCTTTGCCTTTCCCAAACCCCACCATCAAGATTTCGCTTTCCACATTATTCTTCTTAAAGATTAGACATCCATTATCTTTCATTCTTTCTTCTTTTTTATCCAAACTTGGGTACTTCCATTAAAGTAGTTCTTAAAACAACCTCTTCTTATTTAGTCCCTGAGTTTGGACACCAAGCCCTTCTAAGTAGGTTATCTCGCACCTTCAAGTAGGCTTCACTGCATCCTCTTTCACCTGCCTGCCTTCCTCTACATCTGCTACCAGACTAACCTTCCCACAGGACTCCTTGCTCACCTGTTTACCTTGTCTTGTTCATTCATACTTTCAAAGAGCAAGTCCGAGTGCTCTAGCTATGTGTTCTGGGAAACAAACTCACTCAGAAGGACAATGCAGATAGTGGCTGCTGCTGCTGCTAAGTCGCTTCAGTCGTGTCTAACCCTGTGCGACCCCATAGACGGCAGCCCACCAGGCTCCACCGTCTCTGGGATTCTCCAGGTAAGAACACTGGAGTTGGTTGCCATTTCCTTCTCCAATGCACAAAAGTGAGAAGTGAAAGTGAAGTCGCTCAGTCGTGTCCGACTCTTAGCAACCCCATGGACTGCAGCCTACCAGGCTCCTCCGTCCATGGGATTTTCCAGGCAAGAGTACTGGAGTGGGTGGGGATAGTGGAGTGCAGTTTATTACACCAGCAGGCCCAAGGCAGAGTCTCCTCTTAGCCAAAGACCCCGACCAGTTTGTATGAAAACCTTATATACCCTAAGTGTACTTGCTCAAACCCATCTCCCCAAATTCTCTAAACTAGTCTGAACAAAGGAAAAGAAAGATAGAATCAAAGTTAACCCATGATTCATGTGCCTTAAACCTGTGATTCGTATGCCTTAAGCCTAGGTAGTTAACAGTGGACAATTATCAATAGGCCTGTGATCATACCCCAATATGCATAAAAGAATTTATGATTCTATTTGGTTACACAGGTAATTAGGGTATTCTTTTAGCTGTCAGAGAGTCTAGGTATGAGCCCTGGGGCTCTTCCATCCGGGATGTCTGGTTTTCCAGTTAGTATGTTGTTTCCATAGATACTGGGCATATAGTTCAAAGTCTGCAGTCCAGCCCAAGATAGACTCCTGCTTTCAAGACGGAGCCTGTTCTGTCTGTTTCCTCCTTCATGAGCAACTAATACATGCTGGGCACTATGGTAGAGACTGGGAAATTAAAGATCATGAAGACACGGTGTCTTCATTTAAATAACTGAAACCCGTCCAGAGACAAACACCAACGTGACCACCAGAGTGGTGAGTGCTGTAACACATCTGTGTGTGTATCTTCACAATATGCAATAGGTACTCAACTGAAGTTGTTAAGGAGAAGACATAGGACTGAATCCTGCCTAGTCTTACCAGGGAGACAAAGCAGATAATAAACACACAGAGTCATCCTTTCCTTAGGATGGCCAGATAGACAGACAGATGGGATGTCCCCCTTTCCTCCCGACTCTCTTTCTCTTTTTTTCTTCCCATCTCTTACAAAGTTCTTGAAAGACTAGTCTGTGCTTGCTGCCTTCCCACTTATATCTCAGTCACCACTTAACTGACACACTTTCTGAAGGAAAGTTGCTGCTGCTTCTGCTAAATCATTTCAGTTATGTCCGACTCTGTGCAACCCCAAAGACAACGGCCCACCAGGATCCTCTGTCCCTGGGATTCTCCAGCCTGAATACTGGAGTGGGTTGCCATTTCCTTCTCCAGTGCATGCATGCATGCTAAGTTGCTTCAGTTGTGTCCGACTCTGTGCAACCCTATGGACAGCAGGCCACCAGGCTCCCCTCTCCGCGGGATTCTCTAGGCAAGAATAATGGAGTGGGTTGCCATTTCCTTCTACATGGCTCAAAACAGCCTGGAGTTAAAACTCCCCTCTGAGTCCTCCCCACCATTCTATGCAAAACAAAGAACTCTTGCCCAAATTAAAAAATGAACATTAAGGTTGATTACACCCAGCTCCCAACCGGTCCCAGCCTCTGGCCGATCTCCAGAATTCCTTGCCCCAGCTATTTAAGAGATAACTAATCTGAACAACCGTGGAGAAGAACAGGCCCCATTAAGACAATAGATTTTCACATATATGCCTCTATATACTTACTCTTTTCTTGGGTTAGTGCAGCAGCTCACTAATCTGGCTGCTGGCCCTTCTCACCTCATTAAAGGTGATCTGTTCTTGTACAGTGCCGGTCTCATTCTTCCTCCGAACCACTCTTTCTCTAATTCCCTTATCCTACACTTTGCCTCACTTAGAAAATAAGTGAACTCCTAGATGCCAAATCAAACCATCCTTCTTCTTTCTTATCTCTCTGGACCACCCTTGCACGTAAAACTTTTATGTATTTTCTCATTTTAAAGACTATCTCCTCGGCCTTAACACACATTCACAATTTCTTGCACACCTTCTTCTAGCTCTTGAGATATCTTGTGAGTTCTACTTCTTCACCTACCTTTAAAGGTTGAGTTCCTGAAAGATCTCTTTTCACAGTATGCCCCTTCCTTTAGGGCAGGTCATCATTCTCCTGGTTATCACAGCACCTTTCATTATTCCCCATCAGTCTCCAGCCCAGACCTCCCTTCTGAAGTCAGAACCATTACATCTGACTACCTATAAAGTAGCTCATACTATATCTAATTCCTGTAGAACATATGTCAATGGGCCACAACGTACTGTTTTTTAAAGAGAGGCAAAGAAGACACAAAAAAATGAAAAGCATGCTTCATCTAGATTAATTAGATCCCTTAGTCAAAGAGCTGGTCTGTAAAACAAAGAACACACTCAGGAGTTACACAGGATGTTCCAAATATGAAAGGAAGGGAAGAGGTATTCTGGTACTTGAATCTAGTAAGTGAGTCTGTGTGATGTAAGCATAAATAGTGATTGTATTGATAGAGTGCATAATCAAAAAGGTTTGGAGACCACTGAAATAAAGCACAGTTCCTGTAAAGACAAAGCTGTAAATTGTCTTGTGGAGGACAGTTTTTTTCTTTTTCACCCTGTCTCTGTAAACAACAAAATCTTTTCTATCACTAGGGCTTTTTCCCTTTGCTCAAGAATCCAAAAATCCAAATTTGAAACCTTAATGTAACTGTCATCTTATCCCCATAAACGTTTATTTTTCACTTCAGGATACGTTTCGAGTTCCAGAAATTAAGTTCTAGAGGTGTTACCAAAATTAACAATCCCATGAGTATTTGCACCAACACAAAAAGCTTGGGATAACTGTTTACTCTCCGTCACTGATATTCCAACATTTCTCGCTGGCCAAATAGAGAACTTTAAGCCATACATACATACATACATGCACATGCATGCATGCATCTGTTGATCTCTCTCTGCACTTAAAAATCTTGTATAGTTCCTCATTTTAAAGACTATTTAAAATGCAAAATAAAGCATTTATTAGTGTTTCCAATGACCAGTTCTAAATGCATTATATGCATTAACTTATTTTAACTTTGGAAAAACCTGATAAGATAGATACTATTATCTTGTCAATCATACACCATACAGAAAACAGAGAAAGAGAAAAGGAGTAATTTGCTCAAGGTTTGTCCAGATTCAGGTCCATCCACAAGATGCCTCAGCTTGTACACAATTAAAAGGACACAAGAAGAGAGAAGCTGTAAGGATGAGAATCTGCATGCACTGAATCCATTTCTCCTTGAGGGTCCAAATTAATATTCACTCCTCACTGCCCTCTATCCTTGCCCTGAGCTGCAGGGAAGAAAATTTCCTCAATATTCTCCCACATTCCATGCTTCCAGCCATTGGTCAGTCTATTCTTGAAAGTGCAAGTCTATACAATCCATGGGATTCTCCAGGCCAGAATACTGGATTGGGTAGCCTTTCCCTTCTCCGCGGATCTTCCCAACCCAGGGATCGAACCCAGGTCTCCCTCATTGCAAGCAATTTCTTTACTGAGCAATATTTTTATTTGCAAGCAGTTTCTTTATTTGCAAGCAAATTCTCCAGCTAAGCCACCAGAAAAGCCCAAGAATACTGGAGTGGGTAGTCTATCCCTTCTCCAGGGGATCTTCCTGACCCAGGAATCAAATCGGGGTCTCCTGCATTGCAGGCAGATTCTTTATTAACTGATCTACCAGGGAAGCCCCTCAAATGCATTAATTTTCTCTTGCTTGTCCAAATCTTTTCCTTTCCTCAAGCCCCATTAGTATCCCAGACTCTGAAACTTCTCTAGACTTCCTTTGAAGTTATCATAAATATTGCCATGTATTGGTTACTTGTTCTTGAGTTGTTTTCATGTGTTCGTTTTTTCATTGTTTTCATGTGTCAATATTTCCTCATTAATGTATAATTACCTTGAAGACAGAGAACCATCTTGTGTGTTTCTTCTCTGTAACTTCATGCTGCCATATAAGGCTGTCAATAAGTACTTGTTTGAATGGTTAACGGAATGAAAGACAATCAGGAGTAATAAAATAAATAAATAGAGACAGTAAGAAATGAAAGATCTTATACAAGTATATCTTGAGCTTAATATATTAAGGCATTTAAAAAATTTTTATAAATTAACATACAATAATAAATACAATAATAACAATTAATTTTATAATTAACATACAATACTGTCTGCAGTTTAAAGGATTTTTAAAAGGTCATCTCATACAATTAGAAGCAAAACACTTCTAATAGTTTCAAAAGTTTCATAAAATCTTTTTTGTGTGTGTGTTTCAGCTTATAAAATAAAGCTGATATGAGATGAAGGAAGGATGTTAACTCTGATAAGAGTACTTACTATACACAAGGTCTCCACTGTGTGTTTTGAAGTGTGATACCTCAGCTAAGCCTTACAACACTCCTACAAAGTATTATCAACCCATTTTTACAGGTAATGAAACTAATATTCAGAGAGGGCAGATAACACTCCCAAGATGAGACAGCCATCAAGTTAAAGAGCTGTACTTTGAACTCAGCTTTAGCTGAGCTCTAGCCAATCTCTTTTTACTGGTCATTCTTTACACACTGTAAGGTGATGGTTGCTTCCTTGACTTTTGTAAAGCAAAGGCAACCCAATGCTTTTCTAAAAATATGCAAAAAAGAGTGCTCAGTTCTTTTTCTCTTCTGAGGTCAACCATGGCCAATCAACATCAATATCCATTTTGATCTCTACAAATAACAAGAATCTCCACACTTTCTCTGCATCTATCACTATGAATGCTGAGATCCCACTTTGGAGAGTAAAGATGCCAAATTGATATATATATATATACATATATCTTAATTATACATAATAGTTTTATATAATATCTAGCTAATGACACATAATTATATATAACCTAGATATTACATATATATAGATTTAATGTATACAATCTAGAGATTACTTCTTCAGTGACCCTTTCAATATACCCAACATGCAAAAGCGAGACAAACAAACTGTTTTGGAAATCACTTTCATGAAAAGGGGGCAATGAAAGCCACACTGAGGCTGCTTCTTTGCTGCCAGTGTTCATCCTGAGCCCCACATCTGACCGGGAATCCCAGCCACCGGAGAGGGTGCAAAGAGCACAGTGTGTACTTTAACAGAGCCAAATTCAGCTTCTGGCTCTGCCATTTCTGTGAGCCCCTGTTTCCTCATCTGTAAAATGGGGACAATAAATGGAAGCATGCCACAAAGATTCAGTTCAGTTCAGTTGCTCAGTTGTGTCCGACTCTTTGCGACCCCATGAACTGCAGCACGCCAGGCCTCCCTGTCCATCACCAACTCCCGGAGTCCACCCAAACCCATGTCCATCAAGTTGGTGATGCCATCCAGCCATCTCATCCTCTGTCGTCCCCTTCTCCTGCCCTCAATCTTTCCCAGCGTCACAGTCTTTTCAAATGAGTCAGCTCTTCGCATGAGGTGGCCAAAATATTGGAGTTTCAGCTTCAACATCAGTCTTTCCAATGAACACCCAGGACTGATCTCCTTTAGGATGGACTGGTTGGATCTCCTTGCAATCCAAGGGACTCTCAAGAGTCTTCTCTAACACCACTGTCCAAAAGCATCAATTCTTTGGCACTCAACTTTCTTTATAGTCCAACTCTGACATCTATACATGACCACTGGAAAAAGCATAGCCTTGACTAGATGGACCTTTGTTTGCAAAGTAATGTCTCTGCTTTTTAATATGCTGTCTAGGTTGGTCATAACTTTTCTTCCAAGCAGTAAGCATCTTTTAATTTCATGGCTGCAATCACCATCTGCAGTGATTTTGGAGCCCAGAAAAATAAAGTCAGCCACTGTTTCCACTGTTTCCCCATCTATTTGCCATGAAGTGATGGGACTGGATGCCGTGATCTTAGTTTTCTGAATGTTGAGCTTTAAGCCAACTTTTTCATTTTCCTCTTTCACTTTCATCAAGAGGTTCTTTAGTTCTTCTTCACTTTCTGCCATAAGGGTGGTGTCATCTGCATATCTGAGGTTATTGATATTTCTCCTGGCAATCTTGATTCCAGCTTGTGCCTCCTCCAGCCCAGCGTTTCTCATGATGCACTCTGCATATAAATAAGCAGGATGAAAATATACAGCCTAAAGATTAACCAAGATAATTTACATAAAGTGAAAGTGAAAATCGCTAAGTCGTGTTCGACTCTGCAGACCATGGACTATACAGTCCGTGGAATTCTCCAGGCCAGAATACAGCAGTGGGTGGTCTTTTTCTTCTCCAGGGATCTTCCCAACACCAGGGATCAAACCCAGTTCCCCTGCATTGCAGGCGGATTCTTTACCGGCTGAGCCACAAGGGAAACCCAATTTACTTAAAGCACCTGGCAAATAGTAGGCAGGCATTCAATAGATAATATTTTCAGGATTTCTCAGGTGGTACAGTGGTTAAGACTCCACATTTATGCTGCAGGTGGCATAGGTTCCATCTCTGTCAGGGAACTAGGATCCCACATGCCCTGTGGCATGGTCAAAAAGAAAAATAATTTTTTTAATCTCAAATAAATATTATTTTCCTTCTCTAATGACAGAAACTTTCTCAAAAGAGGGTATTCATTCTTAATGTATGTGCAAGAACTCATAGAGGAGAATACAGCCAAATTATTATTCAGACAAAATCTGACTGACTAATAAAATATAAATAATATAAATAACAAAATATAAATTTTGATGATTGCTCTAATAGATGAAAGGATCAGAGCAGACATGCAGATATAATAGAAGTACAAAGGTAAAAAATTCTTAATTTGATAAATACTGCAAGAAAAATATTGATTCTAACTTCTTTCATCTTCAATTATTTACTTTCATAAATTTACCATTTGTAGATGTAGCATAGGGACCAAGAAAATTATTAAAAATCACAATAGCCCAAGTAGCAACTCTTGTGTAATTTTGCCTGATTTTTCATGATCTTAAATATTGAAAGCATATATCAAAAGTGGAAACACTGCTGAGACAAAGGACAACTGTTTGCCGGGTTAAACTCAGAGAGCTTGCGGCACAGTAGCATCTGTAATAAAACGATGGCTGCCTGTTTTTTCACCAATGTCAAATCATTGTAAAATACGGAGGAGAAGAGAGGAATCAAATCTTGCAGTCCTCGAAATCTGATATGAGGTCTATAAGCAACCCTGTGCAAGACAGGTAGCTTTTACAAGAGGACAAACACACTGCGAGGGAATGAATCAAAGCAAAGGATTAGATAATTGAGGAGGTGACAACACATCAGATAGCGGGTGGCAGAGTGAGGTATGGAACAGGAGTTGCCTGCCCAGTAACACACAAGAAGAGTTATGACATTTATGCATTTTCATTTCTACAGGTGGGAACCTCAAATCATTCCATGGGCTAGCCTCTGAGTACCTCTAATCCAAGCCTGCCAAGGCTCAGTTGATATACTCCTGCATCGTCGGAGATGGACCCCACATATTTTCAACAATATTTCTTTGGTCCTAACAAGATACATTTTAAGTCCAAATAACCTGTAAATTCAAAGCTTATTTTCTACATTTAAGAAATATGCCCATACAGGTTCTATTATACATGGCCATAGATCCAGGAAATACTATTTGACTACCTACTCTGTGTCGGGTTTGTGCAAGACTATTGTTTTATAATTTCATATTCAATTCTATCAGCCAGGCTCTGCTGTTTGTCCTATTTTCTTCTTTTAGTAGTTGATAAAATAAGAAAGAGAGACTGTGACAAGCCTAAGATAATGTATTTTTTTTTACTTTTTATTCTATATTGGAGTATAGCCGATTAACAATATTGTGATAGTTTCATGGGGACAGCAAAGGGACTCAGTCATACATATATGTCAATTCTCCTCTAAACTTGCCTCCCATCCAAGCAGCCGCATAGCATTGAGAAGAGTTCCCTGTGCTAAGATGATGTAGTTTAGAAGAATGCTTCTGCCCCACATACAGACCTCTGATTGCAGCTGCATTGTTGCAGGAGGGGCAGGACTCAGATGTACAGGCCATATGCTTGATCTCACAGTCTTAGAGCCCTAAGTGTCTCCTCTCTCTTCCCAGGGCTTTGAGCAAGGATCTCACATCCAGGAGCCCTCAGGCAAGCCAGTCAGCTTTTGGCAACTTTTTTTTTTTTTTCATTTTATTTCAGACAATGGATTTATTCTTTGTTAAAGCAAATGATACAAATGAACTTATTTATGAAGCAGAAACTGATTCAGAGACAGAGAAAACAAATTTATGTTTATCTAAGGGAAAAGGGGATGGGCAAAGGATTAATTAGGACAACTATCTGTAAAATAGGTAACTAACAAAGACCTTCTGTGTAACAGGGGAACTATATTCAGTATTTTGTAATAAACAATAATGGAAAAGAATTGAATATATATATATATATATTCACTCATATCACTTTGCTGTACATCTGAAACTAACACAACATACTAAATCAACTATATTTCAATTTGAAAAAAACATAAAGTCTGACTATTTTTCTGTCTTAATTTGTTTACTATGTTTTACAAATTTTCAAGACTTTTCTTTTCTTCGTCTTTAGCAAATGAAGTAACAGCATATGACTCAAAGGCCTAAGGATAAACCAGCAATAAAAGATAATTAGCCCTCAAAATAGATTCCAACCCCTCTGAACAGATCGCCATTCCAGTTTTAAATTATCCTCTTGACCTTAAAGACAATGCTCTGTGGGAATGAGACACCTAAAACCACTGCTCTTCATAACTCAGTCGAGATATGAATTTAAAGATTCTCACAAAATGGTAATAAATCCAGATCCAAAGACAGTTTGGGAAAGCTACAGGAAAAGTGATGCTCACTCATCTAAAGGACTTTTCAGTCCTTAAAGAACTTAATTGTTTAAAATTCAGGATATTGAATTTATAGGACTTTTGGAAATTAGCCAGATGTCCCCCCCAAATTTGTATTATAACCTTAGGAGACATCAAGGAAAGGTCAGGCTTGGAGAACCATCGGTGTGGTCTTGTTGGAGACTTAGTCTGGAAGACAAAATGGTCCAAATTTTTAATGGGAATCAATGTGGGGAGTCATGTTGAATGAAAAATAACTATACTGAGGTGAGTTATATAAATAAATAAATAAATAAAATTAGCCCCCATCCTAGCTACAACTCTACCAATCTTTCATCTGAAGATCTTGCACTCATAACTTTGGGGGTATTTTGTTGTCTCATCTGAGAATGTAGGCTCCTTGACTAAGTTACTTGGAGACCTCATCTCATGATTCAACTTCAGAACAGCCCAGTTAGACTTCTCCATCTTGGCTTCAGAATGGCATTATCTAATATTAACTTCTCGCCTCATTTCATCCTGAAAGCCAAATAGAAGCTGGTTGGCGTTTGGATAATTTCACCAAGGTCTTTAGGATGAGGTTTGTCATACCTCTGTTAGGAAAACACTTCTTTCAATAGAATAAATTTCAGATTTTTATTGAACAGCTGAAGCATGACCAGGATAAAAAGCACTGTGATAATAATATGCTCAGTTGCTCAGTCTTATCCAACTCTTTGGGACCCTCTGTCTGCCAGGCTCCTCTGTTCATGGGATTTTCAAGGCAAGGATACTGAAGTGGGTTGCTGTTGCCTCCTCCTATAACAATAATACAACATAACAATACAAAGTTCTGTTCTTCCACCAAGTACAAGATGCCAGGTAGGTGGGTGATAACTGAGAAAGGAGCAGGCTATAGTCCATGGGGTCACAAAAAGTTGGACACAACTGAGCGACTAACACACACAGAGTAACTGAGTGGTTATTCTCTATTGTTTCCCCAAGAACTACAATAAGAGCTAACACACAGTAGGACCTCAACACATATTTGATAAGTGGTTAAATAAATGAAGAATTAATGAATGTGATTCAATCTCTTTGTTTTGTACAAAGACCCATAGAAGCTGTGGAATTTGTCCTGGACTATTAGCCAACTGAAATTAAAACACAGAATCTCTAAATTTTTGCCTCTGTCACAGTGTGATTTTCCCTGTTACTAGTTTGTTTTGGTTTTAATATTTAGAAAATACAGGCTTTTATTGAGCAGGATATAAGACAATTGAGGTACTGATATCTCAAGACGCTATAGCACACAACTTTTCAAATGTGCCTAATTACAGAAATCACTGGGAATGTTTATTAAAAATGAGTTCCCAGCCTTCTGATTCCATATCTCTCACCAGACAAGTCCTGGAAACATTGCCCTAACTAGGTCACTGGAGAGGGAAGGGATCTCCCTTTGCTCTCTGCAAGGATACTTATTTCCGACCAGAGAGGGGAGGTTGGGATGCAGTAACACAGGATGCTTTGTTTACTGCTGATAAGTCAAAGGACACTGATGAGAGCAGTGAGGAGGGTGATTTTGAGGGCAAGAAAACACCTGGGAGACACAGCACTCACCTTTGATTTATTAATTAAATTCGTAGAAAGGCAGCTTCCCTAGAGGTCCTGCAGCTGCACATGCTTCCCTCCACCTTTTTATGAGAAAAAGAATGACCCAAAGGCAGACTGAGGTAGGGCTTTTCTTTGCTAAAAACTAAATTTCAACTCCACTGCTAGGATTGGTACTCAGTCATCTATATGTCCTGTATAGCTGACATGGGCACTTTCACCATAGCAACCATTGACTAGAAAAGGTGAAAATATAAATATTCACTGAATGAATGACAGGAGAGTTTTCTCTTCAACCTTAGTACTAGTATATGAGAATTAATCTTGACAGTCCTTTTCTGGAGTCATTATCGTTGCCTTTCAAGACTATGCAGATTATGAACTACATTATTATTGATGTTAAAAGAGAAAATGGAGCGAGAAGAATAGGAGGTAGAGGATTTAGCAAGCACACATGCTAAAAGCCTTAGGGAAAACAAAATGATCAGATAAAGGAAACTTAGACATTGTAACTGCAGTCTAGTCAGCGTGCCAATGAAGGACAATATGCACACCTGTTTAGTGTTAGTCACTCAGTCAGGTCTGCCTCTTTGCAATCCCATGGACTTGTAACCCACCAGGCATCTCTGTCCATGGAATTCTCCATGCAAGAAAACTGGAATGAGTTGCCATTGCCTTCTCCAGGGGATCTTCCTGACCTGGGGATTGAATCCCGGTCTCCTGCATTGCAGGCAGATGCTTTACCATCTGAGCTATCAGGGATGGTAGACCTGCTTTAGAGGGTTTCATATCTTTTTGTTTGCAGATTTCATGAACTGAGCTAATGTGATCCTAGCAAATTGTATGAACACTGTATGTAATTGCTACAACGCAAGTTTTACAGGGTAAAGCCAATGTCTGCTTTACCTGCTGCATCCCCAGAGCCTAGCACATAGCCTGGCACGTGGTAAACACTCAGTAAATATTGGATAGATGTATAAATGATAGATGCATGGACGAATCAATGCGAGGATGGATGGATATTGGCTTTATGAGGGGTGGGCATATATATACCTACAAATATCCTATGCCCTTTTCATCTTCAGGAGCTAAGCTGTTCTAAGTCTCTGAAACCATGGTAAGATATGGAAGATGGGACCTACAGGGTTGTAGTCGGTAATCCTCTTCATAAAATCATCAAGACATTAACTGTTGATGGAAGACCACTGCATTGGTCCCCTAAGGCTGCCAAGGCAAAGTACCACAAACTGAATGGCTTAAAGACCAGAAATTTATTATTTCACAATTCTGAAAGTCTGAGATCCAGCTGTCATCAGGATTGATTCCATCTGAGATCTATAAAGGAGAATATGTTCCTGCCTCTCTCCTCAGCTGGCAGTCTCTGGCATTTATTGGTTATAGATGCATTACCCACATCTCTGCCTTAAGGATCAAATAGCATCTTCTGCATGTTTGTGTGTGTGTATGTGTGTGTATGTCTCTACATTTCTACTTTTTATAAGGATGCTGCTGCTGCTGCTAAGTCGCGTCAGTCGTGTCCGACTCTGTGCGACCCCATAGACGGCAGCCCACCAGACTCCTCTGTCCCTGGAATTCTCCAGGCAAGAACATTGGAGTGGGTTGGCATTTCCTTCTCCAATGCATGAAAGTGAAGTCGCCCAGTCTTGTCCAACTCTTCGCGACCCCATGGACTGTAGCCTACCAGGCTCCTCCGCATGGGATTTCCCAGGCAAGAGTACTGGAGTGGGGTGCCATTGCCTTCTCCGATAAAGACACTAGTCATACTATATTAGGGCACATACCAATGACCTCCTTTTAGCTTTGTTACCTCTGTAAAGACCCTTTCTGATATACTGGAGGTTAGAAATTCAACATATTAATTTGATGGCAACACAACACATAGCAAGAAGTTATGAAAAATAAGTACCTCCTACAAAACTTATTATTAGCAACAAAGTAAAACTAAATTGCTATTTAAGCTTCTCATTGACTGGAAGACAATATTCCACTAACAAATGGATAGTAAATAAAAATTAGTACAAATTACCATGGTTACTTAACATTTCTAAAACATCATTGATATTCTCTTAATTTAATTGTTCTCTACCAGTTTAGTGAACATATTCACTCACTGTTTAAACACACAATTCTAGTGTAGAAATATTATAAAAGCCTGAATAGCTTTACTTAAGCATCAGTTAGCTCTCATCATCTTTTACATTTAATGGCTGAATTTCTCCAGTACTATGTTTTTAAAGAATCTAGCTACCAAGGTTGGAAAATAAATATCATATATAGTGTTGCATGTGTTTTGGAAAGATGTAAATCTGAAATAAATTTTAAGTTCTGACCCTT
The DNA here is from genome assembly GCF_029407905.1 of Bubalus kerabau. Taxonomy (NCBI): domain Eukaryota; kingdom Metazoa; phylum Chordata; class Mammalia; order Artiodactyla; family Bovidae; genus Bubalus; species Bubalus kerabau. The sequence continues at coordinate 47,796,889 of NC_073635.1, forward strand.
GAAGAGATAATGTCCTCAGAAAATTTGCTTAACCAAATAGCTTGTTTCCTAACAATGATGAATAACATAGATTGTGCTATTTATAGAAGTGATTTAGCTGGGTATACACAAATGATAAAGTTCAGCTCACTTTGCTGCTGCTGCTGCTAAGTTGCTTCAGTCGTGTCCAACTCTATGCTACCCCATAGACAGCAGCCCACCAGGCTTCCCCGTCCCTGGGATTCTCCAGGCAATAACACTGGAGTGGGTTGCCATTTCCTCAAGTCCCTTTATGATGAAGGCAAAGAATTGTTAAAGGAATCGCCAACAGAGACTTTTAAAAGCCTAGATATGTTGTATAAGTCACATCCATGGGGAGTCTGATAAACATTGAAAGGAAAAGATCAAATTCATTGTTATAGTTACAATCATGATATTTGGAACTTTTGCTCTATGGAAGAAGCATTAACGATATCCTCTGAGTAACTTACACTCAAAATGGAAAAAAAAAATATGAGGGCTAAATGTTAAGTTGTACATTCAGAAATGCAGGGAAAATATATGAATCATACAGGCATAGATTCTAACTGGGAAAGTAAACTATGAGTGAAGAAATTCTAAAAATAAAATTGACTTTACTTTCTGACAGTTATAATTGATCTTGAAGAGGAAGGGAATTTTTTATAGTTAACCAGGCTTTGATATAAAATCAAGGATCCAAATCCAAGGATTTGTACATTTTCTACAAATGGTCAGATAAAGAAATACACTAAATATAGTTTATTTCTAAATATCAACAATATTCAATTAGAAACATGTAGTTTTTAAATCCCACTCACAATTGCACCAAAATATATAGAATATCTAGGAATAAATTAAACATAAAATATGCAGATTTACATGAAAAAGTACAAGATGTTTTTAAACAAATAAAATAGAAAAGCATAGAAGTTATTAAGATGATTTAATACTGCTTAAATGTCAGTTCTTTCTTAATCTACAAAGCTAAGAGTTTTTCCACTGAAAACTTCAATAGAACTTTTTGACAAAATGAATCTAAAGTTCTTCTGGAAGAATAATGTGCCTGATAATCAAGAACATTTTTAGAAAGAAAATTGCGTAGAGATTTGCCCTGGCAAATACTAAATGTATTTTTGTAAAGCTGTTGTAGGTTCACAGTAATTACATGAGTTCAATAGACTACAATGTACACACTGACACAACTTAATATATGGTTGGTGGAAAAAAAAAAAAAAAAAACTCCTATAAACGTAGACTGCATTTTCAAAAGAGGAAAGAGAACACTGACAGAATAGACTTGATCTGAAGAAGGGGAGGTTATAAATTGGATTGATTCAGTGATAGATGTTTGACCCGGGGGGTTTCTGGTGTTTCTTCCCACTTTAAAACACTATGAAAACCAAGCCTATTCCTTCTCCAGCAGATAGATCTTCCTGACCCAGGAATCGAACGGGGTTCTCCTGAATTGCAGGCGTATACTTTACTAACTGAGCTACCTGGAAAGCCCAAGAGTGAATGCAGATGACTACAATCCTAAGTCTTCTTCAAAAATCTTCACCAGAGACCTCATATTTTATCAGAGTGCTCTAGAGGTCCTTGTGGCAGGTAAATGGGAGGAGAAATGGGTGCATTCAAGTTTGCATATCAGAAAGACCACTTGTGGAGAACCAACGTGCTGTTTATTATAATAGGCCAAGCAAGAGGGTTGAAGGAGCAGAGTGCCAGTGAGGGTGGACAGGGAAAAAAAGCATTCAAGAATTATACAAAAAAAAACAACAAAAAAAAACCAACAAAAAAAAAAAAAAAAAAAAGAATTATACAGAAGGTAAAATTTCCTTGGTGATCATTGGTATATCAGAGGAAGTATGAACAAAAGTCCAAGATAATTCACAGGTACTGTCTTAACCAACTGGGTAATAAGGAGTAAAGAAGAGTGGGTTTAGAGAGAAAAACAATGAGTTCAAAAAAAAAAGGTCTTTATTTTAGGAAAGAATCTGCATTTTTTTGTATTTTATGTATTTGATAAAATTTTTTACATATTGGGGTTTCCCTAATAACTGTAATTATAAAAGGATTCTGTTGCTTTTTTAAAAAGATTGAGAATTTCTGGATTTGAATGACAGTCTTTGCATAGTTACATCAATTCTCATTTTTAAAGAGGGGAAACTAGGGGCTTACAAAATTATGTGATTTTCATCCTTATACATAATTGGTGTCAAATATAAACATTTTAGCTCCAAGACTTGTAATCCTAACCTTGTACTCAGATCACTAAACTGCATGTACTTCAGAACATTCCAAACATAAACTCTTACCTGGTAAGGACCTGAAAGCTTTCCTAGTCCAGCCCTTGGATTGTACAAGAGTCTGAGTCCGAGACATTTTCCTGGCTTTCACAGTGAGTATACTAATAGAGCTCAGATTAAAATCCAATAGAGTGAATCGTAATCAGCATGCGATCCATTGCCGTACCCTGCCTCAGCACGGGTGCGAAATCAGTCGGTAGAATTAACATCATTTGTTGACACTTTAAAAATAAATTGCACTTTCTATTAACAAAACAAATTAAATGTATCATCTTATTCAGTCCTCACAAATCCATGATTTAGGAATAAGATTTCTGTTGTACACATGAGGAAACTAAAGTTTGTGGAAAATAAAGTCACTTGCTCGAAGTCATATCACTAGGAAGTGGACTCAGAGATGTTGAAACTATAAGCTCTTTTCCCTAATGCCCATTTACCAAAAAATGAGTTAAACACACACACATATATATAACCCAGGAAGAACTAATGCTTATTTCACAAAGGTCTGTTGCAAGATGGTGGAAAATAAAACATTTAAAGTTTGTGTATCCTACTCAAGTCAAAATTTTAAAAGCTGCTTACCTAATACGTTTATTTTGACACCATAAATTACCTTTAATACTACCCTTGCCCTGATATACTTGACCTCTATTCATAGAAAATGAAACGCAGCTTGTACAGATTGATTTTTAGATCTCTTTATTCAAAGTAAAGGATAAGCCAGAATCAAATTTTGGTATGTCTAATATTTATGCTTGCAAAGACAGTCTGGCAAGTGTCAACATTGGGTGTAAATTAGCATTATGGAAGATCAGCAGGTATTGGTGAAAAAGCTATCATCAATAAGAAAGTTCTGCATGCATGCTTAGTCGCTTAGTGTCTGACTCTTTGGGACGCCATGGACTGTAGTCACCCAGGCTCCTCTGTCCATGGGATTCTCCAGGCAAGAATACCGCGGTGGGTTGCCATGCCCCCCTCCAGAGGATCTTCCTGACCCAGGGATCAAACCTGCATCTCCTGCATTGTGGGAGGATCTTTACTGCTGAGCCACCAGGGAAGCCCTAAGAAAGTCCTATATAACCATAAACATTGCTTCAGAATATCATTTTACTATGGTTACATTTTAACAGTATTGCTGAAGTTCATTTTTATAAAATGTATAAAACTAGTTATTTTTCAATGGCAGAGTCCAGAGAACTCTTTTTCTAAACACAAATTGAAATAATTGGCCAATACAGTAAAAGGAAAAATGAGTGGAAACCAACAGCCCTGGATTCTTGTTCGAGGCAACATGGCAGAGTGAATAAGGGCAAACACTTGCCCAGTGACCGGCACTCCAACCCTATCACTTGCTAGATATGTGACTGGCCCTGTTGCTCAACTTTAGGATGCCTCAGTTTTCTCTTTTGTCCAGTGGGGATAATAATGTACCTGCCTTACTGAGTTATCAGCAGAATTAAATTTATACTTGTAAAGTCTATTTAACTCAGATGACTATTATATCTAATACTGTGGGCAAGAATCCCTAGAAAAAATGGGGTAGCCCTCATAGTCAACAAAGGTGTCTGAAATGCAGTACTTGGGTGCAATCTCAAAAATGACAGAATAATCTCTGTTCATTTTCAAGGCAAACCATTCAATATCACAGTAATCCAAGTCTGTGCCCCAACCAGTAATGCTAAAGAAGCTGAAGTTGAATGGTTCTATGAAGACGTACAAGACCTTCTAGAACTAACACCCAGAAAAGAGATCCTCTTCATTATAGGGGACTGGAATGCAAAAGCAGGAAGTCAAGAGCTACCTGGAGTAACAGGCAAATTTGGCCTTGGAGTGCAAAATGAAGCAGGGCAAAGGCTAACAGAGTTTGGCCAAGAGAACACACTGGTCATAGCAAACACCCTCTTCCAATAACACAAGAGATAACTCTACATATGGACATCACCAGATGGTCAATACTGAAATCAGACTGATTATATTCTTTGCAGCCAAAGATGGAGAAGCTCTATGCTGCTGCTGCTAAGTTGCTTCAGTCGTGTCCAACTCTGTGCAACCCCATAGATGGCAGCCCACCAGGCTCCTCCATCCCTGGGATTCTCCAGGCAAGAATACTGGAGTGGGTTGCCATTTCCTTCTCCAATGCATGAAAGTGAAAAGTGAAACTGAAGTCGCTCAGTCGTGTTCAACTCTTAGCAACCCCATGGACTGCAGCCCACCAGGCTCCTCCATCCATGGGATTTTCCAGGCAAGAGTACTGGAGTGGGGTGCCATTGCCTCCTCTGGGAGAAGCTCTATAGAGTCAACAAAAATGATACTGGGAGCTGGCTGTGGCTCAGATCATGAACTCCTTATTGCCAAATTCAGACTTAAATTGAAGAAAGTTGGGAGAACCACTACACCATTCAGGTATGACCTAAATCAAATCCCTTACAACATATAGTGGAAGTGACAGATTCAAGGGATTAGATCTGAAAGAGTGTCTGAAGAACTATGGATGGAGGTTCGTGACATTGTATAGGAGGCAGTGATCAAGACCATCCCCAAGAAACAGAAATGCAAAAAGGCAAAATGGTTGTCTGAGGAGGCCTTACAAATAGCTGAGAAAAGAAGAGAAGCTAAAGGCAAAGGAGAAAAGGAAAGATATATCCATTTGAATGCAGAGTTCCAAAGAACAGCACGGAGAAATAAGAACGCCTTCCTCAGCAACCAATGCAAAGAAATAGAGGAAAACAATAGAATGGGAAAGACTAGAGAGCTCTTCAAGAAAATCAGAGATATCAAGGGAACATTTCATGCAAGAATGGGCTCAATAAAGGACATAAACAGTAAGGACCAAAGAGAAGCAGAAGAGATTAAGAAGAACTATATAAAAACAGTCTTAATGACCCAGATAACTATGATGGTGTGGTCACTTACCTGGAGCAAGACATCCTGGAGAGTGAAGTCAAAAGGGCCTTAGGAAGCATTACTACAAACAATATTAGTGGAGGGGATGGAATTCTAGTTGAGCTATTTAAAATCCTAAGAGACAATGCTGTTGAAGTGCTGCACTCAATTTGCCAGCAAATTTGGAAAACTCAACAGTGGCCACATGCCTGGAAAAGGCCAGTTCTAATTCCAATCCTAAAGAAAGGCAATGCCAAAGAATGTTCAAACTACTGCACAATTGTACTCATCTCACACACTAGCAAAGTAATGCTCAAAATTCTCCAAGTCAGGCTTCAACAGTACATGAACCATGAACTTCCAGATGTTCAAGCTGGATTTAGAAAAGGCAGAGGAATCTGAGATCAAATTGCCAACATCCACTGGATCATCAAAAAAGCAAGAGAGTTCCAGAAAAACATCTACTTCTGCTTTATTGACTACGCCAAAGCCTTTGACTTTGTGGATCTCAACAAACTGTGGAAAATTCTTAAAGAGATGGGAATACCAGACCACCTTACCTGCTTCCTGAGAAACTGCATGCAGGTCAAGAAGCAACAGTTAGAACTGGACATGAAACAACAGACTGGTTCCAAATCATGAAAGGAGTATGACAAGGCTGTATATTGTCACCCTGCTTATTTAATTTATATGCAAAATACATCATGCAAAATGTCAGGCTGGATGAAGCACAAGCTGGAATCAAGATTTCTGGGAGAAATATCAATAACCTCAGATACACAGATGACACGACCCTTATGGCAAAAAGCAAAGAACTAAAGAGCCTCTTGATGAAAGTGAAAGAGGAGAATGAAAAAATTGGCTTAAAACTCGACATCCAGAAAACTAAGATCATGGCATCCTGTCCCATCATTTCATGGCAAACAGATGGGAAACAATTGAAACAGTGGCTGACTTTATTTTTCTGGGCTCCAAAATCATTGCAGATAGTGACTGCAGCCATGAAACTAAAAGACGCTTGCTCCTTGGAAGAAAAGCTATAACCAACCTAGACAGCATATTAAAAAGCAGAGACATTACTTTGCCAACAAAGGTCCATCTAGTCAAGGCTATGATTTTTCCAGTGGTCATGTATGGATGTGAGAGTTGGACTATAAAGAAAGCTGAGTGCTGAAGAATTGATGCTTTTGAACTGCGGTGTTGGAGAAGACTCCTGAGAGTCCCTTGAACTGCAAGGAGATTCAACCAGTCCATCCTAAAGGAATACAGTCCTGAATATTCATTGGAAGGACTGACGCTGAAGCTGAAATTCCAATACTTTGGCCATCTGATGCTAAGAACTGACTCATTTGAAAAGACCCTGATGCTGGGAAAGATTAAAGATGGGAGGAGAAGGCGAAGACAGAGGATGAGATGGTTGGATGGCATCACCAATGCAATGGACATGAATTTGAGTAAACTCTGGGAGTTGGTGATGGACAGGGAAGACTGGCGTGCTGCAGTCCATGGGGTCGCAAAGAGTCAGACATGACTGAGCGACTGAACTGAACCGAACTGAAAGTACATAAAACAACATCTGGAATGTTGGATTAATATTTGTCAAAGCAAATGTTGGATAAATTTTTGTCAATGAAACAAAATGTAGACAAGTCACTGTGTGCATTTAGACCAAGTCACACTTTTGTGTGACTTTACCTTCTCTAATAATATGAGGTGATTGTACAACCTTTAATCTCTTCTTGAATCACCCTTTGGAGATGTAATTAGAAAAGGCAACTGCATAATAAAAGAAAGGTAAACAAAAGGAAAAGTAAGGGTAGTATCATTGGAAATTAAATCTTTGGAGACTGCTAATAGGATCATATTTTCTTGAAGTTCATAGGTGGTTTGGCCTTGGGCAAATAACAACTTCTCCTGAACCCATGTGATGAACTACAGCTTCCTTGGTCTCTGAGCCTCACAATCCCCATCTCTATGGTCTCATAGCAATACTTACTTCAGAAATAGTTGGTAGTAAGATTATACATGTAAAGAACAGTAGGATTATACACATAAAACATGTTTGACACATTGTAAGAATGTAATACCCAGAGTTCTGGTGGTTATAAGAATGATGATGATCACACTGTCAATAAGGAAATTTAGCAGTTTTATAACTAACTCTCCTATCAATTCACAAAATGATTATAAGCTATAGAAATTATGTTAGATATGTGGCATGAGGCTTAGTTCAACTTAATTCCTTCTTTTACTTGTCAGGGATATGACTCAAATTATAAAAACAAACTGTGGAAGTAGAAAAAAAATAATTTGCCATTATCACTTCTTTTATTTTGGAAGTAGAAAAAAAAATGTCATCATAGCTTAATTCTTTTATTTAAAAAGGCTTTATTTAAATGCTAACACCTTTAAAGCTTCACATGGAATTTTAAAGATAACCAATACAGTATTAGATGCGTTCATTTTCGTTGGAGAGAAGCAGAGTGCTATTAATAACTCAAGGATGGACTTATGATGGCACAGCAAAGAAATCCAGTACAAGTCATCCTGTCCTTCAGACGTGAGGATGTCACTGCCAGTGTGATTGGTACAGCTTAAGTAAACCGAATTACTAACAATTTTGCAGGCTGAATAGATTTTAGTAGAACAAATAAAATTATAAGCTATTTTCAAGGCTACTCATAAACATTGTATCAAATACACAAGAATGTTTTTACAAGGAAAACATGATGCTAAACCATAATTTTTTGTGTTTTTAATCCTTATACAATGTCTAATGTTTTCTGTTGGTGTTATACTGCATCACTGTTTTCGAAAATATGATAAATGCTACTTAAAAAAAATGTACAAAAGAAGATAAAAATCATCCCCAAAACTGCCACTCAGAAATAATCTCTTTCTAGTTAATACTTTGGAAAATAATCATGTTAGTCCTCTCTCCAAACATTTCTGTACATATGGATTATGTACATATGATGTTTCAATAATTATATCATGCCAAATGGTATTCCTTAATGTTTTTCACTCAACAATATACTATGATCATCTTTTCTATCTCAGTAAATGTGGATCCATGTCATCATTTGAATTGCCATACTGTATTCATTAGTACATATCAGCAAAATTTACTTGGTCCATCATTGATGAAAACTTAAAACATTCTTTTGTAATCATTTGTGAAATATGACTATCTTTTCCCTCTGATAATCCTTCAAGCCAAATAAAAAGTACTTTTAAAAGAATATTTGTAAAAAATGAGATCCCATTCACAAGTAATTTAAACATCTAACAAGTTATATATTAAAACAGTATACATTTAAAACATGTTTTTATTCCCCAAAATATATAGATAAAGAAATATATAGGTCCTATAATAAGAAAACTATGAAATTGTACTAAGGGACAGAGACAAGACTTGAATAAATGAAAAGATAAAACTTGTCTTAAATACGAAGATTCAATGTTGTAACAAGACTAGTTCTCCCTAAATGACTGCATAAATTTAATGCAACTCTCTTTCAAATCTCAGATTTTCTTTATTCATAATGATTATCTTAATAATAAGTATGTAAGAACATTAAAAATATTTAGGACAATTTGAAAGGAAGGAGAAGGCTGAGAAGGAGAGAGAGGAGAAAAGTGCAGTACAAGATATGGGAATGTATTATACAGCCATCATGATTAAAACAATGTGGTACAAGAATATGTAATGAGATCAGTGAAACAGAATACACATTCCTGGAAGTACATAGTGATTAATCATATGATAAAAATGTCATTTCAAATCAAATCTGAACTATTCAATAAATACGACTAGGGCAAATTGTCATTGTCTGTAAAAAATAATAATAATAAAGTTAGATAATGACCTCAGTCTTTCTGTTATTCAGTCAGTAAGCCATGTGACTCTCTGCAAACCCCATGGACTGCAGCAAGCCAGGCCTCCTTGCCCTTCACTGTCTCCCAGAGTTTGCTCAATTTCATGTCCATTGAGTCAATGATACTATCTAATCATCTCATCCTCTGCCGCCCCCTTCTCCTCCTGCCTTCAATCTTTCCCAGCATCAGGGTTTTTTCCAATGAGTCAGCTCTTCGCATTAGGTCACCAACATACTGGAGCTTCAGCTTCAGCATCAGTCCTTCAATGAATACTCAGGGTTGATTTCCTTTAATTGACTGGTTTGATTTCCTTGCAGTCCAAGGGACTCTCCAGAGTCTTCTCCAACCTTATAATCTGAAAGCATTAATTCTTCAGCACTCAGACTTTTTATTGTTCAACTCTTACATGCATACATGATTACTGGAAAAAATATATGACTATATATTTTTGACTATAATGGACCTTTATTGGCAAAGTAATGTCTCTGCTTTTTAATACACTGTCTAGGTTTGTCATAGCTTTTCTTCCAAGGAGCAAGCATCTTTCAATTTCATGGCTGCAGACAACATAAGCAGTGATTTTGAGCCCCCCAAAATAAAATGTGTAACTGTTTCCACTTTTCCCCCTTCTATTTGCCATGAAGTGATGGGACCAGATGCCATGATCTTAGTTTTCTAAGTGTTAAATTTTAAGCCAGTTTTTTCATTCTCCTCTTTCATCCTCATCAAAAAGTTCTTTAGCTCCTCTGCTTTCTGCCATTAGAGTGGTATCATCTGAAAAATTGAGATTGTTGATATTTCTCCCTGAAATCTTGATTCCAGCTTATTATTCATCCAGCCTGGCATTTCGCAAGATGTACTCTGCAAATAAGTAAAATAATTAGGGTGAGAATATACAGCCTTGACGTACTCCTTTCCCAATTTGGAACCAGTTCGTTGTTCTATGTCTGTTTCTAATTGCTGCTTCCTGTCCTGCATACGGGCTTCTCAGGAGGCAGGAAAGGTGGTCTGGTATTCCCATCTCTTTAAGAATTTTCCACATTTTGTTGTGATCCACACAATCAAAGGCTTTAGGGTAGTCAATGAAGCAGAAGTAGATGTTTTTTCTGGAATTTCCTTGCTTTTTTATGATCCAATGAATGTTGGCAATTTGATTTTGTGTTTCCTCTGCCTTTCCTAAACCCAGCTTATAGATCTGGAAGTGCTTGGTTCATGTACTGCTGAAGCCTCACTTGAAGAATTTTGAGCATAACCTTGTGAGCATGTGAAATGAGCATGATTGTGCAGTACTTTGAACATTCTTTGGCATTTCCCTTCTTTGGGATTAGAATGAGAACTGACCTTTTCTAGGAATGTGGGCACTGTTGAGTTTTCCAAATTTGCTGGCATATTGAGTGCAACACTTTAACAGCATAGTCTCTTAGGATTTTAAATAGCTCAGCTAGAATTCCATCCCCTACACAAATATTGTTTGTAGTAATGCTTCCTAAGGCCCATTTGATTTCACTCTCCAGGATATCTTGCTCTAGGTAAGTGACCACACCATCATGGTTATCTGGGTCATTAAGACTTTTTTTTGTATAGTTCTTCTGTGTATTCTTGCCACCTCTTCTTAGTCTCTTCTGCTTCTCTTTGGTCCTTACTGTTTCTGTCCTTTATTGTGCCCATCCTTGCATGAAATGTTCCCTTGATATCTCTGATTTTCTTGAAGAAATCTCTAGTCCGTCCCATTCTATTTCTTTTCTCTATTCCTTTGCATTGCTTACTTAAATTCCAGATAAATCAAAAATTTGTCTGAGTAATAGTCCATTGTGTGTGTAAATATTTAGCTTGCTTCCATGTCTTAACCATTGTAAATAGTCTGCCATGAACATTGGGGTGCAAGTGTCTTTTCAAATTATGATTTTCTCTCCAGATATATGCCCAGTAGTAGAATTGCAGGACCATATGGTAGCTCTATTTTTAGTTTTTAAAGCAACCTCCACACTGTTCTCCATAGTGCCTCTACCAACTTACAATCCCACCAGCAGTGTAGGAAGACTCCTTTTTCTCCATACTCTCTCCAGCATTTATTACTTGTAAACTTTTTGATGATGGCCATTCTGACTAGTGTAAGGTAATACCTCATTATAGTTTTGATTTGCATTTCTCTAATAATTAGCAATGTTGAATATCTTTTCATAGGCCTTTTGGCCATCTGTATGTCTTCTTTGGAGAAATGTCTATTTATATCTTCTGTCCACTTTTTGATTGGGTTTTTTTAATTGAGCTGTATGAGCTGTTTGTATATTTTGGAGTTTATTCCCTTGTCAGTCCTGGGCTTTCCAGGTAGCTCAGTGGAAAAGAATCTTCCTGCCAGTGCAGGAGATACAGGTTTAATCTCTGGGTTGATAAGATCCTCTGTAGTAGGAAATGGTAACCCACTCCAGGTTTCTTGCCTAGAAAATTTCAGAAGAGCCTGGTAGGTGGGCTATAGTCCATGGGGTCACAAAGAGTCGGACACAACTGAGTGACTGAGCAACTGAGCATGCACACACTTGTCAGTCCTATAATAAACTTATAAGCTATCAGAAGAACACTATGATGAGCTATAATTTTAATACAGGACACATTTTTTAAATATCACAACAAATGGAAATGGTAAAGGGAATGGACGTATGTATCTTTCAGGTTATGTAAAATTTTAATTTTCTGTGTGATTTTTTTTTAAGAAATAACATACTTAATGTTAAAAGTCAAACCACAAACTGGTATCATGTTTATGTTTTTTTTTTTTCATTTGAAGGAAGGTTTATACTTAGTACCATTGCCTAAATAGTCATTCTATTTTGCCTTAGAAATCCTAATACAAGCCGGATCCTTGACCCCCACATGAACTATATATCTGATATTGAAAAAAAACAACTGCTCCATTCCCTCAGTTCTTCTAAATAAGTATCCACCTATAGCCTAATGATACTGTAATTTAGTTTTAACAATTACAAAACAATATAAACCTATTCAATCACAAAGTATTCCCAGATAGTCTCATTTGATCATGCCAATAAATTGTACATTCGTTACTGACATTTTTAAAAGTTATCTGTTAGTCCAAATTAAAACATTTGGAAAGATGTCTTTTCTATCCAAGACAATCTTCCTTTAAACACCGGTGCCCATCTGTGTTGTCACAATTGACACAAGATTACAACACAAAACACTTCTCGGATCACCTCTGCTCTAACATAGGACGCTCAAAAGAATCATCATTTGTTACTGTTTAGTCACTAAGTCATGTCCAACTCTTTTGTGACCCCATGGACTGTAGCCCGACAGGCTCCTATGTCCATGGGATTTCCCAGGCAAGAATAATGGAGTGAGTAGCCACTTCCTTCTCCAGGGGATCTTCTCAAACTAGGGATGGAACTGGGTCTCCTGCTCTGTAGACAGATTCTTTACAGCTGAACCACCAGGGAAGCCCTAGAATCATCAGACTTTAGCTTTAAATATTTTTTTGTGTACTTGTCCCCTTCTTGCTGCTGAAAGAAACAATCATGTAGACAGATGAATATCTATCCTCTATGTTTTGAGGATTACATAAGTTATAATAAAACATATAAATTATAAGTTACAATAAAACAATGTCTTAGCACACTATAAGTGTTCAATAAATGTGAATTGTTAGTATCATCATTAGTAAGTTATTTAGTCCAAATTAAGGCAGGGACACATTAAAAGCAGGAGACTATTGCCAATGTGTCTTATTAGATAAACAGCACATCTGTATCTACCTATATTGGAACTGAATTAAAGAAACACATAATGGCTTTGAGCCACACGTTCCTGACAATGATAAATGGTGTTTCGCTGGTCACATCATGGCCCTATGCAAGGGAGGGGTGGGGGAAGGACAATGGAGGTGGTCCACTGGTGCTCTTACCAAAGTGTATTTAAATTGTTCCTTTCACACCAAATGCATCGCTAGTCATGGCAGACGGAGAACACAAGGAAGAGAACAAAGATACTCAAGTTGCAAAGACAGCATAGTAGCGTCACAGTGACAGCCCAGTCACTGACAGCTCAGGCAGCTGGGACTTTTAGAGGGACTGCAAAAGATGCTATTTAGAGGGAACATCCTGCAAGTGGAACAGGATTTGGTGATTTGGGGGAAGATGGTCTGAGGAGAGAGCCATGCTGGGCTCTCTGAAGGGATGCTAGGCTGGACCAGAACACAGACTAATCCCCTTGCCGTGTCAGCTCTTTGTGAACTAAAAACTGATATTAGAAATTCGCTTTGTTTCCTTTAGTGTATGTTGTACATTCAGTAAAACACATGTGCTATTTTTCAGGATCCAATTTCAGCCAGTTTCCACAAACCCTATGATCTTTTTCAAAAATTCTTCCCTTCAGTTTAAAATTTAATTGCAAAAAACGGAAACAAATGAAGATTAAAATTCTGGTGTACTGAATTGACCGAGCCCAGAATAAAGACATATTTCCAAATGGTATGTGAACAGACTTTTGAAAACTGGGTTACTACATATTGAATGAAAGATCACTTAAGAGCATAAAGTGAAATGAAGTGAAAGTCGCTCAGTCGTGTCTGACTCTGCAGTCTCATGGACTGTAGCCCATGTAATTCTCCAGGCCAGAATACTGGGGTGGATAGCTGTTCCCTTCTCCAGGGGATCTTCCCAATCCAGGGATCAAACCGACGTCTCCTGCATTGCAGGCAGATTCTTTACCAGCTGAGCTACCAGTAAGACACCTGGAAATTCCTGATGACTTAACATATTTTTCTGTTTTGGTTCAAATAGCATTTGCTTTAAACAAGGCTTCCATACCACAGAAAGAGGAAGTTTCCAGCCACAATATTTAATTAGTACCTAATTAGAGCGCCAACATAATAAGCGAGGCAGGTTTGGGCCCCCATGTTTGTACCTGGATATGGGTAAACAGTTTCCAGTGAGTCTTGGCTGTGTGACAGTTCTCAGCTGTCATTGGCACCACAGAGCCCAGGGAAGATGCTGAGGCTCCTTGGCAAGTGTACACTAGCAAACTTCAAAGCAGTTGGAGGAAACCTATCATACCAAGTAAATTACTAAAGCGAAAATATGGGGGTCTGGAAAGGACGGCATATTCACATGTATATGCCTCATATTGAGCCACAGTCACCTGAAGGAGTTCATCAACTCCTTTCACACTTAACTGAGGTACCAGCTCTTCCAAGGGTATCTTCAAGAATACCGTTCACTTAGGTAGAATCAGTACAACTGCCAAAAGCCAAATATCAATCTGATGCAAGTAAAATCCTTGATGAACTGCAATTACCAAATTGACTTGCCTCTAGGGAACAACCCACCTTATCTCAAGTCACTAAGGGAATAACATCACTGTATACCTGGAACTCCCTGGGATTATTCATCTTTTTTTCCTACTAGTAAGCAGCTCTTTTAAAAAGCGAAAACTGGGTGGCTGAACTTCCTGTTCTTTGTTACACACTAACCAAGTCTATGACCTTAGACTAGGCTGTTCACCTTTCTGGACCTTGGTTTCTTCCACCGAAGAAACAGGGGATTAGCTCAGGTGCTTTCTGTGAGCTATCTAAAATGATATGATTTGGTGCTGCGTATTTATATAGCATACTCCTTCTGCAGATTTCAAGATCTCTCAAGAGACTCTCATTAGTATTCTCAATATTGCTGTGAGGCAGGCAGGTGGCAAGGTTTATTATCCCCATTTTTTCATAAAAGAGACAATGAGACATTTTGCTGACACAGCACTCTTGACCAAGTAAAGACTAAAAGTTAGGTGTCCTAGTACTAATCAAGAACTCTGTTAAACCACTTTGTTACTAAACTAAATGGAAGGTCTCTGATGAATAAAATATTCTGTGCTCATGGTGGAGGGGAAACGGAGTTTGATCACCTTGCAGAGATGTAATGGTTTCAAACAATGATTTCCAAATTGTCGCCTGTACAATCTTCCAGGTGTTTTTCTCAGTTCTCACTGACACAGCCCTATGCATATTTTTTCTTCTTGGATATGAATACCAAAATGTGAATGTGCTGAAGTAAGAGGGTGTTAAAGAATGTGTGTAGGCAAAGGAAGAAGGTAGACTGAGGAAGACATCATTGAATTTGCTTGGAAATTTTTCAAAGAATAAATTATATAAGCAATAGGAATATATTATAGAAGTGATAGCTAAATTCAATTATACACATCAATGAAAAGAAAATATCATCCAAGGAATAATGAAAGATCTTTCAATATTAGGATGTATTTCTCAAGAACTATAAAGGGTCCAAGATATCACCCTATTCGCAAGCTACCAAGTTGGCCTGCCATAGTCTCACAGGTGCTGGCAGAAGAAACAATACTATTAGCCCAGAAAAAATGGAAGTTAATTGCAGTAGCTAGAGTATCAATATTTTTACTTAGGTTTCCCAACCCCCAGTTCCCACAGGACGATGCAAAGAGGGTCAGGTGACACCTGAACGTGTAGGAGATTGCCTTAGAGGAGAGAAACCCAGAACCTGGGTTTCCTGAATTATTTATTGTAACGGACAGTAAACATGCCTGCCCTTTGCACCAGAGGGAGACTCTATCTCTGTCTTCCAAGGCTGTTCACTATATAAACATGCCTAGGAAGACTGTTCAGAACACAAGCAGTGAGTGCCTGCAAAAAGTGCAGAGAAAGATCCATGGAGAAAATTTCCCAACAGCATCTAATGGCTTTATTTGACTCTCTGCGTATCTGATATTTTGAGAATTCGTCAATGCTCAAAGCAACTACTGTAGCAATACTGGTGAAGCCCAGGACATTTTCCCAGCTTGAACTCCTATTGGACTCCCTATTTCTGTCTCCATCCTCATAGTTCAACAAGCTGAAAGCAGAAAAATAACTTCTTCGGGACATGACTAGAGATTATCACGCTAAGTGAAGTAAGTCAGAAAGAGGAAAAAAGTACCTTATGACAGCACTTATATTGGAATCTAAATATGACACAAATAAACTTATCTATGAAACAGACACAGACTCACCCACATAGAGAAGAGACTTGTGGTGTCAGGGGGAGAGGTTGAAGAGCGATGGATCAGAAGTTTGTGATTAACAAATGCAAACTGGTATATAGAAAATGGATAAACAACAAGGTCCTACTGTATAACACAGGGATCTATAGTCCATATTCTGTGATAAATCATAATGGAAAAGAATATGAAAAGAATGCATATATATACATATATGTATAACTGGGCCACTTTGCTATACAGCAGTAATTAATACAACATTGTAAATCAACTATACTTCAATTTTTAAAATGTAAAGAAAAATAACTTCTTTGGTTCCCTGCCTTAGCTTTTTCACTTCCTTCCACTTATTAAAGTGTGTGGAAATCCTTCCACCAGTGAGAAAATACAAGTAAAACTGTCCTGAAATGCACTCAAGACCATAGGAACATAAGGCTGAGATTCCAAATCCCTTGTCTTAGTTCTGAGGACCCTGCAAAATCATTTCATAATCACTCAAAGCTCCCTTTGTTTCTCTTGTGCTCTGAACCTCAAGTCCTAGTTAAAGACTTCTTACGACCAAACACCCAGGAAACAAAGAAAATCTCTGGGAGCGCCCAGTCGTAGAAGGAGGCTCACCACCAAACATATGCTCTTGTGTGTGTATTCCCCCAAAGCTCCTGGCAGCACTGAGAAGCTGTCTCAGTGACGGGTGAACACGTCCACTCCACAGTCAGTTGGCGGTCATCAGATCCCAGAAGTGCTGGTTGTTAGCTATGGAACCTCATGCGCACTGCTTATTCAAGCTTTCTGTGTCTCAGATTTCCATCTGTAACACAAGCCTGATAATACTTGCTTCTCAGAGTTAGAAGGAAGATGAAATTAATCCATATATTTAAAACACTGCCTAGCACCTAGGCATTTGATAACGGTTTGCTGATGAACAAACTTTCCTAGCTAACTTGGGGCCCATAGTACCAAACTGCTGATGTGAACAACATCATTGCTAAAGTATTGATTGACATTAACGGAAAGAGGTAGATACTGAAAGGACTTTTTTGTTTTTGGAAACTCCCCATCATTTCTTTTGATCTTATAAACTGGGCTGCTGGGTGGAGAGGGGACAATGCAAAATTACTCACCCATTAAAAAAGAAAACTACTTCAGAAATTTTGCTGTGTTAGATATATCCCACTCACTATTAAAATAAACATTTTCTTGTGTGCTCTATATTTAGCATCAAACTGCTAATTTTGTGTTTGAAAAGTACAGAATTATGATTGGTGAACTATGACCTTCCCCTCTGTACAGAGAAAGTTTGATTTCTTGTAAATGTGAATTGTTATTTTAAGGGGAAATGTGAAGGTCTTAAAAGTGGAGATTTTGCATTCCATACAAACAAATATAGAACAAGAAGAAGTAAATAAATGGCAATGACATTTTTAACATGACATTTTAGAACATTTAAAGGGACCACAAGAACAATAAGTGCATCTTGTGTGCAAACGTCTTTGAAGTTCTAATCTCAGTTCATGCCACTAAATCATCAAGGAAGGTTATTTTTAACTTGTTATGTAAAGGCTGGGGGAAAAAAAAATCAAGAAGCGCTCTCTGAATATGAAACGTCAAACAGAAAGAGGTTTTTGTTCATTTAGTGCACTAAGGTGATATATAACTTGGATCAGAGGCAATTCATTTTTCCCCAAATTTTTCAAAATAGCATGAAGAGATTTACAGAATGGAAGCAAAAAATTTTGTTCAACATTTTCTTTGAGATACTTGGTAAGCGGAATAGGTGGTTCAGTGGTAAAAAAATCTGCCTGCCAATGCAAGAGACACAGGTTCAATCCCTGGGTCAGGAAGATCCCCTGGAGTAGTTAATGGCAACGCACTCCAGTATTCTTACTTGGAAAATTCCATGGACAGAGGAGCCTGGCGGGTTATGGTCCATGAGGTCACAAAGAGTTGGACGTGAGTGGGTGTGCGCGCACACACACACACACACACACACACACACAAGCCACAGGACAGATTTAACCAATTAGCAAAATACCATCCCTTGAAACTAGATGTGAACCAAATTATGAGGACCCTCTGGGAAGAACACCAGCATCCCTGGAGTTCCCTCCAGAGAAGAGCTTTAATACCCATCAGAGAAAAGACTCTGCAATTCTAGAAACAGCCTATCAGCTTGCTCCTTAGGAAAAAGTCTTCCTCCTCTCTCTGTTCCCTAATCTCCTCTTTTTTCTTTCATTCTCCTCCCACCTCTCTCAAGTACACATGCAGTTCATCACCTTTCTTAATCTAGTCTCTTTCTCAAAAATTAAAATCTCCAAGGTATTTTTCCTCCACCTAAAATTAGTGATAATATGTATAATGGGTAATTTTCTTAGCATAATGAATTTTGTCAAATCATTGGGTACCATTTTAACTTGTAAACATCCCTTTACTTGAGTTGGTGTGAGAGTCATTCATCCATCAGCTTTCAACCAAGACAGTGAATTGGCCTTTTTAGTATACTGTCCACCTTCCTTTAATCATGTCTTGAAAATTTTATTTTGAACATGGGAAACATAAAGGGTGACATCTCTTCAGTTGGGGAGAGAATGGAAAGATCCAAATTTCTCTCACACTTTAATGTGGGTGAGCCATGATCTACTTGTTAAAATTCTTGGATTGCTAATAAAAGTCATAATATACCAAATGGTGGTAATTTGGATGAAACAAGCATATCAATCATTGAAGAATGGGCTCATGGCTCTTTATCTGGGCAGAATCATTAAGTAGAATTTATGATATATAATGTATACTATTAAGCAGCTTCCATTAAACTTGCCTGCCAAACTCATTCTATGTAGAGGGATGTTTCTAAAAACAAGCTGTATGCAAGAGCGCCACCTATAGTTAAACTTCCACATTTACTTTACAATGCTAAAACCCCAGAAATTTACAAGGTTTGGGAGCAGAAATTTTAAAGAAAAAAAAAAAAATAACAAGGAAATGATATGTTTAGTTTAAGGTGTAAGTCCAAATCACCTCAAAAAAGGAAACTGAACAAAATTATTTGAATAAAAAATATAAATATTATAAAACACAACTTTTCCTATTTAGGAAAAAGTGCTCTTATTTTGCAGATAAGACCACGGGAATACCTTTTCTTCTAACTTAAATAAATAATAATTTAAATGAAACCATTACACTTTTCTATTCTTTAAACATTTTTCTGTTTTGCTTTTTGTTAACTGTACTTTTAGCAATCTGCCTTGGTGAAACCTGAAAACAATTACCTTTTAAAATACAAATAAATTTCTTTCTGATGTTTAATTCTTTTAGGAAACACACTGCCCAAATACTTTACCTCAGCATAAATATAAGATAAATGAAAAATCCTAAAGAAATAGTGACTGGTACTACTGCTGTGAAATGTCCTTTAGGAGTTGATAGCCACAGAAATTTAGTCTTAATACTTGTTCCTTTGACCTAAAAGCTAATTATGAGGGAGTTGAGCCAAAAAGTAAGATGAATAAAAAGACATTTCATTGGTATTACAGAGACAGTTGCCAGAAAGAGCTTGCAAATCATGAATCTACGCAGAGATGAAAAGTTGAGTCTAAATTATTATTAGACTAGGTCCTTAAATCAATGAAGAGCAAAAAATGATTACAGTGGACCTTTAATTTTCAACTATAAAAAGTCAACATGGTGGCTTGTTCAACAGTGTTTTACTGCAGGCCGTTAAGACAGCCTTTAGCTTTTTCATTTCCAAACAGAGTATATTATTTTTAAGCCCAAGTTACAATCAAGTCATGGCTGCAGATCACATCCGAGGCTGCTCACCTCTCTGACCAACAGCTTTCACAAGAAATAAGACAGGGGAGGAGAGTGCCCCAGAGGTACTTCTCATTATCTCACACTTGGGCCCCTTTGCTTTTCCGAGGCCCATTGTTTCATTTTGGTAAGGATGGATTTTTAAGTAGATTCAGTGCTCATCAAGGCAGGTGCCAAAGGGAGAGCACTGCACAGCGCGGCCCTCTGTTTGCAGAGCCAGAGGAGCCGGGACCGCAGGAGCTTTCCCACAATGCCCTGCGACGGTGCTTCATCTCGGCCCTGGGAGGCCCACTTCTCTGGATGAGAGGATAATTCACTCGCTATAGCCCATTCAATCTTCAGCCTCTCGGCTGACGCTGCCAACAGAAGTGCCAATTAATGCCAATTACAATGGTGACTTTTCTGATATGGGCACCTACTCATATAGGCCATCAAACAGCCATCATCTATTAATGACTGTCAGTCATTACCAAGATGGGCCAAGTTTGAACTAGTGACCTAGAGGAGAACTGCTCTTTATCCTACTTCCAACTCCCTGAACCGTCCAATTCCCCTCCCCCTTTCTGGCCAATGTTCTTAATTATAGTTTTGTACCTGAATAATGAATGTGCTACATTTTGACAGTGACAATTGCTGAAACCCTGACAGCCGAAGTACAGCCACCGACTGCCATTTAGCAAGCCTTGGCACAGCCTTCAGGCCAGGGAGGTCCAGCACAAGCCTTCAGGGGGCACCACTATTTCCTTTGTCATTCAATCCAGTGTATTTTTAAATTTTTTTAAAATTTTATTTGTCTCTATTACTCCTTAGAAATGAAAAGAGTCTTTGTATGCAGATAAATGTGTCATGGACTCCTATGCAGATTCCACTTTAGGGATTCCACTTTAGGGCTTTCTTATCTGCTCATTATTTCATGGAAACTTTTGAGACAAAAATTTCCCCATACAATTAAAGAAGCTGCAAATTAACCTGGAACTGCACCCTTCTGACTCAAAAGGGGAAAGCAACTTAAGCACAACAAACATTCTAAATGATAGAAAAGCTTCAGGTTTCTTTTGTAAAATACACATCTGAAACTTTGCCTCCCTGAATAGGGTTTTAACCCAATTTAGTATGCAACCCCTCAAAGGTCAGTTGCCATCTGCTGTCTGACTGGAGTCTTAACATGTTTTCAGAAACTCTGAGACTCACTTCACTTAACTCCCAGAACGCTCTGTAGCCTGTAACAGTCAGGAATATCTATCATAAATTTGGATTATTTCTAGACCTTGGGAAAAAACTTTTAAGAGAAATAAATTGTTATGCAGCCCTTCATTCTACCTTCCAGGGAGCCCAAATAAGTCTCAGCCCTGCATTCTTCACATGTCAAAAGAACAAAACAAATCACCAAATGGTAGAGTGTACCCTGCTTCCAGCTCTTTCCTCTTTCTCTGAAAGTGGCACCAAAAGACAGTTTGCGAAATAACATTCTGGACTTTCACTTAACTTCTCTACACTCCTGGTATGTTTGGGGAAATATTTTTTAAAAATGGTAATTCCTTTCTATAATGTCTAATTTTGACATATCCATTTAGTAATCTGTCCTATTCACCTAGGGAGGTGGTGGGGGTGGCAAATTTAAGGTTAAAACTCAAACCCACCCCAACAACCTACTCCAGATATTGCTGCTGCTGCTGCTAAGTCACGTCAGTCGTGTCCAACTCTGTGCGACCCCATACGGCAGCCCACCAGGCTCCCCCGTCCCTGGGATTCTCCAGGCAAGAACACTGGAGTGGGTTGCCATTTCCTTCTCCAATGCATGAAAGTGAAAAGTAAAAAGTGAAAGTGAAGTCGCTCAGTCGTGTCCGACTCTTAGCGGCCCCATGGACTGTAGCCTACCAGGCTCCTCCGTACATGGGATTAGCAGGCAAGAGTACTGGAGTGGGGTGCCATTGCCTTCTCCCACTCCAGATATTACATACACCCAGTTCCATATAATTGGCAATCTGAACAGGAAATACAGTTAGCATCATTTGCAGACAAGGAAAAGGAGACTTGGGGAGGACAAGGCAAACTGTCCCAAAGATACCACAGCCTGGCTGGAAGAACCAGAATGCTGGCTCCATAGAATGTGATTGTTCAACTGTGCCATGTAACTTTATCCTGTGGAGATTTATTTGAGAAGTAGGTCAGGGCTCCCTAGGCCAATTCAGTTTGCTCTACACAACTGTCAGACAGCCTGTGAGATTTTAAGTCACTCCAAGTTACTTTAGACCAACCCAGCGAGGCAGCATCTTGGACTAAATAAATGTGGCAGAAAACACTCTGGTTTCGATTTTTGCTCAGTGATGTTCAACCCATTAGGAAAGCCATTAGGAAAAAAGAGTGGGAGGTGAGAATTGCAGAAGACATTTTTTGTTTGTTGTTTGTTTTCTGTTAATGCTCCAAGAATGTTAATCCCAGGAGATTGGAGACAAGAAAATAAAGAAGGATTTAATCCTTGCAATGCATATTGTTACCCCCATTTGATGGTTGGATAAACTGAGACTCCATAAGATTTAGCAAGCTGTCCTAATGCACCAAGCTCAAGCTAGCATCTCATCCCGCTAAGGCCAGAAGATCTCTTCAACTAGATCTCTGGTCTCATAGCTTTCTGGATTTGCTCATTTTAGGTGGAAAAGAGTCCCAGGAGGATATTTCTAGATAGACTAAGGAGTCTGCTCTTGCCTCAAGGGAATAACAGGTGGATGAGTATATGGAAAAAAATATTTTTGAAAGTATCAACTTCAAGAGAAAATATTTAAAATATTATGAGACAATGCTTTCTAGGGGTAGCGTATTTTAAATGACAGATTGTTCCAACTTCAAGAGAAGATTGGGGAAGAAAATAAGACCAGTGTACACAACAGACTGTGGAAGTCTAGAAAATAGATATAAGCCATCTCTTCCTATCTTTAGCCTGCCTCTCAAAACAGTAACTACGTTTAGCTTGTCTGAAATACAGAAGAAAGTTCCCTCAAAGACACACTGCTAAGTCACTTCAGTCGTGTCCAACTCTGTGTGACCCCATAGATGGCAGCCCACCAGGCTCCCCCATGCCTGGGATTCTCCAGACAAGAACACTGGAATGGGTTGCCATTTCCTTCTCCAATGCAGGAAAGTGAAAAGTGAAAGTGAAGTCACTCAGTTATGTCCGACTCTTCACGACCCCATGGACTGCACCCCACCAGGCTCCTCCATCCATGGGATTTTCCAGGCAAGAGTACTGGAGTGGGGTGCCATCGCCTTTTCCGCAAAGACACACTAGTAACTGCTTTTTGAAAAACATGTTGAGCTGTTCCTCCTATCATGCTATACCAAACACAATATTTCCTTTACATCAAATCTAATAAGGCTCAACAATCCCCTCAAGTATTGCATTAAAAATATAAAATATTAGAAATAATCCTGGAGATAGATTTTTTCCTTAAGACTAAAATTTTAACCCTTGATGTAATGGATCTTCAAAGGCACAGAACCATAGCCAAGTGAGGCCATTCTGGACCAAACACAAGAATTTTAGCCTGGAAGAGAAGTAATTTCAAGGTCACAGTGAGGAAACATCTAGGATCCAGGGATCATAAATATTACAGGGGTTGAAATGCAAAGTCATGAAAGAATAAAGGAAATAATAAAATGTTTGTGACTTCAGGAAATCTGACTCGGAGGAAATGTGTCACACCCCGAGGAATTCACTAATAGAAAATCCACTACCGAAAAGGAGGCATTATTTGCTGGTACAGCTGAAACTAAATAGCTTATGATTCTGCAGAAGACTTCTGTGGGGCAGAATGTCAAGAATTTCTGCAATATTCTACAGAAACAACTGAGGGTATCTTTAAAAAGGACAAAATTTTCAATGCGCCGCTCTTGAAGACAGGCAGGAAAATAAATACAAGAAGCAAGGAAAAACAGAAAGATGGGATTTTTAAGTTCTTAGTGAAAAGATAGGAACATCAAGATGGAAAAAAAAAGATGAAATAAGCTATTAAACAAACTAGTTTAAATTTAGGACAAAGATTAAAAGATAAAGGTTGAGCTGTGTGCCCTTCTCTGTTTTTATTCACAGGAACTAGCAATTCTTCATCTTTTAAGACCTTGAAGCTCTTCCCAGACATCCAAATCTTAGATGACAGCATTTTTCGCCTTTACCTACAGTTTCCTTCCTCAATTTAACTATAGTTCCCTGTGTCTTACTCCATTTGGAATGCCACCATTCCAACTTTTAAACAGTTTGTATGCAAGATGTTGTTTTATGTAAAGAAGGGAAAAGATTGACAAATCTAAACCAAACAGGGAAGAATTATAAATATTTTGCTTCACTAATGCAGCTTTCTCCATATGCCTCATATAAAATATTTCCAATTAAGCTCCACTTCTGCAGAAAGCTTACCAACAAAATAAGTCTCTATTAGTATATAACATGTGTAAATGTAATTAGCTTTTTTAAAAGAAACAATTGGAATACGATGTTTATGACAAGGAACTGAGTTTTTTCTTTTTTCTTTTTGCAAATGAAATCTGAAACTGCGCAAGCTATTGACAGACTGATGGCTGGGTCGGTTGCCAGAAGCTGGTTAGGAAAGTCGGTATGAAGGTCACTAATTTCATTCTGTTTTATTTCAACAGGACCTTGAAACAAAGAACACAGCCTTAAATAGATGGTGAGGAGGGATGGGTGATTAAGCCAGTACTTCACTATTGGTTCTGTGTGACTTTTAAAAATCAGGAGGTAGTATTTTACCATGAGGAAGGTTCTAAATTTTATCAAAAAGTAAGATGATTGAGAATGGGATAAGAAAATGATATTTGTAGCAGCATCTAATCATGTAAAAATGATTTTCATTTTTATAATGTGCCTTGCATTTTCCTTTCTATATGCCCAGATTATGATCATTTAGAGCCTATCAGCTGGTTGTTTATTTTTTAAGTAGATGTCTGGGTTTTGTAGTTTCTATGCAGACCTCAGATACAGTCTTTTGTTTTGTCAACTTCATTTTTCTTATTAATAATAGAATCACAGTAAGGCAGTTCATTTCTCCTACAGTGATCACTCATAAATTATTCTTTTAATAAATTTAACTTGCTTAAAGAAGAGGGAAAATATCATACTCAATGTCAGTAACAACTAAATATATTTGTTTTGTTTTTATCTTTTATTAGAATAAGGAACTCACTCTACATGACCTGAACTGTACGGTACACACAATAGAACTGTAGGTTGAAGAAATTCTCTTAAAATCTTATGACAAAACCCTAGATAGTATAGTTCCACTAAAAATGTGCACTTTTAACTGTGAGTTAAAATATACTTTATGTTGTACACACACATGCACAGAAGGACTGAAGGGATAAAGCTAGTAAACACTACAAAAAGTAATTAACTGAAAAAATTAATTAGTTAAAAAAAATCAAAAGAAATTCTAAATTGTTCTACTGAGTAGACCCAAAGTCAACAGATAAGTCAAGAACGAGGCAAAAATATCCAACAGGGCCTCCAAATCACCATTATCGCAATTTGACATGGGTTTTTGTTACTTGAGTCAGCACTAGACCTGGCCAGTGTCTGAATCCATCCCCCACCACTATGGGATGCGGACCAGGCCCAACCTTTCAGAGGTAGTATGGTCAAGTCAGGCTCTAGAAATAGGGTCCACTGAGTATCTATCTGCCTCAGGACAAAAAAAAAGAGAGTACATTTGTTTTCCCTTCAGCTACAAAAACTCATTAAACAACACCTTCCAAAGGACAGCATCACCTAGTGCCTGTGTGTGTGCTCATTTGCTTAGTCGTATCTGACACTTTGCGACCACATGGACTGTAGCCCACCAGACTCCTCTGTCCATGGAATTTTCTCAGTAAGAATACTGGAGTAAGTTGCCATGCCCATCTCTAGGGGCTCTTCCTAACTCAGAGATCAAACCTGCATCTCCTGTGTCTCCTGCATTGCAAGCAGATTCTTTCCACTGAGCCCCTGGGAAAGCCTGCAGCACTTAGTGCTATGGACCAAATGTGTGTGTCCCCTCAACATTCACATGCAGAAACCCTAATCCACAACTTAATGGAATTTGGAGATGGGCTCTCATGATGGGACTACTACCCTTTTAAGAAGAGACAGAGAAAGCTTACTCTTTTTCTCTCTCTCTGTCATGTGTGGACACAGTAAGAAGTGGTTGCTTGCAAGCCAGGAAGAGAGCCCTCACTTGAAGTTGATCATTCTGGCTCCCTGATCTCAGATTTCCAGCCTTCAGGCCTATGGAAAATAAATATTTGTTGTTTAAGTCATCCAGTCCATGGCTTTCTTGTTCCAGTATTCTAACTGACTAAGATACCCAACTGGATACACCACTGATGGGCTAATTCCTCATGTATCCACAGTATCCCCCTCTACCAAAGATTTTTCAAAGCCTAACTGAAACCTCCGTCCTCACAGCTCCTAGGGCTATGTGGCTTCTGCTATCCCTGGGGCTGAAAGTGTAGAATCACAGTCCCCCCTTCCCCTCACTAGGTCTATTGCTGCCTTGCTCTGAGTTGTCCCAAGACTACAATTCCTCACAGTGGTACCTTGCAGCAGTTCCTCTGAAACAACTCTACCTTCCTTCTGTGTAGCTAGCAGACCTGAAGGGCTTTTAACCTTGCCATGTGAGAGAGGTAACTGTATTTCTGCAGTGTTTGCTTTTTATGCTGATTCTAGTGAAGTCTCATGCTTTCTTAGCTCCCTGTTTGTCCTCTTTTATTGTGGCTCAGATGGTAAAAGCGTCTGCCTACAATGCGGAAGACCCAGGTTCGATCCCTAGGTCGGGAAGATCACCTGGAGAAGAAATGCAACCCACTCCAGTACTCTTGCCTGGAAAATCCCATGGAGGGAGGAGCCTGGTGGGCTACAGTCCATAGGGTCACAAAGAGATGGACACGACTAAGCAACTTCACTTTCACTGTCTTTTCACTTTCATCTTGATTTACCTCAAGAAGCCAGAATCCTTATAGCCCAACCAATGGGGTTCACTGCCTCAAGACCTGTATGTGAAAAATCCACACTCTTCCTTCTTCTGGCTCTTAACTTCTTCAGCTATGACATTTGCCAACCCACTTTCAATAAGGACAAGCCCCTCCACATGCTATCCATGGAGTGCAGGTTCCTTAGGCTTTCTCCTCCAGACCCTTAAACTTTCCTCACTCTCAAACTACATTTTTATATGACCCCAGAGCTCCCAGTCAGCAAACCCCTCGATCTTCTAACATGAGAAACAGACACACACTTTGATCATGTAGACTTCATAGCTTTCGAATACACAAGATAATTTCTCTTCTTTCTTTCCAATGCTAACTTAATTATCAGATTGCACACTTTTACATAGAAATTGTAATCAGTTAATTATCCAAAATGTCCTTATTTGTAACAATGGGGAGAAAAATCATTAAAAATTTTAAAGGAACCCAGTTCTAAACAGTTTATAAACTATTTGGAAACTTAGACACACACAGCACTAACTACGTTAGTGACTAGAATCTATAATCAGTGTTGATAACCTCTTAAACTTGGTTGCTTATTAACTTCACAAAAGAATATTACATGAAGAACTGCATCTTTGTGATTTTCACATACAAAGCATTAGCTTACATATCTTGCTTTTCAGAATTTCTGATTAAATGTTTTAATTTAAATGGAAAATAATATTTAATGTAATATCTAGCCTAAAATGTCCCTGAAGCTTCAATTGCAAACAATCATAATAAAGAATGTTCTTGTTTAATCTACAAAATAAGTACATTTGATTTTAATTACTTGGCTAATGACTAAGCAACTACATCAGGCACATCCCTTCCAAGAGATAATGAAAGACACAGAGGAGCAAACAATATTCCTGCGAACAGACCATCACATTCTGACTCCGAGGATGGCTCCACTAATGAAAATCTGTCTTTGCAAATGACTCATCTTCTGAAGACGGCTCTGAAGATGTTGGAAATCAGAATGATGCATGTGAAAATGAAATTAATCAATATGAAGATGGGGAACAGCAGTCTATCACAGAGGGGCTGTTTGATAATAATGAAATTGAGGAAACAGTCAGTGGTAGAGAAGCGAATGAAAGCACAGGAAATGTCAATGATAATAATGAATAAGTAACTAATTCTTGAAATTCAAGAGGAAGAGTTAGCAAACAAAGACAAACTATCACCCAGAAGAATAACAAAGGCAGAAACTACAATTTTCTGAAATTCTAAAGATGTATAAACACTAATATGGTAATAAATTTAACAGAAAGGAGGATCTAAAATTTTCAGAACTTTACAGCAATAGTAAAGCTACAAGTTTTGCTGTCTAGTTTGGTCAGAGCGATGAAGCATAAAAGGGTAGAAGTGGAAGAGAAGACTAGAAAGTTCTACTGGACCTCCAGAAGGCTTTTGGAAGTGTCGTGTGAATCTTCTTTTTTGCTTGACTTTGCCTGTTTTCTAATCACACTGTTTTAAGTCCACAGTCCTAATCAAGTCCACTTTGTCACAACAATAGGACTCAGTCTCTATTTTCAGCTGTTCTAGGTTCAGTCTTTAAGGAGTGTATTTTTCATGTCTCAGTTTCATACTGTTCATCAATTTCACTTCCCTCAAAAATGCTGTTATTTGCATTAATAGTATCAATGGTGAACCTCACACATCCATAGAGTGGCACCTGGAGAAACTGTGACTACTTGTGTCTCTAAAGGGCAAATTCCTTCTGCTCTGTTTTGAATGCTCTCTGGAAGTATCTTTGCACATGTGCATGCTAATTCACTGCAGTCATGTCCACCTCTTTGCGACCCTGTGGACCGTAGCCCAGCAGGCTCCTCTGTCCCTGGGAGTCTCCAGGCAAGAACATGGAGTGGGTTGCCATGAAGAATCTTTGCTACTGTGCACGTAATCAGTTTTTTATACCATAAGTATTCCCCCTTCTCACTATCAAACTCCCCAAAATCATTTAAAACTAAGGCTGAGTTTAGGCAGTAGAGCTATTGTTTAACTCAGTCAAGTCCTCTAAATATTAGGTACAGTTGCAAATAGTTCATATGTGTTAGTTATTTCCAGATTTCACATAAACCTTAAGTTTCTCTCTGTTTATTCCAGATTTCATATAAACTTTTAAGTTTCTCTTTGTATATTTGTTCTGGATTTTTTTTTACCAACTCAGCATATTACATTTGGATGTTATTTCTTCTTGTCTTATAACTTGCCAGCAATGTTTTCCTCAAACTGGACCTTAATCAACTTAAATCCTGGCATTTAATCAAATGTTGAAAATTAAGGGAATTACTTTGAAAACTAAGCCTGAAATCTACATACAAATTGTATGTATAGCTCAGAAAAATGTTTTGCTCCATCTCTATCCAATTTAACAAATCAGCAAATCAAAAGGATTCTGGACTATTAGAAAAAATATATTATTACTTTATCTAAATCGACATACTCTCCTGACATGCAAGAGACACTTGACACATTAAGAAATAAATGGATCAGTATGTAATTTGTCCAAGTTTATTGTGTCACATAAAAGACAAGAGATGAGAGAATTTTAAGGATAAAATAGTAAACACTGTCAAATACGCTGAAGAGGTCAGAAATGATGAGACTAAGAAAAAGCCAGTGGGTTTGGAAGTCATTCATAATGATGAGTGATCTTTGTGAAAGTAGAGATAGTTTCTGCTTTTTATTCCCCACCCCCAAAAATTTCAGGGGGAACTGAAGATTGATAAGTATATTGATCTGAAAAATTTTAGAAAAATATGAAATCCAGCACTTTGAAAATTATAAAGGAGAAAATACCAGCAGAGCAAAGCACACACATGGGAACATCTCAATGTTTTTGGATCAGAGTAAGTCCAGTACAAGGATGAAATAGATGTGAGTATACCTTGGTCATGTAGTCCTTAGTAACACATTTCTGTGCTTCTTGAGAGCTGACATTGCAATGCGATGAAATTGAAATGCAATGAAATAAAAGTAAGCAACATGACAAATTTAACATGCATGTTAATTTCAACTTCTCAAGCCACCACAAAAATGATGGTAAAAAAATTTTAATGTAAAAATGCAGTGTAAAAGATAATGGGAAAGGAGAAAAACTTGACAAAGTATGTCCACAAATTTGGGAATAATAGAAAATTAATTGTGACAATGTGATTCTATTACACACATGTTTTGGCAAAACTTAAAGTCTGACAGATGAATATGCGTTTATCCTTAGCTTAAAACTTCCTTAATTTTGCTGTTTGGGGAGACACTGCTTTGGGAAAGATCTCTAGTGTTCTACTTACTTGCTGCAAGTAATAAATCCTTCCTTCTGCTTAAAAAAAAAATGGTCTGATAAAACCAGTAATAGTGAGGATAAAAAATAAAAATACTTATTCTGCTGTTGGAAGTGAAAACTGATCCAACAACTAATTTAAATAATATTTAAAATAAAAATTACTTAAATTTAGTGGTCCAACAACTAATTTAACCACTAACTAAAGTTGAAAATATTCATGTGTGCTGTGTCATTCAGTCATGTCTGACTCTTTGTTACCCCATAAACTGTATCCCACCAGGCTCCTCTGTCCATGGAATTTTCCAGGCAAGAATACTGGAGTGGGTTGCCATTTTCTTCTCCAGGGGATCTTACCAACTCAGGGATCAAACCTGGTCTCCTGCATTGCTGGCAGGTTCTTTACCACTGTGCCACCTGGTGTTCATACAAACAAAAACTAGAAATTATATATATATTAATATATCTATCCAGAGAATTCTCACATGTGTACAAGGAGACATACATAAATATGTCCTTCACACAATGTGACACAGCAAAATCATCTATGTCAGGAGTTGGGAAGTGGAAGGGAAACTAAGAGAGTGATAATATATTACAAAGTAGGGTTAAGGAATAACTGCTATGAACGGAACAATAAGCAAAAGTATAACTATTTTGATAGAAATATAAAGAGAAATTGGAAAATGGAACATATTCCTATGTCCTGGAGAAACTTAGTTGATTATATTTTTAATTACACAACAAGAAATATCAGTCTACTCATAATAGTTTTGGATGCGGAGGCTACCACTAGATGAAACTGTTGAAAATTTTTAAGTAAGTCCTGTTTGGGGAAAAGGAGTTGAGATGGGAATGGGGGAAAGGGTGAGGAAGAGGGTGGAAAACAGTTGTACCACAGGCAAGTATTACTTTAATTCAACTTTTTAAAATATATCAGAAGCGTTATTTAAAAATAAGAACTTAAAACACTGCAATTGGGTTTGGGATTTAGATCGTTTGCCAGATCTTGTATATCATTTCTATGAAGTTCTGAAAGTATACACCAAGTAGAAGTCTATAAAAAGTTGAATATCAAAAACTGAAAGAGAAGTGAAAAAGTGGGAACCGCAAGTGTGGGCAATTCTTTCTCAAGACATTTGAAGGCAAGGCAGAGGAGAGGGTTAAGTCTGTGTCCAGAGGATCAGGTGAGGACTTTAGGAGAACAGGTGAGTATTGAGTGTGTATAGAGAAGGATTGTTATTGTTGTTCAGTCGCTCAGTCGTGTCCGACTCTTTGCGACCCCATGGACTGCAGTATGCCAGGCTTCCCTGTCTTTCACTATCTCCCACAGTTTGCTCAAATTCATGTCCATTGAATCAATGATGCCATCCAACCATCTCATCCTTTGTCACTCACTTTTCCTGCCTTCAATCTTTCCCATCTGTACATGACTACTGGAAAAACTATATCTTTAACTAAACGGACTTTTGTTGGCAAAGTAATGTCTCTGCTTTTCAATATGCTGTTTGTTTAGGTTTAGGGTTGTCATAGTTTTTCTTCCAAGGAGCAAGCGTCTTTTAATTTCATGGCTTTAATAAATGTCCACAGTGATTTTGGAGCCCAAGAAAATAAATTCTGTCAACTGTTTCCATTTTTCCCCATCTATTTGCCATGATGTGATGGGACCGAGTGTCATGAGCTTAGTTTTTTGAATGTTGAGTTTTAAGCCAGTGTATTCACTCTGCTCTTTCACCTTCTTCAAGAGGCTCCTTAGTTCCTCTTCACTTTCTGCCATTAGGGTGGCATCATCTGCATATCTGAGGTTATTGATATTTTCCCAGCAATCTTGATTCCAGGCTGATGGAAAGAGTTAAACAGAAACAAATATCAAGGATACAAGGGAGTGTTGGAACAGCTGATGAAGCACTTTCTCTGCACCGTCCCTGTATTGGCAGTGGGTATTCGGAGTGTATTAGACCCTCCCTGCCTTTGAGGAACCCATAGGCTGAGAGAAGAAACAGATAAGACAATTCCATACAAGGTGTTACAGGAGCATGGAGGGGGTTAGGACTGTCAAGAAGAGTTTTTAAAGCTTCACAAAGGAAGTTTAACCAGTGTAGAAAAGTGAGTGAAAATTCCCGGCAAAATAAACAGCAAGCTGTACACTTAAAATGGTTAAGATAGCAAATTTTATGTTATTTTTATTTGATCACAATAGAAAGAAAGAAAGAAGGAAAACAACAAGAAAACACTCATTGGTGTGGAAAAATGTATTGTAATATTTGGGAATGTGTTTAACAGAAAATAATCCATGTGGGTAAATGTTGGAAAATGGACTGAAAAGATAAATTAGGTTCATCTGCTAAGAGATCTTATATATTGTACTAATGAGCTTAAAATATATCGTTCATCCATTCATTCTTGAAACATTCTGAGAAGGTACATTTTCACTTTCCATTTTATTCACCTTTGTATTATTTTAATACTTATATTCATCATGAAGTGTTTGTTTAATAAAAGAGTTTAAAGAAAAATAAAATGAAAACCATTTATTGAACACCAGGCATTGGGGAAAAATAACATAAACGAAATAAAATCTGTACTTTCCAGAAATAGACAATATGAAGAAAATATAGGCAGCACCAAATGACCTGCTATAGCCAGTGAAATTGTGTAAGTGGAAATGACATGTAACATGTGCCACAGGCAAACAATTACTTGCTGGAGTGCTTTATTGTCCAGCTTACTTGGAGGAGGAAATGGCAACCCACTCCAGTATTCTTGCCAGGAAAATCCCATGGACAGAGGAGCCTGCTAGGCTACAGTCCTTGGGGTGGCGAATAGTCAGACATAATTGAGTACACACACCTACTTTTTCCCTGCCATAGAAGCCATGGGAAAATATTTAAATAGGGAAGAGTTGGACTATCAAAGCATTCTGGAATGTTATGCCAGTTCTTTAAAGACAGAATACATTGTGTGAGAAAGAAACCATGGTGGAATGAGCCACAGAGATTTAGGCTTCGTTATTCCAGCGTAACATAACTTATCCTGGCTGATGCATTGGACAATGTCCAAGTCTCAGAAGTAATTGTCCAGTAATGCTGACATCAAGCTTGTTAAATTCTTCTTTGGTTTTCACCAGTCACGATACTCTGAATTTTGGGTAAACAAAAATTAGAAATAGTATTTGTTTAATATATAAACCCTCACTTAATTCACATGGGAGCTTATTTTTTTCAGATGTGCCGACTTACAAATATTGCCAGAATGGACACTATTCTAAGGTAATCCAGGGAACACTCACCTTAACACCACCACAATCCTTAAACTTCCTTCTAACCTTATTCTTCACAACTCCTCATCACAAATCCTATGCTCCAAGAAACTAAACAAGCAGATTTTTCCCTTATGCAATTTCCAGCCTCTAATTTCTTAACATACATTATGCTCTCTATCTGGAATATCTTTTACCCACCATCTTCTAATACCCACATCCAGTATGTGTGTATGAAATATATTTCATACATTTCATAAGTATGCAAATACAGTCACATACACAATCACACAGCTATAATATACAAAAAGTAATCTTTCCAACTGGTGAAAGGAAAGGAAATGAACTAAATTTTATTGAATGCCTTAACTACATGCTTGGCATTGTTTGTTGTACACCATTTGTCCATGGACTCACAGAGTACTTCATCTGCTTCTCTCTTGTGATATCCAAAACTGTATACCTTATCATGCTGTGTGTGTGTTTGTGTGTATCTTTACTACCTTTAAGGAAAAAATCAGTATCATTTTCAGAGTCCAGCTTGGGGTCTGACATGTAGTAGACTTTCAATAATTTTTTTTAATGAAAAAAATCTCCTGAATGCCTTCAACATATATTTATAATCAAAGTAGTTGTAAAGGAAAACATATAATTAGAAATGAACAGTTTGCTTATACTATTATGCCTGATTTCCTAGCCTACATTCCAATGCCAAGCTACAGGATCGATTTAAAATGTCATCCTGTCTGAAAAGAGTGACAAGGAGCTGTGATTCGCTGAAGGGACCTTCCTTGTTAAGGCATTTAAGGCTTTGATCTGAGATACCTATCTCATGAACATAAGTACTTCACTCCTACAGTCAGTAAGACTGACTGCAACTGCAACTACCGACCAATCAGAAAACAGGAGTAAAATTGTGGGAGGAAGCCCAGAGAAACAGTAAAACAGATTTAGGCTTCACAGGACGCTAATTAATCATTTTGGCTAGAAAGCCCCTCTCCCTATGGAGCTTAATGACTTCCAAGGAAGGTTTGGATGAAATATTTCACCAGATGGATCCAGTACCTACATTAAGACTCTGCCACCCACATCCTTATGTATTCATTTATCTCTCCATAAAATATTTGAGACTGTGCTAACAATGGACTAAAGAAAATGCTATATGACAAGTCACCTTTGATTTTTCATAGGTAAGTGTAAGCTAAAATGGAGATTCATAATTAAAATTATGTCACAAAAACCTAACATTTCAATTTTATGCTTTTGAATTAATGTACCAGGGTGGCATAATGATGGTGTCATGCTAATTCTGCAAAAAAATCAGAGCCTGTTTTGCACTGAATTATTCACATGTAAAGAAATGTCTGATTGACCTCAAAACAGCACAGTACCAACAAAGATATACTGTACAGCACAGGGATATATAGCCATTATTTTGCAATAACTTTAAATGGCATATAATCTAAAAAATATTGAATTGCTATGTTGTTTACCTAAAACTAATATAATATTGTAAATCAACTACACTTCAAAAAAATCACATGGCAAAAAATCTTTAAAGTACACATTCCCTTTAGCCACTGTATTTAAATTGTAATTGACATAACCAGTGTGGCCATTTCTAGAGCACCTACAAGATAGGTGTTGTTATTCCATTGTACAGATGAGGAAAGTGAGGCTTAGAGGTTAAATTATCCAAACTTATTTATTTGTAATGAGCCCGTCCAGTATTCAGACCTAGGTCTTCTATATTCAAAGCCCAGGTTCCTTCCAGAATTATACTTCATTGTATAGCACAACACTTTATCAGAGGGTTTATTTAAAAGTTATATCCATATTTGTATATACATACAGATTATGTAAGAAAACAGGTTGGACTTATAAAGAAGACAAACACCCATAGGAGAAAATCATTTCAAGAATGTAATCTTCTGATAGAAACAGACTGTGATAAAAGAACTCAGGCACAAAATATTAGTTTTGTTTTTACCTAAAAATTAATAATGATCAGCTTTATTTGCAAGGCTTTATAGCAAAGGTTAAAATAAATGTTGATAAATTAAGACTATTAACACAGACTGGTAATAGTCTAAATAGCAATTTACTAACAGTGCCATCTTACACTTTAATGAAATGAAAATGTGAATTGATTGAATAAGGAAAGAATCTCTTGTTTATTCTAATCTT
Source organism: Bubalus kerabau (assembly GCF_029407905.1). Lineage (NCBI taxonomy): Eukaryota > Metazoa > Chordata > Mammalia > Artiodactyla > Bovidae > Bubalus > Bubalus kerabau. Next base: position 47,832,521 of record NC_073635.1, read on the forward strand.
AATATTATGGTTGATAATTTCGCCCGCAGTCCTGATGAAAATATACCTGATATAACAACGCCGCAGGAAACTAATGATCATAATGAATCGACTTGTTGCTGAAGTACAAAGATAGAGACTCATAAATCTCTTAAAAATTACTAAAAGCAAACAAGTGATCAGGATAAACAAATGATTGTTTTATCATCATTTATTTTTTTTCTACTTTATAGCTATTATCTTCTTTCCTAGGGAAAATGTCAAAATATCTTTTAAATATTTGCACTTTACTTTAACCTTTACTATCTTTACCCCACAGAAGCTCCTAAAGACTGGACTTCGGTAAACCTTTTTCTAATTATTATTATTATTATGAGAGGGTTGTTTAATCTTTTCTTCTTCATAAGATAATCAGTAGTCAACTAACAAATAATATTAGTATGTACCTCTTAATGCAACATTTTGCCTATTTTTAGGAATTTATAACTTGATTATAAATTATTTTCAAACTTGAAGTATACATGGGTGGCATGCTTTTTAAAATAATTTTTCCAAAACTGTGTCTAAAAATCACAATATATATTTTATTTATTATTTACTACTTGAAGTTAGCATTCCGTAAATAAAATGAAAAGTTCAATAAATTACTCAGAAAGTTCTATTGCTCCTCTCTCCACTGAAGAAACCAAACTAACCAAAATAAAACAAAACTTTTGCTCAAAGATAATTGCAATCATTTAGATAACTGCCTGCATCATAAACTTCCTACTTTTATTAATGGATAGTCCAAATATGACCAATTTGTCATGAGCAGAAACTAAATCCATGCATGTTAAGTTCAGATGAATAGGAGGAAGAAGTCATCAATCTACTTTTAAATGAATATCAGGGTATCTGATTATTTGACTGCAATATCCACTCTTGTTATAGAATTGAACTTCTCCATAATCTTAGACACTGTCATGTTTATGATCATTACTTACATGATAACAACATATCTAATCACTCACAAGATTATTGGGATGATGTCCCAAACTTTTGATTACAAAAATCTCTTGAAAATATAAAATTCCGCAAATATTACTATTTTATGAGGAATTCTGATCTTAGCCAGGAGTGATTTTATTTATTTATCAAGAACGTATCAATTCTTATTAGTGTATGCATGCTCAGTCATGTCAGACTCTTTGTGACCCCATGGACTGTAGCCCACCAGGGTCCTCTGTCCATAGGATTTTTCCAGGCAAGAATACTGGAGTGGGTTGCCATTTCCTACTCCAGGGGATCTTCCTGACCCAGGGAACCCACCTCTCCTGCATCTCCTGCATTACGAGTGGATTCCTTACTGCTGAGCCATCAGGGAAGCTCAGAACGTGCAAGGCAGTGAGATATCAATGCTTATTAGGTGTGGGCAAAATAGTATGCAAAGTACTAGTGACAAAAACATCAATGAAACATGGTCTGTAGCCTTGAAGAAGCATAAAATCGATGTCGTGGAAACCCTCTGAAGTGTCTGTCCAGCCCCGGAACTGATTGTCCCTGCCCAGAGAGCTATTCCCACTTAAAGGGTGGGTGTCTACAGACAGACAAGAGTCACGTGACTCCATTCCTCTGGACATAGTGGATTGGATAGGAGAGACAAGTAGAACCACCAGATGCGTTTCTCCAGAGAATTTGAAACCGAGATTCAGAGAACACCAGTTCATCTCTGTAGGTGATTAGAATTGCAACTTGTCAATTTTGAATCACCATGTGTCTCAGTAGGGGACAGGGAAGCAGAGAAGCTGGTCTGTAGAATAAGAAAAATGAAGTTGACAATGAAAATGGTGCCTGGATTTCTGATAACATTTTATTACTTATTTCAAGTCACTCCCTGAGCTCGGGTACATTTCCAATTCTTGGGGACCCTGACTCCCTTCTCTCTTCACCTCAGTAGACTTTAAATTGCCTTTTCTCCTAACACTACCCTCTGTGGTTTTATTACTTCCAACCAAAAGAGCATTTCAAAAATACAATATTCATATATTTAATACTAGCATAGACAATTAATGTTATAATAAAGGCACACAGAACAAACTGCAGAAGCTGAGAAGTGGCTGCAAATAACTGACTTTGAGATTTTTTTTTTACAGAGGAGATGACATTTGGATTTGCATCTGCTGCTGAATCTTCTAGTCTCCCAACTAGGGAGCCTTCCTCCAGCACCTGTGCTCTGCTTGTGTTCCACCCTAGTGGAGGGATGTTCTGAGTCTAGCCCTAGGGCACCTGTCACACTCTATTTAACTGGACCAGACCAGCTTGAACTCCAACATGCAGCACTGTTTTATAAAGCAGGGGAACCAGTTCACCAGTTCTGTGCTTCAATAATTTGCCCAAGACCATACAGTCTTTAAGAGGTTTGACCCAAGAATTCTGATTCCAAATACTATGATTTTTCTGCAGTCCTTGGGTGGTGACTACCTCCTGTGAGGGCATCCAGTGGCTATAGGGGGTACAGACAGAAATTCCACAGTCCTACTGCCTACAGGCTCAAGGTCAAACTCCTTGCAATGACCCTCAAACCCTCCACAGTCTGATTTCAATCAGTCATTACTATGTATCTCCCCATAGATCATCACATAGCAGGTTTTGAACAACCCCTGAACTTATTACCCATTTTCACACTTCTCTTCATATTACACTCTGACAGGCACGGCCTTCCATCCATCTCTACCCTGTATCAAGCCCTCTCCACCTCACATAGGCAGATTTCATCATCATCTACTCTGCCTGACTTAACACTTCAGTCATCCTTCTGAAACAACAGCTAACCAGGAGTTCTCCTGGTTGACCAACCGGCATTTGTACAGAATCACAGGTAGATACACCTACCTGGAAACAGGTAAGAGCAGAGACAGCCCTAGAGAGAAAGTGGATATAATCTGAGGTGGAGCTAAAGATTCTGCCATCAGCAAAATATTTTTCCTACCCAAATACCACAGTGCCTGAAATCACCTTGTTAGAGACTTGCTTCTTTGGTCTTGTACAAAAACATTTAGTAACCTAAGTGTAAATTAACTGGGAATACATTCCCTCTGTGACAAGAGGAACTAAGGCAGGAAAGAAACAGGTAACTAAGAAACGAGGTATAGAGAAGAGAATAAAGGTCAGAGAAGGAGCCATCCAGATAGCAAAGTCTAACTTGGCAAGCCTTAAGAATCACACATTTAATTGATTAGAATAGCCCATGACCGATCACTGCTATCATTTGGATCGCATTTAATTTTCTCAGAGAATTTGCTGCATCTGAAGGTTGAAATGTTATTTCAATTGATTTTTAATACATAGCAACTTACATTTCCTTTGGCCATCTTACTGTTGAAATTTAGAAGGCACTGGCTAAAGCACTAATAGATGAGAAATATACACACTTTATAAAATGATTTGATAAAGTAGTAGAAGTCAACTCAGGTTTTGGTCGGTTGGTATAAGATATGCTAAATATCTATAATTTAGTTCTCATTGCTGCAAATTTCCTCTTGTTCTTTTTACAAGAGCAGTACGAAAAGTAGTAAAGCTGGCAAGATCCAGGAAAGAAGGTAACTCAACTTCATTTTTGCTTTGCCGCTAAACCTAGAATATAACATCTATCCCATTGTGTAACCTGCATATGGGTTGCCTCATCTGTAAAATTAGGATAATATTTTTTCTCAAACAGCAGAAACTGAGAAATAACTATTTCAGAGCATTAAAAATAGAAATTGACCAATTTTATGATAAATGAGGTGAACAAAATACATCCTTGGTTACAAAACAGCCATATGACGAAAATTATTTAAACAAATATGTATGATCGTTTTTAATTTCCTAAACCTTGAAGAAGCCATATCAAAAACAACTTTAAAAGCAAACACACTTCATGACCTCAGATGTAAAATAAAGGTTTGTTTTCATTTTACCCTTTCATGTGGAATTCATGCTGCAGATTATGATTATTAATAACTGACTGGCAGTAATTATTTTTTATGAATGTAAAAATCCAGTCTCATTATAGCAACAACAATAATAGTAATAACCTCAGGAAATAAAAGGGCACTTTCCTTGCATGATCTCATTTATTTCATGCAATTAACTTTACAGGTGAGGAAACTGGGAGTTGGAGAGTTTAAATAACATGGCGACAGTCACATAGCCCATGGAATGGCAAAATGCAATGCTCCAGTATGTTCAGCTTTGCCACGGTATTCCTGACATTGGTGGGCTTTCCTCTGGTCTAGGCTTATTAGGGAACACATAACCTGCAATGATCTGAAGGTTTGTGTCCCACAAAATTCATATTAGACCCTAATATCCATTGTGACAGTATCAGAAGATGGGACATTGGGAGGTGTTTAAGCCATGAAGGTGAAGCCTTCATCAGTTGGATTCATGCTTTTATAAAAGTGGTTCCAGGGAGCTTCCTACCCTCTTCCACCATGTGAGGACACAGCAAGAAGGCACTGGTTATGAGCCAGAAAAAAAAAAAAATTTTTATATGACCATGCTGATGTCTTGATCTTGGACTTCCAGCCTCCAGAACTGTGAGGCTGGGAGCAATAAATTTCTGTTATAAGGTACCCAATGGCAATCCACTCCAGTATTCTTGAGAAAATCCCATGGACAGAGGAGCCTGCGGACTACAGTCCATAGATTCATAAAGAGTCAGACACGACGGAAGTGACTTAGTACACATATATAAGCTACCCATTCTGTGTACTCCAGCCACCTAAATGGTCCCAGTGGTAAAGAACCTGCCTGCCACGTAGAAATGTAGCAGGAGCCACAGGTTCGATTCCTGGGTCAGGAAAATCTCCTGGAGAAAGAAATGAAAATCCACTCCAGTGTTCTTGCCTGGAAAATCCCATGGACAGCCCATGGAGTTGCAAAAGAGTCAGACACGACTTAGCAACTAAACGACAACAAACTAGACTGCTTGGAGCGTGTTCTAAGAAGCAGGCACCCAATGTGTCACATCACATCCACATCAGCCTGCTCTGCACAGCCGTGCTCTGTTGTATTCAATTCCCAGCAGGCCATTGACTCACAGTATGAACATTGTAGTTCTTAGTTTTCAGACACTATTTCTTTGACATCTCTTTCAAGCCTTTGTATTGTAAAAAAAAAAAAAAAATACTGACTTCTGGTTGTATGTAAATGGGATTTAAAAAGATAGAATTACAGGTGTGGGTATCAAACAGAATCCATGTGAAACACACTTTAAATGGAAAATATGCACATATTAACTATCTGTACAGACTCACTGCCGCCTTCTCTATTATAATTGACCAACCATATTGTGTGCTCAGTCGCTTCAGTTGTGTCTGACTCTTTGCAACCCCATGGACTGTAGCCAGCCTTCTCTGTCCATGGGATTCTCCAGACAAGAATACTGGAGTGGATTGCTATTTCCTCCTCCAGGAATCTTCCCAACCCAAGGATCAAACCCAGGTCTCCTCTGATTCTTCCACTACAGGTGGATTCTTTGCCACTGAGCCACCAGGGAGCCCCAAACTATATTGCAACAGCATTTGAATACTCTAACATTCCAAGAACAATTCCCTTTTCCTTTTAGGTCCTTCTAATTTTTTGTTTCTGCCAGCACACTCCATATCAGTGAGCAACTATACTCTTTACATAATTCTAAAATATTGAACTATATGCTAAGTAAGTAAAATATTTTAAGATAATGTCCTGAGGGAATAGTATTTCATATTATAACTCAATATGTCCTAAAGTAATTATTCAGATATCAATATGCAAAAGAGCCATACGTTGTAGTACCCTATATTTCTTTTTATTTCGCTTCTTTGTAGCAAGCAATAAATTTAAAGGTGCAAAGAAAAAAATATTAAAGGAAAAAGTTTGCAGTTGATTTTCTTAACAAGATTGTTTGTGCAGGGAGAGAGGAATTTCACTTGGTCCTTTACTAATTATTCATGTAAATTAAATTCTACAAGTGAAGAAAAATTCATAAAAGTCATACTTACTCATCTGAGAGGGAGATATGGCATATGAATGGGGCCCATAACCTCAGAAGGTGAGATGTAGAAAATATCACAAGCAACTCCCACATTAAGTTAAGTGAACCAAAAAAAAAGGGAGATTCTTGGTGTGAAGGAGACTTCAAGGATATCCTCCCTAATCGCCTCTTAATAGTCTCAAATCTCTGACACTGGAAACAAATCAAGAATTCAGTGAACATGGAATTATTAATCACTTATATCTGATACCAAATGTAAGCAAGACTAGAGCTATTTTAAGTTTTAAAAACCTTTTAAGTATAACATTTTTAAAAGCACAGAACATAATTTACATTTTTAAGGCATTAGTATGTGATACATTCTAGGAAAACTTAGTTGTATATTCCTTGCATTTCTTCTGAAATCTATACTCTTTTTTTCCTCCTAAACAGAATACGTGTTAGGATGAAATTTAACAATAAATGACTATAGACTTGTATGCTGACTAATGTGCAATAGTCAGAGAGAACTCAAATCATTCAGCAAGTATTTACTGACTGCTTCTTGTGTGCAAGGCATGGTGCTAAACAACACAGTCACACATCTTACCTCGGGTTTAATGAATTCTTTCACAAATACTAAATCATTAAATAGAAAGTATGGCCACCAATCATGGGAATGGTTTAGCTTGCATCAACTCAGAATAAAGTTTTAAACTGTGAAGGAAGGATAAAACAGAGCTGGAAACTAGTTGATATGGATGATAAAGATGGAGGAAATAAAGATAAACCCAAAAGTACACAACGATCAAAACCAGGACAGTGATAGAAACTGAGAATGAGTTGGTGATGCCAGAATGACAATATAAGTGGCATACAATTGACCCCTGAACAATATGGGTTTATTCCACTTACATACAGATTTTTTTTCCAGTGTTGTTGTCGTTCAGTCTCTCTGCGACCCCATGGACTGCAGCACACCAGGCTTCCCTGTCCTTCACAGGAAAGTAATAAATATTAAATAATCCATGGTTGCTGAATCTGAGAATGTGAAACCATGGATACAGGGAGATGATTATAAGTTATACATGGATTTTCAGTTATGCAAAGGGTTAGTGCCCCTAACCCCCAGTGTTGTTTGGTGGGTCAACTGTATATGTCGAGCTGGAATTAACAGTAACAGTGCTGGAAGTTGCTGGAAGTTACTGGAAGTCAACTGGAAGTAACCAGAAACAAATATATTAGAGGCAGCTGAAGGTATTTGACCAGAACTTGAGAGCTTGAAAGATTGTCTTAAAATATACAATGAGAAAGTGGTCCCAGGAGTGGAACCATCAGACCCTGAGTTTTGGTCATTCACATCTAGTAAAGAGAACGAGATACAGACAAAGAGTAATTGTTGAGGAGATTGTGGTACCTGCAGAGTCAAAGCACTGAGAGATGATACTGAGTCAAGGAAAAAGTACTAATGCAAAAATAAATAGCAATAGATTCAAGGAGGTTAGCAGCTGAGAGACACCACTGAATCTAAGTGCTAGTGAGTGGATTTAATAGCAAATTAGCTAAAATGATATACAAATGGCCAATAAGCACATGAAAAGATGTTCAAGATGAGTAATCATTAGGGAAATGCAAATCAAAACCACAATAAGATACTACTTCACATCCATTGGAATGGCTATTATTAAAAAAATTTTAAAAGATGATGAAGAAGAAGGAGGAAGACGAGGGGAAGGGGAAGGAAAGAGGGAGAAGGAGTAGGAAAGGGAAGGGAAGGGGAGGATAGGAAAGGACAAGTATTGGAGAGAATGTGGAGAAAATGAAACACTTGTGCACTGCTGGGAGGAACATAAAATGCTGTGGCTGTTATGGAAAATAGATAAATGTACACTTACCATGCAATCTAACAATCCATTACTGAGTATAGGCTAAGAAGAATTGAAAGCAGTAAGTAGCACAAGTATTTGTGCACCAGTGTTCAGAGCAACATTATTCACAGTAGCCAAATGTGGAAGCAACACAAATGTGTTACATGAAGGGGGAGCCCCTTCCAGAACTGAAGAGTGGGCGCTTGTCTAACACTCGGAAGTGAATTGTCCGAGGACACACAGGCACTGACAAAGCAAGAGGCTTTACTAGGAAGGGACACTTGGGCGGGGTTCAGGAGGGTAAGGGAGCCCAGGAGGACTGCTCTGCCACTCTGCTCGCTGTCTCAGGTTTTACGATTATGAGTTGGTTTCTGGCTTCTTTGGCCAATCATTCTGACACAGAGTCTTTCCTGGTGGTGTGTGCAACACTCAGCCAAGAGAGATTCTGGCCAAAAAGGATTCTGGGAAGTTGGTAAAACAAATGGACTGGAATCTCTTCTCTCTTTTTGACCTTTCCCAAATTCTTCCAGTTGGTGGTAGCCAGTTATAATCGTTCCGAATTTCTTACCAGGACCTTCTGTGTAAGATAACTCATGCAAATGGTTACTATGATGCCTGGCCAGGGTGGGCAGTTTTGGTCAGTGGTTCCCCCAACAGATATCCATTGACAGAGGAACCAATAAACAAAATGTACATATATACATACAATGGCATATTATTCAGCCTCAGAAAGGAATGAAATTCTGACCCTTGCTACAATGTAAATGAACACCGAGGACTTTATGCTAACCAAAATAACTCAGATACATTTGTCCATTAAAATAAATATTGTATGATCCCACTTACATTAAATACCTAGAAAGGGCAAATTCACAGTGACAGAAAGTAGGATAGAGAATGCAAGCTCTGGAGGGAAGGGTGAGGTGGGGGATAGGGTGTAGGGGGAGGAGAATGTGGATGTTTAATGAGTTCAGAGTTCTGTTTGGGATTGATGAAAATGTTCTGGAGATGGATGGTGTTGATGGTTGCACTACATAGTACTTAAAGCCATTAGGTACATTGAATTGTACACATTCAAATGTTTTAAATGGTAAATGTTATGCTATACATACTTTGTAACATTAAAAATAGTGGGGCGAGAACAGGTCAACAGAGCTGTGAGAGATGAAATCAGACCACAGTGTTCATGAAGGGAGTGTCCAAGATGAAATGCAGTCAGCATGTGGCCCTCACTTCATCCACCGAACATGACGGACAAGGTACAAACACTTGCTCAAACCAGCAAACTATAAATAATATTCTTTGAAAATAGGAAGACACTTCCTGTCAGCTGAGACATTCCTTTTCGACCCTAGTGAAGCTTGGACTTTGCTGAGACCTGGAGATACAGACAATAATTTGTGGTCTCTGCCTCGGAAAGTTCACTGTCTGTCAAAGAATCCTGAACCTGGGACCAATTTTATTAATTAATTCCATTGGCTTTTATTAAGCACTTCCTGTATACTAAGCTAAGAGCTAGTCACTCGAGTCACTAGAGGTTACCTGGAAACCTATCAATGGGCAGCTATCAACAAGGCAAAATTTCAGGAGGAAATAGCCCATTCTTTTCCTTACCCAACTCTCAGCAAAAAATACTCAATCCCAGTAAGGCCATTATTTCTTTTATTCTCATAATCATAATAAAAATTCAAAATTCATATTTAACTCACAGAAGTAGTACACTGATTCAAATTCCTCTTGCCTTTCATGTGTCAGATATCAGACTTCCTGGAAAAAGAATTCATGGAGATTCTACTTTATGCTTTCACCTAAGGCTGGCAAATTACTCAACAACACTTAAAGAATCCAAAATTGAAATTGCTGTGAAATCAACTGTGCTAAATACTTTCTACATAATACCTCTTTTGATCCCTACAACAATCCTAATGAGGTAGATTATGTCAGATTTTCAAAATATCAAACTCAATACAATAATAAAAGCAACAGATACTAAACATGCCTGTTTTTCTTTGAAGAGGCTTCAGCAATTTCATGGATCAGAAGGGAACCATAGTCTCAGTTCTGTAGTTTTAGTGTACCATGCTTCCTTTTGTACTCTGCTATCCACTTGTTTTCAAAAATCAATTGATTTATTTTAGAAACTTTTCTTTTAAGTAAAAATGAAGGGGGAATTACACCTTTTTAAACTTTTTTTGTATGATTCCATAAGGCTATGGTTTTTCCTGTGGTCACCTATGGATGTGAGAGTTGGACTGTGTAGAAGGCTGAGTGCCGAAGAATTAATGCTTTTGAACTGTGGTGTTGGAGAAGACTCTTGAGAGTCCCTTGGACTGCAAGGAGATCCAACCAGTCCATTGTGAAGGAGATCAGCCCTGGGATTTCTTTGGAAGGAATGATGCTAAAGCTGAAACTCCAGTACTTTGGCCACCTCATGCGAAGAGTTGACTCATTGGAAAAGACTCTGATGCTGGGAGGGATCGGGGGCAGGAGGAGAAGGGGACGACAGAGGATGAGATGGCTGGATGGCATCACTGACTCAATGGATGTGAGTCTGAGTGAACTCCAGGAGTTGGTGATGGACAGAGAGGCCTGGCGTGCTGAGATTCATGGGGTCGCAAAGAGTCGGACACGACTGAGCGACTGATCTGATCTAATATGATTTTAGTGGTAGATACTACCTCCTAAAATTTATTTATAAATTTGCTTCTGAATAAGTATTTCTTACACACTCACTATGTGTGCTTAGTCAGTCTTATCCAACTCTTTTAGACCCCGTGGACTGTAGTCCACCAGGCTCCTCTGGACATGGGGATTCTCCAGGCAAGAATACAGGAGTGGGTTGCCAGGCCCTCCTCCATGGGATCTTCCCAACCCAGGAATTGGACTCGGGTCTCCTGCATTGCCGCTGGATTCTTTACCAGCTGAGCTTCCAGGGGAAGCCCATTCACAACTCCATCATCTCTTGAGCATATAGTATAAGCCAAGCACTGTACTTGGTGTTTCACAAGAGGAAACTGGTGGAGGAGCGGGGAGCCAGGAAGGAGGGGAAAAATAAAAAAGAAAAAGGCTCAGAGTCTTTTTTTCCCCTCAAGGAACACTCCATCTAGTAGGAGAAACAGTTTATACAACAAGTTGTAACATAATTTGAGATGAGCTGTAATACAGATATATGAGAGACCATGGGGAGCTGGTGATGGACAGGGAAGCCTGGTGTGCTGCAATCCATGGGGTCGCAAAGAGCTTGACATGAATGAGCTAAACTGATGGGAGCCCAGGGAGAAAATAACTTATTATCTCTCTGAGCAAGGCATCACACTAGGTATCTAGCACTTCCTGAATATAAAAGGATTTGTCTCTGCCTTCCGAAAACTTATAATCCTGTACTAAAGTTATATACACAAATAACTGCATACCAAGGTAGTAGTTACAAGAGCTATTAGATCTATACAAAAATACACATTCTTGGGCTTCCCAGGTGGCTCAGTGGTAAAGAATCCACCTGCCAACGCACTAGACACAGGTTTGACCCTGAATCTGGGAAGATCCTGCATACCGAGGAGCAACTAACTCCATGCACCACATTATTGAGCCTGTGCTCTAGAGCCTGAGAGCCACAACTACTGAAGTCCACACTCCCTACAGCCCATGCTCCACAAGAGAAGCCACCACAATAAGAAGTCCGTGTACCACTAGAGAATACCCGCCACTTGTGACAACTCAGAGAAAAACCCATGCAGCAACAAAGAACCAGCACGGGGGGCGGGGGAGGAATATATATATATATATAGAGAGAGAGAGAGAGAGAGAGAGAGAATGGTTTGCCTTGGAAACAAACAGAGATCATTCTGACGCTTTTGAGATTGCATCCAAGTACTGCATTTCGGACTCTTTTGTTGACCATGATGGCTACTCCATTTCTTCTGAGGGATTCCTGCCCACAGTAGTAGATATAATGGTCATCTGAGTTAAATTCACCCATTCCAGTCCATTTCAGTTCGCTGATTCCTAGAATGTCGACATTCACTCTTGGCATCTCTTGTTTGACCACTTCCAATTTGCCTTGATTCATGGACCTGACATTCCAGGTTCCTATGCAATATTGCTCCTTACAGCATCGGACTTTGCTTCTATCACCAGTCACATCCATAGCTGGGTATTATTTTTGCTTTGGGTCCATCCCTTCATTCTTTCTGGAGTTATTTCTCCACTGATCTCCAGTAGCATATTGGGCACCTACTAACCTGGGGAGTTTCTCTTTCACAAGCTGGAATCAAGATTGCCAGGAGAAATATCAATAACCTCAGATATGCAGATGACACCACCCTTATGGCAGAAAGTGAAGAGGAACTCAAAGGCCTCTTGATGAAAGTGAAAGTGGAGAGTGAAAAAGTTGGCTTAAAGCTCAACATTCAGAAAATGAAGATAATAGCATCTGGTCCCACCACTTCATGGGAAATAGATGGGGAAACAGTGGAAACAGTGGCAGACTTTATTTTTTGGGGCTCTAAAATCACTGCAGATAGTGACTGCAGCCATGAAATTAAAAGACGCTTACTCCTTGGAAGGAAAGTTATGACCAACCTAGATAGCATATTCAAAAGCAGACACATTACTTTGCCAACAAAGGTTCGTCTAGTCAAGGCTATGGTTTTTCCTGTGGTCATGTATGGATGTGAGAGTTGGACTGTGAAGAAGGCTGAGTGCCGAAGAATTGATGCTTTTGAACTGTGGTGTTGGAGAAGACTCTTGAGAGTCCCTTGGACTGCAAGGAGATCCAACCAGTCCATTGTGAAGGAGATCAGCCCTGGGATTTCTTTGGAGGGAATGATGCTAAAGCTGAAACTCCAGTACTTTGGCCACCACATGCGAAGAGTTGACTCATTGGAAAAGACTCTGATGCTGGGAGGATTGGGGGCAGGAGGAGAAGGGGATGACAGAGGATGAGATGGCTGGATGGCATCACTGACTCGATGGACGTGAGTCTCAGTGAACTCCGGGAGTTGATGATGGACAGGGAGGCCTGCTTAGTTGCTTAGTTGCTTCAGTTGTGTCCGACTCTGTGCGACCCCATAGACGGCAACCCACCAGGCTCCCCTGTCCCTGGGATTCTCCAGGCAAGAACACTGGAGTGGGTTGCCATTTCCTTCTCCAATGCATGAAAGTGAAAAGTGAAAGCGAAGTAGTTCAGTCGTGTCTGACTCTCAGCGACCCCATGGACTGCAGCCTACCAGGCTCCTCCGTCCATGGGATTCTCCAGGCAAGAGTGCTGGAGTGGGGTGCCATTGCCGGGTGTGCTGTAATTCATGGGGTCGCAAAGAGTTGGACACGACTGAACAACTGATCTGATCTGATATATATATACACACATATATGTACATTCTTAAGCGTGTCCTCACAACTATTAGGTGAGACTATAATCCTGCCCCTTTATAGAAACTTCTCCAATAATCAGGCACCTTTCAGAAATCTTCATATACTTAATTTTCAAACTTGCAGGTTGAGAACTGTAGCATACAAATTCTAACATGGACCCCAATTGCCCCACCTCCTACTACTCACACTCTTACATGATTCTTTGCCCCTTGAGTGTGGACATAGTGTAAAAAAGAGGAGACTCTGAATATTGTGTGTCTATATGTATGCATTTACACACAGAGGAAAGAAACAGAAAACCCTAGGAAGATATAAGATCAAGATAGCTTTAATGAACATTGTGATTGACTCCACAATATCACTTCTACCCCAGATGATTAAAACACCCAGGCTAATATACTCCCCCTGAAAATTGACATTAGTCCAGGAAGTACACACTTCCCATCTTGGCCCAATCATATTGAAGGGAAGAATTTATATTCATGAATAATGAGGTGTCCTAGACATGCCCAAGGCAACATGGAGCAACAGCTACCCTTGGCAGCCATCTTGCACCCATGAGTGAAGCTGATACAAGAACAAAGCCAACTCAAATTGGAGGGAGAAGAGAATAGTTCACAGCTCTAACATGCTGTCTAGATTCTACCTCCTCTTGGTTTCTTATTATGTAAAATTATATATTTTCTTGTTGTTTAAAACCATTTCTTATTCAATGCAATCCCTATCAAGCTACCTTTGGTATTTTTAACAGAGCTAGAACAAATAATTTCACAATTTGTATGGAAATACAAAAAACCTCGAATAGCCAAAGCAATATGGAGAAAGAAGAATGGAACTGGAAGAATCAACCTGCCTGACTTCAGGCTCTACTACAAAGCCACAGTCATCAAGACAGTATGGTACTGGCACAAAGACAGAAATATAGATCAATGGAACAAAACAGAAAGCTCAGAGATAAACCCACGCACCTATGGACACCTTATCTTTGACAAAGGAGGCAAGAATATACAGTGGAGAAAAGACAATCTCTTTAACAAGTGGTGCTGGGAAAACTGGTCAACCACTTATAAAAGAATGAAACTAGAACACTTTCTAACACCATACACAAAAATAAACTCAAAATGGATTAAAGATCTAAACATAAGACCAGAAACTATAAAACTCTTAGAGGAGAACATAGGCAAAACACTCTCCAACATACATCACAGCAGGATCCTCTATGACCCACCTCCCAGAATATTGGAAATAAAAGCAAAAATAAACAAAAGGGATCTAATTAAAATTAAAAGCTTCTTCACAACAAAAGAAACTATAAGCAAGATGAAAAGACAGCCTTCAGAATGGAAGAAAATAATAGCAAATGAAGCAACTGACAAACAACTAATCTCAAAAATATACAAGCAACTCCTGCAGCTCAATTCCAGAAAAGTAAACAACCCAATCAAAAAATGGGCCAAAGAACTAAATAGACATTTCTCCAAAGAAGACATACAGATGGCTAACAAACACATGAAAAGATGCTCAACATCACTCATTATCAGAGAAGTGCAAATTAAAACCACTATGAGGTACCATTTCACGCCAGTCAGAATGGCTGCAATCCAAAAGTATACAAGCAATAATTGCTGGAGAGGATGTGGAGAAAAGGGAACCCTCTGACACTGTTGGTGGGAATGCAAACTAGTACAGCCACTATGGAGAACAGTGTGGAGATTCCCTAAAAAACTGGAAATAGAACTGCCATACAACCCAGCAATCCCACTGCTGGGCATACACACTGAGGAAACCTGAATTGAAAGAGACACGTGTACCCCAATGTTCATCGCAGCACTGTTTATAATAGCCAGGACATGGAAGAAACCTAGATGTCCATCGGCAGATGAATGGATAAGAAAGCTGTGGTACATATACACAATGGAGTATTACTCAGCCATTAAAAAGAATACATTTGAATCAGTTCTAATGAGGTGGATGAAACTGGAGCCTATTATACAGAGTGAAGTAAGCCAGAAAGAAAAATACCAATACAGTATACTAACGCATATATATGGAATTTAGAAGGATGGTAATGACAACCCTGTATGCGAGACAGCAAAAGAGACACAGATGTATACAAGTCTTTTGGACTCTGTGGGAGAGAGAGTGGGAGATGATTTGGGAGAATGGCATTAAAACATGTATAATATCATATAAGAAATGAATCGCCAGTCCAGGTTCGATGCAAGATACAGGAAGCTTGGGGCTGGTGCACTGGGATGACCCAGAGGGATGGTACAGGGAGGGAGGCGGGAGGGGGGTTCAGGATGGAGAACACATGTACACCCGTGGCGGATGCATGTTGATGTATGGCAAAACCAATACAGTATTGTAAAGTAAAATAAATAAATAAATAAATAAAACTGCTTCTGGGGAAAAAATAATAAAAATAAACATAACATGAAAAAAAAAAACCCATTTCCTGAAGACAAAATCTTTCCAACCAATAAGATTGTGCAAGTAAGCGAATTCAAATATTGCAGGCAAGGCAAATATGAGAAAAGAAAATATATTTTAATCAGCCTATTGGATAGGCTGTATTCTGCTTCATAATTATTTACCCCCACCTCCCCTTACCTGAAAGAAGACTGTATATTCCTATTCCTTGGCGTGTGACTTGCCCAAGCCTCTAGTGAAAGGAGTAGATATTCTCCCTTGGATATGAATGGAAAATAAAATGTGAGTGTAGGCAGTCTCTGTAACATCTATGCAGATACTCTTAGAGACATAGTGAGTTTCATGAGTATTCTTATCATTTCTTCTGCCACATGTCAAACTGAGGCTCTCTTCCCCTGGGTTCTGAGAGGTGGAGAGGTAAGTAGGGATAGACAGATAGCCCAATAAATCTGAGAAAAGTAAGCCAGAGGAGCACCAATCAACCCACAACAAACCATATGTTATGTGCATAAAAAATAGTTATTTACGTGACTGCTAATTTGGGGTTATTTGTTACAGAAACAAGGCTGACTAATGCACCAATAGAAAACTCATGAAAATCTTCAAGAAAGTAGTTTTTCTAGATTGTTTATGCCAAAGGTGTTCCAAAGGATTTAGAAATGTGGAACGAGGAGCAGTTTCTCTTCCACTTAACGATGCAGAGAAGCCTCAGAGCACATTATTGCCCTAACAATGAGAAAATCCAGGTAAATATACAGAAATCATAACTTTTGTGGAGTCCATCACAGGGTCTCAGGGCAACCAAATAAACTACATTCATAAGGTAAACAAGCCCCTCCAATGACAGACGCAGCACACAAACTTTCACATTTGCCGGAGCATGGAAGAAAGGCATGGTTGCCACAGAAGTGGGTAAGAAGTGGACGGGAAAGAATAGGAGACGTGGAAGTAATTAGCTTACCGATTAATGGTGATAAGAAAAAAGCAAATCCTAAGATGAGGAGAGCAATTGAAGAGAGCAACTTACTGTTCTGCCAAGTTCAATTTCCTGGTCTAAACAAATTATAGTCAGTTATTGAGAGATCTTGCAAAAGGGGTTTCCCAGCCATTGACAGCAATCTTCAAATAATAATCAGAGAGAATAGAAAAGGGAATGTTCAAAGAACAGAGATGGGTGGGGAAGGAGGGGGATGAGTCACAACTAACAAAAAGGAAAAGTGGATTCTGCAAATGCCAGGCCAAGACCTTGACAACAAATCTAGGTAAGAATCTATAGCAAGTGGCTAACGGGGTGTTTGGAAGCTCCTAAAAGACAATGTGAGTTAACCAAGAAGGATCACCTCATTGATTTCTTAAATAAGATACATTAGTAGCTCAGTAAAAATCCATTGGCATTCTATTTGTGAACTTTAAGCAAAGCCTGTGACAGTCTTTCACGTTATTTATGTACACAGATGGATATATACGAACTCTAGTAAGGGGAGAATAAGCACTTCAAGAAACAGGGACTATAGAAAGTTGAGAGTGGTCCCTATTATAAAGGGGGCTTCCCAGGTGATGCTAGTGGTAAAGAACCTGGCTGCCAGTGCAGGAGATATAAGAGACGCAGGTTCAATCCTTGGGTAGAGAAGTTCCCCTGGAAGAGTACATGGCGACCCATTCCAATATTCTTGCCTGAAGAATCCCATGGACAGAGGAGCCTGGTGGATAGGGTCACAAAGAGTCAGACTTGACTAAAGCCATTTAGCACACATGCATGCCTCTTATAAAGAGATTCTAGAGAAATTACTTTGTATGGGAGGAAGCTATTCTATTAGGGTAAAAAGTTAATGCAATTTTATTTTAATTTAGTAATAATCTAATCTTAATCTAATAACTTAAATTTATTGGAATAAACTTAATAATAATAATAGTATTGATTTACCTGGACTTCTCTGGTGGCTCAAAAGGTAAGGAATCAGCCTACAATGCAGGAGATGCAGGTTCCATCCCTAAGCAGGGAAGATCCCCTGGAGAAGAGAATGGCTACCCACAGCTGTATTCTTGCCTAGAGAACTCCAGAGACAGAGGAGCCTGGTATAGTCTCCTTATAGGAGACGATAAGACTATAGTCTTATAGTCCTTGGGGTCACAAAGAGTCAGACATGACTGAGTAATTAAAACTTTCACAAAGATCCCCTGGAAAAACAAAACGGCAACCCACTCCAGTATTCTTGCCTGGAAAATCCCATGGATGGAGGAATCCATGGGGTCAGAAGAGTCAGATATGACTGAAAGATTTCACTGTGCCAAGAATGGTGCTGGGCACTTTTCATGAATTAGCTTTTTTTCAGTCTTCGTCACAAATCATTTTAGATATATAATTTTTGCCTCCTTTCCAAACAAGAAAATTGGGGCTCAGAGAGGTTAAGTAACCAAAGGAATACAGCTAACAGATGAAAGAAGGGAGACCAGAAGGTGGATCTGAGTGTAAGGGCTGTGCCCTTAAATACTAAACTGGACTTGGGATAATGCTGGGGCATTTTTTCAAGATACAACAGAGCAGTATCAGGCCATGTGGAGAGACCTGATCTGATAGGCAGGAGCCTGGGGTAGAAGACAGCAGTAGAAAGCCAGTTCTATCTCAGGCAGAAGGATGAGAGGAATGAAAGGAACCAGAGAATAGGAGATAAGCTAGAGGAACCTGGTTGTAGAGATGCAGAGAGAACAAGGTGGCTTGAATTGTGGTTAATGAGGCGGACCAGAGTGATGGCTTGACCTAGTTTTCTTCTAATAAAAACTCTAGAAACTGCACCCTCATGAATGTTGCTTTCACTCCAGTTGAGCCTTTGGCATTGCTGGTGGGAAGGAAACACACTGGTTGACAGAGACTCTTAAGAGTGTTGATAAAATAGATATTTCTGCAGTTTTCTTTAATTACCCTTAATAACTTTATTACCCTTGATAACATCCTAATGTAAATATTTGATCTTTCTCACAAATCTTACATTCTAATCAAAGAAGATAAAACATCATATAAAGTTTTATATCTTTTAAACGTGTACTCCATCAATATTGTTTGGTCTCTACCAAGACCATATATAAAGGCAGTTTATTTATATAAACTTTTAAATAGTAAAAGACCATGCTTTTACATGTTGGGCTTCCCTGATAGCTCAGTTGGTAAGGAATCCGCCTGCAATGCAGGAGACCCCGGTTCGATTCCTGGGTCGAGAAGATCAGCTGAGAAAGGACAGGTTACCCACTCCAGTATTCTTGGGCTTCCCTTGTGACTCAGCTGGTCAAGAATCAGCCTGCAATGCGGGAGACCTGGGTTTCATCCCTGGATTGGGAAGATGCCCTGGAGAAGGGAAAGGCTACCCATTCCAGTATTCTGGCCTGGAGAATTCCCTGGACCCACAGAGTCGGATACAACTGAGCAACTTTCACTTTCACCACGTTATTGTCAAATAGTACAATGAATTAAGCATAGTTAGTATTCCAAATTTAATGTATAGCAATATCTGTTATTTAAATAACAAATCTGAAATTTGGGGAAGCAATCCAAGTTTATGAGTAAGAAAAGATTCAAACCAATGGAATTGTTAAAGTTCTTATAGTGAATATACATAGATATTAATATAGCTAAATTATCCAAAGGTAACACTATAAATCGGAGAAGGCAATGGCACCCCACTCCAGTACTCTTGCCTGGAAAATCCCGTGGATGGAGGAGCCTGGTAGGCTGCAGTCCATGGGGTCGCTAAGAGTCGAACACGACTGAGCGACTTCACTTTCACTTTTCACTTTCATGCTTTGGAGAAGGAAATGGCAACCCACTCCAGTGTTCTTGCCTGGAGAATCCCAGAGACAGGGGAGCCTGGTGGGCTGCCATCTATGGGGTCTCACAGAGTCAGACACAACTGAAGCGACTTAGCAGCAGCACTATAAATTGGTAGCTAACATTATAATACTTGTAAAATGGCAACCCACTCCAGTATGCTTGCCTGGAAAATTCCATGGACAAAAGAGCCTAACAGGCTACAGTCCATGGGGTTGCAAAGAGTCAGACATGATTGAGAGCACATGCAACTAAAAAAAAAATGATAATAATATATATTATAATATGTGTGTGTTTTATAAATTTAGAGTTCAAACAATGCAAAGGAAATGCTGTTTTTATCTAAACCTATGAAAACAGTTGGTCACCTGCTGACTCTAAAGAGAATCTAAAGTTTTCTGTCATTTATAAGTGGTCTCCTGTCTTAAATATAAAATCATTGGCTTACACAGTGAAATCATTATAAATCTCTCACAAGCTTTTAAACCAATCAGTCAAGCTTAGAATGCAGTGATTTGGAGAATCATAGCTCTGAGGCTTTGGGGCCTCAGCGTGCAAAGGTAATAAATGTAAATGATTTTCTAACTTGTAGAAACATAGGTTAGTTCGCTCTTTACCTCCCAAGGAGCAACTGAGTTTGACTGAGGAGGTTTACTGTGATCCCAGGGAAAAAAAAAACCTATTATGTCATTTTCTTTCCTGAATCCTGGGAGAAAGAATAACATAAGAAGCAGTTAATCTGTTAAGCACACAAAACCTACTATATAAAAAACTGCCACTCAGAAAACCTAGATTCCTTATGTAATGTGCAGCATACTCCAACAGAGTCTTTCTAAAGTAACATTCTCTAAGTGGTGTCATTTACCCCTTTTTCCCTGCTCTGGGCAAAAGAATCTTAATTATAACAATCAGAGAATATTCAATGGGCATCATTGTCATTCTCAAAAAACAAAAACCCTTTTGTAATCTTTATGAAATAAAACCCAATATTTGAAAATAAATCATATGAAGAGTCTGAAATGATTCTTTTTAATTTGAGATAACTTCATGAAGACACTAAAAATGAAAACAATACTTTAAAATAAAATTTGATATAGGTATGTAATTGTACAATTAACTAAAGCATAATTTTATGCATTTAACTAATAAATCATATAAAGTGAAATTCTGACTATACTTAAAATTTCTCCTCATTAGAGACCTGCTAAAATTTCTTAACTCCAAATGGATAATAAAATATGCCCACTTATGTCTGATCCAGATTTGAGACCTTGTGTTCTTTTAGTTCCACTGATGGTCTTCGTGTACATGCTGTTTTGGTCCCCCTATTGTCATCCTCGAGGTTGTGTCATGCCAGTGTCAGAACAATTACTCTTTCACTTCTGTTTCCTTTCTCAGTATTCAGGTTTTAAATGACAAATTTTCCAAACAGGCTTTGCCAAACCCCTTGTACTCATCATCTTTGCTTTCTCAAGACTATCTGAACCCTTGTGACTCCGCCTGTGCCTTCTGTAGTCTTCACCTTAATGTAATGGTGAAGCAAAGAAGGCAATTTTAATGTCCTTTTAGCAAGACTCCTAACTAATATCCAAACTGGAAAAAAAGGGAGGGGGGGTCTGTGGGCATCCTGCCCACAGTGGGCACAGTGGGCAATGAAGAAATGTAGATACCATGAAGTATTCCAATATAAAATACCTTCCCACCACCCCACACTCTCTCTGTTTTTAAGTTTTATTGGAGTGTAGTTGCTTTACACTGCTGTGTTAGCTTCTACTGCACAGCAAAGTGAATTAGCCATATGTATACATATACCCTCTTCCTTTCGGGTTTCCCTTCCATTTAGGACACCACAGTGCATTAAGAAAACCATAATTCAGAAAGACACATGCACCCCAATGTTTATAGCAGCACTTTTTACAATAGGCAAGACATAGAAGCAACCTAGACGTCTGTCGACAGGTGAATGGATAAAAAAGACATGGTGCATAGATACAATGGAAAATTACTCGGCCACAAAAAGGAACAAAACGAGGTCATTTGTAGAGATGTGGATGTACCCACTCTCTTTACTGCCCTTGCTACAGTGTTTAAGGGATGCTCCTATTTACCATTTTGTGCCCAATATTATGTAAGCTAAACTTACAAATGTTAAAGGATATATGGCTTCATTTAAGCAATTTCTGCTTTAAAACTCTTTTGGAGGTCAAATTTCACTTTTTATAAACATATTCTCTTATAACTGTAGGTTGTAATATTAAACAGGCTTAGAAATAGTGTTATTTTTATACATTTGTGAAGCAAAGATAATTTTTACCCTCTTCTTGGAACCTCTTTCTGTACCCTGGCTTTTACCCTTATTAATCCCTTTGACTCTTCGCAAAGAAAAGAAAATCCCTTTGCATTTTCTACTCCCTGCTATACCTGTTCAGATCTTATAACATCCAGCTAACACATTCCCTTTTTCATGTAACCATTCATAATTATTTCAGCTTTCATTTATATATCTCTTCTGTCCTATTCAAAATACTACAGTAAAGTACATAACACACAAACATTGCTTATTTGCTAATTTTGTGAATTGCTGTTGTTTAGTTGCTGAGTCGTGTCTGACTCTTTTGTGACCTTGTGAACTGTAGCCCACCAGTCTTCTCTTTCCATGGGATTTCCCAGGCAAGAATACTGGAGTGGGTTACCATTTCCTTCTGCAGGGGATCTTCCTGACCCAGGGATCGAACTCAGGTCTCCTGCATTGGCAGATGATTCTTTACCACTGAGTCACCAGGGAAGCTCCAATTTTGTGCATACATTAGTATTATTACCCCGATTAGACTGTAAGTCTCTCTGTTTGTGTATTTATCATAGTATTGTGACACCTATGAGAGGTCAATAAGTAAAGATGAATTGATTTGCTTGCTGAGTTAAAAATCATTTAAAATATACTGAACATTAAGAAGAAAGGGAAATGCATAATGAAACGTTGATTTAAAATTTGAAATATTTTAGATAGATACATAATGAGTGGAATTATTATCCAAGTTTATTTTTTAAATTACTAGAATGCTAAAATGAGGGAGTTCAAAACTTGGAGAAGTGCATTTAAGACAAATGAAAGTTCTTCCCACAGTAGAGCCTGAACTCTGAAATTTTGCATCAAGAGGTGGTGTAAAATGAAAAAAAATAAGATTCATGAGGAGTTGAGATAACTTAATTCATGCGAGAGCCACGACTAGCTAATATTCATGCAATTCTCTTCACATGCCAAGAGACTGGGTAAACCAGAGTGTCATTTCATTTAATTCTCACAAAATGTCAGATCTATTTTTATCCCTATTTTATAGATGAGGAAACTGACATATACAAAAGAGGTTAAGGAACTTGTTCATGGTAATCCAGAATATGCTGAATTCCTATTTTTACAAAGTCACTAGGCTGGGTGGTGGTTTAGTCACTAAGTCGTGTACGACTCTTGAGACCCCATGGACTGTAGCCTGCCAGGCTCCTCTGTACATGGGATTCTCCAGACAAGAATACTGGAGTGGATTGCAATTTCCTTCTGCAGGGGATCTTCCCAACCCAGTAATCAAACCTGGGTCTCCTGCATTGCAGGCAGATTCTTTACTGATTGAGCTACAAGGGAAGCCCCCAGACTACAGACACAGAAAAACAAAACAGTGTAATCTTAAAAACGACTTGGGAGCCCCCAGGAAAGGAATTGACCTGGATGTGTGAATCAGAGGCAACTTCCAAGGGAAGCTCAGACATTTTGAAGGATGAGACTGTGTTAACCAGGCAAAGAAGCAAGAGAAGAGTGTCTACAAGAACAAAAAACACAGGCAAGGAAGTCCAAGGAGGCATAGCTCAGTCTGATAATCACAAGTGGTTGATTCGATTAGTGGCTAACTAGTATCAGATAAAGTTCAATAGACCAGGATCCCATAATGATGTACATATGCATTTATGTATGCTTACATACAAAGTATGTATACAAATTTAAGGCCTTCGAAAAATTTTTGTTCAACAACATTCATACTGGTTTGGAAGCTAAAATAAATGAAACAAGAGAACAAAAACTAATGCATAATCATATAACCTAAATTATTGAGAGTGCTCCAGATCACTAGCCATCAGGGAAATGCAAATCAAAATCACAATGAGACATCATCTCACACTTGCTAGAATAACTAAAATCAAAAAGACAAGAGATATTAATAACAGTATTGACAAGAATGTGGGGGGAAAAGACACTTGTACACTGTTGGTGGGAATGTAAATTGATGCAACCACTGTAGCAAACAGTATGGAGATTCCTCAAAAAATTAAAAGTAGAACTACCACATGCTCCAGCAATCCCACTTCTGGATATTTATCCAAAGCAAATGAAATCACTATTTCAAATAGATAGTGCACCTCCGTGTTTATTGAAGCTTTATTTATAATGGCCAAGAAAAGGGAACACCTTAAATGACCATCAATGGGTGAATAGTTAAAGAAAATGTGAGATATATATATATACACAATAATATATTATTCAGTCATTAAAAAAAAGAAGGAGATTCTGCCATTTGTGACAATATGCCTTGAGAATATTATGCTAAATGAAGTAAGTGAGGCAGAGAATGACAAATGCTTTATGGTATCATTTACATGTGGACTCTTTAAACACCAAACTCATAGATACAGAGGACGTGTGCCTGCATGCTAAGTCCTTCAGTCGTGTCCAGCTCTCTGCAACTCCGTGGACTGTAGCCCACCAGGCTCCTCTGTCCATGGGATTCTCCAGGCAAGAATACTGAAGTGGGTTGCCATGCCCTTTTCCAGGGGATCTTCATTACCCTGGGATTGAACCCGCATCTCCTATATCTCCTGCATTGGCAGGCAGGTCCTTTAGCACTAGCACCCCCTGGGAAGCCCCAGTACAGAGGACAGGAATCAAACCAGGGTCTTCTGCATTGCAGTTGGATTCTTTACCAGCTGAGCTACCAGCTAAGCCCATACAGAGGACAGATTGGTGGTTTTCAGAAGTGGAAGGTAGAGGGTGGCTGAAATGGGTGCAGATGGTCAGAAGGTACAAACTTCCAATCATAAGAAAAATAAGTTTGGGGATATAACATTCAGCATGGCAACTACAGTAAACACTACTGAAGTGTATGTTTGAAAGTTAAGAGAGTAAATCTTCAAAGTTCTCATCATAAAAATACATTGTAACTATGAGAGGTTATAGATGTTAACTAAAGTGGTGACCATTTTGCAATATACTTCTTCTACTTCTAAGTCACTTCAGTCATGTCCAACTCTGTGAGACCCCATAGACGGCAGCCCATTAGGCTCCCCCGTCCCTGGGATTCTCCAGGCAAGAACACTGGAGTGGGTTGCCATTTCCTTCTGCAATGCATGAAAGTGAAAAGTGAAAGTGAAGTCGCTCAGTCGTGTCCGACTCTTAGCGACCTCATGGACTGCTGTCTACCAGGCTCCTCCATCCATGGGGTTGTCCAGGCAAGAGTACTGGAGTGGGGTGCCATTGCCTTCTCCGATTTTACAATATATACATATATCAAATCATTGTGTTGTAAATCCAAAGCTAATACACTTATATATCAACTGTATCTCAATAAAACTGAGGAGGAAAGCCAAAGGGAGGTGCAAGTATGGGATATGAACCAACTGGGGGAAGAAATTTTGAAGACAGTAGGTTTTGTATCAGTTGAAAGGGCCATTTTAAGACAATGTATTAATGAAATTTAATGATAGACATGCATAGTTGGGGTATATAAATATATACCATTCTCTCCAGTGAATAGATTTGTCTTGATTTGCTTTTAAAAGTATAATGAAACAACATAATCAAGGCAGAGCATCTGCAAATGTTATTTCTGTAGAAGAATCTTCATTTCTGCAGAAGAATCAATGTCACCTACATCAAAACAGGTTTTTTTCCTTGAAAATTGGTAATAATAATTGCTTAAAAGTGATTATTAACAGAATACGATCAATTTACAGCAAATCACCTGAAAATTGGCTCAAAAACAACTTAGTAGAGCAAGAAAATTTATGAAGAAGGTTGTACTGATTCTGAATAGTTTCAGTACTGTGACCTCATTTCTCTCTTTTTTCTTTCAACACGAAATACAAAAAAAAAAACTTTACATGTTAATAAAATATATTTAATGATGTGTGAATAGTATGAATTTCATTGATTATAATAATCTTTAAATTTTGAAAGATGTTTTCTTAAATTATATAAAATATTGTGATAATAGTAAAATTAGTAACATCAGGTACTGAAAAGTCTATCAGCTCTGCTTTCCCAAATATGTACTAAGAGAAAAATAAGCTCTTGCCTGGAAAATCCATGGACGGAGGAGCCTGGTGGGCTGCAGTCCATGGGGTTGCTAGGGGTCAGACACAACTGAGCGACTTCACTTTCACTTTTCACTTTCATGCATTGGAAAAGGAAATGGAAATCCACTCCAGTGTTCTTGCCTGGAGAATCCCAGGGACGGGGGAGCCTGGTGGGCTGCCATCTATGGGGTCGCACAGAGTCGGACACGACTGAAGCGACTTAGCAGCAGCAGCAGCAAACTCTTATGAAAAGTTATTGCTAAACATAAGCAAAGATGTTGGCACAATGGAGTATAATGAGATAAGTTTATGAGTGGCTATAAAATGCCTTTTCTGGAAATCTTCCCCCCAAATCATTATTTATATATTTTTAAAAGTTGAATAACTGCTTTCATGAAAGTAAAAGGCCTGAGCAGATGATTGTTCCAAGAAATCTCTTGCTGTTCACATTTTTGTTTTTATTTGTGTGTGTGTGTGTGTGTGTGTATTTGTGTAGACATAGACCAAATGAATTTTAGTTTTTTTCAATACTTATGCTATTGCTAAACTTTATATATGTACTAAATACCCACTAAGGTTTTATTTCTATGAATTGAGCTTTAAATTTCTTGGTCAAGTTTCCAGCCATGATTATGCACAATGATCCAATTACATAGTTTATGAGTTAATTTATTAACATTAATTATTGTTCATGTAAAGCTAGAAAACAGGATCTTGAAAAAACTAAGTTTAAATATAAAATCACAGAACCAATATTTCAGCAGTAACATGAATCAGGTAATAAATAGCTCCCTTTGATCATTGTTTTTAAAGCCTCTTGAACCATGCTTTGATTAGTTCTATTTAATATTTAACATCTGGTTAGTCAATTTCAATCTGCAGGAAACACTGCTGGAAAAATTCTATGCTGACTAAATACATTTATAATACTACAAAGCTGACATGTAATTGATTTTAGTTCTCATAAAAGGATTATGCTAACTTTCCTTAATCTATATATTTGTATTTTATGCCGTCTAGTGAATTCACACCAGAGATGCTAAATTTTTATTTCTTATCAATATTTTATGTAAAATTGATAGGATTATATTTTAGCCTAAGTACCACTTTCCAATTTTTCCTTTGAAAAGAAAATAACATACTAAAAAATATGACTATACAGCCGTAGCACTCATATAGTGAAGGCTGCCTGGCTGGCTACAGTACTTCTTATCCTTGAAAGGCATACAGTAGTGTAACATTTCCTATAGGCTATCAGGTCCCAGAGAGACTTTTAGATTTTTTTTTAAAAAAGATGTAAAAACTTTATTTCCTACAATTCTAGGTTTACTTTTTTTTAAGTATTGGAAAATTTAGGAAATCACAGATTTTCTCATCGTTAAATAAAAAGTGTCAATGTTTGTAAAGTATTCGGTTATTAGTCATTTAATATCATTTCATATTATCACATATTAAAATATAAAAGTGTGCCAAATCTGTAATAACCATTTCCAAGTAGGCTTAGGATTTATTTTTATTTTTATCTTTATAACGCTGTCTCAATTTCCCTGGTGATCTATTGGTTAAGATTTGGCACTCTCAACTGACATAGATATTAATTTTTTTGGAAGAATAAAGCTTACTTTTTCTATTTGGTTTCAAATACCCACTATGTTGAAATTGGTGGATTTTCTTTTCATTGTAGGATTCACATTCTTCTTTCAGAGTGTAATTGCAAAGTGATGTAAAAATTATGAAGACAATGTCCAAATTTCAATTCTTTTACTCATCTTCTCCAAAAATGACCTACATTACAAGGTCATCAGAACATCATAACAAGTTAGAAAGGCAATGCTGCTGCTGCTAAGTCACTTTAGTCATGTCTGACTCTGTGCGACCCCATAGACGGCAGCCCACCAGGCTCCCCGTCCCTGGGATTCTCCAGGCAAGAACACTGGAGTGGGTTGCCATTTCCTTCTCCAATGCGTTAAAGTGAAAAGTGAAAGTGAAGTCGCTCAGTCGTGTCCGATTCTTAGTGACCCCATGGACTACAGCCCACCAGGCCCTCCGTCCATGGGATTTTCCAGGCAAGAGTACTGGAGTGCGGTGCCATTGCTTTCTAAGGAAATAAGAAATATTTAAAACAAAACTAAAAGAGTAATAAAACTTTTTCTTAAGAAAAAGTCAGCAAAGATTATAATCTCTAGCAGTAAATAAGCTAAAGGAAGTAAAAAATTTTCTGAAATTCCAGTGGTTAGCTGTCCCAGCTTTCCCAGTGGTCTGCAATAAAACTTGTCTTCCATCCACTCTTGGATATTCCCAATGCTTGGTCAAATACTGAGCCCTCCTTAATAATTGGGGCTTCCCTGATAGCTCAGTTGGTAAAGAATCTGCCTGCAATGCAGGAGACCCCAGTTTAATTCCTGGGTTGGGAAGATCAGCTGGAGAAGGGATAGGCTACCCACTCCAGTAATCTTGGGCTTCCCTTGTGGCTTAGCTGGTAAAGAATCTGCCTGCAATGCGGGAGACTTGGGTTTGATCCCTGGGTTGGGAAGATCCCCTGGAGAAGGGAAAGGCTACCCACTCTAGTATTCTGGCCTGGAGAATTCCATGGGCTGTATAATCCATGCAGTCACAAAGAGTCGGACATGACTGAGCAACTTTCACCTTCACTTAATAAATAAATGTGAATACATAAAGACTGTGTTTGGTAAATATTTTAATAAATATTAATGGATAAAGTGTAACAAAAGCATGTTTATGGTGAGAAATTCTTTTTTTAAATGCCCACAGTAAGAACTAATTTAAAGAAGGTTAACTAGTACTTAATGTTTAAATTCACCATTTTTTTTACTTCTAATATGCTTATATTATGTTGCTAAAATAAAACTGGCTATGTTGCTGAAATAAAACTGATTTTTCTCGTAAGAACTTCAGTTTTATTTTGAATGAAATGGAAAGCACTGAGTTTCGAACCAGGTAATGACATAATCTGGTAAATGTTTCTCTCAGGGGTTGTTGGGTTGAGAACAGACCAAAAGAGACAAATGTGGAAATAGAAAGACCAGTTAGGAGGCTAATACAATGATCTGGGCCAAAGATAATAGTGACTTGGACCAGGGATAAAAAAAATTAAAAAGTGATTGGGTTCTACACACGTATTTTGAAAGCAACACCAAAATATTTGCTAATGTGGAAGATGTGGTCCAAAAGAGGAAAAGGAACTAAAAATGACTCCAAGGGCATTGATCTGAGCATGGGGGAAGGTTGAGTTTCAGAGGCCTACTAGACATTAAAGAAGACATAAAGAAGGCTGAGTGCCCAAGAATCAATGTGTTTGAATTGTGGTGCTGGAGAAGACTCCTAAGAATCCCTTGGATTGTAAGGAGATCAAACCAATCAATCCTAAAGGAAATCAACTGTGAATATTCATTGAAAGGACTGATATTGAAGATGAAGCTACAATACTTTGGCCACCTGATCCAACGAGCCAATTCATTGGAAAAGACCTTGATGCTGGGAAAGATTGAAGACAAAAGAAGAGGGCAGCAGAGGATGAGATGTTAGATGGCATCACCGACTCAATGGACATGAGTTTGAGCGAACTCCAGGAGATAGTGAAGGACAGGGAAGCCTGGCATGCTGAAGTCCGTGGAGTGGCAAAGAGTTGGACACAACTTTGCAACTGAAGAATAAGTAGGAAGCTGGCCTTATGGGTCTGACGTGTAAAGAGCCACTAGCAACTATGGAGATTATTGGACCAAAAGATCTGTGAAGTTTTACTCTTCTCACAGTTTTACCACCATGCCTGGGGCAAAGGTCATTTGACATGATCAGAAGACTTACAATTGGCCACAATTTGGAGGTTTGGAAGGATACTATATTTGCCTTATAAAATAACAGCTTTGTCAATTCCCACCATACTTCAACTGTTGTTTAATGCCCTGGTGCTCAGAAACCTCAAAAGAAGAGAACAAAGACAGCATGCATTTTCATAGTTATATATATATTTTTTTCTGACATTTTGTGAGATTTTCTGGAAGTGTGTAAATTGGCAAATACATTTGTCATAATTCCATTTCATTTTAACAATATTTATTGAGCATTTATGATGGGATGGTTGCCAAGGGACTTACAAATTAAATAGAAATCCCGTAAATTTTTCAAAAATATAAAATATTATGGCTCTCAAGATACCCATAGTCTAAAGAGGAAATATACACAAAATAGGAGATATGCTTCAAAGGTAGTGGTTCTTTAACTATAATTTGCACAAAAATTTCTATACACAACCCCAGGGATTCTTTTGGTAAACCTGGATATGGGCCTAGTATGCTAAAACATTCCATGGTATTCTATTGAAGATAACCTGTAGCTCTAAATAATTAAAATTGCAAATGTATCCAATAGAAATTATCTTTATTAATTTATAACATTATGTGTCTAACACAGATATGAGGTGGGGTCAACTTGTCCCTTGAGATGTAAATAAATTGGCTCAAATCCAAAACTTGGATCTATGGAAGTCTGAAACCCTCTTAGAGATTTTGTGTTTTCTAGGGAAATAACTTTTCAGTCTTATGCTTAATTCTCCATCTAAGAAACCTATTTCTAGATATACTGTTTCCCTCCTATACAATTTTGACAGATGCCAACCTCCCTCCCCTACCATCCCATTCTATACACACATACATGCACAAACACACAGCATTAATTAATAAAATGTCTGTATGTTCAATAACTCAGTCGTGTCCAACTCTTTGTGACTCCATGGACTAAAGACTGTGGCCCACCAGTCTTCTCTGTCCTGGGATTCTCCCAGCAAGAATACTGAAGTGGGTTATTATTTCCTTCTCCAGGGGATCTTTGCAACCCAGGGATTGAACCCACGTATCCTACATTTTCTGGTAGGATCCTTTTGCCACTGAACCACCAGGTAAGCCCAAATTAATAAATTTTATTTAAGTTTTGAGAGGAAGAGTTGAAAAGAAAAAGAGCAGACACTGCAATTCATGAAAAATTTGGGGACCTAAGAGACTAAACAGGAAGTCAGAGGAGGCATGCACTTTGGAACTGCAAAATCAACAAAGGATAATTTCAGAAGCCTGTCAGAGAACTCTACACATACAAGACCCATTTCCTTTTTTTTTTTTTTTCACAAGACCCATTTCTGTCTAATTTACAGTGCTCACAGCAAAGGAAAAAAGGTCTCCAGACTCCTCACGTTGGTATAGGTAATGAATGCCTCACCCTGATTTAAAAAGCAATATAAAGTTACACTGTACATAAAAATGCAAACACATCCAGTGCATAATCAAGTTCAGTTGAACATTATGATCTATACAATGTGCTGATGTAAAGAATGTAAAGAAATGTAAAGGATGTAAATGTGAAGAATGTAAAGAATGTTAAAAAAAAAAAAAGTAAAGAATATAAAGAAAGCTGAACACCAAAGAATGATGTTTTTGAATTGTAGTGTTGGAGAAGACTCTTGAGAGTCCCTTGTACTGCAAGGACATCCAACCAGTCCATCCTAAAGGAAATCAGTCCTGAATATTGAAAGGAAGGACTGAAACTCCAATACTTTGGCCATCTGGTACGAAGAACTGACTCATTGGAAAAGAGACCCTGATGCTGGGAAAGATTGAAGGCAGGAGGAGAAGGGGATGACAGAGGATGAGTTGGTTGGATGGCATCACTGACTCAATGGACTTGGGTTTGGGTGGACTCAGGGAGTTGGTGATGGACAAGGGAGGCCTGGCGTGCTGGATTTAAAAGAGGCAGAGGAACCAGAGATCAAATTTTCAACATCCATTGGATCACAGAAAAAGCAAGGGAATTCCAGAAAGGCATCTACTTCTGCTTCATTGACTACACTAAAGCTTTTGATTATGTGGATCACAACAAACTGTGGAAAATTCTTCAAGAGATGGGAATCCTAGACCACCTTACCTGCCTCCTGAGAAACCAAGAAGCAAGAGTTAGAACCAGCCATGGAACAGGGGACTGGGTCCAAATTGGGAAAGGAGTACATCAAGGCTATATATCATCACCCTGCTTATTTAACTTATATGTAGAGTATGAGAAATTCTGTGTTGGGTCAATTATAAGGAGGAATCAAGATTGTTGGGAGAAACATCAATAACCTCAGATGTGCAGATGACACCTCCCTAATGACAGAAAATGAAGAGGAACTAAAGTGTATCTTCATGAAAGTAAAAGAAGAGAGTGAAAAAGCTGGCTTAAAACTCAACATTCAAAAAACAGATCATCTGGTCCCATTTGGTCCCATCACTTCATGGCAAATAGAGGGGGAAACAATGGAAACAGTAGCAGACTTTATTTTCTTGGGCTCCAAAATCACTGCAGATAGAGACTGTAGCCATGAAATTAAAACACACTTGCTCCTTAGAAGAAAAGCTAAGACAAACCTATACAGTATTAATAAAAACCAGAGACACCACTTTGCCAACAAAGGTCCATCTAGTCAGAGCTATGGTTTCTCCAGTATTATGTAAGTATGTACGAGTTGGACCATAAAGAAGGCTGAGCGCCAAAGAATTGATGCTTTTGAAGTGTGGTGTTGGAGAAAACTCTGAGAGTCCCTTGGACTGCAAGGAGATCAAACCAGTCCATCCTAAAGGAAATCAGTCCTGAATATTCATTGGAAGGACTGATGCTGAAACTGAAGCTCCAATACTTTGGCCACCTGAAGCAAAGAGTCGACTCATTGAAAAAGATCTTGATGCTGGGAAAGAAAGATTGAGGGCAAGAGAAGAAGAGGGTGACAGAGGACGAGATGGTTGGATGGCATCACTGATTCAATGGACATGAGTTTGAGCAAGCTCTGGGAGTTGGTGAAGAAGAGGAAACACTAGCAAGCTGCAGTCCATGGTGTCGCAAAGAGTAGGAAATGACTGAGTGACTGAGAAACAAGGTTAGGAACTAGAAGATGATCACTTGGGAGCTTGGGGAGGATTCAATGCAAAATTGAAAAAGGATCTTGTGCTAAGAATCATTTATACATTTTAAAAAGATTATATAGGGGAAAAAAGAGAGAGTAGACAGTAAGGGCCATGTGTGGCCCACAAACCCTAAAATATTTTCTGTCTGACCCTTTACAGAAAATGTTTGTTTTTCTTTGGTTTATATCTTTAAAACCTCTGTATACTATTATCAAAAAGGATCGCAGTCATTAAATAGTGAGTTCTGAGAGAATAAAAATTCAAGGGCTTTATTAATTTCTGTGTCTTTCAGCCTAGAAAAGTGCACGGAATATAGTAAAAGCTCAGAACAAACTTACTTTATTGAAGAGTACACAGAACATGGAAGTTACGACATTTCAAAGGATGAAAACCAAAAAGAAACATGGAAGACCACAGATCTGAAGAAACAACTTCACCTCTTCTGTTCACTTCGCTAGCAACATCTCTGGATTTGTTTAAACCTAAAACGTATGGTGCTACAATCCATGGTGTTGCAGAGAGTCTGACAACACTGAGCAACAACCGTATGTATGGACATTTATTTAATTTTCATATTCATTTTCAAGTAAGTACCATTTTATTTAGAATGTCAAAGAAAGCAAAAAAAGACAAAATTGGAAAAAGAATAAGTTTAAAGAGAAAATTCAATTGTGTTGTAAAAATCAACTATGGGAAGGTTATTGCCTTAAAAAGTGTAAAGAATAATAAATGAATACAAGATGATTGCAAGTGTCTTTATAATAAAAGCAGCTAAATTTAATTGAGAACTTACTATGTGCTGTGCTTGCATGTTCAGTCATTCAGTCATGTCCAACTCTTTGAGGCTCCATGGACTGTAGCCCTCCAGGAAACTCTGTCCACAAGATTATCCAGGCAAGAAGACTGGAGTGGGTTGCCATTTCTTCCTCCAGGGGATCTTCCAAACCTAGGGATCAAACCCATGCAGCCTGCATTTGCAGGCAGTTCTTTTAACATGGAGCCACCTGAAAAGCACCCTACTATGTGCCAGGCATGGTTACAGGCAACTTTACATGTATTAGCTTACTTATTTCCTTCTACAGCCTCTTTAGATAAGTATCATCATTATGCCCACTTTATAGATGATGAAATTAAGGCCACGGGTGACTAAATAAGATACCCAATTTGCATAGGATACGAAAGATCTAGAATTTGAATTCAAGTGACCCGGCTCCTGGACATGATCTGTTAGTCACTATAACTTCCTGGAGGTACACCAGGATAGAAAGAGAAAGAAACAGAGTTAACAAATAGTACCAACATAAAGTGGTAAGGATTAAGGGGTCAAGAAAGAGAAAAGAACTGAAGAGACTTCAAAGTTTCCAGTGGGAAGAACAGGAAGGAGTGATAGGAAGTTTGACAACTAGTTAAGTTTTAACTGTGCGTTCAGTCAATTCAGTTCAGTCACTCAGTCGTGTCCAACTCTTTGTGACCCCATGGACTGCAGCACACCAAGCCTCCCTATCCATCACCAACTCCCAGGGTTCACCCAAACCCATGTCCATTGAGTCGGTAATGCCATCCAACCATCTCGTCCTCTGCCGTTCCCTTCTCAACCTGCCCTCAATCTTTCCCAGCATCAGGGTCTTTTCAAATGAGTCAGCTCTTCGCATCAGGTGGCCAAAGATTTGGAGTTTCAACGTCAACATCAGTCATTAAACACCCAGGACTGATCTCCTTTAGGATGGACTGGTTGGATCTCCTTGCAGTCCAAGGGACTCTCAAGAGTCTTCTCCAACACCACAGTTTAAAAGCACCAATTCTTCGGCACTCAGCTTTCTTCACAGTCCAACTCTCACATCCATACATGACCACTGGAAAAACCATAGCCTTGACTAGACGGACCTTTGTTGGCAAAGTAATATCTCTGCTTTTTAATATGCTATCTAGGTTGGTCATAACTTTCCTTCCAAGGGATAAGCGTCTTTTGGAACCAGTCTGTTGTTCCATGTCCAGTTCTAACTGTTGCTTCCTGAACAGCAAGGAGGCAGATCAGGTGATCTGGTATTCCCAACTCTCTCAGAATTTTCCACAGTTTATTGTAATCCACACAGTCAAAGGCTTTGGCATAGGCAATAAAGCAGAAATATATGTTTTTCTGGAACTCTCTTGCTTTTTCCATGATCCAGTGGATGTTGGGAATTTGATCTCTGGTTCCTCTGCTTTTTCTAAAACCAGCTTGAACATCTGGAAGATCACAGTTCACGTATTACTGAAGTATGGCTTGGAGAATTTTAACCATTACTTTACTAGCTTGTGAGATGAGTGCAATTGTGCGGTAGTTTGAGCATTCTTTGGCATTGCCTTTCTTTGGCCTTTCCCAGTCCTGTGGCCACTGCTGAGTTTTCCAAATTTTCTGGTATATTGAGTGTAGCACTTTCACAGCATCATTTTTCAGGATTTGAAATAGCTCAACTGGAATTCCATCACCTCCACTAGCTTTGTTTGTAGTGATGCTTCCGGTAAGGCCCACTTGACTTCACATTCCAGGATGTCTGGCTCTAAGTGAGTGATCACACCATCGTGATTATCCAGGTCATGAAGATCCTTTTTGTATAGTTCTTCTGTGTATTCTTGCCACCTCTTCTTAATATCTTCTGCTTCTGTTAGGTCCCTACCATTTCTGTCCTTTATCGAGCCCATCTTTGCATGAAATGATCCCTTGGTATCTCACAAAATAAGAGTAAGAGGTGATGATATATTTGCTCACCAAACTGTGAACATCACTTCTTTTTAGTAAGAAATTTTCCACTTTGAGTAAAAATATAGATTAGGAGTTGATTGTGCCTCTTAGTATCTATATTTAAAATTCTTCGGCTATTTTTCATGTGAGATAATACTCTGTATTTATGTAACACCTTTCTTCTCAGGACCTCAAAGCATTTTACCAAAATGCATTACCTTATCCATCCTCATAACATCTCCTTTCAAGAAAGGCAGTGTCAAGTCTAATGACTACAATTTTACAGATGAGAACCCTAAGACAAATGGAGCTAGTGACTTGCCAAGATCAGAGAAAAACCTGTAGTAAAACTAGGTGTAGAACTTGGGCTTTTATGAATTCAAAATCCTTTCCAATCTCTTCTTTTTTTTAATATCTCATTTTCCAATCTCTTCATGTCTCAAATTGTCTTAACTTTGGCATTCCTTTATCTGTAAATTAGCATGTAGAGAGTCATGCTAATGATTGTAATCTAATTTTATCTATAAAGTGTGCTTCCTGAATGTGGCATTTTTAATTGGTAAATCTATAAAATGGTCAAAATTAATGCTTCATTCTTTTAAAAGAAAATCAAAACTCTCCTCCTCAATTAGGCATTATTAAACCTGATTTTCAGGCTTCCCTCATAGCGCAATTGGTAGAGAATCCACCTGCAATGCAGGAAACCCCAGTTTGATTGCTGGGTTGGGCAGATCCGCTGGAGAAGAGATAGGCTACCCACTCCAGTATTCTTGGGCTTCTCTTGTGGCTCAGCTGGTAAAGAATTAGCCTGCAATGAGGAAGACCTGGGTTCGATCCCTGTGTTGGGAAGATCCTCTGGAGAAGGGAAAGATTACCCACTCCAGTATTCTGCCCTGGAGAATCCCATGAGATTGCAAAGTGTTGGACTTGACTGAGCAAATTTCACTAAAAATACCCAATTTTAACCCTAACAAAGCTTTGATACGTGTATAAATCCTGAAAGTCCAAAAAAATTTCTATCTTCTATTTGGAGAAACTTTAGTATATCAAAGCCCCAAATTATCAATAGACAATAAAGAAAAACAAGACAATACACACACATACATACACACACATCCACACAGAGAGAGGTAGTGGTAATAAAGCAAGAAATTAAGCTGTCTCTTTAAAGGAAATCAAGTATTCCCTCCTGATAGTAAGAGGACAAACAATAATGCCCTAAACATCTCAGGACAAATTTTTAAAACAAAAATTATGTTACTACTCACTTTTATATTAACTATGATTTCCATCTCACTTCATTACAAATGCAATGCAAAATTTGTTGATAATGGCCAGACAGTAAAGAATCTGCCTGCAATGTAAAAGACCTGGGTTCAATCCCTGAGTTGGGAAGATCCCCTGGAGAAGAGAATGACAACCCGCTCTAGTATTCTTGCCTGGAGAATTCCATGAACAAAAGAGCCTGGTGGGCTACAAGTTCATGGGGTTGCAAGAGTCAGACACAACTGACTGACTTTCACTTTCATAAGTACTTAGATGTTCATATCCTAAAAAGAGAAAAGACAGAAAAAGTGTTAACTTAATTTTTTAAGGGAGATAGTAGAATATATTCACTTTAAGAGTCCTTTAACAAAATCCATATGTACACGTGTGGATGGTGAGCACGGTGTCTGGGGCAAGTTGCCAACCTTAGATCAAAGGCTCTATGATTATCCCATACAATTTAAGGCAGGTATACATTTGACTTTTCCTCCTAAAGCCCAGCTTTTAAAATGTGTAAGTCCTTTTAAAAATTCTACTGGCAGGATATTCTAATTCCAAAAGGAATTGGAACAGATTTTTCAATGACAGTGAAAAGAACAAGGATGATGAAAAGCAAATGATGTACAATGATGTGCCAAAAATAATGTCAAATTAGATTCATTTTTATCCCCAAAGTCAAAGAATTATTGGGGAAGCTGAGTTAGATTTCATGTTTATAACATTTTCTGTAAAAATTCTAAGGCCTTATAGATAAATATTTAACATTTTTCTGTTCCTCAAGACTGCCATTATTAATAACTAATTTAACATTCATGGATAGTGGTCAACTACTTCCTCCATAAAAATAAAAATTGTGAGAAATCCATGTGAGTTTTCTGGATGATTCAAAGCTTTGTGCTTTATAAAATGTTAAATGTCCAAAACTTGACAGTAACAAAAAAAAGTAGCTCTTTTAATAACATAAATGATACAATGTAAGACCATTTACTTTTTCAAAAGTACTTAAACACTTGCTCTTTGTCAAGCATTGCTGAGAGCAGTGGGGATAAAAAATGAACAAAAATAAATAACTACTTCCATGATGCTCACAGTCCAGAATGCAAGGATAGAAAAGAACTCATAACTGATTAAATAATTGTATAATACATCTGGTGGAGATAATGGCTGAAAAGAAAAGCACGCAGCTCAAGAGTCAGAATATTGTAAAGGACGAAGTGTGTCATAGACTCTTACACATTTATGTTGCTTAAATTGAGTCCCATCTTAAAACTGCCTGCTGCTGCTGCTGCTAAGTCGCTTCAGTCCTGTGCGACCCCATAGACGCCTAAGGAAACCTAAAAATAATTGTGTATTATACCTTACCCTATTAAAGAGTTTAGGAGAATCCAATATAGTTGAAAAAACTCATCTGTTTTGCCATCATTTCTGGGATCTCTTCCACAGGAAGATGGTGAGCATTTTGTCATTCCATAAAAATGTATTGCTGCTGCTGTTAAGTCGCTTCAGTCATGTCCGACTCTGTGTGACCCCATAGATGGCAGCCCACCAGGCTCCCCTGTCCCTGGGATTCTCCAGGCAAGAACACTGGAGTGGGTTGCCATTTCCTTCTCCAATGCATGAAAGTGAAAAGTGAAAGTGAAGTCGCTCAGTCGTGTCCGACTCTTCGCAACCCCATGAACTGCAGCCCACCAGGCTCCTCCGTTCATGGGACTTTCCAGGCAAGAGTACTGGAGTGGGGTGCCATTAACCTACAATGTACAAGGCCACATGTTCAGGAGTGTGGTGGTGAATAAGATCCGATTTTGTTCTCAAAAAAATGTAATGTCAGGGGAAAAGGAGACATAAAACTAATTTGAGTTATGTAAGCAACACAAATGCTACCAGAAATGCAAAAAGTTGAAAAACTATGCTCATACAAAGTTT
Source organism: Bubalus kerabau (assembly GCF_029407905.1). NCBI lineage: Eukaryota > Metazoa > Chordata > Mammalia > Artiodactyla > Bovidae > Bubalus > Bubalus kerabau. The sequence goes on from NC_073635.1 coordinate 47,871,165, forward strand.
CTCTTGAATGGATCTGAGTGGAACTATGGAGGGTGAGAAGGATTTAGGCAAAAAGATCAGCATGAGGAGAGGTGGGGTGAGAAAGACTGTGCAGTCTCTGGGACCTGAAACCCAGGAAGGAACTAGAGATGAGGCTGAAAAAAGTAAATCAAGAACAGATCCTGGAAGGACCTGAATAAATGGTTTAAACATAATCCTGTAGGTAATTGTGATCCACGGAGTACTTATGAGCCAACAGGACACTATCATATTTGCATTAGAAAGGTGTCTCTGGCAGCAAGGTAGAGGAATAGTAGAAAATGGATAACGATGACGATAGAGACTGTGAGCTCTTGCACTGAACTCCTGGGAAGTGAAAAGGGTATCTAAACCAAGACAGAAATAGGAACTGAAGTGATAGAATAGCTCAAATAGACCTTTTTATTTGACAACCAATTTGGTGGGGCATGAAGCAGTGGAAGTCTTTTTATACAGGTAAACAAATCTTCCAGATCAGAAGGGGACAAGTAAACATCTCAATTTTTTTTTTTCTGGAATCAATTCAAATATAAACACCCTGCTTGCAAAGTAAATATAGCTTTCTACTTAATAAGTGTTTATGAGGTCATAATGGTTGCCCAACGCTGATAGGCTCTGTTTGCAATGAAAATATGAAGCCTCAAACCAATAATTACCCCTCAAATAAAAATAATCATTTGCTGAAGTTGTATATAATGGGGAGTTTAATTGTGTAGCATTATTTAAAAGTGTTATTGGGCATTAGCAATTAACATGAACTTTTGAGTAATTGGCAGACACTATGTTAATCAGTCTTAGATTTAGTATCTTTGATGCCTTTGTTCATGAAGAAGGATGGAGTCGAATGATTTGATCAGTCTTTCCACTTACCATAAAACCACTACTCACAATCAAGAATCATTTCCCACCTCATTTCAAATCTTCAGAAAGAATAAGTACTTTTAACTTCCTATTAGAAGAGTTTTCCAAAAACTAATGATTTTCAATGTCAAAGAGTTCTTCTGACTAAATTACTCCTGGTAACTTATTCTTTTATATCATTTTAAATAATTCTACTCCTACCTCTTTAACTTGCAAATATTTGTAGAATCTTATAATATACTATGTAGTCATTACTTGCCTAGCTATATATTTGTCTACTTAAATCTTTTCTTATAAATTAATCCCTTCCTTCTCTTAATCATTGCAATTGCTTTCTCCTGGCGTTGCTCCAATTTTTCTTCAAATTATTGGTTCTGAGGTACCTAATATCTAATGCAGTATTCTAGGCTTAAATGATACCTGGATATTTCCTTTTTATCTATTCACTGCACTGTCCATGTGTGTGTGACTTGCTGTGTACCATTGCTCTTATAGACCCTGGTCCCGGTGGAAATAAACTTCATCCTTGAAAGATAATCATGTCTCTCAAATCTGATAAAGACGCCTATTTTTATATATCCCTTGTCTACTATTACAAAAAATGTAAAATCCTCCACCATCAGCGTTAACAAGTTAATTGAATTTGGTTTTAGTGCTTTTTGTGCTTCAGTATTTATTTTAGCGCATATATGTCTTGCTAAGTCATTGTAAAAAATGACTACATTGGAATATCCTATTTCCCACCGTATGTATCTGCTGCAAATGCATATATCTCAAAATTATTTTGTATATTTCTCCTTTTATATTATATTCTATCTAAATAAATATAAGGACTAAGGAAATCTAATTAGAACAAATGAATATCTTAGTTTCAACAATAAAGAAGAATGTGAGATTTTATAGAAAAATATCCATTCTATGTTTCTTATGCTATAACCTTTAAAATAATATTTATCCAAATTTCAAAAAAAAAATCTGAATCTATTGATTCAGATAAGCACATGATTCCCAATAATAGAGAAATAGAAAGTGAGTTAAAACTGCATCTCTGGATTAATGGGACTTAAGAATATGTTTTCCTTAAACCAGGCAAACAAACAGTCCTTCACCTATGTCCCAAGCCTTAGCAACACAACTCATGAAATTATATTCTCCCTTTTGTATCTAAAATCATGTGAAGGAGAGACTTTGTCTTTTCCTCTCTCCTGTTCATATGTTATTGAATCAAATATTTATCCATATTGAAAAGAGTATCTTCCCAACAGTTCTCAGAGCTCCTTTCAGGCTAAAACCATTTCAGTTTTCCTACTATGTAAGCAAAGTATTTGGCATATAGTGGCAATTCAATAAATTCATTGAATTTTACTGAATTCATGAGGTATGAACTAGTGGATAAATAGTCATCACTTCTGCAGAGATGACAGTCTATGCAAAGATGGACACAGTATTTTCAGAAGGAATGTTTTTTTAAAAAAGAGAAAGAGCTTTTATTCAGAAAGTAAAACTACCATACTTTGTTTTTATTATTTTTCCTTTCCATTTTCTCTGACTCCTAGGAATCAGATGTGTTCTGGTACATATTTCTAAAATTGTTGACCATTTGATAGAAGTAAATCTCAGACATTAGAAAGCAACTGGTGAGATTTGAATAGCTCTGTAAATTGGATAATGGTACTATATTAACTGTTAATTTCCTTATTGTGTACTGTGATTATGAAAGAAAATGTCCTCATTTTTAGAAAACACATACTGAAGCAGTTAGGGGGAACAAGGAATTATCCTTACAATTTATTCTCAAGTGGTTCTGAAAAAAATCAAAGTAAATAGAGAGAGAGGGACTTCCTTGGTGGTCCAGTGGCTAAGACACCAAGATCCCAATGCAGGGGGCTCAGGTTTGATCCCTGGTCAGTGAACTAGATCCTACATGCCACAGCTAAGACCCAGCACAACCAAATAACAAAAACAGAGCAACAGAGACAGAAGAAAGGGATGGACTAAGCAAAAGTAGTAAAATGGTAACATTTGAGGATCAGGGTGGAAGTATCTGAAAGTGTTGTACTAATTTATGCACCTTTTCTATAAATCTGAAATCATTGTTATTTCAAAACAAAGAGTTGTTTGAAATAGGTGTGTTAACACATGATTAAAGAAGACAATTTCGGTGATACAAACTCTATTTAACACTTTATGAAACAGACAATCTCCACTTGAAGAAATGCAAAATGAGATAGAAGTCAAGAAGCTTGTACAGGATAAAAAAAAAAATAAAGAACAAGAGAGAAAAAATAGAAAGTACCTAACTGGCTGGGACCACATAGTAGACCTTGTTTAAGATTAGAAGCAGCAAGGAAGTAAGTACAGAGCCCAGAGCTGGCTCCACCTCTGGGGATCAGCTGAAGGCACAGAGAGCATTTCTGGTCCAGGGGATCGTGTAAGTGGCGAAGAGTTATCTACGATTCGGTTTGTTAGCGTGGTACCCTAGTAGGAGCAACTCCATCTTGAAACTAGAAAGTGATCTCAACAGTACACTTTATCTGATTGAAAATTTATCCTTTGTAAAGTGTTTTCACATTCTACATTATTATCTCACTGAATTGTTCTCACAGCTCTTTTTTTTTCCCTGAGAAAAGAAACAAATTCAGAGAGTATCTACATTAAAGTGTCAGAACTGGGAGTCAAAGGCTTGAAGCACAGAGTTATTTGTTCTACATACCATTCCATTTCTCTATGATTAAAAACTTAAATCAGTTCCCTAGGGGCATTTTAAAAGTCTGGCATCACAAATGCCCAGGTATTGCTTTTTTTCACCAAAGCTGCAGATATGTTTCTAATGAGCAGCCATGCTAAAAACAACTGGACTGTATGATGATCTTTTACTTTCATCTAGTTTCTTTCACTTTTTCTATTTCCTATTCAGTGTTTCCATTTCACTTAATTTATGTTTTCCAATTTCCCCATCTCTTTTTTTTTGTTCTTCTCAAGACTTAATCAAGTGTAGAAGAAAAGCTTTTGTATATAAATATATATATAGTATGTATTTTATATATATATAGTATGTATTTTATATATATATAGTATGTATTATATATATATATTTTTTTTAGAAAGCTTACAAATTTTTGCCTAACTAAAAACTTTATGACATTCTGATTTCACTTGTTTGACTTAATATGAATAGGATGCTAGATTTAAAAAAATAGACATGCAACAAGCAACAAAAGTTTACTCTATAGCACGGGGAACTATAGTCAATACCTTGCAATAAACTATAATGGAAATTCTCTGAAAAATAATATGTGTATATGTATAACACATATACACATATGCATATGTGTATATACACATTATATGAACATTATATGCACATTATATGCATTATATGCATTCCTGTATAATTTCATGACTCAAGTGTATGTGTATGTATCAGTTCAGCCCAGTTCAGTAGCTCAGTCGTGTCTGACTCTTTCCTACCCTATGAACCGCAGACGCCAGGCCTCCCTGTCCCTCGCCAACTCCCAAAGTTTACCCAAACTCATGTCCATTGAGTCGGTGATGCCATCCAACTATGTCATCCTCTGTCATCCCCTTCTCCTCCTGCCCTCAATCTTTCCCAGCATGAGGGTCTTTTCAAATGAGTCAGCTCTTTGCATCAGGTGGCCAAAGATTTGGCATTTCAACTTCAACATCAGTCATTCCAATGAACATCAGGACTGATCTCCTTTAGGATGGACTGGTTGGATCTCCTTGTAGTCCAAGGGACTCTCAAGAGTCTTCTCCAACACCACAGTTCAAAAGCATCAATTCTTCAGTGCTTAGCCTTCCTTATAGTCCAACTCTCACATCCATACATGACCACAGGAAAAACCATTGCCTTGACTAGATGAACCTTTGTTAGCAAAGTAATGTCTCTGCTTTTGAATATGCTATCTAGGTTGGTCATAACTTTCCTTCCAAGGAGTAAGCGTCTTTTAATTTCATGGCTCTAGTCACCATCTGCAGTGATTTTAGAGCCCCAAAAAATAAAGTCTGCCACTGTTTCCACTGTTTCCCCATCTATTTGCCATGAAGTGATGGGACTGGATGCCATGATCTTAATTTTCGGAATATTGAGTTTAAGCCAACTTTTTCACTTTCCTCTTTCACTTTCATCAAGAGGCTCTTTAGTTCTTCTTCACTTTCTCCCATAAGGATGGTGTCAACTGCATATCTGAGGTTATTGATATTTCTCCCAGCAATCTTGATTCCAACTTGTGCTTCTTCCAGCTCGGCATTTCTCATGATGTACTCTGCATATAAGTTAAATAAGTAGGGTGACAATATGCAGTCTTGATGTACTCCTTTTCCTATTTGGAACCAGTCTATATCCAGCTCTAACTGTTGCTTGCTGACCTGTGTACAGGTTTCTCAAGAGGCAGGTCAGATGGTCTGGTATTCCCATCTCTTTCAGAATTTTCCACAATTTATTGTGATCCACACAGTTAAAGGCTTTGGCATAGTCAATAAAGCAGAAATAGATGTCGTTCTGGAACTCTCTTGCTTTTTCCATGATCCAGCAGATGTTGGCAATTTGATTTCTGGTTCCTCTGCCTGTTATAAAACCAGCTTGAACATCTGGAAGTTCACAGTTCACGTATTGCTGAAGCCTGGCTTGGAGAATTTTGAGCATTACTTTACTAGCGTTTGAGATGAGTGCAATTGTGTGATAGTTTGATTATTCTTTGGCATTGCCTTTCTTTGGGATTGGAAGGAAAACTGACCTTTTCCAGCCCTGTGGCCATTGCTGAGGTTTCCAAATTGCTGGCATATTGAGTGCAGCACTTTCACGGCATCATCTTTTAGGATTTAAAATAGCTCAACTGGAATTCCATCACCTCCATTAACTTTGTTCGTAGTGATGCTTCCTAAGACACTTGACTTCACATTCCAGGATGCCTGGCTCTAGGTGAGTGATCACAGAATCATGATTATCTGGGTCCTGAAGATATTTTTTGTATAGTTCTGTGTATTCTTGCCACCTCTTCTTAATATCTTCTGCTTCTGTTAGGTCCCTACCATTTCTGTCCTTTATTGAGCCCATCTTTGCATGAAATGTTCCCTTGATATCTCTAATTTTCTTGAAGAGATCTCTAGTCTTTCCCATTCTATTGTTTTCCTCTATTTCTTTGCATTGATCACTGAGGAAGGCTTTCTTATTTCTCCTTGCTATTCTTTGGAACTCTGATGTCATGAACCTCCATCCATAGTTCATCAGGCACTCTATCAGATCTGGGCCCTTAAATCTATTTCTCACTTCCACTGTATAATCATAAGGGATTTGATTTAGGTCATACCTGAATGGTCTAGTGGTTTTCTCTACATTCTTCAATTTCAGTCTGAATTTGGCAATAAGGAGTTCATGATCTGAGCCACAGTCAGCTACTGGTCTTGTTTTTGCTGACTGTATAGAGCTTATCCATCTTTGGCTGCAAAGAATATAATCAATCTGATTTCGGTGTTGACCATCTGGTGATGTCCATGTGTAGTCTTCCTTTATGTTGTTGGAAGAGGGTGTTTGCTATAACCAATGTGTTCTCTTGGCAAAACTCTATTAGCCTTTGTCCTGCTTCATTCTGTACTCCAAGGCCAAATTTGCCTGTTACTCCAGGTGTTTCTTGACTTCCTACTTTTGCATTCCAGTCCCCTATAATGAAAAGGACATCTTTTGGGGGTGTTAATTCTAAAAGGTCTTGTAGGTCTTCATAAAACAGTTCAACTTCAGCTTCTTCAGTGTTACTGGTAGGGGCATAGACTTGGATTACCGTGATATTGAGTGGTTTGCTTTGGAAACGAACAGAGATGATTCTGTCATTTTTGAGGTTGCATTCAAGTACTGAATTTCAGACTCTTTTGTTGACTATGATGGCTACTCCATTTCTTCTAAGGGATTCCTGCCCACAGTAGTAGATATAATGGTCATCTGAGTTAAATTCACCCATTCCATTCCATCTTAGTTCGCTGATTCCTAGAATGTCGACATTCACTCTTGCCATCTCCTGTTTGGCCACTTCCAATTTGCCTTAATTCATGGACCTAACATCCCAGGTTCCTATGCAATATTGCTCTTTACAGCATCAGACCTTGCTTCTATCACCAGTCATATCCATGACTAGGTGTTGTTTTTGCTTTGGCTCCATCCCTTCATTCTTTCTGGAGTTATTTCTCCAGTGATCTCCAGTAGCATATTGGGTACCTACGACCGGGGGCATTCATCTTTCAGTGTCCTATCTTTTTGTCTTTTCATACTGTTCATGGGGTCCTCAAAGCAAGAATACAGAAGTGGTTTGCCATTCTCTTCTCCAGTGGACCACATTCTGTATGTATATGTATGTATACACACATGTGTATGTAGATGTATACACATATATATATGAATCAACTTGCGGTGCACGAAAATTTTGCAAGTTAACTATATTTCACTAAAATATATACATTAAGAAAAAAAAAGAATACTGTTGGAACCCCAGGACCTCCTTTTGTGCCCCTTCAGATAAATTATCCCTGACCTTCCCTGGGTTTCCCTGATAGCTCAGCTGGTAAAGAATCCACCTACAATGCAGGAGACCTTGGTTCAATCCCTGATTGGGAAGATTCCCTAGAGAAGGAAAAGACTACCCACTCCAGTATTCTGGCCTGGAAAATTCCATGGACTGTATAGGCCATGGAGTCACAAAGAGTTGGACACGACGGAGTGACTTTCACTCACTTGACCTTCCTTAAAGGTAACCACTCTCCTGCCATTTGTGGTAATTACTTCCTTGCATTCCTGTATAATTTTATGACCCAAGGACACTTTGCGAAATATTGGGGTCTAGTTTTGTCCGTTTTATTATTTATTATACACAGAATCTTATAGTTTATATTCTTTCTCTCATTATATGACTATGAGATAAGGAGTTTCCCCTTTTTATTGCTAAGTAGTATTACATTCGGAGAAGGCAATGACAACCCACTCCAGTACTCTTGTCTGGAAAATCCCATGGATGGAGGAGCCTGGTAGGCCGCAGTCCATGGGGTCGCTAAGAGTCGGACACGACTGAATGACTTTACTTTCACTTTTCACTTTCATGCATTGGAGAAGGAAATGGCAACCCACTCCAGTGTTCTTGCCTGGAGAATCCCAGGGATGGGGGAGCCTGGTGGGCTGCCGTCTATGGGGTCGCACAGAGTCGGACACGACTGAAGTGACTCAGCACTATTACATTGCATGACTAACCCACAATTTATCCACTTTCCTGTTGATGGACATTTGGATTGTGTTTTTTTAACATTTTTGCTATTATTAATAAAATTGCAAAAAAAAAAATTGACATCATTAAGGAACATTTTTGTAAACAATTGGTCAAACAAATGGTCTTAGTTGTTTGAAAGCATCAGATTCTTCCGAAGCCCATTCATTCTACCAGGGCTGTATTGGGCCACTTGGTCCACCCCTGATCTCCCACCACGCAGTCCCTTCTTGATCTCTGTGTTCATGGACTGTTATATGTGATTAGAGCAAATATACTCAGAGTCTCGATGAAATTTAATCAAAAAGGAATTTGTGCTGGGAGGAGTGAATTTCTGGGTGTAGAGCATTTCTGGTTTCTCATTGACCATGAGCACATCTGAACAGTACCCAAGTGCCTTAGAAAAATTAGGAGTGTCCCAAGAGTGACCTTTTCCAGGCCACTCAGACACTTTAATTAACCCTGACTGCTAGTGGTCTGAAAAGGTAACCACAACTCCACACATGTCTCTCTGGGATTCATTTACTCTCTGAGAGAATATGTATGAATTGGTCTGTTGCTCAGATTTATTGATCTCCAGATGCCATGCCTTATTTTCAAGAATTACTTTTATCTCTTTTATTCAAGACTATTGAATGTTTTAACCACATTCCCAACCATCCCCAGTATTTTTTTTTAATTGTTTGCTCAATACACACTGATTTTAATAATCTCAACTATTTTTATATTTTACACACTTTGATGGTAGAGTAAATAACTGATCTAACTGGAGTGGATTTTATTACCAAGAAAACTATTTTCCCTACATTTTTGAAATACTCACTAGTTAAATAAGCTCTTTCCTTTTCTCCCTAGAAACACTGACCCTGAACTGACAACAAAACCCTAGGTGGGATATTTAAATCTTAAGTGAGTGGTCAGTTAAGTGCCTGTAGAGGTAAAAGGCCAGATAACATATTTGGTATGCTAATGGAACCTATTTACTTCAAGGAAAGTGACAAAAACATCAATCAAATCAGAAGAGGCTATTAAGGATTGTTAACTCCCTTTCAGATGAACAATGATTTCCATTGAGATTTAAATAAATATTCATGAAAAGGACCAATGACAGAAATTTAACCAAAAAATCATACCATGATAAGGTTTCTACACAGCTTATGCCAACACTTACCTGGCTCCCAACATCACAGGATCTTTGATTATTTGGGACACATTTCTCTTAAAATATTGGTGAATATTAGCATTCTCTTTTCATTTTAAACCCAAAACACATTTATTTACAATTATGCCCTTGAGGTATCTCTAATTTTCAAAAGCTTGTATATTTCCCCTGACCATAAAACTTACACAATTGCTAATGCATTGATATTATTCAGAATATATTTCAATTAAAGCACACACACACAAACTGGAAAGCTTAAAAAAGTTTAAGGTCATAATTTAAAATTATATGCAAATTATGTGGCAAGCAATTTTTTGCCACCGCCTGATGACAGTTCTGTGCAAGCCTTTTATAAATACCTTAAAACAAAATTCCATGGGTGGATTCTACTGCAATCCATTTCAACTCAATAAATATCTATTGAGCTACTACACTATTTTTAGAATTAATTTAGATTCTGTTAGAAGCACTTAAGTACAGCATAGGAACTCTTATCTTAATGGTAACTAAGAACTGAGATAGAAAGCAAACAAATAAAAGAAGTGATTGTTGATAAGGGAACCCTGTACACATTGGTGGAAATGTGAATTGGCTAGAGCCATTATGGAAACCAGTAAAGGAGCTCCTTAAAAATTGAAAATAGAAGTATTATATCATCCACCAATACCCCTTCTAGGTATATATTTGAAGGAAATAAATCAGTATCTCAAAGACATATCTGCACTCCCATGTTCATTGCAGCATTATTCACAGTAGTCAAGAAGCAAAAACAACCTAAGTGTCTGTCAACAGACAAAAAGATAAAGAAATTGTAATACACAATGGAATACTATTCAGCCTTTAAAAAGTAGGAAATCTTGCCATTTGCAACAAGACGGTTCAACTTGGAGGACATTACACTGATTTGTAATTAAATATGGGCTTCCCTGGTGGTTCAGATGGTAAAGAATCTGCCTGCAATGCAAGAGATCCAGGTTCAATCCCTGGGTCAGGAAGATCCCCTGAAGAAGGGAATGGCAACCCACTCCAGCATCCTTGCCTGGAGAATTCCATGGTCAGAGGATCCTGGCAGGCTACAGTCCACGGAGTCAAAAAGTCAGACACGACTGAGTAAGTTACACACTTTCATAATTAAATAAGCCAGACACAGACAAATATTGTATTATCTCACTCACATTTGAAATCTAAAGTATTTAAACTCATAGAAGCAGACAGCAGAATGCTGGTTGCCGAGGGTTGTGGGGAGGGAGAAATGGGGAGATGCTGATCAAAAAGTACAAACATTCAGGTGTGCAAGATGAGGTAATTCTGGAGCTCTACCTAGAGCAAGGTGTGTATATTAACAAAAACATATTGAAATCTACTAAGAGGGTAAATATCAATATTATGCATTCTTATCCAGAAAAAGAAAAGAAAATGGTAACTATGTGAGATAATGAATGCGTTAATTCACTGGATTGTGGTCATTATTTCATTACCAGGATACCAAGTTATACATCTTAAATACATACAATATTTATTTGTCAGTTATGTCTCAATAAAGCCAGGAAAGTAGAAGCAGTTCCTAAATAGTATGTGTTCATGCTAAGTCACTTCAGTCATGTCCAGCTCTGTGTCACCCTAGGACTTGTAGCCTACCAGGCTTCTGTGTCCATGGAATTCTCCAGGCAAGAATACTGGAGTAGGTTGCCATGCCCTCCTCCACTTAAATAGTATGCTGCTGTTGCTAAGTCACTTCAGTCCTGTCCGACTCTGTACGACCCCATAGACGGTAGCCCACCAGGCTCCCCCGTCCCTGGGATTCTCCAGGCAAGAATACTGGAGTGGGTTACCATTTCCTTCTCCAGTGCATGAAAGTGAAAAGTGAAAGTGAAGTAGCTCAGTCATGCCCGACTCTTAGCGACCTCATGGACTGCAGCCCACCAGGCTCCTCCGTCCATGGGATTTTCCAGGCAAGAGTACTGGAGTGGGCTTAAATAGTATAGAACAGCATTAAGTAATTGATAATAAACACGGAAGAAAAGGGGAAAAAAGAAACCAAATGTAAGGCTGGATTTTCAAACTTCTAAATGATATGTGACTTGATATTGTGTTTAGAAAAATTGGAAGAGATCAGATTATAAAAGTAATTGAAAACCAACAGGATATTAGACTTGGTGCATGAGATACTGGGAAGCCAGAACTTTTTTTCTCTTTTCCACTATGGTTTATCCAGGATATTGAATATAGTTCTTTGTGCTACACAATAGGAACTTCTTGTTTACCCATTCTATATATAATAGTTTCAGAAGCCTGGAAATTTCTTAATCACAAGATTATTATAATAAAAGTGGGAATTTAAGAAAATTGGTCCAAGAAAGTCTCCAACATGGACAAGAAAGATCAAGAAGATGGAGAATTTTGCAGAGGGAGTAATTCACTTATGAGTTGACAAAAACCTGGAGAGATCAGTAGTAGAAGAAATGGAAGGAAGATAACTAAAATGGAATCTTTCAGAGGAGAATTTAAAAGAATTTGGCTACTGGTATTTGAAAGGAAGACAGAATACATGACTTGAAACCTGATTGACTCTGTTAGAAAAAGAAAAGAATGAGAGGAAAACGTACATGGGAGGATTCAGTTCAATTCAGTCACTCAGTTGTGTCCAACTCTTTGTGACCCTATTGACTGCAACACCCCAGTCCTCCTTGTCCATCACCAACTCCCGGAGTTTTCTCAAACTCAAGTCCATTGAGTCAGTGATGCCATCTAACCATCTCATCCTCTGTCATCCCCTTCTCCTCCTGCCTTCAATCTTTCCCAGCATCAGGGTCTTTTCAAACAAGTCAGTTCTTCGCAACAGGTGGCCAAAGTATTAGAGCTTCAGCTTCAACATCAGTCCTTCCAATGAATATTCAGGACTGATTTCCTTTAGGATGGACTGGTTGTATCTCCTTGCAGTCCAAGGGACTCTCAAGAGTCTTCTCCAACACTGCAGTCCAAAAGAATCATTTCTTCAACACTCAGCTTTCTTTATAGTCCAACTCTCACATGGCTACTGGAAAAACCATAGCCTTGACTAGATGGAGCTTTATTGGCAAAGTAGCATCTCTGCTTTTTAATATGCTGTCTAGGTTGGTCATAATTTTTCTTCCAGGGAGCAAGCATCTTTTAATATCATGGCTGTAGTCACCATCTGCAGTGATTTTGGAGCCCAAAAAATAAAGTCTGCTACTGTTTCCCCATCTACTTCCCATGAAGTGATGGGACCAGATGCCATCATCTTAGTTTTCTGAATGTTGAGCTTTAAGCCAACTTTTTCACTTTCCTCTTTCACTTTTATCAAGAGGCTCTTTAGTTCTTCTTCACTTTCTTCAATAAGGGTGGTGTTATCTACATATCTGAGGTTATTGATATTTCACATGGATTAGAAATTACTTTTTCGAGGTAGCAATTTTGAGATGATGACAAGATATGCAGGGAGAGCTTCCAAACTGAAACCCTGAGCTTTGCTTTTCAGAAGTTAGTTATTATTGGTAGCATTCTATGGCTCTTCTCCATTGTTCATTCCTTACCAAAGAGTAAAGTTTTACCTCAAAGAAATTTTCATGAAAATGAGTCTTGATAACATTCATTTTCAACTAATTGAGTCCCTCCTAACTGCCAGTCACTGCAGTAGACACTTTCACATACATTATCACATTTAATTCTCACAGCAACTGCATGAAGTTGTTTATCTAGAAATTCTAATTAATTACATTGTAATGAAAATGCAACTGCCAAATATTAATCAAGTATTCATTGAATTAATTAGACATATATTGTTTGATTTCTAATCCAATACTGCTCCACTGCCCAGATTCCAAATTTCCTTTTAATAGACATTACTATCAAATATCTATTAATGTCAAATAATAGACATTATACTAGATGTGTATAGTATAGCCTAGTATACTATATATAGTACAGTCTAGTATACTATCTGAGAAGGCACCAGCACCCCACTCCAGTACTCTTGCCTGGAAAATCCCATGGATGGAGGAGTCTAGTAGGCTGCAGTCCATGGGGTCGCTAAGAGTCGTGTCACTTTCCCTTTTCCCTTTCAGGCATTGGAGAAGGAAATGGCAACCCACTCCAGTGTTCTTGCCTGGAGAATCCCAGGGACGGGGGAGCCTGGTGGGCTGCCGTCTATGGGGTCGTACAGAGTCGGACACGACTGAAGCGACTTAGCAGCAGCAGCAGCAGTATACTATATTATACTATAGTACACTTTTTGTTATGTAGCAAAAAGACTAGTTCAACATCAAATAATGCATGAGAATAAAATGCCTTAGTGAAAACATAAACATATTGGGAGATGGAACACCCAACTTACAATCTAAGATCAACCTCAGGTAAATCACTGAATTTTGCTGAGGCTTAGTTACTTCGACTGTCCCATGAAATCAAAACTCTCTTAAGTCTCTGTTTTTGGATTGTTGTATGGATCAAATGAAGTACTGGTGAAAAACATCTTTACTGAATGGAAGGAGGCAAACCAAAAGTTTAAGAGAGAGGAAGAAGGATATTTTTATTTGGATCCCCCTTCTTCCATTTTTAAAGACTTCCCTTGAGAAAGCTTGTGGATAAGAAAGGTGGTAAGAAAAGGGATTCTTTTGGTTTTCATCACCTCCATTCCTCCTCCATGTCCTCCAGCCATCCCTTTTTCCCCTGTGTGGCTGAGGCTATATCCAAATATATCTCTGTAACTAAGACTGTCAGTACTGATTGCTTACATGGTTTTACTCAATCTTGTCATCATAACTCTTACCTCTAGCTTTTGATCATTGACACTTATTGCTGTATTAAATGACAAAAGAGTGTCTGTTCTTCATCTCATGCTGGACAGCTCACATGTCCACCTTGATGCTGACATGTTAACATTGAAGAGGTCTCAGTCTTTCTGTTTGCAAATGCTCAACATGGAAGCACAGACTTTCTCTCTGAACCACACAGAGTTACTAATTGTATTTCATTTGCCATTTCCATTTTATTTCAATCTAATGAAACTTTTTAGTATAAGAACTTTGTTTAACATCCCCTTACAAGTGTTTTCATATAAATACCCTCAGTTCAGTTCAGTTCAGTTGCTCAATCATGTCTAACTCTTTGCGACCCCATGAATCACAGCACGCCAGGCCTCCCTGTCAATCACCAACTCCTGGAGTCCACCCAAACCCATGTCCATTGAGTCGGTGATGCCATTCAGCCATCTCATCCTCTGTTGTCCCCTTCTCCTCCTGCCCCCAATCGCTCCCAGCATCAGAGTCTTTTCCAATGAGTCAACTCTTCGCATGAGGTGGCCAAAGTACTGGAGTTTCAGCTTTAGCATCATTCCTTCCAAAGAACACCCAGGACTGATCTCCTTTAGAATGGACTGGTTGGATCTCCTTGCAGTCCAAGGGACTCTCAAGAGTCTTCTCCAACACCACAGTTCAAAAGCATCGATTCTTCGGTGCTCAGCCTTCTTCACAGTCCAACTCTCACATCCATACATGACCACTGGAAAAACCATACCTTGACTAGATGGACCTTTGTTGGCAAAGTAATGTCTCTGCTTTTCAATATGCTATCTAGGTTGGTCATAATTCTCTGGACCCTAAAATACCTGATATTGCTGGAGTGAGAACATTTTAGAGAACTCTATGGCTTTAGGTATGATAAGTTGTATCTCATTGGAGGCTCTCATCTACCACTCAAGGTTTTCATCCAAGGCTGCACATATCTTTTCTCTTCACAAGGTCCACCATTCCCCTCCAACTTGCTAAGAGTTGTTTACCATTGGATGTTGCCTCAGTCTGGCCCAGAGCCAGGGCGAACTCTTTCATTTAACTTGGATTGAATGATACAGAGGCTTTGTGTATCAGAACTGCAAACCAGACCTCTTATTTTCCTAAACTTTCTGTGCCCTCTACCCCTATCACTGCGATAAACACGATCTATGGAACCAGGACCTACTCTACTGTGCTTAGACTTTATAAATACTAGCCACCTGAAATGACCACTTTTGTAGATCAAATATAGTCAGTTTTCTCTTATCAATCTAATATTTTTCACTCAATACCCTCTACAATCAAGAAAAGTAGACATAATCATCCCCATTTTTACTGCTGAGAAAACAAATACTCAGTTCAATAAGTGACCAGGTTACAGTCAGACACCTGGGAAAGTAGTGGGGCCCAGTTTTAAAATAGCAAAGTAACACCTATACACTCAAAGATAGATTTTGAGGATAGATGAAGATCCAGAGGAATTCATGAGAGTAATGATGGGTAAACAATACTAAGATTCAATAGGAAGATTATAATATAGATTATCTCTGGTGGCTCAGAAGATAAAGAATCTGCCTGCAATGCAGGAGACCTAGGTTTGATCCCTGGGTCAGGAAAATCCCCTGGAGGGTTAAATGACAACCCACTCCAGTATTCTTGCCTAGAGAATCCTCACGGACAGAGGAGCCTGGTGGGCTATAGTCCATGAGGTCACAAAGAGTTGGACATGAGTGAGTGACTAACACTTTCACTTTCATAATATAGAAACAGCAAATAACAACAAATTTTGAGAATTCTTCCATAAGTAATAACAATACACTCAGAACAGAAAGAAAAAGCATAGATCCAAAAATTACTTTGAAAGTAAAGAAAAAAATCCTAGAGATTTAATTTCTGTATACTGGAATGTCTTACTCATTAAGTCAGTTGACTTGTCCTTTCTTTAAAATGGGGAATATTAGGAACCCAAAATAAAAATAAATAGGCAAGTGATCAAAGAATACTGATAGGCAGGCTTTCAGGTTTCAAGGTTCTTTTATTTTCTTTTGGCTGTCCTGGGTCTTTGTTGAGGTGCATGGGCTTTCTGTAGCTGTGGCTCACAGGCTCTTAGTTGCAGCATGTGAATTTAGTTGCCCTATGTCATGTGAGATCTTAGTTCCCCAACCAGGAATTGAACCCACATCCCATGCATTGGAAGGAGGATTTTTAACTGCTGGACCACCAGGGAAATCCCTCAAGTTTCAAGATTCTTAAGTCAGAATGGAAAGTTGCAGAGAACTCAGGAACCTGGTTGTATTGCTTGGGTGCCATTCTGATCCTATCCCCAACAGTCCCTGATCTCATGACTGACTGGTAAAACCTTGAAGTGAAGATGGGGGGAGAGATTGGATTATTTAATTCTATGCTATGGAGAAAGCAGAAATCAAAGTGAAGGATATCAAGGTGAGAAAATGTGAAGGATTAATATCTAGTAAGATTGAATAAAAGTGTAATATCTTGGTAATGTATAAAATCAGTGGATGCAGGGCTAGTCTTCAGTGAGAAAGTGGAATGCTTGACCCAGGCACTACGCTGTGAAGGACACAGGACTCTCTCTCGAAGCTACTACAAATACGCTAAAGGAAATTGTCATGATGTCAAGACAAACTGCACACGTTCTGTCTAATGAGGTCAACTTTCATTCATTCACTTTGCTTTCTCGTTTCTTTTCAGAAACTTCTTAAGAAAGGTATTTTTTTAAAGGGAAAACACTAAACATTTTCATACTAAAATAACTATTTTCATATTTTAAACTTCCCTTCCAGACTTGATCTGTATAACTGTGACAATTGTGACCATAAAATTTGTGTTTCATATTTTTCTACCTGTCATTATACAACTAGCATGTTTCCATGTTTCTAGTTATCACTTTAAAGGCTGACATCTGCGGGGCACTCAATGTAGAAACTATTAAGATTTATTCTAAATATTCAGCTGAACAATTTAAAGTATTTTTCTTTCATTTTTTTAATTTTTATGTTTTAGCTTTCTCTATTTCTTTAATTTGTATTTTATTTTGGTCTATAGTTGATTCACAATGTTGCATTAGTTTTAGGTGTATAGCAGAGCAATTCAGTTATACATATATATGTATCTATTTTTTTTCAAATTCTTTTACCATTTAGATTATTATAGAAAATATGGTGCTATACAGTAGATCTTTGTTGCTTTTCTATTTTAAATATAGTAATGTGTATATGTCAATCCCAAACTCCCAATTTATCCCCCTACCACCTCTTCCCTTTGGTAACCATAAGTTTGTTTTCTATGTCTGTGAGTCTGTTTCTTATTTTAAGTGCCAAATTTCAGGAAACAGATCTGTGATGGTTTCCATTGTTTTACCTGTCCAACAGAGGACTGTGATAAAGGAATCCTGTTTTGCTTGGGAATACCAGATTGTCTCTGCCTTAACCCATTTGGTTCATATAGGGCTGGCCCCAAACCAGTAGTGCGGCGATCACTGGATTATACAATAATTCCATCCAGCTGGACAAATCAGTTGGATGGGGAAAAATTATGTGACCATAGTCAGCACAGTGAGAAACAATTATGGAAGAAAGTTTCTATACCTGCCAAATTTAAAGCTGGTAGAATGAAGAGCTGGATTTACTTATGCCACCACAAGGCAAGAAACTGTCTGAGACTTTAACAGAGAATAGAAAAGTTTTGACAAGAGATGTGACAGAGAATGAGAGAAAAAGACCAAGTCCTAACTGACTTTTGAATACCTGGATGCAACTAGGCCTGACTTTTCAAATATTTAAGCTAATAAATCTTCGTTGAGGTTTAAGCTAGTTTGAGTTAGACTTCTATTACTTGGAACCAAAATAGCCTTGAATGATTCTAAATCGAAGAAATGAGGCATGAAACTGTAAGAAAGGTTGTCTATACTTAGGGCCTTGGATTTGTAGAATATGTAAAGCTCTCTCTGTTAACAGATATACTTCACCCACAAATGAACTAAATATCATGAATGGGGTCTAAAAACTGGAAATGTATAAAATGCAGGGACTTGTTCTTGCAAAATGAGCCAGGTAACTTGGATGAGCCTGTACAACTAATGGGGCTGTTCTAGGCTTTGGCCACATAATTCAAATCTGACTTCATGCTAGCTGCTGTTCGCTGCTGTCTGGGAGGGGTTGACCACCTTGTTTTACACATCGATTCTACATACTCCAACTGGTTAGAACTCCCAAGACAGGTGACACTGATTTCAGGACTCCAGCTTCATTTTGATGATCTGATCCAAGATGAATGAGCTATAAGAATACTGAGGACACAGAGACCTAGCTTCTTGATGACCACCCTGAAAACTCTCTTCCCTCCAAGTTACTTTCTCTTAGTTCACAATGTCCCACAGAAGAAAAAGAAACTTTAGTTGAGAACAGGGCTGGACAGATGAATGTATCTAATTAGTGCTATTGCAGGGTTTACTGTTACTGACTTTCTGAGCTCCTACTCAATGACAGAGACCATGTAAAACATACACACAAAAAATCTGATTTAATCCCAAATCTATACTCTACAAGGCAGGTGTTAATGGTATGATCATTTCATAGATGAGGAAATGATCCAGTCTCCACTAGAAATGACCTTGGAAGTTCCATTTTAAGTCACTTATTTTACATGTCAGGACTATAAGCTGAGAGTGGTCAGGACTGGCCCAAGGGATTCAACAAACCAGCAAGGTCAAAGCTTGAACTCAGCTCCCTTGGTTCTGTCCTCTTTTCTCTTTCTTGGACTCACGTTGCTCTCTTTCTGTCCCCAAACACTGAAAAACAAATATACAAATTGGGAAGAACTCCTTTTGACAACAACAAATAGAGATATTAGGTAAAAGAATACCAAGCTTAAAGTCCAATGAGAAGGGAATTTATAAAGTTTGGAAACAGGCCATTTTGCTGTCTGATAAATGACCAGAGAGATGTTGACAGGGCCTCTTCAGAGAAGGAAAAAAGTGAACAGGAGAAACTGAACTTCTTATGTTTAACTATCGTATTTACAATCTCCTCCAGGTACAAAAATAACCTTAATGGGGAAAACAGCCATGGGGAAAAAAAAAATCAAGAATTGGTAAAACCAAAGAAATGGTGAGAATAAAACAACACCTATAGAACAGTCTTATGGACTCTGTGGGAGAGGGAGAGGGTGGGAAGATTTGGGAGAATGGCATTGAAACATGTAAAATATCATGTATGAAATGAGTTGCCAGTCCAGGTCCGATGCACGATACTGGATGCTTGGGGCTGGTGCACTGGGACGACCCAGAGGGATGGAATGGGGAGGGAGGAGGGAGGAGGGTTCAGGATGGGGAACACATGTAAACCTGTGGCGGATTCATTTTGATATTTGGCAAATCTAATACAGTTATGTAAAGTTTAAAAATAAAATAAAATTTAAAAAAAAAAAAAAAAAAAGAAAAAAAAAAAAAAATAAAACAACACCCAGTAAAATAGACAAGAGTATGTAAGGCAGACAGCTGGTAAGTGGGTGGATAGACAGTGAGTGTTAGTTGTTCACTGCAGCCAACTCTGGGACCCCGTGGACTGTAGCCCACCAGGCTCCTCCGTCCATGGAATTCTCCAGGCAAGAATACCAGAGGGGGTAACCATTTCCTTCTCCAGGGGATCTTCCTGATCCAAGGATCGAACCCGGGTGTCCTGCATTTCAGGCAGATTCTTTAATGTCTGAACCATCAGGGAAATCCCAAGCGGGCGGATAGAAATCAGGCATTGTGAGATAAGGGCGATTCCGAAAATCAAATAGCAGAAATAGTGGTCATTTACTCACCTAACGAAGTCCAGTTTAAAAACTCAAGTCAGTGAAGTTGGTACTTAAAATATATCTATGGTGAGTGACTGGGATCACTCTCTCAGGTCTCCTAGTCCATCCCTTCCTAAGAAAAAGAATTTTTTTAAAGCGAAATGCCCAGTTTCTCACCTGTCTTAATGCATCACAAGCATCTGATCCAAGCACAAATCTCTCTTAAAGAGCTTGGATTAGCACCTCAGGGTGCCAAGCAGAACTGACACGAAGAACCCCAAGGTGGCTTATTTAACCGGCTAATTGTTAACTGGTAGGAGGTGGGCTATGACAGGCAGTGGGAATGGGCCTGCCTTCCGCATGAATGAATTCAACACATGGAATTCATGCTCATGTTTACATTTATAACTTACAAAATTTCTATGTCATTGACCCCAAGCTGATAAACAAAATTACAAAGTTCATTTTAATTTCATAGTCTTGGCCAATCTCATCAGTCTCCCCATTAGGTTTTCATATTAAAAGAAAGAGAAAAAATGAGAAAGCATATGTTTTTAGCCAAGAATAAATATAACAAGAATAAAGGAAATAAAAAAGGAAAACTGACCTCGGCACAATGACTTAAATTTTTCCACCTTTCTCATATGGAGAGTTTCCAAGTTCTACCATTTCAAAGAAAACACCTCATCGAAGAACACATAATTGCATGTTGTTTCCATTCTTTAAATGTGGGAAATGAAGCCTTTTCACATTCACATCATCAGCTGTGCCCTAGGAAACCTTCCATTCTTTCCAAATTAGTTTTTGTATCATTAAACCAATCAGCATTAGGTGCTTAGGATTATTTTCTGGAATAAACCCTGAATCATTACCTACATCATGTATGTAATAAAGGCAAATAATGACATCATTATATAGCACATGAGCACTGACCCTAAATGACCAAGACCTAAAAGAAATCAGGGCTGTTCTAATAAGAATCAGGCAGGATGCCTAATGAAAATCAAACAGCAGACCTAATAAGAAATAATGTATTTTGCTTCTCCTTCAAATTCACTTTTGATTTGCTTTTCATGAGAATCCCTGTTTGAAGTGGAACTCCCGCAGGCTAGAATTCTGAGAGTTAACTCTGCGATGAGTAACTCCCAGGTGGTTCTCTAGGCCATTTGATCTGGGACAAGAACCACTCGCTCATGCAATAAGTATTTGATGGGCATTTACCATAATCATAGGCTTCAACCTGGCTGTTTTCTAATTGAACAAACATTACTGAGTGCCTAGGACAAACATGAATGGAGCTAGACTCAGAAATTGAAGTAATAAATAAGAAGTGTCCTAATCCTAGGGACGAGGGAGCCTGGTGGGCTGCCCTCTATGGGGTCACACAGAGTCAGACACGACTGAAGTGACTTAGCAGCAGCAGCAGCAGACATCACTTAGACATCAGTTATATCTTAGACATCTCTGTGTGTTTATTACATGCTAGGCACAAATATATATGCATTATTAATTAATAATCTGATATTCCCAACAGTTCTATGAAGAAGTATATGTTTTACCCCATTTTACAAGTGTGAAAAATAAGGCTTTTCCAGATTAAGAGACTTGCTCAAGGTCACATTGCAAGAGAGGTGCAGAGATGAGGGGTAAAATTCAGTCCATCTCCAGCTTAGACACTGTATTATCCTCTATTGGAACCATTTGAAATTGCTGATATTGGACCCTGCTTTTTTTTTTTTTTTTTTAACCTACAAAATGACAAATAGGTTTTTCCCAAAAAGAACTGGGGTATGGTATGGAAGAGAGAAACAGAAACCTTTCTTTATAAAATAAAGGATGATTTGCAGCAGGATGGTTATCCACATCACCATGTGTGTGCCCTGTCCCAGCCACTACTCTGTAGCCTTAAAAGTGGGTTCAAATCTCTTCACTTCCTGTCTGCACCGGAAATCCAGTACTAACACAGTGAGAACACACCCTGTACTCACATGTGTCCTCCCCTGTCTTAGTCTGACTGAGATCCCAACTATTCTTGTCATGATACTTATTTATAGGCTTGGAATGGGAATGGAAAAAAAGTGTTGCCAATATTTGCCTTGTCATAAAAGGAAAAGCAAAGAGCCTGGACAGAGAGGATGTGGTAGGTATCAGAAAGAGAACAAGATTATGCACATGTAGGAAATCAAATGAAATTTTTACAACATTCTTTTACACAAATTATTTACAAACTTGATTATATGACTCATTTTGTGAAGCACTTTACAAATCTCTAAGAATGGATGTAGTCTGAGCACTCTCTTCTGCTTTGAACATACACAGAAGATGGAAACTTTCAAGTTTAAAGATGGAAACTTTCTACCATCTATTGTACACATTGGATGAGCTAAAGTATTTCAAATCCATTCTTTACACCCCTTGTTTACTGCTAGTAACTCAACATGCATGAGTTTTGAGGAAAGATTAGAAATGCATTTATTCTGAGTATGATTCCCTATGGGCATTAACTATATGAAAATTGATGGAATTGTTTCTCAGATTCTTTCCCATTACAGGTTATTACAAAATATTGAATATAGTTGCCTTTACTACACAGTAGGTCCTTGTTGTTTTTTATGTATTTTTTAATGTAGAGTAGTGTGTATTTGTTCATTTCAAACTGTTGATTTATCCCACCCCCACCCTGCCCCTTTGGTAACCATAAATTTGTTTTCCATGCATCTGTGAGTCTGTTTCTGTTTTGTAAGTTCATTCATATCTTTTTTTTAGATTCCATACACAGACACATACACACACACACACTTTGCTATACACATGAAATCAGCACAACATTGTAAATCAACTGTACTTCAATTTTAAGAAAAGAACTGGTGTAATAAATCACAACCAGTTCAACATTTTTAAAAATTAATGCAATTGGTTAATTAACATAACTTTTACAGGGAATTAATCTTTTCTTCTGAGACTATCAGCCTCTTGAGAGCAAGGACCATGTTAAATTCTGAATTTCTCACAGGTTAAATAGCATGCAATAAAAATGTATCATTTGGTCGCTTTATTTAACTTACAGTCTTTGCAACTACTCAAGAAAGAAACCAAGTAAGAAATTGTATTTGTAGCCTTGATGTTTGTAATCAAAAAAGGGCTGAGTTGCAGGAAACCATGTTTTATCAGTCAACCATTAAAAATATCCCACATAGTAGCAGGCCTCTGCAGAGCCCAAACTGACCAACATGAAATACTTCATCTCCTTGGACAACACATCCCGTAAATTATGAAAAGAAAATGGTATTTTATGAGAGCCAGGCAACCTCATTTTCTAGGCAGCACATTTCATTCATATCTCCGTTATTAATAGGTCACTTACAGGATTCATGACTGGTGCCACTGCATGAAGGTACCCATACATGGACAATCACCGTGGCGAAAAGTAGTATATCTCAGTTCTTTCTAGAACAGTAACTTTATCAAAACGATCGCAGGTGTCCTTTGAACTCCACTCAAACATTTTCTAATTGGAAATGTTTTAGGTCATGTTCATCAGAGTTCCTAGGTTTCTTTTTAACTTCAAAACTTTCAAAAATCTCCTTTTTGCCCATGAGTTTTGCCTACTAAGTTTGAATTTCCTCCATGGATTACTACAGGCAAAAGTGCCTAGTAGTACTTTTATAACTCTAGAATCAGCTCATCTTTTGCATGAGTAAACATATTCAACATTTTTAAAATTAGAAGCTGATGAACACAGGATGAGATGGCACTATAAAGAGAGCTAGGACAGATAATTAAGGATTAAAATCTAAACCATTGCCTCTCATGCTCTCACACAAGGTAGAGCAAGAAGTATGCACGACTTCCATCTCCTGAGTGAAATACGGATACAAGGGGCCTGCCAGACGAGGCATTCTGCAGTTTTCATTATAAAGTTAATATTTATCTTATAGCACTGAGTTTATCTTACCAACATATCTCATTCAAAAAAAGAAGAATTCCTTGATTTACCACATTAAAGTAAATATTGCTATGAGATATGTGTTAAATTTTTAATAAAAACCACCCTATCTTGGTTGGATCAAAGAAAGCTGCTTCAGCTGAGATGTAAACAAAACCAAATAAAAATACGTAATTCCAAATACTGAGCATCGCTGCACATATCAACCAGCCCACCCATGACAATTTGTAGTCTTAAGTGGCTATTTCAGAATTTCAGCTAAGTTTATTATAAGTCATCATCTTTGAACTCAAATGGGCAATCACCTGCAATGCTGACCCATAGGATAGCATTTCAGAAATGTATACTCCTCGTGTCTGAACTATCACCCCTGAAAGTTACCAAAGTGAAATTTAATTCAGTTAGATTTATAAACAGCATCCTTTGCCTTGTGTGCATGTAATTTTTGTATGGTAGATTTATTAGCATGGTATGTTCTTCTTTATGCAGAGTAGTTCAGATCAGTGCAGTTGCTCAGTTGTGTCTGACTCTTGTGACCCCATAGACGGCAGCACACCAGGCCTCCCTACCCATCAGCAACTCCCAGAGCTTACTCAACTCATGTCCACTGAGTCAGTGATGCCATCCAAACATATCATACTCTGTTGTCCCATTCTCCTCCCACCTTCAATCTTTCCCAGCATCAGGGTCTTTTCAAATGAGTCAACTCTTTGCATCAGGTGGCCAAAGTCTTGGAGTTTCAGCCTCAGCATCAGTCCTTCCAATGAACACCCAGGATTGATTTCCTTTAGGATGGACTGGTTGGATCTCCTTGCAGTCCAAGGGACTCTCAAGAGTCTTCTCCAAGAGTAGAATTAGATGTAGAGAGTAGAGATGTACAAAGTAGATCTACAGAGTAGTCAGATGTACAGAGTAGACTTAGATGTAGAACCCAGGTTGTTTTCACTCATCCCATATTCTTTCGGGGCTTCCCGGGTGGTGCTAGTGGTAAAGAACCCAGCTGCCAATGAAGAAGACATAAGAGATGCAGTTTCGATGCCTGGGTCAGGAAGATGCCCTGGAGGAAAGCATGGCAACGCACTCCAGTATTCTTACCTGGAGAATCCCATGGACAGAGGAGCCCAGCAGGCTTCAGTTCACAGAGTCGCAAAGAGTTGTGCACAACTGAAGCATCTTGGCACATAGCACACATATTCTTTCAGTTAGCGATAAAAATCCTATTCCTGAAGAGCAAAACAATACAATACGGTGATACAGATTCTCAACCTTGTATGAAGGAGAATGAAAAGTCAGTGAGCCTGGGGAAGGCTCCACATGTGTACAAAGTGAGCCACCAGCAGCTTGCAGTTGATGCTCATGGAATCACTTTTCCACCCTGGAATAAGCTGCATGGAGGGGAGAACACAAGACAAAATGGACAGAGAATATAGGACCGCTTCAAACCTCCAGTTTCAGAAAGAGAGAATAAAGCCAAGTCTTTAAACTCAATCCATAAGTCAAATATATTTTGGACCATCTAAGATGCTGCTCCCTGTAACAGGCAAGCCCCACAGCCTTAATACCACAGACTCTTCAGCCAGACTCATGTGCATTTGAATCACAGCTCTGTCACTCACTCTTTGGGAATATTATACAACCTCTCAGGCCTGTGCTTAGATTTCCTCATCTATAAAATGGAGACAATAATCATACCTATCTCTTAGGGGTGATAGGAGAATTAAATGAGTTAATATTTCTTAAGTTCTTGGAAAGAGTCTGGCACACAGTAAATGGCACTGTATTTAACGAATATGCAACATATTTATACTATTAATTATTATTGTTGCTCAGTCACTCAGTCATATCTGACTCTTTGAGACACCATGGACTGCAGCAAGCCAGGCTTCCCTGTCCTTCACCATCTCCTGGAGTCTGCTCAAACTCATGTCCATTGAGTTGGATGGTGGTGCCATCCAACCATCTCATCCTCAGTCATCCCCTTCTCCTCCTGCCTTCAATCTTTCTCAGCATCAGGGTCCTTTCCAATGAGTCGGCTCTTCGCATCAAGTGTCCAAAGTATTGGAGTTTCAGCTTCAGCATCAGTCCTTCCAATGAATATTCAGGACTTATTTCCTTTAGGATGGACTGGTTGGATCTCTTTTCTGTCCAAGGGACTCTCCAGAGTCTTTTCTAGCACCACAGTTCAAAGGCATTAGTTCTTCCGCACTCAGCCTTTTATATGGCCCAGCTCTCACATCTGTACGTGACTACTGGAAAAACCATAACTTTGACCATGTAAGTACTGTCTCTGCTTTTTAATATGCTACCTAGGTTTGTTAGACTGTAGCCCACCAGGCTTCTCTGTCCATGGAATTCTCCAGGCAAGAATACTGGAATGGGCAGCATTCCCTTCTCCAGGGGAATCTTCCTGACCTAGGGACTGAACAAGAATCTGCCTTCATTGCAAGAGACCTGGGTTCAATCCCTGGATTGGAAGATCCCCTTAAGGTGGGCATAGCAACCCACTCCAGTATTCTTGCCTGGAGAATCCCCATGGACAGAGGAGGCTGATGGGCTACAGTCCATGGGGTCTCAAAGAGTTGGACATGACTGAGCAACCAAGAACAGCACAGGTAGGTTCATCATTTCTTTTCTTCCAAGGAGCAAGTGTCTTTTAATTTCATAGTTTTAATCACCATTCACAGTAAGTTTAGAGCCCAAGAAAATAAAGCCTGTCACTGTTTCCATTGTTTCTCCATCTGCTTGCCATGAGTTGCCATGAAGTGATGGGACCAGATGCCATGATCTTCATTGTTGAATGTTGAGTTTTAAGTCAAATGTGTTTCACTCTCCCCTTTCACTTTCACCAAGAGACTTTTTAATTCCTTTTCACTTTCTGCCATAAGGATAGTGTCATCTGTGTGTCTGAGGTTATTGATATTTCTCCCAGCAATTTTGATTTCAGTGTCTGCTTTATCCAGCCTGGCATTTCACATAATGTACTCTGTATAGAAGTTAAATAAGCAGGGTGACAATATACAGCCTTGACAAACTCCTTTCCCAATTTGGAACCAGTCCATTGTTCCATGTCCAGTTCTAACTGTTGCTTCTTGACCTGCATACAGATTTCTCAGGAGGCAAGTAAATTTTTCTGGTATTCCCATCTCTTTAAGAATTTTCCACAGTTTGTTGTGATCACAAAATCAATGGTGTTAGCATAGTCAATGAAGCAGAAGTAATGGTTTTTCTGAAATTCTCTTGCTTTTTCTACGATCCAACAAATGACAATCTGACCTCTGGTTCCTCTACCTTTTCTAAAACCAGCTTGAACATCTGGAATTTCTTGGTTCACGTACTGTTAAAGTCTCACTTGAAGGATTTTGAGCATCACTTTGTAAGCGTGTGAGATGAGTGCAATTGTGCAGTTATTTGAACAATCTTTGGCATTGCCCTTCATTGGGATTGGAATGAAAACTGACCTTTTCCAGTCCTGTGGCCACTGCAGAGTTTTCCAAATTTGCTGGCAGATTGAGTGCTGGATCATTCAGGTATGACCTAAATCAAATCCCTTATGATTATACCATAGAAGTGACAAATAGATTCAAGAGATTAGATCTGATAGAGTGCCTGAAGTACCAGGGATGGAGGTCCGTGACATTGTACAGGAGGCAGGGATCAAGACCATCCCCAAGAAAAAGAAATGCAAAAAGGCAAAATGGTTGTCTGAGGAGGCCTTACAAATAGCTGTGAATAGAAGAGAAGTGAAAGGCAAAGGAGAAAAGGAAAGATATACCCATTTGAATGAAGAGTTCCAAAAATTAGCAAGGAGAGATAAGAAAGGCTTCTTCAGCAATCAATGCAAAGAAATAGAGGAAACCAATAGAATGAGAAAGTATAGAGATCTCTTTAAGAAAATTAGAGATACCAAGGGAACATTTCATGCAAAGATGGGCACAATAAAGGACAGAAATGGTATGGACCTAACAGAAGCAGAAGATATTAAGAGGAGGTGGCAAGAATGCACAGAAGAATGATACAAAAAAGATCTTCATGACCTAGATAATCACGATGGTGTGATCACTCACCTAGAGCCAGACATCCTGGAATGTGAAACCAAGTGGGCCTTAGGAAGCATCACTACGAACCAAGTTAGTGGAGGTGATGGAAATCTAGCTGAGCTATTTCAAATCCTAAAAGATGATGCTGTGAAAGTGCTGCACTCAATATGCCAGAAAATCTGGAAAACGCAGCAGTGGCCACAGAACTGGAAGAGGTCAGTTTTCATTCCAATCCCAAAGAAAGGCAATGCCAAAGAATGAGCAAACTATCACACAATTGCACTCATCTCAAACGCTAGTAAAGTAATGCTCAGAATTCTCCAAGCCAGGCTTCAGCAATACGTGAACCATGAATTTACAGATGTTCAAGCTGGTTTTAAAAAAGGCAGAGGAACCAGAAATCAAATTGCCAACATCTGCTGGATCATGGAAAAAGCAAGAGAGTTCCAGAAAAACATCTATTTCTGCTTTATTGACTATGCCAAAGCCTTTGACTGTGTGGATCACAATAAACTGTGGAAAATTCTGAAAGAGATGGGAATACCAGACCACCTGACCTGCCTCTTGAAAAATCTGTATGCAGGTTAGGAAGCAACAGTTAGAACTGGACATGGAACAACAGACTGGTTCCAAATAGGGAAAGGAGTACATCAAGGCTGTATATTGTCACCCTGCTGATTTAACTTATATGCGGAGTACATCATGAGAAACGCTGGGCTGGATGAAGCACAAGCTGAAATCAAGATTGCTGGGTGAAATATCAATAACCTCAGATACGCAGATGTCACCACCCTTATGGCAGAAAGTGAAGAGCCTCTTGATGAAAGTGAAAGAAGAGAGTGAAAAAGTTGGCTTAAACTCAACATTCAGAAAACAAAGATCATGGCATCTGGTCCCAACACTTCATGGGAAATAGATGGGGAAACAGTGGAAACAGTGTCAGACTTTATTTTTCTGGGCTCCAAAATCACTTCAGATGGTGACTGCAGCCATGAAATTAAAAGACTCTTGCTCCTTGGAAGAAAAGTTATGACCAACCTAGACAGCATATTAAAAAGCAGAGACATTACTTTACCAACAAAGGTCCGTCTAGTCAAAGCTATTGTTTTTCCAATAGTCATGAATGGATGTGAGAGTTGGACTATAAAGAAAGCTGAGCATTGAAGAATTGATGCTTTTGAACTGTGATGTTGGAGAAGACTCTTGAGAGTCCCTTGGACTGCAAGGAAATCCAACCACTCCATCCTAAAGGAAATCAGTCCTGAATATTCATTGGAAAGACTGATGTTGAAGCTGAAACTTCAATACTTTGGCCACCTGATGACTCATTTGAAAAGACCCTGAAGCTGGGCATGATTGAAGGCAGGAGGAGAAGGGGATGACAGAGGATATGTTTGGATGGTATCACTGACTCAATGGACATGAGTTTGAGTAAACTCCAGGAGTTAACAATGGACAGGCAGGCCTGGCATGCTGCAGTCCATGGGGTCGCAAAGAGTCGACATGACTGAGCAACTGAACTGAATGAAACTGAGTGCAACACTTTAATAGTATCATCTTTTGGGATTTGAAGTACCTCAACTCGATGTCCAACTCTTGTGACCCCATGGACTGGGCTCGCCAGGCTCCTCTGTCCATGGAATTCTCCAGGAAGAATAGTGTTGTGGATAGCCATTCGTTTCTCCAGGGTCTCTTCCTGACTCAGGGATCAAACCTGGGTCTCCTGCATTGCAGGCAAATTCTTTGCATCTGAGTATCAGGGAAACTCCATTAATTATCATTAAGAAAATATATTAATAAAAGTTTAATGTATTTATTAAAGTAAAACATTCTTTCTATTAACTTTTTTGATTTATATAATAGGAGTACTAGAGATAGATTCAAACCTTACCTCTTTCTCCAACTCTATGCTTTTTCCCTCCCTCTTTACCCAACTCATTAGCCTTTTAATCATAGTAAGAGGACTTTTTCTCTTTAAAACAATAACACTAACATTTCGCTAACACCCTATATGTACTAGGTTGCTTACCTCATTCAGTCCTCATGAAAAAATAGTGAAATGAGTCTTATTATTATCCCCACTCAACAGATGAAGCAATGAAGGCCTTGAAAGATATGTAAATTATCCAAGATAACAAAGTTAGTATGGAACAGAACCAGGATTAGAATCCAGACAGTATAGAAGTTTGCTTCATAGAAAGTAAATATACTACACCAGAAAAAATAAATCCGTGTTGAACTGACCACTTACAAGACTAATCCTCAGGATTCCCTGGTGATCTAGTGGTTGAGAATCCGTCTGTCAATGCAGGGGTCACAGGTTCAATCCTTAATCCAGGAAGACACCTAATGCCGAGGAGCAACTAAGCCCATGTGCCACAACTGCTGAGTCTATGCATCGCAACTACTGAAGCTTATACACCAAAAGCCTGTGCTTTGCAACAAGAAGCCGCTGCCGTGAGAAGCCCGTGCACTGAGAAGAATAGCCCCTGCTCACCACAACTAGAAAAAGCCTGCACGCAGCAATAAAGACCCAGCACAATAATTAATCTTAAAAAAAAAAGACTAATCCTCATTCAAAATTCCCTCCTACCTCTACTCACTGTATACCACCTAATACCCAGGCAATCTGCATATCCCTGAGAACTAATGATTGCTGTTTTAAGCCACTGAGTTTGGGCTTAATTTTACTGATAAGGGTTTTGTATGCTTTTAATAAATGGAAACAAAATTGAATTTGAAAATGCTTTTAAAATATTAAACAAACATATGTTGAAAGACTGTATATTTTCTTATAAGAGTATATACACGCACACACATGCACAGATTTCAGGCCAATTGTTTATACAGCTTAAATAAAGCTTCTCCTAGAAAATCAATTATTTTTCCCAAAATACTAATGTCTATACCCACATTTCAGATTAACATGCTTTTGTAAACAGCAAAACAAGACTGCAAATCTTACCTAAAATCCAGGATTCCATGAAGTCAAGGGACATACTGTCATAAGACTTTTCATAGCACCTGCAAAGCAACTGTAGAGTTAAACCAGTCAATTGAAAAACAGAAATTTCAACAAGTATAATGACTCCATGTGTTTCTAAAGAGATAGATTCAAATATCAAAGAATGAAGGGATGCCTATGCGAACACTGACAAAGTCCTTGAATAATTTTACAAAAATAATTTTTGATAATTATACTATGCAAATAAGGCAAGAAATGAGCTCTTCCTCCAGGAGGCGGAGCTGAACCAACAAAACACAAACTAGATTCTGTCCCCCCTCCTCCCAAAAAACTTGCTTCATTTTTTTGGTACATAGTTAAAATAAAATCTAAATTTGGTTAAAATATAAGGGAAATTGAACACATTTTTATATATAACTGTTAACTTTATTTTTCAGGATAAAGCCCACTCAAGCCTTTTTTTCCTGATTACATTTTGGCCAGCATTTTTAAATGGATTCACTCAAGAAGGCTTTTTTCTCTACTACCAATTATCCTCAGAGAAAAGCAAAGAGGATTTCTTATCCCACATTTCTCTATCAAAGAATCTTCAAAAAGTAAAGCCATCTAAGTCATAAAAAGATTTTAAGAGTAATTCTGCTATCTGGTGGCAAAATGCATAAACAACCAGCGCAAGTGATGGGATTACAAGTATCAAAGAATAGGTCTGAATTTTTCTTACATTTTCCAAAAAAAAACAGACTTTTCTAATCTGAACTAAAAGTAAAACACTTAAATTTTGTCAAAGAATCATTAATTTAGGAATAAAGAAAGGGAAATGATAGAGTATTATTGAATATTGTGTTAGCAACCATTAAAAACTTTGCATTCAATTTCTGAGAAAATTTGAATCACTAAGACTTTCCTTCAATGATAAAGAACAACTCTCCAAAGCAGTATAATTGTCCCAAAGATAAACTGATCAATTGCCATTGTGATGCAAATACTCCCTGAGACTTAAAATCATACCAAATGAATTTTAAAGCAGGAAGAGATCCTAAATATTACATAGCCTGACATTCTCATTTTACAGATGAGAAAACAGAATCCAGGAGATTAAGTGACTTGTCTAAGACCACACAACTAAGTTAAAGTCAATCAAGGGCCTAGAATCTAAGTCTCTTGACTTAAGGGCCAAAAATATTTCTCCTCTTCTTGGGTTTCCCCCATGGCTCAGAGGTAAAAGAATCTACCTACAATGAAGGAAATGCAGGAGGCTCCAGTTCAATTCCTGGATCAGGAAGATCCCCTGGAGGAGGGCATGGCAACCCACCCCAGTATTCATGGACAAGGGATTCTGGTGGGCTACAATCCCTGGGTCAGGAAGATCCCCTGAAGGAGGGCATGGC
The DNA here is from genome assembly GCF_029407905.1 of Bubalus kerabau. NCBI lineage: Eukaryota > Metazoa > Chordata > Mammalia > Artiodactyla > Bovidae > Bubalus > Bubalus kerabau. Next base: position 47,903,399 of record NC_073635.1, read on the forward strand.
AACCCATTCCAGTATTCTTGCCTGAAAAAGCCCATAGACCAGGGGAGTCTGGTGGGCTACAATCCATGGGACTGTAAAGAGTTGAACATGACTGAGCTACTGAGCACACATACACTTCACTGAGAAACAGTAGCAGTTATGAAAAAGAATTTCAACCAAAGCCTATTGCATCCCACATGTTTTCCTCATTAAGTCTATTTCCCCTCTTTGAAAAGAATAGTGGGTTTTATCGACAGTGAGTTTAATATTGTTTTCCATACTTAAATGTAACAGAATCTTAAACCCTCAAAGCAGGGCTGCAGGGGCTCCTTGATGGGACTTCCAGGCAAGACAACCTGTGGATTTCATCCTCCGCTCACCCCTGTTGCCAGGAGTCCTAGTGCAGAACACCACCTGCACAACAGTTCTCAAAGTGTGGTCCCCAGAACTACAGCATCAGCTTTAACTGGGACCTGTTAGAAATGCATATTCTTGAGTCCAATCCCAGACCTACTTGATCAGAAGCTCTGAGAGTAGGACCCAAAACAATGTGTTTAACAAGACTTCAGCTGTTTCTGCCACACTGAGGTCTGAGAACCACTAGCCTACACAACCAAAGCCGTAGCTACCTTAATAAAATCTGATGTTCTCCACCTGAGAGGCCCTTCTCTATCATATAAAGAAATGCCAGCTCATTTTAGAGTATGTCTTGTTACCTAAATTTTGAAGCACTGGCACAAAACTTTCCTGACAACAGTTGTTCAGTTTACTAGTGGAATCCCATTCCCAGCTTTATTCAAGACTTTGAGGGTTAAGAATGAAATAATGCCATTTGCAGCAACATGGGGTGGACCTCAGGATTATCACACTAAGTGAACTGTTAATAAGTCAGACAGAAAAAGACAAATATCATACAATCTCACTTATATGTGGAATCTAAAATATGACACAAATGAACTTATCCATGAAACAGAAACAGACTCACAGACATAGAGATCAGACTTACGGTTGCCAGAGGAGGGCTGGATTGGGAGTTTGGGATTAGCAGATGCAAACTCATACATAGAATGAATAAGCAACAAGGTCCTATTGTGGTGCACAGAGAATTATATTCAATTTCCTATTTTAAACCACCATGGAAAAGAATATGCAACAGAATGTATCAGATGGTAAAGAATCCACCTGCAATGTGGAAGACCTGGGTGCGATCCCTGGGTTGGGAAATCCCCTGAAGGAGGGCATGGCAACCCACTCTAGTATGCTTGCCTGGAGAATCCCCATGGACAATGGAGCCTGCTGGGCTACAGTCCATGGGGTTGCAGTTGGACACAACTGAGCGGCTAAGCACAGCTCAGCACAGAGTATAACGGAATCACTTTGCTGTAAAGCAGAAATTAACACAACATTGTAAATCAACTATACTTTAATAAAATAAAACTTTTAAAAAAGACTTGGCAGGTTTTTGTTTTGTTTTGTTTTGCTTCATTCCCCAAGGACAATGAGTGTTCCTATCAAAGCAGAAATGAGAGAGAGGAGAAAATGTTGCAAGAGCACAGAAATGAGGGCGAGGATATCTTCTCTTCCTCTTCCTTTTCTACTTCCTCCACCCACAGCTCCAACTTAGCCGTCCCTTCAACCACTATCGGCCCTTGTCTTACTGGCCCCTTATTGGCACCCTCATAACTGCTACCTCTGTCGTTCCTCTCTCCGCTGTTTACTGCCTTGCCTTCTATTTAACTGCCCATTCCTTAGCTTTGGAACATCAAGAAATCTCAGTACCTAGAAGAGAAGTAACATCTAGTCAGGTCCCTCTAATACAGAAGAGAAAAAACTGTGGTCTTGGAAAGTTAAAAAATATTATTCTCTGCTATACAACTCTTTCAACTCAATAAATGAGATTATATATTTTTTCTATTATGCTTTAACTTTCTTGCTTGAGTTCAGCATTTTAAGCCCCTCCAAAATCAAGTCAAAGTTGGTTATGTCATTGTATAGCAGTTCCTCCTTGCTTAGGTTTATCAGAAAGTTTTTCTCAGCCTGCCTTTTGTATTTTCAACAGCCTTTCGTGAGAATAATCAGAGCTATAAAGTACCTACTGCACCCAAGACCTTTCTTGAGATTGTCTTTAGGACAGTGATCATTCAATCCAAATAACAGTATTATCATTCAGTCTGTATTTCAATATCATCACAGAGATATTTCTGCTTTCAGCACCCAGTATGTAGCATGAACTGTCCTAGATGCTGAGAATACAGCAGCTAAGAGAACAGCGTTGGGGAAGGGGGAACACCTTTCTTAGTGTAGTTTACATTCTAGAGGGAAGCACAAAATATGTAATACAATAGGACCTCAGATGACAGAAAGTGCTAAGAAGAAAAATGAAGCAGGGTGGAGTATACAGAATGTTACAATTCTAAGTAGGGTGATCTATAAAGGCTCCTTAAGGTGGGAATATTTTAATATCTTGGGAGACTCTCATACCTTTTATTAATTTGTTGAGTTCTAAGAAGTACCAAAAACCATTTCCTTTTCAATTACTCAAAAATGATTTATTTAGCCACACATTCTGGAATTTTCTCAGAGTTAACATCAACCTTACAAGTTATATTTTCTCGAATTAGCCCTGTGTTTTCCCAGAACCAGTCATGTCACTGATACAAATAAGAAAACAATAAATACCAGCATATATAAAAACAGAAATGTAAAGCCACATCTATACAACTACATGGAAGAATATGATGAAATTTGTTTAAAAAAAAAAAAAAGGTTTTTTCCTTCTGCACTTTTATCTACTAAAAGAAAAAAATCCATGTTTATTATTATTATCAGCTACCCAAGTTCCTAAGAAGTCAGCAATAAACTGTGAAGTGTTCACCTGGGTAGATGAGAAAATTTGGGGGAGGAAAAACAGAATGAACCTTTAAAACATCTTTTGCAGAGAACTGAATTTCATCTTTTTGCCCCAGACTGAACTAATAAAGACATAATTTATTTAGCCGAAGCACCTCAAGTCAAATACAGAGTTTTCGGGGCCCAGGGAACATCTTTTTCATGCCATCTTACACTTGGATCACAGAAGAACAATGAGTTCAAATAATTTGGCCGTGCCGAGTTTGTGGTTTTGTCTGTTTTAAAACTGGAAAACAATGTTTTCCCCTTCTTATTATACTCACCAGAATCCATTGTCTCTTTCTTCACTTCTCTGCCCAGTTCTGCAGAAAACACTTAAAATCTTTAAATGCTTTGGTCATTTTAGTTCTTCCAAATTGGGCAGTCACACAATTGCTTCATGTCCAAAATAGTTACTATAAAATGTCCAGAAATAATGGGCATTGTTGCTATAAAAGAAAAGGGGGGGGCGGATGTTAATGTGGTTACAGGGTAAAATAAAATGAAAGCAAAATCGAATGAAAAATCTTTATATAGAATAAAAATTAATAATATCTTTGAATCACACTTCCCAGGGTCATGCACAAAATTCGATGATTTATTCAGCTCTGTTTAGGGAAAACATCAATGATGAGTCAAAAAATTAAGCTATCCCCTCTTCCCAGTAAGTTCTATTAAAGAATCCATAGCCTGCTTATTAAACTTCAAAGTATATTGGCCTTTGTATAATGTAAAATCTTTACTTTTAGCATTCTTTTTATTTAGCAATTTTTCAAGGTGATTAATTGTCCTTCTACACATATTAGAACTTACCATCTAGAATTTCTTTTCTCCATGTTTGAATTCTCACCTCTGTTTTTTACTAGGTTTTGTAATCGGTCCTAGATTCAAATCCTGTGTCTTTTGGTTGTGTGCTGAATGTTGTGTGTGATGTGGGCTTATTTATCTCTCTGAAATTCACTTTATGCTTAAACAGCAACAAATAGTACCAAACTCTTCAAATGGTTATTTTGAGAACTAGATAAATAATAAATATGATACCACTCACAGTTATTGTTAAATCAATATTAGTTTCATTTCCTCCTCACCAGAAATTTTCCTTGTTTGCTTAAAACAGTACTTCTTCTTGAAAAAATTTTACAGTATAATTGTCAAACATCTAGAAAACAGAGGCAACTAAAATAAGAAAATTGAAATTATTCCTATTCCTCATAATCAAAGATAATCAGATTAACATTTTGTATATATCTTTCTATTCTTTCCTTCTTTAGATATATAGAATATTTTTTAACTGTAGCACTATCAGATACATACAAAAAATTGCATAAATCAAATTCTCACAAAGTAAACACACCTAATATTACTACATTTGATGTGTTTTTGACCTTGACAATGCATCACAAAACCATGGGAGCCAGACTCTAAGGCCATATCTCCTGAGGTTGAGTTCTGCTCTCCAGTTTCCTGGTGATGTGACCTGGATAAACTTTTAAAGTCACAGTTAGCTGCTAAATAGTAACAGTTTATCCAGTTATGAAGATTACATGAGTTAATTTATGTAATTGACTTAGAATAATATGAGACATATAGCATGTACCCAGTAAAGTAAGACATTGTTATTATTATACACTATCTGAAGAACCTTTTCTTTCCCAATCGTTACACATTCCCTGGGTGCATGGAAGTCATTTTTCTCTTGAAGAATTTAGTTAGCTCCCTTAAAGTCTTCTCTGATTTCCTCACATGCAATTAATCAAATGGAAAGCAATCACCATCCTCACAATAAGCGACATATTTCCATTTGCGATCACATTTCCTCAGCTGGTACCAAAACTGCAAAGTGCCCCCCATTACACCCTAACCCATCTTCCCAAACAGAAATCTTTTTACTCCCTTCTATAAAGACTTCTCTCAGGCAACTCATTCTCCTTTAAACATCTTATTCTTTTCCACCTCCAGCTTTGGGTTTACATCTCCCAGCTTTCTTGATATGCCTTTTTTTTTTTCCATCAAGCTTTCAGTATTTCCCCATTCCTCCCGGAAGAGCTTCCTCTCACCTCCATATCGCCCTCACCTGGCAGTAATCAGGCACTGCCTTCCTCACAACAAAGCAGTTCGCCTATATGTATGGCACTTCACAGCTCACAAAACGCTTTCACATCACCGTCTCTTTTGATCCTCACAGCAATCTGATGAAATAATAAAACAGTGACTATTATCCACATTTTTACCAAGGAACTTAACTCTTCATTATGAAAATATATCCAGTCCCTGCCTAGTATGAAAGCTCCTCCAGACCAAAGACATTACACTTTTCGTTTTCTTGTCCTCGAGACATATTTACTCGGGAATTGATCTACCTCCCAAATCATTGTTATCAATAAAAATAGCAAACACTTTTGAGTGCCTTGTAACATATCTCTGGGCTAAATACACACGGTTACTGTTCATTTATTTAGCAGTGTCTTCAACATCTGTGATGTCCCAGCTCTCTGCTCCATCTTGGGACCCCTTGCTAGGAGTTTCTTTGATTCTCTCTATATATTGAGATTATGGGAAAGAGCACTGGGGTGCCTTCTGGAAAACCTTGTGTCAGGTACTGCCTCCACTAACATACATGTAGGGTTATCTTGGGCATCTCTGGACCTGAGTTTCCTTGTCTATGATATCTCTGATCTGACCCCCTCATGAGATTATTATGAAGATCAAATAAGATTTGCAAGTACTTTATATAGCTTTATGAAAATATAAAGGTATCAATGTTGCACGACTATTAAAAAATGGCTCTTGCCCTTGCCTTCCCACAATCCCGTTGGGAAGATAAGGAATATACACAAGACGAGTCTAATATATAATGATGTATTTTTATTGACAGAAGATGCCAATGTATAATAACCGAGAGAGAGAACATGAGAAAGTAACATTGCACTTGTAAATTCAGAAGATTAAAACGTTCTTCCAAATCTTAGTTTGTCCTCTACTTTATCAATGGGAAAATATTAATTCTTCTTGTGGGAATTAACTTTCCATCAGAAATTGGATAACTCATTTGGATTCTTTAAATGTTTTTAATGCCATGGATCACTGTGGCAGTATGTTATCCAGGTTCATTTCATTCTTTTACACTTATTCCAATGAAATAGTAAGTTATTGCCCCCCGATTTCTGAGGGAGAAAGAATAGGAGCAAATGTAAGGAAGCTGCTCTTTGATCTCTGTGCACATCAATTACAGGTAATAAATCCCCCTGCAGTTGGAGCTAAGACAGGATCTCAAAAGCACATGGACTTTCCTATTAGAAAATATAAACCAAATAGTGACTATTTGTTGTTTAGATTTATTTTGTGAGTAATGTAACTGAAAAAACAACCCAGCATTGAAGGATGTATCATTTTTAATCTCAGCACTTTTAGCTACTGCCAACACCAGATAGAGTATCTTATTGCAATAATTCAAGGATTTCTCTATTAGTTTCTCTAAGCCCTTAAAGCAAATGAAGCTCTTATGATATAAAACACCTTCTTTCTCTATTTTTTTCTCAGCTCTCAAGCCTAAATGCATTTCAGGGTAGAATTTTAAATGAACTAGATAAATGAAATTCTATCTAACTGTATTAATTTTTGACACTCTTTTTATGATTCTTTTAAAAAGAACATAGAAACGAATTGCAGCGCTGGCTGCCGTACAGTCATGATGAATAGCATGCTACAAATAATTTTTTTTTTCAAACTTTTGAAAGAACAATTTAGATGTTTAATCTCTTAGGTGGCTTTACAAATACCCTCCTTTGATAATTGACCAACGAGCTAGCAATGAGGTTTCTTAAACAAAGAAAAGCACTCGTATATTAAAGAAAGCATTTTCATACTTTTTCTCCCTATTGTTTAACCTTTTGTTCCCATCACGAATACCTACCCGTAGTTCTTATCTCTGACCTTGAGGAACTGTATAGCTTTATCGAGACTTCCTTTTAGCTCACAGATGACCTTCAGCAGATGTCATTGAGCTCTGACCTGCCTCAGTGATCAGCTCACACAAAATACATATGCTGAACAGTGCTGGTGTGTGCAGTAGGGGTAAGTGAATTATTTACAAAAATTTGAGTTGACACCTTTTATCAAATGTGGAAAGATGAAGACAAAACAGCTGCTATTGCTGTCGTAAGCAATCTGCTGGTGATTGAATAAAAGTGTCAAGAAAATGGCTGCTTGATGGCCTTTTGTTCTCCCTCATCCAGCTTGATGTTAGTTTGAGCTGTCAGTTAGGAATCACGGCAGTGTGATTTATCAATAGACTGAGTGACCTTCTCTTTTAGCTTGAGGTAGAACTGGAAGACAGCGCCCTCTACTGTGAACACACAGCGCTTCCTCTTACTGTGCCATTCTGGTGATGGGTTTGCATTTGCTGGAAGCGACTCACTCTTTTGATAATGAAGGCTTTTTCAATTTTGTCCTGTTTCCATTGCCGCCACACGTTTATTTAAAATTAGAAAAATAAAAATAGAAAACCTTCAATCATATTTCTATACCTTCCAGCAAACTGAATTAGAAAATCAGTATTTCAGATAAAATTCTTCCTCCTTGCTAATTAAACTCCAGAATAAGGAAACATTATCTTTGATAGCAAACTGAATCTTTAAATAATGTTTGGACTATACTGATATTAATATCCGTTAGTATTAACTCAAATTATTTTATAGCCTCTATAAAAAGATGGATTTAGACTTATTTTTCTGTCATACTATTGTGGTCTCCTCAAGAAAGATATTATTATCAATCAGAGCTTTGTGGATCTTTGAGTGGTATGAAACTATAGTGGAAAAGGGCATTACAAATTAATATTCCCACTGCCATTGTGTAGATATATGTGTTTATTTAAACTAGGACTTTCTAATTTAATAAATATTTCTTTTATCTAAAATTCAAAGGAGAATAAGTTTTTTCTAGCAGCTATTGAAAAGGAAATAGTGAATCTATGTAAAAGAATTAGAATAATATTATCTTATTTCCAAAAGCACATAATCTTTTCAGAGCAATGAGATCGAATTTAACAGGCAACAAACTTTTGTGCTTTTAAAAACTGTTAGATATACACAATTTAAATACATTTAATTTCTCCCTTAGGTATTCCACAACAACTTTTTAACTTCTTATTTTGTGTTTTTATATCAGACATGAAAAATCATTGTGGAAGCATTATCTTGTCAGCCAAATCACAGACTTAACTATCCAAAGATACTTTGTTAGGGCAGTCTTTCCTCAGCCTCTCTTGCACCTCTCTTCCGTTGCACGACAGATTAGGGCAGACCAGGTTAGGAAACTAAAACGATGTGCTTCCCCATTTCACAAAATGTCCTCTTCGGCCTCCCTGCCTTTTCTTCCCTAATTTAATTTCAGCCATTAGGTGGTGAACTCACTCTCTCGTAAATGAACAGAAGCACCAGGCTTGGGGTTCAAACTTCAGTTCCTGGCACAAGCTTTGACTTTTTCCTCTCCCTCCTGATATACATACACACCATGACTTGTTCATAAAAGATCTGCAGCAAAGTTGAATAATATGTAAATTTTATGTTGTAATGAATTAGGTCCTAAGATCTTTAAAGGTCAGACACCTGGTATAATACATCACATTCTTTAATATCAACTACAAAATAACTGTAATAAATTTTTCCAACACCACATCCTCACATGCTGCTACCCACAAGGAAGCACCAAAGGAAATGTGTCATTTGTCAAAACATGCAAAAAAACTGGCATGTGTACAAGTCACTTTAAAAATAATTCTCAGGTTAGAAATAGCTTTCCAAATGAATATTTTGTGGTTAAACAAAGAAAAACACATTAGTGCTTGACTGAAATCATCTCCTGATATGTTAAAAGAATGAGGAGAAAGAAACAACTAACATTCTAGGATATATGATCAAATCATTTTAATTAGTTACAGGATAAATGTACAATTTATAGGCAAAGAGCCTTATTTGATTATCTTTAAGGAAAAACTCAACAAGCATGGAAATTTAAGTATGGATGAGTGAGTGGTCTATTATAAAAATGTATAGCTTCTTGAGTTATCGAAATTTTATAGTTGCTATTAAAATTAAAATATTTATTTCTTTTATAATGCTATTTGCAAGCTTCAATTACAAGTCTCTATTATAGGAACATATCTCTTAGCAAGGGAAGGAAAAGAGATTTGCTCACTGAAAGGGCAGACTTCAGAGATTTTTTTTAAAGTGCAAACCCACATGAATACGTGCTCTCATTCCCACCCACCCCATGTCCCTATACTCAAATAGTGTATTTTATTGACTTAAGGTACAGTGAAATGGACATATAAGCAGAAATGTTCATCTTTAGAATTTCTAGTGTGACTCCAGGTAGGCCTCTGATATGTATTTGTAAAACTGTTGAAGGCATGCCCTTAGAAATATACATTGGTGGGACTTCCCTGGCGGGCCAATGGTTAAGAATCTGCCTTGCAATGCAGGGGACATGGATTCCATTCCTGGTTGGGGAATCAAGATCCTACATGCCAAGGAAAAACTAAGCCCGTGGCCAGTGAAAGATCCTGAATGATGCAACAAAGATCCAGCATGCCATGGCTAAGACCAGATGCAGCTAAATTAAAAACTTTTGCAAAAAAATATACATATATATATAAATAAACTTTATTTTAAAATACATATACATGTGTGTGTATATATATACACACACACAAAGTAGTTATTTCATATACCTCACCACTACCACCAATCTGGTGAATTTTCAATAGGAATTGAGACTCTATTTGAGAAATAATTGAAAGGTTGATTAATTTAAATAGGATTCATGTTTTAAAATTGCATATGCTTACTGAAACACTGTAATCACCTGAAACACCACTTTTATTTTTTTCAACCTATTCGATGGTTGAAAACAGGACCTATTTATGGTCCCGTTCACATGTATATATGGCATCAGTCAATAGTTAAAAAGTGAAGTGGAAATTTTGTCTAGATCATTAAGAGGTATCGTATAAAAAAGAATGAACCCAGTGTAGTTTTAGTACTTGAAAGTTTCTGGAAAACTGCCCAAATCCCACCCTTTTTAATATATATACATAAAGTTAATCAAAATATTCATAACCTTTATAGCCAGATATAAAATGGACTTTCTAGGCTGGGGAGAATGAACAAGCAGCTGAACACCTGTGTTCTTGCTCCCTGTAAGTCAAACATAGAAGTCCTTAGACAAACTGAAGGGACTAAGGAACTCTAGAATGAAACTTTCTGGGTTTCAATTAATTTGTTCAAAGTGGGAAGAGGATGTAAAGAAATAGTTTAAAGAAAAGAAATGCACAGTAATCAAAGAAAAGCAATTTAGGTAAATTGACTAAAATAAAATTTTAGGCCATTGACACATAATGGTCATGAAGGTGTTATAAAAACTGCATGTTCATCCTCTGCTGGTGGAAGTGTAAATTTCCTTAGCTTTCTGGAAAATACTTCCAGAGAGTAAGAATTTGGTAAACCATTTGGCAGTATGACCCGTTCATTCATTCATTCAACAAATGTTTATCGAATGTTTGGTTTGGGGCTAACAGTAAGCAAACACAAAAATATCCCTGCTTTCTTAGAACTGATATTCTGGTGCAGGAGATAAACAATAAGCAAGCAAATGATTAAATAGTCAGCATGTCAAATCTTGGTAAGAGTGATGGAGAAGGAAAGGAGTAGAGGTGTGTGACTATTTTAAGTAGAATGGTCAGGGTATCTTCCCTAAGAAGGTGGCATTTGAGCAAAGACCAGAAAGAAGAAAGGGTTATTGAGGGAGGAGCCCCAAGCATGGTTGACCTTTAAATCCTACCTAGACTCGGCTCCATGCCATCAGATTGGTTTACTGCCAGTCACAGGGATGGCGGAACACCCCTCCCAGCCTGCTCTCTGCTGTGGTGACCAAGCGGCAGACCCACCACCTGAATATCCCTGTTTTGGAGAACCCACCCATCTCAGCCAGTGAGATGCTGGTACCCTGCATAGGGTGCCCAGGCCCTCGGGAACCATCTTCAGAGTTGACAAGCAGCTGGGCCCTGGTGCTGCAATAGGCAGCAGGACAGAACTAGCCCCTTGTAAGCCTCTGAGCAGTAGGGGAGCTGGGGGGAGGGGGAGCACTAAGCCCACTATGCTTATTCCCGTAAGTACTCACCTTGGCTTTCCCCTTCCTGTCCTGGCTCTGGGTTTTCTCTGAAGGAACTCACATTGGTCTGTCTCATTTATCCTAGGGAAATAAGCAGAAGTCAAAACCAAACATGGGCTTCCCTAGTGGCTCAGATGGTAAAGAATCTGCCTGCAAGGCAGGAGACCAGAGTTCAATCCCTGGGTCAGGAAGATTCTGTGGAGAAGGGAATGGCTACCTACTCCAGTATTCTTGCCTGGAGAATCCCAGGGACAGAGGAGCCTGGCGGTCATGGAGTTGGACACGACTGAGCAACTGTCAGATCTCTGCCTAAATTCTTTATCAGTTATTTACAATAGAAATATCCAGACAATAGAAATATCCAGTGAAAGGGAGCACTACAACTTATATTTACGATGATTTAAACATCAATATTCATAGAGAAAGACAGAAAACAAGTTCAGTAATGTGTCAGGTTATAATTTATAGCCTGTGATAAAGTAGGTTAGCAAACTATAGCCCAAGATGGCAAATCTGACCCAAGGCTTGTTTTTTTTTTTTCCTTTTCTTTTTCTTTTTTAAGTTTTCTTAAACACAGCCCTGCCCATTCATGTAGCTGCCTTTGTAATACGACAACAGAGCTGGGTGGTCACCACAGAGACCACGTAACCTACAACACTAAGTATTGACCATCTCACCCTAACAGTTTGCTAGTCCTTGATCCAGTCACAGATATTTTCGGTTCTTCCTTATTTCTCTGTATTTCTATATTCTTTACAGGTAAAAATATATGATACTTACAGTCAGAAAAGAAAGATAAATAAACAGCTTTGTTCTTTTCTATTGTCTGGGAATATTTTCATACTATAAAATGATAGGCAGCTATTTATCAGATCCAGCTTGGTCCTCAGCCATAGTTAAATAGCTTGTTGAAAGTGTTAGTCACTAAGATATGTCCAATTCTTTGTGGCCTCAAGGACTGTAGCCCACCAGGCTCCTGTGTCCATAAAAGTCTCCAGGAAAGAATACTGGAGTGGGTTGCCATTCCCTTCTCCGGGCATCTTCCTGACTCAGGGATAGAACCCAGGTCTCCTGCATTACAGGTAGGTTCTTTACTCTCAGAGCCACCAGGGAAGCCCTTCAAACAGCTTTATAATAGGGACTATAAAGTTACTATTTATATCACCAACATCTGTAGCTCACAGTTACCACATTTCAGGGATTTAAGTGCTTTCCAACTATTAAGTTTCTATGAGATAGAAATGATTCTTATCTCCTTTTACAGATGAGGAAACTAAAAAACAAAGGAGTTGGATAATTCACCCCAGGTCTCACATTGGTACACAGGAGCCAGGGTTCAAATCCAAGCAGGCTGGAGCCAAGATACGTACTCTAAATCCTGTCCTGTGCTGCGTCCTTGTGACTGTCTTCTCTTGTCTGTGACTGTCTAATTCTTGTACTGTCTTCTCACAGGAAGCAAGTATTTTGTTCAGGGTAAAAATTAGTCATCTCAAGTTAATACCTGAGGTCCAAAAACTTCTGCAAAGGCTGAAAGGGGAAAAGAGATGGATGGGGAGAGAAGAAAGAAGGAATAGATGTGGAAGTTTGACTTTTCATAGTCCTGACGGTTTTATCAAAAGTAGGTCATGGAAAGTAGTCTGGTGTATTTACTACTCAAGGTTTTCCAAAGAAACAGAACCAACAGAATATGTGTGTATAGAGAGAGAGATTTAATTTTTAAAAATTGGCTCTCATAAGTGTGGGAACTGGCAAGTCATAATTCAATGGGCAGGCCAGCAGGCTGGAGACCCAGGGAAGCTGTAATGTTGAGCTTGAGTCTGAAGGCCATCTGGAGGCAGAATTCCTTCTTTCTTGGAGAATCTTGTTCTTTTTCTCTTAAGGTCTTCAACTGATTGGACAAGGACCACTCAACAAAATTAAGGGTAATCTGCGTTACTCAAAGTCTACTGATTTAAATGCAGATGTTACTGTGAAGGTATTTTTTTTTTTTTTTAGATTAGATTTAAATGTTAATCTCATCTAAAAAAAAAAAAAAAAAAAAAAACCTTCACAGTAACATCTGCACTGACACTTGACCAAATATTTGGGTACAATGATTTAACCAAGTTGATACATAAAATTAATCATCATCTCTGAATTATGATGCAGGAGAAGGCTCTTAAGAGTCCCTTGGACTGCAAGGAAATCAACCAGTCAATCTCAAAGGAAATCAACCCCAAATATTCATGGGAAGGACTGATGCTGAAGCTGAAGCTCCAATATTTTGGCCACCTGATGTGAAGAGCCAACTCATTGGAAGAGATCTTGATGCTGGGAAAGATTAAAGGCCAAAGGAGAAGAGGATTGCAGAGGATGAGATGGTTAGATAGCATCACTGACTCAATGGACATGAGTTTTAACAAACTCTGAGAGACAGTGGAAGAGAGAGGAGCCTGGCCTGTTGCAGTCCATGGGGTAGCAGAGAGTTGGACATGACTTAGTAACCAAACAGCAACAGCTGAGTAAACAAATTAGAAGAAGGAAAAAAATAGAAAGATGAGAGAACTAAGGGGCACAGTTACAATAGGATTTGGGGTTCTAGAAAGGAGCACACACTTCTCTTCCCTCAAGAGTTTCCAATCTATCAAGAGAAATAGACAAGCTGCAAGAAAAGTCACAGTGGTAGATAGACTGGTGCCTTGAGTCCAAACAAGGATTTTGACCCATCTAAGCAAAGGTGTTCCGTGGGGGGACAAGCAGACCAGGAAGCAGGCTGGACAATCAGCCTTAGGGTTTAGCTTGGAGGGGTAGGGAAGCTTGGCCAAGAGGGATTGTGCGTGGGATAGGAGTTGGAAAGGACAGCCAGGAGTCTAATATCTTATCCTGTGTCCTATGCTGCAAATAAAAGCAAAAAAACATTTCTTCATAAGACATTCTGTGATCTTCAGGAACATCAACCATGCTGCCTTGGTCAATAGGAAAGCATGTATTGAAAATGGAGCAGTGAAGCCTGGCTTCAGCTTCCTTTTGATGAGGGCTTCAAGGACCCTCTTCACCACTTTTATCCTTTAAGGATTTACAGCTTGGGTAGGGTAGATGTCCTTTTCATCAGAGGGGCTGCTACTGCTGCTAAGTCGCTTCAGTCATGTCCGACTCTGTGCAACCCCATGGACTGCAGCCTACCAGGCTCTTCCATCCACTGGATTTTCCAGGCAAGAGTACTGGAGTGGGTTGCCACTGCCTTCTCCTCATCACAGGGGACTGGAATCCAAAAGTAGGAAGTCAAAAAATGCCTGGAGTAACAGGCAAATTTGGCCTTGGAGTACAGAATGAAGCAAGGCAAAGGCTAACAGAGTTTTGCCAAGAGAATGCACTGGGCATAGCAAACACCCTCTTCCAACAACACAAGAGAAGATTCTACACATGGGCATCACCAGCTGGTCAATATCGAAATCAGATTGATTATATTGTTTGCAGCCGAAGCTGGTGAAGCTTGATACAGTCAGCAAAAACAAGGCCAGGAACTGACTGTGGCTCAGATCATGAATTCCTTTTTGCCAAATTCAGACTTAGATTGAAGAAAGTAGGGAAAACCACCAGCCCATTCAGGCATGACCTAAATCAAATCCCTTATGATTATGTCATAGAAGTGACAAATAGATTCAGGAGATTAGATCTGATAGACAGAGTGCCTGAAGAACCATGGATGGAGGTTCATGACATTGTACAGGAGGCAATGATCAAGACCATCCCCAAGAAAAAGAAACACAAAAATGCAAAATGGTTATCTGAGGAGGCCTTGCAAATAGCTGAAAAAGAAGAGAAGCTAAAGGCAAAGGAGAAAAGGAAAGATATACCCATTTGAATGCAGAGTTCCAAAGAACAGCACAGAGAGATAAGAAAGCGTTCCCCAGTGATCAATGCAAAGAAATAGAGGGAAAAATAGAATGGGAAAGACTAGAGATCTCTTCAAGAAAATTAGAGATACCAAGGGAATATTTCATGCAAAGACGGATACAGTAAAGGACAGAAATGGTATGGACCTAACAGAAGCAGGAAATATTAAGAAGAGATGGTAAGAATACACAGAAGAACTATACAAAAAAAATATCTTCATGACCCAGATAACCACGATGGTGTGATCACTCACATAGAGCCAGACATTCTGGAATGTGAAGTCAAGTAGGTTTTAGGAAGCTTCACTATGAACAAAGCTAGTGGAGGTGATGGAATTCCAGTTGACCTATTTCAAACCCTAAAAGATGATTCTGTTAAAGTGCTACACTCAGTATACCAGCAAATTTGGAAAACTCAGCAGTGGCCACAGGACTGGAAAAGGTCAGTTTTCATTCCAATCCCAAAGAGCAATGACAAAGAATGTTCAAACTACCACACAATTGTACTCATCTCACAGGCTAGCAAAAGTGAAAGTGTTAGTCGCTCACTCATGTCCAACTCTTTTGCGACCCCATGAACTGTAGCTTGCCAGGCTCCTCTGTTCATGGAATTCTCCAGGCAAGAATACTGGAGTGGGTTGCTGTTCCTTTCTCGAGGGCATCTTCCCAACCCAGGGATCGAGTCAGGTCTCCTGCATTACAGGCAAATTCTTTACCGTCTGAACCACCAGAGAAGCCTGCTCAAAATTCTCCAAGCCAGTATTCAACAGTATGTGAACCATGAACTTCCAGATTCAAGCTGGATTTAGAAAAGGCAGAGGAACCAGAGATCAAATTGCCAACATCCATTGACTCACAGAAAAAGGAAGAGAATTCTGGAAAAACATCTACTTCTGCTTTACTGATTATGCCAAAGACTGTGATTGACTGTAGATCACAACAAACTGTGGAAAATTCTTCAAGAGATGGGAATAACAGAAAATTCTTACCTGCCTCCTGAGAAACCTGTATGCAGGTCCAGAAGCAACAGTTAGAACCAGACATGTAACAATGGTTTGGTTACAAATTGGGAAAGGGGTACTTCAAGGCAGTATATTATCACCCTGCTTTTTTAATATATATGCAGAGTACATCATGAGAAATGCTAGGCTGGATGAAGCACAAGCTGGAATCAAGAGTGCCAAGAGAAATATCAATAACCTCAGATATGCAGATGACACCACCTTTATGGTGGAGAAGAACTAAAGAGCCTCTTGATGAAAATGAAAGAGGAGAGTGAAAAAGCTGGCTTAAAACTCAACATTGAAAAAACTAAGATCATCGCATCTGGCTCCATCACTTCATGGCAAACACATGGGGAAACAATGCAAACACTGACAGACTTTATTTTCTTGGGCTCCAAAATCACTGCAGTTGGTGACTGCAGCCATGAAATTAAAAGACGCTTGCTCCTTGGAAGAAAAGCTATGACCAACCTAGACAGCATATTAAAAAGCAGAGACATTACTTTACCAACAGAAGTCCATCTAATCAAAGTATGGTTTTTCCAGTAGTCATGTATGGATGTGAGAGTTGGAGTGTAAAGAAAGCTGAGCACTGAAGAATTGATGCTTTTGAACTGTGGTGCTGGACAAAACTCTTGAGAGCCCCTTGGACTGCAAGATCAAACCAGTCAATCCTGAATGAAATCAGTCCTGAATATTCATTGGAAGGGCTGATGCTGAAGCTAAAGCTCCAATACTTTGGCCACCTGATTCAAAGAACTGACTGATTCTGGGAAAGATGGAAGGCAGGAGGATAAGGGGATGACAGGAGATGAGATGGTTGGATGGCATCACTAACTCAATGGAAATGAATTTGAGTAAGCTCCAAGAGTTGGTGGTGGACAGCAAAGCCTGGAGTGCTGCAGTCCATGGG
The DNA here is from genome assembly GCF_029407905.1 of Bubalus kerabau. Classification (NCBI taxonomy): domain Eukaryota; kingdom Metazoa; phylum Chordata; class Mammalia; order Artiodactyla; family Bovidae; genus Bubalus; species Bubalus kerabau. Next base: position 47,920,231 of record NC_073635.1, read on the forward strand.
GTTTCAAAGAGTTGCACATGACTGGGCAGTTGAATTGACTGACTGAGGGTAGTGCTACCAGGGAACAGTACTTTGCCTCTCCAAGGGGTATGGTAGGACCACAGACAAGTATCAGAAGAGTTGTGGAGCCACAGACATTTGTGAGGCCAGATAGGAGATCACCATATGTAAGCAGATGTCAGACAGACTCAGAGACTCTTCAGGATACTGGTGAACCTGTGTTTGGGGTTACAAGGATTTAGGGTTGAATTAATACTACTCTTACCTAATGAGGGTTAGTGCGCATAGGCTGAGGAGCTTTGGGTGAGAGTAATGTATGATACTTGTTTTGATGGACATAAGAACAGAGTGACACCGAGCAGGGAGGCTCAAGAGATCTTTGGAGTTGGGCTGTTGTGCATAATTCCATGTAAAGTGAACATGAAATATACATGGGTCTGAAGGTCGAAGTGGGAATTACAGCTTCTCTGACTCCATAGACTTTTTCAGATTAAGCCTTTTCCAGATGGAAAGTTATGGAGTGATTGAACCACAATGATTCTTCTTTCCCTTTCCTTCCACCCATTACCCTCCCCAGCCCTCACTCCCATCCCTTCACTGAAAATTCATTTTCCTTATTGTGCACTCTCCCTCAGAAGAAAAGCTTCATGTTCCTTTGCAGACCAATAATTTCGTAATTTGTTGGACTGGAAACAAAAGAAGAATGTAAACTCCATTGAGGCAGGAGTTTTATTTTGGTTGTTCCCTATTTTATCCCTGGTGTTTGAAGAGAGTCTACAGATAAGACATATTGTTAAGAAAAACAGTCAACTCAGTTTCCTTTTATTTTGGAGATGATAACTTGTGACACTAAGGGGAAGCCCAGAAAGAGGTCAAATTGTTTAGCAGGGTACCAGGTATATGTTATTGTTGTTTAGTCACTAACTCATGTCCAGCACTTTTGTGACCCCCATGGACTGTAGCCTGCAGGCTCCTCTGTGTTGCTGCTGCTGCTGCTGCTAAGTCGCTTCAGTCGTGCCTGACTCTGTGCGACCCCATAGACGGCAGCCCACCAGGCTCCCCCGTCCCTGGGATTCTCCAGGCAAGAACACTGGAGTGGGTTGTCATTTCCTTCTCCAATGCATGAAAGTGAAAAGTGAAAGTGAGGTCGCTCAGTCGTGTCCGACTCTTAGCGACCCCATGGACTGCAGCCCACTAGGCTCCTCAGTCCATGGGATTTTCCAGGCAAGAGTACTGGAGTGGGTTGCCATTGCCTTCTCCGCTCCTCTGTGTTAGTGGTCAGCAAATGTCCACTGCTATTATCTATATAATGAAAAATAAAAAGAACAAAAATTTACTTTCCAGTGAAATATTAAGTAGCTAGACATATAGGGGCCTGGTTATGAAAAGCCTCCATGCCATATTGAGGTGCTCAAATTTTATCTAAAAGCAAGGTTTTCAGAGAATTTTAAGCAAAGCAGTAAATGGTAAGGGTTCCATTTTAGAAAGGCTTCTTTTGGGTGGTATGAAGAACGAAATGGGATGGAATTTTGAAAGAGCAGAATGGAAAAGAGGTGGGAGATTGGAAAGGTATTTGGGAGATAAACTTGGCAGGAATTGTTAAGTAATTCAAGAAAAGCGGGAGTGGGGGGGGGGTGGCAGGGGGGACAAGCTAAGAAAAAGTGCACTAAGAGTACTTTGGGCTCAAGAGAGCCTATCTTAGGAATAAGTTTGTAAGTGACTTACCAAGAAAAATCATACAATCTGCTTTTCTGGGGATCTTTAAAAATGAGATTGAGCTATCTGTGTTTGGTAGCTGAAAACTTGGGCTTGGTCAGAAGTTGGCCTAGGCTTTTGGTGTTACAATTACAACAGAAAGCCAAAAAAACAGACATTTCGGTATATAGAAATAATATATAATATTTGAAAGGTTTGAATCATACACATATCTTATCTTCACATCTTCTTGTGCTGTTTTTATTTACCTACAGAATTTTTTCCCATTCACCTTTAAATATGCTATCATTCTCTGCCCATGATTTTTTCCAATCATGTTCTCATTACGTCCCATCATTTTATGACAATGACATTGCTGCCTAGTGACTTCATTACTGTAAAGAAACAATATGAGTTTACACCTGAAAAAAGCATAATTAAAAGCGTAAATTATGGCTGCTGTCAGGACAACAGACATTAACACTGAAACTTAGAACATAATACTGAAATAGGTTAGGCTTATGCTACCTGAAATCACTGTGAACCTTGAGTGTTTTCTCTACAAATAATCCACCCAAAAGTTATGACATTTTTTAAAACTAGGAAACTAGGTGAATCATCCTATACTGCCTCTTTTTCAGGTCTTTTTTCTCTTGATACATGCCATGCTGATATTAAAAGGTGTTATGAGCTATATTAAAGGCTGCTGAAAAAGATATTAGTATAAAATGATGTCATAAAAAAAAAAAAACAACGAAGTTATGAATACAAGCACTAACAGAAATCTTTAATCTTGTATGAAGGTCCAGGAAATTTAGCCAACATCTAAGAAATGTGATGTTTCAACTACCATCTGCTAAGTAAAACCACAGCTGTGTCAATTCTCTCCTATTCTGAGATGGAGAGGTACCCCTGCTTTCACTTACACATCATCCTCTTGAATCATATTGAGGTTCAGAAGGCCACCCCTATTCAGACTACAAAGTAGAGACCAAAATTTCAACATAGGCATTCAAGAACCCTGCTTAGAGAAGAGAAGCATGGCAGAATTTTGGTCCTGGGAAACTTTGACAAACATGTTTTTGCCTGGAATGATAAGCCTCATAAACAGAGATCCACAACAAAGGCCTGTGTACAAATAAAGGCTACTTGACTCCTTCATTCAGGGTGGTGCAGTGGATCATTTTGAGGGGCTAGAATGGCTGAGGTCTAGAGACCTCAAGGGCTCCCCAGGTGACGCTCTTGGTAAAGAACCCACCTGCCAATGCAGGAGACATAAGAGATGCTGGTTCAGTCCCTGAGTTGGGAAGATTCCCTGGAGAAGGGCATGGCAACTGACTCCAGTATTCTTGCCTGGAGAATTCCATGGACAAAGGAACCTGGTGGGCTGTAGTCCAGGGGATTGCACAGAGTCGGACACAACTAGAGCAACTTAGCATGTAGTATCAACCACCACTCTGTCTTCAAATCTAAAGAAACACAAACACGCTGAAAATTTTGGCACTTCAGAGTAACAAACAATCTTCTCCTAAAATCTTCTGTGTTTTCCTTTGTGCGTGTGTGAGTATCTTTATCTATTTATCCATATGAATATATACTAGATATAGGGGGCTTCCCAGGTGACCCAGTGGTAAAGAATCTGCCTGCCAGTGATGGAGCTGTGGGTTCAATCCCTGGGTCAAGAAGATCCTCTGGAGGAGGAAATGGCAACTCACTCCAGTATTCTTGCCTGGAAAATCCCATGGACAGAGAGGCCCGGTGGGCTACAGTCCACAGGGTCACAAAGAGTCGAAAACTATTGAATGACTAAGCATGCACACACACACACAATAGGCAAAAGAAGGCGGCCGCAGAGGATGAGATGATTAGGTAGCATCACTGACTCAACAGACATGAATTTGAGCAAACTCTAGGAGATAGCAAAGAACAGACAAACCTGGCAGGCTACAGTCCATGAGGTGACAAAGAGTCAAACGTGACTTAGGAACTGAACAGCAAAAACAGCAACTATATATATATATATATATATATATATATATATATATATATATATATTTATGATTTCTAGACTCTTGAGTATTTTATTTTATATATTTATATGTGTAAATAGACTTCCCTGGTGGCTCAGATGGTAAAGAATCTGCCTACAATTCAGGAAACCTGGGTTCAATTCATGGGTCAGGAAGATCCCCTGGAGAACAGAATGGCTACCCACTCCAGTATTCATATGTATAAATAGGTATATAGATTCATAAAATAAAAATATGCACCCTGATTCACCCATGCATTTGCACCTGTATATATACATGATCCTAACAAATAATAAAATGGTGTATCTTATCACGAAGAAGAATAATAATAGATAAGAAGATAGGAGGGAACTTTTGGGTATCATGAACACATTTATGGCCTAGATTGTGCTGATGGCTTGATGAATATATGCTTATCCCCAAACTCAAGTGTATACTTGAAACATGTACAGCTTTTTGTACGTCAAAAAAAAAAAATGCTTTTAAAGAAACGAAGTATTGTTTTATATGCTACATTTTATATGAAATCTCAAATGTTTAATGGTTTATTTGGGGTGTGTATTGGAGAAGGAAATGGCAACCCACTCCAGTGTTCTTGCCTGGAGAATCCCAGGGACAGGGGAGCCTGGTGGGCTGCCGTCTATGGGGTCACACAGAGTCGGACAAGACTGAAGTGACTTAGCAGCACCAGCAGCAAATGTTTACATGAAAATCTCTTATTTTGGTCAAAATATTTTTAAATTAGTATATGATAATTGAAGGGAGCAATTTTAATTTGTTCAAACCTTCTAAAAAGCAATTTGGCAATGTATTATACAAGATTTTTTAAAAGTTCATGTAATTTGATCCAATAAAGTTATTCATAATAATATTCTAAGGCAAAAATAAATATAAGAAAAACACATAGATATGAGTATTTTCTTTACAGTATTATTTACAAAATGGAAATGGAGGCAATAGAGCAGTATGAAATATTAGGCCGCCATTATAAAATTATTATAAAAACCCAGAAAATAATATAAAGAAAGTGTATCTAATAGTCTGAATTCCTAAATATATGAGAAAATTCTTGTCTTATCTACTCTCTGGCCTTGAGAACTGCAAATAGGACAATGCCCAATGTGATTATAATATAAGGAAATATCAGGTTATATATTATATGTTTTCAGAAATATTTTCCATTGTTTTTATTTTTATTTGTATATGGTAAAGTCCTGCATAGATCATAACTATTGGAGATTTTTGCAGACAGGAAGCTAAAACGATTATTCCAACTGAAACAAAGACATATTTTCCTAATGGTGAAAAGCAGATTATTTATTCCTGAAATTCACTTTTTCCCCACTAAAGAATCTGCATTTGTGATAAACAAGTAGATTTCTTGAGGAGTGATTTGCCATGTTTACCAAAATGTGAGGTCTAATTTCTGTTAAAATATTTTTCAGTATTTTTAATGAATTTTAATAAAGGTTTATCAGGCGCTTGTTATGGTGCAGAACTTTTATTAAATTCTGTGATCCATAAAAGGTTTTTTTTTTTTGAATGACACATAGTTTAGTTTTTCATTTAGAGGCTATAAAAGTGTTCACAAAAGTTATGTTGAAAAAAAAGTGATTGAAAGTGCTAAAACACTGTACAGAATATAAAATCCTTTCATAGACTTTTTATGACACATGAAACATGAGTCTTAAAGGTTTAATGTTACTGACTTTTATACAAGGCTTTTTAATTCTTGATTCCAGTTATGGTTCTGCAAATGAACTGTGACATTAAAAGGAATCAGGCTGGAACTGCCGGGGCTCACTTTCTAGATGAGTTCCCACAGGCCAGAAGAGGTTCTCTCCAGGACCCACCCCGCCCACAGCTGATTAACACACACTCGCTTTCCAGGAACCAAGGAGGGAGCATGCTTGACAGTTCTCTCCTCCCTGAATTCAGTATGAATATTGGGGAGGCCACCAGATTACTATTAGTAAACATGAAGTATTAAGGATGACTATGCATTCCTCCTTGCTTCCTTAATGTCCTACACCGTTTACAGCTCTAATTGTGATGTTATCTTGGCCAATCTACAGAACCAACATTGTTGTCTGTTCCATTAACATCATGGATAGAAATTCCCCTTGGCTTTACTTTTAGGGAATTTTGCATCACGGTACAGGCTTGAATCCAGTAGAGAAGACAAATTCACTCTTTTGCTAATTTCTAGTATTTAGGATCAACCATACAAAATTGCTATTTTGGTAACAAACACTGAAACCTTCAATTTATTTATGGCTCATCTTAGTCTTCCAAGAATGTCCAAAAATTAGTGAAAGTCACTGTGGCTTTTAAAAGCCAGCCACAGTGGTGATTTGGGATAAAGAGGAGAACAGATGGATGACTTGGGTCAATGTAGGAAGCCAATTTGTGGCATTCGGATTAGAGTTCGGAGTGATATGCTTAGCTTAAATGATCTTGAGTAGTGCCTGAACATTACACGTTATTTTGTAAGTGTAGACATCGTTCTTTTGTTGGTTAATTTCCTAGAGGACTCAAAGTTCCAGTTTCCATGTGTTGCTACTGCTTTGAAAATTGCACACAAAAATGCTTGTGTTTATAGAAGAGAATGGAAAAAGTATGATATTGAATAGCTATTCCAGATATCCTTGTGCTGCTTTAGGAGTCATCAATGGTATACTCCAAAAGGTTGAAATAAAATACCTGTGCCATATATGATATTCATGATTCATCTGTTTGTTTTAATAAAAAGTATCTTTCTTATTTCAAAAGTATTTTAATATGAAAGGGACTAGACATTGGATTTCTCGAAATGAGTCATAACTTAATATCCTGAATGTAACCAAAAGAATGATCAAATATAATGAAAATGTCTGCTTCATTGTAATCTGTGATGTTTCTAATTCAAAGCATGTGAGTTTAATTCAGCAAAAATTATAAAATAATTTCTTTCTCTGTATTCTTCAGCACTACATATTTTAAACCAAAAGCTCACAAATTTTACAATAATTTTAGTGTACTTTAGAAATTATTGAGACATATTTTTGATATATAACTATATAGTGCATTAAAGACTTCGCAAATTGTAATTTTTTCTTAAACTTCCATGATTCATGTATTATCCATTTGTAGCTTAGTTTATTATAAGTACTGTGTCTGTAAGATATTAAAACTGCAGTTCAGCTAGAATATCCCGTGTGAAGACTATTCTTTAAGACAGATCTGCCTTTCTCTCACGTATCCTAAATTAGTAAATTTTTACTAAATTGCCAAATGATTTCTGCACTTTCTGACCTTTGAATATTATTTACCTATCTATTAATCTAGAGATGAACAACACAAAATTCACAATACTTAATCCATTACAGCCAAGAGCTAATAAGCAAAAATTCTGCCTGAAACTCAAAAAAAAAAAAACAAAAAAAAGAGAGAGAGAGAGAGAGAGAAATCTGTCTAAAGAGAGAAGTGTCTGAGGTACATGAATGGAAATCTGAGTGAGCAGGGGGAAGGAAAAGACCACTGTCAGCTTTACAAATATTAAAGATATTTTTAGAACTGCCAAACATTGCTAATTTTAAAAAGAGAGAAGCAGTAAGTTAAGAAAGTATAAGCAAATCTAACTTTTTGAAAAACAAACTTTCCAAAGAGGCAGTATTCTCTAAAAATCATATTTTAATCTTTCAGTAGGTATTAAATATAGATTTTTGGTTTTTTAGGACATAGTTATATGTCTCCTGCTTGGTGTGTCACTAGATTTTAAAATTATAAGCACGGTAGAATGAAGACACCTGCATTACTTCCACTTGTATGCAATATGATCAGGTGTGAGACCCCCAAGCTGTCATCCCCCCTTAGAAGCCACGGTGAGATGGCAGAGGCATAGAATGGAAGAGCCCTGCATCCCGGGGCTGCTGAGCAGAGAGGAGCTACTCTGGAGCATCACCTGACCTGCGTCGTAACTTGCAAGAGGAAGAAATAAACCTTGTTGTGTTCAGTCACTAATATTTCAGGATTTATTTGTTACTGTAGCAAAGCTTAACCTATCTTTTATTTTAATGTTGTTTATTGTAGTGAAATCACATAAATACTATATTAATCATATTTGACAGTACAGCTCAGCAGCACTAAGTACATTCACAATGTTGTACAACTTTCACCGACATCCATTTCCTGAATTTTTCACCTTCCTAAACTGAAACTCTGTCCCCATTAAACACTAAGTCCCCATTCTCCTCTCCACCCCACCCCTCGGCCCCTGGCATCTACCAATGTACATACTGACTCTAGGAATTTCAATATTCTAGGTACCTCATGTAAGTGGAATCAAACAGTATTTGTCTACACCTAATATATATTGGGGGTTTCCAGGTGGTGTTAGTGGTAAAGAACCCACCTCCCAATGCAGGTAGATGTAAGAGACTAGGGTTCGATCCCTGGGTCAGGAAGATTCCCTGGAGAAGGAAATGGCTACCCACTCCAGTATTCTTGCCTAAAGAATCCCACAGACAGAGAAGCCTGGCAGGCTGCAGCCCATAAGATTGCATAGAGTTGAATAGGACTATAGTGATTTAGTACACAATATATATTAGACTGCATTTTTAGGGTTACCTTACTATATGTCCTACAAAAAGACTGTATCTTCTATTTTTCTCCCCTTCACTATATAGTAAGTTCTCCTTAGTTACCTATTTTAAACAAAGCCGTGTATATATGTCATATCCCAATCTCCCAATCTTGAGAGCACTCTTTCTTGTAAGCTAGAAAACTCAAAGCCATCCTCAATCTCTGCCTCTTATCTCCTCGCCACATCAAATCAGTTCACATGCGCATTTAACCTATAACTAGGCTTCTCTAGTGGCTCAGACGGTAAAGCGTCTGCCTCCAATGCAAGAGACCCGGGTTCGATCCCTGGGTTGGGAAGATCCCCTGGAGAAGGAAATGGCAGCCCACGCCAGTGTTCTTGCCTGGAAAATCCCATGGACCATGGAGCCTGGTAAGCTACCATCCATGGGGTCGCAAAGAGTCAGACACGACTGAGCGACTTCACTTTCACTTTCATCTTATTACTATTCCACCAAATTATGCCATGTTCTAAGCACCAAGAGTACAAAAATAAAGAAGATAGAAGCTTACATTTTTGTGGGTGAGACATAAAATCTGACAAATTATTTGAACCCAGTGAGACTAGATGCAGTAACAGAAGTTGGTACAGTGGAGGCACGAAATGAGAGCTCTTACTTTCCATAAATCAGGTGAGACTTCTCAGAGAAGAAAATATTTAAGCACTGTCTGAAACGATGAATAAAAACTCATCTTACCCCCAGTGGCTGCTTAGCCTGGCCTTCTCTTAATCTTAAACTATTAGCATAGCCTCCTCATAGGTCTCCTTGCCTTCAGACTTCTACTCTAAGCATCAGTTCTCTCACATGCCAACTAGGTTATCTTTCTGAAACTCAAAATTAAGCAGGCCATTCACCTGCAAGAAAGCACCCTACAGTCGACCTCTCCATCTCATTTGCTACCGCACCTTCCTTGTGCTCACCGTGGTGTGTATGTGCTCAGTAGTGCCCGACTCTTTGGGACCCCATGGACTGTAGCCCACTAGGCTCTTCTGTCCATGGGATTTCTCAGGCAAGAATACTGAAGTGGGTGGCCATTCCCTTCTCCAGAGGATCTTCCCAGCCTAGGGATTGAACCCATGTCTCCTGTATCTCCTGCATTGACAGGTGGATTCTTCACCAGCTGAGCCACTAGGGAAGCCTATGCTCACCATAGACAACTCCTCATCTTTCCGTGAACACTCCCAACTTTTCACAAATCAGTGCTGTCTCTTGCTCCCTCTGATTTGATGGCCAAACCTCTCCTTCTGCTTCTCTGCCTTGGCAAATTCCTATAATAAAACATCAGTAATTCATAGATCCCTTGTTCAGATGGTAAAGAGTCTGCCTACAGGGCAGGAGACCCGGGTTCAATCCCTGGGTTGGGAAGATTACCTGGAGAAGAAAATGGCAACCCACTCCAGTATTCTTGCCTGGAGAATCCCATGGACGGAGGAGCCTGGGGGGTTACAGTCCATAGGGTCACAAAAAGTTGGACATGACTGAGTGACTAACACACTTTATAATAAAGCACTTCCTGGCACAAATCTGTCAGAATACATCCTACATTTTGCTTGTGCTCTGCAAATCTACCTCTTATAATAATAATAACTAATGTTTATTGAGAACTTCCTTTTTGCCAGGCACTTAAGCATTTTCTACAGAGATTATTCCATTCAGTTCTCACAAAAGACCTAGGTGGTAGCCATTATTATTATGTCCCTTTTACAAATGAGGAAACTAAGGCTTGAGTTAGGTAGCCAGCGTACATATATATACAGGCAATAAAGGATAGAACTTCCCTGGTGGCTTAGATGGCAAAGAATTTGCTTGCAATGCAGAAGACCCAGGGTTCGATCACTGAGTTGGGAGGATTCCCTGGGGAAGGGAATGGCCACACACAGAAGCCTGGTGGGCTACAGTCCATGGAATCACAAACAGTCGGACACAACTGAGAGACTAACACTTTCTCTTTTCACTTTTAAGGGCTAAAATCAGCATGAGAACCTGTCACAGTTGGACAGTTGGATTCCAGACTTGTACACTTCACCACTATGCCTCTTAGTCCCTATTCAAGTTAAAAATCCCTTGGTGTGCACTCTGCCTTAACCTCACTTCTTTTCTTGTTTTTCCCACATATACCCCAAAACCTAGCTATTGTTAGGTCAACACATGCTTAGCATCTTATTCCCTCATCTTGAAAGACATTTTCTCATTGTATTTGTCCAGTTTACTCCTGTTTCTTTCCATTCATCAGCCTTGGCATCCTCTCTTCTCACATTGCTGTGTGAATGCCTACATGGTGCCTTAACCACTGGTCTTTCTCTCAGTCTCTCTCTCTCTCTGTTCCATTCCCAAAGTGTGCTTGAGGGCCTCTTACTGTAGCACTTAGCTAAGTGTCTGGCATACAGTAAGTACTCAACAAATGTTTTTGAGAGAATGAATGAATGATGTAGGTTTTGCTCTTCGCATTTTACCACTATTAAAAATGTGGTCCTCCAAATGATTAACCTTTTATTTTTGAATGAAGGACATTTTGTCCTTTCTTAATAACTTCCAAATGAAAGATTCAATTTGTGAGTTATGTGACCCCATTCATATTCTATTTCTTAATTCATTATTTATTTCTCTCTTATATGTATGAGCAGATATATATTATAGAAAATTAAAGCCCCACAGTGAAAGAGCTATTTTTTCCTAAACTTTTTATTTCAAAACTTAAATTTTCAGACTTAACCTTAAAATGTATGTTTCCAGTCTTTCTTTTTTCTCTTGTAGTTTCCTAAAGGGTTCAAAAGTTACCTGAGCAAGCAATAATAATAATGGTTAAAAAGTATTAAACTCATTATATGTGACAAGCTCTGTTTTATATAAAATAGCTCATGCATTCTCACATCAACTCTATGAAGTTGATATTAGTATTATCTCCAATTGACAGATGAGGAAACTGAGGCCCTTTGAGATTAAGGAACTTATATAAGGTCACACAGCTAGTGAAAACAAAAGATGAAGACTGCTTTCAAACTCGAAGTCATCTGATAGCAGAGTATTTTGAAGGAGCTGATGTTTTACATGTTCATACCTATATTTCTAAATAAGCTAATAAGAATTAGAGGAATAAAAGTAACCTATGTTGGTAATAAAAGCCATATATGATAAACCCACAGCAAACATTATTCTCAATGGAGAAAAATTGAAAGCATTTCCCCTAAAGTTAGGAACAAGACAAGGGTGCCCACTTTCACCACTACTATTCAACATAGTTTTGGAAGTTTTAGCCACAGCAGTCAGAGAAGAAAAAAAATAAAAGGAATACAGATTGGAAAAGAAGAAGTAAAACTCTCACTGTTTGCAGATGACATGATCCTCTACATAGAAAACCCTAAAGACACCACCAGAAAATTACTAGAGTTAATCAATGACTATAGTAAAGTTTTAGGATATAAAATTAATACACAGAAATCCCTTGCATTCCTATACACTAACAATGAGAAAAGAGAATGAAAAATCAAGGAAATAATTCCATTCACCATTGCAACAAAAAGAATAAAATACTTAGGAATTAATCTACCTAAAGAAAAAAAAAACCTGTTTATAGAAAACCATAAAACACTGATGAAAGAAATCAAAGATGACATAAATAGATGGAAAACTATATACCACGTTCATGGATCAGAAGAATCAATATAGTGAAAATGAGTATACTACTCAAAGCAATCTATAGATTCAATGCAATCCTTATCAAGCTACCAAAGGTATTTTTCATAGAACTAGAACAAAGACTGTGGCTCAGATCATGAACTCCTTATTACCAAATTCAGACTTAAATTGAAGAAAGTAGGAAAAACCACTAGACCATTCAGGTATGACTTAAATCAAATTGCTTATGATTATACAGTGGAAGTGAGAAATAGATTTAAGGGCCTAGATCTGATAGATAGAGTACCTGATGAACTATGGAACGAGGTTCATGACATTGTACAGAAGACAGGGATCAAGACCATCCCCATGGAAAAGAAATGCAAAAAAGCAAAATGGCTGTCTGGGGAGGCCTTACAAATAGCTGTGAACAGAAGAGAAGCAAAAAGCAAAGGAGAAAGGAAGATAAAACATCTGAATGCAGAGTTCCAAAGAATAGCAAGAAGAGATAAGAAAGCCTTCTTCAGCGATCAATGCAAAGAAATAGAGGAAAACAACAGAATGGGGAAGACTAGAGATCTCTTCAAGAAAATTAGAGATACCAAGGGGACATTTCATCCAAAGATGGGCTCGATAAAGGACAGAAATGGTATGGACCTAACAGAAGCAGAAGATATTAAGAAGAGGTGGCAAGAATACACAGAAGAACTGTACAAAAAAGATCTTCATGACCCAGATAATCATGATGGTGTGATCACTGACCTAGAGCCAGACATCCTGGAATGTGAAGTCAAATGGGCCTTAGAAAGCATCACTATGAACAAAGCTAGTGGAGGTGATGGAATTCCAGTGGAGCTCTTTCAAATCCTGAAAGATGATGCTGTGAAAGTGCTGCACTCAATATGCCAGCAAATTTGGAAAACTCAGCAGTGGCCACAGGATGGAAAGATCAGTTTTCATTCCAGTCCCAAAGAAAGGCAATGCCAAAGAATGAGCAAACTACCACACAATTGCACTCATCTCACATGCTAGTAAAGTAATGCTCAAAATTCTCCAAGTCAGGCTTCAGCAATACATGAACCATGAACTTCCTGATGTTCAAGCTGGTTTTAGAAAAGGCAGAGGAACCAGAGATCAAATTGCCAACATCTGCTGGATCATGGAAAAAGCAAGAGAGTTCCAGAAAAATATCTATTTCTGCTTTATTGACTATGCCAAAGCCTTTGACTGTGTGGACCACAATAAACTGTGGAAAATTCTGAAAGAGATGGGAATACCAGACCACCTGATCTGCCTCTTGAGAAACCTATATGCAGGTCAGGAAGCAACAGTTAGAACTGGACATGGAACAACAGACTGGTTCCAAATAGGAAAAGGAGTACGTCAAGGCTGTATATTGTCATCGTGCTTATTTAACTTATATGCAGAGTACATCATGAGAAATGCTGGACTGGAAGAAACACAAGCTGGAATCAAGATTGCCCGGAGAAATATCAATAACCTCAGATATGCAGATGACACCACCCTTATGGCAGAAAGTGAAGAGGAACTCAAAAGCCTCTTGATGAAAGTGAAAGAGGAGAGTGAAAAAGTTGGCTTAAAGCTCAACATTCAGAAAACAAAGATCATGGCATCCAGTACCATCATTTCATGGGAAATAGATGGGGAAACAGTGGAAACAGTGTCAGACTTGATTTTTTTGGGCTCCAAAATCACTGCAGATGGCGACTGCAGCCATGAAATTAAAAGACGCTTACTCCTTGGAAGGAAAGTTATGACCAACCTAGATAGCATATTCAAAAGCAGAGACATTACTTTGCCAACAAAGGTCCGTCTAGTCAAGGCTATGGTTTTTCCTGTGATCATGTATGGATGTGAGAGTTGCACAGTGAAGAAGGCTGAACACCAAAGAATTGGTGCTTTTGAACTGTGGTGTTGGAGAAGACTCTTGAGAGTCCCTTGGACTGCAAGGAGATCCAACCAGTCCATTCTGAAGGAGATCAGCCCTGGGATTTCTTTGGAAGGAATGATGCTAAAGCTGAAACTCCAGTATTTTGGCCACCTCATGCGAAGAGTTGACTCATTGGAAAAGACTCTGATGCTGGGAGGGATTGGGGGCAGGAGGAGAAGGGAACGACAGAGGATGAGATGGCTGGATGGCATCACTGACTCGATGGACGTGAGTCTGAGTGAACTCCGGGAGTTGGTGATGGACAGAGAGGCCTGGCGTGCTGTGATTCATGGGGTCACAAAGAGTCGTACACGACTGAGCAAATGAACTGAACTTAACTGAACAAATAATTTCACAATTAGTATGGAAATAAAAAAAACCTCAAATAGCCAAAGCAATCTTGAGAAAGAAGAATGGAACTAGAGGAATCAACTTGCCTGACTTCAGGTTATACTACAAAGCTACAGTCATCAAGACAGTATAGTAATGGCACAAAGACAGAAACATAGACCAATGGAACAAAATAGAAAGCCCAGAGATAAATCCATGTGCCTATGGACAACTTATCTTTGACAAAAGAGGCAAGAATATACAATGGGGCAAAGACATCCTCTTTAACAAGTGGTGCTGGGAAAACTGGTCAACAAGTGGTCAATCACCTATAAAAGAATGAAACTAGAACACTTTCTAACACCATACACAAAAATAAACTCAAAATGGACTAAAGATCTAAATATAAGCCCTGAAACATAAAACTCCTAGAGGAAAACATAGGCAAAACACTCTGACATAAATCACAGAACAATCCTCTATGACCTATCTCCCAGAGTAAAGGAAATAAAAGCAAAAATAAACAAATGGGACCTAATTAAACTTAAAAGTTTTTGCACAATGAAGGAAACTATAAGAAAGGTGAAAAGACAGCCTTCAGAATGGGAGAAAATAATAGCAAATGAAGCAACTGACAAAAAATTAATCTCAAAAATATACAAGCAGCTCATGTAGCTCAATACCAGAAAAATAAATGACCCAATCAAAATATGGGACAAAGACCTAAACAGACATTTCTCCAAAGAAGACACACAGATGGCTAACAAACACATGAAAAGATGCTCAACATCACTCATTATCAGAGAAATGCAAATTAAAACCACAATGAGGTACCATCTCATGCCAGTCAAAATGGCTGCTATCAAAGAGTCTACAAACAGTAAATGCTGGAGAGGGTGCGGAGAAAAGGGAACCCTCTTACACTGTTGGTGGAAATGCAAACTAGCACAGCCTATGGAGAACAGTGTGGATATTCCTTAAAAAACTGGAAATAGAACTGCCATACAACCCAGCAATCCCACTGCTGGATGTTCACTCTGAGGAAACCAGAATTGAAGGAGACCCATGTACTCCAGTGTTCATCACAGCACTGTTTACAATAGCTAGGACATGGAAGCAACCTAGATGTCCATCAGCAGACAAATGGATAAGAAAGCTGTGGTATATATATACAATAGAATATTACTCAGCTACTAAAAAGGACACATTTGAATCAGTTCTAATGAGGTGGATGAAACTGGAGCTTATTATACAGAGTGAAGTAAGTCAGAAAGAAAAATAACACAGTATATTAACACATATATATGGAATTTAGAAAGATGGTAATGATGACCCTATATGCAAGACAGCAAAAGAGACACAGATATAAGAACAGGCTTTTGGACTCTGTGAGAGAAGGCAAGAGTGGGATGATTTCAGAGAACAGCATTGAAACATGTTATTACCATATGTGAAATAGATCACCAATCCAAGTTTGATGCATGAAACAGGGTCACTCAAAGTCAGTGCACTGGGACAATCCTGAAGGATGGGATGGGGAGGGCAGTAGGGTTCAGGATGGGAAACACATGTACAGCCACTGCTGATTCATGTCAATGTATGGCAAAAACCACCACAATATTGTAAAGTAATTAGCCTCCAATTAAAATAAAAATTTAAATTAAAAAAAAAAGTAACCTATGTTGGGGTCGTGAGGGTATTATGGGGAGATGAAAAATTCTCACACATTGCACTAGACCCTGATTGTGGGTCTATGATGCCTTGGCAAAGTGTAGTATTGTTAATCAACAACCCCATCCTTCAATCTGAGTGTGAAAAGCTAGGTTTGTAAATGATTTCTTTTTCATTCCTGCCTCAATGTTGTGCTTAAGCCTTTTGCTAACTGATTGACTTGATAATTTGTATAGAGAGATTCAAGAGGACCAAGACCTCATGATCAAGTTCATTATTTTGTTCATCACTTATCTATGGCAGTTCACTGATCATGCACATAACCAGTACTGCCTCTGATCTTGTCCTCAAAGACCTTAAAATCGAGCAGGAGAAATAAATAACTGGAATCTAAGACAGGAAAGTGGACATACAATAAAGATACAGACTATAGCTAAATAGGCTTGCCAGGTGGCACTAGTGGTAAAGAATTCACCTGCCAATGCAGGAGACACAAGAGATGATCCCTGGGTTGGGAAGATCACTGGAGTAGGAAGTGGAAACCCCTCCAGTATTCTTGCCTGGAATATTCCATTGGTAAAGCAGCCTGGCAGGCTACAGTCCAGGGGGTCATAGAGTCAGACACAACCAAGCACACACATAATAGCTAAATGCAACTGGGAGAGGGAGACAGGATTTCTACTCTGTGGAACACATAGAATTTGAGATGGAATTTGAAATCGGAGAAGAGGGCAAAGGGTAGAGGAGAGAAACATGAGACCTACTGAAGAAACAGAAAGCAGTTCAGATGGCTTTCTGAATTCTGAATTCAGATGGTGAATGGAGTGTCTGCTGAGGAGGACTGGGAAACAAGAGGAGATTTTCTTTGAAACCCTTTCATGGGGTCTTGAGTAACAAGCTAAAATGTGGAATAATATTCTTCAGGATTAGAGAAATCAATGAAGGCTTCAGGAAGATATTTTCTGGCAATGGTGTCTAACAGGGAGAAGGGAGAGGTCTAAGCCCAAACATTTTGAGGATATAGCAATACTTCTAGTTGATAGATAATAAGGATTTAAAAGGAACGAAATGAGAGAGAAATTCAGGAGATCATATGGAAATGGAAGCTACGGGACTTATAACTCTCACCATGTCATCAGAGAACACTCATGGTTTCATCTCTTATTGATTTGGGGACTATTGATGGCTTTATTCATCAATAGTAGGAAACGTAACAGCAGAATAAATAAATCTCAATGGGAATGATGACTTTCACATCTGGACATGTTCCACCCTGTGAGGTAGGAACAGTCCAGGGGAGATAGATGCCGAGCAGACAGGATTTCAGAAGAGTCGGCACTTAGACATATGCATTTCTCAGTACTCAGAAAGGAGTGCCTTGAAACCACGAGATGTGGACAGATGTCCAAAAGAGAAAAGATGACTGATAGAAGGTGGACATTAAGAAAGAGGCAAAAAAAAAAAAAAAAAAGAAGAAGAAGAAGAAGAAAAGAGCAGGCAAGGAAGAGATGATCACCCTGGGGAGAGCAGAATTATGGACAACAAGAAGATAGAAAGTATGGGCAGGGGTGTCAAATGTTGCAAAAACATCTCTGAGAATTACAATTAAGCGTAAAATGAGATGCTGACTAATGGGACATGAGAAGACAAAATCTGGGACTGTGGTCACCCATTACTTCTTTAACTTTTAACCCAGTAATAGTTAAAGAAGTAATCTGTAAATTTCAAGAGATTTTCTGCTCAACTAAATCAAGTGAGATATTTCATAGCAGACCTTATTACCTAGACTCTATCACAGTGTTCTTTCCCATTACATGTCCGTGAAAGAAGACAAAGATACAGAAACAGGAGAAAATGACTTAAGACTAAGAAAGTGATATGAAGTATTTTTTTAAAAAAGAAATGAAAAAAATTATTCTTCAGCAAGTATTTGTTGAGCAGTTAGTGCAGGAGACCTGGGTTTGATCCCTGGGCCAGGAAGATCCCCTGGAGGAGGGAAAAGCTACCCACTCAAGTATTCTGGCCTCAAGAATTCCATGGACTGTATAGTCCATGGGGTGGCAAAGAGTCAGACACAACTGAGCGGCTTTCACTTTCACTTTTAGTGTATGTGAGACTTAGATGATAGAAATTGATATAAAAATTTATTTCTAGGTATTTTATTTCTTTAAATGCCATTGTAAATGGGACTTCTTGATTTTGATAGTTCATCTTTAATGTTTAGAGATGCAACTGAGTTTTGTATGTTGATCTTGTATCGTATAACTTTATCGAATTTCTTTATCTGTTCTAATTATTTTTCTGTGGAGTCTTCATGGTTTTCTACATAAAAGATCATGCCATGTGCAAAGAGAAATAATTTTACTTAGTCATTTCCAATTTGGCTTCCCTTGTGGCTCAGACAATAAAGAATTTGCCTGCAATGCAGGAGACCCAGGTTCAATCCCTGGTTTGGAAAGATGCCCTAGAGAAGGGAATGACTGTCCACTCCAGTATTCTTCCCTGGAGAATTCCATAAACAGAGGAGCCTGGTAGGCTACAGTCCTTGGGGTCACAAAGAGTTCACATGACTGAGCAACTAACACATTTTTACTTCTTTTCCTTGCCTAACTTGCTCAAGAAGATTTCCAGTACTATATTAAATAGAAGTGGCAAGAGTATGCATTCTTGTTTTAAATTTTACAGGAATGCTTTTAGTTTTCACTACTGAGTATGAAATTAGTTGTGAGCTTTTCATATTGACTTTTGCTATATTGAGGCAAGTTTCTTCAGGATCTAATTTATTGAGAACTTTTATCGTGGAAGGTTGTTGAAGTCTTTTGAATGCTTTTTCTACATCAACTGATATGATCATATGATTTTTATATTTCATTTTATTAATATGGTATATCACATTGATTTTTTGTGTTGAACCATTCATGTATCCCAAGAATAAACCCTCTTGGTCATGATTTATGATCCTTTAATGTGCTATTGAATTCTGTTTGCTAATATTTTGTTAAGAATTTTGGCATCTATGTTCATTAAGGATACTGGCCTATAATTTTTTTTCTTATGGTGACTTTTTCTGGATTTTGCCAAAGATGTAAAAGCTTGTACACTGAAAAATATGAAAGAGTAATGAAAGAAATCTTAAAAGACACAACTAAATAGAAAAACATCTCATGTTCATGAATTAGAAGAATTAATAATTGTTCAAATGTTCATATTACCCAAAACAATCTACAGATTCAGTGCAATCTCTATCAAAATACAATGTCATGTTTTATAGAAACAGGAAAAAACAATTCTAAAATTCATAGAGGACCACAAAAGATGCTGAATAGCCAAAGGAATTCTGAGCAAGAAGAAAATCAGATGTCCTGATTTCAAAATATATTATAAAACTACAGTAATCTAAATAATATAGTACTAGTGTAAAAATACACACATAGACCAGTAGATCCAGAAATATACCCGCACATGTATCACCAACAGATTTTCAACAAAAGTGTCAAGAATAAACAATGAGAAAAAGATGATCTCTTTGATAAATGGTGTTGGGAAAACTGGACATCCACATGCAAAAGAATGAAATCCCTTATCTTACACCATACTCAAAAATCAAGTCAAAATTGTCAAAATTGATAAAAGACTTAAATGCAAGATCTGAAATTATTAAACTCCTAGAAGAAAGCACAGAGAAACTTTGTGTTATTTTGACATTGGCCTTGACAATGATTTCTTGAAAAGCATAGGCAGCAAGAGGAGAAACAGACAAATGGAACTTGTCCATTAAAAAGTTTCTGCACAGCAAAGAAAGCAATCAACAAAATAAAAAGGCAACCTACAGAATGGGAGAAAATATTTGCAAACCATATATCTGATAAAGAGTTAATATCCAAAATCTATAAGGAACTTCTGCAACTCAATGGCAAAATAATAATAGTAATAAACCAACTAAAACACATAGAACCTGAATCGATACATGGGTACATGAAACAATGCTCAACATTAATAACCATCAGAGAAATCCAAATCAAAACCACAATAAGCTATGGCTTCATACCTTTCAGAGTGCCTATTATCAAAAAGACAAGAAATTAACAGTGTTGGTGAGGATGTGGAGAAAAGGAGACCCTTATACACCTTATCACTGTGCTAGCCTAAATATTACCATTAAATAAAAGACATGTACAATATGACAGAATACTACTTTTGTGATTTGCATTAACATATAAATGTATTCTTTATGGCTTGACATAAGCTTATAACATTCATTGGAACATGGAGAAAGTAAAGGAAAACATCTACTTCTGCTTCACTGACTACACTAAAGCCTTTAACTGTGTGGATCACAACAAACTGTGAAAAATTCTTAAAGAGATGGGAATACCAGACTACCTCACCTGTCTCCTGAGAAACCTGTATGTGGGTCAAGAAGCAACAGTTAGAACTGGACATGGAACAGCTGACTTGTTCAAAATTGGGAAGGAAGTATGTCAAGGCTCTATACTGTCACCTTGCTTATTTAACTTACATGCAAAGAGTGTGTGTGTGTGTGGATGTGTGTGTGTGTGTGGATATGTGTGTGTGTGGGCTGAGTCGTTCAGTCATGCCCCACTCTTTGTAACCCCATGGACTGTAGCCCACCAGGTTCTTCTGTCAATGGAGTTTTCCAGGCAAGAATACAGGAGTGGGTTGCCATTTTCTCCTCTAGGTGATCTCCCCAGACCAGGGATCAAACCCTCATCTACTGTGGCTCTTGCATTGGCAGGCAGATTTTTTACCACTAAGCCAATTGGGAAACATGTGCAGAGTTCAGTTCAGCCACTCAGTCGTCTCCGACTCTTTGAGACCCCATGGACTGCAACACCCCAAGCCTCCCTGTCCATCACCAACTCCTGGAGTTTACTCAAACTCATGTCCATTGAGTCGGTGATGCAATCCAACCATCTCATCCTCCATCGTCCCCTTCTCCTCCTGCCTTCAATCTTTGGAAAAGAATCAGGGTCTTTTCCCAGGAGTCAGTTCTTTGTATCAGGTGGCCAAAGTATTGGAGTTTCAACTTCAGCATCAATCCTTCCAATGAATATTCAGGACTGATTTCCTTTAGGATGGACTGATTGGATCTCCTTGCAGTCCAAGGGACTCTCAAGAGTCTTCTCCAACACCACAGTTCAAAGCATCAATTCTTTGGCACTCAGCTTTTTTTATAGTCCAACTCTCACATCCATTCATGACCACTGGAAAAACCATAGCCTTGACTAGATGGACCTTTGTTGACAATGTCTCTGCTTTTCAATATGCTGTCTAGGTTGGTCATAACTTTCCTTCCAAGGAGTAAGCGTCTTTTTAATTTCATGGCTGCAATCACCATCTGCAGTGATTTTGGAGCCCCCAAAAATAAAGTCAGCCACTGTTTCCCCATCTATTTGCCATGAAGTGATGGGATGGATGCCATGATCTTTGTTCTCTGAATGTTGAGCTTTAAGCCAACTTTTTCACTCTCCTCTTTCACTTTCATCAACAGACTCTTTTTAGTTCTTCTTCACTTTCTGCCATAAGGGTGGTGACATCTGCATATCTGAGGTTATTGATATTTCTCCCAGCAATCTTGATTCCAGCTTGTGCTGGAATACACAGAGTACACCATGTGCAGAGTACAACATGCTAAATGCCAGGCTGACTGACTCATAAGCTGGAATCAAGATTGCTGGGATTATCAACATATCAACAACCTCAGATATGCAGATAATACCACTCTAATGATAGAAAGCAAAGAGGAACTAAAGACCTTCCTGACGAGGGTGAAAGATGTGAGTGAAAAAGCTGGCTTGATACTGAGCATTAAAAAGCTAAGATCATGGCATCCAGTCCCATTACTTTATGGCAATTAGTAAAAAGTGGAAGCAGTGACAGATTTTATTTTCTTGGGCTCCAAAATCACTGTGGATGATGATTACAGCAAAGAAATTAAAAGATGCTTGCTGCTTGAAAGGAAAGCTATGACAAAAAAGCAGAGACATCACTTTGTTGACAAAGGTCCATATAGTCAAAAGTATGGTTTTTCCAGTAGTAATGCATGGATGTGAGATTTGAACTATACAGAAGGCTGAGTGCCAAAGAATTGATATTTTTGAAATGGGGTGCTGGAGAAGACTCTTGAGAGTCCCTCGGACAGCAGTAAGATCAAACCAATCAAACCTAAAGGAAGTCAACCCTGAATATTCATTGGAAGGACTGATGCTGAAGCTGAACTCCAATACTTTGGCCACCTGATGCAAAGAGCTGACTCACTGGAAAATACCCTGACGCTGGGAAAGACTGAAGGCAAAAGAAGATGGGGGCAGCAGAAGATGAGATGCTTAGATAGCATCATTGATTTAATGGACATGAGTTTGATCTAAATCTGGGAGTCAGTGAAGAACAGGGAAGCCTGGTGTGTTGCAGTCTGTGGGGTCACAAACAGTCAGACAGAACTTGCTGCTGCTGCTGCTACTGCTGCTAAGTCGCTTCAGTCGTGTCCGACTCTGTGCGACCCCATAGACGGCAGCCCACCAGGCTCCCCCATCCCTGGGGTTCTCCAGGCAAGAACACGATGAATACACTGTTAGTGGAATAATACACTGTTAGTGGAAATGTAAAGTGATTTGGCTACTATGTAAAACATTATGAATATTCCTCAAAAAATTGAAAAAAGAACCACCATTTTTCAGTCCATGGGGTCACAAAGATTTGGACTTGACTAAGCGACTGAACAACAACAAGTTTATGATCCACTGATCTCCCTTCTGGTTATATAGCCAAAGGAATTGAAATCAGGGTCTTAAAGATATATATCATGAACATTGCCATGTTCTTTGTAGCACTATTCACAATAACCAAGACACAGGGAAGCAACTCAAAGGTTAATTGAGAATGAATGGATAAAAAAAAAACTATGTTATTTACATATAATGGAGTATTAACATGCACATATAATGAAACATAATATTATAATAAAGAAGAAAATCTTGTCATTTGCAGAAACAGATGAATCTGGAAGACATAATACTAAGTGAAAAAGCCAGACATAGAACAAATACTATGAGTCCACTTGTATGAGGTATCTAAACTAGTCAAACTCATGAAAGAGAATAGAATGGTGGTTACCAACAATTGGAGGCATGAAGAGGAACGGGGAGGTGTTGGTACAAAAGTACAAGCTTTGGAAGGTGAGGAAGTTCGAGAGGTCCATGTACATCACAGTGCCTAGAGTTAACAATACCATGCTGCTGCTGCTGCTGCTGCTAAGTCGCTTCAGTCATGTCCGACTCTGTACGACCCCATAGGTGGCAGCTCACCAGGCTCCCCCGTCCCTGGGATTCTCCAGGCAAGAACACTAGAGTGGGTTGCCATTTCCTTCTCCAACGCATGAAAGTGAAAAGTGAAAGTGAAGTCATTCGGTCATATCCGACTCTTAGCGACCCCATGGACTGCAGCCTACCAGGCTCCTCTGTCCATGGGATTTTCCAGGCAAGAGTACTGGAGTGGGGTGCCATTGCCTTCTCCTAACAATACTATAGTGTATCCTTAAAACATTTGCTTAGAAGGTAGATATTATGTTTAGTATTCGTATTTTTAACCACAAAAGTAAAGATGGCAGGAAGAAACTTTAGATGTGATGGATATATTTATGCAGTTGATTGTTGTGATGGTTTCACACTTCTAAACTCAGCATCACTACGAACTTCTAAACTCATTCTTCTAAACTCCGCAATACTATGAATGACGCTAGTAGAGGTGATGGAAGTACAGTTGAGCTATTTAAAATCCTGAAAGATGATGTTGTGAAAGTGCTGCACTCAATATGCCAGCAAATCTGGAAAATGCAACAGTGGCCACAGGACTGGAAAAGGTCAGTTTTTATTCTAATCCCAAAGAAAGGCAATGCCAAAGAATGCTCAAACTACCACACAAGTGCACTCATCTCACAAGCTAGGAAAGTAATGCTCAAAATTCTCCAAGCCAGGCTTTAACAGAATGTGAACCATGAACTTCCAGATGTTCAAGCTGGATTTAGAAAAGGCAGAGGAACTAGAGATCAAATTGCCAACATCCATTGGATCATCGAAAAGCAAGAGGGTTCCAGTAAAACATCTACTTTTGCTTTATTGACAACGCCAAAGCCTTTGACTGTGTGGCTCACAACAAACTATGGAAAATTCTTAAAGAAATAAGAATACCTGACCACCTTACCTGCCTCCTGAGAAATCTGTGTGCAGGTCAAGAAACAACAGTTAGAACTGGACATGGAACAACAGACTGGTTCCAAATTGGGAAAAGAGTACATCAAGGCTGTATATTGTCACCCTGCTTATTTAACTTATATGCATGGTACATCAGCAAAATGCTGGGCTGGATGAAGCACAAGCTGGAATCAAGATTGCTGGGAGAAATATCAATAGCCTCAGATATGCAGATGACACCACCCTTATGGCAGAAAGTGAAAAGGAACTGAAGAGGCTGTTGATGATAATGAAATAGGAGAGTGAAAAAGCTGGCTTAAAACTCAACATTCAGAAAACTAAGATCATGGCATCCAGCACCATCACTTCATGGCAAATACATGGGAAAACAATGGAAACAGTGACAGACTTTATTTTGGGGGGCTCCAAAATCGCTGCAGTTGGTGATTGCAGCCGTGAAATTAAAAGATGCTTGCTCCTTGGAAGAAAAGCTATGACCAAACTAGACAGCATATTAAAAAGCAGAGACAATACTTTAACAACAAATGTCTGTCTAGTCAAAGATATGGTTTTTCCAGTAGTCATGTATGGATATGAGAGATGAACTGTAAAAAAAGCTGAGTGCCTAAGAATTGATGCTTTTGAACTGTGGTGTTAGACTCTTGAGAGTCCCTTGGACTGCAAGGAGATCCAACCAGTCCATCCTAAAAGAGACCAGTCCTGATTATTCATTGGAAGGACTGATGCTGAAGCTGAAACTCCAATACTTTGGCCACCTGATGCGAAGAACCGACTCATTGGAAAAGATCCTGATTCTGGGAAAGATTGAAGGCAGGACAAGAAGGGGATGACAGAAGATGAGATGGTTGGATGGCATCACTGATGTGATGGACATGAGTTTGAATAGGCTCCAGAAGTTGGTGATGGACAGGGAACCCCGTGTGCTGCAGTCCATGGGGTCGCAAAGAGTCGGACACGACTGATCAACTAAACTGAACTGAAAACTCAGCAAGCTGTATACATTAAATATGTACAGTTTTCTGTATGTCAATCATACCTCAATAAAATTTTTTAAATTAGAATAAAAAGTGGTCTCTACCCTTGGGGAACTTATTATGCAATTAGGAAAGAATATGTTAAATCAGGCTCATAGATACAAAGAATAGATTAGTGGTTATTAGAGGTGAGGATGAAGTGGGTAAAATGGGTGGAAATGAGTCAAAACTTAAAACCTACCAGTTATAGAATAAATAAGTCATGGAGATATAATGTCACAGCATGGCGACTATAGTTAGTAAACTATATTGCATGTTTGCAAGTTTCTAAGAGAATAGTAATCTTAAAAGTTCTCTGTACCTATATATGGTGACAAATGTTAACTAGGCTTATTGTGGAAATCATTTTACAATATATACAATATCAAATCATTGTTGTATACCTGAAACTAACATTTGTTGTTGTTCAGACACTAAGTTGTGTCTCACTCTTTTGAAACACCATGGATTGTAGCCCACCAGGATCCTCTGTGCATGGATTTCCCAGGCAAGAATACTAGAGTGTGTTGCCATTTCCTTCTCCAGCGGATCTTCCTGACTCAGGCATGTAACCCACATCTCCTGCATTGGCAGGCAAATTCTTTACCACTGCCACCAGAGAAGCCCTAAACTAACATAATGCATGTCAATTATACTTCAGTAAAAAAAAAGTGTTTGTAGTTAGAAATGTGAGAAACCTTTAAATAAGATTCAGAAACTTCAAATTAATAGAGGAAATGAATCAAAGAGAAAAGAATATTTTAAAATATTATTATTCAAGCAGGATTAAAGAACACATCTGAGATAAAGATGAGAGTAGGCCCCTTAAAAGGGAAAATGGTTACTTAAGCAAAGTAAGACACACAAAGGAATTTTAAAGAATGTTTATGCTACCTTAGCTTGAGTTAATATGTTCTCATATTTTCATCATTAACAGCAAAAACAATATCACAGGCACCTAGTCTCTTGAGAGCACTTGATATCTGTGACATATGAACTAATTAATTAATTGAACATTGAGTTGCATAGCATTGTTAAACCTAAAATGTGATTTGGGAATGTTAGGATCTCTATATTTAAAGTACAGTCTTCTGCAAATGATTTAAATATTAATAGCTGGTAATGATTGTTCATATCACACAATTGACTAGCTTTTAGAATGTATCAGTAGTCTCGTATACCCACGGAAAGCAAAAAGTAACAAGCCCTGAACTTCTAGGAATCTCTAGTGAAAAAATTTTAATGATATTAAAATAAATTGAGTCAGCAAAAAACACTTCATATTCTCCAGACTTATTTTTGGAAAGGGTAAGCAAATGAATTAAACTGTAGGTAAATACATCTGAGATGCAAAGTAGTAATGCAGATAACAATCTATTTTTTATAATTAAAGCTTAGCTAAACTATCATTTGGCCACAATGATAATTTTGTATCAAACTATAAATAACAACAAGAGATCTGTACAGAAAAATTGCCTTGCAGCATTTTTGGAAAAATTAATGTATATCCAATATTGATCTTGATTTGTGCATGTTAAAGTGTTCCTCCCTGAGTAAAGTATTCTTGAAGTCAATAATATGCCATAATCTCATATGACACTAATAAAATAATGCAAATGACAATTCATTTTTGTTAACTTGTCTATGACTTAATGGATGGATAAACTTTGTTAAAAGAGGAAGCAAGAACTTAGTGCATAGTAGGCATATCTGTAAAACAATTGTGATTGATTTTGGGGGGGAGTAACTTTCTTAAGATAGAAAGTGAAGCAATCAATCTCTTGAAATTTTTCCCAAAAAGTGTTTTTATAGCTGATGATACAAATTTCAGAAAACCTAATCCACGTACATTAGGTAGTTTGTTTTGTTCACTAAGAATATAATAGAGTAATGGTGTTGCCAATAAAGTCCAAGGAAGCTAAAAATATGCAAAACAGCAGCATTAGAATGATTTTATGTATGATACTTCCTTAGTGACTCAGTTGGTAAAGAATCCGCCTACAATGCAGGAGACCCAAGTTCCATCCCTGGGTCAGGAAAATCCACTGGAGAAGGGAATGGCAACCCATTCCAGAATTCTTCCCTGGAGAACTCCATAGACAGAGGAGCCCGGCAGGCTACAGTCCATGGGGTCGCCAAGAGTCGGACACGACTGAGCGACTAACACATATAGTAATTTTATTACTCAAAATTGTTGAAATTAGTAACACTAAAGTTGTTTTCTTGTACTCAAGGGACACTAATAAGGGAAAAGAATAGCAGAGCAGTGAGAGAGCTAGGTAAAGTCTTAGATTCAAGGAAAAATATAGAGCAAGGAAGAATTATTTTCCATCCAATCCAGTTTTCCCGTGTATTCATTATGAGAAAGCAATGAACGAAAGACCTGTGTTTGCACAGTACCCCAATTAAATTTGCAGGAGAAAATACAAGCAGTGTAACTTAAGAAAATAAATTTACGTTTGAGTCTCCCTGGTTATTTCCTAGCCATCATTTAAACTCTTGAAAATGCACCTTAACTCTTTCAAGGCACTTACAATCTATTTAGGCAGAGGCAGATACTTTACAGTGAGAGCTAAGGTACCATTTAATCCAAAACTTTATAACCCAGGAGTGCCATGGGCAATGAGAATTCCTCTGAGGCATGCTTTCTTTGGAGAAAATATTGTTTGATCACAGTGTGAGTTTGGTCATGATGTGTACAGAACCGGAATGTTAAACAGGATGGTAACTTAGGTAAAAGGTCATTTATTGGAAAAAAAAAAAAAATTGGCTCAACTATGTAACTCTAGGGCTTAAAAATAAGAAGAACGTCCTGCCCCTTCTTGCCTTACTGGGTCTCACAGATGAAAGGGAAAATTCAAATTAGTAAATTAGTTATCCAAATTAATAAATCTTTTTGCCATATAAAATACGTTACTCAAAATGAATCATAGACCTGAATGTGAAAACTAAAACTATAAAATTTCCAAAGGAAAATTTAGGAGCAAAAAATTCTTTGTGACTTTGGGTTATACAAAGATTTCTTAGATGTAACATCCAAAACATGATTTATAAGAAAAAAAAATGGACTTTATCGGAAGCAAAATCTGCTCTTTAAAAAGACAGTCTTAAGTGAAGGAAAAGACCAATCATAGATCTGAAGAAAAATTTGCAAGGTATATAGTTGATGAAGAACTTGCATATCTATAATATATAAAGAACTCTTAATAATAAAACAACTCAATTTTTTAAATGGACAAAAGATTTGAACAGACATTTCACTAGAGGAGATTGCAATATTGATTGCAAATAAACTTGTCAAAAAATGCTAAACATTAGTCATTAGGGAAATGCAGACAAAAGCTCCAGTGAGATACTACTACATACCTATTAGAATGTGTAAATTTTTTAACTTTTAAAAGCTAACCTTGGCAAGCATTGACAAGAATATGGGGTAGCTGGAATTTCATATGCTGCTGCTATTTTCTATGTGCTTAGTCGCTCAGTCGTGTTTGACTCTGCAACCCCACGGCCTACAGCTAGGCCCTTCTGTAGATGGGATTTTCCAGGCAAGAATACTGGAGTAGGTTACCATTTCCTCCTCCAATGGATCTTCCCAATGCAGGATCGAATCTGCATCTCCTGCATTGGCAGGCATATTCTTTTACAACTGAGCCACCTGGAAAGCCCACAGTACTGATGGGAATGTAAATTGGTACCGTTACTTCGGAAAACAGTTTGACAGTTTCTTAAATGATGCAGCCATCCTAATCCTAGATATTTGCCCAAGAGAAATGAGAAGCACACATCTGAACAAAAACTTATATAGGCTACTAGGAATCACAGTCTGGAGAACAGGCAATGTCCATCAAGTATAATAAGGTGGAAAGGGCTTAATAGAGGTTTATATAGAATGCTACTGGGTCCAGAAGAAAGCAAGTTACTCAGGTAAGGGGATAATAATCAAGGAAAGCCTGAGATCGTTCTTAAAAGACCAAGTCTTGCAAGACAACAAAAATTAGAAAGTGTTTCAGAATGTGCAAAACTGAACTCAAAACACCCCAAACTAAACCCCCATTTTTCCCAAAATCTGCTGTACCAGGAGTTGTCCCTGTGTCAAACAATAGCAACTCCATCTTTCCAGTTGCTCAGAACAGAAAACTTAGAGTCATTTTTGACTCCTCTCTTTCCCTGGTATCTCTATCCAACCCATTAGGAAGGACTGCTGTCTCTGCTTTCAAAATATTAATATATTCACAATCTGTCAACATTTCAACATCTTTGCTGTTCCCAGCTGTCATCATCTCTCACCTGCAATAGACTCCTACCTAGTCTTGCTGCTTCTAAATTGGCCACCGTCTGTAGTCCATTCTCAACACAGCATCCAGCATTATCATTTTAAAATGTAAATCAAATCATGGGTGTCCTCTGCAATGGCCTCCCAATCCATTCAGAGTACAACTAAGGCCTTAAAATGATCTAAAAGGCCTTCACAAGTCAGCCCCTCAGTTTCTCTCACTCCCTTTCCCAGCACTGTTCTCTCAGTGACTCCTTGCCTCTCCTCACTCTTCTATCCCTTGCCACTCCCCAGCCTCACTGATCCCCTTGCTGCTTCTAGAACAGGACAGGCAGATTTCTATGCTAGGGTTTTTGCACTACTATTCCTTGTACCGGAGCTCTTTTCTTCCGCATCTCCAGGTGGCTAATTCTCATACCTTCTGCAAGTCTTACTCAAATGTCTTTCTTCCGCATCTCCAGGTGGCTAATTCTCATACCTTCTGCAAGTCTTACTCAAATGTCTTTCTTCCGCATCTCCAGGTGGCTAATTCTCATACCTTCTGCAAGTCTTACTCAAATGTCACCTGCCCAAAACACTCTGTATGAAATTGCATCTCGCCTTTCCTCCCAAACTACCACCTCACATTCTCAGTTCCCCTTGGTGAGTTGCTCAGTCATTTTCAACTGTTTGTGACCCCATGCACTGCAGTGCCCCAGGCTCCCCTCTGTCCGTGGGGATGTCCCAGAGGAGCCTGGCGGGCTGCATGTCCCAGGCAAGATACTGGAGGGAGTTGCCATTTCCTTTTCCAGGGGGTCTTCCCAACCCAGGGATCGAAACTGCATCTCTTGCAAGTCTTCTGCATTGCAGGTGGATTCTTTACTGTTGAGCCACCAGGGAAGTCCTCAATTCCCCTTACCTTGCCCTAACCTTTTCCCTATAAAACTCACCACCTGCTAACATACTGTACTTATTTATGATGCTCATTGCTAGTTGGTCTTTCTGCACTGGAATGCAAGCCCCATGTTCTCTTAATTGATGTATCCCTAGATACACTGCCTATTACATAATAAATGTTTATTTTTTTGTGTGTTCAATAAATGTAAGGTTCATGAAAATGAGAAAAATAGTAATTCCAATGACTGCAAATACTCAGTGTCACTAGAGTGTTAAGAGCACATGAGATAAAGGTAAAATTAGAGTTGTAGAAGATCTTTCCATCCTCTGCAAAGAGTGCCAGCAAGTGGGGAACCACTGACAAGATTTACACATGGAATTAACATGATTATATTTACATATTAGATCACTCTTGCAGCAGTGTGAATCCGACATCTCCAACTTTCCAGGGTCACAAAATAAAATTTTAAAATAGCTTCTCTCTGTTGTCATAATCCTGACCCTTCCTGAGTGCTATAGAATCATAATTGTGAGAAAACAGATTCTGGAACAGACTGCCTGAATTTACATTCCTTTTCTACCAGTAGCTCTAGGATTTAGCAAATTACTCAGCCTTTCTTTTCTTTATCTGTAAAATAAATAAATAATTCTTTTTAAAATGTTGTTGTGGTCCTTTAAGAGTTTTAACAAATAAGGCAGTTCATGCTTGAACATGGTAAGCACTATAAATGTGTTTTAATATTTTTAATATTAAAAGGAAAACACATTTCATAGATGCTTTATTTAATGGCAAACTATTGCTTCATCTTTCCTCCAATAGTTTTGCATTTTCTAAATTGAGCAATCCTTTCATACATAAATATTGGCAGTATTTTCATATATTTTAAGTTAGTAAAACTTAGAGATGTGATCATAAACGAACACTTCAAAGAATAAGTGTTCTGTTGTGTTTTGACTTTAATCGACTCCTGTCTCATATTTCCACAAATTCCAATCTAGATGAGCAATATACATTAAAATACCTACCGCTTGTTTTATTATTTATAGTTTATATGTCTTTCCATTGAAACAAAGAGACAGATTGTCTTCTAGCTGAGACACCTGGAAGGTGCTTGAAGTACAAAGGCCATGATTCAAAAGTCTGCAGTGCAGTCAACAAGCAATTACTTTTGCATGTGATGGGAGACTGTCAGCTTCAAACACAGGACATTCTTTGGGAAGATTAGTCCAAATTACATTTTATTACATTGGCCCACTTGAATGGCCTAAACTTCATATACTTCTTATTCTAATGGAATTCCAACTGAGGCATTAATATATTGTTTATGACATGTTTGGAGTTCTTGTGTTATCAGCAGGCATTCATGAGAGAAGCTTCAAACAGTATCAGATAACAGTGAGCTGGATGTTGGCTGTTGTACAGCATAGGGGATTTTATCACCTTGTTGAACCAGTGGCAGTGATTAAATTAAACTGTCTGAACAAAGCTTTTGCATGTCAGACTGTTGAATGGCAAAATGAAAGAGTGACACACTTCAAAGATCAGAGGAAAGGAGACAGGGCTAGAAAAACACAGTTATATAACTGTTTGTTTACAACATTCAGAGACAAAATCAATAGTTTTAAACTGTTGGTTTTCATTTTACTTCATCTTTAAACTTTTCAGTATCATTTTATACGTTTTCGAAGCATATTTCCCCACATTCTTTTTCATGTAACATACTTAATTTAACTTGGAATGTTGATTGAACGATTAGGTAGTTAGGGGAGGATTTTTTTGTTCTGTTTCTTTGTGCATGGATGATTTTTAATTTGGTATAATTTCTAATTTTTCTCTTATTATTCCTAATGAGATATTTTAGAGAAAAAAACTGTCCAGGAAACTAAGATGGTTTCATAATTTTTATCTGGGGAGAGAAACACAGGGCTTCTATTTTTCCACTTCAAAAGACAAATCAGAATTTTAAGGGAGAAGTTTAATACAGTACAACTTAACTGAAATTATTTTTATAAGCTGAAACATTATAATATATGAGCTCTCTGAAGGAGTTTATGAGTAAAAAATTTTATGAATATAAATGTATCTGAGATACAAAGTTAGCTTTAGAGGAATCCACATGTTTTCCATCCAACAAGATTTGTAAATCAACAGACTGGTCTGGCACTTATTTATAATTATTATTTTTGTTAGCAAAAAAAAAAATAGTTTTGTTAGTCT
This sequence comes from Bubalus kerabau, assembly GCF_029407905.1. Taxonomy (NCBI): domain Eukaryota; kingdom Metazoa; phylum Chordata; class Mammalia; order Artiodactyla; family Bovidae; genus Bubalus; species Bubalus kerabau. The sequence goes on from NC_073635.1 coordinate 47,952,759, forward strand.
TGAGAAAATGTTATTTCCTCTCACACAAAATAAAACTGGGAAAATATCCAGAAAAAGCAAATTGAGTTTTAGTGCTGTTTCCATTACAAAGTCTACATAGTTTTAGATCATTGTTTAGACTGGTGATTTCCTTTTTATTTAAAGACTCTAAGTCAACCATTTGGAAACATTTAAGAAACTTCCAGTGTCTCAAGGTAGTTATAGAAGATAGGTATTCAGATGATACTAACCCTTGTACATTAGTTTCTTCAATTTTGATTTACACAATTTCCAGAGCTTTAAGATAATGCTCATTTTGAAATAAATGCTGGTTCTTAATGCATCTTCACATTTTGTTTTTCATTTTCATTTATCATGGAAGGTGATAGACTTTCAGAGAGACTCTAAGAACTCAGTGACATCCACTAACATTTTAAAGTACAAAACACTTTAAATTCAATTCCTCTTGAGACACTTAGTGATAAGGGGAGAAATCATAGAAAAAATGAAAACAAAGTCAACGTGTCCTTTTGGAATATTTCACCACAAACAACCACAACAGTATGCATCCTTTACAAATTTACTTCTTCAACCCACCAAATATTTAGGACATGCTGATTGCAGTTGAAAGACAAGGAAACCAACAGAGGACAATCAGGATTATCTACAGATACAAGAAAAGATGAATTTTTACTTAGTTATGTGGCATACTTTTGGAATTGGGTTAGAAACATTCTCCAATTAGAAATTTGTAAAGACAAAACAAGTGAAATAAGAATAAACATAGTTCAGAAGAAATAAATATGGTTACAAAGCTCTAAAAACATCACTCTTCATTGATCTAGCAGTTCTATTTTTAGTAATTTATCCTGTAAAAATGTTTCAAAAGATACAGTCAGACATTACATTTAACTTAAAATATAGAAAAATGAGAAACAACTATATTGGTGAAAAAGTCATAATACACACAAAGAAATAATAGCCAATCATTAAAAGAGTTTAGTTCAGTTCAGTCACTTAGTCATGTCTGACTGTTCGAGACCCATGGACTGCAGCATGCCAGGCCTCTGTGTCCATCACCAACTCCCAGAGTTCACTCAAACTCATTGAGTCAGTGATGCCATCCAACCATCTCATCCTCTGTTGGCCCCTTCTCTTCCTGCCTTCGATCTTTCCCAGCATCAGGGTCTTTTCCAAGGAGTCAGTTCTTTGCATCTGTGGCCAAAGTATTGGAGTTTCAGCTTCAACATCAGTCCTTCCAATGAACACCCAGGACTGATCTCCTTTAGGATGGAATGGTTGGATCTCCTTGCAGTCCAAGGAACTCTCAAGAGTCTTCTCCAACACCACAGTTCAAAAGCATCAATTCTTTGGCACTCAGCTTTCTCTATAGTCCAGCTCTCACATCCATACATGACTACTGGAAAAACCATATCTTTGACTAAACGGACCTTTGCTGGCAAAGTAAGGTCTCTGCTTTTGAATATGCTATCTAAGATAGTCATAACTTTTCTTCCAAGGAGCAAGTGTCTTTTAATTTCATGGCTACAGTCACCATCTGCAGTGATTTTGGAGCCCCAAAAAATAGTCTGTCACTGTTTCCACTGTCTCCCCATTTATTTGCCACAAAGTGATGGGACCAGATGCCATGATCTTAGTTTTCTGAATGTTGAGCCTCAAGCCAACTTTCTCACTCTCTTCTTTCACCTTGCCTAAAGTGTGATGTCATCTGCATATCTGAGGTTATTGATATTTCTCCCAGCAATTTTGATTCCAGCTTGTGCTTTATCCAGCCCAGAGTTCAGAAACAGATAAATACAACATAAAATAAATAAAACAGATAAATAAAAGATAAAAGAGTTCAGAAACAGATAAATAAAAACATCTCCAAATCTATTGTTTAATGAGAACTAAGAGGGAAGCAGAGGAACCAGAGATCAAATTGCCAACATCCGCTGGATCATCGAAAAAGCAAGAGAGTTCCAGAAAAATATCTATTTCTGCTTTATTGACTATGCCAAAGCCTTTGACTGTGTGGATCACAATAAACTGTAGAAAATTCTGAAAGAGATGGGAATACCAGACCTCCTGACCTGCCTCTTGAGAAACCTGTATGCAGGTCAGGAAGCAACAGTTAGAACTGTGAATGGAACAATAGACTGGTTCCAAATAGGAAAAGGAGTACATCAAGGCTGTATATTGTCACCCTACTTATTTAACTTATATGCAGAGTATATCATGAGAAACACTGGGCTGGAAGAAGCACAAGCTGGAATCAAGATTGCCAGGGGAAATATCAATAACCTCAGATATGCAGATGATACCACCCTCATAGCAGAAAGTGAAGAACTAAAAAGCCTCTTGATGAAAGTGAACGAGTAGAGTGAAAAAGTTGGCTTAAAGCTCAACATTCAGAAAACGAAGATCATGGCATCTGGCCCCATCACTTCATGGGAAATAGATGGGGAAACAGTGGAAACAGTGTCAGACTTTATTTTTGGGGGCTCCCAAATCACTGCAGATGGCGACTGCAGCCATGAAATTAAAAGACGCTTACTCCTTGGAAGGAAAGTTATGACCAACCTAGATAACATATTCAAAAGCAGAGACATTACTTTGCCAACAAAGGTCCGTCTAGTCAAAGCTATGGTTTTTCCTGTGGTCATGTATGGATGTGAGAGTTGGACTGTGAAGAAAGCTGAGTGCCAAAGAATTGATGCTTTTGAACTGTGGTGTTGGAGAAGACTCTTGAGAGTCCCTTGGACTGCAAGAAGACCCAACCAGTGCATTCTGAAGGAGATCAGCCCTGGGATTTCTTTGGAAGGAATGATGCTAAAGCTGAAACTCCAGTACTTTGGCCACCTCATTCGAAGAGTTGACTCATTGGAAAAGACTCTGATGCTGGGAGGGATTGGGGGCAGGAGGACAAGGGGACAACAGAAGATGAGATGGCTGGATGGCATCAGTGACTCAATGGACATGAGTCTGAGTGAACTCCAGGAGTTGGTGATGAACAGGAAGGCCTGGCGTGCTGCGATTCATGGGGTCGCAAAGAGTCGTACATGACTGAGCAACTGAACTGAACTGAACTGAAGAGGGACGCAGGTTCCAGAACAGTATGCAGAGAATGATCAAAATTAGGATTTTATAAAAACGAAGTAGGAGAGGTGTTGCATATGCCTAAGCAGGCCTGGAAGACTACACACCAATCCAGTAACTATGATTTTCTCTGAGAACTGACATTATGATTATGCAGGTTCAATTTCCTTCCATCTAGAGCAATCTGCCTTTGTTTGTCTGTCACTGGTTGAAGCGATCTTAGCCACTTATGGATGAGAATGTCCCACCTCAGGACTTCCCTGGCAGTCCAGTGGTCAAGACTCCACATTTCTGATGCAGGGGTGTCTGTTCAATCTCTGGTTAGAGAACTAAGGTTCCACATGCCATGCAACATGGCCAAAAAGATATAAAAAATAAAGAATATCCCTAGATCCAGGATATACTTCTGATCAACTTGTTGTTATTTGACTGTTTCATGTCTCCTCCCCTGTGTTTTCTGTAGCTAGAAGCTAAGTCTGCAAACTTGATTAAACATTTAAATTAGACATTTTTGGCAAAATATAAGCAGTTTACTCTGAAGACTAGGATTATAGTGAAGGCACAGAGAATATATTTACTTTCTACAAAACATATTTCCATATTATCTCAATTTTTGCAATAAAGTACATGAGCAACTTTAAAAAATAGAGACATTTGCACTGACACAGAAGAAACTTAATAATATACCGATCAAATATTTAAAAGGAAAAAAGGTACAAAGTAAAATCTTCCTTTTAAGAAAAAAAAGAAAGGATTGTGTATGTGTGTGTGTGTGTTTCTGTTTATACGCACATGTATCCATGCAGGCTTTTATCAAGAAAGAAGTAAAAAGTGTTAACAAAGGTTACTTTTGAGGGTAGGGTTATTGATTTTCTATAGTGCTTTATTTTATGCTTTTGCTTAATTCTTTTTTATTCCATAAGCACAAAATGAGGTTGTGAAGGGGTGAAATTTGTGATTATTTAATGAAACTAATTATTTTAGATGTAGAAAATAACAACTTCTAACAATGAGGAGGAAGAAAGAACAAATGGAAGAAGTATACACAGGAACTCAAAAACAGCAATGTTTGAAGCAATGGCCTGATTTTCCAAGGAAATACCAAATTATATTCAATATAAGTGACTCTTATTTTCCAAAACTGTGCATTCCCAGAAAATGCATTCCTAAACATGTCTTCACTAAGCAGGTCATATTTCATAATATCTTCATTGAAATTGTATTTGGGGACAGGAAGCAGGGTAATATATTTATTCCATGGAACTTTGCTGACCAAGTTTCAGTAGAGTCATAGCAGTAATCGTGATCTGTTAAAATAATTTAAAATATAAATTACATTCCAAATAGTAAAAAAAAAAAATGGCTGTAGTGCTTATTAGGTCACAAGAGTCATAGAGGAGGATAAATTAACACATAAATATGTTTTAAGTTACAAACTTAACCTTTTAACCTTTATTCTGTAATTTATAGTTACAAAAATTTTCATAAACATCTTTCTATACCAAGGAATGGTGTTCAAATCATTCTGACTTAAGCTGGCATCTAGACCATTCATGAAAGTATTAACTAGGCATTGCAATGGAATCTTTAAAGTGTTTTTTTAAAATTTGAAGATATAAAGTCTTGGGGAAAATGAATGGGTAAATCTTTTCTACTTTTTCTTCTTTTCTTGATATTTCCTACCCTTAACAATGTGTGTGAGCTCAGTTGCTCAGGCAAGTCAGATTCTTTGTGACCCCGTGGAATGTAACCCACCAGGCTCTTCTATCCATGGAATTTCTCAGGCAAGAATACTGGAGAGGGTAGCAATTCCCTTCTCCAGGGGATCTTCCCAACCCAGGGATTGAACTCAAGTCTCCTGCATTTCAGGCAGATTCTTTACCATCTGAGCCACCAGGGAAGCCCAAAAGTGAAAGTGAAAGTAGCTCAGTTGTGTCTGACTCTTTGCAGCCCATGGACTATATATACAGTCCATGGACTATATATACAGTCCATGGAATATATATGCAGTCCATGGAATTCTCCAGGCAAGAATACTGGAGTGGGTGGCCTTTCCCTTCTCCAGGTGATCTTCCTGACCCAGGGATCGAACCCAGGTCTCCCGCAATGCAGGTGGATTCTTTACCATCTGAGCCACCAGGGAAGCCCAAGGAAACCCAAATTAGCCCCAAAACACTGGAGCCCAAAATAACATACACCTATTGTCTCACAGTTTCTGTGAATTAGAAATCTTGGAGCATTTGGTCTGGGTGATTCCAGCACAGAACAGGCTTCGCAGGTGGCACTAGTGGTAAAGAATCCACCTGCCAATGCAGGAGAGGAGACTCCAAAGACATGGGTTCAATTCCTGAGTTGGGCAGATCCCTTGCAGGAGGAAATGGCAACCCATTCCAGTATTCTTGCCTGGAAAATTCCATGGATAAAGGAGACTGGCAGACTAAAGTCCACTTTCACTTTCACTTATCGAGTTAAAGAAGGAGGAGCGGGGAGTGATTTTTTTTAAACCCAGAATTAATGTAAGGATTAACAGTCAATTTCTGCCTTTTAATTCTCATTTCATAAGCTTTCCTATCTACAAACCATTTTCTGCTTGTCCACTGTTCTTGTTCTTCAGTTTTTTCTGGCAACATTTTGAACCAGTTTCCTAGAGGCAATAAAAGGTATTCAATTTAAAGAATTTTTTAAAAAGAACTACTTCCTGGTGAATGGCACTATGCCATGCTTTAGTTGACATCCCAATTTCAACCGATTCATCAGAATTCATCAGAACTGAGCCTGTGTGTGTGTGAAAGCTGCTCAGTCATCTCTGATTCTTTGAGATCCCATGGACTATACAGTCCATGGAATTCTCCAGGCCAGAATACTGGAGTGGGTATCCGTTCCCTTCTCCAGGGGATCTTCCCAACCCAGGGATCCAAACCAGGCCTCCCGCATTGCAGGCAGATTCTTTACCATCTGAGTCACCAGGGAAGCCCAAGAATGCTGGAGAAGACTATCCCTTCTCCAGCAGAACTTCTTGATCCAGAACTGAACCTACTATTAAGTAATTCCTGATGACTCACTTAGGTGTCCCCAAGGATCTTTGGCTCAGCCTGTAGTTCCATCTTAGAACTTGCCACTTGTGTTGCAAAAACACAAGTGCTGAAGAGACAGTCCAGCACTGAGGAGGAGAGTTTTTGCTGTTGTTGGTGTTTTACTTTACACAAAAGTGACACTATCTTCTTCCAGCTGTGTCCAATCCTTTGTGACCCCATGGACTGTAGCCTGCCAGCCTCCTCTGTCCATGGAATTCTCCAGGCAAAAATACTGGAGTGGGTTGCCATTTCCTCCTCCAGGGGATCTTCCTGACCCAAAGACTGAACCCGCGTCTCCTGAGTCTCCTGAATTAGCAGGCAGATTCACTCTCCTCTCAGAGCAAAATATTTCACTAGAATTATCTCATAATTCTAGTAGATAATTCTTGTGAAAAATGAATTAACAGGTACCACACTTATGATTTATTCAAGAAATAAATATGGTACTAATAGTAACCCTTAAAGATTGGTACCCCAGTTAGCTATCCAACCAGCTCATCACTTAGCCCATTCTCAGTTTTTGAGAGGGAAGTGCAGAGACCAGAGAAAAGGCTGCAAGGAGAAGTCTGAGATAGTGCCCACTATGCATAAGAAACCATGAGACAGAGAAAAGAGCCAGCCAGTTGATTAATTAGTTGCTGCAAAAGTGAAGCCGGGTGTTGTTGCCTCAACAAAATTATTAACCCTAGAGGAGGAGGCAAGACGAATCCATTGCCCAGGGAACATCCACTAGGACCATGAACCATCGAGTCACTGGGGCTGTGACTGGATGATCAAGACCACTGCTGAGTCCTGATTGACTTTGCAACATCCAAGGGATTGTTCTCCTACTTCTCCATGTACCTTTAAAACAAGAGCCTAAAATTTGGTAGAAATTAAGCATGTCTCTGTTGGAGAAGGCAATGGCAACCCACTCCAGTACTCTTGCCTGGAAAATCCCATGGATGGAGGAGCCTGGTAGGCTGCAGTCCATGGGGTCGCTAAGAGTTGGACACAACTGAGTGACTTCACTTTCACTTTTCACTTTCATGCATTGGAGAAAGAAATGGCAACCCGCTCCAGTATTCTTGCTTGGAGAATCCCAGGGATGGGGGAGCCTGGTGGGCTGCTGCCTATGGGGTCACACAGAGTGGGATAATACTGAAGCGACTTAGCAGCAGCAGTAGCAGCTATTACTTACACCTGTAATGAAATCAACCAATGCAAAAGCTTTAGATATTGTCTGATATTGAAAATTATGAATACGTTTTCACTTCAGTCCAGTTTGAGGAAGAAGATTATTTTTAAGTATCAAAAACAAAGACTATTTTAAAGCCTAGAACTAAGGTAAACCAGCATCAAATAATGCTTTATGGTTTATAAACCACTTCCATGCTCCTGCTGCCATGTAACCTTCACAGAGTAATAATGTTGCCATCATTATCTCTACTTTACAGATGAAAAAACAAGCACAGTGTATATTGGAAGGGGGAACAAGCAAGGGATGGATGAGTATTGTATACTTTACACAGGATTTTTTAAAATTGCTATACCAGTTGAGAAAAACTAAGATCATGGCATCCGGTCCCATCACTTCATGGCAAATAGATGGGGAAACAGTGGAAACAGTGGCTGACTTTATTTTTGGGGGCTCCAAAATCACTGCAGATGGTGATTGCAGCCATGAAATTAAAAGACCCTTACTCCTTGGAAGGAAAGTTATGACCAAACTAGATAGCATATTCAAAAGCAGACACATTACTTTGTCAACAAAGGTCTGTCTAGTCAAGGCTATAGTTTTTCCAATGGTCATGTATGGATGTGAGAGTTGGACTGTGAAGAAGGCTGAGCACCGAAGAATTGATGCTTTTGAACTGTGGTGTTGGAGAAGACTCTTGAGAGTCCCTTGGACTGCAAGAAGATCCAACCAGTCCATCCTAAAGGAGATCAGTCCTAGGTTTTCATTGGAAGGACTGATGTTGAAGTTGAAACTCCAGTACTTTGACCGCCTGATGCGAAGAGCTGACTCATTTGAAAAACCCTGATGCTGAGAACGATTGAGGGCAGGAGGAGAAGGGGACGACAGAGGATGAGATTGTTGGGTGGCATCACCGACTCAATAGACATGGGTTTGGGTGGACTCTGTGAGTTGGTAATGGACAGGGAGGCTGGCATGCTGCGGTTCATGAGGTCACAAACAGTCGGACACCACTGAGCTACTGAACTGAACTGATACCAGTTGAAATATATCTTACGCAAATATTTTGTGTAAGAGTTTTGTAAGAGTTAGATGGATAATATTTTTAGTAAGCCGTTTCCATTACTCCAGATCAAACTGAGATGAATGAACATCTAGTAAGTTATAAGTGATACATATGTATAAACCATTCAGGAGAGACTTTTTAATCATTTTGACTACAGCAAGAAGTTTACAATATTATTAGTGATTATTATTAGGGCCATAATAACACATAAACAGAAGTCTTCATCTTTCCAAGGATTTTAAAAAAACAGTTAATATGTAATCCTCTCTGGGTCTATTGGAAGTTACTCTTTTTACTTGGTGTTTTTATCAACATAATATTTTATCAAGATACTACTCTTTAAAATTGTCTTTAATGGCTTTTCTGACAAGAGTTTCAATGTGGTGCTTAAAAGCATAGATTTTGATTCAGAATACTTGGGTTTCATTCCCAACACAAACACCTTAGGCAAATCATTTTATTTCTCTGCATCAACTTCCTCATTCATAATGTGGGAGGGATTATAATAGTATAAACCTAATAAGAGTTTATGACCAACCTAGATAGCATATTCAAAAGCAGAGACATTACTTTGCCAACAAAGGTCTGTCTAGTCAAGGCTATGATTTTTCCTGTGGTCATGTATGGATGTGAGAGTTGGACTGTGAAGAAGGCTGAGTGCCGGGGAATTGATGCTTTTGAACTGTGGTGTTGGAGAAGACTCTTGAGAGCCTCTTGGACTGCAAGGAGATCCAACCAGTCCATTGTGAAGGAGATCAGCCCTGGGATTTCTTTGGAAGGAATGATGCTAAAGCTGAAACTCCAGTACTTTGGCCACCTCATGCAAAGAGGTGGGATTGGGGAGCATCAAGGGGTCATGGAGAAGATGGGGGGGGGGGGCGCTGTGAGGACAACAAGGCTCCAACAAAGGATGTAGGAGAACTCTTCCTTCTGATGCTTGAAGAAGGCTAAAGATCCAAGACTCTAAGGGTTTCAGTTGCAAGAAAAGACTCCAGATTGCTGGTACAATAGCACACATGTGTGTGTGCGTGGTAAGTCACTTCTGTCATGTCAGATTCTTTGTGACCCTGTATATGGACTGCAGCCCGCCAGGCTCCTCTGTCCATGGGATTCTCCAGGCAAGAATCTTGGAGTGGGTTGCCATGCCCTCCTCCAGGGGATCTTCACCACCCATGGATCAAAGCCACGGCTCTTATGTTTCCTGCATTGATAGGCAGGTTCTTTACCACTAGCACCAACTGGGAAGCCCACAGTAGCATATTCAATGATTTGTAGATGTAATTTACTGAACTATCTGCTGCTAGCATTATAATTTTCAAGATGTCAAAAGGAAGTACCAAAGGTCCCTGAAGAATTACTTTTGATTTTTGTTAAAAGGTAGGTTTGCATAGGAGGTTGTGGGGGGGCATGCAGGGAGGAGCATGTTTTCTCTTGGCAACAAGTCTTAAAATAGGGTTATGAGTGGAAGAAAAAGGAGGGAGATTTCGATAATCTTCTGGGTTTGGCACTTTGTCTCCTTACATCATGGGCTTCCCAGTTGGCCCTAATAGTAAAGGATCTGCCTGCCAATGCAGAAGACTCACGAGACACGGTTTTGATCCCTGAGTGGAGACGATCCCCTGGAGGAGGAAATGGCAACCCATTCCAGTATCTTGCCTGGAAAATTCCATGGATAAAGGAAACTGGTGGGCTATAGTACACAGGGTCATGAAGAGACAGACACAACTGAACACACACACTCCTTAATCACAAGTTGATGTGTCCTGGGCATAGTACTGTTTGTCATGTTTTGTCTCCTCCATTTTTCTCAGACCTTTTAGGAAAGAACCTGGACAGACCAGAAGGACATACAGTGCAGCATGAAAGTAACAAAGGGTCTGGGCTTTTGCAGGTGCTGTTTCCTCTGCCTGGACACATTTTTCAAACCAAACCTCTCTCTATCTATCTACCTATCTATCTATCATATATATATATATATATATATATATGTGTGTGTGTGTGTGTGTGTGTGTATGGGCTTTGGGTCTTATTTAGAAATCCCTGGTTCCAGAAAACAACTTTCCAGATCCCTCCAAACTAGTATGCATTTCCTCCACTATGGCAGTTGTGCACTGAATTGGAATGTCTTGTTTGGTGATCTTTTCTGAGCTCCTGAGAACAGAGACAATGTTCTACTCACCTTTATGTCTGCAGTACCATGTGTCATGACTTTCATAGGAGGGACTCAATAAATCCTGGCTATCTGAGTGAAGGAAAGCGGGAATCTCAAGGAGATAGAAAGATGGATTCCTCAGACCTTTCTTGTTCTCCTTGCTTTGTTTTGAGTTGGAACTGAGTGTATCCAGATCCTTTTCACCTATAAAGTGGAGCTAATAGATGGTCCAGAGAAAAAAGCAAGAAACGGGTGCTAAGGGCCAGTTCTGATCCAGGCTGTAAAGGGGAAGGATAAAGAAGGATCATGGATCCTGCAATATCCAGACAAGTTGACTAGAGAATGAAACTGGAATTGTCAGAGCAAAACTGCTGCCTGGGAAAGAGCTGATATCCAATTACAGTAACCTTTGCCTTCTATGTCTTTAAGGAATGCAAGCTTAAAACCAGGCAGATGAACAGACATTGATCAAATAGAGGAATGAAATCCTCAACAGAGGACACTCAAAGCTCACTTCTGCAGAAAGGGGATCTGTCTTCCACTGACACCCTAGGTTATGTGAGCATTGGGACTGAGGAAGGAGAAAATCTAATTACAGAAAGAAAGCTGGGTGTTCTGGGTAAGTTCTCTCCTCACTTGCTAGGTGGATCATCTGTGAGTCCTGCCTGTGGAAACATGAAAGTTATTCTTCTTAGTGCTGCTAAAATAGCTTCAGGTCATTCAGCATATTAATGGAAGGAGCTGGTCTCAGAATTAGAGATAAGCAAATGCCACTACATTCTAATGATGGAAATCAGGGCTGTGAAGTTAAATGCCATTCAAAGAGATGATTTGCTAGCTCAATAGAACTAAGGAATGCTTAGCTTTTAAACTTGGTTGTATCAGATGGAAGGAAGTATTATTGGAGAACTGGGAGAGTCAATGTCAAGACTAAAACCATATCTACATAGAGCAAGTGTATTAGCCAAAGTGAAGTGAACCCAGTATACTTTGTTGCCTTCATGATGAAGCTGTGCAGTGATCAACCATGCCAACTGTGCTGTGATCTAATTCACATTGTTAGAAATAATCTAATCAGCTCTAAGCAAGCTAGTGACTTTGATTATGATTTTAAATTGAGAGTCTCTGGTATTCCTTTAAAATCTCAGAGAAACAATTTAGTCAAAATAGTCAAATCTTTTCTCAAATATTAGAAAAAAATATGTATTTAAAGTGAAGAGGAACTAAAAAGCCTCTTGATGAAAGTGAAAGAGGAGAGTGAAAAAGTTGGCTTAAAGCTCAACATTCAGAAAATGAAGATCATGGCATCTGGTCCCATCACTTCATGAGAAATAGATGGGGAAACAGTGGAAACAGTATCAGACTTTATTTTGGGGGGCTCCAAAATCACTTCAGATGGTGACTGCAGCCATGAAATTAAAAGATGCTTACTCCTTGGAAGGAAAGTTATGACCAACCTAGATAGCATATTGAAAAGCAGAGATATTACTTTGCCAACAAAGGTCCGTCTAGTCAAGGCTATGGTTTTTCCTGTGGTCGTGTATGGACGTGAGTTGGACTGTGAACAAAGCTGAGGGCCGAAGAATTGATGCTTTTGAACTGTGGTGTTGGAGAAGACTCTCGAGAGTCCCTTGGACTGCAAGGAGATCCAACTAGTCCATCCTAATGGAGATCAGTCCTGGGTGTTCATTGGAAGGACTAATGCTGAAGCTGAAACTCCAGTACTTTGGCCACCTCATGCGAAGAGTTGACTCATTAGAAAAGACCCTGATGCTGGGAGGGACTGGGGACAGGAGGAGAAGGGGATGACAGAGGATGAGATGGCTGGATGGCATCACCGACTAAATGGACATGAGTTTGAGTGAACTCCAGGAGTTGGTGATGGACAGGGAGGCTTGGCGTGCTGTGATTCATGGGGTTGCAAAGAGTCGGACACAGCTGAGCAACTGGACTGAACTGAAAATGTAAGATTTCTGCAAACCACACATGCATTCTAGAAAAGATTGCCTAGTTAAACATATTCATTATAGTTTATATTTTTGTTTTAATTACTGTTATTTCCCCATATTACACAGTTATTTCTTCAAGTATAAGTTTTATCACATTTGCCAAATTGCCTAATGAGCAAAATGTTGGGTTTTGGCTACATTTTATCTATTATTTTTCATAACATGATTTACATACTCTTCTCACACATAGCATAACAATAGAAGCAAATGTGTAAAAACTAACAGTAACATGGGTGACCATAACTGGGAACTGACTATTTAGAGAAACACAAACAATCCACTCCTTATACCTTTTTTAAGAATTTAGAATTTAAATTAATTTTACTGCCTTTTGAAGCCTTAATTTTCTCTCCAGTTCTCATATCACTTAGCTCTTGCAACTTTCTTACTTCCCTGTACACATTCAAAAGAAGTTAAAATAGATGGGGAAAAAGTGGAAACAGTCTCAGATTTCATTTTCTTGGGCTCCAAAGTTAATGCAAATGGTGACAGCAGGCACAAAATTAAAAGATGCTTGCACCTTGGAAGAAAAGTTATCACAAAGCTAGACAGCATATTAAAAACCAGAGACATCACTTTGCCAACAAAAGTTTGTGTGGTCAGAGCTATGGTTTTCCAAGTAGTCATGTGTGGATGTGAGAGCTGGACCATAAAGGAGGCTGAGCACCAAAGAATTGCTGCTTTCAAACTTCGGTGCTGGAGAAGACTCTTGAGAGTCCTTTGGACAGCAAGGAGATCAAATCGGTCAATCCTGAAGGAAATCAATCCAGAATATTCATTGGAAGAACTGGTGTTGAAGCTCCAATATTTTGGCCACCTGATGTGAAAAGCTGACACATTGGAATAGACCCTGATGCTGGGAAAGATTTGGGGCAAGAGGAGAAGAGGGTGACAGAGGATGAGATGGTTGGATGGCATCACCGACTCAATGGTCATGAGTTTGAGCAAACTCAGGGAGATATGAAGGACAGGGAAGCCTAATGTGCTGTAGTTCATGTGATCATAAAGAGTTGGACATGACTTGGCAACTGAACAACAATAACAGCAACATTTCTTGAATACTATTTATGTTCTATCAATGGTGTCATTTTCTTTGTAGACTATATCTTTTCCTTAATAACCCTATTATTATCATCTCTGTATAAGACATGAGAACCTTTGGACTGATTGTTGTTATTCAGTCGCTCAGTCATGTCCAACTCTTTGTGACTTCATGGACTGCAGCACTCCAGGCTTCCCTATCCTTCACTATCTCCCAAAGTTTGCTCAAACTCATGTCCACTGAGTTGACAAGGCCATCCAACCAAGTCATCCTCTGTTGCCCCCTTCTCCTCCTGCCCTCAGTCTTTACCAGCATGAGAGTCTTTTCTGATGAGTCAGCTCTTTGCATCAGGTGGCCAAAGTATTGACATTGAGGGACTGATTGAGGGCAAGCTATTTATTCAACCACAGATAGAGAGGTTTCAAATTATTGATCAGCAAATAATCTCTCTCCTTCCCACTCTGTGAAGAGTAGACTTCCCTGCATTTCTGATATAGGCTTTGACCATGTCATGATATTGGACTTACTGGATTTATGGAATGTTAACAGATATGAAGTAAGCAGATATCTTAAATGTGCTTCATGGGTTTGGCTTGTTTCTTGCATCCTGGCTATCTTCCATGAGAAAACATGATCCAGATGGATGCCACCCTTTAGCCTGGGTTGTGTAATGAATACACAGGGCAGAACCCCTGCTCCAGGAAGCTGTTAATCCTAGAAGTATCAAGACAGGTAGTGTAAGCTTCAGTTAAACCTGTAACATAGCCTAGAACCTAGCCCAGCCACTGACTTGCAGATCTGTGAGCAAGAAAATCAGTTGCTGTTTTATGCTATAAGTCTGAAAATACTTTGTTGCTATAGACTGAATGAATGTTTGTGTCCCCCTGCTCCATATTTGTATGTTGAAGTCTAATTTCCAATGTGATGGTATTTGGAGTTGGGGCCTTTGGGAGGTAATTAGGTCATGAGATTGAAGCCCTTGTGAACCTGAATGCAGGTCAAGAAGCAACAGTTAGAACCAGACATGGAACAACTGACTGGTTCAAAATTGGGAAAGGAGTATGTCAAAGCTGTAGACTGTCACCCTATTTATTTAACTTATATGCAGAGTGCATCATTTGAAATGCCAGGCTGGATGAATCACAAGCTGGAATCAAAATTGCTCAGAGAAATATCAACAACCTCAGATATGCAGATGATACCACTCTAATGGCAGAAAGTGAAGAAGAGCTAAAGAGCCTCTTGATGAGTGTGAAACAAGAGAGTAAAAAGGCTGGCTTAAAACTCAGCATTCAAAAATCTAAAATCATGGCATCCAGTCCCATCACTTCATGGCAAATAGATGGGGAAAAAGCGGACACAGTGACAGATTTTATTTTCTTGGGCTCCAAAATCACTGCAGACCATGACTGTAGCTACCAAATTAAAAGATGCCAGCTACTTGGAAGGAAAGCTATAACAAACCTAGACAGCATATTAAAAAACAGAGACATCACTTTGCCAACAAAGGTCCATATAGTCAAAGCTATATTTTTCGAAAGTCATATGCAGATGTGAGATTTGAACGAGAAGGCTGAGCACCAAAGATCTGATGCTTTCAAATTGTGCTGCAAATATTCAAACCCTGAATATTCATTGGAAGGACTGATGCTGATGCTGAAACTCCAATACTTGGCCACCTGATGTGAAGAGTCAACTCATTGGGAAAGATCCTGATGCTGGGAAAGATTAAAGGCAAGAGGAGAAGAGGATGACAGAGGATGAGATGGTTGGATGGCATCATCGACTCAATGGACATGAATTTGAGCAAAATCTGGGAGCTAATGAAGGACAGGGAAGCCTGGAGTGCTGCAGTCCATGGGATGGGGTCACAAAGAGTTGAACAGCAACAGGAAGAAACATGAGTGAGATTACCTCTCTCCTCTGCCGTGTGAGGATACACTAAACAGGCATCAACTTACAAACCAGGAAAAGAGCCTTTACTAGGAGCTGACTGATCTTGTAGTTCTCAGCCTCTAGAACTGTGAGCGATTTGTTCCATGCCAAGACATTTGTTGTGCAGCATTATTGAGATAGTGTAGATGTTAAGTTGCAGCAGTAGGATTCACATCCATATCTGTAGGTACTAACACTGGAGCTCACTTCTTACTCAACAGTGCCTGTCTGTGAAGTGATAGACTAGTAAATGGAGCACAAGATATATGGCTCCAAAGTCTGAGGATTACAGGCTGAAGAATTTAGAAAGGCAACTGGAAAGGAAGCTAAGATATTGAATAGGGAAGCTGTAGGCCTTAAAAGTACTTAAGAGGAGGAGATAATCTATGTGACCTAGTTCCTTTTCCTCCTTATGCTCAGTCACCAAACCCACACCTCCTCTTTTACCCTCCTGCCCCAACTCTCACCTCTGGATAGTGCAGAGAAGATAGAACTAATATACGTGCCAATGCAAAGAAATCAAACTGCTCCAGAAAAATCCTGAAGTGTCTGTTTTATATATATTTCCTTCATCTTTTGTTTTAAAAGAATAAAGAATACTTCTACCCATATTTCCACTGATTGCAAGGATCCAGAAAACCACTTATGAGTCAGTATTTCACAAATGTTCAAATATAAGTGGATTCTTTTTGATAGCAATATCACTTTCTGATGAGATGGAGACCCAGAAAGTCACAACAGTGGTTTTCGTTAAAGAGCATCATTGGCACTTTTTATGGCAAAAATTATTAGCAATTGTCTTTTGGCAAAATTCCAAGCCAAGAAATTATATTATACCTGTTCATACTCATCTCATGATTTCAAATGTCATTCTTCTTGCTTTCTTCCTTGAAACGATGTGATGTTACTGTGAATGTCTAATTCAATTCCAGAAGTCAGTGAGCCATGGTTTCTCTTTTCTTAATACCAGGGCTTTTAGAATTTAATTATCTAATTGTTATAAAACAATCATATAAAAGAAAATATGGTATTTAAAACATTGATATCAACAATATTTGATATAAAATTTGATATAAAATTCCTAATATTTTAAAGCCAATAAGACCATCAGATCAGATCAGTCGCTCAGTCCTGTCCGACTCTTTGCGACCCCATGAATTGCAGCACACCAGGCCTCCCTGTCCATTACCAACTCCTGGAGTTTACTCAGACTCAAGTCCATCGAGTCAGTGATGCCATCCAGCCATCTCACCCTCTGTCATCCCCTTCTCCTCCTGCCCCCAATCCCTCCCAGCATCAGAGTCTTTTCCAATGAGTCAACTCTTCGCATGAGGTGGCCAAAGTACTGGAGTTTCAGCTTTAGCATCATTCCTTCCAAAGAAATCCCAGGGCTGATCTCCTTCAGAATGCACTGGTTGGATCTTCTTGCAGTCCAAGGGACTCTCAAGAGTCTTCTCCAACACCACAGTTTGAAACCATCAATTCTGCGGCACTCAGCTTTCTTCACAGTCCAACTCTCACATCCATACATGACCACTGGAAAAACCATAGCCTTGACTAGACGGACCTTTGTTGGCAAAGTAATATCTCTGCTTTTCAATATGCTATCTAGGTTGGTCATAACTTTCCTTCCAAGGAGTAAGCGTCTTTTAATTTCATGGCTGCAGTCACCATCTGCAGTGATTTTGGAGCCCAAAAAAATAAAGTCTGACACTGTTTCCACTGTTTCCCCATCTATTTCCCATGAAGTGATGGGACCAGATGCCATGATCTTCGTTTTCTGAATGTTGAGCTTTAAGCCAACTTTTTCACTCTCCTCTTTCACTTTCATCAAGAGGCTTTTGAGTTCCTCTTCACTTTCTGCCATAAGGGTGGTGTCATCTGCATACCTGAGGTTATTGATATTTCTCCTGGCAATCTTGATTCCAGCTTGTGTTTCTTCCAGCCCAGCGTTTCTCATGATGTACTCTGCATAGAAGTTAAATAATCAGGATGACAATATGCAGCCTTGACCTACTCCTTTTCCTATTTGGAACCAGTCTGTTGTTCCGTGTCCAGTTCTAACTGTTGCTTCCTGACCTGCATATAGGTTTCTCAAGAGGCAGGTCAGGTGCTCTGGTATTCCCATCTCTTTCAGAATTTTCCACAGTTTATTGTGATCACCCCCTCTAGGGCCCTCATATTCCCACCTCTAAACTGTTTTCCCAGTTTACTTCCACATCGGGGACATCAGCTTGAATTCCTCTGAGTTCTCTGCCTTCCATCTGGATATGTTTTCCTTCATTTGAAACAAGAGGAAAGAAGGAAGTGTCCCTTCTCTTTTTGAAGGCTAGCCCTTCCTTCTTTTCCTGTGACCTTGCTGGACCCACAACTCCTTCTCTTTCTTCCAGATCTGCTCATTCCTTTCTACTGGGTCCTCTTCTTTCCCAAGCAGAAAAAGGCACCACTCACTCTTAAACACAAGTCACATCCTTAATTTTGTTACAGCCACAAGCCAACACGTTCCCTTATTCTTTCTTCTGATGTTGAATTTCAGAACAATGATGTCTTCAGTCAACTCCACTTCCTCTCCACCCCTTCACTCCTTCACCCTAGTGGAGAAGGAAGGTCTTTGACTGTTTCCTAATATACAAGCCGAAGTATTTCCCCACTTTTTATATGATCCAGTTAAAGATTTGAGACTCACTCCTCGTGAGTTCCTTCTTCCTTAATTATATCCCCCAGACTTACTTGCTACCTTTGTGCCATCTTGATTTTTTTTCTCATCATTCCTGACCCTCTGAAGCATGGGGTCTTAAACTTTAATGTTGGGACTTCCCGGCTTGGTCCCGTGGTTAAGACTCCAAGCTTCCCAGCTTTATAGCAAAAGGAACTCAGCTTGGTGCTCTGTGATGACCTAAATGGGTGGGATGGAGGGTGCTGGGAGGAAGGCTCAGGAGGGAGGGGATATATATATATATATAGCTGATTCATGTTGTTGTACAACAGAAACTAACACAACATTGTAGAGCAATTATCCTCCAATTAAAAATAAATGTTTTAAAAATATGTTACAATTAAACAAAGACTCTGAGCTTCTATATAGGGGTCACAGTTTCAATCCCTGGTCAGGGATCGAAGATCCCACAATTTGGTGAAACAAAAACAAAATGTAATGTTTGTTAGATAAATGTTGACAACTTGTTAAAAATATAGAGTCCTTAATGTTATCCTCACATTTCAATTGAGTAAGAATGAATGGAGTCTAGGAATCTATATTCAATAGCCCTTTCCATTGTGGTCCTAAGGCCTTCCTCCTACCCAAGTGAAATACTCTGTGATCCTGTCTATGCCTCACGCTTCAGCTAATACTGTATCTCTCGGTTTTCATCCTCCTTAGAGCTCTAAACTTGCATTCCCAACCAGATGTTAACCTCTCTTTCTCTAATTTTAAAGTTGATATTACTCTATGTAACAGAAGAACCGTACAAAATAGATCTTCATGACCCAGATAATCACGATGGTGTGATCACTCATCTAGAGCCAGACATTCTGGAATGTGAAGTCAAGTGGGCCTTAGAAAGCATTACTACGAACAAAGCTAGTGGAGGTGATGAAATTCCAGTTGAAGCTATTTCAAATCCTGAAAGATGATGCTGTGAAAGTGCTGCACTCAATATGCCAGCAAATTTGGAAAACTCAGCAGTGGCCATAGGACTGGAAAAGGTCAGTTTTCATTCCAATCCCAAAGAAAGGCAGTGCCAAAGAATGAGCAAACTACTGCACAATTGCGCTCATCTCACATGCTAGTAAAGTAATGCTCAAAATTCTCCAAGCCAGGCTTCAGCAGTACGTGAACCGTGAACTTCCTGATGTTCAAGCTGGTTTTAGAAAAGGCAGAGGAACCAGAGATCAAATTGCCAACATCTGCTGGATCATGGAAAAAGCAAGGGAGTTCCAGAAAAACATCTATTTCTGCTTTATTGGCTATGCCAAAGCCTTTGACTGTGTGGATCACAAGAAACTCTGGAAAATTCTGAAAGAGATGGGAATACCAGAGCACCTGACCTGCCTCTTGAGAAATCTGTATGCAGGTCAAGAAGCAACAGTTAGAACTGGACATGGAACAACAGACTGGTTCCAAATAGGAAAAGGAGTACATCAAGGCTGTATATTGTCACCCTGCTTATTTAACTTCTATGCGGACTACATCATTAGAAACGCTGGACTGGAAGAAGCACAAGCTGGAATCAAGATTGCCGGAAGAACCTCAGATATGCAGATGACACCACCCTTATGGCAGAAAGTGAAGAGGAACTAAAAAGCCTCTTGATGAAAGTGAAAGAGGAGAGTGAAAAAGTTGGCTTAAAGCTCAACATTCAGAAAACGAAGATCATGGCATCTGGCCCCATCACTTCATGGGAAATAGGTGGGGAAACAGTGGAAACAGTGTCAGACTTTCTTTTTGAGGGCTCCAAAATCACTGCAGATGGTGACTGCAGCCATGAAATTAAAAGACGCTTACTCCTTGGAAGGAAAGTTATGACCAACCTAGATAGCATATTGAAAAGCAGAGACATTACTTTGCCAACAAAGGTCCGTCTAGTCAAGGCTATGGTTTTTCCAGTGGTCATGTATGGATGTGAGAGTTGGACTGTGAAGAAGGCTGAGTGCCGAAGAATTGATGCTTTTGAACTGTGGTGTTGGAGAAGACTCTTGAGAGTCCCTTGGACTGCAAGAAGACCCAACCAGTGCATTCTGAAGGAGATCAGCCCTGGGATTTCTTTGGAAGGAATGATGCTAAAGCTGAAACTCCAGTACTTTGGCCACCTCATGCAAAGAGTTGACTCATTGGAAAAGACTCTGATGCTGGGAGGGATTGGGGGAAGGAGGAGAAGGGGACGACAGAGGATGAGATGGCTGGATGGCATCACTGACTCTATGGACGTGAGTCTGGGTGAACTCCAGGAGTTGGTGATGGACAGGGAGGCCTGGCGTGCTGCGATTCATGAGGTCGCAAAGAGTCGGACATGACTGAGCGACTGAACTGAACTGAATGCTAGAAACAAATCCATCATCTTCCCTCCAGCCCCATTTCTGCTTCCGTCTTCCTTGTCTTTATTAACCACCATTTTCCCAATTATGTGGGCTCTGAAATCTCAGGAAACCTCGGTCATCAGCAAGCACTTGTTGTCCCAAGAAAATGTTCATGATCGTCCTCTCCTTGGAGTTCCAGGGGATGATCACCTTTCAGCTGATCTTGCCAGCATCCTAAGTGGTCTTTATTCTCCAAATAACCCGACCTGCTGCTGCCATATTAATCTTCCTTAGGAACAGTTGTGTTTCTAGAAAACTTTAACGACACTTTCTTTTCAGTCAAATGTAATTCAAACACTTTAACTTGCAACCAGCATCTTCCTCTGAGGCCCTAAGATTCCTCTCCTAAAGGTGTCACATGTGTACATCCTCCTCCCAGTTGTCCTAAATGCAGGATATTAATCCTTTGTCAACTGAAGGTGTTGCAAGTGTTTTTTCGTTTGTTTTGTTGCCTGTGGATTTTTATGGTATTTTTGTGTTTGTCTGAAAGTTTGAATTTCTATGTCACCAAACTTGTCCACCTTTACTGTTTCTTTTTTAAATTAATTTATTTTTTAATTGAAGTACAATTGTTTTACAGAATTTTGTTGTTTTCTGTCAAACATCAGTAAGAATCAGCCATAGATACACCCATGTCCCCTCCTTCCCAAACCTCCCTCCCACCTCCCTCCCCGACCCACCCTTCTGGATTGTCACAGAGCCCTTGTTTGAGTTCCCTGAGCCACACAGCAAATTCCCATTGGCTATCTACTTTACAAATGATATTGTAAGTTTCCATGTTACTTTCTCCATACATCTCACCCTCTCCCTCTTCCCCTCCCGCCATGTCCATAGGTCTGTTCTTGACGTCTGTTTCTTACTTTGCTTCAAGTGGCTTTTTTGTTCCAGGTTTTTGCAGATCACTCTAAGATCAACTCTTTCTTGTTTTATGTTACTCTTATACCTGTCGTCTCTTAGACCTTAGATTGTAAATTCCCTAAAGGTAATATGTTATCTTCTTTATAGAGGTAATGAGCATATTAATGAACACTTATTTTGAGCTATTATTATTATTTTTAGTCCCTGACAAGTATGAATTGATTTAATCCTCATTTCAACCCTATGAGGTAGGTACTACTATTGGGCCTTTTATATTGATGTGGAACCTTAGGTAATTTGTCCTAGGTCAAATAACTATGACATAACAAGGTCACACAGCTAGTAATCATGGTGGAACCCGGTTTAGAATCTGAGCAGTTTGACTCTGGAAACTGATTGGCAGTACTACCTTATGCTGCGTTCTCATATGTGGAAGTGTTAGTCCCTCAGTCATGTCCAACTTTTTGTGACCCTTTGAATTGTAGCCCATCAGGCTCCTCTGTTCATGGAACTCTCCAGACAAGAACACTGGAGTGGGTAGCCATTCCCTTCTCCAGGGGATCTACCTGATCCAGGGATTGAACCCATGTCTTCTGTATTGCAGGCAGATTCTTTAACATTTGACTCACCAGGGAAGCAGGAGATGGAGGTTCAATCCCTGGGTTGGGAAGATCCCCTGGAGAAGGGAATGGCTACCCACTCCAGTATTCTTGCCTGGAGAATTCCATGGACAGAGGAACCTGAGGGGGCTACAGTCTGTGGGGTTGCAAAGGGTCGGACATGACTGAGTGACTAACACTTTCACTTTCATATGTGGAAAAAAATAATGGGTATTCTATGAGTACTTGCTGAATGAATAAAACTTAATATGTAGGCTGGGTGCGTATTTCTAGGCTATATACAGTTTCTTAGAAGACCTCATGAGAGCTTGAGAGGTCGTGAGAAATGGTTGAGCAGCCATAATGTGAAATGCCAAAGGACCAAGAATTGAAACTCCAACTTATGAGGCTTTTAGAGTACCAGTCTGCACGCACCCTGTTGGCTAAGAGGGAAATCCGATGATGAATGGGAAGAGCAGAAAAAACGTGGAATCCAACGCAATGGGCAGTTTTCCACATCATTATAGCAGTATTTTGTAACAATTTCTTTGGCAACTGACAGCAGGCATTTAAATCAGCTATTTCCTCCTCAGAATTCCTCTCCAAAGAATAATAATGGCCTGTGCGACTCTGAAGGAAATGTAGCCCCTACTCGGATACAATCTTATCTGGGAAATTGCCATGGTATTCGTCACAGCTGTCAGCGTTGAGCCCATTAGAGATGTGCTGAATGGAGATCTACAGGGTTGTGGGCTCTGAGTGCTCCCACTCCACAATCTTCCTGGGTTTCAACAGGAAAACAAACACCACCCAACATTTTGGGGACAGAGTCTCCTCAGAGTGGGGTCAGCATGAGAGCCATTCATACAGCTCTAAGCCCATAGAAGTTACACTATGGCTTGGGTCGTAGATTTACAGGGACATTCACAGTGATAGGGCTTCCCTGGTGAGCAGAACATGAGAGAGTTCATGGAGAAAGCCCAGATTTCTACTTTTTTAATTGGAGAGCATGAGGGGAGCTAAAGAACTAAAAAGTTGGGGTATTTGGGGTCAGAGCTTGGCACTGGGACCTTGGACCCAGTTCTTTTTGGGTTTGTTTTGGTGAAAGAGTGAGCTGTTTACTGTTCTTATTCTTCTCATGCAGAGAGTGTTAGAGCAGAAAGTATAATTCTGGATGATATATGATTTCAGAAACTTGGGCCCAGAGATGTCCAGTGACTGGGCAGTGTCCCATATGCAGCAGGTGGCAGGACCCACGATGCCTGGATTTGGGCCAGGTGGGACTTATTGAAATTTGGTTCTGTGAGGGAATACTCCTAAAAATCTAATGTAAGTTTTCTTCATTAAGAGATAAGGACTAGGGACTTTCTAGTGGTTCAATGGCTACAGCTTGGTGCTCCCAATACAGGGGGCCCAGGTTCAATCCTTGGCCAGGGAACTAGATCTCGCATGCTGCACCTAAGACCCAGTGCAGCCAAATTAAAAGAAATACATACTTTTTAGAAAAATAAAAAATAAGGACTCCAAATCCAATTCTCTTTTATTTTCAAATTAATTTTGTTTTTAACCCACAGTTGGCTTTACAAAGAAATAGACATAAAAATAGTCTTCTGTTCAATAGACTAAGGGAGACAATTTATTCCAAAATTGCACTGTCCTAGAGACTAACTTCGAAGAAGGCAATGGCACCCCGTTCCAGTACTCTTGCCTGGAAAATCCCACGGACAGAGGAGCCTGGTAGGCTGCAGTCCATGGGGTCGCTGAGGGTCAGACACGACTGAGCGACTTCACTTTCACTTTTCACTTTCATGCATTGGAGAAGGAAATGGCAACCCACTCCAGTGTTCTTGCCTGGAGAATCCCAGGGACGGGGGAGCCTGGAGGGCTGCCATCTATGGGATCGTACAGAGTCGGACATGACTGAAGCGACTTAGCAGTAGCAGCAACAGACACTAACTTACTGCACCATGGGAGTTGCTTAGTCTCAGAAAGTTGTTTACCCACTTTGACTCAAAACAAGGTCTTTGCCATACACAGCACAGTATGGGATTTTCTAAATTGGAGACTGGGTATCCCTTACCTTGCACAGAAGCAAGTTACTGGGGTGGGCGGGTGGGGAGGAGACACTTCCTGATGTGGTTTCCACCTTTGGCCCTTTCCTTCTACCTAAAGACCCTCCTGAGGCTCCTGAAGACCATGGGCCTTACCAGCAGGCTCCGGTTTCCCTTTTGTTTTTGTTTAGTAAAGAGGTGGGTTTCCCCAGTGGCTCATCTGGTAAAGAATTCGCCTGCAGTACAGGAGACAAATGAGACACCTGTTTGATCCCTGGGTCAGGAAGATCCCCCAGAGGAGGAAATGGCTACCCACTCCAGCATTTTTGCCTGAAAAATCCCATGGACAGAAGAACCTGGCAGGCTATAGTCCATGGGGTCAGAAAGAGTCAGATACCACTGAGCGCAGGAAAGAGGCAATCAGCAAAGGCAGAGAGAGGTGAGGTAGCTTAACGACATCATGGCAACTGTTCCATTATCTCATCAATTCTTATATTTCTTCCCATTTGCTCACCTAATATCTCCCCTCTTCTATTACTTGCTCTCATTTTGAGCGAAGAAGCCACGTTTCCATCCCCACCCCACTGCTTGACTGAGAACAAGCACTCAGCCAACCGTTTGTGGATTACACCAGTGACCTGACTTCTTTCCATCACTTCCCATTTTCCATCCTTTCTTTTTTTCTCCTCTTTTGCTGATGGTCCCAGTCTTCAACTTTTTGAGAACCAGTTGTGAGATAAACACAAAACAATGACTGAAACAGGGACAAAATTTCTTTGAATCAGTTTTTATTTTCTAATTTGTTATTACATTTTCAAATGATGTCTGTGTTTTCCAATGCATTTTGTAAAACTCACTTCTTAACCATTTTGCTCTTTTCAGGTCGATAGAATAATTTTTTCTTTCATGGTAGATGAACCAGAACAAGGGTACAACTGTTTGTGTAACTCTTCTCAAGTGCTTTGCAAAGTGTTCTGATGACAAATACCCCTGAAATATTATTATTGATAAATGGTAACATGACACATGAAATCAGAGTAAAAAAATAAGAGCCACACTGAAATTATTAACATAGAGAGAAAAAGATATACCATGCTTAACTTTTGTGCCACGTTTACCTAGATCATATAGTTTTAATTTTCTTTATTAAAAAAGCATTTTGAGTTTATAGCCATGAATGTATCATCAACATTTTCAATAGTATTACTACGATTATCTTCAATGTATCATAATTAAATATAGTTCAATGTTACACCTAATTATATCCAAGTATATTTTAAAACTTTCTGTACAAGTTTAAAAGTATATATAAATACTATCTTTAATAAAATAAAGGTTAAAAAAAGGTAAAAAAATAAAAACTTGTATTAAAAGAGCTTGGCAGTATGCTAAAGCCAATGAAATTCCATCATGTATATCTTAATTGAGTTGTGTGGACATATATGTACATATATAACCACAAACTAATTTAAAGTTTTCTCTTTAATTTTAAGCTTAATATGATTAAATTAATTGTAAAATAATCAGTTGTCTTATAATCATATTCTACTATTCAAACTAAAATGAAATATATCTCCCTTTATTAAAAAAAAAAAGTCTATGGAACTGATTAAAGAGATGACAATGTAATTTCCATTACAAGTGCTTTTTCTGCCATCTAGTGGAAAAAATGAAATCCACGAAGGGTCACAATTTAAAGTTTTAATTCTATTGTCTCAAATTATTAAACAAGGGCTTATTTGAAATCTCAAGAAAAGAAAAGAATGTGTTCTTTCCCTGATTCTGGTCTGATCTGCAGGTGGAACAAATGTGGGTAATCCTGAACATTCTTCATATTGCCAAAGGGAGTACAAACAAAAATGTAAGGGGTGCTTTGGACTTTCTATAAAAATCACAGAAGCCATGGATTCCGAACAAGGAACTAGCACCCACTATATTATGTAATTGGATCATTGTTCATTGTCAAGGTGATGAAAGATGCCTCTTACCTTTCCATTCCTTTCTGTTCATGTCTCACTGCTCTAGTCCTATAAACTGAAGGAGAAAGTTTAGACTAGACAGATGGTTTGTTGAGCACTGTCTAGATCAGTGGCTCTCAAGCATTTTTAAACTGGAAACTCACGCTAAGATGCATATTTGACATTGCAACCCAGTGTGTGTACATAAAAAAGAAGACAAATTTCCACAAGTAATAACCTTTAAATGAGTGATCACTGTGATATTTCACATTCTGCTCTGCTTTATTCTGTTTCACTTTTGGGTATTTTTTAAATAATATTTTTAATTGATTTCATGATCCACTAATGGTTCTGAAGATTGAAAAATCACTGGTAAGAATTTCCTGAAAGTGAAAGTGGCTTAGTCGTGTCTGAGTCTTTGCCACCCCATGGACTGTAGCCTGCCAGGCTCCTCTGTCCATGGAATTCTCCAGGCCAGAATACTGGAGTGGGTAGCCTTTCCCTTCTCCAGGGTATCTTCCCAGCCCAGGGATTGAACCCAGGTCTCCCCATGTTGCAGGTGGATTCTTTACCAGCTGAGCCACACCTGAGAAGTCCTAAATGTTTACTTCCCCTGCCTTAAAGATATATGATTCTACACCTGAAAAAAAGTTGACAAAATAAAAGTTAAATGAAAAAAAGATGATAGAGATTGGTTAGTTAGTACAAAGACCTTTGAGCTATTCTCAAAGGTATCTTATTTGGTGAATGTTCTCTATTATACCACTAGAATCATCCTGTCACTCAGAATAGAAGGCTTAGCTTCATTTTCATAGCCACCTCTCTCATTGTATAAATCATCAAATTCCATGTATCATATCATCACAATGTGTCACATATCTTTGTTCCTCTTTTCATCTGGTTTAGAAGCCTTCCCATTTGTCCCTGGATGGTCACAGAAGCTTCCATACTGCTCTTCCTGACTCCATCACTCAACCCTCTGGACCATCCTTCACACAGCTGCCAAGACTGATCCTCCTCCTTACAGATCAGATGACATCATTCGCTGAATTCCATAACTAATGAAGGATGGCATTAAAAACCCTCCTTGCTTAGTGCTTTGTTGGAATTTAATATTTTAGATTAGATTATTGTTCTCTCCATTGCATTCTGAACTAGGACTGTATCTGTATCTCTTTTTAAACGCATTATATTTGCCCCAGCAGATACTTAATAAGTATATGTAAAAGGCACTGAAGAAAACAAAACAAAAAACCAGCAAAATAAAAAGAACAACAAGAACAAAATAACACAATGAAACAGCACTGAACAAAATTTCCTTTCTTAGTATATTAGGTTTTTTAAATTTTATTTTCTTTTTAATTGAAGTATAGTTGATGTAAGGGCTTCTGTAGTGGCTTAGTGGTAAAGAATTTGCCTTCCAATGCATGGGTTCAATCCTTGGGTCAGGAAGATCCCCTGGAGAAGGAAATGACAATATTCTTGCCTGGGAAATCCTAGGAACAAAGGAGCCTGGTGGGCTACAGTCCATGGGATCACAAAAGAGTCAGACACAATTCAGTGACAAAAGAACAATAGCTGATGTATAATACTGTGTGTTACATGTGTACAATATAGCAATTCACAACTTTTAAAGGTTATACTCCATTTATAGTTATGATAAAATATTGGCTATAGTCCCCATGTGGTACAATATATCTTGTAGCTTATTTTACACATAACCTCTTAATTTCCTACCCCAGTATTGCCCCCCGCAACTTCCTCTTCCCACTGGTAACCAGTAGTTTGTATGTATATCTGTGAGTCTACTCTTTTGTTATCTTCACGAGTTTGTTGTAATTTTTACATTCTACCAACAAAGTGATATCAGAAAGTATTTATCTTTCTCTGTCTGGTTTCTTTCATTTAACACGACGTCCTCTAAGTCCATCCATGCTGCTGCGAATGGCAAGATTTCATTCTCTTTTGTGGCTGAGCAATGTTCCATTTTATATGTACACGCCACATCTTTGTCTATTCACCTGTGAACAGACATTTAGGTTGTTCCCATGTCTTGGCTGTTGTAAATGGTGCTGCTACGAACATTAGGGTGCATGTATCTTCTTGAATTAGAGTTTTCGTCTTTTCCAGATATATGCCCAGGAGTGCTAGATCATTATATTGCTAGATCATATGGTAGTTCTATTTTTAGTTTTTTAAGGAACGTTCATGCTGTTCTCCATGGTGGATGCACCAGTTTTCATTCCCAGCAACAGTGTAAGAGGATTTACTTTTCTCTACATTCTCTCCAGCATGTATCATTTGTAGACTTTTTGATGTTGCTTATTTTAAAGAATATGCATATGCTTAAATTTTTCTTGGACTGCCTTACTTTCTATGCTCTGCCTACAGAAAGCCTTGTCACCCTTTAAATACCAGTTCAGATATCATCCCTTGCAAGAAACTCTCTTGGTCCCCAGCAGACTGAACACCCACAGTCTAATAGTAACTTCAGTATCTATTCAATGCTTAACGTGATTGTGCCAAATTTGAGATTTTTGTGTATGTGTGTATGTGTCTGTCTCACTTGACTGTGAACATCTTGAGGACATGGAGCATGCCTTGTGCATTTTCCTAGCCCTTAGGGCTATTCCAGGTGTCAAATGTTTGTTCATTTACTTGAACATACTTGTTATGTGTATCGTTTTAAATAGGAACTGGCGACTGCTGATAATGATGTTTATGTAGGCCAGCCATGTCTTAGATGGGCTGTTTTAAGTTTCAGAAAAGGGTTTGACCAAACTTTTCAGTTTGAATTATTGGTCTACCCACCAACAGTTTTTTTTTTTAGTATTTACTAAGCACTATATAGGGCTTCCCAGGTGGCTGTAGTGGTAAAGAACCCACCTGCCAATGCAGGAGACATCAGAGACACAGGTTTGATCCCTGAGTCAGGAAGATCCTCTGGAGGAGGGCAAGGCAACCCACTCCAGTATTATTGCCTGGAGAATCCCAAGGACGGAAGAGCCTAGTGAACTGCAGTCCATAGTGCTGCAAAGAGCCAGACACAACTGAAGTGACTTAGCACACACACAAGCACTATATGCTTCTGAGAAGAAAAAACAAACAAACAAGAAATTGAAGAGCCATCTCCCAATGCTCGGTTGAATGGCTCTTCACCATGTTGCCAGAATAATCTATATTTTCCTCTGTCACTGAACTTCCTCCTTGCATTGTATGACGATCTGTTTCCACGAGATCCTTGAAGGTAGGGAAGCTCTCATTCATTTGTATACTCAGAAACCTATGAACCACTTGCACCTAGAAGATGTGTGTTAATCGCTCAGTCGTGTCCAACTCTTTGCAACCCCATGAACTGTAGCCTGCCAGGCTCCTCTGTCCATGGAATTCTCCAGGCAAGAATACTGTGGGTAGCCATTCCCTTCTCCAGGGGATCTTCCCTAGCAGATGGTCAATACATATTTGTAGAATGAAAGAACAAGAGACACAGAGAATTATAATGGATAAAAAAGAAGTATTAGATATTATGTCCATCTTCAAGGACCTGATGTACCACTAAGGGAAATAACTACCTAAATATTCTGACGGTCATGTCCTACAGTTAATAGACATTTAATACATTTTAATGGATTACAATTAATAAAATCAGAGTCGATTTCTATGCGCAGGAAAAATGCGAAACACTCATTAAGAAGTATAAGTGCTGTCTGTGTCCTCTAGGAGAGCATAATCAAGTGTGAGGTAATAAAAATGTTCACAACACATTACTCAGCAGGTTGGTTTCCTGCCAAATGTATTTTGGAGATATCACTGTACGCTGGAGTGGTTAGATAAGACCTCTTCCCAAAGGAAGAAGGTCTTTGTCAAGAACTGTGGAAAGTTTGAGATGTTAGCCTATTTGCAAACTGAAAAGTTAGTCTGCCACATTTTTATAGATGCTGCCAGAGACCACAAAACCCTTGGGTCAGAGTTAACGGCCTCTGAACACAGCTGGCAGCAGGAGCTTTGCCTCTATACTGGTTCTCTTTATCCTCCATGGCCCAAGGAGGTGTTAAAGGAGGATGCTGTACACTCCATGGGTTTGCATCACAGCTGATGGACCTTGAGCTGAGGAAACCTCAATCTTCTACAAAGAGCCAGCTAGCAAACCTATTCAGTCTTTGTCCTGGAGGGACACATTATCCCTACTTTCCTGGTCAGAAAACAAATCTGTTTTCTCTCAGAGGGAGATTCTATCTTTGTGTCCCAGGGCTTTTTGCTGTACAAACATCCTTGAAAAAAATGGCCCAGAGCAAAAGCTGTCAATGCCTTTCCTCAGAAAATGGACAGAAACACAAGAGAACCATGGAGAATGTTTTTTCAACATTCTTAAATTGATTCTTGATTTGATCAAGTGTGTGATTTGATCAAGTAATAGGAAGAGAATAAATATTTTGGGAGAACAAAGAATTTCATGTGCACATATTTATTTGATGACAGACATCTCCAGGCCTTAGTTTCTCTACTTCTAGAATTGGAATCAGAGAAAGCGATGGCACCCCACTCCAGTATTCTTGTCTGGAAAATCCCATGGATGGAGTAGCCTGGTAACCTGCAGTCCATGGGGTCGTGAAGAATTGGACACGACTGAGCGACTTCACTTCCACTTTTCACTTTCCTGCATTGGAGAAGGAAATGGCAACCCACTCCAGTGTTCTTGCCTAGAGAATCTCAGGGACAGGGGAGCCTAGTGGGCTGCCATCTATGGGGTCGCACAGAGTTGGACACGGCTGAAGCGACTTAGCAGCAGTAGCAGAATTGGAATACTGATTTCACAAGATTGTTGTAAAAATGACACGAGGTTATGTGTAATTACATGTAACATCCAGCCTGGTAACTGACACATAACAGGTACCAAACTGTTAGTTCTTTTCCATTTTCTCCAAGTATATATAGGTTGAGACTCTGTACACTGCCCTGACATTAAGAAAGGGAGAAAGAAAGGCCTTTAACCAGCAAATCTGCAAAATTTTTATTGCACATCTACTGTGTTTCAAGCACCTGGCTAGATACCATGCCTGTCCACTTAAAGTTTACCTTCTACTTCACAGAGAAACTAAAAGAATAGAATTATCTTGCTCCCATTAACTAAACTCCTTAAAGGTATACCCCAAAATTTTATGGCAATGTCATCTGACCAGGAAGCCAGGGAATTTGAGACAGACTAGCAGCATTAACATAAAATAAGAACAGAGAAGTGTCAAGAGTTCAATGAGAGCATACACCAGTCAACAGTGGCTTTTCAGGATGATGTTGAAAGAAGGATACTAACAATCACAGCAGGAAGATTTCACGTGAACGTTATCAACACATATGTATGATTGTTAAATCATTCATTTAACAAATGTTTATTGAACTTTCACTACATGTTATGCTATCTTTAGTAACAGGTGCTAGAATTCCAGGATCAAGAGCAGGGATCCCATTGAGGGTGAGATGGCCTCCAGGAAACAAGGGATTAATTTTTCATAAATTGGTGTCAGTGTTCATCTATATGGATGGAGAGAGAAGTGTGAGAATCTTGGAGCTACTATGGACAAGATGTTCAATGCAAGGATGATCAGATTATTGAATTATTGGACAATCTTAAATTAGGACTTGATTTAGGAAAAAAGAGAATTGTTAAAATTTCTTTCTTTATTGATAGAAAGGACAATTATTTGGTGATGGACAGGGAGGCCTGGCATACTGCGATTCATGGGGTTGCAAAGAGTCAGACACGACTGAGAGACTGATCTGATCTGATCTGATCTGAGACAATATATTTTGGAGAAGGAAACGGCAACCCACTCCAGTCTTCTTGCCTGGAGAATCCCAGGGACGGGGGAGCCTGGTGGGCTGCCATCTATGGGGTCACACAGAGTCAGACACGACTCAAATAACTTAGCTGCAGCAGCAGCAGACCATATATGGGCTTCCCAGGTGGCTCAGTGATAAAGAATCTGCCTGCCAATTCAGGAGATGCAGGAGATGTGAGTTCGATCCCAAAGTTGGGAAGATTTCCTGGAGTAGGAAATGGAAACCAGCTGCCAGATTCTTGCCTAGAAAATCCCAAGGACAGAGGAGCCTGGCAGTGCACGAACCATAGGGTCCACAAACCATGGGGTTAGCAACTGAGCATGTATGCATGCAGACCATATTTATGCCTGAACTATTTAATAGTAATAAAATAATAATTTTGAGAGAAAAAAAGAGAGTTTTAAAGACCATCCCTATTTGGGAGTGGAATGGGTCTTGATAATGTAACCACAATGTTAAGCCTGCTTGATGTAGAATAGTATATGAAAAAGCATTTCCAGTTGACTTTTCTGGAAGAACAATGGTAACAGTAGTTTTTTCCTGTTTTGTTTCCAAAGTGAAGCAGACTAGATTTCAGTTATTTGTCAAGAAGCTACCTAAGGGGCTAGATTGTGAGAGATGGCACGTGCTGTTTGTCAGCTGAGTGATGGGGGCTAACCAAGAGGAGAAGTGAATTACATTTGAAATGAGAAGCTAAGACAAGGGTATGCAAGCCAAGCCAAAGGGAGCAGCGTTCCATCTTCAGTTTCTATTACTCATGGATCATGAGATGAACTTCAGCTGACACTGAGTTGGTCTTGCATTAGATGACTTCAGAGAGTGTTGGGTCTAGCTGTCAAATGATTCAAAGGACCTTAAAACTCTCCATGAGCCAGTCTCATCCCCTCCCCTACTGCCTTGTACAGCTAGCTGGCAGCTAGCTGAATGCTTCTGCTAGGACTTGGCTTTCCCCAGAGAGGGGAGATGCATTATTAGTAACATCCTGGTTTGAATTCTTTTGCTCCGACCTGAGTTTGTGAGGGAAAACAAGAAATCTTGGCATAAAATGCTGAAAAGGAGAACAGAAAAGAGCTGAGACATCCCAGGTGTGAAAGCATCTTCTCTTTTCCACACATTGTTTTCCCTAGGGACTCCCTTGTTAACCAGATTTACTGCTAAATCCCAACACACATTCTAAAACCTCTCCGAACTGATGAAAGTGACAGTGGAGAAGTCATAATAATCCATCACAACAGCTCTCTTCCTTTCTAAGTCATGCTCATGGCTGCTACCTTGAAAGGTCAAGTCCACACCAGTTTTTCCTAAGGCTACGGAAACCCCAAGGTCTTTGCGCAATAGCATTTGAAGGTAAGAACAGGTTACAGAGTGCCATTTTTGTGAAA
This sequence comes from Bubalus kerabau, assembly GCF_029407905.1. Classification (NCBI taxonomy): domain Eukaryota; kingdom Metazoa; phylum Chordata; class Mammalia; order Artiodactyla; family Bovidae; genus Bubalus; species Bubalus kerabau. Next base: position 47,986,054 of record NC_073635.1, read on the forward strand.
TGGAAGCACTTTTGTCTCTGTTCCACACAAAATGCTTTTCTCTCACTCTTTCTGAACCTGGCCCTTTCCATTTCTATCAGGTAAAGACAGGTAAAAGCAGGAACTGTTTATCCAAGGCTGAAATGAAACCTTATAGACCTCCCTCTCCCTGACAATTTTCTATTAGCAGACTTCCAGGGAAGCTCCTATCTAGCCAGCTATTTGCTCCTGTTTTACATGATGATTGTCAGTGTTCACCAGGAACAAAGATCACTAATATTCCCACTGGGTTTTTTAGAAGCAACTGAACGTTGAGCTCTTTGTATGTTGAAAATAGAGATTTAAACATTATTCATACACTTTCTCCCAACACATTCTCATCCTTGTGGGCTTCCTTCACTAATTAGCTATGCAAGTCTTTGCACTAAAATTTAGCTACCTATTAATCCTTGATTTTCCTTGCTATGCAAACACAGTATATGTTTACATACAAATACATTTTGTCTATGTTTCCAAAAAAAGAGTATATAGAAGCAGAAGTTTACAAAAACATTAGGTCTGACTCCATTGGTGAGGAAAAAAAGGCACTTTGAATTTGTGTATTCAGAAACACTGAGCCACTTTGTAATACAGAGGAACAAATCTGACTCCATATAATATCTGTATGATATCTGTTTCTTTTACTGTAACCTTTGTATTCTATTGATTTTGCTTCCAGTATGTACAGTCCAAAGGGTTGCAAAGAGTTGGAAATATCTAAGCGACTAAACACACACACACAAGAATGTTGCCTATGGCTTGAATGTTACCTACACAGAATAGCCCATTCTCAAGGCTCTGACCTTTAAAGGTATAAACCTTTCCCATTCCGTACAGAGATAAAAAGTTGCAGGACAGAGCATAACACTTGTCTTGTTGGAGGTTTACAGGAACATCGTGACCTGAGATCAAGAAGTTTGCAACAACCAACCACACGCCCTACCCTGTTATTATGCTGTACTAGGTCCTGTCTGATTCTTGGCAGCCCCATGGATTTCACCAGGCTCCTCTGTCCATGGGATTCTCCAGGCAAGAATACTGGAGTGGGTTCCATTTCCTACTCTGGGGGGTCTTCCCGACCCAGAGATTGAACCCACATCTCTTGCATCTCCTGCATTGGCAGGTGGGTTGTTTACCACCATCGCCACCTGGGAAACCACCTTATTAGTGCGAAAGAAGCCAAATTCTGATTTGGGTAAGATGGTTCTCTAGGATATTAGTCTACTATCTTCTTGGTCTGTTGACTTTTTTGAATAAAGTTGTTATTCCTGGTTCCAACACCTTTTCTCTCAACTTATTGGCCTGTCCTGTGGCAAGTAGGACTCAGTAACAGCTCCTGAAATTAGATTGCTAAATAAGTCCAATTAATGTAACATGAAGATTAATTTTTATGAAACTCCTACGATGTGCCAGATGGTATGCTATGGGTTTTATGTGTATGTATGCCCACTTCGTAGTACTGTGAACTGTATATTATTATCCTTATCCCATAGATAAGGAAACCGAAGGTTGAATAATGCATATGGAACTCATGCCTGTCTAACCCCAAAGCTTGAGCTTTCTGATAAACTATGATTAGAGCCAAAAGGAATCTTGGGGATTACCTAGGATGGTGGCTTTCCAAAGTGTAGGATGGGTGTCAAAGGGGGTGGTACATAGGAGAGTATGTTTCAAATGCAATATGTGCCATAGTGAAGAACATTTTTTTCAACTCTTTTCATCTTTTTAATAACTCAGTTCTCTGTCTCTAAGACTTGTTTATCTTCTTTTCTTTCACAGAAACATTAGGTCTCAGTACCATTGCTTTTAAGGACAAAACCCAACTAAGAAGTAAGTCTATGTTTATTCTTCATTATAATTATTTTTATAGCTGCTTTCCAGCTAGGGCAAATAAGCCTGCTTTTCCTTTTTGTAGTCATGTAAATCTTTATTTTAAAAGTCAATATATGTAGATTATTTTAAGCAGGCTACTTAAAGAAAAAAGGTTATAAATAATAGCTCAGTGGTGTATACATGTGGTAAAAATCATGAAGATGCCCTAGGACAGCAATCCCCAACCTTTTGGTGCTTGGGATTGGTTTTCTCAGCCAATTTTTCCAGACAGAGATGACGCATTATGTTTATTATGTTGTTGCTGTTCTGACAGGAGGCAGAGCTCAGGCAGTAATGTGAGCAATGGGGAGCAGCTGTAAATACAGATGAAGCTTCACTCAGTCACCTACCTCCTGCTGTGTGACCCAGTTCCTAAAAGGCTATGGATGGTACTGGTCTTGGGAATTCCTTCCCTAGGAAGTCTAGACTTTGGGGGCATGGCTTTGTGGATTCTAGGCTAAAACTCACATGATACAATTGAAATTCATTTAGGCCCAGAGAGTCTTAATGACCCAGATAACTGTGTTGGTGTGGTCACTCACCTAGAGCCAGACATCTTAGAATGTGAAGTCAAGTTGGCCATAGGAAGCATCACTATGAACAAAGCTAGAGGACGTGATGGAATTCCAGCTGAGCTATTTAAATCCTAAAAGATGAGGCTGTTAAAGTGCTGCATTCAATATGTCAGCAAGTTTGGAAAACCCAGCAGCAGCCACAGGACTGGAAAAGGTCAGTTTTCATTCTGATTTCAAAAAAAGGGAATGCCAAAGAATGTTCAAACTACCCTACAGTTACACTCTTTTCTCATACTAGTAAGGTTATGTTCAAAAGTTAGGCCTCAGCAGTACGTGAACCGAGAACTTCCAGATGTACAATCTGGACTTAGAAAAAGCAGAAGAACCAGAAATCAAATTGCCAATATCACTGGATCATAGAGAAAGCAAGGGAATTCCAAAAAACCATCTACTTCTGCTTCATGGACTACACTAAAGCCTTTGACTGTGTGGATGACAACAAAGTGTGGAAAATTCTTAAAGAGATGGGAATACCAGACCACCTTACTTGTCTCCTGATAAACCCACATGCAGGTCAAGAAGCAACAATTAGAACCAGACATGAAACAACAAACTGGTTCAAAATTGGGAAAAGAGTACATCAAGGCTGTATATTGTCACCCTGCTTATTTAACTTATAAGCAGAGTACATCATGCAAAATGCCAGACTGGATGAATCACAAGCTGGAATCAAGATTACCGGGAGAAAGATCAGTAACTTCAGATATGCAGATGACACCACTCTAATGGCGGAAAATGAAGAGGAACTAAAGAGTCTCTTGATGAGGATGAAAGAGGAGAGTGTTTTCACTGGCTTTTCAGCTGGCTTAAAACTCAACATTCAAAAAACTAAGCTCATAGCATCTGGTCTCATTACTTCATGGCAAATAGAAGAGGAAAAAGTGGAAGCAGTGACAAATTTTATCTTCTTGGGTTCCAAAATTATTGCTGATGATGACTGCAGCCATGAAATTAAAAGATGCTTGCTCCATGGAAGGAAAGCTGTGACAAACCTAGACAGCATATTAAAAAGCAGAGGCATCACTTTGATGACAAAGGTCCATTTAGTCAAAGCTATAATTTTTCCAGTAGTCATGTATTGACGTGAGAGTTGGACCATAAAGAAAGGTGAGCACCGAAGAACTGATGCTTTTGAATTGTGGTGCTGGAAAAGAGTGTCCGTTAAGAGTTTTGTGTCCACTGGACTGCAAGGAAATCAAACCTGTCAATTCTAAAGGAAATCAACCTTGAATATTTATTGGAAGGATGGATGCTGAAGCTCCAATATTTTGGCCACCTGATGCCAAGAGCCAACTCCTTGGCAAAGACTCTGATGCTGGGAAAGATTGAAGGCAAAACGAGAAGAGGCAGAGGATGAGATGCATTGCCAACTCAATGGACATGAATTTGAGCAAAATCTGGGAGACTGTGAAGGACAGGGAAGCCTGGTGTGCTGCAGTCCATGGGCTTGCAAAAAGTCAGACATAGTGATTGAACAAAAACAATACAGGCCAAAAGAGGTGTAATTGTGTCCATAACATACCAGTTTACTGAATTGCTGAAACATGATCATTTACCTTTTTTCAAAAAAATTGAATATAGCTGATTTACATTGTTTCAGGTGTACAAAGTGGTTCAGTTTTATATAGATATAGATATAGATGTATTATTTTTCAGATTCATTTCCATTATAGGTTATTACAACATATTGAATGTAGCTCCCTGTGCTATACCATTTATCCTTGTTGGATCATTTACCTTTTAAAACATACAATGATCTCCCCACCTGTCAATTTCACTGTTGTTTTCCTGGTGGGGCTTCAGACATCTTTTGACTACACATACAAGCTAGAATGAAAGAAAAAGGAAATTGTTTCCTTCTGGAGCAGTCACATAGTTTCAGTTTTATTCTGGTGCTAAAAAAGGTGTGAAATAGAAGTGGGTGGTATTTAAATTATTTGGACAACTGGGATTTTGAGCTTCAATGAGAATTAGATATTTCATATTTGTTTTTAAAAAATGTACATTAGTTTATTTAGGTATTTCAACATATATCGATAAGCATATTCAAGTATAAGCTGTAGCTGTTACAACAAAAAGGACTTTTACTGATAGGAGAGCAAGTAGATTGTCTAAAATATTTAACATGTGAAATAGTTTTCTAACATTCGCTCTTGAAAACAGAATTACCAGAACAATCTCTTCAAAGGGTTGGAGGTAACTTTACAAGTGTGCATCTAGCGATCTATTGTTTTCAGTAGCTGGAGGTGATAATGTGACCACTTCTGATGTAACATACCAGAATTTCCATTCAGTTCCTTGGGACCCACAAGAGACCCCAGTTTTCTGCTCTATTCTAACAGACAAAGCATTATTAGTTAAGAGGTAGACTTCCTGAGGCTTCTATTTAGGGCTGTCAAATGTACTTTTTCTTTTTTTTTACACACTTAAAATACCTGGTGTATACAAGCTCAATAGTGAATTTCCTAAGAGATTTTTGTTGTTGTTATTGTTAAAAATGGGATTTCCAAAGACAGTATTTCTGAAAAAATCAATGTTTTTAACCTGTTATTGAAAGGCAATAATGTAGATCTGCAAAGATGTCACAAAAGTTCACAAGCCCATTAGCATCATCAATAGCATGCTGGTTAGGACAAGAACCCTGGAGAAGGTAAGCAACTATCATTAGTCTTTTGTTATATTCTCAGCATCTGCTTCTCGCTTCAGCTAATACTGTCAGGCATCTCATTTCCAGCCTCTTTCAGCTCCTCCTGTGTTGTCTCTTCACCCAAGATGGTGATGGATAGTGAGAGGGACATGGTGTGTGGGCTCTATAGTTAGTTCAGCTGGGTTGGAATCCTGGCTCTGTCACTTTCCTGAATAAGCTATTTCTTTACCATCTGTGCCTCAATTTCCTTACCTGCAATGATGTGGTGGTGGTGGTTTAGTTGCTAAGTCGTGTCCAACTTTTACGATTCCATGGACTTTAACCCACCAAGCTCCTCTGTCCATGGTGATTCTCCAGACAAGAATACTGGAGTGGCTTGTCATTTCCTCCAGGGGATCTTCCCGACCCAGGGATTGAACCTGTGTTTCTTAGGTCTCCGGCACTGGCAGGCAGGTTCTTTACAACTAGTGCCATCTGGAAAGCCCCTACCTGCAATGATGGGATGATGCAATCTCCTACAGTAACAGTTTGAGACAAGCCAAGCATCAAACAATGTTTTACATGGAACAGGTTCTCCATGTGTGTTAGTCATTATTTTTCAAGCTCATGGTGGATATTGTTTCTTGGGTGCCGTGTCTACCAATGCTTTCAGCTAATATGTTTATTCAGCACTTACTATGTACCAGTTCAAGATGCTTGAGATGTATCACTGAACAGAACCCCCCAAATCTCTGCCCTTGTGGAGCTTCTTCAGGTAGAAGAAGACAGAGAGTAGTCAGTAAATATTATAACTAAGTAAATTGCATTAGATTGATAAATGCAATAGGAAAAAAAAGGTTATCAGTATGGGGATTGGGAGGTAGGCAAGGATGAGATTTCATACATATGTTCAATATGATATTCCTAAAATAAAACTCATTTTTCTGGAAAAATTAGATTCCCTGATTTTCATTTATTGATAAATCATTCTCTTTGCTGCTCAGGTTAAAAACTCGTCACTGGGAATTCCCTGGTGGTCCAGTGGTTAAACTCTGCACTTCCACTGTAGTGGGCGAGGGTTCGATCCCTGGGTGGGTGACAAGGGAGAATTCAGTTCCTGTAGTTTCTTTTCTATATTCCTCCTCACGTGCCACTACATTTCATGTGTCTTTCTTTATTGTCTCTTGAATCCACCGACTTGAGCCTTAGGCCTGTGTTACTGTCTGCTGTCACAGCCTCCTAACCAGAGCCTGCTTCTGGTCTCATCCTGCACTTCACTTGCAAATCCCTTAACAGTTCACCCTGTCTCTTCCTTTCTCTGATGCCTATGGAATGAAGATGGAAGTCGTTCAGGGATGTAAATTCAGGGATGTTCATAATCTGGTTCATCCTGTCTTTCTAGTCCACTCCCACCCCGCCCAAATATAACTTTCCATTTCAGTAAGAATAACCTACTTCTATGGAGTCACCTTCTGTGCCTACACACCACACTAGGTTCCTTTCTGACACTCTATTGCTTAGTGTTTGCTTTCTCTTTGTACAAGTATTAGGAATGTCCTTAAATTTAAAATTCCATAGAAACTTTGTGTAGTTTGACTTATCAACATATCCCAATAAGACATCCCCATGAGGAAAGTGGTGTGGACCTGACCTCAGCAAGGTGGATGTGCTGATGGAGGGGGCTCACGGTTTTCTGGAAACTCCTTAAGCTTTTGATATCTTTATACTCAGCTTACTCAAGATTACCAGCTAACTAGTTTACACCAAAAATGTACAAATAACATCTTTTTCTAGACTACCTGCATTCTCCCCTGGCTTACAAATCCTGTTCTCTCCTGTTCTTTATCTCAATGATTTCCTCTTCTGAGCAATTTATGTAAAAGTAGTATCTGCTTTTTGAAATGTGTTAGTCATTCAGTGTGTCGGACTCTTTTTGATCCTCTGGACTGTAGCCTGGCAGACTATGTCCATGGAATTTTCCAGGCAAGAATACTGGAGTGGGTTGCTATTTCCTATTCCAGGGAATCTTCCCGACTCAGGGATTGAACCCAGATCTCCTGCAGTGCAGGCAGACTGTTTACCATCTGAGCCACCAGGGAAATACACATAGAAATTATTTTACATTTTAAAATGTTTCAGGCTTCCCTGGTAGCTCAACTGGTAAAGAATTCACTGGCAATGCAGGAGCTGCTGCTGCTGCTGCTAAGTCACTTCAGTCGTGTCTTACTCTGGGCGACCCCAGAGACGGCAGCCCACCCGTCCCTGTGATTGGGTTGCAAGAACCTTGGAGTGGGTTGCCATTTCCTTCTCCAATGCATGAAAGTGAAAAGTGAAGTCGCGCAGTTATGTCAGACTCTTAGCGACCCCATGGACTGCAGCCTACCAGGCTCCTCCGTCCATGGGATTTTCCAGGCAGGAGTACTGGAGTGGGGTGCCATTGCCTTCTCCAGGCAATGCAGGAGACCCCAGTTCAATTCCTGGGTCGGCAAGATCCCTTGGAGAAGGGATAGGCTACCCACTCCAGTGTTCTTGGGCTTCCCTGGTGGCTCAGACATTAAAGAATCCACTTACAATGCGGCAGGTAGACCTGGGTTCCATCCCTGGGTTGGGAAGATCCCCTGGAGCAAGGCATGGCAACCCACTCCAGTATTCTTGCCTGGAGAATCCCCATGGACAGAGGAGCCTGACAGGCTACCGTCCATAGGGTCACAAGAGTCAGACACGACTGAGCCACTAAGCACAGCAGTGATTCAAGTGATGAAGTCTTTAGAAAAGCAAATCCATCTTCTACTTGTTATGAAATAAAACCCAACTCCATTTGCATGGAGTTTGTGTAAATATACTTTCCACTGGTAAATATCAAAGCACTTTTATTCATCTATTTTTTTCTGCGAGTGGGTTACCATCTTGGTTTCTCAGCAATACTGTCCACTTGACTCTTCAACCTGCCTGCATGTAAATGGTTCAACAATTTCTATTCCTTTATATGGGTCTCAGTACTAGTGAAATACACATTTCTGTCTCATAAAAGCCCTTTCCCAAAGATTCCTCTTAATTTAAATGATATTAAATCGTACCAGTCTTTAAAACCACAGGGACTATGTACTGGGAACTATAAACGATTCTTTTGGATTCAGGTTTCTCAGATGGCTGGCTATTTTCGGCTGGCTATTTTCAGCTGAGTTCCTAAGCAGGACTAAACATGTTCACCAACATGGGATAAGGCAGCCATCTAGGCTTTGCTTAAAAAAAAAAAAAAGCGTATTTTATCTTTCCAGTTTGTTTAGCTTTGCTTTAGATTGACCACAATGGTTTGTCGATAACAGGCACTTTATATTTGTTCCTTTATTAGTATGTTACAGTTGCCATAAAAAAGTACTACCAACTGGGTGGCTTAAACAGACATTTCCTCACAGTTCTGAAGGTTGGAAGTTCAAGATAAAGTTGTTGGGTGGCTTGTTGTCTTAAGCCCCTTTCCTTGGCTGGTAGACGGCTGCCTTCTCGATGTATCCTCACAGGGTTTTTTTCTGTGCACACGCAGCCCTGGTGTCAGTGTGTGTCCGTACAGGATTAGCAGTCAGCTTGGGTGAGTTCTCACCCTAAAGACCCATGTTTAACTTACTCACCTCTTTCAAGGCCCTTACCCTAATATTGGGGGCAGGAGAAGGGGACGACAGAGGATGAGATGGCTGGATAGCATCACCGACTCAGTGGACATGAGTTTGAGTGAACTCTGGAAGTTGGTGATGGACAGGGAGGCCTGGTATGCTGCAATTCATGGGGTTGCAAAGAGTCGGACATGACTGAATGACTGAACTGAACTGAACCCTAAATATAATCACACTCTATAGAGTAACTGGAGGTTACTGTTTCAACACCGGATTTAGGGAAACACAATTCAGCCCAAAGTTTCCTAACAGAGATCCCAACTGTCACTTAAACCATGACTAAAAAGATTTGGGCTCTATTGTTGAGGCAGGTGTTAAAAGTGAATACTCTTAATGTCACTGAACTGTACTGTACAAATGGTTAAAATGTGAAGTTTTATGTTGTACATTGTATTACAACAAAAAAATGTAGCTAGTGTAAGACTAAACTTTTAATTAATTAGTTTAAATGTTTAAAAACATACAGTATGTTTGAAACATGGAAGTTTCATATTATCCACTATGGAAACCTCTTATTTCAAATACAGAAAAACATAATTTCACATGTTGAAACGCCAACTTTGTTTTCAAGACAGGGTAAATGTTATAGCTACTGCCTTTTACTACCAGGGGAAAAGTATTTCATTTTACTACCTCAAGCCTAATTTTAAACTGTAAATTATAAAGCCTATCTTTAAACAGTCTTCAACTACACATAACTTAAAAAGCATCCTCTGTCCCTGGGATTCTCCAGGCAAGAATTCTGGAGTGGGTTGCCATTTCCTTCTCCAATGCATGCACGCTAAGTCGCTTCAGTCGTGTCCAACTCTATGCGACCCTATGGAGAGCAGCCTACCAGGCTCCTCTGTCCACAGGATTCTCCAGGCAAGAATACTGGAGTGGGTTGCCATGTCCTTCTCCAAAAAAAGCATCTAAATATTTACCAAATACTTATAGAAACACAAGTTGAATTCACAGAAACATACTTCAAATCAGAAGTACAGGCTGGTATCACCAAAATGGTTTTATTTCGGACACTGACAACACACGCAACAACGCAACTGTATCATTACTTTGTTTGGTTTCCTTAAGTATTACTTAAGTATGCATTGAAAATACACGTTTACATTTAAGAAATGTAACACAGTAAATTCCTCTGTAAACAGAACTCCTTCTCAGTATATTTTCCTGCTCTGTTTCATACATAAATAACATAATCTACAAAGTTATAAATAAAACTATTAACTCTTATGACCTAAAAGTATATACAAATTTTGGAGCTTGACAAGAGTGTTTTCTTTCTGATTTTATATAAGTAACAACACGCAGTATTTGCAATGTTTTTTAATCATATAGATGACTTATCAAAACCATTATTGTCTCCCAAACTGTTCTCCCTATAACAGATGTTCAGTGTACTTGGTAAAGATGCCACCATTCAAAAGTCAACGTGGTCGAAAGACTAGATTTTTAAAATAGAACAGAAGGTTGCCATTAAATATTATTAACCCTTATTAATATCACTTTAGTTTGTTTGAAGAACAAAATATGCTACCAGAGTATATGCCTGTACTATCATTTAACTGGAAAGCTAACACAATCTTAAAAGATCAGATTCAATTTGTAGTAGTCTTGGGAAAAAATAGTTCATGGAGATTCTGTTAGGAACAGAAACCATATTATCCTAAGTTTTCTAAACTTTATTTTGAACCATCACTTCAATTAGTTAAAACTTACAGGGTAAAAATAATGACACACAAAAATGATCTTAGAAAGGCATATTCAGAATTCCTGATGCAGAAAATGTGATTATTTTTTCTTTAATGACTGGAAATCTTTATTCCTTCAGAAAATAGTAACTTTATTGAATGTCACCACCTGTTTGGTGATTTACCAGATAACCACTCAAGGTATTTTATTAAGTAAGTACTCAAATTATTTTTATTAAACAAAAGTAAAAAGACTTTTCATGTTGGAATTGTTTCATTATGAATTAAAAACTTAGAAAAACATTCTAAATTAAATATCTTCCCTAAATTTAAATGAATCAAATGACAAATAATACTAAGCTAAGCACTGTCATTACCTTTAAAATCTAAGTTTTCTGAAAGTTTTACTTTTCAATCAATATTAATATGATCTGGGTCACACTATTAACTGCCACTCAAACTTTATGTTTAGAAAAGAAATATTTTTTGTTAAAGAGCAGATTAACAACACGTTTTCCATGTTCTTATAAAAAAACAAGATTCTGATATGCATAATGAATCTAAATCAAAAATCCACACATGGTAGCGGAAATTCTGTCAACTTTCAGCCTAATACAACATAAATCCACAGTTATTTTGCATAAACAATTCAAAATTTAAGTTTATAATGGAAATGTCAACAAGTCTTAACTACAACATTACTGCTGAGGGGTTCCACTATAGTTCACCCAGGCACAGCAGATGTGCACATCTGATGGACAGACTGCTTAGAAAATTAAAGCTATCAGAGCTATAAATTAGGAATACATAAATATGAACACAACAATGCCAAAGCATTAGAGCAGTTAAAGAAAAAAAAAAAAAAAAAGATGTGATGTAAACACAACTGATAGTTTTCTCTGTAAGCCACTTTCCACTGATTTATAAAGCTATGGTTTATAATTCTTTTAAAAAAGACAATGTTTCCACATTGCTACATGCAGTGATTTCATTGTGTGTTCTTGACTACAACGCAATCTTCAATCTTCTTACACAGCTTGACAGAGCCCATCAGGATTTCTTCAGAAAGTCAGCTTGTCATATTTTCAGCAGCCTAGAACAAGAAAGTATGATTCAGTATAACAAAATAATGGGGGGAAAAAAAAACCACCATGGAAATAAATTTGTCAATATTGCACTGTTGTTAACAAACAACTCTTCCCCCATATATAGCAAAGTGCTTTTATCAGCATGATGCAGTAGTTTTCACTTTTTGCAGTACATTACTAGAACTACCATTTGGACTGATTGCTAAGCTAACAGTAGAAAATTATTGTGTTTGTGCTCACTCAGTTGTGTCCAACTTTTTGTGACCCCATGGACTGCAGCCCGCCAAGCTCCTCTGTCCATGGAATTTTCCAGGCAAGAGTACTGGAGTGGGTTGCCACGTCCCACTCCAGAGTCTTCTCAACCCAGGGATTGAACCTGCGTCTCTTGAGTCTCCTGCATTGGCAGGTGAAGTTTTTACCACGGCACCATGTGGGAAGTCCAAATTGCTACATAATCTTAAGTAACAGTTAATGTAAAAATATAGCAAGCACTACTTGAAAAATTAACTTATAGAAGTCCTCATCCACAGTCTTTGTTAGTTTGTTTCCATATGTTTCGTTACAGTGCGAAAGGGAATTAAGAATGAAAAAGATCTTTCTGTTATGCTCTAATGCAAAGGAAAAAAAAAGGCAAAAGAGGAATAATGAATACGTGGCTAATTCAGCTTTACCTAAACCACCATCAGTTACCCTTTCCCTGATTATTCTGCAGAAATTTCCAGACACCATTATCATTCATCAGAAAATTATTTTATATGCATTTCTAAAAGACAGGATTTAAACAGGCAATTTGTCAAGGCCAAATATGGAAATATTGAATTTAAATAAGTTTAATCTTAGAAGTACATGGTAAACTCAACTCATTTACATTTCAACCTCCTAATTAAAACTTGTGTTTTAATATTCAGTCTAAGTTCAGAGGTCCTTCAAGGAAATTCCTTAAGATACTTGGAAAGTTGTAGATAACTAAATATGAAACATTCTTGTCAACAGAACCTCCCATGTTTTTCTATATAGCTGGTTGTTCATCTTTCTCTTCTTGGGTTTACTATTCACAAGAATTAGAACCTGATCCCATTTTCATAGTAATTTTAGAGGTTCCCCTCCAAGATACAATGCAACATGTCTTTTCATTTGAATTAGGCAAGCCGTCAACCTTGTAGAGCATTCATGTTAAATGTGTGCAGAACTACTTTCCAGTTGAAAGGAAGACAGCAATGGCATCCTAGAAACTCATACAGTTTCCGGAGAGTCATTAAAGACTCCTAAAGTGTAGACACAGAGGTCCTGGGGAAAACCCACATTAGAGGTCTTCTCTCCAAACTTTCCATTGCCCAAATTTACTCCCTCCTTTGTGAGGATGGGTGGGGACATGGGATTTACTTCCTCCCTCATTTCTCTGCCAACTACAAATTCTCCACTGCCAATGTCCTCATGCTGCAGTGAGGAGATACATCACATACTCGAAGATATCAGTGACAGTACAGGACAGCTTCAAAAGAAAACACAAGGCTTAGTGTGTTTGAAGTCACCGATAGTGTATAATTCAAGGTACCATGGCAAGAAAGTAGAAAATATGGGAAAATGAGTTTTGCCCACAATTTCTGAAACCAGAATCTATAAATGACTCCCAACATATAAATACTAGCATTGAGGAGACAACACAAAAATTCAGTGTTGATAAAAGTAACATTCATAAAAGTAAAGTCTTATTTTTAAAAGAAATACACGTGATTAACAATTCTACTTATGCTGTGGCAAATAAACATAAGGCATTCTGTCTACCACTGTTAAGAAATTTATCTATCTGGGTGACACACAACTACTGCTTTTACTATAATATACACACACATACATGGATACATATAAAATACAACACCTATATACAAATCTAAAAGATCTGAAAGAGAAAAAATATTTAGTAAAATTATTATAATTTTCTTCATATTTAAGAACAGAAGAAAAAACTATGTTTCAGATCAACAATTCCTTGCAATATTTCATCACATCCTTGATTTATATTGTACATGGTCTAAAACAGAGATGAGTACCATACAATTAAATTCTAATCACTAGGATTTCTAGGTAAAGATAATACAATGCAGCAAGAAGAGTTTCTCCTTACTCTATTTATCACACTAAGAGAAATAAAAAATATGTGGAAAAAAATTCATGAGCAGCAACCACACTAAAGAGAGAACCTATGCATATTAAGGCAGTAAGGCTGGGCAGGGTAAGGCGATCAAGAGAAGAGAGGTGTGGCTGAGTGCAGTTCTGAACCAACCAGCTCCCAAACCAGACCCAGCAGGAGCAGTTAGGAGAGAACAGACTTTGATCTGAAGAGCATCAACCTGAGGAAGTTCATTCATTTTTAATTCAATGAGATTAACTATAATATTTTTGTTTTCAATTACCTACATGTATTACTTTTATACAACTTAAATAGATTTCAAACATTACTTTCAAGAAAAAGTTCTAATGAACATTTCTTCTTTACTGGAAACTTTTCACCATCTCTTCCCCTACCTAGTTTTAGAAAGAGTCAGGTATACCAATTTTAGATTATGGGAGAAATGTGTTTTAAGAGGCTTTGTGTGTGTATGAGACTGATTTTCTATTCAAATGGGCAACACTTTCTGATTTTTGCTCAACTTAATTGTAGTAAGTCCCCTACATGCAAATGAGTTCTTTTCTGAGAGTGTCCAATTTGTTCCTAAGTCCAACAAAGTTAGCCTAGGTACCCAACTGACACAATATAGTACTGTACTATAGGTTTACAATAGTATTATTATAACTGTATTTTAGGTTTATAATACTTTTCACGCAAATAATACATAAAAAACAAACACAAAAAATAAAGAAACATTTTGAATCTAACAGTGCAGCACCTTGGAAAGTACAGGACGATGGCTGGCATATAGGGAATGGCATCGAGTGGACAGGCAAGAAGAGTTACTTATGGTGAGGGAGAGGATGTGGGAGATGGTAGAGCTGAAGGATGGTCAGCAACAGGAGGCAGAGGGCAAGCTGCAATTTCACTCACACCTGACGTTCACAACTTGAAAGTTTGCTATGTAGGGGAGTTACTGTATTGACTTTGCCTTCAGAGTTCATTATAATCCACTGGATGTGGAATAACCGGTACATCAAAGCTGAAAAAGTTATGTTAAACAGGCACTTCTGAATCTCCTAATACCTTGGTTTTTATTCTAAGAAACTATGTTGTCTGCCCCCTACCTTTCTAGCTAGGTTACTTGTTTCTGGTTCCTTCACATCAGTCAATCTGCATTAATACAAAAGTCTCTTGCTATTCTGCCTCCCTATTCTCTTTCAAACTCCAGCATAGCTGTATAAAAATTTTTGTGGTTATGGAAGATGTATATTAAATAAATCCTCTTCCACTGAAATTTCAGCAATTTACTAATAAAAGGCTATGATACCTCTTATTTTTAAAAACAGGGTTATGAGACAGTATTAAGCCAGGGAAGGTACTTGGGCTCCAGTCCACTGGTTTGGTTCTAATCATTTCACACTTTTTTAAACAGCAGGCTCATATATTTTTTAGAACTTACTGTAGGCAGAAACTTAGCAGTTAACAACTCTGACGTCAGAAGGTCTGAGCTCAAATCCTAGCTCAACCACTTAATCTAAGTCTTGGGAGAAGTGAGTTAGCCACCACAGCCTCAGCTTCCTTAGGGGTAAACTCTTAACTAGTCGTCGTAGTAAACATCCTTGCATTGACTATAAAGGAAACAATGCAGCGAGAGTCCTTAGTGCAGAGTTTAGCAAAAGTAGAGTAAATACTAGCTATTCTTACTGTGTTCTGTAGTTATTTTTCTTTCTCTCACATGAAAGCAACAGTTGTTGAGTTAAAAAAGAAATAGAAGTTGCTGGGCAACACAGGGAGCTCAACTTGGTGCTCTGTGATGGGGTGGGAAGTGGGTGGGTGGTTCAAGAGGGAGGGGACTTGTGTGTATTTGTGGTTGATTCGAGCTTTGTATGGCAGAAGCCTCAGTTCAGTAGCTCAGCCGTGTCCAACTCTTTGCGACCTCATGAACCACAGCACGCCAGGCCTCCCTGTCCATCACCAACTCCCGGAGTTTACCCAAACCCATATCCATTGAGTCCGTGATGCCATCCAACCAACCAACACAATTGTAAAGCAATTATCCTCCAATTAAAAATACATTTAAAAAAAGAAATAGAAAATTTGAATAATTTTCATAATTACTTAAAAATTCTGATTTTAAGCCTTACATGTATATCTGACAAAAGATCATTTCCAAAATATTTAAACAAAGACTACCTACAAAGAAGAAAAGGACAGATAACCCAGAAAAATGGGCAAACTACATGAAAAGATATTTCACAAAAGAAAATGGCCAAAAAAAAATTTTTTTTTAATTCATTTGATCTCACCGGTACTCACAGAAATGCTAATACACAGGCAGAAGTCCAAACACTCCTACCAGAATGACTAAAATTAAAGAACACTCACAATAATAGGTATAGACAAAGATGAGAAGCAAGGGAAATTCATTCGCTGCTGGTGGGAATACAAATTCATATAACCACTGTAGTAAAGTTTGGCCTTAATTCCTCAAGTTGAAGATACACATAAGCTATGATTCAGCAATTCCAGTTCTAGATACACACTCAACAGAAATGCCCACATACATGTATCAGAAGACACAGACAACTAAGCTCAGAGCAGCATGTTCATGATAGCTCTGGACAGGGAGCAACCTAATAATACCCATTCACAGTAGGAAGCATAAATAAAAAATACTATATTTGTATAATGAAACATGACTATTACAGTGAAAAGGAATGCACTACAGCTACATACAACAGAAATGAACCTCACAAAAATAATGTCAGATGAAAACTCAGTGGAAAAAAGAAACTGTGCTGTAAAATCTCATTTACAGCAAGTAAAAATTTTTTTACAAAATTAAACTGGTGTTTAGAGATCCATGCTAGTCAGTGAAAATGTTAAAGTCTCTATCATAAAAATTAGGACAGTAGTTACTGGAATGGGGAGCAGGAAAGAGAGGTTAGTGATAGGGGAGCATAGGCAACTTCTAGGGTGGACAATGAGAATTGTACAGATATTCTATTTATGATACATTTTTGCTCTGTAAATGTGCCTTGTTTACCTTTTGGTATTAGATTTAATTAAAAAAAGTTTTAAAAAGCACAAAACCAATGACCCAGATTACTGGAACTTATCTGAGATGGGTAAACTGCATGTCTCCTCAAAGGAAAGACAAAAGGGTAGAAAAAAGTCATTTCATCCTTGGACAAGTTTTAAGAGGGACTAACTGAAGTGTTCATATGAGTGTTACATAAATATGGAAATAAAATCATGTGAGATTTTAAACAGGAGTGTGTGCAAGCAAGAAAGGGAACACAACACCTTTACTGTTCGCAATCTCAGCAATTCAGATCAGATCAGATCAGTCACTCAGTCGTGTCCGACTCTTTGTGACCCCATGAATTGCAGCACGCCAGGCCTCCCTGTCCATCACCAACTCCCGTAGTTCACTCAGACTCACGTCCATCGAGTCAGTGATGCCATCCAGCCATCTCATCCAGCCATCTCATCCTCTGTCGTCCCCTTCTCCTCCTGCCCCCAATCCCTCCCAGCATCAGAGTCTTTTCCAATGAGTCAACACTTCTCATGAGGTGGCCAAAATACTGGAGTTTCAGCTTTAGCATCAGTCCTTCCAAAGAAATCCCAGGGCTGATCTCCTTCACAATGGACTGGTTGGATCTCCTTGCAGTCCAAGGGACTCTCAAGAGTCTTCTCCAACACCACAGTTCAAAAGCATCAATTCTTCAGCACTCAGCTTTCTTCACAGTCCAACTCTCACATCCATATATGACCACAGGAAAAACCATAGCCTTGACCAGACGGACCTTTGTTGTCAAAGTAATGTCTCTGCTTTTCAATATGCTATCTAGGTTGGTCATAACTTTCCTTCCAAGGAGTAAGCGTCTTTTAATTTCATGGCTGCAGTCACCATCTGCAGTGATTTTGGAGCCCAGAAAAATAAAGTCTGACACAGTTTCCACTGTTTCCCCATGTATTTCCCATGAAGTTGTGGAACCAGATGCCATGACCTTCGTAAAAAGGTGGTCCTCTGGGTCCACGCTGGCAACACAGCCCAGCTGGCCTCAGCAGTTCTTGGCCTCTGGGCTACCCTTCCCTTTCCTTCAAGGATGTGCACACACTAACAGGTCCATCAGCCGCCTACAGAACCCCAGAAGTGTGACAGCCTTTCCTCATCCCTTTAAGTTCAAGCTGTACTGAGATGTTCACTGCATCTGAGTCACATAACCTAATCTCTTCACCAAAAGGTTATCTAGCTACAATCTCAGCCTTCTTTCCAGAAATCTATCTGGGTAGGCTGAGAGCTTCCCAAAGTGAGTGCTGGTTTCTTTTTACTCCTTCCTTCCTCAATTTCCTATTCCCCTTATATTTCACCATAAGCAGCAAGAAGAAATCAGGCCCCACTTTCCATGCTTTGGAAATTTCCTTAGCTAAATATCCAAGTCATTGCTTACAGGTTTTATTTTCCTTCCAACAGTAGAATATAATTCAGCTGAGTGCTCTTTATACCGAGGATGGCCTTTCCTCCAGGGTCCAACACCCGAAGTTGTTCATTTCTATCTGAGACCTCAGAGAGGCACCTTTCACGTTCATATTTCTCACAAGATTCTATTCATAATGATAGACATATTCTCTGAGAAGACTGATACTCTTTTCTCTTCTTTCTGAGCTCTCACTAGAATCACCTTTAATGTCTATCATTAACCAAGTCTTTAAGGCCATCCAAGCTTTTTACTATTAAGCATCCTAAAACTTTCCAACCTCTATCTATTACCCAATTCCAAAGTCACATCCACATTTTTATGTATTTCTTTCAGCAGCACTCCACTTTCCCGTAGTAAATCTAAATTAGATTTCTAGGGTTGCCATAACCAAGTACCATCAACTGGGTAGCTTACAACAACAGAAAATTATTCTCTAATAGTTCTGGAGGCAGAAGTCCAAAATCAAGGTGTCAACAGGACTGTCCTTCCCTCTGAAGTCTCTAGTAGAGTATCCGTCCTTGCCTCTTACCTTCTGGTGGCTGCCAACAATACTTGGCCTTCTTTGTCTTGTAAACGCCATGACTCCAATCTCTGCCTCTGTCATCACACAGTATCCCCTCTGTGTCCTCACATGGTATGTGCTTTGTATATCTGTGTCCAAATTTCCCTTGTCTTTATAAGGACATTGGTCATTAACCCATTATGATCTCATGTCAATTTGATTATACCTACAGATACACTATTTCCAAACATAGTATATTCACAGGTGTTGCACACTTAAGCATATCTTTTTTGGGGGGCAGAAACAATATCACCCACAATACAAGCAGAATTCTAAACATAATCAGAATTCCAAACATAATCAGAGACTTTTACCAAAAGACAACACGGTTCAGATAGAGAATTTTGTGATCTGAACATACAATACTGAGACCCTGGCCTTCAGAATTTTTCCTGATGATGACAGATGTTAGTTTAACCTTGTTTAGAATCATTCACATAAAATTTCAACATTAATTGTTTTCTAAACAAAAGCATTTTCATTCAGAGTGAGTGAACACATGAATCTCTACCTTTAAGGCTTCTGTGGCCTTGCGAAGTTCCTTAATAACTGATGATAAAGCTTCTGGGTTAATTCCTTGTTCACAAAGCCGCACACATATAGACAGAGTTTCCATATCTAATCCAGTATTCAAAATTCTTGAAATCTCAAGTAGGACTGGAAAAAGACAAGAAAATTTTAAGAATAAAATCTTGTAACATTTTAAAAATGCACATGAATACTTGTTTTTAATTCATATAATATTGCATAACACCAAAGAACAGTACAGCATTCCTAGATTTGGAAACTGGCATGTAATACTGGAAAGACCGGCATGTAATACTGCCCTTACTTAGCTCTGCTGCTGCTGCTGCTGCTAAGTGGTTTCAGTCGTGTCCGACTCTGTGCGACCCCATAGACGGCAGCCCACCAGGCTCCCCCGTCCCTGGGATTCTCTAGGCAAGAACACTGGAGTGGGGTGCCATTGCCTTCTCCGTACCTAGCTCTAGAAACTTAAAAATAAATTTACAACCTCCCTCCACATAACTTTTCTATATCTTGGTTTATATTCTACTACTCATTTAGTATCTATCTAAAATTTACATATCATAGTCAAGATTATTCTGAACACTTTCCCACTTTTTAGCTTTCTCTTACAATGTAATTTAATCATTCATGTAATATTCCATTTTAAGGAAATAACATACATTACTTAACTGCTCTGCTATTTTGTTGTGGGTCTCCTGTTTCCCTGATGAAAATAATATTGTGACAATTATCTGTACACAGGAACTTAATTTTATCAGAATAAATTCCTAGAAATGGAACTGCCTAGTCAGTAATATACCATTTGGATTTTGATATGAACTGTATGAAAATGACACTTTATTTTGGGATGAACCAATAAATGAACAATACTGAGCCACCTTTAATTTCAGTCTAAGTCCTTTTGAAAACTTTCATAATATTCATGATTTTTGTGATATGGGCCCGTTCCACTTTTTCATACTTTATATTCATTTTCATCTTGAGAAGTTCAATTTGTTTAAAAAACCTCTCTTCCATTCCTCTACTTAACCTTCTGAACACGGAGTACCATTCTAATGTTTTCACCTGCTAATCCTAACATCTGTATCAACTGTGGGTCAGTTTTAACAGATTAAAATTTTCTTATCATCGGTCACAATCTTCTGTTTTTGCATACCTAATAATTTCTGACTGGATGCCAGACATTGTGAATTTTACTGTGCTGGGTGTTCAACAGTTTTATATTTCTATACATATTCTCAAGCTTTGTAATGAGACAGTTATCTGGAAATAGTTTGATCCTTTGGTGTCTTTTTGGGGTACTTTCCTTGCACACTGATCAATGCCGTGCTGAATATCTGAGGGAGAACATTCCATGGACCTCCAGAATTTCCTCTAGGTGCAGGCTCTTTCCTCTCAGGTACTCTGTCTTAAAAACTCTGCCTGCCTTGGTCTCCCTGGACCCTAAACTCCTGCTCAACTTAAGTTGTCTGCTGGGTTTTGCCTGAGTTACTCCCATTCTGCCACTGCACTGCAGCCTTGAAGGCAAAATCTTAAAAAAAAAAAAAAGAATATCTGATCTTGTCACATTCCTGTTTTATATGTAATAGCTTCCCAGAGTTTTCAAATCTTCAGTAGGGCCTTAGTATATTCTCATGTCTCATCTCATATTTCACAACCATTTATCCCCCTTAATTACAGTCTTTACATGAGCCTTTCAGTCTCATTTACCAAGTTCTTCCCAGTGTAAGACCTGGGGAGGAGTCCAGATAAGTTATTGCAATTATGGAGAGACTGGTAGGTGTCATGGACAGGAGAGATTAATATAAATGGTCAAATCTGAGATGAGTGAAGAGCTGAAGAAGCTTAGTGAAGGAGAGAGGTAGGGGAGACCTCACATGAGAAAGCAAGGGGATTGAGGGTAGGAGCATGGGCTATATGTTTGCTTCACTGACAATGCCTTGCACACTGTGGACTCTCTTCACTCGTTTTGCTAGTTTACATCTTGATACAAGTCAACTGTGTACTGAAAAATATTTGGGAAAAAAAATTCCAGAAAGCTCGCAAAAGCAAAACTTGAGTTTGGCATCTATGCGCAGGCAACCATTAACATAGAATTTGCATTTATTAGGAATTATAAATAACCAAAAGATGATTTAAAGTATAAAAGCAGCTGCTGCTGCTGTTTAGTTGCTCAGTTGTGTCTGACTCTTGGCAACACCAGGACTGTGGTCTACCAGCGTCCTGGCCATGGGATTTCCTAAGCAACAATACTGGAGCAGGCTGCCGTTTCTTTCTCCAGGTGATCTTCCCGACTCAGGGATCAAACCCGAGTCTCCAGCTTGGCAGGCAGATTCTTTACCACTCAGTCACCTGGGAAGCCCCTATACAAGAGGATGAATGTAGGTTATATGCAAACACTTAGCCATTTTATATGACAGACTTGAGCACCCACAGATTGTGGTATGGGTGGGTGGGTGAGGGTGTCTTGAACCCAATTTCCCGGCAAATACTGAGGAACAACTGTATCACATTGAAGCCTCTAGTAGGGAAGAAGTAAATTTTAATCACCACTGCCAAAAACATAACTTGTTGTTACTGCCGCTAAGGCTAAGTCATGTCTTACTCTTTTGCAACCCCATGGACTGTAGCCTGCCAGGCTCCTCTGTCCATGGGGTTTCCCAGGCAAGAATACTGGAGTGGGTTGCCATTTCCTTCTCCAGGGATCTTCCTGACCCAGGGATCCCATGTCTCCTGCATTGGCAGGTAGATTCTTTACCACTGAGCCACCAGGGAAGCCCCTTATGCAACAGACTCTATACTAAATCTGGCCAGGATCAATCAGGTTTCTTTCAGTGTTCTATGCAGATAAATAACAAAGCCCACCACTTCCTCCCCTGTCTAAAGTATCTTTAGCAAAATGCTTTCATTTTCACAATAAAATTACAAATGTTCATAGCTCAATTCTATAATCCTTGCCAATCATCTGACATTATTTAAAAGATTAAATCACTTAGCTGACTCTTAATACTGATGGGAGGGAGGGAGGAAGACGATAAGGAGAAATATACTAGATCTTGAAGCAGCGCTGTCAGACTAAAAAGTTTTGAACACTTCAGTTTGGGTCTCATGGATAGATTTAAATACATGGAAACTCCACATTAACAGAATTTCAAAAAATACTGGTGCTTATGTAGGTCAGCCCAGTCCCTTGGGCAAGTTAAAGTTCTATTTCTGGCAATGAGAGTGGAGAAAGGTGAGATTATTAAACGACTGCATTGAGGACTTTTTCAGTTGAGTTTATGGTCAATTCTTAACCCTGAAAGTGTCACTATGCTTCCCTTTGTGCCTCAATCATTAGAGACAGCCTGGAAAATATTTTCATTAACTTTGCAAAACTACACATTTTGACTGTTTTGGACTCAATTATGATTCAGGAGATGTCAGTTTGATCCCTGGGTTGGGAAGATTCCCTGGAGAAAATGGCAACCCATTTCATTATTCTTGCCTGGGAAATCCCACGGATAGACAAGTCTGGAAGGCTACAGTCCATGGAACGGCAAAGAGTCGGACATGCCTGAGTGACTAATCATGCATGCATGGCATGATAACAGCTAGTTCCAATGGACACGACAGGACCTAACTGCCACATTTAACAGATGTTGATACACTGCCAACCTGGGGCCTTCCTTTTTACCTTCTGATTTGGGGACACATTGTGTCTAGAGGAGCAGTGTTCTCTACTTTGCACACTCTCTGCCAGTGTTGGTTGAGAAAAAATAATCTGGTCTTTTTTCACTATTTCATATTCTAACACTATAATCTTCAGTTCTGTCAGTGAAAACCTTGATGATGCAGCCAATAAAAATGATCAGTTCTCATTTCTGTATCAGTAGTTTCATCAGAGAGAAAATGCAGGCTTTCTATTCAAATGGAATCCTGTGCCCATATAATAAGGAACAGTTAATATAAGAAAACTGACTATAAGTCAGGCCTCAAATACACTTCATACTGTTCAGAAACCACAATGGCTTCCAAGCAAAGATGTAAGACAATAATGGTGTACACTATTTTCTATGTACACAAATCCACTTACAAAATAAAACTAATAAGCTCTGCTATTTCAAGAAGGATGGGAAAATAGGCTGAATATGGTATTAACAAAATTCCATTTTTCAGAAAAAGACAAAAGCAGACACTGAGTAAAAAATTAGATGCAAAGGCTCTGTTAATTAAAAAAAAAAAAAAAAACCTTTGAAAAGCGGAGCAGCAGCGAGTGCAAATAAAGTCATAAGCTTTATAACAAGTCCTCATAAAGAAGGGGCTCTAATAGGAAGTGGAGCCTAAAGTGAAGGAGCCAGAGACAGGACATGAAGGCTGACACTGCTTAATGAGAATTTCATGGTTTGAAAGAGACAGCAGTTCATGTGGGTATCCCTTGGAAAACGCAAAAAAGCAAAATTTAACATCTATCAAACACACATATACAGATGCAGGCAAATAAAATGGGGACAACAAAAGGGGTCGTGGAATGATGTTTATACACAAAAACAGTGCAGGAACTACCTGTTTATGGTCACCTTCGAGATACCTTTATAAGGTTATCTTATTTAAATATTTACAATAATCCTAAGAGGTAGTAGGGGGCTTCCCTGGTGGCTCAGACGGTAAACAATCTGCCTGCAATGCAGGAGGCCTGGGTTCGATCCCTGGTTGAAAAGATCCCCTGGAAGAGGGCCTGGCAATCCAAGCTACTCCAGTATTCTTGAGCGAAGAATCCCATGGACAGATGAGCCTGGCGGGCTACCATCCATGGGGTCGCAAAGAGTCGGACATAACTGAAGCGATTTAGCACTCAAGCAGCTGCTGCTGCTGCTAAGTCACTTCAGTCGTGTCCGACTCTGCGCGACCCCATAGACAGCAGCCTACCAGGCTTGTAGCAATCTTATTTTACTGGGGCTAAAAAAAAAAAAAAAAAGCAGGCTCAAAGATGTTTAAATGACTTGTCCAAGCCTACACCAGGGCTATAAAGTGGCAGAGCCGGCAATAGAAAGGAGAGAGAGGATAACTCCAAGATACTTTTTTCCCCTATTACTTGCGGGCAGTTTTTACCTGCCTGCTCCCTGCTGCAAAACAGGTAAATACACCCAAGGTCTCCGGACACCGGCATCACCGGCTCCAGGACTAAACAGGTGCAACTCTGATTAAAGCACAACTTGTTCTTTCACGGGGTAGGTATTTAACATGCTCCTGCTGCAGCGCAAGGTACAAGGAGGGATGGAGCGGTGACCAAACACAGGAAGCCACTGTCCGCAAGGAGCTCAGTCTGGGGCGCTTCGGAGGCGCTCCCCTCACTGGATGCGGCGCGCGGGGTGGGCAGGGCGCGCGAGGCGGGGCAGAAGAAGGGATGCGGGGAACGGGCGCGGAGGGGGCGTGATGCGGGCACCAGGCGTGCCATGAGCTCGCGCGAGGAAGGTCGCGGGGACTGGGCGCGGGAGGGGGCGCGAAATAAGCATTCGGGAGAAAGCACTCGAGGCGGCAAACAGGCGGCGCGCGGGGTCCGGTGCGGGAGGGACCAGACGCGCGGCGAGCTGACGTGGGGCCGCAACGCCGTGCGCGCGACAAACTACGCAGGAACGGAGAGACGACTCTCAAAGGATGGGACCATCAGCTCTGGAGCTCTGGACGGTCCCTTGGGAGGATCTCCAAAGATGCCGACCGGGGCAGGAAGTGGACCTGAAGTCCTCGGGGGCCCAGCCCCGCCCCAGGGCCTTGGCTCTGGGGAACAGAGGCAAGATAAAGGGGGCGAAACGGGCACTCACTGTCCATGGTCTCCCTCACCGCATTCAGATTCGCTGCCGCTGCCGCCGACCCGGCGCCACTGCTGCTAGCCATGGCGGAGGCCGAGGGAGGCGGGCGAAGGGCCTGACCCGGAACTGGAGCGCCTTCCTTTCTCCTGGGCAATCACACCGCGCGTTCCCGGCTCACGCCGGGCAGGCTCCGCCTCTCGCGCTGATCCCCAGCGTGAGGCTGCGTTGATTTGAATTTGGAGCCGCGATACTCTCGGCGGAACGCGAAGCGAGGAGTTGCCATTCGAATTTACTACGCGGCCTCGCTACGATTGGCTGGTTCGCGGATAGCGGTACTACGTGATTGGCCAGTCGCGCACAAGGCCCGTGCCCTGGTTGGCCTGAGACAGCGCGGAAGCGGGGAGTTAAAGAGTCTGTGCCTGTCGTGGGAGCTTGCCCGGCACCGTCGGGAGCGCCCTGGAGTCGCTTTGGGGGGGGGGGGCTTCCTTTTTATACACACAACTAGGTATGTTCTTTGTGATTCCTGGCCTTTCCTCCTGTCTCGAGTTGGAGAACTCCTTTTGCCCGGCTCTGGACCAGCTGCACGCTCGCCTCGGGATGAATGAGAGCTGCCGGGGAGTGGGTGCGCAAGAGGGGGGCCCAGGAAAGAGTGACCGAGTAGGGATGGGAATGACACTGGCGTCATTGTCCTCCTTTGCCCGTCACCCGAGGAGGCTAGCTACACATCAGCCTTCCGTGGAGTGGGTTCTTTTCTCTAGTTGTACTGCCCCCCACCTTAACGGGAAATAATGTAGTCTCGCTTCCATCGTGGGAGGGTGGGGGTCTTAGCCTTTGGCTAAGGGTGTTTGAGAAGGGGCAACCCAAAGCGGTTAATTCCGTAGCCCTAATCAGTCATTTCTTTTCTGATGGGGGCTAAAGTGCAAGACAGGCACCTATGCACAAAGGGACCAGAGATTTCCTCGCCTCTTATTTGCTACTGTTGTTCTGTCGCTCAGGCTTTTCCGACCCTTTGGGACCCCCGTGGATTGCAGTACGCCAGTCTTCCCTGTCTTCCATCATCTCCTGGAGTTTGCTCAAACTCATGTCCATTGAGTTGGTGATGCTATAAATAACTGTTTAGTAACTGCAGTTTGCTGGGTAATTGCTGGGCTGTTGGAATTACGTACAAAGTGTTTGTTTACAGACTTGAGATAATGAATAAAAAGCTGTAGGTCTTTAGCAGGAAA
The DNA here is from genome assembly GCF_029407905.1 of Bubalus kerabau. Taxonomy (NCBI): domain Eukaryota; kingdom Metazoa; phylum Chordata; class Mammalia; order Artiodactyla; family Bovidae; genus Bubalus; species Bubalus kerabau. The sequence continues at coordinate 48,012,294 of NC_073635.1, forward strand.
AGGTTTTGTGCCTATTAGACCGTTTAGTTGTCCCGAAGGGGGACCTCAGCTCATTCACATTCGGTTGAGTGCTACTTAAAAATCAGTTGACTTCTCTGAGCTTGTTAATTCTGCAAAATTCTGTCACTAATACTATACCTTTCTAGCTTTCAAGATTATATTTAGAGCATCACACTTGTGTAAACTACAAAAAAAGCCCCAGGAGCTTAAGTTTTGAGTTAATTCTTTTTGTGAAATGTATGTTTGGTAATGGGGCTTCCCTGGTGGTTCAGCAGTAAAGAATCAGCTTGCCAATGGCAAGAGTCGCGCATTCGATCCCTAGATGGGGGAGATCCCCTGGAGAAGGAAATGGCAACCCACTCCAGCATTCTTTCCTGGGAAATCCCGTGAAGAGAGGAGCCTGGTGGGCTATACTCCATGGGGTCGCAAAAAAGTTGGACTCCACCTGGAGACTTAACAACAACAACCTTTGTTGAATACATTTTAGTTGTCAAAATGAATGTCTGTGGAACTTTGTACTTTTATTATATATACTTATGATTTCTTTTTAGTTTTTCCTCTGTGCTATGGGAGATGTCAAAGAATCAAAAATGCAAATAACACCGGAAACTCCAGGAAGGATTCCTGTTTTAAATCCTTTTGAAAGTCCTGGTGATTATTCTAATCTCCATGAACAAACTGTCTCCAGTCCTTCTGTTTTTAAATCGACAAAATTACCAGTAAGTTCGTCTTGACTACTTTTTCCAAATAACTTTAAATGTCAGTCTTTCTTTACAAGTGGTAAACTGGAGTGCACTTTTTAATTCTAATGGCTTTGGTTTTTATAATATAGTGACTGGGCTAAAAATGACTTAGCTAGTTATGTTAATATTATATATACTAGCTATATTAATATTATATACACTAGTTATACTAATATTCTTTTGGATTTTTGCCACCCATTCTTAGCTTTTCAACTTGCTTTTTTTTAGTTAGCATTTCTTTTTTATTCATTAGTTAGCATGTTTCTCACAGCTGTGGGTGCCGCTAGTTGATGGTCTAAGTACTAATACCATAATAGAGAAGAAACTATTTCGTCTAATTATTTTCAGGTATTCAGCAAATTTTATTTGAATGCTATGTGTCAGGTACAGTTCTTTCCTACAGAGGTTACATCTTGAACAAGTCAGACTCATAAAACACTAATTCTCAGAGAGCTTGTACTCTGTACCAGGGGTCAGAAAACTTTTTCTGTTAAGGGCCAGATAGTAAATATTTTAGGCTTTGCAGATCATCTGGTTGCTGTTACAATTCCTCACCTCTGCCTTGTATTATAGAAGCAGCCATTGGTAGTATATTAACAGTAAATGTGGCTGTGTTGCAATAAAGCTTTATTTATGGACACTGAAATTTGAATGAATTTATAATCTTCACATGTGAAATGCTAATATTATTTTGGATTTTTGTCACCCATTCTTAGCTTGCAGATTGTTTGAAAAGAAGTCAACCTGTACTCTAATGAGATATATAAGACTAAACTGGCAACCTCAAGAGAGTATGTTATGTGCCATAACAGAAGGCTGATACGGAGGGGAATAGTCTCTTTAACAGATTAGGGAAGGCTTCCTCTCTTTAGCTGCTTTTTACTGTTATTGACTACAATGGAGACGTTCTTTTGAAGTCTGATCTTCTGACTTAGCAAATTATCTAGAAAACTGTAAACTGTGTGGCTTTTGATGCTAGCTACACGTGCATATCTACGTGAGCTAGTTATGCACTAGAGGAAAGGTTTACAGTTACACACTTTATATTGAGTCATTATGTGACCTCATGATTTTAAATTGAATGGTATTCAATTTTAGTTAATCTTAGTAAAAATAACAAAATGACTGCAACTTAATCCTCAAAGCAAGAGTGCATGACAGACGTCTTGGATTTTTAAGCCTGATTTTTCAAAAATATATTCCGAATTTACAAATTAGAATTTGATTTACAAATTCTAATTGTAGAATTATGAAAATAAACTTTTGGTTTATTGGATAGTTGAATACAGAAAAGCAGCACTGGTTACCACTCATAATTATTTATTGCATGTTTTATGAGCTTTTGCAGATATTTTTGTAGTTAGGACTTTGTATAATTTCAATTCATTCCTGGTGAAAATAAAGGTTTTTGATAACTCTAAGAGATTTTTAGTTTTATTTGGGTGTGTTGCATCACTGATGAGAGTTATTTGTGGAATTTCTATACCTTTAATATGCTGTGATTTTTCTATTATTATGTAATTTCAGCAGTCACCCAGATGGAATGTCAAGTCAGTTGATTTAGTGTGATCTGCTTACCATTTGCCTTTTAATTTAGTGGTAAAGTCAAATATCTGTAAGATATTTTTATATTATAACCATTTTTTGAAGCTGACATTTGAAGTTAGCATTTTGATGCACTGTTACATGCTTTTGCTCATAAGATCACTTTCTTTTGTTAAGACTCCAGGGGAATTTAGATGGTCTATTGATCAACTAGCTGTAATAAATCCTGTAGAAATAGACCCAGAGGACATTCATCGTCAAGCTTTATACCTAAGTCGTTCTCGGTAAGTTTTCCTTTCTTGCTCTTAAGTGTAATAACATGTGTTATCAGTCCAAGGTAATGAATGATTCTTTTCCCTTTAATTTTAGAATTTAATCACACAAAGATGTACACGTGTTGAGATGCTCTTGCAAATATTCGTCCTGCTGTTGTACCCCTTCTTCTCTTGACTTGGTAGCTTGATGACCATCCCCTTGTAATTAATGCTCATCCAAAGTGCTAAAGCGGAGAAGACAATGGCACCCCACTCCAGTACTCTTGCCTGGAAAATCCCATGGACACAGGAGCCTGGTGGGCTGCAGTCCATGGGGTTGCTAAGAGTCAGACACGACTGAGTGACTTCACTTTCACTCTTCATTTTCATGCATTAGAGAAAGAAATGGCAACCCACTCCAGTGTTCTTGCCTCGAGAATCCCAGGGACGGGGGATCCTGGTGGGCTGCTGTCTATGGGGTCGCACAGAGTCGGACATGACTGAAGTGACTTAGCAGCAGCAGCAGCAGCAAAGTGCTAAAAAAAGGGACTAGAATGGGGATAGAATGTAAAAGGATTTTACTTAACACTAGTTGATACCTTTGGTAGGGAAAGTGAAAAGTATATCAAAAAGCAAATGTTTCACAAATGAGATGAATTTTTTGTGGTACGCAAACCTTATGTCTTATTTTGCCTCCTCTCTTCAGTATGTTGAAATGTGAACAGCCAAGAGAAATTTTTTGAGCACTGCAGGCGACACTGAAGCAGTACAGGAAGTTATTCCTGTCCTTTAGACTCAACAAGTTGTGAAACAGCATTTCTCTACTAGTAAATCAGGTGTTATCTGAGCAGGTTTATGAAAAGACTCTTGGTGTATTTCAGTAAATAGACCTGTAACACAGAAGAGGGGAAAAGACCCTGATTTTAGTTTAACTCATGTAATTCAGTAAATGGTTATGGTTTCTACCGAGGATAGTGAGTATACTCTTAAAACATGTTGATTCATTCTTAGAAATAAGCACAGGCTTCCAATGTCTCTTCCTCACTAACCCAAGTTTCTAATTTCAGAGCTTCCCACCTTTTTCATGCCATGCTACATATGAGAACTGCAGTTCTCTAAAAATGAGAACTGCAAGGTATCCTGGTGTAAACAAATGAGTCTGTCCATATCGGAGGTGAACAGTCCCGAAATTCCTTTCCTGCCTCGCCCGCCAAGGGTCCATTCAGGGCACACCAATCATACTGAACAGTGTATGTGTTATGCTGGTGTTCTGTGGTGTACTGGTTAGGACACCCTGCCCTGTATGATTTCTCAGACCCTTCTGTCATCTAACTCTATAAAATTTGACCAAACTGATTTTCACTGCTTCCAGCCATCACCTGCATATCCCAGGTTGTTGAAGTCCTCTGATGAAGCAGCAGTAGGTTTCTGAATTCAGTATTGCTAGATCAGAGCTTACTAATATTGTACACTGTTTTTATGCACTGAGATCTCAATGATGTCCATGATAAGAGGAAGAGCACTGAGTTACAAGTCTCATAATGGCCATTCAAATGGAGATATTTGGATTCTAACTGTAGTCTATTTTCTCACAATTCCTTTATTAATAAATCCACTTGATTTTAATTTTTAATACATGTACATCGGGGGCAGGAGGAGAAGGGGCGACAGAGGATGAGATGGCTAGATGGCATCACTGACTCGATGGACATGAGTTTGATTAAACTCTGGGAGTTGGTGGTGGACAGGGAGTCCTGGCATGCTGCAATTCATGGGGTCGCAAAGAGTCGGACATGACTGAGCGACTGAACTGAACATTATTATAAGCTTTGTTAAGGTACAAATTAGATTAAAAATATTTGGAAAGAAAAAGGTGTCTTATGGAGTTATTCATGGTAGCAAATACTCTCTCTGGGAAAAGATTAAGGAAGTGGTCCTTCAAGGCTAACTGCTGAGTCCTTGGCAAGTATATGCCTTGTCCTTGAGACCTGACAATATTAAATCTTATAAGTAATAAATTTGTGGTGCTGTAATTGCATATTCTATCAAAGTGGGAAAAAAGAATTCATTTGGACAAAGTTTTATATTTCAGATTTTATAGTGTTGATATTTAATTTCAGAATTAATAATTTTGCCAATTTATTTAGAACTGTAAGGATGATAGTCTTTTTTTCATTTATGTCAAGAGTAAGAATTGATTCCAAAATTACAACTATGATAAGCTTGCTGTAATAGAAGAAAAGGAATTTGGACAGTTTTTAGATTTCTGTGGAATGACATACTTCTTAAATTGTGATTGAAGGGCACAGTTTATTCAAAGTACTTTATTTCTATTGTTAATAGTAATTTAAAAATTGTATCCATGTAGGCCTTTTACTCGGAGAAGGCAATGGCACCCCACTCCAGTACTCTTGCCTGGGAAATCCCATGGACGGAGGAGCCTGGTAGGCTGCAGTCCATGGGGTTGCGAAGAGTCAGACACGACTGAGCGACTTCCCTTTCACTTTTCACTTTCCTGCCTTGGAGAAGGAAATGGCAACCCACTCCAGTGTTCTTGCCTGGAGAATCCCCGGGACGGGGGAGCCTGTTGGGCTGCCACCCATGGGGTCTCACAGAGTCGGACACAACTCACGTGACTTAGCAGCAGCAGCAGCAGCAAGCCTTTTACTAGAAAATATTCCATTCAAACTGTGAATGGAAAAGGCGGGGCAGGTAAGCCTAATAGCACAAGGCTGACTCTCCAAATACTGTCATTTACAAAATGTGATAAGATCCCAATTTTTCTTTTAAAATGAGCTTAACATTTGCCAGTTTCTAACGTGGAAGAAAACTATTTCTTTGAAAGGTTATTATTTTAAATGTTCAGTCTGCTGAAGTAATGGTACGGTTATTTTTCTTTTTTATCTCTGCATAGAATAGATAAAGATGTGGAAGACAAAAGACAAAAAGCCATTGAAGAGGTAACTTGAAACTATTACTGATGGTGAAGCCAGTTAAGCATCCATTCTGCATGCACAGCACCTCTAAGAGAGGAAGACTTCCTTCACATCTTTCCTGTCTCAACTTCCCCAAGTCTGTCCGTTCCCAGTATCCCTCGGAGCTCCCCTAAGACTAGTGTTTTTGAGCTGATCCAGCGCCTTTCATTGTAATAATCGGTTTTATGCTTTTCTTTCCCAAGACTGAATTCTTTTCTGGTCAAAATTCATCTTTTCCTTCTCAGGACCTAGCATAGTTTATCTTCTTGTGCCTTTGATCAACATGAACCATTGTTTCAAGTTGGAGTAGAGAAAGCTGGATTTTTTCAAGCCTTGAAAATCTAGCCTGGCCTCAGGAATAGTTTTATCTTTTGTTCTTGTTAATTCTTTAAATTTTTAAGACATTGAATATATTTCATGAAATACAGTATACTGCTAAATAGAAAAAGTATATCACAAAGATAAGTTTTTTTTTTTATATAAAGCTAATAAACTAAACGTTTCACTTTTTGCTTTCCTTTTTTGCTAAAATCCTTTAGAGTGTAAAGGTTGTCTGTCTTAGTTATTTTTCAGAAAGTCTTCAGGCCGTGGCAGCCTTGTCCTTCCTTTTTCCCTTACTAGTCTTCCTCTGCCCTCTTCTATTCGTTAGCTATGCTTGATTCTTCTGCACCCCAAAAGACTTGAGCTATGGCATGTTCAGAGATTCAGCGAGCCCCCACATTTCAGATATAGCCTGTTTCTTAGGAAACAGTTTCATAAGCTTTACTCCTGCTAAATACTATCTACTTGTTAATCTATCTAATAACTTCAACATTTTCATTCTAATCCAGTCACCTGATTCCTCCCCAGTTGAATATTCTCAGACTCTTTCCCATTTCCCAACATTTTGGGAAGTATGCTTCCTCTTTCAAATTCTCAACTTAATTTTAAAGAGAAATTTCAGAAAAAACTTCAGAAAATTAATTCAGAGTGAAGACTATGGCTAATGTAGCAGAAGTTAATATATCAGTAGCAGATTAAATTCATGTTTATATATGTGAAATATAGTAAATACATGCACATACTAAAAACAGAAAAATCCAAACTGCAAAGGAAAAAACATAAAATGAAAACAAAGAGCCTCTCATTCCCTGTCTTAATCCTTGAAAATAATTGCCATTAACATTTCTTAAGTATACTCTCAGATTCATTTTGTGTATGTAATAGCTCATGTCCTTTAAATATTTGCACATAAATACGATCATCATCGGAGAGGGCAATGGCACCCCACTCCAGTACTCTTGCCTGGAAAATCCCATGGATGGAGGAGCCTGGTAGGCTGCAGTCCATGGGGTCGCTAAAGAGTCAGACACAAATGAGCGACTTCACTTTCACTTTTCATTTTCATGCATTGGAGAAGGAAATGGCAACCCACTCCAGTGTTCTTGCCTGGAGAATCCCAGGGACAGGGGAGCCTGGTGGGCTGCCATCTATGGGGTCGCATAGAGTCGGACACGACTGAAGTGACTTAGCAGGATCATCATTCTGATACTCTTTTGCCTCTTTTTTCTGGTTAATAATCTCTTAGATTTTATTTTTGATTATCAGCACATAGTGACTTTTAGTAAATAGCATAATATTCCATTGTATGAATGTATCATAATCAAATCCAGCCCCTGTTGACAGATGTGTAGGTTGTGTTCAGTGTTTTTCTGCAATGAACACACTTGTACATATATCTTTATGGACTTGCTAAATCAGAGGGTTTGTGTTTTCAATTTTGGTATATTTTGCCATATTGCCTTCCCTAAAGGTTGTACCGATTTGTTCTCCTGGCCATGTTACAATACTGCCTGTATTCTCATTATCTGCAATACTGGCTGTCAGCAAACTGCTTAAATAATGCTATTCTTACTACTTTAAAATTTTTATCTTGTTATTGGATTTCCATCTCTTTCATTTTGAGTGAACTTATGCTTTGCTTCATGAGTTTGTGAGTCTTTTATATTCCTTTTTTTTCTGGGAACTGTCTGTATCTCTGCTCCCCACCTCCATTTTTTTTAACGTCTTTTATGTATTCATAGGTAGTTTAGTCAGGAAATTAGTTTTTTGTCATAAGTATTGCAAAATATAAAGAAAATGTTTTGTGTTACCTTCAAAACAGAGATGGGAGGGCAAAATACTGTATTAGAGCATTGGTATAAACGTCTTTCCTCTTTCATTCCTATATAAAGTAAATTAAGCCTAATAGAGTAATACAGCTTTTATCCAAATGCTCTATCTCCACTTGTTAGGGTACCCTGACCAGTGGTGTGCTGATAAATATATAACAACTGGCCCTCTGACTGTGGGGGAAATATGAGTGTTAGTGATCTGTTGTCCATAGCACAAATACTCCAGCCATGGCCAGTTCAATTTAGTGATTATGACATCGCTGAATGGGAAAAGAAATGTATGTGGTACACCATTATATGCAGGCATTCTACCACACAAATACAAAAGACAGTAAGTCCCCTACATTCGAACCTTCAAGTTGCTAACCAGAACCCGTGCCATCAACGTCAGGCATGAGTGAAATTGCAGCTTGCCCTCCGTCTTCTGTTGCTGACGATCCTTCAGCTCTACCCTCTCCCACCTCCTCCCCCTCCTCTAGTCAGTAACTCTTCTTGTCTTTTCACTTGATGTCAGCTCCTGTATGCCAGCTGTTGTACTACTGTACTTTCCAAGGTACTATACTATAAGATTCAAAATGTTTTCTTAATTTTTTTATTTGCTTTTTCTGTGTTATTTGTGTGAAAAGTATTGTAAATCTATGCCACCCAATACTATATAGATGACTGTGTTAGTTGGGTACCTAGGCTAACTTTGTTGGACTTACAAACAAATTGGACCTGAGAACTTGCTCTTGAAACAAAACTCATTCATATGTAGGAGACTCTGTAAATAACCTCAGGAGCATAGATATTGTTACATGTAGTAAAATAATTAGCAAGTGATGATTTGGGTTTTTATTTTATTTTTTAATATAATTTATTTAAGTTTACATAATTTTAATGTTGGCTTTGTTTGACAACTGATCCACAGGATTCCTGAAAATTTAATAATCAGATTTTGAGAGTCAGGACAAGGTAGCTCCAGTACACCTCCTCTTGGTTTACACATATACGTCTGTCTTCCTTTATTCCTTCCCTCTTCATCCTCCCTTTTGTCAACCTCATCCTTCCCTCCAAAACAATTGGGGGAGAAATGAAAGATATTTTCTTTGTGAATAATACCCTTAGCTTAATTTGCAAATTTCAAATGTAAGGGGTTGATTTGAAGCTTTAAACTTTCTCTTTATATATACTTTAAATTTCTTCCATTTCACCTTTGCTCACTTGGGCTTTAAGTATTAAATTTTAAAATATAACTATAAAGTCAGTATGTAGCATGTTTGATGGTTATTTAGCACAACTGCCTTTTCCTATTTCATATGCCTAATTGAAGGACTTTTAATTCTCCTAGTTTTTCACTAAGGATGTCATCGTACCCTCTCCTTGGACTGATCATGAAGGGAAACAGCTTTCAGAGTATCATTCCAGTAAATGTGAGTGTATTAAAAATTGTATGAATAAAACTCATAAAAATAGAAAGCAGTGAATGTAAAACAACATATATAGTGAAGTATCAGTTTACCTGCTTTGGGAGGAAGCTTGCTATAAAGTTAAATTTCTGGGATACCAGGTTTAACTATTTGAAAGTAAGGATTCAAAACTTGACTAAAATTTACAAAGTTCTTTTTTTTTAGCCATTCTCTTCTGAATTTAATTTTTTTTTCATGATCATCGTGAATATCAAGTTATAATGATGGTTACAGAGACCCATAGATGCAGAAATAGTATTGGATATAGATCTGAGTTGTTAATGATTTTTGCAGTGATTTTGAAGGTTGGTTTTTTTTAAATGAAATCCTTAAATTGCTTTGTTTTTTTGCTAGTTTGCTGGTTTCTCATAGTAGTAGAGGAGGAATGGGCATTTTATATGACCTCTGGGGTAGTGTAATACAGCCAATTATCTGCAAAGTTAATAAGGAAATTGAAGATCAAGGCAACAATCTTTCAAATGTTTTTCTACCTCCAGGAAATGGTTAGCTTATATTTATTTGCTCTCACTGTCCTCTGAGTTGTGAGCAGTGTTCAAATATTGCTTTTATATACACATCCCTCATTTCAGTGGAATTGCTACTCTTCGGAATAGCACACATTAATAGGACATAGTATAAGAGGGAATATTAGTCTTGCTCTTTATCAAAACACAACAGTATTGGAAAGATGGGTTGCTCACGCTTCACGTGCCCAGTGTCCAGCGCTTTCAGTATTCTTGCAACAGCTCGTATGAGACAGGTGCTGTTATTGACCTCATTTTATAAGTGAGAAAACCTCGTTTTTAAAAGGTTAGAGTGCCTGTCCAGGGTTACAGAAATCAGGTATCAGAACCTGGCTTTAAAGCGAAGCATTTCTTAGTTCAGATTCTGTACTCAGTTCAGATTCGTTACAAAGTAAAGGTGGCGTGCAATAGCCAGTGGACCTGGGTTGTGGCCCTTCTGTATTATAAACCAGAAGGAGTGATCTTGATCAACTTTTTCAGTGCCTAATTTAGGCCTCAGTTTTTTATTTCTAAGATCAAGGAGTTAAACAAGATGGTTATATGTTAACATCCCTCCCAGCTCTGAAATTCTGTATCCAAGGTAACATCTTCATAGATACTAGGTTCCCTGCCCCCAATTTTTTAATGTTGGATTTTGAACAGGTGAATCAACCTTCTTATGTGATCTTATTTTTAAACATCATTTTATACTTAAAGTATCCTGTTTTAAAGTGATGTGAATCAGGAAGATGCTAGAAATACCACACATAGCCTCTTAGGTATGGTCATCAAGCCCATGATGACCGAGTGTTGTGGCTGATCAGGGGAGCTGTGCTGTCCAAGATGGTGTCGGAAGACAGTTCAGTTCTCTGTGGGTCTCTCATTTCTATATGTCTCATGAAGGGTGGCACGGACAGGTTTTGTTCCAAACTATCTTTTCAAGGATGTTTGTATTGTGAACATCCTTGGAGAATAGAGATAGGTCATCCTACTGGAGCAGAAGGTAGGTTTGTGTTGATGTCTGATATAATAGTGGTACTGTTTCCCTGTGGAGCAGGTTGGGTTGCAGCTTATAAGAATGGGATTTCCTAAGCTCAGGGTTCCTTCATGGGGACACGGACCCTCTGTGTGTACTGTATCCGCCAGGGCTGTTTCATATCACTTCCTTAGGATTGATGGTCCAAGAGAACTGATGTGAACATGAAGCTCATGCTGCCTGCTATGCTGAGAATAATGAAGTCCTCTGTCTTTGACCCGAAGCCTTATGTCTTCAGCCAGTGTCCATGGAACGCTGACATGCTAACTTGTCAGACCCTTCATAGTTCTTGACATATAGTAGCTATTAGCCACATGTGGCTATTTAAATTTGAATAAACTAAAATTTGAAGTTCGGTTTCCTGGTCATACATTCACATTTCCGGTGCCCAGTAGCCACACCTAGTGGCGACCGTGTTGGCCCCAGATACAGAACTTTTCCATCATCACAGAAAAACCTCTCCTGGAAAAGGTGACCTTAGAATAGAGGATGGCAACCTCTATCTGTAAAGGACCAATTATTAAATATTCTATGCTTTGCAGACCATACTGTTTCTGCTGCAACCACTCAGTTCTACTGTACCATGAAAGCAACACTCATGATACATAATGAATGAGTGTGGACGTTTTCCAGTAAAACTTTATTTACAGAAAAAGGCAACAAGACAGATTTGGCCCATGGGCAATCATTTGCTGACCCTTTCTCTAGAGTAATACTGTCTGAGTTTGAGCTGTGCTGTATAGCAGTATAGTTTAGTAGCTGTGTGACTTTACGTGAGTTACTTAGCTGTTCTGTGCCTCACTCTCCTTACCTATGAAATGATGGTTGTTGGGAAGATTAAATGAGATGATACCTCCAAGACCACATACTTAGCATGTGGTAAGTGCTCAGTGTTTACCTAAAGAATAATAAAGGAAATTGTGAGTCACGGGGGAAAATGATTTTGTTTGTACATGTGGACTTTATGCTGTCAACTTTTACTATTACCAATATGTATGTAGCAGGGTGCTTCAATGAGTGTACTTATTGTTTTATTTATGGACTTAAATGAGAATTTCTTAGAAAAGTATACACAGGCTGAAGATTTCTGAGCTAAAGACAGTGTTTTTATTTGACTTGATTGTGCAGAGCTAGAGTGCTCTCCAGAATGACCACACACCCTGCGTGCCCACCGCAGTGTTTAGGATTCCCCGTGTCTCTACATCCCTGCCAACACTTGGCTTTCAGATTTGTGGTGTTCTAATGCATTGGGGCTTCCCTGGTGGCTCAGTGGTAATGAATCCACCTGCCAGTGCATGAGACCCAGGAGATGTGTTTGATCCCTGGGTTGCTGGAGAAGGAAATGGCAACCCACTCCAGGATTCTTGCCTGAAAATTGCATGGACAGAGGAGCTTGGCAGGCTACAGTCTATGGTGTAACGGAAGAGACATAACAACAACAGTGGTTTGTTTGACATTCTAAATGATTGTTTTAATTTTCATTTCTCATATGCTCACAGCTTTTTTATTTCCTTTGGTAAAATCCCTATTTATAAATCATCCTTATTGGAGTTGTCTTTTTCTTTTTTCCTTTTAATTGCTAAGGTACTTTGTGTAGTTACATTAGTAGTTCCATTAGTTCTAAACATTTCACAAGTCATCTCCTGTCACATGTGTTACTTTTGTTTTGATGTCTTTGGTTGTGTGGGAATTCTTATTTTGTTGTAATCAAATCCATGTATGTTTCCTCATTTGATTGTGGTCTTAAAGTTATGGAGTCCTTTTAGAGGAAACAACTGAGGAGACAATTGCTATTCAGTTGAACAGTGTTGGGATAATGCCAGAGTCGGGGAATTGGGAAGAACAGGTAGGAAGAGTTTTAGAAATACCTACAGGTAAGAAAGAGAGCCTGTTTGTTTTTTATGTTACTCAAATAATGTTTGGTTGGAGGAAAACTGTTAGGTTTAGAAGGGCTTTATTTACACCATTAAGATGTTTGGTGAAAAAGTATGAAAGTGTTAGTCACTCAGTCATGTCGGATTCTTGTCTGAGAGCTGTGGATGGTAGCCTGCCAAGCTCCTCTGTCCATGGGATTTTCTAGGCAAGAATACTGGAGTAGGTAGCCATTCCCTTCTCCAGGAGACCTTCCCAATCCAAGGACTGAACCTGGGTCTTCCACATTACAGGCAGTTTCTTTACCCTCTGAGCTACCAGGGAAGCTCCTTACCGTGTTTGAACTCCAGCCTAAAGACCAAAAACCCTAATGTTATAGGGTTTTTGCAGCAAAGCACCTTTATTACTTTTGCCTTATAGAAGGTCACACTGGCACTTGAATCTAGAATTTTATTTATTTTATCTTTTACCATTCTGATAGTAGACCTTTAATGTGAGACTTTAAATTATCCACCCACTCACTCATTCACCCATATATTTACTACCTGGTGATTTTTCAATTTAAGAAGCTTAATACTAGTCATTACCTTTATATTTTTAAAAAAATTATGTGCACCATATCTTTGACTCCTGTCTTGAGGGGAGGAAAAAAACTGAGTGCAGTTTTACTGATCAAATTGCAGTTTCTGTCAAAATGGCCTAGCATTTTAATTCCAATAATTTATGCCCATTAAGAAATATTTATTTATGGCAGCTCTGGGTCTTGGTTGCCGTGCGTGGACTTTCTCTGGTTGCAGGAAGCAGGGGTTATTGTCTAGTTGCTGGGTGAGGGCTTCTCATTGTGGTGGCTTCTCTAAGCACAGGCTCTAGGGCTTTAGGCCAAGTAGTGGCTCGCAGGCTCTAGAGCACAGGCTCAGTAGTTGTGGTGCACAGGCTTAGTTGCCCCACAGTTTGTGGAAACATCCCTGGACCAGAAATTGAACTGGTATTCCCTCCCTTGGCAAGCAGATTCTTAACCACTGGCTCACCAGGGATGTCCTGTCCATACCGATTTTGAAAAAGCATCTAGCCGCCGAGGATCTGCTTGAGGACATTGACATTAGCTAACATGTGTCCCCAACCTTTTAAGGTTGACATAGAGACCAACCCTGCTCCCCTTAAAAAGGATCTTTTGATGCCTCCTTAATTGCTATGGTAATCCTTGAGTTTTAGCCTTGTGGGGATTCCCTGGTGGGTCAAATGGTAAAGAATCTGCCTGCAGTGCAGGAGACCTAGGTTCAGTCCCTGGGTTGGGAAGATACCCTAGAGAATGGAATGGCAAACAACTCTAGTATTCTTATCCTCAGTTCAGTTCAGTCGCTCAGTCATGTCCCACCCTTTGCGATCCCATGAACTGTAGCACGCCAGGCCTCCCTGTCCATCACCAACTCCTGGAGTCCACCCAAACCCATGTCCATTGAATCAGTGATGCCATCCAACCATCTCATTCTATGTCGTCCCCTTCTCCTCCTCCCCCAAATCTTTCCCAGCATCAGGGTCTTTTCAAATGAGTCAGCTCTTTGCATCAGGTGGCCAAAGTATTGGAATTTCAGTTTCAACATCAGTCCTTCCAATGAATACCCAGGACTGATCTCTAGGATGGACTGGTTGGATCTCCTTGCAGTCCAAGGGACTCTCAAGAGTCTTCTCCAACACCACAGTTCAAAAGCATCTATTCTTTGGCGCTCAGCTTTCTGCACAGTCCAACTCTCACATCCATACATGACCACTGGAAAAACCATAGCCTTGATTAGACAGACCTTTGTTGACAAAGTAATGTCTCTGCTTTTTAATATGCTGTCTAGGTTGGTCATAACTTTACTTCCAAGGAGTAAGGGTCTTTTAATTTCATGGCTGCAGTCACCATCTGCAGTGATTTTGGAGCCCAGAAAAATAAAGTCAGCCACTGTTTCCACTGTTTCCCCATCTATTTCCCATGAAGTGATGGGACCAGATGCCATGATCTTCGTTTTCTGAATGTTGAGCTTTAAACCAACTTTTTCACTCTCCTCTTTCACTTTCATCAAGAGGCTTTTTAGTTCTTCACTTTCTGCCATAAGGGTGGTGTCATCTGCATATCTGAGGTTATTGATATTTCTCCCAGCAGTCTTGATTCCAGCTTGTGCTTTTTCCAACCCAGCATTTCTCATGATGTACTCTGCGTATAAGTTAAATAAACAGGCTGACAACAGCCTTGACGTACTCCTTTTCCTATTTGGAACCAGTCTGTTGTTCCATGTCTAGTTCTGACTGTTGCTTCCTGACCTGCATACAGGTTTCTCAAGAGGCAGGTCAGGTGGTCTGGTATTCCCATCTCTTTCAGAATTTTCCACAGTTTATTGTGATTCACATAGTCAAAGGCTTTGGCATAGTCAATAAAGCAGAAATAGATGTTTTTCTGGAACTCTCTTGCTTTTTTGATGATCCAGTGGATGTTGGCAATTTGACCTCTGGTTCCTCTGCCTTTTATAAAACCAGCTTGAACATTGGAAGTTCATGGTTCACATATTGCTGAAGCCTGGCTTGGAGAATTTTGAGCATTACTTTGCTACCATGTGAGATGAGTGCAATTGTGTGGTAGTTTGCGCATTCTTTGACATTGCCTTTCTTTGGGATTGGAATGAAAACTGACCTTTTCCAGTCCTAGTGCTCCAGTCTTACGTACTTATCCTAGTGCTCCCCCAAGTTGGAAAATAAATAAATTTAACAGAAGCTTGTCAAATTTTATATTTATATATGCAGGCATTTATTTTTTAAATGTAAAATAAAAGCTCCCACACTTAATCTTTTTTGTTCTGGAAAAAGTAACCCTAAAGTAAATGAATAGGAAATTTAAGATTTTTCACTTAGAATGTTTTATAGGTATCAACACAAATAATGAATCTCCAGTTGGAAGAACGCTGACCATCCATTCTGAGAAAAGCAATGGTGAGTATGAATATAAACTGGAAAATAAATATGTTCTATACTAATGCAACATTTAATATTAAATTCAGTTCATGTGATAACATTTCACTCTGGAATTGAAATTGTTTGCTTTTTATAAGTGAGCTTTATGAAAAATGACCTTGTGAAAGTGAAGTCGCTCAGTTGTGTCCGACTCTTTGCGACCCCATGGACTGTAGCCTATCAGGCTCCCCTGTCCATGGGATTTTCCAGGCAAGAGTGCTGGAGTGGATTGCCATTTCCTTCTCCAGGGGATATTCCCAACCCAGGAATCAAACCCCGGTCTCCCGCATTGCAGGCAGACACTTTTCCGTCTGAGCCACCAGTGAATATTAATCGATCTATCTGGCCATGTTTGAGGAACGACAGTAGTGTGTTATGTTGTAGTGCAAAGCCTGTGGATTGATTTTTGGTTTTGGAAGGCATTCTTTTGAAACTTTGTTAATATTGGGAAAGGTAAAGGTAAGTCACTTCAGTCGTGTCCAACTCTGTGCGACCCCATAGACGGCAGCCCACCAGGCTCCCCCATCCCTGGGATTCTCCAGGCAAGAACACTGGAGTGGGTTGCCATTTCTTTCTCCAATGCATGAAAGTCAAAAGTGAAAGTGAAGTCGCTCGGTAATGAAATCTGTCCCCAAATTTAAGCCGGCTGCTTTTTTGATTCATGTGCCAACAGCACAACCAGAAGTTAACTTTTAGCATTTATGGGTTTACATCAGCATTAGAAAGTGAGGGAACCTGTCTATGGGAAGATGGTATGGAATGGGATGCATAAAGGAAATGACCAAGTTTGGCTGGAGCATCATGGGGAGACAGTTGATGGGGAAGCCCGTACTGAGCTGCATGTTAGGTGCTTGTGTTGATTTAACCGTGTTTGTATTTATTTGTCTGCTTGCTTCCAGCTGCTTGCCAGACATTGCTGTCTCTTCCTGTGGATTTTAATTTAGAAAAGATATTAGGTAAGTATTGTATTTGTTTAAACCTTTAATAACTTAAATAAAAGATTTTGTTTTAATGCTTTTTTGTAAACGGGGATCTGTGGCAATACCTCTTTTTAAAGAGGTGGGGAAACCATGCTGGAATTTCTAATTTTTCTTTAATAAGGCCTGAATTAGCCTTTTTGTCATAATGAACTTAACTATAGACATAAACTATTCACAGACACATCTTATTGATACTACCCATACTAATAAGGAAACACTGAAAAAAGGATTTCAAACAGCATCTATGCAGTTAAACTTTTGCCCTCTTTTTGAAAAACAAATTCAAACATAATACAAACTGTTTAAAAAAAAAAAAAAAAATCAGACAAGTAAAATGTAACTGCTCTTCCGAATGACTAGCTCTGCCTTTTATTCCGTTAATATTAAATGTAGGTGACTATTTTAGAGCTGATGAATTTGCAGATCAGTCTCCTGGAAACCTCAGTTCTTCATCCCTCAGAAGAAAGCTCTTTTTAGATGGCAACGGAAGTATCTCTGACTCCTTACCTCCAGCTTCTCCCAGAAGTCCTCGTAGTGGTGCCCAGACGTCACTTGAGGTTTTTTATTCAATAGAGTTATCTCCTGTGCAGTGTAGGAGCCCTGTGCAGACCCCGAGTTCGGTAAGAAGTAGATTAACAGTGGCTGGTTGGCTGGCTGTAGGCATCTTGGACCTAGAAGTTCCTGTTGCTCTCAAGAGGAGCAATTCATTGTCTGTTGGGTTTTCTATTTCATGCGGGTTAGCCCAGTTCACATTTTGTCATTAAGTATAGGAATGGTTTTGGTCACTCTCCAACTGTGTATTTAGAGGTAAATGAGTCTCAAGAAATTTCAGCGTAAGTTATTTACTGAATTATGGAAGATTTTCAGCATAACACAACTAGATTGGTAGTAGTAGAGTAACTTAATTTTTTTCATAAACTGCTTACTTAGTGTAATGGTTTGTGTAAATATGGTGTATTTTTATTTTGTCTGTCTAGTATATTCTATTTCAAAATTTTGGAACAGTCTTCTTAACTATCCTCACAAGATGCCTTGCCTTTTGGTGTCTTTTTTTACTTTTTTTTTTTTAACCTTTTTTCTTCTTATTAAAGTATAGCTGACTTACACTGTTGTGTTAGTTTCAAGTGTACAGCAAAGCGATTCAGTTATACATACATATGTATCTATTTTTTTCAGATTCTTTTCCCATATAAGTTATTACGAAATATCGAGTATAGTTCCCTGTGCTATACAGTAGGTCCTTGTTGATTAACTATTTTATATATAGTAGTGTGTGTGTGTTCATCCCAAACTCCTTGTTTATCCCTCCCTGCCTTCCCCTTTGGTAACCATAAGCTTATTTTCTGTGCCTATGGGTCTGCCTTTTGGTGTCTTGCCTTTTGCCACAAAGCAAAGGTGGCATCTTGCTCTCTGATGACTAACCAGAATTATACAACTCAGCTTATAAATGTGTTTTGAAAATAAAGACAAGTATCACTTGGTGTAACAGAGCTAAGGAGGAGAACCCTGTAATTTTGTTTATTTAATTTTATCACAGGGGCAGTTTTCTTCTAGCCCTATTCAGGATAGTGCAAAAAGATACAGTTTGGGAAGCATCACCAATCCTTCACCAATTTCTTCACCCACTTTCTCACCAGTTGCGTTTCAAATAGGAAAGACACCACTCTCAGGTATGTCTTGTAATAAAACGCCCAATTAAAATTTTTATATTATCAGTGTTTATTATTACAGAGGATTTTTTTCGCTTATTCTAACTATAGAGTTCCAAATGACTACTAACCCTTTTGAAATTTAGAAACCTGGGTTTTTTTTTTTTTAACAAAAGGAACAGTTTACTTTCAAAGACTGAAATTCTCAGCAAGGTTTTGCTCTCATGTCAGATACACGTAATTAGACTAGCACTATTTATATCAAATATCTTACAAGCAGAATCAAAGAAAGATGGCAGTTGTAGAGATAAGTTGGTTTTGGAATGCCGTCCACTGTGTAATTCAGACTTTGGTAATCAGATAATGCGGGCTTCTCAGGTGGTGCTGGTGGTAAAGAACCCATTTGTCAATCCAGGAGACATAAGAGATTGAAGGACAGAGGAGCCTGACGAGCTACAGTCCATAGGGTCGCAGAGAGTCAGACACAACTCAAGTGACTTGGCACACACACACAATCAGATATTTATATTTTGTAAAAGTGTATTTGTTTGCATAGGGTTTTTAGGTGAGTATCGTATGGCGGGATTTACATATTTCTCTTTACACTGTATCAGTTTCTTTTAAAAAAAATTACAGCACTTGTTGAAAATCATTCACAATTTACAAAAATCTATTCATGGTAAATACAGGTAGAAAACTGAAAACTATTTTTGTTGGTCTTCCCCTTATATGTGTACATATATATGTGTATATGTATCTCCACTCATGTATGAACACACACACACATAGTTCTATATCCTGCTTTTTTCACAAAGCATTTTATTATAAGTATTCATAAGTCATCCAGGTCATTTATTATCGTCTGAAACCATGATTTTGAATCGCTGTATGATATTCCATTTCACGGATGTACCTTTGTTTTTAATCATTGGTAAACATTTAGATTATTTCTAATTTTTCCTTGTATATACATTGTATATATTTATTTCTTTAGGTTAAAATCTCAGAGGTAGAATTATTTGGTGAGAGGGATGACTATTTTTAAGCTCTTGAGGAATTTTGTCAAATTTTCTTCCTAAGAAGTTGCACCAGTTGAAATTTTCATCAGTGGTGTGTGAGGAAGTTATTTCCCCCCATCTAGCAACACTGATCTTCCCAGTGTTCTTTTTGATGTTTTTTATTGTTTGATCCTTTATGATGTTTGTTGATTCGGTACATTATAAAAAGGTCTCTTACTGCTTTAATTTCTGCATCTTTAATTTATTACAATGTAGAATTTTTTCCAAATGTTTGTTGGTCATTTGTTTGGGAAGGTGAAGGAATTATGAGTTCAGACATCAGAATTTTTGTTCAACAAATGGCCACTCATTGCTTTAATTTCCCTACTCTTTATTATTTGTGTGGCCAAACACTTCATGAGTTCATTTACCATTGGGAGGATTGTTTATGTGCTTTGCCCATTTTTAAAACTTTTGTTTTTATTAAGCTAATGAAGTGTTGTAAAAAACTATTAACTTTTAGTATTACAGAGGCTTTTTTTAGCTTGTTCTAACTACAGACTTCCAAATGACTCTAACCCTTTTGAAATTTAGAAACCTGGGTTTGTTTGTTTTTTTTTTTAACAAAAGAAACAGTTTACTTTCAAAGACTGAAATTCTCAGCAAGGTTTTGCTCTCATGTCAGATACACGTAATTAGATTAGCATTACTTATATCAAATATCTTACAAGCAGAATCAAAGAAAGATGGCAGTTGTAGAGATAAGTTGGTTTCATTTTTTATAGTCTCATTTACCATCGTTAAGCTCTTTATTTTTGCAGACATTGTTGTGCAATCTTTTGTTTGCCTTTTAATGTTGCTTACAGCGCCCACCTGGGGCTTCCCAGGTGGCACTAGTGGTAAAGACCCCATCTGCCAATGCAGGAGCCATAAGAGGCACAAGTTGAATCCCTAGGTTGGGAAGATCCCCTGGAGGAGGGCATGGCAACCCACTCCAGTATTCTTGCCTGGAGAATCCCCATGGACAGAGGAGCCTGGAGGGGTACCGTCCATAGAGTTGCACAGAGTCGACACGACTGAAGTGACTTAGCACTCAAGCAACTTAGCATGCAAGCATGGGTAGTATTTTACCTAAAGACAAACAGATTATTACATATTTCATTCACCAGGTTATTTTGCAGCTGTCAGCTGGTTTGTTCTATATCTTGGATTTGAACAGCATTGCTGTAACAATATGTTTGTGAGGAAATGATTTTCAGGGAATAAAATATTTTAACTACAAAAGGGAAAGCACCAGAGTTTGAAGAGCCTCGCCCTGCCTATGGATACACATTTGTTTGTGCTGTTATTTTTGACACCAAAATTTCACTTTAGGAAACACCACCACTGTTAGAGACATCGGTTTTGCTGTCGTGGACTGTAGTGATAACCATTTAGTAATGGCTTTTCCATATCACATGGGGTGACTTTTCCTTCCCCATCTATTTTTTTTCCCCTCCCTATCTTTTAGAACAAAGGAAGTTTGCTTTTCATTCTCCTGATGCTTCATCTGGAACCAATTGTAATGGGATTACCAATCCATATATCAGAAGTCCTTACATAGATGGCTGCTCACCAATTAAAAATTGGTCTCCTATGAGACTGGAGATGTGCAGAGGAGGTGCCCAGTATCGGACTTCACTGATTCGAGTCCCTTGCACTCTTGAGGCTCGTAGTGAAGATGAAGAAGACCAGGCAGCTGTTCCTTCCACAGACGCCTCAGCCCCAGCCATGGGCATGGCTGGAGTGCACCTGCCGCAGTTGGGCGGTGACACGTCTCCGTGCGGCGCACACTTGGTGGTGACCGCCATGTCTATTACCCAGAGCCAGTCTGGAGCTTCTGAGAAAGAACTGGAACTGCTGCAGGATGTGGAGAGTGAGAAGAAGAATAACACTGTGGACATGGTCGATCCCATCGAGATGGCCGATGAGACCACCTGGATTAAGGAGCCAGTTCATAATGGGAATTTACCCGTGACAGATTCCGTGAGCGGGATTGCTTTCAGTATTGAAAACTCTCACATGTGCTTGTCACCTCTCGCAGAAAGCAGTGTCCTTCCCTGTGAAAGCAGTAACATTCAGGTAAGGTGTTTGAATGTTCTAGAGTCCTTTCCTTGCTTCCTTGGTATTCTCTAGCCTTTCCTTCATAAGATTATAGTAAGAAAGAAAATGGGTTTGGGACCTAGCCTTCCCGTGGTTAAGACTCCTGGCTTCCACTGTAGGTGGGGTGGGTTTGATCCCTGGCCAGCAGCTAAGATTGGACATGCCTGGGTCATGGCCAAAAAAAGAAAGAGAGAGAGAGAGAGAAATAGGCTAAATGTGAAACCTACAGCATTATATATTGTTTTCTTGAATCAGCACTAGATGATATCAAGAGGGTTGTTTTTTTTGGCCTGGTGATGCATATTTAATAATCATATTCACTGATAATTCTTTGGAGTAGGAAAAAAGAGCAGATAACTGCTGCTGCTGCTGCTAAGTTGCTTCAGTCATGTTCGACTCTGTGCGACCCCAGAGACGGCAGCCCACGAGGCTCCCCTGTCCCTGGGATTCTCCAGGCAAGAACACTGGAGTGGGTTGCCATTTCCTTCTCCCAGATAACTGCTAGAGTCTGGCAACTTCTCAGGGTTCACCTTTCTTTCCTGTGGAGCTAGTTCCAAAGGAATTCAGTTTGTGGTATAGCTTTGTATTCTAAAAATACAATAGTTTTGGTTTTTCTTTTATATGATTTAGGGAGAAGACATAGTTGAGAATAATTTTATGTATTTTTTTTTTGTACTTTTAAAAAACGTGATTTATAACCACCATTTTTCATTTAATCATACATTTCCAATTTTGTAGTATCAAATATCAGGAAGGCATGATTCATTTGACAAATACAGTTCACAGCTAGCAGCTTCCTTTCAGAAAGACATTTGTTTCATTAATTGCCATATTCTTTGAGTTGGGAGTTTTGAAAGAACTTTAAAATAGTCAGGCAATTCTACATCCAATTTCATAGTAACAATGTCTAACACTTACGTAGCTCTTAAAATATACCAGGCATTATTTCAAATACTTTACATGTGTTAACTTTGTTTAACCTTCTTAATAATCCAATGAAATAGATGTACCGTTGTCCCCATTTTACAGATGAGGAAACTGAGGGTCAGAGAGGATCAGTAAATTGCCTTTGTAGTTAGTAAGTGGTCAAGCCAGGATTCCAATCCTGGCAGTCTGGCTTTAGAGTCCACATTCTTTAAGTTAATACTGATCCATAGTAATAGTTAATACTTACACAGTCTTCCACTGTGCCAGACACTCTTCCAGCCTCTTTATACCAATCTATCTAATCCTCACAACTCTATAATGCTATAGTGCTGTCGGTTTTGACATGATAAAGTTTAAAACTCATGGAGGGATTTTTAAACGACTTCAAATTACCTATACTGCTTTGCTCATATTTTATGCCTATATTGTCTATCCTAACTTCTAGGATTGTTGCTCAGAAAAATACACTAGAATCACCTTTATATATTCCAACTTCTGAATTTGGTTCCTAAATAAAGAAGCACATCAGGTCAAACTTAGTCTTAAAAGTATCATTAACTTTTTTGCTCTCTTTTTTTCTTCCTTTCTTTCAGAACTCTTATAGAAGCACTAGAAAATACTTTCATAGACATACAAATTAATCATCCAGTCCAACCACCCATTGGGAGCCTATCTTACTGCTAAATTGCCATCCACTGTCTCCCTGAGTACGTGCAGGGATGTCCCAGCCTATCTTAGAGGACTGCTCTCCCCTTTACAAGTCTCCTTCCTTAGAAGCTAGAACATAGTTCTTTCTGTCTGTGGTATCTACCAGTCAGTTTCAGCTTTACCTTTTGGCCTTTATCTGATAGCAGGAAATTTTGTAGTTTAAAAACATTTTCATACATTCTTTACTTCCAACCAGAGGCAGCTCCTAATATTAAAAAACGGCCATGTTTCTCAGGGCCTTTTGACTTGTTTTGTTGTGACAGGTTGGCCTCCAGGCATGGAACACAGCTGTATTCCTGGAGTATCCCTTCATCCTGAGAATTTCCTCAACCTCTCCCATGTTCTGTGCCCTGTTCTTTTTCCAGGCTTGCTTCTCGCTTGACTGAAACACATTTTCCAGTAGCTTTCTGAGGAAAAGTCCGTTTTTCAAGATAACTGCACTTCTGCTGGATTTGTCTTTATTCTGTCACATTTGAGAATTTGGAAATAATTGCCCTTCAGACTTTGACAGCGTTGTTTGGTTGATTCTATTCTCAGTGTTGCTGGTGAAAGACCTGAAACCGTTTGAGTGCTTCACCTTTTTGCACTGGTCTCATTTTACCCCTTTCTGGAGTAAAGGGTCCTGAAATTGCAGTGATTCTTTGGTGTGGGTTCCTTTTCATCATTTGTACTGGGCACTCAGTTCCTTGTGATCTGTAAACGCTTGCCCTTCACTTCTTGGATCTTTTCTTGAATATTATCTTCGATTTTCACTCTTCTCTTCAGAAGTCCTTTTGATTCTCTAAACAAATCTTTTCACTGTTTTTTAACTCCCTTTTGTTCTAATTTTGGGGAAATTTGCTCAACTTTATATAATAACCCTTCTATTGAGTTTTTATTTCTGCATCTTTTAATTTCTAAGCTTTTTTTTTGTTATTGTTGCTTGTTTTGGCCTTGGCATTAATTCAGAAATCTGTAGCGTGGCTGGCAAAGCATTGCGTGGTCTGGCCTTGGCTTTACTCTCCAGCTTTGTTTTGTTTCCCTTCCTTCTCTGTTTCAGTCACATTGGCTTTCCAGAGTTTGAAATACCGTGTTGCCTCTCCTGAGGCCTGTGGGGAGTGGTGAGATGACCTGTGTCATCTGTTGGCACACAGTAGGCACTGACATTAGTAGAGGCTTAGATGGGAGCTGGCGGGGGCAAGGGAGGGGTCAGCCACCATGTCACCTTTTGGGCACCTGTGAATCCTTTCCTTCCTAGAGAGTGGGGCAGATGCCCTGTGTACCATCCTCCCTACATCACAAGGGTTTTGTTCAGATGAAAGGTGACTCCAAGGAGTGAACGTGCATCCATCCCTGAAAACTGGAGACATTTTTCTTATGATGATAGAATGGACTTTCTAGGCTATTCTGATGTTGGTGCTGGGGGCAAATGTAGTTTTCCCTTAGCTGATCATAGCTGGCGTGTCAGAGGGTTAAGTGCAAGATGACTGCCTTGTGGGTTGTTGTTAGGCGCTCAGCACTGTGCAGTTAAGTGCAGTGTGTGCAGTGAGTGGACAGAGGCAGGGGGGCCTCAGTCTCCTCATCTGTGCACTTAATAGGGTGTTGCAAGGAGAAAATGAGAATATTACACTGAGTACCATATGGGGCCTGGTGCTTTTTTAGGCCCTCACAAAATAAATATTTGTCCTATTTGTACCAAAATTGAAGTTTGCTAGAGTCCCTTTTTTTCTTTTGCTCTTTTGGGATGTAACAGTGTGTTGTAGAATGCTACAGTTTTAATTAAAATGAAAAGTTGAACTAACATCTAGAGCTATTATATATACATGGTATTATTATGAAGGTAAGATTTTTTATTTAAACAGTAGGTTAGAGTATAGGCCATCTTTAAAAAATGTGTGTTGTTTTGAATCCTCTTAAAAGTAGCATGCCTTTTAGGTAAATTTTATTTAGAGATGCAAGTGAACCTTTAGAGACAAGCTTAGTAAATAAATTGCAAGTTGATTGTAATTTTTATTTTCATCCACCGGGTGTGAGCACCGAGTAACAGAAAAGTATGTTCTTGGTGCCTTGTTCACTGATTTTAAAGAAAATTACAAGATGTATTTTATTAGAAGGAACTGTAGTAACTACTTTGAAGAACAGTTATGTAGAACTACCTTTTATGTTTATATATTGCTTTTAAAATTCAATATAATCAATATTAAATATTACTTGTAGTGTTCAGTTGTGAATGATATAAAGTGATTTAATGTTTTTAAATGGTCTTTATATTTACTTATATAAGCCATATCTTATATATATAACATTTTATATAAATATTCTAAAATAAATTTACTTAAACATAAGTTTCTGAAAATTTTGTGGTTAAGTGAATTAGTTTGCGGTGTTATCTGTGGTGGTTTTTCTCTCTCCTCATTCCTGGCAGATGGATAGTGGCTATAATACACAGAATTGTGGAAGCAATATTATGGATACAGTTGGAGCAGAAAGTTACTGCAAAGAAAGTGATGCACAAGCCTTGGAAGTCGAGAATAAATCTCGAGTGTTTAATACAAAGGTATGGAAAAAACATAGAGCAAGTTTGAAATGGTTGTAGTTTATAAGTATTTTACTAAATGTGACTATTGTTAGCCTGTTTCTTTTCCCCATTTTGCTTAAAACTCAACTATCATCCTTATGCCTCATCCTGTCTTCATTGAACAGCAGGAGAAAGTGCTTCAGACCACTCCTCTGCTATGAGGAAGCATAAGAGGTTGGGGTTGGCGGGGTCGGGGAGCTAATGCTACTTTGGAACTGGGGCTGAAATCAGTTCCTTTAAGCTACAGGGCAGCAGGAGGAGAGTGTGTCAAATAGGAGGGAGGCGGACCTTTTTGCCTAATATTGTCTCAAAGCTAAACATAAAGAGTTTTGATTATTAGAGAGGGAAATAGTACAATTGAGAAATTCCACATCAATTAAGAACAGGCAAAGGTAAGGACTCTTAAAACCCGAGCCTTCAGAGGTAAGATATATGTATCTAAAAAGCTGAGTATTTATACAAAAGTACACTGTTGACATGGACATTCACTGAACCTCCAGAGAGGACAGCTATGACTATATACAGGACACCCTCCGTATTATCTGCCAGTTCCACATCCACTAATGCAGCCAACCTCAGATCAAAAATATTCAAGGGAAGAAAACTCCAGAAAGTTCCAAAAGCAAAACGAATTTGCCATATGCCAACTACTTACATGGAACTTATATTGTATTTGCCACTATTTACATAGTATTTATACTGTATTAGGTATTATAAGTAGATTAGAGATGATTTAAAATATGAGAGGATGTTTATATGTAAATATCAGTGCTATGCCCTTTCATATAAGGAACTTGACTATCCAGATTGTGGTATCCTTGGGGGTCCTGGAACCAATTCCCTATCAATACTGGGGACAACTGTATTCATATCTGAAGAATTCCATTATAACTTTAGGCACTAATCAGGAGAATCTGATTTTTATATGCCAATTTAATACACTATTTTACCTTTCCTCCATTTTGTCATGAGGTGTGGGATACTAGTTGTCCATTTAAGAGCAAGCAAGCATTAAGATACAGGAAGTGCTTTTATGATACATAACATTGATTTGTAACAAAATATGTCTTCACTATCCCTCTAGAGTGCATAAGAAGATTTGCATCTAGGTTTTAAAGACAGTTCACATAATTGTTGTATCCTTTAATGGTCCTGTTTAAACTGAAAATAAGGTATTTCTTTTTTCACAGCAAGACCACTCAATGCAAAGGTGTTGGATGAAAACTTCAAACCTGCCTCAATGCAGCAGTCCTTAGGATACCTCTCTCAGAACCAAAGACTATCACTGGACAGCTCCTCATATTTTTTATGCTGGGATCAATAATGTGATCATGATTGGGGAAAAAACTGCTTCAACTAACATGCTGAGCTTTTTTCTTTCCCTCCTTAATGTGAAAATCAAGGGCTTAATTCAGTGACACAGAAACAACAGAAAAGCTCCTGGAACTTTCAACAAGTTACTTCAGTACAGGTTCATTTTATTATCAATAAATATTTTTATATTGACATTGAGTGATGTGTTTAATAAAAACTTGAGTGATAACTTTGCTTCAGTCCTACAGGGTCAATGAACTGCTTCTTAGTGAGCCTTACTGACAGTACTGATTTAGCGTTAGTCTGGGAAGATGTTGAACTGTGGAGGTGCTACGTTTTATTTTACATAAAAGTATGTGAATATACAGATGAATTCAAATTTGTAACCTTTGTGAAAGGAATAAATCTAATTAAGAAGGGAACTTACAAACTTTGTATTCAGTTTCAGACTAAATATTCTTTACCTTTGGAGAATGCATACCCAGATTTTACAAATCACCTCTTAAAAAATGTCTCATTTAAGGAATAATAATTCACATGTAGCCCTAGGAAATAAAGACATCCTCTCATCGTGTCACATCCTCCCTTCCTCCTGTGCACCTTGTAAACTTCCTGCCAGACTGCAAGGCTTATTTCTTGCTGTGTACCTGCCTTATCCTCCCCTCAGTACTCTAACCATTAAAGCCATCAGCCACCAGTTCCACTGCTAATTAGTGCTAGGAAGTCGAGTCCTCAGTCACAGGCTTTAACATGTGTGGCTCAGTCCTGTCCGACTCTTTGCAACCACATGGACTGTAGCCTGCCAGGCTCCCGTCAATGTGATTTCCCAGGCAAGAATACTGAAGGGCTGCCATTCCCTTCTCCAGGGGGTCATGGAAACTTAAAACAATCGTACATAAGAGGAATTCTAGAATCCCAGGAGTAGGACTTCCTTGGTTGTGCTTTTTTAATAGCACAAGGTGGGAAAAAATGTAGCTGTGATTATAACTTGAATTCAAGTCCCCCCTCTGTCACTTATTACCCGAAATAGGCCATAAACCTCTATCAACCTCTCACCTGTTTGTTACATGGGGATAATAGTCTTTATCCAACAGGGCCTTTTAAATGAAATATTTATGTTGCTTACCATAAGAAATGGCATTTGAAGCATCTTAGATTATCAAGGAAAAGGCTTCAAAGGCGAAAATAAGGTTTCTGGTCATTTTGAGCTACTCAATAGGGACTAGAGCCTGAATTAGGTCTTCCTTATAAGAGGCACAAGAGAAGAAATCTGGAAAGAGATATATGAGGTCAGTGTAGCCTTGTTTTAACCTGAAACATTTTTCCTCAATCACAGGGAGACCATGGCCCATGAGCAAAGAATCTTTAAATGGTTGGGAGAGGTGCCACGTGGAAATCAATTTTGTTAAACACATGAAAATTATGAAATTTAAATTTCCCTATGTGTAAATAAGGTTGGAAAGTAGCCATGCTCATCTGTTTACATAAACAGAAAGCAGTCCATGGCTGCTTTCTCTCTGAAAGAGCAGAAGGGTGGAGTGACACAAAGCACCTGGCTGGTGGAGGCTGATACGACTGGCCTTTGTGGACAAGGCTTGCTGACTGGCACTCTAGGCTTAGTTCACTCATGGCTTTTCCTGACTGAAACAAGTTCTGCCACACTATATGGATGTTTTCCTCAGTCCCAGGAAATGGGAACAATCATTTTATCAACTTATTGACCAGAGATCCATCTTTTGTTACCTGGAATGTTTCTATATTCACTTACATAACATATTGCTGGCCACAGGCGGTCATTTCTGCAGAAATCCCTGGGTCAGTAATGTCTTTACAATTACTGAGTGCCTGGATGACTGTACATCTTGTAATTGCTCCCACTTACTACACCTGCCGGTGTGTGTGCTAGTCCCACTCAATGCCCTCCAAGCTCCTTCAAGGCAGAGATCGTTTGCTTGACTGGTGACAAGCCTGCTACGCTGTCGGTACTTTGGAAATTTAATGAGCAAAGTAAAATGTTTTAGGGTATCTCTATCTTGCAGTAAGCCAGGCTTTCTTCCTGCAAACTTATCATATGCAAAAGTTTAGGTGATTTGCACCATCTTCTCGGCACTATCTCAAAATGTTTTTGAAAATACTGACTTTATCGTTAATAATCTTTGCGGTTGACAAAGCAGTTGTCACTGGCACACCAAACGCAACACTTCAGTCAACACCTCATACAACCCCTCTGTGTCCACATAATCTGATACAAATATATGCAATTTAAAAGCCATTAACTACTCCCTTTTTATAAGTTAACATGCTGTGACATTTAAAGTGCCATCTCTAAGCTTTCTTTGAACCCTAATGTGTTATTTTCAGGGACATATCTGAGCTGAAGGTCAAGGCTGATGATCACACTTACCTGGTATTTAAAAAAATAATTATTTTCCCAGTCGGATCAAAATATTCTACTTCATTCCTTCACCAATTTCCCAGTCACGTCTGTTTACGGAACACTAATAAAATGCAGGTTTTTAATAGCAAAGGAATACAATGTAAGTTGTGGCCATATGTGTACAAGTTGCTCAGTCATGTTCAACTCATTGTGACCCTTCCCCCACCACCCCCGCCCCACTGACTGTAGCCCACCAGGCTCCTCTGTCCAGGGGATTTTCCAGGCAAGAATACTGGCATGGGTTGCCATTTCCTCCTCCAGGGGATCTTCCCAACCCAGGGACTGAACCCACGTCTCTTGAGTCTCCTGCATTGGCAGGCAGATTCTTTGCTACTGTGCCACCTGGGACGCCCTAATATGAGGTAAATTAAAGATGGCAGAGGAAATTAAATGCTGAGGAAATTAAATGCTGAATACCCTGACAGCTCTGGACTTCATTGTCTTGAAATCTAAAAATTGCCATCCCATACAGTGACACCTTTCAAGACTTAGATTGTTCCTTGCTTCTAAAAATGTTGTATTTTCTCCATAGGAAAATCAGTTTTTTTCTGTCAATAGTAGATAATCAAATTATGCAAGACTCATCTCCTCTTCAGTGAGCAGGTGAGTGCTCCCTTTCAGTGATCTTCAGATTCCCTCAGTTGCTGTCCTGTCACTATATAAGTCATGGTTATTCAATTGAGTTTTTCTGCATAAATAGTTCTTTAATCCTGAAAGGAAGCAGTATGATGGGACAGACACAGTCAATGGTTCAATAAAAATGCAAATTTTAAAAAGTATTAAAATGTACTTAGAAGTAACAAACTCTCTCACACACTTCTTAGGTTTACAAGTGTTCTCTCAAGATTCTCTTCGTTTTAAAGGAAACCAATCCTTGAAGTTTTTTGTTGTTGACTGTAGCTATTTTTGAAGCTTCTTTTTCTTTCTCTCTGGTTCATTAATGTCCATGTTTGAAGTATCAGCAGAAACACTTATTCCTGGTATCTAAAGTAATGCAAAATGGGAAAAACAGGTGAGTAAAAGCATAACATGAAGAAACCTCAATCTAATCTTCCTCTTCTTCACTGACACTTTGAGGTTCAAAAAGATGGACGGATGGTGGGGGGAAGGGGAAACAGTAGTTTTCCACACAGTGTACGTATGTATGTATATCACACGCAAAGGAGTAGTGGTTCAGGATGTAGCAGGCAGACATGATCTCCACAGCCGCCGCCTGCCCTTTGGAAAGGGCGTTTAGCCGTGACGCTCAGCCTCTGCTGACAGCCACTGTCAGCATGAGAGGCCTCGGCGTGTGGGGCGGAACCACGGTTAAGATGCAGTGTCTTAGGGTGAATCACACTTTAAACTGCTTTTCAAAAGTGCACATTTCAAAACTGGTAAAAATGAAGAACTAGGTAGATCTCAGGATTCCATGTGTGGAACCAAGGAACTCAGAAGCAGCCCAAGATGCCTGGGTTCCCGCGGCCTACGGACATCAGTGAGAAAGTAGGATTTCCTCTGTAGATACCTGTCCTGCACACTACTTTGAAGATTCTATAACTAAACAGAAGTAACTCAGGACTGTACCACTGTCTTTCATAAAATATGTACTGTTTATTCCACCACAACACGAACAGTGTAGATCTGGTCTTACCTGTGGTTCTACCAGGGACATTCGGATTTTCTGATGCTGAAGATTGGATGAGTCTAACATGATTTTCACTTTAACTTTATCAAATACATGAAATACTGTATCTTCTATTTTAAGTGATGGTATCTAAACAAAACACATTTTACTATTTTTAATTGCTTTTTTCCACTTAAAGCTTGGTTCTTATTCTTTATAATTTATCTTCCAAATTAATTTAAAAGTTTAAGTTTAAAAATAACTTCAATATTTAATAAGCACCTAGGTGTTCAACATAACCAAAACCACTAACTGAACACCCTCACATACAAATGACCTATTTATGTGCAAACTTCTCCCTTTTACTCTGGTCCCAATATATTATTCATTAATTGCAGGATTCTCAACCCTTTAACTAGCAAATTGTTGGTCTTGTACAGAAGCACACAGGTAATTGGGCAGAATTTGTTTTGTACTTCTACTAAGGTCAGGGAAGTAGGGAGTGTGTCAAGTAAAACACACTGGGAACTGGATGATAAAATTCCCTTCTTGGAGCTATCAACAGCCATTTACTCCTTTACTTTAATCCATTTGTCCACCAGGAACAAAGCATAATTCAAGTTTTCCTTAGAAGGGAAAACTTTATAGAGTAGAAAGAAATTAATAACTTTTGTATATGAGAACATATACTGAGGTGAGAAATTGTGAGTAAAACGCTCATAGGCATAAAATTCTGTAGGGTACAAAAATAATTTTACCAGTTAGAGGTACCACTTGCAAGCTACTGAAGACAAAGTGTTCCCCCTCCCACTGAAAGAAAAACCCCAAAATAAAACCATCAGAAATACTGTACCTCATCATCATATATAAGCCGTGGCTTTGGTTTGTCCTTTTCTTCAAAAAATACTGTACCTTCTAAACCATACTTTGGGATTAATACCACAATAGCATTCTTCCTTACAAATAGAATATAAGCTTCTTCACTTACTATTCCTTTGCTTTTGAAAAATAACTGTAAAAGAGCAGACAACCTTATTAAGGATTACCTTTAAAGTATTTTGAAGTTAACAAAAAAAAATTCTGCAATCAAATGAAAAGTGAACAAAACTTCATTTCTGCTAATATTAGTGACAGAAGGCAAATACCTGAGTATGAAAAGCCACAGATGCACGCTGAGCGTACTGAGCCATTTTGTGCCGGAAATTGAGATTTTTACATAAATCTGCAAGCTTGTGTTTGTCAGTCAACTCTGGATAAGTACAGTCAGCTCCAATAGCCACAGCCAACAAGCGATGAACAATGATGTCTGCGTATCTAGACACATGAAAAAGTAAGAACCGTGCCATGTTAGCATTTAAATATCCTTTTACAATTTGAAATAAAGTATTTCCTATCTCTCATTTGTTAAGGAGAAAAAGTACCTTCGGATGGGTGAAGTAAAATGTGTGTATATTGGGGATGCTAAGCCATAGTGATGAAAATCATTATCCATTCCAGAGCAGAAGTACACAGCTTGCATCATACAGCGAGTTGCTAATATTCTTAACAGGGTGTTTAGATAAGGGAAAATAGGTGAATCTGCCCGGTCCAAAGAGTCAGCTAAAGCCTTGGCTGTATCAGTTTTAATTTCCAAATTCTGTGAATAAACAGAGAAAAGTGTTAGTCACTCAGTCGTGTCCAAGTCTTTGGGACCCCATGGACTGTAGCCTGCCAGGTTCCTCTGTCCATGGAATTCTCCAGCAAGAATAATGGAGTGGGTAGTCATTCCCTTCTCCACAGGATCTTTCTGACCCACAGATCAAACCTGGTCTGCATTGAAGGCAGATTCTTTACCATATGAGCCACCAGAGAAGCCCGAAGAATAGGGAAAAGGGATCAAATTAAACATTTAAAAATCATTACCAGCCATGTCTTCAAAATATAACTGATCAGGCTGAAAAAGTATGGTGTCTTTTAACCAGGTAATAAATGTTTATGCCTTTTAGCCTTACCTAGGAAAACTGAAAATAAATTGAGTAAAAGTCATAGTGGGTTTGTGTAATATCAAACCTTAAATTTTTCTGAATTTATTTGAAGGTACTGAAGTACCAACATTCTCAAGAAGTTTCAAGGGGGAAAGAATAGTGGGAGCAGTAGTGCTACCTCTCAAAGTCCAGCTGTACTCGCCTAATCTTTGTTGGGGTGGAAAAACATCAAAGCAGATCTGGTTCCGTTTCCACATGTTGGGATTTTCTCTACAGATCCTTTTCCTCCCTTCAATGTAGAAGTAAAGGCCAGAGGTACTGGTGAGTACAGCTCAACATGATGATACAGCGGTTAACTGCCGATTCTACTTTGCGAGATGAGGCAAAAATACATAAAGCTTCCTTCCTCTACGCAGGTCACAGAAAGAAACAGGACAATAAGAGAAAATTCTCCAATTTACAGGGTAAGCCTTGGAGGAGAAGAGAAGCTGATAATGTTCTGATGGATATAACAGGAGCCGGCCCACCATAAAGGTCTGAAAAATGAGAAACCAGGATCCTCCTGTTAGAATAATGCTCTGAGATCCAACACCCTTTCATCCCTCTCTTCTGGACAGGAAAGATGTGGCCTGAGCAAGTGATCCAAAGAAAACCAATGTAAGCCATAGTTACCCCAAAAGCAGGGGTAATCATGTCTATAAATAAAGTCTACTAACCAGAGGCAGGGGGTATAAAGGGCTGAGAAAATGGGTTCCCCTTTCTATGTTTTTTCTTTTTTTCCATGTTTGCAAAAATGGACTTCTTTCTTAGGGATGTGAAATAAAGAGGACTGAAGTGAGTTGAAGATAAAGAAGAAAAAAAACAACTAAGTTTTAAAAGGTCGGCAGTTCAGAGGAGACAGGAAGTAACACAGGCATGAAAAAATGTGTTAAAGCACAGAGATATGGAAAAGTTTAGTATGTTCAGGATATTATAAATAATGTAGTTTGGAACATTTGGCTTTAGTATAGGGCAAATGATTTCAATGTGTGAAGAGATGACCATACCCACGTTAGACGATTTCTTTAATGAAAAGAATTACTGGCACATTTTTGCATCAGGAAACAACAAAACTTTTATGGAAATGTGACTACAGATTATTCAGTGCAAACACTACATCACAACACGAATACAGATGATGTTTCTAGCTATGGAACCATACCTTGGATTTAGCTGCCTTAACAAGAATTTCATAATTTGATGGAGGAGGAGCAGGATGTTTTCGAAGCAGAGCATGTTCAGAAAATTCTTCATGAATTTTTTTTGCAACAGAGATATTGGCAAGTAACATAAATTCTTCCACCATGGAGTTTGTTTCTCTGCCAAATGAAAAGACATTAAATAAGGAAAAAGAATGAGACTTCTATATACTTCTATATAACTTCTATTCACAAGTTATCTTTTCTGTTGAGATAATGAAAATTCCTATGCAAACATTCATGTATGTATACACATGCGTATTTTTAAGAACTAAACATCCCTTTTGTTTCTCAGTTACTATGCTAACAATCTCTTACAATTTACCTACTGCATGAGTAAATCTTATGCTAAAGGGTATTTTACAAGCGGCTTTAAAAACAGAAGCTTTACATGTAAAATCTAAATCATAAGCATTTTCACCTCTTTACACTGAGTCTAAAGAGATTTTTATTTAATTCTGTATCTACAGAAATACAGTTTTCTAAGAATTAAAAGCTATTTAGGTCATATCAATATTGGCTTAAAAAAAATTGAAACTTTCACCAACAAATCCCCCAAATGAAAAGATATTTAAAATAGTTCTTTTGGGTGCTTATTATGTCCCAGGCATCGTGCTATAAGTGCTGTTTACATTGTGGTATATGTGCATGTATATACATACATATACATATATGTATACACATATGAATATAGGTATTAGGCCTATTTTGTAGATGAGAAAACTAAAGATGTGTAATATTAATCTCTCGCTAAAGGTCAGAATTACTAGTGTAACAGGATATGGGCCCATTATGACTTGACTTCAAAACTCAACCAATTTGATACTGTTTTTCATTAAACACAGTAAATGAATTATGTATACAAAATATTAGTAAATGATCTGCTGTTTCTTTTTAATAATTTTATTTATTTGTTTGGCTGCACTGGGTCTTCACTGCTGAGAGGCTTTCTCTAGCTGCAATGAGCAGGGGTCACTCTGTGTTGCGGTGAGCAAGCTTCTCATCGTAGTGTCTCCTCTTATTGCAGAGTATGGGCTCTCGAGTGAGGAGGCTTCAGCAGTCGTGGCCTGCAGGCTCTAAAGCACAGGCTCAGCAGTTGTGGAACATGGGCTTAGGTGCTCCAAGGCATGTGGAATCTTCTTCCCAGACCAGGGGTCAAACCCATGCCCCCAGAATTGGCAGGCAGATTCTTAACCACTAGATCACCAGGTAAGTCCCTGTGTTCTGTTTAATAGTGCTTTCTCCCAATTTACTGAACATGCATTATTAATGTCACTCATGTTTCCTTCTTTAACGTAACTTCTTGACAAGACTCCTGAAGTATATTAATTTTTTTTTTTTTATAATTAGGAAGACCTCCAAACATGTCTTTAAAACTATGGGGACAATCTCTTAGAATTGTGGCTTTTATTCTTGGTAAGAAGAAATGGGTGATGTTCTACTTTGGTAAAACAAGATTCAAGACTTTCCTCAAAAGAGCCCTTGGTAGTGGGTGTACACTGTTCCTACTAACATTAGACTTATTTGCATAGTTTACCCAAAGGTATTTTTAAGTTGTAGCTCTAAAGCTGTAAAGCACACACTGGTCCTAACTAACAAACTTGAGTATAATCCTGTTTTTAATTCTTGGTCATCTGCTAGAAAAGTGTAAATACATGCTTAATTTCAGAATCACCTTATATAACAGGTATGGAAAGAGGCCTAACTCTGACTTAATCAAAATCAGCCTTGCCTCAGGGATTGAACCCAAGTCTCCTGCATTGCAGGCAGATTCTTTACCGTTTGAGTCACCAGGGAAGCCCTTGCCTCCTAAACCTTAACATAAATCAATAAAACAATAACAAGGCTTAACCTCTGACTATTCTTCACACACCCTATGAGTGTGTACCACTACCAATTCTATTTTACTTACAAATAAATCAAGGTGTAAAGAGGTCAAATAATTTGTCTGGAGTCATTGGCAGAAATGGGATCCAAATTGAGGCCGTGTGACTTTAGATTCCAGGGTTTTGGCCCAGGTCTGTCCTATCACAGTATATTCTCTATTAAATACTTAGGAAATTAATGAGGGCAATCCTCTTTTACTTACCATAACTATTACTAGTCAAGTTCTAATACACCACACATTAAGACAAATGAAGCTGGCAAGTTTTCTTTTATAATACAAATAAGGTATTTGAGTTTTAGATGAGACTAGAAAGTAAAACCATATTTATTTTTCTCTACAGAAATCATAACTCCACTAAAATAGATATCTGGGGGTAGAAACGTTTTATTAATATATACACTAGATATTATATTAAAATAATAATCTTACCAACTACCCATCAAAAAAACTGCATACCTGAGTTCCTTGGTCTGCAGATCTATAGGATCATGAGTTTCACTGTCCATGTGGAATCGAACTTCTGGAGAAGAAAGAGTCAAAGCCCTAAATAAAATAAGGAGGTGAATCAGTTATGTGAGCAGTAACAGATATAACTCTGGAAGTGACTCTTAAAACAGAAATGATTAAAGCAAGTATGTGACAGTTTCTTTTTTGAAAGCTTTATAACCACCTGCTAACTTTTATGTTCCTTTATATTTTCACAGATGGCCCAATAGTTTACAGTTCTAAAATCAATTTTAAAAGGCAGGACAACATCAATACAACAAAATGAGTCCTTGTGTTTCTCAGGATAAAGAATGTCTTCTGTACCCAAAATGAGAGGGTTTGATAAGTTTCATAAAGAACGCAATCAGTTATATTTTATTTACTACAGGAAACAATGTATTAGGGTGAGGGATGGTGGAAAGAGGCAAAAGGGAAGCTGCCCTGGGCAAATGAGTAGCACCAAAAGATCCTCAGTTCAAAAGTATCTTCCACATACACTCAACCAGCCAATGAGGAGACTGATAAACCACAATTCACGTTACAGATACTGATGGCTATTAGTATCTGAGTACTAGGTGTCAGATAATATACCAGGCTCAGTGCTTTACATGCACAGCTCATTTAAAGATTTGGCAAGTTCTTCTTTGAAAAGTATATTCCCACAAGGCAAGCATAATGTGGTTTTACACCATGAACCTATCTGCATCTAGTCAGCTCCAAATCAACCAGAAACTAAGAATTTTATTGAGGCTGGGTAACTTCGGACAATCACAAAGAAGGGGAAAAGATGAGTTTGGGGCAAGTGGGATTCCAAGTCCTTTTTTCCCTGACTCACCTTTACTGCAAGAACTACAGAAGGAATACGAGAGGAAATCTGACAAATATGCCTTTCTTTCCATGACAAATAACTTGAGCAATACAACAAGGTTCTACACTACAATTAATGTGTTAATACAGCTTGACCTAAAGAGCAAGGTACACTAATCATATTTGATCATTATTTCTTCACAGAAAATTTAAAACATAACTCTTATGCTTTAAGACAGACATATGACAGATACAATTTAAGGCAAAACATATCCTTTAAGAAGGTGAAAGATAACCATTTTTTTAATTGATTGCTCTCTATATCCACCCTAAGACTGAGAAGACTCAATGATAGATTTTACCAGTAGATGAGTATCTACTTTCAAAACTAGAAGTACAGAGTGTTTTTCAAATTAAATAAATCTTTTCTGTCCTAATCACAATCTACATTATAGATACAAATCTACATCTCTTACTTTAAAACTGCCAAAATAGTTTCAATTGGTTTTATTCACTTTGCTTTTACAACAAACCTTCTTCTGATACCTGGCATACTGCAAACCTTCAATAAATGAATACAATGAAAAATGTGTTGTTTTGCATTACAAAAGAAATCTAATTATAGTCGTCTTATTTATGTCTTAATGACAAATTTGAGCAATAAAGTTTTCACTGGGTTTTACTGCATCCAAATTATCCTTTCAATTTCTTTTCAGATCAGTTTCAAGTTTAGTATTTAGGATCATAAGAAAATTCCCAGAAAACTGAAACATGAGTAGAGTTAGGTAGGGGTGGCTCAGCATAAATACCTAGAACACCACTGTCCAATGGAACGTCCTGCAGGGATGAAAATGGTCTCAATCCACCCTATCCAATATGGTAGCCACCAGCCTACTATGTGGCTCCTGAGCACTTGAAATATGGCTAGTGTGACTCAGGAACTGAATTTTTAATCTTCTTTAATTTTAGCTTTAATAGGCACATCTTATGAAAACAGCAGAGATCTAGAGTTTGCACTACCCAACAAAACCACTTTCAGTAACCACCTGTGACTCCACTCTGGATGGGCATGGGCATCCCGAGACCAACATATGAAAGGCTCAAGTTCTTGCTTTACTCTGATAGTTGATGATGTTTTTCAAGAATCAAATTTCTTCTGACTACTTCAACAGATTTGGGTACGTGGATATTCCTTAAAACTCCTTTGCAGTCAGGCAAATGCCATGAGATAACAGCTAAAAGATGTGAATCTGCCACTAGTGATCAGATCTTTGGTAAGACTGCTTCAATGTAACCCCGAATCATTTAAAAACTGAAGATGTTGGATTAAACATGCTCTAAAAATCTCTTCCAACTCTAAGTGCAAGGACTTCATTTGTCTTTATTGAAAGATCTGAGAAAAAACATTCAGTCCTGAAAATCATTTCTAGTTAAAATCAGGAACAAGCCATAGAAAAGTCTCAAGAAGATCTTCCCTTCCTACAATTTCTTCAAGATCTTTAATTCAGACATATCAAGGTCTTCAACGTAACAGAACTCCTGAACAAACATCAGTCCAGAATCAAGTTGATAATATTTAAAAAGGTACCTGGAAGAAATAGAATGTATCTACTTAAGAGTCCCTACTCAGCCTATTAAATAATTCATCATTGACCAAGATAAAAACTTCATAAAGAGTTCACAAGTTATCGTTAACAGCAGGACAGGAAAATTAAAATAAATCTTAATATTTTTGAAATGTACCCTTTTTCAATTCTTCCTTTTTTCAAAATTTTAGCTAGTTTATTTAGTCCACGGAGACTAGTAGTAATATTATCGTTCATAGCTGCTGAATCAATTCTCATCTGAGCTTCAGCATATGTAAGGGAAGC
This sequence comes from Bubalus kerabau, assembly GCF_029407905.1. Lineage (NCBI taxonomy): Eukaryota > Metazoa > Chordata > Mammalia > Artiodactyla > Bovidae > Bubalus > Bubalus kerabau. The sequence continues at coordinate 48,051,383 of NC_073635.1, forward strand.
CTAAAAAAAGAAACCATATATTAATACAAATGCTTATAAAATCTGGTTTACTTTTGAAAATTTATGTTTCCACTATAAAATATCCATGATTTCAGAAAACCTAAAATCAATAACAAAAGAGATTCCTAGTTATAATATTTATATTGCATACTGATGATTTCTGGTTCATTAACTCTTATCTGATGCATTACACAACATAAGCAAACTTACATTAAAACAAAATTAAATGGTAGAATTGTTAAATTCTCATTTCTTTCATTGTTCTTTTAATGCATAAATACTTAGGAAAAGTTAAAATAAGATAAAAGGAAGGTTATTCTTTGATAACGACTGTAAAGTGAAATCATTTCCAGATGACCAGTACTTCCTTACACACAGCAAATAATAAAACCGTAAGAATCCAGACATCATGTTTTATAGGAAATCTACTAAATACCCCAAATTAAGTATTTAATCTAAGAATTAGAAAATCATAGTAGAAAAGATTAATTTCCAGTACAATCCAAATAAACAAACAGCTTTCTGCTCTGCTCCTATATTTCCCTTCTCATGGAAAAATGCCATTTTTTTAGCCTTTTTTTTTTTTAATAGTTTTATGAGTAAAAATCAGGAATAGTAAAAAAGAGTTAGGTGATGCAGATCAGGATAGATTCTTGGGAGAACCAACTTATCTACTAGGAGCTAAGAGTTCCTTGTCTAAAAATTTTTTATGTTACATATTTACTAAGTTTTTTTCATATAAAATTTTGCTACACTAACCAACTTTGGGAGAATTATAAACTCACCTTATTTAAAAATACAAATCTAGGAAAATTTAAATCATTCACACATGACTCCTTGTCAGTTTCACATTAAGCTTTATTTCCAACCACTAGCTAATCAGAAAAGAATTATGTTAAAGGGAGAGAAAAAGAAGGTAAACTTAGAAAATAGATCACTGGAGAAAGAGGGTTTCGCAGACAGAGGAAGATTCAGAGCAAAATGAGAACATAAGGAAATTGGATGAAAGGTACAAAAGAAGAAAAGGAGTGAGAAATGTAATCTGGCTCCATTCTGTTTGAACATCAATTTCAGACTAGTTCTACTAGAATTCAACAGTGGCTCATATCACTTCATTGAAAAAATGTGAGGAGCAAGAAGATGGTTTACACACCATCTTTTAAAATACTAACCAGTTATAAATTGGGATAACTTCAAATACTGGAGTTCCTACATTAGGGCTAAAAGAATCTACTTAGTCACCTAAGTATACAGGCTTTCTAAGTTTCTGAAGACAGAAAAACTGCCACATAATCTCATTTCTAGATAACATCAAAAATTAAGCAGATAACTGAAAACAACAAGATTTAGTGGGAATACTGGGGAAAAACTTCTTATTAATACGCCTAACTTTTTCAAAACAATCTAGAACATTGTTAAAAGTAAAAAAGACGTGCAACATGAAATATTAAACATGAAACCAACCTTAGAATTAATGACACTTTTGGTAAACCTGGTTTTTAAGATTTCAGCATTGTGAGTCATTTCCCAAATACATGAAAATGCCAACCTATGGAGAAAAGTAAGAGTATTTGTTAAAGGGAATCAGTTAAAGTAGTAAATACTACGTTTTTATGAAGAAGCGTGCATAAATACCTGTCAACATTAGATCTCAGGGAACATAAGTTAGAGCTAAGCAACTCTGGAACCATGTCAATCCTCTGAAACACACAAAATAAGAGTAGCAGATTACTGAGCTATATCCATACATGTATTTGAGGTTCTATTCTCAAATAACATTGATGTTCTAAGCGGGGGTGGGGAAGCCCTCTGTAAATAGAATTGAGACAATGTGAAATTAAAAAACAAGTCTATTTCTAGAGAAGTAGCTACACACCATTTTTACAAGAGGGAAGCAATGGGCTTCCCTGATAGATCAGTCAGTAAAGAATCCGCCTGCAGTGCAGGAGACCCTGGTTCATTTCCTGGGTTGGGAAGATCCCTTGGAGAAGGGAAAGGCTACCCACTCCAGTATTCTGGCCTAGATAATTCCATGGACTGTATAGCCCATGGGGTTGCAAAGAGGCGGACACGACCGACTGACTTAAAAAAAAAAAAAGAAATGAAAGAAAACTGGATTTCATGTCAGTGGTAAGTTCTCTACACCACCCACCTAGCTGTGCCCTCAGTTTGAAATCTCTGCTCTGTACAAAATGTTTGTACTAGATAGCAGACACAAGCCCTAATAACTCTACAACGGGACCTTCCTCCAATGCTTCACACAAACTGCATGGTGTTTTCAACATCCTTAAAAAAGAGAAAAAATGAATTCTTATGGAAAAAAGGTACACAGAAGAACCCTGACAGTTAATTAAGTCTGACTTTCCCTTCTACTCTCACAAGTTTTCTCTGTAAGTTTCTGGGAGCACACTTAATGAAGAAGAAATAGTAATTGTGACAGAACAGACTCATGACTTAACTATACATAAAAAAATAGAAAATATATTAATTACTCAAAGACAAGTTGACACTTCACAACAACTCATATCAACTACATCTACTTGTTATTTGGCTAAGTAACAAAAAACACTGCAATATTTTCACTGATTTAAGGTCGCCTTATTCTATGTATGTCCTTTAGCTAATTCATATACTATTCCCCACTGTTTCGGAATCCAAAAGTGCCCATGATTATGACAAACTACAATTAACAAAGTGATTACTCATATTTCACTAAACGCTGAGGCTCTCCTTTCCTCAGGAAACACCTCAGATGACTTTATTAAGAATAAAACACACGACAGAGAAGATGTATCAAAATTCCACTTTAAATTTAACACGTTTACCTTTTCACAAAGATATACAGTTGTTCCCCTTCTAGCTGACTCTTGATCCAAAGCATTTCCTGGCCTAATAAAATGGCTAACATCAGCAATATGAACACCAACCTTAAAAAGATAAAAAGGATGTCAACATGCTTAACTGGGTAAATGTACTAAAGGAATTCTAATGAGAAGAAATTCAGCTAAAAGGAAAAGAAGACGCCAGTCACAGTTACCATTTCAGCTTTTTCATGCCCATGAGTCTCTGCAGGTACAACAGACTCTACCTGACATGAATAATTCACAAATTCTACAATGGGTCAAAAGAAAATTAATTCAAGACCAGAACTATTTTTGAATAGAATGCCATCATAATTACAAATACCTCCAAATTTCCATTTTCAAGTTCTCTACAATGGAGAGCATCATCTATATCAGTACATCCTGGGGGGTCCACGCTACAGACACACAGATGTCTCAGGTCTTCTCGGTTTTTCATGTCCTAAAAAATGCCATATTATTGAAAAATAAAAAACAATTTTGGTGGTACAGATGTAACACAGCTCTATAAAATCAACAATAATTATAATAAAAAGTAGCTTTATTTCTCAATGACAACAACACTTCATGATTTATAATTTGTGAACCCCCTGCCTTTGGAAAATGTGATATCAGCCAGTGTCTGTCCCCTAGAAAAGTCTGTCTTTTAGTAAAGTAAATGATTTTCGTGATAACCTAAGCATTCTGTAGCAATGCAAGGGAGGAGGGGGATAAGGTTTCTACATGGTTTTTAAAAGACACATACAGAAACCAAATAAAACTAGTAGCTCAGATACAGTAATTCATAAAGTCACTAGGAATTCTTTTCAACATACCTTCTCAGTGATGCTCCAGGGCATCTTTGGTAGAAAGCTAAGAACAGCCTGTGAAAAAGCCTGATGGGGAACATCATGCTCAAGTAACAAAACTTCTGTTTCAGTCTCTTTGTCTCCGACTTCACCTAAATTTTTCACGAAGTGTCCCTAAGACCAAAAGGTATTATAAGACCGGTGTACTTTACAGCTTTCTGTTTATTAACTTATATTTTATTATCACACTAAATGGTTGAACATTTTCCATTACCACTTTAGTATTTCTAAATTTTCTCCACAATTCTTAAAAATGACCATTAGGTAAATTAAAGCTAAAAATGACAAGACTTCTCAAGTGATTTATGGTGGAGACTTTCTGAGAGTTCAGTTCTCACAAAACAAGGTCTCTGTTTAGTTCCTATTATCTCTCAAGTTTAAAAGTTGCTTCAAATATCCTAGCTTCAAAATTTGTTTACTAGAATCTACTTAGGTCTCAAACACTAATTTTGTAGTCAATGTCACCAAAAATTACTTGTTAGGAAGTCTGAGTAAAATTAACCAAGTGATTTACATTGGAATTTCCTAGGATTAATTTTCAGATTGGATGCACTACTTAATACTCCTAAATTTCAGCATGCATTTTATATAAAGACAGATTCTATTTTCAGTAAAAGAAGCAACTTTATTCCTAAAGTTTTAGTTAAACAGTCTAACATAAAATTATTACTTCAAGCTTACATTTGGATATCTGGAATTTCTCGGCCAACCATCAACAGCAACAATAATTCTCCGTCCTTCTAATGCAGAGGCCTGTCTGGTTTCTATCCGAATTCTAGGGATTCTCTTATCAGCAGGAGTAAAGAGATGTCTTCTTGACTAGAGAACATTAGGAAAAAAGAATTTACACTCAAAAGGCTGGGGATGGGGGCAAGGTGAGGGCTCTAAATTCTGTTCAATGTACATCACTTTCCATCACATAGCAACATGCTCCTTACTCACCTCCTTAATATCAGACTTGGAAAGCATGCCACAATATGGTCTCCAGTTCCTTTTTATTATCCCAACAACTCTACCTGTAGGCTTTAACATTTTTTCATTTACAGCAGTCTTAAGCTGAGATGTAAAAATAAAAGTAAAAACCTTCAGTTATCTGTCCTGTAAGGGTAATGAAACAATTTCCCTTCAAAATCAGAATATAGATACTAATACTTTTTCAGGCAATAAATTATGACATAAAACTATGGAATTTTGATGCTTCAAGATTCTAGGCAAGAGCATGCCAAACAAAACCACAAAAATAATTCTATAATAAAGCACTACCAAAAAAAAATCAAAAAGAGAAAACTGAATAAATATGTGAGAACACAACTCTTTGGTTTTAATGTGAGGATTTACTGACACATATAGATGCACATGCTCATGCACAGGTCTGGTCATTAATAGGATTTTAGTAGTTTCCAGTAATGAGCAGAGTGGCACTGATTAAATCATTTTAAAAAAAGAGATGTATCTTTAAATGCCTGTCTTATTCAAAATATAAACCCAAATAAATAATAGTTCTTACTAGAAATACCAAAAGAACCCTATGGTATTTCACCTCTAATACTCTCCTATAGCCTGGACCTTGTAAAGATAATGTTATAGTAAGACTCCAAAGCAGCGATCATAATTCATATAAAGAGAAGAACTACTAATGTTCTGTGAATTCCAACTACTTGTATCATTCTTATAATTCTAAAATGGAAAAATACCTATCAGGTAGACTTTAGGTCATAAAAAACAACAGAAAGGATTCTCATCATAATAAATATGGTAACAGAGAAGGAATTATTAAACAGACCTATTTTTAAGGGCCTAGAAGTACATCTATTATGCTGAGGGGATTTTAAACATTGCATAAAAGCATTTTGGAAAAATTTAAATCTGTAAAAGAAAAAGAAAAGAAAATTTTATTTACTTAAACCTAATTCAGCTAGATCATATACCTGAATGTCAGGGTTCAAGTTTCATACTCAAGTTAAGTCTTTTTGTATTTTGTATTTCAACCTGTTTATTTGAGCAAAGTAAGACACTAATTTAAAAGACTAACTTAGAGGAAAAGAAATCAACTATGTATATGACATACATTAAACCTACAGAACTATAATTTTATTCCATAAATCTGAAAGCAATGAAACTTGTTTCACTGAACTGTCTCTAAAACTGTTTCATTTAATTTTCTCCAAAGCTAATACATTAACAAATTAATCAAAGCTACACAGACAAAAAATAAAACCTGTTTGGTTTCATACAATGCATTCTCTCTCCTCTTCCTTCTCTATATCATCTTCATTTTGACCTTCATCTTGTAAAACCACAGAAGATGGTGCTACCCACTGATGCTTGGGAAGAAGCTCCACAGCCACAATATCTTCATGAATAGCTCGGTTTAAATTTTTAAGTCCTTGTAAGAGTATCTGTGTGAATAGCAAAGAACACATGCCCAGATAATTTCAAAGGCAGTATAATAATGGGAAGGTTGCCCTAAAGAAGTTGAGATATAGTCTGATGTTTCTATGTTTCTATTTCCCTTCCTTTATATTTTCTCTTCCTTCATAGTGTCCCTTTCCTCTGCCCTCTAAATTTCTCAGTATCAAATAGAAAAAACAATGTCAGAAAATACAAGTTGTGTTCATGTGTTCCACGTAACTCTTACATTAATACCAGAATTTTTAATCTCTCTAAATCTCAGGGTCCTGATTGGTAAACAAAAGAATGCCTACTTTTATAGGCAGTATTGAAAATTAAATGAAATGCAGCATTCAATGCACTAAGACAAGTACTTGGCAAATAGCACCCCAAAATGACTGCTGTTTGCTTTAAAGTGTGGGAAGCCCTCTGGAGCAATTATACATTAGGTAAAATAGTATTTCCCATAATAGATCATAATGCAGAAAACAGATGCACCATAGCGGGGTTTGTTTTTGATTGATTATATTTGTATTCTCTTAAAAGGGGTTAATAGAAATTTCTTTTCCTCAATAAGCAGTTTCCTGAAAAAATGATTAATTCTATCATCTGTGACCTCTCACATAACTTACTTTAAACTCACAAACTAGGAGGATAAAGCAAATTTAAATTCTTGTACAAAAATCTGAAACACTTATGAAAGAAAAAAATGAACAAAAAATATTTTAGTGTGAAACGAATTCATGTACACACTTGCCTCTTTATTGTCTTCGTCATCGCTATGGACCCATACTGTAGCTTCTAAGTAATTTTCCCTGCTGGCTCGAAATGTCCCTTGAAGGTATGTGCCAGATTTGATGCCCTGTTGTAGCTTACTTAACGGAAGATGCTCTGAAAATATTGTTTTTCCACTTTCTATTTCATTCTGTGAAATAAGCAAACCAAGAGATATAGTTAGTATGTGAGTCTTTGGTATGCTCCATATACAACTATTATCACTATCAGGTATTATTTAAAACAACCATCCATGTTACAGTATATACAACTCATGAATTTCAAAGAACATAGCACAGTAAGAAAAAAAAATGCTTTTTATTCTTAAGACAACATACACAAACATTTCCATTTCATTACATTTTGGTATCAGCCACCGAAGAAAAAACTCTATGTACCCCTCCAACCCCATCAAGGCCTCCTCAAATAAAGGTGTGTAGCTATGTGATCAAATGAGCGGGCAGGAGTATATAAAGGGTAATAGGAAACCTCAAATGTATGAGAAGACTGTGGTTCCTGAAAGCACAAGAAAAGCTATTTTTAGATTATTTTAAACAGCTAAGGCAGTTAGACAGAGGTAGACTGGGACCTGCTGTAGATCCACCGCAATACCTGCTAGGATCCTCTGAGACCTTCAACATCCAACAACCTAACTGCCTGGCTCCTTTAGACTTCTACACTTCCTAAATTTCCCATCTTCTAAGGAGATCACTTTATACCTTCTCTTCTGCCTAACTCTCCAAGTTCCTTGTCTTCCTTTCTCACTTTCAGATAAGGGACCTCCACCTCCACAATGAGAACTGGAAGCAATCAGTCGAGACTCACTTATCTCTCCATGCTGAATCTGCTCACCTAGAAGCATCTATCCACCACTTCCTCTCCTCTACTCAAGAACTTTGTTCTTCTCTCTCTGGAATCAAATTCTCCCCTGTACTATAACATCCTCACCATCATATAGACATGACCTATTAAAAATAAATATGGATCTATTAAACCTACCATGAACATGACCTATCAAACAGATTAATGATATGGCCTATTAAAATAATTAACTAATTAACTAATTGTACCCTCACAGCCCCATCTATCACCAAATCCTAAAATCAACAAAATATTTATATCAATGAAATACACACAACATCTGACTTCTCACTACCTTAACTTCTGCTACCATGATCCAATTTTCTGTCTTGTCTCCCAGGGATACTAAAATATCCATCTAAGTGGAGGCCCCTGCTTCTGACCTATTCTCCTTGGAACAGGGAAATAGGTATATTATTCTGCTCAATAGCTGTCCAGTGCTCAAGGATTAAAATCCAATTTTTCTCCATGACTTACTACATCCTTACACGATCTGGTCCCTGCTTACATTTCTGACTTCATTCCTAACATTTTTCTCCCTTGCTCACATCATCCCATCCACACTTTTAAGGATTTCTCGATCTTGCCAACTTATTCTAACCTCAGAGCCTTTTAACTTGCTATTCCTTCCACATGAAATGCTCTTCCCCTAGTCATTAACTCCTTTAACATACAACATAGCTAAAATGTCTCTGTCTCAAAGGAATTTGCTTTAACATCCTTCCCATCTCAACTTAGATACAATTTTATCAGGAAGCCTTGACATTCCAAATCTGGGTTAGATGCCTTGGCTAAGTATGGTTAGCTCTCCTATCATGCTTGTTCTGAAAACACAAATGTGTTCCAATGAAAACTACCAGGTGAGAGCAGAAAACTGCATCCAGCTGAACCAAGCTGAATCCACAAACATCCACACACACACACACACACACACACACATGCCTCAAACACCTACTGGTTACTTCAGATCACCATGTTTTATCAGCCACACCACCTACATTTGGCGTAACAACTTTCTGTTCAAATCGAGACAACCCTCCTTCCACTGCGTCATGAAGTTTTCTGCATGTGTCCCTAATCACATTTTCCCTTAAGCTCTGTGAAAGTGGAAGTGAAAATGAAGTCACTCAGTCGTGTCCGACTCTTTGCAAACCCATGGACTGTAGCCCACCAGGCTCCTCAGTCCATGGGATTTTCCAGGCAAGAGTACTGGAGTGGGTTGCTATTTCCTTCTCCAGGGGATCTTCCCGACCCAGGGATCGAACCTGGGTCTCCTGCTTACAGGCAGATGCTTTATCGTCTGAGCCACCAGGGAAGCCCAAGCTCTCTGTAGTTTTCATTATATAAAATTTTACATGGCACAGTGACTTTGGGGAATGCACACACATACTATAATAGAACTGACTGCAGTTTCACTATATTCTACATTTACTCTACTCTATCATAGTACATAGTCAAACACTGTGAATTATCAATGTTGGATTACTTCCTGTTTCTTCATTTAGACCTATCCACTTCCTTTAGTGCTATCCAAATCAACTCTGTGATAAAGGAAGTGTTCTTGTGATCTCCAATATGGTAGTCAGTAGACACAAAGGGCTCTTGAACACTTGAAAGGTGAACACAACTGGGAAACTGAATTGTAAACTGAATTAAATTTAAACAGCTGCATGCAACTAGTGCATATATATTAGATAGGATAATCCTATTACCTGTATTCTAAAAATAAAGTCCAGCTTTTGTTTCTTCACTTCTATTTAGTTTTATGAAGTAGCTGGTTGAAAACAGGCAGAGAAAAAAACGCTGTAAAGCTTGGATGCACATATAATATACTATTATATAAAACCTAATAGTATCTACCATTTACATTTACCATAATTATGTGCCAGGCACTGAGATAAGAATTTTATTAACACTACTATTACCTGAGCAAACTCTGGGAGATAGTGAAGGACAGAGGAGCCTAAGGTGCTATAGTCCATGGAGTCGCAAAGAGTTGGACACGACTTAGTGACTGAACATTATCACCATCTGACCCTAACAATGCTATGACATCGTTATTGCCAAACACACTTCACATTCAAAGAAACAAGGTTAAGGATTCCCTCTCGCACTCCAGTGTTCTTGCCTGGAGAATCCTAGGGATGGGGGAGCTTGGTGGGCTGCCGTCTATGGGGTCACACAGAGTCGGACACGACTGAAGTGACTTAGCAGCAGCAGCAGCAGCTCACATCCACTACTGCAGTGACCCTCTACTCCTGCCTCTGCCTCTAATCCTGCTGAGATACAATGTATCATCTTATAAATAGAGATTAGAGTGGTTTTCCAAATAAGTAACATTTCTGATTATTCTCCATTCCTCCTAGCCACACTCTCATCAACCTTTCATGTTTTCAGCCTAAGAGTATAAGATAGGGAGCCCAGAATCCTATGTGCTAACTTCTCTTAGTAGCAGCCCTTTAGGGAGACTTTTATATGATCGTTTAAAAATTACTAACAGAATAAATTCCTGAGTCCTCACTATCTGGCCCCTTCCCTTCCTGTCCTACTTCTCATGAGCCCTCCCTCCTCCTATGAAATTAACACTACAGCTGGATACTCTCTCTCTAGTGCCCACCACTTGTTTGTTTGTCAAATACCTACTCCTTATCACAAGCCAGCCATGAATTCCTTCACTGATTAATCACACAAATAGTGCCACCTTGTGCCAGGCCCTACTTGGGCTGCTGAGGATATATCAGTGAACTCTGGTATTGTAGAAGTCAAGACTTTAGGGATGGCATTTTGATCAAAAGCCTAATGCAGCCATTCGTGTTGTTTATCACCCAACTCCTATTTCAATTCCAGCTTGCCCACTGATATTCCAATTTCTAAATCTGGTAATTACAAGCTTAACATCCCAAAGTGGCTATGCTAATCTTTCACTTCTCAAAAACAAAACAAAGCAAACTCAAACATACCCCTTCTTCAGACAAGCAAGCAAGACGATCTATGAGTTCAGGATTAGCAGTTAGGCTTTTTATGTATTCTTCACCTGAAAAATAAGTTTTTTGTTCTTGATAAATTTAAATGTGCTTTTTATCCCCCCTTAGATTCAGAAGAACATGGTTTATCTTATTTGTGACAGTACACATGTCAATTTTTTTGGTGGGCGAGGGACCCTCTCTGTTGAGGTAGTCAAGCCCAAGAGGCAGTGCATCAAGTGTGTCTATGAACTTTTATTACTAAGCCCATTCCAGATGTTGACAGGGAAATTAACAGCCACTGGTGGCACAACTCGCTTAGCTTAGCAATGTTGAAAAATTAAAAAAAAATACAAAAATATCACATTAAGCTATATATGACCATGAACATACCAAACAGTCAGAAACAGTCAAATGAACATCTGACCATGGGCCTGATGATAATTTTTGCATGCATTTGCAAACATGAACTAACAGTCTGGTTACATGGAGACTTACAAGTGAACGCTGGTATCCCTTCTTCTATGGCTTTCTCTTTGTTTTTCCTGTCATTGGTTATGAAGATAACTTGCAGCCGATTCTCTGCTGACATATTCTTCAAATGTTCATTGTACCATTTTGCAGCTACTCGGATGGCTCTATCATTCCTGTCATTAGAATTTTCTCCCTGTAATTGTTCTACGTAAGTTTCTCTAAGTGTAATGAAAAGGGGAAAAGAGAAAGATAAGAAATGGAAATCAACAGAATCAAGCACACGTAAAAAGTCTTTGGACATAAATGCTTAATGATCACTGAACTTAAAAGTCAATAGTACATCTTTTCCCCTGAATGTATTCACATTTATACCTCACAGAAGAAATAAGATCCTTCTAGTGATGTTTTTAAGACAACAATTTGCTTCGAAAGAAGAAAATCATATTATTAATGGAATAATAAAAGGTCTAAAATAAATTCATCTCACTAAAAGAAAAACTCAAGATCAGAATTTATACTATAGGTTGGGACATTAAAGAAAAGTAATAGTTTGTTGAAAAAAAAACTATACTAATATTTTACAGGTCTGATAATGAGATTTCATTCAAACTGTAGATTAACAGAAATTCCTAAAAGCTACCAATTGTATGATTAGATGACTTGTGATCATATGATTAATGCAGTTATTAAATACATGATGCCTGTAAATTATCTATGATAAACTCACAATACATGACAAGGGCCATCAAGAGAATGAAAGACAAGACCCAGATATGACTGCATATTCCTTCTAAGTCTACCAACTCTGAGCTATCAAATGTCAGTATACTTATTTCTTTAAATCTGTCTTCAAAGCCAAATTTAAGAACAATTACAAAATTCAGCACAATAACTTCTACCTACTTCTTAAAGGTTAAAGATTCAATTTTAGAGTTTTATACTTAATATAAATAAACCTGCTTTAATATAAACACACCTGTTAATGCTTTTAGAATTATTAAAGACACGGTCATAAATTTCTGAATTGGTTTTAGCATGCCTGAGTGTCCTAATTCTTCCTGTCAACCCCAGTACTGCTAAGCTCTATTCACTACACTTAAGCCAACAAAAGTGTTAACTCTGGATTAAAAATCTGATGGTCATGCTCCACAGAAACTAGGTCTCTGAGTGCTGAAAACCAGTGAGTTCCTGTTTTTGGATTTTGAGGAGGAGACAGAAATAATAAGTCTTCAAGTGCTTAACTGATATTCTTTACATAAATAATATTTAAGTGTGGGATATAAGAATAAGGAAGAGAAATTTGAGATATTAAATATTTTTAAAGTTGTATATGCCCATGGGATTTCATTATCCAATCCACTGTCTAACCCAGCAGTTCTCAATATCTGGGGTGATATTGCCCCTGATATCCTCCCCCCTGGAGGACATTTCACAACATCTGAAGACATTATGGGTTGTTACAGCTCAGGGGATTTGGTGGGGTGGGGGGGGGTGGGGGGGGGAGCTTTGCTACTGACATCTAGAGAGTATAGGCCAGGAATGCAGCTAATCACCCTGCGGTGCTTCACACAGCCTTTCCATAACAAGAATTACCCAGTCCAATATGTCAATGTTGAGAAATCCTGATTAATAAAGGTAAACTTGATTCGTTATAAATTATTTATGTAATACAAGAAATGCACGCTCAGTCCGTCAGTCATGTCTGACTCTTTGCAACCCCATGGACTAGCCTGCCAGGTTCCTCTGTTCATGGGATTTTTCAGGCAAAATACTGGAGCAGGTTGTCATTTCCTCCTCCAAGGGATCTTCCCAACCCATGGATGGAACTCACATCTCCTGCATTGGCAGGTGGATTCTTGACCACTGAGCCACCCAGGAAGCCCAATGTAATAAATAGACAATACCATATTTTCTAAGATCACACATTAAGTTGAAACAAACATCTTAAATCTGAAATGAATTATATTTCTTAACCTTACTGTCTTCAATGTGATCAGTTATAAGGTGTTAGTGTAACTTTTAAGAGCACATTAAGAATATACCTGCTTTGTATTTTTAAAGCTCTCCTTCACAAACTCCTATATTTAATTAACTTATGTTGGTTATTCATATAATATGGTATATCAGAAACCTAGGCAAATCTCATCTTCCAAAATCTTACTGCTCAACTCATGCTAAAACCAATTCAAAATGAAAACATTTTGGAAATTAAAGGACCTACCACATTCTAGGAACCAGGAGACTTTGGTTCTGGCTTTGACCCAATCAATGCTTATGTGACCTTAGCAAGGTCTGTAAACTGTGTAAGAATCAAACATTACTCCCAGAAGTATGAAACTTAACAGTGTATCTTCCAACAATGTCACAGATGACAGCCAGGAACTTTCATCCCCCAATTGAGCTACTTCTAGTTTCTTGATAACTGAGGTAATTTTCCCCCTACCTATGGTGCTCATTAGTAAATGTGTAGAAATGCTTCTCCTGGTTATTAGTCATATCTCGGATTCGTTTGTATACCGGAGCACTCCTATTTCTCACTTCTTGGAGAACTGTCTGTAGCACGATGACATTCCTGATGGCAGGGTCCTCAAGGACATCAATCTTTTAAGTAAATAAAAAAAGTTATTTTTTCCCATGTTCATTCATAAATTGCTTCTGTTGAACCTAAAACTCTGCCGGTTTTTTTTTTTTTTTTTTTTTTTCCAATACTACCTGTACATTAAACTAAGGAGCTATTTTGCAACAGAAAACCCTTCAGGTCGATTAAAGAAGAACACGTGTAAACAAACTAGTTACAAAACTTTGTAGAATTAATCATTAATAAAGAAATACGTTGGCCCACATGGTTTTCGCTCGTAGGCACTTACAAGCTGCCTGAGGGTCGCAGGCAGGAGGCCACAGAAGCCCAGGTCCCCGGCCTCCAGACATTAAAATCTAAGGCAGAAGAGACAGCAGGAGTTAGAAAGTTGACGTATCTAAAATTCTTATAACTCCAAGAACTCAAAAAAGTAAAGATTGAAAAAACAAAACAAAACAGTACAAGGAAAAAGAACGTCGGCCTGGGGGCAGGAGGCATGGGTCCCGGTGGGGTTGCCTCTCCCTGAGTACGTAATGCTGCCCAAGACGCTCCTCCTAGGGTCTCAGTGTTCCTGTCTCCCTCTCTCCTGGTGGGACAGCGGTGCTGCGGCTCCGCCCGCCTACCGGCGCACCTGGTGGAGCAGCACGTTGGTGTCCGGCAGCAAGTAGTGTGGCTGCGGGCAGAGGCTGCTGGCCCGGTCCAGGGGTTGCAGCTCGAGGACAGGTCCCTCGTGCGCTCCGTCGCACGCCGCGCACCCCGACGCACCGCAACCTATGTCATCCCGCAGGTAGTGCTCGCGCACAATCTTCATCACGCCACCCGCCCGCGTCTTTTTCAAGAAAGTCTTGGACTTGAGCATCTCGCCTCCCTGCTCGGAATCCCGACCCGCTTTAGTGCTCTTCCGGCGGAAAGTGTCACGCTCGGAGCCCTGTTGCACAACCACACTTTAACCAGAAGTTCGCTCCTTCCTCCTCCAGGATATTAGTGATCCCCTCTCGTGGAAAAACTTCGAGACTGTCGTTGGCTGGCCTTCTAAGGGCTGTGAGGATTGGGCGAAAGCGGGCAGATGGGCGGAGCCCAGAGCCATTTCCGTCCACGAAATGGGCGAGGCCACCTCTGGACTCCAGCTCCCAGCATTCATTGCTTCCAGCGCCTGGGTGGACCCTGGAGCGCTGAGTTCCGGCAGCGTGGGCTTCAGCCCGGAATCTGTTTCCTCTGTCCTCCCGGCGCGGAAATGGTTGTCTTGGTTACCGGTGCTAACCGTCTCCCACCTGTGATTCCTTCTTGAGGGGCTGCAACCCGAGCTGCCCTCTGGAGACACTTCAGCTCCTCTAGAGGCAACTGCTCGAGTCTTCAACGTGGAGTAATTGAAGCTTTCCAGATAGCTCGAGGCTACTCCGTTTTCGCATTGGTGTAGGAATCCTCTGATGCTGCCAAATTCGGGTTTTATCCTTCACGCAACACGTGTGGGCAGTGCCAGTCCCTCACCCTTTGTAATCCAGGTGATGTTACCTGTCTTTGATTCGCCTTTCCTTACCTACCCCTGTACCTTTAAAAATGAGGGAAGCCGATCCATCCAGAGTTCTCAGGATTCTCCTATACACATTTTTCCTAATCCTTAAGTTAAAAAAAAAAACAACAAACAAAAAAAACCCACAAAAAACTAGTATCTTCAGTACAATAAGTAATTTATTATATTATGCAGAATTAAAAGAAGGTAGTTGCTGAAATTTGTGTGAAAGGGTTGAGTTTTAGACTGAGGAATTTTTCTGTTACCATCTTGTTTAATTTTGCTATTTGCAAGTCTATAAAAATGTGTTTTATCTCAGCTTCCCGTTTTCAAAAAACTTCAGTGATGCAGCATTACCTGTAGAATAAATTTAGAACATACTGAAATATTCAAGGACTTCCACAGTCTTGATTATGCATAAAAGACTACCCTTCTGTGTATTTCTGTGTGTGGGTGGGGGGGAGGTGAGGAGTCACTGCTCACTTTCACATAGGCTTGGCCCAGCCTGACTACCATTATCTCCTGAGGTTGTTTTACAGTTTCATCACCTTTATAGCTTCATACCTGAATGCTTTTCATTTTTTATTACTCCTCTCCAAATCCTTCAAGATTCTAAATCCTCCCTCTGTATAACCTTTCCCTGACCAGCTCAGAAGTAACTTCTTTATCTTATAACATGTGTTACTTTAATGAGTAGCATTCTTGGATACTAGCGATTTAAGTCTTTATTGTTTATCTCTTTATAGCGATTTAAGTCTCTATTATCTCTTTATTTACACCCAAATAAGGACCTGCCCCTAGGAACTGAGTTTTTACTTATCAAAAGTGTGGATTCATAATAGGATTTAATGAGTTTGATTTAATATGTTTGATTTGAGCAGTAATTTACCAATCTGTCTTAGATTTGGGGGTCCTCCCATTTGCCTAATAATTTCTTAGGGAATCCTTAGTATATCTTTGATAAACTTTCTGCTTTCCACAAAGAATGTTTGAATATATTTAAATCAATATTTTTTTAATCTACAGGAAATTGAAATAGAATTGGAAACGATAAGTGACCTGTAATAATTTAAAATGTCTCGAAAAGTTAGCAAGGCATCAAAAAAAATGAACATCTCTAGCTCCCTGGAATCTGAAGATATTAGTTTAGAAACAACAATTCCTACAGACGATATTTCCTCATCAGAAGAGCAGGATGGCAAAATCAAAATCACCAGGCAGCTAATTGAACGGAAAGAACTGCTTCATAATATTCAGTTACTGAAAATAGAGCTATCACAGAAAAATATGATGATCGATAATTTGAAGGTTGATTATCTTACAAAGGTAAGATCATATGTAACTTTTGTTATCTGTGTGCTTTGTTGTCTTCAAACTGCAGATAAATAAGAATTAAACTTATGAATGTATAATCTGAACTTGATACTTTTAACATTTTGAGAAAATAATTATTGGTGTTTTTTTTCTAGCCAAGTTGTTTTTCTGCTTCACTGAGAATTAGCTCTGATATGACTAGCTGGGTAGGAAGAATCAAGATTATTATTACATTATTGAATCTGTTTAATCCTCTACCATGGAGATTTGATTTCTTTTATACCCTGCTATTTGATAGTTCCTGTGTCGTAGTACCAAGTATAACAAATTCAGTTACCATAGCTTTAATAAGTTATCTACCAAATAAGAAGGAATGCCTCAGTCCTTGTTTTTCTGCCTTTTGTGGTGTTTTTAATAGAGTATTTTATGTAAGACCTGGTAAAGTTGTCATTTGTGATAAAAAAAATTTACAGTGATTTTAGAAAGATAGGAGACACTTCTTAAGTCTTACTACTCTGTCTTCTGAGAAAGTCTTTTCTTTCTGCAAAGAAGAGATACGGAAGATGGTAAACCCTCCATCTTTGCTCTTGACTTCCAGCTCTACCTATCTCCTCCCCTCCTATTTGGTTTCAGTTATGCCTTACCTTTTCTCTGTTAAGTCAGTCTTGGGTAGTTCTTGTATAGGGATCATGCTCCTAGAAAAATTTCTTGACCACACCTCTCTAGGAAAATGAAATGTCCTAAACCCCAAGGTCTTGATGATGTAAAGAAATCGTTTAGGTACATTTTTAAAAAACATTAATAGTTAATGTTTATTGAGTGCCTATTCTGTGCCAGACTCTGCTCTGTGAGCTTTTCATGTGTTATCTCATTTGAGCCATACAACTGTTTGAGGTACAGGTGCTTTTAGAGCATCTTCTCTGACCCATCAAATTAAATGAACCAATAGAATAAGTTAGATGGATATTTTGTGAACTACACAGTAAGTATTAGTTATTGTTGTGGTTATTGACTAAAATAATATTCTCATTGTTTTCACCCTGTTTATTTTCTGTGCCTTTTATACATGTTCATAGGATTACTTGCCTTGTTTGTTGGGTATTTGTCTCTGTTAACAGAGTGTAAGGTTCCTGAGCACAGGAACAGGGGACATCTTTGTAGTCCCTGTTAGCTTCAATGCTTAGAACTGTCTCTGGCACCTAGCATATGCTTGGCTGTTTCTTATATGAGTAAATGGACCCCATTTGCTCTTGAAAAAATGGAACCACAACTGGTTAGTAGCTTACCAAAGCCATTCACATAGAAGTGGTGGAGCCAGGTGGGGTTAACACCAAAAAGGCTAAAGCCTGTATTCCATCCAAGTGAGTCTCCTAAGACTTCCTTTTAGGTTCTCTGTGGTGTCACCTACCAAGACTAGGTCACTTGATATTTTATCAATGTATCCAGTGGTTTCCCATTTCTTTTCCTTGAGTCATATTTTACTCCTTAAATGGATTCCCATGGTGATACTGGCTTGCGTATCTCTACCCTTAAGATCTCCTTCACTGGACTCATTGAAGAACGCCGAGGTAGGTCCCCATTCTTTGACCCAGACAGTCAACAAATCATCTGTTTTTTAAAATACTTATTTATTTTTTGGTTGTGCTGGGTGTCTCTTGCTGTGTACTAGTGGGGGGCCACTCTCTAGTTGTGGTGCGAGGACTTCTCACCGTGGTGGCTTCTCTTGTAGCAGAGCACGAACTTTGCGGTGCGTAGGCTTCAGTAGTTGTGGCCAGGGGGCTGGCTCACTAATTGTGGCACATGAGCTCAGTTGCCCCATTGCATGTGGGATCTTCATAGACCAGGGATCGAACTGGTGTCCTTTGCTTAACAAAAAGGATTCTTAACTACTGGACTACCAGGGAAGCAAGCCCTAAGTATTCTATTAAATGCCAACTGTATACCACATTCAAAATTACATTTTGTTTGGCTACTTTTTAAATTGCTCGTTTTCAACTTGCCTTGTGCTCAGTTGTCAATGGTTTCTCTTTTTAAAGTGTAATGTTTACGTTTAGTTCAGTTCGTCGCTCAGTCATGTCCGACTCTTTGCGACCCCATGAATCACAGCACACGAGGCCTCCCTGTCCATCACCAACTCCCGGAGTTCACTGAGACTCATGTCCATCGAGTCAGTGATGCCATCCAGCCATCTCATCCTCTGTCGTCCCCTTCTCCTCCTGCCCCCAATCGCTCCCAGCATCAGAGTCTTTTCCAATGAGTCATCTCTTCGCATGAGGTGGCCAAAGTACTGGAGTTTCAGCTTTAGCATCATTCCTTTCAAGGAAATCCCAGGGCTGATCTCCTTCAGAATGGACTGGTTGGATCTCCTTGCAGTCCAAGGGACTCTCAAGAGTCTTCTCCAACACCACAGTTCAAAAGCATCAATTCTTCAGCGCTCAGCTTTCTTCACAGTCCAACTCTCGCATCCATACATGACCACAGGAAAAACCATAGCCCTGACTAGACGAACCTCTGTTGGCAAAGTAATGTCTCTGCTTTTGAATATGCTGTCTAGGTTGGTCATGACTTTCCTTCCAAGGAGTAAGCGTCTTTTAATTTCATGACTGCAGTCACCATCTGTAGTGATTTTGGAGCCCAGAAAACTAAAGTCTGACACTGTTTCCACTGTTTCCCCATCTATTTCCCATGAAGTGATGGGACCAGATGCCATGATCTTCGTTTTCTGAATGTTGAGCTTTAAGCCAACTTTTTCACTCTCCACTTTCACTTTCATCAAGAGGCTTTTGAGTTCCTCTTCACTTTCTGCCATAAGGGTGGTGTCATCTGCATATCTGAGGTTATTGATATTTCTCCGGGCAATCTTGATTCCAGCTTGTGTTTCTTACAGCCCAGCGTTTCTCATGATGTACTCTGCATATAAGTTAAATAAGCAGAGTGACAATATACAGCCTTGACATACTCCTTTTCCTATTTGGAACCAGTCTGTTGTTCCATGTCCAGTTCTAACTGTTGCTTCCTGACCTGCATACAGGTTTCTCAAGAGGCAGGTCAGGTGGTCTGGTATTCCCATCTCTTTCAGAATTTTCCACAGTTTACTGTGATCCACACAGTCAAAGGCTTTGGCATAGTCAATAAAGCAGAAATAGTTGTTTTTCTGGAACTCTCTTGCTTTTTCCATGATCCAGCGGATGTTGGCAATTTGATCTTTGGTTCCTCTGCCTTTTCTAAAAACAGCTTGAACATCTGGAAGTTCACGGTTCACATATTGCTGAAGCCTGGCTTGGAGAATTTTGAGCATTACTTTACTAGCGTGTGAGATGAGTGCAATTGTGTGGTAGTTTGAGCATTCTTTGGCATTGCCTTTCTTTGGGATTGGAATGAAAACTAACCTTTTCCAGTCGTGTGACCACTGCTGAGTTTTCCAAATTTGCTGGCATATTGAGTGCAGCACTTTCACAGCATCATCTTTCAGGATTTGGAATAGCTCAACTGGAATTCCATCACCTCCACTAGCTTTGTTCGTAGTGATGCTTTCTAAGGCCCACTTGACTTCACATTCTAGGATGTCTGGCTCTAGGTCAGTGATCACACCATCGTGATTATCTGGGTCGTGAAGATCTTTTTTGTACAGTTCTTCTGTGTATTCTTGCCATCTCTTCTTAATATCTCCTGCTTCTGTTAGGTCCATACCATTTCTGTCCTTTATCGAGCCCATCTTTGCATGCAATGTTCCCTTGGTATCTCTGATTTTCTTAAAGAGATCTCTAGTCTTTCCCATTCTGTTGTTTTCCTCTATTTCTTTGCATTGATCCCTGAAGAAGGCTTTCTTATCTCTTCTTGCTATTCTCTGGAACTCTGCATTCAGATGCTTATATCTTTCCTTTTCTCCTTTGCTTTTCGCTTCTCTTCTGTTCACAGCTATTTGTAAGGCCTCCCCAGACAGCCATTTTGCTTTTTTGCATTTCTTTTTCTTGGGGATGGTCTTGATCCCTGTCTCCTGTACAATGTCACGAACCTCATTCCATAATTCATCAGGCACTCTATCAGATCTAGTCCCTTAAATCTATTTCTCACTTCCACTGTATAATCATAAGGGATTTGATTTAGGTCATACCTGGATGGTCTAGTGGTTTTCCCTACTTTCTTCAATTTAAATCTGAATTTGGCAATAAGGAGTTCATGATCTGAGCCACAGTCAGCTCCTGGTCTTGTTTTTGCTGACTGTATAGAGCTTCTCCATCTTTGGCTGCAAAGAATATAATCAGTCTGATTTCGGTGTTGACCATCTGGTGATGTCCTTGTATAGAGTCTTCTCTTGTGTTGTTGGAAGAGGGTGTTTGCTATGACCAGTGCATTTTCTTAGCAAAACTCTATTAGTCTTTGCCCTGCTTCATTCCATATTCCAAGGCCAAATTTGCCTGTTACTCCAGGTATTTCTTGACTTCCTACTTTTGCATTCCAGTCCCCTATAATGAAAAGGACATCTTTTTTGGGTGTTAGTTCTAAAAGGTCTTGTAGGTCTTTATAGAACTGTTCAACTTCGGCTTCTTCAGCGTTACTGGTTGGGGCATAGACTTGGATTACTGTGATATTGAATGGTTTGCCTTGGAAACGAACAGAGATCATTCTGTCGTTTTTGAGATTGCATCCGAGTACTGCATTTTGGACTCTCTTGTTGACCATGATGGCTACTCCATTTCTTCTGAGGGATTCCTGCCTGCAGTAGTAGATATAATGGTCATCTGAGTTAAATTCACCCATTCCAGTCCATTTGAGTTCGCTGATTCCTAGAATGTCGACATTCACTCTTGCCATCTCTTGTTTGACCACTTCCAATTTGCCTTGATTCACGGACCTGACATTTCAGGTTCCTATGCAATATTGCTCTTTACAGCATCGGACCTTGCTTCTATCCCCAGTCACATCTACAGCTGGGTATTCTTTTTTCTTTGGCTCCATCCCTTCATTCTTTGTGGAGTTATTTCTGCACTGATCTCCAGTAGCATATTGGGCACCTTCTGACCTGGGGAGTTCCTCTTTCAGTATCCTATTATTTTGCCTTTTCATACTGTTCATGGGGTTCTCAAGGCAATACTGAAGTGGTTTGCCATTCCCTTCTCCAGTGGACCACATTCTGTCAGATCTCTCCACCATGACCTGCCCATCTTGGGTTGCCCCACAGGCGTGGCTTAGTTTCATTGAGTTAGACAAGGCTGTAGTCCTAGTATGATTAGATTGACTAGTTTTCTGTGAGTATGGTTTCAGTGTGTCTGCCCTCTGATGCCCTCTTGCAACACCTATCATCTTACTTGGGTTTCTCTTACCTTGGGTGTG
The DNA here is from genome assembly GCF_029407905.1 of Bubalus kerabau. Taxonomy (NCBI): domain Eukaryota; kingdom Metazoa; phylum Chordata; class Mammalia; order Artiodactyla; family Bovidae; genus Bubalus; species Bubalus kerabau. The sequence continues at coordinate 48,073,291 of NC_073635.1, forward strand.
GGATTTACGTTACTGGAATACTGGTTTATTCTTGAGACGCTTCCAAGTATAAGAAGTTAGAGCTACAGTCCTAGATACACACAGTTTAAAATCCCAGCCCTTACAGTTACCTTGGACAGATTCCTTAATTTTTTTTTCCCGTGATTTCCTGTAAAATAATAATAATGTTTTGTACTTCATGGAGTTGTTAGGAAGATTAATCAATGCACATAAACTCTTAGATGGCTGTGATGGAGTGTGTGCTGAGTCATGTCTGACCCTTGTACAATAAGTAATAGGGGTAGTTATACTTGCTCAACACTATATTATTATTATTATTATTATTATTATATTGTATCCCATGGTGCTTTATATAAGTTTTTATTGTTGTGGTTTTCTGGTTGGACTGAAAATGTAGAAGATTAAATTAGTCATGTTCCTGAATTTATGATACATAGTCATCATTGATCCTTGCAAGATAACTTATTTTGTATGTTTATTCTTTTATTACTGTAATTCATTTCCCTTTCTCCTCCTCCTCTTTATGTTTGCCTTTATCTTTTAACATTTATTCTTTAAAAAAATTTTTTATTGAGGTATAGTTGATTTATAGTATTATATGTTTCAAGTGTACAACATAGTGTTTCACAATTTTCATTCTTCAAATTATTTATTGATTTATAAATAAAATCAATAAATCAATTAATTTAAATTAATAAATACATAAATTCAGCTGTGCTGAATCTTTAAACTGCTCGCATGGTTTCTCTAGTTGTGGCTAATGGGGCCTGCTCTCTAGCTGCTGTGCATGGGCTTCTCATCGTGGTGGCTTCTCTTGTTGCAGAGCATGGGCTCTAGGGGGTGCAGGTTTGAGTAGTTACAAAGCATGGGCTCTGGTTGTGGCACACAGTCTTACTTGTCCCATAGCATGTGGGATCTTTCTGGACCAGGGATCGAACCTGTGTACCCTCCATTGGCAGGTGGATTCTTAACCACTGGACTACCAGGGGGACATCTCATAATTCTTAAAGGTTGTACTCCAATTGTAGTTATTATAAACATTTATCTTGAAAATTAGTATTTTTCTTATTTTTTTCTTTAAATAAATCTAAATTGCATGTTTTGTTTTAGATTTTATTTCTTTTATGGTTTTTGCTTTCAACTCAGTGCTGTTTTTAAAATCCTTCATGTTACTACATGTACATGTGGTCCTTTGCTTCCAGCAGCCACACAATTCTGGTGTCTACCCATCTGTTCACCCCCTCCCACAGTGATAGGCCCACAGGTTGCCTCCAAAGCCTTGCCACCACATGTGGTGTGGCCTTCTTTAGACATTTCTCTTCCAGACCTGATTTGAGCAATTCTTTGATATATATTGGAGAAGGAAATGGCAACCCGCTCCAGTATTCTTGCCTGGAAAATTCCATGGGCAGAGGAGCCTGGCAGACTATGGTCCATAGGGTTACAAAGAGTCAGCCACGACTGAGTGAATGAGCACATTGACACATATACTCAGGAGTGGAATTTCTGGCTGCAGGGTATATGTCTACTTCATTTAAGTGTATTTCCAAATTCCTTTCCAGGGTAGCTGCCTACTCTACATTCCTGTGTTTTTTTGTATACAAGCACTAGAGTTGCCCTGCTTGGAGACCTCTTCAGTTCAGTTCAGTTCAGTTCAGTCACTCAGTCGTGTCCGACTCTTTGTGACCCCATGAATCGCAGCACGCCATGCCTCCCTGTCCATCACCAACTCCCAGAGTTCACTCAAACTCATGTCCATCGAGTCGGTGATGCCATCCAGCCATCTCATCCTCTGTCATCCCCTTCTCCTCCTGCCCCCAATCCCTCCCAGCGTCAGGGTCTTTTCCAATGAGTCAACTCTTCGCATGGGGTGGCCAAAGTACTGGAGTTTCAGCTTCAGCATCAGTTCTTCCAATGAACACCCAGGACTGATCATCCTTTAGGATGGACTGGTTGGATATCCTTGCAGTCCAAGAGACTCTCAAGAGTCTTCTCTCCCACACCACAGTTCAAAAGCATCAATTCTTCAGTGCTCAGCTTTCTTCACAGTCCAATTCTCACATCCATACATGACCACAGGAAAAACCATAGCCTTGAGTAGACGGACCTTTGTTGGCGAAGTAATGTCTTTGCTTTTGAGTATGTTATCTAGGTTGGTCATAACTTTCCTTCCAAGGAGTAAGCGTCATTTAATTTCATGGCTGCAGTCAACATCTGCAGTGATTTGGAGCCCCCCAAAACTAAAGTCTGACACTGTTTCCACTGTTGCCTCATCTATTTCCCATGAAGTGATGGGACCAGATGCCCTGATCTTAGTTTTCTGAATGTTGAGCTTTAAGCCAACTTTTTCACTCTCCACTTTCACTTTCATCATAAGGCTTTTTAGGTCTTCTTCACTTTCTGCCAATATATTTGCTGTCAAATATGGGAAGAAGTGAGAATCCCCATGGACAGTGGAGCCTGGAGGGTTATAGTCCATAGGGCTGCAAAGAGTCAGACGCAACTGAAGCGATTTAGCATGCATACATGGGAAGAAGTATTATAAGGTAGAAGAATTAGTCTTTAATTCGTCAAATCCAGGGCACCTGGATTATAAAACAAACTATTAACGTGTACTACTAAGGTTAAACACTGCCAAATTAAACTGTTATGTGCTGTAGTTTGTAAGATGCATTCTAGCTTCAGAGATGAAAAGTGTGAAGATACGTGAGTCTGGGATTGATGAAGGAACAGTATTCTTAGCCACTCATTTATTCTCCAGAGCTTACCTATGCATTGAACATCCCATATATGAAGGTGAAAATGTCACGTTCAGCATTGAAAAAAATGAATTTTCCTGCATAGACTGTAGTGAAAATGGTTGAAAATCACAGGGAGGGTACATTTCTGCTGAATTTAACTTGTTGCTATTAACATTTAAATGGCCTGATTTTAAGTTATTGAGGCTCCCGTCATCAGAAGCTTTCAAGTAGTCCTGAATGATCGAGTATCTTGAATATTATAGGTATTTCTTCTATGGAAAAAGATTGAACCCGCTGTCCAGTGTTCAATTATTAGTATGAGAATCTTGAAAAACATTGGTTGCCAGTCACAAAAGTGTGGAAACCATAGCTTAAGCAGGATAAGGATTTTGTTTCTCTGGTATAACAGAATTCTGAAAATAGGCAATTTAGACCTGGTATTTACCGTTGATATCATTAGAAACCCAGGCTCCTTTTAACCTTCTCGGTGGCTGTAAAAATAGCATGTGTTTTTCATCTCAGAATCACAGATGGCTGATCTGCCGCCACTGTTGTGCCCATGCTCTAGGCAGACATAAGGAGAAGGGTGATGGAAGAATGCAGCATATGCCAAATGAATTTGTTCTTTAAAGAGCTTTCCTAGAGCTCAAGCTGGTGACCTTGATGGACTAGGACTATATAGCATGACTACACCTAGGTGCCAGGAGAGGGAAGCTGGGAAGTGTATATTTTTAACTGGACATGTTGTTGCTGCTAATAAAAATCAGAGTTACTTGAGAAAGAGAGGCGAGTAACAGTTTTTTCCTCTCTTCAAGGTCTTTCTTAGTTCAGAAATCAGTGAATCTGTATAATCTAACATCTCTCCACACCAATATGGGAACAATACAGTGCTTACGTTTATTACAGCTTATTACTGGTGGTATGTTGTTGTTCAGTTGCCCAGTCGTGTCTAACTCTTTGTGACCCCATGGACTGCAGCACGCCAGGCTTCCCTGTCTTTCACTATCTTCCAGAGTTTGCTCAAACCCATGTCCATTGAATCGGTGATGCCATCCAACCATCTCATCCCCTGTCATCCGCTTCTCCTCCTGCTCTCAATCTTTCCCAGCAACAGGGTCTTTTCCAGTGAGTTGGCTTTTCGCATCAGGTAGCCAAAGTATTGGAGCTTCAGCATCCGTCCATGCAATGAATATTCAGGGTTGATTTTCTTTAAGATTGACTGGTTTGATCTCCTTGCTGTCCAAGGCACTCTCAAGAGTCTTTTCTGACACCAAGTTCGAAAGCATCAATTCTTTGGCGCTCAGCCTTCTTTATGGTCCAACTCTCACATCCATACATGATTACTGGAGAGACCATAGCTTTGACTAGATGGACCTTTGTCAGCAAAGTGCTGTCTCTGCTTTTTAATACTTTTCAAAACTAATGGTATAGTTTATTACTAGGACTCATGCTGCTTTGATTTCTCCATCTCTAAAAACCCAAGCAGATTATTCACAGGATACTTCACAAGCATTGATTCTCATTACCCACTCAGCTGCTTGCTGACTGAGAGCCCTGGAAGGGGAGTTGCTCAGGCCAGGCTTGCTGATCTTAGAGGACTGTTCGGTGCACTTTTATGCACACTTATTGCTGCCTAACTCTCCTTGCTTACTCCACTTCCTTATTCCTCTCCTCCTCACACATCTAGCCTGTCAGTTTTTATTTTATTTTTTTTTAATTTTATTTTATTTTTAAACTTTATATAACTGTATTAGTTTTGCCAAATATCAAAATGAATCCACCACAGGTATAGATGTGTTCCCCATCCCGAACCCCCCTCCCTCCTCCCTCCCCATTCCATCCCTCTGGGTCGTCCCAGTGCACCTGCCCCAAGCATCCAGTATTGTGCATCGAACCTGGACTGGCAACTCGTTCCATACATGATATTTTACATGTTTCAATGCCATTCTCCCAAATCTTCCCACCCTCTCCCTCTCTCACAGAGTCCATAAGATTGTTCTATACATCAGTGTCTCTTTTGCTGTCAGTTTTTAAATGCTAAAATCTCTTTTTGTTTATCTCTCATTAATGGTCCCTGGGTTCCTCATTGCTTGGGAAGTGCTGGAGGGTGTCTCCCTAGCTTGACTGTCTCTGAGTCGAGGGACTTAAATCTAGAAGTCAGTTGAAATTGTTAAAGTTCCCACCCTGAAAAAAGCAGAAGTTTCACTCCTTGTGGTAGCAGTCTTCTTGATTTGCAGAATGGTAATTATGAGGAATGTGGTCATCATTTGTTGATTTAAGACATTTATTGAGACATGTTACCAGGAATACAGCAATGAATATGACAAGAGTCCCTTTTTTATGGAGATCACATTTAAGTGAGAGACATCATCAAACAACAAATAAGCTGTCTTCAGGGTCATGTGATACAGCATTGCTTAGCAGTGGGAATTTTCTGCTTTAGATAGGAAGTCAGCAAACTTTCTCTGTAAAGGCCTGGGCAAGACAGTAAATAGTTTAGGCTTTCCAGCTTGCATATGGTCTATTACATAGTCTTCCTTCTTCTTTTTTTTTTTTTTTTGGCTTTTAACAACTTTATAAATGTAAAACCTGTTCCTAGCTTGTGGGCTATATAGGAACAGGACATGGGCAGGATTTGGCCCGTCAATTTGATATGTTAACCCTGCTTTCAATTGTGTGTTAGAGAAGCCGTTTGAAGAGTTTAGGCAATTGGACTTATATGTCCTGATTTCTGCTTTCAAAATGTCACTGAAGCAATAGACTAAAAGCAGGTAAGGTAGAAGAGGAAGACAGTACTAAATAATTGCCTGTGTAAGACTCCCAAGTTTTTGGCTTCATCTCCTGGAGCCATTTATTGAGAAATAGAAGGCTGGAAGAAAACTGATGTAGGAGGTAAAATATAAGTTCTGTTTTGAACACATTAAACTTTAAATGCCAATTAGACTCCCAGATGAAATTGTCACTTTGACTTTAGAGGAAAGTCCATGACTGGGGGTAGGTAGGGGTGGGTGTGTGTGTGTGTGTGTGTGTGTGTAATATACATGTAATATACATCAGCATGTGAAAGTGTTAGTTGCTCAGTGACTCTTTGCTATCCCTTGGACTGCAGTTTCGTGTGTGTATATGTGTGTGTGTGTGTGTGTGTAGTATACATCAGCATGTGAAAGTGTTAGTCGCTCAGTGACTCTTTGCAGCCCCTTGGACTGCAGCTTCCAGGTTCCTCTGTCCATAGGATTCTCTAGGCAAGAATACTGGAGTGGGGTGCCATTCCCTTCTCCAGGAGATATTCCTGACATAGGGATTGAACCCAGGTCTCCTGTATTGTAGGCATGTAAGTACCACATAAAGCTTTGTTATTGGATGATTACCTGGGGAGAGTAGAGGACCCCAAACCAAGTCAAGGGGTAGTCAAACATTAGAAATAGGATAGAGGAAAAAAATCTATCATATGAACCTGAGAAGCTTAAGAGGGTCCTGTGAGTTAAGGAAGAAAACCAAGAGGAGTATCACATAAGGTGAAAGAGGATGGAGTGGTCAACTCTGCCAAATTATGCTATCATATAAGATAAATATGCAGAAATAACCATTGGACTGGGCATTATGGAGAGGATTCATAACCTGAACAAATATTGTTATTGGAATACTACTACTACTACTAAGTCGCTTTAGTAGTGTCCGACTCTGTGTGACCCAATGGACGGCAGCCCACCAGGCTCCCCGATCCCTGGGATTCTCCTGGCAAGAACACTGGAGTGGGTTGCCATTTCCTTCTCCACTGCATGAAAGTGAAAAGTGAAAGTGAAGTCGCTCAGTAAGTGTCCAACTCTTCGTTACCCCATGGACTGCAGCCTACCAGGCTCCTCCGCCCATGGGATACTCCAGGCAAGACTACTTGAGTCGGGTGCCATTTAGTGTGGGACAAAAACCATATGAAAGTTTTATTAAGGACTGACTTATGTTAATCTGCATATTTTAAAGATAAACAAGAATTGCCTGGGTTGAAAGGGAGAGAGTAAAGAATTTTTTAAATGGACTAAGAGTCAGCTCAGATGTATCGAGACTTAAGAGAGAGCATAACATATTTGAGGAATGGTAAGCATTTATTTTGGCTAGAATAGAATTTTCTTTTAAGCTAATGACAACAGGCATGGTTGGCAAAGGCCAGGTCAAGAAGGAGTGTAGAGGGACTTCCCTAGTGGTACAGTGGGTAAGAGTCCACCTGCCAATGAAGGAGATACGGGTTCAGTCCCTGGTCCAGGATCCCACATACCATGGAGCAACTAAGCCCCAAGAGTCAGCACTACTGAGCCCAACTACTGAAGACCTTAATGCCCTAGAGCCTGTGCTCCACAACAAGAGCAGCCACCACAGCCAGAAGCCCATACACCACAACGAAGAGTAGGCCCTGCTGTCCACAACTAGAGAAAGCCCACAGGCAGCAGCGACGACCTAGCACAGCCAGAATTAAATAAATAATAAATAACTTTAAAAAGAAAAAAAGAGTAGTGTAGAATGCCATGAACTTTGGAATTTATTCGGAAGACAGTGAGGATCCTCTGAAGGATTTAACACTGGGGAAATAACATTTTTGATAGCATTTTTAAAAGATAAGGTAAAGGAAGATAGTTTTGAAGATTTGCAAAACTGAAGGCAGGGAAAGAGTAGGAAAGCATTGTCATAATCTAGGTAAGATATGACAGGGATCTAACTGAAGACTTGTCAGTGGCTGTTAAAGAGGATGGTGTAGTTGTGACACCTTTTTATGGAATAAACTCAACAATAAAAAAACAGTGATTTCTGATCAGAATAAGCAATGGGAGAGATGTATCAAATGTGACTGAGATTTTTTTGCTTTGGAGACCAAGGAGATGCAAAGAATATAAGACTAGGTGAGGTGGGTGACTAGGTTCATTTTGGACATTTGTAGCATCACCCATGTAGTAGTCAATTGAAGACATGTAGCAGTCAGATATATGGATCTACAATATATGCAGGGTCTGGCCAGGAAAAAATTACCTGGGCAAGGCACCAGCATATAAACCCCAGTTGTCAAAGAGTTTTTCAGTGAGATTAGATTAAGGGAAAAATAATCCCAATGACAGCCTGGTAAAAATCGATTTATGAGGCTTCAGATTCAAAGCATAGTTTAACAACCATTTGTATGGACAAACAGAAGGTTTTATTAAATTTGCAAATTGACCTTGTCATTTACCCTTTTCTCTTAAGATTGAAGAATTGGAGGAGAAACTTAATGATGCACTTCACCAGAAGCAGCTACTAGCCCTGAGATTAGACAACCAATTGACTTTCCAACAAAAGGATGCCAGGTAAAAGTTTTAAAAAGAAACAATACCTATTCAGCAGTTAAAAATAATGTCATTACCTATTCATGCATGTGATTATAAGCTAAAATAGAGAAATCTTAAAGACAGTTATCATTTTTACATCCAGACTAGGAAAAAACTACTTGATATAATACACAAAAATACAGAAAGCCAAAATTTGATATTCATTGAATAAATATTGCAGATATAAGTGACCCATACATGAAAATGGAAGCACTCTAAATTTATCACCACTTCACTTTCTGCCTTTCTCTCAGCTGTTTGTAAGACCTCCTCAGATAACCCTTTTGCCTTTTTGCATCACTGCCTCCTGTACAGTGTCACAAATCTCTGTCCATAGTTCTTCAGGGACTCTGTCTATCAGATCTATTCCTTTGAATCTATTTGTCACTTTCACTGCATAATCATAAGGGATTTGATTAGGTCATACCTGAATGGTCTAGTGGTTTTCCCTACTTTCTTCAATTTAAGTCTGAATTTGGCAATAAGGAGTTCATGATCTGAGCCACAGTCAGCTCCTGGTCTTGTTTTTGCTGACTGTATAGAGCTTCTCCATCTTTGGCTGCAAAAATATAATCAATCTGATTTTGGTGTTGACCATCTGGTGATGTCCATGTGTAGAGTCTTCTCTTATGTTGTTGGATGAGGGTGTTTGCTATGACCAGTGCATTCTCTTGGCAAAACTCTGTTAGCCTTTGCCCTACTTAATTTTGTACTCCAAGGCCAAACTTGCCTGTTAACTGCAGGTATCTCTTGACATCTACTTTTGCATTCCAGTCCCCTATAATGAAAAGGACATCTTTTTTGGGTGTTAGTTCTAGAAAGTCTTGAAGGTGTTCAAAGAACCATTCAGCTTCTTTGGCATTACTGGTTGGGGCATAGACTTGGATTACTGTGATATTGAATGGTTTGCCTTGGAAACAAATGAGATCATTCTGTCATTTTTGAGATTGTACTCAAGTACTACATTTTGGACTCTAGAAGAGAAATTGAAGGCAGAGGGGAAAAGGAAAGATATACCCATTTGAATGGAGAGTTCCAAAGAATAGCAAGGAGAGAGTTCTTGGAAAGTGTTCCTCAGTGATCAATGCAAAGAAATAGAGGAAAACAACAGAATAGGAAAGACTAGAAGTCTCTTCAAGAAAATTAGAGATACCAAGGGAACACTTCATGCAAAGATGGGCTCAATAAAGGATAGAAATGTTATGGACCTAACAGAAGCAGATGATATTAAGAAGAGGTGTCAAGAATAAATAGAACTATACAAAAATATCTTCATGACCCAGATAACCATGATGGTGTGATCACTCACCTAGAGCCAGACATCCTGGAATACAAACTCAAGTGGGCCTTAGGAAGCATCACTACAAACAAAGCTAGTGGAGGTGATGGAATTCCAGTTGAACTGTTTCAAATCCTAAAAGATGATGCTTTTGAAATGCTGTACTCAATATGCCAGCAAATTTAGGAAACACAGCAGTGGCCACAAGACTGGAAAATGTCAGTTTTCATTCCAGTCCCAAAGAGGGGCAATGCCAAAGAATGTTCAAACTACCACACAATTGCACTCATCTCACGTGCTAGTAAAGTAATGCTCAAAATTCTCCAAGCCAGGCTTCAGCAGTATGTGAACCATGAACTTCCAGATGTTCAAGCTGGTTTTAGAAAAGGCAGAGGAACCAAAGATCAAATTGCCAACATCCCTTGGATCATTGAAAAAGCAAGAGAGTTCCAGAAAAAACATCTACTTCTGCTTTATTGACTATGCCAAAGCCTTTGACTGTGTGGATCACAGTAAACTGTGGAAAATTCTGAAAGAGATGGGAATACCAGACCACCTGACCTGCCTCTTGAGAAACCTATATGCAGGTCAGGAAGCAACAGTTAGAACTGGACATGAAACAACAGACTGTTTCCAAATAGGGAAAGGAGTACGTCAAGGCTGTATATTGTCACCCTGCTTATTTAACTTATACGCAGAATACATCATGAGAAATGCTGGGCTGAGTGAAGCACAAGCTGGAATCAAGATTGCCGGGAGAAATGTTAATAACCTCAAATACGCAGATGACACTACCCTTATGGCAGAAAGAGGAACTGAAGATCCTCTTGATGAAAGTGAAAGAAGAAAGTGAAAAAGCTGGCTTAATACTCAAGATTCAGAACAGTAAGATCATGGCATCTGGTCCTATCATTTCATTGGCAGATGGGGAAATAATGGAAACAGTGACTCTATTTTCTTGGGCTCCAAAATCACTGTGGACAGTGACTGCAACCATGAAATTAAAAGATGCTTGCTCCTTGGAAGAAAAACTGTGACCTACCTAGACAGCATATTAAAAAGCAGAGACATTACTTTGCTGACAAAGGTCCTTCTAGCCAAAGCTATGGTTTTACCACTAGTCATGTATGGATGTGAGAGTTGGAATATAAAGAAAGCTGAGTGCCAAAGAATTGATGCTTTTGAACTGTGGTATTGGAGAACACTCTTGAGAGTCCCTTGGACTGTAAGGAGATTCAACCAGTCCATCCTAAAGGAAATCAGTCCTGAATATTCATTGGAAGGACTAATGCTGAAACTGAAACTGCGATACTTTGGCCACCTGATGCAGAGAAGTGACTCATTGGAAAGGACGCTGATGCTGGGAAACATTGAAGGCAGGAGGAGAAGGGGATGACAGTATGAGATGGTTGGATGGCATTACCGACTCGATGGACAACAGTTTGAGCAAGTTCCGGGAGTTGGTGATGGACAGGGAAGCCTGGCATGCTGCAGTCCATGGGGTCACAAAGAGTTGGACACGACTGAGTGACTGAACTGTACTGAACCAGCTGTCTTAACCTTTCTTCATTTGCTTTGTAGAAAGTATTGATATATTCTGTGGCCCTTTGGATTCTTTTGGGCTGAAGTCCCTTCTGTTTACCTGCCTACTTTCTCCAGCTCAGTTGTGCGCTTATCCAAAGTTCCTTGTATTTTTCTCAATATACATACCTATGCCAATTGTGCTTACTATACTTCTATAACTTAATTAAAATTATATTTTAAAATGAATACAAAGGCATATACATTTCTTTGCAAATTATAATGAATTCTTTGGAATGATTCAATAAAAGTGAGCGACTACAAGATCGTCAAATAAGTGTAAGCAAGAGATGTTTAGAGATTGGGGCAGAAATCACATCTATAAAAAATATGCTCAGATTTCTTCTCAGGTGTCTTTTTAAAAGGTCTCCTGCCATTGTAAAGAAATTGTACTTGGAAATCATGAGAAATGATTTACAGAAAAACAAGGCACATCTCCACATGATAAAAAACCTAGACCCTGGGGGAAAAATGTTTCAGATGAGTGTTAATTTCTGTATTTTAATTAGAGGTAAATGTAAAAGGAGGCATCTATTCTGTTTATGAGATTTTACTATTTAACTGATATATTAAAAAATTATCTGACCAGTTATCAGCCACTATCACATTAGATGAGTGCGGTTCTCAAATTTGACCATGCATGAGAGCCACCTGGAGAGCTTGCGGGAAAAGACTGCTGGGCACGCTCAGGGATTCTATGGGGTGGGCCCTAGAATTTGCATTTCTGCCAGCTTCCCAGATGATGTGAACACTGCTACTGGCTTGTGGGGAACACTTTGAAAGCCACTGCATTGGGTAATAGGGCTTCTATTCTGGTTCTTTAGACATTGATCAAATTAAATGAAGTGGGGAGACTAAATGTATCAGACTATTGCTGTAATCCTCTTGATAGTGGTAAAAAGAGGTTGGATTCTGAATATACTTTAAAGGTAAAGCCGGTAGGATGTCCTGATAGATTCAGTGTGGGGTTTAGGAGAGAAAGAGGAATCAAGGATTGTACCAATCCTTGGCCTGAATAAATCAAAGGATGGAGTTGCTGTCAATTAAGATGATGAAACCATAATGGAATAGGTTTGTGAGTGAAGAGCAGGAGTTTAATTTGGAACATGTTGCTATTGCTAAGTCACTTTAGTCGTGTCTGACTCTGTGCAACCCTATAGATGGCAGCCCACCAGGCTCCCCCATCCCTGGGATTCTCCAGGCAAGAACACTGGAATGGGTTGCCATTTCCTTCTCCAGTGCATAAAAGTGAAAAGTGAAAGTGAAGTTGCTGAGTTGTGTCCGACTCCTAGCGACCCCATGGACTGCAGCGGATATATATGAGAAGTCTGATCTAAAGAGATAAATCTGGGAGCCATTAGGATATACAGACAGTATTTAATTCAGGAGACTGGATGAATTCCCCAAGGGAGTAAACATAGACAAGAGGAGAGGACCAAGTAATCCCAACATTAAGATAAACAAGATAAAAAGAATGGGAAAGTATCGCCAATAAAACAGGAGAAAAATGAAGAGGAAAATAATATAGTATCTGGGAAAGCAGATGAAGGAAGGAGAGGGCAGATATCTCAAGTGCTATTGATAGAGATAAAAAGAAATGAGAATTGGTTATCAACAATCTGGATTTTTCAGTTACCTGGAGATTTTGGTGGAAGCGTGGAAACCTGATTAGCCTTTGTTTAAGAGGAAAGGCAATGGAGAGAGTGCATATAGAAAACTTTTGAGAACAAAATGGGCAGTGAAATGGAGTCAAAAATTGTGGGGGCTTTTTTGTTCATTTGTTTTAAGATAGGACAAATAACAGTGTGTTTGTGTGTTGATGGGATACAGTCGTGGAGGTGGGGGGGGCGGGCAGGGATTCATATGGTCCCTTACAGCTCAAAATTTTCCAGTAGGCAACTAACCTTGTCTACTACATATACTCCTTGAGAAAGGTGCTGATTACTGTTTTCATTACCTCATTGTCTGTATTGACATTATGGTGTTTCAGTGTTACCATCTTAAATTACCTGGATAAAGACAATGAAAATTACTTCAGTGAGTAGAGTCCAAAGCAGATATATCAGATTTACACCTTAAGCAGAGGAAATGTATAATTTTATAATTTGAATTTTAAAAGTTATTAACATTTTCTATTTAATAATTTTTTTGGCTGCACACTTAGTATAACTTTATTTCGTGTTTAACTGGCTAAGTAAGAATTTAGCTGGAACCAAAAATATTGTTAAGTTGCTCATTTAATTTGATGTTATTGTAAAATAGGAACTTTGAGAAATTATGTCTCCATGATTTTTTTTAACCTTACCATACATTTTCTGATATTGTAGAAAATATCAAGAACTAATGAAACAAGAAATGGAAACTATTTTACTGAGACAGAAACAACTAGAAGAGACAAATCTTCAGCTAAGAGAGAAAGCTGGAGATATTCGTCGAAACCTGCGTGACTTTGAGTTGACAGAAGAGCAATATATGAAGCTAAAAAGTTTTCCTGAAGATCAGCTTTCTATTCCTGAATATGTATCTGTAAGTGTCTTGTATCATTAAAAACAAAAAATCTGTGTGTTTTCAGACTAAAATTTGCCATTTCCATAGTAGCCATAACTTTTGAAGTACTCAAGTGATACATTAATTTATGGCTCTGATCTGAAGGTAGTGAAATGGTGTTCAGATGACCAAATTTATTTATTTATTTATTTTCAGATGACCAAATTTTAAAGTGTATTGACCACTGAGCTCTGAAGTCAAGCAAATAAATGGGGTTAATGGCTGGAAGATCCATAGAAATGAATTATTTTATCATGAACTCTGTCAGTTTGTAATGTTTATAGAGATAACAGTGGTTGCCAGGGGTTAGGGACAGCAGAGGAGAGGGGAGCAGTGTGATTATGAAGGAATAGCTTGAGGGAGATGATTATGGATCTGTGTAGGTCCAGTTCTAAATTGTGGTGTTGGTTACACGGCTATGTACAAAGGATTGATCTATGGCAGTGGTCTCAAATATTTTTAGTATCAGTATCATTTACACTCTAAAAATTATTGAGGACCTCAAATAGCTTTTGTTTATGTGAACTGTATCTGTTAATATTTATCATTATTGAAATTAAAACTGAGACATTTTTAAAACATAAGAGTACATAAGCACAAACTTCATTAGTCTTAAGAGTGATGTTATCATCACACATCGTGTAGCCACTGGCAGATGCCACTTAAGCATAGGAGTAAAACAGGCAAAACTAAACAAAGAAAAAGTACAGCAGGCAAAAAATATTAGTCTTACTAAGATGGACTGGAATGGGTGAATTTAATTCATATGACCATTATATCTACTACTGTGGGCAGGAATCCCTTACAAGAAATGGAGTAGCCATCATAGTCAACAAAAGAGTCTGAAATACAGTACTTGGATGCAGTCTCAAAAACGACAGAATGATCTCAGTTCGTTTCCAAGGCAAACCATTCAGTATCACAGTAATCCAAGTCTATGCCCCGACCAGTAACGCTGAAGAAGCTGAAGTTGAACAGTTCTGTGAAGACCTACAAGACCTTCTAGAACTAACACCCAAAAAAGATGTCCTTTTCATTATAGGGGACTGGAATGCAAAAGGAGGAAGTCAAGAAACACCTGGAGTAACAGGCAAATTTGGCCTTGGAATACGGAATGAAGCAGGTCAAAGGCTAATAGAATTCTGCCAAGAGAATACACTGGTCATAGCAAACACCTTCTTCCAACAACACAAGAAAAGACTCTGCACATGGACATCACCAGATGGTCAACACCAAAATCAGATTGATTATATTCTTTGCAGCCAAAGATGGAAAAGCTCTGTACAGTCAGCAAAAACAAGACCAGGAGCTGACTGTGGCTCAGACCATGAACTCCTTATTGCCAAATTCAGACTTAAATTGAAGAAAGTAGACAAAACCACTAGACCATTCAGGTATGACCTAAATCAAATCCCTATGACTATACAGTGGAAATGAGAAATAGATTTCAGGGACTAGATTTGATAGAAAGAGTACTTGATGAACTGTAGACGGAGTTTTGTGACATTGTACAGGAGGCAGGGATCAAGACCATCCCCAAGAAAAAGAAATGGAAAAAGCAATTTGGCTGTGTGAGGAGGCTTTACAAATAGCTGTGAAAAGAAGGGAAGCGAAAAGCAAAGGGAGAAAAGGAAAGATATACCCATTTGAATGCAGAGTTCCAAAAATAGCAAGGAGAGATAAGAAAGCCTTCCTCAGCGATCAATGCAAAGAAATAGAGGAAAACAACAGAATGGGAAAGACTAGAGATCTTTTCAAGAAATTTACAAATTTACAGATACCAAGGGAACATTTCATGCAAAGATGGGCTCAAAAAAGGACAAAAATGATACGGACCTAACAGAAACAGAAGATATTAAGAAGAGGTGGCAAGAATATACAGAGCTGTACAAAAAAGATCTTCATGACCCAGATAATCAGGATGGTGTGATCACTCACCTAGAGCCAGACATCCTGGAATGTGAAGTCAAGTGGGCCTTAGGAAGCATCACTGCAAACAGAGCTAGTGGAGGTGATGGAATTCCAGTTGAGCTATTTCAGATCCTGAAAGATGATGCTCTGAAAGTGCTGCACTCAATATGCCAGCAAATTTGAAAAACTCAGCAGTGGCCACAGGACTGGAAAAGGTCAGTTTTCGTTCCAATCCCAAAGAAAGGCAATGCCAAAGAAGGCTCAAACTACCACACAATTGCAGTCATCTCACACACTAGTAAAGTGATGCCTAAAATTCTCCAAGCCAGGCTTTAGCAATATGTGAACTATGAACTTCCAGATGTTCAAGCTGGTTTTAGAATAGGCAGAGGAACCAGAGATCAAATTGCCAACATCCGTTGGATCATCGAAAAAGCAAGAGAATTCCAGAAAAACATCTATTTCTGCTTTATTGACTATGCCAAAACCTTTGACTGTGTGGATCACAATAAACTGGAAAATTCTGAAAGAGATGGGAATACCAGACCACCTGACCTGCCTCTTGAGAAATCTGTATGCAGGTCAGGAAGCAACAGTTAGAACTGGACATGGAACAACAGACTGGTTCCAAAGAGGAAAAGGAGTACATCAAGGTTGTCACCCTGCTTATTTAACTTATATGCAGAGTACATCATGAGAAATGCTGAGCTGGAAGAAACACAAGCTGTAATCAAGATTGCTGGGAGAAAAATCAATAACCTCAGATATGCAGATGACACCCACCCTTATGGCAGAAAGTGAAGAAGAACTAAAGATCTTCTTGATGAAAGTGAAAGAGGAGAGTGAAAAAGTTGGCTTAAAGCTCAACATTCAGAAAACTAAGATCATGGCATCTGGTCCCATCACTTCATGGGAAATAGATGGGGAAACAGTGTCAGACTTTATCTTTCTGGGCTCCAAAATCACTGCAGATGGTGATTGCAGCCATGAAATTAAAAAGACGCTTACTCCTTGGAAGGAAAGTTATGACCAACCTAGACAGCATATTGAAAAGCAGAGACATTACTTTGTCAACAAAGGTCCATCTAGTCAAGGCTATGGTTTTTCCAGTGGTGGTCATGTATGGATGTGAAAGTTGGACTATAAATATGAAAGCTGAACACCAAAGAATTGATGCTTTTGAACTGTGGTTTTGGAGAAAACTCTTGAGAGTCTCTTGGCTGCAAGGAGATCCAACCAGTACATCCTAAATGAGATCAGTCCTGGGTGTTCATTGGAAGGACTGATGTTGAAGCTGAAAATCCAATACTTTGGCAGCCACCTGATGCAAAGAGCTGACTCATTTGAAAAGACCCTGATGCTGGGAAAGATTTAGGACAGGAGGAGAAGTGGATGACAGAGGATAAGATGGTTGGATGGCATCACCGACTCAATGGACAAGGGTTTGGGTGGACTCCGGGAGTTGGTGATGGACAGGGAGGCCTGGCGTGCTGCGGTTCATGGGGTCGCAAAGAGTTGGACATGACTGAATGACTGAACTGAACTAGACAAATAGTTTTGATCCCGTGGATTTACTGAAAGTGTCTCAGAGTGGCAGCAGTGGAGTGCGGGTCCCAAGAGCACACATCCCACCACACTGCAAGTTTGTGATACACAGAAGTCATTTCACCCTAAGAGGCTTGAAAGTTTTCATCTGTAAAAGGCTAAATAATAATAACAGTGTCTTTATTCAATATCTTATAATAATATAAGATGAAAAAGAATCAGAAAGTATATATATATATATATATATTTATGTGTAACTGAATCATCTTGCTGTACACCTGAAACTAACAGACCATTGTAAGTCAACTACTTCACGTAAAAAAAAAAAAATAAATTAACAACACTTTTCTGTTGAGGTAATTGGGAAGATTAAGTGTGAATATGTACGTAGAAAGCTTAATAGTGCTTAGAACTTAGTAAACATATAGTAAATATTATCTATTATTTTTGCTGGAGTGGTGATTGCCTCTCTTGATTCTCATTTGGATTAGATTTCCAGATTAATAATTTCCTATAAAATGGAGTACTGTTTTGTTTGTCTAGCTTTTTATTTAACTAGGCAATGGCACCCCACTCCAGTACTCTTGCCTGGAAAATCCCGTGGATGGAGGAGCCTGGTAGGCTGCAGCCCATGGGGTCGCTAAGAGTCAGACACGACTGAGCGACTTCACTTTCACTTTTCATTTTCCTGCATTGGAAAAGGAAATGGCAACCCACTCCAGTGTTCTTGCCTGGAGAATCCCAGGGATGGCAGAGCCTGGTGGGCTGCTGTCTGTGGGGTTGCACAGAGTCAGACACGACTGAAGTGACTTAGCAGCAGCAGCTCAAGCATAAATTTTTCTGCCTCCAGTACTGTCCAAAACCAATGGTAATCTCAAGTGCTGTCATTGAGGCTCTTTATTCATCATAGCTGGAAAGTATTCCATTAGTGGCAGTCATATATATTTTTGTTCTCTGGTTTGTTCTTTGTCTTATCTTTTGTTTTCAGACAGTGTTGTCCTAATTAGTTAATTATACACAGATTCTTTGTGTTAAGTAGTATCTTAGTACTGGCCTCTTACCAAATGTGGTACTCCTCCAATACAGCAATACATTAAGGAGTTTCAGATTGTATGACTGTACAATAATTAGTCCTTACTTGCCCTCTCCTAATTTGCAGATAGCTTAGTTTTGTAGAAACTTGTCAGATGGAACACTTTACTAAGTTAGGGCAGGCAAATTCCCCTGAGAGAATTGAGAGTGGAAAGAGAAATCTGAACTGAATGGGAATAGTGACATGAAGGATACCTCCTGATTATTTATCCCTTTCACGGCATTGGTAGTAAGTAGAGCTTCACCCAGAGCCTAGGATGGTGCTAGTGGTTTAGTTGCTAAGTTGTTTCTGACTCTGTGACCCCGTGGACTGTAGCCCACAGGGCTCCTCTCTCCATGGGATTCTCCAGGCAAGAATACCGGAGTGGGTTGCCATTTCCTTCTCCAAGGCTTTTCATATACGTAGATTTAGGCGCTGGGGACAGAGCAGTGCACAGACCAGACCAATGCTCCTGTCCTCCCAGAGATCACACTCCTGTGGAGTAACACACACAGTGAACTGAACCAAGGAGCATGTTTGTCATAAATGGTGTGGAGAAAAGAGCAGAGTGAAAAGTAGGGACTGCTGTCACGGAAGGTACTGTATTAAATCAGGTTAGGCGAGGGAATTCCCTGCAGTCTAGTATTAGGACTCCATGCTCGCACTGCCACGGGCCTGGGTTCAATACGTGATTGAAGAACTAAAAGCCCTCAAGCAGCGTAGCCTGGCCAAAATATATATATATATATCAGGGGAGTCAGGGAAGGTTTTACTGATAAGGTCATATCTGATCAGAGACCTGAAGGGAGTGAAAGCATGAGCCATACATTTGCATGTGGGGAAGAGCTTGCTTTCCAATCAGAGGAAATAGCAAGAGCAAAACTTTTGAACACTTGATATGTTCAGGAAATAAGCTGATAGTGTAGAATGAGCTGTAGTAGGAGGTAAGAAGTAAGGAGGAAGTGGAGTATTGATAGAAGAGAGGAAAGAGAGACTGTGTCAGGGCCGGGGACTTATAGATAATCTGGGCCTTGAAGGGACTAAATTGAACTCCAAGTATTATAGTCAGGGTCAATTAAAGACCATCTTGTTTTAGTTTGAACAAACAAAATTTAATGTATAGGCATATAATCTGAAACCCCTTAACACTTTCCTTTATTACCTTAATACTTTTATTTATACTACGGATAATTGAGAGTGCTATTAATTAGCAAATTTTAATTGTAATTTGCATTGCACAACTGCTTATTGATTTTTTTTTTTTTTTTTTAAGATTCGGTTCTATGAACTAGTGAATCCATTGAGAAAGGAAATCTCTGAACTACAAGTGAAAAAGAATGACCTGGCAGAAGAATTAAGTGCAAACAAAGGTCAACTGAAACAACTGACTGAGGTTTGTCTAATTTTGATCCCTGGTGGTAAGAGACTCCAAGGAGGGCTTAAGATTTGTGATAAGGAATATAAAAGTCAGTGATAGAAAAATGGGACTTGAGCATGCTGACTGCTATGATTCTTCATAAGTAGTGGGAAGGAGATGAGACTGCAAATAGCCATCTTAAAGATTGATAGGGTACCTCCATGATACTGACCTGTAATCCCCAGCTGAGTGTTTTGTTCTTGTAATTCATTTCATTCTCAGTTCTTCATTACAGATCCACCCTGTGGGTGATATGAAAGGGAGCCTGGTCCATTTATTAGTCATCTAGTCTCTTCATCAAATACAGTTACTTCCCCTAATACCTGTTCAGAGCACGTGCTCTGATACTAGCATCCATCCCTGTGAGGCCTGGTGCCATGCCATGCCAGCGGTGAAGACAAGTGTCTGCCCTTCCAGAGTTCAAATTCTAGTAAGGCAGAGTTACACCTTAGATGAGATCTTGACACTCATTTTTTGTGTGACCTTGAGCAAGTCATTCAGTGTTTCCTGCTCTGTCAAATGGAGAAAATAATCTTATTTTCCTATTCATTTCATTGAAGTGCCCACACTTCTGTTTCAAAGTAAAAATGTGACTTTTAGTAAAGTTGTATATAAATAGCTATTTTGTGTCCTACTTCAAGGGCAACTTTTACCAAAGGTCTACTTTCCAGAAATAAAGTATTGTACTTTAATTTATATGTTGATGCTCTGATTTGCGGCACTGTTAGTGCTGGATGGAATCTACTTCTGTTGTTAGTCTAGAGCCACTATTGCAGGCAAATGAAGGCTCAGCTTCCTTCTTCTGGTGGGAGCGCTGAAGTCATCAGGAGCGATGCCAGAGGGCCCTACACGGGTCCACTGTGGTGGTTTTTTCTGCTGCTAACCTGCCGCAGTGTTGTGCACACTTACAGAGATAGCTCTTAATTTTAAAAAATTTGCATCCAGAGTCACAATTATAAAGGACAAAGTTAGAAGGCCTCCGTTTGTCTTCTAACTAATTTTGCAGCCTTGGGCAAGCCATCTACTTTCTGTTGTGTCTGTTAAATGGCCAGGGTCTTGGTGGTGGTGGCACAGGGTTTGTCAGGGACAAGGCAGACGAGTTTTCAGACTTGGTTCTGCTGCACCTTCTGGCACCTCAGCATCCATCAAGGACTTCTTGTATTTTAGAGGGGGTCTGAAGAGCTCTCTATCCTCATTTCTATCAAACCACCTCTTTTTAAAATCACTTTTGACATTTGGGGATTCTACAAGTGATTTCTCCTGAACAAAGGATTCTTTGACCGCCCCCCCCCCCCCCCTCCACAAAAAGTCTTGAATCTCTAAAATTGTCATGTTTTTTCTGTGTGGTAAAGCAAGTCTCTCTACTCTCAAGGATCAGTAATGGCATTGTATCCCAGATTTTAGTTTGTTTCAACCTTACTAACACCTTTAGTGTTTTATTGACATGAAAGCACAGATAATTAACACTGGTTTCATTCGTAGGGTCCCTGAGTGTTTTTAGTGCACTGCTGCTGCTGCTGCTGCTGCTAAGTTGCTTCAGTCGTGTCCGACTCTGTGCGACCGCATAGACGGCAGCCCACCAGGCTCCTCCGTCCCTGGGATTCTCCAGGCATAATTCTTAAACACAGAAGCAGTTTTATTTGTGAACATGTTCGGCTTCTCCAGAAAAAACAAACCCAACAGGATATATAAATATTTATGGATAGAGATATATTTTAAGAAACTTGCTCACATAGTTGTAGTAAACTATGTGCAAGCTTATGTGCATGCGTGCTAGATCGCTTCAGTCGTGTCCGGCTCTTTGCACCCCTATGGACTGCAGCCCACCAGGCTCCTCTGTCCATGGGATTCTCCAGGCAAGGATACTGGAGTTGGTTGCCACGCCCTCCTCCAGGGGATCTTCTAGACCCAGGGACTGAACCTACCTCTTTTACATCTCCTGCATTGGCAGGTGGGTTCTTTACCACTAGCGCCACCTACCTGCGAAGCCCCTGTAGAGGCTTGGCGAGTCCAAAATCTTAACAGCGTAAGCTGGCAGCCTGGAAATTCAAGAGGAGGTTGCAGTTTAAGTCCAAAGACTATCTGCTGACAAAATTCCTTCTTGTTCAGTCTCAGTTTTACTAAGGCCTTAACTGATTGGATGAGGCCCATATGGGAGGTAAACTGCCGTTCTCAAAGTCTGCTGGTTTAAATGTTAATCTCAGCTTAAAAAATGCCTTCACAGAAACATCTAATATAACGTTTGACAAAATATTTAGGTACCATGGTCTAACCAAATTGACATAAAAAATTAACCATCACAGAACTTTTCTATCTACAAGTTTGCTTCTTAAAGTTTTATCACCTTTCAGCTAAAAATATAACCCTATGTCTTAAAACTCTTCCTGAATTTCATACTATAAAGGGAAAATTGAATCACATTCAGGAAAAAGCTGTTAAATAATGCCTTCTATCTATAATAAAAGATCCTAGAAACTCAGAGAATATGGTTTAAACATAGTGGAATTACTTTTGTATTGAAACCACCCTTAAAGTTAGATTTTCTGCTCTGTCAAGGGCCTAGTACAGGTCAACTTACCCAACACAAAGAAAACATAGAATGAATATTTTTATTTTGTTTATATTTTTTATTTTTATTTTTTGGCTATGCCATGTGGGATCTTAGTGGGATTTTGTTTCCTGACCAGGAATCGAACCTGTGCCCCCTGCAGTGGAAGTGCAGAGCCTTAACCACTGGACCACCGAGGAATATTGGTGGTCCACCCTAGACTGAATATTTTTAAATGAAAAGTCAAACCAGCAAGGTCCTTTTTTTTTATAAGGGTATAGTGAATCAATGTTTAATATTTAATGTTAAAAGAAATTTGTTTGGCACTATTTTGTGGAGGTTTATTTTTTGAGGTGGTTTGTTATATTATTTACTGCTTTGATATTTGGGGAATTCAGAGATACTAGTTTAAGTTTCATCTCTGCAGTTTGATGATGGTGTGATGATCTTGCTTAAAGAACTTAGTCTTCTCTATCCCTTCAGTTCCCATGATAAAAATACGGATGAGAATATGTAACGCCTCCCTCACTTACATGGTCATTATTATTAGAATAAAATTCAGTCAATAAATATTCACTGTACATCTGTTATGTGCCAAGCATTGTTATAGGTATGTGGGGTACCTCAGTGAATAAAACAAAGATCTCTGGCTTTGTGAAAATTATATTTTAAAAGGAGTGCAGGGAAACAAACAGTAAACATTATATTAGAAAGGAAGCACAAAGTAAACTATCAAATTTACAGACAGCAAAGTTTTTGAGGGGTAGAATACTGTTACCAGTAGGGCAAACTGGAGGACCATCTCAGAAGATAAGTAAACATTATAACCTATAATAATAGGTGTTTTCTTTTATACATCTCATAGCTTATGATCCCAAAATTAGCACATTCAAAAATGATTAGCAGCCCTGCTGCTGCTGCTGCTAAGTCGCTTCAGTCGTGTCCGACTCTGTGCGACCCCATAGACGGCAGCCCACCAGGCTCCCCCGTCCCTAGGATTCTCCAAGCAAGAGTACTGGAGTGGGTTGCCATTGCCTTCTCCGAGAAGCCCTAGAGAGTGTAATTTTTTCTGTTTTATTAAGAAAGTTTTCAAGCTATAGATAACTAGAAAAAATTTTACGGGAACACCTAATTTCTGCCTGATAATTTATACTTACCTTAATCTGTCCATCCACCAGTAACATTTATTTTATGAGAAATTGCCAGATTTTTTTTTTAATGTATCAATAGTTCCTTTATATTGTTGGGGAATATTTAATTGTATGGATATATTCATTCTCCCTTGATGGGTATTTGAGTTATTTCCACTTTGAACACATTATAAGTGAAGCTGCTCCAGACTTTTGAACATTGGCTTTGTGTGGACATACATTTTTGTTTTTTCTTAGGTAAAATTTAAGAGTGATATTTTTTACTTCTAGATTTCTATGTGTTGTTTATTATTGTTTTTATTGCTCTGGTATTTGTTTTTTCATTATGAGCATATTTTCCTTTATACCACTGAGAATAGTTAAAACCTCTACTTGAAAATCTTTCTCTGCCAATTCCAAAATCTGGGTCACCTCGGAGTTGGTTTTTGTTGATTGTCTTTTCTTTTAAGAATGGGTCACGTTTTCCTGTTTCTTCAAAGGTCAAGTAACTTTTTAAATTGTTTATTTAAATCATAGAGTAAATGTAGATCTTAACAGTACAACTGCTATGTTGGATAGACTGCATTTTGACAGTTACTGATGTTTTTGTTGTAGCAGGAATTTAACTAATTTATACTCAAGCTGTATACTCTGTCTCTTGGGCAGCACGTGAAATTTCAGTTGAGGTTTTTTTTTTTGTTGTTTTGTTTTTTTGGCCTAAGTAGGACTGCTTGGGTCTGTCCTACCTATATGTTGTTCAGAGGTCAGCCAGATATTTGGCAGAGGCTTCCCTGGTGGTTCAGAGGTTAAAGCGTCTGCCTGGAATGCAGGAGACCTGGGTTCAATCCCTGGGTTGGGAAGATTCCCTGGAGAAGGAAATGGCAACCCCTCCAGTACTCTTGCCTGGAGAATCCCATGGAGGGAGGAGCCTGGTAGGCTGCAGTCCATGGGGTCGCAAAGAGTTGGACACGACTGAGCGACTTCACGACACGACATGATAATCCACAGAATGGAGTTTCCCTTCTCTGTCTCTAGAATTCCCTCCTCACTTTAGAGCATCTGAGTTACCCATACTCTGTTTTCTGGTTCTTCAAGCTAGAAAGATGAAGGATTTTCTCTTATATATTTGTCATCTTACTTGGCACGTGGTAGCTCTGCCTTCCAGCTAAAAGGCTTTTTTTTTTAAAGGAGACACCAGGAAATTCACCCAGTGCTGTTCCATTCTTCCTCTTGTAGATTATATCCCTCCAGAATCTGCCTGATTTGGGTCACTTTCTTATGCATTCAGGTGGTGGTTGTATATTTTGCCAGAATTTGAGATTGTATTGCTAGTAGGGTTGGTCAGATGGAACTTACAGATTCATCACCAGAAATGGAACCCCCTTACAATTTTGTCTGAAACACAAGTGAAGAAAAAGAAAATACATTCTGTGCATGTGAAATATTTGGCTTTGAAACCCACTGTTTCCTCTAAAAAGAACCTTGGCTTTGTTAGTCTTTCTTTCAACATTTTTAACTTTGTACTGACAGGGGTGATGACTCATGAGGCATTATTTGTTGTTGTCCTGTTGCTAGGTAGTGTCCAGCTCTTTGTGACCCCATGGACTGCAGCACATCAGGCTTCCCTGTCCTTCACTGTCTCCCAGAGTTTGCTCACATTCATGTCCATTGAGTCTGTGATGCTGTCTAACCATCTTATCATCTGCCGCCCTGTTCTCCTCTTGCAGTCTTTCCCAGCATCCGGTCTTTTCCAGTAAGACAGTTCTTTGCATCAGGTGGTCAAAGTACTAGAGCTTCAGCTTCAGTATCCGTCCTTCCAATGAATATTCAGGGTTGATCTCCTTTAGGATGGACTGGTTGGATCTCCTTGCAGTCCAAAGGACTCTCAAGTACCACAATTCAAAAGCATCAATTCTTCGGCACTTAGCCTTCTTAATGGTCCAACTTTCACATCTGTTCATGACTACTGGAAAAACCATAGCTTTGACTATACAGACTTTTCTTGACAAAGTGATGTCTTTGCTTTTTAATATGCTATCTAGGTTTCTCATAGGCATTATTAGGGGAAATATTAAAAGTAAAATAAAATGCATCACTAGACCTTGAACAAAATGTACAGTTTTGGACATTGTGACTTTGGTTGTTTGCACATCTTATTTATTAATAATTATTGACTTCCTTATATAGCTATAAAGTTCAGAGTTTAGAAACTAAAATCTGGTATTTGGGCAACCGAGTTGACTATCTAAGGACATACACAGATTAAGATAGGTCAAATGAACCCCAACAGCTGGGGAAAATGTAATTGAAGTTCATAGAAATCACAAAATCATGAAATCACAAAAGGTGAGGATTGACTTGCAAGAGAAGAAACTCAGGACAAATACACGAGGGTGGTATTATTTCATAGAACAGATCAGTTCAGTCACTCAGTCATGTCCGACTCTTTGTGACCCCATGGACTGCAGCCTGCTAGGCTCCCTGTCCATCACCAACTCCCAGAGCTTACTCAAGCTCATGTCCATTGAGTTGGTGATGCCACCAACCATCTCATCCTCTGTTGTCCCTTTCTCTTCCTGCCTTCAGTCTTTCCAAGCATCAGGGTCTTTTCAAATGAGTCAGTTTTTCACATCAGGTGGCCAAAGTGTTGGAGTTTCAGTTTCAGCATCAGTCTTTGCAGTGAATATTCAGGACTGATCTCCTCTAAGATTCACTGGTTGGATCTTCTTGCAGTCCAAGGGACTCTCAAGAGGCTTCTCCAACACTGCAGTTCAAAAGCATCAGTTCTTCGGCGCTCAGCTTTCTATAAAGAAACTCTCACATCCATACATGACTGCTGGAAAAACCCACAGATATGAGATAAAAACCTGATTTAGAAATGTAGTAGAATGTGATTTTTTGACCTTTAAAAAATAGAACATAAAACAAATAGTAAATTAATAGAAACTTAAAAGAGGAAGCAACAGTTGACAACAATATGTTTATGACAACATAAATGCCTCAAAAATGACAGGATCATGACAGTCCCATGTATACTAAGAGAAACTAAGGTATTTGTTAGTTGTGTCTCTGAGTTTTGTAACTGGGAGTTAGGGAAACAAACTTTCCACTCTACTAAGACTGTGGGATTAAGTTTGTCTTTTCCAAAATGATCTTAATTTTCTTTACCACGTGGTGGCAGCATATATCCATTGATTTCTGTAATCAGTTTGGGCTACTCAAAAAATACTGTCATTGCCAAAGCTTTACTGTGTTACCTTATTTTCCTTTATATTTCTTATTTCATATCTGTTTCCTTAAACCAATCAAATACTATGTCTTCCTAATAAAATTCAGTTGATCTATAACTGGGAGATAGAATTTTAAGAAGCAAACTTTTTTGGCATAATATGCCAGATCAAAGATGTCTCAGTTATTAACCCCAATATCATAATTATACCTAACAGATACATTCAGAGATGTTAAAGCCCCACAAGTACACAGTTAGTTATGCTTTTATTCATATATTCTGCTACCTCATGGCAGATATGAGGTGAAAAACTAATTTAGAAACGTAATAGAAGGTGATTTTTTGACCTTTAAAAAAGAAGTCACCAATTTTAGTAGATTTCTTAAATTTTCTTTCATTAATTTTTTCTACATCTTTAGTTATTTGGAAATAATATCTATTGTAGATACTAACACTGGAAAATAAGGCTCATCTTTTACTTCAAGTTTAGAGTCTTTAAGTGTCAGTAACATAGTCTAATTATAGCATATTTTGAGCTGTTATGTATGTGAACTTGTGTATAGTACTTAGTGTTTTCATAAGTGCTGTACTTTTATTTTCTATTTATGAAATCTCTTTGTAACAGGTCAGAATTCTGGTCCAGTGCATGTAGTTAAGCTATTTGCAGCTGTTATGCTATTGTAGAGTTATTTTCAGCATGCTTCTTTCATTTCAAAAGAAATAAATGCTAATACCAATAAGGCATTAATGAGTCTGTGTGCAGTGACATTAAGTTTCATGTTGTTTAGTCCCAAACTTATGTCTGAATCTCTAGCTATCCCATGGACCATAGCCTTCCAGGCTCCTCTGTCCATGGGATTTCCCAGGCAAGAATACTGGAGTGGGTTGCCATTTCCTTCTCCAGGGGATCTTCCCAGACCAGGGATCGAACCCACATCTCCTGCATTGGAAGCCAGATTCTTTACCACTGAACCACCAGGGAAGCCCAAAGTTCCATAGGGAAATGATGAAATATTTTTCTCTTATGAGAGCTTTGGTAACTAGGAAACAAAAGTGTTTTGTTCAAAGAACTTCCTTGTTTCGGAAACATAGTTACATTTGTTGAGAAAACTTCTGCAAGATTACCTTGAGGCTCATCTTAAGTATTCATACCTGAATAATCCTGTCTTTATTTGAATGAAAATGAAGTATTTCATTAATGATACATACTTGTGATTCAGGTATTTTTTTCATTTCAGGGATTAATTTAACTGTTTGTTTTCTGAAGTTTCTTTTTTGTCCTGCCCAAAGATGAATTTAAAATTCCCTTGTTAGATACATGCTATGATGATACTCATCAGTTATACTTATTTTAGAGTATCTGACAAATTCATTCAGTTCAGTTTAGTCGCTCAGTCGTGTCCCCATCTCTTTAAGAATTTTCCAGTAATAGTTTTGCCTCTCTATATTACATTTAAGTTGAATACGCGCTCCTTAAAACTTAGATTCCTAGATACTTTGGTAAGTTCTGATTTTGATTTGAGATGAAGTTAAGAATCTCAATTTAAATCAACAGCCTAGGATTTTATTGTGGCAGGTTCATGGACTGTGCACACAAGTCTGTTTTGTTGTTGTTGTTTACTTCAGTTCAGTTCAGATCAGTCACTCAGTCGTGTCTGACTCTTTGCGACCCCATGAATCGCAGCACACGAGGCCTCCCTGTCCATCACCAACTCCCGGAGTTCACTCAGACTCACGTCCATCGAGTCATTGATGCCATCCAGCCATCTCATCCTCTGTCGTCCCCTTCTCCTTCTGCCCCCAATCCCTCCCAGCGTCAGAGTCTTTCCCAATGAGTCATCTCTTCGCATGAGGTGGCCAAAGTACTGGAGTTTCAGCTTTAGCATCATTCCTTCCAAAGAAATCCCAGGGCTGATCTCCTTCAGAATGGACCAGTTGGATCTCCTTGCAGTCCAAGGGACTCTCAAGAGTCTTCTCCAACACCACAGTTCAAAAGCATCAATTCTTCGGTGCTCAGCTTTCTTCACAACCCAACTCTCACATCCATATATGACTACTGGAAAAACCATAGCCTTGACTAGACGAACCTTTGTTGGCAAAGTAATGTTTCTGCTTTTTAATAGGCTGTCTAGATTGGTCATAACTTTCCTTCCAAGGAGTAAGCATCTTTTAATTGCATGGCTGCAGTCACCATCTGCAGTGATTTTGGAGCCCCCCAAAATAAGGTCAGCCACTGTTTCCACTGTTTTACTGTGTAGATCATAACAAATTGTGGAAAATTCTTAAAGAGATGGGAATACCAAACCACCTTACCTATCTTCTAAGAAACCTGTATGTAGGTCAAGAAGCAGCAGTTAGAACAGAATATGGAACAATGGACTGGCTCAAAATTGGGAAAGGAGCATGATAAGCCTGACTATTGTCATTCTGCTTGTTTAACTTATATACAGGATATGTCATGAGAAATGCCAGGCTGGATGACTCACTAACTGGAATCAAGATTGCTGGGAGAAATATCAACAACTTCAAATATGCAGATAATACCACTTAATGGAAGAAAGTAAAGAGAACCTAAACAGCCTCTTGATGAGGGTTGAAAGAGGAGAGTGAAAAAGCTGGCTTAAAACTCAGCATTCAAAAAACTAATATCATGGCATCCAGTCCCCTCATTTCATGGCAAATAGAAGGGAAAAAAGTGGAAGCAGTGACAGATTTTATTTTCTTGGGCTCCAAAATCACTGTGGACAGTGACTGCAGCCATGAAATTAAAAGATGCTTGCTCCTTGGAAGAAAAGCTACAGCAAACCTAGACAAGATATTAAAGAGCAGAGACATCTGTTTGCCGACAGAAGTCTGTATAGTCAAAGCTATAGTTTTTCCAGTAGTCATGTATGGATGTGAGAGCTGGACCATAAAGAAGGTTAGCACCAAAGAATTGATGCTTTTGAACTGTGTTGCTGGAGAAGACTCTTGAGAGTCCCTTGGACTGCAAGCAGATCAAACCAGTCAATCCTGAAGGAAATCAGCCCTGAATATTCATTTAAAGGACTAATGTTGATGCTAAAGATCCAATACTTTGGCTATAGACTTCTACGTATCAGAGGATGAGATGGTTGGATGGCATCATTGACTCAGTGGACATGAGTTTGAGCAAGTCTTGTGGGATAGTGAAGGACAGGAAAGCCTGGCGTACTGCAGTTCATGGGGTTGCAAAGAGTCAGACAGACTTAGCAATTAAACAACAACAATAATCAAGAAACATAATTAAAGAAAAGGGTTTTAGAAAAACAAGGAGAAATTAATAAAAGTATAGTAATGATAGGAAAGTTTATAATGTACTTCCTTCTGAATTGAATATATCTTATAGACATAAAAATGAGTCAGGGCTAGAAGAAATGAGGCAATCAATAATTTTGATTTAGTTGTTATAATAGAGTTTAAAATTCCTTGGCCAGGGGATAATTTTTTTTTTAATGTCAATAAAGGGTTGTCTGTCCCCCTGGCTGTCCAGTGCTTAGGGTTTAATTCCTCCTAGTACTTTGCCAACAAAGGTTCGTCTAGTCAAGGCTATGGTTTTTCCTGTGGTCATGTATGGATGTGAGAGTTGGGTTGTGAAGAAAGCTGAGCGCTGAAGAGTTGATGCTTTTGAACTGTGATGTTGGAGAAGACTCTTGAGAGTCCCTTGGACTGCAGGGAGATCCAACCGGTCCATTCTGAAGGAGATCAGCCCTGGGATTTCTTTGGAAGGAATGATGCTAAAGCTGAAACTCCAGTACTTTGGCCACCTCATGCGAAGAGTTGACTCACTGGAAAAGACTCTGATGCTGGGAGGGATTGGGGGCAGGAGGAGAAGGGGACGACAGAGGATGAGATGGCTGGATGGCATCGCTGACTCGATGGATGTGAGTCTCAGTGAACTCTGGGAGTTGGCGATGGATAGGGAGGCCTGGCATGCCGCGATTCATGGGGTTGCAAAGAGTCATACGGGACTGAGCGACTGATCTGATCTGATCTGAGGGGATCTAAGATCCCATAAGCTACATAGGGTGGCCAGTAAATTAATTAATTAATTAAATTCAATGGAAAGTTTACAAAACTATCATGTATATACTTGGCCACATAGTGAAAGAGTTAAATGTTAGGGACAGATTTAATAGTTCCTATTTTTATTTTAATTTAGTAGTGGTCATTTAAAGGGGACTGGCAATAAAATTGGAAATTAAACATTTTTTTTAGGTCAAAAGTAATAAACAAGAAAAACACTTTTTAGATCATAGAATAAGTAAAAATATGAAAACAAGAACATTTTACATCAAAATCTTTTAGACTTATTTAAAGCTGTGCCAGAGGAAAATCTGTAGCCTTAAATTACCTTTATAATTAAAGAGAAGGATGAAAAATAAAAGCATATAGTAGTCAATTTTAGAAAGAAAAAAGAACAGTAAAAATAAGGAGTTTGGAATTATTGGACATTAATTAATACTGCCTGTAGCTCTGTGGTGACAGTCTTAAAAACTGAAAGAAATGTCCCAACAAAATGTAGATTACCACAATAAGTAGAAGTGGAGAACTTGAGAGAAGAATTACCACAGAGGTATTACACAGTGAATTCTTCAATCACCAGTCGTGTCTGATGCTTTGTGACCCCATGGATTGCAGCATGCCAGGCTTCCCCTTCCTTCACCATCTCCCTGAGTTTGCTCAAACTCATGTCCATTGAGTCACTGATGCCATCCAACCATCTCATCCTCTGTTGCCCACTTCTCCTCCTGCCCTCAGTCTTTCCCAGCATCAGGGACTTTTCCAGTGAGTCGGCTCTTTGCATCAGGTGGCCAGAGTTGGAGCTTCAGCTTCAGCATCTGTCCTTCCAATGAATATTCAGGGTTGATTTCCTTTAGGATTAACTGGTTTGATCTCCTTGCTGTCCAAGGGAAACAGTAAGTAAAGGTGTATTATTGATGAAGTTACCAGATTCGCCAGACTTCCCAGGTTGCACTGGCAGTAAAGAACCTGCCTGCCAGTGCAGGAGACATAAAAGATGCAGGTTCAATCCCTGGATCAGGAAGAACCCCTGGAGAAAGGCTTGGTAACCTGCTCCAGTATTCTTGCCTGAGAATCCTATGGACATAGAAGCCTGGCAGGCTACAGCCTATAGGATCATGAAGAGAAGGACACGACTGAAGTGACTTAGGGCACGCGCTCCAGGTTCACAAATATATTGCCCTGATAGGTTCAGTTGATTTCTATAAGGATAGCTGATTCCAGTTGATTAAACAGTTGTCATTTAGTCGCTAAGTTGTGTCTGACTGTTTGCAACTCCATGGACTACAGCCTGCCAGGCTCCTCTGTCCATAGGATTTCCCAGGCAAGAGTACTGGAGTGGGTTGCCATTTCCTTCTCCAGGGGATCTTTCCTACCCAGGGATCAAACCCACATCTCCTGCACTGGCAGACGGATTCTTTACCATTCTGTCAGCCAGGAGGCCCGTAATTAAACTATACCAAACTAGTACTGAAAAAGATGGAAAGCTCTGAGAAAGATGGTACAAAACAAATCCATCAGCCATTTTTACTTACTACTAAAGTTGCAGAAATTCTAAATGTTCAAAAATGAATTCTAGCATTTTATCAAAAGAATAGTGCTTTATGTCTAATACAGTATATTTTAGGACAGAAAGGATAAACTGTTGCATCAGCAAGTTAAAGAAGAATAACCATTTAATTGTATCATTAAATGAGAAAAGATGATAAAATTCAGTGAACATTCCTAATAAGGAGACTAAGTATTTACTTTAAAAAAAAGTTAGCAAAATAGTTTATCCTAAATGTCAAAACTATAGAACTTTTTCTGTAAAAATAAGTAACTAGACACAGACTTGGGTTGCTTATTATTATCTAACATGGTCTTGGAGGGCCCTGACAGATGCACTAAGAAGGAAAAACTATCCATGTTAACTTTTGAAAGGAGATTAAAATTTTTTTCTATTAGAAACTACCTAAATTTAATGCAGAATTGTATAAGTGATCAATAGCATTTCTTTAAATTTAGAGAAATAACTCGTAGATATGGACTTGGGGGAAAATAATTAACTCATGATGCAGATAGTAGGCTTATATGAAGAGGACTATTAAATTGTATTGTTGAACCTGGAAGCACCGTGTCTTAGGAGAAAAACTCATAAAAGTAGCTTTTTTCCCCCCATATTAATACATTAATTAAATTCAGTTATTCTGTATCCCAAGAATTTTCTGATTTTCTGTATTTGATTTTTTTGGTGGAAGACAGATAATTCTGTCCAAGGATTGGGCTTGGATAAATGATTTTAGCTTATATGAAAAAGTAAGTGTTCTGGAATTGCCAAGAAAAATGTGGTGGAAAAAATGTGAAAGGAAGGGGATGCTGAGATGCTACTCCTACCAAGATCCCACTTTATACTTCAAAACTAAATGTAATATTGACATAGAAACAGATATCAGTAGAACAAAATATAGAAATAGATCTAATTATTTACTATAACATTTGCCAACAAATGTCTATCTAGTCAAAGCTATGGTTTTTCCAATAGTCATGTATGGATGTGAGAGTTGTACTGTAAAGAAAGCTGAGTGTCGAAGAATTGATGCTTTTGAACTTTGATGTTGGAGAAGACTCTTGAGAGTCCCTTGGACTGCAAGGAGATCCAACCAATCCATCCTAAAGGAGATCAGTCCTGATTATTCATTGGAAGACTGATGCTGAAGCCGAAACTCCAATACTTTGGCCATCTGATGCGAAGAACTGACTCATTGGAAAAGACCCTGATGCTGATAAAGATTGAAGGCAGAAGGAAAAGGGGACGACAGAGGATAAGATGGTTGGATGGCATCACCAACTCAATGAACATGAGTTTGAGTAAGCTCTGGGAGTTGGAAATGGACAGGGAAGCCTAGCATGCTGCAATCTATGGAGTTGCAAAGAGTCAGACACGACTGAGTGACTGAACTGAACTGATTTACCACAATAGCCATAGTTCAATTCAGTTGAGAAAGAATGTTTTTTTAGTATAAGGGTCCTAGCACAAGTGGATGGTACTCATCTGTTAAAAAAAAAGTTGATCGTCACGTTTTATACTATATACAAGTATTAATTCTAGTTGGATTAAAATTTTTAGAAGGAAACCTAGGCCATTACTTCAACAATCATGCCAATTCTTAGCTCAGGGTCCACGTGCCTCTAGGTGGAATGGGAAAAACATTATTTCACTTCTCACCGAAATTTAGAGCTTTAGTTATAAATGCCACAGTAGGTTTGTCACTGCCTAGAGCTCTGTCAGCATTAGAATTCAGGTATTTTCCTATCACGGTGTAGTTACCACAAATATCTTTAGAGATTAGGCTCATCACGATTCCAAACCTAGTGTAGTTGTTAGACTCCTCACTAGATCTTATCTTAATGCAGCAATGAAAAAAAGGTCATATGTCAGGCTTCCCCAGTGATCCAGTGGTTAAGAATCTGCCTTGCAGTGCAAGGGACTCCAGTTTGGTTAAGATCCTAAGTGCCACAGCCTGGGAGGTATAACGCCTGACCCCACGCTCTAGAGGTCATGAGCTGCAACAACTGAAGCCCTGATGCTCTGCAACAAGAGAAGCCCATACACCAGAGTGAACCTTCCCTCCCGCTCACTGCAACTAGGGAAAGCCTAAGTGCAGCAACAAAGACCCAGCACGGCCAAAAAATACATCTTTTTTTAAAAAAGACAATAAAAAGACTCAATTTTTTAAAAGAACGTGTATAACTTTAAAAAATATTTCAGTAGTTTTACTGCAGTATGCAATTAATACTTGAATGACATGGGGTGCTGACCTTCCACACAGTTGAAAATCTGCATAGACCTTCTAGTCAGCCCTCCCTGTGTTTGCACACAGAATTAACACAGAATTAAGCAATTCTGTGTTTGTGGATTCAACCAACCACAGATTGTGTAATACTGTAGTATTTATTATTGAAAAATATCGTCGTGTAAGTGGACCTGCACAGTTCAAACCTGTTAGTTATTCAAGGGTCAGCTATAATTTGTTTCCTTTGTAATTCTGCATTATTTTAATTTTTGATTTTAGAAACTTTAGTCTCCGAAGGGGTTCACAAGTCTCCCCAGGTTGCCAGTGGGGTCCAGGGCACAGAAAAGTCTTGAAAATTCCTAATTTATATGATTATTAGCAGTACTTCTCAAACTCTAATGTAAAGACAGGTCACCTGGGGATCCTGTTAAAATGAAAACTGGCAGAGTAGTTCTGGGTCGGGGCCTGAGACTGTTCACTGAGGATGCCTCCCAGCCTGTGCCCCTTCATGGACTGAACTATGAGTAGCTAAGTTTTGGACTGAGTTGTCCAACATAATGGTCACGGCCACTTGGGGCTATTTAATTAAAATTCATGTTCTCAGTTTTACTAGCCACAGGTGGTTAGTGACTAGCCTGTTGAATGGTACAGACGTAGAACATTGTCATCATTGCAAAAAGTTCTATTGGACAGTGTTGTTCTAGAGGTTGGAGTAGTCTTAGCCAAGACAGAGAAACAAAAAGCTTTAAAAGAAAAAAGCAAAAAGGAAGCCACAGGCAAAGTTTAATATTTAAAGGACACATTTGGTACAAAAATTGCAATGTAGATGAGCCAAAGTTAGTATCAGCACTGTTTAAAGCTCTTAGAAATTAACATGAAAAAGACAACCCAATAGAAAAATGGAGAAAGACTATAAGTAGACATTTCACAAAAAGTGCAGATCCAAATGCCCAGGTGCTCAAACAAACTAGCATTTTGGGAAATATTATACAATTAAAATAACAATGAGAACTCAGGTTGGCAAAAATGGAAAAGGTCTAATATCTATGCAGGTATAAGAGAAAAGATACAAACATTGCTGGTGGAAAAGTGAACTGCTGTAGTCCCTTGGAAAGACATCTGGCAACATCAGTTAAAATGAAAAAGAAACATTCTTCAGCATAACAATCCCAGTGGTGCTGGAACCTTGTCCTATGGAGTAAAATACTAACACGTAAGACTATGTGCACAGGGAGGTTTCCTGCAGCAGGTGCTGGAAGGGGAAAGGAGGGACAGGAAACAATAAATTCTAGTCAATAAAACAACAAGAAAATGGCTACATAAACAATGTACAGTGTACACTGGAATTTTCTGCAGTCGTTGACAAGAAAGAATTGGAGAATATCAGTTATTTTAGGATTTACCCAAGGTACCTATCTTCCCATTTGTGTTGTTTTCATGAGTATATGAATATGGAGAAGAAGAGGGAAAGATGCGTGTTATTTAATGTGAGTCACCTGAGGATGCAGATGGTATGTCAAAGAGAAGAGAGGGAAGAAAGAGATCAAAAATATGAAATTTCCTTCTCTTTACTAGTATGTATGATAGTTCCACAATATATATCAGTTGCTCAGCCATGTCTGAGCAAGTAAGGATGTATGATGCAACAACAGGTGACTTATTAATGGCAAAAGAAAGTCACCTTTGCTTTACTAGTAAATTGTCATAATTATTTTAAATACTTCCGCAGTTTAAATGTGCACACAGAAATTTATATAAATAATTCTTAGTGACTCCATGGACTGTAGCCTGCCAGGCTCCTCTGTTTATGGAATTTTCCAGGCAAGAATACTAGAGTGGTTTGCCATTTCCTATTACAGGGTATCTTCCCAACCCGGGTATCAAACCCACATATCTTGGGTTTCCTGCATTGGCAGGCAGATTCTTTACCAGTGAACCCCCTTGGAAGCCCAAATTTTTCCCTTTAGAAAAGCTTAAACTTTTGTTTGAGCTTATATTTATTGAAAAGATATTGAAAATTATCATGTCATATATTGAAATTTTCCTGTTCTTTTTAGCTTACTTTTAATGGAGAAGGCAATGGCACCCCACTCCAGTACTCTTGCCTGGAAAATCCCATGGACGGACCTGGTAGGCTGCAGTCCATGGGGTTGCTAAGAGTCGGACACAACTGAGCGACTTCGCTTTCACTTTTCACTTTCATGCATTGGAGAAGGAAATGGCAACCCACTCCAGTACTCTTGCCTGGAGAATCCCAGGGACAGGGGAGCCTGGTGGGCTGCCGTCTCTGGGGTTGCACAGAGTCGGACACGACTGAAGCGACTTAGCAGTAGCAATAATATTTAGTTTTGTCTTTTTTTTTTTTTTTCCCTAAGACTTTAAAGAAGAAGTCTAAATTTTTTTGAAAAAGATTGTATTTCTTGAGGAGCTTAATAACAAGTAGTAGTCTCTGGTAGCAAACAGATGGTTGTTTCTTAAAGGAACAGTTTTAACAATCAAAGATTAATTAGGTTTCTTGTTCTTTTCAATATTTACTTGCTGGGAGTAGGTTATAGGCAATGTGAAATTTGTAAGAGCTCTGAGGAGTGAATTCTCATGTTCTCAGAATAGCTATATTTCATTTCTACTTCTCTTGGCCGCTCTATCTCTCCCCAGACAAGAGATCACTTCATTTATTAAAGATTTATTTTGACTTATAGGTTTATTCTTTTCTCAGTATCTGTGGTGTGAGAGACAAAAGATTTAAATGATGCTTAGAAATTGTATCTAAAGTAATTGCCTTTGGGTTTATGCAGCTGCTAATTGTTTAAAATATGCCTATTTAATTGAATCTTTGAATACATTTTTATTTTTGTGGAAAACATTTATTCATTGTTATCTTGTCATGATTTTTATAATATGTTTTAAGGAATAATTGTAGTAATTATTTTAAAGGAAGGGAGTCTAAAATTAACTATGAATTATGCATGTGCCATATTTTAACCTGTAAAATTTGCAGTTAAAGTTGTTTTTTTAACAGCCTGGATTTGGGCAGTAGATAATATTAACTTCCAGTCAATGGTTTTATAGGTTCCACGGATAGAATCTGTAAAAATCAGGAACTTGAAGTTAAGAAAGGAATGAACTATTTATGAATTCAAGAACCTGAATTCTAGCCCTATCTCTGCTCAATGCGGAATCCAGGACAAAAACACTTAACCCCTCCAGGCCTTAGTGTTCTTATCTTGGAAATAAGAAGACAGTAACAGATTATCTCGTGTTTCTTTCATCTCTGAAATTCTGTAATTGTGTCCTGCTCAGCTGCTGTTGTTTGGAAATAAAGAGTCTGGGTGGAGGAGAGACCTCATTTTAAATATAAAAGGTCTAATAGTTGATAACTTTGCCAAAACACTGTGTAACATAATTTTTTTGTTTGTTTTTATATTGAACAGCAGAGAAACACATAGAGTGAAAAACAGTGTTTCTTCCATCGGCTCTGCCCTCTTCCCTTCTGCTGTGAGGCTCACATGCATGCCTCCCTTTCCCTTCCTAAGACCAGCATCCCTGCAGAACTTCTCCCCAGTTAACGTTTTCTTGGTTGAAGTCTCTTGCTTTACTTTTTTAAAGGTTTTTAAAATTTTTCTTTAATAAAGCAATTAATGAAGAAATTGTGACTAACTTTTTACACAGAGAATACATATTTAACCACCATCCAGACTAAGAAATGGAAGCTCCTTTCATGCAGCTTTTCTCAAAATCTTTGAGAAAATATGGGTTCATATACATTGCATTGTTATCATTGTTTCAACTGAGGGTTTTGGAGTTTTTTTGCAGATAATAATAATCTTTCGTTTCAGTTGGAAAACCCATTTATTAATCCTTAATTGTTAAAGTCACTTTTTCTACATTTTGAGCTTGTTTTCTTAAATGCTAGTGCTGCATGCTGCTGCTGCTGCTAAGTCACCTCAGTCGTGTCCGACTCTGTGCGACCCCATAGACGGCAGCCCACCAGGCTGCCCTGGGATTCTCCAGGCAAGAACACTGGAGTGGGTTGCCATTTCCTTCTCCAATGCATGAAAGTGAAAAGTGAAAGTGAAGTCGCTCAGTCGCATCCGACTCTTAGCGACCCCATGAACTGCAGCTCACCAGGCCCCTCCGTCCATGGGATTTTCCAGGCAAGAGTACTGGAGTGGGGTGCCATTGCCTTCTCCAGCTAGTGCTGCCTAGTCCCTTTATATATCAACGTTAGTTGACTCTGCAAGCATTTCCAGTATAACTACTATGTGAGGTTCCTGGGTGTAACCAGAGATCCGACAGGACTTCAAGGAGCTTCAGAGTGGGTGTGTAGAAAACCGAGGGTTATAGACAAGACAAGAAACATGCAGCTACAATAACAGACTGACTTTTTTCAGGCTAGGGGTAGCCTTGTATTATTTCCTATTATGAATAATTTAGGAGATGGGAAAAATGACATTAAGCCCAGCAATCAAAATCAGTTCCATTCTAGATATGGAGGAAACCTGCAAACAGTGAAATCTTCTCAGTGACTTGGTTTGTCCTTGATATCCCTGTGTAGTTTTTTTTTTTTCTTTATTGAAAGAGGACACTGAGACTTGCTGTTAACCAAACCTGTTTACTTTTTATTTAGACATTTTCTGTTAGAAAGAGTTGGTGATTGGAAATTTTGTTTTCTTTTTTACGTTTGAAAAAATTAAGTTTTTTACTTCTTTGAATTCAGTCAACTTAATATCCTGTTTTGCTCCTTCTTTTCCAGTTTTTGTTGTTATTGTTGTTGTTGTTCAGTCGCTCAGTCATGTCCAACTCTTTGTGACCCCATGGCCTGCAGCACGCCAGGCTTCCCTGTCCTTCACCATCTCCCAGAACTTGCTTAAACTCATGTCCATTGTGTTGGTGATGCCATCCAACTGTCTTGTCCTCTGTCATCCCCTTCTCTTCCTGCCTTCTAGCTTTCCCAGCATCAGGGTCTTTTCCAATGAGTCAGCTCTTCGCATCAGGTGGCCAAAGTGTTGAAGCTTCAGCATCGGGTCTTCCAATGAATATTCAGGACAGATTTCCTTTAGAATTGACTGATTTAATCTCCTTGCAGTCCAAGGGACTCTCAAAGGGACTCTCAAAAGTCTTCTCCAACACCACAATTCAAAAGCATCAATTCTTCGGTGCTCAGCCTTCTTTATGGTCCAACTCTCACATCTGTACATGACTACTGGAAAAATCATAGCTTTGACTATCTTTAGCCTTAGCCTTAAAGTTTTCTTTCTCTTGTCAATGTTCTTTCTCTTGTTGGTGTTCTTTCTCTTGTTGGTGTTCTTTCTCTTGTCAGTGTTCTCTGCTTCCTCCCTGTCTTTTTATTGAAACTGCCTGACAGAATCTCAACTCCTGATTTTTCTACCTGAGCACTACTGAAGAAAATCACAGAGGCAGTAACACAGCTATAAGTTTATTGTTACCGACTTTGAATGGGCCCACACAACTGCTATAATTCAATTTTTTTTCTAGTTTTCTCCTTTCTCACAGCAGTTATTTTAGGCATTCAGCACTTCCTATCTCCAGCTCTCAGCTTTCCTTCTCTTTCTCAGCAGATGAGTTGGTGTTTCATTCCACAGAGAAAATGGAAATCTTCAGATGAAAACTGCCAGTTTGTTGCCACAAACCTATTTACATCTGTACTGTTTCTGTTTTGTTCCTACTGTTTGTGGTGGCAAGAGGCTTGCTTTCAAAGAGTAGAAAATCATATGCCTCCAGAAACCAAGAGATAATATAAAATCTGTGAAGCAGTAGGGTAAGAAGTGGTTCTGTGGCTTGCTGGGAATTGATAGGAGCTACCTGAAGACATCCAAATGCAAGTTTTTAATACTCTTGTCAGCTGGAGCAAAGCCTGCCTTGATGAGCGTGCCTGCTGGACTAAAGACTAGTCTTCACAGAGAAAATGGAGCCTTCTCAGGGGCTTTACCCCCAACCCTCACCATGCCTCTTTTCTCCAGTATCAGTACCTCTTTTTCTATTCTTTTGTATCCATATTTAGACATTCTCAAGCTTATCCCATTTTTGGAACCTTTCATTTATGCCTATTTTCTTGTCTAACTACTCTAATTTCTCTACTTTTAAACTGAAGAGAGAATTGCCTACTGCTCTGGTGTTTGACAGCTTTCAGTTGAAGTCTTTACCATACTGTTCATGAGCTCTGAGGTTCTTATCCTCTCCAAGCCTACTTTCTTCAACCATAAAAATGAGATGAGGATAATATTAATAATATGCCCAATCATAGAGTTAAGTATTAAATGAAAGAATAGTATACCTATACTATTAATAGCACCAAAAAGGTCATAGCAAGTCCTTTGCTTACATACATTTGCTTCAGCCCCTGGCAGTCAGTCTTCTGTTCCCATCCCTGAAGCCCTAATGTGTTGTTTGTGGGTTTTGTCCCCAGTAGTCACTGGTACCCCTGACAGCCTTGCCTCCTCAAAGCAGTTGTTTGGTTGTCCCTGCCACACACCCCAGGCTCACACTCTGCTTCTGTGAATACTCCCTCAGGTTCCTTTGACTCTGTCCTTTCCTCACCCTTTAAATGTTTATCTTCCTCAGCATTCTGTCTTGGTCTTTGTGCCATTGAGCGATCAATTTGGCTAGAATCTCTCTGGTAGCCAAAGCAAAGAAAGAGCATTGCGACGATATTAATGTATAGTTCATGATTGTTTACTATGTGTTAGGCATTTTTATAAGCGCTTTACATGTGTCACTTGATATAATCTGCACAGCAGCTCCATGGGTCAATGAGGTAGATAAGAGCAATGAAGTACCGAGAGGTAAACCTGCTCCAAGTGCTGCTGCAGGTAATTCAGTTCCAGGCAGGTAAATTCTGGAGATCTCTGTCCTAACCATAACACTGTACATTCTCCCCCAAACAGATGATTACTAATGTTTAGAAAGGTAAAAACAGGAAACTACAGCATTTTCTGGGACATAGATCTGAAATGGTATGTGTGGTGATTCTTTGGGGAAATGAGAGTCTCCTCAGCTATGATATGCTAATAAATACCTCTTAATAACATTTCATTCTCATGGAGAACGTCAGTGCAGAATAGTATTACCAACACAGAACACACCCAGTATCGTTTTCCATGATTACATTTTTCATATAGCCATCTGATAGAAATTTGGAGCTAACATTTCACAGTCAGGCCTAATAGTTTAAAAGGGACATAAACACTGTCTTAGTCATCTTTGTATCTACAGTATCTAGCCCAGGACCAGTCACTTAGAAATAGTTGAGTCAGTCTGTGACCTGCATGTGACCACACTGAGCTCGTCAGCTCCTTAAAAAAGAATGACTTGGGACAGGATGTATTTCACGTGACAGGTTCTGGGGGTAGAGCTGATGATCGCTTGCAAGATCTGCTGAGTTCAAAGGGTCAGAAGAAGTAGGAACTCCATCCCTGTGTCCTGCTTCTCCTCCCCATTTCCATACTCATGTTTTTATTCATTAATTTATTGTATTTATTTCATTCTTACTGTATACCAAGTCCTGTATAAAGTAATGAAGATCTAATGGCGAACAAGATAAAGTCCCTGCCCTTAAGATGTTTACACTCTGGTGTGAAAAACTAATTTGATAATACACTAAGATCAGTACTCTAAAGGGAGTATTGATAGTATTCAGCTCTTCAGGCAGTGAGAACAGGTTAGAGGAAGCAGTGTGTTCCAGAGAACCTCAGATCTTTATTAGGGTTGGAGGTGAAGTGTGAATGTGAGAAATGGTGAGAAACAAGGCTCGTAGGAAGCAGGGCCAAGTGTGCATTTAAGGCTTGTACTTCTGCTCCTCTTCCACATCTCTGCAATCCCTTTCTACTAGTTTGATGAGTTAGAGGAAGCTCAATGTAGAAATGTGTTCCAGGTGCCACAAAACTCCTTTTTTGCTGAATACCACAACAGAAACTGCACGGTTAATCTTTTCAGTAACTATTTTTCATTGTGAATGTTTGATATTCATGTGGTTCTTTGCCTGTCATTGTGAACTCTTCAAGAACAGGGGCAGTGTTTCATTCATTTCTGTGTCTTTAGCATCTAATAGTACCCAATAAATGTTGAAAATGTCATTAGCATTCGTAGTCATTTTATGTGTTTGGAAGAAATGATGCTAAAGCTGAAACTCCAATACTTTGGGCACCTCATGCGAAGAGTTGACTCATTGGAAAAGACTCTGATGCTGGGAGGGATTAGGGGCAGGAGAAAAAGGGGACGACAGAGGATGAGATGGCTGGATGGCATCACTGACTCGATGGACGTGAGTCTGAGTGAACTCTGGGAGTTGGTGATGGACAGGGAGGCCTGGCGTGCTGTGATGCAGGGGATCGCAAAGAGTTGGACACAACTGAGCAACTGAACTGAACTGAACTGAACTATTCACCAAAGCATAGTTGTCCTATTTTCTATGAAAAACAGAGTTCAAGTTTTAAACAAATGAACTTATAGACTACTCAGTGAGTTTAAGATTACCTGTCTTTGAGTAAGGAAAAATTTCTAAATAGAAACATTGAGGATTATTTAAAATTACAAAGATACTCACAGTTCAACGAAAGCATTCAATACGGAATTTGGTCAAGTATGTTTAGTTTGAATGGTTTGTTACTGTTTTTGATCTATAGACTTATGAGGAAGATCGCAGAAACTACTCTGAGCTTCAGATTAGATGTCAACGTTTGGCCTTAGAATTAGCAGACACAAAACAGTTAATTCAGCAAGGTGACTACCGTCAAGAGAACTATGGTAAAGTTAAGAGGTAAGTAGTGAAGATGTCTACGCTACTTGTTCTCTTTTTTAGCATGCATCAGAGGCACTTGAATTCTTACCATCAACATCATTAATGCTACTTTATATCTCTTTTTTTTTTTCTGTTTCCATAGTTTTTTCTTTTCTAAAATGTCATATAGTTGGAACCATACCATACGGAACCTTTTCAGATTGGCTTCTTTGACTTAGTTATCTACATCTAAGTTTCCTCCATATCTCTTCATGGCTTGATAGATCATTTGAATAATGAATAATATTCTATTGAATAGTACTCATTGAATAATAATATTCCATTGAATGATGAATAATATTCCACTGTCAAGATGTACCACAGTTTACTTATCCATTCACCGGCTGAAGGACATCTTAGTTGCTTCCAAGTTTTGGCAGTTAGGAATAAGGCTGCTATAAAAATTCATGTGCCAAGTTTTATATGGACATACATTTTCAACTCCTCTGGGTAAATACCAAAGAGTGTGAACATACTTGTATGGTAAGAGTATGTTTAATTTTGTAAGAAACCAGCCAAGTGTCTGTCCCAAAGTCTCTGTACCATTTTGCATTTTCACCAGCAATGAATGAGTTCCTATTGCTCCACACCCTTGCCAGTATTTGTTATCAGTGTTCTGAATTTTACATTCTAATAGGTGTGTAGTCATATCTCATTGCTTTAATTTGCATTTCTCTGATGACAGGTGATATGGAACATCTTTTCATGTACTTAGTCACCATCTGTATATCTACTTTGGTGAGGTGTCTGTTAAAGTCTTTGGCTTATATTTTAATTGGGATGTTTGTTTTCTTACTGTGAGTTTCAAGATTTCTTTGTATATTTTGGATAATAGTCCTTTATCAGATACATCTTTGGCAAATATTTTCTCCCAGTCTTGCCATGTCTTC
Source organism: Bubalus kerabau (assembly GCF_029407905.1). Taxonomy (NCBI): domain Eukaryota; kingdom Metazoa; phylum Chordata; class Mammalia; order Artiodactyla; family Bovidae; genus Bubalus; species Bubalus kerabau. Next base: position 48,117,143 of record NC_073635.1, read on the forward strand.
TTATTCTCTTGACATATACCTTATTCTTTATTGTATAAAAGCGTGTAGTTTTGGCAGCTTGGTGAGTTTAGATTGTATTTTTATATCAGTTGTTTTTATTTTATTTAGAAGTTGCTTTTGCCTTTTTAAATGTGATAGGAACCCAGGGAAATCCTATGTGTATAAGTATTTTTGAACTCTTACTTGACTATTTTTATTTTATGGAGTGAATTTAAGTACTTTGCAGTTTTATCTAAAGTTTTTTCTGCTATTTCTTTTCAACAAAAGGCACATACACTTTCAAAAAAATGATACTTTCTGAGGATATGTTTCCCATTGTGTTGCTGCTGAATAGCTATAGCATATAATTTTCCTTTTGCTGGAATAGACTAATGAACCACTACTTAGCTATATGCCCTTAGGAAATCTCTAATTATTCTAAGCTGAAGTTTTGTCATTTTTGAGGTGGTGCTAATACAATAACTACACTGTATAAATTTAGAAGATTGAATAATTTTTATGACAGCATATATGTGTGCATATATACACATATATATAAAGAGATTATTAAACTGTTCACTGCTGTGTCTACTTGTACCTAAAATAATTCTTAAACCATTGTAGTCACTCAGTGAGTGTTTGTTAAATGAATGAGTGCTTTATAAACTGTAAAACACCGTAAGTAAATTTGCAAGGATTTGGGAATATAATGGTGATACTCCTACTCCCGGCATGACTGACATGCAGTGTGTGTTACTGTGTATGTATTGTTATATCAAAATGTAGTGATTATTAGAGTTTGAAATCCATGACAGATATACGATTGGGTTCTCAAATAGAGCTAGATTTCAAAAGAATGATTTCAAAATGAAGTAGATTGTGATGATAAGATGGTACTTTGAGTCGGTGTTTTGATGATCTCTCAGGGCTTCCCTTGTAGCTCAGATGTGAAGAATCCACCTGCAATGTGGGAGACCTGGGTTCGATCCGTGGGTTGGGAAGATCTCCTAGAGAAGGGAAAGGCTACCCACTCCAGTATTCAGGCCTGGAGAATTCCATGGACTGTACTGTCTGTGGGGCCACAAAGAGTCGGACAAGACTGAGCAACTTTCACTTTCTGCCACTATAAATCTATAGCAACAATAGGTAAAATATGAAAGGAGAAAACTAAAAGGCATAGTCATCAAAATAATCCAGAGTGGCCATGAAAGGATGGGTAAATGAACCAAGATGAGCCATGACTTGATAATTCTTTATGGTGAGTGATGAAAGCAGGGAGTAGGGTGGGGAGGTGTCTCATTTTATTGTCTCTCTCTCTCTCTCTCTCTCTATATATATATATATATATATATATATGTTTTCTATAATGAGAATCTAAGAAATAAAACTATAATAAACATCATCATGTGCTGGAAATGGAACAGGAAAACAACCAGGCAAGGGTGGCTCAAGCTGAGAATCCTTTGGTTCACTCAATAGAAAGAATGGATTTTTAAAAATTGGTCTGATCACAAAAATATAAACTGGGAGGAAAAATCACTTTAATGTCCTTGATAAATTCTCACAAATGTACAAAAGAGAACAGGTATATTGAGATTAGCTGCATCATTATTAGAAAGAATTCCAATGCTTTTTGACAGTAGCATAGAAAACATTATAAAAAAAGAAAATAGATTATAATTTATGTCTATAATGTAATTCTGTGTAATAATTAAATTTGATCTGAATGTATATATTTGCTCGCTCAGTTGCTTCAGTCGTGTCCAACTCTCTGCGACCCCATGAACTGTAGCCCACCAGGCTCCTCTGTCCATGGGATTCTCCAGGCAAGAATACTGGAATGGGTTGCCATTTCCTTCTCCAGGAGATCTTCCCTACCCAGGGATCAAACCAATATCTCTTTATATCTCCTGCACTGGCAGGCGGGTTCTTTACCACTAGTGCCACCTGGGAAGCCCCTAATATGTACATGGATAAGTCAAACACATTTAATTTTAAGAAGCAAAATGCATATGCCCATCTTTCTTTTTTACACTAAAAAATCATAGCAAGAGTCATTACCTTGCGAGAATAAAAACATTTGTGTGTAAAGACATAAAACACTTAACATGAACCAGAGTGTTAATACTGATAGTCATCTTTAGTTAGTGGGTTTATGGGTGATTGTTACTTTTTAACTTGTGCTTTGCTCAAGTATAAATATACTATTTTGTTAAGCAGAAAAAATCTTAGAAGTCATCTTTCTAAATGAGTTATTGAAAATCTAATGAAAAGAAAAACAATTTTTAATAGCTCTCCCATGGAAACACCAGGAGAGTAGCTGAAATAAAGGGCAAAGGAACTGATTCTGACTATAGAAGACAAATTAAGAAATAGTAAATCTGTTTCTCTGCTCATTTTTTTAAGATACCTGTTTGTAGGTTTGGTCCAATTCTTAGTTTTGCTGTGTTGGAGAAAGAGCTCATCTGAGAATGGAAATTAGAATCTCTGGGTAATCATGAACAATTTGTGAATGAAGCAGTCACAAGAATGCCTGCCTGTGTATCAGCAATACAATCTGAGTAATGAGTGAAGGGCTTTTGAGCCTAACAACTGAAAGCCTAGAGCCATGTTTAAATTCTTTAAAAGTTTTGACTTCCAGATTAGATTGAAGATGATTAGTGAAAAGACACCAGAGTATACCTTTAAAAGTTTTATTGTTTACTTTTGTCAGTGTAGCTTACATATTTATTTTTTACAGATAATAAATTTATATTTATCTGAGCAAGATCTCAGAGAGTCTCCTAAATTTGAAAAGCAGATACGTTATTGTTCACAGAATGACACTGAAGTATCTCTTTCAGTTTCCTGAAATATAATCAACCCTTTTAAAATGCTTGTTATAAAAAGAGATGTAAAATTTACATATGTACTTGAGTTCTAGTTTAATAAAAACAAATGTATTTGAATTTTATAGTGAGCGTGATGCACTTGAACAGGAAGCAACTGACTTAAGGAGAAAATATGAAATACTTGAAGCCTCTCACATAACTCAAGCTAAAGAAAGAAGTGAATTATCAAAAGAGGTAAGCTTATAGAGTCACTCGTTTGTTTTTAATATTTATTTATTTGGCTGCACTGAGTCTTCACTGAGGCACGCGGGATCTTTACTGCGTCATGGTCATGTGGGATCTTTGTTCCATCGCATGTGGAGTCTTAGTTCCCTGACCAGGGATTGACCCTGCATCCCTGCCTTGCAGGGTGGATTCTTTAGCCACTGGACCACCAGGGAAGTCCCAAGTCACTTGTTTTTTATTGTACAGTGATTGTGGACATAGCCCAGGGCAAGAATTGTGAGAGGGAAATTGTTTCTTTTTTGATGTAGTTGCTGGAAAGAAGGGACTTTTTAGTAGCTCTGTTGGGATGGAAAATTTCATGGTAAGAATTAGCCTCTTTATGTGTTGAGCACAAGCACACATGAAAGAACTCATTCAGTAAACCTTGAAAAATAAGATGACACTGCTCTGGACACTCTGTCTCTGCCTGTGTATAGGTAGCCACCTTGCAGCAGACTGTTACTTTACTGCAAAAGGATAAAGACTATCTCAACCGCCAAAACATGGAGCTTAGTGTTCGCTGTGCCCATGAAGAGGATCGTCTTGAAAGACTTCAAGCTCAACTTGAAGAAACCAAAAAGGCTAGAGAAGAGATGTATGAAAAATACGTAACATCCAGGCAAGATTTACATTATTTTCCATATAAATAGATATAAATCAAACCATCTTCTTTGAGGGAACTCCTGGCTTTGGGGACAAATAGTGATTTGTTGGTAAGATTTATAGGATGATGTTAAGATAATTGTTTTTGTTTCTCCACAAGATACTCATATTCTGATTTTTTTCTTAAGACATTTTGTTTTTTTCCAAAAGCCTGTTTCTTTTAGGTAGGGATATATACACTGTTACTGTTTTTATTAACTTTTTTTTATGATATAATCTTTTTAGCTCCCAATGACTAAGATCTCTATTTAAGTGTTTTAAGAAAGTATTTATATACTTTTATATATTTAGTGTTAGTTGCTCAGTCATGTCCAACTCTTTGTAGCCCCATGGACTATAGACTGCCAGGCTCCTCTGTCCATGGGATTTCCCAGCAAGAATCCAGAAGTAGGTTGCCGTTTCCTACTCCAGGGGATCTTCCTGACCCAGAGATAGAACCAAGGACTTCTGCATTGCAGACAGATTCTTTACCATCTGAGACACCATAAGTTTATATGCCTCATATATATCTCTTCAGATGGTATTTATTTTATCAGCATTTTTGTGAGCATTTCAAAAACTAAAATTTTAAATTTTATCCTTTAAGACTTCATATATTCGTAACATTTTTCTCAGCTTGTGGTATTTTTCATCAGTTTGTGCTTCTGCTAATACCCTATGTAATGCTTTGTGACTTTGCTAAGAGATCACAGTGGCTGAGGTTGTTGTGCTTAGAAGGAAAGTTTTTGTCAAGAGTCCACGAGGGTCTTTTTTTTTTTTAAGATTGTCCCCTAATATGCACCACATCAGATTATTATTTCTAAATGAAGTGCATTCCACAGTGCATTGGTTTAAAAGTCTTTGGCCATATGCATTAAAAACTATTAGTAAAATATTTTTGAAGATGTATAATTATCCAACATAAACTAACATTTTTTATAGTAATTAAGCTTTTGGGGCAATATGTTTAAAAGGAAATCTTAGATGGAACTACTTTGAAACAGTATTTTTAGGAATTATAAAACTTTATATCTAATACTGTTTTTTTAAGGAACATTGTATGTAGAGCATATTTGATGTAAGGTATTAAAATCTTACATGAAGGGCAAAGACCTATTTCTTTTACCAAAAAAAAATAATAATAATGGATATTCCTTTTGACTCCTTTCAGAGACCGTTATAAAACAGAATATGAAAATAAACTACGTGATGAACTGGAACAGATCAAATTGAAAACTAATCAAGAAATCGATCAACTCCGAAGTGCCTCTAGGGAAATGTATGAACGGGAAAACAGGTAAAAAAAGAAAAGTAGGACATTTCTGTGATATTTTATTGGTGTTTGAAGCTTATAGTTTTATTGAAATTAAACTTTAGTTCATGATGTAGTGTCTTTTTTAATATGTTAGAGAAAGTTTGTCATAAATCTAAATCTAAGTATAATGGAATATTAAAGTTCTCAGGCCTTTGATAACTAGCTTACAACAGGGTTTGTCAGACATTAGGCCTGTTTATTCTGTTATTCCTATTATCTTTTTATTACCCTGTTAACTTGTCCTTTTGCCTTTATATTAGCTCCAGATTAAGGACAGAAATGAAAAGGAAATTAGAACTAAGAGATACTAGTTCTTCCTATAACATGCCAGTGATGTCTCCAGGAAATTTCAAAGACTGGAATAATAATAAGAAATATTGCTTATGCCTCGTTTAGCTGCTGGACCTAAAAGAAATCATATTTTTAGATAATCTTAAAGAAGGATAGTTTTTTTTCATGCAGTTACTTTTAGATCAGCATATATCAGGTTTCCTTAGTGATTAGCAGTATTAAGGGAAAATAAATGCTACTTATTTCAATAGCAGTTATTTTTATATACCATCATTATGATTCAGATGGCTTTTCAAAGTTGACATTTAGAGGGAAATTTATTTGGAAATTAATTGTCATACTAGTTTATTAACACTGACTTGAGTGTATTTGATCTTTGCCAATACGCAAGTCTTTAAATCAGACTCTGGTTGATATTAGAGAAGTTTACACTTGAACTCTCAGAACAATATATTTATTTATTTAGCAAATATTTACTAACCATGTACTGACACATGTCATGAGCCATAGATACACTGGTGACCTTTGCCTTCACAGAGCTGGCAGTCTAATGGAGAAATAAAGGAACAATGAGCAAAAGTATGCTGATAATAGAGCAAACGGCAGGTTACTCAGAATGAGACCACATAGACTCAAGGTGTATCTAACTGAGCCCTGGGAGGAATCGGGGAAGGTTACATGGAGGGAGAAATGCGTATGTTAACATCTGCATGGTGACTAAGAATAAGACTGTCAGTTATGGAAGGGAAGGAAATTAGGGGCACTAATGCATACCCTGGAGACAAGTCAAAATGAAGTTTTTGGAACAAACTGCAAATAATTCAGTATGGTTAGCCCATAGACTGAGAAGCAGTGAGTTGTAAGAAATGAAGCAGAAGAGGGAAATGGGTCCTAATTATGCATTTGAGCCATTGTCTAACATCGTAAACAGTTAAAAGATTTTGAGACTATGCGTGATATGATCTGACTTTATATAAAAATCCATTCTGTGATGTGGAGGAAGATTGAGGGTGTATAAGCTATAGACAAAGAGGCCTCTTTTAGAGATTGCTTCCCTTACCAAGGTGGGAAGTAATGATAGAACTACAATAGTAGCAGCAGAGATGGGGAGGATGGGGCCAGACTGGGAAAAATGCTCAGGGGGTAGAACTAAGCTAACTGGATAGATAGATAGGAGGATGTAGTGACTAGATTGGACTGGGGAATGAGAAGGATGTCACTAGGTTCTTGATTGGGCAGCTGTGGGGACAGTGATGCAGCCTTTAAAGCATCAGAAAAATACATGGCTTTACCTGAGAAACATGACAAATTTAGTTTAATTTCATTAAGTGTCTGTGACATGTGTACATAGAAAAATTGACTGTATAAGGTCTGAATCTTAGAAGAAAGATCCAGACATGTGCTAAACCTATGGCATAGGTAATGCTACTGTTCTCTTTTACAAATAAGTACTTTTAGCCTTGTGACTCAGTTCTGTTATGGATTTTGTAATAAAGGCTTTTATTGGTCAACTTAAAAATCTTAAAATTTATGGGATTGTTTCTATGATAAACATGCATGATTACTTCCAAATAGTGCACATAGCCACATAAACCTTAGTATGTAGTCATTTTGAGAATGTACTGATTTTTTAGTTTTTGTTGTTGTTATTGGTGGTGGTGGTGATTTTTGTTTTTTCTCAAGTCCTTTAAAATACAGCTCATGTGTTTGCAATTTGTATTTACAAATTACAAATGCAATTTACAAATTGTATTTACAAATTTACATGCATTTACAAATTGATGTAAACTAGCCCCTCTTCTCTAAAATGATTGGTAGCAGTAGGTTGGGAAACAGATGATAGAACCATTTCTGGAAGCAGGGAAATTGAGCAGGTTTCCTTTTCCCCTATGTTCTGACTCCATAGCCACGTCAAAGTGGATGCCACCTAGTCAAGGAGTTCCTGGGGTTGGGGCTGAAAGTGAAAGTGAAGTCACTCAGTCATGTCCAACTCTTTGCGACCCCGTGGGCTGTAGCCTACCAGGCTCCCCCGTCCATGGGATTCTCCAGGCAAGAATACTGGAGTGGGTTGCCATTTCCTTCTCCAGGGGATCTTCCCAACCCAGGGATCGAACCCAGGTCTCCTGCATTGCAGGCAGACGTTTTAACCTCTGAGCCACCAGGGAAGTCCTAGAAACCCCAGCCAGCCATCAGGATGACTGCATGATAGTGAATCTAAGGTGGATGGTTGCCACCAGGTGGAGCCAGACTGCAGCATGGGCCCCCAGCCAGCTGTGATACAGGCTCACCTGTATCATTTTATTAACTTTACAATAATCTAATCCTATGTTTTATGTGGCTGAATTCTTTTGAATCCCAGTTTCCTCATTCTGGCAGGATTTAACTATAGTTAGAGCTTACATCCCACTTGTCTTTCACAAGGTAAAAATAAATTGTAAATTATTTCCTTTGAAACTTAAAATAATTAAGGAAAGGGTTTTAGTGTTCCTTGTTATGAAACATGAGATCCAAAAAACACAAGAGTACTCATTTAGGTGTTTTTGTGTCTGAGCAAATTGATCACTTGCTCTGGACTTAGATGTTTATGTTGATTACTTTTACTTCCTCAAAGTGTGCTGTTACAATATGAATTAAAATGGGAAAAGTGCTTACACTTGAGTATATGTACTTACTCTCCTTGCCTCTTGGGCAATAAGCATTTTTAGGAGAAAGTTAAGTAAGATTAAAGAAATATGTTTTGCTTTTGGTTTGTTTTCTATGCAATGGGGGATATTATAAGAGAGTGCCTTTTTAAAGACTTAAATATAAATCATGACACCGTAAAACCCCTAGAAGAGAAATACGCAAAATATTCTCTAACATAAGTCATAGCAATCAGTCTCTCAAGTCAATAGACATAAAAGCAAAAATAAACAAATGGACCTAACAAACTTGTGCATAACACAGGAAACCATAAACAAAATGAAAAAATGGCATATAGAATGGGAGAAAATATTTGCATACAATACAACAAAGGCTTCATTTCCAAAATATACAAATAGTTCATATAACCTAATAACAAAAAAGCAAACAACCCAATCAAATAATGAGCAGAAGACCTAAATAGACATTTATCCAAAGATGGCCAATAGATACATGAAAAGATGCTCAACATGTCTAATTATTAGAGAAATGCACATCAAAACTACAGTGAAGTGTCACTTCATGCCAGTCAGAATGGCCATCATTAAAAAGTCTAAAAAACAAAAATGATGGAGAGGGTGGAGAAAAGGGAACCTCCTACATTGTTGGTGAGAATGTAAATTGGTTGCACCCACTATGGAAAACAGAATGGAGATTCCTTTAAAATCTAAAAATAGTTGCTATATGATTCAGCATTCCTACTCCTGGGCATATATTTGGAGAAAACTTGATAATTGAAAAAGATATGTGCACCCACGTGTTCATAGCAGTTCCACAATGAAGTAGTACTCAGCCACAAAAGAATGAAACAGTGCCCCCATATTGCAGCATCATGGGTGGACCTAAAGATTATCATATTAAGTGAAGTAAGGCAGACAGACAAAGATGAATACTATATGACATCAGGTATATGTAGAATCTAAAATATAATACAAATGAACTTATTTACAATACAGAAACATTCTCACAGACATAGAAAATAAACTTAGGGTTACTAGAGTGGGGCAGGGATAAATTAGGAATTTAGGATTAACAGATACAAACTACTCTATAAAAGAAACAAGATCCTACTGTATATTACAGGGTACTATATTCAGTATCCTGTAATAAACCATAATGGTAAAGAATCAACCTGCCAGTGCAGGAAATGTGAGTTTGATTCCTGAGTTGGGAAGATCACCTGGAGAAAGAAATGGCAACCCACTTCAGTATTCTTGCCTGAACAATATCATGGACAGAGGAGCCTGGCAGGCTACTGTCCATGGAGTCACGAAAGAGCTGGACACAACTGAGTGACTAAACAGCAACAACAATGAACCATAATGGGGGAAAAAATAAGTACTGAAGGGTTGAGATTTAATGAAGGAATTTTGCTACTTTAATAAAGAGAAAGAGTGCCTTTTATCTTCTCTTAGATGTAAAAGAAAGATGGAATTCATTCCATCCAGTCTTGATCTGCCTCTGCAGTCAAGCATACCAGTAGTTTGTGAAGTTAAGGGGTTGAGAGGCAAGACAAAGAGAAAATAAGAGATAAAGACTTAAGAAATGGCTGAGATAAGCAAAAAGAGAACTTATGTATTTGGGTACATCTAAAACTCCAGTACTTTGGCCACCTGATGTGAAGAGCTGACTCATTTGAAAAGACCCTGATGCCGGGAAAGATTGAGGGCAGGAGGAGAAGGGAATGACAGAGGATAAGATGGTTGGATGGCATCACCGACTCAATGGACTTGGATCTGGGTGGACTCAGGGAGTTGGTGATGGACAAGGGAGGCCTGGCGTGCTGCGGTTCGTGGGGTCGCAAAGAGTCGGACCCGACTGAGCGACTGAATTGAACTGAAAATACTTTATTTGGAATTATAATGTGTATGCATGCTTTAGCTCAGTCTAGGAGTTAGGTTTCTTGTCTTTTTCTGGACTTTTTTCTTCTTTAAAATGATATTTGGGAGCTATGTGAAATTATGAGTGAAACTCACTCTGGTGGTGAGATTTATTATATTCAAGACTTCTTACTTAGTAGGACCCTCTTGTACATTTGGAAGAAAAACATTATTCCCTGAACAGGGAGTATAGTGTGAGAGAGATTTGGAATGAGACAAATTCTGGCTGTACAACTTTATTAGCTGAGTGAATATGTCACTTAATATCACTGAAGTTGAATTTTTTGTTTTATAAAATGGGCTAGTATATTTCACAGTGTGATCTGTAAGTTCTAAATGAGATAAAATGTGTAAAAATATATTATAAATTATAAAGCTGTATATAAATGGTATTTAGGTACCTTTTATTTATAAGAAATGCTTAAAAATTTTCTTTTATCCATTATGTTGACAATTTAAGTAAAATGAGCATTATATAAAAGAAAACTGGTAACATTTTGGAATTGTTTGCATGCCTGTGTGCTCAGTTGCCAAGTCGTGTTCGACTGTTTGCAACCCCATGGTCTGTGGCCCACCAGACTCCTCTGTCCATGAGATTCTCTAAGCAAGAATACTGGAGTAGGTAGCCATTCCCTTCTCCAGGGGATCTTCCCGACCCAGAGATCAAACCCAGGTCTCCTGCATTGCCGGCAAGTTCTTCACCATCTGAGCCACCAGGGAAGCCCTGGAATTGTTTATCATCACTAAAAGGCAGTATTACAAAATATATAATTATTCTTAAGTATTGATTTCCATGGCATTTAACCATTTTCGTTAAATGAGACAATATAAGCATAGAGGGTCTGCATGCCATTTGTTTCAGTCTAAATTTCTGCATTAAATGGCTGGCTTATGTTGATTAATATTGTGAGATGGTGAAATAAGAGGAGATAAATTCAGCTGATTAAGTTTTTCCAGAATGTAAAACTGGTTCATTATTATAGTCTCATTATTATAACCACAGAAAGAGCTATACGCATAGTAATACTGTAAAAAAGAGTTGAGTAAAGAAGAGTTTGTGAGAGATGCTCATTATACTCTTTTTTCTGCACAGAAAAATATGAAAATGCAAATTGCTCTACAGTTATTTAAAAGGGGGAAGGCAGTAGGGAAAAGGAGATCAAAATAATGCTTTTAAATATAACAATTAGTATTGCTTTAGTGATTTTATTTTCCCACCATATCACTGAAAACCATCTTGACCACAATTTTATCATCTTCCAAAGTACTCAAGAAGAAATTTAAAGAAATGAAAAACTTAAGTTTTGCGTAGAATCTCAGAGTGATGTTAAGCACCTTTGAATCTTGAATCTGTTTATTTACAAAAGTTAGTTGAGTATACATAACACATTACAATAGGTGAATTGCAACTAGTGTACAGGGATTTCACTCATGATTTGAGAAGTGTATGCTCTCATTAGCACTTAGACAAGCATACTTCTTTCACTCATATCTTAACAGATATCTGTATGTGGGGTTGGAGTGGGGGGAGCATTCCACAGGACAAGGGGATCTTCCCAGCAGGAGTTGAACCCATGCTCCCTGCAATGGGAACGTGGAGTCTTGAGCACAGTCTTAAACCACTGGACTGCCAGAGATGCCCTGTATATTTTTAAAGTTCTTTTATGAAAACATTTAACCATATTCATACTGTCTTTGCAGTTAGACTATTCTGAAAATATGTGGCTTTACAGATAACTGGGCTCCAAAATCACTGCAGATGGTGACTGCAGCCATGAAATTAAAAGACGCTTACTCCTTGGAAGGAAAGTTATGACCAACCTAGATAGCATATTCAAAAGCAGAGACATTACTTTGCCAACAAAGGTTCGTCTAGTCAAGGCTATGGTTTTTCCTGTGGTCATGTATGGATGTGAGAGTTGGACTGTGAAGAAGGCTGAGCACCAAAGAATTGATGCTTTTGAACTGTGGTGTTGGAGAAGACTCTTGAGAGTCCCTTGGACTGCAAGGAGATCCAACCAGTCCATTCTAAAGGAGATCAGCCCTGGGATTTCTTTGGAAGGAATGATGCTAAAGCTGAAACTCCAGTACTTTGGCCACCTCATGCAAAGAGTTGACTCATTGGAAAAGACTCTGATGCTGGGAGGGATTGGGTACAAGAGGAGAAGGGGACGGCAGAGGATGAGATGGCTGGATGGCATCACTGACTCGATGGACATAACTCTGAGTGAACTCTAGGAGTTGGTGATGGACAGGGAGGCCTGGCGTGCTGCGATTCATGGGGTCGCAAAGAGTCGGACACGACTGAGCGACTGATCTGATCTGATCTGATCTGACAGATAACTTCTCAAACAATTGTAAATGAAGTTTTATTATTAGCTATTTTTTAATTATAAATTATTTTCTTTATGCCCTGTAGGTGATTACCACAGGCCTTCACAGCTTAATTGATAATATTTAAGAATTTTCAAGGTGTTTAGGGTGTTCCAGTTTTGAAGCAGTGAGAGTTTGGGTTATGCAAAAACTTAGGTTTGCCTGCACTGTTTAGTTCATAGGATGGTGAGGGAGGCTGGTTGAAGAGTAGGGTCAGATTTTTAAATGTTCTGTTGTCAGGTTATTTTAGGAGATTTTATAGTAAAAGAGTGACATGATTATTCATTTTTTTGTAACCACGGTTCCAGTGTGAGGTGGATTATGATTGTAAAGGATATGAAGGCAGGAAGACTGGTAAGGAGACAGTTGCAAAATTTAAGTGAATATGAAAAATGGAAAGAGAAAATAAAAGTTGAAAGAATATTTATAGTAGAATTGACAAGACCTGGTGATTGGCAGGAAGTGAACAAGAATGACTCAGCTCTTCTGCTTGCCTAGTCTCACAGAGGTGACTAGTTAGACATGGCCATTAACTCAAGGTTATAGACAAAATTGAGAAAGGAAGAGAACAATTAATTCCTGACGTTTTACAGATATGACAGCTCTGATCAAGCTCCAAAGAACCTTCTCTAAGATCATATTGTCTGTTGTTCATTAAGACAATTTTAATTTTATTTATTTTGTTATTATTGGGATAGCATTTGATTCATGACATTATATAAAGTTTCATGTATACAGTAGTGTGTATCTACTTGTGTACAGCAGTGTATACAGATACCCTGCAACACACTCACCAGCAAAACTTTGTTTTTCACCTGTCATCATACAGTTGGTCGCTTTTACCCATTTTGCCCTTCCCTTCCTTTTCTCCTCTAGTAACCACCACACTGTTCTCTGTATGTTTGTGTTTGTTTTTGTTTGGTTTGGTTTGTTCATTTACTCTGTTTTTATTTATTTACTAGTTTTATTATTTTATTTATTTACTAGTTTTATTATTTACTAGTTTACATAGTCCACCTATGAGTTAGATCATACAATATTTGTCTTTCTCCATCTGACATACTTCATTTGGCATAATAACCTCAAGGTCCATCCATGTTATTGCAAATGGCAAGATTTCATCTCTTTTTTATTGCTGAGTACTATTCCATTGTGTGTCTATGTGTTCAAATTAGTGTTTTCTTGTTCTTAGATGAGATAACTAGATCATATGGGAGTTCTATTCTTAATTTTTTGAGGAATATTCATATTGTCTTCCATAGTTGCTGCACCAATTTACATTCCCACCAGCAGTGATTAAGGGGTCCCTTTTCTCCACATCCTCTTCAGCACTTGTTATTTCTTATTTTTTTGATGATAGTTGTTCTTGTCAGGTGTAAGGTAATAGCTCATTGTGGTTTGATTTGCATTTTTCTAATAATTGGTGATTTTGAACATCTTTTCATGTACCTACTGAGTACCTGTATGTCTTCCTTTGAAAAGTGTCTGTTAAGCTCTTCTGCTCATTTTTCATTGGGTTGTTTTTTGTTGTTGAGTTGTATGAGTTCTTTATATATTTTGTATATTAATCCCTTATTGTGTGTATCATTTACAAACATCTTCTCCCATTCAGTAGGATCATCGTTGTGTTATTGATGATTTTCTTCACTGTGCAGGTTATTAATTTAATGTTATCTACTTGTTTATTTTTGCCTTTGTTTCTCTTGCCTGAAAAGACATATCTAGAAAAATATTGCTAAGATTGATGTCAAAGAACATACTGCTTATGTTTTCTTTGAAGAATTTTATGGTTTCGGGTCTTACATTGAGATTTTTAATCCATTTTGAGTAAATTTTGTATATGATGAGAAACAGTATTTTTGCATGTGGCTGCCCAGTTTTCACAACACCATTTATTGAGGAGGCGATCCTTTCTCTACTGTATGTTCTTTGCTCCTTTGTCATTCCACTCGTGTCGGTTTATTTCTGGGCTCTCTGTCCTGTCACACTGATCCATGTATCTGTTTTTCTGCCAGTACCATTCTGTTCTGATTACCGTGGCTTTGTAGTATAGGTTGAAGGCCGAATGCGTGATGCCTACCGTTGTGTTGCTTTTTCTCAAGATTGCTTTGCCTATTCGAGATCTTTTGTGGGTCTCTTTGATTTTTAGAAAGTTTTGTTCTGTTTCTGTGAAAAAATATCCTTGGGGTTTTGATAGGGATTACCTTGAACTTTAGACTGCTTTAGGTAATAAGGACATTTTGACAATGTTAATTCTTCCAATCCATGAACACAGAACATCTCTCCATTTGTTTGTGTCTTTTTCAATATCTTTCGACAATAAAATCACATAGTTTATAACTAGGAATTTTCTCTACTGTGCCCCAGATATAATTCCCCTCAGCCCTCAGGAAAGACCCTGAGGCAAGAAGGGATCTTAAGCTGCTGAAGCTTCTGTAGCAGTTTTCTCTGTTTTCCCCAGGGTATGCTTATAAATGTTATCATTTTATTTCTATACAATAAAAAATCTTGGGAAGCATTGCCCTAATTGTCATTCTCTAAATGAATACCTTCATATTTTTTAAATTTTTTATTAAGTGCAATTGACTTTTAGTATTATATTAACTTCTGGTGTACAGCATAGTAATTCAGCCTTTTTAATAGATCATACTCCATGCAAAGTAATTACAAAATCATGGCTATAGTTCCCTGTGCTGTATAATACATTCTTATGGTTATTTATTTTATACATAATAGTTTGTGTCTTTTAATCTCATACACCTATCTCTCCCCTCCCCTAGATTTTCATATTTAGATTACATACTAACTATAGCTACTATTTATTGAGTATACATAAATAGATGTATCACATACATTGTAGAGAGAATTAAATGGGGCATTTTATGAGGTTGTAGGTATTCTCCATTTTACAAATGTAGAAACTGAGACAGTGAGAGGTTGTGAATTTTCTGTAATTGTAGACATTTTAACTGGTGAAACTAGATACCTCTGACTCTATAATGTAATGAGGATTCCCATCTTACTGGCCAAGGCTATGAAAATTGACAAAAAATTTCTTACTGAAACTAATTTTAGTGGTAACGTTTTTGGAAAAGAATCTCAGCTTTTTCAGAGAATTTGCAAATCTTGAAGGCTTTGCAGGTGGCACTAGTGATCAAGAATCTGCCTGCCAATGCAGGAGACTTAAGAGATGGGGGTTTGATCCATGGTTCAGGAAGATCCCCTGGAGGAGGGCATGGCAATTCACTCCAGTATTCTTGCCTAGAGAATCCCATGGACAGATGAGCCTGGTGGGCTACAGTTCACAGAGTCTCAAAGAGTTGGACATGACTAAAGCGACTTAAAAGATGCTTACTCCTTGGAAGGAAAGTTATGACCAACCTAGATAGCATATTCAAAAGCAGAGACATTACTTTGCCAACAAAGGTCCGTCTAGTCAAGGCTATGGTTTTTCCTGTGGTCATGTATGGACGTGAGAGTTGGACTGTGAAGAAAGTTGAGCGCCAAAGAATTGATGCTTTTCGACTGTGATGTTGGAGAAGACTCTTGAGAGTCCCTTGGACTGTAAGGAGATCCAACCAGTCCATTCTGAAGGAGATCAGCCCTGGGATTTCTTTGGAAGGATTGATGCTAAAGCTGAAACTCCAGTACTTTGGCCACCTCATGCGAAGAGTTGACTCATTGGAAAAGACTCTGATGCTGAGAGGGTTTTGGGGCAGGAGGAGAAGGGGACGACAGAGGATGAGATGGCTGGATGGCATCACTGACTCGATGGACATGAGTCTGAGTGAACTCTAGGAGTTGGTGATGGACAGGGAGGCCTGGCGTGCTGCAATTCATGGGGTCACAAAGAGGCGGACACGACTGAGCGACTGAACTGAACTGAACTGAACTGAAAGCAACCTAGCATGCACATATGCACACAAACCCTACTTCACACTTGAAGGCTGAGTGTGAATTATGAGAACTGTATAAAAGCATTTGTAATTTTGAAACTTAGAGAAGAGACCTTTATTTTTCTATAAAATGGTATTTTTTGACAGGGCCTGCCTCTCTGAGACTCCTCTCCTGAGTCCCAGGCTCTGCACCTGTAACTAGAGCCCATCCCCTCTCTGCTGCTCAAGGGCACGCTCCAGTAGTTCTCCCTTCTGTCTCCTATACTGGCAGTTTTCCCCCTTTTTTCCCTGTATAAGCATATTGTTTCTCCTATCTTTAATAGGATATTATTATGTATCTCCACTTCCTACTCTAACCCGCCCATTTCTAACCACTACCCCCATTTCTTTGCTCTGCTTTGTGGCCAGATTGCTGCAAAGAGTTTATATGCTCATTCTTTGTTGTTATTATTGTCAGTCAGTCATGTCCGACTCTTTGCGACCCCATGGACTACAGCACGCCAGGCTTCCCTGTCCTTCACCATCTCCCAGAGTTTGTTCAAATTCATGTCAGTGATGCCAACCATCTTATCTTCTGTCGTCCCCTTCTCCTCCTGCCTTCACTCTTTCCCAGCATCAAGGTCTTTTCCAGTGAGTTGGCTCTTCGCCTCAGGTGGCCAAAATATTGAAGCTTCAGCTTAAGCATCATTACTTCTAGTGAATATTCAGGGTTGATTTTCTTCAGGATGGACTGGTTGGATCTCCATGCTGTCCAAGGGACTCTCAAGAGTCTTTCCCAGCACCACAGTTCAAAAGCATCATTTCTTCAACACTCAGCCTTTTCATTGTCCAACTCACATTTGTACATGACTACTCATTCTTTACCCCATTTTAAAAGTCCACTACCAAGCTTTTCCCCTCCCCCATACCAATCTAACAAAGCTACTCTTACCAAAGCCCCCAGAGACCATGTTGCCCAAAGTGTAGTGGTCGGGTTCTTAGTTCTCATCTTACTTGACCACAGCAATATTGAATACAGTTGATCACTCCCTCTTCCTGGAAACATAGTCTAACTGCCTTCCAGGATCCTGCACCGTGACTTCCCCGTCTCCTTGACATCTTTTGCAGCTACCTTCATGGTGTTTCCACTTGGTTATCTAATAATCATCTTTAATTTAACGTGTCTAGAAGCAAACTTCTGTCCCTCCAACCTAGCTCTGCCTCAGTCTGCTACTGCTGCTGCTAAGTCGCTTCAGTCGTGTCCAACTTTGTGTGACCCCATAGGTGGCAGCCCACCAGACTCCCCTGTCCCTGGGATTCTCCAGGCAAGAATACTGGAGTGGGTTGCCATTTTCTTCTGCAATACACGAAAGGAAAAGTGAAAGTGAAGTCACTCAGTCATGTCCAATTCTTAGCGACCCCATGGACTGCAGCCTACCAGGCTCCTGCGTCCATGGGATTTTCCAGGCAAGAGTACTGGAGTGGGTTGCCATTTCCTTCTCCCTGCCCCAGTCTGACCCAGTGCAATTAAAGACAACTCTAGTCTTCTCACTCAGACCAAAAACTTTGAGGTCCTTTTCAAAATCTATTTCTTATTTTCCATGTTTTAGTCATTCTAAGATCCTTTTGATTGTACCTTGAGAATATTGATCTTTTATCATCTCACAGATACAGCCGCAGTTCAAGGTACCATTATCTCTTGTTCTGATTACTGCAAGAGCCTCTTAAGTGGTCCCCCATCTTCCTTCTGTGTTCCTGTTAAACAATAGGTCAAATTGGATCTCTCTTCTGCTCAGGTAAAAAGGCATTCCATCTTACTCCATCAAAATTTGAATGATTAAAAACAAAATTATAAGTGATTAATATGGCCTGTGATAACTACATGATCTATGCCTAGTATCCCCACCTTTCTTTCACAGCCTGTGATCTGGACACTTGCTTAATCACCTTGCCTCCTCTTCCTCTGACTGTTAGGCATGTTTCCCACCTCCTTTGAATTTACAGTTCCCACTGCTTAACCACCATTTCTGGATGTCCTGGAGCCCTATCTCCTCACTTTCTCCATACCTTCGGATGTAACTTCCTTTCTCCATTTTTCCTGACGAGTCTGTTTAAAACTATGAAAGCCCCCTCTTCTCCTGTACTTGCTCACCCACACTTGTTAGCCCCTTCTCTGCTTAATTTTTCTCCAAGAACTTAGGACCTACTGGCATATGTTTGGTTTCTTTCCTGCTGCTGCTGCTGCTAAGTCGCTTCAGTCATGTCCGACTCTGTGCGACCCCATAGACGGCAACCCAACAGGCTCCCCCGTCCCTGGGATTCTCCAGGCAAGAACACTGGAGTGGGTTGCCATTTCCTTCTCCAATGCATGAAAGTGAAAAGTGAAAGTGAAGTTGCTCAGTCGTGTCCGACTCTTCACAACCCCATGGACTGTAGCCTACCAGGCTCCTCCATCCATGGGATTTTCTAGGCAAGAGTACTGGAGTGGGGTGCCATCGCCTTCTCCAGTTTCTTTCCTACTACAATGTAATCTCCATATGAGTAAGGACTTGCATATGTTGTTCAGTGTTATACTCCCCTGTGCCAATGTCTGATTTATAGTAAGTGTGCAATAAATACTTATTTAGAAAAAGAATGATTTATTCCTACTTTAGAGAAATCAGACTGTGGGTTTAGATAAAATGAAAATCTGTACAAGATTTATAATAAGATGGATTTAATCAAGACCTAGCTTGGTAATTGACGTTTATAGTCACTCAGTTAACCGTCCACCAGAGTCACCTAGTTTCATTTTAATATATTCCATTTTATTCCATCAGCTACTTGTTAAACCTCAACACATTAATGAAACAAGTGTTTTGCATTTTGGTACTTACTTTTTTATAATTTTAAAAGATCATTTATCTACTTTTGGCTGAAGTTTTCACATCTATGAAGTGAAAAAAATCTACTTGGGAACCAACTAACATAAAGGAAAGAAAAGTCTAGCTTGTTCATTTGACAGTAGTCTCAGTAAGTTTCCACTCTTAGAATGCCTAGCTTCCCCCAAGAAAGTATGTTTTATAAAATTTCTACTTTGCTCTTTTTTTTCATGTCTTGTTCATTCACTTATCAACTATCTATGTTAATTAAAGCACAGGTTATCAGTCATTGATTGTATAATAGCAGATAATCCACTTAGAATTCTTTTATTTCACACCATCTTAAAAACAAATACAAATGAGCGGTTGTATGTTTTGTCCTGGAGGAAGAATCTGAAGGTAGAGGAGATTTTCAGATGCTTTTCTAATAAGTAAACTTGTCTTATAAACAGCTGCTTTCAGTCTCTTTTTTGTCCCAACTAGAAAAAATATGTTCATTTTTATTAAACAAAAATATTTTTATATGGATACAGAAGGAGGAGAATGGGTTGCTTAGTCGTGCTTGCTGAACTCTTCTGATGACCATGTTTCTTTTGCTATGTATCCTTGGTCAGTTTCAAGTTCAGAGGTATTTGCGATGTTTATTCAGACTAACATTTGCTCTTGGCATTGTCAAATTCTAATTTTTTCCTATTAGAATTTTAAAAGTTCCTAAGATTTTTCTCTCTTAACACTTTCCAAGTATGTATTTCGATTTGGCCTATTGATACCATGAAATTGTATCAAATGTATCTTGCTGCTAAAAAAAGTAAGAAAATACATTCCTTCCTGTACAGAACTCTAATATTATCGTATGTTTTGTACTGAGGTTTGCAGGTTTCAGTTGTGAGATTATTATTGTTGTTCAGTCATTAAGTCACATCCAACTCTTTTCCAACCTCATGGTCTGCAGCCTGCCAGGCTCCTTTGTCCATGGGATTTCCCAGGCAAGACTGCTGGAGTGCTCCCCAAGTGAAGGGTAGGATGGGGTTGGGAGTGGGAGAGAGATTCAAGAGGGAGGGGACATATGTATGCCTATGGCTGATTCATGTTGATGTGTGGCAGAAACCAACAAAGTATTGTAAAGCAATTATCTTCCAATTAAAAATAATAATTAAAAAAAAGAACCCTAAAGTGGGTTGCCATTTCCTTTTCCAGGAAATCTTCCCAGACCAGGGATCAAACCCATGTCTCTTGCATTGGCAGGAGGGTTCTTTACCACTGAGCCATAGAAGCCACAAAAGCCCATACTTTTGGATAAACTTACATGTTCGAAGTCATCTCTGCACAAATACACTAGGTTGCATATGAAATATGTCTATTTTGTTGTAACAGTTAAATTCTTTTGTTGGAGAAATAGTTAAGAACTTAACTCTTAAAGTTTATTGTTTGAATGTTATAATTTAATGATATAATTTATATCTTCCAGTTGTTTTTCCATAGAAGTCCTGGTTTATGCCTATTTCTCTGGCATAATCATATTTGTTGTTGTTTTTGGCTCTGCTGGGTCTTCGCTGTGCTGCCCAGGCTTCTCTTGTTGTGGCACTCAGATTCTAGAGCATGCAGACACAGTTGTTGTAGCACATGGACTTAGTTGCTCTGTGGCACATGGGATCTTAGTTCCTCAACCAGGGATTGAACGCACATCCCATGCATTGGCAGGCAGATTCTTAACCACTGGACCATCGGGGAAGTCCCTGGCATAATTATTAACAGCACCCTCTTACACTCAAAAAGCACCTAAGTTGAAATGTATATTATTTGGACACTAATGATAATACTTGGAGAAGTAAATGGCACCCCACTCCAGTACTCTTGCCTGAAAAATTCCATGGACAGAGGAGCCTGGTAGGCTACAGTCCGTGGGGTCGCAAAGAGTCAGACATGACTGAGCGACTTCAATGTCAATGTCAATGATAATACTAGGATACTCACTTTTTTTTTTTTTTTTTGCATTTTACATGGAATTGATAAGATTTCTTTTCCCTTTTCTACTACCTTTCCTCTTAATCGACCTCCCACACGCAAATATAAAATGATGGGAGGAGATAAGCATATGTGTATGGAAGACGGAGTTAGTAGAAGCAACATGAAAGAATTATAATTTAGGAATCGGTTAAGAAAAACAGTTTAGGAATCAAATGCTAGCTTTCTAAAAAGCATTTCTAAGGATGAAATATTTGAATTTGTATAATTTAAAACATTTGCTATAATGTTGGCCACCTTCCAACATCTTTCTCTGTTATTATATTTGAGTATATATACTCAGTTTGAACTTTGAAAATTTTAACTCCATTAGCTTGTTCATGCTCTTAATTTTTCAAATTTGTCTTTTGAAGAACATTTGAGTTCCTGCTATTTGTTCTGTAATTGTATTTCTTTTACATTTTCTAATACATTTAACATTTTCAAGTGGATAGTTTATTAGTTACATGGCAGTTACGGTCTTAGCTGTGGCAGGAATCAATCCATCTAGTCTTTTATCGGACCAGCTAGAGTTTGCAAGAACATGGACCATAAACACAAATGTATAATATAGTCACAATTCTTCTAAGAATTGTTTTTGACTTAACATCTATTTGCATTAGGAGATAATCATATAATATAAATCTCACAATGACAAAATTTCCCAAAGAGAAGATCTCTGTGAGACAAGGGTACTCTTCAGAGAGGCGGCCTCGTGTGATGAAGAGCATGGACCCGAGCACCATATAGTTTGGGTTCGAATTTGGGCTCCAGAGTTTATTTACCATGTGACTGTTGTAGGCAGATGCTTAACTTCTCTGTGTTTCAGTCTTGTCCTTTGTATTATGGAGATAATGATACATCCTATAGTTTGTAGGGTTGTTGTGAAGTTAGATGAGTTATTATTAATATATGTACAGTGCCTGACAGAGTTCCCAGCCCAGCATGAGCACTCTGTTACTGTTATTGTCAGTGGAAGAATTGCACAGTTGCTCTCTCTGACTGAAACATTAAATGTGAATTCATAATATTAAAGGAAGTATCTCGAATCTTTATGTTAAAAGGAACTGTGTTATTTCTTACTGAAGTATGCAGGTTGTGGCAGGATATGGAAGGCGTGGTACCTGATAAGACCGGTTTATACAGAAAGCTTACCAGCAGGCACCTGTGGGAAGCCGTGTTGGTAGAAACTTGAGTTTACAGCACTTTCTCCCATTCATTTCATTTTTCTTTTTTTGAGTTAACTTGATTTATTGGTCCTTCAAGGGCCAACTTACATGTCTTTCATTCACTCATCTGGTCCTCTGGGTAAAAATAAACAACTCCTCTTCTTTGTGGCTATAGAACTTGTTTATGCATTAATATAGCACTATAGTGGGTGAATTTAACTCCAATGACCGTTATGTCTACTACTGCGGGCAGGAATCCCTTAGAAGAAATGGAGTAGCCATCATGGTCAACAAAAGAGTCTGAAATGCAGTACTTGGATGCAATCTCAAAAATGACAGAATGATCTCCGTTCGTTTCCAAGGCAAACCATTCAATACCACATAATCCAAGTCTATGCCCCAACCAGTAACGCTGAAGAAGCTGAAGTTGAACGGTTCTATGAAGACCTACAAGACCTTTTAGAACTAACATCAAAAAAGATGTCCTTTTCATTATAGGGGACTGGAATGCAAAAGTAGGAAGTCAGGAAACACCTGGGGTAACAGGCAAATTTGGCCTTGGAATATGGAATGAAGCAGGGCAAAGACGAATAGAGTTTTGCCAAGAAACTGCACTGGTCATAGCAAACACCCTCTTCCAACAACACAAGAGAAGACTCTACACATGGACATCACCAGATGGTCAACACCGAAATCAGATTGATTATATTCTTTGCAGCCAAAGATGGAGAAGCTCTATACAGTCAACAAAAACAAGACCAGGAGCTGACTGAGCCTCAGATCATGAACTCCTTATTGCCAAATTCAGACTTAAATTGAAGAAAGTAGGGAAAACCACTAGACCATTCAGGTATGACCTAAATCAAATCCCTTATGATTATACAGTGGAAGTGAGAAATAGATTTAAGAGACTAGATCTGATAGAGTACTTGATGAACTATGGACAGGGGTTCGTAACATTGTACAAGAGACAAGGATCAAGACCATCCCCATGGAAAAGAAATGCAAAAAAGCAAAATGGCTGTCTGAGGAGGCCTTACAAATAGCTGTGAAAAGAAGAGAAGTGAAAAGCAAAGGAGAAAAGGAAAGATATAAGCATCTGAATGCAGAGTTCCAAAGAATAGCAAGAAGAGAGAAGAAAGCCTTCCTCAGCAATCAATGCAAAGAAATAGAGGAAAACAACAGAATGGGAAAGATTAGAGATCTCTTCAAGAAAATTTGAGATACCAAGGGAACATTTCATGCAAAGATGAGCTCGATAAAGGACAGAAATGGTATGTACCTAACAGAAGCAGAAGATATTAAGAGGTGGCAAGAATACACAGAAGGAACTGTACAAAAAAGATCTTCACAACCCATATAATCACGATGGTGTGATCACTCATCTAGAGCCAGACATCCTGGAATGTGAAGTCAAGAGGGCCTTAGAAAGCATCACTACGAACAAAGCTAGTGGAGGTGATGGAATTCCAGTGGAGCTACTTCAAATCCTGAAAGATGATGCTGTGAAAGTGCTGCACTCAATATGCCAGCAAATTTGGAAAACTCAGCAGTGGCCACAGGACTGGAAAAGGTCAGTTTTCATTCCAATCCCAAAGAAAGGCAATGCCAAAGAAGGCTCAAACTACCGCACAATTGCACTCATCTCACACACTAGTAAAGAAATGCTTAAAATTCTCCAAGCCAGGCTTCAGCAATATGTGAACCGTGAACTTCCTGATGTTCAAGCTGGTTTTAGAATAGGCAGAGGAACCAGAGATCAAATTGCCAACATCTGCTGGATCATGGAAAAAGCAAAAAAGTTCCAGAAAAACATCTATTTCTGCTTTATTGACTATGCCAAAGCCTTTGACTGTGTGGATCACAGTAAACTGTGGAAAATTCTGAAAGAGATGGGAATACCAGAGCACCTGACCTGCCTCTTGAGAAATCTGTATGCAGGTCAGGAAGCAACAGTTAGAACTGGACATGGAACAACAGACTGGTTCCAAATAGGAAAAGGAGTACGTCAAGGCTGTATATTGTCACCCTGTTTATTTAACTTATATGCAGAGTACATCATGAGAAACGCTGGGCTGGAAGAAACACAAGCTGGAATCAAAATTGCCGAGAGAAATATCAATAACCTCAGATATGCAGATGACACCACCCTTATGGCAGAAAGTGAAGAGGAACTAAAAAGCCTCTTGATGAAGGTGAAAGTGGAGAGTGAAGAAGTTGGCTTAAAGCTCAACATTCAGAAAATGAAAATCATGGCATCCGGTCCCATCACTTCATGGGAAATAGATGGGGAAACAGTGGAAACAGTGTCAGACTTTATTTTTCTGGGCTCCAAAGTCACTGCAGATGGTGAGTGCAGCCATGAAATTAAAAGATGCTTACTCCTCGGAAGGAAAGTTATGACCAACCTAGATAGCATATTCAAAAGCAGAGACATTACTTTGCCAACAAAGGTTCATCTAGTCAAGGCTATCGTTTTTCCTGTGGTCATGTATGGATGTGAGAGTTGGACAGTGAAGAAGGCTGAGCGCCAAAGAATTGGTGCTTTTGAACTGTGGTGTTGGAGAAGACTCTTGAGAGTCCCTTGGACTGCAAGGAGATCCAACCAGTCCATTGTGAAGGAGATCAGCCCTGGGATATCTTTGGAAGAAATGATGCTAAAGCTGAAACTCCAGTACTTTGGCCACCTCATGCGAAGAGTTGACTCACTGGAAAAGACTCTGATGCTGGGAGGGATTTGAGGGCAAGAGGAGACGGGGACGACAGAGGATGAGATGGCTGGATGGCATCACTGACTCGATGGACATAACTCTGAGTGAACTCCAGGAGTTGGTGATGGACAGGGAGGCCTGGCGTGCAGCAACTCATCGGGTCGCAAAGAGTCGGACACGACTGAGAGACTGATCTGATCTGATCTGGAGTAAAACACAGCTGAGCTCAAATTATGGCTTTAACACTAATACTCCGTAACTTGGACCCAGGGATTTAAGCCCTCTAAACAATTTACTCAACGTAAAGTAGATTAGAAAATATAACACCAAGGATTTTTAGGGATTAAGTGACCATAATCATTTACACTATACTCCAAATTTATTAATGTTATAACTCTGTTAGAGATGAGGATTAAAAAAAAATGGAATGAGTTTGAAAGAAACGTACTGTTGGTATTTTTCTTGATCCAAACTTCTACTATGATAAAAAACCAAACAGGATTTGATTTTTGAAGGCCCCTATCTGGCTGTATACTGTTTATAAGTCATGAACAGTATGAAAAGGCAAAAAGATAGGACACTGAAAGATTAACTCCCCGTGTCGGTAGGTGCCCAATATGCTACTGGAGATCAGTGGAAAAAGAACTCCAAAAAGAATGAAGAGCCAGAGCCAAAGCAAAAACAACACTTAGTTGTGGATGTGACTGGTGATGGAAGCAAGATCCAATGCTGTAAAGAGCAATATTGCATAGAAACCTGGAATGTTAGATTCTTGAATCAAAGCAAATTGGAGGTGGTCACACAGGAGATGACGAGTGAACATCGACATTTTAGGAATCTGCCAACTAAAATGGACTGGATGGGTGAATTTAACTCAGATAACCATTATATCTACTACTGTGGGCAAGAATCCCTTAGAAGAAATGGAGTAGCCATCATCGTCAACAAAAGAGTCCGAAATGCAGTACTTGGATGCAATCTTAAAATGACAGAATGATCTCTGTTCATTTCCAAGGCAAACCGTTCAATATCCAGTAATCCAGGTCTATGCCCCAATCAGTAAGGCTGAAGAAGCTGAAGTTGAACAGTTCTATGAAGACCTATGAGACCTTCTAGAACTAACACCCAAAAAAGATGTCCTTTTCATTATAGGGGACTGGAATGCAAAAGTAGGAAGTCAGGAAAAACCTGGGGTAACAGGCAAATTTGGCCTTGGAGTACAGAATGAAGCAGGTCAAAGGCTAATAGAGTTTTGCCAAGAGAATGCACTGGTCATAGCAAACACCCTCTTCCAACAACACAAGAGAAGACTCTATACATGAATATCATCAGATGGTCAACACTGAAATCAGATTGATTATATTCTTCTCAGCCAAAGATGGAGAAGCTCTACACAGTCGGCAGAAACAAGACTGAGAGCTGACTGTGGCTCAGTCATGAACTCCTTATTGCCAAATTCAGACTGAAATTGAAGAAAGTAGACAAAACCACTAGACCATTCAGGTATGACCTAAATCAAATCTGTAACGAATACAGTGGAAGTGAGAAATAGATTTAAGGGACTAGATCTGATAGAGTGTCTGATTAATTATAGACAGAGGTTCGTGACATTGTACAGGAGACAGGGAACAAGACCATCCCCAAGAAAAAGAAATATAAAAAAGCAAAATGGCTGTCTGAGGAGGCCTTACAAATAACTGAGAAAAGAAGAGAAGCGAAAAGCAAAAAAAAAAAAAAAGAGAGAGAGAGATATACCCATTTGAATGCAGAGTTCCAAAATTAGCAAGGAGAGATAAGAAAGCTTTCCTCAGTGATCAGTGCAAAGAAATAGAGGAAAACAATAGAATGGGAAAGACTAGAGATCTCTTCAAGAAAATTAGAGATACCAAGGGAACATTTCATGCAAAGATGGGCTCAATAAAGGACAGAAGTGCAATGGACCTGACAGAAACAGAAGATATTAAGAAGAGGTGGCAAGAATACACAGAAGAACTATACAAAAAAGATCTTTAAGACCCAGATAATCACGATGGTGTGATCACTCAACTAAGCCAGACATCCTGGAATACAAAGTCAAGTGAGCCTTAGGAAGCATCACTACGAACAAAGCTAGTGGAGGTGATGAAATTCCAATTGAACTATTTCAGATCCTAAAAGATAATGCTGTGAAAGTGTTGCACTTAATATGCCAGCAAATTTGGAAACCTCAGCAGTGGCCACAGGACTGGAAAAGGTCAGTTTTCATTCCAATCCCAAAGAAAGAGAATGCCAAAGAATGCGCAAACTACCGCACAATTGCACTCATCTCACATGCTAGCAAAGTAATGCTCAAAATTCTCCAAGCCAGGCTTCAAGAGTATGTGAACCATGAACTTCCACATGTTCAAGCTGATTTTAGAAAAGGCAGAGGAACCAGAGATCAAATTGCAAACATCCGTTAGATCATCGAAAAAGCAAGAGAGTTCCAGAAAAACATCTATTTCTGCTTTATTGACTATGCCAAAGCCTTTGACTGTGTGAATCGCAATAAACTGTGGAAAATTCTGAAAGAAATGGGAATACCAAACCACCTGACGTGCCTCCAGAGAAATCTGTATGCAGGTCAGGAAGCAACAGTTAGAACTGGACATGGAACAATAGACTGGTTCCAAATAGGAAAAGGAGTTCGTCAAGGCTGTATATTGTGACCGTGCTTATTTAACTTATATGCAGAGTACATCATGAGAAACACTGGACTGGAAGAAGCACAAGCTGGAATCTAGTTTGCAGGGAGAAAAATCAATAACCTCAGATATGCAGATGACACCACCCTTATGGCAGAAAGTGAAGAAGAACTAAAGAGCCTCTTGAAAGTGAAAGAGGAGAGTGAAAAAATTGGCTTAAAGCTCAACATTCAGAAAACAAAAATCATGCCATCTGGTCCCATCATTTCATGGGAAATAGATGGTGAAACAGTGGAAACTGTGGCAGACTTTATTTTTTTGAGCTCCAAAATCACTACAGATGGTGACTGCAGCCAGGAAATTAAAAGACGCTTACTCCTTGGAAGAAAAGTTATGACCAACCTAGACAGCATATTCAAAAGCAGAGACATTACTTTGCCAACAAAGGTCCATCTAGTCAAGGCTATGATTTTTCCAGTAATCATGTGTGGATGTGAGAGTGGACTATAAAGAAAGCTTAGCACCGAAGAATCAATGCTTTTGAACTGTGGTGTTGGAGAAGACTCTTGAGAGTCCCTTAGACTGCAAGGAGATCCAATCAGTCCATCCTGAAGGAAATCAGTCCTGAATATTCATTGGAAGGACTGATGTTGGAGCTGAAACTCCCATAGTTTGGCTCCCTGATTCGAAGAAGTGACCCATTTGCAAAGACCCTGGGATGCTGGGAAAAATTGAAGGTGGGAGGAGAAGGGGACGACAGAGGATGAGATGATTGGATGGCATCACCCACTCGATGGACATGAGGCTAGGCTCCCGGAGTTGGTGATAGAATGGGAAGCCTGGCGTGCTGCCGTCAATGGGGTCGCAGAGTCGGACAGGACTGAGCAACTGAAGTGACTGAACTGATATGGCTGTATCATTCCTAATTTCTCACTGTTCTTATCTTCCACCTTTTGGATATTCCCCTTAACTGTCACTCAGTGTATCTTTCGGTCAATTTCACTTCCTGCTGTCATCAGCACTGTAAGTGAATGACTAATACTGTGGCCTCATATTTCCTTGAGCCCTGCATGAACATTGACCTTCATCTCATCTCTGCTTCATTTAGCTATTCTCACGTCACACCCTCCATTTTATGAACTAAAATTCCAAGGCTGAAGGCACTACTCTACCTCTGAATCACCATTTTTTGACAGCAGTCTCTGGTCTTCCATCCTGCCTGCACAACGACTTCCTCGTAATCTGTGGGTTATCTTATCAGGACTTCAAGTCCTTCGTCCCTTGCCTTCTAATCTCAGTCCTTCTGTGTTCTCTTCCTTTCGTCTCCAAGTGAGACCCAGGATCCATCAGTTCATCGGTTCTCTTGCTCATATCCCAAACTTCATTTCCATTTGGATTTTTTTGATCTCTATATCGTATCTCTATATCTTTATCTCTCACTATGAAATTGTATTTTATATTTATTAACTTCTCAAAACCTCAGCTTTCTTGTCTTTAATATCTTGGTAATTATACCTACCTCTTTACATTGTGGCAGGGTTAAATGAGTTGCTATATATATAAACCAGCCAGCCTGCCTTCAACCATGTTGAGAAAAATTGTGGCGAAAGGTAGCATGACACTTAAAGATTAGAGCATGTTTTTACCTATGCTGCTGTGTGCTACTAGAGAAACTCACCGAGCCAGGCATATTCATATTACATGCACTGTGGATCACCCAACCCCTAGGGCATCCCTAAGATTTATCAGTTAGTCCGACTGCAAGCAAACCCATTTGTGAGTCTTGAAAAGATGGATACTGTGTGTTTGGAATAACTGAAATATATATTTAAATTTTAGAAACCTCCGAGAAGCAAGGGATAATGCTGTGGCTGAAAAGGACCGAGCAGTGATGGCTGAAAAGAATGCTCTAGAAAAACATGATCAGCTCTTAGACAGGTAAGCATCCTGAAAACAGAGACATTGAAACTTTGATTTTTGTTCCCATTACTCTTTCTTTTAGAATATATCTTTTTAATAGAAGTTTAATTTTCATTTAAGTATTATGTACATGTAATAATTTACATATGTGATAATCGTACATATTGAAACAAGACAGAGAGCAGTATAGTCACCCTAAGGAGTTTCCTTATGTCCCTTTGGTCAGTCTCAGCCACCACCCATCAAGAGGTGAACACTTTGTGATTTCTCTCACCATAGTTTAGTTTTGTTCTTCATGGATTAAAAAGAAATGGAATTGTGTACCCTTTTGTGTCTAAGTTCTTTCACTCAACATCGTATGTCTTCATCCATTTTATGTTACACCAGTAGTTCATTTCTTAACTTGCTGGGCATGAATGTACAGTTTGTTTATTCATTCACCTCTCAGTGGATGTTTGTTTTTTTTCCCAGTTTGGTTCTGCTATGAATAAAGCTGCTATGAATGTTTGTATACAAGTCTTTTTGTGGGTATATGTTTCTTTTTCTCTCATATTAATACCCAAGAGTGAAATCGCTAATCATCAGTAGATGATTATTTTTACCATGAAAGACTTGGAAGTTGAAATAACTCCTTGACCCATGGACTATAGAATCAGTTATGTTATGTGTTAGCAGACATGAAAACAGCATTCATGTCGTTGTGCATCCATCCTTAGAACTGTTGGTTAACTAAAGACATTGTCATTGAGTAGTAATATTTTTGAAAAGGTTGTTTGGCAAAACTAATACAGTGTTTCAGGTTTAAAAATAAAATAAAATAAAAAAAAATAAAATAAAATACTGAGGAAAAAAAAAAGAAAAGGTTGGTTTTTTTTTTTGGAGTCAGTCTCAGCAGTGGGCTTAAAATATTCAGTGAGCCATGTTATAAACAGATCAGGGTCATCCAGACTCTGCTGTTCCACTTATAGAGCACAAGTAGAGTAGATTTAGCACAATTCTTAGGCCACCTAGGATTTTCAGAACAGTAAGTGAGCATTGGCATCACCTTAAAGTCTCCAGCTTCATTAGCCCCTAACAAGAGAGTCAGATTCTTCTTTGAAACTTTGAAACTAGGCATTGACTTCTCCTCTCTAGCTATGAAAGTCATAGGTGGCATCTTCTTCTTACATTGATAATCTGTGTTTAGTGTAGCCACTTTCATTAATTATCTTAGCTAGATCATCTGGATAACTTGCTACAGCTTTTACATCATCACTTGCTGGTTTGCCTTGCACTTTTATGTTATGGAGATGACTTCTTTCCTTAAATTTCATGATCCCATGAACCAACCTCTTCAAGCTTCAGACTTTTCTTCTGCAGCTTCCTTACCTCTCCTCAGTTCAGGTCAGTTCAGTCGCTCAGTCGTGTCCGACTCTTTGCGACCCCATGAATCGCAGCACACCAGGCCTCCCTGTCCATCACCAACTCCCGGAGTTCACCCAGACTCACGTCCATCGAGTCAGTGATGCCATCCAGCCATCTCATCCTCTGTCATCCACTTCTCCTCCTGCCCCCAATCCCTCCCAGCATCAGAGTCTTTTCCAATGAGTCAACTCTTCGCATGAGGTGGCCAAAGTACTGGAGTTTCAGCTTTAGCATCATTCCTTCCGAAGAAATCCCAGGGCTGATCTCCTTCAGAATGGACTGGGAGGATCTCCTTGCAGTCCAAGGGACTCTCAAGAGTCTTCTCCAACACCACAGTTCAAAAGCATCTATTCTTCGGCGCTCAGCTTTCTTCACAGTCCAACTCTCACATCCATACATGACCACTGGAAAAACCATAGCCTTGACTAGATGGACCTTTGCTAGCAAAGTAATGTCTCTGCTTTTGAATATGCTATCTAGGTTGGTTATAACTTTTCTTGCAAGGAGTGTCTTTTAATTTCATGGCTGCAGTCACCATCTGCAGTGATTTTGGAGCCCCAGAAAATAAAGTCTGCCACAGTTTCCACTGTTTCCCCATCTATTTCCCATGAAGTGATGGGGCCAGATGCCATGATCTTCGTTTTCTGAATGTTGCCTTGCTCTGTATTAGGCTTTGGCTTAAGGGAACATGGTGGCTGGTTTGACCATCTGTCTAGACTACTAAAACTTGCTTCATATCAGCAGTAAGGCTGTTTTACTTTCTTATCATTTTTGTGTTCACTGGAGACAGTTTTAATTTCCTTCCAAGAACTTTTCCTTTACATCCACAACTTGGCTAACTCTTCAGCACAAGAGGCCTAACTTTCAGCCTATATCAACTTTCAACCTATATCAACTTTCGGTGTGCCTCTAAGCTTAATCATTTCTAGCTTTTGATTTAAAATGAGAAATGTGTGCCTCTTCCTTTCACTTGAACACTTTGGAGGCCATTGTAGGGGTAATTTCAGTATCGTTGTGTCTCAGGGAATGGGGAGGCCCAAGGACAGGGAGAGAGCCTGAGAAGATAGTCAGAGAGTCTGTGAATGACTTTAAGTACTAAGCTGTGCATTCTGTATGCCATTCTGTTGAATAACATGATCAGAGTTCCAGTTCTAGAATAATTACCCTGGAAGAATGAGTGATGAAAGTAGTACTAAGCGAATAACAGGAAGATAGTTCAGAGATTATTATAAATAGTTTGTTATCTTATATAGGCAAGATTTCTAGAGCCCCCAAACAATTACAGTAGTAACATAAAAAATCACTGATCCCAGATCACTATAATAAATATAATAATAATAATAATTTTAAAATATTATGAGAAATCTCCAAAATGTGACACTGATATGAAAGTGAGCAGATATTGGAAAAATGGCACTGGTGAACTTGCTTGGTGCCACAAACCTTCAGTTTGTAAGAGGGGAAAAAAAAGTTCAGCATGTGCAAAGCTCAATAAAATGAAAGTGCATTAAAAGGAGATATTAAATAGTGGGACTGTATGTAACCTTGTTCTGTATGAACCTTGTTCATAATTTTCCAGGTCTCCTGTAAATGTGTTATCATACTTTCATAATTAAAAAAATAAAAATAAAAAAGGAGATATTAATATTTCTATATCAGCTTAGAATTAAAATGCAAAGACAACTTGGAAAATTTTCATATGCAGATACTATTCTATGGTAATAGAAGTTATATCTAGAATGTGATCAGGAATTATCTTGTTTATAGAATCACGCTGGGTCTGGGCACCCAAGCTCTAAACCAAAGGTCTTAAGAGGAAATTGACCAAACCTACTCAAAAGATTAGAAAACATCCTATTAGTGCCCAGATTATAACTGTCTACAAATAGTTGATGGGTACTTTTCTCACTTGGTAAGGTCTAAAGTAGTAGAATTGGAACAACTGAGTAGACATTACAAAAAAGAGTAAAGATAAGCTTTCTGATGAAAGTGAAAGTCTCTCCATCATGTCTGACTCTTTGTGACCCCATAGACTATACAGTCCTGGAATTCTCCATGCCAGAATACTAGAGTAGGTAGCCTTTCCCTTCTCCGGGGGACCGTCCCAACCCAGGGATCGAACCCAGGTCTCCCACACTGCAGGCAGATTCTTTACCAGCTGAGCCACCATGGAAGCCCAAGAATCCTGGAATGGGTAGCCTATCCCTTCTCGAGTGAATCTTCCCGACCCTGGAATCGAACCAGGGTCTCCTGCATTGCAGGCGGATTCTTTACCAACTGAGCTACCAGGGAAGCCCAAGTTTTCTGATAGGGCTTTTCAAAATGGCCTTGGCATCGACTGTGTTCTCCATCAGAAATGGAGAACACATTTCTGTGTTCTGCACAGAAATGTGCAGGCATCAGCTGGCTAAGCATTCAGTAGGATTGTGTTTATAAGGATTGAAGTATCAAGTGGGTAGCTTGATGAGTTTAAAGTCTCTCTCTCCTTTTTTAAGTATTTATTTATTTGTTTGGCTGCATCAGGTTTTAGTTTGGCACATGCAGGATTTTTCACTGAGACACATGGACTCTGTAGTTGCACCGTACAGGCTTAGTTGCTCAGAAACATGTGGGATGTTAGTTTATTGACCAAGGATCAAACCCATGTCCCCTGCATTGCAGGGCGGATTCTTAACCACTGGACCACCAGGAAAGTCCCTGAAGTCCATTTTGATCCTGAAATTATCTGTAACAACAGTTCGAAAGAATTAATACACTGATTAAGTTACCATGTAAAAGGAATGGTGAACCCAAGCTATTTTTGTATCTTAAAATCTCTGTAGTTCACTTTTTCTGTTGTGTTTTTTTTTTTAATAAAAACTTAGTGTTTAACACAATATTTGAAAAAGATACTTTCTCTCTATATATTTAAATATCCACTGAAATTCTTTTGAGTATAGTTGGCCTAGGAATATTTTGGGAATATCATGTATATGTTTTGTATATATTGAAACCCCAGGAAATATGTTTGTTTTATTTTTCAGAGGTTGAGTTTTTACTCTGGCTTCCTTTGTGTCAAAATCAGAATAAACAAATGTGTTTCATTCTTTACATGCACTGTGATTTCCCTGAATGGTGCTTAAGTAAAGCCTGAGACATGTCTATACACAATTTTCTAGTCAAGTATAACTAATTGCAACTTTTTCATTTTTGTTGAAAGTTTTACTTTACCAAATGCTTCATTTAATGATTAAACAACCTGTGTTATTATAAAGAGAAATGTAAGGAAGTGGTATGCCACTTTCAAACATCAATGAAAAAGGCTTTTTGCTCAAGACTTTAATTTTGTACAAAAACAGTTTGGACTTTTCTCAGGCATAGAAAAGATCTGTATATGTCCCAATTCAAGTTCAATAATTTATTTAATTATAAGTAACAAATACCCAGCTTTCATGAGCAGGAATAGTTATTACCTCTCCTTCTGTTGCTTTGAATCTCTGTAAGCACTCCGAGGACTCTTTCTGCCCCAAGGGGAAATTTTTAAACTCAATCAGTGTTAACAGAATAAATTTGAATACACTGTTATATCTGTGGGATCCTACAGGAGAGGCCTGTGTTTGAATCTTAGCTTAAATTTATAATCCAGCTGCTGCTGCCACGTCAATTCGGTTGTGTCTGACTATGTCCGACTCCCATAGACAGCAGCCCACCAGGCTCCCCGTCCCTGGGATTCTCCAGGCAAGAACACTGGAGTGGATTGCCATTTCCTTCTCCAGTGCATGAAAGTGAAAAGTGAAAGTGAAGTCGCTCAGTTGTGTCCGACTCTTAGCAACCCCATGGACTGCAGCCTACCAGGCTCCTCTGTCCATGGGATTTTCCAGGCAAGAGTACTGGAGTGGGTTGCCATTGCCTTCTCCAGAGTTTATAGTCTTTATTTTTCAGTTACAGTTATTTTAATTTTTTTTTAGCTATGGTTTGATGTATTTGGAATTTTTTTTTCAGTTTGTAGATATTGTTAAATGAATATTACTTGACATTATGATTTCAATCCCTACAACTACTCTGGGGATAGTAGAATTTTGTCCTGATTTTTTACTTATGGAAGACAGAAGATAAGAGGGAATAGGACATCT
This sequence comes from Bubalus kerabau, assembly GCF_029407905.1. NCBI lineage: Eukaryota > Metazoa > Chordata > Mammalia > Artiodactyla > Bovidae > Bubalus > Bubalus kerabau. Next base: position 48,152,119 of record NC_073635.1, read on the forward strand.
AGTGAGTAGATTAAGAGAGTCATATGTTATATTGGGCTAATTTAAAGCTTGATATAGCAGCCAGCTGTCCTAAATTTCCATTCAGTGCCTTATCCCCAAGAGTAGAACAGTTTTGACATGCCTTTATTCTACATTTTGTCATATTCTTATACTGTTTTATCTTTGTTTATTTGTTTTTCAGTCTTGCCTTGCTCCTTCAGTAGGCACATAAATGTTCGTGTCATTTGAAATGGGATAAAGGATGTTGAAATTTGAAAGAAAAATTATTTATATTGTGTTTAAACTTTGTTTACTTAATAAATTATGTGGTAATTTCATTCATATTATCCTTAATTTTCATGGTTACATAACGTTTAATTCACATCATAGTTGTTATTTGAATGCAGAAATTCTTGATTCTCAATCCCATATTAAGTTACTCTTTTGACATACTTCTCTATGAAAGAAAGAATATACAATAAATTCATGCTTCTTAAATAAATTTTAGTATTTTATTTTTTCTTTGAAAATTTGCCAAGTGCTCTCTTTAATTGTAAGCTACTCTGATGATTTTTCAGAGTTGATAAAATTATGTTTTATTACTTGATTTCTCTTATTTTTTGAAATGTTCTGTTTGCCCATTGGTTTGTTTCATTTATATTGAAACAGTCAAGCTCCACGTTCTCAAATTTTCTTTTGGTTTTTTAGCTGCTGTTCCATCTGACATATATTTGGCCACTTGTATAGAATATTCTAAACTGGTTTCATTACATCCTAAGTTACCACAAGTGACTCTGTTTCTTTCCTAGTAAAGGCTTTGGAATTAGTAGTATATAATGTCATGTACATGAAAGCATTAAGAAATTTATTGCTGAGATGAAAATTATTTCTTCCTTCTTGGTCTAGACACAAGACTTTGAAAAGAACTGATAAGAAACACCCATATTCGGATCACAGTGTATGGATTTTGTTTTATCCACCTCTCATCTATCTTTCTTTTTCTTTATAAGGTATTGGTCTGATCTGAAATTCCTTGTCCCACCAGAAACAATGGCCCAGGGGGTCCTGTAGCCACTCATGGATAGTTTGTTGCTTGTAATTGGGCTTAAAGGGTACTACAGGTTCTAAAGTGATATACCTATTCTCCTCCTCAAAAGAATACATCTTGAGTATTTTCGTGCAGCGAGTCAAAACACACACATGCACAAAACAATTAGATATTTTTTTCTGTCAGTCTGTTTTTTCTCAGAGAAGGACTGGGTGGCTTCTGTAGCCAAAAAACAAAAAAATGCTACATCAGGAAAATTAATGATGGATGCCAGTATTGTTAGTCCGTGGGACAGAACATCTTTATACAGTAATAGACTAGAGTTATCAGCATATCTTGTTGTGTAAATGGAACAAATCATATAGAGAAAGCTGTTTCCATCCCTGGCAGCATAAACCTCTTCTGTCCTCAAGCCAGAATAACTTTCAATGGATATCACTCTCAGAGTTGTTATCAAATCAAAACTGGGCTTTAGCATTCTATCTTAGTCCTTATTCTTTTTTAACTTATTATTTCAAATTTCATTTGTGCACAAAAGCTACAAGAATGATGCAAAGAACTCCTTTAGGTCTTTTATCTAGATCTGCCCCTTTCTAGCATTTAACTACATTTGTTCTATTCTTCTTATTCTCTCTCTCATCTTTCTTTCCCTTCTTCCCCTACACATTGTTTTTTTTTTCTGCATAGTTTAATGCATCATATACTTTTACATATTCACAGTTTATTTTCTAGGAATAAGAATATTCTCTTATACAACCACAGGACACTTGTTAAATTCAGGATAACATTGATAACACTTTTATACATTTTTGTCATTGTCCCAATAATGCCCTTTTATAACAGTCTTTTTTCTGGCCCAACATCCCATCCAAAATTATGCTCTACTTTTAGTTATCATGCCTCTTCAGTCTCCTTTAATCTGAAGCGGTTCATTTGTTTTCTTTTCTATTTTGTTTTAATGACTTTTGATAATTTTTATTGATATGTTGGATCATATACATATATATGTCTCTTCTTTCTGGAATCTCTTGTGCTCAGCTTTTACCTGTCACTTTAGGGAATGACCAAATGTGCTTTTAAACTCAAACCGAATCTTTTCTTATGTTTTATAAACTGTATTTCCAGCTATGTGATTGACATTTTTACCTCGATGTTTTTCTAGAACTTTAAACTCAGTATTTCTGAAACAAACTCAGCTTCTGCCAACATTCACCCTTCCCAAAACAAAAAGTGGCTTTAGCTGACCTCACATCAATAAACTATACCACCATTTTTAAGTCATTTATTTCTGTTTGACCTTCCAGAATAATAATCCTTTCCCCTTGTTCCCCTGTGTAATCTTGCTAAATTTCATAGCTTCTAAAATCCCTGTCATATCTGTATAATCCTCTGCATTCCTGCTGCCATCATCCTGGGTCAGCTTCTCATTACTTCTTGACTGGTGTCATGTTGTAATTGTGTACAGTAGCCTCTTAATTGATTGTTCCATCGTTCCCCCTCAGTCAGTCCTCTTGCCCAGACCTGTATCTCCTCCCGTAGTTCTGCATTCTGACTAATGTCATTATTTGCCCAGGCCCTTGAACAAGAGAGCTGGTGGTTCACATCTACTTTTTTCCCCCTCACTCCTCTTCCTTTTATTCAACCAAGAGTGTTTATTGACAACTACCATGTGCCATTTGCTGTGCTGGAAGTTGATGTACATAAATAAAGCAGTGAAGGGAGATTGCCCCTACTGAGAGTCAATTGAGGGAGACGGAAAATAATCAAACAGATCCATAATTATTATAATTATGTGTTTTGATGATTGCTCTGAACTAGATTGGAGGAGGAATAATGGCTCAGGCAGGGTATATCATGATAGGATAGTCCAGAAGGGCCTCTCTGAACACTTAAACTAAACAAATGTCATGTTATTTCTAATTTCTAAATATATCTAATCACATCCCTCCTCTTAAACCCAGGTGCCGCTGCTTTAGTCAAATCTTTCTTTTCTCTTGCCCGAACTATTTATAATAGCCTCTGAACCATCTTGCCGCTTTGAGTTTAGTCCTATTTTCATCACTCATTCTTCGAGAATAATGTTCTAAAACTGAGAGCTCTGATCATGTCATTCAGAAGAATGGCATCCAGACTGCACACAACTTAGCATTTAAAGTCCTTCACAGACTTCCTGCCTGTCTTCCCAGTTGCAGATCTTTGTTTTGATTCTCCCCTTATACTCAGGACTAGTTGATCTTTTCACGTTCTGCAAGAGTGTGGTGCTTCCTCGCTCACCCTTTTATATGTATTCTTTGCTAAGAATGACCTTTTCTTTCCCCTTTCTCATGTATCTTACCTTTCACCTGTCAGGTAGATGCACATTCATGAGGTGAGACTGAAATCATTGATCTTGTCTTCCAAGCATGCCGTAAGTTCCTGTCAGAAATATTGACATCTCTTCTATTTCCTAGCATTATAATTGTGTGTTTAATTTGCAGATCTTTGCCTCTGAAGTGTTGGGGTTTTTTTTGAGGTCAGACGTTTTTCTCATCCGTATCTTTGCCTCTCTAGTAAGATAAGGCCTCTATTTAGTGTCTTTGATATAAGTAATTCTCAACAAATATTTATCAATTTCAATTGATCAGAGCTTACCATGTTCGTTTTGACTCTTTCCATCATGAAGGCAGTTTGAATGCTGAAAAGAGTGCCCCAAACTTGATTTTACTGTATCAGTAATTCCCAAATCTAGATGAATTTCAGTTACCTGGAGAGATATTTTGGGGTTTTTTTGGAAGACATTTTTTTTTGCCTCCCTCTACTTGGTATTTGGACTTCCTACAAAGCTCCCCAAATAATCCTGAGCTATTCATTCCTCAAATACATGTTTTGGAAACACTAAAACAGTATCTATCACTGTGCCTTTCTTGGTGCCTTAATTAACCAGTAATCTCAAAGAAAATATAAGCTTTTTTTTTTTTTTAACTTGGATGCAATCTCAAAAATGACAGAATGATCTCTGATCATTTCCAAGGCAAAGCATTCAATATCACAGTAATCCAAGTCTATGCCTTGGCCAGTAATGCTGAAGAAACTGAAGTTAAACGGTTCTATGAAGACCTACAAGACCTTCTAGAACTAACACGCAAAAAAGATGTCCTTTTCATTATAGGGGACTGGAATGCAAAAGTAGGAAGTCAAGAGATACCTGGAATAACAGGCAAATTTGGCCTTGGAGTACAAAACGAAGCAGGTCAAAGACTAATAGAGTTTTGCCAAGAGAACACACTGGTCATAGCAAACACCCTCTTCCAACAACACAAGAGAAGATTCTACACATGGACATCACCAGATGGTCAACACCGAAATCAGATTGATTATATTCTTTGCAGCCAAAGATGGAGAAGCTCTATACAGTCAGCAAAAACAAGACCAGGAGCTGACTGCGGCTCAGATCATGAACTCCTTATTGCCAAATTCCAACTTAAATTGAAGAAAGTAGGGAAAACCACTAGACCATTCAGGTATGATGTAAATCAAATCCCTAACGGTTATACAGTAGAAGTGACAAATAGATTCAAGGCATTAGATCTGATAGACTGCCTGAAGAACTATTAACGGAGGTTCATGCCATTGTACAGGAGGCAGTGATCAAGACTATCCCCAAGAAAAGGAAATGCAAAAATGCAAAATGGTTGTCCGAGGAGGCCTTACAAATAGCTGAGAAAAGAAAAGACAGAAAAGCAAAGGAGAAAAGGAAAGGTAACACCCATTTGAGTGCAGAATTCCAAAAAATAGCAAGAAGAGATAAGAAAGCTTTCCTCAGTGATCAGTGCACAGAAATAGAGGAAGACAATAGAATGGGAAAGACTAGAGATGTCTTCAAGAAAATTAGAGATACCAAGGGAACATTTCAGAGAAGGCAGTGGCACTCCACTCCAGTACTTTTGCCTAGAAAATCCCATGGATGGAGGAGCCTGGTAGGCTGCAGTCCATGGGGTTGCGAAGTCAGACACGACTGAGCAACTTCACTTTCACTTTTCACTTTCATGCATTGGAGAAGGAAATGGCAACCCACTCCAGTGTTCTTGCCTGGAGAATCCCAGGGACAGGGGAGCCTGGTGGGCTGCCATCTATGGGGTCGCACAGAGTCGGACACGACTGAAGTGACTTAGCAGCAGCAGCAAGGGAACATTTCATGCAAAGATGGGCTCAATAAAGGACAGAAATCATATGGACCTAACAGAAGCATAAGATATTCAGGTGAGGTGGTAAGAATACATCAAAGAACTATACAAAAAAGATCTTTATGACCCAGATAACCACGATTGTATGGTCACTCACTTGCCTCTTGAGAAATCTGTATGCAGGTCAGGAAGCAACAGTTAGAATTGGACATGAAACAATAGACTGGTTCCAAATCAAATAAGGAGTACGTCAAGGCTGTATATTGTCACCCTGCTTATTTAACTTATATACAGAGTACATCCTGAGAAATGCTGGGGTGGATGAAGCACAAATTGGAATCAAGATTGCCAGGAGAAATATCAATAACCTCAGATATGCAGATGACACCACCCTTATGGCAGAAAGTGAAGAAGAACTAAAGAGCCTCTTGGTGAAAGTGGAAGAGAGAGTGAAAAAATTGGTGTAAAACTCAACATTCAGAAAACTAAGATCATGGCATCCAGTCCTATCACTTCATGGCAAACAGATGGGGAAACAATGAAAACAGTGAGAGACTTTATTTTGGGGGGGGCTCCAAAATCACTGTAGATGGCTGCAACCATGAGATTAAAAGACCCTTGCTCCTTGGAAGGAAAGTTATGACCAACCTAAATAGCATATTAAAAAGCAGAGACATTACTTTGCCAACAAAGGTCCGTCTAGTCAAGGCTATGGTTTTTCCAGTAGTCATGTATGGATGTGAGAGTTGGACTATAAAGAAAGCTGAGAGCTGAAGAATTGTTGCTTTTGAACTGTGATGGTGGAGAAGAGTCTTGAGAGTCCCTTGGACTGTAAAGGTATCTAACCTGTCCATCCTAAAGGAAATCAGTCCTGAATCATTGAAAGGACTGATGCTGAAGCTTGAAACTCCAACACTTTGGCCACCTGATGCGAAGAGCTGACTTTTGAAAAGACCCTGATGCTGGGAAAGATTGAAGGCGAGAAAAGAAGGGGACGACAGAGGATGAGATGGTTGGATGGCATCACCAACTCCATGGACATGAGTTTGAGTAAGCTCTTTGAGTTCGTAATTGACAGGGTAGCCTGGCGTGCTGCAGATCATGGGGTCACAAAGAATTGGACACAACTGAGTGACTGAACTCTACTGAACTGATGATGCACAAATCTTATTAAGGAATTAAAGAATAAAGTGAGGATAGGAAAAGGAGGGAGGGTGATCCAGAACATTGAATTGATAATTTGAAAAGGGAGGTCTCTAAATCAGAAACAGACCAAAACAAAAACAGAAAGAGAAAAAAGTCATGCAAACATTTAGTGAAGTGATATTAGACATAGAGAACAGACAAAGTATAGCCACATTCAGAGAATTAGTGTATCAAGAAGAATTTTTTTTAAAAAAAGGAGAATGTTAGTGTGTCAGGATTAGAAAACAAAATGGAAAAGGAAAAAATATTTAGAGATATAGTAGAAGAAAATTCTTTCTGAGATAAGGATCTGCAGTTCAGCAGAACTCACCACATTCTGGGTGGTGTGGAGAGAACAGGAACAACAGTGCAGTAAATCCAAGTGAAGTTGTTAAATATAACTTAAAGGAACATTATTAGAAGTATCTGGACTGGATAAGTAAGTCATTTGCTGAGAAACAAAATACTGGTTGAGCTTAATTTTCTCTTTCCATAATTTTGTACTTTATTTGTTTAGCAGTATTATTTTTTAAAAAATATATCAATTGATTAGTTAATTGCTTTGGCAACCCCAGGTCTTAGTTGCAGCATATGGGATCCTCAGTTGTGGCATGCAGAGTCCTGGTGGTGGCATTGTGGGATCCAGCTCCCTTACCAAGGGTCAAACCCCAGTTCCCTGCATTGGAGGTCGGAGTCTTAGCTACTGGACCACCAGGGAAGTTCCTGACAATATTTATTAACCATCTGTTTTAAGCAAGCACTTCTTGACAGTGAAATTGAAGATTTAAGAAAAGGTCTCTGTTTCAGTGGAATTTACGTTCTTATGTTGTAAATCAGAATGCATGTCAATAAACAATAAAGTAATTTTTAGAAGGTAAGCAATTATTTGAGAGAGATAAAATGAGAGTGTGATTCAAGGAAGTGAAAGTATGTGAGGGGTGACATTTTTGCATCCTAAGTAATGAAAAGTCACTAGTCCTATGAGGACTCAGGAAACCTGTTACCCATGTGGCCCTCCTTAAAAAAACCTACTTAAAAGTGTAACCTGAACTTCCCCGATGGCTCAGAGGGTAAAGGATCTGCCTGCAGTGCAGGAGACAGGAGACTCAGGTTCGATCCCTGAGTCAGTAAGATCCCCTGGAGAAGGAAATGGCAACCCACTCCAGTATTCTTGTCGGAATACTGGAAAATTCCATGAACAGAGGAACCTGGTGGGCTGCAGTCCATGGGGTCGCAAAAGAGTCAAACATGACTGAAGCCGCTTTAAAAGCATGTCACCACAGCCAAGGAATCAAAGAACTCATGAATTGAGATGCTAAGGTGTAAAAGAACTGGCAGTGAACACTTAATGTAAAATTAAATCATAATAACTGTTGTCATTCTGGTTTCAAAACACATTGTAATCATAATAGTTAAGGGGAAACTACAGCATAAAAATAATAATTTAACATAAGTAAAGGCAAAAATAGCGACTTGCGACTAAAATTAGAGAATTGATGGTGAGAGGAAAATAGTGTGTATATAATATATATAATATTGTATAATTATAATTTCCTCAAACTTCATAAGAATCGATAGCATTATCAACAAATATATATTTAAACATATTAGTTATGAAAGAAAACATTAATTAAACTGAAAACAGACAGTATACTTGCATATTGCCAGAGGAAAAGAGAAAAGAAAAAGAAAGTATAGACTTTATAACAAAAGATAGATAACAAAGCAAACATCAAAGAAGCATAAAACAGAAAATATAAATTCTTAACATGACAGACAACTGAATGTGTCTTGCAATTTTAAGTGTGATGGACCCTCTATTATATAGGAAAGGAAATACAATTTGGGTCAAAAATTAAACTATATTCTTTTCACAATAAGTAACTCCAGATATTTAAAGAGGAAAAAGAGGGACTGTGATTATGATCCAGTGGTTAAGAATCCACCTTACAAGGCAGGGGACACAGACTCATTCCCTGGTCGGGAAACTAAGGTTCCATATGCTGTGGGGCAGCCAAGCCTGTGTGCTCTAGAGCCTGTGCGCCCGGCTACTGTCTGCAGGCTATGGAGCCCATGTGCTGCAATAGGAGAGGCCTATGCGCTGCAGTTAAAGAAAGCCCTCGTGCCGTCACGAGGATCCAGCACAGCCAAAACAAAAGAGATGCAAAAGATTTTTTTTTTTTAAGTGAAAAATAACACAGGATCTAAAACTATTCTGGAATAATTCATTTATTAAAATTGTTTTAAAATAATAATTCAGGGCCTTGAGAATCCCTCTGCCATGACAATATATACACAATGAAGAGATGCTCCGGAATATTTAGGCATCACATTTGCCACAGGGAAAGTGCGCACTTTTTCACTGAATCTAGCTTAAGGCCACATTAAGCTATGATCAAAGATATAGTTCAGTATGTAGCTCATTAATTAGCTTAGTGAGAATATGGTGATAGTAAGATCAAGGTTTCAGGTCCATTCATCTTGCAGACCTTTTATTTTATTTTTTTGTAGAGGTGAGTGGAGGAGGATGAGCGGGTTCTATCATCTTTTCTAAATCTAACCAGTTGCCTCACAAATTGTAATTTTTGGTCCCAAGTGGAGAGAGTAGATAGAATCAGTACAAATATGTAAGTGTTGCTAGAAAAAGAACTCAAAGCACGTGCTCTTCTGGTGACTTATCAATACCGTGTGTTTGTAAATGAAAGAAAACACATCATCATATATCTGCACATTTTTCAAGATGCTTTCTTAGAAATCCAGAGTCGTAGTTGGTCAGTCATTATGTATATGAATTGAATCAGAGAGAGGGGTATGTGTGGGTGGGTGGGTGTGTGTGTGCGCACACGCGTGCATTTATATAGCCTTCTTTATAGGCTGCTGCTCTGTTGCTTAGGGGGAAATTTTCATAGATTTACATTTGGTAAATATATCCGTGTCCAAAAAAAGATATGTGTAAAAAGTTGGAATGCCAGCTGACTAAATCAACTCATAAAAACTTCAGTTAAAAGTAAGATATTTTCCACGATTATTTTAAAATATGATGTTTACTGGAAGGAAAGTCCAGAGAATTACCACAGATGAAGTGTGAGTGTATTTCTCCCACTTGTAAATGAGCTCTTATTTCCTACAGTGTATATTCTGGTCCACAATGAGTCATTTTCAACATGTTTCAATTTAACTCCTAATACATTTTTAAACTTGGCAGGCATATTTAGATGAACGTTACTTCCAGTTTTAGAGACTGCTTCTAAATTATACTTCAGTACTGCAGTCATTATGAAAAGTTCTTTCAGTAAAAAGGAAACAGAATTGATTGGAAGTGTTATGTTTTGAAGGAATAAGAAATGGTTGCCATGAATAAAAATCAGATAGTTAAGCTTTTAAAAATGTTGTTACTGCATAACCCTCCTAATATTATCTTAAAGTGCTGTAAGGTTCTTCTTATTGATAGAAGGCACTCAAGAAAAAATGAGATTTAGTCTAGGTAATAAAGTTAATATTTATTGATCTCTTACTATGCCTAGCACTGTTTAAGGGTTTTAAGTGTATTAACTTTTTTAATGGCCATATAATAAGTAGTAGTTCAGTTTCTATAAACCGTTCAGACTTATTTTTCTATTATATTACATGGAGCCTGACACATTTCTGGACATATAACTGGTGTTACATGAATGTTTGTAAAAGTTAATATTTTATGGAGAATTTTACATATGATGAGTATTTAATAATTCCTGTGTATAAATTTGTGCAATCCTGTGAATCTTACAGTCTTCTGGCAGATTTCAGTTGATCAGACTGTCCAGTGTTACAATTTTAATATCTTCATTTTTATCATAAAAATGTTTACACTCTACTTTTATTCCTTTTGGGAACTTTAAAGGTTGCCTAAAGTTTAGAGCTGGGAAAACCTTAGTTATTGAAAACATTCTACTCATTTAGCAGATGAGGAAAGACTCCTAAATAGGTTATATGACTTGTCTGGAGTTAAACTGTTACTAGGAGCAGCATTAGAAGTAGATATGTGTTCTCTTTGTTCCTGTCCCGGTGTTCATTCTGCCACAGAATTGTGTCATTCCATCAGTAAGCAGAATATGAAGCACAACATGTGTGATGTTAAACAGCATCAATATGTACATTTTTGCTCTGCAGTATGCATTTTAAAAACAATAACAAAATTCACAATGATACTGTATTAATTTCCTGTGGTTGCCATAATAAATTATCCCAAACTTTGTGACTTAAAACAGCAGAAATTTATTCTCTCAGTCTGGAAGCTAGAAGTCTGAAACCAAGGTGTCTGTAAGGCCATGCTCTCTCCACAAGCTCCAGGGACACTCCATTCCTTGCTTCTTCCATCTTCTGGGGCTCCAGGCATTCCTTGCTTTCCTTGGCTTATGGCCACATCTCCTCTAGTCTCTGCCAGTTTTCATATCACCTTTTCCTCTGTATGTGTTTTATAAGGATATGTGTGATTGCATTTAGGGCCTACCCAAATAACCCAAGGCAGGCTCTTCCTCTCAGGATATTTGCTTAATCACATCTGCAAAAACCCTTTTTCCATGTAAGGTAATATTGGAGCATGGACATACATTTTGGGGACAGCCCACCATTCAACCCATTCCATATGCCTTTTAAGTCATTTGAATTAGTAAAAAGTTGGATTATCTTTTCAACCTACTAATGTGACATTTAGCAAATTACTCGATCTTAAATGACACTTTATAGATTCTAGCCTCTGTGCCATATGATGTGTGACATATATTTATTCTGAATTAAAAGACATCCTGCTTCTAATAATATTTTTTTAAGAACATCATGGCACTTACATTCTGAGGTAAAGAAACAGAATTGGATGTTTTTAACAGAGTGTGAAAATACAGCTTTAAGCTAAGCTATATTAACTTCATTTAGACCATATAATTGCTTTCTTCTATATAGTGAGTACTTTTTGCTTTATTATACTTAAGATTCAATAAGTAAGATCTTTTAATAATATAATGACTTCCATGTTTTATTTTTGTTATACTCATTTTTTTCATTCAGCTAACTTTTAGCCCTTTCTGGTTTTAATAAATGTATGTGTAACCTGTTTATTTCTATGTCATATGCTGGATACGTGATCATTTAGTTTCTCCTTCTGTAGAAATCATTGTTACTAGTATGAAGAAATTCCAGAAATCATTGTTACCAGATGTGAAGATATTCTCAATTCCTTTTATCATTAAAGGGTTTTTACTGTAAATGAAGGAAGAAACATATACATCATATAATTCTGTGCATCATAGAATGAAATGATATTTATTTTGCAGTTTAAATTCTCAATAAATGTTAACTGTTATTATTTATTCTCATCCTCCAGTTAGTTGACTTTTAAACTTTAATTGTATATTCTCTATTCAGCACAATGAAGACAAAGGGTTGAAGCAGTCTCTGACTAGATCTGGTAAAACTGTTTCATGCAGACAGATAATCTTGACTGTTACAAAACTCTTGGATGAAGGAGGTCCCTTTCCTCAACTTACCATTTATTTTAATCATTAATAATTCATACTATTGGGATTTCCCTTGCATTATTTGAGAGTTTCAAAACATTGTGTTGGCCAAAAAGTTTGTTTGGATTTTGCCTTAACATCTTACAGAAAAACTTTTTAGCCAGCCCAGTGATATATCCATGTGTTTTTTTAATGGATTTTTTTAACTTAAAGGCAATATGTTTTTATTTTACAAGTTAGAAGTCTAATCTGTACATTTGTCAAAAGTAGGAAATGAGTTAATAGATCTTCAAACAGCGAAACTTAACTGACATCCACATATCTATTATTAGAATTCAGATGTTTTCCTTTAATTCACTGGAACCCCAAAGATGAATTTCTGTTAGCGAGAATATTCATAGATACTCCAAATGTAATGATGCCTATCATTTCTAACATACTTTTTGTCCAAAATCACAGAGATGGAAAATGACCAAAAGAATACATCTCCCAGCCTCCAGGCAAGGGTGCACCCAGATCATTCAGGTCAGATAGACTGTCCACATGTAAACCTGTAGAGGAATTCATATTCCTATAAATGACAATGAAATGTTAGCTTTAAAATAGTTTTTTAAAGTAGTTTAGAGGAAAATCACACTATGGTTAATAGCCTGTCATTTATGAGAATGGAATGTTCTGTATGTTGGTACCACAAGACATGTCTATTCTTATTCATTTCTCATCTTTTGCCATTAGTTAAACTGCATTTGATCCAGAAATAAGTCAACAGATGTTTAAATGGAAAATGTGTTATGAAATCCAATCATTTGTGTATAGTAAGCATAGATTTTTTTTTTTTTTTTGGACCTCAAAGTAATAGCACTTGTAAAATATAAATCAAGTTCTTTAACTAAAATGCTGGTCTCTAATTTTTGAAAATTAAAACCATGAACTAAATGCTTCTAAAGGATAACAATTTTTTAGCCAGTTTTCCATGTTACTAGCTACTGTACAACTATGTGTTATCCAATAGCAAATAATGCTTCTTATCATGATAGAAACCACTTCTTGCTCAGCTGTCTTATCTCGCTTAAATATTAATCATTACCCTTATAAGAAATTATAAGCTCTAGTAGCCTTTCTGCAGACTTATGTACCAGTTTTCGTCCCACAAATTTTAAGCAGAACTACCTTTACAAATTAAAGTATACACAACAAACTGTGGAAAATTCTTAAAAGATGAGAGTACCAGACCACCTTACCTACCTCCTGCAAAACCTGTATGCAGGTCAAGAAGCAACAGTTAGAACCAGACATGGAACAACGGACTGGTTCAGAATTGGGAAAGGAGTATGTCAAGGCTGTGTATTGTCACCCTGTGACACATTATTTAATTTATATGTAGAGTACATCATGCAAAATGCTGGGCTGGATGAATCACAAGCTGGAATCAAGATTTCCGGGAGAAATGTTAATAACCTCAGATATGCAGATGATACCACTCTAATGGCAGAAAGAAAAGAGGAACTAAAGAACCTCTTGATGAAGGTGAAAGAGAAGAGTGAAAAAACTGGTTTAAAACTCAACATTCAAAAAAGAAAGATCATGGCATCCAGTCCCATCACTTCATGGCAAATAGATGGGTAAAAAATGGAAACAGTGACCGACTTTATTTTCTTGGGCTCCAAAATCACTGCATCAGTGACTGCAGCCATGAAATTAAAGGATGCTTGCTCCTTGGAGGAAAAGATATGACCAACCTAGACAGTGTATTAAAAAGCAAAGACATCCCTTTGCCAACAAAGGTCCATATAGTCAAAGCTATGGTTTTTCCAATAGCCATGTATGAATGTGAGAGTTGGGCTGTAAAGAAAGCTGAGCACAGAAGAATTGATGCTTTTGAACCGCGGTGCTAGAGAAGACTCTTGAGAGTCCCTTGGACACCAGAGAGATCCAACCAGTCGATTATAATGGAAATCAACCCTGAATATTTATTGAAAGAACTGATGCTGAAGCTGAAATTCCAATACTTTGGCCACCTGATGTGAAGACCTGACTCGTTGGAAAAGACCTTAAAGCTGAGAAAGATTGAGAGCAAGAGAAGAAGGGTGCGACAGAGGATGAGATGATTGGATGGCATCACCGATTCAATGGACATGAGTTAGAACAAACTCTGGGAGACAGTGAAGGACAGGGAAATCTGTCATGCTGCAGTCCATAGGATCACAAAGAATCGGACATGACTGAGAGACTGAACAACAACAAGATACAGCTGAAGTTTATGCCTTCTTAAACTATACATATGTCTTTGATGGTAGAGAGCACTAGAGCAATGTTGAATTAATGGCTCACACTTTTAATAAGCTTTCAATAAAAAGTTTAGCAATTGTCATTCTTGGGGTTCATTTGAATAGACTGTGAAAAAGGTGTTTTTCTTTTTATGAATTTTATTTATAAAAATGATGCAATTTATAAACACGTCTAAGAATTTTTAATTGCTGATACTATCTGATGAATGTTATAAATTTGTATATACATAATTGTGTACCCAAAGTACAACTTCTTACAGCTAAACTCATTTTCCTGTATCATGGAATATTGTTGTTTAGTCACTAAGCTGTGTCTGACTCTTTGCGACCTCTTGGACTATAGCCTGACAGGCTCCTCTGTCCATGGGATTCTCCAGGCAAGAATACTGGAGTCAGCTGCCATTTCCTCCTCCAGAGGATGTTGCCAACCCATGGATCGAACCTACGTCTCCTACATTGGCAGGCGGATTCTTTATCACTGAGCCACCAGGGGAGAATATACTGGATATTGTCATGACTGCCTCTTCTCTGTGACAATTGAGTATCTTCTGCACAATTTTATGAAATGTTCTCTGCTTCCCTCAATTCTTTAATATCTGAATGAATCTAAGGCTTCCTTCCTGTCAATTTCAAATGTGTAACATTGCTTACCTTATTTCTTTTTATTTTAAATGTGAGCCAACATTATGAACGCTGTACTTTTCTGTGAACCTCAGGAAGCAGAAATATCTCTCTCCCTATGCTTTCAGAGGAGAATTTATGTATGTATGTTGTACTCAGATTTCTCTTTGGTGAAGTGTGGACTATGACAAGAATAATAGAGAGCTAAAATCTCTCTCTAAATTTTTCTTACAATGGACTAGAAAGTATTCAACTCAGTAGTCATTGAACCTTTGTGCATAACACTGTAGATGAAAAAATTTCTTAAGATATGATTTCTGTTTCCAAAGAGCTAAAAGAATAACTGTATATACATATTTATATTTTAAAGCAAAATGTTCTGTATCTCAAGAATCTATACTGGTCTATGAATGTCCCTATTTATTTTAAAGTAGTATAGGGAATGGTCTTTTAGAAGAGGAGGTATGTGAAACAAGCATATGAAGTTTGAATTGTGATATGCAGAACTGAGAGAAGGGCATTCCCAAAACTTTATAAACCTTCCTAAATGTAGAAGGAAAACAATTAAGGGATTATCTGGAAATAACAGATAATTCAGTCAACTGATTTGGCATATGTACAGTTAGGCAGAGGAGATAGATAGTTTCATATTCTGGTAGGCCTGAAATAAAAAACAAAGAGCTTATATTCACTTCAGTGAGTTTTGAGGGGTAATGTGATGAGAATCATTTTAGATAATTAACTTGGTATTAAGCCATGAAATTAAAAGATGCTTACTCCTTGGAAGGAAAGTTATGACCAACCTAGACAGCATATTAAAAAGCAGAGACATTACTTTGCCAACAAAGGTCCATCTAGTCAAGGCTATGGTTTTTCCAGTGGTCATGTATGGATGTGAGAGTTGGACTATAAAGAAAGCTGAGCGCCGAAGAATTGATGCTTTTGAGCTGTGGTGTTGGAGAAGACTCTTGAGAGTCCCTTGGACTGCAAGGAGATCCAACCAGTCTATCCTAAAAGAGATCAGTCCTGGGTGTTCATTGGAAGGACTGATGTTGAAGCTGAAACTCCAATACTTTGGCCACCTGATGCAAAGAGCTGACTTTTGAAAAGACCCTGATGCTGGGAAAGATTGAGGGCAGGAAGAGAAGGGGATGACAGAGGATGAGATGATTGGATGGCATCGCCGACTTGATGGACATGGGTTTGGGTGGACTCCGGGAGACGGTGATGGACGGGGAGGCCTGGTGTGCTGTAGTTCATGGGGTCACAAAGAGTCGGACACGACTGAGGAACTGAACTGAACTGAACTGAATATATATTCAGAGAAATATATATATATTTCAGAGTAATTCAAGATACCATGAATGGGACCATTTGACGCTCAAGTGACAGGTAACCATGGCCTCAATTGGTGTGATAGCTCAAGGGAATAGATGGGATGAAAGGAGAAATGCAAATAACCAATAAGCAAAAGAAAAGATGCTCAATATCATCACTCATCAGGAAAATGAAAACTAAAACCACAATTAGATACCACAATAACCAGAATGCTACAATCTAGAATGGCTAGACTTTAAAACACAAATATTACCAGATGGTGGCAAGATTGTGGATTAGCCAGACTGTCTATACATTGCTGGTGCGAATGTGGAGTGGTACAATCACTTTGGGGAACAGTTTGGCAGTTTCCTATAAAGTTGAGCATTAACTTACTGTGTGATTCAGCAGTCCTACTTCTGGTTATTTACCTAAGAGAAATAAAAACATGTGTCCACGAAGGGCCTGAATGTAAATGTTTATAGCAGCTTTATTCATAATGATCCAAAACTGAAAACAGCCCAAATACACATCAGATAGTGAATGAATGAGCAAATTTTGGTATATTAATTCTCTGAAAAACTACCCAGCAAGAAAAGGAACCAACTACTCAACACGCAACTCCATTGGTAAATCTTTTAAAACAGAGTATGTTGAATGAAAGAAGGCAGTTAGAAAAGGCTGCATACTATTTGACTTCATATATGAAACATTCTAGAAAAGGCAGGACTAATGACTGATGATCAGTTACCAACAGCCAGAGGTAGGTTGAAGGAACTGACTTCAAAGTAGTACAGGGAATTTGGGGGTTTGATGATAATGTGGTTTGATTGTGGTCATGGTTGCATGACTGTAAACATTTGTCAAAACTCGTAGACTTTTATACTTAAAATTGATTTGGCTACTCTAGGTCTTAGTTGTGACACATGGGGATCTTCAGGCATGTGGGATCTATTATTAGTTACCTGACCAGGGATTGAACCCAGGTCCCCTGCATTGGGATCATGGAGTCTTAGCCACTAGACTACCTGGAAAGTCCCAAGCTAATTTTTTTTTTTTTAAGGTGATTAAAAAACGTATGTCCAATGGGTGGTATGCCAATATTCAAATTTATTTCTTTACTTTTATGGCAGGGGTGGGAGAATCAGACAAAAAATAATAGAAATTTTAAGATCTCTATTTTCAGATGACTTGTAGGAGTGAAAACTACTAAGAGGCTAAATTGTGATGATGCAAAACCAGCACTATAAACAAATAGCAAAGAAGGGTCGTTAGTTTAAAGAGCTGACAGAGTGAAGAAAAAAGTTGAGCTTTGTAAAATTTTTTAGGACACAAGAGAGCTTAGCAGATTTGTGAGCAGAGGAGACTCACTATGACAGAGAAAGTTTGAAAATGTAATCAAGTGATAATTGAGGAAGTCAAAGTGTTTTGGTATCAAGAGGTCAATTGGAGAACTATGATCCTTCGAACCTGAAAAGGAACATTTTCAGAGATAGAAGCATTAGAAAAGAAAGAAAATTAGAGTATAAAGAGGTTTAGGGTAGAGAAGAGAGAATTGAAAGAAACCTTTGCTGAATAGGTAACTGATCTTAGCAAAGAAGGAGTCATCAAAGGAGAGTGAAGAAGGCTCTGAATGACCCAAGGTCTTAATAAAAGACAGCATTTTTTTGGAACACTCAGTATAGAAAATAGAATAGTCTAATAGATATGGATACATTTATTCCAAGCATCATAAGAGTTAGGTCATAAACCTGCTTAGCATGTTGTCACTAGTGTTCCAGAGCTACTCTTAATTCAAATCAGAGCCAAAGCAAATCTAGCCTGCCATCTGTTTTAGTACAGCCTGCAAGCTAAACATGGATTTTTATATTCTTTAATTATTAGAAAAAAATCAGAAGAATATGTCATGACATATGAAATTCAAATGTTAGTGTCCATAAATAAAGTGTTATTGGAACACAGCTACAGTCATTTCCTTATGGATCATCTATGGCTTCGTTCAAGCTGCTGCTGCTGCTGCTAAGTCGCCTCAGTCGTGTCCGACTCTCTGCGACCCCATAGAGGGCAGCCCATGAGGCGCCTCTGTCCCTGGGATTCTCCAGGCAAGAATACTAGAGGGGGTTGCCATTTCCTTCTCCAATGCATGAAAGTGAAAAGTGAAAGTGAAGTCCCTCAGTCGTGCCCGACTCTTAGCGACCCCATGGACTGCAGCCTACCGGACTCCTCCATCCATGGGATTTTCCAGGCAAGAGTACTGCAGTGGGGTGCAACTGCACAAAGCCCAAGTTTTTTGCTTCTAAACCTTTACAAAAGAAATTTGCTGATTCTTCATCTAAAGCATTTATGCCAGCTTTTCAGTAGCTCCCACAAGTAGCAGTGGTCATTATCCATCTTCTCTGCAGCCATTCCCAGTTCTGAGTAGCTGCTGCTGCTGCTAAGTCACTTCAGTCGTGTCTGACTCTGTGCGACCCCAGAGACGGCAGCCCACCAGGCTCCCCTGTCCCTGGGATTCTCCAGGCAAGAACACTGGAGTGGGTTGCCATTTCCTTCTCCAGTGCATGAAAGTGAAAAGTGAAAGTGAAATCGCTCAGTCGTGTCCAACTCTTCGTTACCCCATGGACTGCAGCCTACCAGGCTTCTCTGCCCATGGGATTTTCCAGGCAAGAGTACTGGAGTGGGGTGCCATTGTTCTGAGTAGGCGGGTTACCATTTGTAGATTTCTTCATGGATATCGGCGTGCTCTTCCCAATGCATCTCTTTAGCTGGGCAAATGAAAAATTATTTGACTTTGAAGACATAGTTCTGTGTCTTGACACGGATAAGATATTCACATTCTACTAACTGGAAACAAACAAAAAAACAAGTTCTATGCTTGCAAAGTTTCTGTATTTCAAGTAATTAGAATATTTTATGGTTCATGTGAAACATAGTACAACATGTAGGCCAGATTGAAAACTGCAATTTGTTGGCCAGGAAAGCATGTAAGGTCACCTATCATTTTATCCATGAGACGCCTTTTTTTGTTTGTTTTTAGAAAAAGGGTTGGCAATCTTGAGTATTTAATTTCATTCAACAAATACTTAGTGTTTTACTATACCACAACAATTTAAAGCATTTTACTGGTATGAGCTCACTTAATCCTCATAACATGGTGAAATAACTATAATTATTCACATTTTATGATTATGGAAACTGAGACACAGGTAGTAAGGAGCAGTTGTGGATCCATTGCAGTCTAGCTTTAGAATCCTTGCTTAATTTATTTATATGTAAATATTTAAAATTGCAGTTTATAAAAGAGTACTTTAGTCTCATCACATGAACCTTCAGTATCACTTGAGATACTTTTTGAATCAATTAAAATGGTTTTCCAAAACAATCATCTGCACCGCTTTCTGTATTTTTTCATTTTTGGAATCCTTAGATGGTACTGTTGCCAAATTTTCATCTTTTGCCACAGTACCCTTTCCAAAAGGTTTTTTTTTCCATTTGTTCTTTTGGTGTGTTTGTGATCTTCACCACGTGATTGATTATGTTTCATTTTTAAGATAATCTTTGAAATCTGCTTTGGTTGTAAGGCAGCATCACAGAAATAATTATCAAATGTGTTAAATGTCTTTGCCTCCATATTTATTGATTCCTTCAAGAAGACAGTTTCAGCATCAAAATTTGTGTTGATTATGGTCTTTACAAGCCAGTGTGTCCTTCCTACACAGTGTTTTACATTTCAAAGTAAAGTTACCGAGAGAAATCTCAATGGAAAGGATATTATAAAAACTCAAAGAAAAAGTGACCCTTTGCCTTCAGGATGGTTTTTGAGGGAAAGGCCTCATCTTACATTCACACCTGTACTATAGGTGTTGATGGGCAGAGAGCCAACTTTGTCCAAAGCAAGAGAAGTAACTTTTCTCTCTAGACTTCCTTCTAGAAAGAAAGGGAAAGCGCTCAGTCGTGTCCGACTCTTTGTGACCCCATAGACGGAGTCAACCAGGCTCCTCCATCCATGGGATTTTCCAGGCAAGAGTACTGGAGTGGGTTGCCATTTCCTTCTCCAGAGAATCTTCCTGACCCAGGGATTGAACCCAGGTCTCCTGCATTGTAGGCAGATGCTTTACCGTCTGAGCCACCAGGGAAGCCTTCCTTCTAGGACATTCATAATACCTTTAATGACCTGAGCCTCCTTAAACTCCACACCTAAACCCAGGTTTACTCTGCCCATGAGGAACCATTGTGTGTTTGATTCTTTTCATGAACAGCCCTAGCCTGTTTTATCTTCTCTTTCAACTTTGTCTCTGCGGTCTTCCTTCTATAGTCGTGCCTATCCACACTTACCTGCCAACAGTATGTTGCTGGAGATTGAGTATGTCTTTTTGGTACATACTTACTTTCATTTGAATTTTTTTCTCTCTTGGACACGGGATGTTCTAGGAGAAGAGCCCAGAAATTTGAGGCAGATCTGGGTGCAATTTCCAGCTTTGTTACTTACTTGGGCAAGTTAACTTTTTCAAGTCTCAGTTTATCTCTGACAAGAGAGTAATCCACAACCCTGTGTTAGTTTTAGAGATGATTAAGTGAAAAAAATATGTATACATGGACAGCAAATACAAGCATAAGGCACTAAGTTATTGAGCTTCGTTCCTTTGTAGTGGTCTGTACACATGCTGACAGGAGTCATGCCAGTTCAAGTTTTCTTACAGTAAAATCCTTTAGAGTTCATCTCTGACTGATTTGTGAAGTCTATATTTATTTGGCTGTGTCAGGTCTTAGTTGTGACATGTGGGCTCTTTTTAGTTGCGGCATGCGAGCTCAATTGTGGCATATGAACTCTTAGTTGCAGTGTGTGGGGTCTAGTTCCCTGATCACGGATTGAACCCGAGCCCCCTGCATTGGGAGTGCAGAGTCTTAGGCACGGGACCACCAGGGAAGTCCCTCATCTCTGACTTTTGATCACAAGCCTCCCTCTAGCTTAATATTAGAAAGTGGAGGCTTTGGGTCTTGGTTAGAATACCAAGTAAGAAAAAAGGAAGAGGCAACAGACCCTAATAAAAGTGCCAACGTTTTTCCAGCCTGGGGCTTTCCTGGTGGCTCAGACAGTAAAGAATCTGCCTGCAATATAGGAGACCTGGGTTCTATCCCTGGATTGGGAAGATCCTCTGGAGAAGGAAATGGTTACCCACTCCAGTATTCCTGCCTGGAGAATCCATGGACAGAGGAGCCTGCAGGCTATAGTCCATGGGATAACAAAGAATTGGACACAACTGAGCAACTAACACTTTCACACTTCTCCCCCAGCCTAGTGAGAAGGAGCTTAAGGAGCAGCAAACACTTCTGGGCTGGAAGGGTATAGGAAAAGTGTAGGGAGAGAGGTGGGGCTCCAGGAAATATTTAAGGAGAGAAAGCATTTCTTCATAGTACTAATGTGAGATTTTTAAATGTTTATTTTTTTTTCATTCAATTAATACGTATTTTCTTTGATTATATTAAATACTTTATTATTGCACTTTCATCCTGATGTGTTTATTAACCATAAGTAGACACTTAAATCAGAGAGGGCAATGGCACCCCACTCCAGTACTCCTGCCTGGAAAATCCCATGGACGGAGGAGCCTGGTAGGCTGTAGTCGCTGAGGGTCGGACATGACTGAGCGACTTCACTTTCACTTTTCAGTTTCATGCACTGGAGAAGGAAATGGCAACCCACTCTGGTGTTCTTGCCTGGAGAATCCCAGGGATGGGGGAGCCTGGTGGGCTGCCGTCTATGGGGTCACACAAAGTCGGACTCGACTGAAGTGACTTAGCAGCAGCAGCAGACACTTAAATAAATACCTCAGGATGCAGAGATTTTCTGAAATTTTATAAGCATTTGACAGACAGCCATAGAAAAATAAAAAGTATGATCATAGCATGATGTGTTAACTATGCTAACTGGCATGATATTTTATTGTATATCCACTTGTGTGAAAATCCTGAGGTAGTATTGTATAGGAAAACTGGTAAGCAATTATTTAGTCCATTAAGTCTAAGGAGAGAACTTCAGAGAGGAGAAAGTAGACATAACAGAGTGTTTAGTTCTTCTCATTATTGTGTTTTGTTTTTCTTCTTCATGTCTGTTTTACATGCCCTCATGATAGACATTCTTGTGGGTAGGCTAGTGAGTTGCACTTATATTTTTTAAACCTTGTGTACATTTTGCAACAATTTTAATTCATTACCGAACATAGATGTATCATGCTATATGCTATCGTATCACACAGACTCTTCTCCATTTGCATTTCTGTTTTTAAAATATTTTTTGAATGTTGTCACGTCTCCATCTACCACCTTAGTCATTAGGTAAACTACATTTTTAGAAACTTTAATGTTTCTTGTAGCTCATTCATACCTATCCTATCATTTTGGTTTTTTTCTTACCTTCACTTCCTGATATTTGTTTTTATCTTAAACTGACACCCAAACCTGGAAATACTCATCTTAATTCACTGGTTTTGTCATATTTCAGGAAAGACTGTCACTCATCAGATTAGTTTATGATACTTTTGTGTTTTCTATCCTGGCTTGGACCTACTTAGTAATTTCAGTTTTGTAACACCCAAAATGGTTAATATGAGTCTGTTTATTCAGTAAAGAGTCATTAAGAGCTTATTACATAACAGCTGATACACTAGATCCTAAGAATCCAGAGATACATTAAACTTGAATAACTAGAATAACTTGTATTTTAATTGTACAAGGCACTGTTGTATGCTTTTCACATATATTTGCTTGTTTAGTCAGCTTGAACTCAACAGTCCCAAGTCTGTCCTCAGAGTTGGAGCCATGGCATCCAAATTCTTACAGGTTCCATAGGCGATCCTGATGGTCATCTCTGGTTGGACAAGCTCACCCTTAGAATAGAAAAATGTCTTCCTAGTGATCTAGCTGTACTATCAATCTATATGATTTTGAAGACCCAGAACTCTGGTTTCTAGATTTCTATTCAGGAATTTTTCTAGAGTTCTTATGAAATTCTTTAGCCTATTTTCAAAACACTTTTATATAAGTTAAGTTGTAGATTTTGCCCGTTAATAGGAAGTTTGTCTAAATAAATGACCTTTATTTTCCATTTTGCCTTATACAGTACTTTGGGTGTTAGCTGTAATAAGTTGATTTCCATTCTTTGCCCTATATCTTGGGGGAAAATGGGGCAAAACCATGATTAGCCTACATTCTGCTACTGTTCATACCTGACACTGTTCTTCATAAAAGCTCACCCCAAAAGTGTTTTTTCTTAAGACTTTTTATTTTTAAGACATCATTTTTTTAGAGGAGTTTTAGGCTCACAACAAAATTGAGAGGAAAATACATAAAGCAAACTATATAACTATTTTTAGGTTTGACTTTTTAATGTTCTGCTTATTTTTCTTTAATGTAGCTTCACACTACATTAAAAAGTCTATATTGAAAGCAGCATGAAATAGTTTTGAGTACTCCAATGCACTGATGTAATAAATACTCTTAGTTCAGAGGATGATTGAAGTTGAATTTTAAGTGTTGTCATGTTGCCACAAAAGAGAAAACAGCTACACATTCAAATACTGTTATAAAATAGTTTACTCTAATTTTATCTCATGCATGCTTTGAGTTATTTTAAGGCAACATTCCTTTCATTATATTTGTTTCACTTAAGTACTTACTTTTATCTGCACATACCTGGTACCAATTTTTTGCCTTTATAGATGGCCAAATATTACTACATATTGTTTATTAATGACATTACATATTTTATTTGATCATGATATGATAGATGCATTGAATTACTCTTAATGCATGCTTGAAATTCTTATAAATCCATGGTACAGTTGTTAAACATACTCAGCGTTTTTAACTCAGCAAAAGAAGCTCTCTCACATTCATTGAAGAATTAGCTTGTAAGCCAAAAATGACAGATGTAGTATTACAGCTGAGACATGGACTTGTTGAAAAAATCATCTTAATGGCAGAAACATTTGGACAAATACCCAAACGCCTTTTAAATTCCTTTCTCATGTCCTGTAGTAATCATTGTTGTAATACTGATGGTTGTTTTGTGAGTTTTTAGTACCTGCTTTTTTTTTTTTTTTTTTAGTTTAGAAAATTTCACACTTGAAATAACTAGAGTTACTAGAATTCTGTTTCTCTGTAACATAATATGTGTATCTTTAAACTACTCTTCTAATTTTCACTGAAAATAGTTTGGATTCAGTATCTAAGTATATATTTTAAAACTTTGTAATATTGAGAACACAAAAAATTGAAAGAGAACAGTTAGTAAAACTGCTGCTGCTGCTGCTAAGTCATTTCAGTCGTGTCCAACTCTGTGCGACCCCATAGATGGCAGCCCACCAGGCTCCACCGTCCCTGGGATTCTCCAGGCAAGAACACTGGAGTGGGTTGCCATTTCCTTCTCCAATGCATGAAAGTGAAAAGTGAAAGTGAAGTCGCTCAGACGTGTCCTACTCTTAGCGACCCCATGGACTGCAGCCTACCAGGCTCCTCCGTCCATGGGGTTTTCCAGGCAAGAACAATAGGTAGAACAATAGGTAGCAATACTGTATAAAAGTAAAATCTCTAAAATCACATTTTTCATTTTAATATCAGTGAAAAGAAAGCAATTTCAAATGTATTCATTGTTCTAAGCATGTTTTTGACCTTTAGAACTTTCACAAGGGCAACATGGTCCTATCAGTATATTTCTTTCCTTTACAAACAGCGATTCTCAATTAGAAAACAGACACTTCCCTCTGGGTCAGTATATTACAGGGTAGCGAGTTGGTATGTAATCTGAATAACACGAGATTTTGGTATACTCACCTTTCCAACTGATATATATATTGATAGAATTGAAGAGTATAACTATATATTTAAATATTAAACATGTAGTGATATGATGTTAAAGAAAAACCTGTAGATATTTGACAAATCCTCCTTTGAAAATTCACTTGTAAGTTGTGATATCAATATGTATAAATATAAATGTGTATATAAATATGCATTAATTTGAAATATATAAAGCTACATAAAATTTTGGGTTTTGTTTTGTTTGCTTTTTCAATTTATTTATTTATTTATTTATTTTTGGTTGCACTGGAGTGTGCAAGGCACACAGGCTTCAGTAGTTGCCACACACAGGCTCCGTAGTTGCAGCTCGCAGGCTCTAGAATGTGGGCTCAGTAGCTGTGGCACATGGGCTTAGTTGCTCAATGGCATGTGGAATCTTCCCAGACCAGGATCAAACCCATGTCCCCTGCATTGGCAGGTGGATTCTTATCAACTGTACCACCAGGGAAGTCCCGTTTGCTTTTTTTTATTTTTTTAATAATTTTATTCATTTATTTATTTTTGGCTATGCTGGGTCTTTGTTGCTGCCTGGGCTTTTCTCTGCTTGCAGTGAGTAGGGGTTGCTTTTGTTGCAGTGTGTAGGCTCTCATTGCAGTGGCTTCTCTTGTTGCAGAGCACAGATTCCAGGGCTTCAGTAGTTCCAGCATGAGGCCTCAGTAGTTGTGGTTCCCAGGTTCTAGAGCACAGGCTCAGTAGTTGTGGCAAGCGAACTTAGTTGCTCCATGGCATGTGGGATCTTCCCAGACCAGGGATCAAACCTTGTCTCCGGCATTGGCAGGTGGATTCTTTAACACTGAGCAACCAGAGAAGCCTCTGTTTGCTTTTTTAAAGTAACAAATTAGAAATTGGAGATTGGGTCTGGTATAGCAGGAGTGCTTATTTCTGGCTTCAGAGATCTTTCAAGTGTTTTCAGGCTATTAAAAAACTAAACTGATATAATGTACTTCATCCCTTATTTGGCTAATAAACACTTCAATTTTGAGAAATAAAATATATGTCAGCCATAATTATTTAAATGGAAGGTGCTTAAGTTTACATTTTTTAAATTGCTCATATGAAACATTTTTAAGTTGCCTTTAAAAATTACTTTTAATTCAAATCACATAATGTAAAAACAACTTTCTTTCCAACCTTTCACATCTCCCAGATACTGTTACCTACAATAATACCATTTTGCCAGGATGCACACTTTTCATATTCTTATGTGATTTTGGATATATCTGTAATACATGTCTAAATATGTATGTAAGTAATGAATCAAGCTTGTATTTTTTAAACAAACACAATAGAATATATGGATCTGAATGATTACATCCTCCACAAAGTAGGCACTTTTGGGGCTCATACAATGCTTTTCCCAACTGTTCAGTCATCACTCATATAGTTACTTTGTAGCACAATCCTTAGAGTAGCCTTTAATTGTAAGAGCTTTCTTCCTTCAAAGATGTATTTGTTTTTGGAAAATCACACTTAGAGTAAAACTCATTGCTTTGGGTGGGTGAATAAACTGGGCACTACTATTAGTATAAAAAAATGAAGTGAGAAATTGGGGAAGGGCTAAATATCTTGACAATTGAGGAATAATTAAGAATGGAAAATTATGGCGCTGATAAAAATAACACTTAAAAAGGAGGTTTAATAGCATAGGAGGATTTTTACATTCTATTGAGGCGGGTATAGGATAGAAAATTCTATATGAAGGTGTGATTTACGTGTAGAATATACATAACAAGCATGTTTATATATGATAAGATCAAAAATTGGTGAGAAATCATATTTCATACACCTGTGGGACCATTTTCAATTGATATTGCCACTTGGGAGGGCAGTTTCTCTTAAACTTTAAAATCCTTTGATTCAACAGTTCCACTTCATGACCTTTCTTAGAGAAACATTCACTCATGAACTGGAGGCATTATTTAAGATCATCTTTGAAGCACTCTGTGTAATAAAAAAAATTGGAAATAATCTAAATGGTCATAAGTTTAGTACAAAATAAAGGAATTTGGGAATTAATTAAATGATTATGTCCACATTGTGATCTGCTACATAGAAAATGGAAAGAATGAGGTAGAGACATGAAAAGATCCCCATATTCTTAAAGGAAAAATAGTTTACAGAGTGTATGTGAAATGCTGCCATTAAAAAAAAAAAAAAAAGGAAATTGATATATCCTTCTGTGTACATGTATTTCTTTAAAAAAAAAATAATAAAACCTCAAAGACGATGCACAGAAAAGTGGTAATAAATAGGAGGTCTTTAATCTTTACTTGGGGCTTCCCAGGTGGCACTGGTGGTGAAGAACCCGTCTACCAATGCAAGAGACATAAAGAGATGTGGATTCAATCCCTGGATCAGGAAGATCCCTTGGAGAAGGAAATGGCAACCCACTCCAGTAATCTTGCCTGGAAAATCACATGGACAGAGGAGCCTGGCAGGCTGTAATCCATGGGGTCACAGAGAATTGGACATGACTGAAGCGACTGAGCAAGCAAATGTTTACTTCTAATATTTGAAGTCTTTCCCCTAAGACTGGATGTGATACAGAGTTAAAATCTTGCAGTTTGTGTTTTAGTTTTGTTCTTAACTGGTAAATATAATTCTTTATTTCCTTTATTCACCAGGTTAATCTGCTGTAATTTATTTTTGTTGGACTTTTTTGACTTTGCTCATGGGTATATATGTATATGTGTATATTACATTATTTTAATTATTATTTGCCTGATTTTTTAACTGCCATTAGTTTGGGGTTCATCTTTGGTTTCTCATTTTTGGATATTTGTTTTAATCTCACTTAACACCATAACAAACCATTTGTGGAATCTTCGTTCCTGACCAGAGATCAAGCCCTGAGCCTTTAGAGTGGGAGCCTGATTCCAAAACCCTAGACTACCAGAGAACTAACCCTAGGGAGTTTCCAATAGTGAGAACTCACACAATGGAGACCACCTGAATACAAGATCCAGCATCACCCAACCACTAGTAGCACCCTGTGCAGGACACCTCATCTAAACAACAAGCAAAACAAAAATACAAACCCAATCATCAGCAGACAGTATTATCACCTCACTCAGCCTTGCCCATCAGAGGAAAAACAAACAAAAAGCACAAAAATCTCACCCTGTATGAAGCTTACACAAACCACTGGACCAACCTTAGGAGGACAGAAACCAAAAGGAAGAAAGAATTCAACTTTGAAGCCTGGGAAAAGGAGACCTCAAACACAGTAAGTTAAAAAAATAATGAAAAGGCAGAGAAATACTACACAAATGAAGAAACAAACTAGAAACACAGAAGTCCAAATAAATGAAGAGGAAATAGGCAAACCACCTGAAAAGAATTCAGAATAATGATAGTAAAGATGATCAAAAACCTTGAAAACAAAATGGAGAAAATGCAAGAATCAATTAACAAAGATCTAGAAGAATTAAAGAATAAACATACAGAGATAAACAACACAATTACTGGAATTAAAAATACTCTAGAAGGAATCAATAGCAGAATATCTGAAGCAGAAGAATGAATCAGTGAGCTGAAAGATAAAGTGATGGAAATAGCTTATGAAGAGCAGAATAAAGTAAAAAGAATGAAAAGAACTGAAGATAGTCTCAGAGACCTCTGGGACGAAGAAGTCCAAGAAGAAGAGAAAAAGAAAGGGTATGAGAAAGTTTTTGAAGAGATTATAGTTGAAAATTTCCCCAACATGGAAAAGGAAATAGTCAAGTCCAAGAGGCATAAAGAGTCCCATGCAGGATAATCCCAAGGAGAAACACACCAAGACACACTAATCAAACTAACAGACTAAACACAAAGAAAGACTTAAGAGCAGCAAGGGAAAAGCAACAAGTAACATACATGGGAAGCCCCATATGCTTAACAGCTGATCTTTCAGCAGAAACTCTGCAGGCCAGAAGGGAATGGCAAGGTATATTTAAAGTACAGAAAGGGAAAAACCTACAACCAAGATTACTGTACCCAGCAAGGATCTCATTCAAATTTGATGGAGAAATAAAAAGCTTTTAAGACAAGCAAAAGTTAAGAGAATTCAGTACCACCAAACCAGCTTTACAACAAATGTTAAAGGGACTTATGTAGTCAAGAAATACAAGAGAAGAAAAATGATCTAGAAAATCAACCCCAAACAATTAAAATGACAATAGGAACATATATATCAGTAATTACTTTAAATGTAAATGGATAAATGCTAAAACAAAAAGATAGACTGGCTGAATGGATACAAAAACAAGACCTATATATATGCTGTCTACAAGAAACCCACTTCAGACCTCAAGACACATATAGACTGAAAGTGAGAGGATGGAAAAATATATTCCATGCAAATGGGAAGCAAAAGAAAGCTGGAATAGCAACCCTCATATCAGACAAAATAGACCTTAAAATAAAGATTACAAGCGATAAGGAAGGACAGTAGATAATCATCAAGGGATCAATTCAAGAGGAAGACATAATGATTGTAAATATCTATGCACCCAACATAGGAGCACCTCAACACATAAGACAAACACTAACAGACATAAAAGGAGAAATTGACATAACACAATAATAGTCGGAGACTAACACCCACTCACACCAATGGACAGATAATCAAAACAGAAAGTTAATAAGGAAACACAAATCTTAAATGATACATTAGATGAGATGGGTCTCATCATTATCTTCAGGACACTCCATCCAAATGCAGAAGAATGCACCTTCTTCTCAAGCGCACATGGAACATTCTCCAGAATAGACCAATTCTTGGGTCATATATCAAACCTCAGTAAATTTAAGAAAATTGAAATCGTATCAAGCATCTTCTCCGACCACAACGCCATGAGACTAGATATCAATTGCAAGAAAAAAACTGTAAGAAACACAAGCACATGAAGATTAAACAACACGTTTCTAAATAACCAACCAGTTACTGAAGAAATAAAAAAATTTTTAGAAACAAATGACAATGAAAACACAACAACTCAAAACCTATGGGATGCAGCAAAAGCAATTATAAGAGGGAAGTTTATAGCAGTACAGTCCTACCTCAAGAAACAAGAAAACATCAAATAGACAATCTAACGTTGCCCCTAAAACAACTGGAAAAAGAAGAACAAAAAACCCCCAAATTAGTAGAAGGAAAGAAATCATAAAGATCCAAACAGAAATAAAGAAATGAAGGAAACAATAGTAAAGATTAATAAAACGAAAAGCTGGTTCTTTGAGAAGATAAGCAAAATTGACAAACCTTTAGCCAGATTCATCAAGAAAAAAAGAGAGAAGAATCAAATTAACAAAATTAGAAATAAAAAGGAGAGGTTACAAAAGACAATGCAGAAGTGCAGAGGAATTTAAGAGACTTTTCTGAACAGTTATATGGAAATAAAGTGGATAACCTGAAGAAATGGAGAGATTCTTAGAAAAGTTCAATCTTCCAAGACTGAACCAATAAGAAATAGAAATTATGAACAACCCAATTACAAGCAGTGAAATTGAAGCTGTGATCAAAAATCTCAGAAAAAAACAAAAGCCCAGGACCAGATGACTTCACAGAAGAATTTTATCAAACATTTAGAGAAGAGCTAATGCCTATCCTAAAACTCTTTCAAAAAATTGCAGATGAAGGAATACATCCAAACTCATTCTAATAGGTTGCCATCACCCTGATACCAAAACCAAAGACAACACAGAAAAAGAAAACTACAGGCCAATATCACTGATGAACATAAATGCAAAAATCCTTAACAAAATTTTAGCAAACAGAATTCAGGAACACATCAAAAAGCTCATACACCATGATCAAGTTAGGTTTATTCCAGAAATGCAAGGATTCTTCAATATACACAAATCAATCAATGTTATACACCATGTTAATAAATTGAAAGACAAAAACCATATGATAATCTCAGTAGATGCAGTAAAAGCCTTTGACAAAATTCAGCACCCATTTATGATGAAAACTCTTCAAAAACTGGGCATAGCCTACCTCAACATAGTAAAAGCCATATATGATAAGACTACAGCAAACATTATTCTCAATGATGAAAAACTGAAAGCATTTCCCGTAAGATCAGGAACAAGACAAGGATGTCCAGTTTCACCACTATTATTCAACATAGTTTTGGAAGTCCTAGCTATAGCAGTCAGAGAAGAAAGAATTCAGGTCGGAAAAGAAGAAGTACAGCTCTTGCTATTTGCAGATGACACAATACTGTACATAGAAACCCCTAAAGATAGTATCAAAAAATCAGTAGAGCTAATCAGTGAATTTAGCAGTGTTGCAGGATACAAAATCAATACACAGAAATCACTTGCATTTGTATATACCCACAATGAAAAATGAGAAAGAGAAATTAAGGAATCAATCCCATTCACCATTGCAGCAAAAAGAATTAAATATCTAGGAATAAACTTAACTAAGGATACAAAAGAACTGTACACAGAAAATTATAAGACACTAATGAAAGAAATCAAAGATGCCATAAATAGATGGAGAGATATTCCATGTTCCTGGGTAGGAACAATGGAGAAATGTCTGTTTAGGTTTTTTTCCCACTTTTAGATTGGGTTGTTTGTTTTTCTGGCATTTTCACAACAATATTGTGAAAATGACTATACTACCAAACACAGTATTCAGATTCAGTGCAATCCCTATCAAGTTACCAATGGCATTTTTCACAGAACTAGAACAAAAAATTTCACAATTCATATGGAAACACAAAAGGCCCGAATAGCCAAAGTAGTCTTAAGAAAGAAGAATGGAGCTGGAAGAATCAACCTTCCTGATTTCAGATTATACTACAAAGCTACAGTAATCAAGACAGTATGGTCCTGGTATAGACCAATGGAACAAGATAGAAAGCCCAGAAATAAACCCATGCACTTACAGATACCTTAATTTTGACAAAGGAGGCACAAATATACAATAGGGCAAAGACAGCCTCTTCAATAAATGGTGCTGGGAAAACTGGACAGCTACATGCAGAAGAATGAAATTAGAACACTTCCTCACAGCATACACAAAGATAAACTCAAGATGCATTAAAGACCTAAATGTAACACCAGAAACTATAGACCTCTCAGAGGACAACATAGGCAAAACACTCTGACATAAATCAAAGCAAGATCCTCTATGACCCATCTCCTAGAGTAACAGGAATAAAAACAAAAGTAAGCAAGTGGGACCTGATTAAACTTAAAAGCTTTTGCACAGCAAAGGAAACTATAAGCAAGTTGAAAAGACAACCCTTAGAATGGGAGAAATAATAGCAAATGAAATAACTGACAAAGGATTAATTTCCAAAATATACAAGCAGCTCATACAACTCAATGCCAGAAAAACAAACAACCCAATCAAAAAGTGAGAAAAATCCCTAAACAGACATTTCTCTAAAGAAGACATACAGATGGCTAACAAACATATGAAAAGATGCTCAACATCGCTCATTATTAGAGAAATGCAAATCAAAAGTACAATGAAATATCACCTCACACCAGTCAGAATGGCCATCATCAAAAAGTCTACAAACAATAAATGCTGGAGATGGCGTAGAGAAAAGGGACTGCTCTTACACTGTTGGTGGGAATGTAAATTGATACAGCCACTATGAAAGACAGTATGGAGATTCTTTTAAAAAAAACTAGGAATAAACCCACCATATGAACCAGCAATCCAACTCCTAGGCATATACCCTGAGGAAACCAAAATTGGAAAAGATACATGTATCCCATTGTTTGTTGCAGCACTCTTTACAATAGCTAGAACATGGAAGCAACCTAGATGTCCATTGGCAGATGTATGGGTAACGAAGTAGTGGTACATATACACAATGGAATATTACTCAGCCATAAAAAGGAACACATTTGTGTCAGTTCTGATGAGGTGGATAAACCTAGAGCCATACAGAGTGACATGAGTTAGAAAGATAAATATCGTATTCTAACACAAAAATACGGAATCTGGATGAATGGTACTGAAGAACTCATTTACAGGGCAGCCATGGAGAAACAGACATAGAGAATAGACTTATGAGCATGGGGAGATTGGAGGAGAGGGTGAGACGTATGCAAAGAGTCACATGGAAACTTATATTAACATATGTAAAATAGATAGCCAATGGGAATTTGCTGTATGGATCAGGAAACTCAAACAGGGGCTCTGTATCAACCTAGAGGGGTGGAATGGGGAGGGAGATGGGACGGAGTTTCAAAAGGGAGGGGATATATGTATACCTATGGCTGATTCCAGAGAAGGCAATGGCACCCCATTCCAGTACTCTTGCCTGGAAAATCCCATGGACGGAAGAGCCTGGTAGGCTGCAGTCCATGGGGTCGCGAAGAGTCAGACACGACAAAGCGACTTCACTTTCACTTTTCACTTTCATGCATTGGAGAAGGAAATGGCAACCCACTCCAGTGTTCTTGCCTGGAGAATCCCAGGGACGGGGGAGCCTGGTGGGCTGCCGTCTTTGGGGTCGCACAGAGTCGAACACGACTGAAGTGACTTAGCAGATGGCTGATTCATGTTGAGGTTTGACAGCAAACAACAAAATTCTATAAAGCAATTATCCTTCAATAAAAAAAAAAATTTAAAAATTAAAACCTTGAAAATATTTACTTGTGCAGAGAAGAAAGATCTATATGGAAATATAAACAGTAGTTATCATCATAAGCTTATGATTGACATTTTTTTCTGTTTTCCATATTTGCTAAAATTCTATGATAAATCTATTATTTGTATAATCAACACAAAAATTGTAAAGCCATTTTGAATAAGTGGTAAGAAGACATTTCTCATGTGGCTTATAGATTACCTCAGAATAAAAGTAAATCCAAAGTATTACTTAAACAGTGATCAAATTGTTCGTTTACATAAGTGTCTGTTCCCAGCCCTGTGAAGTAGTAGCACTTATCCTGATGTCACTGGTGCATTTGTTAAAAATTTAATTCTCTTTGTTTTATTTACAATTTGTATAGTGAGACTATCTAGGAAATCCATTAGTATGCTTTGAGTCGGTAATTTTAACTACTGGTTTAAGATACCAAGTTTCAAACCATTGTGAAGGACTTCATATGTTTGACATTGTATCTCTTCTTTAAAAACAAAAACTCTTTATTCTTTTAAAGTCTTGAATATGATGCATGGCCAGTATATATATTTTTTATTAATCACTTACTTTAGTTCTGAAATACAGGTGTTGGTAAACTCGGATACACATGCCTTTGATCAAATACCACCTTCTCTGTGCAACCCCTTTAAAATAACACCATCGCTGACATCTCCATATTTCCCTTACTCTATCATTATAATTTATTACCATATCACTTTACATTTGTTTGCCTTCCTCACATCATTATAATGTGAGTTCCTTAGAGTAGTAGTGCAATTTGTGCTTCTCTGGTGTCCTAATAGAACCTGGCACACTTAGATACACAATAAGTATTTTTAAATGAATTAGATGTTGTGGAATGAAATATTCTGGTTGGGACTTCCCTGGTGGTCCAGTGGTTAAAACTCCATGCTTCCATTGCAGGGGCATAGGTTCAATCCCTGGTCAGGGAACTAAGATCCTGCATGCCATGTGGCCTGCCCACACCTACACACACACTCACACACACACAAAAGGAAATATTCTGGTTAACAGAAAGTTAACCCTATATAAAACAGCCTATTTGAAAGAGAAAATAAAAAGCTTACTCCATACTCATGTTTTAAGTATGTAATTGATATAATACTACATATTTAAATGCATATCCTTGGAAGGACTGATGCTGAAGCTCCAATACTTTGCTCACCTGATATGAAGAGCCAACTAATTGGAAAAGACCCTGATGCTGGGAAAGATTGAGAGCAGGAGGAGAAGGGGGCATCAGAGGACAAGATGGTTGGATGGCATCAGTGACTCAGTGGGCATGAGTTTGCACAGACTCTGGGAGATAGTGAAGCACAGCAAGCTTGGCATGCTGCAGTCCACAGGGTGACAAAGAGTCAGACAATACTTAGTGACTGAACACCAACAACAAATAATACTACTTAATACAAGATTAGATACAGATATATAAATATAGATATACAGATATATACTATTGAGAGCAAGAAAACCTTTAGGGATAATTGAAAAATCAGTGGTTTAGTATCTTTAACCTAAGATAATTAGCTTTTTCTCAGTTCATAGAAGCAGAAAATCCAAACGAACAGGTTTGTGTGTGTGTGTTTTTCCTCAATTCTTAATTAGCAGAATGATTCGGAAGGTTTGGTTAACTGTCAGTGACTCATCCAGAGCATTTTCAGCATGTGGTTCAGGGCTAGTAATACAAGTAGAACAGGTCTAGAAGCACAACCAAAATTTTCTCTAAACAGAATGAAAATGAGTTTTATCCCCATAGCAGGCACAGAAAGTAAAGGTACAGATTAGTTAATCAGCTCAACCAAAATGTTAATCAGCTCAACCAAAATGAATACTTCAAAGGAAACTGAACAGAGTAAGAAGGAGGGGCCTGAAACACCAGAGTAAAATGAGATTGATGTCCCACCCATGTAAACAAAATTGATTCTCAGTTATCAGAGATGACAGCTTCTGTCCCTGTCTAATCCAGTTTCCCACAGTGTAATCCCTATCTGAAGTTTCAGGCCCATCTCTGTTTCTGAGCACTTTTCTTTTTTGGTTTTATTTTTGTTTTTTTCACACGTAGAAAGTTCATCAGCAGTCTGTGCTCCATTTGCTTGTGGAGTTTAGAATTAATTTCTCCTCCCCACACAGAGGATTTAGTGGTTCAACCATGACTTCCTGCTCCCATATATTCTTTTTTTCTTTTTTTTTTAATTTTTTTTTATTTTTAAACTTTACATAATTGTATTAGTTTTGCCAAATATCAAAATGAATCCGCCACATGTATACATGTGTTCCCCACCCTGAACCCTCCTCCCTCCTCCCTCCCCATACCATCCCTCTGGGTCGTCCCAGTGCACCAGCCCCAAGCATCCAGTATCCTGCATCGAACCTGGACTGGCAACTCGTTTCATACATGATATTTTACATGTTTCAATGCCATTCTCCCAAATCTTCCCACCCTCTCCCTCTCCCACAGAGTCCATAAGACTGTTCTATACATCAGTGTCTCTTTCGCTGTCTCGTACACAGGGTTGTTGTTACCATCTTTCTAAATTCCATATATATGCGTTAGTATACTGTATTGGTGTTTTTCTTTCTGGCTCACTTCACTCTGTATAATAGGCTCCAGTTTCATCCGCCTCATTAGAACTGATTCGAATGTATTCTTTTTAATGGCTGAGTAATACTTCATTGTGTGTATGTACCATAGCTTTCTTATCCATTCATCTGCTGATGAACATCTAGGTTGCTTCCATGTCCTGGCTATTATAAACAGTGCTGCGATGATCCCATATATTCTTATAAACCCCACCAGTATTTTCTCTGTATTGACCCAGAGTTCCTCTCAAAACTTGATCTAACTGATGCCCAGCTACTAAAAATCCCTCCCTGAACACTTGCCTATAACTGGAAATCCTATGACTTTGCTTAGCTTCTTTTACCAGTCTTCCTTATATGTGCCTTGCCTCAGCTGCTTCACTGCCTTACTTCTAAATTGGACCAGCTCTCAGGATTTCCTAATGGAAGGACCACCCATCGGTCCTGGTAACTACAGGAACCTTACCACTGGATATGTGAGATCTTAGTTCCCTGACCAGGGATCAAACCGATGCCCCCGCATTGGAAGCATGAAGTCTTAACCACTGACTGCCAGAGAAGTCCCACATCCACTTTTAATATTTGGGAAGCCATGAACATTATGTGGATAAAAATTCAAAGATCAGCTGCTGTTACTCATTGGAGTAAAAACTAGATTAATAATTATAGCAGTCTTTGACTTTCTTGGGCCTCCCTGGCGGCTCAGACGGTAAAGAATCTGCCTGCCATGTGGAAGACTGGGTTTGATCCCTGGATCAGGAAAATCCCCTGGAGAAGGGAACGGCTACCCACTCCAGTATTCTTGCCTGGAGAATTCCATGGACAGAGAGCAGAGTTGGACACGACCGAGTGACTAACATTTTCACTTTTGACCTTCTTACCCATGATAACCTTGTTGATAGAGATGGGAGTAAACATACATTGCTTGGCTTAATACATCAGAGTATAATGAGCAAACTTTCACCATAGTATATATGTAAAGACTGCTGATGTAAATATTGTTATGCAGATCTGTTAGTATTATATCTAGTGCTTTTGTTCAAATGAGCTCTCCTGTTTCTGAGAACAGAATTCTATGTTGATGTCTCTCCTGCAGTTATTTCTCAGCATTGCAGAATATGCAATGCTGCTTGAAGTTTATTCACTGTAGCTGAGAGCATTTCTTATGGGTTAACTCTGTTGTTTCCTAATTGCTCATTTTCACCTTTTCACAGGTGAAATTCTCCTTGTTTGTCCAGCTTAAAGTCTGTTGCAGTGACTATTCCTTAAGAGCAAACTGTTCATTCTAGGTCTTTATAGTACTATTTTTAAAGTAGTGTGTGATTTATGAGTAAGTCTTATGCAAACTAAAAACCCAGCTAATGTAAAGACTCATCTAGTCAAACCAGGGACCTGGGATGACTGTAGCTGGAGATGCTGATAAACTTTGTAAGAAATGTGACCTCTTAAGGTTACTATGCTGAATTAGAATGTCAAACATAAACTTGCGAACATATGAATAATATTGCCTTCATTCAAGTAAAAGTTTCACATTAAGAGGAGAAGATGAGACATCTGAGTCAACAGCATAAAATGTGACAGGTTATATTAGCAAAACAAGTAGGAGGAAGTTAGCTGAATTGTCAGCCTGTACCCTGGTTGCCATCTCTTCCTCACACTGAAACTGCCTTTGCAGCGCTGATGTTTCTAAAGCGTTTTCACAGTTCAACTGAAGTTAAAATAATAACTATTATTACAAAGGCATAATGATTTGAGCCAGATTTTCCTTTACTGTGTAAACAACATGAGAATAGATGAGTCCTTTAGAATTAGCATTTGGTTCATGTAAGTGTCATTTTATTAAACTTAACATCCTCAAATTTTTACTTAACTGTGTAGTAAAATGGGAAGATTAATAGTGCTAAAAGAAACTTTGAAATGCCACATAATGAATAAGAAGAGCAGGTGTAATCTAAAAGCTAAGTCTTTCATTTCCTGTTTGAAGTTGGCCTCAGAATTACTCACAGTGTCCTGGATCGTAAAAAGGCAAACTGTGCATTTTAATTTTTTCAGAACAAACTCTTTTAAAGATAAATATCACATTCCAAATGACTTAGTATTTATTTCAATAATAAGGTCTAGTGTGCCCCATAGTTTAACATACAAATAGGTATGGATTTCATATGTTTTATACATTTATATTTTATAAGACAATTTACCCCAGGGAATTCAGGGCATTTTCATGTCAGTAAATTGTTTAATTAATATTTTTGACTAAAGTAATTGTTTTACTGCTTCATATCCATGATGATGGCTATAATCCAAGAGACAATGATAAGTTTTGATTAGAATATGGAGGATTTACCACCCTCGTAATTGCTGGTGAGAATGTGCAACCACACTGAAAAGCAGTTTGGCAGCTCTTCAAAAAGCTTAAAACCTGAGTGACCACATGACCTAGCTATTCTTTTATATATACATAATTAATGCCTGGACTTCCCAAAAAGTTAAACACACAAGCTGACAGTCACCTTAAAGCCTTGGTGTGTATTAAGTGATGTGTACCAATAGACCTGAATGGAGCTTCCACCACTCTGAATGTGACATACTTGTAAATAAAGAAAGATTCAAGAGTACCAAGAGTGAAGTAACCTGTAGCAAGAATCTAATGCCTGTCTTCTCTGATTATATTTTAAATGTTGTTGTCACAAAAGTGAAGCGACCTCCTTTAAAACACGTTTGAAAGTTTATCTGACTTCAGAAATATCAGCTAAGGTTCTTATGTAATAGTGGAAAGATCATTACTGTGGAGTCAAACATAGCTGGATTTGAGACCCCCTCTGAAATCTACCAGGAACTTCTTCCTCTTGAAGAAATGAATTAATCTCTGAATCTCTGGTTTCTCATCTGCAAAATACCTAATGGAGTTGTGGGATTAAATGAGATGCCATGGATGAAACAGACTATACTCTCTGTTTCTCTGGCCTGCATGTCCTCTTGTTTCTACTTCTAGAGCACTTCCACCTTGGACTTCTTCCTGCTGTGTACTCAAACACACATCTACACAAACTGAGTTAATTCTTCTTCCTGTATGTACACATCAAACCTAGGGTTTACCTTATTGAAGCGCTTATCTTGTTCTATTGAATTTTCATATTTATTTGCATCTCTTCCCCAGAAAACTAAGTTCTTTTTTTTTTTTTTTTTTTGGCACAGCACGCAGCTTGTGGGATCTCAGTTCCCCAGCCAGGGTCTCAGTTCCTGGACCAGGGACTGAAGACCGGCCCTGGCAATGAAAATGCCAAATCCTAACCACTAGACCATGAGGGAACTCCCCCAAAATAAGTTCTTTAAAGGGGGGAAAAAAATTGTCTTCCACTGTATACATATTTGCCTGGCATGGTGACTAGCTCAATAAATATTTGAAAAAATCGAATTTTAGGAACATCTAGCATTATACCGGGTTCATAATAACTCCCTGAAAAAGCATACTATGTCTTTGTTTTGCTTTCTGTTAGAACACAGTCAACTTGAAGCATTTTCAGATCTACAATATGCAGTGATTTATATCTTAAATGGAAATGTTTTTATTACTAGTTATACCTATGGAATGAAGAGAATGTTTCTTATCTGTGTTGTAATAGACTGCTTATTGTTATATATTTACCTTTGTAATTTGTACATTATGTTTTCTTATACAAATCAAATATATATTTACTAGCTTAAAAATTTATTTTATATATGTCTCAGGAATTGCAAGTTAATGCATATATTTCATGCCATTCTTCTCTATTTAATATTATTTAAACTTAGAATGAAATAGCAAGGTTGGAAACAATGCTATAGATTTAAGAAAGCCTATGAAATATATGGAAATTAAGTCATTTTAAGTAATAACTGAACCTTGTTCTTACCATTTTTATTTTAAATGTCTTATCTTGCAAAATAATAATAATAGGTAATAACTATTTTGGAATGGGAAGAATGAAAATAAAGGGTGCAGTAGAGGAAGTTTAATCAACATGTTTTGTTTCCCCGGACTTAGCATATTTCCATACACATGACCATCTAAATTATTTACAAAAGCTTTGCTGAATAAATAAAAGTTATTAACTGAATAGTAATATAGGGATATTAAACAGGCAGAAGTACTGCTTATGTTTCTATAAATTGAGATGTCTTTATTGTTTCATAATTGTTTTCTTTTTTCAGGTACAGAGAACTACAACTTAGTGCAGAAAGCAAAGTAACAGAATTTCTCCATCAAAGTAAAATAAAATCTTTTGAAAGTGAGCGTGCTCAACTTCTACAAGAGGAGACTGCAAGAAATCTCACACAGTGTCAGTTGGAATGTGAAAAATACCAGAAAAAATTAGAGGTACATATACAAGCTTTTGTTTTAAAATTAGCACAGAATGTAAGCTCTGTAAGCATAAGGTCTACATTATATTCAGCTTTTTAAAAAAATGATTTTCTTTTTCATTTAATTTTGGTTGTGCTTGGTCTCTGTTGCTGCACACTGGCTTTCTTCTAGTTGGGGCGAACTGAGGCCATTGTCCCGCGTTGGGCTCAGTAGTTCTGGCGCACAGTTGCCCCACAGCATGTGGAATCTTCCTGGACCAGGGATTGAACCCGTGTCCCCTCCATTGGCAGGCAGATTGTTAACCACTAGACCGCCACGGAAGTCCATATATCATATTGAGCTTTATAAATAATATTTGTGTTATGTATGAGAAGGAGCTGTGTCTTTAATTTTTAAAGATCTCTTATCAAGAGAATGTATCTTCCTCTTAGATAAAAAGGTGGAAAGAAGTAATGGACAGCCTCTAAGAAAAGAAATGCAAATTGCCATAGGTCTGTTTGTTGTTTTTAAAGTGTTGGCAGAGGTCCCCTTAAATGGGAAATCTCATTCAGGTAGAAAATGGACCATCCCTTCTAGAGAATGATACAGTTATTTGTGTTAAAGTCCTTAAAAAATTGATCAAGTAATTTTAGTTAAAGGAACAATGAGGTGCTTGTTGAGAACAAGTAAGGTTTTATGTTTTTTGTGTATATCACAGCATTATTTATTATCATAAAAACTGGAAGTGTCTTAAATGTCCCAACAATAGATAATTAAACAGTTTTTGATTAATGTGTTAAAATTATAAATTTTGCTGTATTCATACATTGTATGATTATGTGCAATCATGTTCTTCAATATTTTAGAATCAAGGAAATGCTTCTTTAAATGCTGAATGAAAGACACAATAATATCATTAGGATGATTAATTAATGATGTAAGTATTCATTACAATAAACTTCCAGAGACTACATTTTAGAAAAGTACTCTGATAAGTAAAATTAAGATTAACAAAACAAAAGGAACTTCCCTGGTCATCCAGTGGTTAAGAATCCACCTCAGAGTTCAAGGGGGACATGTGTTAGATCCCTGGTTGGAGAACTAAGGTACCACATACCACGGAGCAACTAAGCCCACACACGCAGCTATCTGGTCCTTGCGCACTGGAGCCCATGCGCCACAACTAGAGAGTCCGTGCCCCACGGTGAAAGACCTGCGTGGTGCAACAAAGATCCAGGGCAACCAAAATAAATATTTGTTTAAAAAAACAAAAATAACAAAATAAAGAGTCTTACAGAAAATAAAGCCTTAGGGAAAAACATAAAGACAGTGTTAATTAAATAGCACATATTTAAAGAAACATGAGTAAAAATTGTAGATGATACCTACTTCTAAATAAACCAGTGTTCTGCATTTAAAACTTTTTTAGGTACCTTCTTTGGGAAACTGCTGCAGTCACAATCTGCTACAGGCGACTCTCCCACACATTTTAGATTAGATTAGCTCTGCTTTGGTATTTGTCATCTGCAAATTTTTTATGGTTTAAGTTTTGTAATTCCTAGCAATTTCTTTTTCTTTCCACATCAGATGGCTGTGCTTACGGATGTGTTTGGGAGGAGTGAGGGGTTATATTTAGGAAAGTAGAAAGCCACTTGCCCTCTCTGTGTACTGAAACAAACATTTCATTAACCAATACTTTACAACACACCCTGCTGGTGTTTTAACCATTCTATTTTATTGCTTTTAGCTGGTTGTAGTCAAAACTGATTTCATAACCTCCTAAAGGTTGCAACTTGCAATATGAAAACCAATTTTCCATAGAGCTACCCACTTAGTCTG
The DNA here is from genome assembly GCF_029407905.1 of Bubalus kerabau. NCBI lineage: Eukaryota > Metazoa > Chordata > Mammalia > Artiodactyla > Bovidae > Bubalus > Bubalus kerabau. The sequence goes on from NC_073635.1 coordinate 48,194,432, forward strand.
TGGATGCAGGTGACTAGTAATTATTGAGCTCTCCTGTGTAGAGGCCTTACATGGAGAAACACCTTTGTGAAAAATACTATGATTGTAAAAACTTGGGTTGATAAAACTGAGGCGTTAGGGGAATTTCTTTACAGTTTCTCCTCTGTTAAACTAGGATCTTTGAGGGACTATTTACTTACTATTTTCATCAGTGCCTAACACAGCACCTCACTCATAGTGGATGCTCAATAAATATTTAATGAGTGAATGAATGGTTTGATGCTGTGCTATGCTTAGTCAATCAGTCATTTCTGACTCCTTGCGACCACATGGGCTGTAGCCCACCAGGGTCCTCTGTCAATGGGGATTCTCCAGGCAAGAATACTAGAGTGGATTGCCATGCCCTCAGGGGACCTTCCCAACCCAGGGATCGAACCCAGGTCTCCCACATTGCAGGTGGATTCTTTACCATCTGAGCCACCAGGAAAGCCCAAGAATACTAGAGTGAGTAGCCTATATCTTCTCTGGGGGTCTTCCCAACCCAAGAATTGAACTGCATCTCCTGCATTGTAGGCAGATTCTTTACCAGTTGAGCTACCAGGCAAGCCCCATTTATAATGAATTTAACGGCAACCCACTCCAGTACTCTTGCCTGGAAAATCCCATGGACGGAGGAGCCCGGTAGGCTGCAGTCCATGGGGTTGCTAAGAGTCGGACACGACTGAGCGACTTCACTTTCACTTTTCACTTTCACGCACTGGAGAAGGAAATGGCAACCCACTCCAGTGTTCTTGCCTGGAGAATCCCAGGGACGGGGGAGCCTGGTGGGCTGCCGTCTCTGGGGTCGCACAGAGTCGGACACGACTGAAGCGACTTAGCAGCAGCAGCAGCAGCAGAGACAATGTTGTGAAGGGTAAATATTACTATAATTATGTACTTTTTGATGGCTTTTACCCAATATTCTCATTGATTTATGCCTTAGGGACAGTCTGTTTTATTTTTTCCTTAATTATCAGTTTCCAAAAGCTTTCAAAAAACTGGCTTTAGAACTTTCTTGGTGGTTCAAGTGGTTAAGAATCCACCTGCCAGTGCAGAGAACACAAGTCCACTCCCTGGTTCAGGAAGATCCCACATTCTGTGGGGTAGCTAAGCCCATTCCACAGCTACTGAGCCCACGTGCACCTAGAGCCTGTGCTCTGCAACAAAAGAAACCACCGCCATAAGAAGCCCACACACAACAACTAGAGTGTAGCCCCCACTCACAACTAGAGAAAGCCCTCATGTAGCAACAAGACCCAGCACAGCCGAAAGTAAATAAATGGCAAAATTTACTTGAAAAAACAAAAAAACACTGACTATATTTTTGTCTCTTTTTAGAGCAATTATTGACCTATAATTTTGTGTTTTCATTCATTTTATGTATGTTATCTATATAATTTTATATAACTGTGTATTATCATCCTGTTATTTAAAGGAAGGAAATATCCACTGTGAGAGCTTGATATTTAATGAATTCTTAAAAGCAGTTGACCTATTTTTTGCATTCATGATTAAACTCACATGTTCATAGACTGGTTTTTCCCTAAAGAATCTTTAATGTAATAGCCTTCCATAGGTCCAATAATCATGTTCTTCAGTGGCTTTCAGAAACTGTAATAAATTTATTCACATCAGCCACTCAGACAAATCCATGATAAAAGAGAATTTGCTACCGTGGTGTACCAGAGGTATTGAAAGGTACCCCAAGTCAAAAGTTTCTGGCCCTCTCTTCTTTCTGTCATGAACAAGAATTTTAAATTGTATCTCTCAATTTAATACTACCTTTCAGTCTCTTCTTAAAATAGTATTTTATGAAATATGTAGTCTCCAGCATTTTAGTTCTTTGTCTCTTCATATATCCATTTCTGCAGTTTTTCTTTCGTAGTTTTGTTGGGAAAGTGAGGTATAGATGAAAGGTTCTCAGCCCTGCTGTGAGAACCACCGTTTAACACTGTCCTTACTGAGCCTCTCTACTGACAAAGGCATTAATGTGTCAACGGCAACCAGATTCTTAATGAATTACATCCCAACTTAGTGAACTCTCTAAAATCCCCAGATTGTTTCACTGTGCAGTGATTTTGTTATAATAAATTCTCTAGAAAGCATTTCCAACCAGCAAGAATTAATGCTACAGCAGGAATTTTCTTTTTCTGATCCAATCAAGGACACTAGAAATCATCCTACAAATATAACTCCCGTGTTACTCTTTCTCCATCTTCCAAAGGAATGTATTTAGAGGGTAGGGGGTGATTATTAGTTTATTTGGAGTTGGGAGAGAGTTTTGATGGAAATAATTTAAGAAAATGAGATGAAATAGATTAAATTAAATCAAAATTCCTGCTTGTTAAAAGCTGTAAATAGATCTTCTATATCTTCTTTCTCCCTATTGCAGGAAGCAGTCACATACATTTGTTAAGGTAAACTTTATGTCACTAGAGAAAATAACTTTTCTTCAAAATTGCTTAATAATAGAGAATTCAGGGTAATTAAAGCAGTACATCTGGAGAAGGAAATGGCAACCCACTCCAGTATTCTTGCCTGGAGAGTCCCAGGGACGGAGGAGCCTGGTAGGGTGCTGTCTGTGGGGTCACACAGAGTCGGCCACGACTGAAGCGACTTAGCAGCAGCAGCAGCAAAGCAGTACATCTCATCTTTATGAGCCATTTAATACAGAGTACTCATACTTGTATTTCCTGCAGTGGTAATAGTATTTTTCAGCACTTTTACTATATTCTAGTCACTCTGCTAAACACTGTGACTTTATCCTCTCATTTAATGCTTCCAACAACACACAGGTAGGCCTAGAAAGAATAATTACCTACGATCACAATGAGTAAGTGTCAAAGCCAGGATTGAAATCCAAATCTTTCTGGCTCCAAACCATATTCTTACCATAATATTCAACTGCTTCTCAGGAAATACTATATTCCTTATGCTGTGTTAAGAAGTAAGTATAATACCACCCCATAATTTAGTCTGTACTAGTAAGTGAACTTTCTAGATAGTTGCAATTTAATGTAAGCATTAAAGCATTCCTTTGTCACTAGAAATGTCTCCTTCTTGGTGAATTTATTATTGTCACCCTAATGATTTCTTCAGTAAGTTACCATAGGAAAACATAGGCTTTTTTCTTCTACTTAAAATATCTCCAATTTCCATGTCTTTTATATGTCTTTTTAATAAATTTTTTATCCTTTCTTTCTATACAAAGGCATTTTCTGGTACTGTTCCAAGTAGCACTTCACATTTACATTTTGATTTGCTGCTTTGAATTTATGATTGTTCAGCAAACCAAAAATCTTAACTAAAACCATGGTCTGGGTAAATGAAACAGTCTGTGGTAGAAAACTGAAGGACTCATTATGAGTATGTAATTTTTACACACAGCTTTGCAAGTCTTTCTCAAATATCTGTGATCACTAGATAAATAATCTCCACCTAGGTGAGGAGTATAGCATTATTGCATTTTTTGAATTCTAACAAGCAAATGCCAATGTTACTCCTACAACTATTGCTAAGTTTTACATTTTTTTCAATTTATATAAAAAGGTGCTTCATAATTTTCCGTTCAAAACAAATTATTTTCCTTAGGAACGAATGTATTTTACCTCTTCAGTCATCTTCATTGAGCTTTCTCTTCATATCTAAATCATTAAAAAATATTTTTTGCTTCATGTTTTCATCTTAACTGCCAACCTATTTAATTCTGCCTTTGCCATTTTTTTTTTCCACTCCTAGGTTTTAACTAAAGAATTTTATAGTCTCCAAGCCTCTTCTGAAAAACGCATTACTGAACTTCAAGCACAGAACTCTGAACATAAGGCAAGGCTAGACACTTATGAGAAATTGGAAAAAGAGCTTGATGAAATAATAATGCAAACTGCAGAAAGTAAGTCTCCCCCAACACACACACCCCCAACACACACACCCCCAACACACACACAGCTTTTTCTTCTGACAGCACAAGGAACCTGATACAGTTTCTAAAACTGCTTTTCTATATTTCTTTAAAATATTACTTGTGACTTTCTTTGAGAGAATACTTTGTATTTTTAAATTTAGTTAACCTTAATTCTAGTAGTTTGAGAGCAAAAAATACATATTTGTCTAACTATGATAGATTTTATCTTTTCATTTATTTATTTGTTTTACTATTTCATTTCACTCATTCAGCAATAAAGTGATTACATATGCCAGGATCTGGGGTGTAGAGTTCATGCAATAATTCTTGCTTATAGGTATTCCTAGTCTATTCTGCTGGGAGAGACAAACATGTCAACAGATAATTAAAGCGCTGTTAGCAAATCTTGGTAAGATCTTGGTAAGTACAGAAGAGATCGTGAGTTAATTCCTTGTTGGAGGTGAGGAATCCCAAAGAGGGGAGATAACATTTGAATGAGTCTTGAAGGACAGATAGAAATTCATTGCACACCCTGTGTTACAGACTTTGACCTTTAATTTCTACTTCTTTATTCCCCTCTTATTTGCCATCTTCCTGTGTTGTCCTTGACTCCAAGAGAATATTTCAAATTAACATTTCACCATCGCCTGAAATGTTTGCTCCAGTACATTATTTCTATTCAAAAGTCAGAAACGATAGTGTCATTCTTATAAAAGTGGGTTTAATCTTCAGCTGCAGTTGAGATTGACTCTATCTGGGGTAACTTTTCTTATGAAGACTGTATTATGTTGGTAGCCCAATTTAAAAAAAACTTGTTTTCATTTCTGTCATTGCCTTTTTTTAATTTCCAAGGTCAGTGATAACTGCAGTAGTTTCCAAATGTATCCTGTTTCTTCATGGCATCTGAGTAAGCTCTATAAAATATAGATTTGACTATACCATATACCTGCTTTAATGCCCCATAAACATAAATCAGCCTAAGGTCAAATTCCTTAGCATGTCTTTTTATGATTAGACTCATTTATCTTTGTACTTTTTCATGCCTTGCTATTCTTATCATATCACTTTGTTTTGAAAGCTCTATACTCTTTTTTATCTCTGTAACTTTGCAGATGTCCCTCTGTTTAAATAAATTAGTAATAAAAGAAAACTTCCTCAATCTGATAAGAGATACCTATAAAAAATATATAGCTAATATAACTAATGATGAAATATCAATTGCTTTCCCTTTAAGGCAGAGAACCAGGCAAGGATTTCTAGAAGGATTGCGTTCTAGAACCAGGCAAGAAGTTTTCATAACTTCTATCAAACATATTTGAGCTCCTAGCCAGTGTACTAATGGAGGATAGGAAAAAATTTTACGAAGATCAGAAAAGAAGAGAAAGACTATATTTTCAGATTACAAAGCGATCACTGACACTGATAAGTAAATTTAACAGGCTATGATAATTACATGAAAATATACTAGAAGCAAACAATTGGAAATTGAAATTTAAAAAGCAATTTCCTTTACAATAGTATCAAAAAACACAAAATATATAGGAATAAATTTAACAGTACAAAATACAAATCATTGCTAGGAAAAATTAAAGAAGACTCTCTAAAATATCCAAAGATAGAATCATGAATTCTATTAATTCAGTGTTGTTCCAATCACAGTTCCTTTTTTAACATTTTAGTATTCCATTTATGTGAAAATTCAAAGTCTACTTTTAATAATAGCATGACACACCTACCAGAATGCCTGAAATTAGCAAGACTGACGATTCTCAATGTTTGTGAGGAAGACTTTCTTACAAAACCAAACAACCTATCCAGTTATCCAGCAATTTCATTCTTAGTTACTTTCCCAAAGACAAAGAGCATATGCACACTAGAACAACCCAAATAATGTGAGCGGGTCGGGGAGAGGAACACAATTGGAAGACGTACACAGACTGACTTCAAGACAATATAAAGCTGTTGTGTCAAGCTACTATACTACTGGCGTAAAGATACAGCAACAAAATAAAATAGAGAACTAAGAAATAGACCCACACTTGTCTGATTAATAATAAAGACAGCAAACCATTCAACTGGAGAAAGGAAAGTTCCATACATGGTGCTTAAAAAATTGGACATATTTTTGAAAGTGAACCTCAACCTTATTTCATACCATACACTAATACTAACTTAAGATGAAACTTGCAAGTAATAAGTAAAACTATAAATCTTTAGTGGAAAACATGATTGTTTTTGCAACTTGATGCAGCTCAAAATTTCCTAGATAGGTTCTTGAAAGGTACTATAATAAAATAAAGCTTTACTAAGTTGATTTCATCAATCTTAAAAACCTCTGCTCTTTTAGAAGACATTTTTTTAAAACGAACTAACTTGCAAAGTAGGAGAAGTAATCATAGTCTTATATCTGACAAAGCAGTGGTATCCATATTAAGAAAATGACTCAGAGAAAATATTCACAAAAGTCTTGACATAAGATTATCCAGATGGGCCTATCTCAAGGGTCCTTGTACGAAGCTTATGTGATGATGAAAACAGAAGTTAGAGAGAGGATTTGAAGATCCATAGAAAATGTTAAGAAAGTCATAAGAAAAAATATATTTACAGTACTTCACTGTATCTATTAATACTGTAGGTTTACATCATCTTCCCATGCGGTGCTAGCAGTAAAGAACCTACCTGCCAATGCAGTGAGACATAAGAGACACAGGTTCGATTCCTGTGTTAGGAAGATCCCCTGGAGAAGGGAATGGTAACCTACTCCAGTATTCTTGCCTGAAGAATTCCGTGAACAAAGGAGCCTGGCAGGCTACAGTTGGGGGTGTCGCAAAGAGTTGGACACAACTGAAGCAACCTAGCATGCATGCACCTACATCAATATTGTTTTAAATGATACAAACCACTGTAGATGTTATATGTATTGCTAATACTAGATATCCAGGGCTTCCCTGGTGGCTCAGAGGTTAAAGCGTCTGCCTGGAATGAGGGAGACCCGGGTTCGATCCCTGGGTTGGGAAGATCCCCTGGAGAAGGAAATGGCAACCCACTCCAGTACTCTTGCCTGGAGAATCCCATGGAGGGAGGAGCCTGGTAGGCTACAGTCCATGGGGTCGCAAAGAGTCGGACACAACTGAGCGATTTCACTTCACTTCACTTCAATACTAGATATCCAAAATGAAAAGATAGATGGACCTAGAGGTTATCATACTAAGTGAAGTAAGTCAGAAAGAGAAAGACAAATATCATAATAATATCATTTATATGTAGACTCTAAAGAATGGCACAAATGAACTTAGTTACAAAACAGAAATAAACTCACAGACATAGCAAACAAACTTATGGTTACCAAAGGGGAAGAAGGCGGTAGGAGAAAATTAATTAGAGGAGTTTGGGATTAGGAAATACAAACTAGTATATGAAAAGTAGATAAACAAAATAGATAAACCTTCTTTCTAGCACAGGCAACTGTATTTGTACCAATAAACCATAATGGAAAAGAATATGAAAAGGAATATATATATTCACTTTGCTATACATCACAAACACAACATTGTAAATCAACTATATGTCAGTAAAAAATTCATATCATTTAAAAAAATGAAAAGATAATGTGAAGGAAAAAATTCACATTTATTTATAGGTATAAAAATTCATGCATGGATAAAAAAGAAGCAGCAATATCACTTTATCACAGCCCAGTGTAACTGATATGACTGTTTCAGGGTAGCCTAGCCTATACACTAATGAATGAATCACTATAAAATTTTTGTGACATACAGTGTTACAGTCATATTTACATTACAGTATTGAAAACATTGTTACACCTTTTAAAAAGCTACCTACCTGTGATGATACACTAATATGCAGAAACCTTCAGTTATGAGAGAGAGATATACAGTACAGTACAGTAATTGTTTGACAGCAAGGTTATAAAACAATATGAAAACTAACACATTATTAATTTTGTTAAATATTACCTGTGCCTGTATAAGGATAGACTAGCATCTACATATACTTTATGCATTCATGACTTACCTTATTCTTAGCTTTTTTTGATATTTTAAGGCTATATGGTTCACCTACAAGTTTTTTCAAATTGTTTCAAATCTCCAAAAAAATTTTCCAGTGTATTTATTGAAAAATATTCATGTATGAGTGTGACCCAAGCAGTTCAAACCCTTGTTGTTCAAGGGTCAACTGTATATATTTCTCAAAATGCAATGAATGGTAGACTTAAGATTTGTACCTTTCACCATATGTAAATTTTATTTTTAAAAAAGAACTGTAAATAATATTGAACTATAGTGGATAATTTACTCATTAAACTGTTTGGAGTGAAGGCTCAGTACTACAGCTTCTTTTGAAATGCAACAAATAAGATAGATTCACGAATGCACAGCATTGGTATCTCAGATGGTTAAGAATCAGCCTGCAGTGCAGGAGACCTAGGTTTGATCCCTGTTGGGAAGATCCTCTGGAGAAGGGAATGGCAACCCACTCCAGTATCCTTGCCTGGAGAATCTCATGGACAGAGGAGCCTGGCAAGCTACAGTCCATGGGGTCACAAAGAGTCGAACATGACTGAGCGACTAACACAACAACAACAACATGGATGAATACAGTGATGGACAGATGCGTGAGAAATAAATACAGTACAATGTATAATTTAGGTGCCAGATGCTGGATATAGGTGTATATTTCTTTCAGGTTTTTCATATATGTAAAATATTTTCTTAATAAAATTTTTTAGAAAAGAAATAGAAATTAATCTTTTTGCTGTGACATTGTATAAACCATATCTTTGTTAAACTAGATTTATTTGTACTTAGAAGACCAGTAAACTAGGTTCTTTTCTATCCATTTACACTGGAAATCAGAATATTCCTATCCTTGTTTAATGAATACTTACTGAAAAATGAAATTTGTGAGATGTAAGGGCAAAACATTCTTTTTTAGTACCATAGTGTGTACAGTACTCAAAGGATTGTCGTCTAATTCGTCTCATTTCAGCAGACACAAAGATGCTTAGCCTTTATTTATTAAGGTGTAACCATGACAAGAAAAAGTCTCAACAACCCAGATAACCACGATGATGGTGTGGTCACAAATTTCAAGCGAGACATCCTGGAGTGTGAAGTCAAATGGGCTTTAGGAAGCCTCACTACAAACAGCTAATGGAGGTTATGGAATTCCATCTGAGCTATTTCAGATCCTAAAAGATAATGCTTTTAAAGTGCTGCACTCAATATGCCAGCAAATTTGGGAAACTCAGCAGTGGCCACAGGTCTGGAAAAGATCAGTTTTCATTCCAATTCCAAAGAAAGGCAATGCCAAAGAATGTTCAGACTACTGTGCAGTTGTGCTCATTTCACAGGCTAGCAAGGTAGTGCTCAAAATCCTTCGAGCTAGGCTTCAGTAGTACATGAACCAAGAACGTCCAGATGTACAGGCTAGATTTAGAAAAGGGAGAGGAACCATAGATCAAAGTGCCAGCATACTCTGGATCTTAGAAAAAGCAGGAGAATTCCAGAAAAACATGTACTTCCGCTTCATTGACTACAGTAAAGCCTTTGCCTGTGGATCACAACTAAATGTGGAAAATTCCTCAAGAGATGGGTATCACCACCTGAGAAACCTGTATGCAGGTCAAGAAGCAACACTTAGGACCAGACATGGAACAATGGACTGGTTCCAAATTGAGAAAGGAGTATTTGTCAATTTGAGTATTTGTCAGTTTGTCAATTGAGAAAGGAGTACATCTTTGTCAAAGCTGTATAGCCTGCTTTTTTAACTTATATGCAGAATGTACATCATGCAAAATGCTGGGCTGGGTGAAGCACTAGATGGAATCAAGATTGCCAGGAGAAATATCAACAACCTCAGATATGCAGATCATACCACCTTCATGGCAGAAAGTGAAGAGGAACTAAAGAGCCTCTTTAATCAAGGTACAAGAGGAGTGAAAAAGCTGGCTTAAAACTCAGCATTCAAAAAAGTAAGATCATGGCGTACATTCCCATCACTTCATGGCAAATAGATGGGGAAAAAAATGGAAACAGTGACAGTTGATTTTCTTTGGCTCCAAAATCACTGCAGATGGTGACTGTAGCTCTGAAACTAAAAGACACATGATCCTTGGAAGAAAAGCTATGACAAACCTAGTTGTTGTTGTTCAGTTGCCAAGTCATGGCCAACTCTTTGTGACCCCGTGGACTGCAGAATGCCAGGTTTTGCTGTCCCTCCCATCTCCCAAGGTTTGCCCAAGTTTCTGTCCATTGAATTTATGTTGCCATCCAACCATCTCATCCTCTGTCACCCTCTTCTCCTTCTGCCTTCAGTCTTTCCCAGCATCAGGGTCTTTTCCAATGATTTAGCTGTTCACGTCAGGTGGCCAAAGATTGGAGCTTCAGACAGTGTATTAAAAAGCAGAAACATCACTTTGCTGACCAAAGTCCATATAGTGATATGTATGGTTTTTCCAGTAGTCATGTTTGGATATTAGAGTTGGGCCATAAAGAAGGCTGAGCACTGAAAAATTGAAGCTTTCAAACTGTGGTGCTAGAGAAGACTCATGAGAGTCACTTGGACAGCAAAGAGATCAACCCAGTCAATCCTAAAGGAAATCAGCCCTGAATATTCATTGGAAGAACTGATGTTGAAGCTGAAACTCCAATACTTTGGCCACCTGATGCGAAGAGCTGACTCACTGGAAAAGACTGATGCTGGGAAAGATTGAGGGCAGGAAGAGAAGGGGACAACAGAAGATGAAATGGTTGGATGGCGTCATCGACCCTATGCACGTGAGTTTGAGCAAACTCCAGGAGATGGTAAAGGACCAAGAAGCCTGGTATGCTTCAGTCCATGGGGTCACAGAGTCAGATATGACTAATTAAACAATAACAAACCATGGCAAATTGCAGTATCCTGTTCATGCTTGAACTGCTTTTTGTAATTAAGTGTAATATTACGTTGGAGAAGGAAATGGCAACCCACTCCAGTAACTTGCCTGGAGAATACCATGGACAGAGGAGCCTGGCAGGCCATGGTCCATAGGGTCACAGAGAGTCAGACACAACTGAAGCAACTAAGCCTGCACATAATATTAAGTATTTGAGGAGTTTTGTTTTCAAAGATCTCATCAAGTTGTTAAAAGTACAGGTATTGTCCAGAAAGTAAATAAACTTTTTGTAAAAATCAGATTTCTGTCAATTGAGGGTCCTCTTCTCCATCCTCCTTCTACTTGTAACCTCTGCTCAGCATTTGTCACATTTTTCAAAACTCTTCTCTTGCTTCTTAAATCATCACTTTTGATTGTTTCTTCTCCATCATTTTTATTATCTCTTCTTCTATCTAACTGTTTCTAGTTCCTGGGGATTTTTTCCCCTCATCCTCTTTAATTCTTACTTACCTATTTTCTGGATAATCTTATCCCTTTCCACAATTTCAGTTAGTGTCTGTAGGCTAGTCATTCCACAGGTCTGTATGGAATTCTATTTTTCATTCCTTCCCTAAATCCAGTTAATAATAGTACCTATAACTTGTGAGGAGTTCTGTTTTCTCGTTACTGGAATTTTGGATATAAAATCAGAGTTAACAACAAAAATCTATTGGTCATGTCATTACCTGTTTTAATCACTCTTAACTTTTTGTTATCTTGTTGTCTATAGAATAAAATCCAGACTCTTTAGCCTAGCAAACAAGACTACTACCATTGTTCTTCAGACTAACTGTAGCCACTTTCCTCACAATTATTAATACTAAAACTTCTCAAGTCGGTGCCTTTACACATTACAGTTCCTTTCTGCAACTTCTCTGTAAATGTCATTCTCCCCATACCTTCTTTATGCCTCTAGCATGGGAAAATTGGTAGTACTCAGATATTAGTTGTGCTTCTAAGACACATTCATATGTCTTTAGTGCCATTTACCATGTTGTATAGCATATTGCTTCTTTATTAAATCATCACTAGAATAATTATACCATAGGTTACTAATCAAGTAAGTATTAAACTCGAATTTAAGTTGTCCACCAGTAGCTGATGAGTTTTTGAGATGTTAGCTAAATTTACTCCTCTCTCGTCTGAACTTAGAACTGTCGAAGACAGACAAGAGTCAGACGGGTATCTAATGCCAGCTGTAGCTCTGATAGAGATGAAGTGAAGTCAACTTGGATCTGAGCAGCGATAGCTGATAACACAACTGGTCATGGCACCAAGCATCTCTCGCTTCCACATGTCCCTCATAATTAACAATCCGACCTCTGAAAACCGGTCTTGGTTCAGTGTGAAAAATAGAGTCAAAATTGAAGGAAAACGCTTACAAATATTCCTAAAATATTTACTGTACCACAGCAGGATTAAACAACAAAAAAGGGCATATTACAGTGATAGGCCTGCAAGTAACTTCCTTACTAATGTAAAATTTGTGGCTTTGTTTTAAACTTGAAACACTTCTGAAAGTAGGTTTCTCTTTTGTACATTAAAATAATGGTTATCAATGAATAATGTTATAAAAATTGTTATATGTCATTGACTGCTTTAAATTGAGCTATAAACTTTTAGTTTTTATGGCCTTAAATGTTTTTTCATCTCAACTTCCAGTAAAATTGTCATTGCATTTAAACTTTTTACTCATAAAATGTTAACCTATTGGTTAAAATTTCTTTTGGGGAGTGTGTGACAATAACAAAATTTAGAAGTAAATGTTGTTGCTAAATTTTTTGTAATTAAAAAAAGTCATCAATAGGTTCTTAAACTGTACATTTTCTTTACAGAGTACAGAGTAGAATTAAGTAATTCTACTTAAATGCATAATTTCATTATTGCAAGTTTGGATAACTTGAAAACAAGTTAGATAACTTTATCTTCTGATAAAATAATGAACATCTTTTCTAATTAAAAATAGTCATTTCTTTTATCAAGAAGAGAAGTGATGAGATTGAGGTTATCTTTACTTTTTCATAATTATGTAACAAACATTTCATGCAAAAAGCCTTTGAATATCAGAATAAACAGTCTGTATTATTATGTTTTATAACAAGACAATGTAATGTGTCATATGATGCAGACGCTTACACTTTGAAACAATAGATGGGACAACTCCAAGCAAGCATACACTTTATGAAATACACTGCTACTTACAAATGGCCTGTTTGAGATTATGTATATAAGTGTTCTTATGTTCACTAATTCATTATTATGACCTCTTTTATTTTCACTTCTGCCATGCTTTTTAATAAGAAAGAATTTCACAGTGTACACTTATTATTTTCCAGTTGACGATGAAGTTGAAGCCGAAAGGGTTCTTTTTTCCTATGGCTATGGTGCTAATGTTCCCACAACAGCCAAAAGACGACTAAAGCAAAGGTAGGATCAATATATATTTGTTTACTTATCTAGTCAAGCTAAATGTAATTACATTCTGCTTTTTGATAATGTACTAAGTGGAGTGACAAAATAAAGTTACTGTATTTCTTCTTAGGCATAAATATTACATTGCTCATGAAACATAACGTAGTAAGTAATAATCATGCCTTTCATGTATTTTTAAGTAGACTGTAAGTGTACATTAGAATTTCCTCGAATTGGATTCAATGATAATGGCAGCATTTAAATTTTTTCAGGTTAAAATTAATGAATTGTGTTTCCTTTTTTCCCTTGTTTCATATTCGCCCACGTACATTCCTTGACTTATACTTGAAAGAGAGAGAAAAAAGAATGAGAGAGAGAGAAAGAGCTAGCATATATGCACTAGTCACTCAGTCGAGTCTGACTCTCTGTAACCCCATTGACTATAGCCCACCAGGATCCTCTTTCCGTGGGATTTTCCAGGCAGGAATACTGAAATGAGTTGGCATTTCCTCCTCCAGGGGATCTTCCCTACCCAGGGATCAAAACCATGGCTCCTATGATTCCTACATTGTAGGAAGATTCTTTTACTGCTGAGCCATCAGGAAAGCCCAGCAGATATATTGTGACTGAAAATATAAAAGACTTTATGAAGACCAAGAAAATTTTTAGAAGATCCACTAGTTATTTTGTGAAATACTATTTATTTAAAGTATACCAAGAGAAAATTGTACCTATATTAATTGGTTTTCTAGTTGACCTAACTCCTTTCTCCCACCTAAATTCATCCTGCTTTGCAAAAAGAGTCCCATATGCTACCATAACAAATCTAAATGTTTCCATCAGACTTCTGAGCCCTTCCATGTAGCTCTGCTTCTCCAGCCTTATTTGTCTCTCTACCCAAAATGATGGTAGTATATCTCCCTGCCTATAAACATCTATTTTCCATGTAACCACACAACAAGCATTTATCTTTATCTTGTTAGCTCTCATTTCCATATTGCTTCCCCAGCCAGATAGAAAGATCCTCAAGGTCAGCAAGTACATCTTATTCTTGTTTATTCTCCATTGTCTCTACCCAGCATGGTGTGAGATAGCTAGCAGAATTGTCTCTTCATCTAAGTATTTGAGGATTCAAAGCTGCTTGTTTATCTGTTATTTTTATATGAATTGATTTAAACATTTAGAGACATTACATTCTAAGTAAGAAAAGCAATTAATCTTAACTCTAACACTTTTATAGAAGCTTTGGCTCAGAAGATAACATGTCTTTATGGCTATCAAAAGTGATGTAAGATATAGGTCATTTTATGAGAGGTAACAAAAAGATACTTAGAACTTGTGTTTGCTACTAGTTACACTAAATAGATCAAGGATAGTTGACTACTAGTAACAAATTGTAGCTGGAATGGTTAATTCTGTTTAGTGAAGATGCAAGTATTTCTAAATTATGTATTATTTGAAAAATTGGGTGTAATCCCATTCCATTCACATTCTTCCACGAGTCCCTCCAAGTTCACTAAGGATGACCTAGGATAATTTGTTGTTTTCAGGGTATCTCTGTGTTTGAGGATTATATTGCCAAGGGAAAAATAGAAAGGTAATTTTATGGGCAAGCAACTTTTTTTTTTATCAGTGGCAAATGATTGGTAAAATGCTAAAAATTGAAATTTGAAGGAAAAAGTCCATAATCTTCTCTATTTTAGCATCCAATTCCTTCAAATGCATCTTGTGCACAAGAAAAAAGAAATTTTCTCTTGTAAAGTTTCTTTCGGTAACCCCAAATGATGCTGAGTTATTCTAAAATTGAAAGTAATTATTACTATTACCTTAATATTTTTTTTGAAATTTCCAAAACAGATGTTGATTTCTTAATATTTAGACTGAAAATATAAGGAACCACAACTGATTCATGTTCTGCATAATCTTAACTGTCTGTCCAAATATTTCTAAAGATTTTATCACTGAGCTATCTATGTGCCTTGAACAAGTGCCTAATGGGCATGCTATTAATACCTCCTACCAGCTGGTGCCAGGCATTCTTCTCATGATGAACCAGAGGGTTATTTTGAGGAAGTGCTTCTCAGGTCATCTAAATGGAGTGAAGGAAAGTAAGTCTGGATAGCCAAAGAGGACATTTATGCATTCCTTTTCCCATTCATTCAACAACTTTTATTGAGTACCTACTGTACACACAAAGTTGACCGGTGGCAAAGAAAATCCCTTTTGATGATCTGATGCATTTCTGAAGTTTGCAAAGTCCTTTTTTGATTTCCTAATGGATATTTGTAAAGAAGTTAATGGCTTTGTGCTTTAGGTTTAATTTATTTAAGATTGTTGTATGGCAGAAACCAATACAACATTGTAAAGCAATTATCCTCCAATCCAAAAAAAAGATGAAAGCAATATAATCTAGAAAATTTGTATGTAATTCATCACATTTGAAATTAAAACAATGGCATCTTAAGGTGACTTATAAAATAACAGAATGGCCCATGAAATATTTGCATAACAAAGTTTCCATTATACATCAGCCCATAACAAAGTGTATTGAAATTTCAAAGGAGCTTGTTTCACATCTGCTATACAATATACCCCATTCATACAGTGTTTGATTTGAAATCTCATATATTCAACAACCCATTCCCTGGTGGCTCAGTGGTAAAGAATCTGTCTAACAAAGCAAGAGACGCAAGTTCGATCCCTGGATAGGGAAGATCCTCTGGAGAAGGAAGTGGCAACCCTCTCCAGTGTTCTTGCCTGGGAAATCCCATGAACAGAGGAGCCTGGCAAGCCACATTCCAAGGGGTTGCAAAAGAGTCAGACACAACTTAGGGACTTAACAACAACAAATATTCAGCAACCAATTCAGGTATTTCAGGGTAGCACTTAATTGAGGGGGTTTCTGATTATAAAAATAATACGTTTATTTTAGAAAATTGGTAAAATTACCAGTAATCCTGCTATCCAAAGATAACCATTCAAAAATGTATACAGATAGATATATTTTTCTACATATTTATGGTGTTATTGTATGTAACTTAGAAGTTTAACTTCTTGTCTTCTAATTTTACCCTGAACATAAATAGATAAATTTTAATGGTTATTCAAAACTTTAGTTTGTAGGCCTTCTGTTTTTGAGTGCCGTATTGCTGTTAGTAAATTGACGGTCACTGAAAATTTTCACTAGTTGCCTATTGCCACTTAAGGCATATTATGAAATTAAAATGAGAAAATGGATGCGAAGTTCATCACAGTGAATGCCTGGCATCGAGTAGGTGTTCAAGTGAAGTTTGTTGTGTTAGTTAATGTTCCTTAAAATAAATTGATCAAAGCATTGATTTTAGAGATAAGGCCAGTGTTCCAAAAATGCTGGTGAGGCATAATTTGAATTTTCATTTAAAACAATTTTATTTTATTGTAATGAGACCCTCTTGAAGTAATTAGTAGAAACAAACCCTGGACATGAAACTAGTTTTGAGATTCACTTTCTTTGATATAAGTCAGTTTCTTAAGACATAGACCATAATGCCAGTTTCCCATAAAAATTAGTTTGAAAAATAAATTCCAGAAATGTATCCTAAACGCATTACAATTGTTAAATAAGGTTGCTCCCAGTTTGAATTTTCAAGAGAGATATGAGCAATAACTAAATATTGTATTAAGCTTTCTGGGCCAAAGTCATGGAAAGTTAAAAGGGCTTAGACAATTAAAGCAGATTAAAATAAAATAAGCTCTTCTTGACTAAACTTGAAAATCTGAAGTAATGTTTTTGTTTCGGTCATGATTGTTTTGAAAATAGCAAACAAGATTTTCTGGTTGCATGTTTTGGTTATGCTCTTTAGCTTGTAACACTAAATGGGCAACACCCAGGCACTAACGTGGTCCTAGTGTGTGCATCTCTGTTTGTTTTGGCAGGCCTGAATATGGAGACTTTTCTGAGGGTTTTTAAACTTTCAAATTGCAAGATTTACTGGATACTACTGACCTTTGTTTTAGTTTCTGTCTAGTTTTATAAAGAGCTTTAAGTTGAAACTTTCACAGTAGACTAATCTTTATAATAAAGGAAAAAATAACACAGAGGGAGCTTTTCTTTTTCTCTAGCAGACTTTTGAGCATAAAGTAATTTTGTTTTTCCTCTCTTTTATTCTCACATATGTGAGTTCTCATTTTTGTCCTTAGAGAAAAGTTGTGCTTATTTCATTTGGGTTGGTTTTAGGAATAGTCCTTTAAGAAGCTACTGCTAATCAACTTGAAAGTTTAACCCTACAGAAAAACTAGGAAAAGACATACAACTATAGGTAATCAGAATACACCACTATTTATTTACTCCCTGTAACTGCCAAGACAGTGGGCAGTGCAGGGAGCAACCTGATGCTTTCTGAAGCTGAAATCATTCTGGCCTGTGTGCCCTTTTTTTGAACCATTTCTTCATGCCATGCTAATAGAGACAGAACTCTGACCTTCTAAAACTGAAAAAGATCAAAAAGCCAAATGTTATTTCAGGCTATGTAACTAATTAGCAGGTACCTGAGTTTATAGAGTTAGTTATTTAAATTTTGGTAATACTAAGTGAAGTATCCGGTATTGAAGGACTCAAGACAGAGGGTCAGTCCCCCATTGTGCTTTGATAACTCAGATGTGAGCGAAGGTCGACGATGTTCACTTTGGCTAGGCTATGCTTCTATGAAATTGTGTGTGATAATCAGAAGTACTGACTTCCATTGACAAATCCAAAATGGTAACTTTTACTTTGAGTCATGAGGTGCAGAAGAAAGCTAAGAGATAACCCATGGGAATTAATTTACCATATAACAGGTAAAAATTTAGTTTAAAATTTAAATATAAAACTATACTCTGGTGATATTAGTTTCTAGTTCATGTCAAATTTGATCTTGGTGCAGGTAAAAAAAATCACATGGCAATTATGTAATTACAAAGAATTGAATGCTGTACCTACTGTAGTATCAACAAAGAACCTGTAAAAGCAGTGCTTTCTTGAGGAGTTCAGTACTAAATAAATAAATAGCCTACCAACCAGACTTTAGCAGGAGTCATTTTTCCTGACTGTATCCCTGGTTACTCATTATAAAGAACTCACTATAAAGACTTGTTTTCATTGTATGTGCATTGTAGTTAAGGAGACATAAACTCAGCATAGTTGAGCAATTGTTCATTTGTCTTGCCTTGAATTTCATTTAAGCTAAAATCACATCCTTTCTTCTGACTTCTAATATCCCAGATTTCTAAAAGAACACACCCATAACATCAAACTACTCAGCACAGCAATGTGCCACATTTAAATATTTAGGAGGTTGAAATATAGAAGCAATCACAGGTGAATTCGGCCAAAAGTTTAGGGAAGAGCTAACACTTATCCTCAAAGTCTTCCAGAAAATTTCAGAGAAAGGAGAACTCCCAAACTCATTTTGCAAGGCCACCATCACCCAGATAGCAAAATCAGACAAAGATACCACAAAAAAAAGACAGTTACAGGCCAATATCACTGGTGAACATAGATGCAAAAGTCCACAACAAAGCTCTAGCAAACAGAATCTAACAACACATTAAAAAGATCATATATCATGATCAAGTGGACCTTATCCAGGGATGCAAGGACTCTTTAATATATACAAATTAATCAGTGTGATGCACCATATTAACAAATTAAAAGAAAACCATATGATCATCTCAATTGATACAGAGAAAGCTTTCAACAAAATTCAACACCCATTTATAATTTAAAAAAATTATAATTAAACAAAAAAACCTTCTTTGCCTGCAGAAAGTAGGCATAGAAGGAACAGAACTCAACATAATATAGGTAAGACACCGACTGTTTGCAACAGCATGGACTACAGGGCGCCAGGCTTCCCTGTCCATCATCAACTCTCGGAGCCTGCTCAAACTCATGTCCATCAAGTCAGTGATGCCGTCCAACCATCTCATTCTCTGTCATCCCCTTCTCCTCCTGCCTTCATCAGGGTCTTCTCCAATGAGTCAGCTCTTCACATCAGGTGGCCTAAGTAATGGAGCTTCAGCATCAGTCCTTCCAATGAATATTCAGGACTGATTTCCTTTATCATTGACTGGTCTGATCTCCTTGCTGTCCAAGGGAGTCTCAGGAGTCTACTCCAACACCAGAATTCAAAAGCATCAATTCTTTGGCACTCAGCTTTCTTTATGGTCCAACTCTCACATCCATACATGACTACTGGAAAACCCATAGCTTTGGATAGATGGACCTTTGTCAGCCAAGTAATGTCTCTGCTTTTTAATATGTTATCTAGGTTGCTCATAGCTTTTCATCCAAGGAGCAAGCATCTTTTAATTTCATGACTGGAGTCACCATCTACAGTGATTTTGGAGCCCAAGAAAATGAAGTCTCTCACTGTTTCCATTGTTTCCCCATCTATTGGCCATGAAGTGATGGGACCAAATGCTATGATCTTAATTTTTTGCATGTTGAGTTTTAAGCCAGCTTTTTCACTCTCTTCTTTCACTTCATCAAGAGGCTCTTTAGTTCCTCTTCACTTTCTGCCATAAGAGTGGTGTCATCTGCATATCTGAGGTTATTGATATTTCTCCCTGCAATCTTAATTCCAGCTTGTACTTCTTCCAGCCTGACATTTCGCATAATGTAATCTGCCTGTAAGTTAAATAAGCAGGGTGACAATATACAGCCTTGATGTACTCTGTTCCCAATTTGAAGTCAGTCTATTGTTCCATGTCTGGTTCTAACTGTTGCTTCTTGACCTGCATACAGGTTTCTCAGGAGGAAGGTAAGGTGGTCTAGTATTCCCATCTTTTTAAGAATTTTCCACAGTTTGTTGTGATCCATACAGTCAAAGCCTTAGCATAGTCAATGAAGCAGAAGTAGAGGTTTTTCTGGAATTCTCCTGCTTTTTCTGTGATCCAGTGGATGTTGGCAATATGATCTCTGGTTCCTCTGCCTTTTCTGGGGCTTCCCTGGTGGCTCAGAGGGTAAAGCATCTGCATGCAATGTGGGAGACCTGGGTTCGATCCCTGGGTCAGGAAGATCCCCTGGAGAAGGAAATGGCAACCCACTCCAGTATTCTTGCCTGGAAAATCCCATGGCTGCTCCAGCCTGGTGGGCTACAGTCCATGGGCTCGCAAAGAGTCAGACACAACTGAGCTACTTCACTTTCTTTCTTTCCTTCTTTCTTTCTTTCCTCTGCCTTTTCTAAATCCAGCTTGAACATCTGGAAGTTCTTGGTTCACATACTATTGAAGCCTAGCTTGGAGAATTTTGAGCATTACTTCGCTTGCGTGTGAGATGAGTGCAGTTGTGTGGTAGTTTGAACATTCTTTGGCATTGCCTTTCTTTGGGATAGGAATGAAAACTGACCTTTTCCAGTCCTGTGGCCACTTCTGAGTTTTCCAAATTTGCTGGCATATTGGTCGCAGCACTTTAACAGCATCACCTTTTAGGACTTGAAATAGCTCAACTAGAATTCCATCACCTCCACTAGTTTTGCTTGTAGTGATGCTTCCTAAGGCCCACTTGACTTCATGTACCAGGATGTCTGGCTCTAGGTGATTGATCACACCATCGTGGTTATTTGGGTTATGAAGATCTTTTTTGTACAGTTCTTCTGTGTATTCTTGCCACCTCTTCTTCATATCTTCTGCTTCTGTTAGGTCCATTACATTTCTCTCCTTTATTGTGCCCACCTATGCGTGAAATGTTCCCTTGGTATCTCCAAGTCTCTTACCAGATAAGTATTTTGAAATCTTTTTTGCCAATTCTGTGGGTTACCTATTCACTTACTCTCTTTGTTTTTTTTAACTTATTTATTTTTGGCTGCTCAGGCTCTTTGTTGCTATGCATGGACTTTCTCTATTTGCAGCCAATGGGGGCTACTCTTCATCATGGTGCCCGGGCTTCTCATTGCGGTGGCTTCCGTGTGGTGCAACACAGGCCCTAGAGCTCGCAAGCTTCAGTAGTAGTAGCATGTAGGCTTATATGCTCCATGACATGTGGGATCTTCTTGGACCAGGGATTGAAACCATGTCATCTGCATTGGCAGGCAGATTCTTAACCACTGGACCACCAAGGAAGTCCCTCTTTTCACTTTCTTGGTGGTATCTTTTGAAGCACAAAACTTATTAATTTTTATACAGTCCAGTTTGCTTCTTCTTTTGTCATTTGTACTTTTGGCACCATATCTGAGGATCTTTTTCCAGATCCAAGTTCGTGAAGATTTTCTTCTGTGTTTTCTTCTAAGAATTTATACTTTTAACTCTTTCATATAAGTCTTTGATCCACTTTGAGATAATTTTTGGTATCATGAAGTAAGAGCTTTGTACGTTTTTAATGTGGCTAATAGAAAATTTAAATTGCATGTGTAGCTTGTATTCTGTTGGACAAAACTGGCCTAGAACAGTAGTCTCCAAACTTTTTGTATGAATACCTATTAGGGGGAAAAAACTGAGCATGTACTCAGGAATAGTATATGTCTGTGTGTGTATGTGTGTGTGTTTAGTTGCTCAATCATGTCCAACTCTTTGTCACTCACATATATTTATATATACGTATATATGTTATATGCACACACTGTCACATGCAAAGTGTCTGATATGCATGCTCACTC
The DNA here is from genome assembly GCF_029407905.1 of Bubalus kerabau. Lineage (NCBI taxonomy): Eukaryota > Metazoa > Chordata > Mammalia > Artiodactyla > Bovidae > Bubalus > Bubalus kerabau. The sequence goes on from NC_073635.1 coordinate 48,216,312, forward strand.
ACTCCAGTCATGTCCAACTCTTTGTGACCTCATGGACTATAGCCTGCCAAGCTCCTCTGTCTATGATATTTTTCTGGCAAGAATACTGGAGTGGGTTGCCATGCCCTCCTCCAGGGGATCTTCCCAACCCAGAGATTGAACTTGCTTCTCTTGCCTCTCATGTATGGTGACAAATTCTTTACTTCTGAGCTACTTGGGAAGCTACAATCCATACCATACTGCTTTCAATTTTCTCCAGCAGATCATTCTCCACTTCTGCTTTTCCCTCTACCCAGAATGCAGTTTCTCTGCTTTGTCACTGCATTAATTTTCATTCTTCAGTGTGGCCTTTTACATTATTTAATGTACTACTATAATTTTTTTTACTTGCCCATCTTCTTCAGTAGACAGTTAGCTCCTCCAGGAAGAAACTGTGAAATCCTAGCGCCTATGTACAAAGATCATGGCATCCGGTCCCACCACTTCATGGGAAATAGATGGGGAAACAATGGAAACAGTGTCAGACTTTATTTTTCTGGGCTCCAAAATCATTACAGATGGTGACTGCAGCCATGAAATTAAAAGACGCTTACTCCTTGGAAGGAAAGTTATGACCAACCTAGATAGCATATTCAAAAGCAGAGACATTACTTTGCCAACAAAGGTTCGTCTAGTCAAGGCTATGGTTTTTCCTGTGGTCATGTATGGATGTGAGAGTTGGACTGTGAAGAAGGCTGAGCGCCAAAGAATTGATGCTTTTGAACTGTGGTGTTGGAGAAGACTCTTGAGAGTCCCTTGGATTGCAAGGAGATCCAACCAGTCCATTGTGAAGGAGATCAGCCCTGGGATTTCTTTGGAAGGAATGATGCTAAAGCTGAAACTCCAGTACTTTGGCCACCTCATGCGAAGAGTTGACTCATTGGAAAAGACTCTGATGCTGGGAGGGATTGGGGGCAGGAGGAGAAGGGGACGACAGAGGATGAGAGGCTGGATGGCATTGCTGACTCAATGGACGTGAGTCTCAGTGAACTCCGGGAGTTGGTGATGGACAGGGAGGCCTGGTGTGCTGCGATTCATGGGGTCACAAAGAGTCGGACACTACTGAGCGACTGATCTGATCTGATCTGAGTGCCTATGTAGATGATAGGTTTTTAATAAATGTTTGTTAAAAGAGAATGTTCATGATTATTGTATTGAATTAATTAATGAATATGTTTCTTCCAACTCAGCTTGCTTTTCTGCAGTCATTGATATTCATGATCCAGAGGAAAAAATCGCTAATTTTCTTTTCATCATTTTTAAAAAGTTTAACTGCAAGTATTCTAATGATGAAAAGTTTTATTTATCATTTCTCCTGAGTGTTCTGTGTGCTTAAATATTTTATTTTTTGAAGAAAAATTATCTCATAGTATTTTTTTATTCTTGATACTATATTCTTTTCTTTTTTTCCTAGAACAAGGGTTCTTAAGGGCAATTTGAGAACTTTAACGTGATTTCTAATAATCTGTAAGATGTATTCTGCTGTCCTTACTACTGACTTAGAAGTGAATTTTTATTTTTTTTTAAATTTTATTTTTTTTAACTTTACAATATTGTATTGGTTTTGCCATATATCAAAATGAATCCACCACAGGTATACATGTGTTCCCCATCCTGAACCCTCCTCCCTCCTCTCTCCCCATACCATCCCTCTGGGTCGTCCCAGTGCACCAGCCCCAAGCATCGAGTATCGTGCATCAAACCTGAACTGGCGACTCGTTTCATATATGATATTACACATGTTTCAATGCCATTCTCCCAAATCATCCCACCCTCTCCCTCTCCCACAGAGTCCAAAAGTCTGTTCTATACAACAGTGTCTCTTTTGCTGTCTTGTATACAGGGTTATTGTTACCATCTTTCTAAATTCCATATATATGCGTTAGTATACTGTATTGGTGTTTTTCTTTCTGGCTTACTTCACTCTGTATAATAGGCTCCAGTTTCATCCACCTCATTAGAACTGATTCAAATGTATTCTTTTTAATGGCTGAGTAATACTCCATTGTGTATATGTACCACAGCTTTCTTATCCATTCATCTACTGATAGGCATCTAGGTTGCTTCCATGTCCTGGCTATTATAAACAGTGCTGCGATGAACATTGGAGTACACGTGTCTCTTTCAATTCTGGTTTCCTCAGTGTGTATGCCCAGCAGTGGGATTGCTGGATCATAAAGCAGTTCTATTTCCAGTTTTTTAAGTAATCTCCACACTGTTCTCCATAGTGGCTGTACTAGTTTGCATTCCCAACAACAGTGTAAGAGGGTTCCCTTTTCTCCACACCCTCTCCAGCATTTATTGCTAGTAGACTTTTGGATCCCAGCCATTCTTGCAATCCCTATCAAGCTACCAATGGTATTCTTCACAGAGCTAGAACAAATAATTTCACAATTTGTATGGAAATAAAAAAATCTCGAATAGCCAAAGCAGTCTTGAGAAAGAAGAATGGAACTGGAGGAATCAACCTGCCTGACTTCAGGCTCTACTACAAAGCCACAGTCATCAAGACAGTATGGTACTGGCACAAAGACAGAAATATAGATCAATGGAACAAAATAGAAAGCCCAGAGATAAATCCACGCACATATGGACACCTTATCATTGACAAAGGAGGCAAGAATATACGATGGATTAAAGACAATCTCTTTAACAAGTGGTGCTGGGAAAACTGGTCAACCACTTGTAAAAGAATGAAACTAGAACACTTTCTAACACCATACACAAAAATAAACTCAAAATGGATTAAAGATCTAAACGTAAGACCAGAAACTATAAAACTCCTAGAGGAGAACATAGGCAAAACACTCTCCGACATACATCACAGCAGGATCCTCGATGATCCACCTCCCAGAATATTGGAAATAAAAACAAAAATAAACAAATGGGACCTAATTAAACTTAAAAGCTTCTGCACAACAAAGGAAATTATAAGCAAGGTGAAAAGACAGTCTTCAGAATGGGAGAAAATAATAGCAAATGAAGCAACTGACAAACAACTAATCTCAAAAATATACAAGCAATTCCTACAGCTCAATTCCAGAAAAATAAATGACCCAATCAAAAAATGGGCCAAAGAACTAAATAGACATTTCTCCAAAGAAGACATACAGATGGCTAACAAACACATGAAAAGATGCTCAACGTCACTCAGTATCAGAGAAATGCAAATCAAAACCACTATGAGGTACCATCTCACGCCAGTCAGAATAGAAGTGAATTTTAAAAACATGATCAGTGGGTCAGTTGTAGACCAGTTGTACCACAGTGTCTTTCATTTTCTAAACATTGGTCATAAACAACAATATTAGCATTCATAGTGATAGTCACAGTTGTTCCCATCAGCATCAGTTCTTAGAAAGGTTTTCTCAATCAAATAGTGCTATGAAATATCCACTGAAACACTGTAGAACACATTTCTGGGTGATTTCAAGAAATTGTAAGATACCTTCCATTTAGAGTAGATTTTTCTCCCTCAGAATCCTCCAGCCAAAAGCAGGGAAATTCAATGTAGTGATATCTTTGGTGTTAGGGCTTAAGCACCAGCATACCAAGAATTTCTTGAATTCAGTGGTTTGTGTTATGTGGTATTTTACATTGATAAGTGGTATCACACCATATCTGCATAAGAGCATTAGGCAATTCCCAAACAAAACGAAAAGCACCCAAACCAAATGAGCTGTTTAATATTATTAAACCTGATGTCTTCAAATCATTAACTGCTTGAAAATGTTAGTAATGGGTGACCTTTGCATCTCATTATTTTTGTGCATCCTTTATTCTATTTAATCTCATCAATAACTGTTTCTATGCAATAATGTATTCTTTATACTGAACACTACACAAATATGATCCATACTACCAACATACATTTATTAAGAAATTGCCATGTCAAAAAAGACCCTAGTACTGAGTTCTGTTGGAGACAGAAAGATAAAAGAGTTAATTTTAACATGTATGGAGGATGAGAAAAAGAGAATGAAAGTATGAATGAAGATAACTGCAAAGTTTTTAAATTAACCGAATGAAAAGACACAGCTAATGATATGTAATACTGATGTTTGCAAAGATGAGTCAACAGATTTAAAATGTAAACATAACTTAAAATTAGCATTAACTTATTTGAAGAAGATCTCTATCTTATTTTAAAGTCAGATTTTAGAGAACTTGATATGTTTTACATTGGGGGATTGAATATACGATAGCCATAAACAACAAACTGTGGAAAATTCTTCAAGAGTAGGGAATACCAGACCACCTTACCTGCCTCCTGAAAAATCTGTATGCAGGCCAAGAACGGTTGGAACTGGACATGGAACAATAGACTGGTTCCAAATCGGGAAAGGAATACATCAAGGCTGTATATTGTCACCCTGATTATTTAACTTATATGCAAAGTATATCCGTGAAATGCTGGGCTGGAAGAAGCACAAGCTGGAATCAAGATTGCAGGGAGAAATATCAATAACATGACACCACCCTTATGGCAGAAAGTGAAGAAGAGCTAAAGAGTCTCCTAATGAAAGTGAAAGAGGAGAGTGAAAAAGCTGGCTTAAAACTCAGTATTCAGAAAACTAAGATGATGGCATCCAGTCCCATCACTTCATGGCAAATAGATGGGGAAACAGTGAGAGACTTTGTTTTGGGGGGGCTCCAAAATCACTGCAGATGGTGACTCCAGCCATGAAATTAAAAGATGCTTGCTCCTTGGAAGAAAAGCTATGACCAACCTAGCTGCTGCTGCTGCTAAGTTGCTTCAGTCGTGTCCGACTCTGCGACTCCATAGATGGCAACCTACCAGGCTCCTCCATCCTTGGGATTCTCCAGCCAAGAACGCTGGAGTGGGTTGCCATTTCCTTCTCAGCAGAGACATTACTTTGCTGACAAAGGTCTGTCTAGCCAAAGCTATGGTTTTTCCAGTAGTCATGTATGGATGTGAGAGTTGGACTTACAAAGAATGCTGAGCACTGAAGACACTTTTGAACTGTGTTTGTTGGAGAAGACTCTTGAGAGTCCCTTGGACTGCAAGGAGGTCCAAACAGTCCATCCTGAAGGAAATCAGTCCTGAATATTCATTGGAAGGACTGATGCTGAAGCTGAAATTCCAACACTTTGGCCACTTGATGTAAAGAACTGATTCTTTGGGAAAGACCCTGATGCTGGGAAAGATTGAGGGCAGGAGGAGAAGGGGTCCACAGAGGATGAGATGATTGGGTGGCATCACTGACTCGATGGACATGAGTTTGAGTAAATTCCGGGAGTTGGTGATGGACAAAGAAGCCTGGCATGCTGCAATGCATAGGGTTCCAAAGAGTCAGACACGACTGAGCAACTGAACTTAACTAAACTGCAAATACTTTAAAAATCAATAAAGGCAGAGAGTAAATGAATGATTCCCTCAGACTAAACAGGGAGGAAAGGGAGTAATGCTAATGGGTACAAATTTTTTTTAAGGGGGAGGAGTAATGAAAATATTCTAAAACTAAATTATAGTGATAGTTGTACAATTCTCTATATACTAAAAGCCATTGAATTGTAAAGTTTAAATCAATGGGATTTCTGGTATTGTAAATTACATATCAAGAAAATTTTATGTTGATAAAGCTGTTTTTTGGTAAAAAATGATTGTCAGGCACAGAAAGACTGTGTGTTTTCCATGTCTAACTTCAATTGGTTATTAAGGCAAAATCTTAGGCGTCGAAAAGATAGAAACTCAGATATGAGCATACTTAAGTGAGCTACCCAGTTCACTGTATAACAAAAGAACTCATCATTTGGAATAACAGGTTCTTAGAAATAGGTATATAGGGTGATATTTGGCAATTTTTTCCAGAGTTTTGTATGAATTCCTTTTTCTGATGTTAGGAAGTATTTAAAATACAATGGAATTATTTCTGTCCTATAATTTGAGTTAGAACGAAAATATTTTTCTTTTTGTCATTGTAGAACATCCTGTCTTCTCAATTTCTGCAGATCTTGAGATTCTGGGATTAATGGACCAAGCTTATGGACTATGAAAATGTAATAAATATTAAATTTTTAAGTTTCTGGAATTACAGAACAAGTCTTTTCAGCATTTTTAGCAGTTTCTTAAAGCATTGTGCCCCAGTGGTTAGGAGGAACCACTTTATAGCTGAGCCTTTTTTAATTTTTCCGTTGTGTCTTAAAAGTGGAATTGGGACATTTTTCATTTAATGTGATTTTAAATACTGAAGATTACACTCAGTAAATAAGTTGTGATGTGGTCATCACAGTGTGATCTTTTAGTTTCTTCTTTTAGTACAGAATCTTTACCTTTACTCTTAGACATCTGTCTCTACTTTTCCTACATGTTTTTCATCTCTATTTTCAGTAGAAAATCTTTTCAGTTGTGTTTTTTGTTATGAAATGCATTATGTTGTCTGAGGAAAACACTGAACACTGATGCTTTTCAAAGTGCAAGGTTATTATTGTTTCAACTAATTGCCTTATTTGTTTGTAAAAAGGAAATTTTTATAAAAAATGGAAAAAAGCTGTAAATTGCTTTCTTGAGGTCTTTTCAAGCAGATATCACAGTGTAACTCTCCACTTTTATAGCAAGGGCTAGAAACTATTACTGCGGTAATCAACATATCACAGTGCATTTTCATGAAGATTTTTTATTTTACTTTCAAAGTTCTGAGTTGGGATGTTGGTCTCCTACTGTTGACACCTGAGAATACTACTTGACTCTATATTTTTTCCTGTTAATATTTAAGTGTTATTAGGAGATGGTCAATTTTCAAGCACACAGCACATTTTTAATGTTTGAGGTAATAGTCCTCTTTTATACACACTGATTTTCTTATTCCATTCTCCTAGTGTCCACTTGGCAAGAAGAGTGCTTCAGTTAGAAAAACAAAACTCGTTGGTTTTAAAAGACCTGGACCATCAAAAGAACCAAGTAACACAGCTTTCACAAGAGGTAAATAACCTAAACAAATGAAACACACATAAAGAATCACAGTATTGGTTGTAATTCCTTGTTACTCCTTTGTGTATTTTCTGAGCAGTTTCAAAATAAGCTGTTTGCTGGTACAAAATGATTTTACAGTCTATGAAAACTAACTGAATAAAGCAACTTACAGTGTATGGTAAAACCTAAGATCAAAAAAAGAGATTAAATACCTAGACTAAATATAAATGCAGGCTAGACAGACAAAGCTTTGGTTTCTGAAAATATACACTGGCAAAGCAAGTTTAGCAAATTTGGTGGCATTTTAAGTTTTAAACTAAAGCCTCATTTTTAAAATAAATTTGCTTTTTTACTTCCTTGATGAAAAATGACTTATCTATTAAACACACTTGACTGGTATACACTTAACCCCTCACAGTCTTTGATATATGATAGTTCCCAAATTATACTTACTTTTAAAAATCTCAAATTTATATTTCTTTTGCTTAGCATTTTACTGTATCATTTAAAGACAATATGTATATTTTACATAGTACTTCCAGTCTTCTTATTTAATCAGTATCTAATTCCAATTTCCTATTCTTCTGAAATTCAAGTAATAAAACCAGTTCAAACCAAAGATACCACCTTCGTAGCATTCCCTTTATTTCCTGAGTTTCAGCATAATGAATTTTTCTATTTTAGTATTTTAGGTCTTATAATAAAGGGACTTTTAAATGAGTATATTAAAAACTATTAATATGTACCATATATTCTGCATTTGTTTGCCTACAGACCTGTTCATATTTGTCTACATAGTGCCTTCTATGTAATGTGCTTTTAATGCTACAGCATTAGGAGGATCTTTATGCTCAAAGTATTTGTGATATGATATGATATGATGTGATATTGATATAATGCCTGGAATTCATGTTCCATAAAAATGTGGGAGAGGAGCTCAGTAAATAATACAAGAATCTCAAAATGTTGATAATGATTGAAGCTTGGTGACGGGTACATATATATTCAGTATTCAGTTCTGTACTTTTGTGTATGTTTGAAATTTTTTCATAAGACATAGAGAATCAGTAATCCTAAAAAGGTTTCTACTGACTGTAGTTTATACTTTTTCCCTTGCAATTGAAAAAAGTATTAGAATTTGATATATTCCATGGATTTTACTTTTACCTGCCTTAGAAAAATTTTCTTAAATTGAAAAAGAATTCCATAAACTAATTAGCTGAAAGGTGATAATATTAGATTGCTTGTATACCAGTAGACTCTTCATGATAGATGTTGAAAAAACAGGAAGAAAAGTCTCTCAGAATCTTTATTCTTTTGAGTAATTTATATATTTAAACCATGTTGGAATTTTCTGAGAATTAATACAGAGATAAAAATCAACTGACTAATATTTAAGTTTAACATTAATTTCTATGTTATTCAAATTATACTGAGATTATACATAAATGAATAGTCTAAATCAAAGTGCTAGAAAATATTCAAAATGAAAATAGATACTCCTTTTATAGCAGCTTTATTGAGTCATAATTGATGTAAACTGATCTGCACAGATTTAATCTGTACAGTATAACTGACATGCATAACCGTGAAGCCATCACCAAAACCAAGACAGTGAACAGATGTGTCGCTGCCGTGTTTCCTTGTGTCCCTTGGGAATCCCTGTCCCAGCCCTCCCCACCCCCATCCTTGTCCCTAAGCCACCACTGGTTTGCATCATGTCACTGTAGATTAGTTTGCATTTCCTAGACTTTTATGTAAATTCAATATATATGCATGAGCAACTGGGGAAGCCTTATATATATATATAATATGCACACACTATTTTTTTTGTCCGTCTTCTTTCATTCTGCATAATTATCTCAAGATTTGTCCATAGTCCATCCCTTTTACATTGCTGAGGAACATTCCATTGTATGGATTTACCACAGTTGTTCATCCATTCACTTCTTGATAGATATTTAGGTTATTTCTAGTTTTTACCTATTATAAATAAAGCTGATATGAACATCCATGTACAAGTCTTTATATAAACCTATGTTTCTGTTTCTCTGGGGTAAATGCCTGGGAGTGGAATAGCTGGATTGTGTGGTAGGTGTCTAATGTTTTAAGAAACTGCCAATCTGTTTTCCAAATGTTCATACTATCTACTTTTTCTACTAGCAGCATATGAAAGTTCTAGTTCCTCTACATCCTTGCGATGATTTGATATGGTCAGTCTTTTTAAGTTTACCCCATTCTCATAGTGGTTTTAATTTGCATTTTCATAATGATTCATCTTTGCTCTTTGTTTCTCTTACTGGGAGAGTGTCTGTTCAAATTTTTTGCTCATTATATCAGATTATTATTTTTTTTTTTTTAGGGAGTCAAGTTTCTTTTTTTTTTTAATTAGAGAATTTTGAGAATTATTTGTGTATTCTAGATACAAGTGTCTTATCAGCTATATGGTTTCCACATATTTTCTCCCACTCTATGGCCTGTCTTTCCATCTCTTAATGCTGTTCTTCGAAGAGCACAAGTTTTTATCTCGTCCGTTTTTTCAGTTCAGTCTTTTTTAGACTGTGTTTTGTATGTTGTATCTAAAATATCTTTGCCTTACTCATGGTTAGAGTGTTTTTGTCTGTGTAGTCCTGTAGATCTTTCATAGTTTAAATTTATGATCCATTTTGAATGTTTGTATGGAAAGGACACAGAAGAGCCAAAAAGCTTTAAACCTGAACAGAATTGGAGGACCAGTACCATCTACTTTCAAGACATTATAAAGCTGCAGTAATGAAGATGATGTGGTAGTGACATAAAGACAAAGATAACTGGAACAGAGTCCAGGGACAGACTCACACATAGATTTTTTACTGATTTTCAACAGTGTTCTTTATTCCTTTGTGTAAATCCAAATTTCCACCTGGCATCATATTGCTTCTGGTTGATATACTTCTTTTAACAATATTTATAAAATAGGTCCGCTGGAGATAAATTCTTTTCACTTCTGTATGTTACAAAATGTTATTTTACCTTTTTGTTGTTTGGGTTTTTTGGTCTTTTTTTTTTTAAACATTTCTGACTATCTATTCCTAACAAGAGCAAAGATTGAAACATAGTTCTCCATTCTGTTACTACAGCCTAATAAACTGGAAGGGTTCACTGGGTAGCCTTTCCCTTCTCCAGGGGATCTTTCCCACTCAGGGATCGAACCCAGGTCTCCAACTTTGCACACGGATTCTTTACCAGCTGAACCACAAGGGAAGCCCAAGAATACTGGAATGCATAGCCTTATCCCTTCTCCAGCAGATCTCCCTGACCCAGGAATAGAACTGGGGTCTCCTGCATTGCAGGCAGATTCTTTACCAGCTGAGCTATCAGGGAAGCCCTTTTCTTTTTTTATTGGAGTAAAATTCACGTAACATAAAATTCACCATTTTAAACATTTTAAATTGTACAGTTCAATAGTTTTTATGTTTGTAATGTACAATCATCACCACTACTTATTTACAGAACATTCACATCACCCAGAGAGAAACACTGAACGCGCTAAGCACTTTGCTGCTCAGTCTCCCTTCCCTGCAGCCCCTGGAAACCACTAATGTGCTTTCTGTCTCTATGGGCCTGTTCCACATACTTCATATAAATGGAATCATACAAAATGTGCCTTTGTGTATCTGGCTTCTCTCAGCATAATGTTTTCAAGGTTCATATATTAATATGTTGCACTATCAGTACTTAATTTTTTATGACTAATATTTCCATTGTACAAATATTTCATATTTTGTTTATCTGTTCACCAGTGGTGTACATTTATCATTTCCATCATTTGCCTGTTGTAAATGGCACTGAGCATTCATGTACATTTTTGTTTGTTTGAACACCTATTTTCAGTTTTGACTGCACACCTAAGAGTGGAATTACTGGGTCACATGGTAATTCTGTTAACTTTTTGAGGAACCATGGAACTGTTTGTCACACCAACTGCACCATTTACATTCCCATCAGTAATGTTCAGGGTTCCAGTTTCTCTCATTCTCGCCAATGCATATTTTCCATTTTCTGGGTTTTTCTAAATTCTAGCCATCTTGCTGCTGCTACTGCTGCTGCTGCTGCTGCTAAGTCGCTTCAGTCATGTCTGACTCCGTGCGACCCCATAGATGGCAGCCCACCAGGCTCCCCCATCCCTGGGATTCTCTAGGCAAGAACACTGGAGTGGGTTGCCATTTCCTTCTCCAGTGCATGAAAGTGAAAAGTGAAAGTGAAGTCGCTCGGTCGCATCCGACTCTTAGCGACCCCATGGACTGCAGGCTACCAGGCTCCTCCATCCATGGGATTTTCCAGGCAAGAGTACTGGAATGGGGTGCCATTGCCTTCTCCATCTTCTCCATCTAGCGATCTTAGTGGGTGTGAAATGGTGTCTCATTGTGATTTCAATTTGTATTAACCTTATAATTAATGATGCTAAGCATCATTTTGTGTGTTTATTGGCCATTAGTATATCTCTTTTGGAGAAATACAAGATATACCCATTTGGATGCAGATTTCCAAAGAATAGCAAGGAGAGATAAGAAAGCCTTTCCCAGTATTCAGTGCACAGAAATAGAGGAAAAAAATAGCATGGGAAAGACTAAAGATCTCTTCAAGAAAATTAGAGATACCAAGGGAACATTTCATGCAAAGATGGGCACAATAAATGACAAAAATGGTATGGACCTAAAAGAAGCAGAAGATATGAAGAAGAGGTGGCAAAAATACACTGAAGAACTATACGAAAAAGATCTTCATGACCCAAATAACCATGATGGTGTGATCACTCACCTAGAGTCAGACATTCTGGAATGCGAAGTCAAGTGGGCCATAGGAAGCATCACTACAAAGCTAGTGGAGGTGATGGAATTCCAGTTGAGCTATTTCAAATCCTAAAAGATGATGCTGTGAAAGTGTTGCACTCAATATGCCAGCAAATTTGGAAAACTGAGCAGTGGCCACAGGACTGGAAAAGGTCAGTTTTCATTCCAATCCCAAAGAAAGGCAATGCCAAAGAATGCTCAAACTACTGCATAACTGCACTCATCTCACACGCAAGCAAAGTAATGCTCAAAATTCTCCAAGCCAGACTTCAACAGTACGTGAACACTGAACTTCCAGATGTTCAAGCTGGTTTTAGAAAAGGCAGAGGAACCAGATGTCAACTTGCCAACATCTGTTGGATCATCAAAAAAGCAGGAGAGTTCCAGAAAAACCTCTACTTCAGCTTTATTGAGTATGCCAAAGCCTTTGACTGTGTGGATCACAACAAACTGGAAAATTCTTAAAGAGATGGGAATACCAGACCACCTTATCTGCCTCCTGAGAAATCTGTATGCAGATCAAGAAGCAACAATTAGAACTGGACATGGAACAATAGACTGGTTCCAAATTGGGAAGGGAGTACGTCAAGGCTGTATATTGTCACCCTGCTTATTTAACTTATATGCAGAGTACATCATGAGAAATACTGCTGGATGAAGCACAAGCTGGAATCAAGATTGGCGGGAGAAATATCAATAACCTCAGATATGTAGATGACACCACCCTTATGGCAGAAAGTAAAGTAGAACTAAATTGAAAGAGGAGAGTTAAAAAGTCGGCTTAAAACTCAACATTCAGAAAACTAAGATCATGGTATCTGGTCCCATCACTTCATGGGAAATGGATGGGGAAACAGTGGAAACAGTGAGAGAATATTCTGGGGGGCACCAAAATCACTGCAGATGGTGACTCCAGTCATGAAATTAAAAGATGCTTGCTTCTTGGAAGAAAAACTATGACCAACCTAGACAGCATATTAAAAAGCAGAGTTATTACTTTGCTGACAGAGGTCCATCTAGTCAAAGCTATGGTTTCTCCAGTAGTCATGTATGGATGTGAGAGTCAGACTAGAAAGAAAGTGAGCACCGAAGGATTGATGCTTTCAAACTGTGGTCATGGAGAAGACTCTGGGAGAGTCCCTTGGACTGCAAGGAGATCCAACCAGTCCATCCTAAAGGAAATCAGTCCTAAATATTCATTAGGACTGATGCTGAAGCTGAATCTTCAATACTTTGGCCACCTGATGCAAAGAACTGACTCAATAGAAAAGACCCTCATGCTGGGAAAGATTGAAGGCAGAAGGAGAAAGGGATGACAGAGGATGAGATGGTTGGATGGCATCACTGACTCGATGGACATGAGTTTGAGTAAGCTGCAGGAGTTGGTGATGAACAGGGAAGCCTAACATGCTGCAGTCCATGGGGTCACAAAGAGTCGGACATGACTGAGCAACTGAACTAAAATGAGCTTTGTAGAAATGTCTACCGAAACTCCTTGCCTATTTTTAAATTGAGTTGTTTGTCTTTTTGTTGTTGAGTAATAAATGTTCTTTATGTATTTGGATATTAAATTCTTTTAGCTATGTGATTTACAAATATTTTCTCTCATTCTGTTGGTTGTCTTTTGCTTTCTTGTTAGTTCCTTCAATCACAGTTTGTAATTTTGATGAAGTTCAAGTTATCTGTCTCTTCTTATGTTTCTTGTGCTTCACCTTTGGAAGTTTTACAGCTTGAATTTTTATTTATGTTTTTCATTGTGCTTTTTAATTGTTTTTTAATTTAAATTACATATATTTAACATATACAACATGATATGTGTCAGTTCAGTTCAGTCACTCAGTCGTGTCCGACTCTTTGCGACCCAATGAATCGCAGCACGCCAGGCCTCCCTGTCCATCACCAACTCTTGGGGTTCACTCAAACTCACATCCATCGAGTCAGTGATGCCATCCAGCCATCTCATCCTCTGTCGTCCCCTTCTCCTCCTGCCCGCAATCCCTCTCAGCATCAGAATCTTTTCCAATGAAAATCTTTTCCATCCTCTTTCCAATCTTTTCCATCCTCTTCGCATGAGGTGGCCAAAGTACTGCAGTTTCAGATTTAGCATCATTTCTTCCAAAGAAATCCCAGGGCTGATCTCCTTCAGAATGGACTGGTTGGATCTCCTTGCAGTCCAAGGGACTCTCAAGAGTCTTCTCCAACACCACAGTTCAAAAGCATCAATTCTTCGGCACTCAGCCTTCTTCGCAGTCCAACTCTCACATCCATACATGACCACAGGAAAAACCATAGCCTTGACTAGACGAAACTGTGTTGGCAAAGTAATGTCTCTGCTTTTGAATATGCTATCTAGGTTGGTCATAACTTTCCTTCCAAGGAGTAAGCGTGTTTTAATTTCATGGCTGCAATCACCATCTGTAGTGATTTTGGAGCCCAGAAAAATCAAGTCTGACACCATTTCCACTGTTTCCCCATCTATTTCCCATGAAGTGATGGGATCGGATGCCATGATCTTCATTTTCTGAATGTTGAGCTTTAAGCCAACTTTTTCACTCTCCACTTTCACTCTCATCAAGAGGCTTTTGAGTTCCTCTTCACTTTCTGCCATAAGGGTGGTGTCATCTGCATATCTGAAGTTACTGATATTTCTCCCGGCAATCTTGATTCCAGCTTGTGTTTCTTCCAGTCCAGCATTTCTCATGATGTACTCTGCATATAACATAGTTAGCTTTATAAAAATTATAAAGATAAGTAGCAAAATCCTATCTTTTAAATATATCTATAAACAAAGATTACATTCCAGCAATATTCTTTGTACCCAAAATTTCATTGCCTAGTGTGTACATCGGAGAAGGCAATGGCAACCCACTCCAGTACTCTTGCCTGGAAAATCCCATGGGTGGAGGAACCTGGTAGGCTGCAGTCCATGAGGTCACTAAGAATTGGACATGACTGAGCGACTTCACTTTCACTTTTTACTTTCATGCATTGGAGAAGGAAATGGCAACCCACTCTATTGTTCTTGCCTGGAGAATTGCAGGGATGGCGGAGCCTGATGGGAGGCCATCTATGGGGTCACACAGAGTCAGACACGACTGAAGCGACTTAGCAGCAGCAGCACTGTGTACATACATATACATGAAGGCTATACATACATGTCAGTATGCTTATGCTACATGCATGAAGACATTTGGAATGATGCACACCAAAAGATGTCATTGATGTTGGTTACTATTGTGGAAAAGGCACTGAGGTTCCGGGATGCATGGAAGAGAGTCTTTCAGTTAATATTCCCTCTCCGAAGTTTGAATTACTTACTGTGTGTATGTGATACCCCCTCTCGCTCCCCCTTTCTTCCTCACTGCCTCCATTTATTTACCAAGAACAAGTATTTTAAAGAAATATGGAAGTGTTACAGAATATCAGAAAAGGGATTTGCTATAGGAAAATTTCAGAGCATCTACAAATGTAATGTGGAATTTTGAAACATTAATACTGAGAAAAGGAAATAGTAAGGGTGTCTAATGTCTGCCCAGATAAGGAAAAATTATGTGGCGGAAGGAGTTTTTACTTAATGGAGTCTTTGTAATGCTTGGCAATATGTTGTAGTTTCTACCAGTGACCTTAGGAAACATGATTTCCATAAACATAATAAATGCATGTGTCTATATGAGAAGAACATTTGCCTCTGTCCTCTGAGTACCTGACTTGAGAAATTGGGAGGGTTGTTCCACCAGCATTCTGGTTGAACCCGGACTCTAGGAAGGAGTCTATAATACACATGACTCCTAGAGCCCCACCTCAGCATTTTAAAGGAGATTCACATGCCAACCCCAGCCCTAAAACTGCACAGTCAACCTTTCCCACCATATTTCTAAGACTCCACTAATATGAAAGGAAAAAAAAAAAGTTCCACTTTTTTTGTATCACTGAAGAGTCAAAGGGTTTCCCAGGTGGCTCAATGGTAAAGAATCTGCCTGCAGTGCAGGAGAAATGGGTTCAATCCCTGGGTCAGGAATATCCCCCAGAGAGGAAATGGCAACCCATTCCAGTATTCTTGCCTGAAAACTTCCATGGACAGAGGAGCCTGGAGGACCACAGGCCATGGGGTTGCAAATAGTCCATGGGGGAGCAGCTGAGCATGCATGCAAAAAGTCAAAAGGAGATGATACTGCCAGTTAAACTGTGATACAGTGCTTTATTATCACTTCAATTTTTCTTCTAATTTTAGACAAACATTCTAGTAGACTTTAGACAATGATTTTTATCATATATTACACAATTCTGTTTCTACGCTTTTCTTCTAACACAAACTTTTAGTGGTGAATCACATTATCATCTTCCTGAAGACATTTTTGTGGCAGTTAATACTCAACCAATGAAGGGTTAGCCAGAACTCAGTTGAAACTACAGTGTAAACAACTAAGACCAGATTTCTTGATGTGCAAGCAGGGCCGATAGCAGTTCTAAGATGTATCCCAGTTTCATAGAAAAGATGAAAACTAGTATGACTTATTGAGTCCCTTTGCTTCCCAAGGTGTTTACCTGAAAGTTTGTTGATACTTAAAATTCTTTCATACAGACTGCTACTGCTGCTAAGTCGCTTCAGTCGTGTCCGACTCTGTGCGACCCCATAGACGGCAGCCCACCAGGCTTCCCCGTCCCTGGGATTCTCCAGGCAAGAACACTGGAGTGGGTTGCCATTTCCTTCTCCAATGCATGAAAGTGAAAAGTGAAAGTGAAGTCACTCAGTCGTTCCCGACTCTTAGCGACCCCATGGACTGCAGCCTACCAGGCTCCTCTGTCCATGGATTTTCCAGGCAAGAGTACTGGAGTGGGGTGCCATTGCCTTCTCTGAGTCATAAAGACTAGTGCTTTTATTTCACCAGTAGAAATGCAAAGCTTAGAAAGTAAACATTTGGATGAAGTACTATGTTGCTTACAATTTTTTCAAAGTTTTTAAAGGTTTATTCCATTTATAGTTAATAATATATTGTCGATATACCCTGTATTTTTCAGTGTCTCCTCGTGGCTTATTTACTTTTTGCATAATAGTTTGTACCTGCTAATCCCTACTCTCCTTTTCCCTCTCCCTGCTGGTAACCATTACTTGGTTCTCTGTATCTATGAGTCTGTTTTCTTTTTGTTATAATCATTAGTTTGTTTTATTTTTTGGATTCCACATACAAGTGATGACATATAGTATTTGTCTTTCTCTGACTTATTTCACTTATCATAAATAGCTTCCAAATCCGTTCATGTTGTTGCACGTGGCAAAATGTTTTTTATGGCTGAGTAGTATTCCATTGTATGTATATACCACTTTTTTTTTCTCTCTCTCCTATTTTTCAATTGGAAGATAATTGCTTTACAATATTATGTTCAGATCAGATCAGATCAGTCGCTCAGTCATGTCCGACTCTGCGACCGCATGAATCGCAGCACACCAGGCCTCCCTGTCCATCACCAACTCCCGGAGTTCACTCAGACTCACGTCCATCAAGTCAGTGATGCCATCCAGCCATCTCATCCTCTGTCGTCCCCTTCTCCTCCTGCCCCCAATCCCTCCCAGCATCAGAGTCTTTTCCAATGAGTCAACTCTTCGCATGAGGTGGCCAAATTATTGGAGTTTCAGCTTCAGCATCATTCCTTCCAAAGAAATCCCAGGGCTGATCTCCTTCAGAATGCACTGGTTGGATCTCCTTGCAGTCCAAGGGACTCTCAAGAGTCTTCTCCAACACCACAGTTCAAAAGCATCAATTCTTTGGCGCTCAGCCTTCTTCACAGTCCAACTCTCACATCCATACATGACCACAGGAAAAACCATAGCCTTGACTAGACGGACCTTTGTTGGCAAAGTAATGTCTCTGCTTATTATGTTGGCCTCTGCCATACGTCAACATGAATAAGCCACAAGTATACATATGGTCTCTCAAATACAGTTTAATTCATCAGTCCATCAAAAGTCTTTCTTCCACCCAAAACTCTCCTCCAGGCTGTAGATCATTATTTCCTGTTTTAAAATGTCCATCTCCTCCCAGAAAATGTCCAGATTCTTTAGCATGGCCAGTTCTTTAGCATGGCCATAGAAACCCAATTCAGTCCAGTTTAACCTATTTGTCATCCTTATCTTTTGTTATCTTTCTCTCCCCACGTCCTTGCTTACATCCACCTCCCCCACCAAATAATGTATCCTTTGCTCCCGCTGCACCCACTTTGTTACCCTCCTACTTTGAAGTCTCCTCCATTTCCTTTTGTTTCTCTGTTCCATCAATGTCAACAAACGCCAGAGTTCTATCACGGCACTCTTCTTACTAAGATGTGCATCTTACCTCATCTTGTTTTATGGCTTCAGCATGAAGTAGCCCTTTTGGTGTAGGCCTTTTTTTTTTTATTTTTAAACTTTACAATATTGTATTGGTTTTGCCATATATCAAAATGAATCCGCCACAGGTATACATGTGTTCCCCATCCTGAACCCTCCTCCCTCCTCCCTCCCCATACCATCCCTCTGGGTCGTCCCAGTGCACCAGCCCCAAGCATCCAGTATCGTGCATCGAACCTGGACTGGCGACTCGTTTCATATATGATATTATAGGTATTTCAATGCCATTCTCCCAAATCATCCCACCCTCTCCCTCTCCCACAGAGTCCAAAAGACTGTTCTATACATCAGTGTCTCTTTTGCTGTCTCGTACACAGGGTTATTGTTACCATCTTTCTAAATTCCATATATATGTGTTAGTATACTGTATTGGTGTTTTTCTTTCTGGCTTACTTCACTCTGTATAATAGGCTCCAGTTTCATCCACCTCATTAGAACTGATTCAAATGTATTCTTTTTAATGGCTGAGTAATACTCCATTGTGTATATGTACCACAGCTTTCTTATCCATTCATCTGCTGATGGACATCTAGGTTGCTTCCATGTCCTAGCTATTATATAAACAGTGCTGCGATGAACATTGGGGTACACGTGTCTCTTTCAATTCTGGTTTCCTCAGTGTGTATGCCCAGCAGTGGGATTGCTGGATCATAAGGCAGTTCTATTTGGTGTAGGCCTTTCTTACTAAACCAGTTGTATATGTGGAAATATATATAATCCTAATTCAAACAGTACAGAAGGAGAATTCAGCAAATACAGTCTTCCCTACTCAGTTCACCCCATCTCTGAACATCTCTCTACTAAATGTCCTTGTTCAGTGGCACTGACTTAGTACAATCTCTTATCTCTCATCTGAATTATTTTAGTAAGCATCTGCTTCACCTTCCTTTCTATTCTTTAAGCCCTCCACCTTGTTGCCAGAGTGCTGTTTCTAAATATAAATCTATTTTTCTTTCTTCCACAGTCAGAGTTGTCTGTTTCCTAAGAATAATGGTATATAAAAGTGTCCATTATCCAAGCCTTGCCTGCCTACCCAATTTCCTCTTACATTACACAACACACACACACACCCCCCACCATGCTCCCCCCATACATAACTACTTGTGCTTCGCTTGTAATTCTCCAAGCGTTCCATGCTATTTTTTGTCACCATGCTTTCACACATTCTGGTCTCTGCCCAGCATACCCTTGTCTACATCACAGATACTTGTCGTATAAGATCGGTTTCAAGTATCACCTATTCTTTTAAGCCTCTTCTGAACCCCAGGTAAAAGTGGCCTACATATCCCCTTCATGCCTTATATACCTCTCTCTCTCTCTCTTATATATATATATATATATATATACACACACCTATATATGTGCACACACCCACACGTCCATATAATTAGTGACCTGGCTGTCTGTAAGCTTTTTGTGTATGTTTTTATTGGTCTGAGTATTTCCACCATTTAGTACAGTTCTTATTTCTAGTAGGTAGTAAATAAATATTTGTTGAAGAATTAGTTTCCAGTTTTGATGGGACGAAGTATGCTTTTTGTTATATACTGAACCAGAGATGAGTATATATATCATCTCTACCCACCACCACCATGAAAAAAAATGCTCCAGTTGCATGGGATCAGTAGAATCATCAACCTTTATTAAAAACACTGTGGAGTTTTTTCTTTTGCCTTGTTTTGTTTTAGGGTGAAATGGCTATAAAACTTAAGAGCTGAGTAATAAAAAGGTATAATAAAGGTAAGAACATCTTACATGTCTGTAGCATTTAAATCATATGTTGCTATATTCATTTGCCATTAGATTATGAAAACCATGGGCTTTCAGGTGGGACAGACTGAGTTAATCTGTCTCTAGGCAAGTTATTTAAACCTCAGTTTTTTGATGTGTAAGGTAGGAGTAATAATACTACATGCATATTCGCCCTGAGAATTAGAGATAACCCAGCCTAAGAGAAGCACCTGGCGCACTGACATGTCACATCACTCGGTCAGTGCTGACAGTTGAGGTATTTGTTTGTTTGGTTTTTATCCTTCATATCATGTATTTTTCTCCTGGCCATAGTATTGATGAAATAAATATTTTATTAATAAAGATAGCATGTTTTAAAAGAAATAGTAGTTCCATCATTGGAGTTCATTATGCTTATTTTGCCTTTATGAAAATATTCAGAATGAACTATCTGAATGAATTTTAACACAATATAGTAAGATTTTTTAGTGATAATATAAGTAATTTCTATGAAGAGATGTATGGTACGAAAACTGCAATTCTAATTGAAAAAGTATATTTAATTGCATACAGACATAGCATTTTAGGAGCAGTATGCAAAACTGCATGTTTTAAAACTAATAAAAACTTCAGAATAACCAGAATTTTTATGTTTAGAGAACATGAATTACTGATAAAAATTCAACTAATTTGTTGAATCATTGTATAGAAAAGATTTAAACAGCCATAATATATAATAAGATAATTAACAGCACCAATAACATAGTCTTTATTAGAAATTTTAAGTAGATACTTTTATAAAATCAAAATTATTTTGTGAATAAATAATAATAATGGCTAGAAATATCAGAGAAGAATGAAAGAATCAGAAAAATGACTCAGATGCAAAGTCTGTCCAGTTCACTCAGGTTCCTGGTTAATATGATATTTGTCTTAGTAACATACTACAAACTGTAACATATGATCCCTCCACTCCTCAAATCTAAAAGATCTGATCTAAAAAGATCACTTTTCACCAAGTGATCAAACTCTCAGTAAACTGGCTCCAAAGTTGACCTGCAGCAGATTTGGGTTTGGACTGATTTGAATATACACTTGATCCTTTTTAATTAAAGATATAACAACCACATGGACAAATAACTTTTATCTTTTTTTGACCGTGACCTATAGTAAGAAGTGCATCTTAATATCATCCCAGTATGTACATATGTATGTGTACTTGCTTGTGTGTGTGTGAATATATAGGTGTGTGTGCGTATCTGAAATGATTTTCCCAACACAGCGAATACCCTTACCATATTCTATTACTTGCTATTCTGTTCTGTTTCTTTTTTCTTTTAATACTGTTTGCAACCCACAGTGTGAAAACACTCATCTGGACAGGTATGTAACACGTTTTTTTCTCCTTAAGTCAGCCTTCTTGAGAAATCAGTTTAGGGGTTAAAAAGAGAGGAAAGATGAAGAAGTAAAAATGAGGAAAGCATGTTAGAGAAATAGGGAGTCATCTGGTATGACTGTAATAAAAAATTGTAAGCTTCCCAGTTGTATGTATCTACCATCTTCAGGAGCAATGCTAATCTAATCTCTCTATCATTTTGAATTAATAGTGTAGTGGTGAAGCAGTTGTTATACTTTTCTGTATTTTTGTTCTGCCCCTTTTCAGTCAGTTTTTTCAATTTTTTTCAGCATTGCCCCTTGAACAATCTTGAACAGATTCACTGTGGTTTCTTCCATTGGTTGGAATTAGTACCATTTACAGATGTGAGTAATTTCAGTCTGTAACTTTTCCTCCAAATTATTTAGGATACATATGTATGACTGTGAATCAGAGAACCCCATTATTTACCTTCTTTATCAAGCCTTTGTCTTCCCAAAAAGGCAGCCCTCTAATTCCAGGGTGATTCCTTTCTTAAAATCTTGTTTTAAACTTTATTGAGTTTTTCAAAGGCCTCATATCCATGTTTTAACATTTTTATCACTAAATTGCAGATATTATTCCTGACAAACTCCCAACAAATAGCAGGATTTTCCATTATAGAAACTATGTTACTTTTCCCAAAAAAAAATTTGTTTCCTTATGGGTCTTCACAACAGAAAGGACTATGTTAGAAAAATCTGTAAAGGTAATGTTATTATATAATGTTTTAATCTATTCCATGCCATTCAACCAAGCATAAGAAATAAGCTATTTTAGTAAATGACTTTGTCAAGTGTTAGATAGTATTGATATGAAGTTGTCTGCCAGCAAGTACGTATTGAATGCCAACTGTGTGCCAGGCATTGCTCTAAGCCCTGGGAATAACCAGTGGAGAAGACAGACAAAAATTCCTGCCCTTGCCCTTTGGAGCTTTCGTTCTACTGAGGGGAGAAATGAGAATTTTTTGCAAGTAAAAGATAATCTCAAGTTATATAATGGAAGTTAGAATTCAAGTTGTATAATGGAAAGTAAAGCAGGGAAGAGCATAGTGATTATGACTGCCTATAGTTACAAATGGGCACACAGAAGACATAAAATGAGCGCCATGGTTCTCATATATCTTCTGAAAGTGGCCAGAGCAGCAGGGAAACCATCACAGAGCCTCTAAGTCCCACGTCAACATAGGTACCCAGGTAGAAGCAATCAGATATGTTTAGCGTGGGAGAATGGCTGTGAAGCAGATTTCTTTGTGGTAAATTGGTCACATTTCTTCTCTGCTTGTGTGTGTGCCTATGCATGCATACTTCTAGCCACATCCTTTATTTGGGGGAAAGTAAGGAAAAGGAATTCTTATCTGTCCACATTCTGGGCTGGTCTGACATTATATTGCTTTCTTTTTGTTATTAAGAGGTAATAGTAAATACTGGCAAAACACCCTGTACCAGAGCCAGACTCACTGGGTTAAAACCTCATTTTTGGTAAGTTACTAGCTGTATAAAGTTGGATCAGTTGTTTAACCCTCTGTGTCTCAGTGTCCTCATTTGTAAAATACGAAGTTCCAAGTAATTGAAATTTGATCCAAGTGGATTACTTTTAGTTTTTAGGACAAATTATATTTTGTAACATTTAATATGGTGAAGGGAGGGGACAAAAACAAAAGCAAGGGAGAAGAAAAAGTAACTTTTAAAGCAAAGACAGTCTGAAAAGACTACGTACTATCATACTATGTTTCCAAATGTATGACACTCTGGAAAAGGGGAAATTTATGAAGACAGTAAAAAGCTCAGTGGTTGCCAGGGATTAGAAGGGATGAACAGACAGAACTGCACGGGTTATTAGGGCAGTGAAACTATTCTTTATGATGTAAACAGTGGATACATGGGATTACAGTCAGACCTCCACATCCACAGATTCCACATTCATAGATTGAATTCAACCAACTGTGAACCAAAAATACTTGGGAAAATAAAATCCAGAAAGTTCTGAAGAGCAGAACTTGAATTTGCTGACACTAGCAAGTATTTCCATAATACAATTGCATATATAATTACATAATATAATCATATTAGATATTATAAGTAATCTAGATATATCTTAAAGTGTATATATTTTAAAGGATATGTGTAGGTTATATGCAAAGACTATGCCATCATATTTTCTGTAAGGAACTTGAGGATCCTTGGACATGAGCATCCATGGGGGATCCTGGAGACAGTCCCCTGTGGATTCCAAGGGACAAACGTACATTTGTCAAAACCTGTAGAATATACATCACCAAGATGAACCCTTGGTGATCTAAGCTGTGGACTTAGAGCGATAATGATGTGTCAGTGTAGGTTCATTAATTGTAACAAATGGTGGTGGCCGTGGGGTTGGGGGCAGGCAGAGTATCTGGGACTCTCTGTACTTTTGCTTAATTTTGCCGAACCTCAAAGTGCTTTAACAAAAATCTTTAAAAAGTGAAAAGGAAGAAAGAAAAGAAAACAAACATGAAAGAGAATGAAATCTGAGAACCACAGAGAAAAGATAGGAGAAGGGGAAAGGAAGGAGTGGGGAAGACGTCAGTGACTCACTTCCTGTGAGGGTGTCGTGGCCACCTTTTGTCACTTGTGCGATTTGTCAGTCCTTAAAGCTGTTTGTGTTGATAGCAGAAAAATGCCCCCTGGAAAGTAATATTGTCTAGAGAAAAATTAACAGAACTTACTTTTTGGTAATGTTAAAGAATTTGGGAGAGACGGAGTTTTCTGTGTGTCTGTGTGCATTTCCTGCTGGTGTGTCACCCCTTGTGAAGCTCGTGTTACATATTTTATGGATGCACAATATGTCGTGTAACTGGACATGAGGGATAATTGTTGATGGGTGACAGTTTCATAAAGACTTAAAAAGTTATTGGAACAACAAGCAGTGTTCATGGGTGTTACGTGACAGAGTCAAGACAATACCAGAAATTGCCTTTAACATGTATAAATTATTGTCATTATCTTATTTCTTGAGGTTCCAATGCAGAATTATATAGAAATTAACATTTTATTTTAATACTAATAAACATATTTACCCTATGAAGGGCTGATTCACTACATGAACAAAACATTAACTTTAATTGTAGTCCATCTCCTTGTCTAAATTTGCCAAGGGCTTAAACCAAGATGTCTTTGTTATAGTTCATTCTGGAAAAAAATTCAATCACATGGATCCAGGACAATATACTAGAATTTATTCTTTAATCCATCTTTTTAAAGGCTCACAATACCAGATCATATGAGTATGTGTATGAGTGTGTGTGTGTGTGTCTGTGCGCGTGCACATGCCAAATGCCAGCCACCAATGAAGTAAGGAAAAAAAATGACTTATTTATAAATTATATCCTGTTTACATATCAAACAGATATTGTAACTGTTTAAACTCTTTCCCTTACTAGTGTGCCTTTATAAATTCATAAATGGCTACAATTTTTTCTTTCAAGAGCTATTACAAATCACACTGTAAATCCCTCCTCCCCTGTCAGCATTGTTGTACAAGTGAACCACATTAAAATGAGTTTCTCAAGGATAGCTTTGAGGGGGACAGAAATTTAAAGCACTTGAACTTGAAAATTCCATTCTCTGATGCTAATCACCGGCCCTTCCAGCTCTCCCGGTCCTTCCCACCCTCCCAGTCTTTTCATTTCCACCACATCTGTGCTTTATTTGTACCCATAAACTCTGCATTTCCAATCTGTCAAGCCCCTTGGCTCCACGTGGCCTCCTAACACAGCCTGGGACCTTATCAGTCATCTGAACACTACCTTCACTGAGCACTCTGCAAGGCTTTGTTGCCAGATTCATCCATCACGCTTTCCTTGACATTCCCACCTTTAGCCTAATATCTTATAATAAGGTAGTTACTCCATCAATATATAATGAAAGGGAGGAGAGGAGAGAAAATTCTTCGATACAGTGTTAATGTACTGAAAATTTCTTGTGGCAATGTGTTACTTTTTGCTACTTACAAGTGGAACAAATTCCTGTTGTTGTACATCAACAGGTTCGCATACCTGTGGCCCGGTATTTTTTATTTTTCTATATCTATCCTGTTTCCCTTTATCTTTATTGAAGGCCACTTCCACTCCCGCAAACCATCCATTCCATTATATAGCTTTCCTTATTACAGTTAGATCATCTAAATTTATTTTCCTTGAGTCTTTTTCACCCAGGGATTTTTTTAGTATCTTCACTTACTCTTCTGTGATCTCTCTTCAAAAAAATGAGCTCTGTGTGTGTCCATGTGTGTGTGTGTGAACGTGCGTGCGTGCACTCAGGCACAGTTTATGTGTGATAATGGAAATAACTTTCAAACTTAACCCCTCTCTCTCTTCCTCATTCCTTCTGCTCTCTCTCAACCTTTCTTCAGCTATGCCCTTCCTCAGTGATCACCAGTGACTTCCTGATTGTCAGTATTTTCTTCTCAGTCCCTTACTCTATCAGTAGCATGACATTATAGATATTATAGACATTACTGAAATTCTGTCCTCACTTTGCTTTACAGCACCATTTTCCTTCATATAGCTCTTTAGTCTTCTTAACTGATATCTTCTTCCAGACTTGAAATGTAGGTGTCCCTTTCATGTTCTTACACCTCAGTTGCTGCTAAGTCACTTCAGTCGTGTCTGACTCTGTGCGACCCCAGAGACGGCAGCCCACCAGGCTCCCCCATCCCTGGGATTCTCCAGGCAAGAACACTAGAGTGGGTTGCCATTTCCTTTTCCAGTGCATGAAAATGAAAAGTGAAAGTGAAGTTGCTCAGTCGTGTCCGACTCTTAGTGACCCCATGGACTGCAGCCCACCAGGCTCCTCCGTCCATGGGATTTTCCAGGCAAGAGTACTGGAGTGGGGTGCCATTGCCTTCTCCGTAGTGATTCTCAAATTTTAGTGAGCATAAAAATCACTAAAAGATTTTTGTTGAAAATGTAGGTTTCTAGATCCTACCCTCAAAGATTATTATTGCTGCTGCTAAATCGCTTCAGTCGTGTCTGACTCTTTGTGACCCCATAGACAGCAGTCCACCAGGCCCTACCATCCCTGGGATTCTCCAGGCAAGAACACTGGAGTGGGTTGCCATTTCCTCCTCCAGTGCATGAAAGTGAAAAGTGAAAGTGAAGTCACTCAGTCGTGTCCGACTCTTAGCGACCCCATGGACTGCAGCCTACCAGGCTCCTCCATCCATGGGATTTTCCAGGCAAGAGTACTGGAGTGGGTTGCCGTTGCCTTCTCTGAAAGATTGTGATTAGGTAGGTCTAGAATGAGGCCCAGGGGTCTGCATTTTTAACAATCTGCATTCTTATGACTCTAATAAAAGTGATTCAGGGCCACACTTTAAAAAAAATAATAATAATCCTCTGCAGCCCTATCTACTCCTGTGACCTCAGTCATCGCTTCCATGCTGATTATTTCCAAATATTTTAACATCCTACTCTCATGAATTTCTCCTTATTCTGTGGACCATACTTCTGGACCATATTCAGGACCAGAGCAGGGCTAATAATCATACTTACTTTTGGTTATTAAAATAATGTTCAGAGAAACACTTGTAAGCAGCTGTTGCCCTCAGCCCACAAGTGTCATTCTACCACGATGGTCCTGTCTATCCTGGTGCAGATCTTCTGGACCTCCCCACTTTTCAGCAACAAAAAAGTAACACCTGGAACCACAGAGTTTCTCCAGGATCCTGCCCCAGTGCAAAGGCCAGCATCCTAATTGGTTGAATTGTATCCATTAAATATTAATATTACCCCTGTTGTAGGTGATGATGTCATTAACTATATGGGGTACAGGAGAAGAAGCTAGTTTTAGTGGGGAGAATAGTAAATTCAGCACATAAGATAGTTTATGTGCAATACTCTTAAACCTACTAAAATGGTTGGATGGAGTGACCTGTAATAAGTTCAAAAATCACAAAGCTGTGCTTTCCAAATTTGACTAATCATCAGAATCTAAGGCCCAACCCTGAGAAATTTTGACTCATTAGAATTGGGGCAGGACCCAGAAATCAGTTTTTTAACATTTCCCACAGTGGTTCTGATGATTAGGTAGATATGAGAACCACTGCTTTGGACTGAGGACACAGAGAAGTAGAACCAAAGTATTGCCCCCTGTTGGACCTCAAATAGGCATCTCCATTCCATGGCATAGTCAGAAAGATCAGACAACAGGATATGTGGGTTTTTCAGCACAACTAATTACCGCAACCAGAAAGTATCACATGTATGTATTTTATACACAGAAAGCAAGTCAATGCTGCATTCCATTCAACAGAATGCATTTTGTCCCTGGTAAGAAAGAGTTCCATTTCTAGGAGTTTCTTTGAAAATAAATTCCACAAGGAAATCAATCCCTGTTTGGGAAAAACGTAACAAAGTGTAGTCACCTTCTTATGTCTTTTAAATTTAAGAGAACATATATAATTATATTATAATCAGGTGTTGCTTTTCTCTGAATCATATGTACAGTTTATTGAAACAAAAGAGAAATAACAATTCTATAAAATGTTGTATCATGAGTTTAGTCCTGAGTCATTCGTTATGTACGTGATTCCTGAGTCACTAATTACTAAGGCTTTCCTATAAGGAAAAGAGTACTAACAATAGGCAAAGTCAGTGATTGTGAAACTTTTTGAATACAAATGATTATAGTTACCAAAAGATTGTTCTAAAACTGTATTGGAGAAATTAAATTCTGTTGTTACATTAATATCAAAAATAGATATTAACATCAGTTTTCATTGAAAAACATGTACTTTAATTTCCTGAGGAATTAAATCTGGGGGATTTAAAAGCCTATAAAGAAACATTCTTAAAATTTACAGCATTATAGAAGTTTTACTATCTAGAGAGAAAGAAGTTTGTTGGTTGCCCAGTAGAGATACATTTTGGAAGTAAGGTTTTTGGTCCTCAATTTTGTTTATAATACTAAAACCTAATATATGTAATTGCTGTAATGAGAAAAAAACAAAGTAAAATAATTAAGGTTAATGACTGCTGTTACATTTTTTTCTGTAAATGCCCTTAGTTCTCCGATGTCCCGCCCACCCCTGCTCCCTACCCCCAACTATTCTGCACTTGGAAACACAAAACAACTTGTCAGTTCAGTTTATTCAGTTAGGGTCAGTTCTGTGAAAACAAAGTCAAGGCAATTGTTTGATTTAATTGACTAGTGAAACTGGTTATACAGGTAAGTAGAAGTTAGTTTTATTTTTGTCCAGCTGCATATTTGAATGTTCATAAAATAACTTAGCAGAATAATAAGATTCCAGTGACATTGTAATAGATTTTAAAGAATGATTACCAAAGCAAGGGAAAAGGGCTCTAAAACACAAACTATAGAAAATATTCATGGTATTTGTTTTTCTTTATGGCTCTCCCTTCACTATAATGAATTGTGTCCAAAAAAAAAAAAAAAGAAGTCTTCTTTTCTTTCACTATTCATATCCTGTTCTTTGAGGAATTTTTTTCCTAGGTAATAGTTAATATAACCTTAACAAAAATGTCCAGTATAATTTAGGTGAATCATTTACATAACTTTTATAAAGTGGTCCTCAAACTGTATGCTGATAGCCTTTAAGAGTTAGTCAGCCACCTCTTGGCTTCACTTTCTTCCTCACCCGCCTGAACCTCATGGTTGATCATTTTCACAATGTTTCTGCCCTTGATTCTTTGTGCCTTCTTCTGTACACACCCTGCTCTTCTCTACACCTTCAACTTGGAGGTTGCTAGTCACTCTTTTTTTTTTTCCCCCTGTGTGAGAGGAGAACCAAAAAAAGTGCAGTGCTAAAATAAATGATATGTTTCAATCTTAATTCGAAAAAAAAATGGGTAGATCTTGTAAATGTAGTTTATTTGAGAGGGAAATATAAATCATTTCTTGTCCTAGAAAAGCAGCAGATCTTCAGCCTCAGTTAAACTTGTTAGGATTTATAAAGGAAAGAGGAAAAAAATTTTTTCATATAAAAAGCTAGAATTTTATTGTCAAAGAACATTTAAGGTCATAAAGTAGGAATTTTATAATTTTTTTTGTTCTGCATAATAAAATGCTCCTTTCCTGACCCCTCATCCTTATAATAATAGATATCCACCACTTTTTTTCTAATTGTTCAGTTTTCACATATCCAGCTTTCTAGTTCCTTTTTCAAGAACTTATTATGTACCGAAGTAGTGGCCTCCTCATACTGACAGTGCTGTGTAGTCCAGTTCTAGCATACATTTTATATTTGCTTAGGAGAAGAAGAGTAAACACAAAGAAATTAAAAAAAACTAAGGTTGGTTGATTACGTAAATGATAAAATCCTTTAGAAAGATCTAAAGGAAAGGTCTTATATATCAAGAACATTACATAGTTGTACCCCTTTAATATTGGTGCTTCTGTTATGGAAAAAAATTTTTAAAGAAAGTATCAAGGAAAAATTTTATCTACAGTACAAAATCATTTGTTTTAGCATTATTTATACTAGTCAAAAATTGATGACAGCCTAAATGTTTGCTAGTATAAGCGATGTAATTAAATTGTGACTCATTGGCTTACTAGACAGTTTTATAACCATTAAAAATATAAATTAAGGTCTTCCAACAGCCTGGAAGAATGATCATGATATAAGATAAAGTGAAAAAGGATGATACAAAGTTGTACACAGTACACTAACATTGAACAATCTGAAAAGGAACTAAAATATTTTATTTACAAAATAAAATACTTAGGAATAAATTTGATCAAAGGGGAGAAAGACATGTACAACTGGAAACTACAAAACATTCCTGAAAGAAGTTAAAGAAGACATCCCTGGCTAATAGATGATTTAAGACTGTTTTTTGTGTGTTTGGTTGGTTGGCTTGGTTGTTTTTTCTTCTCATTTTTTTAAATTGAAGTATTGTTGAATTATAACATTGTATAAGTTTGAGATATAGAACATAGTGATTCACAGTTTTTAAAGATTATACTCCATCTATAGCTGTTGTACAATATTGACTATATTCCCTGTGCTGTACAATATATCCTTGTAGCTTTTTTTTTTTTTTTTTCTTTTTAGCCATGCTGCATGGCTTGTGAGATCTTAGTAACCTGACCAGGGATTGAACCCAGGCCCTTGGTAATAAGAGTGCAGAGGCATAACCACTGGACTGCGAGGGAATTGCCACTTATTTCTTTTATACATACTAGTTTGTTCCTCCCCAACCCCTATCCTCCCCTACCCTCTCTTGCCTCTCCCCACAGATAAACCACTTGTTTGTTTTCTATGTCTGTGAGTTTGTTTCTTTTTTTGTTATATTTACTAGTTTGTTGTATTCTTTAGATTCCACAGATAAGTGATAACATTACAGTATTTGTCTTTCTGTCTGACTTACTTCACTAAGCATAATATCCTCCAAGTCCATCAATGTTGTTGCAAATGGCAGTATTTTGTTTTTCATGACTGAGTAATATTCTCTGTGTGTGTGTGTGTGTGTGTGTGTGTGGTTATTGTTTAGTCTCTAAGTCCTATTCGATGCCTTTGGTACCCCATGGACTGCAGCCTGCCAGGCGCCTCTGTCCATGAGATTTCCCAGGCAAGACTACTGGAATGGGTTGCCATTTCCTACTCCAGGGGATCTTCCCAACCCCAGAGATTGAGCCCATGTCTTCTGCATTGGCAGGTGGCTCTTTACCACTGAGCCACCTGCGAAGCCACCACATCTTCTTGATCAATCTGTTGATGGACTTGCTTCTATATCTTGGCTATTTTAAGTAACTTCTGCTATGAGTATTGGGGTGCATGTATCTCCATCTTTTCCAAAGGACAGGAGAACCAAAAAAAATTGCAGTGCTAAAATAAATGATATGTTTAGGGGAGTGGGATTGCTTGATCATCTGATACTCCATTTTTAGTTTTTCGAAGAACCACCATACTGTTTTCCATAGTGTCTGCACCAATTTATATTCCCACCAACAGTGTTCAGGTGTTCTCTTTTCTCCACATCTTGCCAACATTTGTTATTTGTGGTCTTTTTGATGATAGCCATTCTGATAGGTGTAAGGTGATAACTTACTGTGATTTTGATTTACATTTCTCCAGTGATTGGTGATGTTGAGCATCTTTTCATCTACCTGTTAGCTCTCTGTATGTAGAAGACTTAATATTGTTAAGATAACAGTACTACTCAAAATGACTGACAGATACAGAGCAGTCCCTATCAAAATCCCAGAGGTATGTTTTGCAGAAACAGAAAAGCCCATTTAAAAATTCATGTGGAATTTCAAGTGACCTCGAATAGCCAAAACAGTCTTGAAAATGGAAAACAAAGGTAGAAAGACTCATACTTTAGATTTTAAAACTTATTGTGAAGTTACAGTAATCAAAAGAGTGTTATGCTGGCATAAGGACAGACATATAAGACTGATGGAGTAGAGTTGAGAGCCCAGAAGTGAATCTCACATATATGATTTTTTAGTAAGGATGCCAGGACCACTCAATGGAGAAAATACAGTCCTTTCAACAAACAGTACTGGTAAAATTGGATATCTACATGTAAAAGATTGAAATGGACCCATGTCTTACACTGCATATAAAAATTAACTCAAAATGAATCAAATATGTTAAATTTCAAAAATAAAGGTATAAAACTCATAGAAGAAAATGTAGGAGAAAATCTATGACCTTGGAATTGGCAGTGGTTTCTTTAAAATGACACCAAAAGAATGTGCAACAACAACAAAAATAGGTATGGTTGTACGTCATCAAAATTAAAACCTTTTGTGATCAAAGGTCAGTATCAAGATGGTGAAAAGACAGCCTACAGAATAGGAGAAAATATTTGCAATTCACATAGCTAATTAAGGATTTAATATCCAGAATATATTAAGAACTCATATGACTCAACAGCAAAAAAAAAAAAAAACCTAACTAAAATATGGGCAAAAGATGTGAATAGACATTTCTCCAAAGAGGATATACAAATGGCCAATACGTACATAAAATAACTGTATTGGAGAGGATGTGGAGAAATTGGAACCAAGTGCATTGCTGGTAGGAATGTAAAATGATGCAGTCACTTTGAAAAACAGTTCAAAAAGAAGTTAAATATAGAATTACCATATGACCTAGCAATTCCACCCCACTCCTAGGTAGATAACCAAAGGAATTGAAAACAGGGGCTCAAACAGATACTTGTACACCACAACATGAGTCACAATAGCCAAAAAGTGGAAACAATGCAAGTATCCACTGGCAGATGAATGAAGAAACAAAATATGCTATAAACATACAACGGAATATTATTTAGCCATAAAAAGGAATATGGTGCAACATAGATAAACCTTGAATACATTAGAATTAAATGAATTAAACAGATGCAACATGACAAATATCATATGATTCCACTTATATGAGGTATCTAGAATGGGCAAATTCATATAGAAAGAAAAGGGTTTCTGGGAACTAGGGAGTTAAGGGGAGTGTTTTTACTTAAT
Organism: Bubalus kerabau; assembly: GCF_029407905.1. Classification (NCBI taxonomy): domain Eukaryota; kingdom Metazoa; phylum Chordata; class Mammalia; order Artiodactyla; family Bovidae; genus Bubalus; species Bubalus kerabau. The sequence goes on from NC_073635.1 coordinate 48,249,100, forward strand.
CTGTACAGAGTTTCTGTTTGGGTTGATGAAAATATTCTAGAAATAGATACTAGTGATGCTTACCTGTTGTGAATGTACTTAATGCCATTGAATTGTACACTGTAAAATGCACAAAATCATAAATTTTATGTTTACATTTTAAACATGATTATTTAAAATATATACAGTTATTTCAGTTCAGTTCAGTCGCTCAGTCATCTCCGACTCTTTGCGACCCCATGAACCGCAGCACACCAGGCCTCCCTGTCCATAACCAACTCCCGGAGTCCACCCAAACCCATGTCCATTGAGTCAGTGATGCCATCCAGCCATCTCATCCTGTGTCGTCCCCTTCTCTTCCTGCCTTCAATCTTTCCCAGCATCTCGGTCTTTTCAAATGAGTCAGCTCTTCGCATCAGGAGGCCAAATTATTGGAGTTTCAGCTTCAACATCAGTCCTTCCAATGAACACCCAGGACTGATCTCCTTTAGGATGGACTGGTTGGATCTCCTTGCAGTCCAAGGGACTCTCGAGTCTTCTCCAACACCATAGTTCAAAAACATCAATTCTTCTGTGCTCAGCTTTCTTTATACTCCAATGCTCACGTCCATACATGACCACTGGAAAAACCATAGCCTTGACTAGACAGACCTTTGTTGGCAAAGTAATGTTTCTGCTTTTGAATATGCTATCTAGGTGGTCATAACTTTCCTTCCAAAGAGTAAGCATCTTTTAATTTCATGGCTGCAGTCACCATCTGCAGTTATTTTGGAGCCCGGAAAAATAAAGTCAGCCACTGTTTCTACTGTTTACCCACCTATTTGCCATGAAGTGATGGGACCAAATGCCATGATCTTAGTTTTCTAAATGTTGAGCTTTAAGCCAACTTTTTCACTCTTCTCTTTCACCTTCATCAAGAGGCTCTTTAGTTCTTCACTTTCTGCCATAATATAGTTATTTAGGTGCATAAATTATACATAGTGATTTAGGTATGTAAGTAAAGATGACAAGGAATATGAAAAATCACAGAATTATAAGTGATTATGTTGTTTTGGGGCTTTTGGGTGGCTCAGATGGTAAAGAACCTGCCTGAAATGCAGGAGACCCAGGTTCGATCCCTAGGTTGGGAAGATTCCCTGTAGAAGAGAATGACAACCCTACTCCTGTATTCTTTCCTGGAGAATTCCATTGACAGAGGAACCTAGCAGGCTAAAGTCAATGGAGTTGCAAAGAGTTGGACACGACTGAGCAACTGACACTTTCACTGTGTTATTTTGAGTAGAAATAAAGTTCAAATAAATGATTTTCATTTTAGCTAATGGATATTCATTAAAAGATAAATTTTAAATTGCATGTTGTCTCAGACCAACAAACAGTAAGAAAATTTAGGTGACTCATTCCCCAAATTGGTAAGACTTAGTATTTTATTTTGGAGAAGGCAATGGCACCCCACTCCAGTACTCTTGCCTGGAAAATCCCATGGACAGAGGAGCCTGGTAGGCTGCAGACCATGGGGTTGCAAAGAGTCAGACACGACTGAGCGACTTCACTTTACTTTTCCCTTTCATGCATTGGAGAAGGAAATGGCAACCCACTCCAGTGTTCTTGCCTGGAGAATCCCAGGGACGGGGGAGCCTGGTGGGCCGCCGTCTATGGGGTCGCACAGAGTCGGACACTACTGAAGCGACTTAGCAGCAGCAGCAATATTTTATTTAAAATTTTTCTTTCCTATTTACATGGTCTTTATTTTTATGTTAAAGAATAGTTATGTTGGTTAGTAATTTTTAAAACCTTCAGATTTACACAGGAAGAGCTTTTCAGAGTAATTCATGTAAAGGAGAGCTGGTGTCTGTGCTAGAGCGTTTTAAACAGTTTCAGTTTCTTATGAAATTGTCTAGATTTTAATGAAACCTTTTTTTTTTTCTTTAGCTTGACAGAGCCAATTCTCTGTTAAACCAGACTCAACAACCTTACAGATATCTCATTGAATCAGTGCGTCAGAGAGATTCTAAGATTGATTCCCTGAAGAAGTGTATTACCGAACTAGAAAAAGATGTCAGGTAACCATCTACAAATCTTGTATTTGAGTAATAAAATATTATTATTATTTATTTGGATAATAAAGGCATTGTGAGCATAATACTGCTGTAGTTGAGGTTGGAAATTGGGAAGAAAAAATGTACATAACCGAAGGTGGTCTTAAATGTGATGTGTTCGATTTCTCTTAGAAAAGCTAAGTCCATTAAGGTATTCACATTCCACCCGGTAAATCAGAAGTCTTAGCCTGGAAGTAGCAATGCTGCACTGATTAACAAAGCACTCCGCGCACCCCAGGGCACACAGCAGCTAACCTATGCTGTCCTTGTTCCCTAGAATTCTTTAGTGGGACAGGCCACTTGTGGAGTCAGAACGACTTTTTAAACAGATAAAATGTACACATTTACTTAGATTCCTGTTGACTTTGCCAAGGAATTTAGGCTTTTCTGCCTCTGACCTTTTACATGAAGTAAACCATAAATTACCTCAATGTAAATAAATTCCTTTCACGTCCTTAGTTGAAATTGTTTTCTTACATGACACCTTATCAAAAGACTTGCTCCACTGAATAATTATTCAGATTCTTTACCTGTTCATCTCATGAGATCATTTTAATCTTTTTAAATTACAGTAGAATAATGATGCTATGTAAAGAAAGATGTTTGAACTCATGGATGCTTGGTTAGTTGGCTTAATTATCATTAGATTTTAAAATTATTTAGAATAAGTAATTAGATAAATTATTAACCAATTTATAAAAGTATAAGCAAAGAATTAGATGAGAAAGAAAATTCTTAAATTAAGTAATTAGAAAAGGTAGTTTATTTAAAAATATAGTTATTGGAGAAGATAGCCATTAAATGTAGGTTTCCCGAGATATATAACCAAAAATATAAAACTACTGATAATTAACTGCATATAAGAGCCACATGCTAACTGTTTGCGCCACTGGAGCTCTCTGATAACTAACTCGAAAGTGTGAATGTTGTTTTTGATGAATCAGAATAATCTTTTCCTCTCTTGTCTACCCCACCAAAAAATTAGCCCAGAATTTTATTCTTGATCATAATTTTTTCAGTAATATAATAAAGTAATTTTAAATCACGTTGATGTTTTAAATGTCAACATAGATAACAATTTATTTCTAAATTAATTTTAAAGTTAAATATTCAAAATATTCATAACCAGCATTATGAAATTAATTCAGTGAATTAACTAAACCATTCTATAAATAGCTATTGGGAGCAATAGAAATTAGGTCTTATCATTCACTGGACACTTGGTTATCCTAGGGAAATTGAGGAAAGAGCCCCAGAGAATTTTTTCTTTACATATTATAGAAATTTGTTATATTTGAAATTTTGTATAGAGTTTTGTTTTACGTTTATAATCTTGGAGCAGGGATAAATAAAAAGCCCTGTGGGAAATTTGCCTCTTTCAGAATTACCTTCAAGTAAATTTGTTTGAATATTTATTTTACTAAGAATTAGGATAGCTAAAAATGTTTTTTGTAGAGAAAAATATAGCCAGCTATAGGAGACAATTATAATGATGAACAAATTCACCCCTAGAGAAAATTAGCCATTTGTCATCTAAGAACATATTAGTTTTGTGATAGGGCCAAAATTTAATCTGTCTGCTTTCTATTTCCATAATCTTCACCTTTATATTATACTGCCTCCCTATGTTCTAATCTGAATTAGAGCTAATTTTTCATTAACTATATAATTAAGAGAAGCAAAAAAAAAAACAAAAAATAATGTAGAATAGTAGTTAAAAGGAGAGCTTTTCATGAGTTGATAATCGTTGAAACTGTGTGACAGATACATGGGGGCTTATTAAATTTTCTCTCTTGAAATATTTCATAATAAAGTTACTTTTCAAAAAAAAGATTTTAAAAGGGAGGACAAGGACAAATCCAGCTCCGTCCTTAGTTTTTAATTAGAGCAAATAAATTAAAGTCTCTGAACTTCATCCAGTACAACTTCCTGTCATGATAAAATATTACCTTTCTGCAGTATCCAGTATGGTAGCCACCAGCTACATGTGGCGATTGAGCATATGGTCAGTGTTACTGAGGAACTAAATTTTTAATTTTATTTGAATTAAATTAATGTTAATTTTCATTGCCAGTTTTGGCTAGCTAATGGCTGTAGTACTGGACACTGTAGCCAGTTTTCTCATCTGTGAAATGAGAGTGGCACCAACAGCACCTAATTCACATGGTTATTCTGCGCACTAAATGATATAACCTTTGTAACATATATAGCACTGTTCCTACACTTAAAAATGCTCAATAAATGTTTGATATTATTAGTATTGCCTTATTTTTAACATATTTTTATGTTGAAAATTATCTTTAAAATGAGAAATAACATTTCTCAAAATATGCTGAATCTTCACAAAAATTTGTTTAGTTGCTAAGTCATGTCCGACTGTTTTGCCACCCTATGGACCATAGCCCACCAGGCTCCTCTGTCTGTGAGATTTCCCAGGCAAGAATACTGGAGTGGATTGCCATTTCTTTCTCCATGACAAAAATTAGGACTCCCTTAATAACAGCAACAGTAAGTAATCATAAGAACTATGCCAATTACGGAATTAAACAAACAAAAAAAATTTTATGTGCTAAACATCTGAGCCCTTTAAAGCTGTCTGTGTTTCATAAATTTATTATATACTATTTTAGTAGACTCTGAACTAATATTTCACAGGATATGAAGTCTTGCTCTTCATTGAAGCAACTGTCTTCTAATGTGAAGAGCTAAGGTGCTTTCAGCATTTTAATTATGGCTTTCAAGATGCTGTAGATGTACCCTGATGTCATGGATGAAAAGATGCCATACAACACACAGCTCAGTCAACAAGTCAGACACAGCAGGTTAGGTCACATTCTGCCTACCATCACCCTGACTCTGAGCCAGTGGCATTTCTAATAGAGTAGAATTATACTGGGCTTCAAGTACATATCAGCCTGTTTTTTTCCTCATGGTAAATGCATCTTTAAAAAATATAGATATTAATGTGAACATCAAAGGGTAATTGTGAAAATTAAATGAAGTAGCATATAAAAAGCAAAAGCTCCGGCACACAGGGAAAACTCAGTAAATGTTACCTCCCTTCCTCTTGTACTTCATTAATTTGAAATTTAAACATTCGATGACCCATCCAAAGAGATGACTAAGTGATTCTGTTCCTTGAAAATTCCTGTTTGTTTTTGCTGGGTGTGGATTTTAATTGTAAAGAATATTTACATAAACTGATAAATTTGTAAATATTTCTCTAGCTTATACAATATAACCTTCTTTAAAGAACTAAATATAATTTTATGATTTTTCTACAAAATAAGGCCAGTATCACTATATCACACCCACAACTTGCCAGTTTAGCTATTGATACAATTTATTCAGTGCCTAGAAAGGTTAGAGTAAATATGCACTAAAATGAGATTGTGATAAACATGTTAATAGCTAACACTTGAGATATCACTATTCACTGTCATTAAAGAAATAATCTGTTCTAAAAGTAGTACTTTTAACAACCCTCCACCGATCCACAAGAGAGTCTGAGTTATATAGGTTTGATCTATAGGTCAGGACTGAAGGAAGCATGGAAAGAGAATAATTAGCATAAATTTTCTTTTTCTGTTGTCAGTTTTCCATTTTTTGTTAACTAGTCATTTAGGAGGAAAAGACTACTTAGGCTTATAAGACTAAGCCAGAGTATATTGATCCAGGAAGTTAAGAAACAGTATATCAGGAATATGTTTTCATACAGCAGGTGAAACAGAGCCATAAACATGAATTTCTGAGTAATAATTAACAGTGAATTGAACAATTATGGGTGTAATATACCATTCACCATAGATGTGCTTATAAGGAGATTTGTTTTGTAGTTGCTTTATGAGTCACGCATAGAAGCTTTGTATTTTTAAGGGTAAGTTTCCACTGTTATGAAATGTCCTATGGAGATTAAACTTCCATTGAGTAATTACTGTGTGTGGAAGAACACAGAATATAGTAATCATCATATTCACTTTTAGAGACCCACGTGTTGAAAGTGGTCTCCATTGTGATTTAAGAAAGACAAGGCTAAGACTGAGAATGTACACCCAAGGGGCTTCCCTGATGACTCAGTGGTAAAGAATCCACCTGCCAAGGCAGGAGACGCAGGTTCAATCCCTGGGTCAAGAAGATCCCCTGGAGAAGGAAATGGCAACCCACTCTAGCATTCTTGGCTGGAAAATCCCATGGACAAAGGAACCTGGCAGACCACAGTCTCAAAAGAGGCAGACAAGACTAAGCAACTACAAGTCTGTGGAGCCAACGTGTCACAGAGTTGCTTTGTAAGCTAGTTTATCCACTTGCCTTTTATTCCATATTATATGGTTATTTTTGTTACTTAAATATGAAATATTTACTTTATTCTAAAAAAATTAGGCACTACATATGAAGCATTTCTAATGAATTATTTGGTCCAAATCCTTTGATTACATCAACGTTCCATTCCTATTACACTGTACTGTACTTAATGGGCCTGTTGATATTTGAGAGCCTGTCTTTGTGTCTGCGTATGCACGCCCATATGTGTACTGCATGGAGTACATGTTTACATTCTGTGTGTGGGGGGGTACCTGTAATATACATATGTAAATGTATATGAGTATGTATATGAACACATATCTGTTCTTTGAAAATTCCTCTTCCTATTTATTGGACATATATTTTCATTTTGAAAAATATTTTGTCTCCTTAGCTAAAGATAGAATTTTAAAGTTACAGAAACGCCCGATCCTTTACCGTTTTGGGGAGGACTCAAGCAGAACATGGCACTCAGTTTCCTTTATATCTAGTTTTTTTCAACTCCTCAGCTCAGTAGGATCTCTGGCGCCTAAATACAAAAGTCAGTTTGTTTTCCTGCTGAGCTGCTTACCTTTATTGACATTTAATTACCATTTTCCTCTTATGTCTCTTATCTAAATCAGTAACACAGTATACCATTTATGTAGAGGTTTGTGTTCAGTGTTTCATATAATCATTCATTAGATAATTCACATGTCCCTTTGACATACATGAGCATCATTTCCACTTTAATAGATGTGAATACTGAGGTTCAGTGGGGTGGTGTTTGTGGTGCATTATACTACACAGTCACGGAGAAGGCGATGGCACCCCACTCCAGTACTCTTGCCTGGAAAACCTCATGGAGGGAGGAGCCTGGTAGGCTGCAGTCCATGGGGTCGCGAAGAGTCAGACACGACTGAGCGACTTCACTTTCACTTTTCATTTTCATGCATTGGAGAAGGAAACGGCAACCCACTCCAGTGTTCTTGCCTGGAGAATCCCAGGGACAGGGGAGCCTGTTGGGCTGCCGTCTATGGGGTCACACAGAGTCGGACACGACTGAAGCGACTTAGCAGCAGCAGCAGCATACTACACAGTTGAATCAGTGGCACAGTTGGAAATGGAAGTCAGAATTGCATCTAGTCTTTCTTCTCAGAGGACAGACTCTGATGCTTCCTTGGGGAAGTTCTGTTAACTAGGAAGAGAATATGAATTTCTCTATTCTCAAGTCCTTGGAATTAACAGTTCTCCCAGAACACCTACTGCTATTCCTTGAGTTTAAAAAAAAACTTGTCCCTAATATTTTAAAAATTGGTGGCATTCCATTTTCTTAAAGTATAACTTAAAACATCCTACCTCTTCAGCAAACAATTCTCATTAACTTTACCATCTCAGATTCTGTTTTGACATTCAAGGAACTGTGTTTCTTCAATTCATTGTTGCTTTTCTTAATCCTGGTTGCAGTACTGTCTGAATAGACTTACCCCAATGGCTTTCAAAGAATATTTAATGGTTCTAATTAATTCTTATATGTTGAATAATAAAACTCCAGACAGTGTAAGATAAGCCTCAGATATTTATCTTTTCAAATAATAATATGTCCGTACAATTAGGCTTGTCACCCTTTCCTATCAGAAAATAGGTCATTTCAAAGAAAAATCCACAATGCAGACTTAGAAATTAAAGACTGAGCTAAGAAAATGGAGGCAAAAATTGTTTTCCTGAGTTTAGTATAGACCAAATATCTAATTAATTTATCTCAGTTATATACCTGGTAATTTAGTATGTGGCTTCCCTGGTGGCTCAGAGGGTAAAGCATCTGCCTACAATGTGGGAAACCTGGGTTCAATCCCTGGGTCTGGAAGATCCCCTGGAGAAGGAAATGCCAACCCATTCCAGTACTGTTGCCTGGAAAATCCCGTGGACTGAGAAGCCTGTAGGCTACAGTCCATGGGGTCGCAAAGAGTTGGACATGCCTGAGAGACTTCACTTTCACTTTCTTTCACTTTCAAATTATAAAATATACTTTCAGTTTTAAGGATAAATGTTATAATTTGACTTTCAGTGTCTCAAATTTTAATATGGTGCCATATGTACTTTCTTTTTACCTTTTATACAAGTCCCACTTCATCTTTTTACATTTCAGGAGTAACCAGTCATCTTTAAAAAAACACTAATTGTATGCCCCCACTAGGCAGAAAAGTATTCTATGAAAATGTCTCAGTCACATTGTTAGATTGAAAAAATATTCTTATAAAATAGGTAGACCAATGATTGAATCAAACATTGTAGTCACTGATCTGATATCTTTATGAACTATAAATTTAATTTTTCTTTAATTCAAATCATCAAATTTGTCTTTAATCTTCTACAATTTCTTATTTGTTAAATTTGCACTAGTATGACAGTTTTTTTAAACTTGGTGTATTTTTTCCCCCTAGCAATTTAAATAAAGAAAAGTCAGCTTTGCAGCAAATGAAGGATCAAATGGCATTAGATTTGGAACAACTTCTAAATCATCGTGAGGTACTTTTTCCATTTTGTCTTACTTTTTAACACTTTAGGCTTTCTGAGAATCAAATTGGGTTGAGATTATTGGATCCCAGTCTCCCATATTCATTATGAGTTAATTCTTATTCCTGGAATTCCTAATTCTTGATGCTTCCTTATTGCCTTATTCATATCTCTGTCATTGAATTTCCATGTTATTTAATAATCATCTGTGTTACACCTTTCTCCCTATAGACAGTAAATTTCTTTAGTGTACCTCTTGTCTTGTTAATCATTCTGTAGCCAGTTCCCAGTGTACAATATTTGTGTTGAACTTTAAAATCCATAAGTTTTCTTTAATTTCTTCCTCATGAAAAATCTTCTAGACTTAATACAATCCCCATCTTATAAAAGAAGTAAATGAGTTTTAGGGGGTTTGCCTAGAGCCAGATGTTCACTGGGATAACTTCAGTTTTCTTTCTCATTTTTAAAGTCAGATTTATTGAGATATAATGTACAATAAAATTCACCCTTTCTAGCATACAATTCTGTGATTTTTGGTTAATGCACACACTTTTGTAACCATCACCACAAGCAATATATAAGATAGTTTCATCATCACAGAAAATTCCCTCTTGAACCCTTTTCCCCAACTCCAGTCTGGGCAACCACTGATCTGTTTTCTATCCCTGTAGTTTTGCCTTTTCCAACAAAAGGTATTATCCTTTCACAGAATGTCAAATAAATAAAATTATCAGGGAATTCCTGACAGTCCAGTGGGGGTAGGACTCTGCGCTTTCACTGACAACGGGATAGGTTCCATTCCTGGTCCGGGAACTAAGATCCCACAAGCCAAGTAGTACAGCCAAAAACGGAAATAATAATAATAATAAAATTATTGGTCTTTTCAATCTGGGTTTTGTTCAGTTGCCATAAAAAAGATTCATTCATGTTGTTATAAATATTAGTAATTTGTCCTTTTTATTGCTGAGTAGTATTCCATTGTATGGATATACCACAGTTTGTTAATCCAGTCACAGTTGAGGGTCATTTGTGCCATTTCCATTTGGGAACCCTTAAAAATAAAGCTGCTGTACACTGTTGTGTATATATTTTTATGTAAATAAAGTTTTCCTTTTCTCTTGGTAAATATCAGGAGCAGGTCTGGGTCATGTGGAAAGTGTATGTTTAACATTGTAAGAAACTGCCAGACTGTTTTCCAAAGTGACTATGTCTTTTGCATTCCCACCAGCAACAAGTACGAGTTCCAGTTGCTCTGCATTCTCACCAACAGTTGGTATCATTAAGCTTAGTTTTTTAATCCATGAATTTTTTCCACTGTACTATCACTGCCTTGTCTTAGCCACGTTTTTACCATTTAGCAGTCCTAACAGAGAAAGAAATGCTCAAAGCACATCATTGGTTTATGAGTATCCTGAAGACATATATGTCTGGAAATATATTTCCATATCTGGAAAAGATATATCAGGTATTTGGGAAGAAATTATTGGAAGGAAATTATTGAGAGAGATGAAGCAAGGAATATTCCTAGAAACAACTTAAAGATACATATCCTAGAAATAATGTCAAGGGAATTGGGAGACTGTCTTTATCTTAGAAATGGCCTTTGGAGTGAGTTCTCTTAAAGGTGTATTTTATGTGATGGGTGAAAAGGATAAGAAAGTATCCCTGGGCTAAATTTTAGAGATGATTTTTAGGTAGATAAGTAGACCTGACAACAAGTTACAGAGTAGAGAAATTTCTGAAGATATTTATTCTTTTTTCCGACTTTCAGCATTCCAGGCCTTATCTACTATTACTTGTGTCTTAGGATTCTGATTTCAAATAGTTGTTGCCTCACTGTGGAAGCCAGATTTATTCAGTATGTGTATCATAACAAAAGTTTTTAAAACTGAATATTTAAGAAGTACTAGTTACAGAGGTCCATTAAGTCATACATACCAAAAAGCTTTTTTTCCCCAAAAAAAGCTGCATAATAGATAATGTATTTAGAATGGCAAGTCTCATTTGAATTTAGAGAATTATGCTCAACTCTGAAAAATATATGAAAGCCTTCATTTATATATTTTGTATGTCACACTTGGAATCACATTATTCATGAGTCCAAATAAAAACTATAAGTTTTAATAGTGGGTTGAGACTTGAGTAGGTTTAAAGGAAAATATGTCTTAACATAAAAATTAACTACTAGCAAGGTGAATTAAGTTGACAGCTACCACATGGCATCAATAAATTTTGCAAGGATACACATCTAATTAAATAATTATCAATTAATTTGCATGCATTTGAGATTTTATTTTGGTATATAAATAATCCAACATTATAACTTTTCTTTATGCCAGTCAAAGAAAAGTAGCTTTTCTTTTTCCCCAAAGCAAAGTAAAAATTCAAGTTTAATGAAACAAATCTGATATAAGCTTGTAATCTTTTCTAAGAAATGGTTTAAGGAATTCCCTGATGGTCTAGTGTTTAGGACTCCGCATTTTCATTACCAGGGGCCTGAGTTCAATCCGCAGTCTGGGAACTAAGATCCCACAAGCCTCCTGGCCAAAAAAAAAAGAAGAAAGAAAGAAACAGTTTAGCACCAACTTGCATCACGTGTACAGCGTGCATGCTCAGTCACGTGTGACTCTTTGCAACACTATGGACTGTGTCTCCCCAGGCTTCTCTGTCCATGGGATTTTCCAGGCAAGAATACTGGAATGGATTGCCATTTCCTACTCCAGGGAGCCTTCCCAACCCAGGATTCAAACCCACATCTCTTGCATCTCCCAAATTGGCAGGCAGATTCTCTACCACTGCATTACCTGGGAAACCCTTAAAATGTATGCAGACCCAAATGCAAATACAGAAGGCTTCTATGGAAAGAAAATAGCCTGTAACCCAGGAATATGCTTGACCATTCCTTTGAACATTTGCCTGATGAAACAGAATCTGCAAGATTGATTTATTCATTTTATGACTCTGAGGGTGACGTGTCCAGAACACCCAGTAGATAAGAGTTGAATAAGAATGACTCTGATAAGTCAGATTTATTGAAAATGAAAATCAGGACTGAGACTAAGGGGAGGGCAAGCAGTCACCGAGGGCACAAAATAGTGGAGGTGCCCCCTCTCAGGGGCATGCCCAGTGCAGGGCTGGCAGCTGAGAGCTTGCCTCACCCTTGTCAGGACCCTGTGAAAATGATCTAGCATGAGTCATTGATTCAATCAGCCAAATTTTCTTAGTTTAAATAAGTGATTCATAAAGAGACCAAATGAACATTTAAAGTGTTTCATATTCTTTTTTGCATTGGACATGTCTTGCTTTAATTTTATAAGTGATGTTACTTAGTTGTGGTAAGGCTGTGTGTGTGTGGTGGTAATACAAAATGAGATCCCCACCTCATTTACATAGTTATCAAATGTGTGTTACATGAAAAAAAGAAAATGGGTGGGATAGTCCTGGGTTGACGATGCTAGGATAGGTGAGGCATGGCCACAGGGTTTTTCTTTTCTGTATTGGTCTTAGCTCAAAACCTCATTCACATTAGTAGTTCAGTTGTGGTCTTAAGAATTTCCAGGAAGGATAAAATCGATAGTGGTCTCTTATTCTATCAGTTTTTAGAATTGATACATTCAAAAGCATCGTATGTATTTGGAAAGTGTATTGGGTGACTTTTATTCTCATCTTTTCTTTAGAGAAAGTATATTAACCTAATAAAAAAATGTTAAGAAAGGATTGTTATCTAGTCTCTCAGTTGTGTCTAACTCTCTGTGACCCCAGGGATTGTAGCCCACCAGGCTCCTTTGTTCATGGGATTTCCCAGGCAAAAATGCTGGAAAGGGTTGCCATTTCTTCCTCCAGGGGATCTTCCTGACTTGGGGATCAAACCTACGTCTCCTGTGTAGCTGGCAAATTCTTTTCCACTGTGCCACCAGGGAAGCCCTACTGAGCCTGCGCTCTAGAGCCCGTGAATCTCAACTACTGAGCCCATGTGCTACAACTACAAAAGCCTCTGCACCCGAGAGCCAGTACTCTGCAGTAAGAGAAGCCTGAGCGCCACAGTGAAGAGTAACCCCTACTCCCCACCACTGGCGAAAACCCACCCACAGCAGTGATGGCCCAGAAGAGCCAAAAATCAATCAATCTTATTAAAAAAAAAAAAAAGACAATTTAATGTCATGATCCCTGCCTTTATAGAAGATCAGAACAAAATCTGGTGCCATTTCTCTTTGTTTTGTGAAACTTTAGGGACCTACTAAATGCTTCCATTTATATTATATAATTTAGTGTTTGCTGCTGTCCCCTGAGATAAGTATCGTTGTCCCTACTTTTACAGATGAAACTGAGCTGAGTAACTCATGGTTAAGTAACCCAACCATGATTACATACTTACTGTTAAAACTTTTTTTTTTTTTCTGAAACAGAAGCTTATGATCCTCCTTAGTCTCATTTAGACAAAAATCTCATGATGAATTATTGTTTGCGTGAGTTCCAGGAAAATTTTTGCCACTGTAGATGAAGCTATATGCTTTTTTTTTTTTTTTTTCCCAGAAAATGAGAACTGTGTCATTTAATGTGTTTCCTTTTTGTCTTAGTTGACAGAAAACTCAGAGCTAAATATCTTATCCAGGTGTTGTAATCTTTTTCTTTTCTTTCACTTTTGATGCTTCAAAGTAGCTTTCTCTTTATCTTTCAAGTGGAATGAAATCTTTTTTACCCTTCAATGCCTCCATTTATACTAAGACCTTTTATGTATTAAAAATATAAAATATAAATCTTAAATAATTAGGTTTTTAAAAATATAAAGGAAAAGACCGACTAACATGACCTCACTTTTAGTTAACAGTATCAGGGCTTCAAATTCAACATTCAGTTTTGAGTATAAGAAATATGATTCCTTAGAATGACTTTTCTTATTTCATCATATGTCCTTAGAATCTGAGCTTTCAAGAGCAGGAAAAATATCTTTAATCAGCTAAGTATCTAGTAAAATACTGAGCATAATTTTAAGAAATGGATGTAAAAGCTCTTTTTTAAATTCTTTAAATTCTAACTGTGTTAGGGACAGTGGTAAGAGCTCCTCTTAGGAAACGTTTCAGTGTTTTATTGAGCAATAGTTGGTATCATGAGCTTAAACTGGTGATGTTGGGGTTCAACAAAAATGAACCAACTTGAAAACTATTTAGAATGCAGAATCTCGGAGCTTGGTGATTGATTGGATTTAGGGAATGATGAGAGAAGGAATGAGAATTGATGCCTGGGGTTTTGGCTTGTGTCCTGGGTTTACGGTGATGCTACGAAGGCCGTAGGATGAATAGGTTTGGGAAAGAACTCAAGAAAATATCTAAGTGGATATATTCAGTAGAGAGTTTGAAATGTAGGTTCTGGAGTCCAAGGAAGAGGACTTTTCTAGAGCTAGAGATTTGAGAGTCAAAGCATAAATACGGTGTGTACACGGAAGCAGATAGAATGAACTAGTGAAGGTGTGTAGAGTGAGAATAGAGAGGGGCCTAGGACAGAGTCTTGATGAGTACTAATAGTTTAGAAATAGGCAGAGTGAAAAAAGCTCACACTAGAGTGAGGAGTGATCAGAGAAATGGCAGGCACACCAGGAAGAGTGGATCCCTAAAGCCAGAACCATTCAGTAGGGAGGAGGTTGGCAGCAGTGGCTTCAGCTGCCAAAGGGCCAGGCCAAACAAAGATAAAAAAGAAAGTGTCATTTGGATTTTTAAAAACGCTAAAACAAAAACAAAAACAAAAGCTGTTTCAGTGGTGCTAAAAGGCAGATTGCAGTGAACTGGTAAATGCATAGAAGTTGAAAAATAATAATAGAAAAAATAGATAACTCTCTGAATAAGGATTGTGGCCATGAAATTAAAAGATGCTTGCTCTTTGGAAGAAAAGCTATAACAAACCTAGACAGCATGTTCACAAGCAGAGACATCATTTTGCCAACAAAGGTCTGTATAGTCAAAGCTGGGGTTTTTCCAGTAATCATGTACAGATGTGAGAGTTGGACCATAAAGAAGGCCAGGTGCCGAAGAATTGATGCTTTTGAATTGTGCTACTGGAAAAGACTCTTGTAAGTCCCTTCAACTACTGGAGCAATTTGGCCACATGATGCAGAGAGCCAACTCATTGGAAAAGACCCCAATGCTGGGAAAGATTGAAGTCAAAAGGACAAGGGGAT
Organism: Bubalus kerabau; assembly: GCF_029407905.1. Taxonomy (NCBI): domain Eukaryota; kingdom Metazoa; phylum Chordata; class Mammalia; order Artiodactyla; family Bovidae; genus Bubalus; species Bubalus kerabau. The sequence continues at coordinate 48,264,145 of NC_073635.1, forward strand.
GGCAAAGGATGAGATGGTTAGGTAGCGTCACCGACTCAATGGACATGAATATGAGCAAATTCCAGGAGACAGAACAAACTCAAGGAGCCTGGCATGCTGCAGTCTGTGGAGTTGCAAAGAGTTGGACACGATTTAATGACTGGACAACAACTGTTTAAGAGAATATAAGGTGGTCAGGGAGGGAGCATGAGATCAAGGGCTTTTACCTTCCTAAGTTAGAGAATATCCAGCCTAAGTGGTGATAGGAAGGAGCCAATCAGAGGGAGACACTGAAAGTTCAAGAGGATGAGCAATTGAGCAAAAGTACTGGGAAAGAAATCCAGGATGAAATGATGGGATTTAACTTTAGATAGGAGGGGGCACCTTTTCCATTTTGAAGAGGAGAAATAAAAACTATGTTAAAAGTAACTTAGTAGGTTCAGTGGCAAGAATTTAGGAAGTTCCCATCTAATGCCTGTTTTCTAATGGCAAGACAGGTGATAGGATCAGAATTTGTTTTTTTATTTATTTTTGACGGTGCTGGGTCTTCTTTGCTGCATGCAGACTTTCTCTAGTTGCAGTGAGCAGGGGTTTTTCTTCATTGTGGTATGCAGGCTTCTCATTGTGGTGGCTTCTCTTGTTGCAGAGCACAGGCTCCAGGTAAACAGGCTTCAGTTTACCCTTCAGTCAGCTTGGAGGCTCACTAGTTGCGGCGCACGAGCTTTCGTTGTTCCACGGCATGTGGAATCTTCCCAGGCCAGGGGTCAGACCTGTGTCCCTGCATTAGCAGGCAGATTCCTATCCACTGTACCACCAGGGAAGTCTCTGTTGATTTTTTTTAGCCATACCGGACAGCGGTATGTGGGATCTTAGTTCCCCAAACAGGGATCAAACCCTTTCCCCCTGTAGTACAAGCACGGAGTCTTAATCACCAGACCACCATGAAAGTCCCAGGATCAGAATTTTGAGAAAAATACAAGTTTGAAATAGCTGTATAATAAATGAGTGATGTGTGTTACAGACATAACAAATAATTGCCAAGGTGAGATGTCATATGTTCATTGTTGTACCATTCTGTGTAATTTTTCTCTAGCAGCTTACACTCAGCATGCTAGGTGCAAACATGGAGAAGGTAGGCAGTTGGTCTGATCCAGAATTACAAATGTATATGTTCAGCTCTCATTAACTTGTAAGACTGGAATTATCTTTATATTCTTTATGTCACATATTTTGAAATACTGTGGGAAAATATAGCAATCGAACAGACAAGATAGCTCTGCTACTTAGTAACTATGGATTCTTAAGACAATAATTTAACCCCTCTAAACTCAGGATTGTATGAGAATTCAACAATGTAGTACTTTTCTGACATATGACAATAAGTCAGTAAATGTAGGTTCCTTCCCTCTTTTCCATCCTTTTCAAGAAACAATTCAAATGTTATCTATTCTTTGAAGCCCTTCATAACTCAGCAAAGAAAAACTTAAGCTTTTTTAAATCTCTTTCCCACAACTCTAAAAATATTTGTATTAATATTCCTACCACTGTATAGCATAATTACACACGTGTCTTGCCAATGAAGTGCCTAGTTGTTCTTTGTGTGTTAGCCTTTAGCACACTATTTAGCACATAGTAAGTATTCAGTTGGACTTCCCAGATTCAGTGGCTCAGTGATAAAGAATCTTCCTGCCAATGCAGAAGATACAGGTTCAGTCCCTGGGTGGAGAAGATCCCCTGGAGGAGGAAATGGCAACCCATGCCAGTATTCTTGCCTGGAGAATTCCATGGACAGGGGAGCCTGGTGGGCTGCAGTGCATGGGGTCGCAAAGAGTCAGGCACGACTGCACAACTGAACATACACACACACACATGTGCAAGTATTCAATTAAATGTTTGTTAAACTGTAATCTTTTTCAGTCTTCAATAATCATTTCACTGAGTGAGTGTGAGTGAAAGTCGGTCGGTCATGTCCGACTCTTTGCAATCCCATGGACTATAGTCCATGGAATTCTCCAGGCCAGAATACTGGAGTGGGTAGCCTTTTCCTTCTCCAGGAATAATTTCACTAGAAGCTGTCAAACAGAGGGCTTTAGAAACCAACCTTTATTTTTTTTTTTTTAATTTTATTTTATTTTTAAACTTTACATAACTGTATTAGTTTTGCCAAATATCAAAATGAATCCGCCACAGGTATACATGTGTTCCCCATCCCGAACCCCCCTCCCTCCTCCCTCCCCATTCCATCCCTCTGGGTCGTCCCAATGCACCAGCCCCAAGCATCCAGTATCGTGCATCAAACCTGGACTGGCAACTCGTTTCATACATGATATTTTACATGTTTCAATGCCATTCTCCCAAATCTTCCCACCCTCTCCCTCTCCCACAGAGTCCATAAGACTGTTCTATACATCAGTGTCTCTTCTGCTGTCTCGTACACAGGGTTATTGTTACCATCTTTCTAAATTCCATATATATGCGTTAGTATACTGTATTGGTGTTTTTCTTTCTGGCTTACTTCACTCTGTATAATAGGCTCCAGTTTCATCCACCTCATTAGAACTGATTCAAATGTATTCTTTTTAATGGCTGAATAATACTCCATTGTGTATATGTACCACCGCTTTCTTATCCATTCATCTGCTGATGGACATCTAGGTTGCTTCCATGTCCTGGCTATTATAAACAGTGCTGCGATGAACATTGGGGTACATGTGTCTCTTTCCCTTCTGGTTTCCTCAGTGTGTATGCCCAGCAGTGGGATTGCTGGATCATAAGGCAGGTCTATTTCCAGTTTTTTAAGGAATCTCCACACTGTTTTCCATAGTGGCTGTACTAGTTTGCATTCCCACCAACAGTGTAAGAGGGTTCCCTTTTCTCCACACCCTCTCCAGCATTTATTGCTTGTAGACTTTTGGATCGCAGCCATTCTGACTGGTGTGAAATGGTACCTCATAGTGGTTTTGATTTGCATTTCTCTGATAATGAGTGATGTTGAGCATCTTTTCATGTGTTTGTGAGCCATCTGTATGTCTTCTTTGGAGAAATGTCTATTTAGTTCTTTGGCCCATTTTTTGATTGGGTCATTTATTTTTCTGGAGTTGAGCTGTAGGAGTTGCTTGCATATTCTCGAGATTAGTTGTTTGTCAGTTGCTTCATTTGCTATTATCTTCTCCCATTCTGAAGGCTGTCTTTTCACCTTGCTAATAGTTTCCTTTGATGTGCAGAAGCTTTTAAGGTTAATTAGGTCCCATTTGTTTATTTTTGCTTTTATTTCCAATATTCTGGGAGGTGGGTCATAGAGGATCCTGCTGTGATGTATGTCAGAGAGTGTTTTGCCTATGTTCTCCTCTAGGAGTTTTATAGTTTCTGGTCTTACGTTGAGATCTTTAATCCATTTTGAGTTTATTTTTGTGTATGGTGTTAGAAAGTGTTCTAGTTTCATTCTTTTACAAGTGGTTGACCAGAGTTCCCAGCACCACTTGTTAAAGAGATTGTCTTTAATCCATTGTATATTCTTGCCTCCTTTGTCAAAGATAAGGTGAGAAACCAACCTTTAATATATTCACGTGCTCCCCCCTCATACATATATATTCGTGGAATATAATATATCTGTTTCTAAAAGCTGAACTTCGGACTTCCCTGGTGGCCCAGTGGTTAGGAATATGGCTGTCAGGACAGAGGATGTGGGTCCGATGGTGCGTGGTGTTAAGATTCCATATACCGTGGAGCAGCTGGGCCCTTGCGCCACAACTGCTGAGCCCAAATGCCCTAGAGCTTGTGCCCCACAACATGAGAAGCCCATACACCACCACTAGAGAGTGGCCCCTGTGAGCCACAGCTAGAGAAAGCCTGCCAGCACCAATGAAGACCAACCACAGCCAAAAATAAAATAAATAAAATTTTAAAAAATAAAACTTGAACTTCTTCTACCCTTTCACCCAGTGCACTTCTGTCAATAATCTCTCTCAAGGTCCACAAGCATTTCAGTTAGTATTTAACCAGAACTTAACCAACCACTTCTTAGTAAGTGCCTAGAATGTGCAAGGCCTCACACTTACCTGAATGTTGGCCTAACTCCCACGGTTCCAGATAACTTGCCTCTTACTGTGATCTGTGTCACTTAAAAAAAAAACAAAAAAAAAACCTGCAGTTAGCCAGGTTTCTGCAAAATGAAGTCACGGTATAATTATCATTCTTTTATGGTATGTTTATGTTCCAGGACTAACTCCCATGTTCTTTGTGATTTCTCGGAAAGTTTCAGGGACGTTTCGGCATCACAAGTGCCCCTGAGGCAATCCACTTCATAAAGGGCTCAAACAAATTACATATTTCTATATGTGTGTCATTCTTTTTGGTTCATACTTAACTATTTTGAAATTTTCTTAAGAATACCTTTTTACATGTTTTTCTTAGACACCTATGTAGTTAAATTTTACAGTCAGAATAGTCATCATGACTTAAAAAAAAATACTGTGTGGGTAAGTTAATTTTTCTTTAAATGAAGATGTAATTATTTCTCAGATTGATACACTTCTCATCATAGTGTGCTCTTCAAGTTCAAATTTGTTTTTGATTTCTGAGATGTAAAAGAGTGTTTTAAAGGTAATTATTATAGTGGAAAGCTAAAACATATATAGTATAAGTCATATTTTCCCTATAAAATTTGAGAATGCTTATTTTTTCCACATAAGGGTATATGAATTTAGGTCTGAGGAAATTCAGAGAGTAAAGTATTGCAAAAAATACTCATTGTAAGTGTTGGATTTAAATATACTAGAAGTATGACTAAACTAAACCTACTATGTAAAAGTATAATAATATAACTTCTTCCTACCAAAATATTTTAATTGTTTTCAGCCCAATTATGTTATAATTAAAATATCCAAAGAGCCCTGTGATGGCCTTATACACACTTGACAGAAGCAGCAACTGAGTGTTTCCTCTCCTCAGTTTTGAATTGCCTAAAGACACACCTCTTTTGTTTAAGATTATCCTCTGTAGACCTCCATGTTTATGTGGACTTGAACTAAACTTAACAGAACTAGGTCAGATTATTTTGATTTTCACAAGTATCTTGGCTTCTTTTTTAATCTTTTCATCATCAGGTTTAAAATTACAAATACCCCTGTTTTGTCCTGCAGGTAAAATTCTGTCTTGAGTGAAACATTCTATCTCACCATAGAAATACCTTATTTGTGTACATATGCCCTTTTAACATTTTTTGCATCACACTTTCACATCTATTATGTATCACATAGACCTTTCTTTTCTAGTTTTAGGTTTGTTTTGTTTTTTTAAAGAATGAAATGTGTATTTTTCCCACTACATTTTAGAAGTTTGGTATGTTTCCTTTTAAATAGTAAGTACACTTCTCTGACCTTTTTTTTATCAGTAAGGAACAAGTAAATGACCTCTTGCTATCATTTCTAACCCTGTGTTTTTATGACTCTTAGGATAGCAGCCGTTTATAACAAACTAAACAATTCTTGGGTATAAGGACACGCATAAAACAAACTGCAAAGCTATTAAAATAAGTCTCTGGAAATATGTGTTGGCCAGGAGAGAATATTAACAGTGAAATGAGATGATTATGGTCTTCTTTGGCAGTATTTTAATTTAAACTTAGGACATCTATATCCTGTATCAAGTTGCTGACACTGAAGGAAGACTGGGAATATGGAGAAGTTCAGGTACTAGAGTGAGTCACACTCCAGACACCGAAGAGTCTCAAAGAGCCTGGAGTCTGAAATTAATGATGGAAATCAACAAGAATTTGCATCAAAACCTACCAGATTATACTGAAATAATAAAAGCCAGAAAGCAGACAACAGCTAGATGAATCCTGGTACAGAAGGAAAAGCCAGGTACAAGACGACATGTATACCAGAGGCAAGGCCGTTAGAAGTCCAAGGTGAAATTCAGTAATCAGATGAATGAAGGGATCTGCACAAACCAATCAGAACAGAATTGAGGTGCCCACACTTCTGTTCTGTCATCAGTGGCAGTAGCCTACTTCAGTGTGTAATAATGCTAGCTTCCTCTACCTGCCTCACTGTTGAGGATGACCTTAAGATTATATCCAAGTTCAGGAAAGAATGTTGTTAGTGATTAGTTATGTCCCCTAGGCTATGACAGCACAATCGTGTCTCATTTACCAAATCCTTGAGCTCTCAGTAAGCTTTCCATGGTAGATAGGGTATGACTCCAAAAATATTTATCATCTGAAATGCATTAGAATAAGGAGTTGATAAGCCTTATTCTTCTCTGCTCTGGCCAGGACTTCATTCTGTTCTAGACTTAAAACTTTGAATACTTACTAGGAGGTAATCAGAGGAAAATAATCAAGATGATAAAAGAATTCCATTCAGCCAAGAGAGATTAAGGGATTTGGAGGTGTTTAGAGAAGAAAACTGAAGCTTCGATACTTTGGCCACCTGATGTGAAGTGCCACCTCATGGGAAAAGACCCTGATGCTGGGAAAGTTTGAGGGCAGGAGAAGGGGATGACAGATGGGCAGATGGACAGATGGTTAGATGGGCATCATTGACTTAATGGATATGAGTTTGAGCAAACTCCGGGAGATAGTGAAGAACAGGGAAGCCTGGCGTGCTGCAGTCTACGGGATCACAAAAAGTCAGTCACTACTGAGCAACTGAACAACAGGGTAGAAAAGATTTAGAGAGATACAAGAAATTCGAAGTAGGCATGAGAAAGAGGCAGAAATAGACTTGCGATACATCTCTCCAAAGGCTGGAATTAAAACCTAAGGGTAGACATTATATGGAGACATGTTTGGTTTGCTTTGTGTGGTTGCTGTTGTTGCTTTGTTTTGTTTTGTATAGAGGTTAAATAACTTGAAGGTCCCTTCCAAACCTGAAATTGTGACTGTCAAAGGCCTTGATACAGAGCATCTGCATTATTGTGTAAATAATGAATTTATTTGAATTCTAATTTGAATTGCTTTAAATTCATTTGAATCCTGATTTCATTTCTTAATAGCTAATGAATTTGGCTGTATTTCTTAAAATCTTCTAAACCTCAGTTTGTCTTGAGAATTGCAGTAATATCTACCTCTTGGTATTTAACAGATTAATTTTTTTTTTTTTTCAATTCATTGGGCGTGTGCTGGGTCTTAGTTGCAGCACATGGGTTCTTTGATCTTTGTTTGGTATGCAGGATCTTTACTGGCAGCAGTGAACTTTAGTTGCAGCATGCAAGGTCCCTGACCAGGGATCAAACCCAGGCCCCCTGAATTGGAAACACAGAGTCTTAGCCACTGGACTACCAGGGAAATCCTGAAGATTACATTTTTGTGTAAAATACATACTGCAAAGCCTGGAACATAGTAAATACCACATGAATATTAATTTGCCAGACAAAAATCTGTTTTGTCTATTGTTTAGAGTGTAGTGGCATTGGCATTCAAGGTATATTTTACCTTCTTCAAAAATTATATATTGAGTGAATTGAGAGAGTAGCATTGACATATATTCAGTACCATGTGTAAAATGGATAGCTTGTGGGAAGCTGCTGTGTAACACAGGGAGCTCAGCTCCGTGCTCTGTGAAGACTTAAGAGGAGTGGGATGGAGGGGCAGGCTGGGAGGGAGGCTCCAGAGGGAGGGGATATATATGTATGCTTACATACACACTGATTCATGTTATACAGCAGAAGCTAACACAACATTGTAAAACAATTATACTCCAATAATAATAAACTTTTTAAATCATACATTGAGATGTGCTAAAAATTTGCTTTGATAATGATTTTAAATTGTCTTTGGGCACTTAGAGTATCAATAGATAACTTTGAAATAATTTTGCTTTTTCTTTTAAACTATTTTGTTAGATGTGATGATGATATTTTGGGTGTTGTTTTTTTTTTAATCCTTATCTGTTAAAAATCTCTACTGAAATATTTACAAGTGAAATGATCTGAGGTCTGAAATCTGCTTTCAATTATTTCAAAATAACTGGAAAGGAAGTAGATAAAAACAATGTTGACAGAACATTATGGCAGTTCCTCAGATGATTAAACATGGAGATACCATATGGCCCAGCAGTCCCACAACTAGTTTTATACTCGAGAAATGAAAACATGTCTACACAGAAACTTGTACATGAATGTTAGATGTTAACAGCATTATTCATAGCAACCAAAATGTGTAAACAACCCAAATGTCCACCAGCTGATTATGAATGGATTAAACAAAATGTGGGATAGCTGTACAATGAAATATTACTCAGTCATAAAAAGAAATGAATTAATAGTAGATATATAACATCATGCACCTTGAAAACACCACGCTAAGTGAAAGAAGCTGGTCACAATGGACATACATGTTCCATTCATTTGAAATGCCTTGAACAAAGAAATCCACAGAAATAGAAAGTCAATTAGTGGTTGCTTGTGGCTGGTAAATTGAGGGCAGGATGAGATAGTGGAGTGATTCCTAAAGGACTCAGGGTTTCCTTCTGAGGTGATGGGAAGAATTTTTTTTTACTTTATACTTTAAATGGATGACTATATTGGCAAGTGAATTATATCTCCATAAAGCTGTTTTTAAGAAAAAACAATTTATTGCCAAAATGTTGATAATGGTTAAAGTCAAGCAGTAGAAAATGGGGACTAAAAGTTTCCAAAATAAAATGTTTAAATGCTCTTTCAGAAGTAGTTTAAACCTCCAATATAGGTATGTACTTGGTTTAGAACAGTTCAGTTCAGTTCAGTCTCTCAGTCGTGTCCGACTCTTTGTGACCCGATGGACTGCAGCATACCAGGCTTCCCTGTCCATCATCAACTCCCAGAGTTGACTCAAACTCATGTCCATTGAGTCAGTGATGCCATCCAACCATCTCATCCTCTGTCATCACCTTCGCTTCCTGCCCTCAATCTTTCCTAGCATCAGAATCTTTTCAACTGAGTCAGTTCTTCACATCAGGTGGCCAAAGTATTGGAGTTCCAGCTTCAACATCAGTCCTTCCAATGAATATTCAGGGATGATTTCCTTTAGGATGGACTGATTGGATCTCCTTGCAGTCCAAGGGACTCTCAAGAGTCTTTTCCAACACCACAGTTCAAAAGCATCAGTTCTTCAGTGCTCAGCTCTTTTTATAGTCCAGCTGTCACACCATACATGACTACTGGAAAAACCATAGCCTTGACTAGACGGACCTTTGTTGGCAAAGTAATGTCTCTGCTTTTCAATATGCTCTCTGGATTGGTCATAACTTTTCTTCCAAGGAGCAAGTCTCTTTTAATTTCATGGCTGCAATCACCATCTGCAGTGATTTTGGAGCCCAAAAAAATAAAGTCTGATACTGTTTCCACTGTTTCCCCATCTATTTCCCATGAAGTGATGGGACCAGATGTCATGATCTTAGTCTTCTGAATATTGAGTTTTAAGCCAACTTTTTCACTCTCACTTTCATCAAGAGGCTCTTTAGTTCTTCACTTTCTGCCATAAGGGTGGTATCATCTGCATATCTGAGGTTATTGATATTTCTCCCAGCATTCTTGATTCCAGCTTGTGCTTCCTCCAACCAGTTTTTGTCATGATGTACTATGCATATAAGTTAAATAAGCAGAGTGACAATATACAGCCTTGACATATTCCTTTCCCAATTTGGAACCAGTCTGTTATTCCATGTCCAGTTCTAACTTGCTTCCTGACCTTCATACAGGTTTCTCAAGAGGTAGGTCTGGTGATCCGGTATTCCCATCTCTTACAGAATTTTCCACAGTTCATTGTGATCCACACAGTCAAAGCTTTGGCATAGTCAATAAAGCAGAAATAAATGTTTTTCTGGAACTCTCTTGCTTTTTTGATGATCCAGTGGATGTTGGCAATTTGATCTCTGGTTCCTCTGCCTTTTCTAAAACCAGCTTGAACATCTGGAAGTTCACGGTTCACGTACTGTTTAAGCCTGGCTTGGAGAATTTTGAGCATTACTTTACTAGTGTGTGAGATGAGTGCAATTGTGTGGTAGTTTGAGCATTCTTTGGCATTCCCTTTCTTTGGGATGGAATGAAAACTGACCAGTCCTGTGGCCACTGCTGAGTTTTCCAAACTTGCTGGCATATTGAGTGCAGCACTTTCACAGCATCAACTTTTAGGATTTGAAATAACTCAACTGGAATTCCATCACCTCCACCAGCTTTGTTCATAGTGATGCTTCCTAAGGCCCACTTGACTTCACATTCCAGAGTTTCTGGCTCTAGGTGAGTGATCACACCATCGTGATTATCTGGGTCATGAAGATCTTTTTTGTACAGTTCTTCTGTGTATTCTTGCCATCTCTTCTTAATATCTTCTGCTTCTGTTAGGTCCATACCATTTCTGTCCTTTTTTGTGCCCATCTTTGCATGAAATGTTCCTTTGGTATCTCCAATTTTCTTGAAGAGATCTCTAGTCTTTCCCATTCTATTGTTTTCCTCTATTTCTTTGCACTAATCACTGAGGAAGGCTTTCGTATCTCTCCTTGCTATTCTTTGGAACTCTGCATTCAAATGAATATAACTTTCCTTTTCTCCTTTGCTTTTCACTTCTCTTCTTTTCACAGCTATTTGTCAGACTTCCTCAGACAGTCATTTTGCTTTTTTGTGTTTCTTTTTCTTGGGGATGGTCTTGATCCCTGTCTCCTGTACAATGTCAGGAACCTCTGTCCATAGTTCATCAGGCACTCCATCTATCAGATCTAATCCCTTGAATCTTTTTCTCACTTCACTCACTGTATAATTGTAAGGGCTTTGATTTATGTCATACCTGCATGGTGTAGTGGTTCTTCCTACTTTCTTCAATTTAAGTCTGAATTTGGTAATAAGGAGTTCATGAACTGAGCCACAGTCAGCTCCCGGTCTTGTTTTTGCTGACTGTATAGAGCTTCTCCATCTTTGGATGCAAAGAATATCAGTCTGATTTCGGTATTGACCATCTGGTGATGTCCATGTGTAGAGTCTTCTCTTGTGTTGTTGGAAGAGGGTGTTTGCTATGACCAGTACGTTCTCTTGGCAAAACTCTATTAGCCTTTGCCCTGCTTCATTCCGTATTCCAAGGCCAAATTTGCCTGATACTGCAGGTGTTTCTTGACTTCCTACTTTTGCTTTCCAGTCCCCTGTAATGAAAAGGACATCTTTTTTGGGTGTTAGTTCTAAAAGGTCTTGTAGGTCTTCCTAGAACCGTTCAACTTCAGCTTCTTCAGCGTTACTGGTTGGGGCATAGACTTGGATTACCATGATATTGAATGGTTTGCCTTGGAAATGAACAGAGATCATTCTGTCATTTTTGAGATTGCATCCATGTACTTCATTTCAGACTCTTTTGTTTTGGTTTAAAACCAGGTTGGTTTTTACCTCAGGTTAGCTCAGGTAAGAAGGATGCACAGAATGCTGACCTGACTGCCAGATACATTGTTATTCCTCTAAAGAGCACTTCAGTGTAACCTCCAGTGGAGCACATGTTTGCATTATACTTCTTAGAGCTATTTTCATCAAGAAATGCCATCTATGTGTCCCCTTGCCAACATGTTTGCAGAGTTTACAACTTTCAGCCATCTATTGGCATCAACCATGCAATACTCTTAAGCAGCTGCTCTGCAGTGGAGCTCTTTTAATATGCCACCCTCTATGCAAATAGTTTATACTAAATGACCAGGATATGTGCGTTCACGTTCAAGAGAGTAGTTTATCTCCTTTATAGAGAGTGTTTGTACAGTCATCATCTTCAACATCTTCACCATCTGGAAGCGTTATAAGAATGTCCTTTACTCTTCCACTTAAGGAGTAGAGTACTGCAATGTGGTTTTTATTGTTTTGTTTTATTTTTATATTAAGTTACAATCATATAATTGGATGCAGTTCTACATTTGTTCATTTTAATGAATGGTTCCTTCATTCCTGAAGTTATGGTAATTTTCTTACGTGTTTGATATACTAGAATTATAAGATATATCCTATTAGGTTTTTGTAGATCACTAGAAAACGTATCAGAACTAATGAATATTCTTATCAGTCAGACTGCTATAGAAGAATGTTTAAAGGTCTCAAACAAGTGGTATATGGAAAAGAGAGTTGAGGCAGGGTACTTTTGCTGTACTTGAATTTTATAATGAATGAGTAATGATTCTATGATTTTTAAAAAGCAGAAATTAAAAGAAATATTTTGACAAATGACTTTCTAAATTAATGGAGCATTTGCCAGGAATTGACTAGGACTGCCAAAAAGAAGGGTCCCTGAATAAGATATTCCACATTTTGTAATTTTGGATAAGAGAGCCTACTTTCCATCTGAGGACCCTAGAGTGAAACCTGCTTGGCAGATTTTCTTGTCCGCATATCCAGCTATCTCATTCAGATGAATGGCCCATAGCAGCAAAAAGAAAACATTTAGTCTGTTTCTTCATTCATAAATTGGGGCACACAACCAAAGACTGTCAGAAACTGGAAGAAAATTAATAGCACAAGAGGGAAAAAAAAACCACACACACACAATAAACAGAGGGACTGACTCTTCTCCAGAGAAAACAAAAATTCTGTGACAGAAAAGAACTTGCAAGGTTTTGTAATTAGTTTCTTCAAAAAGATTTGAGAAATTAGTATTTATAGAAAATAAGCAGCGTATGGAAAAAGTTTCTGGTGTTTTCAAAAAATGCTGAAATCAAAATCATGTAGTTACTATAAGTAAGTTAAAAATGCCAGTAGAAGGATGTCAGGAAAAGTGAACAAACTCTCCTAAAACTTTGAAAAAGGTAAAAAGACAGAAATTTACAAGGAAAAGGTAAACAATATTGACAGTTCTGAGAGAAAGAAAATACTTACAAAGAAATCAACATTAGCTTGGCAGCATAGTTCCCAGAAATCTGACTTTAGAAAACAGAGAAGTAATACCAGCAGAGTTCTGAGGACGAGTATAGTACTTTACCACAGTACCCCCTCATGAAATTACTAGATTGTTTGCAATCAAATGACAAAAAGAGAGAGAGAGAGACAAGAAATAATGGAACATGCCAAGATGTGCAATAAAAGGAAATTTCAGAGTAACAACTTTGCATCAGTCTTAAAATCAGTCAGTACAAAATTGATCCCAGCAAACAGTATGATTAAGACGCTAGATAATCTTAGGTCATGTGGGGGAAAAGGCATTTCCATCAATGAGGAGAAAAAAGGCAGAAACTCTTTAAGAAGAAGGGGAAAGATCTCTGTAAGAAAGTCAGGGTTGCTATATTTAAAATGGATAACCAACAAAGACCTGCTGTATAGCATATGGAACTCGGCTCAGTGTTGTGTGGCAGCCTGGATGGGAGGGGTGTTTGGGGGAGGTTGGATGCACGCGTATGTACGGCTGAGTCCCTTCGCTGTTCACCTGAAACTATCACAGCGTTGTTTGTTAATCACCTATGTGTGCGTGCTGTCGCCTCAGGCGTGTGGGACCCTTTGCGACCCTGTGGGCTGCAGCCTGCCAGGCTTCCCTGTCCTTCACCATCTCCCAGAGTTGGCTCAAACTCATATCCATTGAGTTGGTGATACCCTTAGACTCAGGAAAACTGCCCACCCTCACAATAGAAGAAATGCAAAATAAACATACCCAAACACTTATGAGACTGGCAAAGATCCAAAAAGGTAAGACAAGCATACATTTGATCAGTCTGGAAGCTGAAGCTTATTGAATCAGAGTAGATTTCCTAAGTTTACACAGTTAATAATCCTGTCCGGAATAGGTGAGTCTTTGACTTCTAACCGAGTACTGAAATATTTCCACTACCTGTGCTTGGCTTTCTGTGTGCTCAGTCTCCAGTGGTGTTGTCAATACTATTTGACATTAAGTGGAATTTTCTTTGTTCGAATTTACCATTGATATAAAAGAGACCATCTGTATGAAAACATAATAAAACTGCATCTTATTTTGGTGTCCATTGTAGCTGTGTATTATCCTAATAGGAATTTTGCAGAATTCTGTTGCTTTTTCAGTGTTCTTTACTTAGATTTCAGAAGCTGTGCTAACATTTAATGTATCAGATGAACAGCCGTGGTACTGTGACAGCAGCCTCGGTTGGGGTCATCCTAGTCTAAAAACCTGTGAATTTCCCTTCTGTCTCCTGACCAGCATCAGAAGTGATCTGTCAGCTGTAATTGTTCCTATATGAGCAGCAGGTGAGGTCAAAGAGAAACAAAAGCATGACTGCCTCTTGGACTCTCAGGAGCCAAAGCCCTCTGCCTGGTATCCCCGCTTCCCCTTTGTTTTCTCCCTCCTCATCCTTACCGTCTCCCCCTTCCCTCCCCTCAGAAGGTATGATTCCCTGGACCCTATTTATCTGTAGAATAGTGTTAGGTTGTATTGGAGGAAATTTTTTTCTCAATATTTTATCTCCATGCCAAGGTACAAAAGGTATGACTAGTAAAAAGAGGTTCTTTCAGATAAAAAATGTTCCTTTGATAGGTTGAGAGACCATTATCTCCCCTCTCACTTCTATTTACCGCATGGTAACTAGAACAGGAGCTGAAATCTACCATAACACCAGACATATTTTACATTAAATCAATGGTACACACTCCACTATAGGGAAGCATATAAATGAAGTAGCATAGTCTCAAAAGCAATGAGTCCTCAAAAGGCTCAAATATCAGGGACTTTCCTGATGGTTCAGTGGTTAAGAATCCACCTTGCAATGCTGGGGACAAGGAATCAATCCTTGGTCAGGGAACTAAGATCTCACATGCTGCAGAGCAACTAAGACAGGACACAGCCAAATAAATAATTTTTTAAATAGTATATCAGACTGGCAGTTTCTGAAGGTAGACACATCCTCATGTGCGTTGGCCAAGCCAGCCCCATTCCTGCAGAAAAGAGAGGATTCTGGCATCGTTTCTTCTAGCTCCTCTCTTGGCCCTGTGAGTTACTAAGGCTTTGTGGCTTAAACTCAACAGCTCTGTTTTAAAATACCCACTCAAGCTAGATGGTTCTAAATAGAACTAATGACAGCCAGAAAAAAAAAAGGCCTGTAGGAACTTGCTGTGACACAGAGCTGATGTCTATAAACAGATTAGTAGAAGGAAGCAGAACATTTTCTATCGCTGTAACTTTTGTGTCTTGGCACAAAGATGAAATAAAATCATAGGAGAAAATTACCTCCAACAAAGCCTACCACTGTTCTACAGAGAATAAGGTAAAGAAGACTTTAGTCTGCCCTCTCTTCATACAATTGTGTTTGATCAAATCAATTTAGTAATGAAGCATAAATATCCACTAGTTAGTGTGCGGTGCTAAAGGTTTGACTACGGGGAAAAGAAACAACAAAATAGATGTAGAAGAGAGAATGAGGGAAATTTTTTCTGGGTTTTTCAAGTTCAGCATAACTAATCCTTAATTCAAACAATGACTGATAGACCTAACTCAGGTTTTCATTTGTAGAAGAGGGAGTAATATGTTTTGTTTCGTCTTTACTGAAGTATAGTCAATTTATGATGTTTCAGGTGTAGAGCAGAGTGATTCTGACTCCCTGTGCTATACAAGTTGGTCCTTGATGTTGATCTCTTTTATATATAGCAGTCTGTATCTGTTAATCCCAAATTCCTGATTTATCCCTCCCCCCACTTTCCCTTTTGGTAACCATAAATTTGTTTTCTGTCTTTTAGTCCGGGAATAACACGGTTAAAGAAATCCTGAAGCTATATTAAACTTATTGTTTGGACTGCTGATTAATAGACAAGAAAAAATTTTTTCAGACTTTTTCCCTTGCATCTTCATGCAAGATTTCAAAAAAGGCTGGTAGGATAGTTTAAGAGGTAGAAGAGAAAAAGTTAAGTACCTAAATAATCTGTTTATCAAGTATGTGTAGAAAAGCTACCAGGGGACGTAGCTATGCCCATGACTCCCAAATTTGTTAAAGTCACCTGGGGATCTTTAAAAATTTCAGAGCCAAGGCTACACCCCGGTTCAATTATTTCTCAATCTCTGAGGGTGGAACACAGGCATCAGGTTTTTTTTTTAAGCTCCACAGGTGATTCCAATGTGCTGAAAAATTTGAGAAACACTAAACTATGGAATTGGAGAAGGCAATGGCACCCCACTCCAGTACTCTTGCCTGGAAAATCCCACAGACGGAGGAGCCTGGTAGGCTGCAATCCATGGGGTCGCTAGGAGTCGGACACGACTGAGCAACTTTACTTTCCCTTTTCACTTTCATGTATTGGAGAAGGAAATGGCAACCCACTCCAGTGTTCTTGCCTGGAGAATCCCAGGGACGGGGGATCCTGGTGGGCTGCCGTCTATGGGGTCGCACAGAGTCGGACACGACTGACGTGACTTAGCAGTAGCAGCAGACTTTGGAATAATTTTTTTTTGAAGTACAGTTGATTTATAATACTGTGTTTGTTTCAGGTGTACAGCAAAGTGATTCAGTTATACATGTGTATTTTTTCAGAGTATTTTTTCAGAGTATTTTCCATCATAGGTTATTATAAGATATTGAATATAATTCTCTGTGCTATACAGTAAATCCTTGTTGCTGATCTCCTTTATGTATAACAAGATAATACTATTGTATGTGTCTCTTAACCCCATACTCCTATTTATCCTATTTCTCCCTCCCCCTCTTTCCCCTTTGGAATGACATACTTATCTTTTAACAGTATTAACAACTATGAGATTTTTGTGCATCATTATTGGAGAAGGCAATGGCACCCCACTCCAGTACTCTTGCCTGGAAAATCCCATGGATGGAGGAGCCTGGTAGGCTGCAGTCCGTGGGGTAGCTAAGAGTCGGACACGACTGAGCGACTTCACTTTCATTGAACATTAATATGTAGTTATTTTCACAACTTTCCTCATTTATGTAATGTAATTGTTTCAAATGTTTTTTCTACTTCAAGAATAAAAATAAATGTTTTAACATCAACATCATGAGTTCTGCTTGCTAAAATCATACTTGTCTTCCTCTTCTATTTTCATGTATCAACAGGAATTGGCAGCAATGAAACAGATTATCACTCACATGCGTAGTAAGCGTTCCGAGGACAACTTACGTTTCACTAAAATGGAATCCAAAAATGTGACAGAAAATCAGAAATCAAAGACTTTGAATGCGCCTAAAGAACCTGAAGACAATGTATTTATACCCAAGCCAACACTGTTTGTAAGTACAACAAAAATTTAGGATGTTAGTCTTTAGTTTTCACTAAATGTATTTGACTTAAATATCCTTCCTCTCACTCATATTGATTGGTTTCAGACTAACTATAATCATTTTACGAAAGGGCCTTGAAAGATCTGTATTAGTCCCTTTTCTAGTTAACATATTGAACTTGCCCAGTAATTAGCATTAATATAGCACCTTCCATTCTCCAGGGACAAATTTTAAACGAATCAGAAACTCTTGATTTGACTGGTTTACAGCATGATCTCTCAGTTTTTCATTAGGATGTAGCTGACATCATACCTCTTTTGAAGGATTTTCTCTTATATATAAAAGAAAGTTTATTATAGAAAAAAGAGAAAATGCAGATAAGCAAAAAGAAGTTTGTTTTTTGGGTTTCTTGTTTGTTTGTTTGTTGTAGTTTTGGCCATGCCTCTCGGCTTACAGGATCTTGGTTCCCTGACCAGGGATTGAATTCCAGCCCTCAGTAGTGAAAGCACTGAGTCCTAACCACTGGCCAGCCAGGGAATTCCTGTTTGCATCATTTATAAATTTACATAAGAATAAAAGGGATGTAAAATATCACCTATCCCCTCGTATTTGTAAAATAATATATTTTGCTGTAAGGAGTTTTCTTGTAAAGTATAAAACCAATCATATTAACATAAACCAAAAAACTGAAATGCATTATTAGGTTAAAATATATGTACACAGAAAGTAGTAAAAAAAAAAAAAACTAAGAAATTAGAAATATTTGGATTGAAAGTAGAGAAAATAAATTATGAAATATTGAAAATGATGTTTTAATAATAATGAGAATTTAACAGAGTCAAACTAGGAGTAACTTTATGAAATAATTCACTTTACTTCAACACGGTTACCCCTCCATGCCTTAATTTCTCAGAAGAGGCATGATTTTTACCATCTGAGCATAGAGACTCAAAGCCAGAAAGATTTTCTGTACGATATTCTGAGTCAGTGAGTCCCCAGAATCTTAAACTTTTTTCAACTCCCTAGATGATTATAATAATCGGTCAAGTATGGGAACTTCTGATCTAAGCTGTTTCATTATACATTCAGAACATGCTACTCAAGATCAATGAGATGTGAGAGATTGGTGATTACATAGTTCAACCTCCTTTTTCAAAAAAATGACAGAGTTACAATCTAAATGAAATAAGGGATAATTATCATAAGGATCTATGTAGCAATAGACTGAGCTAACAGAATGGAGAAAACAGGAAATCTAGATTGACCAGCCTGGGAACAAGGCAGCTCTGTGGATTTCCACACTGAGTCCATGGATCTTTTCCTCCAGTGGTACCTTGGCTTCTCGCTGTTTCTCTCCTAGTGTCTGCTCACTGATGGTTTCCACTTCCTTATCCACTTGCTCACAGTTCCTTGTCTTGAGACGTGTTTCTCTGCATCCTTTCCCTAATCTGCTCTCTTCTAACTAGTTCTCTCTGTATTTTCCAAAAGCAAGAATTGAATGGGCACAGTTCCTCCTTATTGGGGGATGGATACCTCTTGTGGCAAGACGTGTTAAGGTTATTAGCCAGCTACTGAATGGTTGCCCTTACTAATGACCAGGGATCATCTGGTACCAAAGAAAGCTGCCTAAGGCTGTTCATTCAGAAGGGCTACGGCTAGGTAGGTTCTCCTCAGAAAGTCAGCTAAGATTATGGCAGACATTATGGTGTGTCTGTTATTATAGTCTACAAGAAGAGAGCAGACTGAACACATAAATGCTAATGGGAAATGTAGCATCGGATGAAAACCCCATGGTACAGCCAAATACATTAAGCCTGTCACATGCTCTAGTCTGCTTTTCTGACCCTTCTCTGTTTCAAGCGACGTACTACTCTTTCTGACCCTGACCTCCTACATGTCTGATTTTAGCTGGGTAACCTGATTCTGATATCCTGAAATCCTGACTGTCACCCATACAAAAGTAACAGATTTCTCCAGGATGTCAAGATAAGGTTTTGCAAAGAGAAGACAGATAAGATTTTAAATATAAAGTCTTAACTGAGTAGTTTTTATTTCCTCCTTTATGCTTATCTGTATTTTCTTTTTTCTACAATAATCTTTTTCTTATATACTAGAGAAAATGTTTCAAAAGAGGTATAATCTCAGCTACATCCTAATGAAAACTGAGAGCTCACGCTATAAACCAGTCAAATCAAGACTATGTTGCTAATAATGTAGAATTTGGAATGAGAACTGACCGGGTCACCTGGGGCAAGTCACTAAAATGCCCTGAACTGGTTCTTATCTGTAAAATTAGGAGCGAGATTACATGATATAAGGCCTGGACTTCTTTTATACTAGCATCCATGATCATCTTAAAGCATCATAATTTCTACAGTTACTGAGTATTTTCAATTTTCCATAGCAATGCTTTTCTTACGCTTTCTCGGATCTTGTTAATAGGAATTTATGGTGCTAATATTTGAAAGTAAGATCTAACCATTACATAATTTTATGGTTCTATAGCTAAAATGGAACATTTCTAATTTACTTCCAGATCCTTTGGCTGAAATTATTTGCTGTTGGTATTTTTCCCTAATACAAATTCAGTATTTAATTGGATGGATAGGTGTGTGTTTATATATATCCTGAAAATATGAAGGCAACACACAAAGCCCCTGTTAAATGGGCAGTAGGGTGAAGGTGGATTCCCTGGTAGCTCAGATGGTAAAGAATCACCTGCAATGCAGGAGACCCAGGTTTGATCCCTAGGTTGGGAAGATCCCCTGGAGGAGGAAATGGCAACCCCCTCCAGTATTCTTGCCTGGGAAATCCCATGAACAGAGGAGCCTGGTGGGCTACAGTCCATGGGGTCACATAGTCAAACATGACAGCAACAATCACTTGCGATTGCAGGGTGAAGGTAGAGCTGAGTTAGAGAAGAGAAAGGGGAGGAATAAGAGCTTAAGACAGTTTTCTTCACGTAAGTTTATAATCATAAAAATGTCCTGCAGTGTTCACGTCATATTTACATACTAAGACAACCCCACAAGGTGTATTTTTTTTTGTTTCTTTCTCTTTTTTGGCTGGCTGTGTCAGGTCTTAGTTTCAGCACTCAGGGTCTTTCTGGCAGCAATAGGCTTCTCTCTACTTGTGCTCGTACGCTGCAGAGCAGGCGGGCTCTGTAGTTTGCAGCTCTCAGGGTCTCCAGTGAGGCACCCGGGCTCTAGTTGGAGGACATAGGCTTAGTTGCTCTGCTATGCATGGGATCTTTGTTTCTCCGACCAGGGATGGAACCCACATCCCCTGCATTGGAAAGAGGTTCTCAGCCTCTGGACCACCAGGGAAGTGTCTCCCACAAGTTGTATTCTGTAGGAAAACTCTTGACTGTTGAAATCACACATGTTGGCAGGGTTATTATTCAGGCATTTTTGATGTACCAACAAAGACTAAATTGAACCATAGAATGTAAGTGATTTGAGGACAGAAGCTTGTTCCCATTGCCTTACACAGCACAAGATCAAAGCAGATAATAAATATTTGGTAACATAGGACTTAAAAAAAAACAACAGTTATTTGCCTCCCCAATTTAGTTATCCTCTAAACTGTGGGGAATTTTAGTGTTGAACTAAATAAACTACATGGGGTCACAAAGAGTCGGACACGACTGAGAAACTGAAAAACAACAAATAAACTACAAGGAAAGTGAAAGCAGCAGCTTCTCAGACCACATGCTGCTTCTGCATCAGGCAACAGTCTCTTTCATCCAAAACTCACAGTTTGTTCCCACCAATAATCTGCTTTCTCTTTCAAGGCGGTTTTTAGCTGTCCTAGCCATTTTTACTATCCCCTTCCTAGATGACAACAAGAGCTATTTGAATCGTCTTTGTAGCAACACTCCTCTCCTTTCAGAGCAGCAAGGAACTGTCTTTTGCTAGTTTTCTGTTCCTTTCCCAAAATACCTTTATACTCAGGATTCATATCATGTCATTATTTTGTCAATACTTTCTTTAAATACATATTAGCAACCCCACTGTTAGTCTTGTCTCCAGGTAGATTGTGGTGGTTTGGTTGCTAAGTCATGTCCAACTCTTTGCAACCCCATGGACTGTAGCCCACCAGGCTCCTCTATCCACAGAATTCTCCAGGCAAGAATACTGAAGTGATAGCCATTTCCTTCTCCAGGGGAATCTTCCAGACTGAAGGATCGAACCCATGTCTCCTGCATTGCAGGCGGATTCTTTTACCGCTGAGCCGCCAGGGACTGTAGGCTCAATCCTGGTAGAACCTGGTAGAATTTTTAGAACCTGAATCTCCAAATAGAATAGGGAACATAGTAAGAATATGCAGCACAAGTACGTAATTGAAGGGTCTGAATTACAAGGAGTTCATGATAGTGTCCCAGTCTTGGCTTATACTGGTTACCTCATTGGCTAGTGTATGTTGAATGGGTAAATTACATTTATAAAATTTTTACAAAAATGATTATATAAACCACTTGATTCTCAAGAAGTGATTTAGAAGGCTATGTGTAGTCATCTGAAGGCAAAACATATTCAAGTAAGTTAAGTTGAACACGTGTGTGCTGTCTCTGTGGAGGACCTAAGCATTATAGAGCATCTGATCATGAAGAGAGAGTCAACTTTGGACTTCTCGGTCCAGCGCAGGGTGTGCAGGTTCGATCCCTGGTTGGGGAACTAAGATCCTACATGCCTCTTGTGTAGCTAAAAAATAAGAATAATTTTAAAGATAAAATAAAAATAAATACATTAAAAAGTTTGAAGTAAGTGTTAAGAAAAAAGTCAGCTTTACAGATGCTTGTCCTCTAAGATCAAGGATAAGAAAACAAATGAAAATAGTAAAAGGTGAAATTGGGTGGACTCTTTTAAAGGAAATACAAATTACTATGAAAATTCAAAGAAAAAAAGAGATAATATGATGTGGATGGGCACCAGGAAAGAAAGCATTGAGGTTGATCTTGAAGAATGTCTAGGATTTGACAAGCACAATAAGGGTTAATGAGCGAGAAATTCCAAGGGCAGAGAGTGTAATATTCATAAAACATTTTCTAATTTGCTCCTTTTCATTATTCAGAATGAGAATGTTTAATAATCTGACTTTATACCTCTCCTACTACATTCTTATGCCAGACTTTAGGCATTTCGCCGCTTAGTGCTTTCTCTTAGGACAAAAGAAAAATACACATCAGTAAGGTATACATAGAGTAGTCTGATTCAAAGAGGCAGGAATTATTAGAATGGTGGTTACCAGAAAGCAGGGGGAATGGGGAGTTACTGTGTCTAATGTGTGCAGAATAAGCATAATATTTTATGGCACACCAGGGTAAATGAACTTTGCTGGTAGGTTGAAGCAGCTCCAGCCATGTCTGAAGGCTCAGGGGCCAGTTGCTCATCATACCTCTAATGCTTTCTTGTCACATTTGTTTGGAAGCTCTGGTTTCACTATTTCATGTTGAATCTAGATTTATCTCATCAGAACATGCTCAGACCTCAAGATATCTAGCTATGTCTATTTACATTTTTAAAAATAATTTTGTAATTTCAGCTCTCAGGAATAGTAATAGCAACGTCTTTCTGATGTAATGTAGCTGTGAGCTAAATTAGAAATAAGGATTCTTTTTAGTAAGCATGCAAGTAGAGCTGTGAGGACTGTATGATTTGGGGCAGTTTCTCATTTAGTCACTTCCTTGGTAGAAAAGCTAGTCTTCTCTCCTAGACTCATTTAAGTTGAGCCCTGCCTTTGAGGACTCGTAAATATTTGTTTCTTTGATTCCTAGTTTGTGTCTTTGTTTTCAAAATACAGTGATTATATCTACTAAACGTAGTATTTCTTTACTTCAAAAAAGTGGTGCTGGCTGAACATTAATAGATTGTTAATTTCTAGCTCTCTTTCTAGATTCCAGGAATAATCTACCAGGCATATTGTGTCTGCATTTATCAGTCAGCATTCTTCTCGATGTTATAATCCCCAAGTTATATATTAATGTTTTAGTTGTCTGTTTCTGGATGATACAAAAGTAGCTATCTTATCAGTTATTATCTCCGGAATCACATTGTAACAGTAAATTACTTCTGGTTGGTTTCCAGTTAATCCCATCATTTGTTTTTAACCACAGCCCCCTGAGCTCTTTCCTAGATCTGGAATACAGTTTACTTCAGGGCCTGCTAACACCACTAATAATGGGAGGTTTTCACTAATTTGTACTGTTTCTTTATAAAGTTACATATATAATTAACCTAAACCAGCTCAGAAAATTAAAGCAGTGTTTTGGCTCAAATAGTAAAAAAGAGCCCAGGAGACCTGGGTTCAAGCCCTGAGTCAAGAAGATCCCCTGGAAAAGGGAATGGCCACCCACTCCAGTTTTCTTGCCTGGAGAATTCCATGGACAGAGGAACCTGGCAGGCTACAGCCCATAGGGTCGCAAAGAGTCGGACACGACTGAGCAGTTAAAACTTATCTGTCCAAGACAGAAGTTCTTTCTAAGCAGTTTGTATGTCTAGGACTTCCCCGGTGGTCCAGTGAGAATCTGCCTGCCAATGCAGGGGAGACAGGTTCCATCCCTGGCCCGGGAAGATTCCACATACCACAGAGTAGCCAAAACTGCGTGTCACAACTGCTGAGCCCGTAGTCTCCAGATCCCATGCTCACAGCAAGGGAAGCGCATTCACTGCAACTAGAAGAAAACCCATGTGCGGTAACCAAGAGCCAGCGCAGCCAAAAGTTAATCAATTAATTCAGGAGTTTGTATGTCTAATATATGTCTAATGTGTTTGTATATAAAATATATTATGAAAAGCGTTTCATATCATGGAACCTCTGAGAATCTTAATTTTTTTTAACTGTGAAATAGAAAATAAAGATGCTCCTTAGAAGATTAACTCTATTAATGACTGAAGAGGCATAACAAAATTTGTTACCTAAAATACCATCTTATGGGTAGAAAAGCTAAACAACTTTAAGATAGTAACATAAAAGAAACACTACTGTTTAAATAGGTAAAAGAGTGGAATTACCAAAATAAAAAGCAGTTAGTTCTGTACCTGGATTTTTGTGCCCACTTTATTTAACAGTCATCTATCAGGAGTTGGCAAATTTTTCCTTAAAGCGCAAGACAGTAAATATTCTAGGCCTTAAGAGGCACATGCATATTGTTTTGTTTTTTACCTTTCTTTAAAAATGTTAAATCCATTCTTAGCAGGCAGTCCATACAAAAACAGACCATGGACCATGGTTCGCCAGTCAGTGATCTATCCTAATGTAGTTTGCTCAGTACTCATCAGGAGTTGGTAAAAGCTTAGAAACTTCCAGTGTCTGGAACTTTGGGCCGTCACTAATGGATAGTACCTTACTGACAAAATATCTAAAAACAGAGAATGCATGTGTCATAAGGATCTGAAATCAGCTTTCCAGAATCACTATTATCTCCAAGGACTTTGTTTGAATTTTGCTAGTGTTTAGATATAGATACTGATGTAGATGAGAAATTGACCTATTCTATCCTAATGTTATTCACCTGAGTTTCAGACAGTGACTGGGGCAGAAGTGTACCAGTAGAAAGACTGAGCGTGCCTTGAGTTCATACCACAGAATATGCTATGTCCATATCTTACTGGTTATTATCAGACCAGATCAGGCACTCACTCGTGTCCGACTCTTTGCGACCCCATGAATCGCAGCACGCCAGGCCTCCCTGTCCATCACCAACTCCTGGAGTTCACTCAGACTCACGTCCATCGAGTCAGTGATGCCATCCAGCCATCTCATCCTCTGTGTCCCCTTCTCCTCCTGCCCCCAATCCCTCCCAGCATCAGAGTCTTTTCCAATGAGTCAACTCTTTGCATGAGGTGGCCAAAGTACTGGAGTTTCAGCTTTAGCATCATTCCTTCCAAAGAAATCCCAGGGCTGATCTCCTTCACAATGGACTGGTTGGATCTCCTTGCAGTCCAAGGGACTCTCAAGAGTCTTCTCCAACACCACAGTTCAAAAGCATCAATTCTTCGGCGCTCAGCCTTCTTCACATTCCAACTCTCACATCCATACATGACCACTGGAAAAACCATAGCCTTGACTAGACGGACCTTTGTTGGCAAAGTAATGTCTCTGCTTTTGAATATGCTATCTAGGTTGGTCATAACTTTCCTTCCAAGGAGTAAGTGTCTTTTAATTTCATGGCTGCAGTCACCATCTGTAGTGATTTTGGAGCCCAGAAAAATAAAGTCTGACACTGTTTCCACTATTTCCCCATCTATTTCCCATGAAGTGGTGGGACCAGATGCCATGGTCTTCGTTTTCTGAATGTTGAGCTTTAAGCCAACTTTTTCACTCTCCACTTTCACTTTCATCAAGAGGCTTTTGAGTTCCTCTTCACTTTCTGCCATAAGGGTGGTGCCATCTGCATATCTGAGGTTATTGATATTTCTCCCGGCAATCTTGATTCCAGCTTGTGTTTCATCCAGTCCAGCATTTCTCATGATGTACTCTGCATATAAGTTAAATAAACAGGGTGACAATATACAGCCTTGACGTACTCCTTTTCCTATTTGGAACCAGTCTGTTGTTCCATGTCGAGTTCTAACTGTTGCTTCCTGACCTGCATACAAATTTCTCAAGAGGCAGATCAGGTGGTCTGGTATTCCCATCTCTTTCAGAATTTTCCACAGTTTATTGTGATCCACACAGTCAAAGGCTTTGACATAGTCAATGAAGCAGAAATAGATGTTTTTCTGGAACTCTCTTGCTTTTTCTATGATCCAGCGGATGTTGGCAATTTGATCTCTGGTTCCTCTGCCCTTTCTAAAACCAGCTTGAACATCAGGAAGTTCACAGTTCACATATTGCTGAAGCCTGGCTTGGAGAATTTTGAGCATTACTTTACTAGCATGTGAGATGAGTGCAATTGTGCGGTAGTCTGAGCCTTCTTTGGCATTGACTTTCTTTGGGATTGGAATGAAAACTAACCTTTTCCAGTCCTGTGGCCACTGCTGAGTTTTCCAAATGTGCTGGCATATTGAGTGCAGCACTTTCAGAGCATCATCTTTCAGGATTTGGAATAGCTCAACTGGAATTCTATCACCTCCACTAGCTTTGTTCGTAGTGATGCTTTCTAAGGCCCACTTGACTTCACATTCCAGGATGTCTGGCTCTAGGTCAGTGATCACACCATCGTGATTATCTGGGTCATGAAGATCTTTTTTGTACAGTTCTTCTGTGTATTCTTGCTATCTCTTCTTAATATTTTCTGCTTCTGTTAGGTCCATACCATTTCTGTCCTTTATCGAGCTCATCTTTGCATGAAATGTTCCTTTGGTATCTCTGATTTTCTTGAGGAGATCCCTAGTCTTTCCCATTCTGCTGTTTTCCTCTATTTCTTTGCATTGATCACTGAAGAAGGCTTTCTTATCTCTTCTTGCTATTCTTTGGAACTCTGCATTTAGATATTTATATCTTTCCTTTTCTCCTTTGCTTTTCACTTCTCTTCTTTTCACAGCTATTTGTAAGGCCTCCCCAGACAGCCATTTAGCTTTTTTGCATTTCTTTTCTATGGGAATGGTCTTGATCCCTGTCTCCTGGACAATGTCACGAACCTCATTCCATAGTTCACCAGGCACTCTATCTATCAGATCTAGGCCCTTAAATCTATTTCTCACTTCCACTGTATAATCATAAGGGATTTGATTTAGGTCATACCTGAATGGTCTAGTGGTTTTCCCTACTTTCTTCAATTTAAGTCTGAATTTGGCAATAAGGAGTTCATGGTCTGAGCCACAGTCAGCTCCTGGTCTTGTTTTTGCTGACTGTATAGAGCTTCTCCATCTTTGGCTGCAAAGAATATAATCAATCTGATTTTGGTGTTGACCATTTGGTGATGTCCATGTATAGAGTTCTCTTGTGTTGTTGGAAAAGGGTGTTTGTTATGACCTGCACTGGTCATAACATAACATAAAGACTAACTCTTTTAGTCTTTGCCCTGCTTCATTCCGTATTCCAAGGCCAAATTTGCCTGTTACTCCAGGTGTTTCTTGACTTCCTACTTTTGCATTCCAGTCCCCTATAATGAAAAGGACATCTTTTTGGGGTGTTGTAAAAGGTCTTGTAGGTCTTCATAGAACCGTTCAACTTCAGCTTCTTCAGCGTTACTGGTTGGGGCATAGACTTGGATTACTGTGATATTGAATGGTTTGCCTTGGAAACAAACAGAGATCATTCTGTCGTTTTTGAGATTGCATCCAAGTACTGCATTTCGGACTCTTTTGTTGACCATGATGGCCACTCCATTTCTTCTGAGGGATTCCTGCCCGCAGTAGTAGATATAATGGTCATCTGAGTTAAATTCACCCATTCCAGTCCATTTCAGTTCGCTGATTCCTAGAATGTCGACATTCACTCTTGTCATCTCTTGTTTGACCACTTCCAATTTGCCTTGATTCATGGACCTGACATTCCAGGTTCCTATGCAATATTGCTCTTTACAGCATCGGACCTTGCTTCTATCACCAGTCACATCCACAGCTGGGTATTGTTTTTGCTTTGGCTCCATCCCTTCATTCTTTCTGGAGTTATTTCTGCACTGATCTCCAGTAGCATATTGGGCACCTACTCTCCTGGGGAGTTTCTCTTTCAGTGTCCTACCATTTTGCCTTTTCATACTGTTCATGGGGTTCTCAAGGCAAGAATACTGAAGTGGTTTGCCATTCCCTTCTCCAGTGGACCACATTCTGTCAAATCTCTCCACCATGACCCACCCGTCTTGGGTTGCCCCACAGGCATGGCTTAGTTTCATTGAGTTAGACAAGGCTGTGGTCCTAGTGTGATTAGATTGACTAGTTTTCTGTGAGTATGGTTTCAGTGTGTTTGCCCTCTGATGCCCTCTTACAACACCTACCGTCTTACTTGGGTTTCTCTTACCTTGGGCGTGGGATATCTCTTCACGGCTGCTCCAGCAAAGCGCAGCCATTGCTCCTTACCTTGGACAAGGGGTATCTCCTCACCGCTGCCCTTCCTGACCTTCAATGTGGGATCATTCCTCATTCCCATTCAATAATGGCAGTGTTACTTAGAATCATTAATAGTGCCCACCTTGCTTGTAAATGGTGATGTTACCTGATTAGTTGGAGCCATACTATGGCATTACTGTGGTGGCATTTTCTTCCACATTGCATAGGGGCAACTCTTGAATATAAACTCTCATGAGAATTCATAGCCAAACTTAAATAGAACTGAGAACTGTCTATCATAGCTAACCCTAACATCATTTATTCATTTAAAAAAATGTTTATTGAGCCCCTACCTTACGCCAAGCACTATTAGAGGTAATAAGGATATAAAAATTCCTCCTTCTATGAGCTTATATTCATTTATGAAAATTAAACTATAAATTGACAAGCAAACCAAAAAACGAATTGTGGAGAAATTGGAAAATTGACAAATGCTATAGGGAAAAATAAAACAAGATGGGAAGTGAGGAATAGAGAGGGGCGGCCTCCTCAAGAAGATGACACTTAATGCTTGAAAGAGATAAAACCAAATGCTCAAGAGTTTTGAGCAGCTGGGTTTTGCTAAGTCTCATCATTATCTTAATATTAAGTCAGTATACCCAGGTAAAAATAGATTCCAGTGGAAACTTGCTTTGCTATTAAACACGTAGGAAATGAGTTCCTATTACTTTTTTTAAATATATTTTAGAATACAAAATATCTAATAAAATATGTGACTTTCTGTAACAGCAAAGTCCAGGTAGCTCACACTGGAAATCATACCCTTTTTCAGTGTTTCTGCTTTTTTCAAAACATTTTTATTTCTTTCCTTTTTTGGACATGTACACACTGCTTTATTTGCTTGTTTGTTTTTTGCTGTGCTGGGTCTTCTTTGCTGCAGGCTTTCTCTGGCTTCGGAGTTCGGGCGCTGCTCTCCTGTTGCCATGCACGGGCTTCTCCTTGCGGTGGCTTCTCTTGTTTGGGAGCCAGGCTCTAGGCATGCGGGCTTCAGTAGTTGTGGTGCACAGGTTCAGCTGCTCCTCGGCATATGGAATGTTCCCAGACCAGGGATTGAACCTGTGTCCCCTGCATTGGTGGGTTCTTATCTGCACCACCTGGGAAGCCAGGCGGCTGATAAATGTAGTTTTTCATTGCTCTCATAATAAAATCAGAGTTCTGTGTTTCAGAAGAGGAAAACAGATGTAACCCAGGCAACCAGCAGGCCATGTCGTAGGGTATTATTAATATTTTGGCCGCGCAGTTGGTGGAATCTCAGTTCCCCAACCCAGGATCAAACTGGGGTCCTCTGCAATGAAAGCACAGAGCCCTAACCACGGGACTTCCAGAGAATCCTTTATTCATTTTTATATCTGTGCAACCTAACACAGGGACCTGGTATATAAATAGGTGTTCAATAAGTTATTTAAAAAATAATGTCAGCTACAAACAATTTAGTTCATGTAGTAAAGTGTTAAGAGTTAGGATTAGAGAAGTAGTCTGGGCGAGATCCTAAAGGGCTCTGTCTTCTAGTTCAGTGTAGTTTGAACATGACAGTGATAGTGAGGTTCTCCCCAAAAACTCATGAATAAGGAACAGATGTTAGTCCTGTGGGAGCAAGCTGTGAAACCAGTTTTAAATGGTTATGACAAAAGAATTGAAGAGTTCATTTATGACGTGGAAAAGCAGCTAATCCCCAAGACAGAGGCCCACTTGACTGTGGCAAAGCTACTTCATTAACACATCTGAAGAAAGAGGGTATTGGGAGGAGGGGATGGAGGGAGAATGATCTGCAATGGACCAGATACAGATTGAAGTCATCAGGAAGGACAGTCTGCCATTGAAATGTTGGTTCTGTCCTTTATGAGTCTTAAGATTCCTTTTTATTATCAAAAGTTTTATTTACCAATGGCAGAAAATGAAGAGGAATTAAAGAGCCTCTAATTCCTCTTAAGGGTGAAAGAGCAGAATAACACAGATATATAGAACAGTCTTTTGGACTCTGTGAGAGGGAGAGCGTGGGATGATTTGGGAGAATGGCATTGAAACTTGTATAATATCATACATGAAGCGAATCACCAGTCCAGGTTCAATGCATGATACTGGATGCTTGGGGTTGGTGCACTGGGATGACCCAGAGGGATGGTACGGGGAGGAAGGAGGGAGGGGGGTTCAGGATGGGGAGCACGTGTATACCTGTGGCAGATTCATGTTGATGTATGGCAAAACCAAGACAATATTGTAAAGTAATTAGCCTCCAATTAAAATAAATAAATTTATATTAAAACAAACAAACAAACAAACAAAAATGCTGGCTTGAAACTCAGCATTCACAAAACCAAGATCATGGCATCAGGTCCTATTACTTCATGGCAAATAGAAGGGGAAAAAATGGAAGCAGTGCCAGATATTCTTTTCTTGGGGTCCAAAATCACTGGATGTAGACTGGCACTATGAAATAAAAGACACTTGCTCCTTGGAAGGAAAGCTATGGCAAACCTAGACAGCATATTCAAAAGCAGCAACATCACTTTGCAACAAATGTCCTTATAGTCCAAGCTACCAGTAGTTGTATAGCTGTGAGCCATAAAGAAGGCTGGGCACCGAAGAATTAATGCTTTCGAACTGTGGTGCTTGAGAAGATTCTTGAGAGTCCCTTGGACAGCAAGAAGATGAAACCAGTCAATCCTAAAGGAAATCAACCCTGAATATATATTGGAAGGACTGTTGCTGAAACTCTAGTACTTGGGCCACCTGATATGAAGAGCTGACTCTGGACAAGACCCTGATGCTGGGAAAGATTGAAAGCATAAGGAGAAAGGGGCAGCAGAGGATAAGATGGTTAGTTAGTATTGCTTACTCAGTGGGCATGAATCTGAGGACAGTGGAAGACACAGGAGCGTGGCATGCTACAGTCCACAAGGTCGCAAAGAGTCAGACAAGACTTAGCGACTGAACAGCCACAACCATACATGCATAAGGGGCTTCCCTGATGGTGGGTAAAGAGCCCACCTGCAAATGCAGGAGACATGGGTTTGATTCCTTGTTCAGTAAGATCCCCTGGAGAATAAAATTGCAACCCACTCCAGTTTTCTTGCATGGGAAATCCCATGAGCAGAGGAGCCTGGCAGGCTTATAGTCCGTGGGGTCACAAAAGGGTCGGACATAACTCAGCGACTAAACATACACACACACATACATAATACTAAAAGAACTTTTAGTATCAGCTGATTGAGAAAATGTAGATATACAAATTCTATGCCTTTTTCTTGGTCTATACAATTTGCTTTCACATTTTTGTATCCTCGAGCCACAGTTAAAACCAGTTTATGTCATGACTTACTGAAGATCATAGTTTCTCAGAATGGAACCTACTCCTCCTCTGGCAGATCAGCTAGCATTCTGGTTTGTACTTTGGTTTCTTTTAGATTTGGTTAGCCCCTGTCACCTTTGAATTCTCTTGGAAGATAAAGCCTGGCTTTTCCCTGTTTCACCCTGAAGCCTTCTTTCACCCTTAATACTAAGGACTTTGGACTTTCTATTAAAGAAAAACAACCAAAGTGTTTTAATGCAGGTTTGCGTTTTAGAAAGATAAGCTTGGAAGGATTGTGGGTGATGAACAGAAGAGATAGTCAAATCAGAATTAGGAAATTCTTGCAGGAATGAAGCAGAAATAAAGGCCCAAGGTAAGCCTTTTAGAGTCAAGATAGAGAATAAGGAATGTAAAGGATATTTCTGTAAATGTTAAGGACTGTTTAGAATGAAGACAGCAAGCAGAAAAAAAAAGAAGAAAGCTAAGATGAAGAGGAATCAAGCATTTTTGGTTTAGATGACTGAACAAAATATGGTACCATTCACCCAAGACAAAATATGGAGGACTGAGGGAGTTCCTTTTGACATACTGAATTTTAGTTGCCTTTAGGCATTATGTAGGAAATGGCAACCCACTCCAGTGTTCTTGCCTGGAGAATCCCAGGGATGGGGGAGCCTGGTGGGCTGCCGTTTATGGGGTCACACAGAGTCGGACACAACTGAGGCGACTTAGCAACAGCAGCAGCAGGCGTTATGTAAAAGTATGTGTATCTCAAGTTAGGGCTATGGAAATACAGATGGGGTCTGAGGAAGGAGATGGAGGGACTACTGGTATATATGGTGGTAACTGAAGGTGGCCAAGGGCATGGCTAAGGTCAAGAGGAGCTGACCATTGATGTCACTTCTAATATTTTGTGCATTCAGCTATGGCATATGAGAAAGATAAAATTATAAGTTATCATACCTACCTATATGCCAGTGTACATATATTTTTATGTATTTAGGAATGTGGTTCTTCATAATTTTAAGGAGATATAAATGGAAAAGGAGTAACTGCATATGTGATTTATTATATAAAATAAGACGTTTTGATTGGAATCAGTACCTTATATAGATTTCTGAGTTTTATCGCAGCCCACCTTCCCTGCTCCTTTGCTACCACTCTTTCAGACTGAAATGATTGAGCAGTAAACCCAAGAAGTACTCTGGTTGGTCAACATAACATCATACAGTCAAAACGAACAAACTTTTTGGCCAACCCTATACTTAACAATTCAGAATACCTAAAGCACAATGATTTAGATCTAGAAATTCTTCACTAACTACTGAGTGAATGAGTATCTATATAGATAGCTAAGACAACTAAAAAGAAACTGTGGCCTTGTTTTTTTTTTTTATAATTTTCTTTGAAAAATAGAATCAATTCATAAAATGCTCACCTCGCACAGAGCTGCTGCTGCTAAGTCGCTGCTAAGCTGCTGCTGCTGCTGCTGCTAAGTCGCTTCAGTCGTGTCCAACTCTGTGCGACCCCAGAGACCGCAGCCAACCAGGCTCCCCGGTCCCTGGGATTCTCCAGGCAAGAGTACTGGAGAGGGGTGCCATTGCCTTCTCCGGCTCACCTCTGTAGAATATGTTAAATGCAGACTTTAAGCCAGAAAACACAGCTGTGTATTTTTTTAATAGACATTCCAGTGGGAGATTATTTCTGACAAAAGACAAAATCTTTGCCCTTAAGTATCCTTCTGATTTATAGAAAGCAATTATTTACTATAATTTTACAGAAAAATTCCCAGTGTATATAGTTGCTTAGTTCTTTGAATTGCTTCTCTTGTACTCTTGTCCTTCTTATAAGCATTTTACTTAATTTTATTTTATTCTTTTATTTTTTTTCACAGACCAAGAAGGAAGCACCTGAGTGGTCTAAGATACAAAAAACGAAGACCTAGTGTTTTGGAGAGATTCCCAAAGTTCTTTTTCTGATGAACAGAAAGTTTATCTTAATCATGTACTTGACTTTTTTAAAATAGCTAATTTAAAGTTTATTTTAACTGAACATTAAATTAACAAATTTTATCATAATAATCAAAATACATAAAATGTAAATATTTGGTTTATCTATTTTGTTAAAAAATAAATATTGTGTACTCTATTATGATTTAAATTTTGGAACTTTCATAATTCTTTGAGTCATTTTAAACATGTGGCTTATAAATATTTTGATTAGCTGTTATATTGGTGAATATTTTCCTAACTACATAAATTTTGAATTTAAATGTCTTAACACAAATACCAAGACACTTTACAATTTTTAAATTAATAATCATTTGTGAAGAATACTAGAAAGCATTTCAAATGCTCGATAATGGTAGTCAGATCTCATGTTAGTGTATATGAATTGCTGATTCTTTCTTGAGTCTGTTTTTTTCTTACATTTCATATTATTGCTCACCAATACAATCCTTTACAAAGTCTGTTATTCCATTGGTCAAGTAAAAATTTGATGAAAAGTGTCTTGTCACTTTGGTTGAAACAGTGCTGATTCAGATGCAGTATGGACCAAACACCTAGTCAGTAAGAAGAAATCAGTAGCATTTTCTATGTTGCTTGTCATAAAATATGCTCCATTTCTTATTCAAGAGTTACAATTTAGAAGAAAGAAGAGGAGTGAAAGAGAAAGAAGAAGAAATACATTTTTATGTATCAGATTTTCTTAACCACTGTTGGCATAAAGTGTGAAAGTAAAGTGAAGTCGCTCAGTCATGTCTGACTCTTTGCAACCCTATGGATTGTAGCCTGCCAGGCTCCTCTGTCTATGGGGTTTTACAGGCAAGAATACTGGGGTGGGTTGCCATTTCCTTCTCTAGCTGTTGACATAGAGGCTGGATAATTTTTGTTCAGAATGGGAGTGGGGGGCAGTTCTTTGCTTTGTGGAATGTTTTATCTACACCACTGGCCTCTACCACCAGATGAAAGTGGCATTCCCACCCACCCCCACCCCCAGTTATGACAATTAAAACCCTCTCTGTCCCCTTTAACTCCTAGTGAAGAACCGTTGATACACATTTTATCAGTGATTATTATCCTTGTAGATATGAGAAAAGAATCTATCTGATCACTGTGTTCTTTGAAAGTTTACAAATGTCATTCATAAGCTATTAGTTGAGTGTGAGAGAACAGAAAAAGCCTTTGATAATAATATACACTTGTAAATCTACTGTTGGCCTAAAAACCCTAATCTGCTGCTTCCCTTTTATTTCATTTGGATACATCTAAAATAGATTTTCTGCAACAAAGTTTTGTTTGTTTAGCCTCTCTGAGGCACACATTCTGATTCCAGATACCTTTATAATTCATTAAAACTAAACATGTAGACATAATTTGTTTCCTTCCAAAATGCTAGAAGAGAATGTCTATTTTATTTTCAATTCTAGTTATTTATCTGAAAGCATTTTATAATTTAGTTCAGTGTAACTCCATTTGTTATATGTACATATTTTAATATAAAGGATTACTGATTGATAGTCCAAGTTAAAGTAATGGTGTGGGCAAAAACACAGAAGCCGGAAAATTTGGAGCTAATTTTAAAAATAGAAAATGCAATGATGAAGAAATTTAAAGTCTTTCTCCCTTCAAATCCCTGTTTTTTCCCTTTTTCCCTTCCTTTCATGTCTAGATATGAATTAACTCCTTTAAAAAATACAGTTCTTTCTGTCATTTCCTACCACTAATAAATCCAGAATAAGATTGTGATATGAAATCTTTTTGCATGACATTTGTGAATTTTCTATTTCAAGTGCCACTTCTTCCAGAAAGTTCTGTCTGTTCTACCATAATAATCTGTATTGTGTACTCTGTACTCTATATCTCTTAATTCTGCTTGCCATATTTTATGATTGTTTACTTGTTCATTTCCTTGAAGGCAAGAACTGTTTCTTAAGCTTTTTTGATTCGCATTATTTAGCACTGTGCCTTGAATTCAAGCTATAAATGTTAATTTGATAAGTTGGGCACAGATGAGATACAGTGATGTAACTTTTTTTAATATATTAAGAATTAGAGGGATTTTTTTTTTAGTGTCATAGACTCTGTTCTAGTTCACTTCTTAATACCACTACAACCCTTGCATTTTCTTTCAATTTCCAGACCTTAATTTTGTCTTTCTCCTTTTTTTAAATTGCAGTACAAAACATAAAATGTACATAAAATAACATAAAATTTACCATTTACCCATTTTTAGTTGTAGGGTTCAATATGTTGAGTATATTCACAATGTACAGTAGGTCTCTCAAGCTTTTCCCTCTTTCAAATCTGAAACTCGGTACCCATTAACCCTTTCTCTCACCAGATCACACAGTGACCCAGGGTCACTGTATTGTACAGGCAGGGTTGGATAATCAGCAGGGGTTTAAATCCAGACTCCTGCCTTTAGGAGAGATTGAACTTGTTAATGAGCCAGATTCCCTTTGGTTTTAAGGTCCTAAGAAGCAGCATGCATGCGTGCTAAGTCACTTTAGTCATGTCCAACTCTTTGTGACCCTCTGGGCTGTAGCATGCTAAACTCCATTGGATTTCCCAGGCAAGAATACTGGAATGGATTGCCATGCCCACCCAGGGATTGAACCCCTATCTCTTATGTCTCTTGCATTGGCAGCCGGGTTCTCTGCCACAAGTGCCACCTGGGAAACCCACCTGAGAAGCTGATGATAGGCAAAACAAAAGAGTTTAAAAAGTAATTAGTACTGTAAATGCTGCAAAGAAAGACTTCCTGCAGCTTGGAGGTGGTCACCAGGCAAAGCTCACTAGCCAGACAGCTATCAGGAGTCTTCCAAGGTATGGTTTGTTTTGGTTGATTTACTGAGTCCATGGTCCAGTCCTCAGCCTTACAGGCCCAGAAACTTAATTCTGTTAATGAATTAAAGATGACGTATCTTTCCAGAGTTGCCCACACTGACACTGGTTACAAATCGTAATGTATCAGTTGTAAGTGAAAAGTAAAACTATTATGTGGAATGTCACTTACTGGGATAAGCACCAGTGATGTGTTCTTGACCTGTTTTCCCTTGCTTCTGCAATATTGTACACTCATCATTTTCCCCCTTGCTCCTCTTATACCTAATCATAAAACATTAGAGTTGTTCAGACTGTCTTTTCCCCCTTAAGTCTTTTTTATGTTCTGTACTTACTCTCTTGATGAGCCAGCTCTCTGGCTTCAGTTATTATATGCCAGTTTCCCCAAGTTTATATCTCTCACCCAAACTTACCTTTTAGAATAACCTGCCTATTACATCTCCATTTGAATGTCTCATTGTAACTTCAAACTTAACATGTACAAAACTAAATGCAACAAGTTTCTTCTCCCGGGTTCCCAGTTTCAATAAATGGCTCCTATCAGTGGCTTGTATTACAAACCTATGAGTCATTCCAGACCCTTTTCTTGTTAGTCCACAAGCTTCAATCACCACACCCAGATGATCTGCCTCTTAGTTTCCTTTTTAAAGAACTTTTGATTATGAAAATTTCCAAATATTTAAAAGGACAAAATAAATCTTGGGGTGATGGAAATGTTCACTATCTTGATTATGGTGGTGGTTTCATGGTTATATAAAAATGTTTATCAAATTCTATTTTTCTAAATATACAGTTTATTTTATGTCAGTTATACCTCAATAAAGATGTTTAAAAAGAAGAAAGAGTTAGGAAATCACCACTGAGTAACCCCTGATTAAGTGATTCAGGCATCAGTCACCAATGAATGCTAAAGCAATTAGAGGATATTGGAGAACTTTATATCAGGGCTGGAAGAAGCACAAGCTGGAATCAAGATTGCCAGGAGAAATATCAATCACCTCAGATATGCAGATGATACCACCCTAATGGCAGAAAGTGAAGAGGAACTAAAAAGTCTCTTGATGCAAGTGAAAGAGGAGAGTGAAAAAGTTGGCTTAAAGCTCAACATTCAGAAAACAAAGATCATGGCATCCAGTCTCATCACTTCATGGGAAATAGATGGGGAAACAGTGGAAACAGTGTCAGACTTTATTTCTGGGGCTCCAAAATCACTGCAGATGATGATTGCAGCCATGAAATTAAAAGACGCTTACTCCTTGGAAGAAAAGTTATGACCAACCTAGATAGCATATTGAAAAGCAGAGACATTACTTTGCCAACAAAGGTCCATCTAGTCAAGGCTATGGTTTTTCCAGTGGTCATACATGGGTGTGAGAGTTGGACTGTGAAGAAAGCTTACCGATGAAGAATTGATACCTTTGAACTGTGGTGTTGGAGAAGACTCTTGAGAGTCCCTTGGATTGCAAGGAGATGCAACCAGTCCATTCTGAAGGAGGTCAGCCCTGGGATTTCTTTGGAAGGAATGATGCTAAAGCTGAAAGTCCAGTACTTTGGCCACCTCATGTGAAGAGTTGACTCATTGGAAAAGACTCTGATGCTGGGAGGGATTGGGGGCAGGAGGAGAAGGGGACGACAGAGAATGAGATGGCTGGATGGCATCACTGACTCGATGGACGTGAGTTTGAGTGAACTCTGGGAGTTGGTGATGGACAGGGAGGCCTGGCATGCTGCGATTCATGGGATCGCAAAGAGTCAAACACAACTGAGTGACTGAACTGAACTGAACCACCTAAATGCTCCAGTCAACCTTGGGTTATGTTGACTTATGTGACTCTTGATATAACATGAAGTATTAAACAATACCAATGCAGGATCCTTGTAGAAAAACAAATTTAACCTGAGTCAAATCAAGGCTTCAGAATTAACTTCCAGTCTACAGGCAAATCAAGAAGTAGACCAGGCTTAGTGACACCAGGAAGAATGAATCATTCTGTGCACTGGGGATGTTCATTGCTTCTAGACCCTCAATATTTCTAGGCTTTTTCAATAGAGCTATGAAATTAGTGTTTTTTAACAGAGAAGGGGAAAGTATGAGTTCCTAACAATGTAACAAGGTCTAATTTAAGATTTTTTTTTAAGATTTCAATTTCTTTGATTTTATACTTTTTGTTTCATTTCCTGTTTGTGAATTTCTGTTACCACTTGAGTTCAAACCCTCATGTCCTCTTCCCTAGATTATGTCAGTCTCCTAACCAGTCTCCTTAAATCTACTCATTCTCTCTCCAAACCACTCTCCACAGAGAATAATGATCTTTTTTTTAATACTATAATTTTTTATTTAATCTAAAGTCTATATAAGGTATTATAAGATATGAACTTAGAAAATGGAATTAATTGCAGTTGAGGTATAAGCTGAGAACATAGTATGTGTTAGTTGCTCAGTCGTGTCTGACTCTGCAACCCCATGAACTGTAGCCCACCAGGCTCTTTTGTCCGTGGAATTCTCCAGGCAAGAATACTGGAGTGGGTAGCCATTCCCCTCTCCAGGGTATCTTCCCAACCCAGGAGTGGAACCCGGGTCTCTTGCATTACATGCAGATTTTTTTACCATCTGAGTCACCAGGAGAGCATAGTTATAACAAGTTTCAATAAATTTAAATCAAAAATTTTAAATGATCAGCTAGATAAGCCTTACTTTATCCTAAACCCATGTAAAAATATTTTTTCTTTCATGTGAGGTAGAAAATAGTTTTATTTTTCATTCAATGCAGTCTTGGCAATTTATAAAATGGTACATCATTGGCAAATTTAAAAGTTTTTTTACTATATTGACGATAACTCTAAAATTTTTCACCATACTTGCAGAAAGGTATTTCATATGCTATTTTCACAGACTCCTGCTGCTGCTGCTAAGTCGCTTCAGTCGTGCCCGACTCTGTGAGACCCCATAGACATCACCCCACCAGGCTCCCCTGTCCCTGGGATTCTCCAGGCAAAAATACTGGAGTGGGTTGCCATTTCCTTCTCCAATGCATGAAAGGAAAAGTGAAAGTGAAGTCGCTCAGTCGTGTCCGACTCTTAGCGACCCCATGGACTGCAGCCTACCAGGCTCTTGTGTCCATGGGATTTTCCAGGCAAGAGTACTGGAGTGGGGTGCCATTGCCTTCTCACAGACTAGAAGTTCAGAGTTACCTTAACTAAAAGACTTCTTTGCTAGTATTATCCGGATGCTGCTGCTGCTGCTGCTAAGTCACGTCAGTCGTGTCCAACTCTGTGCAACCCCATAGATGGCAGCCCACCAGGCTCCCCCGTCCCTGGGATTCTCCAGGCAAGAACACTGGAGTGGGTTGCCATTTCCTTCTCCAATGCATGAAAGTGAAAAGTGAAAGGGAAGTCACTCAGTCGTGTCTGACTCCTAGCGACCCCATGGACTGCAGCCCACCAGGCTCCTCCGTCTATAGGATTTTCCAGGCAAGAGTACTGGAGTGGGGTGCCATTGCCTTCTCACAGACTAGAAGTTCAGAGTTACCTTAACTAAAAGACTTCTTTGCTAGAATTATCAGGATAAATGCTTCTAAATAGATTATTACTGCTCCCAGTCTTAAAAGGCAGTTCTTTCAGTTCCTTTACTAGAACTATTCTGTGTTTCCTTTATATTCAGAGAACCTACAGTTTACAAAAATATTACTACATTTATTTTAAATTAACTTTTGATACATCATGTCTACTTTTATAATTGAACACTTTCTAACTCAAAAACCTAGCACTACCTAATACATTTAATTCTATGACTTTCAACTGTATTTAGCAGTTTAGAATCTAACATATTAACTCCAAATAGAGTAGGATGGAATAAAACAAAGATGGCTCTCCTGATAACCCAGATGCAATATAAAATAGTTCTCTTCTAATAATAGAAATACTTATGTGTTACTAGGGGGAAAAAAGTTTTAAGCTTTAATATTTAAACTGTTCATTTCCACAGTTTGTAATACAGCAGTTATGTCCTTTATTGCTGACAGCTCCATAAAACTTACAGTTTCAAGCAGAAAAAAATATAAGTACAACTTTTTCTTTAATTTTCTTGAATTCCCTAGCATGTGGAATAAGTGGATTAAGAACAGAGAAACAAAAATTAATTGAAATTTTTTCCTTTAAATAATCAACACATAAGCCCAGTAAATCAGAAGAAATGTTAGAAGCTGATCCAAAAATTTGAGTAACAGCTTTGCCATTTTAGGGAAATGCATTGAATACCCTCTAGTTAATTTATCCTTTTAGTTTCCTTCCAAGTAAAGCCAAGTACAAAGGGCAGGGGCACGGGTTGGGGGGAGTGGACTGTCATGAATTCTAAACATTTGTGAAACCTTTTAATTGTATTTTCACATTCAGTTCAGTTCAGTCACTCAGTCATATCCGACTCTTTGTGACCCCATGGACCGCAGCACACCAGACCTCCCTGTCCATCATCAACTCCCGGAGTTTACCCAAACTCATTTCCATTGAGTCAGTGATGCCATCCAACCATCTCATCTTCTGTCATCCCCTTCTCCTCCCACCTTCAATCTTTCCCAGCATCGGGGTCTTTACAAATGAGTCAGCTCTTTGCATCAAGTGGCCAAAGTATTGGAGTTTCAGCTTCAACATCCGTTGTTCCAATGAACTCTCAGGACTGATTTCCTTTAGGATGGACTGATTGGATCTCCTTGCAGTCCAAGGGGCTCTGAAGAGTCTTCTCCAACACCACAGTTCAAAAGCATCAATTCGTTGGCCCTCAGCTTTCTTTATAGTCCAACTCTCACATCCATAGATGACTACTGGAAAAACCATAGCTTTGACTAGATGGACCTTTCTTGGTGAAGTAATGTCTCTGCTTTTTAATATGCTGTCTAGGTTGGTCATAGCTTTTCTTCCAAAGAACAAGCATCTTTTAATTTCATGGCTGCAGTCACCATCTGCAGGGATTTTGGAGCCCCCAAAATAAAGTCTCACTGTTTCCATTGTTTCCCCATTTATTTGCCATGAAGTGATGGGACCAGATGCCACAATCTTAGTTTTTTGAATGTTGAGTTTTAAGCCAACTTTTTCACTCTCCTCTTTCACTGTCATCAAGAGGCTCTTTAGTTCCTCTTCACTTTCTGCATAAGGGTGGTGTCATCTTCATATCTGAGGTTATTGATATTTCTCCCAGCAATCTTCATTCCAGCTTGTGCTTCATCCAGCCCCGTATTTTGCATGATGTACTCTGCATATAAGTTAAATAAGCAGGGTGACAATATACAGCCTTAATGTACTCCTTTCCCTATTTGGAACCATTCTGTTGTTCCATGTCCAGTTCTAACTGTTGCTTCCTGACCTGCATACAGGTTTCTCAAGAGGCAGGTCAGGTGGTCTGATATTTCCATCTCTTTAAGAATTTTCCACAGTTTGTTGTGGTCCGCACAGTCAAAGGCTTTGGCATAGTCAAAGCAGAAGTAGATGTTTTTCTGCAACTCTCTTGCTTTATCGATGATCCAACAGATGTTAGCAATTTGATCTCTGGTTCCTCTGCCTTTTCTAAAACCAGCTTGAACATGCTGAACACCGTTCACGTACTGTTGAAGCCTGGCTTGGAGAATTTTGAGCATTACTTTGCTAGCGTGTGAGATGAGTGCAATTGTGCAGTAGTTTGAGCATTCTTTGGCATTGTCTTTCCTTGGGATTGGAATGAAAACTGACCTTTTCCAGTCCTGTGGCCACTGCTGAGTTTTCCAAATTTGCTAGCATATTGAGTGTAGCACTTTAACGGCATCATCTTTTAGGATTTGAAATAGCTCACTGGAATTCCATCACCTCCACTAGCTTTGTTCGTAGTGGTGCTTCCTAAGGACTACTTGACAAACACATTTGTTTGAGAATGTATTCCAATATCACATGGCAAAGTTCAACAATACAAAAACTGCAATTACTTTTGCACCAACCTAATAAAAGGAAATCAATTTTTAAGTGCCCATTACAGTAGTGAAGGGTGTGTTCATAATTATTTAGCAACTGGCTCCCAGAAGAAAGGACCCAGATTTCGTGGAACCCAGATTTTTGCAGTGAAATGGAATAAAGACCCCCCACCATGGCTGACATCAAACCACCACAGTGGCGTTGTCAGGGGTGTGCTCCACTGAGGTGCCAGCTGGCTTTACAGAGATAGCCCACGAGGGTGTGAGGTGGGGGTTCAACCATGCCTCCTTTCCAAGCTCCTTCTGAGCAAGTATCAATCGTTCATTTGTGTACAACTCTTTACAACCCCATGGACTACAGCCTGCCAGACTCCTCTGTCCATGGAATTATCCAGGCTAGAATACTGGAGTGAGTTGCCATTGTCTTCTCCAAGGGATACTCCCATCCCAGGGATGGAACTCCAATCTCTGCATTGCAGGCAGATTCCTTACTGTCTGAGCCACCTGTCTACATTATCAGTGGCCTTTTTGCATTTCCTTAAACTGTCCCAGCCCCTTTTTCCTCGGGATCTTGATTACAATGGTTTCCTACTGCATCCTTCCTTCTGTGGGGACTACGCCTCAGCCTTTAGATCTAGGTCTTCTGCTCCACTCCACACCGTAGGAGGACTCAGATCATGATATAAAATGCAGTTCTTAAAAAAAAAAAAACTTTAAAACCACTACCCTAGACAAAACTAGAATCGGCAGTGCCATCCAGACTCTGATTTTATAGCGTTTAGATTAACAGTCCCAGGGCTTCCCTGGTGGCTCAGCTGGTAAAGAATCCACCTGCAGTGCGGGAGACCTGGGTTCAGTCCCTAGGTTGGGAGGATCCCCTGC
The DNA here is from genome assembly GCF_029407905.1 of Bubalus kerabau. NCBI lineage: Eukaryota > Metazoa > Chordata > Mammalia > Artiodactyla > Bovidae > Bubalus > Bubalus kerabau. Next base: position 48,307,189 of record NC_073635.1, read on the forward strand.
AGAAGGGAATGGCTACCCACTCCAGTATTCTAGCCTGGAGAATTCCATGGACTGAATAGTCCATGGAGTCACAAGGAGTCGGACACAACTGAGCGACTTTCACTTTCATTTAAGAGTCCTGACCCCACCCTGCCTTTACCACATTGCCTATACCACTGTAATTTACACTGTTAATCATTACCAAAGAAGTAGTGGTACATATACACAATGGAATATTACTCAGCTACAAAAAGGAATGCATTTGAGTCAGTTCTAATGAGATGGATGAACCTAGAGCCTATTTTACCGAGTGAAGTAAGTCAGAAAGAAAAAGATAAATATCATATTCTAATGCATATATAAGGAATCTAGAAAAATCATGCTGAATAATTTATTTGCAGGGCAGCAGTGGAGAAACAGACATAGAGAATAGACTTATGGACATGGGGAGAGGGGAGGAGAGGGTGAGATGTATAGAGAGAGTAACATGGAAACTTACATTACCATAGGTAAAATAGATAGCCAACGGGAATTTGCTCAGGAAACTCAAACGGGCTCCATCAACCTAGAGGGCTGGCATGGGGAGGGAGATGGGAGGGAGTTTCAAAAGGGAGAGGGTATATGTATACCTGTGGCTGATTCATGTTGCGGTTTGACAGAAAACAACAAAATTCTGTAAAGCAATTATCCTTCAATTAAACAATTAATTTTTAAAAATAGTCCTTTTGGAAGGACTTTCTGGAAGCCTGTGAGCCTGCCTTCTAGGTGACTGTGCACCTGTCTGCTCTAATTCAGATTTTACTTTCACTCCAGAGGACTGCTTGATCCTTACGTGACACAATGCCTTTGTGCTCCGCCCCAGCTATACAAGTTGTATTTCCTTTGTTTCCAGCACTGCTACTGTCATGTGATTTTCTAAAAAATTGTATTGGAGTATAGCTGCTTTACAAAGTTGTGTTCATTTCTACGGTACAGTGAAGTGAATCAGCAGTCCATAGATATATATCCCCTCTTTTGGGATTTCCTTTCCATTTAGGTCACCACAGAGCATGGAGTAGAATTCCTTGTGCTCTACAGTAGGTTCTCCAGGGCTGTACACTTATTATTTATTTTATTTTACTTGTTTACTTGACTGCAGCCAGTCTTAGTTGTGGCACATGGGTTTCCCTGAGGCACGTGGAATCTTCCCAGACCAGGGATCCCTTGCTAGGTGGATTCTTAACCACTGAACCATCAGGGAAGTCCCCTATACTTAAGTCTTCCTTTCTCTGCCCTTTCCCCCTCACTCCCTCTCCCTCTTTGTCTTTCTTTTTTTCTTTCCCTTCATTAATACATTGGTACATGAATCGGAATAATGAATTTTTTGTGTATCTTCTTTGATTTAATACTTTGTATCATGTATTTATTGAATATGTATTTTCTATATCTAATGATGTTTTATTCTCTTTAATAACAGTAGAACAATTAAAACTTTTACTGAGAATCTAAAATTAATTCCTATTCCCTAAACCTTCATAGTTCATAAAGTGAAGTCACTCAGTTGTGTCCGACTCTTTGTGACCCCATGGACTGTAGCCTACCAGGCTCTTCTGTCCATGGGATTTTCCAGGCAAGAATACTGGAGTGGGTTGCCATTTCCTTCTCCAGGAGATCTTCCCTGACCCAGGGATTGAACCCGGGTCTCCTGCATTGTAGGCAGACACTTTACCATCTGAGCCAGCAGGGAAGTCATAGTTCATAGCATATGTAATCCCCTAAATCCATCTATAAGTGCTTTACTAAGCAAGTTGTTATATAGCAAAAATGTCACTAACATTCAAAACTGTGCTCTAAAATATGTGTAGACTTTCTAAACTGCTGATGACTTCTCTCTCATTACTCTGCTCACTTATTTGTAATACTGCAGAGTCATAAATCTGCCTCTTTTACTTTCACTTCCTTCCATTTATTTTTGGTATGATCATCTTGATTTACTATTATTAGCAAGACTAGATCATTATCATTACTGGATACTAAGTTCCAGGGACACACTACCTATTCTATAAAATGTTACCTCACTTTTATTTTCTTCTAGTGTAGTTTAACATTATCTATTTAAAATACTTTCACCAGGAGCTAGAACAAAGCTATGACCCTAGGGACCTAGAACAAATAAAACATTTCTCTAATTCCTGTTACATTTGGTGATTAAAGGATAAAACACAGTAGGCACTGGAGAAGGAAATGGTAACCCACTCCAGTGTTCTTGCCTGGAAAATTCCATGGACAGAGGAGCCTGGCAGGCTACAGTCCATGAGGTCACAAAGAGGCAGACAGGACTGAGCGACTGAGTACTAAGGTAAACTTTAGGAGGACAAAGAACTTTAGAAGGGTATGTCCCCTGCTGAGGGCTTCCCTTATGGCTCAGCTGGTAAAGTGTCCATTTGCAATGTGGGGTTTGATCCCTGGGGTGGGAAAATCCCCTGGAGAAGGGAAAGGCTACCCACTCCAGTATTCTGGCCTGGAGAATTACGTGGACTATATAGTCCGTGGGCTCACAAAGAGTCGGACACAATTGAGCGACTTTCACTTTCACTATCCTCTGCTGATGTGCTCCAGGCTTAGAATAATGCCTTGCACATGATGAATACTCAATAGAGGATGGTTCAATCAATGAATTTGTGAACAAGCAGAAACAGCTGAACTTAAGTGGCATTGAATGCCCATAAATATGTATAGATATTCATTAACTGTAGAATTCACATGTGTGTCCATCCAGTTAATCAAAATAAATTATATGGCCAAATATATCACAACTTATTTGTCAATGTGGGATGTTCAGTCACAGGTTCTTTAGGTACCTCTTGTCTCAATAAAGATGAAATAAAATTTAGCATGTGATTGTTCCAGCAAATATTCATGCAGACAGGTGAATTGGTTTCTGGGTTGTTTTTTTGTTTTGTTTTTTTTTTCCTTTTAGAACTGTTTTAGATTTTTAGTTTGGAATTTTCCAAGACAAAACTCAAGTGGCATTTGAACTTAGAATCACAGTTTGTTCGTACATATTTCAAATAACCATTGTTTCTATGACTAAAAAGTTGTTTTTGTTATTTAATACCCTGAAAGGCAATGCCAAAGAATGCTCAAACTACAGCACAATTGCACTCATCTCACACGCTAGTAAAGTAATGCTCAAAATACTCCAAGCCAGGCTTCAGCAATACGTGAACCGTGAACTTCCAGATGTTCAAGCTGGTTTTAGAAAAGGCAGAGGAACCAGAGATCAAATTGCCAACATCCGCTGGATCATAGAAAAAGCAAGAGAGTTCCAGAAAAACATCTATTTCTGCTTATTGACTATGCCAAAGCCTTTGACTGTGTGGATCACAATAAACCGTGGAAAATTCTGAAAGAGATGGGAATACCAGATGGGAATACCACCTGACCTGCCTCTTGAGAAACCTGTATGCAGGTCAGAAAGCAACAGTTAGAACTGCACATGGACCAACAGACTGGTTCCAAATAGGAAAAGGAGTACGTCAAGGCTGTATATTGTCACCCTGTTTATTTAACTTATATGCAGAGTACATCATGTGAAATACCGGGCTGGATGAAGCGCAAGCTGGGATCAATAACCTCAGATATGCAGATGACACCACCCTTATGGCAAAAAGTGAAGAGGAACTAAAGAGCCTCTTGATGAAAGCGAAAGACAAGAGTGAAAAAGTTGGCTTAAAGCTCAACATTCAGAAAACTAAGATCATGGCATTTGGTCCCATCACTTCATGGCAGATAGATAGGAAAACGGTGGAAACAATAGACTTTATTTTTCTGGGCTCCAAAATTACTGCAGATGGTGACTGCAGCCATGAAATTAAAAGACGTTTACTCCTTGGAATGAAAGTTATGACCAACCTAGACAGCGTATTAAAAAGCAGAGACATTACTATGCCAACAAAGGTCCATCTAGTCAAAGCTATGGTTTTTCCAGTGGTCATGTATGGATGTGAGAGTTGGACTATAAAGAAAGTTGAGTGCCAAGGAATTGATGCTTTTGAACTGTGGTGTTGGAGAAGACTCTTCAGAGTCCCCTGGACTGTAAGGAGATCCAACCAGTCCATCCTAAAGGAGATCAGTCCTGGGTGTTCATTGGAAGGACTGATGTTGAAGCTAAAACTCCAATACTTTGGCCACCTGATGCAAAGAGCGGACTCATTTGAAAAGACCCTGATGCTGGGAAAGATTGAGGGCAGGAGGAGAAGGGGACGACAGAGGATGAGATGGTTGGATGGCATCACCAACTTGATGAACATGGGTTTGGATGGACTCCAGGAGTTGGTGATGGACAGGGAGGCCCGGCATGCTGCAGTTCATGGGGTTGCAAAGAGCTGGACATGACGGAGTGACTGAAATGAATTGAAATATACATTTTCTTAAATTTTTACAATGTTGTGTTGGTTTCTGCCATACAACAATGCAAATCAGCCATAATTATACATATGCCCCCTCCTTCTCTAGTCTCCTTCCCCTTCCCATCCCATCCCTTCAGATCATCACAGAGTGCCAGACTGGGTTCCCTGTGCTATACAGCAACTTCTCACCATGTATCCATTTTACATCTGATGCTGCTTTCTCCATTCGCCCCACTCTCTCTCTCCACCACTGTGTCCCCAAGTCCATTTTCTATATCTGGACCTAACTAAAGTTAAAAGCTTTTGCACAGCAAAGGAAACAATCAGTTCAGTTCAGTTGCTCAATCGTGTCCAACTCTTTGCAACCCCATTGGACTGCAGCACACCAGACTTCCCTGTCCATCACCAACTCCCAGAGCTTGCTCAAACTCATGTCCATCAAGACAGTGATGCCATCCTCTGTCGTCCCCTTCTCCTCCTGCCTTCAATCTTTCCCAGCATCAGGATCTTTTCCTAAAGGAAACAATAAACAAGATTAAAAGATAATCCTCAGGATGGGAGAAAATACTTGCAAATGAAACAACTGATTAATCTCCAGAATACATAAGCAGCTCATATAGCTCAATATTAGGAAAACAAACAGCCCAATCAAAAAATGGGCAGAAGACCTAAACAGACATTTCTCTAAAGAAGACACACAGATGGCAAATAAACTCATGGTGCTTATTGTGTTGCACCATAAATGATGTACCACACCACTAATTATTGGGCTTCCCTGGTGGCTCAGACAGTAAAGAATCTGCCTGCAATGCAAGAGACCCAGGTTCAACCCCTGGGCTGGGAAGATCCCCTAGAGAAAGGAATGGCAACACTCCAGTATTCTTGCCTGGAAAATTCCAGAGGAGCCTGGTGGGCTACACAGCATGGGATTGCAAAGAGAGAAATGCAGATCAAAACTACAATGAGGTATCACTTCACACCAGTCAGAATGAGTGAGTGAGTGAAAGTCGCTCAGTTGTGTCTGACTCTTTGCGACCCCGTGGGCTATACAGTCCATGGAATTCTCTATTCCAGAATACTGGAGTAGGTAGCCTTTCCCTTCTCCAGAGGATCTTCCCAACCCAGGGATCAAACCCAGGTCTCCCACATTGCAAGCGGATTCTTTACCAGCTGAGCCACAAGAGAAGACCAAGAATATCAGAGTGGGTAGCCTATCCCTTCCCCAGAGGATCTTCCCAACCCAGGAATCGAACCAGGGTCTCCTGAATTGCAGGCACGTTTTTTTACCAACTGAGCTATCGGGGAGCCCCCAGTCAGAATGGCCATCATCAAAAAATTTTACAAACAATAAGTGCTGGAGGGGATGTGGAGAAAAGGGAATCCCCCTGTACTGTTGGTGTGAATGTAAACTGATACAGCCATTATGGAAAACGGTTTGGACATTCCTTTAAAAAATGGGAATAAATCTATTTATTCCCAGCAACCCCACCACTCAGCATATACCCAAAGAAAATCAAAATTGAAAAAGACACATGTAGTCCATTGTTCATAGCAGCACTGTTTATAATAACCAGGACATGGAAGCAACCTAAATGTCCATTACCAGATGAATGGATAAAGAAGATGTGGTACATATACACAATGAAATATTACTCAGCCATAAAAAAGAATGAATTTGTGTCAGTTCTAGTGAGGTGGATGAACCTAGAGCCTGTTATACAGAGTGAATTAAGTCAGAAAGAGAAAAACAAATATATTAATGTATATATATGGAAACTAGAAAAATGATTTTGATGAGTCTTTTTGTTTTTGAGTAATAATTATTTATTTTTGCTTTCTAGAATCAGGAGTATGTGGTTTTCGCAGATTTATACAGATATTGATATGGTTTTCTTTGGCTTCATAGTTTTGATTTTTTTAAATACTTGGATTTTACAACTTACTCAATATATAGATACATAATTCCTTAAATTCCTATTTTGAGGTTTTGGGATTAACCCTGTCTCACACATACAAGCCCACCACACACCTGCCATTCTGCTTTCCATTTGCTTTATTTTCTTTAGTGTAATATCTGAAATTCTTATTTTCTTGTTTGTTCATTGCCTAAATAGAATATATTCCAAGAAAGCAGACAGTCTTATCTGACACTACTGTGTCCCCAGCAGCTAGCCCAGTGCCTGGCACAGAAAAATTGCCCTTCAAAATTTTGTTGAATAGTAGGAAGAAAGGAAGGAAAAAAGAAATGATACTTGCCTCCTGCCTTTTTTTTTTTTAATTGAATGTTTGCTGGAAATTGTCTTCGTCCACTTGGGCTACTAATAGGAAATGCCACCCCATTCCAGTATTCTTGCCTGGAAAATTCCATGGACAGAGGTACGTGGCGAGCTATACCATCTATGGGGCCACAAAGAGTTAGACACTTCTGAGTGCCTATTGAGCAGATCAGAGAGAGCGAAATATAGACTGAATGGTTTATAAACACCCGGAATGTATTTCTCAATTCTGGAGGCTATGAAGTCCTAGATCAAGGTACCAGTAGACTGATGTCTGATGAGGACCTGCTTTCTGTTCATGGGTCTTACTGCTGTGCCCTCACCTGGCAGGAGGGATTTGGGAGCTCTTGGGGTCTCTTTTGGAGAAGGCAATGGCAACCCACTCCAGTACTCTTGCCTGGAAAATCCCATGGACGGAGGAGCCTGGTAGGCTGCAGTCCATGGGGTCGCGAAGAGTCGGACATGACTGAGCGACTTCACTTTCACTTTTCCTTTCATGCATTGGAGAAGGAAATGGCAACCCACTCCAGTGTTCTTGCCTGGAGAATCCCAGGGACGGGGGAGCCTGGTGGGCTGCCATCTATGGGGTCGCACAGAGTCGGACACGACTGAAGCGACTTAGCAGCAGCAGCAGCAGCAGCAGGGGTCTCTTTTATAAAGGCATTAATTCCATTAATGAGAGCTCCACCCTCATGACCAAATCACCTCCCAAAGACCCACCACTTCCAAATACCAGCACATCGGGGAAACCATTTCAACAAATCAATGTGGGTGAAAATGAGCATTCAATGTAGAGCAGGGAAAAAATAAAACTAATTCAATAACCCTTTCTCCCACATTACCCAGAAAACAAGGTCATTTTCCATCTCTGTATCTTAGGATCTTTTTTCCTCTCTTTTTAAAAGAAGAGATGTTTCTCCTTTCCGTGGTTAATACCATTCTACTTGAATTCTTCACCATCCATGGGCGAGCAGATGATCCAGGAAGAATAAGGAGCGAGAAATGTAGAGGGCCCAAGACAAATACTCAGAGAAGGAAAATCTCACGGATGGAGGAGCCTGGTAGGCTGCAGTCCATGGGGTCACAAAAAGTCGGGCACGACTGAGCGACTTCACTTTCACTTTTCACTTTCATCATTGGAGAAGGAAATGGCAACCCACTCCAGTATTCTTGCCTGGAGAATCCCAAGGACGGAGGAGCCTGGTGGGCTGCCATCTAGGGGGTCGCACAGAGTCAGACACGACAAGCGACTTAGCAGCAGCAAGACAAATACTAACATTTGAGGAAAAGACAAAGTTAAAAAATGAAAAGGAGAGCATCCTTCACTCTCATTTACCTCCTACAATCTAGATTCTTTCCCAAACCACCAAATTGAAACCACTGGCCCTAAAGGCATTGCTACAACTCCTGTTATTGGATTTCTAAGTCTGTGTCTCTCACCACGTCCTGCCCAAGTGTCTTTCTCTCTCTAACCCCTTGGACAAAGTCAAACCTCAGTGTTCAGGTGTGAGCCCCATTTTTGTCTTGTTTTCCTCCACCCTCCTTTGATCAGGAAATAAATGTATCTGCCGTCACCTCTGTCCCACCTGTATTCCACGTTTTCCTTGAGGAAGAGTTTTCCCAAACGTTCCTGCCTCTTTGCTTCACCTCCTGACTATCTGACTGGTAGATTTTGTTTAAGGAAGTGTGCTTGTATAGGTTTTGTCTACTTTTTCTTTTTTCCTATGGAGGAACCATCTTTTCTATCCTGGGGACAGTTACCTGCCTTTCTTGTTCTAAGTCACAATCATCATCTTGTGACTAAGAGGTTATGTGTAAGGCACAGCGGGGGTGGAGGCGGGGGAAAGATTAAGGCCCCTTTGGCCTTCACATTCAACTGTGTCCTCCAGTATAACATTTATTAAAATGCAGTGCAGTGCTCAGTTGTGCCCAACTCTTTGTGACCCCATGGGCTTTGGCCTCAACAGGCTCCTCTGTCCATGGGATTTTCCCAGCAAGAATACTGGAGTGGGTTGCCATTTATAATCTCTATCCACTGCTTTTGCCTTCTTAATCTAGATCCTGCCTGGCAAGAAAGATGCTATTTATTGAATTCCTCAGCTCCACACAGTAAAGATTTTTTTTTTTAATGAGGTTTGTATACTCATCTTAAATACATATAAAAGGTCTCTTTTACCCTTTCCCTGAGATACCTTTCTGGTGTCCAAATACACAGAACTTGTTCCTCTTAAAAGAGTGAAGACTAATCTATTTGAACATTTATTTTTTCATCACTTTGGAAATAAAGGTGTCAGTAGCTCTAATAGTTAATACAACTGTATTTGTTTTTAAGTCCTAAATGATGAAAAATGTCTTTCTGAGTGAGTGAAAGGAAGGAATTGGCCACTCTCATCTGTTCTTACATGAGACTTTCAAATCTTCCTGTGCACCCCTTATAATCCCTGGACTCCTTTCTTTTTTTTTTTTTTTTTTTTTGGACTCTTCTACTTTCAGTCCTATGTTACCAATTCTCTACAGAATATTTCCTCTTAGATTTGAATTTTTTCCAATGCCCTACATATTTTTTAGTTCTTTGAAACTTTTTATTTGGACATAATTGCGGGCTTACAGAGAAGTTGAAAGAATATTGCAAACAATTTGATCCTTTACCCAAATTATTCAAATGTTAACATTTTATCACATTTGCTTTGTCCTTTTCTCTAGGCTCTCGATTTTTTTGTTGCTGTTCTGGACCTTAAGAGAGTACTTTGAAGATATGATTTCCCTTTACTGCCAAATGTTTCAGTGAGCATTTCCTAAGAACAAGGACATTCTTTTACATAAGCAGAGGACAATGATCAAAATCAGAAAATTAACATTGATACAGTACTGTTATCTAATCTAAAGACCTTATTCAGATTTCACCAATTGTCCTAAGAGTGCCTTTTATGCCAAGGAAAATCTCCAATCATTCATTGCATTCAGTTGCTGTATCTCTTAAATCTTCTCTAATCTAGAATAGTTCCTCAATCTTTCTTTATCTTTTAGGACATGGACATTTTTGAAGTGTACATGTCAGTAATTTTGTTGACATGTACATCAATTAAATATTCTTTTGACCCCATTCATCCACATTAATTGGCTCACGGAGCAACAATGAATAGAAGAAATCCATTTTCTATATCCCTATTCTAGTTCCATATTTCATCACCTCTCATTAGATATGTGATCACTTATCCTATTTTAGTTCCTCATCCTTAAAACTGGAATAATTACACCTACCTAATCAAGGAAGTGATAGATTTAAAAGGAATTTACCCTCCAAACTTATCAAGCTGTATACATTACATAAACACAGCTTTTTGTATGTTAATCATACCTCAATAAAGTAGCTTTGTTTTGTTGTTTTTTAAAAGAATTTACCCAATGCATGTCACAAAGGCCATTTGCTTTTCATGTAATTTGGTTTCTCAACTCTCCGCCCATTTTGCTACCCTTACATAAATGCATTCTAGTTTCCCCATGCGTCTCTAAAAAGGCAATTCTTGAACTACTTACAGCTCACCAAAATAACTGTCAGTCTCATCAGACTATTAATATTGGACCTATAGTCAGTTAAAACCCCTAAAGCTTTTTCTGCATAATTTCTTTTGCTATTTCTATCATTACTACAACTAGTACCAGCAACAGTACCTGACAGGATCTGCATAGAACATCTCTTTGGATGGCCCTTTATATTATGCACTTCTCTCAGTTCCATGCGGTAGTTATTATGTGCACTTTTGAGATGAGGAAACAGATTCTGAGCAGTTAAGTCACAAGACTTTCATAAGTGAGAGAGGTGGAATTTAGTCCCAAGTGTTTCAGAACATAAGTCTTTATTTCTCTGTTAAGTATCGCCTTTTTAATTTCCGCTTATCCTTCTGGCTTATTGAAAGACTTAAGATTCCTGATTTTGCCATCCAACGTAATAGTGTTTTTCCCCCAATCTTGTATGGCTCTCATGTCTTCCTCCAGAGCATTGATGAAACTGTTATTCGAGACCCCTGTGATAAATGGTAAACATTTTCTTCTATGTTGAAATCAATCACTTTCTGTGAAGAGTTTTTTCAAATATCTATAAATAAATCTTACTAAATGGTAGGCTGATTCACCTATAAACATCTTATCCACAAGAACAACTTAAGATTTTTTTCCATGCCTATGGCATCCCCTCTGGCTACAAATCTAATTGCACCACTGGGGGAAAATATTTGTCTTGGTTTAGCCGAAATTGTTTGTATTGGAATAATATTGGTCTTAGTGATTATTCCTTTACTTCTTACGAATCTTTTCTTTAATAACTTCTTCCAGAGTTTTGGTAGGGGTGAATTCAAATAATGCTGGTTTCCAAAATTCTGGTTCCTTTCTAACAATGTTCCCTGGGTTGCTCTGTGACCCAAGAAAGGTCACTCTTTTGACCTAGACATTTCTGAATGAATGAGAAAATTAAATCCACCATTTATTAAACTCACTACACTAATTATGTTTTTTTACTTTGGCCACAACTTACCCAGGAAATACCCTCTCTTGTTTCACAGATAAGAATGCTGAGAGTTGGAGAAATGTTAAAACTTATCTAACACAGAAGTTGGAAGTGAGGGAGCTGTTAGATATATTGACTCAAAAAAATAAAAGTAAGTGGCACATTTTTGCAAACTCTTAATACTGTAAATCATGTTAGGACATTCTGCTGCTATTAATTGTTCATTTGTATGAAATGGTATAGACCAAAAATTAGATTTACTTGAGCATCTATATGTTCCCTACCCAACCAAATCAGTAATGTATCAGAAAACAACAATTCTCAAAGAGTTTTCAAAGGAGCAATCCAGTAGTCTCAGGCTACTGCAGTTCTGTCACTGTCAAATGTTGGACATAAGTTTCATACTAACGATATTCTCTTTGAGATCCAAAGGCTTCTGAGGAGCCCTTTAGAAAAGAAACCCATTTAATGTTCATAAAGCACAGGGCTAGTTTCCTGAAACACATTTGACAGAAGCTGTTATAGGCGTTAACGTAGTATTTCTTTTCTTTTTTACTCCTTGGGACTCCAAGGATATTTCTCCAGAGATACAATGAGGTTTAAAAACACATTTTTATTTATATGAACATATCTCTTACTTGGCCAATGCGCCCTCCTGTCCTAAGGTTGAACTTGGTCTTCACCAACCTTCTAGTTTAGAGATGGTGCTGTTATTTTATATATATATACATCCCTGGTGGCTCAGATGGTATAGAATCTGCCTGCAATGCAGGAAACCTGGGTTCAATCCCTAGATTGGGAAGATCCCCTGGAGAAAGGAATGGCTACTCACTCATATTCTTGCCTGGAGAATTCCATGGGCAGAGGAGCCTGATGGGCTACAATCTATGGGGTAACAAAGAGTTGGACATGACTGAGCAATTTATATTTATATATATATTTGGGGCTTCCCTGGTGGCTCAGAGGTTAAAGCGTCTGCCTGGAATGAGGGAGACCAGGGTTCGATCCCTGGGTTGGGAAGATCCCCTGGAGAAGGAAATGGCAACCCACTCCAGTACTCTTGCCTGGAGAATCCCATGGAGGGAGGAGCCTGGTAGGCTACAGTCCATGGGGTCTCAAAGAGTCGGACACGATTGAGCAACTTCACTTTCACTTTCACATATATGTTTGGGCTGTGCCCACTTGGCTTGCAAGATCTTAGTTCCCCAACCAGGGATTGAACCTAAGCCACCACAGTGCAAGTGCCAAGTCCTAACCACTAGACTGCCAGGGAATTCCCAGCTGTTATCCTGATTTTACATTTGCAGAAAAAGGTCTAGGGTTTCTAGGAAATTTGCTCAGGCCTGACAGCAAGAGAAGGTCCAAACCAAAACTCAGATTCATATTTATATTAAATCCAAGTCAGCGCTCTTTCGCTTGCTTCATGTCTTTGTTTTTCTGCCTTTGATCACTTAAAAAGCTCGTTGACATTTCCAAAAACAAGCAACTTTGGAAAATGGACAAGGTTATGTTAAAAATGGATGATGAACTTTACATTACAACTATTTAAATAGTAAAAGTCATACTTGGAATTTTTTTCCCTTTTGAACAGGTCTTCCTCCATCAGCATCAGCCAGTCGAGATTGGGGATGGAAACAGGAGACCTCGCTAAGTCTGAGCCCTGTGGGAAAAAGGGATCCTGAAAACAGCAAATTAGCTCACAGCTATACCTGTTTACACAGTCAAAGTATGTTTGTTCTGTTTGAAGATACTTCAAAAATAACAATTGTAAAAGAGATTACTGCTTTGATCAGAGAATCTGAATCTCCTTTGTTTGACCATGAATAATTGGTCTTTGTAATGTTAATGCTTCTTTTAAGGAATATCAGATCTGTAAATTCACCTTAATTACAGGCAAGCCGAGTTGTGGAGGGAATTCGCAACAGCATTTCATTGAAGGTCTTTTCTAGTTCCCCTTCAAATCTAATTACAGCAGAAAGACTATTTTTACGCCAAGCACCAGAAAGCTATAATTATTCATATTTTCATTCACGTTCACATAGGTCAAAAGCATTATCTTATTGAAGAATAAGATTGAAATCTTAAAAACGTCCTTGTTTTTCCACAAAGCGAAGAAGGAGGTAGACCCTTAACTGAGTTGTTCTTGCTAACCTGTTAACCTTCATCCAGCCGGCAACTCAGAAGTCTGTTTTCCCCAGACTTTACACTTGGAAACAACACTCTGGAATCCACAACCTAAACAATGATTAATACTAAATCTTGTTTAAAAATTTGAAATCAACTAAACAATTCAGTTGGAGGATATGAGTACAGTAGGGAGACAAGAAGAAGAAAAAAAGATTTTAAGCCTTCCTATTGTAATTTTGTGGTATTCAGCTTAGTTATTTTTGTTGTAAGAGCACAAATGTCAATACAGAAAGTTAGATGTTGCTGAAGATGTGAGGAAATGGGATTGCTAAACTGTAGATTGGGTGATTTAGTTAGATATGGGGAAGAATGTCTCAACAGCAGGGTGAAATCTCCTTTTGTGGAGGTAGCTTGAAAGTTGCGTATTTTGTGAAATGGTGTGGGGCAAAGCTTGTGAGCCAAGCGGGTCCACTTGAAGATGGGGAAGCTTTCCATCGATTGTATCTGTTATCTCACATTCTATTCAGTCTCCAAACGGGATTTTCTCCTTTGGCCAGAAGGCTAACGACCATTAAGCATTTACACTTAGCACCCAGCAGATTGCCACCTTCCAACCTGAGAGCATTTTTGGTAGTATTGTGCTGACATTTAAACTTATAAAAACTATGAAGAAAGCCCATCACACCTGTACTGGAGGGGAAATATCTCTGAGGTTTAAACCACAGTGAACATATTCCCAGTCGTTTTGGATGTGGGTTTTTTTTTTTTTTTTTTTTTCTTAATTATGGCAGCAATTAGCTTTGCAGCATGGCATTCATTCCAAACAGCAGGGATGGAGAACAATAATCTTGTTTACCTGAAGCTGGAGAGAGTGTACCTAGCTTTGTTCCCTCCACAGCCTAATCTAAACTCTTCCAGAGGTGCCATTCCGCACAATAGAGTGTGACTGCCCCCATCCCCCCCAAAGATCCTCCCTTCCCTGGTTCATTCATTTGTCACTGAAAACCTCCACAAGATCAAGAAAAAACAGATACCAGGCCGTTTCAAACTTTTGCTTCCATTAATTTCAAAGACAGAGTCCTCAGATATGGGAATACCTTTTTTTATTTTTAAATTGTTTAAATCTGTCCAAATTATCCCAAGGAAAACAACGGAGCTCCTTTAGATTGTTCTTGACAATGAATAGAAATAGGAAGATGACCGTTGTCAGTCCTGGGGAGAAGCAAATTATTAAATGGATGAGTTATTTACATGAAAATGAATTGCCTCTCCCATGGGGAAATTAGGTGACAGGCGATTCTGCATTACAAGAGGAACATGTCACTGGTTTTCATTTTCCACAACAAAGATTTTAGGGTAATTTCCATTCAGGAGAATGGAGCAGTTTCCCTTCTACATGCATCACCATTCAAAACCATTGTTGTCACCGTTTGAGAGCTTTTGGTTTGGATTTTGGTTTTTTTCCCTCCAGTAAGAACTGAAATGGCAGGTGGGCACAGTACAAATGGGTCGTAACCCTTGTACAGTGCCAAACAACAATACTCTGAAGTTATACTACAGCGTTGGACATGTTTTAGTGTTTTACAGTGTCCATAGTTTATTTCTCTACTGTAAAATGTAGGCTACAACCGAGGAAGAACAAAAATCAGTTATACATTAACTATGAAAGGTCATTGCTTGTGGCAAATGCAAGGTCTATTGTTCAAGTAATATTTGTCGGCAGAAATGAGCCTCATTACTGAACGAAGCTCGTGAAGGAAACCATTGTCTAAAGGGGCATCATGATATGTGCAAATCATCCATTTGCTCAAGGTGGTTTGAATATCATCAAATGTTTATCAGCGCTTTTTAAATGTAATTTACAGACTTTTCAGCTAATCAGTCCCCAAAACTGCCTTCTTTTGTCAACTTTCTATGCTGCACATTCAAACAATGATTAATCGCCTTATGTTAACTATGAGATAAGGAAAAAAATGAAAAGAAAATGAATGACGTATTCACTTGTGTTACAAAATGGGCTATAAAATAGTTTCCCAGCATGAGCTGTGGTTTACTTTCAAACTTAAATAACTTGTCTATGTAACCTTATCTTCCGGGCACTTCCTGCAAGCTTCATATATTATGCAATCAAGCCCATAAATATAGGTAGAAGTTAACTTGAATGGCTGAAACAGAGTTAACCACACACATGTAGTTAAAGCTTTATCGCCATTTCTGTCATAAACCTCTCCCTTTTCTTTAAGAGATTTACCAAGCTGTCATAAAAAAAAAAAAAAAAAGTATTATGGCTGTATCTTTGCAAAAAAAAAAGAACTCTTGAGAAGTGCCTTGTCTCCTTAAACATACTGAACTTTGTCTTACGGTCCCATAGTCGCACACCACGAGTGCTGCCACATATCAGGAAGGCCAGTATGTTTGCATGTCGAATGTCTCAGGGTTGAGGTGGCACCAGCGTTTATTATTTCCATCTTATTTTTCATAAATTCCTTAAAAAATTAACACTCTATAACTCCAGTGGTGACATATTACTAGAGGTATACAATTAAGCACATTTAGCCAAGTCATCAAATAAATAAGGAAAAGTGTAAAGTAGAATGCTTTACCGGAAAATAAGTGATTATACATAATCAAATATCTGTAATGAGAGGGATAGGATAGAAATTTTCCAGGCATATAATCAGCCTAAAATAACTGGGCAGGAAAATGAAAAGGATCAGATTCCCTGCATTGACTTAGCCAAAGACTCTACAAGCATTCTTCTGATGACTCTGCTGACTGCTTTCAAGAGCGAACACCAATGGCACTCTACCTGGCAGCACACAGGCAGTATCTTGAAAAACTAAACTCAGTCATTTTAAATTCTTTATTATTATTATTATTATTATTATTATATTGCTTCTGTTTTACATTTCAGTTTTCTGGCCAGGCGAAATGTGGGATCTTTGGCTCCATGACCAAGGACTGAACCTGCACCTCCTGTGTTGAAAGGCGACATTTTAACCACCGAACCAGAAGGGAAGTCCCGCAAGTTTCATATATATATATATTTCAATGGATAGACACAAGGCCTCTCTTTCTAGAAATGACTTCTCTCCAGAAATATGAGATTATCTTTACCTCTTACTTTCCTATCATAGATGTCTGAAGGTCGTGGAGTAGAGATTACTGGACTTGAGTCAAAACACTGAGTTCAAATTCCTTGATGCTCTTCTCAGAGATCTCTTCTTCCAGGAAGCCTTCCTTGACTATCTGGCACAGATAATGCTTTATCTTGTAGGTTTTCAAGATATTGGTGCTTAACCTTTAATAACACTTTTGGTCCCTTTGAATCACTAGTGCTCTTTAGTGCAGGTCATGTCCATAGTAGGTACTCTGTAAATGTTGATTACTGGGTTTCTAAAATTGAGAGGGTTCTATTAGGAGAAATGATTTTTTTTGTTTCTTTTCAGATCGATACATTCTATGAATCCCAGCTCATCTCTCTAATAATAGGCATTTATGGAAATAAACTATGTTTTGCATGGAACTGTCAATGCTTAATTATTCCTGGGACTTAGGTAGCAATGTCCCTTCCTGCCTACCATCCACAACCCCCAATCTCTCTTCTCTCTCCAGAGATAAACTGTTAATTATCATGTGTTAGTGATTTTAAAGTGTGAAAGTGTTAGTCACTCTGTCCTGTCATAGGCAATGTATATTTCATATAAATTAATTACATAAATGGTACGATGAAATATGTATTAACCAGTGACTTTTTTTTTCATTTATCATGCCTTTAGGGTCATTTCATGTCAAAATTTCTGGATAGTATGTAGATAAAGTAGAATTTACTCAATCATTTGTTGCTGTTGTTTAGCCCCTAAGATTCTTTGCAACCCATTGGACTGTAGGCTGCCAGGCCTCTCTGTCCATGGGATTTCCTAGGTAAGAATATTGGAATGGGTTGCCATTTCCTTCTCCAGGGGATCTTTCTGACCCAAGGATTGAACCCATGTCTCCTGCTTGGCAGGTAGATTCTTTACCACTGAGCTACCTGGGATGCCTTCTCAATAAATTTACTTGACCATAAATTAATTATTGTTGGATATCTAGGTGATTGCCAATTTTTCATTATTACAATCAATACTGCAATACATTCTGGTACATCTGTCTACTTTTGTGCACACATAAGGGATTTTGAGGAATGAATTTCTAAAAGTAGAATTTCAACCTGTGTGAGAATTTTAGCTTTTGATAAATGCTCTAGAGTGCCCTGTATAGGTAGACTTTTTACCAAGTCAATACAAAGTTATATTTTTGCTAACATTATGAGCCTTCCAGTTTCCCTTCTCTGACTGTCATTTTTGTACATTAGTTGAGTAAAGATGGTTCTCCCATTGCTGTCTGATTTGCATTTCCCTGAGAGTGGTGGGGTTGAGAAACTTTTCACACATTTATTGGCCTCTTGTACATCTTTTGTGAATTGCCTGTTTACCACCATTGCCTAATTTTCCCTGAGTTCTCTCTGTCTTATAGTTTTTTTTTTTAAAGATCTCTTTTATGATTGTGAATATAAATCCTCTTTGCAACTGTTTTCTCCCAGATAGTCACTTACCACAGGGGGCTGAGGTAGAGGGGTCATTTGTCTTTTACCTCTGTGGTCACACTGATACACAAGACTCTCCATTAGGTTAGACTTCCTCCTGGACTTTATTATGTAAATTCTTTATATATCATATAGAAATTGGCTTTGATGAATTCATGGGCTAACTATTCTCAGCAATTTACCTAGTTTGTGTTTTATCCTAAATGCTATGTCTGTTCTTAACTGAAATTTCCTCCTCTCTCCTACTATCTGCTGTTTTGCAGGAACTTGTCTTTTCCTGAGGGTCAATCAAGGATCAAAGTCCACAGCAATCTCTATCTCTTCCTTGTTCCCTCTTCACTGGCACAGGTAAAGTTATTTTGTTATTTCATGTACACATATATTGTAACTTCAATGAGATGGGAAGCTACCCAACTGACAGTCCCTTGCTTTTGCCATAACTCCCGTGTCTAACACATAGTGGGAATCTAATAAATTTTTGTTGGTTGTTTCAACAATTCTCTATCCCCTCTCCCCAAGACATGTACACTATGGGCAATTTCCCTGTGCATTTCTTCAATCATCATTTTTGTGTAATTTGTCTTTTGTTCCATTTGTCATGAGGTCACACCTGCTTATAGTGTTTGAGGTTCTAAATCTCAACAATAAATTGAGAACATGGTTAAGGACCTGATTTTCTCAAAATTCTCTGCTGATACAAAAAATAACCTAGCATTTTTCAAATTGAAAAATGCATCTAAAAGTCTAACTTATTCCCTAGGACAGGCCTTATTTCACACAAACTGAGACCTGTCTTCTCAGACAGTAAAGAGAGATCATGACTTTATGGAAGTTTTTTGGATTTATTTGTTTTTTAAATTCAAAAACCAAATCTATACTACATTAAAATACCCAATCTACACTACACAACAATAAAATCTAGTTCATTGATTGGTCAAATTGTGCTTCTTATTACTACTGGTTCTACCATATTTTCTTAAAAGAATTTTTTTTATATCATAGAACATTTCCAAAGGATACAAAATTAGTGAGAATGAACCCCTTATGTACTTATCACTCAGCTTCAACCATTATTAATTCACGGCCAATCTTTTTCATTCATACCTTTATACAATGTTTATCTTCTCTGAGTTACTTTGAAGCAAATCCCCAGTGTCACATCATTTTATACTAAAATATAAAATTTAAGTTCAAAATTTTAGTTCAAAGCTCTGGAGGACCTTGCATTTTGTGTATGTGTGTGTGTGTGTGTGTGTGTGTTCTTCATTCAGACATGCATTTTCATATAATACTTAATTTGGAGCTGAAGAAACAAAGATGAATGGAACATGAAATTTGAGGCTTCTCAGGTGGCTCAGTGGTAAATACAGGAGATGTAAGAGACGCAGGTTCAATCCCTGGGTTGGAAAGATCCCCTGGAGAAGGGAGTGCCTACCTGCTCCAGTGTTCTTGCCTGGAAAATTTCCCAGACAGTGGAGCCGGAAAGGCTATATAGTCCATGGGGTCTCAAAGAGTTGGACATGACTGAGCGACTGAGCACACACAATTCAACCATTAGTTGCAAACATCATGTCCCTTTATCCATATATATTAGTATTTAGGATATTACTTGATCTATTCTAAAAACAAGGACATTCCATTACATAACCACAGTTACACTATTAAGTTCATCCATACTCAAACATGCCCTAATAATGTTTATTACAAACAATGCTGCAATAAACATTCTGGTAAGTCTACCTTTGTGAACATTTAAGTGATGCTGAGAAATGAATACCTAAAAGTAGAATTTCAAAGTGTGTGGAAGTTTTATGTCCAGTTCATATTCAAATTTTGTCAATTATCCCAATAAGGTTTATTGTGACAATTCCCTCCATCCCCCCATGTAGATCAAATTAGGATTATTTATTCTGTAATAAAGAAACAATAGCTGGGTTTTTGTCTTTCGTGATTCTTTCATCATATTTACATTTTTCAAGAGTGTAGCCAGTGGTTTGTAGAAAGTTCCTCAATTTGAGTTTGTTTGACTTTCCTCAAGGTTAGATTCAGGTGATGTATTTTTCTGTACAATAAAAAAAGTCATACAATGGTGCATCCTTCTCAGTTTATCACATCAAAAACAAAAACAGAAACAAAACCTCACAATATCAGTTTGTCCCATTAACAAAGATGTGAATTTTGATCATCTGCTTAAGGTAGTGTCTGCCAAGTTTTTCCATTGTCAAGTTGCCAGTTTTCCCATTGTAATTAATACCTTATTTGTGGGGAGATACTTTGAGGCTATTTAAAATATCCTCTTCCTTATAAGAATTTCACCCAATCATTTTAGCTTCCTTTAATTCTTGCCTGCATCAATTAAAACTAAGATAGTTGTAAGATGGTGATTTTTCTAATGCATTTCTTCTATATTCTTAGATGGCGTTCTGTCAACCTTTTATTCTTTCTGTCGATTGTTTGCTTGGTTTTGACTGCACTGGGTCTTCACTGTTGCGCACAGGTTTGTCTAGCTGTGGCAAGTGGGATCTACTCTCTAGTTGCGGTATGTGGCTTCTCTTTGCCATGGCTTCCCTTGTTGCTGCTACTGCTAAGTCACTTCAGTCCTGTCCGACTCTGTGCAACCCCAGAGATGGCAGCCCACCAGGCTCCCCCGTCCCTGGGATTCTCAGGCAAGAACACTGGAGTGGGTTGCCATTTACTTCTCCAATGCGTGAAAGTGAAAAGTGAAAGTGAAGTCGCTCAGGTTGTCTACTTTAAAGTTACACAGTCGTGTCCGACTCCTAGCGACCCCATGGACTGCAGTCTACCAGGCTCCTCCATCCATGGGATTTTCCAGGCAAGGGTACTGGAGTGGGGTGCCATCGTGCTTTTCTTGTTGGGGGGGCACAAGCTCTAGGTGTGCAGGCTCAGTAGCTGTGACGCACGGGCTAGTTGCTCAGTGGCATATGTAATCTTCCTGGACCAAGGATCAAACCCATGTCCCCTGCACTGGCAGGTGGATTCTTAACCCCTGGACCACTGGGGAAGTCCCACACTTTTATTTTTGATTTTACCTTTTATGTTTATAGGAATAAAATTGAGTTCACCAAACACTGGTGGTCTCCTTGACATGGAACTCTGTGCTCAGAGACATCACATGGGGCACAAAGGCAAGACCATTTGTGTCTCGTGCATAGCGGCATGCAACTTGAGAGGAGAGATGGATTCAAGTCAGATGGTAGGAGGTGCTTTACTGAAGATACGAACCTAATGGGAAAGAGAAGAAATCCAAGAGAGGATAGTTTTTACTGGAGCATGTGGAGTGACCTTGGATGAGAGGTGGGGTTTTAGCTGAGCTTGTGATTTGTGGTACATATGGTCAAAGACAGGCATTACAGTTGGAGGGAACAGCAGTGGGCATTTGGGAAATGACAAAGAATCCCTATGGTTAGAGCCTAAGTTTCCTGGGAGAAGAGGCGAGGAGGCAAAGTGAAATTCCAGGCTGGGAAGATCGGCTGGGGTTACTTCAAAGTCCCATACTGAAGAGTTTAGACTCCAATTTACTCAGCAAGAGAAGCAATGAAACATATTTGAGAATGGTGGGGGTGGGGTGGGGTGGTGGTTACCTATGGATGATGTTTAGGGATACCTGTGGATGATGCTAAGATTGTGTCTTACCCACGTTTGCATTTCGAAGGCCTACAACAGTGCTCAGCACATGAAGGGTATTCAGTAACTGTTTTCAGGCACCTATGATATGCTGGATGATTTAGAATAGTATTGTGTGTGTGTTTTACTTATGAGTCTAGGTCATGATGGCAGGATGGAGCAGGGGGTGGTGGGCCCTTAACTCTAAAAGCAGGTCTCTATTGAATTATTCATAGGAAATGTTTAAAATATCAAGTTCTGAGACCACCACCAGGCTCCCTGTGACTTTAATTTTTAGTTCCCAGAAAGCATGTTTGGGAATTACTTTTGAATAACTTGCCAGTAAAGAAAATAAGACTCTTAGATAGTAAAAAAACATCCCATTGGAAACTATTTCATTCTATATCAGCTTTATATTTTGAAATTAAAAAGCAAAAACAAAAAATGGGAATTCCCTGACAATCCAGTGTTTAGGCCTCACAGCTTTCAATGTGGTGTCCCTGGGTTCAATTCCTGGTCCAGGAATTGAGATGCTACAAACCCCGAGGCACAACCAACCAACCAAACAAAGCAAAACACAAAAATATCTCTTCAAAGATGCATATGAACTTTGAGAGACTAAGCATTTTATCAAAACACTGTAAATAACGTAGTTAATTTAATACGGGAAAACAAAGCAAGAAAGTAAAATGAGATACCGAAATGACTGAGTGTAAATCATTATAGAAGTCTTATTGATCTCTTAGGAAGTGAATTAATTTATATTTATATTTAAAACATCTCCAGGTTCTCCCTTTCCAACTTCAAATCTCGTAATCTCTCTTCAGCTTCTTTATTCTGCCGTGAGTCCTGAAAATCTACTGGCTTAATTAAGAAAGTTGACGTATTTTCCCAGCACAGGGTGTTGACAAGTTGTGGCAGTATTTGGTGGTTTCAAATGGAAAATCATTTGATCTTTACCTCCAGTTGCAATAAACAATGGTAGAGAGGTAATATTTATGTATGTTTTTATTAAAAACATTTATTCTGGTTACAAATGGAATACATGGCAAGTGTGGAAATCTAGAAAATATTCTAAAGTATAAAGCAATGTACAAGTACCCATCATTTCTCCATCCAATGAGAGCCACCAAAATGCATACGTGTTTTGTATTTTCCTTTCATCTTTGGGTGTGTGTTTATAAAAACCTCTTCACTTTTTTTTTACTTAACATGAGTATTTTTCCATGTGACTAAATATCCTTTAATAATATGATTTTGGGTAGCAGAACAGTAGCCACTATATGGATATACTATTGAACTACTCTCCTATAGTTGGGCAACCTGAGGTCTTTCCAATGTGTAATATATTTCCTAGAGGGGGATTTATCTATTGTTTTAAAGGTTGTTTACATTTTAGCCTTGTTCAACTTATTGTCCAGCTGTGCTCTTCAGAAGTTACACTAATTTACCTAACCATCACCAGTGGATAGACATGAAGGCGTGAAGAGTCTGCACTGGTCTTAGCACCATCCTTTTACACATTTCATTTACAAATGAGCCTCCAAAGGGGTATTTCCTTATGCTCTGTGCAGAGTTCGCTTGAGCGTGCATTGTGAGCGCCTCTCAGCCTAGGACCATTAGGGCTCTGTCATCACATGAATAGCAATTGGCTCAAAACACCGCTCATTGTGATGCTGCTGATGTGGCCTCCCTGATGTTCTAAAAGATTATTTGGCGTAACTACTTCAGTTCAGGACTTTTCTCTTGACCTTTCCTATCATGTTTAGAGTCAGAATTCAAATACTGTGCAGTTTAAGCTACAGTATGCCTGGCCTGTAACTTGGTTCAAGGCGTTTACATTTGTCTGCTTATTATACTCACAAGGTGGAAAAAGCAATCCCAGTGCCCCCAAAAGGTAAAATATTGTTTTTTTTTTCTATTACTAGAGTTTGAAAAATAGGATAAATTATAGTACATTTAGGAATAAGTGCACATTGAGAGTTTTATGAAATATTTTAGGAAGAACACATTTAAATCCAAATTTAAATATAAAATTTAATTTCTTAAGAACTGGGATTGAGATAGGAAAAAAAATAGAATATGAAGTGTTTTTCTTAAGACCACTCTAATTTATACAGAAAGAAGTATATAATCTTATTTAAATTACATATTGTTTCATCACAAAAGGAATGGACATCTTTTCTCAGGTGTCTTAGTTTTTTGAGTAAAAATGGTTTGTATTTTGACTAATCTCATTTGAATCTTCTGTTTATTGGGTTCTTTTCTCAATGACTTTTTTTTTTTTATATGAGGTTTCAAGCAGTTGCCATTAATGAAAAGATTAAAAATGTGTAATATAGGACAATAATTATGTCTTTGTTTCTACTGATACATATTCTAATACTTGGCGGACAGTCAATGATTATCAAGAAAAGTCACTTTAAATTGAATAATCCTACCCTAGAGGAGAATTTACTCCCTTATAAAAAAAAATTTTTTTTAATTTACTGTCATGCTTTTTCTGTATCATGCTCAGTATCAGTGTCACGCTCAGTATCACTCAGAAATTTCACTCATTTTACCGAAATGCAATATTCTATCAAGTTTCCAAAGTGAATAAAGTGTTGTCAAAAATAAGATCCTTTAATTTCAAGTTCTCCCTGAGGTTTTGGCCAAACAACTGAATACAGATATTTCTTTTGCCGTGTCTTCCTATGAACACTACCCTAGTGATAGTTTCATATTTCTTTCATCTCATCATTCAGAAGCTATTTATCCGTTTTTTCCCCCACTGCCTCCTTCAAATCCCCCCCTCCCCCATGGCTGACTGCCTGCGCATCCCCCACACACTCAGGCATATTTATTCCCGTAAAGATAGTGACACTTAGGGTTTATTCTAAGACTAAATCTGTGTTGCCCAGTGACTAAGGACTTAAGCATGCACACAGCTTCTATGCTTACCCTCCTACCTAACTTGACTACTCAACTTTTTCTCTTTCTTTCCCTCTGAATTCTCTGTTTTGGAACAGTTCAGTTAACCACCGCTGCCAGGCCACTAATTGATTTTTGAAACCTGACATTTGTTTTTTGTTTTCTCCTATCTTCCCTAATGGTACAGCACTACTAAGCAGGAAAGAATGCAAAGAACTAGAAAGTTCAAAGTAATTGAGGATCTGTCCATTCACACTGTCTGGCTTCAAGCCAATGGAGAACCTGAAACATTAGAAAAATATTTATCAAGTTTTAACCCTTTTGGTTAAGTTGAAGAAGCAGGTTTGCTGCTGGATCATTTGTGTTCACAGCAACAGCAAGTAAGCTTGGTTGAACATGTCTTTTATACGTTCAGAACCGCATAGCAAATGTCTCTGAAAAGATTACTTTCCAATTTCCGTACTATTGTACAGTGCTAAGCTAGTTATTTTCTGTGAGCTTACAGAGCTGGGTATTTCAGAGAAACCATTACTTAAAAGTGGCAGCCCTATTTCATGAATCCTTCTGTCAGAGATGAAATTTAAATAAATGTTACTGTGTTTGAGCAAAAAAGACTGTATTCAGCTTTTCTGTTATAAATATGTTTTGAACCCAACCATAGCTAGGTTCATATCTATATTCATTAAGAAAATTGGAAATAAGAAAAAAAATTTAAAGGACTATAAATATATTGTATTAAAAGTTTATCAAATAGGCTTTTTTTTCCCCCCATTGGAAACACTTTTGTAAATGAAAATATGTCAAAAAATGGTGTGAAATATAGAAACATTTCCAGTAAAATAACTGGAGTTTATTGCAGTGAAAGCTTAGGTTGAAATAAGAGGCCACTGACACTCTGGTAAAACACAACAACAGAGAGAGATAAAAGGAAAGGTCTAGATAGGCTTAAAAGCAAATTAAAATATAAATAGATGCCAACTTATATTAAATGTAAGTTAGATTTAGATTTAAAGTTAAAAAGAATATAAAAGTTCTATTAAGAGTTATCTATATGACACAGATTTGATCATGTTAGTAGCATTAACCACTAAAAATCTTTTAAGGTTCAATTTTTTTTAAGTTATATTAAATCCCACAACAATTCTATAATCTGTTTCTAAATTATTTAATTACCTAATTGGATTCAGTATTAGAGAAAATCAGGGCAAGTTTTTTTTTTTTCCCCCAGGGCAACTTTTTAAAGATGAAGGTAGATAGTGTGGGATTGTTTGCTTGGAAAAAATTTGCCAAAACACATTAAATAATCCTTTGGTAGCATGAAAGTAGTCATCAACCATTCTCTGAAAACAGTGATCACAGCTATAAAAATGAATCATTAATAAGAACAGAATGAAAAGGAGAAAACATATTTTACAGCATAATTTTGTTTTCTAATAATAAACACCTATAACACTTTCTGTATATTAATTTTTTAAATCTACACACTGAAGAGATCCATATCTTTTGATAGATTCACTCCTTGAGGAGAACATTTTCCTAAGAACACTTTTTTTTTTTGTAAAAGCTGCTTTACGGTGAAGTGATGATGTAGATGTAAAAATGTCTAATGGTATATAGTATGCTGTCAACATATGTACATATGTAGTAATATTCCAGGCATTTTTATTGCAGTGTAGTGTTATGGCTTCTCAAAACGCCAGATAAAAATCATGTATAAGAATATTAAGGATTAAGGAAAGTGGTTTCCTTAGGTGATTGCTGGCAAAATTCACCTTCCCCCTATAACACAGTAAATGGACAGAGATATATTTTCGGTCTTACTTTCCGATAAGTTTGGATTACCAGTTTTCAGAGCTGCTGCGTGTCTAATGTTTGTGGGTTTCTTTGGTTGTCTTTTCGTAGGAGTAGGTGCCACGGTGTAAGGTAAATGTGCTACGTTTCTGTTTTGCAAACATTAAACTCCACTTTTTGAACACACAGTGATAGCAAAAAGAAGTCAAAGATGTAATGTCTATTTAAATACATTTCATTAAATCGTTGGTGCTTAAATTAGATTGCATGCTTTGGCTAGAGTCAACAGTGTAAATATTAAAAACTTCAAAATTCATGTGTCCCATCTCTCTCTTCTCCATACCAGATACGAGGTTGAAATGTGTGTGAAAACTTCTGCTACCCATTTAAATACTGCAAGGGAAAAAAACAAGCTTTTATGCCAGGACTTAAAAAAAATACCTGCCATTAAACCTTTTATTCAGGACATTCCAAATTTGCTTTGCTAAAGGGATTTATTCACTGCTAAAGATACACAAGAGACAAGAGCTGTTTTTAAATGTTTATCACACCGCCCCTAGTTTTGCGCTAAAGAAAAGTACATTTTGTATTTTTAAAAATACACGCTCATTAAACAAAACTCTCCAAAACCTTAGCGCCCCCACCTAGCTGCCTTCTAGGTTTCAACTTGCGAGTTTCAGGTCCTTGCACAACACCTAAGGCGTGCAAAACTCTTTTTCTCGCTAATCCTGGCAGAGAACAGTCCGAAGAGATCTCCCTCCACGTCTCCACCCGAATTCCCTCTCTTCCCCAGATTCCACTCGCTTCTCTTTTTCCCTCCGCCCCCGTCTCCGCCAGCCCAATCTGTCAGAGAGGTTGTGTACAAACTGCGCGGCCGCCCTGCGCGCGAAGCTCGTGGCCCGAAAGGGGTGCGGTCCGCCTGGCGGAGGCGGGGCTCTGAGCCGAGCTTCTCCCTTTTCATAGGCTAGCCGCTCAGGCCCGGCCAGCTTCGGGGCCCCGAGATTTGTCGGAGCGCTGCCAGTCTGGCCGGCTGGCCCCGCCTCCCCGGAGTTGGGTAAAATAGAGGCGGGCGTCAAGTGTCAGTAGTCGCGGGGCAGGTACGAGCGCTAGCAGCTCTCTCGCGGAGACAGGCAGTGGCGGGAGCGGACTCCGGGGAGCTAGGGAGCGCGGTGGGGCGGGGCGGGAGAAAGTGGTCGCCGGGTGGACGTCGGCGTTTACGCGTGGCGGAGCGGAAGAGTTTGGCTTTTCTTGCGCGGCTTTGAAAACCGCGCCTGCTTGTGAGCTGAGGGGTCCGTCCGGAGCCAAGCTCGCCGACCCGAACAGCGTGGGCGAGGTGGGAAGCGCGCTCGACTCGCGCCCCGCGCCCGGAACCGCCCTCCCCACCCCCAAGTGCCCATGGCTACGCGGGTGCTGACCATGAGCGCCCGCCTGGGACCCGTGCCCCAGCCGCCGGCCCCGCAGGACGAGCCCGTGTTCGCGCAGCTCAAGCCCGTGCTGGGCGCCGCGAACCCGGCCCGCGACGCGGCGCTCTTCCCCGGCGACGAGCTGAAGCACCCGCACCACCACCCGCAGGCGCAGCCCGCGCCGCCGCAGCCGGCGCCGCCGCCCGCCGCGGGCCCGCGGCTGCCCGCCGAGGAGCTGGTCCAGGTAGGAAGAGCCGCTCCCCTCCCTCCGCCTCCCTCCCGGGCCTCGGGCGTGTCCCGCCGCTGCGGCGCGCGGGCGACAGGGGCCGCTCCAGGCTGGGGCGCGCGTCCGGGCGCACCGCGGCCCAGGGTTGGGGGGCAGCCCCGCCCTGCCCTGCCCTCCTGGCCTGGTGGGGGCACCCGAAGGAGGGGGTCTATGGGGAGTCTGCCCTGCCTGCTCTGTCCGGGAAAGGTTCAGGAGGGAACTGGTGCTCACGCGCACCTTGTTTTTCTACCATTTGGGGGATGAAAGCTCGTTCCTCACGCCGGACCTCAATTCCATGTGTCTCCTAAATCCGCGGCCTCCCGCTGCCCTGGCCTTAGAGGTCACCCGCTGTCCCGACCCACGGCGTCCCGGATTCAGTGGGAACGCAAATGGGGGTGGGGGGTGCTGGAGGGAGGCCCTCGGGGTGCTAATTTAATATCGCTTGGTGCAACCTGCTTTAGACGCGATCGTAGGGCTCCTTTGGACAACGGGAGTTAGAAAAGCTAAGGTGGTGTTGGAGCGCTTATTTTTCCTTAGAAAAGAATGAAAAAAAAAAGAAGGACCGGGAGGTGTTGTTTTCTTCATCTGCGCGTAAATTTCCTCCCGGAGCCGCGTTGAAAGCTGGCAGTTGGCTTTTACACTTGCCCGGCAGCCGAATTAGAGCAACCGCCTGTTTCTTTCGCCCACGCAGGGAGTCATATAGCCCAGAAAAAACTTCCCGGGACTTTTAGCCTGTCCCAGGGAAAAAAAAAAAAATTGGAAACATACCCACATGCAAACAGCTGGAAGAGCTAAAATCAGAAACCACTAACCACCAGGGGAGCAAAGCGCACGAAAGGGTTTAGTTCGGTTTATTTCAAGACGCCTCATTTAATACCTCCTTGGTATACTGTGTATTCGCTATACCCAGCTCCTGCTCCGGGGGTCTGCGAGTGTCACCGTGCTGTGCAAGGGCAGTGGCATTTGTCAGAGATGTGACTCACAAGACCAGCGCGATTTTATTTTTAAATCGTATCTTTGCGGGAAACCCGAATCTATATCCACACAAAATGATTCGGGGTCCGATAGCTGAAATTAAGTAGTAGCCAAAAACAAAACAAAACTGTTATTCACTTCTTAAAATGCCACGGTTAATAGTTCTGTGAGCATCTAGTTGGGGGTGTTGTTTCGTATGTGTGTGTTTCTGTTGAAATTTCCTTTCAGTGCTCAAAATTTTAGAAGTTTGTGTTATACTAGGAAAGATGATAGCTACAGAAGACCGAAGAGACCAGTTACAAGCTGGATTATGTCCTAAAGAAAAATCACCATTTTAAAACCATGTGGGCATTTGTCAGTTTGCTGCTTAGAAGACACAGGAGGATAAGGGATGACTGAGCTTTTTACAGAGTGAGGGGGAATGGAGCATTGGCCCACTGAGAAGGACACGATAAATGTTTGGCTGATGACGGTGCTGGCTACTAGCAGCCTCTCCACCCACGGCCCCTTAGCACCACTCTACCAAAGGAATGGCTTTCCCCTAGGTAATTAAAGATCTGTTTTAGATAGGGATATGAATAGGAACATTTCATTATCATATTAACCAATTACAGAATCTGTTGATTAAAATCAACATTTAGATCAAACTGGTGGAGAAGTTGGTTGGTTCTCTCAGTGGATACTATGTTTTGCTCAAAACATAGTATTTAAGTATTTAAGTTTCCATTGAACTGTAAACTGGAAAAGGCACTTAAATAGCCAAAGAATATGTTTTATATTAGCTATTTCAGCAATATCTACCCAAGCAAAAAAAAAAAAGAGAAATTTTGCAATATTAACCTTAACAATAAAGGTTTACTGAGGTTTTTTTTCCCTTTTCAACCACTGGATTTACCTATATGACATGAATAAGATAGAGATAATTTGGCCTTATTACAATACTGTATTTTCAGTTGTAATGGAGCAGAGAATCCTGCTTGTATATGAGTGATGATAAAGTATACTTTATTATTGCATCAGAAAGGAATATTTTTTCTCTTTGCTTCCTTTTTCTTCTTGATTTGTCTCTTTCACTTTTTGTCTGGGGTTGACTGGGTGCGATTTTACCAAACACTTGTTATACACAGCTTTGTAAGGTTTTTGGTGAACCATTTGTTACACAGTTGACAAACCTGATAGGTTTATAAGCAACACTTAGAGGAGTTTGTTGGGAATTTTTAGTAAGCACAGTTTGTTTTTACTGAGATGATGAATTGGGCAGATTATACATGTTTCCATCTCTTCTTTTTTAGACAAGATGTGAAATGGAGAAGTACCTGACACCTCAGCTTCCTCCAGTTTCTATAATTCCAGAACATAAAAAGTATAGACGAGACAGTGCCTCAGTCGTAGACCAGTTCTTCACTGACAGTGAAGGGTTACCTTACAGTATCAACATGAACGTCTTCCTCCCTGACATCACTCACCTGAGAACTGGCCTCTACAAATCCCAGAGACCGTGTGTAACACACATCAAGACAGAACCTGTTACCATTTTCAGCCACCAGAGTGAGACGACAGCCCCTCCTCCGGCCCCAACCCAGGCCCTCCCCGAGTTCACCAGCATATTCAGCTCCCACCAGACCGCAGCTCCAGAGGTGAACAATATTTTCATCAAACAAGAACTTCCTACACCAGACCTTCATCTTTCTGTCCCTCCCCAGCAGGGCCATCTGTACCAGCTCCTGAATACACCGGATCTAGATATGCCCAGTTCTACCAACCAGACAGCAGTAATGGACACTCTTAATGTTTCAATGTCGGCCGCCATGGCAGGCCTTAACACTCACACCTCCGCCGTCCCGCCGACCGCCATGAAGCAATTCCAGAGCATGCCCCCTTGCACATACACCATGCCAAGTCAGTTTCTTCCCCAGCAGGCCACTTACTTCCCCCCGTCACCACCAAGCTCAGAGCCCGGAAGTCCAGATAGACAAGCAGAGATGCTTCAGAATTTAACCCCACCTCCATCCTATGCTGCTACCATTGCTTCTAAACTGGCAATTCATAATCCAAATTTACCTGCCACCCTGCCAGTTTCTTCGCAAAACATCCAGCCTGTCAGATACAATAGAAGGAGTAACCCCGATTTGGAGAAACGGCGCATCCACTACTGCGATTACCCAGGTATGTGATCCTGCCTGGTTAAAGAATCAGTGTGTGTTTAGCGTGTTCATGTGTGCCATTTTCCACCTCACATTCCAGCTTTACATGGGAGAGTAGTGGTTGACAGTTAAAAAAATTCACCTGCTCTGCTCTTGTTGCATCCCAGTCTCCAGTGCCTTACCCAAGTAGCTGTTTAGTTACTTTGTGCTTATTTGATATAGTAAAAAAAAAAATTTGGAATATTATGGGGAAAAAAAAGTTACTGGACTCTTTTTTTTTTAATGTTAAATACGTGAGAGTCTTGCTACACTTACTTTGTTACTGTAGCAATCTAAATTGGAGTTCTTAATTCTAAATGAAGTAACCTGGAAAGGAATTACTTAAGTAACATAGGGGAAAAGAAGGGGTGGCAATGAAGAGTGGGTTGGTGCAAGACAAGACCATCTATAGAATAGATTTCAAAGTTGGTTTTGATAGCATGTGAGCATATGCTCTTTCTTAATGAGATATGTGGTCCAAAATATAAATTGATGACCGTGATAAATATATCTGGAACTTGCTGGCATAAGCTAGTTTATGATTAATACAGGGTATAATTTATTGACTGTGGTACATGATATGACATGACATACTAAATGAAAAAACAAGAAATATGGGAGTACAGAAAATTGCAGTCATCTTGGATAATGGTTTAACATTGTCAGCTCTAGAGCCATTAAAATTTTTTAAATCACTGAGGTATGTGTTACTAGTATAAAGCACCTACTGGTACAAACATAGATTTCCCATTTGTAGTTTGGCTTGATTGTCTGCTCTCTTTCTGCTAAAGTGAAACATAAAGCAAATCACTTTATACCTTTAATCAGGTAATAGGGGAGTATGCTTTAAAACATCTCTTAAAACTGAAGCTTCAAATATCTCCTTGCATGCGAGATTTCATCTTTAAAGCCCGATTTTAAACACTGAATCATCAGATGTAAAGATTTCAAAAGGATCTCCAGAATGACATGCTGTTCTTCTCCTTTATTTCAGGCTGCACAAAAGTTTATACAAAGTCTTCTCATTTAAAAGCTCACCTGAGGACTCATACTGGTATGTAATTTTCTTGTTAATTCTGTGAGTTGTGTAAATAGTATAAGTGGTATTCATCCTTTTAAAAGCCAGCACGTGTTTGATCTCTTCTTTCTTCTGTCAACTTTTATTTTTTAATGGCTTACCTTTTTCAGCACTGGCTTGGCTCAAAATTCAGTTCAGTGAAAAAAGTTTGGTTCCAGGAAGGCTGATGTTCCCTCATTAAGGCCTTGCCCTGTCACCTCACATAGAATTAATTGCTACCAAACATAAACAACAATGTTTACTAATGGATTTTAAAACTTTAATGGCACTGCTATTCCTATCTTGAAGGAAAAAAATGTAACTCATTTTCTCCCTCCGTAACAAATCAGTTGGCTTCTATAAAACTACATCAAACACTAAAGCCTTTTCCATTTAGCAGGTAAAGCGTAATTGCTTAATAAATTATCTTAATTTCACCTTGAGCCTAAAATATCTGTGTTTAGCATGTTTTCCCTGCTGGTAAAAGGTGGGCTGGAAATTGAAAAATACTAAAATCAGGCAAAACTAGGATCATGGTTTGAAAGCTATTTTACATTCTACCCCAGTCCATATTATACATTGGAGAGACTTTATTCCAGCTAATATCTCATCCGTGTTTAAAATGTTTAGCCCCTATAATTTTATAAAAACTTTGTCAGATCTATACACTCATTTTAAAATGCTTTTTAATTTCAAAACTTTATATCAGAACTTATTTGAGGATGAAATTAGGTGGTGGCAAGCTGTAAAAATCTCCAAATACCCAAAGTATTTTTAAAACTATGGGTGGTTACCATTAGTGATTTTCTTAAAAGGATAGGCCTAAAGGAAAGAACCTATACAAAGTTTTTGTGTTTTTTTTCCTCTCCGTAAATGCAGCTTTAACCTAAAGTTCAGAGAATAAGTTTGCTAATAAAAGCAATGGCCTAGCAAAATGTTTTATTCCATCATTGCTATGGAAACCAAAGTATTCAACAGTTCCTTTGAATGGGCTGCTGGATTAGTGTGAGGACTTGAATTTCCCCAGGCTAGATGTTACTATGGAAATTGAGTTTTGATAAATGAAGTAGTTATCTCTAACTGCTGCATTAAAAAGTAAAAGCCTTTGAACAAAGGTCAGTGCTGAGATAGAGCTCAAAGAGGAACATGGCTGCAGACATTTCATATGCGCATTGGGAAGTATTGCTTGATATCCCAGTGATAAATACTACTTAAAATCTAAATAGTGTTGGCGACAATGTGGTAGATTCCAGGGCTTTCTGAGAAATTGCTTTTAAAGAAAAGACATCTCCTGTATTTATCAGTGAAACCAGTGGGTTGTTTCAACCTGAAGTTTTTAGGTAGAGACAAAAGGCTATCTCCTAATCCCAAAGTAGAAGTTATATTTATACTTAAACAAACACCCATTAAGCATGTAAACTCAATCTGAAGTTTTCAGCATACAAATGACAAGACCATGAAAACAGTCTCTAACTATCCTTTTATAGAATGTACATTATATATTTAGGAAGAAACATTGAAAATGGGTTTTTACCTGAATTATGATTAAGGAGAAGAGGAAATAACTTCAGAACTTTTGAGCTGTTTTTTTTTTCTCCTTTGAAAGTCCTTGAAATGGGAGATAGCAAGGAGGAAACAATGTTTCTCCTGAGGTTAAAGTCTCCTAATAAAGAGGAACGTGATTCCATATATCGATGCAATCAACTGCTTATTGCCGGGATGTAGTCAGGGCATATCTAAATGGCCTTGCAACCCCTGGCAGGGTTTAGTGCTCAGAATGCTTATACCTGGGATTCTGGAACTTGACCTGCTGGCAGGGAAATTTAATAGTGGGTTGTCTTAACGATGCTTATACTGAAAAAGATAAAAACCAACTAAAAAGAAGATGTAGGCCTAGTTTGAATCCCATGTATCGACTTTTCCACCCGATCATAAATGTGTGTCCATTGACATCTGATGAGTGAGACCCCGTAATCCAGTTTAATAAAGTTTTGTTTGATAGCCTTTCAGATGCCTCGAGGAGGGTTTGTGGCAGACTTGTTCATCTGGCTAAACCCGTTCTTGGGTAATCATAGAGCATTGAGGTTGTTTTCTCCTCATTTTTAGTTTCTACACAATGCCTTTGAAAATTACCTCTGCGCTCTCATTGCATCCTCCCCACCCTGTCGTTTTTTAATGAATGTATCTGAAACTAGTGACGTTTTTTTTTTTTCCCTTCTTCCTTTAAGGGCCCAGGTATTTCTAAATAACTTCTCTCAATTTAATTAGCTTTTTTGTTAGAGGACTTTAAAAATTTATATGGGAATGTTGATATTGTATTTTTGATATAAAAATTTTTTAATGATTGCCACTTTAAGCAGAATGTGCAGGACCCTAGGACTTCTTTAGAAAATAATTGTAATTGCTTTAAAATGTCAGGTTACCTTATGTTTTTAAAATGTTTTAAGCAATTAAAACAACCTACGCCTGAGTTCTGTTTAATTGCTTATTCTGGATTTTTAGATTGCAAATGCTTCTTGACTTATAAACCGAACATAAGGACATAGTCTTTCCCAAACAAGACGTATTTTTAAAAAATTCAAGATGAAAGGGTAGAAAATAGCAGTTAGAAGTCTCATAGCATTCAAGATTTTCTAGGTTTATACATTTTGATTTCTTTATTCAGAAAGAATATACAAAAGTAATACAAAGCTCTATATGGTTAGACAAAATACCTGAAATTGATGTTGCCTCTGTTCTAGGGGAAAAATTGTAAAAAGCATGCTGTGTCTTTATATATATGTGATAGCATACTTCCTGGCCTATAGGGATATCCTTATTACCTGTGTGAAAGTGTTTGTGTGTTACTTCTAGCATATATATATATATATATATATATATATATATAGCACCTCTGATTAGAAATAAGTATGGCTACTTAGGCAACAGTGTCACAAAGTGTATATGTCCAAATAAAAATATTTGTCCTTCTAACAGCATTTTAAAAAGCACATTGGCAAGAAATTGAAAACATTTATCACCCGATGCTAGTTTCTTGGTATGCCTGAGTCCCATGAGTTGAAATGCTGCTTTTACATTGAGTGTGGAAATTTCTTTGAAAATTGTGTTTACACTTTAGTAAAAAGTACTTACTTTCTAAAGAAAGAGTTCTGAAAAAGCAAACAGGGCACTCTGAATACCGATGTTTGAAATCTGAGTAGTTTTAGTCACATGCGTGGCTGTGCACTTAGCCCTGGAGTATATGGTAAAGCAGTTGGGGAAAGAGGGTATGGTAAGGTTTTATGGTCATTTGGCAGCTATCTGGAGCAGGGCAGAAAGGGAGCAGTTGTTCAGTCTGAGCAGCACACACTGGGCGTCAGTGTCAGTAGCCCTTAGATCCAGACTCTGTGCCCAGGTTGCTGCATGTGGACTACATGATCCCAGAATGACTGCCGCTGATCGACAAGAGAAGGACAATTGGAAACACCCCAAAAAAAGAAAATGGAAACATACAAATAACAGAACACAAAGTGGACCGTGGGTGAAGCACTGGCCTGTTAGAATCTCACAGCTGTATTCGGGATTCCTTGTTTAAGAAAGAATTTCGCAGTAAGCCTTGAAAAGATTTCTAGCCCAAGACTACTTGTAAAGGGGCTAAATTCCCACCTGCTGCCTCACTTCCTGTGTAGAACACTTTTCTAATGACATTTATATTAAGATGGTACTGTGTGTACTTCAAAATACGTAATCTCTGCTAGAGATTTATTACTCAGTTGATTTTAGTTTCAGTTTGTGTACTAAAAATCCCTAGGTATAAATTCCTATTTAGTTCCTTGCTCTACACTTACTATCCATTGGATGGCTTAGGTATAGATTTTTGTTTTAAAATACTGGCCATGTTGATAATAAAGGTATTTTCATTTGCAGCACTTCCCCACAAATAGAAAACATTCAAAATGTTCTGAACATGAATTATTCCTTTTTTTGTGGAACTGTGGGAAGTGGTAAAACATTTTAAAAAATATAGAAAGGAATTAATTTCCTTAAAAAATGATTTAGAGTTAAAAGCAGAATAAGATTTTATATATGTGTATGCACACATATATGTCTCCATATATATGTA
The DNA here is from genome assembly GCF_029407905.1 of Bubalus kerabau. Lineage (NCBI taxonomy): Eukaryota > Metazoa > Chordata > Mammalia > Artiodactyla > Bovidae > Bubalus > Bubalus kerabau. The sequence goes on from NC_073635.1 coordinate 48,343,364, forward strand.
TATAGCCTTAGTGGAGGTCATGCAGTTTGTATCTAGAGATCAATGTTGGTAGGGGTGAAAAAAATTGGCAGGATGAAATTAGTACTCAACTGATTTTTTTGAGTTAATATTTGAAAACTGCAGGAAAAAGTATCCCATTTAGCCTGTTATGTGTTACCAGTTATACATTCTTAAATTATTTTTGTTTGCAGCTTTGAAATTTATTTTTCTATATTGACAAGTTCAAGTTAACATAAAAAAAAAGTAGCTAAGAGAGTCACTCATTTAGATGCCTGGAAAGGTATTTATGAGCATAGAAGCTTAGAAACAATTTCTTTTTAATGACTAATGGGAAAGGTTTAACTTTACTTCTGGGACTTGCTCTTTCATCTGAAAAACATTTACATTTACATAGGAAATTGATTAAACATTGTTTTGAGATGATAAAGCATATGGAAGGTTAAGAAGTACAATTTGATTAAGCAAACATTTTTGACTGAACTTTCGAGAATCCAAAGAGAATCTCTTCTCCCTGTTGTTTTTATAGATTAGTGGGAGAAGATAGTTCGTAAATGGACTAAATAGAATTGCTGAAGTCGAGATAGAAACAATTAGCTGTGAAGATAGTGAGGACGGTAATGTTTTTAAAAGTAAAATATTTTAATCACCAAAGGTTTTTACTTTGGCAGATATTTTTAGTTTTATAGAATGTAGTAGCTGTTTACTTGATGACCTACATCTTTTCAGGTGAAAGATTAGAAACAAAGTAATGTCCTAGTTTAGCAAGTATCTCTGTAGCAGCATTCCTATTCTGTCAGCCTGTATTATTTATATCCAAGAATCTCTTACAACTCTGATTAAGGTGAGTTGCTGTTCTAGAAGTGCCTCATAGGTAACTTTCATTAAAAAACATCCAGGCAGAAGAATATACCTGTGACTACTTTATAAATGCACACTGTTTAGAGCTGGGAAGAATCTCCAGGTCAAGATAACCACGTTAAGTGCAAATTTAAGGAAAGGATAATTAGGACTCATTCAGTACTAGAGAAATGAAAATATAGAATTTTTCTATTTTGGTTAAAAAAGGTAAAATATTTGGTTTACCTTTAGTTTACCTTTTGGTTAAAAAAGGTAAAATATTTCACCGAGACTTCACTCTTTAAAAATTTTACTTTGGGTTCTTATTACAAGAAAGTGAATCTGAATGTCATATTTGTGTCAGGAGACTCAGGAACTGGTATTTCATTAACACTATCAGTGATAGAGGATGTTTTTGTCCAGAACCCTTGGGGCTCAGATGGTAAAGAATCTGCCTGCAATGCAGGAGACCCTGGTTGGATCCCTGGGTTGAGAAGATCCCCTGGAGAAGGGAGTGGCTACCTGCTCCAGTGTTCTTGCCTGGAGAATTCCCTGGATAGAGGAGCCTGGTGGGCTCCAGTCCAGGGTCGAAAAGAGTCAGACGCAACTGAGCGACTGACACTTAGGTGAAGTAGCGGAGGTGCTTAGGTGCCTAGAGATTGGGCCTGCTGGGGTAGAGACTGCCACCTTGGGTGGCATGCCCACCCCTGTTCTGTGTCTGTCTTTGACCAGCACAAGGGGTTCCACAGTTCCTTGGTTTTCCTCAAATCCAGTCCAGTTCTGGAAAAGAAAACTTGTTTCTGTAGAGTTGATTTACCCTTGTACAACTTCAGGATGGACAATAAACTGATTTGGAACATGTCCTTCTGAAGAGTTTAAAAGTACGGTCCTCGCCTAAATGCACATTTAGTCAGATAACACTCAGTGGTCCTTGGCAGAAGGAACCAGGCAAAACCCTGCTGCAGGTGAGGCTGTGGTAAAAAAAAAAAAAAAAAAAGACACAGTATGGTAGCCTTACACTAGATGCCTCCCCGTCTCTTTTACCTCCCCACCTTTTCATGAGTGAAAATTCCTAAGTCGGTCAGCCTCAGGACACACTGTGATTAACCAAAGGTGCCTAAGGAGGGTTGGGAACATCCCCTGGAGAAGGGAAGGGGAATCTACTCCAGTATTGCCTGGAGAATTCCATGACCAGAGGAGTCATGGGGTCACAAAAGAGTCAGACACGACTGAGTAACTAACGCACTATTGACTATTGAAATAATTTATTCCTCTTTAACAGTCAGAATAGAATATGGATGTTAAGGAGGTATGGCAATAGAAGACAGTCTCTGTGTTTGAGGAACTTTCATGGCTAGTTAAGGAGGCAGAATACAGTTGTTTGAAGCCTTCATTCAGCAGTATCTGTGCCAGTACAGATCAATCATTTAGATCAAATTTAAGTGATGATGGGGATACAGAGAAGTGTAATGATTTCTCTTGGATTCTTCATAGGTTTTTTGGAAGGAATCCGGTGAGTCACATTTTAAAGATAAGCACAAAAGAAGAAAGAAGGGAATTTCTTAATATAGCCTTTTAATTCATTTCCTTAAACTGAGCACATTATTGACAGGGATACTCTGTCAAGTAAACATTAGGTGAAGTGAAGTGAAAGTCACTCAGTCATGTCCGGGGCTCTTTGCGACCCCATGGCTCTAGCCTGCCAGGCTCCTCTGTCCGTGAAATTCTCCAGGCAAGAATACTGGAGTGGGTTGCCATTCCCTTCTCCTGGGGATCTTCCCAACCCAGGGATCAAATCCAGATCTCCCGCATTGCAGGAGGGTTCTTTACCATCTAAGCCACCAGGGAAGCCCAGGATGTACATTAGGTACATTTGCAAATACTAGCAATAAAAATCTTTGAAATGAAATGCCTGCCCTTTTGTTGCCAAGTATAGGAGATGTACTGCAGTGACCTTTAGTAAAAAATTTTAATAGAAAATTACTGATATAGATATATAAAAATATGAACTAATAAGCCAAATCAAAATCACCTTACTTTATGTGCTTTTAAAGATATCTAATATTTCCCTATGAGTTTCTTTAATCTTGGTATTAATGCTTCTCTTTTTTTAAAACCTTTTATTAGAATGTATACTGTTTTAGACAGAGAAGGCAATGGTAACCCACTCCAGTACTTTTGCCTGGAAAATCCCATGGACGGAGGAGCCTGGTAGGCTGCAATCCATGGGGACACAAAGAGTTGGACATGACTGAGTGACTTCACTTTCACTTTTCACTTTCATGCATTGGAGAAGGAAATGGCAACCCACTCCAGTGTTCTTGCCTGGAGAATCCTAGGGACGGGGGAGCTTGCTGGGCTGCTGTCTGTGGGGTCACACAGAGTCAGACACGACTGAAGTGACTTAGCAGTAGCAGCATACTGTTTTAGAATCTAAATTCCTTAAGTCTCTAGTGATGGGAAAAGATCTGATGATTATTGAATTGCATGAAAATATTTTCCCCCTGAAATAAGAGTTCATTTTGTGCATCAAGGACTCAAATTCTGAGAATTAAGGGGGGATTCCCTGGTGGCTCAGATGGTAAAGAATCTGCCTGTAATGCAGAAGACCCAGGTTCCATCCCTGGGTTGGGAACATCCCCTGGAGAAGTGAAGGGGAATCCACTGCAGTATTCTTGCCTGGGAATTCCACGAACAGAGGAGCCATGGGGTCACAAAAGAGTCAGACACAACTGAGTGACTAACGCACTATTGACTATTGAAATAATTTATTCCACTTTAACAGTCAGAATAGAATATGGATGTAAGCTATTTGAGGCCAGAGACCAAGCCTTATTCGTTGCATTTTGCAAGTCACCTGGCACAGGTTGTGATTGTTAGTACATATTACTCTCGTTTACTAAACATTGAATTTAATTCTGATTTTTGACCTCTATCAAATATAATTGATTGGATTTAGTTTTAGCATCAGGAAGGAAACCAGATATACAAATTTGCTGTAACAAAAAGGCTACCTAAAATAGATAAAATTTCCATCTATGATACTTTTCTTTTGTTAGAAGAATCTATGTAGAACATTCTAGGAAAAGGCCTTACTGTGAATCTATTGCACATGTTCAGCCAAGCAGAGAAACTTCCCATTCTAGTGTGGTAGATTCATAAGTCATTTTTTAGTCTATTCAACAGAAAAAAAAAAATAGCTGATTTTTAAGTTCATCACTAAAGTCTTTTCAGATTCTTAGCAAACATGTTCTGCTAACTCATTGATGTTCCTTTCAGTTCAGTTCAGTTGCTCAGTCGTGTCCGACTCTTTGTGAGCCCATGGACTGCACCATGCCAGACTTCCCTGTCCATCACCAACTCCCAGAGCCTACTCAAACTCATGTCCATTGAGTCGGTGATGCCATCCAACCATCCCATCCTCTGTCGTCCCCTTCTCCTTTTGCCTAGGGTTCCTTCAGCTCTTTTAACCTAGGGTTAAAGGAGAGCCATCATTAGGTGGTATTTGGGGATTGTCAGTCCCAGCACAGGACCGCTCTCAGAAGTCCACACCTCCTGAAAGGTGGGCGTCCTTGGGGGCTGGCTCAGCTGGGATGTGTCCTATGCTTTAGACAGTCTGAGATTTAAGGCCTGCTTTGAGTCCGTTAGGCTAGTCGTTAACTGACCTGAACAAACGGCTTTAGAATCTTTTAATAAATGTGAACAATACCTGTGTATTCCTTACATCATTCATATAGCGCCTGTATCAGTGTTTGCCAGTGGAGGGTATAACCGGGACATTGAGGAAAAGTGGCAGGCCAGGCTTCTCAACATGACCTCATTGTTCTGCTTCTAACTCTTGGAGTTGTTGTTGAGGATAAATGAAATATGAGCACCTGAGTCATAGTACGTGCTCAGTGTCTGTTTCTGCTTGCTCCCTCCTTCTCCTGGTAATGGTTTTGCTTAACATTAATTGAATTCATCAGTATGGATAATATGTATATTTAACCATTGTTTTTTAAAAAAAAGGATTAAGGATTTCTAGCAAAAGAGTCCTGGTAATTTTATAAGACGATGAGAAAGTATACACTTTATTTGAGATAAAGCTGAAGCTTGTTTTTTGTGCTGTACATATTTGTCACTTTTTTTTCTTCTTGTCTTTGGAAAGTTTCACATTAACCACAGCATGAGAACTTAAAAATACAGTTGATGTTGAAAGAGCTTAACTAAATATTTTAAATTGGTGGTATTGGAAGGAGATTCTGTAAAAATCCAATTAAACTTTTGAAAGCTCTATCCTGTTGAAATAACTTAAAGGAAGTTAGTTTGGTTTCCCAGAAGTACTATGCATAGTGTTTCTGGCTGAAGAAGAAAGACCTGAATCTGCTATTTATTTGGCCAGAAATTGGGTACCAGCTTCCTCTACAATGTTTTACTTGAGCGGTGTTGACACTTGAACAAATCCCGTACAAACTGCCCCAAGTGGGGAACAGTTGTCCTTGCTTCTGTGGTAAAGCTCCGGCCCCATAACTAACATCCAGAAACTGGTAGTATTCTTGGCTGAATACTCTATAGATACGTATAAATTGAGAGCAAAACCCCAACTGTTTTAGGAACTTTCATGGCTACCGTTTTTCAACCAATCAGTAAAGTAAACTTTTAAAAATACTGATGCAGTTTATTGCTTCCTAGCCAATAAAAATAGTGAACAAAAAGAGTCTAGTGTCCCTTGTTTCTTAAATAAACTTTGAAAATTCAGTTCTCCTGCCATTTAATTATTCAATTCAAAAGACTAGAATGACTCCTTTTTAAATCAGGCACTTTTTTCCCCTTGCCTCAGACATCAGAAATAACTTTCTCTTCACGTTAAATGACAGTGAAGTATTTAGCCAACCTGTTTGTTTTGGTGATTTATTTTTCACAGGGAACAAGAACAAACACTGGGTGTGCAAAAAACCTTTTTCTGTTTGATTTACATTGACAAGAGTGATAGCTACATTTACTACTGGCATTAAGACATTTCTATGTATTAAACATACGTGAATATAAGCAAAAGAAAAGTGGTTTATTTCTGGTTACTTAAAAGGTTTAAGTGTATTAGCTTAAATTCTTTGAATTTATTCTAAGAGGGGGAAAAGAAACACTTCAGGAAGTTAAGGTGTGCATTTTTAAAATGGAGCAATAGGAACCAAAAAGGGAATTAAAAACATAAAAAGTATTTGTGTGTTGGTTTGGAGCCAGAAGTGAGGGAGAAGGAAAGGGTGGCTCAGGGATACTCACTCCAGGAGTTGAAAGAGAAACCCCCTGGGAAATAATTTGTACAAAATTCAGAGGGCTGCGCTGTGCCTTCTGTCTTTGTCCTTATGGGGTTTTGTTGTGGAGTCATGTTATGAATTATGTGACCCTTATGGAGTCACAGTGGTTATCAGGACAGCAAAAATACATTAACCACAAACTTTGGAAATCTCGGTTGATGTGGACAATGTCTTTTAAAATTTGGCCTCAGCTGAATAATCTTACAACTTCCTGAATATGATCCTGTTAAATCAGGCAGAAAAAGGTAGTTGAATTTCACTGTGGTACTAAGTAACCAGTGTTCAAAGCAACACAGGCTTTTCTCCAGCAGAAGAAAACATTTTAAAGAATTTAGAAGTTTGGCTATTCAGAGTATTCAAATGCTATTCAAATAAAACTCAGCAGTTATATAGAGTGGAATCAGGAAGAGAAAGATAAATACCCCATTCTAACGCATAGATAGGGAATCTAGAAAAATGGTCCTAAAGAATTTATTTACAGGGCAGCAATGGAGAAACAGACATAGAGAATAGACTTACGGACATGGGGAGATGGGAGGAGAGGGCAAGATGTATGAAAAGAGTAAGATGGAAACTTACACTACCATATGTAAAATAGGTAGCCAACGGGAATTTGCTGTATGGCTCAGGAAACTGAAATGGGCTCTGGTGTCAGCCTGGAGGGGTGGGATGGGGAGGGAGACGGGAGGTGGGTTCAAAAGGGAGGGGGTATATGTACACCTATGGCTGATTCATGTTGAGGTTTGACAGAAAACAGCAAAATTCTGTAAAGCAATTATCCTTCAATTAAAAAAAACTCATCAGTAAGCCAGCAGTACTTTAAGATGCAAATTTACCTCACAAATTCTCATCTTAAATTCACAGAAAATTATAACCAAGTTAAGCATCAATAGAAGAACTACTAGTGATTGCTTAGTGAGAGATTCTTTGGTCTGGGGGTTTATTTAGAGGAATATACTATCTTAAATAGGGTTAATTGATTCTAAAACTGGGAATTAAGGCTGCCTTATAAATAGTATGGGCTTTCCTGGTGGCTTAGATGGTAAAGAATCTTGTAGTGCAGCAGACCTGGGTTGGGAAGATTCCCTGGAGAAGGGATCGTAAGTCATATTTTTTTAAAAGGTGACATTAATTTTATTTGTATATCAAAAATATACAATGATGTGGGGCAATTACATGAAGTCAGAAGCTGGTCTGTGGTGAGGAACAGCAAAGGCCTATGACAAACCTGGAGTTTATTTGTGTGTCATTGTGGGCAGAATCCTTTGGGGCTGTCAATATGGAGTAGTTTTGAAAGGTTACCAGCAACTAGCAAACCTTAGACAACATTAAGAAGAATACAGATTCAGAGGGGTGGGGAAGTGGCTCAGGTAGAGGAGTAGGTCAGTGGCTCAGGTAGAGGGGTAGGGCGGTGGCTCAGATGTCAATTCACTATTTAAGTGAAGAGAGATAGGAAGATTGAATTAGAGGCTTTTATATATTACATATATAAGTTCCATGAGTTCAGGAATTTTTGTTTTATCCTAAGCAATCAGGATAGTCCCTGGCATATAATATACATTTGACAAGTCATTGATGGAATGAATTTTGATAGTCTTTCTGGTGCAGTGCATTGCAAAGGGAAATTAAATGTGCATGACATCACAGTTAAGTTATTGGTACCAGACTTCCTGATCTGGTAAAATTGTTAAATGCATAAAACTTTTAACACCATTCAGCTTTAATCTTTATCTAATTGTTTTGCTTCAATCTGAAAAATGGGAAGATGTGAATATATGCATAGTGGAGGGAATTTCAAAGAGCTAGTCCATATTGGAAAGCCATGTGTTAAGTGAACTGGCTTATGTGCTGGCATTTCACAGTGGCTAGTGTAGAAACTTTTAGGCCACTTTGTTGCAGTACAGGGTCTCAGTTGTGGTCCATTAAGTTGGTGATGTGAGCAGCTCCTTCTTGTAGCTCCTGAATTTCTTCCTCCCTTGGCCACCTTAGAGCCATTAGTCCCGCACTGATTCAGTTGGGGTTGGTTGGTATAGAAATTACATTGGCACAGTAGTAATAAAGCCACTCAAGCTCATCTAGTCATCTCATGGATTTACATGTGCAGGAACAGTTCAGTGCTCATCAAAATATGAGCACTGATTCATCCTGCACATGTATTTTTTAAAATTGTTTAAAGAGAATTTTTAGACAATTTAAAAAAACTGAAGTACAGTTGATTTGCAGTATTTTGTTTTAGCACATGTTTTAGGTGTACAGCAAAGTGATTCACTTATATATGTATCTATTCTTCCTCAGCTTCTCGTCCCATATAGGTTATTGCAGAATATTGAGTACAGTTCCCTGTGCTGTACAGCACATCCTTGTTCGTTACCTATTTTATATATAGTTTCGTGTATGGGTTAAACACAAACTCCTAATTTATCGCCCCCCCCCCCCCCCCGCCCCCACCCTGTAAAGTTTTCATTTTCCGTTCTTTAAAAGTACAGAGTACTTAATTAAGGACCATTCTGCAAAACAGTGACTGTCTGCACTAGATGCCCTGAGCAGTTTCTAGTTCATCAGGAATCCACATACCTTCCTCCGTAGAGGCTGAGTTTGAAAGAAACCCCTTGGCGGACAACACTACCTGCCTTGTCCAGGGTTGCCAGCTGCCCGCTCACCTTCCCCTCTTGGTCTGTTGCGCAGGTGAGAAGCCGTACAAATGCACCTGGGAAGGCTGCGACTGGAGGTTCGCGCGCTCGGATGAGCTGACCCGCCACTACCGCAAGCACACCGGGGCCAAGCCCTTCCAGTGCGGCGTGTGCAACCGCAGCTTCTCGCGCTCCGACCACCTGGCGCTGCACATGAAGAGGCACCAGAACTGAGCTGCCAGCGCTGCCGCCCGTGCATCCTCCGCCGCCTGCCCCACACAGCTCACTTGGCAAAATTTTAAACTACACAATTAATTCTATATATATATAAAAGAAAACGAAAACACAAAACTGGAAATGTATATTTTGTATATTTGAGAAAACAGGGAATACATTGTGTTAATACCAAAGTGTTTGGTCCTTGTCCGAATCTGGAATGCTTGCTATATGCTGGCTTAACCCAGGCAGATGCCGTCATCTCAGACAGGTAGCCCCATCTCAGTGCGGGCTGGGCGTGCAGGGTGTACTTGCAGTGTTCTTCCCAAAGCACCACCATTAAATGTGACAGTGTTTAGCAAACAAGTCCGTTGGGCACAAGAAGACAGCTGGATTGTGTGTCAAGATTTTGCTTGACATCAGAGGTTTTTTCAATACAAGATAATTCTCTAGAGATACGCAGCATACCTGGCAATTCACAAATAGCCATTGAACAAATGTGTTGTTTTGTTTTGTTTTTTATATGAGTTGCCTATATTTGCTATTCAAAATTTTGTAAATATGCAAATCAGCTTTATAGTTTATTACACGTTTTCTAAGATTCTTTTGGGGAAAAAAATCATAAATAATTCTTTTGGAAATAACCATGAATACATTTACAGTTAGAACTTATGGTAAGATACCTCTTAAAACCTTACCAAATTCATTTCTGTGGTAGGTAGAAATAAATCACTCAAATGAACTTCAAAAGCAGATTTCATGCACTGATTAAAATCGGATTGTTTATTTTAAATACAAGCTACATTTTATATGAATTGTGAGCTCAAGAGCTTAAAGATAGTTAGAATATTCAAAAGTTAAAACATCTTACAATAAGCTAAACAGTATCATTTTTGAAAAGAAGGACATACGTAGTTTTCACTTGGGAATGTTGAATTTATGATGCAGTTTTCATATACGGAAACGCTGAATTTATGATTCAGTTTTCATATACTGGGATGTTTGCTTGTGCAGTACAATTGGTTAAATGCCAATTTATGTGGACTTTGCATGTAATATACAGTGAGACACAGTAATTTTACCTAAATTACAGTGCAGTTTAGTTAATCTATTGTTAACACTGACTCAGTGTCTGCCTTTAATTATAAATGACATGTTGAAAACTTAAGGAAGTAAGTGCTACATATATGCAATATAAAATAGTAATGTGACACTGATGCTGTTAACCAAAGGGCAGAAGAAATAAGCAAAATGCCAAAAGGGGTCTTAATTGAGATGAAAATTTAATTTTGTTTTTAAAATATTGTTTATCTTTATTTATTTTGTGGTAATATAGTAAATTTTTTTAGAAAATTTTCATAACTTGATAAATTATAGTTTTGTTTGTTAGAAAAGTTTCTCTTAAAAACGTGTACATAGATGACATGGTGTAAATATTTTGTAAGAGGCTTCAAAATGTTTATACGTGGAAACATACTTACAGGAAAAGCATAAATTGGTTGCTGTTTTGCTTCTTTTTCCCTCTTATTTTTGTATTGTGGTCATTTCCTATGCAAATAATGGAGCAAACAGCTGTATAGTTGTAGAATTTTTTGAGAGAATGAAATGTTTATATATATAAACGACAATTTTTTTTTTTGAAAATAAAAAGTGCCTAAAAGATTCATGTTGTGCCTTCTTCCCCTACCATAGCAAAAACAATGAGCAAATTCCTCTCTCGTAACTATTTAAAAGGGTCTGTTTAATGCAGACAGTTAATAAAGTAATTCCCACTTTGAACCAGTATCTACCTTTGTTTAACATGGAAGAGAGGAATTTGTTTTTACAATATCAAAAGTATAAAGGGAGGCATACTTCATGAATGTTGATTTCCCCTATTCTGGTCAGTACACATATACATTACTGATTTTATGTTTTCAAGATCATTACTGTAGACACTGGAGGTAATTTGTATATCCTAGTTTAAATTCTTTTTTGGTCACACCTCTTGGCTTGTGGGAGCTTAGTTGCCTGACCAGGGATTGAACCCAGGCCCCAGCAGCTGAAGAGCTGAGTTCTAACCACTGGACTGGCAGAGAATTCCTTGTATATCCTAGTTGTATTGTCAGAGGTAAAACAAGAATAGGGTTTAACTTTTTTTCCTTTTTAAAAGAACAAAACCGATTTTAACCACTAGTAGCGATACACCTGGGAGCCTACACCTTGGCTTCTAGTGCCACCTCCAGTGAAAAGAACTGGGGCTCCTTGGAGACATGGCTGATTCTGGGAGTGGATGTACAAAATAAGCCTGGAGTATCTTACAGCATAAGACTGTAAGCAATCAGTTCCCACAGTGATGCAGGAATGTCAGAGCAACAATATAAAACATGATTGAATTGTAACCAATCCTGTTTTTTTATTAGCATCAGATCAGATCAGTTGCTCAGTTGTGTCTGACTCTGTGACCCCATGAATCGCAGCACGCCAGGCCTCCCTGTCCATCACCAACTCCCAGAGTTCACTGAGACTCAGGTCCATCGAGTCAGAGATGCCATCCAGCCATCTCATCCTCTGTCGTCCCCTTCTCCTCCTGCCCCCAATCCCATGCTAATATAAATGATTGAAAAAATCAGAAAGAGATCTGAAAAGATCTCCAGTTTTTGTAGATCCAGGCTCTGGTAGAATGTAACTCTCTACTCTTTAAGTTCAGGCTGCATAAAGTGACTTTATTACAAAGAGTACAATATAGCCAAGAGGGAAGGGGCCGGGGGGGTGGGTCACTTGACAGTTACAAAAACCTGCCAAACACTCAGCTGGTGATCAAGGTCCTTGTCAACAGATAAGTCATGTTCTCAAAGTATATACTCTTGGTTTGATGTGATGAAAATGGGACTTTGCCTCTGTGGTCTTCCTCCTAAAACACGTAAGCCCTGTGTAAGCATGAGAAAGATTGGACATCCCATATAAGGGACGTTCTGCAAACTATCCAACCAGTAGTCAAAACTTAAGGTCTTGAAAACAGGAAAACTTCTCCAAGAGAAACCTAAATGAAACAAAAACAAAATGGGATTCTGGAACAGAGAAAGGACATGGGGGGAAACTGAGGCAATTTGAATAAAGTATGAAATAGAGGAAGCTGAGGGTGGGGTATATAGGAATTCTGTATTATCTTTGCAGTAAGTCAAACTTCTAGAATAAAGTTTCGGTCAGAAGTTAGAGTGAAAGTTTAGGATAAAGTTTGGAGTGAAGGAAAAGTATTCAGTATCACTGTCATATATTTTCAAGAAGTGGAAAAACCCCTGATGGGAAAATAAGGTAAAATTGCAGTTACATAATTTGGCATTGTGAGTTTATTCAGCCTTCCTTATTACTGCACCCCTCATTCTCCGTGTCACTCAACCCAGCTAGCTCAAGAAGAGGGCATGTTCATTCCCCAGCTGGAACCTCATTCTTTCATGGGTGAAAAACAGTTTCTTTGGCTTAAATTTATTTCTAGAAATTGGATAGAAATAGAGATAGAGATATAAAGTGAGGCTACCAGGTTTCTGAAGCAAAGACAGAGATGTCTAATGATGCATCAGAGATGGGTAAGTATTCAGTTGATAATTATTAAGTTTTCTTGTGCGTAGAAACGTCCTGCTTGCTTTGGTTCCAGCACTTAACTGTATTCGGCTTCCTCACGCTTCAGTACCAATTTACTCCAGATTACAGATCACAACTGTTTCTAGTCTCTCTCCTTTTTTTTGGACCGGGCAGCATCTGGGGTCTTAGTTCTCCGACCAGAGATCAAACCACCACCTGGTTCATTGGAAGCACTCAGTTTTAAGCACTGGACCACCGGGGAAGTCCCTCTCTCGCTTGCTTTCTTCTCCTTTTCTCCCTTTTGTAGAAAGCTGCCCTTTCTCTTCTCTTGCCATCTACCAGTTCACATCCTTGTGTGCCAGAGCACAGTTCAGATGCTGTCTTTCTTGGTCACATTCAGTGGAACCTCTTTTGCATTTGGAGACAGGATGACACTTCAGCATTTGAATATTTTCCAGCTGCTTTCGTGTATGTTTTTCCTCCTCAGATTGTCGACTTCTTGGAAGAAACACCACTTCTCAGATTGCTTTTGTATTCCTGCTCTTAGTGATTGATAAAGCAGATGTCAAAAATAGTTTTACAGTGCTGTGTGAATTGGTTTAAGCCCTGAAGGGGTTGAATCTGTCTGATGGTCAACAGATTTCCTCTTCACGTTGCCCTGTTGATGCAGCGTTGGTGCTGGATTCTTGATCAGGTGTGTGACTGAAACTGATTAAAAGGTGAGCAAACAGGTAATGCCTTGTGAATTTTCAAACATTGTGAATGAACTTTCAAAGGGAGAATTATTTTAGACAGTTGTGCCTAACACACTTTCAAAGCTGCAGACAATTTAATTTCTGATCATTAGCATATCCACTAAATAAATAGCTGCATTCAAATATGCTCTGACCAGTTTCTTGATAAACAAGCTACCCCAACTAGATGAAAATCGATTAAGACACAAGATTCCAATTAGCCAGAACATAATGATGTTATTTGACATCAAGTTAGTAATGCTCTGAGTTTTAACCATCTTCAGTTACTTGTCATTCTCCCTTCCACCCCCTGCCCAAGTTACCTCATTTTCTGTTTTGCTTCATTATGTTATTTCATTCTTACGTTGCAGCTTGTGTTAAATGCATCACTTCATGGCATCCAATTAGAGAATCCTTAGATAAGCATGACTTGGCCTGCCTACATAAAAATTTCTTCAAAATCTAGCTAGATTCCTTTTCCTATCTGCAACTAAGCCCACCAGAGCTCTTTGGATTAACTCGTGGACTGTAACATAACAAAACAGAGCTTTATTCTCCATTACTAAATCTGGTCTCTACTTTGAAGTTAACCAAATTCCATCTTTGGTTAGATTCTTTACTGTAGTCTCAAAGTAATCAATAGGAGACACTCCTCACCCTCACCCCCCGACCCTTTTTACTCATACCAGAGTTACCAGTGACAAAACCTGGCAATTATTTATATTTAATATTTATATAAAAATGATTATTAAGGCAAAAAGAAGCATAATAAATCACATGAGAGCTATGTATAATTAGAATTCTGAGTTTGCTACAGGAAAACTCAGAATGTTCTTTTTTCTTTATAAGCCAGCAATCTTTATTTTACTTACCACTTTTAGTGATTACCACCCCATGAAAGCATTTGGAGTGATAGAAATGGTAATATTCTCAAACATAAATGTAAAAGCTTAATGCTATTTGGCATACAAAGACATTTGAATGATGATGTATATATGAAACCATTTGAACAGGAAACTAAAACCCTATACAGACTTCTAGGAAAAACAAATGGTAGATTAGACACATCTAATTTTGCAGCTTCCTTAAAAAACCCACTAAAGTGAAGAGTTTTTTTCCTTTAAGGAATAACCCTATGAGTAAAAAAGGAAAACAGAAATACCAACAAGCTTGTGATCTCTGGGAAAAGCTAGATAGATGAGGCAACAAGCTGAGCAGGACTGAAAAAGCTAAATCCCAAAGTAGTGGTGGAGAAAACTAGGAACAAACCTAATTCTAATCCCCACAAAAATCCCAAAAGATCTCAGGAATCTGTAGTCTCAAATACTTCTAAAGTAAAGTCAATATGCACTTGTTAAAAGTTTGTCTAAGAAGTTGTTAATTACCTAGTTCACTTCTTCCCCTCCCCCTACTCCTGCTATAACATCAACACTGTGAATAGGAAATAACCAGCTAGGCCCCGCTGAGGAATGGAGATTTATCTGCTTATTCTCTGGAGAATTCTCTGGAGAGGGTAAAGACAGAGGGTCTCTAAATCAGTAGACTACAGGTCCAGTTGAGGGGAGAAATGCCAAATAGGAAGTAGGAGAATTAAATAAGCATGCATGTTTGTTGCTAGAAGCCATTCCTTGATTCCTAGAATACTGGAGTCAAGCCTTTATCCTCCAGGCAGGAGTCTGGGAAAGTCTTCCAGCCCAGGAAGAACGATCTAGATGTACTGAAATTCCCAAGTTCTCCAACAATATGGCCCAACCAGATCATTTGCTCCCTCACTATTAATAAACAACCAAGAATTACCAGATATCTGAGGAAACCATTTAATGTGAAAGAGATAAAGCAAGGAAGAACAACTTGAAGGAAAAATAAAACACTATGTAAGATACTTGAGGTACTTGATGTGCACTCAGTCATGTCTGACAATTTGCGACCCCACAAACCACAACTTCCAGCCTTGTCTGTCCTTGGGATTCTCTAGGCAGGAATATGGAGTCGGTTGCCATTTCCTTTCCACCATGTGAGACAGGCAAAAAAGATGACCCAAAAAAGATGTCCTTTTCATTATAGGGGACTGGAATGCAAAAGTAGGAAGTCAAGGAACACCTGGAGTAACAGGCAAATTTGGCCTTGGAGTACAGAATGAAGCAGGGCAAAGGCTAATAGAGTTTTGCCAAGAGAACGCACTGGGCATAGCAAACACCCTCTTCCAACAACACAAGACTCTACACATGGACATCACCAAATGGTCAACACCGAAATCAGATTGATTCTATTCTTTGCAGCCAAAGATGGAGAAGCTCTATACAGTCAGCAAAAACAAGACTGGGAGCTGACTGTGGCTCAGATCATGAACTCCTTATTGCCAAATTCAGACTGAAATTGAAGAAAGTAGGGAAAACCACTAGACCATTCAGGTATGACCTGAATCAAATCCCTTACAATTATACAGTGGAAGTGAGAAATAGATTTAAGGAACTAGATCTGATAGAGTGCCTGATGAACTATGGATGGAGGTTCGTGACATTGTACAAGAGCCAGGGATCAAGACCATTGAAAAAAAAAAGAAATGCAAAAAGGCAAAATGGCTGTCTGAGGAGGCCTTACAAATAGCTGTGAAAAGAAGAGAAATGAAAAGGAAAGGAAAAAAGGAAAGATATACCCATTTGAATGCAGAGTTCCAAAGAAGACCAAGGAGAGAAAAGAAAGCCTTCCTCAGTGATCAGTGCAAAGAAATCGAGGAAGACATAAAAATGGGAAAGACTAGAGATCTCTTCAAGAAAATTAGAGATAGCAAGGGAACATTTCATGCAAAAATGGGCTCAATAAGGGACAGAAATGTTATGGACCTAACAGAAGGAGAAGATATTAAGACGAGGTGGCAAGAATACACAAAAGAACTGTACAAAAAAGATCTTCCTGACCCAGATAATCACGATGGTGTGATCACTCACCTAGAGCCAGACATCCTGGAATGTGAAGTCAAGTGAGACTTAGGAAGCATCACCGCAAACAAAGCTAGTGGAGGTGATGGAATTCCAATTGAGCTATTTCAAATCCTGAACGATGATGCTGTGAAAATGCTGCATTCAATATGCCAGCAAATTTGGAAAACTCAGCAGTGGCCACAGGACTGGAAACGGTCAGTTTTCATTCCAATCCCAAAGAAAGGCAATGCCAAAGGATGTTCAAACTACCACACAATTGCACTCATCTCACACACTAGTTAAGTAATGCTCAAAATTCTCCAAGCCAGACTTCAACAATATGTGAACTGGGAACTTCCAGATGTTCAAGCTGGTTTTAGAAAAGGCAGTGGAACCAGAGATCAAATTGTCAACATCTGCTGGATCATCGAAAAAGCAAGAGAGTTCCAGAAAAACATCTATTTCTGCTTTATTGACTATGCCAAAGCCTTTGACTGTGTGGATCACAATAAACTGTGGAAAATTCTGAAAGAGATGGGAATGCCAGATCACCTGACCTGCCTCTTGAGAAATCTGTATGCAGGTCAGGAAGCAACAGTTAGAACTGGACAACAGACTGGTTCCAAATAGGAAAAGGAGTACATCAAGGCTGTATATTGTCATCTTGCTTATTTAACTTATATGCAGAGTACATCATGAGAAATGCTGGGCTGGAGGAAGCACAAGCTGGAATCAAGAATGCTGAGAGAAATATCAATAACCTCAGATATGCAAATGACAACACCCTTATGGAAGAAAGTGAAGAAGAACTAAAGAGCCTCTTGATGAAAGTGAAAGAGGAAAGTGAAAAAGTTGGCTTAAAACTCAACATTCAGAAAACTAAGGTCATGCCATCCGGTCCCATCACTTCATGGCAAATAGATGGGGAAGCAGTGGAAACAGTGGCAAACTTTACTTTTTTGGGGCTCCAAAATCCCTGCAGATGGTAATTGCACCCATGAAATTAAAAGAGGCTTACTCCTCAGAAGGAAAGTTAAGACCAACCTAGACAGCATATTAAAAAGCAGAGACATTACTTTATCAACAAAGATCCATCAGTCAAGGCTATGGTTTTTCCAGTAGTCATGTATGGATGTGAGTGTTGCACTATAAGGAAAGCTGAGCACTGGAGAATTGGTGCTTTTGAACTGTGGTTTTGGGGAAGACTCTTGAGAGTCCCTTGGACTGCAAGGAGATCCAACCAGTGCATCCTAAAGGAAATCAGTCCTGAATATTCATTGGAAGGACTGATGTTGAAGCTGAAACTCCAGTACTTCGGCCACCTGATGTGAAGAACTGACTCATTTAAAAGACCCTGATGCTGGGAAAGATTGAAAGCAGAAGGAGAAGGGGATAACAGAGGGTGAGATGGTTGGATGGCATCACCAATTCAATGGACATGAGTTTGAGCAAACTCTGGGAGTTGGCGATGGACAGGGAGGCCTGGCATGCTGCAGTCCATGGGGTCACAAAGAGTCAGACACGACTGAGTGACTGAACTGAACTGAAGATAGGCAAAATATAAAGGAAAGCTATTAATAGCTATTAATATCTCTCATATCTCAGAGATATAAGAAAGATACTACAACTATGTAGCAAACAGGAATGTTCTAAACATGTAGAGCAAAAGATTAAAATTAGAGATAGGAGAGCAGCAATGAAAGAATCAAAAGTAAACAGAAAAAAGCAAAAGAGGATAGAGCCAAACTAAAAGAAGATAGAGTTCCATCATCTAAATATAAGTTCCAGAAAGAAAGAATAGAAAAAATGAGGGCAAGGAGAAATATTAAGAAAGTAATTTGAGAAATTTCCTTAAAATCAAAGGACATGAATTTCAAGAGGATAAGGTTTTGATTTCTTAAGACACCAGTGTGAATAGATCTATATTTATATGAACCTTCAAACCCTGAGGCCAAAAATTATTTCCTAAAATTCCCAGAGAGAAAATAAGTCATGTATAAAGAAGGATGAAAAGCTTCAAATTTTTCAACAGTGACATTGGAATCTAGCAGATAGAGGAGAAATGCCTTTAGAATTCTGAAGAAAAATGAGCTCTAATCTAGAATTTTATACCCAGCCATACCACCAGTCAGGTGTGAGGAAAGAATAAGATATTTTTATACATGCAAGCTCTCAAATTTGTTACTCTTTTACCTTTCATTAAGTTGCTTAAGTCTACACTTCACCAAAATGAGGGAGTAAACCAAGAAAGAGAAAGACATGAAATACTGAAGATAATCTGTTCATGGGACCCTGTGCAGATGAGAAGTGAAGGGGATCCTCAGGATAACATGAGAGAACAGACAACAAGGCCAGATCAGAGCCAATGAAAAACCTCTAGGAGAATCTTACCCAAGATTATGAAATGAACAGAATGTTGCATACATCTGAACGTCTTTCAAAGAGATTTAAGCTGGAGGTTAACAAATTGTAGTCTGAAGTCCAAATCCAACCTAAGGCATGATTTTTTTTTTACATTTTAAAAAGGTTGAAGAAAAAAAAAAGAGAGAGGAAAAAGAAAAAAAAAGTATCGGACCAAAAAGTGCAGCAAACTGTATGTGAACCAGAAAGCCTAAAATATTTACTGTCTGTCTCTTTTATAGAAAAAGTTTGCTGACCCCTGATTTAGACATTTAATAAAGACTTGGTGGGGGTAGTTAATTAGAAATCTGGAAGTTCATGGTTCATGTATTGCTGAAGCCTGGCTTGGAGAATTTTGAGCATTACTTTACTAGCGTGTGAGATGAGTGCAATTGTGTGGTAGTTTAAGCATTCTTTGGCATTGCCTTTCTTTGGGATTGGAATGAAAACTGACCGTTTCCAGTTCTGTGGCCACTGCTGAGTTTTCCAAATGTGCTGGCATACTGAGTGCAGCTCTTTCACAGCATCATCGTTCAGGATTTGAAATAGCTCAATTGGAATTCCATCACCTCCACTAGCTTGGTTCATAGTGATGCTTTCTAAAGCCCGCTTGACTTCACATTCCAGGATGTCTGGCTCTACGTGAGTGATCACACCATCGTGATTATCTGGGTCATGAAGATCTTTTTTGTACAGTTCTTCTGTGTATTCTTGCCACCTCTTCTTAATATCTTCTGCTTCTGTTAGGTCCATACCATTTCTGTCCCTTATCAAGCCCATCTTTGCATGAAATGTTCCATCGGTATTTCTAATTTTCTTGAAGAGATATCTAGTCTTTCCCATTCTGTTGTTTTCAAGCTGGTTTTAGAAAAGGCAGAGGAACCAGAGATCAAATTGCCAACATCTGCTGGATCATCAAAAAAGCAAGAGAGTTACAGAAAAACATTTATTTCTGCTTTATTGACTATGCCAAAGCCTTTACTGTGTGGATCAGAATAAACTGTGGAAAATTCTGAAAGAGATGGGAATACCAGACCACCTGACCTGCCTCTTGAGAAACCTATATGCAGGACAGTAAGCAGCAGTTAGAACTGGACATGGAACAACAGACTGGTTCCAAATAGGAAAAGGAGTACATCAAGGCTGTATACTGTCACCCTGCTTATTTAACTTATATGCAGAGTACATCATGAGAAACGCTGGGCTGGAAGAGGCACATGCTGAAATCAAGATTGCCGGGAGAAATATCAATAACCTCAGATATGCAGATGACACCACCCTTATGGCAGAAAGTGAAGAGGAACTAAAAAGCCTCTTGATGAAAATGAAAGAGGAGAGTGAAAAAGTTGGCTTAAAGCTCAACATTCAGAGGACTAAGATCATGGCATCTGGTCCCATCACTTCATGGGAAATAGATGGGGAAACAGTAGAAACAGTGTCAGACTTTATTTTTCTGGGCTCCAAAATCACTGCAGATGGTGACAGCAGCCATGAAATTAAAAGACGCTTACTCCTTGGAAGGAAAGTTATGACCAGCCTAGATAGTATATTCAAAAACAGAGACATTACTTTGCCAACAAAGGTCCATCTAGTTAAGGCTATGGTTTTTCCTGTGGTCATGTATGGATGTGAGAGTTGGACTGTGAAGAAAGCTGAGTGCCAAAGAATTGATGCTTTTGAACTGTGGTGTTGGAGAAGACTCTTGAGAGTCCCTTGGACTGCGAGGAGATCCAACCAGTCCATTGTGAAGGAGATCAGCCCTGGGATTTCTTTGGAAGGAACGATGCTAAAGCTGAAACTCCAGTACTTTGGCCACCTCATGGGAAGAGTTGACTCATTGGAAAAGACTCTGATGCTGGGAGGGATTGGGGGCAGGAGGAGAAGGGGATGACAGAGGATGAGATGGCTGGATGGCATCACTGACTCGATGGACGTGAGTCTGAGTGAACTCTGGGAGTTGGTGATGGACAGGGAGGCCTGGTGTGCTGCGATTCATGGGGTCACAAAGAGTTGGACATGACTGAGCGACTGATCTAATCTGATAATAGAAAAAAATCTGAAAAAGAACATATGTGTGTGTGTGTGAATCACTTTGCTGTATACCTGAAACTAACATAACATTTTAAACCAACTATATTTCAATAAAAAAGAAATTGATTTAAAAAATGGTACAAACAAAAGCAGTCATTTTCTGTCAAAAGAAAAAAAGCTGTGCAAACATAAGTTTTGGTGAATATGTTACTGATTCCTCTTTGAATTTTAATTGCTTCTGGGTTTTGAATTCACTCCCACTTGGACTACTCCAGGTGAATTAGCCAGAAGTTTGCAGCTGCTTTTCCTGTTTCACCTTTTATCAGGCATAGAGAAGATGGTGGAAAACCAGAGGTTTTATAGGATTGCAGAACCAAATTAAGGTTGTCATTGTAATAGCTCCTCACAATACTTCATAAATTTTGTAGAAATATAAATGGAAGTTTTAATTGGCTACATTTATAGCTGTAAGGTCTTCAAAGATACATTCTGAGTGTCTTGAATGCTGTTTCAGTTATTGTAAAAATATCTGCCCAAAAGGAGATTATTAAAAAATAGAAGTGGCCAATAGAACTTCAAGGATGATCTTTTTGTCTTAAGCCTTCCCCATCAGAATGTGAGATAGTTATTTGTTGAAAGATGTGTTGTTTCTTCCCTTGACAATGTGATTGTTATGAAATTACCAGCAATGCTAATGTTTTGGCCAAAAGTGAAACAGGTTTGTTCAATGTTTTGTTTTGTTTGTTTTCTTTAAACTGCTTATAATCTTGGAATGACATCAAATAAACTGTCTAAAAAACTAAAAATAAAGCCAGTTACTTGGGGCTAATGAGAAGAGCTCATATTATGATATATTAGATACAAAGTGCTTAGATCTTCCAGGCAACTTACTAAGACAATTTTCCTTCAAGAAAATTAGAGCTATTGAGTGGTGCAGGGTGGGGGGAGTGGGGCAGGGTGGGGGGAGTTGGGCAGAAATTGGATAAAGGTGATCAAAAGTTATCTTATAACTTCTAGTTATAAGATAAATAAGTACTAAGGGTGTCAGCATGATAAATAACACTGCTCTACATTATATATATGAAAGCTGTTATGAAAGCTGTTAAGAGAGTAAATCTTGAATTATCATAGGGAAAAAATATTTTTAAAATTTCTTTAATGTATCTATTCCCTTCATGGATCACAGCTTTGTCGTGGCAAAGGGGCTTGCATAACTCAATGAAGCTATTAAGTCATGCCATATGGGGCCACCCAACATGGATGGGTCATAGTGAAGAATTCTGACGAAATGTGGTCTACTGGAGAAGAAAATGACAACCCACTCCAGTATTCTTTCCTTGAGAACCCCATGAACAGTATGAAAAGGAAAAAATATATGACACTGGAAGATGAGCTCCAAGGTCAGAAGGTATCCAGTGTGCTACTGGGGAAGAGTGGAGGGCAATTACTAATAGCTCCAGAAAGAATGAAGAGACTGGGCCAAAGTGGAAATGTCAATCAGTTGTGGATGTGTCTGGTGGTGAAAGTAAAGTTCAATGCTGTAAATAACAATACTGCATAGGAACCTGGAATGTTAGGTCCTTGAATCAAGGTAAATTGGATGTGGTCAAGCAGGGATTGGAAATATTGGGTATCGACATATTAGGAATCAGTGAACTAAGGTGGCTGGGAATGGGTAAACTTAGTTCAGATGATCATTATATTGACTACTGTTGTCAAGAATCCCTTAGAAGAAAAGAGCCTGAAATACAGTACTTGGGTGCACCCTCAAAAATGGCAGAATGATCCTGGTTCATTTCAAAGGCAAACTATTCAACATCACAGTAATCCAAGTCTATACCTCAACCATGGAGAAGAATGGTTGAAGAAGCTGAAGAATCAATGAAGAAATTCATCAGTTCTATGAAGACCTACAAGGCCTTCTAGAACTAACACCAAAAAATGATGTCCTTTTCACCGCAGGGGGTTGGGATGCAAAAGTAGGAAGTCAAGAGATCAGAATAACAGGCAAGTTTGGCCTTGGAGTACAAAGTGAAGCAGGGCAAAGGCTAACGAGTTTTGTCAAGAGAACATGCTGGTCACAGCAAACATCCTTTTCCAACAACCCAAGAGATGACTCTACACATAGGCATCACAAGATGGTCAATAACAAAATCATATTGATTATGTTTCTTTGCTGTTGAAGATGGAGAAGGTCTATACAGTCAGCAAAAACAAGAACTGAAGCTGACTGTGGCTAAGGTCATGAACTCCTTGTTATAAAATTCAGGCTTAAGTTGAAAAAACTAGGGAAAACCATGGTGAATGGTGAGTGTAGCCATGAAATTAAAAGAGACCTGCTCCTTGTAATGAAAGCTATGGCAAACCTAGATAGCATATTCAAAAGCAGAGACGTCATTTTGCTGACACATGTCCGTATAGTCAAAGCTGTGGTTTTTCCAGTAGTCATGTATGGATGTGATAGTTGGACCATAAAGAAGGCTGATCACTGAAGAATTGATGTTTTCAAATTGTGGTGCTGGAGAAGACTCTTGAGAATCCCCTGGACTGCAAGGAGATCAAGCCAGTCAATCCTAAAGGAAACAATCTGGAATATTCATTGGAAGGACTGATGCTGAAGATGGAGTTCCAATACTTTGGCCACCTGATGCGCAGAGCAAACTGACTGGAAAAGACTCTGATGCTGGGAAAGATTGAAGGCAAGAGGAGAAGGGGATGCTAGAGGATGAGATGGTTGGATGGCATCTCCAACTCAATGGACATGAGTTTGAGCAAACTTCAGGAGGTAGTGATGGACAGGGGAGACTGGTATGGTGCAGTCCACAGAGTAGTAAAGAGTTGGACATGACTTAGTGACTGAACAACAACAACACTGTGTCTATATGATATGACATATGTTCACTAATCTTATTATGATCATCATTTCGTGATGTATGGAAGTCAAATCATTATCTGTAGCCCCTTAAACTTGTACAGTACTGTATGTCAATGGTACAGCAATAAAGCTGGAAGGAAAATACAAAAGAGACAAAATCAAAACAACAAAAATATTTAGAGGTTTTAACAAATGTGTTATTTTTTCCCTGCTAACTTCTTTATGTGTTATAAATATTTAAGGCAAAAAATGATCACATGGTCTTGTGGGGCTAGATGTAATATATGTGAACATAGACGTAATATATTTGACAACTATAGGAAAAGCAGGGAGGTGGTAAATGGACTTCATATGGTTGCAAGGTTTCTGCATTTTATATGAACTAGTACAATATTAAGTCTAGATTGCGAAAAGTTAAAGATGTATACTATAATCATTGAGTAACTAGTAAAAAAATACAGAGATATAAGTGAAAAGCCAATTTAGAAGCTTCCCTGATGGTCTAGTGGTTGAGAATCTGCCTGCTGATGGAGGGGTCATGAGTCTGATCCCTGGTCTGGGAAATTCCCACATGTTGCAGAGGAACTAAGCCACATGTGCCACAATGACTGATCCAGTGCTCTAGAGCCCATGAGCCACAATTACTGAGCATCCGAGCTGCAACTGCTGAAGCCCATGAGCCTACAGCCTGTGTTCTGCAACAAGAGAACCCACTGCAATAAGAAGTCCACACACCGCAAGGAAGAGTAACCCTCCCCACCACCCCACCAACTAGCCACAAAGTCTGTGCCCAGCAATGAGGACCCAGGAGAACCAAAAAAAAAAAAGCCAGGACTTCCCTGGTGGTCCAGTTGTTAATCTGCACTCCCAATGCAGTGGGCCCAAGCTCGATACCTGGTCAGGGAAATAGATCCCATATTCCTCAACTAAGAGTTTCCTGACACAGCTAAGACCTGGTTCAGCCAATTAAAGAAATACAGAAATAAATATTCTTAAAAAAAGCCAATTTTTTGTTCAGTTGCTAAGTCATGTCCAACTGTGCTACCCCATGGATTGCAGCATACCAGGCTCCTTTGTCCTTCACTATCTCCTGGAGTTTGCTCAAACTCATGTCCATTGAGTTAGTGATGCTATCCAACCATCTCATCTTCTGCCACCCCCTACTCCTCCTGACTTCAATCTTTCCCAGCATCAGAGTCTTTTCCAATGAGTCGGCTCTTCACATCAGGGGGCCAAAGTATTGGAGTTCCAGCTTCAGCACCAGTCCTTACAAAGAATATTCAGGGTTGATTTCCTTTAGGATTGACTGCTTTGATCTCCTTGCAGTCCAGGGGATTTTCAAGAGTTCTTGGCCATCACAATTCAAAAGCATCAATTCTTCAGTGCTCAGCCTTCTTTATGGTCCAACTTTCACATCTGTACATGACTACTGGAAAAACAATAGCTTTGATTATACAGACCTTTGTCGGCAAAATGATGTCTCTGCTTTTGAATATGTTGTCTAGGTTTGTCATAGCTTTCCTTCCAAGGAGCAAGTGTCTTTTAATTTCAAGGCTGTAGTCACCATCTGCAGTGATTTCGAAGCCAAGGGGAGGCAAAAAGCCAAGAGAGAAATTAAAATAGAGTTCTAAAAAAAATTTTTTTTTTTTTGCAAATAACTAAAAAAAGGCAGGAAAGTAGAAACAGGACAAAAAACAGAACAAAACAAAACAAACCCAGCAAAAAACCCAGCGGGGACAAACAAAAAACAAATAGTAAAATGGTGGACCTAAATCCTACTGTTCAACTATTACATCAAATATTAGTGAACTAACATGCTATAAACATACCTTCCCCCCACCCCCCCTTTAAGGGTTAAAGGTATAAGTTCATTTTTGGAGTTGTTTGATTCATATTTTTGGAAAAAACTTCTTTGGATGGCTCCTTTAGTACACAGATATAGAGTAAGGAAGGATCTACCCATTGTGCCATTATTAACACTCTGATCCCAGCCTAATAACAACTAGCCCTCGGTCACAGGTTTATTTCCTGGGTAAACTTATGTGGTCAGCAACCAGCAAGAGCTGGGCCAAGGAAGAGATGGGCCACATGGGCAGCCAGGATCTTGGTCTGAGGTCTCTCTGGACAGAGTACTAACCAAGAGGAAAGTGACATTGCCTTCCATTTTTGAAAAAGCACCAGTTTGTTTTCTAGAAATCCATCTCTATAAGTACTTTATATATACCAATCATGCCATGATTAAAGGCAAGAGAGAATCAGAGAGACACACTAAACAGTGAGCAGGAAAACAGAATTGTTGAAACAGAGAGGGGGGTCAGGTTATCAGGCTTAATCTTATAAATTTGGTAGTCACAACCAAAGAGTGTGTTGAAAACCAGGGACATAACCGACACATAATATGTGCCATGATACTGTCTTGGGTCTTTTTTTATA
The DNA here is from genome assembly GCF_029407905.1 of Bubalus kerabau. NCBI lineage: Eukaryota > Metazoa > Chordata > Mammalia > Artiodactyla > Bovidae > Bubalus > Bubalus kerabau. The sequence goes on from NC_073635.1 coordinate 48,369,296, forward strand.
CACATTACCTCCCTTACTATTGGAGCAAGTGAAAGTGTAAGTGAAGTCACTCAGTCGTGTCCGACTCTTTGCGACCCCATGGACTGTAGCCTACCAGGCTCCTCTGTCCATGGGATTTTCCAGGCAATAGTTGGAGTGGATTGGAGTGGATTGCCGTTTCCTTCTCCAGGGGATCTTCCTGACCCAGGGATCGAACTCGGGTCTCCCGCATTGTAGACAGACGCTTAACCGTCTGAGCCACCAGGAAAGTCCTACTATTGGAGAAGGAGGTGGCAACTCACTCCAGTATTCTTGCCTAGAAAATTTCATGGATAGAGGAGCCTGGTGGGTACAGCCCATGGGATCGCAAAGAGTCAGACACGACTGAGCAACTGAGCACCTTACGATAATCCTATAATGGACTTATTATTACACTGATCTAATAAATGAGGGAAATAATGTTCAGGAAGAGTAAGAGATTTGCTTTTCTTCATGGAAACATAGCTGCTAAGAGACTGAGCTGGGTGTTCTGACTTCAACTCCTTCACTCTTTGTGAAATAGCATACCTGTCTCAAGAGTCAGGAGACTTAAGTTTAGGGCAGCTCATCAGAGTCAAGGGTTAGGGAAACTGGACTTGAGGTTAACTCCAGTTCATCTAGAGGGCTTCCCAGTCTTCCTGTGGGGCAAGAGTTGGTTCTGGGGTTCAGCATGCCGGGCCTATGAAGAATAGTAGGTGAGTCCTGATAAGAGGAAGCAAGTAGATTCATCTGCTTCGAGATACTGACCGTGCCTTGAGGTGGAACCGCGGTGGCCCAGAGCTGCTGTATACAGAAACAGACCCCAGAGCTTGGATGCGCCTTTAGGGAGTGTTTTGTCCACTGACTTAAACAAACTATCCAAGCCAAAGAACACAAGCCACTGTTGAAACAGAAGGACAAGTACATTCCTTGAGATTATACCTAAAGGGAAGACAAGAAGAAAGGAAAGTGGGGATGTTCCCAGGCCTTTGATCTTGTCTACCTGCCACAGGCCTCTCCCTCCCCCTCGGAGAGACTTCCTGAGGCAGGAAGTGGTGACATCACCCTGGTTTGTCAGCAGTCTCCTGCTCTGAGTCATCAGGATTGCTGGCATAGTTCTCCAGGTGATCTCCAAGCAGATAATTTGCTCCCCTTGTAGGGCCCTGGCAACGTGCTGAGCAACAAATCGTTCCGTGAGCTGCCAGACTTCCATTCCGAGTGGGGTTTCCTCCTTGGAATGTCACTGAGGGTCCTTACAAGGAGCATCTCCAAACTTTTACTTCACATCATCCCATGGTAACTAACTGGAAGTGGGGGTTGTTGGTCATCGAAATAGACAGTGGAATGAATTACAGTGAATTTTAGCCATTTCCCCATGTGGAACATGAACATGCGTTCCAATAACTTATTATTTTAACCAATGTGTAGGAAAATCTTTCTACATAAATGGGTGCCTTGGATGATTGTTTCTGTAGGACAGATCTCCAGATGTGGATTGGAGGGATCATTTAATTTAAATAGAGCAAATAAAAACAACACAAACACAAGCATTTGTGTTGTTTTAATTATCCCATTTAAAGCCTTTTGTCAAGGAAATTTGCAAATAAATATAAAAGTAGAGAGAAAAGTATAATGAACACCCACTCCTCATTTATCTAGGTTTCACAATTATCAATTCATAAACTCTTAATTTACCTTTTCCCTTGCCTTCTCTCCCCTTGATGATTATTATTATTTTTTGGCCATACTCCAGGCTCGTGGAATATTAGTTCCCCGCCCAGGAATGGAACCCACGCCCTTGGCAGTGAAATGCAAGGTCCTAAACACTGGACTGCCAGGGAATTCTCCCCTCTGGATTATTTTAAAGCAAATTTCAGACATTGTATCATTTCATTTGTAACTATTTCAGTATGCCTCACTTCAAGTTGATTGTTTTTTTGTGTGTTTTTTCTTAATATGTATATTTTATAGAAGTATTTACAGTGATTTACAGTGTTTCAGGTGCACAGCAGGATGATTCAGTTATACATATACTATTTTTGAGATTATTTTCCATTATAGCTTATTACAAGATGTTGACTCTAGATCCCTGTGCCATGCAGTAAACCTTTGTTGCTTGTTGCCTATTTTTTTTTAAATTAGAAATCTAGCATTCTTTTCATACTAAGTCAAACAAGTGGAATCAAAAGCTGATTATTATTTAAAAAAACATAACCACAACATGATCATAGCATCTCAAAAATGAATAATTCCTTAATATCATCCAGATATGTCATTTTAAATCTGAATAGGTTCTCAAAAATTGTCCTTCAAAAAAAAAAAAAGTCCTCATTGACCCTTCCACCAGCAGTGCTTCAGAATTCTGGGAGGACAGGCAGGGTACAAGGAAGGAACTTGCATTAGCCAATGTTGAAATGTGAAGAGCGACACCAAGAAATGGCACTGTGGTAAGAGCGGAAGTTGAACCCACCAGTGGTCTCTGAGCTCTCTTCGTACATTTCACTGCCTTAAAGGACAGTCTTGAATAGCAGACAACTTCAAAAGGCAGCTGTGCTCTTCTCAGAATATAACAGCTGAACTAAACAACCAAAACCAAACAGCTGTACTGCCTTTGGATTTAGTGTTACATTAAAATTAGATGTTTTCTTTTCTCTGCCTTTTTTTTTTTTCTAGAAAGAAACAATTGAAGAGTTGTATTTCAGACATAAATGTTATGTTCAAATCATGTGTGCACACAGCCTACAGTACTTCCATACTTATTATGGAAATTTGACTGATAACATTGTCACACATAAACTTAAACCCTCTCTGTTGTTTTCATTATTCGATACTAATTATTTAGAATTTGCCTGTGTACGGTGACCACTATTTATGATCCAGAAGTGGAAGCTCAAATGCAAATTTTTCAGTTATTTGTAAAAAATATGAAAAAATTTCATGGAATTAAAACAGTTTAAACTTCATTTAAAAAAAGGGATTATTTCTTTCCTTTATAGAAAAGTTAATTATTATCTTACAGTCTAAACTAAATGGAAAAATACAGGCAAAGAACAAAACACCGTCTCAATTCTTCCTAACAATAAGCCTGAAAAAAGTGAAAGTATTAGTTGGTCAGTCGTGTCTGACTCTTTTCGACTCCATGGGCTGTAGCCTGCCAGAATAAGCCTATAACCATCCCCTCGCCCCTCAAATAGTTGATACTTTTCATTAAATTTTACATTACAAAATATGACATGCTGACTGTAGAAATATGATCAAGCTGAAAGAAGAAACTAAAGATTTCTATGATTGCACCGTTTATTCTTCAGATATAACCTGGTATCTATGCTAGTCATTGTCACATCCTGCCATTCATAAACCCATTTCCAAACTTAAAGGGTTATATCATCCATTCTTGTCAGTAATCTGCTTTGTTTTCTACTTATGTCATGGCAATTTTTCCATGTCATTAAGTATTTTCATGATGTAATTTACATAGTTCCACAAAAGTGTTTTAAATCTTTTTCTCCCCATGAGTGTATTTTGGGTGTGAGGCTCTTTAGAAGCAGAGTAGAGGAACCTGACTGGAGACCAACGCTTTTCAAATTATGTGTGATACAGGACAGTTTTTCAAATTTCCAATCTATTGTGGGATTGATATTTTAAAAAATATGGTAAAGGTAAGAGAAATGAAATATGAATTTAAAAAACCATTTTCAAGAAAATATTAAATATTTAAAAGAAAAATAAAATCAAAGTATACAAAGATCCAGTTCAAACTTTTAATATTAGCTGTGACAGATATTACTTTGTGAAATGGTCATACAAATTTCAGAGTGTTTATTCTCAATATTTTTGTTGATATTATCACAGACTAGTGGCTGTTACATTGTCTCTACTTTGATTACATTGCTTTAGACCTTCCCAAGAACATTACCACAGCACCATGGTTATCCTGGTTATTAAGATCAACCCTGAATATTCATTGGAAGGACTGATGCTGAAAATGAAGCTACAATACTTTGGCCACCTGATGCAAAGAGCTGACTCATTGGAAAAGCTCCTGATGCTGGGAAAAATTGAGGGTAGGATGAGAAGCGGACAACAGAGGATGAGATGGTTGCATGGCATCACTGATTCAATGGACATGAGTTTGAGCAAACTCCAGAAGATAGTGAGGGACAGGAAAGCCTAGGGTCGAAAAGAGTCGGACACGACTGAGTGACTGAACAACAAGAACATTAAGTAAATGGTTCTCTTTATAAACAATCAAGGGTGAAAAAGTTAAATAATCATTTTAATTTGCTATTGGAGAGTAGAGCCAACAATCTTCAACTCTCTCCCATATTCCACACACAGGAAGGCCAGAAGGGACCTTGGGGTGTTTTAGTGAATGTTCACGGGAGTGTCATTCCTTGGGCTTCCCTTATAACAGTCTTGGCCCCACACCCATGAAACTCAGAGTGTGCAAGAAATCTATCTTTCTATCTTTCCTCTACCACACTATCCTTTGAGACTGATTCCAGACTGCTCTCTGGATGAGCCAACCAATGAAATGGCCCATGTAGCTCTTGCTTTTAATATGATTGATTCTTTTAAGCAGCTTTATTGAGGTGTAACGGAGAAGGCAATGGCACCCCATTCCAGTACTCTTGCCTGGAAAATCCCATGGAAGGAGGAGCCTGGTAGGCTGCAGTTCATGGGGTCACAAAGAGTCGGACATGACTGAGTGACTTCACTTTCATTTTTCACTTTCATGCATTGGAGAAGGAAATGGTAACCCACTCCAGTGTTCTTGCCTGGAGAATCCCAGGGACGGGGAAGCCTGGTGGGCTGCCATCTATGGGGTCACACAGAGTTGGATACGACTGAAGCGACTTAGCAGCAGCAGCAGCAGCAGCATTGAAGTATAATTGATAGACAATAAACTGCACATACTTAAAGCATACAATTTGATGTGTTGACACACACACACACACATATATATGTAGCCTTAATATAACCTAATGCAAGTCCTTTCTCAAATTTATGCTTTGCAAATATATATATACACACACACACACACACACATCTTTGAAACCATCTCCAAATCAAAGTAGTGAAGATACCCATCACCCAGTCTTTTCATGCCCCATTAAAGTTCTTTTCTCTGCCCCTCTTGCCTCCTTCCTTTTCCCAGGCAGTCACAGATCTGCTTTCTGTCAGTACATTCTTCTTCGCATTAAAAAATATATATATATATTTACTTATTTTTATTTATTTATTTGACTGTACTGGGATCTTACTTGTGGCATGTGGGATCTAGTTCCCTGATCAGGGATCAAACTCAGACCCCCAGCATTGGGAGTCCAGAATCTTAGCCACTGGACCACCAGGGAAGTTCCTCTTTGCATTTTTAAGAGTTTTGGATAAACGAAACCATACCGTAGATACTTGTTTTTGTCCAGCTTCTTTTAAGTATTTTGAATGTATGCTATGCTATGCTAAGTCACTTCAGTCGTGTCCGACTCTGTGTGACCCCATAGACGCCAGCCTTCCAGGCTCCCTTGTCCCTAGGATTCTCCAGGCAAGAACACTGGAGTGAGTTGCCATTTCCTTCTCCAATGCATGAAAGTGAAAAGTGAAAGTGAAGTCGCTCAGTCGTGTCCGACTCTTAGCGACCCCATGAACTGCAGCCTACCAGGCTCCTCCGTCCATGGGATTTTCCAGGCAAGAGTACTGGAGTCAAATGTATATATTATATAATTATTTTGAAATACATTCACATGGCATAGGAGGGAATGCTTCTCTCCTTTTATTGCCAAGTAGTAGACCATCTTGTGGATCGAGCATGGTTTGTTTGTCCACTCACTTGTTGAAAGACATTTGGTGGTTACAGTGCTTTATGTCACTTATAGCTCAATAAAACTGGAAGAAAAAAATACTGTTTTCTTATTATTGTGTTGAGGTCTTAATACAGCCTAATGCAAATCTTTTCTCAGATTTATGCTTTACAAATTTTTCTCTCATCCAGTGTCTGCTCTGGTCACAGGGTCTGTGTATGTCTGTGTCCTAATCTTATAAGAACATGAATCATGTTGGATTAGGGGGTCACTTGAATGACTTCAGCTAACCTTAATTACATCTTTTTAGACTCTGTCTCCAAATACAGTCATGGTCTGAGGTACTGGGAGTTAGGACGTCAGCATATGAATTTTGGAGGGACACAATTTATCTCAAAACAACCACCTAATTGAATGGCGGAACTATTCAGAATTCAGGACTCTATTTGGAATCCATTCAACACTGGTAACTCAATGGAAGATTCTTCAAGTGAATTTCAAGTACGGGATATATTATTTACGAACATGGATTCTCTCTAGCAGTTCCAATTACATGATGTTGGCCATAACTACCTCACCAATGAATGAGATTTCCCTGAAAAAAACCTCTGTGAATCATGAGTCATTCTCTCCTTTTGTTAGCTGCTGATCTCCGAAAGAGGTGAAGAAACACCTTTTGAGGTGTAAAATGGAGATAATAGCAGTATTTGCCTTATAAGGTTATTGTGAGGATTCAAAGAGACAGTTAGAATAGACATTAGAATAGTGCCTTGCACTTAGGATTTAAAATGTTAGCTGCTATTATTTATTCATCAAATACATGCTAAATTCTGCCTTCACATTAAGCATCGGGCCTGGTGACGTGGCAGAGGCAAAGAAAAATCAGTCACAGGTACAGTACCAAGTAAATGATGAACCTATTTGTAGTATTAATAACTACCAGTTCTTGGACTTGCCTGGTGGTGCAGTGGGTAAGATTCTGTGCTCTCAATGCAGGGGACCAGGGTTTGATCCCTGTCTGGGACACCTGATCCCACATACTGGGACTAAATATTCCACAAGCCACAACTAAAACCCAGTGCAGTCAAAATAAACAAAAAATAAATATTAACTTTCAGTTACTGAGGGCCTTCTGAGGATCAACTCCTATGCTAGGTGATATACATGGATTATTTCACTTATTTTCCAAAAATATCTTGCAAAATAAGTCATGCTTGTCCCACTTTATAGGTGAGGAAACTGAAACTCCTTGAGGTAACCAAAGTCCCATAGGTCAGCTATTTAGTTATGGATGTGAGCTTTACCCCAGCCTGTCTGATGCCCAAGTTCCGTTCCCTTTTCTGTGAGTTTGTGGTCCCCAGAGACATACAGCACATGCATCAGGAAATATATATAGCACAGGGGAAAAAATGCCATGAGCCTTAGGAGAGATATTGATTGTTGTAGGCATTTGAACAGCAGGAGAGATTTCCCTTCCGGGTTTCAGGGAAAAACCACAGGAGAGATATCATTTGGGCTGAATCGGCACGGGTGGAATTGGTAGGGCTGGGGGATGGCAACATTCTTGGATATAAGAACAAAACCATACAGCAGGAAATTGTGGTTTTTAAATGAGGAACAAGAGGGTGTTTAGTTTGACTAGAATGATGCAGGAAGCCGTCATCAGCTCCAGCTTGAAGTACTACCCCTTTGTTCTGCCCCTAACTTGCTGTCTGCCTCATCTTTCGGTGGACTTGGTCCCCCTGATCTTCTCCACATTACTGGGTGATAGATGATATTTCTAAATCTGATCATGTGGCTCCCCTGCATGAAGTTTTCTAATGTCTCCCTATCACCAACAGGAGAGACAGCTAAACTTTAGAACCATCACGCTGTGTCTCCTACCCACTGCCTAGTCATGTGTGCGTGCATGCCAAGTCACTTCAGTCCTGTTCAACTCTTTGCTCACCAGGCTCCTCTGTCCATGGGATTCTCCAGGCAAGAATACTGGAGTGGATTGCCATGCCTTCCTCCAGGGGATCTTTCCGACCCAGGGATTGAACTTGCATCTCCTGTGGCTCCTGCATTGCAGGCAGATTCCCTATCACTGCACTACCTGGGAAGCCCACAGCCTAGTCATACCGGCTTATATTTCCCCACATTGCAGGATGACCTGCAATACTGAACCCCAACCAGGAGAAACTGCTACATTCCCTAACATCATCCTGGTCTTCACATGTGCAGTTTTTCTTTCCCTTTCTTGTCCACCTGGAAAATTCTACTTTCATTCTTTGGTTTCAGCTCTTAAAATGCCTCCCCTGAAGTCTTTCCAGATTATCCTCCATCCCCCCAACCAGGCAGACTTGACCCATCTTTTTAAGCACCCATTGCATTGGGTATATGATCATCAAATGATTATTTTATTATGGGGATTATGTTACTTAGATGTTTTTCCATTTTTTACTTTTAAAGACACAGCAAAAGCTGTGTCTTATTTTCTCTTTTGCATTCTCAAAGTTCAATAAGTAGCAAGAATTCACATATATTTTATACCCCTTAAATGAATGAATGAATGCATGAATGAATACTGGGACTACATTAGCAAGGAATACTGAGGCTAGATCTTCAGGGATCTAGATGGCAAGTTTAGGGATCTAGATGGGGGTTCGCAAAGAGTTGGACACGACTGAGTGCCTTTCACTTTCTTTCTTCATGTGCTCCATTACTCATGTTTTTCTGCAAAATAAAATTGCAATGGACGAGTATTAATTCCTGTGGCTGATATTAGAGGTTTTCACTTTGTTGTGCTCCTTCAGGACAGGGACTAGATCACACAGAGAGATCCTTGAACCCCTGGCATCTTGCACAGAACTTGGCAGATGGGTGTTCAATGCCTGTTTGTTGAAAAAAAAAAAGAAAAAAAGCCTCCCAATGTTGTTACGTTTAGGTTAATGACTCTGTCGCTATTTCCACGTTCTTAAACTTCTCTGGTCTCCATTCAGACAAACAAAACCTCTTTTTCTGATGCTTATACGTTAATAGTGCCATTTCTGCAGCCTCTTTAGGCTTATTTGTCTCACCACTGTGTATTCTTGCTCAGTCATGTTTGACTCTTTGAGACCCCATGGACTATAGCTCACCAAGCTGCTCTGTCCATGAAATTTTCCTAGCAAGAATACTGGAGTGGGTTTCCATTTCCTCCTCCAGGGGCTCTTCCTGACTCAGGGATGGAACCCGCGTCTCCTGCTTCTCCTGCATTGGCAGGTGGATTCTTTACCACTGAAGCACCTGGGAAACTCATACCAAAAAATGTATTTATTTCTTTAAACCAAGAAAGCTCATTAGCTTTTCCAGCTGAGTTCAACTCCTTGTCTTTTTTCTGCCCACTTTCAACTGCCCTGCTGAGAACCACTTTGATTCAGTGGCCAAGAGTTAAATGAGGTGCTTGAAAACCATTCCTGGCAGGTTGTGGGTCCTTGGAGGAGGTAAAGTCTTGACTTTCTTAGTAAATTTCACTCTAGGTCCCTGGTTCCTCTATCTGGAAGAATGTCATGATCAGGGCAACTAGTTAAACATCAACATTCCTGATGCCATTTCAATGTCACTGGCTCAGAATTTGAAGCGGCAGGTGGCTGAGGACAACAGGAGACCGAGGGGTCTGAATTTGAAGTGTCAGGTGATTGTGATATTCAGAGAGGTAGTCGAAACCCTCGGTGTAACTCTCTTCTCAGGTAAGCAGAGGGGTAGGGGAAAAGGACATGGTGGGGATTGGGGGAGGGGAGGGATGACCCACAGTCTAGGTTTGACTCTGCTCTCAAAGGTTTGCATTTCTAGTTTTGTATCTATAGTCTGTTTTCTTTCATGTTTTTCAAGATTAATATGTAGACAGAATCTAGAGGTTCCAGGATTCGTTACTATATTTCTATTACAAGCAGGAATTTCCATGAAGACTAACAGACTGTAATTCTTCTATCTCACAATCCCAGAATTGCTAGGAATCTTAAAGGTCATTGAGTGGGACATGCATATTTTGAAGACAGCCTTAGATATCCAAAGGACAGGCAATGACATCAAGATTAGAGGTGCACACACTGGCGAGTGGCCCTGGTCAAGCCTTACCAGAGGCTTCCTGCCCCCAGCATTGCCAGTGGAGAGATCAGGTGTCTGTCCAGAGGAAAGGCTCAAGGGGGAGAGACCTGGAGGGCTGCATACTGGAAAATGAAGTGAGATAGGATTGTATAGGAATGGAGTGGGTGGAGAGGTCTGCACAGGAGCAATGTGTCAGTGCTTTTCAACAGAAAGGAATTTATTTACTCACTCCCCAAACATTTATTAGTTATCTACTAGGAGGCTGATCTGATACTAGCCAGAGTTCCTGCCCTCAAAGGGCTCTCAATCTAGTGGGACAGACAGATACATATTACAATGGGGGGTGATAAATTCGACAATGGAGGCAGATACTACGAGTGATGTAAGAATATGCTAATATACTACAGCCCACATTCCTCTTTCCTGCCCTTTTTTAAACTGCCAACTCTTTTTCTTTTTTAATAAATATTTTTCTCTAGGGATGTGACACATGAATATATTTAACTCATCTCTCCCTTCTATAATTACAAAGCTTTTGCTGTGCGACAGACCAAAGGTAATTTACTGCTGTGATATAAAATAGCCACTGTGTACATGGCAGTCTAGATGGGAGGGGGGTTTGGAGGAGAACGGATACATGTATATGTATGGCTGAGTCCCTTTGCTGCTCACCTGAAACTATCACAACTTTGTTAATCAGCTATACCCCAAGACAAAGTTAAAAAGTAAAAAAAAAATTAAAACGGCAACTGTGTGAGTGTAGATTTTAAGATGTTTCAGGGACGGATTGGATAGGTACAGAAAAATGAAGAAACAGATGGAAGGTACCCCAGATTAATGTGGAGTTAGGGAGGTGCAGGCAAAGGAAGAGGAATTAAATTGGAGTCTGAGTAAGAAAAAATATTTCAAACATAAAAATGGCTGTAATTAGAAAATATCAGGTAGTATAATTTTGACCTGTATAGTGGACAATAACCATTCAAAGAGTATTATTTTCAGTTCAGTTCAGTCGCTCAGTCATGTCCGACTCTTTGCAACCCCATTGGACTGCAGCACACCAGGCTTCCCTGTCCATCACCAGCTCCCAGAGCTTGCTCAAACTCATGTCCATAGCATCAGTGATGCCATCCAACCATCTCAACCTCTATTGTCCCCTTCTCCTACTGCCTTCAATCTTTCCCAGCATCAGGGTCTTTTCAAATGAGTCAGTTCTTCACATCAGGTGGCCAAAGTATTGGAGTTTCAGCTTCAGCATCAGTCCTTCCAAAGTATCTTCAGGACTGATTTCAATATTATTTTATTGATTAGCAAAGGGGGAAATGTATCCTAAAGTTTTAATAAAGAACCACACGAACCAGAAGTGCTGCAGGAAATTTCAGATATACCAGGGAAGACATTTTACTCTTATAATCTACTGTTAACAATTGTTAGCTTAATTGAAAATTAATGATCAAATCAGTATAGTTAGTAGTAAAGTTACTCTGAATGACAGCTGATCTTAAAATTACTGTATTACTATAACTGAGTTAGTTAATACTAACTTCAAATACAACTTAAATAATAAAGAAAATTTAAAAGATGGTGCTAGATTATTAATAAGGTTCTTGTTGAAATGGAATCCTAAGTTGTTTTATGTACGTTTTCATTTTTAACAATTAACACAGGATGAATCTGTGCTACACAGATTTAGTTATTAATAGATATCTTATAATTCAGGCCTCACAACTGAAGTTAGCATTTCCTTTTTATTGCTTTATGCTCCTAATGCAAGACAAGCACCCACTAGGCATTCAAAAAATAGTTGTTGACAGGTGAAAACCTTGAGTGGATATGCACAGACTTGGAGTTCATAATTTTGTTCTGTTATAAAATAAACAAAACATGGGCTCCATAATCTATAGTCATTTAAATCCATATTATCTTTTTCTTAAGAATCAGGAAAACATTTGTACTTTCTGGAGAGATTTCTTTCAATAAAATTTGTGATCTAAATTCACTCTGCTTATTCAGCGTTCAGACACAATACTTCAGTGATTGGAGTGTCCGTCTAGAATTTAGAATTCACTCCAAGTGGACTTTCAGCCTGAACTGCTGAATAATGGCGTCAGTTCTTGCACCCCTTTCTGTGCTGTGGGAATCTGTCACCTGGACTCGGTGGTGTGGCCTCGTTGCCATGGGCAGACTGATGAGCTGGGACTCTTTTGCATGCAAAGAAGAGCACCTGTGATGGTACATACTGAAAATTCGGTTGCAGGTGTATTTGCAAATTGGATTTTGAAGGGGAAGTTAAAGCAAATCCTTTTGAAGGCGAATCCCTCCAAGGGTGTGAGTAATGAAGAAATAAAAGTGACAGTCAAAAACCTATTAAAATCTAGTTTCCAGAGAAGACTTTGTCTAATGACATTTATGCTTTCATAGTTAGGCATTTAACAGTCATTTTGTGTCAGTTGCTTCCTTTAAAACTGCCATGTGACAAATTTTTCAGTTCTCTGTTTCTAAGACTCTCATCCCAACTACTCTTAACATGCTTGAAATGAGCTGATGGCCCTGAGATGAGGTTCTCTGTGCTTCTGGATTTCTCTACAGCAACCAATAAAGAACCCTTAAGCTCCAGTATAGGAGATCCATCACTCATCCAGTCTGCTCATTCCAATCACTTTTTTCCTTTCATTCTTCAAAATCTAGGTTAAATTATTATGGCCAAAAAAAAAAAAAAAAAAAAACACAAAAAACCCCACAGCCAGACAGTTGTTTAAAGACCTTAGATTTTAGAATCACGTGTCTAAACTAAGGACTTCCCTGGTGGCTCAGACAAGAGAATCCACTTGCAATTCAGGAGACCTGGGTTTGATCCCTGGGTTGGGAAGTTCCCCTGGAGAAGGGAATGGTGATCCATTCCAGTATTCTTGCCTGGAGAATCCCTGTGGACAGAGGAATCCCAGTCTGTGGAGTCACAAAGAGCCAGACACTACTGAACAACTAAGAACAGTCTAAAGAAAAAAATTATTCTCACTTGGTGATACTTTTTGTTTGCATTGGTGATACATTTGGTTTTTATTCTTGTTTGCCTCCTCAATGTTTTGTTTTGTTAAAAAGTCACTGCAGTCTCCCACTTGCCAGATTTTTAGCCTGACAGTTCAATTGTTTAAAAAATATTTATTTATGTATTCATTTGGCTGTGCTGGATCTTTGTTGTGGCATACAGGAACTTTAGCTGTGCTCTGTGGGGTCTAGTTCCCTTGCTGCTGCTGCTGCTAAGTCGCTTCAGTCGTGTCCGACTCTGTGCGATCCCATAGACAGCAGCCCACCAGGCTCCGCCATCCCTGGGATTCTCCAGGCAAGAACACTGGAGTGGGTTGCCATTTCCTTCTCCAAAGCATGAAAGTGAAAAGTGAAAGTGAAGTCGCTCAGTCGTGTCCGACTCTTAGCGAACCCATGGACTGCAGCCTACTAGGCTCCTCCGTCCGTGGGATTTTCCAGGCAAGAGTACTGGAGTGGGGTGCCATCCTAGTTCCCTTACCAGGGATTGAACTGAGGCCTCCTGCATTGGGAGGACAGGGTCTCAGCCACTGGACCACCAGGGAAGTAGCTTAACAGTTGAATTTAGCACCTGAATTCTACTTACTACTGCTGCCATCCCTCTCAAAATGGTGAGGAGAGGAACAAGAAGTAATAGAGACCTAGATAGGACAGTTTGGTCATATTATAAGTTGTGATAAAGGCAATGGATGACAAGATTTTCACTGTGACCCCTTCACTCCGTATTGGCATTGGCTATTTGGGAAAGTGGTTGCAGGAATGGCTGGCTCAGGATCCAAGATTCCATCTTTCCCTCCATGGAAAATATAATTCTAACTGGGAAAAGAAGATGAAATTATCGAGTTTCATTACCTGAACTGCTTTCTGAGATAATCTTGGATGGGTCAAGTTTGAATGTATTTAAAATAAAGTAGAAATGAGATTTTATTTGATCTCTTGTTAGATTCCTTGAATTGTGGCCCTGCAACCTGTTTAACATAAATTCCATTTAAAGCATTGTTTTCTGAAAGCAAAACTCGATGTTTGCAAAACATATAGACTCATGGGTTTCTGATGGGGACCGTGCACACACACCCCTCCAAAGTAAATACATGCATTCTAAATTTACCCGAGCACTTTGAGCAGCTCTTAACATCATATGACAAGGAGAACATTTGTTAATCAGAAAAATTACAACCTATTCATACTAACTGTTTGATTATTTCTTTGCTGACCTCTGAGGTCCCATTGTTGATTGAATTAGCTATAGTAACTCATATTTATTTTAGCAACTAGCTATTATGAATGCAAACTCTTCTTATCATCAGATGATTGATAGACACATTAAGAAGTTGTTCAACAGGTTGCTTGGTTTGAAGAAATGCTTAAATCCTGATAAGTTACTTTTTTTTTTTTTTAATCAGGGAAGAGTAGGAATTAGCCCAGATCAGCCCATGGTAACAACAATTTTGTTTTCCAAGTGGAATGTTATCATTTTAAAAATTTGATTCTTTTAAGGAGTAGTTGCTGTCAGTCCCTTTTATAGATTTAAATGTATAAAATGTAGGTAGGTTGCAAACATTCAGAAATAAGTAGTTTTTTTCATGTTGGCTGGAGAATGTGTGTTACGAGGAAAATCGTCAAGCAATGAATTGTCAAGCAGTGATAAAGGATCTGTTGATACTAATTATCTGAATATTTTTCTGTTTTTAAAAAAGGATTATTCTGTTTTGTTTAGTCATTCCATAAAGCCTTCGTTTTGTGGAGACTTTCAGGCACTTAAAATAAGTGAGGATCACAAATGCCTAACATTTTTGTGCTGTTGGTAAAAGTAGTGTTTTGATTCTCTTTAAAATGGAAACATAAGCATGACAGAGTCAGGTCCATTGCCCTTGGCTCTCTGATAGGTGAGCAATGAGGTTCAAGTTTGCAGGTATTCATCTTTAGTCTTTGGTGAACAGTGTGGCTTCTCGATCAAACTGGCCATCATTTTGTCTCCTCATAATATCTCTTCTTAAGGACTCAGGCATTGGGTGATAAGTACCAGAGAAAGGTCTAAATATGAGCGTAATGGGTAAATCAAAATAAAAGACTGACTATTTCTTCTTGAATGGAAGATGAATGAACGATGTTGCAAGAACATTCTGTCGTATAATGCTTCAGCTTCAAAAAAGTGACCTCAATTTCTCATGGTGGCTTTGGATATAGAATTAGTTAGATTACTGTACAATTTTATACCAATTTTATGAGGGCAGCTACTAAGAAATATGATACTATGTACAATTATATATAGGGCAATTTTGAAATAAAATATTATCAACGGAAGATGCAGATGGATGACACGGAGTTTCTGAAGTGGAAACTGTCCTGGGGTCATCTGGTCAGGATTTGCCTGGTCGGGATCTGGTGGGGGTCTCTGCTGTAGGACCAGAGAGTGTTTTATCTATTGGTATATTCACAGATGATGCAGAAAGGGTCTAATTATTAAATCACAGGTTCATATCTCCCTCCCTCTCTTCCACACGTTTCCTTGGAGACACTGTTCCTTGTCAATTTTCTGAATTGCATTAATATTAAACTACGACTTTGAATCAGGAAGAATATGAGGTATCTGAAGAGCAGTATTTATATCTTCCGTGTGACATTTGCATCACATGGATAAACGCTGAAAATGTTCTTGAGAACACTGAAAAAATAAGGAAATAGAGTTCAAAAATAAAGTATAGAACTTGTTAGACTAGTTTCTGTTTAAAACTTGGTGGATTATACCTCTTTGTTTTAGACCATTACAACAGCGATGATTAAATATCAGATTCCTTAAAGAGTCATTTGCTCCTTTTGGAAAGTTCTGATGAAAGCATTGTATTTATTAAACTCTTCTACCCACACATCTTTCCTTCAAGATGTTGTTTTTCCCACGTCTGCTGTTTTATTACATGACAGTTATTGAAAGGTTAGATGTCGTTTACTTTCCCAAGGTTTATTTTCACATCATAAATCATACTTAAAAAAATTTTTTTTATACATCACAAGAAGCAGTGTGGTCTGTTCAAGCTAGGCGTCAGGAGACCTGGGTTCTATTTCCAGCTCTCCATATGACTTTGGGTAAATCAATGAATTTAGATATGTTTCAGTCTCTCTGTCTGTATAATGGGGATAATAATATCTCCTTTCCACTCATTTCATAGGGTGGTTTTTTTTTTTTTTTTTTGAGGATTAATTAGTTAATGTTTGCAAACCACTCTGAGCTCCTTTGATAAAATACAAAGCTCCATTATTTTATGACAATAATAATAGTGTCTTGGACCTGTAGGCTTTCTTTCATCCAAGGATCCCAGAGTACTTTACCGCTGGGATTGTAACTTTACAGAAGGTTACTGTGTGGTTGCTGGCTCTCCTTGAAGAGACAGATGGTAACAAGCAGTCTGGGTTTTCACTAGAGAGTAATTAAGTCTCCCACCAACTCCTGCGTCATTTGCATAAACTTCTCAAGACAGAAAAGCAGCTCCCTAAAGACAGCAAAGTCCAACGCCTCATCCCTCATCACTTTTTATAAACAAATCACAAGGGATTTGGAATTTGGAATCCTGATGTTTTCAACTCCTGCATCTATACATTGAGAATTTGGTGAAGCATGGGAATATTTAGACAGCAGTTAAATTAAGTTGAACAAAAATAGAAATGTGGCACGTGTGGGTTACCTGGAGGTCTTTCCAGTTGTGTGTGCCAATTATGGACGAGTCCTGTGATCTCTCCTGGGCTGTCTGGTTAGGCTGACTTCAGGTACTTGACAGGGAAGAATGATGTGCCTAACTCAAGTGCATCTGGGGTTATTAAGAAGGAAAGTGTACGATGCTGTTTACACCTTGTTTGAGAAGATGAAATGAAGATACAGGAAACAATTAGTGGACCATGAAAGACAGCATATAATTAAAGGTCAAATTGTGTGGAACAGACCACAGGAAGTAGAGACAAGGGAATCACCAATATGGACCAGCATAATTCAAGGAAAATTTACCAAGAGGGGAATTCAAAGGAGTGTTTTCCCCAGGACCAGAATCACAGAAGCAGTGTATGTAGTGTGTGTATGGACCACAGGTGCCTGCGTTAGGACACAGGGTTGATGGGGAGATTCTTTGCTCTTCCCAGGAAACCTGGGACTTTGGTGGCAAGCGGGGGTGGGATGGGGTGGGGCTGGGTAGGGCGGGGTGTTGGGGGTAGGGAAAGCTCCCAGAGTATGAGGAACTTTCACAGACAGGCAGAGGAGTTAGGACTTAATTTAATTCACCCTAAAGAAAAAAAAAAAAAAGACTTCAGAACTCAGGGAACTGAAAAAAGCAGTACTTTAGAATAATTCTTTGGCAACAATCTGCAGGAATCACTGGAGCAGGAAAGAGACTTAAAGCTGGGAGGCTGGCTGAAATCAGATACAGTAATCCTGCGGGGGGAGGTAGGCATTATTTAAGAAGAATTAATTAAAAATAGAGCTTTTAATGAGAGCTTAGCATGTGCTGGGAATGTGTCTTAGTCTTACAAAAACCCAAGGTGATACTAATATTAACTCATGTTAGCATTGATTTCCTGATACGGAAACTGTGGTTGAGAGAAGCTAAAGAACTTGTCCAGAATCACAGACTTAGAATGAGTTGGAGCCAACGTTTGCGCCCAGTATGAATCCTAAACCACTATTTAGGTTTAGGAAATTAAAATGGGAGAGGTAGGCTTTTTGATGAAAAAGTAGTCATCTAATCTAGACAGGAAGATGCTGGGTTAAACAAAGTTAACCCCCCACCCCTCTTTATTCCTGCAAGATGTCTTAGAACCTCTATTGTGCTACTTACCGCACATTGTGAATCTGCAGGAGAATTTAGTCTAAGGAGCACGTCCCTACCTTGGCACAGTGCAGAAAACACTTGGAAAATGCTGACTTGGTACCGTCCTTCATAGCCACAGCAAGCTCCAGGATCAGAAAGGCTAAGGAGCCATCAAAATGGGAGTGGGAGGTGGATTGCAATCGTTAGCAGAGAGAGCCTCAAGTTAGGTTATGGGTTAAGAGAAGCAGGAAGTAAGAAGAGGGGCAGACAGGGCAGGCTGCCTTCAGGATGTCAAGCTAGGTTTAGGGATTCAAGAATTCAAAGAGGGAAGGTTTAGCTCATAGGTAAATTAGTTACAAAGAGAACGGAGCCATGCGAGGGAGTTCAATGACCACTGTGCCTGATGCTGTCTCTGTCCTTGCCTCTCCAGGGCATACTCTGCCTGTCTACCCTGATTCTATATTGCCATTTCTGGGCAGCTGGTGCTCTCAGTGTGGTAAAGAGAGGTAAGTAGATTTTCCTGGTAGGAAAAATGTTCAACAGTTTGGTTTCAGGGAGAAGATTTGGTTGATAACTTGGAAGCTGAGGATTATAAAATTTAATTTTGACTCCAAATGAAACTAAGAATAATTCTAATGAGAAAAGATGATTCTTGGCAAAGAGGATTTTTCCTGATCTTTTCTGAGGCGTTGAAAGGGGAAAAGGTTAAAGCAAAGCTACAGCTGAGTTTGAAGCCCCAAGAACCCTTAAACATTGGCTGGCTTTAAAATACTACTGACAATGATCAGAGCATTAGCCATTATTTCTAAAGCTTGCAATTTGACTTACGAATCTACTGATTACATTTTGGGTACATTTGGCAGCCAGTGTAGAGCAGGAAATCATTATTGGATAAAAAAAAGGGCCACACAAGAGGAAATTTTTATTGGCAAACACCAGCTTATATATTTACAAAATCCTATCATCTTAGTCCGAGAAGAGACTACTCCTGGTTTCAAAATAGGTCAAAAGAGATAACAAATCTTTTCTCTTTTTATGGACTCCCTGTCTCCCTGCTAATAGCCGCTACTGACTTCCAACTCTCTGAAATGGATTCCGGCTTCTAATACTGCCATTGTTAGATATAGCCACAATCAGTTTAAATTCTTTTTTGGGGGGATAGAGTGGGGGTGATCTCTTCTGTGAACATTGAAAACAGTTATCATCTTTTCTTTCAAAACCCTTCATATTCTAGAAGGCTATAATTACATTTCCCTCAATTTTCTCAGCTTTACGTGGAATAATAGACATGTGTACGTCTGACATTTGTTGACTCCTCCTTGAGATGTGCAGGGCAGAGAGCAAGTCACTTAAAGGCTCTCATTTACTTCTGACAAAATCCTGTGAATCAGACATTTTTATTCCCATTTAAAAGATGAAGAAATTGACACTTGAGGTCCGGAGGACGGTAAATAATACCTTTCAAACAGTTGGAAAATAGAACAGCCGGGATTGAAAAACTGCCACTCTTACGAAAACTCATGGACTGCATTTTCCAACCCTCTGCGTCAACTCCCCTGTAACGATCTTCCTTTTTTTCCCTCTGATTTCTTTTCTTTAAGGACTGGTTCTTCCAACTCCTTTCCTCTTCTCCATGCTTTCTATTTGAGGCCTCACTGTTCCTCTTTTACTTCATTTAAAAGATACATTACACATACAAATATTTATATATTTTATAATATTTATACATTATTTAGTTTTTTTCCTCTCATTCTGTCTACCTGAAATTCCTTGCAAGTTGGAATCATACCTTGAGATTCATTGACTTCGGAGTCAAAAATTGTTCTTTGAGTGGTAATTGTCTTATTGTGGAATGGAAAAAACTGAGATCAAATTGAGAGGAAGATAAACTTTTATGAGGCTAGACCATTCCTCCTTCCTCTGAAAGCATTTTGTATCAGTACAAGTCAAGTGTACTAAAAAAGAAGGTGGATGCTGGGGGTCAGAGGACTTGGGTTGAAATTCTAACTCTAAAATCTTTTACCTGTTTAACTTTGAGAAAGACACTATAACTTTCTAAGGATCCATATTCTCCTTATAAAATGGGGGTGATGATGAAGCTGAAACTCCAATACTTTGGCTACCTGATGCGAAGAACAGACTCCTTGGAAAAGACCCTGATGCTGGTAAAGATTGAAGGCCGGAGGAGAAGGGGACAATAGAGGTTGAGATGGTTGGATGGCATCACCGATGTGATGGACATGAGTTTGAGTAAGCTCCAGGAGTTGGTGATGGACAGGGAAGCCTGGCATGCTGCAGTCTATGGGGTCACAAAGAGTCGGACATGACTGAGACACTGAACTGAACTGACGATGATAGTATTAATCTTATTGGGCTGTGAAGATTAGAGAATGCAATTAAGTGAGCGTTTTGTAAAGCTGAGTACCTGGTACCTGTTACAACCACAGCTTTTATAATTTAGACAATATTCTATTCTTGTATCTCTCTCATAGAAATCACTCTCTAATGGATCGTAAATTCCTCAGGGGCAAAGACTGCCCTTCAATTTTATTATCTGTCCCACCAATCTCAGTGCTGTCATATAGTAGGAGCATTCGACAATTTTTTTGTAATGAGACTGTATGAGAAGGAACTCTAGTGAAGAGTCCAGGTTGGAAGATTCTGCAAAAGTGTCTTTAAAGCTTAACACAAGTTCTGTCAACTGAACTTTGTACCTCATTGCAGCATGAGACCCTACACACAAAAATGGTGTTCAATTAAGTACTTAACTTACTTGAATTTATTCCAGTGACTATGTTTTCTTTTTCTTAAAATTTATTTATTTTTATTTTTTTGGCTGTGGAGGGTCTTCATTGCTGTGCATGGGGTTTCTCTAGTTGCAATTAGCAGAGGTTGTTCTTTGTTGCAGGGACTTCTCATTGCAGAGCACAGGCTCTAGACATGCAAGCTTCAGAAGTTGCAGCGTTGGCTCAGTAGTTGTGGCACACGGGCTACTGCTCCCCAGCATGTGGGATCTTCCCAGACCAGGGAAGGAACTGGTGTATTTTGCATTGCAAGGTGGATTCTTAACCATTGGACCACCAGGGAAGCCTTATGTTTTCTAGTATATCTTGTAGCTCATTTTCAAATATGGATTTTTTTTTTATAATGTCCTGTCCTCATTTTATGGAATCTATTTTTCCTTTAGCTCTTTACACATTTGAAACAGATTCAAAGTTCCTTTCAGATAGTCCTATTGCTCCTAGTTCCAGTACTGTAAATTTTTTAAATTGAAATATAGTTGATTTAGAATGTTTCAGTTGTACAGCAAAGTGATTCAGTTAAGTATATACACACACACACATATATATTCTTTTTCAGATTCTTTTCCATTATAGGTTATTACAAGATACTGAATATAGTTCTCTGTGCTATACAGTAGGTCCTTATTGTTTATCTATTTTATTTTATTTATTTATTTTTTGGCTACATCTTGCAGCTTTTAGGATCTTAGTTCTCCAACCAGGGATGGAACACAGGCCTTGGCAGTGAAAGCACCTAGTCCTAACCATCTAACCACCTGGGAGCCCTTTCCATTTTATATATAGTAACTGTAATTCTTTCTTTCATGTTGCATCTCTTACATGGCAGTTGACTTCCTTTTTTTTTACAAAAATTTAAAAATTTTATTTATTAAATTTTTTTTCATATTCTGTCATTATTGTTTTATTATTTTAAAGCAGCTTAACTGAGATATAGTTTACATACCATCCATTTTAAGTGTACAATTCAATGTTTTTTTTCTATATTCATAGATATGTACGACAATTACCACAGTCAGTTTTAGAATATCTCTTTTTTTTTTGTAACTTTTTATCTTATATTGGAGTACAGTCGATTAATAATGTTGTGATAGTTTCAGGCAGATAGCAAAGGGACCCAGCTATACCTATACAGGAGTTATAATTTTTAACCATGAACTCATCTTCACTGCAAGCTGTCTGAAGGGTCCAACTATGCCCTAGAGTGCGGCAATATCCAGTGAGATGGTTTCCTACTTGTCTTTTATGACCCAGAAAAGGGTAAAGAGATCTAGTGCAGCTTCTGTCGCTAACGAGGCTTAGAGCACAGGCCCACGGGAGAGCCCTGTGGATCCCTTCTTTTGTGCCTTCCCACTCGACTGTGGCAACCAGCATGTGCCCCATACTTTCCAAGGTATTGATAAAGACCTTGTAAAAGGCCATCTTTCTCCTATTGTCCAGAAATGTCACTCTGATATGGCAACTAGATGGTCCTGACAGGATTCTGGTTATTATTATTAAGTACCAAATTTTCTTAACATGTTCACTAAGTTGACTGAGTGGAGTTTTTTTCCCCTCCTGTACAAAAGTGAAACTGATGGGTGAATATATTTCTAGAGTCTTTTTTTGGGGTCAAGGGTGATTACAGACACTTTATTATTTTCGTTATACATTTTATATTTTTCAAATTTTCTACAATAAATGCTTTCAATAAAAAAGTAATTTTGAACACCTCTCTTCAGTTTCAGTGTTCTTAGATTTCTCAAATCATCAGTCTACTTTTCAACTTCCTCAAGATTTCCCAAACACAGTTACTAGGGTTTTTTCTTCATGGGTCATAATGTCTATCTAATATCCCACTAAGATTTCATAGAATTAGGGAATGATACATGTCAAATCATGGAAAAAGCAGGAGAGTTCCAGAAAAACATCTATTTCTGCTTTATTGACTATGCCAAAGCCTTTGACTGTGTGGATCACAAGAAACTGTGGAAAATTCTGAAAGAGATGGGAGTACCAGACCATCTGATCTGCCTCTTGAGAAATCTGTATGCAGGTCAGGAAGCAACAGTTAGAACTGGACATGGAACAACAGACTGGTTCCAAATAGGAAAAGGAGTACGTCAAGGCTGTATATTGTCACCCTGCTTATTTAACTTATGTGCAGAGTACATCATGAGAAACGCTGGGCTGGAAGAAGCACAAGCTGGAATCAAGATTTCTGGGAGAAATATCAATAACCTCAGATATGCAGATGACACCACCCTTATGGTAGAAAGTGAAAAGGAACTAAAAAGCCTCTTGATGAAAGTGAAAGTGGAGAGTGAAAAAGTTGGCTTAAAGCTCAACATTCAGAAAACAAAGATCATGGCATCCGGTCCCATCACTTCATGGGAAATAGATGGAGAAACAGGAGAAACAGTGTCAGACTTTATTTTTCTGGGCTCCAAAATCACTGCAGATGGTGACCGCAGCCTTGAAATTAGAAGACACTTACTCCTTGGAAGGAAAGTTATGACCAACCTAGATAGCATATTCAAAAGCAGAGACATTACTTTGCCAACAAAGGTTCGTCTAGTCAAGGCTATGGTTTTTCCTGTGGTCATGTATGGATGTGAGAGTTGGACTGTGAAGAAGGCTGAGTACCGAAGAATTGATGCTTTTGAACTGTGGTGTTGGAGAAGACTCTTGAGAGTCCCTTGGACTGCAAGGAGATCCAACCAGTCCATTGTGAAGGAGATCAGCCCTGGGATTTCTTTGGAAGGAATGATGCTAAAGCTGAAACTCCAGTACTTTGGCCACCTCATGCGAAGAGTTGACTCATTGGAAAAGACTCTGATGCTGGGAGGTATTGGGGGCAGGAGGAGAAGGGGACGACAGAGGATGAGAGGCTGGATGGCATCACTGACTCGATGGACGTGAGTCTGAGTGAACTCCGGGAGTTGGTGATGGACAGGGAGGCCTGGTGTGCTGCGATTCATGTGGTCGCAAAGAGTCAGACACGACTGAGTGACTGAACTGAACTGAACTGAACATGTCAAATGGGGCTTTGTAGGTGGCACATGGTAAGAATTTGCCTGTCAATGCAGGATGCAGGTTTGATCCCTGTGTTGGGAAGATCTCCTGGAGTAGGAAATGGCAACCTGTTCCAGTATCCTTGCCTGGAAAATTCCATGGACAGAGGAGCCTGGAGGGCTACAGTACATGGAGTCGCAGAGTCAGACATGACTGAGCACACACACACATTTCAAATATTCTAGGAGAATCTGGTTTCACTCTTATACTTGTAAAATCAATATTTAATTCAGAAAGTCTGGTTGTTTATTGTGCATATAAGGCTTTTCAGCTTCTCCAGTGGCCACCCTCCTTGCCGATTTTCTCTGGATTTTCTTTCTAGAGTTTTATTATTTAATAGCTTGAAGCAAGTTTTATAGTCTTTATTGAACAGAAATAATAAATACATGTAGAGTTATATTCATATACAGAGTATACTGTGCTGTTATTTTTCCAACACATAAACACCTCTTCAGACTTCGTGGAGCAACTACAAGATGATGGTGCTAGTCCCTTGATAGTGACAGTGGGTTCTTACCCTAGATGTAGATCCAAGAAATGAAAGTTACTGGGATGTCAAGGATGAATATGACATTGATTTTCCTATCCAGGAGTTTTGTAATCTAGAAAGGATATATACACTAAGGCAATGGCAAGAGTTGGAGAAAGAATGGCACCCCACTCCAGTACTCTTGCCTGGAAAATCCCATGGACGGAGGAGCCCGGTGGGCTGCAGTCCATGGGGTCACTGGGAGTCAGACACGACTGAGCGACTTCACTTTCACTTTTCACTTTCATGCATTGGAGAAGGAAATGGCAACCCACTCCAGTGTTCTTGCCTGGAGAATCCTAGGGACGGGGAGCCTGGTGGGCTGCCGTCTATGGGGTTGCACAGAGTCAGACACGACTGAGGTGACTTAGCAGCAGCAGTAGCAGCAATGGCAAGAGTACCATAGAACAAAGTGTGTCTTGGAGGTAAATATAAAGAGCTATGGGAATAAAAATGCAAGAGTAATTAGTTCTGCCCAATGGAAGAGAATAAGAGAAAATTAGAGAAAGAGGGTGACCCAGCTGCGCTTAGACGAGGATTTCACTAGAAAGGTGAGATTTGAAGGCATCTGTGGCAGAAGAAATTGCTTGAACAAAGACAGCTGTGGCTATCACAATATTTGGTTACAAGAAATAATATATTTGTTTTTTCTAAATAAAACAAAATCTGGTTCAGGATCCGCACACCTCCTTTGTCAAGAAGTACAGTGTGTCATGCTTTTGGGGATGGGGACAGCAGTGGGTAGTGTATACAGTTGTAAACACTTTGGACATGGGCCTCTAGTATTGGGGCATCACAGTGACCACTGAAATGTTCATGGTTCAAGCCCCCTGAGTCTATACGAAGGAAATTCACACTACCTGCTGTCCCCCAGAGCTTACCTCCAAGAGAGTAAGGGTTTTCACAGGGGTTTGCAGTTTTTCTGGGAGGTGGCCTGGGATCACATGGCTCTGTATGCAGTTTTATTTAATGCCCTTTTTTCCATTTGGCATCTTATCTCTTCCCTGTGCATGCACGCATGCATAGTCGCTTCAGTTGTGTCCGACTCTTTGCGATTCTATGGACTGTAACCCACCAGATTCCTCTGTCAATGGGATTCTCCAGGCAAGAGTACTATAGTGGATTGCCATGCTCTCCCCCAGGAGATCTTCCTGACCCAAGGATCGAACCCACGTCTCCTGAATTGCAGGTAGATTCTTTACCCACTGAACCACCTTGGAAACTCACTGATCTCTGCCCTACACCATGGCTACTGCTTAAAGAGCATACATTGAAAGCCTGGTTCAGTGGCAGAAAATAAAGCTTTCAGATCATTTGAGGGTTGAGAGCGGGTAGCTCTCTGATGGTACAGAGTAAGGTAGGGGTCTGGGGTCCAAATGCTCTTTGTGCAGACTTTCAGTCAAGCCCTCTCTTTTCTCAGCTCCCCACTTTCTCCATCTTCAGTACCTGATGCTTCCTGCATGTGAGCCTGGGCTACAGCAGCTGAGTTCTGGTCATTATCCCCCCTGAATGTTCTTAGGTTTCACCTTCCCCTACCTGGCCAAACTAGTTACTGCCTCTCCATCCACTTTCTGTCTGCATGTTTCACTGTTTGGGGCAATGGATATGTATTAGTGCCACTGATGAAAAGTTTTTTATTGCCTCTTGTTCTTTTTGTTGGTTTTAGATGACACCTGAGGAGAAGACTGCTCCACCATCTTTGAAATATACATTCTTCAAATTAAAAAAAATTCCCTCTTATTTGCTAACTTTCTGACACTTTACAATTTAAATTTTTTTTCCCTCTTAGGCCATTAAACTTTCATTTCCTCTTCCTTTTATCAAGATAAGAATTCACCCTAACATTCTCTTGTTTAAGATGTTTAATCTTTGTTTTATCAGAGTGCATATAATTTAAAGAACTGGATAGTCCCGTAAGTCTTATCATGAAAATCGCTCTACCTATTCACCTCTGCCCTCTGCCTTCCATTTTCCAACTCTCTGGAAGCCTCCTCCATCAAACTTGATTCTATTACTTTTGATACTTACATTCGTATCACTAAACAACTTGCTAACACTGCTACATCTTGATTTTTCAGTATTGCCTCTTCACTTCCTGCTGTGGAAGATGAGAATTTAGCAGTCTTATCCACTCTTCTCAAATATGCACACCACTTCCACATTTACCCTATATAGATATGTCATAATTTTGTTTAATCTTCAGTGTTTATCAGATTTGTAACTATTCATAAGTTTACAACTTTAGGACTATGTGACAGACTTATGTGACTATTATGTGAGCTATGTGATATTCTATGATTATTTTTCCTTTCTTGTACCATTTTGAAAAAATTTCAATGAAGTATAAAACTGTCCTGTTCTTTAGTTTGCTTTCATTTCTGTTTCTTTTCCCCTCCATCATTTCTAAACTCCTTTCTGATTGTATCAAGCCCAACAGATGTTTTATCAGTTTTATCCTCTTGGATCCACCCTTCTTAAAAATCTTTTGACTTCCAGTCTAAACCGTGTCCTGTATCTCTGGTGTACACCTGCCATCCTGAACTTCTCCTTCACCAGTGTTTTGGGACCCCCTTTGCCTCACTCTTGACTTGATTCCCCTGGTTTTTGGATCCTGTGTCTCTCTCTTTCTTCGTTTTCCCTTGTTACTATAGAACACTTCTTCCAGTAGTTTCCTGAGAACAGTACATAGAAGATAGACTTGATAAGCTTACTTGGAAATACTTAAGTGCCCTCACACTGAATTCGTATTTTGGCTAAGTGAATACTCAAGTTGGAAATAATGTCCCTCAGACTTTTGAAGGAGTTGTTTGATTATTTCCTAATTCTAATCTTGTAGGTTGACAAATCTGGAAATATTCTGATGCCTGTCTCATTAATAGAGTTTTGCCAGGAGAACGCACTGGTCATAGCAAGCACCCTCTTCCAACAACCCAAGAGAAGACTGTACACATGGATATCACCAGATGGTCAACACCAAAATCAGATTGATTATATTCTCTGCAGCCAAAGGTGTAGAAACTCTATACAGTCAGCAAAAACAAGACCAGGAGCTGACTGTGGCTGAGATCATGAACTCCTTATTGCCAAATTCAGACTGAAATTGAAGAAAGTAGGGAAAACCACTAGACCATTCAGGTATAACCTAAATCAAATCCCTTATGATTATACAGTGGAAGTGAGAAATAGATTTAAGGGACTTGATCTGACAGAGTGCCTGATGAACTATGGATGGAGGTTCATGACATTGTACAGGAGACAGGGATCAAAACCATCCCCAAGAAAAAGAAATGCAAAAAAGGAAAATGGTTGTCTGAGGAGGCCTTACAAATAGCTGTGAAAAGAAAAGAAGCAAAAAGCAAAGGAGAAAAGGAAAGATATATCCATTTTAACACAAAGTTCCAAAGAATAGCAAGGAGAGATAAGAAAGCCTTCCTCAGTGATCAGTGTAAAGAAATAGAGGAAAACAATAGAATGGGAAAGACTAGAGATCTCTTCAAGAAAATTAAAGATACCAAGGGAACATTTCAATCAAAAATGGGCTCAATAAAGGACAGAAATGGTATGGACCTAACAGAAGCAAAAGATATTAAGAAGAGGTGGCAAGAATACAAAGAAGAACTGTACAAAAAAGATCTTCATGACCCAGATAATCACGATGGTGTGATCACTCACCTAGAGCCAGACATCCTGGAATGTGAAGTCAAGTGGACCTTAGGAAGCATCACTACAAACAAAGCTAATGGATGTGATGGAATTCCAGTAAAGCCTTTGACTGTGTGGATCACAATAAACTGTGGAAAATTCTTCAAGAGATGGGAATACCAGACCATTTGAGCTGCCTCTTGAGAAATCTGCATGAATATCAGGAAGCAACAGTTATAACTGGACATGGAACAACAAACTGGTTCCAAATAGGAAAAGGAGTACATCAAGGCTGTATACTGTCACCCTGCTTATTTAACTTACATGCACAGTACATCATGAGAAATGCTTGGCTGGATGAAGCACAAGCTGGAATCAAGATTGCCAGGAGAAATATCAGTAACTTCAGATATGCAGATGACACCACCCTTATGGCAGAAATTGAAGAACTAAAGAGCCTCTTGATGACAGTGAAAGAGGAGAGTGAAAAAGTAGGCTTAAAGCTCAACATTCAGAAAACTAAGATCATGCCATCCAGTCGCATCAGTTCATGGTAAATAGATGGGCAAACAGTGGAAACAGTGACAGACTTTATTTTTTTGGGGCTCCAAACTCACTGCAGATGGTGACTGCAGCCATGAAATTAAAAGATGCTTACTCCTTGTAAGGAAAGTCATGACCAACTTAGACAGCATATTAAAAGTAGAGACATTACTTTGCCAACAAAGGTCCGTCTAGTCAAAGCTATGGTTTTTCCAGTAGTCATGTATGGATGTGAGAGTTGGACTATAAAGAAAACTGAGCATCAAAGAATTGATGCTTTTGAACTGTGGTGTTGGAGAAGACTCTTGAGAGTCCTTGAACTGCAAGGAGATCCACCCAGTCCATCCTCAAGCAAATAAGTCCTGAATATTCATTGTAAGGACTGATGTTGAAGCTGAAATCCAATACTTTGGACACCTGATGTAAGACCTGGCTCATTTGAAAAGACCCTGATGCTGGGAAAGATTGAGGGCAGGAAGAGAAGGGGATGACAGAGGATGAGATGGTTGGATGGCATCACTGACTCAATGGACATGAGTTTGAATAAACTCTGGGAGTTGGTGATGGACAGGGAGTCCTGGCGTGCTGCAGTCCGTTGGTTGCAAAGAGTTGGACATGACTGAGTGACTGAACTGAACTGTCTCACTACATATATATTTTCTCCCAATGCTTCCAGAATTTTCTCTTTATATCATTTTTCTGAAATTTCATGAGGATATCTCTTACAATAGCTCTGTTTTAATATATTATGTTAGGTGCTCAATTTTTTTTGGAAACACAATTGTTTAGCAATTTTATGAATTACTGTTTGATTAGTTTGTCTCCATTTGTTTTATTCTCTCTTTCTGGAATGCCTATTATTTGGATGTAGTACAATGTGTATTGATTTCCAACTTTTATAATTGAAAAAATTTTTTATTTTCCATCCTTTAGTCTTTTGCTCTACTTCTTTGGGGGATCTTTTTGCAACTGTATTTTCTAACCCTACTTGAGTTTTTCAGGTTTTGCTGTTACATTTAATTTCTATAGACTCTCTTTGTTCTGTTTGTTTTTTAAAAAATAAGTTATTCTACTCTTGTTTCATGAATGTAGTATATTCTCCTGTTTCTCTGAGGAGATTGATAATAGTCTTTCTTTGGCTTTGTTTTATTTTTTTTCTGCACAGTCTTTGTTTCTTCTGATTATTTGTTCTTTCTCACAGTAGAGATTTTCCTCACACCTTGATGATCAATTTAACACTGGATACTAAAAAGCGGGACTGGAAACTCTACACATGTGGGTGAGCTTTTTGACTGTGGGCTTCATCACAAAATGGTCTGCTTGGATTCGTTTTTTTTGGAGGGGGGATAATATCCCTGATTTCCTTAGATTTTTACTCAAAATTTTCCAAAGCAAAGAGTTCAATCTCCTGCCAGAGCAGTGTTACACAAACTTCAATGTGTATACAGTTCACCCAAGGAATTGTTGAAATGCAGATTCTGATTCAGGAGGTCTTGGGTACTGCTGAGATCCTGTGTCTAGTTTCTAACTGTTGCCATTTTCTATGGATGCATCTTTTTTAAAATTTCAAAGTTTATTAATTTTTTTTTGGCTGCACTGGGTCTTTGCTGCTGTGTGTGGGCTTTCTCTAGTTGTAATGAACAGAGGCTACTCTTCCTTCTGTGCACAGGTTTCTCATTGTGGTGACTTCTCTGTTTGCTGAGCACGGGCTCTAGGGTGCCTGGGCCTGGGTAATTGCACCCGCAGGCTTAGCTGCTCTGCGGTATGTGGAATCTTCTTGGACTAGGGATCGAACCTGTGTTCTCTGCACTGGCAGGTGAATTCTTAACCACTGGACCATTACAGAAGTCCTACGGATGCAACTTTTTCTTTTTTTTTAATTCTAATTTATTGGGCTGCACCGGATCTTAGTGTGACATGCGAGATCTTCAATCTTCATTTTAGCATGTGGGATCTAGTTCCTTGAACAGGAATTGAACCCAGGCCCCCTGCATTAGGAGTGCAGAGTCTTAACCTTTGGACCACCAGGGAAGTCCTATGGATGCATCTTGATTAACATGGAAAAAGGATTATGATCCTTCTGGCTGCTAATTCTGTGAGGCATTTAGGGGAAAAGACCTGGGAGGTCGCAACATTCTGTATGTGATATTTGCCTGCTTAGCACAGACTCAATCCCCTTGCTTTCAGCACAATGGTGGCCCAGCTCACATATCCTGGGCTTCACCTTCTCCAG
The DNA here is from genome assembly GCF_029407905.1 of Bubalus kerabau. Classification (NCBI taxonomy): domain Eukaryota; kingdom Metazoa; phylum Chordata; class Mammalia; order Artiodactyla; family Bovidae; genus Bubalus; species Bubalus kerabau. Next base: position 48,399,796 of record NC_073635.1, read on the forward strand.
AACAGTCTCCTCCCTTGCTCTGCTGGGGAAGGGGAGGGGGAGGAGGCAGTTGTTTTGTTAAAGGGAGAAAGGGGAGAGGCAGCAGGGAGTCTGCTTGCCTTGAAACAGACTTTTTACCAATTCTGTTTTGCCTTTATCTTTGCCCCTGCTTCCAGAGGTTGGTTCTTTCAATTTTTGAAGATTGGTTCTGCCAAATTTTGAAGATGAAAAGAAGCAGTGTGCAAAGCTAATCAGGCTGATGCTAGGCTCCTTCAGCTCTGACTTTAGGATTCTGCTTTCTTGGATTCCTTATATTATTTTAATTGAATTTGTTCTTCCTCTTTCCACCCTCTACTTTGATAGTTAAATTTTTTTTTTTTCTATTTTATCTCCCCTTCTCTTTGCCCTTGGTACTGGTGCGCCTGACAAAATCTTTTTACTGTAGTTCTAGGGAGTTTCAGGAGAGAGAGCAACAGTGTTTAAAGTCCACCATCTTTAACTACAAACCCTCCCTAATTGATTTTTTTCACTAGATATTTCTGACTGTTGTCCCCAGAGTCCTTGAAAATATAGTTCACAGTACACGATTGATGGGACTTTGTTTCCCAGCTGAAACTGACTTGCTTGCCTTTCAAAGTTTGGGTAACCTGGGCTCATACATTTCTATCTTCAAGTCTCCCTATGCAAATGAAACAAGTGTCACTATTTTATTGGCCAATTTCCAGCATTTCCTCTAGTCTGGGGCTTGTTAGGACCATTATTTTTTTTCCACATCTGGGAGCAACTATAAGGGAATCATTTTAATTAATAAGAGGTTCCCACTTGTCTTATAACTGATTTGTTTATAGCTGAAGAGAAAGCTGATTTTTTATTACCCTCTGGAACTCTAATTTGGTTCTACTTGGTTTTTTCCACTGTCTTTCCAGATAAGTATACAGATAAAGGGGGTATCACAAAGAGGTCATCTGTGATCATCTGCATGTCTTTTCTCCTTTTTCCTTCTCTCCCCTGCTACACTCCCCAAGAGGGAGCTGAGCCTAGACACTAAATAGAAATAACATTTGGCATGTTGAGGAAATTGAATTATGGAATAAGGGTGATGGCTCGAGATTCCATGATGCCATGGGAACCTGCATATCTGAAGGTGCATCCCTTAGCGAGGGCTTCTCTTTTGCTGCACCTGATGGTATGAGGAAGTATTTGGCCAAGAACATACACATAGCTTTTGAAGTCACATGGACTTGGGTTCACTCCACTTACTATTGGGACTGACTTGCACGAGATGCCTAATCTTTATAAGTTCCTGTTACCTCACCCGTAGGGGAGGAAAGCTAATACCTGCCCTACGGGTTATTGTAAAGATTAAATGTGATAATGTATATCTGTGTGTGTTAGTCGCTCAGCCGTGTCTGACTCTTTGTGATCCCATGGACTGTAGCCTGCTAGTCTCCTCTGTTCGTGGAATTCTCCAGGCAAGAATCCTGCAGTGGGTTGCCATTCCCTTCTCCAGGGGATCTTCCTGACCCAGGGATTGAACCTGGGTCTCCTGCACTGCAGGCAGACTCCTTATCTTCTGAGTCACCAGGGTAGGTAAAGCACTTAAGACAATGATTGCCCTTTAGGATGCCCTTACAGTTATGAGTTATTTCGGGGGTGTTACAGATGTCTCTTTTCCCCTCTTCCAACAGAGAGTCTAGCATCATCTGCAATTTCAAGTGTTCAAGTCTTTTGTACCTGGTTATATTAGATAACAGAAGACCTTTGAGTCACCCCCACAATGATATATTTGGCAGTCCTTTAAAAGTTATTTATGACACAGACTTAACAAAAAATCTCCTAAAAGAAGAAAAAAGATTTTTTTTTCAGACTAGCTGATCCTTTAAAAAAAAAAAATCAAATAGTTAAAGAAAAATTCTAGCTACTTTGGTTCTATGAAACCCATTAAGATAAAAGCATAGAATTAGGGGATTTATGAATAAAAAATCTTAGTGCAGAGTGCTAGGCTAACTCTAATGGGTGTAGGGCTATGCTGTAGCTGCTTAGATGACTTTTAGTATTCAAATTAGTATCTGATATATTTATTTTTTATGAAATACTACATGATAAAACATTGAACAAGTGTCAGAGGGATGTATAGATACAAGCTAACTTTCCCTTCCTTCAGACAGAAAAATGATTAGTATGATTCCATTATTTTGTTTCTCCTTTCAATCTTTTTCCTCTTTCTTTCTTCCAAGGTGGAACATGAGGGAAGGCTGTAAGGGCTAAATTAGACTAGACGGAAATACGTGGCTGGCCTAGTTTGTTATAACTTCCGTCTATGACTACCCTGTGCAGCTAGGGCCCAGAAATACCTGTCTTGTTACTAACCTATCATTTAAGACAGCTCCAAATGGTTTAGTGTGATTTAATCACACATTATCTCTGTTTCTCTCTCAACAGCTTAGTCTACAGTCCCTATCATGGCTTCTTATCAATATGAGACACCAATAAATGCTTTTGAATTCTTAGTGTGTCTCAAACCTCTTGGCATTGTGTCCAGTTGTGGCCTGAATGCCCAGCCTGTGTTCTTTTTATGCATTTCCTTCAGGTAACGCTGCCTCAGTGGTCTAGCCTGACTTCAACTTGCAAGTGATGTTTCCACCATCAGTCTTTGGTTGTATGAAGCTTGGGCTCCAGCAGATACAGTCATCTGGGTGGGGAAAGGGGCTTCCCTGTTGGCTCAGATGGTAAAGAATCTGCCTGCACTGCAGGAGACCCGGGTTTGATCCCTGGGGTTGGGAAGATCCCCTAGAGAAGGGAATGGCTACTCACTCCAGTATTCTTGCTTGGGGAACTCCATGGACAGAGAAGCCTGATGGGCTACAGTCCCTGGACTCTCAAGGTTGCAGGGAAAGAGATGCAATGAAGATGAGTTGGTGGTGGTTTACTTGCTAAGTCCTGTCCAACTCTTGTGGCCCCATGGACTGTAGCCCACCAGGTTCCTTGGTCCTCTGTCCATGGGGTTGATTGCCATTTCCTTCTCCAGGGAATCTTCCCAAACCAAGGATCAAACCTGGGTATCCTGCATCACAAACAGATTCTTTACTGACTGAGCCACCAAGATGAGACCATCCTCACTAAAACAGAAGTATAGGCCAATGGAGCAAGATAGGAAACCCAGAGATAAACCCACACACCTATGGACATCTTATCTTTAACAAAGGAGGCAAGAATATACAATGAAGAAAAGATCGCCTCTTTAATAAGTGGTGCTGGGGAAAACTGGATAGCTATGTGTAAAAGAATGAAATTAGAGGACTTCCTAACACCATACACAAAAATAAACTCAAAATGGATTAAAGACTTAAATATAAGGCTAGAAACTATAAAGTTCTTAGAGGAAAATATAAGCAGTACACTGTTTGATATACACCACAGTAAGATCCTGTCTGACCCACCTCCTAGATTAATGGAAATAAAAACGAAAGTAAACAAATGAGACCTAACTAAACTTAAAAGCTTTTGCACAGCAAAGGAAATTATAAACAAAATGAAAAGACAACTTTTGTAATGGAAGAAAATAATTGCAAACAAAGCCACTGACAAAGGGTTAATCTCCAAAATATATAAGCTGCTCATACAGTTCAATATCAGAAAAACAAACAACCCAGTCAAAAAACTGGCAGAAGACCTAAACAGACATTTCTCCAAAGAAGACATAGAGATGGTCAATAAACCCATGAGAAGATGCTCAACCTCGCTCGTTTTTTAGAGAAATGCAAATCAAAAGTACAATGAGGTATCATCTCACACCAGCCTTCATCAAAAAATTTACAAACAATGAAAGCTGGAGAGGATACGGAGAAAAGGGAACCATCCTGCACTGTTGGTAGGAATGTAACCTCATAGGGCCACTATTGAAAAACAGTATGGAAATTCCTTTAAAAACTAGGACTAAATCTACCATGCTGCTGCTGCTGCTAAGTTGCTTCAGTCGTGTTCGAATCTGTGTGACCCCATAGATGGCAGCCCACCATGCTCCCCCGTCCCTGGGATTCTTCAGGCAAGAACACTGGAGTGAGTTGCCGTTTCCTTCTCCAATGCATGAAAGTGAAAAGTGAAAGTGAAGTTGCTCAGTCTTCTCCGGCTCTTAGCGACCCCATGGACTGCAGCCTACCAGACTCCTCCGTCCATGGGATTTTCCAGGCAAGAGTACTATATGACTCAGCAATCCCACTACTGGGCATATACCTTGGGCATATACTGGGCATATACAATTTTAAAAGACACATGTACCCTACTGTTCATTGCAGCATTATTTACAATAGCCAGGACATGGAAGCAACCTAGACATCCAGAAGAAGCTGTGTATATTTATACAGTGGAATTTTACTCAGCCATAAAAAAGAATGAATTTGAGTCAGTTGTAGTGAAATAAATAGAAAGAGAAAAACAAGTGTATATTAAGGCATATATATGAAATCTAGAAAAATGGTACTGATGAACCTAGTAGGGAATGGACTTGTAGACACAGCAGGGGAAGGTGAGGGTGGGACATGAATTGAGAAAGTGGCATTGACATATATACACTATCATGTGTGAAATAGATAGTGGGAAGTTGCTAAATAACACACGGAACACAGCCTGGTACTCTTTGATGACCTGGAGGGGAGGGAGGCTCAGGAGGGAAGGGATATGTATATAATTACAACTGATTTAAGTTGTTGTATGGCAGAAACCAGGGCTTCTCTGATGGCTCAGCAGTAAAAAAATCCACCTGCCAATGCGGGAGACATGGGTTCATTCTCTGGGTTGGGAAGATGCCCTGGAGAAGGAAATGGCAACCCACTCTAGTATTCTTGCCTGGGAAATCCCATGGACAGGGGAGCCTGGTGGGCTATAGTCCATGGGGTCACAAAGAGTTGGAACCAACTTAGTGACTAAACAACAACAATAGCAGAAACCAACACAAAGTTGTAAGGAATTTTCCACCAATTAAAACACAAAACAAACAAAAAAAGAAAATAAGGGTGACAGAATTAAGAGATTAAATTAAAAGGAAATATTAGATAATTAAAGAAAAAGATGAGGCCATCCTTACTACATCCTGGGGCTCTACCTGGTAGGAAGAATCCGAGAGTAAAATTTGCCTCCACCCGACCAGGTTCTCTCCTGCACCATAGAGGAACAATAGAGGAACCATAGGAAAGAAAGAGATGGGCCTGACTTTGATCTTGGACTGGCTATGTCAGATGTGTCCGATGATATTAATTTTTGGATCAACCTTAGACAAATTATACGATTTCCTAAAAGCTTAAAAATTAGAAAAAAAAGGCCAAGAATATGTTTCTATCTTTTGTCCTTGATTGAGAGAGGAGAAAACACTAGTATTTAGTATTGTGTATATTCACAGCTTATAAAAAAAATCTGATTTTGAAGCGAAAAAATTTTATATTCAAAAAGCCTCTCTTCATTTTTTTAAACATTTGGATCATCACAGTATTCTATCTTCCTAATTGTAATGTTTTCTTGAAGTGCTGTTTTTGTAGAAAGTAGTTTCTCACATTAAAAAAAAAAAAATCACATGATTTAACATTTCAAAATTTCTTGGTTTGATCGCCTTAAAATCTTTCTCCTGATTATCAATGAAAGCCCTCAGGAGTCTGGGGACTTAGCCTTTTTCCTTTCAAGTGCACTCAGAATCAGCAGGCTCGTACATTTCAGAATATGATTTCGGGGCTGTAAGGACAATTCGGCATCCTGGTTTTGAAATCTGATGCCAGCTTCCAGTCACTGTTCATCTTTTCTCCTTTTCTTCCTCACTCCTGCATCCCCATGCACTGAACTCTCCCAGGACATCAAAAGGAGCCCTGCTTTGAGGGGGCAAAAACCACACTCAGGGGACATTCCAATTTGGTGTTTAAAATTTAAATGATGATTCCGATTTAAAAGGACCATGTTTTCTTTTCTGTTGCTTCTTAGAACCCAACCCATTATGGAAGTATAACAAACGGGAACAAAGTGCTGAGAAGAAATTATTTACATGTTGTATTGGAAAATACTCAGGACAGATGGAAAGATTACTATGTTTATGGTCCCTGCTTTCTTTAAAATTGTTGTATTGTTTTTAACAGCATGCTTAGTTTTACTTTTTTAATAAAACTTAAATGGAATACAATCAACCCTAAATCACTGGGCTCCATTTAAGAATTAATGTTACCTTTTTAGACAACAGACTCGAGGTTGCTGAGGAGAGGAGAGGAATGGATTGGGAGTTTGGAATTGACAGATGCAAACTATTATATATAGAATGGTTAAACAACAAGGTCCAGTGTGTAGCTCGGGGAACTATATTCAATATCCTGTGAGAAACCATAATGGAAGAGAATATGAAAAATAATATATATATGTATATATGTAACTGAATCAATTTTCTGTGCAGCAGAAATTAACACATTATACATCAATCATACTTGAATAAAATCTATTAAAAAAGAATTAATGTTACTTTTTACTTCTACATTAAAAAGCAGGTCTTTAGAGTCTTACTTAAAAAAACAAACAAACATCAAATTGAAGTTTAGAGATACAAATCTTGCCTAAACCAATAGACAGATATTAGAAAGAGAAGAAATGTACAATAGTCACTTTAGATAGAAGCGGGGAAGCTAGATAGATAGATAGAAGTGGGGAAGGCACCACAATTTGGAAAATGGAGAAGAATCATGGAAGATTCGTTGGATGTGAGAGTGTGAGGGTGGTGTGGGGTGATGGTGATTGAGCCATTCTCTATTTTTTATTCCTTCCCCTCATCTTGGTGTGGCAGCTATTCATTTTCCCAACAAGTTCCCTATCTCTGGTCAGGAGACTTAATTTGTGCAGTACTCCCTCATATTTTTCATCCCTTAAATAAGGGGTGAATTCCCTGCCCATCTGTCTCTTCTTGGGTCACTTCTTCATATTAATCTTTGGAAGTATTACAAAGAAAGTATCTTAGCATTAATTTTTGACCCATGTTTTTTTGTTCCTGTTCTTGGATCATTGCTTGGTTTCTTTGGAGACAATTTCTGACAGTTATGCCAATTGTTACACAGTTGCGAATATCAAATTACAACCTATAGTCAATGTTCTGCAGAATACTTTAAAGCAAAATCCACAAAATACAGAGCTTGTAGAAAGATGACATAGCTTTTCTTTCTATAGTTCTTCAACAAAATATGTTTCTTATGGAGTTGAATTTTAAGTGTTCAGAATCAGGGTTGCCATTTGTACCACACTAATTGCTACAAGAAAGAGAGTTTCCCAATACTAAAAATTGAGAAGAATTTAAACTCGAATGATTAGTGAATAAATATAATATACTTCAAAAGTAACAAAGAAATGTATACAGATGCCATCCAGCAGCAGTGTAAGACTCACAGAGCTGCTTTATAAAGAACTTTTATAAACTGAGTGAGATTATCACTTGAATTTTATATTTGAAAAGTTGAGCTTGGTTCTATCTGATCTTATGGAACAAGCATATTCTATATTTTATTTTAAATATGATGCTATAGTACTATCAGAAAGCTGTTTGCTTATATCTTACTAAACTTTTTTTGTGTGTGTATAGAGAATTTATTGGGAAAAAATATTTAAAATGAAAAAAATAACTTCTACTTAGTTTCTAAGAAAAATAAAACAAATAATTGATTTATTTATTTGTAGAAGTAAGTAAAAATGGAAAATAAAGGCTATCCAGGGGCTTCCTTGGTGGTCTAGTGGTTAAGAACTCCCCTGCCAATGTAAGGGACATGGGTTCGATTCCTGGTCTGGGAAGATCCCATATGCTATTACAAAAAGAAGCCCATGCGCCGCAACTACTGAGGCCTCCTTCTGGAACTCATGTGCTGCAACAAGGGAGGCAACTGGAATGAGAAGCCTGTGCACCACAATAAAGAGCTGCAACTGAAGAAAGCCTGAGTGAAGAAATGAAGATTCAGTGCAACCAAACTAATTAAATAAACAAAAAACTAAATTAAATAAATCTTTAACAAAAGCTATCCTGTACTAAAATAGGAGATTTTATTTTCTTGGCTCATGTTTTTCAATTTTCAAAGTTTGGAATCTCTTTAAGGACAGAGGTCTTATCTGTTCTGTTTACTGCTGTGTGATCAGTTTGTAGGTGGCATTTGCTTTATACATGTTCAGTTGTTGACTAGGGACATATTTTTCCACTGAAAATATTTCTTTATATTCATTGGTACAATGATTGTGGATCATTATATACCAAAATTATTTGATTCACATCTTCTGGGCTTTATGCCTTATTTTGACTAAGATATTATTCCCAAACCTGACCTGACTATAGTTAAATAATTCTTACCTAGTTTTTAACTCTCTTGTCCATTTTTCTTCTTTTTCTCTTCGATTAAAAAATATCACCAAATTGAGTAAAGACTGCCTGCCTGCGCTCTGCCATACATGGTGGGGTGTTGCTGCAGGACCTTGCTTCGTACCTGTAAGATTCTCTATCCAATAAACTGTTGATGTTTCAAAAAGAATCTCTCCAGATTTAGGGCCAGATTAGATGCACCTTTTATTCTCTTCCAGACTCAAAATAATTTAGACCTATATTCACATTTGGGCACATCTTTGTTTTTAATATAAATTTATTTATTTTAATTGGAGGCTAATTACTTTACAATATTGTATTATATTCGTTTTGCCATACATTGACATGTTAAATTTTCTGCTCAAGCAGAGGGGAGGGTTCTCCTCTGAGAAGTTGGCATCTGACAGCTTGTTAAATTAACTATATGGAAACCATATAACACTGGCCTTTGAAACTAGGAACTGATAACTAATCAATGTGCAAGGGTTGATTGTTTGGTAAACCATTGATAACCTATGACTAAAGGGCATTATTGGGTTAATTTAATTATATGTGTTTTTAGATATGTTAGATTTGAAATCATAACTATAGTTGCAGAGAGATCAAAATGTTCCTTTTTTTAAAAAATAATTTTCTTTCTTTCTGAAGGTGCTGGGTCTTTCTTGCTGTTCAGGTTTTTTCTCTATTTGCGGTGAGTGGGGGCTACTCTGTAGTTGCAGAGTGCAGGCTTCTTAATGCCATGGCTTCTCTTGTTGCGGAGCATGGGCTCTAGGTGCGTGGGCTTCAGTAGTTTAGGCACATGGGCTCAGTATTTGCAGCTCCTGGGCTCTAGAACACAGGCTCAGTAGTAGTGGTATAAGAGCTTAGTTGCTCTGGGGCATGTGGGATCTTCTTGGACCAGGAATTAAACCCGTGTCTCCTGCATTGGCAAGTGAATTCTTTATCACTGACCCATCAGCGAAGCCCTCGAAAGGTTTTTTGGACAATATATTTATAAAATGGTTGTATGTTTACATGGAAGGTATACAAAGTCTTTATCTGAGCACTGGATTCTCAGTGTTTCATTTCTAGAGCTCCTTGGTCTTCTCAGGGAGCCTCACAATGTATATTTCACACATGCAAATGTGCTCATATGGGTATCCTTGTGAAACTGCAGCCAGCTTTATTTGAGTAGCCTTACAATTTGAAAGTGGTGCCAAATTTAACCAGATGGTGAGTATGGAGTTACTTATAGATAACTTTAACTTGATGCCAATGGTTTTACACACATCCAACAACTAATTAATTCAAAAACACTCCCCCAAAATAGTATACAAAACTGTATCCATTTGGCATTAATAATGTGAGATAAAGACATTAAAGTTGATCAGTTTTGTGGTCTTTCCTTTCCCCTGTTTAAGGGAGAATAATATCCCGGTGGGTACAAACTGAGTTCCTGCTTTGCAACTGCCTCACTTTTCTTCAAGTACTCATTTTTTCATTGAACATGCAAAAAACATTATCCTTAAGATAATTCTGTAAGAATTCAACTTACATAAAAGTATATAACATGTACAAATTGCACTTTCATAAAATGTCCTTCCCTGCCCTCAATACCATATCCCACTTCAATCCCAGAAATAACTACTGTTGAGACATTGTTATATGTTCTTCTTGACTTTTCTTCTCTGCCCAAATATAAGCAATCCTGTCAGTTTCAAATTTCACATGTGAGATTCTATCACATATATTATTCCATAATTTACTGTTTTCACTTTGATTTTTCCGTATCAGTGCAGAGAAGCAGCTCATTCTTTTTAAATGCTGTAGAGTAAATATTAAATGTTAATAGAACACTATTCAATTCTTTTTTTTTTTTTGGTTTTACTGTTTCTCTGTTAGTAAATCATTTATGTTTTTTCCGAATATTTCAGTTACAAAAAATGCTGCCATGAACTTTCTTTTACATTTTTTTTTCAAATGCTTCCTTCTTCTTTTTCTTATGAATTGTTTGGTAGACTCATTCTACGTTTTGGGTGTCCTATATGTCTAATATAAAAGCTGGAATGTGAAATGCTGAGGTACTACTTTTCTTTTTTTTAATTCTTAATTGAAGAATAGTTGATTTACAATATCGTGTTAGTTTCACGTGTACAGCAATGTGATTCAATTAAATATGTATGTGTGTATGTGCTCAGTTGCTCAGTCATGTCTGACTCTTTGCTATCCCATGGTCTGTAGCCTGCTAGGCTCCTCTGTCCATGGAATTTTCCAGACAAGAATACTGAAGTGAGTTGCCATTCCTACTCTAGGGAATCTTCCCCACCCAGGGATTGAACTGCATCTCCTGTGTCTCCTACATTGGCAGGCGGATTCTTTACCACGGTACCACCACTCTTTTTCAGATTCTTTTCCCTTAGAAGTTATTACAAAATATTGAAAATAATTTCCTAAGGTGCTACTTTTAACTTTTCTGGAGTTTTACAGATAAATTTGGGGGAGGGGAGAATATGGTATGGCAAGAAACTTAAAGAATCATATGTTGACTCATTTGCTAAATAGCTCTCATCTTCAAAATACACAAACATACTTCCCTCAACACTACATTCCTCTATAGTTATGGCATCTCATTGCAGTCAAACTTCACTACAGAAGAATCTCTGCTTGTTTTCTCTGAGTGCTCACTTCCCATTCAGTTCTCCCTGACAGCAATCTGGGCTCTGCCCTATTGCAGCTACCACTATCGAAACTGCTCCTTTCAAGACCTTCCGGTTACTAAATTCTTTGGATGCATTTTAAGCCCTTCATCATTGGCCTCTAGGTACCACTCAATATCCTTGCCTATTAAAAAAATTTATTTATTTGGTTATGTCTCGCAGTACCTGGGAACTTATTTTCCGGCCAGAGATCAAATTCATGCCCCCTGCATTGGGAGTGTGGACTCTTAACCACTGGACCATCAAGGATGTTTCACCACTCCATACTCTCTTTTCAAAAAAAAAATTATTTATTTTTATTGAAGGATAATTGCTTTACAGAGTTTTACTGCTTTCTATCAAACCTCAACATGAAGCAGCCATAGGTATACATATATTCCCTCCTATTTGAAACTCCCTCCCATCTCCCTCCCCATCCCACCCCTCTAGGTAAATACAGAGCCCCTGTTTGAGTTTTCTGAGCAATACAGCAAACTCCCGTTGGCTATTTATTTTACATATGGTAATGTAAGTTTCCATGTTACTCTTTCCATACATCTCACCCTCCCCTCCCCTCTCACCACATCCATAAGTCTATTCTCTATGTCTGTTTCTCCACTGCTACCTTGAAAATACTCTTGATCACTTCTGGCTGAAGGTCTCACCTCCTTTGGTTTCTGTGACACAATTGTATCTATCGGTTCTGTTTCAGAAGAAGGTAACAGAAAACTCAACCCAAACTGGTTTAAGGGATAAGAAACTTCATAGGTCTCAGGAATGCAAGTCTAAAGAGAGAGAGGAAGGGTCAGGGTTGGCTCCAGCTCCATATCTCTGTGGTTCTCCTGGCTAGTTGGCTTCCTTCAGTTGGTTTCCTTCTCAGGTTGGCATGGAGAGGGGCTGCAGCAAGCCTCAAAGCCCATATGGAAGAAGAGAGGGCATTACTTCAGAAAGTTCTTCTAAGAGGCTAATGAAGAGTATGTCTAGTGTTCCATTAAACTTTTTTTTTAAATATATTTTTTCTTGTTTTCATTGTTACCGTTTAGTCGCTAAGTCATGTCAGACTCTTTTGTGATCCCATGTAGCCTGCCAGGCTCCTCTGTCCATGGGATTTCCCAGGCAAGAATATTGGAGTGGGCTGCCATTTCCTTTTCCAGGGGGTCTTCCCGACCTAAGGATTAAATCCAGCCTCCTGCATCCAAGGCAGATTCTTTACCACTGAACCACTGGGGAAGTGCATATTTTTTTTCTGGTTTTGTGGTGGTTTAATTTCTCATTCATGTCCGACTCTTGCGGCCCCATGGACTGTAGCCCCCAGGGCTCCTCTGACCATGGGATTTCCCAGGCAAGAATACTGGAGTGGGCTGCCATTTCCTTCTCCAGGGGATCTTCCTGACCCAGTGATCGAACCCGTGTCTCTTGTGTTGCAGGTGGTCTCCTGCATTGCAGGTGGATTCTTTACCAACTAAGCCACCAGGGAAGCCCTTCCTAGTTTTATTAAAACACAGTGGACATATAACATTGATTAAGTTTAATGTGTATAAGATAATAATTTGATATATGTATATACTGCAAAATGATTATCACAATAAGTTTACTTAATACCCATCACTTCACATAGTTAATTTTTTTCTTGTGCTAAGAAACTTTCATATCTACTCTCTTAGCAACTTTCTAATATACAGCACAGTATTGTTGACTATGGAACTTCCCAGTCCATGGAGTCGCAAAAAGTCAGACATGACTTAGCAACTAAAACAACAACATTGTTGACTGTAGTCACCACCTGTAAATTACAGTCCTGTGCGTGCTGCGTGCTAAATCATGTCAGTCGTGTCTGACTCTTTGTGACCCTCTGGACTGTAGCCCACCAGGCTCCTCCATCCTTGGGATTCTCCAGGCAAGCGTACTGGGGGTGGGTTGCCATGTCCTCCTCTAGGGGACCCAGGAATTGAACTCTTGTCTCTTATGTCTCCTGCATTGGCAGGAGGGTTTTTGTTTTTTTTTTTTTAAACCTCTAGTGCCATCTGGGAAGCCCACATTACATACCTAGGACTTATTTATCTTATAATTGAAATTTGTGTCTTTTGACCACCTTCATCTATTTCATCAAACTTTTCCTGAATCTCACTGGGTTACTTGCCCCTCACAGTCCCCAGCAAAGTGGGTGGGATATCTTTATACTGGTGTGTCAACCCTTAGCCTCCCTAGAGGCTCAGAGACTTCATGGGGGAGGAGTTATGTAAAGACAGACAGCAGGCAATTGATACTTGTTAGTAAACCAGCAATGTATACCACAACTACCCTGCCAGGGTTTTTCTGTTTGTTTTTTTTTAATTGCAGGTTGCTCTTCTGCATTCCATGATGTCTTCTTCCTCTGCCCAGCCCTTCTATGTGGACAGTCCCCAGAGTCTCACTCTTGCTTTCTTCCCACCATTCTGTTATGCCCCAAGACAATTTGTTCACTTAAAAAAAACAAAACAAAAAACTTTTCATTTTGTATTGGAGTATAGCTGATTAACAATGTTGTGATAGTTTCAGGTGAGCAGCGAAGAAGCTCGGCTATACACATACATATATTCCCCTCCCGTTCAGGCTGCCACATAACACAGGGCAGAGTTCCAACTGGTTTACTTTTGAGGCTGTATATACCAACTTCCAAATCTACAACTCCAGTTCTCTGAGTTCTCCAAACTGTAGACTTGCATATTGTTGTGTATTGGACGTAGATGCAGATGTGTTTCAAACTGAGTTAGTCAACATGGCCCAAAGATCAGCACATCCTTCTGTATGCCTTATCTCAGGGAGTGACTTCATTAAACACTATTCCCTAAGTTCTTTTAGACCCCTTTCACTTCCCAGCATTGGAGTAATCACAAAACCCTGTTGATCTAGCCACCAAAAGTTAACAGGGCCACATGCTCTGAGAAATCTTTTCTGTATTACCCTTTCTCTACAATCTGTTACGTGCTCTTGTCATATGCGATCCATGGCACTGCATATGAAACTGTATAAGAGAACCTCCATTGACTAGCCTCTTGACTGCAGTTGCCACATCTTACTAGTTTTTAATATCCCTGTTCTCAGCAAACAACTTGAACACTGTTGGTGTTCAGGAAATGTTAGATGATTGTAGAATGACTTTAGTCTTTAGACACTTACTGGGTCACTGTGATTTCTAGACATTCTCCCAAGCTCTGAATGTTTGATGTTCTTCCTTGACAGACTTGGTCCTGCCTTCAAGTGGGTGGAGTAATGGGAAAATGCCAGAAGCTGTGTCCCAAGGCTGTGAGTGTCAGGTCATGGCCAGTGTCAACAATTTGAAACTAGGTCAGGGATCCAAATTGGGCTGCTGAAGCTAGGAGCTAAAGCATGAAACCAGTTGTGTAGGTGTCTGGGTTTTTGAAGAGGCTGGCAGGAAGAAAATCCCAGGTCCCTGAGAGACAGCTATGGCAGCTTTTCATGAAATTTGAGATACTCCAAGTGTCATGGACCCTGTAATACAAAGATGAATAGGGGATGATCCCTAATCTAGTAGGAACTCAGAGTGATGTGGGAAAATAGATACACAACAAAAACTTAGACTTCACCATAAGGAGTGAAATAGTGAAACATGCCTATAGCATTAAGGGATCCAGACATGGAAGCTGATGCCTGTGCTTAGGAGAAATTGTGATGACCTTGAGAGGATGCTTGTTAAGAAAATTTTCTCTCTCTTTTTTTTAAGATTATATCTCAGATTTTGGCATTTAACTCCATAGATATCCTCAGGACAAACCACTTTCTTTAATACATAGGCAAAAGTTGATTTCTTCCACTGAATCTATGTCACAATTTTTTTTCCCGGGCTCATAGGGACTGTTCCCTGGTAGAAATTTTTTCAATAGCTTTGTATTCAAGTTATAAATATGAGCGCATTTTTAAGGGTAGTTTTTATGTGTAAAAATGATTATTCAGAGTTTAGTATATAAAAATTAATATTCAGTATATTAAAATTAAATATACCATACATTTATGTGATAAATATTTGATTCTTAAGTTCAGCTTGTAAATATTATCCTAATTAAAAGTCTACTAAATTTGGACATTACTTGTATGGAACTTTTAAAACATTTGTAAAATAAACACCCTTAAGCCTTTAAAAAGCATTTATACATTTAACACATGTGATTTTCCTATTAAATGCTGTATCAAACACTTGTGTGATTTAATAAAGAAAATTCTTCCCAGATTCTTAACTGTTCTAAGTCTAATGGAATATAAATGTGGATAAACTTAAATATTTTTATATATAAAGTTAGATTTCAACTAGTCTAAATGCCTTATATAATTATACATTTTAAATTTATGGGCTTGACTTTTTACTCCAATAGGTCAAATTTTCTTTCACATTATCAACACTTAAAGTAACTGAGTATGTTCAGACTTTTAAATGTAGAAATATTAATTATAGCAACCTACATTCCTAGCACACCATTTTCTAGACTTACTGACCTTATGGGAATGTCACTAGTTTACATATATTTGTGTGTATATATGTGTGTGTGTGTGTCTCTATGTGCACATGTGTGGTTCTATGAAATTTTATCCCATATATAAATTAAAGTAACCACCACAGTCAGGATACAGAATGGTTCCATCATTACAAAGGCACTGTCTCTTGCTATCCCCTTAGGAGGAAACTATTTTATTTACTTTTGTCCTGCCAAAGCACTGCACTATGTCAGGTACATGACAGACATCCAATAAAATGTTTGTTAAATATACCAGTACATGACTAAATAGGACTAGGAGAATGTACCCAATTTGTTTGGATAAAGAAACATTAATCTGTTTACCAGACTTCAGTTTCTTTAACAAATTCCATCTCATGATGACTGACTTGCAAAGAACACAAAATTCTCAGCTACCAAATCTCATAGAAACGTTGCATCACTGATTAACCTGAATCTTGTAATCAAGACTTTGCTGACTATTCCTTGGTGGACCCCTGGTTAGAATTCTGCACGGCCACTGCAGGCGGCACAGGTTCGATCTCTGGTCGAGGAACTAAAAAAAAACAAAAACAAAAAAACTTTGCCCACCTGGAAAGCTTACAACTCTTGAGGCCTCAATACACCTCAATAAACAATGTGTCCATATAGTTACAAGTTTTCAATAAATGACATGAAATCCATATGGATAAGTTATGTGAAATGTCTTTTGGACATCCGCTGGGATCTAGACCGGAGAATGGAGGCAGCCTGACCGGAAAGTCAGAGCTCCAGGCCCGTGAGGCCTGACTTCCTCTTGGTTCCGGTTACTAATACTGTCCCAGAGCAAACAGAAATATGACCCTCCATTAACTTGCTTTAGACTGACAACAATAAAATTTCCCCTAATGGTACTAGGGGGAAATCGACTACTCCTGCAAGATATTTGCACATTGTTGGCTGTTTCTTGACCTCAAGATATCTTTTTGGAAGCATTTAAAGAACTAAGGAAAGAAATTGCCCTTTAAGTCGACCTTGTGACAGAAGGAGGTGGGAAAATAATTACACTGCATACCAGGCCTTACCTTTGCACAGAATAACTACATGACAAATACTAAAGCAAACATGCTGGAAGAATACCATAATATTCATTCGCCTCGTTTCTGATAAGAAAGGTTTATGCATTTTTATATCTTTAAAACCTTTGTTTTGCAGGGTTTGCTTTAGCCGGTTGCCTCTTACTCACGGTGTGTGGAGACTGAATCACTTTGGAATCCATTTTTCTTGAGTTACTTGAAGTGTAGCATGCAGTGCATTTTGCGTTAGGAAACCCAGGTACAACCTGTTTCTGTAAATGATTGATTTCCATGGATCTGTTCCTTTAATTGATTTGATATTTACTTAAGAAAGTTCTTTCTTTGCTTGCCTTGTCAGCCCTCTCTGAGAGCTTTTGTAAAGTGTGTTGCCATCATAAATAGGCAGGTTCCTTCCCAGACCAGTTGTTTCTCTGATTGTGCGGGGTCTTCACTGCTGTGTGCAGGCTTTCTCTAGTTGTGGTGAGCAGGGGTGTCTCATGGTGGCTTCTCTTGTTGCAGAGCATGGGCTTAGTAGTTGTAGTTCACAGTCTCTAGAGCGCAGGCCCAGTAGCTGTGGTGCCCGGGGTTCTGTTGCTCTGCAGCATGTGGGAACTTCCTGGACCAGGGATCAAACCTGTGTCCCCTGCATTGGCAGGCAGATTGTTATCCACTGTACCGCCAGGGAAGTCTACATGGATTTTAAATAAAAGCATCTTTAGAAAGTCTTTTGCTAGTTTTATTGATTCTAAAATTCAATCTAAATAAAAGCAGGGTGATTGCTATGAAAACTGAGTTGTGGCAAGCTCTGTGCCAGCCCTCCTAACTACACTGCTAGCCTGAAGCCATTCTGGAGGGGCTACTGGATATGGAAATTGTGAGGCAAAGTCCTCTAACTGGGAGGCCACTAAGTCTAGAGGGCTGTAGTGTCTCTACTGCTCTGGGTAACAGTGATTCTAAGGTCTTAAAGTAATTTTTGCGTATTCAGTCTTTGTCCCAGGTCACTCTGGTAGCGAGGCTTATAAGGTGCACACTCTTTGAGTTAAACGTTTCAGTTTCATGGAGCTGGTTGGAAGAGTCCAGGCCCCGAAGATAGGGCTTGGAGAAGAGACCTCCCCATTCTGTACCTGCTTCTCTTTTTCAGCAGCAACCAGAAGCTGTTCAGTCCCTTTTCACTACATTTTCTCTCTGGGTTAAAAGTGCTGCAGAATAATATTCCAAGAAGCACCTATGCTGTTTGTCTTAAGCTCACTTAAAAGGAGAGTGGTTTTTATATGGAGTTACCAAGACCAAGATCATCAGACCAAAAAAGAGCTGAGAAAGAACACTGCCTTCCAAAGCTTCCAGCCATTGCAGCCACTGGATCCTGTTGGTAGCCAGAGCTTACATCTGCAAATGACTCCATCCCAAAGCCCCTGGCTGCAGTCTTCCAGTTGGCACTGACAACTGAAGGGAGTCACTGAATTTTTCTTTGAGAAGGTCACGGTGCAGGGGAAACCCTATTCAGCCTTCCAGGGAACTTCCAGAGCTATGGACTGGGGGCCGCATTACTTAGGCAATTAGACGTGCTTTCCAAATGTCTGTGCTTCCTTTTGCCCTTATCAACACAAGTGTTTGCCCAAAGGTGGCTCTCTGCTTTATCCTTGCTTTTGAGGAGGAAAGCATTGTTCGTGGAGAGGGCAGACTGAGGGCAGAGAATTGCTCATTTTTCTACATCATGGAAAATAGAGGATATGCTGGAAATGTATCCTTTCAACTAGCTTAATCCTTTCAGTAAGGCTGGTTTCAATGAGCTCCATTGTGTTCAGTCCTTACTTGAGAACATGATAAAAATAGAAAAAAATAGAACACTTAGAGGACTACGTCTCTAGAACCAGAGTGAAAAGCAGAGTTGAGGTAATTGTCTAGATAATCCAAGAAAAACCAAAGAGAAACAAAATAAAACCCACTGCTGTTGAGGAGGGGGAAAAAAAAAAAGAAAAAAGCAGCATTAGGAACCTGAACGATCCAGTCTGTTTCTCTGCATTGTTCAAATTCACCAGCTCTGCATCTATATTTACTTTTTCTACACAGACTGAGCCTAAGTTATGTTGAAGAGTTTTTTTCCCCCAATATTATCTCAAGTACTACCTCCAAAATGCCTTTGCTTTAAAGTATTCCTCTTTGCCCTATTTCCCAGTGAGAAAGAAAATAGATCTCACCATAGATTTATACATATTTTTCTATAAAACAACAGTATAAAAAATAGATGGCTCTGGGGTTCAGAGAGATTTCTTTTTCGTTTGTTTCTGTGACTTCCCCTTAGCCAGTTGCTAAAGGCTGGAGATGGTTTATCTCCACCCTCTCATGTTTTAAACCTGTTGCTTTATGCTTGGCTAAGTGCCTGTCATGTGTGTTGGTTGCCAGCACAACAGCTTGGCTCATTTGGAAAATCAAGAAATCCAGTTTCCTCCAAGATTTCAGCTGGTAATATTCCACTGGATGCATGTGAGACGCCGCCTGACTTGGAGATGCCGTCCTGGCCAGAGTTCTCCTTAGACTGGCTTCCGATGTTGGGATCACTACTGGTCTCTCAGATGACACCCCCTGACCATGTTGTTTTAAAGGCACTGTTTCTCTCATCACCCCTCCCCCATGAAGCCAAACCTTTCATTCATTCATCGTATTTTTCCTTCTGCCTCTTTCTTAGCATACCCAGTCACTGAGTCCTGTGGATTCTTTTTCCTGCAAAGTTTCCCTTGCCTAATCTTTTATTTTATTCCCATTCCCTGAGTTTGGGTTCCTAGTTTCTTATCCCTCTTAATAATCCTCTGCTTTCTTCAATCTCATCCATTTGGCTTTTTTCTCCACAAATTGGTTTTATTTTGCATTGGTTGTGTTGGTTTCTGGTGCACAGCGAAGTGAATCAGTTTTATGTATATATACATGCCTTCACTCTTGGACCTCTCTCCTGTCCCTTCCATCCCAACCCTCTAGGTCATCACAGAGCACTGAACTGAGCTCCCTGAGATACACACTGCCTTCCCACCTGCTGTCTGTTTTACACATGCTAGTGTATATGTGTCAACCTCAATATCCCAGTTCACCCCACCTCCTTTACCCCCTCCACTGTGTCCATACATTCGTTTTCTACATCTGCATCTCTATTCCTGCCCTGCAAATAGGTTCATCTGTATCATTTTTTTAGATTCCACATTATGTGTCAATGTTTGATATTTGTTTTTCTCTTTCTGACTTACTTCACTCTGTATGACACATTCTAGGTCCATGTCTCTACAAATGACCCAATCTCATTCTTTTTTATGGCTCAGGAGAAGGAAATGGCAACCCACTCCAGTGTTCTTGCCTGGAGAATCCCATGGATGGGGGAGCCTGGTGGGCTGCCGTCTATGGGGTTGCACAGAGTCGGACACGACTGAAGTGACTTAGCAGCAGTATTCTAATGTATATATGTATCATATCTTCTTTATCCATTCATTTGTCGATGGACCTTTAGGGTTGCTTCCATGTCCTAGTCACAAATCAAGAGTCACCCATTCCTAATCTGTCCAAAGTAAACGCCGGAACAACCTTCCTTGATGCTTTTCTTAATTGAATTGTATTTTATTTTTTGCACAAACATCTTTTACAACTTCTTGCTGCCAAAAGGATTTGCCCAAATCCTTTACCCTGGTGTTGAAAGCTTTTGTCAGCTTGGTTCTGATGACTTTGGAGCCTCAAGTGAAGAGTCAGCTCCAAGAAGCTGGGTCTCTTGGCTTTCTGCATGAAATGCTTTTCCTCCTCTTGCTCATCCATCAAAGCCCTAACCATCTCTCAAGGCTAGATCAGACATCCCAATTCTTCCAGGAAGGTTTTTCTGACTACCTTGGAAGGAAGTTGCCATCTTTGATCTGGAGTCACAGAATCTTAGAGTTTGAAGGCATCTGGAGGATGCTGAGTCCTACTTTTTACCCTGGAGCACATACTTTGACCTTGCTTGAGCGTGTCCAAGACAGGGAACACACATAGCAGTTCTTTGCATTTGGGAGCCAATGTTATTAATGGGGGTTTCCCAGATGCCACTATGGTAAAGAATCCACCTGCCAATGCAAGAGATGCAGGAAACGTGGGTTCAGTCCCTGGCTTGGGAAGATCCCCTGGGGGAGAAAATGACAATCTACTCCAGTATTCTTGCCTGGAAATTCCCATTGACAGAGGAGCCAGGAGGGCTACAGTCCATGGGATCGCAAAGAGTTGGAAACCTGAGTGACTGAGCACATTATTAATGGGAATTTCTTTATCTTACTCTCTCTCTCTGGGATAATTTCTGCCTCCTTGTATCTTACTCATTTGTGTTTTGTCCTTGGGAGCAATACAAAAATACCACCCTTTTCCTATATCAAAGCCTTTCAAATATTTGTTGAAAGGTGTCATAGCTATTTTGATTAATCCAAATACAACCTCATTTCTTCAATTATTTTTTAAATGGCATTTTGATACAATTTTGAAATGTTACTTTCCATTTATAGCTATTACAAAATATTGGCTATATTCCTTGTGCTACACAATACATCTTTGAGCCTATCTTACATCCAATGGTTTGTACCCTCCAGCCCCCCACCCCAGTTCTTTTTTTTTTTAACAATAAATCAACTTTATTTATTTTTATTTTCGGCCGCACTGGGTCTTCATTGCTGTACATAGGCTTTTCTACTTAAGGTAAGCCGGGGCTACTTTCTAGTTACAGCATGTAGGGGCTTCTCACTGTTGTGATTTCTTTTGTTGTAAAGTTCAGGCTCTAGGGTGCGTGGGCTTCAGTAGTTGTGGCCCATGAGCTTAGTTGCCTGGGGCATGTGCAATCTTCCCAGACCAGGGATCAAACCCGTGTCCTCTGCATTGACAGGCAGATCTTAACCAGTGAACCACAAAGGAAGTCCCACCCCAGTTATTTCTGTATTAAAGTGGATTTGAAATCACCCTCCATCTTGGCTAATTTTTTTTTTTGCCATTCTATATGGCTTGTGGGATCTTAGTTCCCTGACCAGGGATTGAGTCTTAACCACTAGAAAGCCAGGGAATTCTGCATCTTGGCTCTTTCATCTGGAGGTGTATCAGGAGTGTTGACAATAACCATAAAATATAGAGTCCAGGAAAAACACAACTTTCCTGATGCATAGTATTCATTCCAGAGAACTTGATATGCTTGTGCCACTCATTTGGCTCATTACACATTGTAGCATATACAGAGATTTTTAGCCACAGAGGAAGGAGGGACTATGCCTTTGCATCTGCTTGTCAACTAGATGATCAGCCCTGGAGAAAGCAGCAACTTGAGCCTGAAGGCCCAGAATCAAGTAGGCTTCCGATAGTTGATTGTGAGAAGCTAACTCAAGTGATGAACATTGCTAAACCTAGTGCTCACTTCTCAGCTCTTAGATTTTTGATCTCTTGGCAGCATCAGCCCTGTTTTTACTTTTTAATATTTTTTGGCTGTGCTGTGCAGCATGCAGGATCTTAGTCTCCTGCAATGCAAGCATGAAGTCCTAGCCACTGTACCACCAGAAAATTCCCAGCATTGACACTGTTAACCACCTTCTCTTTCTGGAAACTCTTCCTTTGGTTTTCATGACAGTCTACTCTGTGGGTTTTCTCCCTAATTTTCTCACTTTTTAGTCAGATTTGTAATTTCTCTTTGTTGTTGATTTTCTTTGGGGCTCTTCCTAATACCCTTTCCCCTGTTACTTCTGTATTTTCACTGTCCCTTCCCTTCCCTGGTGTCCATCTTCTCAGGCACAGATCACTGTCATTATCTCTTACGGTCAGATTTTGGAAGCTTGGGAATGCATAAAAATGGTTCAACTTTAAAGTCTTCTCCTAGGGTGTGCAAAACAGTGGAAGAAAGACAAAGGAAGAGATTTGAGAGATATTTGGAAGCTGGAATTGGGTGGCTCAGCGGTAAAGAATCTACCTGCCAATGCAGAAGATACAGGTTCAATCCTTGAATCGGGAAGATCCCCCGAAGAAGGAAATAGCAACCAACTCTAGCATTCTAGCCTGGGAAATCCCATAGACAGAAAAACCTGGTGGGCTACAGTCCATGCGGTCGCACAGAATCTGATTGGCAGAGCCACTGAGCATGCGTGAAGAAAATTAGTGAACTTAACGATTTACTAGATTCTAGGATGAGAACAGAGAAAGGAAACATGAGGAGTGATGGGTAATGCTAACATTCTTAGCTCCACGTGGTATGTGCGTGTGTGAACTTGAGGGGAGGAGTGTTGGGATATCACACTGCACACCTCACAGTCCCCATCAGAGTGCTCACTGCACTGTATTGTAGTCACGTGATTAGCTGTGTAACCCATACAGCAGACACTGCAGATTCTGGGAGGGCGAGGACTGAGCACGTGTCTATGGTGTTCATGGTTGGATACCCTTCTGCTTGCACAGGGCTTGGGATACTCCAAGTGCCTAATATGAAACTGCTCTAAAATAGATAAACAACAAGGTCTTACTATGTAGCACAGGGAACTACAGTCAATAGCTTGTAATAAGCTGTAATAGAAAAGAATCTGAAAAGGAATCTATACATTCTGATATGTATATATATATTCAAATATATATTTCTGAATCACCTTGTTAGACACCAGAAGCTCACATAACATTGTAAATCAACTATGCTTCGACACAACAAATAAAGAATATATTATTGTTGAATGAGTGAATGAGTTCTTGTAGTTTAATATCACAGATTGTGACCTGTTTAAAAATATCTTTTTAGAAAAAGGCTTGGCGGGGGCAGTTTAAGATGAATGAGGAAAGAACCTGCTGTCGTATCTTGCTGCATATTACTGAAGTTACAAAATAGAAAAAAAAAAGACAAAAGATGGAACTTTAAAATGTATGGCATTAACTGAACATCAAGATATGATGTAACACACTGGGGCCAATCAGTGAAGTGCTGAGTGTCTATTATGGACCAGACTCTCTGTTAGGGTCGGTGAGTAGGGATCAAACATCTGTGTTTGCTCAGGAAAGGCCTGGTTTATGACCATTGTGCCAAATGAATTATTAAAAATACTCTCATACTCTAAAATACTCTCATAACCTGAAGTGTTTTTATCAGGACAGTATGTTAACTAATCACACTAACCCTGGGGAATGCAAGTAATTTCCATTTAAATTAAGAAAGAAGGTTGTAATTAATATTGGACTAGATGGTATTACACTTCCCAGGTGGTGCTAATGGTAAAGATCCTGTCTGCCAATTCAGGAGACCATCCCTGGGTCGGGAAGATCCCCTGGAGGAGGGCATGTCAACCACTCCAGCATTCTTGCCTGGAGAATCTCATGAAAAGAGGAGCCTGGTGGGCTATAGTCCATGGTGTTGCACAGAGTTGAACACGACTGAAGCCACTTCACACAAAACCACATAGATGGGATTCAGAGCATCAGCAGAAAGGCTCACAGAGATTTAGGGCTGTCAGGAAATTTGCCCCAGAAAAGTGCTGGGAGGAAAAAACAAACCTCACACTCCAAATAGAGTCAAGAAATCTCTAAAAGGAAGATCAAACGGTTGATCTAGACAGGAGCCTAAAATGGCGTCATCATCAAGAGTTCGCCATCTCTTTTTTCCTTGGCTTGAAATTCCCACTGAGTCATCCCTTGGGTTTCTACAAAAAAGATGTGGGGAAGGGGGAGAGTCTTGTTTTCAGAATGCTTCTATTTTTTCCCTATTAAATGATAGTCTTAGTGACATACAATTCTATTATTTTCTGTGGACCAGTCATGAGAGAATGGTATTAAGTGAATAGTTACATAATCACAATAGTAAAAGCTGTTTATCAGTTCAGAATGTTACTATTTTTTTAAAAAAAGTTATTTTATGGAAGTACAATTGATTTATGATGTGTTAACTACTGCTGTATAGCAAAGTGATTCAGTTATACATATATACATTCTTTTTTTATAGTCATCCCTATTATGGTTTATTATAAGATATATAAGATACTGAATGTAGTTTCCTGTGTTACACAGCACGGCCTTGTTGTTTGCCCATTCTATGTATAATAGTTTGCATCTGCTAATCCCAAACTCCCAATCCACTCCTCCCCTGCTCCCTCTCCTGGCTTGGCGACGACAAGTCTGTTCTCTATGTCTGTGAGTTTGTTTCCATTTTGTAGATTCATTTGTGTCACATTTTAGATTCTACATATAAGCGGTGTCATATCGTATTTGTCCTCTCTTTCTGACTTCCTTCATTTAGGATGATAATCTCTAGTTCCATCCATGTGGCTGCAAATGGCATTATTTCATTCCTTTTTATGTCTGAGTAATATTCTATTGTGTACATATACACACCACATCTTCCTCTCAGAATGCTACTCTTACAGAGCAGTGTGGCCAGGGAAGGACTGAGACCACCCCTTCTATTCTTGTAAAGCTTTTTCTCATTGACTGATGATCAGCAAGAGCAAGTTTGAAGTCTGCTTAGTTTTCACCTTGGCAGAGAACAGAGAAGATAAGGTATAGACCCTGGGGAAGCTCAATAAAAATTGACAATAGTCTGGGCCCAATATGAGCCTTGAAAGTGTTGATGAGTCCTACATACCTGGAAGAGCTGAAAAAATTGTAACTGGAGGAAGGTGGCCACGAGAGAGGCACCAAAATGAAATCAAGTGTAATGATGTGGAGGACTTTTTTCATGAGAATTCTAAAGGGGCTGTCTCTCATGATAAATATAGAGACATACACTGAGTATCCCAGGAGCAGATGGCCCCAGAGGAGTGCTGGAAGAGTGTGCATAGAGGGAGAGAGTTTCCCAAGTCCTTTGAAAGGGAAACCTGGGGAGAAGGAGTGAAATGTCTAAAGAGGAAATTTTAGGATTCTGGGAGAGGCATAGGTTTTACCAACTTCACCCAATAGCGTGGATGCTGGCAAGGATCTGGGGATCTCCATGTATGCCAAGCACATAATTTGTATTGTTATTTTTCAACAGAATAAAGATTATGGATATAATCCATATTAATATATAATCCATATTAAGATATAATCCTGAATAAAATAAAAAATATTACTGAAGTCATGTGGCTCAGTTGTGTCCGACTCTTTGCAACCCCATGGACTATAGCCCATCAGGCTCCTTTGTCCATGAAATTCTCCAGGCAAGAATACTGAAGTGGATTGTCATTTCCTTCTCCAAGGGATCTTCTCATCCCAGGGATTGAGGCTGCATCTCTTTCATCTTCTGCATTGGCAGGCACAATCTTATCACTGTGCCACCTGGGAAGCCTGAAGTCACGTGACTTCTTGCTATCTATCTATCTATCTATACATCTCTTCTTTAATGAATAATAAAATTGATATTTTTGTGTGTGAGTGTGAAGAGGAATCCTTAAAAACTTCAGAAGCAGGAGGGTGATAAACTCAGGTTGGAAGTGAAGTGAAGTGAAGTGAAGTGAAGTGAAGTGAATTCGCTCAGTCGTGTCTGACTCTTTGCGACCCCATGGACTGAGCCTACCAGGCTCCTCTGTCCATGGAATTTTACAGGCAAAAATACTGGAGTGGGTTGCCATTTCCTTCTCCAGGGGATCTTCCCAACCCAGGGATCAAACCCAGGTCTCCTGCATTGTAGGCAGATGCTTTTACCATCTGAGCCACCAGGGAAATAAAAACTCAGGTTGGGGGCAGCCTCAATTCTTATTCCTGGAGAAGGGAAAGGCTACCCGGTCTAGTACTCTGGCCTAGAGAATTCCATGGACTGTATAGTCCATGGGATTGCAAAGAGTTGGACACAACTGAGTGACTTTCACTTTCATTTTCAATTCCTTATTAATCTCTCTGTGTCTTTTTACTTCATATATCATTGTAATCATTGTACAGTGTTGAAATTTCATGTAGAAACAGCACACGGATTTTGCTTTTAATAAAAAACCCAGAGGTTCTTTCTGACATAGGAATTTGATGTCTTCTTTGCATTTTCTCTGGGAAGATGAGAAAAATAAAGGGGCTGATGCATGCTTAGAGCCTGTCTTGGAGGCTTTTGTTGACTGTGACAATGTTAAAAATATTGATAGGCAAAAGAAAACTGACTTACTTCTTGATGTACTCTGGGTTTATATCTACTGAGTTCAGTTCAGTTCAGTTGTTCAGTCGTTCAGTCGTGCCCGACTCTTTGTGACCCTATGAACTGCAGCATGCCAGGCTTTCCTGTCCATCACCAACTCCTGGAGCTTACTGAAACTCACGTTCATCGAGTGATGCCATCCAGCCATCTCATCTTATTCTCTGTCATCCCCTTCTCCTCCTGCCTTTAATCTTGCCCAGCATCAGGGTTTTTTCCAATGAGTCAGTTTTTCACAACAGATGGCCAAAGTATTGGACCTTCATCTTCAGCATCAGTCCTTCCAATGAATACTCAGGACTGATATCCTTTAGGATGGACTGGTTTGACCTCCTTGAAGTCCAGGGGACTCTCAAGAGTCTTCTCCAACACCACAATTTAAAAGCATCAATTCTTCAGCACTCAGCTTTCTTTATGGTCCAACTCTCACATCCATACATGACTACTGGAAAAACCATAGCTTTGACTAGAAGGACCTTTGTTGGCAAAGTAATGTCTTTGCTTTTTAATATGCTGTCTAGATTGGTCATAGCTTTTCTTCCAAGAAGCAAGCATCTTTTAATTTCATGGCTGCAGTCACCATCTGCAATGATTTTGGAGCCCCCCAAAATAAAGTCTGTCATTGTTTCCCCATCTATTTGCCATGAAGTGATGGGACTGGATGCCATGATCTTAGTTTTTTGAATGTTGAGTTTTAAGCCAACTTTTTCACTCTCCTCTTTCACTTTCATCAAGAGGCTTTTTAGTTCCTCTTCACTTTCTGCCAGAAGGGTGGTGTCATCTGCATATCTGAGGTTATTGATATTTTTCCCGGCAATCTTGATTCCAGCTTGTGCTTCATCCACCCCAGCATTTCTCATGATGTACTCTGCATATAAGTTAAATAAGCAGTGTGATAATATACAGCCTTGACGTACTCCTTTCCCAATTTGGAGCCAGTCTGTTGTTCCATGTCCAGTCTAACTGTTGCTTCTTGACCTGCATACAGATATCTGTGGCAATTAGCTAGTCATGTTGTGTTTGTTCTTTGTAATGCTGATGTCCCTCTCACAGCATTCTTCTTTCCTTCACTCTCTGGTTCAGTTGGGTTAGTAGCTTTTCTCTTGCAATGCTTTCTGTTTCCTGTTAATATTTAAGGACTATGATGTGGCTATGTGAGTGAGTATTCATGTTCTGGCTTCTTTCACTAAACATATCATCAATTTTCCCACATCATTCAAATTTATCATTCATTAAACTCTTCTGTGGACCCTGGTGGGCTACAGTCCATGGGACTCATGTACATGACTGAGAAGAGCATAGCAGCAAGTTCTTTTGTGGGTAAGTTCTCAGATTTTGCCATTAGAAACAATGCTGCAGTCTACAGGGTTGTGGGATCAGGTTGTCTGCCTCCACCCCAAATTATTCTTCTGGTCGTAGCAGTCTGACATGCTCAGGGCACCACTTCCTCACCCTCTGCCCATGTGCTCAGAATAGGGCTCAAGAGTTGAGCCTATGGTCTGCTCACCGGCTTCCCCTGCCTACATTAGTCGATGGGTCAGCAACGGGCTTGTGAGCCAGTCAGAGCCAATTACATGCACTGAATCCTTGGCTAAGACTTCTGAGAGACTCACAGTCTCTCCTCCAGGATTTACAATGAGAGGCCAGGAAAGTGATATTGCTGCCTCCACAGGGAGCCTCAGAATGACACCCGTGAGGAAAGTAGAGCAGAACCCAAAGACAGAAGCCACAGAAAACAACAAAAACAAATAGACAAAACCTTCAGTCCTGTTAGGCACCTTGACTTTTCATTTATTGAACCACTAAATCCTACACCTAGTCCCCTGCCCCCTAGTACACATCTGACTGCCTTGAGGGCCCTGTTGTAACCTCTTTGTTCACATATCTTGTTTTGAGTTTTCATTGACTTTTTTCCCCTTTATTTTTTAATTGAAGGATTAAAGTTGTGTTATTTTCAGGTGTACAGCAAAGTGATTCCGTTATACACACACATATATATGTATATAAATCTATTCTTTTTCAGATTGTTCACATATCTTTGACCTCATAGCAAATTACAGCGGATACGTGCTGAGTGCTTGCCTTCTGTCCAGCATCATGTGAAAGGCTTTCCATTTGTGATCACATTTAGCCCTTATAATAATCACCACAAATGGCTACTATTACCATCTTCACTTTACACATAAGAAAACTAAGGCTCAGAGAAAAGAGGAGAATAAAACACAAGTGCAAAGTCACAAGCAGAGCCAGGATTCAATCCTCGGTTTGTTCCAGGGCCAGAGCTATATCACATCTACTTTTATGCTACTCCTAACTTCCTTTATTCATTCCCTAAGTACAAAATGAACTTGTATATGGAATCAGAAAGACTCAAACACATAAAGCCTCTGTGAAGAGCAGTGTAAAG
Source organism: Bubalus kerabau (assembly GCF_029407905.1). NCBI lineage: Eukaryota > Metazoa > Chordata > Mammalia > Artiodactyla > Bovidae > Bubalus > Bubalus kerabau. The sequence goes on from NC_073635.1 coordinate 48,428,857, forward strand.
AGTTAAAGGTTTTGATCCTGGAGCAGGATACAAGAAAATAAAAGGCTAGGTTTTAGAAAGAGCAAAAGAAGAAGTGTCTGAGAAAAGTCCAGAGATAAAGTTTAGTTTGTCCAGAGCTGAGAGCTCATGTGGAAACATGAGTGATGAGATTGAATCAGATTTTGAATCCTACTTTAAAAAGTCTAATCGTGGTATTAGTAGCAATGGGGAGCCCTTGATTACTTCAGAAAGTGTGAAAGACTCTTGATTTGGTGGCACTCCATGAACCGTGCATGTTCATTTACTTGTGGCTTCCCTCCACACTGATTTCAGTTGGCTATTTAAATTGTTATGTCAGTTATGTCTGACTCTTTGTGATCCCATGTATTGCAGCACGCCAGGCTTCCCCGTCCTTCACCATGTCCCAGAATTTGCTCAAACTCATGTCCATTGAATTGGTGATGTCATCCAACCATCTCATCCTCTATCACCCCTTCTCCTTCTGCCTTCAGTCTTTCTCAACATCAGGGTCTTTTCCAGTGAGTTGACTCTTCTCATCAGGTGGCCAAAGTATTGGAGCTTCAGCTTTAGCATCAGTCCTTTCAATGAATATTCAGAGTTAATCTCCCTTAGGATTGACTGGTTGGGTCTTCTTGCAGTCCAAGGGACTCTCAAGAGTCTTCTCCAACACCACAGTTCTTTAGCAGACATCATGTAAATGAAAGCCTGTTGAGCACTGGCACATTTCTCTTTCTTAGAGAACTGTCAACTGTGAAGAAGCCCAAGCAACTACAGAGAAAGGTCCATGGAGAAGAAGAGGTCACCTGGCTGACAACCCCAGCTGTGTTCCTGCTGGCATCTACCAGCTCTTGACAACCATGTGAAATGAGGTCATTTTGGACATTCCAGCCATCCTAGGCATTCCAACAGGGAGCCAAAGAATCACCCAGCCAGCCCTTAAAATGGTGAAAAACAATTAATTGCCGTTGCTCTAGGCCACAAAGTTTGGGGTGGTTTGTGATATAATAGATCAGTGACACAGTTCAAGCTGGTTTTAGAAAAGGCAGAGGAACCAGAGATCAAATTGCCAACATCCGCTGGATCATCAAAAAAGCAAGAGAGTTCCAGAAAAACATCTATTTCTGCTTTATTGACTATGCCAAAGCCTTTGATTGTGTGGATCACAATAAACTGTGGAAAATTCTGAAAGAGATGGGAATATCAGACCACCTGACCTGCCTCTTGAGAAACCTGTATGCAGGTCAGGAAGCAACAGTTAGAACTGGACATGGAACAACAGACTGGTTCCAAATAGGAAAAGGAGTACATCAAGGCTGTGTATTTTCACCCTGCTTATTTAACTTATATGCAGAGTACATCATGAGAAATGCTGGGCTGGAGGAAACACAAGCTGGAATCAAGATTTCTGGGAGAAATATCAATAACCTCAGATACGCAGATGACACCACCCTTATGGCAGAAAGTGAAGAAGAACTAAAGAGCCTCTTGAAAGTGAAAGAAAAGAGTGAAAAAGTCGGCTTAAAGCTCAACATCCAGAAAACTAAGATCATGGCATCCGGTCCCATCACTTCATGAATAGATGGGGAAACAGTGGAAACAGTGGCTGACTTTATTCTGGGGGGCTCCAAAATCACTGCAGATGGTGACTGCAGCCATGAAATTAAAAGACGCTTACTCTTTGGAGTAGCTCTTCCCTGTAGCTCAGATGGCAAAGAATCTGCTTGTAATGTAGGAGACGTGGGTTTGATCCCTGGGTTGGGAAGATCCCCTGGAGAAGGGAATAGCAGTTTACTCCAGTATTCTTGCCTGGAGAATCCCATGGACAGAGGAGCCTGGCAGGCTACAAAGTCACAAAGAGTTGGACACGACTGATAGACTACTACCTCTACTCCTTCGAAGGAAAGTTATGACCAGTCTAGACAGCATATTAAAAAGCAGAGACATTACTTTGCCAAGAAAGGTCCATCTAGTCAAGGCTATGGTTTTTCCAGTAGTCATGTATGGATGTGAGAGTTGTACTATAAAGAAAGCTGAGTGCCAAAGAATTGATGCTTTTGAACTATGGTGTTGGAGAAGACTCTTGAGAGTCCCTTGGACTGCAAGGAGATCCAACCGGTCCATCCTAAAGGAGATCAGTCCTGGGTGATCATTGGAAGGACTGATGTTAAAACTGAAACTCCAATACTTTGGCCACCTGATGCAAAGAGCTGACTCATTTGAAAAGACCCTGATGCTGGGAAAAATTGAGGGCAGGAGGAGAAGGGGATGACAGAGGATGAAATGGTTGGATGGCATCACTGACTCAATGGACATGGGTTTGGGTAGACTCTGGGATTTGGTGATGGACAGGGAAGCCTGGCGTGTTGTGGTTCATGGGGTCACAAAGAGTTGGACACGACTGAGCAACTGAACTGAACTGAACTGAACACAGTTGAGAGTGGTCTTGCTTGCCATCCCCCACCCCTTCTTCCTTCCAGCAAACATGAAGGGCTCTGTGGACAATCCAAAGATCAAGAGAAGGAAGCCTCAGAATAGCTGTCCTGAAGGAGCATGGTGATCCTTGCCCCTCTGGCTCTGCCTTTCCTCTTTCTGAGCTTCAGACTTTCATTTCCAGTGGGTTATCAATATTTCCAAGCAGAATTCAGTTTCTTCTGCTTGAAACTCCCCTTTATCTCCTGTCTTCATGTTGGTTACTGGTATTGCCATGTGCCCAGTTGGCCAAGAAAGAAATTTCAGGCTCCTTTGGACCCTCCCTTCATGGTTGGTCCCCATGTTCACTTACCAGCCTGTACTGCTGCAGATATTGCACTGAAGAGGGGGGCGCCTGGATACCAATGGATCTCCTGCAGCCACTCTCATAGAGGCCATGGCCACTGGGACCACTGCAGCTGGGGCACTAACATGTTCTCGAAAAGAATGGGTAGCTAGGCCTCCAGCCAATGTGTAGCTTTACCTCCAGAGCCAGCGGTTCTGCCCCCTTCCTCCACCGCCAGTCTTGGCAGGATGAAGACTCAGTTGCAGTCAAGGCAGGGTAGACACAAAGGAGACTGCGCTCCTTGTAGATTTAGAAGTTTATCCTCCTTTGTGCAGGACCTAGACCAAGGCCTTCCCAGGTGGCACTAGTGGTAAAGAACCCACCACCCGATGCAGGAGACATGAAACCCAGGTTTGATCTGTGGGATGGGAAGAACCCTTGGAGGAGTGGATGGCAATCTACTCCAGTACTCTTGCCTGGAGAATCCCATGGACAGAGAAGCCTGGCGGGCTTTGGTCCATAGGATCACAAAGAGTCAGACACAACTGAAGCGACTTGGCACACAGATTAAAGGCACACAGTTTCCAAAGAATGTTTTGAAAAGTCCAAAGCATATTTAATTAATATAAAGTTGAATCATTTGTGCTACATTTACTGTGTTAGATTATGAGCAGGATGCAGTATCCTGGCACTTTGTTAGCCAGGTAATCTGATTTCATTGCTTTCTTCTGGATGCACAATAAAGCCATACGAAGGAGAAGCCAGGTATCAAGCTTGGGTGATTTTTTTTTCCTCCATACTCTAAAGATGACTTATCTTTCCTATTCAGTGCTAGAAGAGGGAGTCAAGAGACCCAGGCTGGGAGCAGCTGCTTGTCTCTGTGGCATCTCAGTGTGTGTTACAGGTGTTTCCCTAGGGTGGCAACAGCTGACACCGCTTCTCTTGGGTGGATGCTGCTCCCCTCCTAGAGCGGACGACTTGGCCGCCTTGCCTCCTCACCTTTTGTACGGAGCAGAAAAGGGCCGCGTGTTCTTCCATCTCTCCTGGGGTTCTGAGGCAGTGCAGCCATCGGCGACTTGTGTGACTTCACATCTCTGCATCTGGGTTTCTTGTGTCTGGGGTCAGGAGACCTGGGCGGGGGGAGGAGCGGGGGGAAGTCTTACCTCCTCCTCTTGGTCAGAGCATGACCTTGAATAAGTTCTTGATTTCAGAAGGCACTCTTTCTGGTTTGGAAAATGGAGGCAAGTAAATCAGAGAATCTGTAAGAATCTCCTTCCAGATTCAAAAAGCTTGTATGTGCTGTGGAAAACTAGGCACGTATTCAGACACTTCCAGTTTCCTTACAGGACTTGGTTTTAATAGTCTCCTGCCATCTTCTTCCCCTTATTGCAACTCAGTCAATTAGACCGTGTTTTAGTTTTGTTCTGTTCACCAAATGAGGATAATAAGAGATGCCTTCGAGGGAGTCAGGAAGGATAAACTAATTAAGAGTTGGAAAGTCCTAGTGGCCGTGTGCCTGTTAAGTGGTCATGATTCTAAACAGATCCTTCTGGCTCCTCAGCTGCTCACTGCCTGAGTGTCAGATGGTCCCATTTATAACATGATGTCCTCTTTTATCAAGACAGACACATGGAGGCACTGAGAGGGTGGATCTCAGAAGCAAAGGCCAGGATGCTGGCTGGGGTGCAGATGGAGGAGGGTGGGAGTCAGGAGCTGAGGGAGGAAGGAATCTGAGTGGAAGCAACTGCTGGTACGATTGAGACTTGGGGACCCCAGTTGGTTGTCTACCATTGGTAGGATTAGGGAGACGCAGAAAGGATGATGTGGAAATGGGCAGAAGCGAATTCTGGCTCTGTGTCTGCCGTTGGTGCTCCTGGCTTGGGTTCCAATCTCTCCTTACTGACCTTGATTGTGTGGGGGTCGGGGACGGGGGAGAGAAGCCTCCAGAGGGCAGTTGTAAGAAAGGCAGAATCTACTTCCTTAAGAGAATCTTGCCCTGGCACTGGAAAGCCTAGCCAGCTCATTCAACACTCCACCAGAGCATATTGCTTGTTGATCTAAGTTATGTTCTTGATGGCTTGACAGTTCAGAAGCTAGAAAGCATGTATTTCAGAACAGAACATAAACATGAGCCATTGTGTATGTCAAGTTTTAAATTCTTTTTTGAAGCCTTTTGGTTGAAATTAATTCCTTCTTCTTAACATTTCCCTATTGCCTTTGGGACTGCCATATATTTGAGGTATTGATATAACTACCACGAAAAATTGTAAGCTCCTTGAGAGCAGAGAACATGTTACTCATTTGTAAGCTTCTTACAGTGTCTGAAAACTGCTTTCAACATAAAACATCTTTGATAACCACTGATTAAGTTGAATTGTGTTATGTTATATGAAGAAAGAATACAGAGAATTGGATAATAGGATTTTAGAATTTAAGTATTTTTAATTTTATTGAATTTATCACTCAGGTAAATGCTATCATTTTTTTTTTTTGGCCATTGATTTAACTTTCTTTTTAAAAAATATTTATTTATTTATTTGCCTCATGGAGGAGAGGGGGCGACAGAGGATGAGATGGCTGGATGGCATCACTGACTTAATGGACATGAGTTGGGGCAAACTCCTGGAGACAGTGAAAGACAGGGAAGTCTGGCATGCTGCAGTCTATGGGATCACAAAGAGTTGGACATGACTGAGCGACTGAACAACACTGGTCTTAGTTTGAGTATTTGGGATCTTTGATCTTCACTGAGGCATTTGCGATCTTTAGCTGCAGCAAGTGGGATCTATTTCCCTGATCAAGGATTGAACCTGAGCCCCCTGCATTGGGAGCTTGGAGTCTTAGCCACTGGACCACCAGGGAAGTCATGATTTAACTTTGTTTGTTAGGCTAGAACTCTCCTTTTGATGTAATAACACAAAATTAGTTTATTTGGCATTCTAATCACTGATGCTGGGAGGGATTGGGGGCAGGAGGAAAAGGGGATGACAGAGGATGAGATGGTTGGATGGCATTACCAACTTGATAGACATGAGCTTGAGTGAACTCCAGAAGTTGGTGATGGACAGGGAGGCCTGGAGTGCTGCAATTCATGGGATTGCAAAGAGTCGGACACAACTGAGCGACTAAACTGAACTGAACTGAATCACATTGCCTTGGAAAGCAGAGGGCAGTGACCTAAGGGGAAAAAGTGAGATGAAATTAATTTTGTTTGAGGCAAAGAATGAAAGGATGGAAGAGGATGGGTAACAGGGCAAAAGTGACAAAGGAAAAGTTTCACTTTATGAGCTGGCCTTTGGGCAGATTTGATTTTAGTTATGTAACCTCTCACTCAAGTGGCTCACCTCTGCACACACCTTGATATGGAACAACTGAAGTCATTTGTTGCCCTATGTCACCAAACACATTAAATGAAGTACACACTCATTCTGTCTTCTGATTAGTTTGAACTTTGGATAATGATGTATACTGTCAGCAGATCCTTCTGCTACTATTCTTACCACATAATTTGCTAAGGAATATTTACCTTTGTACTCAGTGTATCTAGAAGGTAGAGGAATGAGGTTGTAATTTCATGCTTTTGATAGTCAGGAGGAAAATTTACTGACCCTTAAGTCATAGGCTTTCACCTTGAATGGGAAAATATATAGCATCGAAGAAATAAAGTGTTCTAGACTTGCCTTGGCCTGAAGAATTACCTTACTTCTCCTCTTATTTCATAAATGAGACTACTGAGACTCTGAGAGCTTAAATGATATGCCCAAGACTGGAATCAGAATCCAGGCTTAGGGTTCTATGTGCTGGATAGTATTGCTACTTTTCCCTACTGTCTGGCTTGAATGCATAGAAATGATCATTTTCTTCTATTTTGCTTTATTTTGGGTTGGGTTGTTTTTCAGTTACTGTGTCTGACTCTTTGAGACCCCATGAATGGCAGCATGCCAGGCTTATTTGTCCTTCATTATCTCCTGGAGTTTGTTCAAACTCATGTCCATTGAGTCGGTGATGCTGTCTAACCATCTCATCCTCTGCTGCCCCCTCCTCCTTTTGCCTTCACTCTTTACCAGCATCAGAGTCTTTTCCAGTGGGTCAGTTCTTTGTATCAGGTGGCCAAATTGCTCCAGTAGCTGAAGCTATTGGAGCTTCAGGTTTAGCATCAGACCTTCTGGTAAATATTCAGAGTTGATTTCCTTTAGGATTGACTAGTTTGACCTCCTTACAGTTCAAGGGACTCTCAAGAATCTTCTCCAGCACCACAGATGGAAAGCATCAATTCTTTGGTGCTTAGCATTTCTTTACGGTCCAACTCTCACTTCCGTACATGACTACTGGAAAAACCACAGCTTTGACTACATGGACCTTTGTCGGCAAGTAATGTCTCTGCTTTTGAATATGCTGTCTAGGTTTGTCATAGCTTTTGTTCCAAGGAGCAAGTGTCTTTTAGTTTCTTGGCTTCAGTCACTGTCTGCAGTGATTTTGGAGTCCAAGAAAATAAAATCTGTCACTATTTCCACTTTTTCCCCATCTATTTGCCATGTAGTGATGGGACCAGATGCCATATTCTGGGTATCATATATCATATACAATTCAGTAGATTGCCATCTCTGTGGGTTGATTACCAGGATTTGTCTTCTCATGGCTACTGGAGTCTTTACAGTAAGAATATTCAGCTCCTCCTAGCCCATTTTTAGAGGGTTTAGTTTAACTTAGTATGTATATGTAAATGTGTGAAAGTGAAAGTCGCTCAGTTGCATCAGACTCTTTGTGACCCCATGGACTATACAGTCCATGGAATTCTCCAGGCCAGAATACTGGAGTGGGTAGCTGTTCCCTTCTCCAGGGGATCTTCCCAACCCAGGGATCAAACCCAGGTCTCCCGTGTTGCAGGCGGATTCTTTACCAGTTGAGCCACCAGGGAAGTCCAAGAATACTGGAGTGGAAGCCCCTTCTCCAGTGGATCTTCCTGACCCAGGAATCAAACTGGTGTCTCCAGCTGAGCTACCAGGGAAGCCCCTATGTATATATGTGTGTGTATACATATATATATTTTGGTTGTGCTGGGTTTTTTGTTGCTGCACACAGGCTTCTTCTGGGTGCAGTGAGCAGAGGCTCCTCTTTGTCGCAGCGCACGGGCTTCTCATTGTGGTGGCTTCTCTTGTTGTGGAGCACAGGCTCTGGGTGCACGAGCTTCCATGGATGCAGCGTATGGGCTCTAGAGCATGGGCCCAGTAGTTGTGGCACACAGGCTTAGTTGCTCTGCATCATGTGGAATTCTCCTGGACCAGGGATCGAACCGGTGTCCCCTGCATTGGCAGGCGGAGTCATGCACTGTACCACCAGGGAAGTCCTAACTTGGTATTTTTAGAAGCTAGCAAAGGATTTATAAGAAATGACTGAATCCATATATGTAGTCCATTTATTGTTACTATTGTATCAGTAAGGAATGCTTTATGCTACAAATATGCTGTTTTATAGGGTTAAGCAATAAAGATAAGTGGGTGAGCAGAAATTCAACAGTGTCTTCAAAATCCAAGTATTTCTAACCTTCTGCTTTACCATTCTCTGTATTATCCTGCTTAATCATTGTTTCAAGACAGCGGTCTTGTTTCTAGGCAGCAAGAGGAGAATGGATCAGTACTGGTGATCTTATTTCCTTCTTTTGAAGAAAATGTTTTTTAGAAGTTTGTCCACCTTCCAATCTGTAAATTTATTACTTCTCATTGGTCAGAGCTGTGTCAAATGTTAACTCTTATTTGAAAAGGGACTGAAAAGGAGTTATACAGCTTTTCCCCCCTTTTTTTAACCTATATAGTAGATGTGGGCAAGAGAAATATATTCAGCATGTGTTGAGTTGGCCAAGCTTCAATGTAATGTAGCCCAGAAGTAAATGTATGCATAACTGTAAGTAATATTCCACACCAACTTCTAATTCTGTTTACTTTCTGGTCCATCTTCTCTGATGGATAAGTCAGAATTCTCACTTCTTTGTTTGGTTAGATCCAAGAGAATTTACTGGATGTGCCAAATGTGCCCAAACTGAGAGATATGCAAAATTAAAGGGTCAGTAGGTATGCTGAGAGGGTTTCCCAGGTGGCTCAGTGGTAAAGAATCTGCCCGCCAATGCAGGAGACACCAGAGATGTGGGTTTGATCCCTGAGTCGGGAAGATCTCCTGGAGGAGGAAATGGCAACCCACTCTAGCATTCTTGCCTGGGTAATCCCATGATAGAGGAGCCTGGTGGGCTACAGTCCGTGGGGTCACAACGAGTCAGACATGACTGAGCCACTCTCACACACACACACACACACACACACACACGCAGACTGGGATCAAGTACACATGCAGACTGGGATGTGAGTACAAAGGGGTCATCCAAAAGCGAGAAAGTAGATCAAATTGGTTAAATTTATAGGCTCTGGAGCCAGATTGTTCTAGACTTACGCTCTGGCTCTACCACTTCCTAACTTTGTGACTTTACCACACTACATAACCTCTCTAAAGCCTCAGTTTTTGCATAATATTAATGAAGATAATAATACCTTATTCATTGGGTTATTGTGAGGAGGTATATTTATAGATCCCTGAGCACAGTCTCTGGCTCATAGTAAGTATTCAGTATCATCACCATCATCATCATCAAACACAAGAGGTTTGAAGTATAGATGTTAGGAACTGGTGTCTAGACTGAAGAACTCTCATAGCTTGAGGTATGAGAGGAGGTTAAGTGGAAAAGCAAGAGAATGAAATCAGATAATGCATATTCCCTGCAGTGAGGTGTGCTGTCTCCTTTAAAAGGACTCCCTGTTGCAAGATAGTATGAGTGACTCATTCATGGGGGTGTATCTCTTGTGGCTTAAACATATCTCCTGACAGATGGTGTACTGTATAGGATTCCAGAGTATGGAAAAGGGTTGGCTGAGGGGGAGAAGTGCTGGCAATAGAGTTCTCGTGAGAGTAGGGTGGGAACCTTCTGGTCATGGGTCTTCAGCCAAGGGTGCCACAGCCTATGAGAACCTTCATGATAAAAGCCATAGAGAATTAGATTCTCCCTTTGATCTCTCTTGCTCTGTTTCGATTGATTGATTAATTGTGTGTGTGTTTTATGAGTCATTGGGAATGCCCATTAGCAGTGCCCACTTATACAGCAGTAGCTCTAGGTAGAGTGGACATTTGGGCTCATTGGAATATAACTTGGTTCACAGACCTATGTGATGTGTTGAAGTCCATTACTGTCTAGGATCTAAAATGAGGTGGACCTGCAAACACAGTTCATGTGTTATCCACTCTTTTCTTGGCTGGACAACATCTGACTACCAAATAAAAGGCTATTCATCTTTATCACTGAGAAGGCAATGGTGTCCCACTCCAGTACTCTTGCCTGGAAAATCCCATGGATGGAGGAGCCTGGTAGGCTGCAGTCCATGTGGTTGCTAAGAGTCAGACACGACTGAGTGACTTCACTTTCATTTTTCACTTTCATGCATTGGAGAAAGAAATGGCAACCCACTCCAGTGTTCTTGCTTGGAGAATCATAGGGACAGGGGCGCCTGGTGGGCTGCTGTCTATGGGGTCACACAGAATCAGACATGACTGAAGCGACTTAGCAGCAGCAGCAGCAGCAGCATCTTCATCAGGGCTTCCCTGCTGCCTCAGTGTTGAAAGAATCCACCTGTCAATGCAGGAGATGCAGGTTTGATCCCTGAGTTGGGCATATCCCCTGGAGCATGAAATGGCAACCCAATCCAGTATTCTTGCTTGGGAAATCCCATGGACAGAGGAGCCTGATGGGCTGAAGTTCATGGGGTCTCAAAAAGTCAGACACAACTTAGCGACTAAAACAACAAAACAACAAACATCTTTATCAACAGCTATGAGTTGTCAGGTCCATGGCTCCCTCCCCTTTCAGAAAAGACCTGATATAGATGATAGTGTTAAACACATATGCTAGACGCTATTATCTATGTTAACTAACTTAATCCATGAAACAACTCTGTAAGATAGGTATAATGATTACCCAGATTTTTACAGATGAGAAAACTGAGGTCAAGTAACTTACAAAGACCATAAAGATGTCTGTTGTGTTGAAAAAAACAATGTGGGTAGGTTTAAGGCTGTGTCTAAGCTTAGGCTAAGACCCATGACTTCAGAAAGGCTAAGAAAATTGGTCTGCGATTATTCCTGTAGATTGTTTTATCCTAACTTTTACATGAAAAGTGGAGTTTCACAAAGCACTGGTCTAAACCCTTTGTGTTAAGACAGAGATAGTAAAAGAAGAAAAGCTCATGTCTTGGCTTTTCTTAACATACATTAGCCAGTGACGTGTGCAAGGCTCCTCTTTGCCCACACCGTGAATTGATTGACAGATGAGAAGATTTGCCTTGCAGTTTCATGTGGGGCAGTTTGTAGGAATCCAGCCTCATGAAAAGGTTTGAAGTGAGGAGAGTTTGCTAAGGAAAAAGTAATGAAGATTGAGGTGGATCTTGTAAAGAATAAATAGAAGGAGGCTGGGCAGGAACTTCCCAACATGAAAAATGCAGGACCTACACATGAGCAATTCATTTTCACTGGAATATAGGGGATATGAAGGGGAGTATTTGAAGTAAGAAGAATGGGAGATGGAGGACTTGAAATGCCAGACCAAGGAGTAAAAATCCTATTCAGTAGGTAATGGGAGACCTAATAAATGCAATTCAAGTGAAAATAGGGGCCCTGGGGAATTCCCTGGCAATCGAGTGGTTAGGACTCTGTGCTTTCTTTGCAGGAAGCATGGGTCAATCTCTGTTCAGGGAACTAAGATCCTGCAAGCTGTATGATGTGGGGGAAAAAAAATTGGGGTTTTGGGAGGAAGGCCAACTATTATTTCATTTACATTCACATACTGGTTCCAAATAGGAAAAGGAGTATGTCAAGGCTGTATATTGTCACCCTGCTTATTTAACTTATATGCAGAGTACATCATGAGAAATGCTGGACTGGAAGAAACACAAACTGGAATCAAGATTGCCGGGAGAAATATCAATAACCTCAGATATGCAGATGACACCACCCTTATGGCAGAAAGTGAAGAGGAACTAAAAAGCCTCTTGATGAAAGTGAAAGTGGAGAGTGAAAAAGTTGGCTTAAAGCTCAACATTCAGAAAACTAAGATCATGGCATCTGGTCCCATCACTTCATGGGAAATAGATGGGGAAACAGTGGAAACAGTGTCAGACTTTATTTTTTGGGGCTCCAAAATCACTGCAGATGGTGACTGCAGCCATGAAATTAAAAGACGCTTACTCCTTGGAAGGAAAGTTATGACCAACCTAGGTAGCATATTCAAAAGCAGAGACATTACTTTGCCAACTAAGGTCCGTCTAGTCAAGGCTATGGTTTTTCCTGTGGTCATGTATGGATGTGAGAGTTGGACTGTGAAGAAGGCTGAGTACCGAAGAATTGATGCTTTTGAACTGTGGTGTTGGAGAAGACTCTTGAGAGTCCCTTGGGCTGTAAGGAGATCCAACCAGTCCATTGTGAAGGAGATCAGCCCTGGGATTTCTTTGGAAGGAATGATGCTAAAGCTGAAACTCCAGTACTTTGGCCACCTCATGCGAAGAGTTGACTCATTGGAAAAGACTCTGATGCTGGGAGGGATTGGGGGCAGGAGGAGAAGGGGACGACAGAGAATGAGATGGCTGGATGGCATCACTGACTCTATGGATGTGAGTCTGAGTGAACTCCGAGAGTTGGTGATAGACAGGGAGGCCTGGCGTGCTGCGATTCATGGGGTCGCAAAGAGTCGGACACGACTGAGCAACTGATCTGATCTGATCTGATCTGATAAGCCCAATATGGGCTATTATAGTCACTGCCTGACTGTGACTCCAGATTGGAGGCTGTGATCAGGTATTTATTTACTTATTTTTCAAGTGATCTAGTTTTATACATATAAATGTTATATTCAAACACATGTTCCTTTTCAGATTCTTTCCATTACAGGTTACAACAAGATATTGAATATAGCTCCCTGTTACACAGTAGGTCCTTGTTGTTAATCTACATTATGTATAGTAGTGTGTGTCTGTTAATCCCAGACTCCTAATTTATCCCTCTTCTCCATCCCCTTTGGCAACTCTAAGCTTGTTTTCTATGTCTGTGATTCTATCTCTGTTTTGTAAGTTCATTTATATCATTTTTTTTTTTAAGATTCCACATATAAGTGATATCATAGGATATTTGTCTTTCTCCATCTGCCTTATTTCACTTAATATGGTAATCTCTAGGTCCATCAATGTTGCTGTGAATAGCTTTGTTTCATTCTTCTTTATGACTGAGTATTGTGGCTCAGACAGTAAAGAATCTGCCTGCAAAACAGGAGACAGCATTCAATCCCTGGGTCAGGAAGATCCCCTGGAGAAGGGAATGACTACTCACTCTGATATTCTTGCCTAGAGAATTCCATGGACAGAGGAGCCTGGCAGGCTACAGTCCATGGAGTTGCAAAGAGTTGGACACAACTGAGCAACTAACACTTTCAATATTCCATTGTGCATATGTACTACATCTTCTTTATCCATTCATCTGTTGATGGACACTTGGACTGCTTCCTTGCCTTGGTTGTTGTAAACACTACAGCTTGTGGTATGGTGTTTCAATGCCCATCGTTGTCTCTTTGACCACCACAGGTATCTGAAAGTCAGACGGGCAAAGAACGATTACCAAATAAATGGTAAGTGAGTGGAACTAGGATTTATGTTTTCTGACTCTTAGATCACTTTGTTCATTTGACATATTTTTGAGTATCATTTTAAGTACAGTAGATACAACCATTAATGAACACGGTTTTAGGGAAAATGATCATCCCCAAACTTAATCCACTGCCTGTCTTACTGGCTCCACCTTTACATTTTTGGGTTTGGGCCCTTTCCATTGCTCCTGTAAAAAACCCAGTTCTGAGCTGCCATTATCTCTTGCCCAATTCCTTTCATAGCCTCTTAACTGGACTCATGGCTTTTATTCTTGAGTTTCTATAAACACACAGAAACTAGAGTAATATCATAAAAGCAGAAGTCAGATCTTGCCACTCAGCTTCATAATACACTTCAGTGGCTCCTGTGAGTAAAATTGAAACATCTCTCCACATTGCCCAAGTCCTTGTATGGATACTCTTTCCTGCTGAAGACCTCTGATCTTCCCCTCGTCTCTCTCCATTGTTCACTATGCTCCATTCCCATTTACCTCTCGCTGTTTCTCGAACGGTGTGGTCGTAGTGTATTCCTTTACTCCTGATGTTTCCTTTGTTTGGAATGTTCTTCTAGATTCCAGCATGGCCACACATCCCCTCCCTTGAATGTCATTCAGATTTCTATTTAAATGTCATCTCCTCAGACAGCCATTCTCTGACTAACTATCTAGCTATCTTTATGCACTTTGCATGACATGAAATTATGCTTATAATTCTTTGTCTGTTTATTTATTGTGGGTATTGCTCATCAGGACGTAAGCTCTGTGTAGAGAGGACTTTGCTTGCTGGCTCATTATGGTGTCCCCAGCACCTATGACAGGACCTGGCCTGTGAACACACAAAAATATCATTGAGTGACTTCTTTCACAGCTTAGAGGAAAAGTTGCTTCATGCTTCAAAAAACTCAGCATTTATCTGCATACCTTTTTCTAACTTATCACAGCTTCAGATTTGCCCTTCTTGACTTTTGCAATTCCTGAATAAGTGACATCCATTTTAGGCATATTACTGGCAGGCTGCAAATAGTAGAGTGCATTTCTGATTTAAATTCTTTTGGCTGCTGTGAATAGTTTTTCTCTGGTTGTTAGTAATTAAAACAAACAAGTCGAAAGACTCATATTATTCTATTTCATTGCCAAATTGGATATTGCTCAACTCAAAATTAAATGTACACACACCCATAAAACTAGCCAAACTGGCTATTACAATTACATAAAGTTCCTTGTATTCATTAGCAGTGTTACCTTTCATGGTTTATCCTGTTTGGCATATACATCAAAGTAACAGTCATAAGGCTTATATAAAATTTAGAGCATGTAGATGTGGAAAAAATTTTTAGATATTTTTGTTTGTTTCCAGCTAAATTTCAACAAAAGCATAACCTTGTTACTGTACTATAAAGCTTAAGGCACAGAATAGGGAAACTCAGTATTTTGTCAAAACTTGGTACTTTCAGCCCAACTGTCAGAGTCACCTAAAAATGGCAGACATGATTCAGCTTTGTACTCTGCATCTTGGGAATTAGTGTCAGAATACCAGCCCTGATCTCTTTAGTGAATGATTCATTTGCTAACATGATTAACAATTTGGGGAGCCAGCAATGTTGGCCACTAATGTCAGATTTTAAGAAGCTGTCTGTTTCAATAGCATTGCAAATGTATTTGTTTGTACTTGGGGGAGAGGGAGGTCTTGAATCTGCTCTTGTGATTTTTAATATTTTTATTTGAACCAGGAGAATGAACTTCTTAGGATTTCTAAAGCTTTCCATTTTTTTATGGGTAGTACCCATCCATGAGAAAAACAAAGCAATTAACCATTTAGGGGAATTAAGAGTAAGAGTGACAAAACATCACCAAGAAAACCTTGTAGATCAAGTTCGTAGAGGTTTGACGAGTATGTTGAGTAAAAACTATTTAACTTCAGTTCATTGTTTGATTCAACCTTTTTGAACACAAAGAATTCAGGAAAACTGGGGCAGATGGTCAGATTGAGATTTGGTTATATGATTATTGGTTCACATGTCTGTCTCTCAGGGTGGTCTGTGAGCTCCTTGAAGTTAAAACCTTATTCATCATTATTTCCCATTGTTTGGCATGGCAAGTTGTGTAGCTTAATTACAAGGATGATTGTGATGATGCCGGTCATGGCTAACTTCGCTCAGCTCACCACCAGTCAGGCCCTATGCTAATTGCTTGGTATACATTGCCATATTGAATTCTTTTTCTTGAAAATTTTTATTTTTTAAAATTATTTTTAAAATTTTTATTGAAATGTAGTTGATTTACAATGTGTTGGTTTCAGGTGTATAGCAAAGTTATATATATATATATATATACACATATATATGTGTATATATATATATGTATGTATGTATATTCTTTTTCAGATTATTTCCCATTATAAGTTTTTATAAGATATTGACTATGGTTCCCTGTGCTATATAGTAGCTTACTGATGGCTAGTTATTTTACATATAATCGTGTGCATATTTTAATCCCAAGCTCCGAACTTATCTGCCCCCTTTTCCCCTTTGGTAAAAATAAGTTTGTTTTCTGTGTCTGTGAGTCTATTTCTCTTTTGTGAATAAGTTCATTTGTATCATTTTTTTAGATTTTACATATAAGCCACGTTGTATGATATTTGTCTTTCTCTATCTGGCTTGCTTCATTTCGTACAACAATCTTTAGGTCCATATCATCTTTAATTTTTTTTTTTTAACTTTATTGGATTTACAATGGGTTTCTGCAATATAGACAAATGAGTCAGTTTGTATATATATACATGTGTACATACACACACACATATATCCTCATACACATATATATATACACATATATCCACTCTTTTAGATTCTTTTTCCATATAGGCTGTTATATCATCTTTAATTCTTGCAACAATATAATCTATCCATGTTTGAGGAGGAAACTGAAGTTTAGAGATGTTCATTAACTTGTCTACAGTCACACACTGCTAATGAAGTGTTGGACCTGGGATTCCAAACCATTTCTCTTCTTTATTCTAAGTCCATATTGTTAACTATGACACTTTATGCTTGTTGCCTGAATGAGTGAGTGTAGGGCCCCTCCTCCACCTGAGTGGAGTTAAAATGTGACAAACAGGACTAGACGATGGTTGTGTCCTAGAACAAACCTCACCAACCAGAAAGAGATGAGAAACCTTCAGTGTGCGTAGCAAGAGATGAAAGGATTGCCTATGTCACTGATTAGCTTTAAAAAAAAAAAAAAAAAGAAACCTAAACAGAGAGGAAAGTAGGAATTTTTACAAAGAGAAGGTAAGTTTTCATCCCTGGAAGCTTCTGAAGTGATATGTTTAAACTCTCATCCTGTTCAAATTCCTGTGGGTATGTGTGGAGCAGGAGAGGAGAAAGTCCGTGGGAAGGTTTGAGCATGGCTCTGCATACTGAACTGCCCTCTCTCCTTCCCTGGAGTCGTATGTGCTTCGGAGGCATGTGGGTGGAAAGTTTTGCCCACTTTGGCTGCCTTCCCTAATGCGCGTGGGTGGAGGTTTGCATGCCCAGCACTTCCATGGAGAGTTCAAGTTGCTTTACCTGCTTTTGGGTCTAACAGGGTGAGACATGTACCTGTGTTTGCAGGCCTGTCCCAGGAAAACTTGTCATACTGGATATGGAAATCTTTAAAGCAAAGTGGGAGGCAAGGTTGTCTTCTTTTCATGTCGATACTGGGGTTGCTTTCCTCCTGTCCGGCCAGAGTACAGTCCTGATAAAATGAAGGGGGACCAAAAGGAAACTGTTTGCACGGAGTGCTCACCTCGCAATTCTGGGGACATCAACTAAGTGACATTTTCACAGAAAATACGGATCCGAAAGGAATATCCCCTTCAAAAAACAAAAGAAAAAAAATCACGGGTTTCTTTTTCAGTCATTGTCATCTTCCCTTGCTCTGGGTCTTACAAACTTGATGGCTTTGTAGCTTTTCAGATTCTGCTTCTTCCCTTCTTTGGTCCTCAAGTCTTGGTCAGGTCTGTCCTCTGGTCTCTATTTGATCAGTAGTTTTCCAAGAACCAATTTTAGTCTCAGGGTACCACAGACCTGTTATAGGAAAAATATTTCACTTTCCTAAAGCCAGCATCATCAGCCATTGATGGAAGGTGTTCTTCCCCCAGTGCGATTACGTGAGAATTAGTGATGGGTAAACATCCATGTGAGGAGATTTAATTTGGATAAATATAAAGCTTGTTTGCTTAATTGGAATTTATCTGATCTTTTCTGTTTTTTCTTTCTTTTCTTTGTTCTACAAATTTTCCAAAACAACTGCCAATTTGATATTCTTCCTATTTCCTGGTCCAGGGTAGAGAGGAACTTTGTGAGACTCGACATTCTTTTGATATTTTGATAATTTCCACTTCAAGGGAAACAGAGGAGGGTACAGATGCACACACATGCAAAACCAAACAAGATACCTGCAGAACTGACTCAACCATTCCCTTCCTTCACCCTGGAAAGGTTCTAGTGGGAGGAAGCCATGCTTTTGAGAGGTTAAGGTATTTTCTTCATCTTGGTTCACACTTTCCAGGCAGGTAACAGTGGATCTGGGAGAGCTTTTTGCTTTTGAGGGCTCCTACCCGGAGGGTGGTCAGTCTTATCTGCCCACTCCCCAGCCCCTCCTCCCAACTCTCAGGTCTCACTGAATCTGTCTTTGATTTCTTGAAATGTACAAGGGCCCCAAATAGTCGCTACCTGATGCAGAGCTAATTTATATGTATCCTTTTCAAAGAGGGTGAAATAGTCACTGTTTCTCATCTCCCAATGTGATTTTTAAAATTTTTTGACAGAACCTAATTTCTTGAATCTTTTCATCTTTACTGATTGGCTGTTTTCTCCACTCTGTTTGTGCCTTGTATGCTTCTATGAAAAGGCTCATCAAGTCAAACCATAAGCAAAGAGAGCAAATGGGACTTTCGGAGAAAAGGACATTTTTGATGGAAGCTCTTATTTTTTGACAACTGGAGAAAATACTTTTTAAGGGCTATTTTCCCTGTTGGGACATTTGAAAGAACAGTTACATTCATTTTATAGTTTCTGCTTATTGGGTATTTATTCAAAAAAGAAAGAAAATTCCACGCTCCACGAATCCATCTGTTGTTACATTTCATGAGAACAAAATGCACAGAAAAATATGGCTAAACACACGGCATTCACGTTTTATCCACCTTTGGACTGTTACCAGTCATAAAACTCCATCCTGTATAGACAATCTGTTAAAATAAGTTACTAAGAAACCCAAACAGGTATAAAGGTCATTCTCAGTATGAGTGGGCTTTCTTTTTGCTGTGGTTATAGCCAACCAAAACTCACTTCGAGATGGTGTTTTATAGTTGATATTTTAAACTGTAAACCACATTATATGATTGTAGAACCGCACCCAACAGAGTCAAATTTTCCTGTTTCGGAACTCTCGTGCGATTCAGCACATAATTCATGTTCCTTCATCATGTTCTCACTATGTTCAGACCTCAGAGTTTACGAGCAGGTTGCTTCACTGCATTTTAAACATTGTCTCTCCAAAGGTATATTTTAAGAAAGATATGGGCAATGAAAAGGAAGCCAAATGTATCCTTCATAGGAGAGACAGAGGATGTTTAACAAACTAGGAGGAATTCTATTTCTAGAGAAAATTTATCAAATTATGGGAAAGGCATATAGATTTGAGGGAAAGTGCATTTAAAGTGAAAAGAGACTCCTCTCTGCCATTTTCTGAGCACCTGTGAGATACCAGGAGTTTTGTTAAGCACTTTACCTACATTATCTCACTAAATCCTTGATGAGCCTCTTAGAAATATAAAGACCGTAGGTTAAGAAAGATGAATGACTTGCTCAAGTTCAATTAGTTGATGTACAATTAGCTGGAATTGTACACTTAGCTGGATGTCTAGTTCTGGCCTAGTGTGGTTTTGCACCAACTCAGTCTGCATCCCAAAGCCATCTCCTTGATGTAACCCGTGGTGGGCTCCGACAACCCCGCTCCCATGAGTTTTAACCTTGGGAGGGCAGAAGAATAGAAGTGTTTTGTGGGTTTGGCCTGGCTTTTCAATGGTGAATGGCTGGTCATGCTGAAAATTTAGATATTCTTGGTTGGCTAAGCCAAACTGAAGAGCTTCTCTGTGCATCTGGATAAAAGAAATAATGCGAGGCAAATAGACTTATCTTGCTTTTCTCTAAGCGTGAGCAATGGTGAGCCATTATTTTAAATAAAGTCACAGCTGATTTTTTCCTCCTTTTGTGCAGAAAAATTTATTGTTTTCCACAACCCACACTTACCTTAAATAAACCTGTTAAAATGTACATTTTAAATAAAACTTTTCAAATTTCTTCACCTAGCAGCTTAGAAGCAGGAATGTTTCTTTTCTCTTTCCATCTAGCCTAAGGGTAAAGGACTCTTTCAGAACTTGATACATGAAGTTTCCTTGACTGACTTTGGAGCTTCCTAGATCAGTGTTCTTTATTCTCCAAAGTTAACATATTTATGGCAATTATTATTCTGAAATGTAGTATCACTTTGCTCCATTCATCTGTGCTATAAGATTGTGTAACTATTAGTCAAATGAGATTTTTAAAAACCCTCATACTCTTCCTAATTGGAAATTGGATCTCAAGGGACTTATAATTTAGTTGGGCACCCTTAATTGTTCAGTTGTGTCCAACTCTTTGCTACCCCATGGGCTCTAGCCCTCCAGGCTCCTCTGTCCATGGGGTTTTTCAGGTGAGAATACTGGAGTTAGTTGCCATCTCTTCCTTCAGGAGATCTTCCTGACTCAGGGAACTTCCTGACCCAGGGATCGAACTCATGTCCCCTGTGGTGTCTCCAGCATTGCAGGTGGATTCTTTACCCACTGAGTCATTAGCTGGGGAGTTACAAAAAAAAGTAACACTTTGGTTACCATGAGATGGATGGAATATGTTTTGATGGGAGTAGGCTGGTTGATCACTGCTGCCTGGAGCAGTTGGATAAAGTGAATGAAATAGCATTTGAGGTAAGCCTTTAGGGAGCAGTTGAACTTGGTGAGCTGAAGAAGAGCAGGAAGGAGAAATTGCCAAGCAATAGGTGGAACATGAGAGAAAACTCAAAGAAGGGATGAATACTGAATATGGGTGGGGGGCTGACAGAGAATATTGGGAAAGATGAAAAATAATAGTTGCCATACAATTATTGGACTAGATTCTTTGTTTTCTTTTGAAGGAGTTTTCTAGATCTGGTTAGAGAAGAAAGCAAACTCTTGAAAGAACTCCAGCTGGCTAAAGCAAGACATGGGAGAAAAATATATCTTTTTTTTTTTTAAAGTAATTTATTTGTTTTAATTGGAGGCTAATTACTTTACAATATTGTAGTGGTTTTTGCCATACATCGACATGAATCAGTCATGGGTGTATGTGTGGTCCCCATCCTGAACCCTCCTCCCACCTCTCTCCCCATCCCATTCCTCAGGGGATCCTTTCTTTCACACACATTACACATCTTGATGACAGGCACAAACCTTTCCCAGTGCTGTTGTTGCTAAGACAATAAATGAATCAATAAAGGAGATATATTATAAGACCAGAATGGTCCAAATGAAGACCATCTATAGTAGGTTTATCAATCTCAGAACTATTGACATTTAGAGCTGGATAATTTTTTCTTTTGGGAAATAGGCACCATCCCATGTAACAAAGAATGTTTAGCAGCATTCCTGACTCTACTTACCAGATGTCAATAGCACCCCACCCCTCCAACTGACTGCCCCGTTTGGGAAAACCAAAAGTGTTTCCTAACATTTCCAAATGTTGTGGGGGAAGGATAAAATCATCTCTAGTAGAGACTTATGCTTTATGAATAGAACGAACTAGTGGGCTTCCCTGGTGGCTCAGTGGTAAAGAATCCACCTGCCAATGCAGGAGACATGGGTTTGATCCTTGATTTGGGAGGATCCCACATCCCTCAGAGCAACTAAGCCTATGTTCCACAATTACTGAGTCTGTGCTGTAGACCCCAGGAACTGCAATTACTGAGCCCATGAGCTGAGACTACTACATGTGCCCTAAAGTCCATGCTCCACAACAAGAGGGGCCACCATAGTGTGAAGCCCAAGCAATGCAACTAGAGAGTTTTAAACAAATGGAGTGTTTGCTTAGAGTCTCAGAGAAGAGATCATAGGGGCAAATAGCTATTTACAGCAAGCTGTGCCCACCTTTTGCCTTGTTGTGTTCTATTTGAGAGGTCTTCCCTGGTGTTCAGTGGTAAAGAATCTGCCTGCATTGCAGGAGACACAGGAGATGCAGGTTCAATCCCTTCATTGTGAAGATCCCTTGAAAGAGGGCAGGCATGGGAACCCACTCCAGTATTCTTGCCTAGAGAATTCTGTGGACAGAGGAGCCTGATGTGTTACAGTCCATAAGATTGCAAAAAGTCAGACATGACTGAGCACATATGCATCTTCTGTTTGAGCGTGTCTTGAATATTGTGAAAGTAACCAAAAATGTCAGTATGACCACGTCCAGCAAACATATGGAAAATGAATAGAGTGACAAATATGATAAGGCCTGATTGTCAAATCCTTTACCAGAAAGTGTAGGTTTGAGAGAAAATATATAGAAGAAGTGAGGCAAGAGCCTCCCTTATATTGGAGATTATTTACAGGTTTCACTGGAGCAAATTATTAGTTTGATATCTCTTGTCTTTGGACTCTGCATCTTATCTTAACCAGGGATTTATGTATCTTCCTCCCAAGGGAGCAGGTCAGAGTTCCTGAGTCCTGAATTGTGGAACCTCAGCTTCTTCAGTGAAAGATTTGGCTGGTGAAGAATGAAGAGAGATGTGGGGAGAGTTCAGGGATGGGAGATGAGTTCCATGTGGCAAAGATGTGTATGTCCATCCTCCTTCTGACCAAGTGATGACAAAGTAAAGGATGGAGTCAGCCAGCTCACTTTTCCACCTCTCAGGACATTTCTTGCCCCTGGTTCACTCACATCGTTCATTTCTGAGTAACACGTTATTTTGTATTTGACATATTAACCCATTACTAATGACTAATCTCAACAATTCCCGGGGTTAGGATTTGAGGGAATACCTCTTTGGAAGTTCAGATTGGCCGGTCTCTATTTGGAAAATCTCTATGTGAAAATTTCAGGTTGAGTGTCCTCTAATGCAGGCGGCTTTTCATCTCTTCCAGATACTCCATCAGTAGGGGCATTTTTTGAATTCCAGACTCATGGACTCAAGGGTCTAGTTGCTATCTCCACTTGGACAGCTTGTAGATGTCTCCAACATTACACATCTCAAAATGTACCATTTCCCTCCTCCCCGCCCAACCTGCTACTATATCTTTACCCATCTCATTCAAAGGTGGCTCCATCCTTCCAACAGTTTAGGTCAAAACTCTTGAAGTCAGCCTCCACTCCCCACTTTGTCTCACACCCGGTCATCACACGCCAACAAATCTTGTTGGCTTTGCTTTCAAAGTGTATTTAAGATCTGAACAAGTCTCACCATCTGCATTGCTGCCATTCAGGTCTGGGCTATCCCAAACACAAGACAGGGGCCTAGATGATATTTCAAAATTGTAAGTCAGATCTTGTCACTCCTTTGCTGAAAACCTTTCAATGTCTCTGTATCTCAGAGTAAAAATCAGATTTTTTTTTGAGGTTCTACAATCTCTCCCTAGCCCTTTATCCCTCATACTTTGTCTCCTGCTCCTCTCTGTGCACTCACTCAATAGCTTACTTCCCACTTGCTGTTTCTTAAGCTTAGAAGACACACCTACGTGTTCCTTCAGCCCAGAACTCACTTCTCCCAGGTATCCACGTGGTTACACCTGGCCCTTTCAAATCTTTGCATAAATACACCTTGCAACAAGACTTACCCTGATTTTGCAACTTAAAACTATGAGCTGTTTTGTACTGCCTGCCA
Source organism: Bubalus kerabau (assembly GCF_029407905.1). Classification (NCBI taxonomy): domain Eukaryota; kingdom Metazoa; phylum Chordata; class Mammalia; order Artiodactyla; family Bovidae; genus Bubalus; species Bubalus kerabau. The sequence continues at coordinate 48,452,258 of NC_073635.1, forward strand.
ACATCTGGCCCTCTTATCTTTCAGTCCTTTTTTCCTTGGTATTTCTTTTTTTTTTTTAATTTTATTTTATTTTTAAACTTTACATAACTGTATTAGGTATTTCTTTAAAAAATATTTTTTAATTAAAGTGTATGTTGATTCATAATGTTGTTCCTTCCTCCCCTTCCTTTTTTTTATTTTGGTGTAAAATAGTGCTTATTGACTTCTAATATAGTCTATACTTTATTTATTCACTATATTTATTTTTTGTCTTCCATTTGAGAATGGAATCCTCTCAAGGGCAAGGATCTTTGTTTAACCCTATGATCTAAAGCACTGTCTTGAACACAGTGGGTGCTAATATGTGCGAGCAGCCACTCTCCTCCCTTACCTCTCCTCACTGGTAACCACTAGTTTGTCCTCTATATCTGTGAGTGTGTTTCTTTCTTGTTATATTTACTAGTATGTTTTATTCTTTAGATTCCACACATAAGTGATATCATACAGTATTTATTTTTCAATCTGACTTACTTCACTACAAGCATGAAAGGACTTCCAAGTCTATCCATGTTGTTGCAAATGGCAATATTTTATTCTTTTTTATGGCTGAGTAGTATTCCATCATATTATATTTACCACATCTTCTTATCCATTCATCAGTTGATGGGCACTTAGGTTGCTTCCATTTCTTGGCTATTATAAATAATGTTGCTATGAACATTGGGGCACATGTATTTTTTTTTACATGTGCAATCTTTTTTTTATGCAAAATCTAATTTTATTTTATTTTTAAAGTTTACAATATTGTATTGGTTTTGCCAAATATTGAAATGAATCTACCACAGGTATACCACATGTATCTGTTTTCATTTTATTCTGATGTCAGACTTTGAACTCTTTTGGGGAAAATGATCCATTGAACACACTAATAGCAGTGGTTGATTGTATTCTTTTTCTTAAAGTGTGTTCCTCAAATTGTGTGAGCTTCAGGGGCAATTAAACCTAGCCTGCTCCTGTGCCAACTTCATAGGGTTTGTATGAGAATTGAAGAGCTAATATATATAGAGAACTTTTAAAAGTGCCTGGCACCTTGAGGTTAAAGACTGTGTTATGCTTTGCACTGTCCCCACCTCTACCGTGATTAGCTCAGTGGATGGAACAGAATAGGGGGTGGAAGAACATCTTTGCTAATAAACAAGTCAGCTGAACAAATGGATATATTTTGATATGAGAGTTCAACCATCTTTTTAGGTTTTTACTCCTAAGTGCTAGCCTCCTCTTTTTGTTTTGATTTTTCTTTTGAGCAGTTTTAGGTTCATGGTAAAGTTGAGAAAAAGGACAAAGTTTCCCCATAAATCTCTTGCCCTTCATTATCAACATCCCCTGCTGGTGTGACATGGACCCACACTGACACATCACAATTACCCAGAACCCATAGTTTTCATTTGGGTTCCTTCTTGATGTTTTATATTCTATGTTTGGACAAACATATAACAGCATGTATCTGCCATCATAGTATCATCCAAAGTACTTTCATTGCCCTACCCTACAAAATTCTGTGCTCCAGCTCCTCATCCCTCCTTCCACTAACTCCTGGAGACCAACGTTTCGTTTTCTCCATAACTCTTTCCCAAGTGTCATACGATTGGAATCATATAGTATGATTCAGATAGGCTTCTTTGGCTTAGTAATGTCCATTTAAGATTCCTTGATGACTTCCCAGGCTTCCCTGGTAGCTCAGCTGGTAAAGAATCCACCTGCAATGCAGGAGACCTTGATTTGATTCTTGGGTTGGGAAGATTTGCTGGAAAGGGGAGAGGCTACCCACTCCAGTATTCTTGAGCTTCCTTGGTGGCTCAACTGTCTTCCCATGGCTTTAAAGCTCATCTCTTTTCATCAAGGAATCTTATTCTATTCTCTGCCTGCACCACAGTTTTGTTTTTTAAAAAATTTATTCTTCCCTCCTTTCTTTTTAAAGTGAGGCTTCTGTGCTCAGTAATTTGTCAAAAGACAAATAGAAAAATGTTCATGTGTATTGCTAATCGGCTCTGTCTCAATACAAAAGAAAAAGTTCAAAAAAATATAAAAAAATGTTCATGTGTAGATTTGCTTATATCTTATTATGTACCTAACAAGGCAGCATCTGAATGGCATGGTCTTCCATGATAATTCTAATCTTGTGAATAAGACTGAAGGTCAGAATCATTTATTTTTTCAGCAGTGCTTAACATAATGTGGTTCCAAATCATATAGTTGAGTGTAAACCTGTGATAAATGGCAATGAGGTTAAAATGCCACTTTTCTTATTTATATGCTTATGTTAACATTATTTCAGTTTTCCTAAGGTTCCTACCCTCAGTCTTGTTTTTTCCATTATATTGATTTCTTGTACCTTTCATATTTTTATTTAACTAATTAGCTAGATAAATGTATTTTAAATATCAGCCTATAATGACTATTTCTATAGTGTAAGGCAAACTTAACTGACATAAATATCATAGGGAAAAAAACAAACAAACAGCTGAGACAAAGGTTTAGACGTTACTATAGAATTGTTTTTACTTTCTTACTCACATTTACCTCTCAATGAGGTATGCTGCTGCTGCTGCTAAATCGCTTCAGTTGTGTCCAGCTCTGTGCGACCCCATAGACAGCAGCCCACCAGGCTCCCCCGTCCCTGGGATTCTCCAGGCAAGAACACTGGAGTGGGTTGCCATTTACTTCTCCAATGCATGGAAGTGAAAAGTGAAAGTGAAGTCGCTCAGTTGTGTCTGACTCTTCAGGACCCCATGGACTGCAGCCCACCAGGCTCCTCCGTCCACGGGATTCTCCGGGCAAGAGTACTGGAGTGGGCGCCATTGGATCAGGCTTTGTTATATCATCTACTTAAGCTACTTTATCATCTACTGAAATTGCTTTTTTGGTAGTCAAAAGTGAGCTCTTAACTGCCAAAAAGCCTTCTCGTGAGTGCTGCTTCTCCCTGGTGTTTGCAGCATTCTGTGGGGTTGAATTTCTTCTTGAAACAGCCTCTAAACTTGGATTCTGTGGCAAGTGTTTTTTCTTTTCCCTTCTCTGGCTATTCTTAGTATCCTGCCTGGGCTCTTCATTGTTCTCTAAAGAGCTGTCTTTTGACACCTTCTTGCCAAAGGGTAAGTTTGTCCTTGGGCTTCCTTAGTCATAAAGAAGCAGCTGCAATCAACTGCAATGAAGGAGGCCTGGGTTCGATCTTTGGGTTCTGAAGATCTACTGGGGAAGGAAATGGCAGTTCACTCCAGTATTCTTGCCTGGGAAATCTCATGGACAGAGGAGCCTGGAAGACTACATGGGGTCGGAAGAGTTAGACACGACTTAGTGACTAAAACCATCATCACCACCAAGCTCATACTTAACCTATATTTGGGTGGTTCCAAAATCTGTATGTCCAGATTTATATAATGAATTTTATATTTATTATATAAATATGTACAATGAATTATATTTAAAAATTTATATAATTTATATAACGAGCTCCAGACCCGAATTTTCATCAGCCTCCTAGAAATGTCTACAAGAATATCTTCTTGGTGTCTTGAACTCAACATATCCCAAAGTATAACATGTGGTTTTCTACCATCAGCACTAAATTTCCCTCCTTCTGTGTTCTCTGTCTCACCTCACGGCAATACTGTGCTTAAACCAAGTTTGCTCAACTAGAAACATTGGAATCATCTTTAAGTCTCTTTTCTCCTGACTTTTCTCTTTTCCAGCACATCCCCTCCACAGTTGCTGTCTACCTTTCTAAAATATTACCTTTAAAACACAAAAATGGTCTCCTGTTAAAACAAACAAACTTCATTTTCTTTCCATTGAAAAGGACATTTTAAACACTTTGGAAGGGTTTGGTGGTGAAAAAGTTCTGTCAGAAAAATAACTGAAGGGAAGGCACCATGTCACTACAAAACATTTCCAAAGGTAGCAAAATAAGAGCTTCTGAATGTGAAGCCATGAGAAGAAAAATATCACTAGCATCTTGTGTTTATTCTCTGAGAACCAATATAGCTCTCTTTAGATTTTTACCTTATAGTGTATAGTTTTTGTTTTTTAAGCATTCTTCCTCATATTTTCTCAATCATGTGCAGGAAGATTTGAAGCAAGGAATGCTTCTTAAAAATGTGGTTTTGTTTATGTGTTATTTTCTTCTGTCAGCTGTATCTAGCTCAATATTTGCCAAATAAAGTTGGTCTGCAGTTCAGTGAACATTTCAACTCTTCACTTCAGAGCTCAGGAGGGAGGAAGAGGAGATGGGTGAGAAAGAGAAGATCTGGACAGGCATCACCCCACTGAGGAAGGGGCTGCGGAGAACTAGGAGAAGGGTGGTACAGTGCAGCTGGTCCACACGGAGTGAAAGATGAGAAATCCAGTCAATCACTGGAGTAATAGGGAGTTTCCATTTCTTTGGTAACTTCTGACTCTGTGTGAAGCAAACCTCAGAATTTTCCTACATTATAGATATTGTGTAGAAATGATTTCATTCTTTGTAATACGGTTCTAGGTCATTTCACACGGAATGACTTAGTGTAGACAGAATGCAATCTCTTACAAAATTCATGCATCTATGAAGAAAAAATCTTCCATATCAACCAGTTATGCAGTGATCTGTGGGTTTTCTCATTCACATCTTGACAAGTGCAAAACTAGAAAAAAGGTTTCTTTTTCTCCGTATGGGGTTAGCATCATTCTATGAAAGGCTGTTCTATCATTCAGAAATTTATGACTTGTTAATGACATTCCTGATATATGCTTTCTACCAAATGGCACTAGGTATTCCACTCATCCTGTTCTTAAGTATTAAATATCTCCACTCTCTATTCTTCACAAATTTTAGGCCTCTAAAAAGGAAAAATACATGCATGTTTTTCTAGATTTGCTTAAAATTTTTATTTTATATTGGGATATAACTGATTAACAATATTGTGATTATTTCAAGTGAACAGTGAAGAGTCTTAGCCATACATATACATATATTCATTCTCCCCCAAACTCCCCTCCCATCCAGACTGCCACATAGCATTGAGCAGAGTTCCATGTACTATAGAGTAGGTTTTTGTTGGTTATTAACTTTAAATATATTAGTGTTTAAATGTCCATCCTAACTGTCCCTTCCCCCAGGCAACTGCAAATTCATTTTCTAAGTCTGTGAGTTTCTTTCTGTTTTGTAAATTCATTTGTATCATTTCTTTTTAGATTTCACATACAAGGGATGTTGTATGATATTTCTCCTTCTCTGTCTGACTTCACTCAGTATGACGATCTCTAGGTCCATCCATGTTGTTGCAGATGGGATTATTTCATTCTTTTTAATGGTTGAGTAATATCCATTGTATATATGTACCACATCTTCTTTATCCATTCCTCTGTCAATACAGGTAAGATATGTCCAAGTAATCTCTGGGTAAGGTAAGATATGCACAAGTTTTACATCTTCCTAAGAAGTAGGAGAATGTCTCTGTATCATTTAAGAGTATTTATTAGAACTGAAAGTCAAAGGCAGGTTGACTGTCATGTGTTTATGAAGTTGTCTGAAATCTTTTCCAAGGAAATGTAGTCATACACACATAAGTAGGCTTAAGAGAAGAAAATATGACAGTCCCTGGCATACTGTCTGGGTCATACATCTACTGTGATGGATAACAATGTGTTAGGTTATGATCTGGTACCCAAGAGTTAGTGAAAACCAAGTCACTTCTGTGATGTGGAAGGTTGAATATTTTATTTTAAAGTCCTAGTAAATTTAATAAAGATCAAGTATCCGTTAAGTTTCAAAAAACAAATTGAAGCATGCTTATTGTGTACAAGACAATATTCTCCATACTCCCTACAGAGCTGGGAACAAAACAGAAAAGTTCTGCTTTTACTGGGGATGGCTAATACATAGATTGCTTACTATTTCTCAGGCACTGATTTGAGCTTTTTACATATATGAACTTTAAAAAAAATGTTAATATTTTTGGCTGCACATGGTCTCAGCCATGGCTCTCAGGCTCTTTGATCTTTGTTGCTCCTGCAGGATTGTTAATTGGAACATGTGAACTCTTAGTTGTGGCATGTGGGATCTACTTACCAGACTAGACATCGAACTCAGGGCCCCTGCATTGGGAGCTCTGAGTTTTAGCCATTGGACCTCCAGGGAAGTCCCCTCTATGAACTTTTAAAATCTTCAATTAGCCCTCTGAAATACTATTGTTATCTCATTTCATAGATGAGGAAACGGAGACTCAGAGATGTTAAGAACCTCACCCAGGGTCCATCTGGGTAGTTAGTGGGAGAGTCAGGTTTCATATACAAGTGGTCTGTTCCAGAGATAAAGTCATGAAATGAAAATATAGACAATGGGAACAAAATCAATGGTTCACTTAACTAGAGATTTTGAGAAGTATTTTCCCTAGAAGATCATTCATGGGTGATTTCCAGCTGAACCTGTATCCCAAGTTGCCATTGATTTTGAAGAAAACTTAAATCCTGGGCATTACAATGAGCACTGATATTAGTCTATAGCACTTGTCTGACTCTGTGACCCCCTGCACTGTAGCCCAACAGGCTCCTCTGTTCATGGGATTTTCCAGGCAAGAATACTGGAGTGGGTTGCCATTTCCTTCTCCAGGGAATCTTCCCTACCCAGGGATCCAACCCAGATCTCCTGCATTGCAGACAGACTCTTTACTGACTGAGCTACCAGGAGAAGGAGGGCAAGCTGCAGTTTCACTCACACCAGATGCTGATGGCACAGGTTCTGTTTTCTTGCTGGATCCAATTCTATCTACCCTCTTTAAAAAATGATCCAGTGACGTTTAAGTAGTAGCTCTTTTTTTCTCATCATAGATAACATTGTAGAGCTGGATTGGATTCTGAATGGCTGCTGCAACCTTTGTGTGCATTTTGTGTTTGGGTCTTGGGCCTCAAAAACTAACAGTGCTTCCCCAGATGAAGAAAATCCCTTTGCCATTTCCTGTGTTCTGAATCTCTGCCGTTCTTCAATTACATCTTCCTCTTGTCTCTCTCTGTCCTTTCTCTGTGCTTCCAATTCCAAGACTTCATTAGTCAGCTTCTCATGTTGCACAGCAAGGAGTTCAGTGAAGCTGTCCTCTTGCAGCTCTAACTCCAGTGTCTCGCTGAGGGTCGCTAAGTTGCTGAAGACCTCTTTACATTCCTCAACCATCTTCTCAAATCCATGAAAATTGTGAATGAGCTTCAGGCAAAGGTTCTTTCAACCCCATTCATGGTGATGGCATAACCTCATGCACATTTGTTTCATATCTTTGAACGTTCACAGCTTGAAGGTTTATATGTAGGGGGCTTATTGTATATGGAAGATTGCTCCAGAAAGCTTAGAAATTTTTAATGATTATGTGGTTTGTAAAAAAAAAGAAAAAAAAAAGCCTTTTTAATATATTTCAAGTAGATTCCTTGGCTTAGCTATACCAACGTCAGGCAGGTAGATTTAATGAATTGTAACAAGGAATGATGCTAAAGCTGAAACTCCAGTACTTTGGCCACCTCATGTGAAGGGTTGACTCATTGGGAAAGACTCTGATGCTGGGAGGGATTGGGGGCAGGAGGAGAAGGGGACGACAGAGGATGAGATGGCTGGATGGCATCACTGACTCGATGGACGTGAGTCTGAGTGAACTCCAGGAGTTGGTGATGGACAGGGAGGCCTGGCGTGCTGCGATTCATGGGGTCACAAAGAGTTGGACATGACTGAGTGGCTGAACTGAACTGAACTGAATTAGAGGCATCAAGAATTTCCATAAAATGTCATGGTGTAATTCTTACTTTAGATTATTATACTAGCTACATGGTTATTAATATTGATGAACTATGGTTAAAATATTTCTAAACTTAGCTCTTCCCTCATTCTAGGCCTAACTGGTCAGTCTTTCAGGTAGAGGCCAAAATGTTTGTGTATGTGTATTGTATGTGTATGCATGTACATGCATGTGTATTGTGTAATTATGTGTATGTATATGTACGGTGTATGTGTATGTATATATGTGTGTGTATATATGTGTATATATATATACGTGTGTGTGTGTGTATATGAGTGTTTCTTATAGTCTCTCATCAATAGTATTAGCAAACAGAGAATATGTGAATTGTATCCAACAAAGAATGTTAGGTTTTGCTGACATAGTATTCTTACGAGTTGAATTGTGTTTCCCCCAAAGATATGTTCAAGTTCTAACTCCTGGTGTGTGTGAGTGCTCAGTCACTAAAATGAAAGTGAAGTCGCTCAGTCGTGTCCGACTCTTAGTGACCCCATGGACTGCAGCCCACCAGGCTGAGTCACTAAGTCATGTCCAATTCTTTGCAGCCCCATGGACTGTAGCCCAGTCTCTTTTGTAAATGGGATTTTCCAGGCAAGAATAGTGGAGAGGGTTGCCATTTCCTCCTTGAGGGGATCTTCCAGACCCAGGGAATGAACCTGCATCTCCTGCATTGCAGGTGGATTCTTTACAGGTGAGCCACCTGGGAAGTCCAACTCCTGGTACCTGTGACTATGGTCTGGTTTGGAAATAAGTTTTCTTGCAGATGTAATCAAGTTGAGATGAGGTCATACTGGACTAAGGTGGGGCCTTGATTCAATATGACTGGTGTCCTTATAAGAAGAGGGAAAGATACAGAGAGAAGAGAATGGCACATAAAGACACACACACACACACACACACACACACGGAAGGAGGTCATGTGGCAGTGGAGACAGAGATGCCAGTGCCGCAGATGCAAGCCCAGAAACACCGAGGACAGCTGGCAGCCACCAAAAGCCAAGAAGATGCAAGTAAGTCATGTCCCCTAAAGAATTCAGGGGAGAACAGCCCTGCTGACACCTTGATTTTGGACCTTTAGCCTGAAGAACTGGGAAAGAATACATTTCTGTTATTTTCAGCCACGCAGTTCGTGACACTTTGTGAATGGCAGCCTTAAGACACAAATAAAAGTATCATGTTCCAGGTCGGTATTGTGGGTCATATAGGAAAATAGGAAAATGAGAAGTTCTCTGAATGAGTCCTAAAATGTTAATTCATGTTAGTATTTTAAGCACCCTGAGATTGTTGGGATAGGGTGGGTCTGTTCAATGTGACCTTTCCAGCTCCTTCCCTATGTGGAACCAGCTTTGAATTCTCTGTGTTTGCATGGTGGACATGACTAACACACTCCTACACACCTTCTGAAGGGGGGAGTCAATCACGCTGACCACTGTGCTGGCCTATCTCTCTTCCAGTGGACCAATTTTCATTTGATGCTATAAGGTTGGTGATGGAGGTGAGAGTCCTTGGGGATGGAGTGGGGAATTATTGCAAAGGTCTTGGCTACAAGATGGTGTTGGGAGTGATAAAACTGCATATTATGCTGAGAACTGACTGAAGAGAGAAGATTCACTGGTTGATCATCTCTGTCACCTGAAGAGATCCTTTCACTTTGGGCAGGGATGAATAGTGTGTATATATTAGAAAGAGAGCCAAATGATCTCTTCCATTTAGACAAATGCTTTTTCTCCTGCTGGACCCTAGAACCAACTGCCATACTCATCACACATGATGGTGTATTTTGATGAGGTGGTGTTGCATATTGGGGTTTCTAGAAACAGACTCAGGCATGAAGGTTAGAGTGTGAGATGTTTATTAGGAATTAATACTTGAGAAAGGGAAGTAGGGAAAAGCAGGAATGGGCAGAGTAAGAGATCAAGTTGTAATAGAGACCCAGTTAAGCCTTGGCTAACCCAGCAGGGAGCTCTAGAATAAAACTGAGTTGTTCCATCATGGGCACAAATGACTGCATCCTATAATCCCCACCTTTTTTAGCCTGTGGCAAAGTCTGACCTCAGTCAAGGGCATTCTCTGCAGGAGAAGTTTACAGCTGTAGTCTATATGCTGGTTATACCCCTAGAGCTGGGCAGCAAATCCTTTCTTGAAAGGAGATTGGGTGGTTCAGCTTTGTTTCTATCACAGGTGCTAGGAGACTGACTTCATTGACCTGGATTCCTAAGATCCTGGAAGGACGTTGAGGTGTTGGTGGCGCTGGTAACTGAGAAAGTTATAAGAGAATATTCTGAGTGGGTAATACAGTTGATTGGTAGGTAGACTGGCTAAGCTGTATCTAGGAGATGTAAATACAGAGTTTTTCTTCTAGTTTTTGATGTGCACCCTCAATTATCTTGGACTGTAGGTAGTGGACAGTTGGAGAAAGCACAGAGCAGCCCCTTCAGCAGTCAGCATATACACTGGGGGATCCAATTAGTAACCAGGTGACTAAATGTGTAGAGACAGAAGATCTCTTTGCAAAACAAGGTAATAGAGAGGTATGGATGGGTAAAACAATCTAGATGAAGAAATGTCCATTGTAGGGTGGTGTTATGGCCAAAAGAGAAGAGGATGTCCTTCATTTATTTATTCAAAAGGTGAGCCTTGAAGGGTGACTGGTGATTAGGTAGGTAAAGAGGAAAAAGAGGAGAATTCTATACAGAGAGCTGGGTGGCACAGGGCCCTGGCTGTCTATCATGGCCCTTGATGATCCAGATCTTCCATTTTTGTTCCCTTTGCTGAAGAGAATAATAGAAAACTCCCTAGAGGGTGAGCCAGCAAAGCTGAGTACAGAGACCATGATGGGATTGAAGTGCTACAAAAAGTTGGTGCATGGAGCTTGAGGGCTCATGTGGGACGAGGGGAGGCCTAGGGCTCAGGCAGGGTCTAGCTGGCAGAGGGTCTTACCCACCATTTCAAGGAGGTGTAGGCACCTCCTAAAGGTGAAGGTACATCTTTGAAGGGCTTAGCAGGAGAGTAACATAGGCAAATTCATGCTTTAGAAAGATCTCTGATGGAGGGAAGAATGAATTGGAAGGAGGCCAGCCTTGAGGTGGGGAAACCAACTAAGAATATTTTAAAGTGGTTTAGCAGAGAAGAGTTAAGTGGGCAGGACTAAAGGTTGAATAAGCAACAGTGGGTGATAGATTAAAATTAGAGGGTTAAGAACAGAGAGGGGTCAAGGATGGACATGATGTCTGGTTGGAGAACCAGGATGAAGCAAGCTCATCGAGCACTTGCAGACTTTACACTTGGTTCCACTCTCTTCATCCATGGCTGTAGGGTTCTAAAAGGGATGATGATTACCATAATTATAGAAAAGAGACTTCCATTATTCCTTCTGAACAGAAACAAATGTAGAAGCAGGGATATGAAGTCAGCAGATCTGGATGATCTGGGCAAGTTAATTGCCTTTGAGTCTCAGTTTCCTCTTTGGTAAAATGGGGATAATACTACCTATAACTCTGTGAGCATAAATGGAAAAAAATGATTAATGTATTAATGTATATGAAAGCTTTTAGCCAGTACCTAATATAGAGCTGACCCTTAGGTCTCCAGTCATTCATTTAAGGACATGGTGTTTTAAAATATGTTGTTAGTGTTAACATATCACAAACCAAGATTTATTGAAAACCTACAATCTACAAGGCATCAAGGAGGATAAACAAATGTAACACATTGTTTCTGTTCTCAAGAATTTTGTAGCTTGTTTAGGAAAACAAAATTTATATATGTGAAAAACATAAAACCAGTAAAGTATTTAAATCTTTTTGAAAATTCAGGCAACAAGAGGGAACATGAGGCAAGATATTGATAATAACAATTGTCAGTTGCTTAATTAGATGTACTTTTTTGAACTGTGGTGTTGGAGAAGACTCTTGAGAGTCCCTTGGACTGCAAGGAGATCCAACCAGTCCATTCTGAAGGAGATCAGCCCTGGGATTTCTTTGGAAGGAATGATGCTAAAGCTGAAACTCCAGTACTTTGGCCACCTCATGCGAAGAGTTGACTCATTGGAAAAGACTCTGATGCTGGGAGGGATTGGGGGCAGGAGGAGAAGGGGACGACAGAGGATGAGATGGCTGGATGGCATCACTGACTCAATGGACGTGAGTCTGAGTGAACTCTGGGAGTTGGTGATGGACAGGGAGGCCTGGCGTGCTGCGATTCATGGGGTCGCAAAGAGTCAGACACGACGGAGAGACTGAACTGAACTGAACTGAACTGAGAGGAAGAAGACGTCCCTTTAATCTGAGGTTCTTAAAGAAGGCTCTGAGGAAGATGTTGGATTGGAGCTGCATTTTAAAGTAAGATTGGGGGAATGAAGGCAGGGATAAATTAGGAAATTGGAATGAACAGATACACACTATTATATAAATAAAGTAGGTAACCACCAAGAATCTACTATATAGCAAAGAGAACTATAGTCAATATTTTGTAGTAACCTATAAGGGAAAAGAATCTGAAAAAGAACATGTGTGTGTGTGTGTGTGTGTGTGTGTGTGTGTTATATCTGAAGCACTTTGCTGTACACCTGAACTAACACAACATTGTAAATTAACTAGCATCCATAAAAAACTAAAATCCAATAAAATAGATTGGATTTTGTAGTGTGGCTTGGGGGTTGGTAATTGTCTGCCCTGCCCATTGCCTGTTTTAGCATGGACCTATGACTAAGAAGGTGTTTAAATGGCTGGAAAAAATTGAAAAAGAATAGCATGTTGTGACACATTAAATTATATGAAATTTAAATTTTAATATTCATAAATGTTTTATTGGAGCACAGTCACACTTGCTTCTTTACACCCCGTCTGCACTGCTTTTGAGAAACAATGAAGTTGAATACTGTGTCCGAAACCCTATGGTTCACAAAATCTAGAATATTTACTATCTGGCCCTTTACAGAAAGTTTGCTGAGCCCTGGTGTGGAGGATGGAGGGAGACATTCTGAGTATGTGGGATGCCAAGAGTGAAAATGATTGTGTTGAAAAGAAACAAAAAATGAATTATGAGAGGAGTGGGAATGCACAGGAGCCTCGCGGAAGCCAAAGGAGGGCAAGAGGGGCTGTCTTGAGAAGTAGGGAGTGTCAACACTGCCAAGGGGTTACCAAGAGCAGACAGAAACGCAACTGAACAGAGGACATGGGCTTTGCAGTTTCATATCACTTGTTCGTTTGAATCCTATGGAAGGCAAGCAGTAGAAGGAGAGCTGGAGGTGAGGAGCAGAGGCAGAGCCTAAGAAATTGGGTGGATGCAGTAAGATTTAGTAGAGAAATACCTGTGTAGTTTACCATAGAATAGAGATCTCCACATATTTGTGGGTGGGGATGGCGGGGTGGAAGGGCTGGGGAAGGCAATTGCAGAAGGACCTTATGAAGAGGCTTTCTAGAGAAGGACTATTTGAAACATTGAGGTTGGGGAAACATCAAGCCAACATTTTTTTAGACAGACTTCTTTTTTATGTTCTTAAATTCATTTTATTGACAGTAAAACAAAAACAAAACAATTCACTCATTTCTTCTACCCCTCTAACCCTACTTCTGACAATCTCCAGTCTGTCTTGTGTTATCTGTGAGCTAGTTCTTTAAACATTTTTATTAGCGCATAGTTGTTTGACAATGCTGTGTTAGTGTCTGCTGTACAGCAAAGTGAATCAGCTATACGTATACATATATCCCCTCATTTTTGGATTTCCTTCCTGTTCAGGTCACCATAGAGCATTGAGTAGAGTTCTCTGTGCTATATAGTAGGTTCTCATTAGTTATCTATTTTATACATAGTATCAATAGTTAGATAAACCTTGAAGCCATCTCATACAGATGAGTACCATTGAATCAGCTCCTTCAGAGTCCTTTCAGCTACATGTTTCTGAACTCTGAGTTGAGAGATGCATGAAGAACTGGGTCAACAGACTAGGGTTTGCATCTCTCCCAACTTATGAGCTGTTGGCCTTGGGAAAGTTCCTTAAGGTCTTTGCCCCCTTTGCTTATCTGGGAACAGTGGATGCTAATACATTTCATCAGAGGATTGTTGTGAAAAACAGTGAGATGATTCTGTTTGGAAAATATCAAAAGCATGGGTTCTGGTAATTAGCAAATTCTCAATAGCAAGTCAATATTAATGCCATCTCAGTTAAACAATAATAGCTAATCAGGAAAGTGTCGCTACGTTAGGGGACATTTGCTTTTCTTCCCAGAGATGGAACAGATATTGTGTACCACCACTCCCCATTCCTATGACTGTGGTACTTTGCCAGTTGATTGCAGAACTCTATCACTGAAGCCAGATGTGGCCTCAGAATTTTCTCAACCCAGTGTCTAGAAATACTAGCAATTAGAGTTGGCACAAAACTTGAAACATTTTATATTCTGACCTAATGCCTATTTAGCTCTCTATAACATATGCATGGAATTCTTCCTGGAATTTTGCCATTGGGATCAATAGATCTGAACTCATAGTTTGAAAGCAAACTTCCATGTACTCTTCTTCTGCTGCTGCTGCTGCTGCTAAGTCGCTTCAGTTGTGTCCAACTCTGTGCGACCCCATAGACGGCAGCCCACCAGGCTCCCCATCCCTGGGATTCTCCAGGCAAGAACACTGGAGTGGGTTGCCATTTCCTTCTCCAATGCATGAAAGTGAAAAGTGAAAGTGAAGTCGCTCAGTCCAGTAATGTCCTTTATCTTACAAAATAAAGACCACGTTGTCATACCTGCCCTTGAGGTAAATTTTTACAAAAGTATTGTCTTCTGAAAGTATCAATGACTTTGAAATTTCAGAATGGAATTATAATAAAAGTAGCCTAAAATGTTGCTTCTTTATTTCCTCCAAACCTCAGGGAACATTTAAACCTCATTGGTCAGGACTTAAATCTAAACTTTGGTTAAAGGTATATAAATTTTCCTCTCCGTTGAATATATGTAACATTTATTGAAATCAAATAAATGCTTCTGACTGAGGGGAGACATTTATATTCCCTAGAGCTCTTGATAAAAGATTTACTCACAAAGCAGACTGCAATTCCTGCCTTTTCAAATTTCTGTGTCTGTTATGAAAGAATTTTTCTTGTACTGTGTATGAGGAAAATACATGCTACATTGGAGTGCGCTGATAAGATCATGTTTCTATGGTACCATTTTTTTCTGAGTATTTTGGTATTTTAAGATGTTATCTTTTTCGTTTTCACAGCACGCTAGGAAGAGGGAAGGACATGTTGTTCTCACCTCACAGTGAAATTGAGGTAAGCAGTTACTCACTCTCTTGCATAAGTCACTGATTGAGCTGCGGATGTGATAGCAAACAGCCTTCTTCTATTCACCCGTCCACCCTGACCCTGCAGCATTTCTGGTCAATCCATTAATCCTATTTTCTTGTTCTTAGTTAATGACTACAGAGTTGACTCTGCTTATCGGCACTGAGGGACAAGAGAACAGGACATAATCTCAAATGGTAGATGATATAAAAGTAATTTGGATTTGGCGATAAAATATGTTTTTGTACTTGCATTGGAACTCGGGCGTGTCTGGTGTTCTGGAAATTTACAGCATTCCAGTCCAAGTGGAGAAACTATGCAAGGGAGACCCAGGGCACCTCGTTTGTCTCTCTTGATTCTCAGCCCACCTGCTCTACCCACCTTGCCCTGCTGAGATCAGAGCCTCATCTCTTGACTGATTCACTGAACCAGCCTACGTAAATCTGTCTTGTCTAAGTTCCATTATAGACATTCGTCTCTTCTTTCTCATGGATATGGGAGAAACCAGTATCTTGGATTAGAAATTGTTATTAATTTCTTGAAGTTTTATTTTTAATACAAGGCACTAAAATGTACTATGGAAATTTTAAAGTCAGATTTCTTGACTATGTAATTATAAGAAGAAAGAAACGGGAAGCAACACGGGTGCCAGGTAATGACACTGAATGACAGACCTCTATTAGAGGAAAGTGAAAGTATCTTCTTACTCAAAGTTTTGTCAGTGATGAGAATAAATTCTTTTACAACATTTATGCATCACATGTTTAATTAAAAAAAAAACAACCCACAAATATTGCTTAGTATCTACTCTATGCCAGCAATGATTAGTGACTGAATTGATGATAGGAATTTGCATAGAGGCAAATAAAAGAAGTTGAAAGTTAAAAGAGCTTGGAGATAACATTAAAATTTTTTTAAAATAATTTTGTTTATTTATCTTTGGCTGTGCTGGATCGTCATTGCTGTATGGGCTTTTCTGTAGTGGTGCAGAGAAGAGGCTACTCTGTAGTTGTGGTGTGTGGGCTTCTCATTGTGATGGCTTCTCTTGTTGCAAAGCGTGGGCTCTAGGGCATGTGGGCTCAGTAGTTGGGGCTCCTGGGCCCTAGAGCACAGACTCAATTGTCATGGTGCACGGGTTTATTTGTTCTGCAGCATGTGGGATCTTCCTGGACCAGGGCTGAACCCATGTCTCCTGCATTGGCAGGTGGATTATTTACCACTGCACCATCAAGAAAGCCTTTGTAACATTTTGATTTTTGATTCATTATTTATTTATGTGTACATTTAATCAATTCATTTATTGATTAAATTTTAATGCATTCACTTATATTTAATATTAATAATCTTTAATTGGTTTGTTTATCCATAAAATATCTAAGTACCTACTTAAATATCTACTGAGTGTTAATTTTTCTCTCCATTTATTCTCTCATTAACTAGGAGCAGTTTAACATTGCTTAGCCATCAAAAAGAATGAAATAATGTCATTTGCAGAAACATGGATGGACAGAAAGAGTATCATACTAAGCAAAATAAGTTAGAGAAAGACAAATATCATATGCTATCACTTATATGTGGAGCATAAAATAAAATACAAATCGACGTTCTATAAAACAAAAGCAGGCTCACAGATGTAGAGAACAGATTTGTGGTTGGCAAGGGGAAGAGGAGCTAGAGGGAGGAAGGAATAGAAGTTTGGGATTAGCAGAGGCAAACTAGGATGGATAAGCAAGGTCATATGGTAGGGAACAGGGACCTATATTCAATATCCTATAACAAACCATAAAGGAAAATTAAAAAATGACATTGTTCAAAATTATTTTTAATTTAGTTTTTACATTTAACATTGCAGATGTATATAACTCAAAAGAGTCAAATTGTGTTACAAGATTTGTTTGAAAATCTTCATTCTTCTGTTTTCATCCCCTCCTTCTCTACCCTTCCACACCCATCCTCCTCCAATATGTTTCATTTCCCTATCTTCACAGACAACTATCCTTAATTATACTAAATGATTTGAGAGGCATGGTATTTACTTCCTTGTTTCTAAATAACATGCTTATATTCCTCTCTCTCTCTCTCTTCTTTCTTCTCAGTTTTAGGAATCATGATTTGATTTTGACTACAGAAAATAAGAACTTAGTTTTTCACACACACTTTCCATCCCGTTCTATATTCATCCATATTTCCCATCTTTCTCTCTTTATATAAGGTAATTACATAATACATAACATACTGTGCATAATAGAATACATTCCATGCAAGTATATGGAATAAACCAGATAGTATATTATTAGTACATTCCTTTACTATGTAAGTTTTGCTTTCCTTTGTCATCCTTTTGGGACTTTTTGTCTTTTCTTTTTTTTGTAGACACTAGTTTTTATTGTTCTTTGATGTTTCCTCATTTTGACAAAGCATTTCTTCTACAAGGCAGACGAATAGTCTGACCCTTTGAATGTCTGGATATGCTTTTATCCTAACCCCAACTATGGTTAATGGTTTTCTTATGAATGGAGCTCCACATTGGGAATCATTTTTTTTTTCCTTCATAATTTGAATATACTGCTTTATTACTTTCTCCAATGTTTTTGCTGGAAAGTCTAGTGTCATTCTCTTCTTTGATCCTTGATATGAAAACTGTTTTGTCCTCTCTGGAAAATTGTAGGATAATCTTTTTTTCTGGCCCCCATTTTCTATAATTTCACCGTGATGTATATGATTGTACATCTGTTTTTGCCCACTGGATTGGACAATTAAGGAAAACTCATGCCTTTTAGTTCTGGATATTTTTCTGTAATTAGATTTCATTTTATCCATTTTCTCTGTTCTTTCATTATGAGATTTTATTATTTGGAAAACAAATGTGCTGAATGAATTCTCTAATTTGGACCTAACCTCCCAATTTTCCATTACTGTCTTTTGCTTTTTTTTCAGGGATATTTTCTCAACATGATCTTTCCATCTTCTATTGAGTTTTTTTTTTTTTTTCCTCTGATATACAAAAGTATTATATATTTAAAAAAATTTTCAAAGCCACTGTGTTATCTGAGTTTATGTTGCTGTTACTTTGGCTCTGAAGATGTTAGAGATACTCTTTGATCAGGTTTCTTCTCATTGCATTGTCTCTGTTTCCTTTGCATTGTTTCTTTCCACACAGTGTCTATTACATTAAATGCCTGTTAATTGTTTGGTGATCCTTGGTTGTCTATAGTTAAGAGTGGGCCCTAAAAGCTGTTTGGAATCTCTTGGCATGAGGTTTGTGTTGCCAACTGTCTGCTTCATCAGAAGTTTTATTGGTGAGTCCATAGTGTTAGCATCTTTAATTCTTTTACCTAAGCCTGGTAGGCTCCAGTCCATGGGGTCGCTAAGAGTCGGGCACGACTGAGCGACTTCACTTTCACTTTTCACTTTCATGCACTGGAGAAAGAAATGGCAACCCACTCCAGTATTCTTGCCTGGAGAATCCCAGGGACGGAGGAGCCTAGTGGGCTGCCGTCTATGGGGTCGCACAGAGTCGGACACGACTGAAATGACTTAGCAGCAGCAGCACCAAGCCTGGCTACATTCACCCAGAGAAGTCACCACAAAGCTCTTTTTTGAGGAATATAATTCTGGCTGTCAGTGCTTTCGGAGCTGGAGAAGGTTCAAGGTCTGAACATTCATTTTGTACTTTCTTATAATCCTTTTCTCTTCAGAATGGTCCCAATGCCTTTGACTTAGCTTGGTGTCCTCTGATTCATGA
This sequence comes from Bubalus kerabau, assembly GCF_029407905.1. NCBI lineage: Eukaryota > Metazoa > Chordata > Mammalia > Artiodactyla > Bovidae > Bubalus > Bubalus kerabau. The sequence goes on from NC_073635.1 coordinate 48,471,069, forward strand.
TGGGGTGGTTTAGTTGCTAAGTTGTGTATGACTCTTTGCGATCCCATTGATTGTAGCCCTCCAGGCTCCTCTGTCCATGGGATTTTCCAGGCAAGAATACTGGGATTTCCTTCTCCAGGGGATCTTCATGACCCAGGGATCAAATCTAGGTCTCCTGAATTGCAGGCAGATTCTTTACCCACTGAGCTGAACTCTTAGTTGTGACTTGTAAAATCTAGTTTCCTGACCAGGGATTGAACCCAGGACCCCTGTATTGGGAGAACAGAGTCTTATACACTGAGCCACCAGGGAAGCCCTGCTTTGATCCACAGACCTTCTCTTTATCTTGTCCAGAGAGAAAGCCTTCAGTTTTCTCCAAGAGTAGGCTGGGATATGTAAATTTTAATTGTTTCTTCTTTTTAAAAAATCATTTAAAAATATTTATTTATTTGGCTGTGCTGGGTCTTAGTTGTGGCATGTGGGATCTTTAAATTGTGGCTTGCTGCTAAGCTGCTAAGTCATTTCAGTCGTGTCTGACTCTGTGCGACCCCATAGACGGCAGCCCACCAGGCTCCTCCATCCCTGGGATTCTCCAGGCAAGAATACTGGAGTGGGTTGCCATTTCTTTCTCCAGTGCATGAAAGTGAAAAGTGAAAGTGAAGTCGCTCAGTCGTGTCCAACTCCTTTACAAACTCATAATTGTGGCATTTGGGATCTAGTCTCCTGACCAGGGATGGAACCCAGGCCCCCTGGGCCACCAGGGAAGTCCCTTAATTGCTTCTTAATCACACTTCTAACCAATCCTCTTAGCTTTTAGCTCTTCTTTCATCCCTGGCTTAAGAGTACTCAATATTGCCAATTTCCAAGGTTTTGGGAGTTTGGTGGTACAATCTGATTAATTCTTGGCTTTCCTTATTCTTTGCTTTCTGAAATATGCTAAATCATTAGCCACTAATCTTTCTGCTCTTCAGTTTCTAACATTCAATAGCTCTATTCATATTTCCTATTTTCTTTGTCTTTTGGGGTTTATGACTTACCAAGTCCCTTTACTATTATTTTGGTGGACTTTGCAAGGTAGTGGAGGCTTATCTCTACCTCTGAATAGACATTTGAAATTATTAACAACTTTTATTAGTTAAACACCTAGTCCTTCTTTAGGCACTCTCTACAGAAAATTTTACATAGAGAATTGCAAAGGAAAATACACTGACCTTAACAGTACAAGAAAGAAGTACCCTAACAGTAGAAAGAAGATGTAGCAGTGAAGTTATTAACTGAGGTTATTAATATTCGGGGTATCTTAGTCAAACTGATACCTGTGGGCTAAGCATAGTAGGTATTATCTAGTCAACATAGCACTGAACATTGCTTAAAAGAGCCTTATTTTATAAATTGTTTTCATATTTATGTATTTTTAAAAAATCTTATTTATTTTGATTGGAGGCTAATTATTTTACAATATTGTATTGGTTTTGCCATACACTGACATGAATCTGCCATGGGTGTTCATGTGTTCCCCATCTTGAACCCCCCTCCGACCTCCCTCCCCATATCATCCCTCTGGGTCATGCCAGTGCACCAGCCCTGAGCATCCTGTACCATGCATCGAACGTGGACTGGCGACTGATTTCACATATGATAATATACATGTTTCAATGCCATTCTCCCAAATCATCCCACACTCACCCTCTCCCACAGAGTCCAAAAGACTGTTCTATATATCTGTGTCTCTTTTGCTGTCTCGCAAATAGGGCATGGCACCCCACTCCAGTACTCTTGCTTGGAAAATCCCATGGACTGAGGAGCCTGGTGTGCTGCAGTCCATGGGGTTGCTAAGAGTCAGACACGACTGAGCGACTTCACTTTCACTTTTCATTTTCATGCATTGGAGAAGGAAATGGCAACCCACTCCAGTGTTCTTGCCTGGAGAATCCCAGGGACGGGGAGCCTGGTGGGCTGCCATCTATGGGGTCTCACAGAGTTGGACACAACTGAAGCAACTTAGCAGCAGAAGCAGCAGCATACAGGGTTATCTTTACTATCTTTCTAAATTCCATATATATGCGTTAGTATACTGTATTGGTGTTTTTCTTTCTGGCTTACTTCACTCTATATAATAGGTTCCAGTTTCATTCACCTCATTAGAACTAATTCAAATGTATTCTTTTTAATGGCTAATACTCCATTGTGTATATGTACCACCGCTTTCTTATCCATTCATCTGCTGATGGACATCTAGGTTGCTTCCATGTCTTGGCTATTATAAACAGTGCTGCGATGAACATTGGGGTACACATGTCTCTTTCCATTCTGGTTTCCTCTGTGTGTATGCTCAGCAGTGGGATTGCTGGGTCATATGACAGTTATATTTCCAGTTTTTAAAGGAATCTTCACACTGTTCTCCATAGTGGCTGTACTAGTTTGCATTCCCACCAACAGTGTAAGAGGGTTCCCTTTTCTCCACACCCTCTCCAGCATTTATTACTTGTAGACTTTTGGACTGCAGCCATTCACTGGCGTGAAATGGTACCTCATAGTGGTTTTGATTTGCATTTCTCTGATAATGAGTGATGTTGAGCATCTTTTCATGTGTTTGTGAGCCATCTGTATGTCTTCTTTGGAGAAATGTCTATTTAGTTCTTTGGCCCATTTTTTGATTGGGTCGCTTATTTTTCTGGAATTGAGCTGTAGGAGTTGCTTGTATATTTTTGAGATTAGTTGTTTGTCAGTTGCTTCATTTGCTATTATTTTCTCCCATTCTGAAGGCTGCCTTTTCACCTTGCTTATAGTTTCCTTTGTTGTGTAGAAACTTTTAATTTTAATTAGGTCCCATTTGTTTATTTTTGCTTTTATTTCCAATATTCTGGGAGGGGGGTTATAGAGGATCCTGCTGTGATGTATGTTGGAGAGTGTTTTGCCTATGTTCTCCTCTAGGAGTTTTATAGTTTCTGGTCTTACATTTAGATCTTTAATCCATTTTGAGTTTATTTTTGTGTATGGTGTTAGAAAGTGTTCTAGCTTCATTCTTTTACAAGTGGTTGACCAGTTTTCCCAGCACCACTTGTTAAAGAGATTAAACTCAAAATGGATTAAAGATCTAAATGTAAGACCAGAAACTATAAAACTCCTAGAGGAGAACATAGGCAAAACACTCTCTGACATACATCACAGCAGGATCCTCTATGACCCACCTCCCAGAATATTGGAAATAAAAGCAAAAATAAACAAATGTGACCTAATTAACCTTAAAAGCTTCTGCACATCAAAGGAAACTATTAGCAAGGTGAAAAGACAGCCTTCAGAATGGGAGAAGATAATAGCAAATGAAGCAACTGACAAACAATTCATCTCGAGAATATACAAGCAACTCCTACAGCTCAACTCCAGAAAAATAAATGACCCAATCAAAAAATGGGCCAAAGAACTAAATAGACATTTCTCCAAAGAAGACATACAGATGGCTAACAAACACATGAAAAGATGCTCAACATCACTCATTATCAGAGAAATGCAAATCAAAACCACTATGAGGTACCATTTCATACCAGTCAGAATGGCTGCGATCCAAAAGTCTACAAGTAATAAATGCTGGAGAGGGTGTGGAGAAAAGGGAACCCTCTTACACTGTTGGTGGGAATGCAAACTAGTACAGCCACTATGGAGAACAGTGTGGAGATTCCTTAAAAAACTGGAAATAGACCTGCCTTATGATCCAGCAATCCCACTGCTGGGCATACACACTGAGGAAACCAGAAGGGAAAGAGACACGTGTACCCCAATGTTCATCGCAGCACTGTTTATAATAGCCAGGACATGGAAGCAACCTAGATGTCCATCAGCAGATGAATGGATAAGAAAGCAGTGGTACATATACACAATGGAGTATTATTCAGTCATTAAAAAGAATACATTTGAATCAGTTCTAATGAGGTGGATGAAACTGGAACCTATTATACAGAGTGAAGTAAGCCAGAAAGAAAAACACCAATACAGTATACTAACGCATATATATGGAATTTAGAAAGATGGTAACAATAACCCTATGTATGAGACAGCAAAAGAGACACTGATGTATAGAACAGTCTTATGGACTCTGTGAGAGAGGGAGAGGGTGGGAAGATTTGGGAGAATGGCATTGAAACATGTAAAATATCATGTATGAAACGAGTTGCCAGTCCAGGTTCGATGCACGATACTGGATGCTTGGGGCTGGTGCACTGGGACGACCCAGAGGGATGGAATGGGGAGGGAGGAGGGAGGGGGGTTTGGGATGGGGAACACATATATACCTGTGGCGGATTCATTTTGATATTTGGCAAAACTAATACAGTTATGGAAAGTTTAAAAATAAAATAAAAAAAAAAAAAAAAAAAAGAGATTGTCTTTTCTCCATTGCATATTCTTGCCTCCTTTGTCAAAGATAAAGTGTCCATAGGTGCGTGGGTTCATCTCTGGGCTTTCTGTTTTGTTCCATTGACCTATATTTCTGTTTTTGTGCCAGTACCATACTTGATTCCAGCTTGTGCTTCTTCCAGCCCAGTGTTTCTCATGATGTACTCTGCATATAAGTTAAATAAGCAGGGTGACAATATACAGCCTTGACTTACTCCTTTTCCTATTTGGAACCAGTCTGTTGTTTCATGTCCAGTTCTGACTGTTGTTTCCTGACCTGCATATAGGTTTCTTAAGACGCATGTCAGGAGGTCTGGTATTCCCTTCTCTTTCTGAATTTTCCACAGTTTATTGTGATCTGCACAGTCAAACGCTGGGCTGGAAGAGGCACAAGCTGGAATCAAGATTGCCGGGAGAAATATCAATCACCTCAGATATGCAGATGACACCACCCTATGGCAGAAATTGAAGAGGAACTAAAAAGCCTCTTGATGGAAGTGAAAGAGGAGAGTGAAAAAGTTGGCTTAAAGCTCAACATTTAGAAAACTAAGATCACAGCATCTGGTCCCATCACTTCATGGGAAATAGATGGGGAAACAGTGGAAACAGTGTCAGACTTTATTTTTCTGGGCTCCAAAATCACTGCAGATGGTAATTGCAGCCATGAAATTAAAAGATGCTTACTCTTTGGAAGGAAAGTTATGACCAACCTAGATAGCATATTGAAAAGCAGAGACATTACTTTGCCAACAAAGGTCCATCTGCTGAAGGCTATGGTTTTTCCTGTGGTCATGTATGGATTTGAGAGTTGGACTGTGAAGAAAGCTGAGTACTGAAGAATCGATGCTTTTGAACTGTGGTATTGGAGAAGACTCTTGGGAGTCCCTTGGACTGCAAGGAGATCCAACCAATACATTCTAAAGGAGATCAGTCCTGGGTGTTCTTTGGAAGGACTAATGCTAAAGCTGAAACTCCAGTACTTTGGCCACCTCATGCGAAAAGTTGACTCATTGGAAAAGACTCTGATGCTGGGGGGAATTGGGGGCAAGAGGAGAAGGGGACGACAGAGGATGAGATAGCTGGATGGCATCACCGGCTCGATGGATGCGAGTTTGAGTGAACTCCGGGAGTTGGTGATGGACAGGGAGGCCTGGAGTGCTGCAGTTCATGGAATCATAAAGAGTCAGACACGACTGAGTGACTGAACTGAACTGAACACAGTCAAAGGCTTTGGCATAGTCAATAAAGCAGAAATAGATGTTTTTCTGGAACTCTCTTGCTTTTTTGATGATCCAGCAGATGTTGGCAATTTGATCTCTGGCTCCTCTGCATTTTCTAAAACCAGCTTGAACATCTGGAAGTTCACGGTTCACGTATTGCTGAAGCCTGGCTTGGAGAATTTTGAGCATTACTTTACTAGCATGTGAGATGAGTGCAATTGTGCGGTAGTTTGAGCATTCTTTGGCATTGCCTTTCTTTGGGATTGGAGTGAAAACTGCCCTTTTCCAGTCCTGTGGCCACTGCTGAGTTGTCCAAATTTGCTGAGGAACTCCTCAGGTCAGTAGGTGCCCAATATGCTACTGGAGATCAGTGGAGAAATAACTCCAGATAGAATGAAGGGATGGGGCCAAAGCAAAAACAATATCCAGTTGTGGATGTGACTGGTGATAGAAGCAAGGTCCGATGCTGTAAAGAGCAGTATTGCATAGGAACCTGGAATGTCAGGTCCATGAATCAAGGCACATTGGAAGTGGTCAAACAAGAGATGGCAAGAGTGAACGTTGACATTCCAGGAATCAGCAAACTAAAATGGACTGGAATGGGTGAATTTAACTCAGATGACCATTATGTCTACTACTGTGGGCAGGAATCCCTTAGAAGAAATGGAGTAACCATGATGGTCAACAAAAGAGTCCGAAATGCAGCACTTGGATGCAATCTCAAAAATGACAGAATGATCTCTGTTTGTTTCCAAGGCAAACCATTCAATATCACAGTAATCCATGCCTGTGTCCCAACCAGTAACACTAAAGAAGCTGAAGTTGAACAATTCTATGAAGACCTACAAGACCTTTTAGAACTAACACCCAAAAAAGATGTCCTTTTCATTATAGGGGATTGGAATGCAAAAGTCGGAAGTCAAGAAACACCTGGAGTAACAGGCAAATTTGGCCTTGGAGTACAGAGTGAAGCAGGGCAAAGGCTAATAGAGTTTTGCCAAGGGAATGCACTGGTCATAGCAAACACCCTCTTCCAACAACACAAGAGAAGACTCTACACATGGACATCACCAGATGGTCAGCACCGAAATCAGATTGATTATATTCTTTGCAGCCAAAGATGAAGAAGCTCTATACAGTCAGCAAAAACAAGATCGGGAGCTGACTGTGGCTCAGATCATGAACTCCTTAGTCCCAAATTCAGACTGAAATTGAAGAAAGCGGGGAAAACCACTAGACCACTCAGGTGTGACTTAAATCAAATCCCTTATGATTATACAGTGGAAGCGAGAAATAGATTTAAAGGACTAGATCTGATAGACAGAGTACCTGATGAACTATGGATGGAGGTTCATGAGATTGTACAGGAGACAGGGATCAAGACCATCCCCATGGAAAAGAAATGCAAAAAAGCAAAATGGCTATCCGAGGAGGCCTTACAAATAGCTGTGAGAAGAAGAGAAGCAAAAAGCAAAGGAGAAAAGGAAAGGTATAAGCATCTGAATGCAGAGTTCCCAAGAATAGCAAGGAGAGATAAGAAAGCCTTTCTCAGCGATCAATGCAAAGAAATAGAGGAAAACAACAGAATGGGGAAGACTAGAGATCTCTTCAAGAAAATTAGAGATACCAAAGGAACATTTCATGCACAGATGGGCTCAATAAAGGACAGAAATGGTATAGACCTAACAGAAGCAGTAGATATTAAGAAGAGGTGGCAAGAATACAGAGAACTGTACAAAAAAGATCTTCATGACCCAGATAATCACGACGGTGTGATCACTGACCTAGAGCCAGACATCCTGGAATGTGAAGTCAAGTGTGCCTTAGAAAGCATCACTAGGAACAAAGCTAGTGGAGGTGATGGAATTCCAGTTGAGCTATTTCAAATCCTGAAGGATGATGCTGTTAAAGTGCTGCACTCAATATTCATTGATTAGCTCTAATAATTTTCTGGTGGAGTTTTTAGCGTTTTCTATGTAGAGGATCATGTCATCTGCAAACAGTGAGAGTTTTACTTCTTTTTTTCCAATCTGGATTCCTTTTATTTCTTTTTCTGCTTTGATCGCTGTGGCCAAAACTTCCAAAACTATGTTGAATAGCAGTGGTGAGAGTGGGCTCCCTTGTCTTGTTCCTGACTTTAGGGGAAATGCTTTCAATTTTTCACCATTGAGGATAATGTTTGCTGTGGGTTTGTCATATATAGCTTTTATTATGTTGAGGTGTGTTCCTTCTATTCCTGCTTTCTGGAGGGTTTTTATCATAAATGGATGTTGAATTTTGTCAAAGGCTTTCTCTGCATCTATTGAGATAATCATATGGCTTTTATTTTTCAATTTGTTAAACCACCCTTATGGCAGAAAGTGAAGAGGAACTAAAAAGCCTCTTGGTGAAAGTGAAAGTGGAGAGTGAAAAAGTTGGCTTAAAGCTCAACATTCAGAAAACGAAGATCATGGCATCCGGTGCCATCACTTCATGGGAAATAGATGGGGAAACAGTGGAAACAGTGTCAGACTTTATTTTTTTGGGCTCCAAAATCACTGCAGATGATGACTGCAGCCATGAAATTAAAGGATGCGTACTCCTTGTAAGAAAAGTTATGACCAACCTAGATAGAATACTGAAAAGCAGAGACATTACTTTGACAACAAAGGTCCATCTAGTCAAGGCTATGGTTTTTCCAGTGGTCATATATGGATGTGAGAGTTGGACTGTGAAGAAAGCTGAGCGCTGAAGAGTTGATGCTTTTAAACTGTGGTGTTGGAGAAGACTCTTGAGAGTCCCTTGGACTGCAAGGAGGTCCAACCTGTCCATTCTGAAGGAGATCAGCCCTGGGATTTCTTTGGAAGGAATGATGCGAAAGCTGAAACTCCAGTACTTTGGCCACCTCATGCGAAGAGTTGACTCATTGGAAAGACTCTGATGCTGGGAGGGATTGGGGGCAGGAGGAGAAGGGGATGACAGAGGATGAGATGGCTGGATGGGATCACTGACTCGATGGACATGAGTCTGAGCGAACTCTGGGAGTTGGTGATGGACAGGGAGGCCTGGCGTGCTGCAATTCATGGGGTCGCAAAGAGTCGGACACGACTGAGTGACTGAACTGACCTGAATGTGGTGTATTACATTGATTGATTTGTGGATATTGAAGAATCCTTGCATCCCTGGGATAAAGCCCACTTGGTCATGATATATGATCTTTTTAATATGTTGTTGGATTCTGATTGGTAGAATTTTGTTAAGGATTTTTTCATCTATGTTCATCAGTGATATTGGCCTGTAGTTTTCTTTTTTTGTGACATCTTTGTCAGGTTTTGGTATCAGGGTGATGGTGGCTTCATAGAATGACTTTGGAAGTTTACCTTCCTCTGCAATTTTCTGGAAGAGTTTAAGTAGGATAGCTTAGCTCTTCTCTAAATGTTTGGTAGAATTCATCTGTGAAGCTGTCTGGACCTGGGCTTTTGTTTGGTGGAAGGTTTCTGATTATAGTTCAATTTCCGTGCTTGTGATGGGTCTGTTAAGATTTTCTATTTCTTCTTGGTTTAGTTTTGGAAAGTTGTACTTTTCTGAGAATTTTTCCATTTCTTCCACGTTGTCCATTTTATTGGCATATAATTGCTAATAGTAGTCTCTTATGATCCTCTGCATTTCTGTGTTGTCTGTTGTGATCTCTTCGTTTTTATTTCTAATTTTATTGATTTGGTTTTTCTCCCTTGTTTCTTGATAAGTCTGACTAGTGGTTTGTGAATTTTATTTATTCTCTCAAAGAACCAGCTTTTGGCCTTGTTGATCTTTGCTATGGTCTCTTTTTTTTCTATTGCATTTATTTCTGCCCTAATTTTTAAGATTTCTTTCCTTCTACTAACCCTGGGGTTCTTCATTTCTTCCTTTTCTAGTTGCTTTAGGTGTAGAGTTAGGTTATTTATTTGACTTTTTTCTTGTTTCTTGAGGTATGCCTGTATTGCTATGAACTTTCCCCTTAGCACTGCTTTTACAGTGTCCATATTTATGTATTTTATAAGCCTATACTTCCATCCTATACTTTTCAGAATCAGGTGATCTATCAATATTGGTCTACATTTCCATATGCAAAAACTGGCTTGCATGGAGAAGAGGAGATGTGCGTTTTATATTTCAACAAGTCCCCTCCACTCCTTTTCTCTTCCACACAGCCTGCTTCTTATTTATATTACCTGCCTGGCTCTTGTAGGCAATCCAGCCTTAGAGAATTGTAACACTGGACTTCATCTTCCTTGAGGCAAGCAGTCAAAAGAACAGGACAGCACTGGAAACCAGCTGCTAAGGCAGCCCCAGAACAGATCCCAGCCTTGTTAGCCTCCACTTAATCTCTTCTAGTGGAGTTGTCCAGTGGACCCTATCAAGAGGCATTTTGGTGAACATGGACTCACAGCAAGGGAGTAGTTCATATAAACCAAAAGAACAAGGCACTCCTTGAAAGCAGTTCAAATGTGTTTATCTTCCAAGAGGACTCCATATTTATGTTGTCTTGCCAAGGACTGGCCAAAGTATAGCTCTCAGTCTGAACTCCCTGCTGATGAATACAGTATTTCTTTAGTTATATTAATATTTCAGCTTATGTTCAAGTCTTGTTCCTGAGAGTAGTTTTATTCTGGTAGATCATGACACTAATGATTAACAATAATAACAACTGCACCAGCAAATCTTTACTGAACATTTATTCATGCCATCAGAGGCACATGCATTATATCAAGGAATTCCCACAAAATATGCAAAATAAGTGTTACTTCTAATGTAAAACTTATGGAAAATGAGGGTTAAGCGACTTATTCAAGGTCACATGATAACGAGTGAACTAGTCAGAATGTGAATCCAGTCTGTCTAATTTTAAAGCCCATGATTATTTCTAGGATTCTGAATTGGTATATCCTTGTTTACATCTTGAGTTGCCAAGACTCTTGGCCACACTGGTAGAAGGCCACTTCAGTTAAACAACAAAAGGAAAAGTACTGAAAATATAACCAAATTGAAAGAGCAAGGGTTTTGCTGACCTTAAGCAGTAAGACTGCAGACCTAGATGGCTCACTATTTATCTGCTTTGTCTCTGCTTCCCTCTGAGTGAGTGAGAGAAAGTTGCTCAGTCGTGTCGAACTCTTTACGACCCCATGGAATACTCCATGGTATTCTCCAGGCCAGAATACTGGAGTGGGTAGCTGTTCCCTTCTCCAGGGGATCTTTCCAACCCAGGGATCAAACTCAGGTCTCCGGCATTGCAGGCATACCTCTGGAGAAAGCTCCATTTCCTTGCATGGGAGCCTGGCTTGTTCCGTGATGGAGGGGCTTGGGGAGACACTGACTTGACTGTAGGCAATCTTTGATTCAGTGATCTGAGAAACAAGTGATTCTTCATTTGGCATTCCCAGCAAAGAAATCCTGGGAAGACTCTCAGCAGTTCTGTATGGCTCATGTGTCCATCCCTGGACCAATTGCTATGTCCAGGAAGACTGCAAACTGAGCTCCACAAAACCCTTTAGTAAAGTTGATAGAGTCTATTAATATAAGGAGAAGGAAGAAAGAGAGATGAATAGATAAGAGCTTCTGTGCCTCTTTTTGTGTTGATTCTTAAATACAGAATTCTGTTTTACAAAAAATTTATTACAATAAAAAAGTAAAAAAAATTATAAGACAAAAAAATACCTAGTATTCACAGGATAATCTTAATGTTCTTGTTCAAAATTCTTGGAGACTACTTCACTGCTGCCTTCATTTTAGAGCCTATAAAGAGGCTAGGTCACAAGTTAGCAACATCAGTTACATAACTTGCACCTGAACAAGGAGTAATCCTGATTTAGATATTTCTAAGTCAGTCAAGTCTCACACAAGGTAAAGGATGTGTGGACTTAGTGGATTGATAAAAAAAGAGGGAACTACTGTGGAGGAACGATTACCAGGGAAATCCTGTCTTTTTGCTGGGTGGCAGGAAGACTCCCAGAAGTTTTAAGACTGATAGTGTTGTTGAAAATTTGAGACAGAAAGAGTCCGTGAGTTAGAACCAAACTTCAGGGAAGTTTGAGCTACTTGAAAGTAACTTTAAAAAAAGAAGAAATGGATGTACTCTCAATTGGCAAGTCCTTCTCACTCTGTTCTACTACTCTGAGGATCCATGAAGAAAATGTAAGAAAATAGAGAAAATTTCATGTAAAGATGGGGACAATAAAGGACAAAAATGGCATGGACCTAACAGAAGCAGAAGATGTTAAGAAGAGGTGGCAAGAATACAGAAAAGAACTGTACAAAATAGGTCTTAATGACTTGAATAACCATGATGGTGTGATCACTCACATATAGCCAGACATCCTGGAGTGTGAAGTCAAGTGGGCCTTAGGAAACATTACTACAAACAAAGCTAGTGGAGGTGATGGCATTCTAACTGAGCTATTTCAAGTCTTAAAAAATGATGCTGTTAAAGTGCAGCACTCAATATGCCAACAAATTTCAAAAATTCAGCAGTGGCCACAGGACTAGAAAAGGTCAGTTTTCATTCCAATCCCAAAGAAAGGCAATGCCAAAGATGTTCAAACTACAGCACAATTGCACCCATTTCACATGCTAGCATGGTTATGCTCAAAATCCTTCAAGCTAGTCTGCAGCAGTACATGAACAGAGAACTTCCAGATGTACAAGCTGGATTTAGAAAAGGCTGAGGAATCAGAGATTAAGTTTCCAACATCTGTTGGATCATAGAAAAAGCAGGAGAATTCCAGAAAAATATCTGCTTCTTCTTCATTGCCTATGTTAAAGCATTTGACTGTGTGGATCACAATAAACTGTGGAAAATTCTGAAAGAGATGGGAATATCAGACCACCTTATATGCCTCCTGAGAAACCTGTACGCAGGTCAAGAAGCAACAGTTAGAACCAGACATGGAACAACTGACTGGTTCCAAATTGGGGTAGAAGTACGTGAAGGCTGTATATTGTCACCCTGCTTATTTAACTTTTATGCAGAGTACATCATGGGAAATGCCTGGCTGGATGGAGCTCAAGCTGGAATCAAGATTGCTGGGAAAAAATCAATGACCTCAGATATGCAGATAACATAACCCTTATGGCAGAAAGCAAAGAAGAACTAAAAAACCTCTTGATGAAGGTGAAAGAGGAGAGTGAAAAAGCTGGCTTAAAACTCAACCTCCAAAAAATGAAGATCAAGGCACCTGGTCTCAATCACGTCATGGCAAATAGATGGGGAAAAAATTGGAAACAGTGACAGATTTTATTTTCATGGGCTTCAAAATCACTGTGGAAAGTGACTACAGCCATGAAATGAAAAGATGCTTGCTCCTTGGAAGAAAAGCTATAATAAACCTAAACAATGTATTAGAAAACAGACATCACTTTACTGACAAAGGTCTGTCTAATCAAAATTATGGTTTTTCTAGTAGTCATGTATGGATGTGAGAGTTGAGCCATAAAGAAGCCTGAGCACCGAAGAATTGATGCTTTTGAACAGTGGTGCTGGAGAAGACTCTGGGAGAGTCCCTTGGACTGCAAGGAGATCAAATCTGTCAATATCAAAGGAAATCAACCCTGAATATTCATTGGAAGGACTGATGCTGAAGCTGAAGCTCCAATACTTTGGTCACCTGATGTGAAGAGCCAGCTCATTGGAAAAGACTCTGATGCTGGGAAAGATTGAGGGCAGGAGGAGAAGGGGGTGACAGAGGATGAGAGGGTTGGATGGCATCACCAATTCAATAGACACGAGTTTGAGCAAACTTCAGGAAATTGTGAAGGACAGGGAAGCCTGCTGTGCCGCAGTCCATGGGGTCACAAAGTTGGACATGATTGACTGAACAACAGCATTTTGTTTGCATGTGTGAGTGGGTTAAATTGCAATATTCTACCGTCAGATCAGATTTACTTTTAAAAAAGATCATTCAGACTTTGGTTTTGATAATGTATGGGGGAGCAGTAGCATGAATGGCAGGAAGGTATGTTAGGAGTCATGTGATGACCCAGATAAGAGCTGATGGCCTGAACCAGGGAAAAGTAGAAAGTAGGAGAGAAATGGGTAGATGTGAGAAATCATAGAGGAATATTAGGACTTGGTGATTGACTGGAGAGGGGAGTGAGAAAACAGAAGAGTGAAGAACTGGCACGGTTCTCCATCTAGAGAATCTGGTTTAGGCACCTGGATGGATGAAGATACCATTTACTGAGGGAATAAAACCAGAAGGAAGATCAGTTTTGGGTGGGCAGAGATTCTGAGCTTAGTTTTGAACATGTTGAGATTGAAAGTATTTATAATTATATTCATATACATACCTAAGAAGTGTCTCAAATTAGTCAAGAAATCCTGTTGATGCATTGTTTTTTTTTCCATATCTGTTCTTTCTTTTTTGTCTTTTTCTTCTACCACCATAATCGGGATTACAATCACCTCATATCTAGAAAGTTGAATAGTCTTCTATCTTCTGTTTCTCCTAGTACCTGTATAGGGCTGCAGTATTAATCTACTCAAAAGGTGGTTTTGCTGTGTCATCCTCTATCTCACAGCATCTCAATGCTTTCCTATTGCCAACAGAATACTTCCAAATTTGCTTACAGTTTGACTCCAAACTATTCCAACCTATCCTACTCTTCCTTTACTGAGAATTTGCCTCAGTTCGCCAAACTAGAACTTCAAACATAATATACTCCTTTCTTGCTTTGCAACTATGCTCACATCATAGCCTTTTGCATGGCCTGAGCTTGCTTCTTCCCTCTACCCATTTGATCCTTTAAATCCAGCTCTTAAAGCTCACATCTTCCTTGGAGACCATCAGTTAACTCCATTACAGTTTCATTTGAGTCCCTCATTCTCCAAAACTCTGCCAGTGGCTGCCCATGCCCCTTACTCCCATTGGCACTTATTCCCATTTTGCATTGTTTTGCAATTTCATTGTGTTCATTTAATCTCCCGATACAAGATTGAGAGCAGAGATCAGATTTCATACTACTTTGATATTCTCCAGAGCACCTAGTGTACTTCTATGTACAAAATAACCACTCAGTAAGTATCTATCAACTTAAAAAACTAAAGTCCATTTTTCTCCTTCCTGCTAGTCTTATCTCTGCCTGAGTAAATGAAGTTGATATGTGAAAGCAGTTGAGATTAAGCATGTAAAGTGGAAGAGTAAACAGGAGACAAAGGAGATTTTAATGAAACTTCATGATGTTAAAAAAATCATTAACTATTAAATCTACTTTTAAAGCTTTAAACATATTTAGATTCCCTGTCTCATCCTCATAGCAATTTGGTGTATATTTTAAGTAGTGAAAGGCACAGAGGTGCTAAAAATTAGAACAATAATTTTTTTTTAATTGGCAACAAAAATAAACTTGTTTTAATCAAAAAGTTTTTTGATTTTTCATATTATTTCATAGCAAAAGTCATTAAATCTTAGTGTAAATCACTTTTTCTGCCTCTAAATTGGCTTTGAAAAAAATCTTATTTCTTTGAAAAAAAAAGTCAATGAAAAAATATTTAGAGCAAGTTTGTTGGTGTAGATAGTAATGATTTAGTTCTGAATCTAAGTCTTCAATAAATATCTAAGTTTGGATACCAAAGTAAGCACCAATAAAAAATAAAAAAGGAAAAAGCACTCATACTATGGTTCAGTGCAAACATTTTCCATGAAATAAGCGCTGCTATTCTTATTACAGAATTACAGAAGTCAACTTAATGCATATTTAAGTCAACAGAAACTGTTCTAGGTAAATGAATTTAATCTTTATGGTCACTGACACACAATATAATCTCGTTTCTCTCAGGATTTTCGTCTTTAAGTAACTAAGTGACTCATAAGCTCAGAAAATATTTTCTGGTACAGGTAAGTCAGAGCTTAGCATGAAATATTCTGAATATTTCTTCTCCTCTTCAGATGAGTATTTCAAAAATAACAGCTCCTTCCTGGAAGGTGTAATTGGCTTTTGGTTAGGAATGTCTAAAAATGATTGTCCTTTTGTGGAATGCATTTTAGGACAAACTAGAATATACTTTTTCCTTTCTCCATCCATCAAAATCCTACCAATACCTTAGGGTGTAGCTCAAATGTGGCCTCTTTTACACAACTTTGCTTTATCTGAAGGCAGATTTAATCATCTTTTGCACCTTTTTTTGTGGGAGAGGGGTAACATTTCTTACAATATTCATTTCAATTTACGAAGAAGTTCCATAGTTGGTGTATATATTTGGTTTCACCCCATGGAAATTATAAATTATTCAGTTTTATATCTTCCTTTATACATTAACATAGTACTTTACATGTGGTAAGTGATAAGTGAATATATTTTATTTTTAAATATTAAAGCAGTTTAATCAAAATAATACATAATTATGGTTAAAAAATACTATAGAAGGGTTTATAAGGAGAAAACAATAGTCCCCTTTCCTCACCTGTCACTACCACACATCTTGCTTATCAGTGTGGTGGTGGTTTAGTCACTAAGTCTGATTCTTGTGACCCCATGAACTATAACCCTCCAGGCTCCTCTGTCCATGGGATTCTCCAGGCAAGAATACTGGAGTGAGTTGCCATTTCCTTCTTCAGGGGATATTGCTGACCCAGGGATTGAACCCAGGTCTCCTCCATTGCAGGCATATTCTTTACTGTCTGAGCCACCAGGGAAGCCCTGATTATCAAGGGAACTACATTTAATTTTTAATCTTTTTTTGATTTAAGTTCTTCTCATGGTTACCATCATTTCACTAAATAATATACCTAGTTCTCTCTTTTTTTTTTTTTTTTAGATTTTCTATTGATTTTCTGTTATGGAAACGACTATTATGGGAGATGAGGACTTTTTTAAACTTACATTTTTATCTATCTTTCTCTCATGTTTAAGTTGCTTTTCTTTCTCAAAGATGGTATCCAGTCCCCCAAATAAAGGGAATATTCTTAGATACCTTCTAGGGGCCTCTGAATTCTCACTGCAATCGGCATGGTTGCTCCTTAAATGTTGGTTCACAGCTGCCATTTGGGGACTTCTTTCTTTTTGTTCTATCTTGGTTGAATTTTCTGATTTCCAGATCTCATATTTTCTTTCTTATTGGTTTTCCATCCACATTTTGTAGAAGTGCATCCTTAGCAAACCTTAATGAGGGACGTTTAGGAGGGAAATTTTCTTAGTTCTCCTTGAGTTTTATTTGATTTAGAGCTTGATTGTATAAAGGATTCTGTATTGAAAATCATTTTTCCTCCAAGCATTGAAAATACTGTCTTCTGGTGTCCACTGCTGCCAATGAGACAGCCAATACCAGATGGAGTGTCACTCATTTGTAGATGAGAATCTCTAAGATTTGAGAATCTTCTCTTTATCTTTGGGTTTTGGAAATTTCCCAGTGAAGTGAGGACATGTTTTGACTCTTCAGCTCTGGGATAGTCTCGATTATCTGCTTGATGATTTTATATCTATCTATGTCTTTGCTGCTGCTGCTAAGTCATGTCTGACTCTGTGGGACCCCATAGATGGCAGCCCACCAGGCTCCCCTTGTCCCTGGGATTCTCCAGGCAAGAACACTGGAGTGGGTTGCCATTTCCTTCTCCAGTGCATGAAAGTGAAAGGTGAAAGTGAAGTCGTTCATTCGTGTCTGACTCTTAGCGACCCCATGGACTGCAGCCCACCAGTCTCCTCCGTCCATGGGATTTTCCAGGCAAGAGTACTGGAGTGGGGTGCCATCGCCTTCTCCGAATCTATGTCTTTATTGAGGTGTAATTCACATACCGTACTATTCATCCATTAAAATGTACAATTCAAAGGCTTTTGGTACATTCACAGGATTGAGCAACTATCATCATTCTGGACTTTGAAAATGTAGAATATTTACATCACCACAAAAAGAAACTTTATACTCCCTGACAGTCACTCTCCTCTCCCCTGTTCCTCAGCTCCTGGTACACACTTGTTGTTCCGTCTCTCAGTCGTGTCTGACTCTTTGTGAGTCCATGTACTGCAGCACACCAGACTCCCTGTCCATTACTATCTCCCTAAGTTTGCTCAGACTCATGTCCATTGAGTTAGTGATGCCATCCAACCATCTCATCCTCTGTTGCCCCCTTTTCCTCCTGCCCTCTATCTTTTCCAGCATCAGGATCTTTTTTCAATGGGTTGGCTCTTCACATCAGGTGGCCAAAGTATTGGCAAGCTTCAGCTTCAGCATCAGTCATTGGAAGGATTGATGTTGGCACACACTAATCTGCTTTTTCTCTATGGATTTGCCTACTCTGGATATTTCATATAAATGGAATCATATGATATGAGGCCTTTTGTATCTGGCTTCTTTCACCTAACATAATGTTTTCAAGGCTCAACTATGTTTTAGCCTATGTCAGTATTTCATTTTTGTTTATGCTATGTCGCTTCAGTCATGTCCAATTCTTTGCGACCCCATGGACTATAACCTGCCAGGCTCCTCTGTCCATGGAATTCTCCAGGCAAGAACACTGGAGTGGGTTGCCATTTCCTTCTCCAATTTCCATTTATGGTTGCATAATATTCTATTACATGGACATAAAACATTTTGTTTATTTGTTTATCAGATGATGGACATTTGGTCTTTTTCCACTATTTTTTTAATGAAAATAGTAACACTGTGAACTTTCAAGTGCAAGTTTTAGTGTGACCCTGCTTTCATTTTTATTGGATATATATATATATATATTTATGGATATATAGTTATGAGGGGGATTACAGGGTCATGTGTTCAATAATTATACTTTAATTGCTTAGATCTTATCATATTTTCTTAGTTATCATTTTCCATGGTATCCTGCTCTTTATGATTTTAATATATTTTGAACCTCTCTGAGAAAAACCAGTTGGTTTCATTAGTTACCATTGTGTGGTCCAGAACTTATCTCCTATTCACTGATATTTTCCCCATTCTTAGCCCTCCCAATCTCTTTGTTATTTTGGGCTAAAATCTGTACTTGTGTTTAGCAACATTTTACTGGAGTGTTATCAATCCAGCAGGTTGAATTCAAATCCAGTAAATTATATTTATTGGAGTAGTAATTTGTTAAATGATTATCCAACTGCCCCACTAAATGCCTATATAGTGGAGGCAAGTAGATTCTTTATGTATTGTCTATCTTCTTACCTTCGTGATAGTCATGCTGTACCTTACCAAAATCTGAACTATGGAAAACCGACCTTACAGACAAACAACCATTACAGCAATATATTTGACCCTAATGTGCTAGAGATTATGAATATGCTTTGACTTTCTCTTACACTGAAAAGAGAACAATGAAAACCTTATTGATGCTTTTTAAATTTTCATAGAGTTTGCTTTTGATTCACATTATGACCAAAGACAAATCAAAAAAATCCCCTCCCCACCATCTGCTAAGTAGAATTTATGATATTTCCAGAGTTTTATCCCTGGAAAAGGAAATGGCAACCCACTCCAGTATTCTTGCCTAAAAAATCCCATGGATAGAGGAGCCTGGTGGGCTACAGTCCATAGGGTCACAAAAGGCAGAAACAACTAGCAAATGAGCACAGAGTGTAATGGCATGAACTTGCTGACTACTGAGAAGTATTATATAAAACAAATTTTCTATGTTCAAACAAATCTAAAATAGTATCAGGTAGACATCATCTTCATGTAGAGTAGGATGCCAGTCTCCTTCCCTTTCCTTTCCTGGAAGGACATGTAACTCTGGGAAACAATGATCATTGATACCGGTTGCCATGAAGGGAATGAACAGTGTTACTCTCAGATATTCCCATTAATTCTTTTACAAGGGGTTTCATGGCTGCTGCCACCAGTCAGGAGCACTGATGTTGTGTGCTCAGTAACTCCCTAACTCTTCAACTCTTCCATTTCTGGGGAGAGGTTTCCTTATGAGTAGGTAGAGCCAGGTTACTTAATGACTATGTGACCAATACTTGTTTGATACTCTATTTGGTGGGATGTAAGTACTATTTTGTAACGAATGGGTAAATGGATCTGATGAATGCAGGTGACCTCCTTTCCAAAACTGAGCTCACTTTCTGCTGGGGAACTATAGGTCTCTGTGTATGGTCTTGAGAACGTTTTCATTGTTCATCAAGATTTCCTCATTGGCAAAGAGGGATACCTATAATAGCTGGATCAAATAGCTTCTGTGGCATGATCAAAAAAGAAACCTCAGAAATGAATGCTCCGTATGGCCCCATTTGTCAATACCTTAATATACATGGGTGAGACAAACACCACACACACACACACACACACACAATTACTAGTGTGAGGCTTCATTCCTTTGCCAGTGTTAGCATCTTTCATTGCATTCCAGAGCCTATATGATTTAAATTGATAATGAGTTACAGGCTTAAAATTATATGCTCTAGGATGACTCATTATGCATAGGCATACTTCTATCCTCCAAATGTGCTTCTTTTAATTAAAGGACTGGGAAGCTTTTAGCATGTGGATCTGTTCATCTAAATCGTGGAGAATAATCCTTTTCTTAGTGAGCCTTGAGCTGCATTAGGCTTTGGTGTCGCTTCTGATTTTCTCCAATAAATCTCATTTCCTTTTTTCTGGTTTCTAATTGGTATTGGTTTGATGTTGCTAGTATTTAAAACTTAAACAGTCCTAAATTTTAAGCTACATTGACTTTCCAGGAGGACACATCTGAGCCAGGATTTCCACAAGTGCAATTCCATCTAGGAGTTTGGAGAGAAATCAAACTTGGGTGTGCTATATCAAGCCTCAGGTGTGTCCTGGAGACTGAATTCCTTGGCATTCCTTCTTTGATTTTTTTTCCTTCTATTTCTTCCATGGTCTTCTTTTTTCCCTTTCAAACCACTGCCATGGTGGCTTTTAAATGAATCTAAACCTTAAGAAATAAAGGCACTTTTTAGTTCCTAGGGTTAATATCTTGTCAGTGAATTGAGACCAGGTCATCTCTGCTTTCACACCTGTCTGGTTTTCTATGGCAAAGGTATTCTGTGTTGAATAGAGGTCCCACTGCAGGATATCTAAGAACCATTGAATCTTAGGAGCCCTGGGCTTGTGAAAAATGAAGTGATTGCTCTTATGAACCGGCCAGCAAAAAAAAGACAGCAAGAATCTTAAATTATGTATTTGTTCATGAAAAGGCTTAAGGGCTCTGAGCCACATACAGCCCTTAATTCCACACAAACACCTTTCACTGAAGCTAACAGCTACCATGGTGTCTTGATTGAAGTCTTTGGCCAACATACAGAACGTGTTGATAATTCGTATTATATCACACTGTAACTTAGGTGCTTGCCAGGGAAGCATACTTCTCTCTTCAGAAAAAAAAATTAATATTTGCTTGATTCCCTGATAAAAGGAATACTACAAAGGAATATTGCAAAACCTTGAAGGCTTGGCAGGGTTTCCTATGTGGGTGGAAAAATGTTGTTCTGAAGCCAGAGTGGAATTGCTCATGAAAATATAACATGAAAAATACGTTAAGAAAGAACCTCAATCAGGGGAGAAAAAATACATATTTAAATGTACAAAACAAGAAAGCTTATGGACTTTACCAGCACGTATTAAATAAACATGATGAGATAGTGTTATGAAAATGGCAACTCCTTGATATTAGAAATAATTGGAATCTCTTTCTTATGCTGATTTTAACCCTTATCAGATTCCCACTGTGTTTGGATCTATGTCTATTGGGTGTTGATGTATTTATATCTTGCTCCTACCCCAAATCTACGTCTACCTCTGTCATAGAGTGTAGCACTCTTGCTTCTCAGAAAGGAAGCTATTCTTAGTTGAGGTTATAAAAAATTTAAGTGTTGGAATGTCCCAAGTCTAGAGGTAAAATCCTCCCCTTATTCCAGCTTCACTCTCTGAACTCTTACTTTATCTGATTTCCATACGTTCCCCCTCTTATCCAACCATAAGCTCTTACAGAAGCTTTGGCACAGTAATGATTTCCACTTTATGCCGCATGATAAATATGTGGGACAAAGGAGGGTGAACAGAGTTGTAAAAGACTAGGTGCTTGGAAAAAGATTTAGTATTTTCAATTAATGATTTATTTGTTTGTTTGTTTGTTTTTCTTTTAGTTGAGAGGGGCATATATTTTGAAGTGCTTTTCCCAAACCTTATTCTATAGATATGGATCAATCTTCCCCTTTATGAATATCTATTCTTTCCATAGAGGTCAGCGAATGTAAGGGATGTGACTTCAGAAATTCCCTATAAAGGAAAGATGGTTAAAGTAAATTGCCATTTTTATCCTATCTCATAGATCTGGGCCTGTGTCTTAATTGTGCTTCTTTGTTAAAGATGTGTAGTCAATCTTCCCTAAATTGGAGAAGCTGCTGCTACTGCTGCTGCTAAGTTGCTTCAGTCGTGTCCTACTCTATGCGACCCCATAGACGGCAGCCCATCAGGCTCCGCTCTCTCTAGGATTCTCCAGGCAAGTACACTGGAGTGGGTTGCCATTTCCTTCTCCAATGCTTGAAAGTGAAAAAATAAAGTGAAGTCGCTCAGTCATGTCCAACTCTTAGTGACCCCATGGACTGCAGTGCACCAGGCTCCTCCATCCATGGGGTTATTCCTTGCTAAATAAGGAATGGAAAGAGAAGGCTTCACAGAGCAGATTGGGGGTGATTTTAAACAAAAGAGACACTATAGCTTAGCAGAACGAGTGGGAGAAATGGATGATTAACTTTTCCGAGCAGTAGTTAATGAGTAATCAATGAAGCATTTCTTCAGTACTTCCTAGATTCCCAAAAGTGAAGTAGGCAGCATGAGAATCAATGAAGTCTCTGACATGATATTTAGCCTTAAAGGGAACTTAGCCTCTAGTTAGGTAATACGTATTTTACATATCAAGTGAAAGCACTGCATTCTATAGAACTCTCTGAATGCATAAGGATTTCAGAGAAGGGAGATGTGAGTGATCCATTGAGAAGCTGGGATAAGATAAAGGAAACTTAAAGATGGTCAGTGGAGAATTTAGGTGGATGTTGAGACTTACTGGTCTGAGAAATGAGTGGTTGCACTTGAAAGCTTTTGAGGAGACATGCATGGTGTGTAGTGGTGTTTATGGAAAATTAGTTTGGGGACCCTGATCTTTGAAAGCAGATGAGTTTATCCTTGATAGAAAGAGAAGCCTAGTGGGTTCCTAATGAAAGCGCTGTTCCAGGAAGATGAAACAGTCAGCAGGGGATCAGAACAGAATGGAATAGTAAGGGATATTGGAGGCTGATGATTTGCTAGAAATCTATTAAAAAAAAAGCTTATCAAGGTGAATGTCACATAGCATAACATTAACCATTTAAAAATGAGCAATTCAGTGGCATTCAGTGCATTCATAATGTTGTACAACTATCACCTCTATCTAGCTCCAAAGCATTTTCATTTTTCCTTTTTTTTTTTTGGCCACTCTGAGTGGCTCAAGGGATCCTAGTTCCCTGAACAGAGATCAAGCCTGAGCCCTTGGCAGTGACAACATAGAGTTCTAACCACTGGACAGGCACGGAATTTCCAAAACATTTCCCTTATTTCTAAGTGAAAGTCCTTACCTTTTAGAAGATGTTTTCGCCCATTTTTCAGCCTTTGGCTACCATCAGGCTCTATTTTGTCTCTGCAGATTTGTCATTTCTGAATAGTTCGTAAAATAGAATCACGTGATTTGTAACATTTTGTGTCTGGCTTGGTTCACTTAGCAAACTGTTTCCAAGGTGCATCTACCTTGTTGCGTGTGTCAGTACTTCATTCCTTTTCATGACTAAGCAATATTCTGGAAGTGTATTTCTGACTAATGTGGAGTAGAGTGGCGTACAGGGTTAATCTAAAATGTGATTTGAAGTGAGGGGTGACGGTTAAACTCTATAATTCCATTTTGTTTACATAAGAGAAGACCCTAAGATGGTTATTCTGGGTGAATGGAGATAGTACCTCACTGATAGAATAATTGAAGGAAGAATAATTTTAGGAAATAAGACTTGAAGTTTAGAGTAAGAGTGAAATTAGTACGTAGAGATATCTCACAGAGATATGAAAATTCAGGAAAAAAATCAAGAGTTGAAGTCTAGAGTAAAACATTTGATAATTATTCCTTAAGTTTAAACTGATAGTGGTAAGTTAGAAAATAGTCTGGATTAGGAATGGAACACTCCACAGGATATCAAAGGTAAGTTTTATTCAGCAAAGTGTTTTGCTCTGCCTCTAGTGGGACAAAGTTGAAAACTGAAGACAGAGGATTTATGAAGACCAGGAAACATGCTAAAGAAGTATTGCCCGGGCTGATAGCAGCTGGTGCGGCAGTGGGCATCCAGGATGACACAAAGCTCAACAGTGCTGCAATTCTGCTAGATGCTGAATCTACAGAGATCAGAAAGGTGGCAAAAAGGGTGGAAATTCCATACAATTTTGCATCAGATAGATTAGGGTTAAAACAAGGCTATGAATTATTCAGTTCAGTTCAGTTCAGTTCAGTCACTCAGTCGTGTCCGCCTCTTTGCTACTCCATGAATCGCAGCACGCCAGGCCTCCCTGTCCATCACCAACTCCCGGAGTTCACCCAGACTCACGTCCATCGAGTCAGTGATGCCATCCAGCCATCTCATTCTCTGTCATCCCCATCTCCTCCTGCCCCCAATCCCTCCCAGCATCAGAGTCTTTTCCAATGAGTCAACTCTTCACATGAGGTGGCCAAAGTACTGGACTTTCAGCTTTCATATCATTCCTTCCAAAGAAATCCCAGGGCTGATCTCCTTCACAATGGACTGGTTGGATCTCCTTGCAGTCCAAGGGACTCTCAAGAGTCTTCTCCAACACCACAGTTCAAAAGCATCAGTTCTTTGACGCTCAGCCTTCTTCACAGTCCAACTCTCACATCCATACATGACCACAGGAAAAGCCAAAGCCTTGACTAGACGAACCTTTGTTGGCAAAGTAATGTCTCTGCTTTTGAATATGCTATCTAGGTTGGTCATAACTTTCCTTCCAAGGAGTAAGCGTCTTTTAATTTCAAGGCTGCAGTCACCATCTGCAGTGATTTTGGAGCCCCCCAAAATCAAGTCTGACACTTTTTCCACTGTTTCCCCATCTGTTTACCATGAGGTGATGGGACCGGATGCCATGATCTTAGTTTTCTGAATGTTGAGCTTTAATCCAACTTTTTCACTCTCTACTTTCACTTTCATCAAGAGGCTTTTTAGTTCCTCTTCACTTTCTGCCATAAGGGTGGTGTCATCTGCATATCTGAGGTTATTGATATTTTTCCCAGAAATCTTGATTCCAGCTTGTGCTTCTTCCAGCCCAGCGTTTCTCATGATGTACTCTGCATATAAGCTAAATAAGCAGGGTGACAATATACAGCCTTGACGAACTCCTTTTCCTATTTGGAATCAGTGTGTTGTTCCATGTCCAGTTCTAACTGTTGCTTCCTGACCTGCATACAGGTTTCTCAAGAGGCAGGTCTGGTGATCCGGTATTCCCATCTCCTTCAGAATTTTCCACAGTTTATTGTGATCCACACAGTCAAAGGCTTTGGCATCCTAACCCTAACCCTAATGAATTATTACTTCAATGTAATTAAATGAGTTATTTAACTTTTCTCAGCAGATTAAATGAGATAATATTTGTGAAGGTGAAAGGTATGTAGTACTCAGACAGGGAATTACATATATATGTAAATACATATGTATATATGTAATGTATATATATATGTACGGCTTCCCAGATGACTCAGTGGTAAATAATTTGCCTGCCAGTGCAGGAGATGCAGGATCCGTGGGTTTGATCCCTGCGTGGGAAAGATTGCCTGGAGCAGGAAATGGCAACCCACTCTAGTATTCTTGCTTGGGAAATCCCATGGACAGAGGAGCCTGTTGGGCCACAGTCCTTAGGGTCACAAAGAGTCTAATATGACTTAGTGACTGAGCACACACACACACACACACACACGTACATATATTAACACACATGTACGCACACATGTATATACACACACATTATATACACATATATGTATATATATATGTATGTATTTGGTATGTGTATGTATTTGGAGGGGTGGGGCAGGCACAGAAGTATCCTGAAAACTGTGTAGGGTTCATGCTTTGGAGAGGTGAACTTTTTTTTTGGCTGCACCACTTGTGAGAATCTTAGCTCCTCAACCAAGATTGAACCCGGTGAACTCTGCAGGGAAAATGTAGAGTCTAACCACTGGACCACCGGGGAATTCTCTGGGAAAGATGAGTTTTTAAAAAGAAAAGTGAACATAAAGACAGATCTATTCATTTATTTGCTTTTAATCATTTATTTATTTTATTTTGTCTGTTCTAAAAGGCTGTATGAAGATAGTTTGCAAAGATGCATTATCATAAAAGAGTACTATAAGGATAGTTTGTGAAGGCACATATAGTATAAGATCAAAATAAGTAAAAATTAGGTTTAAGAAAAATGAGACAAAGGGAAAAATATGACAATAAACCAGAGAAGAAGCCTCAGGTTGGTTTAGAAATAGAAGTCTATTGCTGTAAATTTCATACCTTTGCTTGAGACAGGCTGTAAGTTCAGCTTGAAATCTTAGATATTGTTCTGTTTGATACAGAGTTGTTTAAGAGGAACTATCCTGCTGATCAAAGGCTGAGAGAGGGAAGTAAGTGAGGAGGCTGACGTGGTGGTTAACTGCAGACATTAAATGGTTTTCTTCTGATGGATATTCACTTTATTGCTGCAAGCACATTCTGCTGTCCATCTGTTAGAAGCTTATGTAAAACTTGGCTTAGTTTGGTTTTCAGGAGCAAGTTTAAACAGGTAAAGATTGTACCTGTGAACTTCCATGCAGTTCCTCTATTATTTTGCACCTCACTGAGTGTTTTATTTATTTATTTTTTTGAAACCCATATATTGAAGCCATTAGAGGGAGTATGAAAGAAAAGGTAAGTGTCCTTGGTGGCAAAGGACTATGGCAATTGGGTTGTTTGTTCCCAGGATGGACTGGTTTACAGAGAAAAGTGGAGCAGGGTTCAGAAAGAGGAGGCTGGCTATCTTAGCACCGTCTGGATCTTCAGTTGGGCGTCATTATTTTGTTTGAACTAAATTGCCAGAATATCAGACACATCCATATTTTAAATATAAACATGCTTCAATAATACATGTCTAAGCCAAGTATACATAACGTTTTGATTATCTGATCTTGTCAGTCACCCACATGTTAGTTCTAGTCCTGTTAGCAGTGAACGAGAGCCAGTGTTAACTTGAAAGATCGTATGCCCATGTCTGTGCAGCTTTAAACATCTTAAAGCATTTCAGGTTACCTGCTATGGTCTGAATGTGTCTGCCCCAAATCTATGTGTTGAACTCTAACCCCTAAGGTGATGGTATACAGAGGTGAGGCCTTTGGGACATTATTAGGTCATAAGGACAGAGCCCCTTTCATGGATCACTGCCTTGTTGTGGCAAAGGAGCTTGCAGAACTCAGTGAAGCTATGAGCCATGCTTCACAGGGCCACCCAAGACAGATGGGTCATAGCAAAGGTTTCTGACAAAACATGATCCACTGGAAGAGGGAATGGCAAACCGCCCCAGTATACTTGCTGTGAGATCCTCATGAACTGTATTAAAGGCCAAAAAGATATGACACCAAAAAATGAGTTCCCCAGGTGTAAAGGTGTCCAATATGCTGCTGGGGAAGAGCAGAGGAGAATTACCAATAGCCCCAGAATGAATGAAGTGGCTGGACCAGAGCGGATATGACACTCTGTTGTTGAAGTGTCTGGTGAGGAAAGTAAAATCTGATGCTGCAAAGAACAGTATTGTTTAGGAACCTGGGATGTTAGGTCCCTGAATAAAGGAAAATTGGATGTGGTCAAGCAGGAGATGGTAAGAATGAATATCGACATCCTAGGAAGCAGCTAACTAAATAGATCTAGATAACAGTATGCCTTAAGAACTATGGCAGAGGCTTGTAACATTGTACAGGAGACAGTGAACAAAACCATCGCAAAGGAAAAGAAAAGCAAGAAGGCAAAGTGGTTATCTGAGGAGGCTTTAAGAGTAGTGGAAGAATGAAGACAAGCGAAAAGCAAGGGAGAGAGGCTAAGGTACATCCAATTAAATCCAGAGTTTTAAAGAATAGCTAGAAGAGACAAGAAGGTCTCCTTCAATGAGCAGTGTTTCATACTAGAGGAAAACAACAAAAGGGGAAAGACTAGAGATCTCTTTGGGAAAATTGGAAACATTAAGGGAGCATTCCACCCAAAATGGGCACAATAAAGGATAAAAATGGTAGAGACCTAGTAGATACTGAAGAGATAAAGAAGAGATGGAAAGATACTACATGGAAGAACTGTATTAAAAAGATCTTAATAAACTGGATTACCATGATGGTGTGGTTAGTCACCCAGAGCCAGACATTCTGGAGTGTGAAGTCAAGAGGGCCTTAAGAAGCATTGCTGTTAACAAAGCTAGTGGATGAAATGAAATTCCAGAAGTATTCAGTCCCTAAAGTAGGATGCCATCAAGGTTTTGCATTGAATATGTCAGCAAATCTGAAAGACCTAGCAGCGGCCACAGGACTGGAAAAGGCCAATCCTCATCCCAATTCCCGAGAAGCGTAGTACTTTGGTACTACCATGTGCCAAGGGTGTCCAAAGTGCACCATCGAACAATTGCATTCATTTCCTGTGCTAGTAAGGTCATGCTTGAAATCTTGCATTCCAGGCTTCAGCATTATGTGAACCAAGAACTCTCAGATGTCCAAACGGCTTAGAAAAGGAAGAGGAACTAGAGATCAAATTGCCAACATTTGCTGGATTATAGAGAAAGCAAGGGAATTTCAGAAAAACATCTCAGTTTCATTGACTATGCTAAAGCCTTTTACTATGTAGATCATGACAAACTGTGGAAAGCTCTTACAGTGGTGAGAATACCAGATCATCTTGCCTGTCTCCTGAGAAACCTGTATACAGGTCAAGAAGCAACCGTTAGAATCCTGTATGGAACAACTGATTGGTTCAAGAGCAAGAAAGGAGTACAACAGGGCTATCTGCTGTCACTCTGTTTGTTTAACCTATACACTGAACACATCATGAGAAATGCTGGGCTGGATGAGTTACAAGCTGGAGTCAAGATAGGCTGGAGAAACATCAACAACCTCAGATATGCACATGATACCACTCTAATGGCAGAAAGCAAAGGGGAACTAAAGAGCCTCTCAATGAGGGTAAAGGAGGAGAGTGAAAGAGCTGGCTTAAGACTCAATATTAAAAAAACTAAGATCATGACATCCAGCCGGATTACTATATGGCAAATAGAAGGGGAAAAGGTGGAAGTAGTGACACATTTCCTCTTCTTGGGCTCCAAAATCACTGCAGACAGTAACTGCAGCCATGAAATCAGAAGATGACTGCTTCTTGGCAGGAAAGTGATGACAAAAGTAGATAATGTGTTGAAAAGCAGAGACATTACTCTGCTGACAAAGGTTTGTATAGTCAAGGCTATGGTCCTTCCAGTGGCCGTGTACAGTTGCGACAGCTGGACTATAAAGAAGGCAGAACGCCAAAGAATTGATGCCTTTGAACTGTAGTGCTGGAGAAGACTTCTGAAAGTCCCTTGGACAGCAAGGAGATCAAACCAGTCAATCTTAAGGGAGATCAACCCTGAATATGCACGGGAAGGACTGATGCTGAAGCTCCAGTATTTTGGTTACCTGATGTGAACAGATGACTCATTGGAAAAGTCCTTAATGCTGGGAAAGATTGAAGGCAGGAAGAGAAAGGGATGACAGAGAATGAGATGGTTGGATGGCATCACCAATGCAATGAAGATGAACTTGGGCAAACTCCAGGAGATGGTGAGGGACAGGGAGGTCTGGCATGCTGCGGTCCATGGGATTGCAAAGAGTCAGACATGACTGGGCAACTGAACAACAGCAACAATAAGGATGGAACCCTTATCAATGGAGTTAGTGCCCTTATAAGGAGTTCCAAGAGAACTCCCTCACCCCTTGCTGCCCTCCTGAGGGATACAGTGAGAAGTCTGACCTGGAAAAGGGCCCTCACCTGACCATGTGGGCACCCAGATCTTGGATTTTTAGTTTCCCAAAGTGTGAGAAAGAAATAGCTATTATTTATTAGTCACTTAATCTGGTATTTTGTTTTAGTAGCTCAAACAGACTAAGGGTCCATACTCCATATTTGTGATTCTCACAAAAGCACTCTGAATAAGGCACAGCTGGTGCCTTCTCACATCATTCTCATTTCATGAAGAAACACCTTCAAAGTGTTTGATTTAGTCCTAAGCTCATATTTCTGAGAAATGGTAAAGAATGAAATCTTTGCATTCTGCTTTTTTCCATGAGAAAAAGAGAAAACTACAGGATCCTGGAATAGAAAAAAGTATGATGTTCATTTAAAACTTGGGAAAATCTGAATAAAATCTATAGTTAATGGTGATGTACCTATCTTAGTTCTTAGTTTTAACAATCTAAAATTGTTAAATGAATCTAGGATTAATGATCATGAATCTGGAAACATAAGGGGTACAATGTAAACAATGACTATTTTAGGAATACCTGGGCTTCCCAGGTGGCGCTAGTGGTGAAGACCTGCCTGCCAATGCAGGAGATGTAAGAGACATGGGTTTGATCCCTGGGTTGGGAAGATCCCCTGGAGGAGGGCATGGCAACACACTTCCAGTATTCTTGCCTGGAGAATCCCATCGACACAGGAGCCTGGCAGACTATGGTCCATAGGGTCACAAAGAGCTGGACACGACCGAAGCAACTTAGCATGCATGTACAGGTTCTCAAGAGGCATAAAGGAGAATTTTAGAAAAAGATACTGAATACGTATCTGATGGGGAAAAATATAAAGAATGTCATCTAAAAACATAGAGTCAGAAAGACATGAAGAGAAGTCAACAGTGTCAGATGTGACATTCCACTGCCTGCATGTCTAAAATGAAAGTCACTCCTTGATCACCAAATCAGCTATTCCTTTGAAGTTTCCTGGCTCTGTGAATGGCATTACCACCATGAACTGGAACGCCAGAAACCAGAGATTCTTCGCTCTTCCTGAGCCCCTATACAATCAGTCACCACACCTCTTGACTCCATTTACTATCTCTTCCATCTTTTTACTATCGAGTTCAGGCCTCCAGCATCTCTCTTACCTGAACTGTTTCTTGCCATATCTCTTATCTGGTCATCTACTCCCAACCTTCTCCATTTCTTCCTCATTTTCAAGGATCATTTTTTTTCCTTTTTTTGAAAACTTTTGGCATTTTTAAAGATAGAAAAAAATCCGAGAGAAGAGAATAACCATCATCCATATTCTAATCACTCAGAATGAATCACTGTTGACATATTATTTATTTGCTGCCAGTTTTTCTTTTGAAAGAAAAATCACCCTTTTGTTTTTCAAAAATAAAATGACCTGCATTCCATATAAAGGATTGAAACAAGATGAAAGAATTACAGAGATGAAAGTTCAGAAATCACCTCAAGTCTCATGTTGCAGAAATCATCATCACTGAGTTAGAAACCAACATTCTAGTTCTCTCTCAATATCCAGACTGAACTTCCTAAACAAAAACAAAATCAGCTGCATTCCCATTCTTAAAATCTTGTAACATCTTAATCTAATCATGAGAAAAATTTCAGGCACACCAAATTGAGATACAGTGTACAAAACATCAGACCAGTCCTCCTCAAAACTGTCAAGATCATGCAAAACAAGAAAGATGGGAACAGTGCTTCAGCCAAGAGGTGCCTAAGGAGACTGATGATGAAAATATAATGTTCTATCCTGGATGAGATTATGGGACAGGAAAAGGACATTAGTGCAGAAAGAGGTGAAATCTGAATAAAATCTGAAGTTTAGTAGATGTTGAGTGTTAGTCGCTCAGTTGTGTCCAACTCTCTGTGACCCTATGGACCATATAGCCTACCAGGCACCTCTGTCCATGGAATTTTCCAGGCAAGAATACTGGAGTGGGTAGCATTTCCTTTCTCCAGGGGATCTTCCTGACCCAGGGGTTGAACATGGGTCTTCTGCATTGCAGGTGATTTCTTTACCATCTGAACCACTAGGGAAGCTTGAACTTTAGTAGGTAGTCATGTATAAATGTTGCTTTCTTAGTTTTGACCCAGGTGCATGATTTTGTAAGTTACTATTTTAGGGGAAACTGGATGAGAGATATATAATGACTCTGTGTCCTACCTTTGTAACTTTTCTATAAATCTGAAATTATTTTAAAGTTCTAAAAAATTACACAAAAATACAAGTTATACAAAGAGAAAACCTTTAGTATCATCTCAGCTTTCAGACCTGCTTCTTGAGAAACCTGTATGCAGGTCAGGAAGCAACAGTTAGAACTGGACAAGGAACAACAGACTGGTTCCAAATAGGAAAAGGAGTATGTCAAGCAACAGTTAGAACTGGACATGGAACAACAGACTGGTTCCAAATAGGAAAAGGAGTATGTCAAGGAGTATATTGTCACCCTGCTTATTTAACTTATATGCAGAATACATCATGAGAAATGCTGGGCTAGAGGAAGCACAAGCTGGAATCAAGATTGCTGGGAGAAATATCAATAACCTCAGATATGCAGATGATACTACTCTTATGGCAGAAAGTGAAGAAGAACTAAAGGGCCTCTTGATGAAAGTGAAAGAGGAGAGTGAAAAAATTGGCTTTAAGCTCAACATTCAGAAAACTAAGATTATGGCATCCGGTCCCATCACTTCATGGCAAATAGATGGGGAAACAGTGGAAACAGTGTCAGACTTTATTTTTCTGGGCTCCAAAATCACTGCAGATGGTGATTGCAGCCATGAAATTAAAAGACGCTTACTCCTTCGAAGGAAAGTTATGACCAACCTAGACAGCATATTAAAAAGCAGAGACATCACTTTGTCAACAAAGGTCCATCTAGTGAAGGCTATGGTTTTTCCAGTGGTCATGTATAGATGTGAGAGTTGGACTATAAAGAAAGCTGAGCACCAAAGAATGGATGCTTTTGAATTATGGTGTTGGAGAAGACTCTTGAGAGCCCCTGGACTGCAAGGAGATCCAACCAGTCCATTCTAATGGAGATCAGTCCTGGGTGTTCATGGGAAGGACTGACATTAAGCTGAAACTCCAGTAATTTGGCCACCTGATGTGAAGAGCTGACTCATTTGAAAAGATTCTGATGCTGGGAAAGATTGAGGGCAGGAGGAGAAGGGGGTG
The DNA here is from genome assembly GCF_029407905.1 of Bubalus kerabau. Lineage (NCBI taxonomy): Eukaryota > Metazoa > Chordata > Mammalia > Artiodactyla > Bovidae > Bubalus > Bubalus kerabau. The sequence goes on from NC_073635.1 coordinate 48,503,849, forward strand.
ATAGAGGATGAGATGGTTGGATGGCATCACTGACTCAACGGACATGGGTTTGGGTGCACTCCGGGATTTGGTGATGGACAGGGATGCCTGGCGTGCTGCAGTTCATGGGGTCGCAAAGAGTCAGACACGACTCAGCGACTGAACTGAACAGCTTTCAGAGGGACTTTATACTTTTTATCTTAACAGATAAGTCCTTTCATGTATTGGGACCTGCCTTTATCTCACTAGTCCCATCCCCCATAAACCTACCTACACATCACACCCCCTTTACTGTAGCTGAATGGAACCACGGAAAAGACCCTGATGCTGAGAAAGATTGCAGGCACGAGGAGAAGGGGACAACAGAGGACGAGATGATTGGATGACATCACCAACTCAATGGACATGAGTTTGAACAAGCTCCGGGAGTTGGTGAAGGACAGGGAGCCTGGCGTGCTGCAGTCCATTAGGTTGAAAAGACCAGATGCCATAATCTTAGTTTTCTGAATGTTGAGCTTTAAGCCAATTTTTTCACTCTCCTCTTTCACTTTCATCAAGAGGCCCTTTAGTTCTTCTTCACTGTCTTCCATAAGGGTAGTATCGTCTGCATATCTCAGGTTATTGATATATCTCCCAATCTTGATTCCAGCTCGTGCTTCCTCCAGCTCAGCTTTTCTCATGATGTACTATGAATATAAGTTAAATGAATAGGGTGATAATACACAGCCTTGACGTACTCCTTTTTCTATTTGGAACCAATCTGTTGTTCGATGTCCAGTTCTAACTGTTGCTTCCTGACCTTCATACAGGTTTCTCAAGAAGCAGGTCTGAAAGCTGAGATGATACTACAAAGTGACTAAACAACAAAGTGGAACCATGTGATCATGACATGCTGTCTTTGAAAACCTGCTTCTGTTCCTATGCTTCCTTTATCAGTGTGACCTCTTAGGTTTTCTGTTTTGTTGTTGTTGCTGCCGTTCAGCCGTTCAATTGTGTCTGACTCTTTGTGATTCCATGGACCATACAGTTCATGGAATTCTCCAGGCCAGAATACTGGAGTGGGTAGACTTTCCCTTCTCCAGGGGATATTTCCAACCCAGGGATCGAACCCAGGTCTCCTGCATTGCAGGCAGATTCTTTACAAGCTGAGCGACCAGGGAAGCCCATAGATATGATACAAAGTAACTGCATCTGTGGAAAGATAAGTGTAAGTTATATAGGAAACTTATACTGTGCAGCCTTAATACCATGTTGTTCAAAATTCAGCTGTAGTTTTCTTGTACCTGTTCTTGTCTCCATCAAGTGTATCCTCTATTCAACAGCTATAATAATCTCTTAAAGGTACAAATTTAATTCTGTTTTTCTTAAAACTTTCCTTTGGACTGTCTTTGTTCTTAGAATGAGAGTCAAAATGTTCTGCAGCTTCATTTCTATAAGAGTTCAGGGTTGCACTTTTATATAGACTTGGTGGTGTGCATAGTGGTCTGAGAAGCTGAGTTACTTTCCTTGGCACACATTTGCCCCTCTCCTTTTCTGCTTAAATCTTACTAATTATTTAATAAAAACTTTCCCTGATCTATCCACTCCTTCCCTGTCCAGCACGCACTCCTGGTTTCTGTCTGGTTTGAGGGGAGAAGCTACTACTATCTTTTCATGGTTAAGAGTTGGCCTGAATTGGAAGTGGCTCTATTCTTTTTTTTTTTTCTCCAGAATTTTATTGTTTTAGCTATTACATTTAGGTATATTCTTGAGTTAATTTTAGTATATGGTATGAGATAAGGGTCCAACTTCATTTTTCTGCATGTTGGTATCCATTTTTTCTGGTGCCGTTTGTTGAAAAGATACCTTATCCCATATTGAATTGTCTTAGCACCCTTGTCAACAAATTAGGGTTTAAATAAACCTATCAAATATGAGAAAAGATAGTATTGAAAAATTAGACACACGTGGGATTTAATGCTCAGGTCACTGGTCCGATACTTTTTTTTTTCAATTTTTGTTCTTTAAAAAATTTTTTTGAAGTGGTTCTGTTCTTTAACTGGTGTGTGGTCAGAGCAAGCAACTTGTCCTCTCTGTTTCCTCATCTTTGTTCTGAGAATTAAATAGTTATAATAAATGCTTAGAACATCACCTGGCACAGAATGGGGTTCTGAAGTAGCTGTTGCTATGCTATAATCTGTTCTTTGCCTTTGTAGTCCTGGACACCAGCATCATTAATGCATTATATTGGCACCACTGGGTTTCTAGGGTCTAACACAAATATTTGTTGAGCAACTGTTGTTTCCTTTGTCTGAATCGCACTTTCACTCTTTCTCCTCCCCCTTCTCCATGGAGTCAATCATTGCATGCTCCTGTTCCCACCTCAGCTGGGGCCAGCGTCACCCAAAGCTTCCCTGCTCTTGGCACCTTTCCCTGAAATAGAGATGCCTTCTATGGTTCTTAAAGCTCCTGTTGTTCCCACTTGGTTAGAACTGCTAGTCTCTCATTAGACTCTCAGCCCTGTGAGTACTATAAGCTCAGGAAAAAAAGCTCCTGAAGATGAATAAATAATTAGGTTAGTGTCCCTAGGCTCACTGTATTGTTGTGAGGATCAAATGGTAAGATCTCAATAATTTTCCTATCTAAAACATCAACCTGGTCTCAAGAATAGTGAAAAAGTTGAGTCTCTGATATAATACTGGCAGTTAGTAAGGACTTGGGACTCAGTGATATCAGGGCTTTGGGGCAAAAAAAAGGTGCTTGACAACTTTTAGGTGAAACATGGACAGCTGATAAGGCTGGGGAAATTTAAGCAGCGTGTACTCACACTGTGTGTACATGAGTAACTGCTGCTGCTAAGTCGCTTCAGTCGTGTCCGACTCTGTGCGACCCCATAGATGGCAGCCCACCAGGCTCCCCCGTCCCTGGGATTCTGCAGGCAAGAACACTGGAGTGGGTTGCCATTTCCTCCCCCAATGCATGAACGTGAAAAGTCAAAGTGAAGTCGCTCAGTCGTATCCGACTCCTAGCGACCCCATGGACTGCAGCCTACCAGGCTCCTCCGTCCATGGGATTTTCCAGGCAAGAGTACTGGAGTGGGGTGCCATTGCCTTGTCCCCAAAACAGGTAGAGTAAGTTTCTCAAAGACCTTCTCTTTTTAAATACCTCAAGACATCTTGTATGTTGTTTGTACACAATAAATGCTTAGCAAATGCCTATTGGGTGACACAAACTCACATCACAGATGGACAAATAAGTGAAGGAAGAATCTTAGAGGCATCTGATCTACCTTCAAGATGAACAAAACAATTCTTCTAGCTCATGAGAAGGACACTTCTCTAGCTCATGAGAGGGAGAAGGAAATGGCAGCCCACTCCAGTATTCTTGCCTAGAGAATCCTGTGGACAGAGGAGCCTGGTGGGCTGCTGTCCATAGAGTCGCATAGAGTCAGACACGACTGAAGCAACTTAGCATGCATGCATGCACTGGAGAAGGAAATGGCAACCCACTCCAGTATTCTTGCCTGCAGAATCCCAGGGATGGGGGAGCCTGGTGGGCTGCCGTCTATGGGGTCGCACAGAGTCGGACACGACTGAAGTGACTTAGCAACAGCAGCAGCAGCAGCTCATGGGAAGGATCATTTTCTCATATCAGTCAGAACTTTAATAACAGAGAGAAATTCAATTTCTGGGCTTTTCTCATAAATGGAGGATGGCGTTTTTATATTCAAAGGAACTCATTCTTTAATTTTTTTTGTATTGTTATGGAATAAACAGCTAGTCTTAATTACAACAGGAAATTCAGCTCACATCTTTCCCAGTTGTGGCAAATTCTCAACATCCTACAGGGAAGTTTTTAAGCACAAGATAGTTTTGGAATGTTGGGATTTCTCCAGTGTGACTTTTCCTGCCAATCGGGCAGGTTTGGGGTGACTTGTGATTTACTTGTATTTTTCTTTTCACTCAACACTAGAGAATAAAATTTAAGACATATGGCCATGTAAGGCCCAACCAATTTTGAACTGGTTAATTTGGTGATGACTGCTAGTGTAGAATATACACACTTAGAAAAACAACAAATAAACAACCAACCACATTTTTGGCTCAGGTAGAGCAAAGGAAGATTAAAGAATAATTAGATTATTTATTTATTAAGAATATAAATTTACAACTAAATTACTTGTGAGTAAAACTTTTTTGAGAAATTAAAAAAAATTCAATATTAAAGAAATATGTCTCACATAGGAATCAAATATTCAGTACTGAAACCTTTGTCTTTATTTCTATCTTCTGTAGAAAGGAGCAAACAGTTGATTAGAATTTTGGTTAACTTCAAGTTTGTCATGTGAGCAATAGTGTTTATATCAGAAATGCCAACTCAGAATAGTGTTGCTCACCCATTTGTGTGTCAAACACATGATCACAAGGGGATACATTAAAGGCGAAGAAGAGTTAAGGTGTTGTGATTGTTGTTTTGGCTCCGACAGGCAACCTCAGTCACGTTACAGAGAATTTTCTTCCAAAGTGAGATCAATCTAGTCGCACAAAGATTCCATTACTCTGAGATTTAAAAACACTTCTTATGCAAAGATATGGAGAAAATGAAATCTGAGCAAGTCAGCTCTCCCAGCAGGACAAGCAGAAGCCATATGGAAGCTTAATTTTCTTTTGACTACTTTAAATGAGAATCTGGATTTACCTGAGAGATTTAAAACTGATTGACAAGGCCCTTGAGGTGATCTCAGCTGCAGAAACAAGAAGAGTTAACTGGGCAAGATAATGGAGTCAATTTTGTTAATTCTTCAAGTAGTTCAGTTTCTTTTCTTCTTCAGTCAGTTTTGGGGGGATAATTATAAAAGCAAGAAAAATCAGATTTACAACTCTAAGTCTTTCCAAGTGATTTAAATATGTACTATTAAGTGTTGACTGGGCAGCTTAATGAAGCCCAAGATTTAGAGCCGCAGCAGACTTAATAAATGCCTTAATTTTCTTACAGATTTCTCATTGAAAAAGTGTTTATAAGTTAAGTTTTGCACAGGATTTAATAAGTATGTGCTATCCTTGAGCATGATATGGAATCATGTTGAAAAATCCTCAATTGTCACTGTGGAATTTTGGACACAAGATGAAAGAAAAAGTTGATGTATCTTTCATTTTGATAGAACCCTATTTCGTTCACTGTAGGTATTAACAGGAGGTTTTGTAAAAAGGAAGGTAGTGGGGGAAATGACAAATCTAGAAAAAACAACAACAAAATACCCCTCCATATAACTGGCCCTGATATACCAAAGAAAAATTAAAAGAATAACTCTATTACTAACTTAGTAGCTATTGAAATTCAAAATCTGCATCCTTCTTTGTGCATGCTAAGTCACTCCAGTCATGTCCGACTCTTTGTGACGCTATGGGCTGTAGCCTACCAGGCTCCTCTGTCCATGGGATTCTCCAGGCAAGAATACTGGAGTGCCCTCTTCCAGGGGATCTTCCTGACTCAGGGATGGAACCTCTGTCTCCTGTGACTCCTGCATTGCAGGTGGATTCTTTACCTCTGAGCCACTGGGGAAGCCCCGCTTGATCTTACAGAAACATTTGCGCAAATACACAAGGGTATGAGAACAAAGTTGTTTGCTTCTGTGTGGTTTATAACAACACAAAGTGGCATCCCCATTTGTCCATCAATAGGGAGTTAATAAGTTCCATTATTTCTATCCATACAATTAACTAGCTAGATCTATAGCATAGATATAAAAAGTGCCTATCACGTATTCATTCGTTCAGTCAAAATATTTTCTTGAGAGTTGATTGAATACTAGTCAAGATGTTAGGGATAAAGGATGGGAGGGATGAGGAGAGTCAAGGCCACAGCTCTCCTCAAGCCAGCATGTGGCGAGAGAAAAGAGAGAAGAAAACAGTCAGATGATTTCAAATAGTTAAGCTATCAAGAAATAGAGCCAGGTGATACAGTAATAGGGAGTGATTGGAGAGGCTATTTGTTTGTTTGTTTTTGAGGCAGCTTTGAGTCTACAACTATGTAGCTTTTAAAAATTAATTTATTTGTAATTGGAGGATGATTGCTTTACTATGCTGTGTTGGTTTCTGCCATACATCAACATGAATCAGCCGTAGGTACACATGTGTTCCCTTCCTCTTGAACCTCCCTCCCACCTTCCACTCCATGCCACCCCTCTAGGTTGTCATAGAGCTCCGGGTTGAGATCCCTACATCATATAGCAAATTCCCATTGGCTCTCTGTTTTACTTATGGTAATGTACATGCTTCAACGCTACCCTCTCAATTCATCCCACCCTCTCCTTCCCCTGCTGTGTTCACAAGTCTGTTCTCTATGTCTGCGTCTGGGGAGGCTATTTTGATTAAGGAAGGCCCAGAAAGTGACATGTGACTTGGAGACCAACGGTCTAGGCAAACAGAAGAGCATGTGCAAAGGCTCTCAGGTGGGATGAGCTTGGTGTCTCCTGAATAGAGAGGACCCACACAGCTGGCACCAACTGCTGTTAAAGAGATCTTAGGGAGATGGATCTCGGAGGGCTTTGGCAGCCACAGTGAGGAATTTAGATTAATCCTATGTGCAGTAAGAAGAAGCTGGTGAAAGGTTCCCAGTAGGGAAGTGAAATGATCTGATAAATGATATAAAAAGATCACAGTGGCAGTACCTGCTGAAAGGGAAGAGAGAGGCAGGGAGAAACATCCAGCCAGAATTGCAGAGTCTAAGTAAAAGATGATAATGATTTGGCCATAACTTGGGCCAAAGTGAAGTGTTGATTGCTCAGTCATGTTCAACTCTTCGTGACCCCATGGACTGTGGCTCCCCCAGGGCGCCTCTATCCATGGAATTCTCCAGGTAGGAACACTGGAGTTGGTTAGCTATTCTCTTCTCCAGAGGATCTTCCCAACCCAGGGATCAAATCCAAGTCTCCTACATTGCAGGCGGGTTCTTTACCATCTGAGTCACCAGGGACACCCAAGGTTATGTCAAACACTGAATGAATTTGAATTCTCTTTTGGAGGGTGGTATCATTGAGACCACCTGCTATAGAAATCACTGCTTCACGTCTCTCGACTTGAAACTAGATCTGGGTTCTTACAAGGCTTCTCCTTAATCTCTCATTTTCCTCCTCCAAATCTGAGAGGCATGAACGAACGATTGAAAGAATGAATATTGCCAGGTCTGCGGTATCTCTTTCAGAAGACCATTGGTAAGATTAAATAAGATAAAACTCATGAAAACATTTGGTAAAATGTCCAAGGGTTCTGTTAGTATCAGTTATTAGTATTGTTGATTCAGAGGGGCTCCAGATGGAGAGCTGCACTGCAACTGGGCTCCTGGCTGTCATCTCCCCAGTGTCAGAGGGGTTGTTGTTTTAGTCACTGAGTCGTGTCTGACTTGGTGCAACCCCATGAGCCGTAGCCTGCCAGGCTCTTCTGTCCATGCAATTCTCCAGGCAAGATTACTGACATTTGTAGCCATTTCCTTCTCAGGAGATCTTCCCCATCCAGGGACTGAACCTGCATCTCCTGAATTAGCAGATGGATTCTTTACCTCTGAGCCACCAGGAAAGCCCCTAAGGTGTTTTAATTTGTAAAAATCAGCCCATTGTCACAGAGATAAGTGAGCACTTCTGCAAATCTTCTAGAAGGTGGTTTCTCTATGGAAAGTGGATAAAATGCATCTCATCAATCAAAGCAGAGCAGGGAGATGAAGCTGAGGGAGAGCGAACTAATTAGTAATTACAAAATAATTGGCTGCTATGCAAGCAATAAAAATAATAAAATATTTTCCAAAGCATTCCTGGCATGCTGGAGTGATTTCATTAAGTCAAATTTCTCCCAGGGCTTAAACTCTTCCTGCTTGTGAATTAGTCCCTTTGGGGGCTATTCTTTCTGTCAGGTATGAGGGGAAAGTTCAGGAAGTTCTCAAAGCCCAGATTTTTAGTAACTTCTAAGTCTTTTACTTGATATACAGAAAATGGGTAGGACTTTCAAGGAAGTAATTCCTTCCCCTTACACTTTAAGAATTACAACTTCAGGGAAGGAAGGAGAGCTTTAGTCTCAGGTGAAATTGCTTGTGATCATAAACATATAATATGATATATGGGCATAAATGGAGACAATCTGTCAATTCACTTAATATATATTTTTGACTGCCTTCAAGCAGTAGATACTGAAGGACATTCCGTTCATGTTTTATAACCAGTGTAGAGACTATTGTATCTGAAAGACTTTCTCTCCCTGCCTGTCATTTTTGGAGAGAAGAGCAACTCCAGGTTACCCGTGCATGCTCAGTCACTCAGTTGTGTCCAACTTTCTGCAACCCCATGGACTATAGCCCGCCAGGCTTCTCTGTCCATGGGATTTTTCAGGCAAGAATGCCTGAAAATGCCAGGTAACCTGGAGTGCAGGTTACCCAGGGGAGGTTACCTCTCTGTCTGAGGAAGAGTCAGACAGAGAGAAGAGAAGGAAGACCTGTAGGATCCATAATGATTTATTAATCCTGAAGCCACAAGCAACAGTCATTTCTTCTGTAAAATTTAATTGACGTCACTGACTTTGAACATTCATGCTCATTGCCTTTGAGTTCAATCTTATCTTGGTTTCATCATACCACCCACTACCTCCCTCTACCTTCAAACAATGGACCCATCAAGCCAGTTCTGAGCATGCCCCAGGCTCACTTTCCTAGGGGAAAATTGAGCATTACCTCATTTCCTGAAAATGTGTCCAACAGAAACAAAACACTTCTCTCTATGAAAAGCAGACAGCAATATTAACGTTTGCCAATTTGGTTGGTGATTTGCTCGCTTCAAGGACCACAGAATGTTTGTAGTAGGGCTAAATGTGTGCCAGTGTAGACTTTGGGAAGCTTTTCTTTTTTGTTCTTGAATATATATTTTTAGCAAGTGAGAAATAATGATCTTCCATTACAAAATAGATATGTGGTTTGCACAAAATTAACATGATTGGATGTTCACCCAGCAAAATGAAAGTTGTGATGCAATATTTCAAGTCAAAAGTATTTTATGGAACATTAACATATCAAGTGAGAAGAATGTTCTTTGTAATCCATAATATTGATTCATTAAAAAAAGAGACTTCATGGAAAAGAATTGTTCATAAGTTATTATTGCTGTTCCCATAAAAATATTTTCTGTTTAAATTCATAACAAATGTTCTGAGGAGGAGAAATGTCTTTTCTATGTTCCATTTAACAACACAATAACTTTGTTTTCAGAATCTCATTTTATTCCAGCTGGAAGATATATGATCTTGTTATACAAAAACAACCACTTCATCTCTACAGAAACTTATTATAAGAATTTATGATTATCATGTTCTATGGAGGGTGTAAGGCACAATCTTTATCAAGTTTAAACTACATGCCGTGCAGCTGAAACTTCATCTTTGGGAGGATTAGATCGAAATTACTTCAATAAACTTCTAAACACAGTTGAATGTTAAGACATTTACAGCTATTTGATAGAAATGTGATCATGTTTTGTCTTATAATAAGACTATTAAATAATGTTATCAATAATTATGATCCATCCTCATTGTATCTGTTTAATAAAGAAATGGCAAAAGATAGAATGTAGGATAAAATTGTGAGGGAAGGGGCACTGAGGTGTGAATGCTGAAGCTTGGATGTGTGACCTTGGTAAGGTCACGTGACAGGTGATTCCATGAAGACATTTCCAAGACTTCTGATATTATTACATAAGAACACTTCTGACACAAGATATTCCTGGCTCTAGGTCTTTGAGATTCATTTCTCTCTAAGATTCCTTTTCTTCTGACATAATCCTAGACATGGTTTAGGTCTGGCCTTAAACAGCCCTTGCTCTGAGAGTTGCCCTGTGTACCGCATTTTATTCACCCCTGGTGACCAGGTTGGAGTCCCTGCTTTGAACATGCATTTCACCCTGAGCTTCTCCATTTGTATTACCTCACATAAAATTTGTTACTATTTATATTCCCCAAACAAGGACAAGGATCTGGCTGCCATGCCAACATTCTATACTTACCTCCTGGCACAGAACTTGGGGTATAGTGTATGCTCAGTCAATATTTTATAAATTGAATGAACAGATCTTCATTCTCACAGTTCCATTATCACCAGACTATTAGATATGAGCTCAACACTTGTTCAACTGGAAGATGGAGAGTTTAAAGAAGAAACAGATTTCCCTCTCAGTTTTCTAATTATATCTCCTAAACTTTTGTCTGATGGATATACTAATATAGACTCGAAGGAAGTTGTTGTTCTTTTGCTCAGTTGTGTCCTACTCTTTGTGACCCCATGGACCCCCTGGCAGCATGCCAGGCTTCTCTGCCCTCCACCAACTCCCAGAACTTGCTCAAACTCATGTCCATTGAGTAAGGGATGCCCTCCAACCATCTCATCCTCTGTCTTCCCCTTCTCCTCTTGCCTTCGATCTTTCCCAGAATCAGAGTATTTTCTAATGAATCAGCTCTTCTTATCAGGTGGCCAAAGTATTGGAGCTTCAGCTTCAAGAAGTTGTAGGTAACAAAAAAATATCTTAAAATTAAGACTTCTTTTTTTGGGTTCCACTTAACTGGGAGGTTCAAAGAATATATTTGGCTTTGGGAATGAATGGATCTAGGAGTTCCTATCATGCGATTATAAAGCCACTTTTCTTTCTCCTCTTTTATCACTGCTTTCTCTGTGTAGACTTATTCTTAAGGCTTCTGTGGTGGCTCAGTGGTAAAGAATTCACCTGCCAAGGAGGAGACATTGGTTCAATCCCTGGGTTGGGAAGATCCCCTGAAGAAGGGACTGGCAACCCATTCCAATATTTTTGCCTGGGAAATCCTACAGACAGAGGAGCCTGGCAAGCTATCTATGGGGTCACAAAAGAGTTGGACATGACTTAGAGACTAAATAATAATAATCTCTGCATAGACTTATTCTTAGGCAGGATCTTACTGCTTGAGGGTAAAGTTGGCCCCATCTTACATTGTTGGTATAGCTCAACAACCCATAACAGCCAGAATTTGATTTTAGGGTCAAATCTCCATCCCAGGGTCCATTGTGCAGCCACAGAAGGTGTGGAAATTTGTTTCCCCTGGGGAGGTGCTCACCGGGTGTGGGAGAGGAAAGAGTCTCACAAGAAAGAAGAATTTGTTACCAGAAAAATGGGACAAAACCTTGGCCATCACGATTAACTGACAAAGAAGTACTGGACATCCTGGAAACCTGTCACCATTGGCTCCGATGAGCCATCTTGATTTTGCTGGTGGAATTTTGCTTGATCGGAATGCAGGTGGATGGGAGGGCACTTTAGACACTTGCTTCCCTTCATGTATTGACTCATTACATACAATATGTGTACCAAGGTCTAGGGATATAAGAATGAACAGGACAGACAATGGTCTTTGCCCTGATGAGACAAAGCAAGGAAACAAATATGATAAAAATTGTAATAAAAGCTATAAAGAAAATGAACTTTAAAGTCTTCATGGGTTAACTCTCATTTTCTTCATCTTTTCTCAGTATCTTCTAAGTAATGAGGTCCCACCTTGACACTCTCTTAAAAACTTACAACCCGCTCCATCCTGCCCTGTTCACTTCTCATTCCTCTTCCTTTTTCTTTATATAGCTTCTTTGACCTTCTAACATAATTGCTGACCTTCTGACATACTCTATATTCACTTATGACTTACATATTGCATGCATGCTCAGTCGCTAAGTTGTGTCTGACTCTTTGCAACACTGTAGACTATAGCCTGCCAAGCCCCTCTGTCCATGCAAAAATATTGCAGTGTCTCCTGCATTGGCAGGCAGAGTTTTTAATTTTATTTTTTTAACCACTGAGCCACCTGGGAAGTCCACGATTTACATATTGAATTTGCGTATTTTGTTTTCACCATTCCCTTCCACTGGAATCCCTGCTAAAGGCAGGGATTTTCGTTTTCCTGTTTTGTTCACTGATGTATCTTCCAGTACTTCATACATAGAGGATGCTTGAAAAATATTTTTGAATGAGTGAAGGAAATAGAAAATACTGGAGATGGTTTGTTGTTGTTCAGTCACTCAGTCGTGTCTGACTCTTTGCGACTCCATGGACAGCAGCACGTCAGGCTTCCCTGTTCTCACTATCTCCTGGAGTTTGCTCAAACTCATGTCCATCGAGTCAATGATGCCATCCAACCATCTCATTCTCTGTTGTCCCCTTCTCCTGCCCTCAAGAGATGATTAGGATGAATTTTAGACAAGGGACACAGTGATAATTTTGTAAACAGAGATGTAAGCTGAGATGTGAATAGTGAGGAACTAGTCTTAAGGCTCTATGGGGGGAATGGGATGCTTTAGTTAAAGAAAGCAGCAGATAGAAAGGAAAGAACTTGGAAAGTTTAAGAAAATAAACATATTGGTGGGTTACAGCATGGTGAGCCGAGGGGTGAGTAGCCATGGTAAAGTTGGAGAGATGTAGAGGCCAGATCATTTGAGGTCCTGTAGCCCATGGTAAGGAGTTTGGATTTTTATTCCAGTGTGATGGAAAACCACTGAAAGGTTTTAAAGTAAGGGAGCACATCATTGGACTTACACTTTTATCTGCTATTTCTTGAACTGGTTCAGAGTTATTTTCCCTGTCCAAGCAAACTTAACCTCTCCCCTGAATTTCATTTAATGGGTTTTCCCCATCTCAATCTTATCTTCGCACAGCAGCTCTGCTGCTCATATCTGAAGTCATTCTTCCTGCTGAAACCTGGAATGCCTTCCCAATATCTCCAAGGCAAAACCCCAACTCTCCTTGAATCCTACAGGCTCTGACCATCTGCCTCTCCTGCTCTTCTTGCTCCCAAATGCTTCTCTCTTGCTCACTCCTTCACAGACACTTGGACCTTGATGTAATTTCTAGAACACACCAAGCTGCTCCTTCTTAGAGCCTGCCGCGGGTCCCTCCCCTGCCCCCTCCATACCCGATTACTGCCTCTTCACGTTTCTGGTTTGTCTAAATGTCACTTCCTCAGGGAGCTCTTCCTTGCTCACTCCCAATCCATTACTCCACTGTGAGCTCTCATTGCATCTTGTACTTTTCTTCAATAACTTACATGCACACTTGGATGTTTATTTTCTAATGTGCTTTTCTCTCGAAACTATAAGCCCCACCAGGGCCTGGTCTGTGTCTATCTTATGCACTATCTCTCACAGAACCTGATTGTGGTAGCTTAATACATATTTATTGACTGATGTAATGAGTTAAATAAATAGTTTAATCAAAACACAATTAGACTTGCTTTTTTAGTTAACTCATTATTTATTTATAGACCTTTTGTAAACACACCCATTCAACCTCATTCTTTTTGCCCTTTTCCTTTAACTGCTTTATTTTTAATTTACTATACTTTTTCTTCGTTGGCCTTGTCCAGAAGTTTTTCTCCATCCATTTTCTTCCACAGTGATAATGTCCTGTGTTGGGGTTGGTTCTCAGGGCCATTTCTGTCCATGAGAGGCAACAGCTCTGTCATTCCATTTCCTCCCTGCTTTGGGAGCAGGGTCATCCACTGAGTCTGGGCCATTTCTTTATGTACAACCACATGGTGCTCATTTCAGAAGAGACTGATGACTTTGCAATGGTAGGAAACGTGACTCCCTCTGGAATTCTTGGGTTTTGTTTTTTATTTTTATTATCTTTTATATTGTTTTAGTGAAGTATAGTTGCTGTACAATATTATATAACTTATGGCTGTACAATATAGTGATTCACAATTTTAAAGGTTACATTACATTTGCAGTTATTATAAAGTATTGGCTGTGTTCCCTGTGTTGCCCGATATATCCCCATAGCTTATTTAAAATTTTTTTAAAATTATTTTAAATTTTAGTTTAATTTTTATTGAAGTATAGTTAATTTACAAGATTTCAGGTGTATAGTAAAGTGACTTAGTGTTTTATAACATACATTATATATATATGTATATATATATATATACATATACTGTGTTGCTCAGTGATGTCTGACTCTTTGGGACCCCATGGACTGTAGCCAGCCATCCTCTATCCTCTGTTGTAATCATCCTCTATCCTATACTGTAGCCATCCAGTCTCTTCTATCCATGGGGATTCTCCAGGTAAGTATACTGGAGTGGGTTGCCATGCCTCCTTCCAGGGGATCTTCCCAACCCAGGGATCGAAAGGTCTTCCACATTACAGGTGTAGAGCTATATATATATATATATATATATATATACATATTCTCTTTTTTCAGATTCTTTTCCATTGTAGGTTATTACAAGATATTAATATAGTTCCCTATGCTATACAGTAGGCCATTGTTGTTTATCTATTTTATATATAGTAATGTGTATCTGTCAACCCCAAATTCCTAATTTATCCCTCTAAGTCCCTAATTTATCCCTCTCCCTCTGGAATTCTTGTTTTTTAGCAAGTATCTCCCCACATGTGCAATTAACAGATTAACAATTAACAGTTAATTAATTAACTTTCTACTTGACAGTAGAAAGACACTGTGTGACCACCAGGTTGGCTCTGGCAGAAGTGCAGTCTTGAGAAGCTGTGAGACCCTCTATAGTGAAAAAACCAGGCCAGAAAAAAAGTGAGGGCAGTGTAGCATGATAATGCCATGGATACATTTCTCAAGGAGATAAGTCAAAGCCATTTTTTAGCAGGCAGAATAAGTGTTTATCAAGGAAACAAGATTGGAAGTGACTTCAGCATTAGCCATCCCAGTGAACAGGTGTTGAGTTCACCAACCTCTTTCCCTTTTGGTGGGATCTTGACCTACTGGTTCCCTCCGAAAAATCGGTCGGAAGTCCGCTGGCGCCTGGCTGAGCTGAAGGAATGGGCTAAAGGAAAGGGGACCAGGACTGTGGGGGAGTGACACGCCCTTCAGGAGGGACTGGGAAGGCTGGTAGAGAGGGCTGTAAGGGGCACAGAGGTTGGAGAAGAGTCAGCCCTGTGTGGCTTAGTCAACTTAGTTACATGAGGCTCAGCTGTCAGTTGAGAGGCTTGGTTTCACAACCACCTCGCCCAGTGTGGGATGGGGCCCCATAATAGAGTTTTATGTGATTCTCCCTTTACCTGCAGAGCATGGTTAAACATGAACTTGTGTGGCAGAAAGGACCAGCCCTGGTTTTCAGCAAAGAGCTTTTTAATAAAGCCATAATAGGATGAATCATAGCCTTCCTCAACCTCTCTTTCTTCTCTTTATGTAATTTTAATTCTCTTGTTTGTTTCTGAGCTAATGTCATCAGTTTTATCTACTTGTCCAAATTAACTCAAACCTCTTAATAACATCAAGTTAGTTTTTGTTACTATGTAATATTTCCTGTCAGGTTTCTGTATTAGATGCATGCGTGTCACAAATAACAACAACAATATGGCAGACTGTGTGAGCTGTTGGAAAGCTTCTGGGCAGTGTTTCCTGGAGATCAGTGGGTGATTCTTCTCTCCGAGAGGCTCCATTGTCACATTGGAATTTTTGAATCAAAAAATTTTCTGCAATAAGGTGGTTATAAAAGGAAACCCTTAAATGATTAAATGCTTTAAGTAAAATATTTTTACTGTAAGAGCCGAAAAAACTGAAGTAAGGACTGCTAACTGGAGTTCACAGTTTAGGAGAAAAAATAGGATAGAACATTCTGAAGGAGATCAGCCCTGGGATTTCTTTGGAAGGAATGATACTAAAGCTGAAACTCCAGTACTTTGGCCACCTCATGCGAAGAGCTGACTCATTGGAAAAGACCCTGATGCTGGGAGGGATTGGGGGCAGGAGGAGAAGGGGATGACAGAGGATGAGATGGCTTGATGGCATCACTGACTCGATGGACGTGAGTCTGAGTGAACTCCGGGAGTTGGTGATGGACCGGGAGGCCTGGCGTGCTGCGATGCATGGGGTCGCAAAGAGTCAGACACGACTGAGCGATTGAACTGAACTGAACTGAACTGATGGTAGTAAAATGTCCTAATCCACTTACTTGTTTTTTAACTTATTTATTTACTTATTGCCATATGGATCAATTAAACCTGTCAATCCTAAGGGAAATTAACCCTGAATATTCACTGTAAGGACTGATGCTGAAGCTGAAGCGCCAATACTTCGGCCACCTGATGCGAAGAGCCGACTCACTGGAAAAGACCTTGATGCTGGGAAAGACTGAAGACAAAAGGAGAGGAGGGTGGCAGAGGATGAGATGGTTAAATGGCATCACTGACTCAATGGACACGAATCTGAGCAGACTGACTCTGAGAGATGGTGGAGGACTAGGAGGCCTGGCGTGCTGCAGTCCATGGGGTTGCAAAGAGTCAGACACAACTTAGTGACTGCACAGCAACAAACAGCCATGTGGGGAGTAAACGATTATTTTGTTTCTTTAATTTTTGGTAAACAATTATTTTAAAGCATTTTCAATATAAATGACTTTCTTTTACTTAAAAGTATTTCATACCTTATTTCTATATTTGAGCACATGTCTAAAACTTGGTTTGTGGTAAAAAGGAGCATTTCTCCTTTGTGTTATTTGACAGGGTGGCAGTTGGACAGAAGAGTGAGATTGTGTGTTTTATTCCATTGGAAGGCTAAGAAACTTGACTAACTCTCCTTATTTGGAGAACAGGAAGTGGCCTAGGATTGAGATCCAAAAACATCAAATTTGTTTGATGTTACCAGTAGAGACCTGCCTTGATGTGGCTTCTTCAGATGTAACTGGAACTGAAAATTGTGACATCGAAAAATGGTGGGAGAGTTTGAGGAACATTAGTCAGAACCTGTTACCTGAAATTGCAGCCACTGAAGTCACTGTTTCCAGGGTAAATGTCTGATCTTACAGAATCTCTGCAATTATGATTATCTGAGAAAAGGTTTGTTTGAGAAGACCAAGAATTAATTAATATAACATTTTGAGGATTCCTTCTAAGCCATTCACATTTCTTTGATCTCTTTAGCCACCTCAACTCATTTCTAGTCTTTCTACTTCTTGACTGAATGAAATAAACACAATTGGTTGTTTCTGGATGCCTGTATCAAGATTACCTGATGTTCCTTAAGATAAAGTTCTAAATTCCACACTGACTAGAAGGATCCAAGTTTTGGAAGCTGTATTTTTGTTAAGCTCCTTGTTTTTTTTGGCATCCTAAAATTTGGAAACCACTGGTCTCTAGTATACAAACCAATAACCACACATATAAGGAATACTTTAGTTGCTACTGATATTACTAGCTGAATTAGTTTTAATGAAAACTAAGGCTGAGTATTTGACATTGTTACTACCTGTTTTTGGTTATTTAAATAATTCTTTCTTTTTAAAAAACTGAAGTATAGCTGATTTACAATGTTGTAATATTTTCAAGTATATAGCAAAGTGTATATGTGTGTTAGATGCTCAGTCATGTCCAATTCTGACTTTGTGCCATCTTTGTGACCCCATGGACTGTAGCCCCCCAGGCCTCAGGCACCTCTGTCCTTGGAATTCTCCAGGCAAGAATACTGGAGTGGGTTGCCATTCCCTTCTCCAGGGGATCTTCCTATATATATATATAATTTTTCAGATTGTTTTCCATTATTATATAGATTACAATAAGATATTGAATAGAGTTCCCTGTCCTATACAGTAAGACCAGGTTTATCTGTTTTTACATATAGCACAGTGTAACTGTTAATCCCAAGGTCTTAATTTATCTCTCCCATCTTTCACTCTTTGATAACCCTTAGTTTATTTTCAGTCTGTGAATCTGTTTCTGTTTTGTAGATCAGTTCATTTGTATCATTTTTTTTTTAGATTACATAAATAAGTGATATCATATGATCTTTATCTTTCTGTCTGACTTACTTCCCTTAGTATGATAATCTCTTCAGTTCAGTCACTCAGTCATGTCCGACTCTTTGCAACCCCATGAATCACAGCACGCCAGGCTTCCCTGTCTATCACCATCTCCCGGAGTTCACCCAGACTCATGTCCATAGAGTCAGTGATGCCATCAAGCCATCTCATCCTCTGTCTTCCCCTTCTCCTCCTGCCCCCAATCCCTCCCAGCATCAGAGTCTTTTCCAATGAGTCAACTCTTTGCATGAGGTGGCCAAAGTACTGGAGTTTCAGCTTTAGCATCATTCCTTCCAAAGAAATCCCAGGGCTGATCTCCTTCAGAATGGACTGGTTGGACTTCCTTGCAGTCCAAGGGACTCTCAAGAGTCTTCTCCAACACCACAGTTCAAAAGCATCAATTCTTTGGTGCTCAGTTTTCTTCACAGTCCAACTCTCACATCCATACATGACCACTGGAAAAACCATAGCCTTGACTAGACGGACCTTTGTTGGCAAAGTAATGTCTCGGCTTTTCAATATGTTATCTAGGTTGGTCATAACTTTTCTTCCAAGGAGTAAGCGTCTTTTAATTTCGTGGCTGCAATCAAAATCTGCAGCGATTTTGGAGCCCCCAAAAATAAAGTCTGACACTGTTTCCATTGTTTCCCCATCTATTCCCATGAAGTG
This sequence comes from Bubalus kerabau, assembly GCF_029407905.1. Lineage (NCBI taxonomy): Eukaryota > Metazoa > Chordata > Mammalia > Artiodactyla > Bovidae > Bubalus > Bubalus kerabau. Next base: position 48,522,292 of record NC_073635.1, read on the forward strand.
ATGGGACCAGATGCCATGATCTTCGTTTTCTGCATGTTGAGTCTTAAGCCAACTTTTTCACTCTCCTCTTCCACCTTCATCAAGAGGCTTTTTAGTTCCTCTTCACTTTCTGCCATAAGGGTGGTGTCATCTGCATATCTGAGGTTATTGATATTTTTCCCAGAAATCTTGATTCCAGCTTGTGCTTCTTCCAGCCCAGCGTTTCTCATGATGTACTTTGCATATAGGTTAAATAAGCAGGGTGACAATATACAGCCTTGATGTACTCTTTTTCCTACTTGGAACCAGTCTGTTGTTCCATGTCTAGTTCTAACTGTTGCTTCCTGACTTGCATACAAATTTCTCAAGAGGCAGGTCAGATGGTCTGATATTCCCATCTTTTTCAGAATTTTCCACAGTTTATTGTGATACACACAGTCAAAGGCTTTGGTGTAGTCAATAAAGCAGAAATAGATGTTTTTTTGGAACTCTCTTGCTTTTTCGATGATCCAGCGGATGTTGGCAATTTGGTCTCTGGTTCCTCTGCCTTTTCTAAAACCAGCTTGAACATCTGGAAGTTCACAGTTCACGTATTGCTGAAGCCTGGCTTGGAGAATTTTGAGCATTACTTTACTAGCATGTGAGATGAGTGCAATTGTGCAGTAGTTTGAGCATTCTTGGGCATTGCCCTTTTTTGGGATTGGAATGAAAACTGCCCTTTTCCAGTCCTGTGGCCACTGCTGAGGTTTCCAAATTTGCTGGCATACTGAGTGCAGCACTTTCACAGCATCATCTTTCAGGATTTGGAAAAGCTCAACTGGAATTTCATCACCTCCACTAGCTTTGTTTGTAGTGATGCTTTCTAAGGCCCACTTGACTTCACATTCCGGGATGTCTGGCTCTAGGTCAGTGACCACACCATCATGATTATCTGCGTCATGAAGATCTTTTTTGTAGAGTTCTTCTGTGTATTCTTGCCACCTCTTCTTAACATATTCTGATTCTGTTAGGTCCATACTGTTTCTGTCCTTTATCGAGCCCATCTTTGCATGAAATGTTCCCTTGGTATCTCTAATTTTCTTGAAGAGATCTCTAGTCTTCCCTATTCTGTTGTTTTCCTCTATTTCTTTGCATTGATCGCTAAAGAAGCCTTTCTTATATCTTCTTGCTATTCTTTGGAACTCTGAATTCAGATGCTTATATTTTTCCAAATAATTCTTTATAGAGAATGTGATACCTGAGAATAAAAGAGAAAAATATCATTAATTTTAGCCTCCTCTCTTCTTAAGCTTAGAATATTCTAGACCAGTGGTTCTCAAGTTTAGCTGTGCCTCAGAATCACCTGAAGATTCTGAATCTGTTAGAACACAGATTGCTGGACCTCATCCCCAGTGTTTCTGGTTCTGCAGGTCTAGGGTGGACCTTAAGAGCTTTCTTTTCTTATAAGTTTCCAAATGTATTTGTCTTCTAGGGTTGATGTCACAAAATACAACAAACTGGGTACCCTGAACAAAAGAAACTTATTTTCCTCACAGTCCTGGAGGGCAGAAGTTGAAGATCAAGGGCTGAGTTCTCAGAGGCCTCTTGCTGGCTTGCAGATGGCGGCCCCCTTGCTGCCTCTTCTCATGCTCTTTCCTCTATGCCTGTGCAGCCTTGGTGTCTCCTTGGCTTCAAATTTCCTTTTCTCATAGGGACAAGAGTCAGACTGAATTAGGGCCCACCCTAACTGCCTCATTTTAAATTAATCATCTCTCTTTTTTAAATCCTTCTTTTTCATGTTTTAAATCATGAAAATATGATAGCACACTTATGGGCGACTTGGAAAATACAGAACAAGGATACATGTGGTTCCACTATATATTGCAATTTTTTGATTTAAGTAGATAAATTAAGATTTTTTTGTTGGAGCTTTAATATCGGACTCTCGGAAATGAATAGAATGATGTATAGAGAAGTAGAAGAAGATAGTAGACCTGAAAAGCATTATGAACCAATTCAACATGATGAAGATTTATATAATTTTCACACAACAGTAGGATACAAATTCTATTCAAATGACTTTTGAAAAGCCATTTTCCAATCAGGTAAGACAATTCTTGGTTTCCTACTCTTTTACCAACTAACTTGCTCCCAGTGATCTTTCTTTCTTCTCTGTTTCATTTATTATCCTTAGCAGAGGATTTTCCAGTTTGTAGTTTACCTCTCTCCATCCTCACTGACTTCAAGTCTGATGCTTCAAGTGTCAGATACTGTTACCTATGCCATGCAGCCCAGCCCCAGGCACAGAAACTGTAGTTAACCATACAAGCTAGTTGTGTTTTATCAACAGGATGCCACAAAGCCAAAACTAGACTGAACCGGCTAGAATCAAGATGGCCAGTAAAGTAGGCTGAAGTGTTAGTCTCAGTCGTTTCCGACTCTTTGTGACCCCATGGACTGTGGCCCACCAGGCTCCTCTATCCTTGGGATTCTCCAAGCATGAATGCTAGAGTGGGTTGCCATTTCCTTCTCCAGGGGACTTTCTTGACCCAAGGATCCAAAGAGGGAAAGAACTCCCTGACCAAGCCAGGAGAATTTGGTTCAGCTAGGACCCCGAAGGGGGCCTCACATCTAATTTGGTAATGATACCAATGTGAGTATCTTCCCAGTAATGCACATTTATGCATTCAGATTGGAGGTTATCTTGTTTGTTACTGATCTGCTCTTCCTCCTGCCTTCTGTGTTTCTGTTCCTGGTATGACCATTTCCTTGACACTAAAATGGGACTGTGAAGCCATATCTAACATTTTACCTTGCTCTGCTCCCCATGTCTCATCACCAAGTTGAACAATAACTACCTTTGTATTTCTTTGTCCCCTTCTCTTCTATTTCCCTTGCATCCAGCTTTATGTAGGTTTCATCAATTCTTCTTTGAATATTGCAATAGCCTTCTAGCCAAAATCCATTCTTTCAGTCTTTCTCTCCTTTAATGAATACTATCTCCTGTTGCTAGATAAATCTTCCCAAGTTCAGTCCAGTTCAATTCAGTTGCTCAGTCATGTCTGACTCTTTGTGACCCCATGAACCGTAGCACGCCAGGCCTCCCTGTCCATCACCAACTCCCAGAGTCCATCCAAACCCATGTCCATTGAGTCGGTGATGCCATCCAACCATCTCATCCTCTGTCGTCCCCTTCTCCTCTGCCCTCAGTCTTTCCCAGCATCAGCGTCTTTTCCAATGAGTCAGCTCTTCACATCAGGTGGCCAAAGTACTGGAGTTTCAGCCTCAACATCAGTCCTTCCAATAAACACCTAGGACTAATGTCTTTTAGGATGGACTGGTTGGATTTCCTTGCAGTCCAAGGGACTCTCAAGAGTCTTCTCCAACAGCACAGTTCAGAAGCATCAATTCTTTCGCGCTCAGCTTTCTTTATAGTTCAACTCTCACATCCATACATGACCACTGGAAAAACCATAGCCTTGACTAGACGGACCTTTGTTGGCAAAGTAATGTCTCTGATTTTTAATATGCTGTCTAGGTTGATCACAGTCTTCCCAAAGCATAATTCTAATAAAAAACTTTGAGTGTTTTCCCACAGTCTGTTCAATAGGCAACATAGACCTAAATAAAGCCCAGGGTTCTGTTATAAGAAGAAAGGGTGAGTAGGAAACTGTCAGTGTCTGCCAATCTACCCCACTGACTCCTGAAGAACACATCACTCCTTTCCTTTCTTCCTCAAGGGAGATACTCTGAAATGCAATGCAGTTAGAGCCTCCAGTTCAAGGTTAAGGATTTCTGCCTGCGTAGTCAGCTCCCTTAGATATCAGAGGGGATCATTATGGTCTGACAAAAAGTTACTACCCATCTGCCATGCCCAATATTCAACAGTAGGTTAGAAACACAAAGACTGCAGTATAACTTACATGCAGAAAATCAAAGACTCTGGGCTATAGCAATTTTTTTTCCTGTTTTTTTTTTTTTGGCCACATGTGTGATGTGTGGGATCTTAGTTACTCAGACCAGGATTGAATCTGGGCACCCTGCACTGGACCACCAGGGAATTCCCCAGAGCAATTTCTAAATCACGTTGGTTGAGAATAGTGAAGACCCTAGCCCAGGGAGTTGAGTGATTTCCATGGTCATTGTCCTCAATGCCACGGGCTCTCTCTCTGGGATGCTCTTCCTGGTTGACTCTTCTATATGGTCTTTCTAAGGTGGGCATTCTAGAGTGGGCTTTTCTTAGGGGCTGCATTCCTATTTCACCTCTTTTTGGGGATAAGCTTGAGGACTCAGGGATTGTTTAAGAGATTAATATCACAATACTGCTGGCTAGCCTAGGGTTTTATGGGCAATACAAGTCCTACAAACCCAAGGGGCTTCCAATTTACTTGCTGCTCTTCTGTTCTGTGTGTGGGTAACCCAGAATCAGATACCTTGTCTTAATAAGGTTTTTGAGCCTGAAGACTCTCTTCTATTACATACAGACCTCTGTTCTTTGCCAACTACCCCTCTCCCAAACTGAGACTATTTGGAAAAAAAAGGCATGAAGGGTCTTGCTAATTAACTGCTTCCACATTTAACAGAAAACTCTTAAAGGAAGTACACTGTACCCGACAAAAGCAAAAGGCCATGGGTTTATCTGCCCTGAAGGCTGCTTTTGCTTCTGCCTCTGGCCATGGCTTATAATAGCTTCACTTTGAAGTAAGAAGCACACAGCTTCTTCAGTCTGAAAAGACTCTAAGTAAGACTTAGTCTGCTGGCTATAGGCTCTTAACAAAGCTGTCTTCCTTCGCACCCTGATGGCAGATTGGCTAGCTCTAATCTGGGCTCGTCTTTTTTGTAGAATATTACTGGCAGTGTTTAGAATTAGCCAACACACACTAACACTCTAAAAATGTCCTGTTATTTTCGTGAACGTCACAACCCTTTGTTTGTCCCTTCCTGGGTTCTGCGGGCTACTGTTTTACCAGGATTGCCAACTTTCCAGTCTGCAATAGTTTTGTCATTGCTGATGTCATCCAACCATGTCCTTTAAATGAATCCTATAGTTTAGCTAAAGCAGCAGTGCCCTTTTGGTATAAAAATCTTTGTTAGTTAAAATTAAGTTTGGTGCCTGTGTCAGTGGCTTAAATGATGTGTAAATTTATCTCTCTTCCTTGTAAAAAAAGCTTTGAGGGAGGCAGTCTAGAGCTGATATACAGACTCCACAGTATACTAGTGTTTCAGGATCTTCTAACTTTCCTCGTCAACTGCCTAGAATGAGACCATTGACCATGTGGTTCAAGTTGGCCACTGGAATTCCAGACATCACACTTGTTTTCCATACACAAAGATATATAGGAAGAAGGAGAAGAGTGTAGCCATTCTCTTTCCTTGAGATTTTTCTGGGCATTCTATACTACATTATATACTCTATACTACATGATAACTGATGGTTATAATGAGCTTCAAAGAAAGTTCATAAGCTTCAGGAGAGGCTGGATTGATATATCCAGCTGTTTATCAAAGTTCTGCTGCTAAGTAAAGGGAATGTGGATATAGGGGTTGGACATTAACAGCCTCTGTCACAACTAACTTTAATGTTTAAATAATTATAAAGCAAAGTAAACAGTTTTATGTGCTTTAAGTGATCTTCAAGTAGATTTTACTGGGAATTTGGGTGGGCAGAAGTGGAGGTGGGGTAGATCAGAGGTAGCCTCCAACTAGATGGACCATGGAAGACTATTTTCTTTTAACTTTAAAAAATTGTATTTATTTTTTAATTGGTAGACAATTGCTTTACAATTTTGTGTTGTCTTCTGCTCTACAATAATGCGAATCAGTCACACTTAGACACGTGTCCCTTCCCTCCCTTCCCTCCATCCATCCCACCCCTCTAGGTCATCACTGAGCACCAGCCTGGGCTCCTTGTGTTATTTTGGCAGCTTCCCACTGTCTATTTCACATATGATAGTGTATACCACGGAAGACTTTCAAAAGAAAGTAGCACATGAATTCATTCTTTGAGTGAGAGGGAAGTAGGACATTCAAGCTGGAGAGGCTGAGACATGAGTGCAGACATTCTGTGCCCTAGGTGCCTCGCTGCCCTAACCCTAGTCCCAGTTCTGGACTCGAATAGAATGTACATTAAGGAGGCAGGCAGCAAGCAAGGGTGGGATGTGGGCTTTACCCAAGTCAGGTGAAGATACAGAAGAGTGCTCCTACAGATGTCAAGAAGAAAGCCTAGCATCGCAGGCCAGTTCTCCATTGCAGCCTGGCAATGCTTCAACCAAAGGAAGAATTCTGTTAACCAGCAGAGTAATTTCTGGTAGACCGTACACCAAAGACAAATCACATTCGTTTTGCCATGGATATTCTGAGATTCTGAGTAGCGTTTTACTCTTTTTATGATTAGACCTATATCAGATCTTGAGTAAGGAAAGATTCAGGACATCTGCTAGGATGTTAACATAGCTGACAGCTGCTGTAAAGCTGCACAAAACCAGGATAGAGTGGGGGAGGGGCAGTGGGGGAGGGGCAACGGGACAGCCTTCTCCCTGTGTGGGCTGCAGGGCGCATGCTCACATGAGTCAGCTGCGGGGAACACTCCCTGGTTTGCGGTGCAACACTGGCGGGGTTATAATGTTACCCTGGGGATGCAGGGGACATGTCCTGTTCTCAGTTACTCTAGTCTGAGAGTAGCTTGGTCATTTGCACTGAGGATGAAGATAAATGGTTACAAAGGCCCTTAATAAAAACATTAAACTGGGAAATGTGAGAAGTTGGTTATACTGCATGGTTGCAATATTGTGAAAGCAGAAATGTCACGTCACCGCTTTCCTAACCTCTGCAATTAAGAAACTGGAGTTCTAGGTTTATAATTTCTATAACCACATGTTTTAGATCCTGTCTCTTTCCAGTGATAGTTAAAGATATTGTGCTGGAAACTCCATTCATTAGTTGGTCTGTCTGCTGCTCTCTGATAGATGGAGGTGGGGAGTTGATTGTCCAAAACAAATGAAAAGTAATAGATGCCATTTATTGAGGTACTTTCTAGATGTAAATCTCTTGCCATTCATTATCTCATAAAACTCTTTGTTCTTACCTCTAATTACAGACAGATAATGGAGGTTTATAGAGATACTAAGTTTCGTGTTCAATGGTCATCTTGCTTATGTTGGCGAACGTTCTCAATTGGTAACCCACTTCCTCTTGAGAAAACATCTTTGGGCAACCTCAAGCATAGGAAAGTTATTTTTTATATTTGATCCAGAATTTAATTCCTTACAACTTCTGCCTGCTGATTCTAATTCTATCCCTAAATATGCAAAAATAGTTATCATGTTTGCAGGTTTATCTTGTCTCCTGATTAAAAATTTAAATTCCTCATGTGGTCTGATTTCATGCTTCTTCCATACTGGACTTGCTATTCTTTGAATATGTTCCAGTTTGTGTATAAGCTTTAAAAAGGTGAACACAGTAATCCACCTGTAGCTTCTAAATGCATATTCAAAAGGGGACGGTCACCTCCCTCATTCTAGATATTATACTTCTATTTATGGAAACTAGAATTTCATTACATTTTTTTTTTAGTGTGTCAGGAAGGAGGCATTAATATTTTATAGTTGACTTCCATTGAAGACACTGCTGACAAAATCTGTAATCTTATTTCTTTTTTTACATTTGTTGTCCATACTCTATTTTTGCAGTCAGGTTTTTTTTGGATGCAAGCGTGGATCTTACATTTGGCACAGTTAAATAACATTTTATGAAATTCAACCCATTGCTTTAGGTGCTGAAGATCTTTTTGAAGACTGATCTTGCCATCCACTGTACTGACAATTACTTCTAGGTTCCTTTCATCAGCCAGTTTGAAAGCCTGCCCTCTATATCTTCTAAGCAAGTACAACTAATAAGATGGGGCAGAGATCTGACCAGTGTTTGACACTCCCCTTCCATTTGACATTGATCCAGCCGAAGGAGACCAGTGCCTAGCACCTGTCAGATGGCAGTCTGTCTTTTCTGTGCTCCTTTTGGTATTCAGATCCTTGTTTATAATCTTTTCCTTCAAGCTATGGCCTAAAGTCTTTCATCATTTAATGTTTCAAGGTCTGCACGTTTTCAAGTCTAACTCATAGCCTACAATGTGCATGAAGTTTGTTCTGAACAACTGTGATTTCCCATCTCAGAATTCCCTTTGCATAGACCCTTTTTATTACTATTATTTGTTGAAGTATAGTTGATTTATAATATTATATTAGTTTGAGGTGTACAGCATAGTAATTCAGCATTTTTGCAGATTATACTCCATTATAGGTTGTTTTAAGTTAATGGCTCTAATTCCTGTGCTATGCAGTATATCCTCATTGCCTATCTATTTCACACATGGTAGTCTGTACCTGTTAATCTCATACCCCTAATTTGTCCCTCCCACCTTCCCTCCTTTGCATAGACTCTCAATTCTCAACCTCCAGTATACTGGAGGTAAGCTCTGTCTTTACGTTCAGTCTCATGAAAACAAGAACATGTTAGTTATTAGCCTCCAGCATCTGGTTACTATAATGTCAGGCTGAGGGTAGTGTTCCATTGTTACTTGCTTTTGGTTGATTAGGGCAGCATTTCTCAATGGTGGATGGTTTTGTCTCCCCTTCTTCCCTCCTGAAGGAACGTTGGGGAACGTCTGAGGATATTTTCAGTTGTCTCAACTGGGGAAGATGCTACTGGCTTCTAGTAGGTGGAGCCAGAGGTGCTGCTCAACATCTAAAATGCACTGGACAACCCCCCACGTCAAAAGATTATCAAAAGTGTCAGTACTGGGGCTTCCTTGGCAGTCCAGTGGTTCCATGCATCCAATACAGGGGGCATGGATTCGATCCCTGGTGGGGGAACTAAGATTCCACATGCTAAGCGGCCAACAGAAAAGTACTTGGAGTGCTGTTAATTAACCCTGTATTAGACAATTCAGATGTGTTCTGACTGACTTTTTTAAAGAGGCACACCGTCTGCCTATTAATAGGTACTTTTTGGTGGCAGGTAACCTTTCTTAGAATGGATGATGTTTCTATTCAGTCATGTCTGTGTTTCAGGCCAGGGCAGTTAGTCTTGGGTAAATGATCGAAAACTTGATGGTGAGGGAGGTAGCAGGTATTACTACAGACATAATGAAGCTGATTTCACAAGCTTCACCTGAAGATTAGTTTGATTAGTTTCTGGCCATGCTCTATTCAAATATCTAGGTTTTTGCCTCCTCAGTCAAACAAATTTTGTTAGAATGAGATAATAATAGCTTTCCTCCAGTTATTTCATAAAGGTATTTTGAAGAGAAAGGAGATAATGTACTAAAGAATTTTGAATTCTCTGCTGGGGAAATTGCTATTAAAACATTATAATGATAATTAGCAGTGGCAGCCTGGGCTATGGAAGAACAGAGTAGCTTACATACACTGTGTTACATTCCAAAGAAAAGAACTAATTAAGGCAAACATGTCGTTCTGGTTCTAACACCTATTTCTGTGGCCAGGGCCGATCCCCTAAATAGAAATATGCCTTCTGCCTATGACCTGAGGAGACCCTACTAGATACTCCCTCTCTGACCCATGAATGGGGCCAGGGCAGAAATACTGGGTGAGGAACAGTCAAATGTTTGCCAATTTTAGTGTGCAGAATGCTTTGACAATTTCTAAAAATTGAAGGCTTACTAGATGAAGAAAGTCATCTCTTGATGAACTCAGCTTGTTTTCATGTTCTCTTCCAGATCTCAGGGGATTTTTGTTTTTAAATTGAGGTATAGTTGATTTACCACATTGTGTTAATTTCAGGTGTATGGCAAAGTAATTCAATTTTACATATATATATATATATATTCTTTTTCAGATTTTTTTCCTTTATATGTTGTTACAAAATATTGCATATAGTTTCCTCTTCTATACAGTAGGTCCCTGTTGGTTATCTCTTTGAAGTAATTCATAGTAGCGTGACTCTGTTAATATCACACTCCTAATTTCTCCCATCTCCATGGTTTCCTTTTGGTAGCTCTGTTTTCTATGTCTGTGAGTCTGTTTCTATTTTGTAAATAAGTTCATTTGTATCATTTTTCGGTGTGTCTTCCACAGATTGTTGTTGTTCAGTAGCTCAGTCATGTCCAACTGTTTTGCGACCCAGTGGACTGCAGCCCCCCAGGCTCCTCTGCCCATGGAATTTTCTGAGCAAGCATACTGGAGTGGGTTGCCATTTCCTGCAAGATCCCATATGTAAGTGATATTATATGATGTGTGTCTTTCTCTGTCCGACTTACTTCACTTAGTATGACAATCTCTAGGTCCATCCATGTTGCTGCAGAAGGCCAGGGGGATCTCTCAACAGCCCCAAGGAGTTAAAGGACTTCTAAGTGGTGACAGTATGACTGCCCCCAAGCGTCTGTCCCTTTGGCATGCAGTCCCTAGCCTCCGTGATGCCTGCCCGCCTCACCTACTGTTTGTCTGTGCCTCTGTGGCTGCTGTGTGGTTGGCATCCACCCCCACGCTGGCGTGCCAAAGGAGTGAATGAACAATGGCATAACCTGGCACTGACGGGTGTTTTAATAACTGTGGAAAATGAGGAATTTACAGATGCATGAGTCAAGCACCCACTTCAAAGGTCCTCACCCGAAATCCTCCTGAAATTAGAAGCAATACTACTGAACACAATGCACCCTTTTGCATGGCTGCCCAACGTTACTATAAATCTGTGTGTGCAGCGTTTGGGAAAGTTACATTACTGGGAAACCAGTGCACAGCTTTCATCTGGGATTTATGTGTAGTGTTCAGTAGGTAGGCCCCGCTTGGGAAATAGGAGGTATGTCATGGGAAGCAATTTGCTTTTCACCCTCAGCCAAGACTCAAAACAGGCCGAGGCTATTCGACCAGTTACTTCACCGGCGACCCTACATGGTTAGATTTTCCTAGGACTAAACTGCCTTTACTTTGAATAAAGAGCATTATCTCTCTCTTAGGCCTAGTCTGAGACTCCACCCACAAAGGGGAGAAACAAGTCCTCTGTGTCCCACTTCTTGGTCCATGTACCCCACTTCCTCATGACTTCTCAGTAGAGACTTGAATGCTTATGGTGTTTTTAGTAGACACTGTCTCCCCTGCAATGGCTCCCTGTTCAGGTCTGTCCTCTTCAGCCAGAAAGCTGAGGAAAAAGCCAGACCTATTTTTTCCTCTCATGAATAATTGCTGCCATTCATCCAATGCTCAAGTACTCATGAAACCTCATCTTACCGTGTGAGGTAGATATTTTTCACCTGTATTTTGTACACAAGGGAACAGCTTCAAGAAAGCATAAATAACTTGTCTAAGGTCACACAACTAGAGGTGGAAATTCTAACCCAGGTCTGAAGTCCATGCTCATACACTGGATGATATTCTTCCTGTTCTCCACATTGGAACTTAGTTGTGGAATTCCCATTCTTTTTGATTAGCAGCAACACAGCTATTTACCTCATAGGATTTATATTCTCTTATGATTTCTATCTCAGCAGGGTCTTCTAGGACAAGGACAAATGGCAAGATTGTTACTGTTAGACTTCCCCAGACTTTGACAAGTGTTGAGGGGTGGGTGGAGACTCTCAACTCTGTCAAAAATACTGCCCAGATGGAAAGGCTTGTGGTTGGTTGGCCTGGTTTGTCCAGTCAGTGCTGGACTTTTGTAGCTCTTGTTACTGGACAAGACAGACCCTGGATGGGGCTCTTCTGGGCACTGTTGATGTTTGCCTTGGTGACTCTCATATCTTCCCTTCAGTTTCAATACTGACCAACATTTTGCCCCATTTTCTCTTCTGACATGTTAAGACCTTCAATTCAGGTTGATGTCAAATGTATTTTAGCTATTTCGTTGATCAGATGTCTTTCTGAGGCAGAAAAAACTATGAAATAATAACTATTGGCATCCACAAGACCCTGTACTGTATTATTTTTATCATCTCATCCTCACCAGGAATCATCTGAGAAAAGTATCATAGTTTTTCTTTAATAGGCCAATATTTTTTATGATTATTAATATTAATATCTTATCAAAGCATTAGTTAATTGAATTCACAATATATAAATAGATAATATATTACAACCAAGTGGATAATATATTACATCTATTACAACCAATAGATAATATATTACAACCAATAGATAATATATTACAACCAGTACACAAGTTTGGCTTGAAACTCTTTTTCAATTATATATGAAAGTGAAATTCTCTCAGTTGTGGCATACTCTTTTCAACCCCATGGGTATATAGTCCATGGAATTCTCTAGGCCAGAATACTGAAGTGGGTAGCTTTTCCCTTCTCCAGGGGATTTTCCCAGCCCAGAGATCGAACCCAGGTCTCCTGCATTGCAGGCAAATTCTTTACCAGCTGAGCCACAAGGGAAGCCCAAGAATATTGGAGTGGGTAGCCTATCCCTTCTCCAGCGGATCTTCCCGACCCAGGAATCGAACTGGCATCTCCTGCATTGCAGGCAGATTCTTTACTAACTGAGCTATCAGGGAAGCCCATATATATATATATATATATATATATATATATATATACACACACACACACACACATATACTTTCTGTTTTCACATTCTTTTCTCTTATAGGTTACTACAAGATATTGAGCTTAGTTCCCTGTGTTATATAGTAGGTCCTTGTTGGTTATTTATTTTCTATATAGTGTGTATATTTTAAGAGAAACATATCATAGTTTTAATCCTGAGGAAATTAAATGAGGAAAGGGAATAATTTAAGTGATTTTTCCAAAGACACACTTAGTGAATCCAAACTTTAAATCAGTAAAGGTGATGGTAGGAGTTTAGCTGTGGCCAATGTGACATACAGTTCATTACATTTTTTTCTACTAGATTCCAAATTATAAACTGGATAGTTATGCATGGTTGACTGTGGTGGAGATTGCTGTTACTTTGGTTAGGGATCAAAGAAAAATAATTTTCCCAATTCTTGACCTATTCACATTGTTGAAAAAAAAAATCCTTCCAGTTTTCCTTCTTTTTTTCTTATTTCCTAGAGTAAGTGCAGGCCAGGAAAGCTTCGGAGTGTGACTTCAGGACCAGGCTGGGTGTCACTGCCACGTGACTCTGTATATCATCAGTCTCTATTGCTGAACCTCCTTGGGTGACAGAGCACTCATCCTAGAAGTCTGGGTCAAGGGAAGGAGGCTAGGGCACTGATGAAGCTAGTAGTATTCTACAAGGTTGGTGCAAAACTTCTTGTGTTGGTGGCTCAGTTGTGTCCAACTCTTTGCAACACCATGGGCTGTAGCCCACCGGCTTCCTCTGTTCATGGGATTTTCCAGGTAAGAATACTGGAGTAGGTTACCATTCCCTTCTCCAGGGCATATTCCCAACCCAGGAACTGAACCAGGGTCTTTTGCATTGCAGGCAGATTCTTTACCATCTGAGTATTATATCAAGTTGGTGCAAAACTTCTAGAAGTTTACTTATTTTTTGCCTTTCTTCCTGTATATTGAAAGTATTTTAAGGCTAAGCATTTCTCCTTCAGTTTTCGCTTTGAAAATAGTGTTTTTGTTCTTTATTCTAAGTATCTGAAAAATTTTCAATATAATTTCTTTTACATCCCATGAATTATTTGGGGGAATGTTTCTGAATTTCTAGTCGCATAGATTTTTAACTTGTTTATTTTTATTATTTTTAAAATTTATTTTATTAATGAAAATTTTAAAATTAGAGCATAGTACATTTACAATGTTGTACTAGTTTCTGCTACATAGCAGAGTGAGTCAGTTATACATACATTTATATCCACTCTTTTTAGATTTTTTCCCATATAGGTCATTACAGAGTACTGAATAGAGTTCCCTGTGCTGTTCAGTATGTTCTTATTAGTTATTTATTCTATATATATTAATAGTAGTGTGTACATGTCAATCCCAGTCTCTCCATTTATCGCTGCTCTCCTTTCTCCCCTGGTAACCACAGGTTTGGTTTCTACATATGTGAATCAACTTCTATTTTGTAAAGAGGTTCACTTTTTGCCACTTCTTTCAGTCAATTCAGTCAGTTCAGTCACTTAGTCATGTCTTGACTCTTTGCAACTCCATGGACTATAGCATACCAGGCTTCCCCGTCCATCATCAACTCCCGGAGTTTGCTCAAACTCGTGTCCACTGAGTCGGTGATGCCATCCAATCATTTCATCTTTGGTCATACTCTTCTCCTCCTGCCTTCAATCTTTCCCAGCATCAGGATCTTTTCCAAGGAATCAGTTCTTTGCATCAGGTGGCCAAAGTATTGGAGTTCCAGCTTCCGCATCGGTCCTTCCAATGAATATTCAGGACTGATTTCCGTTAGGATGGACTGGTTGGATCTCCTTGCAGTCCAAGGGACTCTCAAGAGTCCTCTCCAATACCACAGTTCAAAAGCATCAATTCTTGGCGCTCAGCTTTCTTTATAGTCCAACTCTCACATCCATGCATGATTTCTTCAGCCACTTCTTTAGATTCCACTTATAAGCAATATCATATAATATTTTTCTTTCTCTGTCTGATGTACCTCACTCAGTTTAATGATCTCTAGGTCTATTCACATCTCTGCAAATGGCATTATTTTGTTCATTTTTATGTCAGAATAATATTCCATTGTATATATGTACCACATCTTCTTTATCCATTCCTCTATTGATGAACATTTAGGTTGTTTCCATGTCTTGATTATTATAAATAGTGCTGCAATGAACATTGGGGTGCATGTATCTTTTTGAATTACTCTTTTTACAAATATATGTCCAGGAGTGGAATTCTAGATCATATAGTAGTTCTATTTTTAGTTTTTTGAATGAAACTCCATATTTTGCTCTCCTTAGTGGCTGTACCAGTTCATATTCCCACCAATAGTGAAGGAGGGTTCCCTTCTCTTCATACCCTCTCTAAGCATTTATTGTTTGTAGATTTTTTGATGATGGCCATTCTAACCATTGTGAGGTGATATTTCATTATAGCTTTGATTTACATTTTTTTTATTGAATGAAAGAAATTGTTTAAATTCTATAGTGTTTGCAGGTTTCAAAAGTTTCACACACATGATTTTGTATAATTCCATAATAACTCTTTTTTTAAAAAAAATCACCTACCCCTCTAACTGTCCCTCCCTACTTCCCTCTCCCCACTGATAACCACTAGTTTGTTCTCAATATCTGTGAGCCTGCTTCTTTTTGTTTTATTCACTAGTTTGTTTCAGTTTTTAGATTTACATATAAGTAATAGCATGCAGTATTTGGCTTTCTTCTTCTGACAGCGTAATATCCTCTAAGTTCATTCATGTTGCTGCAAATGGAAAAGTTTATTTTTGTATGACTGAGCATTATTCTATTATATATTTATATTAATTTACACAGCACATCTTCTTAATCCATTTAGCTTTAATGTGTTTATTTTATGTGAAAGCATGTTCTGTATCTATCGATTTCCTGAAACATGCTGAAACTGATTATATGACATAGTTTTGGTCAGTTTTTGTAAAAGTCTCATGTATATTTCAGAAAAATATTTATTCTCTAATGGCTACGTCCAGAGTTCTGTGCTGTTGTTTAGTCATTAAATTGTGTCTGACTCAGATTCCATGGACTGTAGCAGGCCAGGCTCCTCTATCCTCCACTATCCCCGGAGTTTGCTCAATTTCATGTCCACTGAGTTGGTGATACTATCGAACCATCTCATCCTCTGCTGCCCCCTTCTCCTTTGTCCTTCAATCTTTCCCAGCATCAGGGTCTTTTCCAATGAGCCAGCTCTTCACATCAGGTGGCCAGAGTGGAGCTTCAGCTTCAGCAGCAGTCCTTCCAATGAATATTCAGGGTTGATTTCCTTTAGGAGTGACTGATTTGATCTACTTGCAATCCAAGAGTCTTCTCCAGCACCACAATTCAAAAGCATTAATTCTTTGGTGCTCAGCCTTCTTTGTGGTCCAACTCTCACATACATACATGACTACTGAAAATAATCATGGCTTTGACTACACAGATGTTTGTCAGCAAAGTGATGTCTCTGCTTTTTAACATATTATCTAGATTTGTCATAACTTTCCTTCCAAGAAGCAAGTACCTTTTAATTTAGTGGCTGCAGTCACCATCCATGGTGATTTTGGAGCCCAAGAAAATAAAATCCATCACTGCTTCCACTTTTCCCCCTTCTACTTGCCATGAAGTGATGGACTGGATGCCATTATCTTTGTTTTTTAAATGTTGAGCTTCAAGCCAGCTTTTTCACTCTCCTTTTTCACCCTTATCAAGAGGCTTTTTAATTTCTCTTAATTTTCTGCCATTACAGTGGGGTCATCTGCATATCTGTTGCTATTTCCCCCAGCAATCTTGATTCCAGCTTGTGATTCATCCAGTTGGCATTTTGCATGATGTACTCTGCATATAAGTTAAATAAGCAGGGTGACAATATACAGCCTTGTTGTAGTCCTTCCCTAATTTGGAACCTGTCAGTTGTTTCAAGTCTGGTCTAACTGTTGCTGCTTGACCTGCCTTTAGGTTTTTCAAGACACAGGTAAGGTAGTCTGCTACTCCCATCTCTATAAGAATGGGAGAATTTTCCACAATTTGTTGTGATTCACAGTCAAAGGATTTAGTGTAGTCAGTGAAGTAGAAGTAGATGTTTTTCTGGAATTCTCTTGCTTTCTCCATGTTCCAACAAATGTTGGCAATTTGATCTCTGGTTTCTCTGTCTCTTTAAAACCCAGCTTTTACATCTGGAAGTTCTTGGTTCACATACTGCCACAGCCTAGCTTGCAGAATTTTGAGCATAACCTTGCTAGCATGTGAAATGAGCACAATTGTACAGTAGTTTGAGCATTATTTGACCCTGCCTTTCTTTGGAATTGAAATGAAAATTGACCTTTTCTGGTCCTGTGGCCACTACTGCGTTTTCCTAATTTGCTGACATATTGAGAGCAGCACTTTAACAGCATCATCTTTAGGATCTGAAATAGCTCAGATGGAATTCAATTACCTCCACTAGCTTTTTTCATAGTAATGCTTTGTAACGCCCACTTGACTTCACACTCAAGGATGTCTGGCTTTAGGTGAGAGATCTCACCATCATGGTTATCCAGGTCATTAAGACCTTTTTAATATACCTCCTCTCTGTATTCTTGCCACCTCTTCTTAATCTCTTCTGCTTCTGTTAGGTAATTACCATTTCTGTCCTTTATCTTGCCCATTCTTTCATGAAATATTTCCTTGATTTCTCCAATTTTCTTGAAGTGATCTCTAGTATTTTCCATTCTATTGGTTCCCTCTATTTCTTTGCATTATTCATTTAAGAAGGCCTTCTTTTCTCTCCTTTCTATTCTCTGGAATTCTGCCTATTAATTCAAGTGCATCGATTTTGCTGTTGAAATCTATTTCTTTAAAAGTTTTTGTCAGCTTAATCTGTCAGTAAATGAGATAGATATGTTGAAAGCTCTTACTATTAACATGATGATGGGTAGATCAATTTTTGCTATTTATTAGTTTTATTTTAAAAATTTATAAGGTGTTAAGTGTACACATATATAGACTTATGTGATACTCAGTATTTTAAAAAATCTTTATGTAGTAAAGACCCTCTTTATCTTTGATAATGCTTTCTGATTTAAAGTCTCTTTTGTCTTATGTTAATTTCATGGCCCTCATTGTTGTTATTATTTTGATCAGTATTTGTCTATGTAGCTTCTCTTCTTTTTATCTTTTCTCATGTGTTTCTCTTATTGATGTATCTCTTGTGAAGAATATATATCTTTAAAAGAAAGAAGCAAACAGCTTTGCAATTTTTGTGTTTCTATCGGATAGTTCATTTCATTTACAATTATTGTGCTTTTGAATATATTCTGACTTGTTTTACCATCTTACTTTAACGTACATTTTGTTTTGTTTATCTCATTCTATTTCTGTTCCTTAATGATAAAGCTAACACTAGAAAATTTTCTACCTTTTCAGAAGATATGATCTTCACATTTTAATAAGGTGTAATGTGCCATTCTGCTTATGAAGACAAAGTATAGTTGCAATTTAACAACAAAGAAGATATGCAGAAGTTATGGCCTGATTCTTAGCATTTCCAAAATATGTCAATCATTTGTTGATAAAAACTGTCCAATAGTTGAAAGAAATCTTGCACTTCAGCTTTTTTTAATGGTTTTTGTCTTGCAATTTGCCAGTTAAGCTGTGGAAACACCATAACTTTTATTTTTTTTAATCACAAACTGATTTAATAAAGGTTTCCCTCTCTTATTTTTTTCCCTGTGTCTGGATGTGTCTCTGGCTGCTTGGTTTCTAGAGATTCTGGAACCCATGCACGAGCCTGCACACTTCGCTCTCTTCCTTAACCATTAGCTGGCCTCCACCAGCAGCCACGCAGTTGCCCACAGCCACTCACACCCTGCAGGCTCTAGTGACCAACACAAAGAAGCAATTATACTTTTGTGTTAGAGATATTTAATAAACAAAGAAAAGCAAAGCTCAGAGGCTTGGATGGAGGTAAAGCGTAAGAGAGACAGATTTTTAAAGTTCATGGAACTTTTCTTAAACAATCAAAGAAACCAACACCACTTCTGTTTTGTTTGTTTTGCCAGTCTCTCTGTGCTCTTTTATTTCCTGTTTATCGATCTGGTTTTCAAATCCCATCATTTAGTCCTGGTCTAAAGAATTTTATGTTGCAGCTTGTTCAAGAGGCTATTCTGTTCAGTGACATTATAAAATAACTCCAAATTCCATTGCTTAATGAGAAACATTAAAAAAAAAAATCGTTGAGAACTAAAAATTGAAGTTGTGGATATGTTGAAGCCATGGGAAAAGAGACTTCTTTTTAAATATTCTTTATAGTGTTCAAGGATTAAAAGAATCAGCACTTAAAAGTAATGTCAAAAGTCCTTTTGTTTTTTATTTTATGTATTTGAGTTGTGGCTCATGGCATATGGAACTTCCCTGACTGAAGATCTAAACTGTGCCCCCTGCACTGGTAGGGCAGAGTCTTGACCACTGGGCCACCAGGAAAGTCCCCAAATGCCCTTTTAAAATAAATGATCCTATAATATGATATTGTCTTCAGTCTAATGCCAATACTGCATGTGATCTGTTCAGACTTTTTAACCTGTCCTTGACTCTTCTCAGATGTCAGCTGGTGTGTGCTTTAGAAATGTAAACCAGCATTTTATATGCATCTAAGCAGATTATTATAAGGTAGGCAAATTTGCTGGGGGAAAACCCAATGGGGATGAATGCCTGTCTTCCTTATGGTGAATAGTACATGGACTTTGGAACTGTCTCCAATTATTCCATCAGTTTTGCTGGTTTTGAAGCTCATGCCATAGGAGAGCTTTATTTATTTTGTAAAAATAGTTTTAGGAGATAAGGATCAAAATTAAATATTCAGAACAGGTGCTTGTCTGCAAATGTGTACATGCATTGGCACATAGCTTGTGAATTTGCAGCATGTACCAGCTTGGTAATTATGGGTGGAATTTGGGCATTAGCTCTAGAAAATGTAAACTTCAGTGGGTTTTTTTTTTCTCTCTCATCTGAACAAAACCATCCAGGACTGTGTATTTTCCATGAGAATAGTAATAATCCAGAAATGAGTATTGAGGAATTAATTGTTTCATGAGAGATAAGTGTGTTTACTCCCAAACTGCCCCTTTAAAATGCAATCTTTGTAAAATATATCATCCAAATTTTGCAGCCTCCCTCCGTGTAATATACTAGATAGAATTTAAGCTTCTCTAGATGCTTAGGGTAGGGTCATTATTAGAAAATTTTGTTATTTTTCAATGTAAGAATGCAAGGTGCCTATAGGCTTGTTGAGTTCTGTGGAGATATAGGCCCTGAATTAAATGCTTTGCAGCCTGTAGTCACTGACTTTTTTCTTATCTCCTCTCCATACTTTTTCTATTTCTGTCTTATGATAAAACTGATGCTCCTAGTTTTAATTCCTGACTTATTTACCATCCTTTACATTTATTGTTTGAATTGATAAATTACTGGTCATTATTGAAGCTGGGCAATGTCTACATACTGCTTACTTTATTCTGTGGACTTGGGATATGCTTGGATATTCCCAAGGTGGATTTGGACAGGACAGAGGAACAATTAACCTTTAGGTGAGGACTTGTGGCAGATTGCACTTCCCCAAGATGGCTGCCAACTATCTTTCATTCCACATTCCCTTCTGCACTATGACCTCGACCCCCAATTCTATCCCCTACCTCTATTCCCTTGTATCTGGTGAGGTTTGTGATGAATATGGCAGACACGGCACTATGTGTCTTCTAAGACCAAGTTATGAAAAGCAAGGCACATTTTGCCTTGTCACTCACTTTTGAAGGCTTGAGTCATTAAGAGATCTGACTTCCTTGCTAAGAGGAAACCTAAGCTACTTAGAAATACCACATGGAGGGGGCATAGTTGTCAGTTCCAACGGAGGTCCCAGTTGAGAAGCTTTAACTTCCTGGCACATAAGTGAACACACCTCTAGAAGATCCTAGCCTTCAGTTGCTGAATACTCGCAAAGCCCACTCTTCTTTCACTCCCCTACCCCCTTCCCACCCTTGCTGTTGAATTTTCCCAACTGAGGCCTCAAACATCAAGCAGCAGAGTCAAACAGTTCCTGCTGTGTTCTCTCCTAATCCCGAATTACGAAAACTGGAGTGGTTTGTTACACAGCAATAGTAATGGACACAAAGCCCTGGGGATTATTCTACAAGTGAAGACCAAGACTTTTAGTGCTTAGTCTTTGAGAAGCACTGTGTGGGGTTGTGGTTAAGACATTGAGCTCTGGGGTTGGGCAGATCTGGATTCAAATCTTGGCTCCACCCTAACCAAGGTGAAATTGTAATCCTCTTTGCATGAAATGGAGACAATACTAGTATCCCATCATGGGGTTTATAATGATGAACTATTCAATATATACCATATAGCAAAGCGAACAGCACAGTACAAATACTCGGTAACTTTTTTTTTTTTAATGTGTGAAATGTATGACTTCTTAAAGGCTCCTATTAGTGCCTTCCTGATTCTCAGCTGGATTCCAGATACTTGAACTTTCCCAGATAAATTAGGTTCCATTAAATTACTGTTGGGCTTCCCAGGAGGCACTAGTGGTAAAAACACACCTGCCAATGCAGGAGACATTAGAGACTCAGGTTTGATCCCTGGGTGGGGAAGATCCCCTGGAAGAGGGCATGGCAACCCACTTCAGTATTTTTGCCTGGAGAATCCCATGAATAGAGGAGCCTGGTGGACTATGGTCCATAAGATCCCAAAGAGTCAGACACGACTGAAGTGACTTAGCATGCACACATGCATATTACTATTAGGCAATGTTATTTTCACAACCCAAAGCTTGGAGAGAAAGTAGCAGTATACATCTCTTAAAGCAGAGGTTGCTAGACTATAAATTAGAAGAGGGCAGGGACCACATCTTTTTCATCATTGGCTGTCTAGAGCAAACACTGTTGAACACATAGAAAATGCTCTCTAAGTGCTATTTGTGTGAATTACCACAAAATCCTATTTGGTAGCCTTTGGATGACACAAAAGAATCACCTTATCATTTGCTTATTTTAAGTTATCAAAGATAAGGAATTTTCTGGAAAAAATTAACCCAGAAGTCTAAAATTTTAATATCTATTACAACTCTTTTCAGATGTTTTAATTTTATTTAGAACCACAGAAGCGCACACAATATTAAGATAATCCACATTTCTATTTGTAGATGTAGAATATCTTCTCCAGTTCCTTGAAATATTATGATAGATCTGAAATAAGTTCTTATGTAATTAGCCCAATGCATTTTTGTAGAAATTTTTACAGTTTTGGTTTATATGATTCAGAGGCCAAATTGATTATGTTGAGGAAGCACATTGATTTAAATTAATTGTAACCTTAACCGATGGCTCAGCAGGTAAAGAATCTGTCTACAATGCAGGAGACACAGGAGACTCAGGTTTGATCCCTGGGTCAGAAAGATCTCTTGAAGAAGGAAATGGTAATCCACTTCAGCATTCTTGCCTGAAAAATCGCATGGTCAGAGGAGCCTGGCAGACTACTGTCCAATGGGTCACAAAGAGTCAGGCATGACTGAGTGATGCATGTGGCACGCAACCTTAAACTTACTTCATAATTGCAGTCACACCGGGCAAAGGCTTGATCCTCTTGTCACAACACAGAACACTAATTAGAGTGAAAATGATAAACTATGACAAGGGATTTTGCTGTATTCTAATGATAAAATTAATGGAAACACTAGATTCTGATGTTTATTGAGTGAAACATGATATAAGCTCCTCTCCAGGAATTAGATAAACTTGAATGCTTTGGCATTTTATTGATGACTAATTTGGAGTCTACAAAAGCAAATTCTGCTACCCAAGGTCCAGCTTTCCATGTATGTTAGGTTAACCCGTGTTATCTACATAGATTAGGTTATGTTATGGTGACAAAGAATACAAACTGTCTCTGTCACACTATTTCCACTTTAGGTTCAGATAACTCTATAGGCAGTGGCCCAACCTTCCTGGCCCTTTGATCTTGGACCATCTGCATCTCAGTATTTGTGTGATCGAGCCTTGTGGTGAGGGAAATAAGCACAGAGAATCTTGTCTTAACTTTTGATGCTTTACTCAGAAGTGATCCTCCTCACTTTTGTTTCACACTTGCTTTGCCAAAACAAGTCAAGTGGTCATGTTCAATTTCACCAGGTGAGAATGAGTCATTCTCCTATGTGTTCAGGGATGGGAAGAGAATGGGGAACATTGGTGAGCCCTAGTAATGTTCCAGAATTTGATTCAATATCTTTTATTAGGGCAAAACCTGTTTTCTTCCTCTACTTGCTGAAGATTGCATTGAATATAAATGCAATCTTGTGTCTCTACTGGAATCAGTACAGCTACAATAAAGTACATTGTAATTTACTGCAAAATGGGATTTGGTGGGGGGTTGTTCTGGCTTGGATTCTTTCCAAGGGGTGGGATACTTAGCACTGAAAATATCAGAGGGACTGGGTTATAGCACTGCTTTGCTGAGAAAGCATTTCTGAGGCATGGGCCTGGAGAATAGTACCATAGCAAGGCTCTCATTTAATCTTCTTCCTTGGGACCCTGAGAATAAGACATACAGTTTGGAAAATACTCTTAGGAAACAGAATATTATATTGACATAGTTACTTTGTAGTTGTAAGTATTCACCTTTTTTTCTGCTAAGAACCCCAGTGTGCAATCACTGCTTCCCCTGTCAGTCCATGCCCAGTTCTCAATTAAAAGAATATATACCCATGGGGAAGGTCTGATAAGACCCAGTTGGCAAGATGTGTTAGTTGTAATCCTTTCCCCCCACTCTAAACCAAACAAGATATGTTATCCATTTGCCTCTTTTGAAAGGTTGAATATGATTTTTACTGCTGTGTCTGAGGTCTTGACTTGGGCAAGAAAAGTGTCAATAATCTGAATCTCTTGGCACTTTCTCTAATGACTTTTGGCCAATAAGTGCTAAGCAAGCCTTTGATGGAGAGACTATGGTCCAGCATGTTGGTGGTAAACCCCTGGACCAACCTTTTAACTGAAATGCATCATGGTAAAATCTGGGTAGAAAGGGGTCAAACAGGGAATTCTCTGGAGGGCCAGTGGTTAAGACTCTGTGATTTCACTACCAGGCCAGAGTTCAATCCATGGTTGGGAAACTAAGAATCTTCAAGCTGTGTGGCACAGCTAAACAAACAAACAAGCAACAAACTCCCCTCCCCCTCAAAAAGAACCACACACACACAAATAAGCGAAAGGGGTCAAATAATTTTTGCCCTTTGTGTTTCTTCCACTTCTCAAAAGAATCCCTACGAGTAATTAATACATGAACTTCCCTGGTACATTTTCCCCACCCCACCCATCATATTAATGTAGGATTTGACTGGTGAACTTATGCAGGGGTCATGGTGGGATTGACCTTTCATTCAAAGTCTGCAAAAGTGTTTTTGCAATGTGCCTTTCGCAGTAAGCACCGGTCATTTAGGAAGCCATCTAAATCAGAGCATGCACTTGAAGTTTGGTGTTTTTCCACATTTTCCATTGTTTTACTATTACCACATATGAAGTTTAAAACAAATACTTTATTTTATTTATGGCTGCACTGGGTCTTCGTTGCTGTGGGTGGGCTTTCTCTAGTTGCGGCAGGTGAGCGGGGACTACCCTTTTATAAATTCACAGGCTTCTTTTTTTTCAGAACACAGGCTCTAGAGCACAGGCTCAGTAGTTGTGGTGCAGGGGCTTAGCTGCTCTGAGGCAGCCAGGATCAGGGATTGAACCTGTGTCCCTTGCGTTGCCAGGCAGATTCTTATTCACTGTGCCACCAGGGAAATCCCACATGTGCAGGTTTTATCCCTAATCGCATTTTGATAGTTTGCTGCCTTTTTAATAAAAACAGGGCAGTGCATTAAAGGTTGTTGCCTTGCAGCAGGAATAAGAACTATATCCATTTCTCAGGTGTCCGAACAGAGGACCAGTGTCAATCTTTGAAAAAAGAGCATCAGTATCCTGGCCTAAGAGCATTAAAATACACATTGTCTACCAGGGCAATGGCCCTTTCTAAGACAGGGAAATAAGAAAAAGGTGTTTTGGGGGGAAAAGAGCTGATTTTTGCTGCTAATGAGAAAGATTTCTTTGGATTTATTTCTCTATATTATTCTCTGTCTTGATTTTTCCCCCAATATGTATTTCTCAACATACTGTTACATACAATGGTAAGCACATGGTTACATTTATTCTTTCATTAATTTAACAACTATGTATCATTTATCTACTATGTGCCAGGAAAGGTTGTTCAGGATAAAGAAATATAATCTTAAAATATTCACTGTCCACTGGGGGAGACAAATAAGCATTAGAGAAATAGAGTAGAAATATAAAGGTGATAGGAAACCCCACAAAAGGGTATATATAAGTACCTACGGGGCAGGGGGGCTTCCCTGGTAAAGGGTAAAGAATCTGCCTGCAATGCCGGAGACCCAGGTTTGATCCCTGAGTTTAGAAGATCCCCTGGAGAAGGGAATGGCTACCCACTTCAGTGTTCTTGCCAGGAGAATTCCATGGACAGAGGAGCCTGAGGGGCTACAGTCCATGGGGTTGCAAAGAGTCAGACACAGCTGAGCGACTTACACTCACTTTCACATGAGGAAGGGGAGATGAGAGAGAGATCACCATGGCTCCCCTAGAATCTCAAGAGTCTCAAAGGATGAGGGTAAGCAGATCAAAGGGGAAAGTCTTTTGCAGGCAGAGGTAAGAACCCAGAGACATTAATCAATGGGAAGTTTGGGGAGTGGCACGTGACCTGTGAAGATGGTAAGAGATAGATTGTGGCAGACCGGGAGACTGACTGAGATCTAGAAGCCAGTCTCACAACTCAGGACTTGGAGGGGTTTGGACTTAGTCTTGTAGGGATGGGGAGCCTTTGAAAATCAGAGAGGGGTATGATCTGATTTCCATGTTAGAAAGATAACTGCAAGGACAAAGCCTAGTTTTGCTTGGAAGCTGCCATGTTCTAGGCCCAAGAAGATGGCATGGCAAGAAAAGGGAAGGTGAGGGACTTCCTTGGCAGTCCAGGGTTAAAACTCTGCACTTCCACTGCAGGGGCACAGGTCCGATTCATGGCTGGGGAACTAAGATCCTGAATACCGGGAAGTGAGGCAAAAAAAGAAGAGGGAAGGTGAGGGATATTTACACTAGAAAATTAAGAGAACTTTTTAAGTGATTAGATGCAGAAGGTGAAGGAGAAGAAAAAAATGAGTGACGAGTTCCATATTTCTGGCTTGTGTTACTGGCATTAAACAAGATAAGAATATAGGGTAATAAGCCTGTTTGAAGGGAACATGAATTTGTGATGCCTAAAATTTGAAAAGGATATATCCATTAATATGATAGCATTGGTTACTGTTATGTGTCAAATACTGTGGTAAACTGTATATTTTAACTGACTGAATTCTCACAACTATCTTAACAGGGACAGCTAGTTTCTTCTATTAAATCTATCTTAAGACACACGTTGATATTAAAGATGTTAAAATGTTCTTTCTAGAATTGATAAAATATGATATTACCCCCATTTTATGGATGAAGAGACTGGGGCAGAGAATAAATAATTTATGCAAAGTCACAATGTAATTTAATAGAGGAGCTGGATTCAACCCGAAGCAGTCTGGCTCCAGAAATTGTTCATTTGATCACTGAGGTATGTCACTTCTTGGTATAGATGTATCTCAGCAGAATGGAGATTGAGATCTGAGAGTCATCAATACAGATTTTTCTATTACAGGGCAAAAGTGGAGGTGGTGTGTATGGTATCATCAATTTGTGATGAATCCATTTAAGTTAAGAAGGAAATAGCATTATAGTTAAAATGGATAACCAACAAGGACCTACTGTATAGCATGTGGAACTCTGCTCAATGTTATGTGACAGCCTGGATGGGAGAGGGGTTTGGGAGAGAATGGATATGTGTATGTATGGCTGAGTCCCTTCACTGTTCACCTGAAATTATTGTACATTGTTTTTAGTTGGCTATTCAGTACCGTTCAGTTCAGTTCAGTTGCTCAGTCGTGTCCAGTTCTTTGTGACCCCATGAACTGCCGCACGCCAGGCCTCCTTGTCCATCACCAACTCCTGGAGTTCACTCAAACTCATGTCCATCGAGTCAGTGATGCCATCTAACCATCTCATCCTCTGTCGTCCCCTTCTCCTCCTGCCCCCAATCCCTCCCAGCATCAGAGTCTTTTCCAATGAGTCAAATCTTTGCATGAGGTGGCCAAAGTACTGGAGTTTCAGCTTTAGCATCATTCCTTCCAAAGAACACCCAGGGCTGATCTCCTTTAGAATGGACTGGTTGGATCTCCTTGCAGTCCAAGAGTCTTCTCCAACACCACAGTTCAAAAGCATCAATTCTTTGGCGCTCAGCTTTCTTCACAGTCAAACTCTCACATCCATACATGACTACTGGAAAAACCATAGCCTTGACTAGACGGACTTTTGTTGGCAAAGTAATGTCTCTGCTTTTGAATATGCTATCTAGGTTGGTCATAATTTTCCTTCCAAGGAGTAAGCATCTTTTAATTTCATGGCTGCAATCACCATCTGCAGTGATTTTGGAGCCCCCCAAAATAAAGTCTGCCACTGTTTCCACTGTTTCCCCATCTATTTCCCATGAAGTGATGGGACCAGATGCTATGATCTTAGTTTTCTGAATGTTGAGCTTTAAGCCAACTTTTTTCACTCTCTACTTTCACTTTCAACAAGAGGCTTTTTATTTCCTCTTCACTTTCTGCCATAAGGGTGGTTAGTTGGCTATACCCCAATACAAAACAAAAAGATCAAAAAAAAATAGCATTGGTAATTATAATCCATACTTCTTTTGATGGGCTATGCTGGTGGTTCAGTGGTAAACCATTCTCCATTGCAGGAGACACAGGAAATGGGGGTTCGATCCCTCGGTTGGGAAGATTCCCTGGAGAAGGGCACACAACCCCCTCCAGTATTCTTGCCTAGAGAATCTCATGGACAGAGGAGCCTGGTGGGAATACAGTTCATAGGGTCACAAAGAGTCAGACATGACTGAAACGACTAAGCACACACATACTTCTTGTGATACATGAACACATGTATCACAAATATCAGAATACACCTATTTTAGGCAAATGTTCTGTAAGAGATACTAAAGATGTGATACCAACAGATGTGTGCAACAGAGTTGCCCAAAGAAAAACTGAAAGTTTTCAGAGAGGAGACAGTGGCACAGTTAATTCTCCTGGCCTTTCAACCTCTGACTTCTCTGAGCATTCAGAATTTCCTCACATAGTTTGTGAAATGATAGTGGAGAGGGAGCAGGAAATCTGCTTGAGATCATTGCCATGTGAGTGTGGAAGATAAAGGGTATGGGCTTGCATGTGAAGTTCATGATGTCCATAGTCCTGGGAATAATTAAATTTCTTACCTGTGGGCAGGTGTGTATTTTTGGCTATTTGCCTTTGCTTACTAGGAAGACGGAATCACTTAGCTCAGTGAGTTACAACTTTTGGTAGGCAATTCTTCTGATTCAATAGCAACAAATTTGTTTTTCAGGCACAGTTTTTTTCCTTCACTTTTTCCCACCCATCTTCTCTCCTCCATTTCTTCCCTAAATTATCAGTTCCAATGAGGTAAGCTGGAGGGTCAATACGTAGATTGTTAAAGACAGAAACTCAGTTTACAGAGTTGCAAGGGAAACTAAAAAGAGGCATTGGTGTCCAGTCCTCTGGTTGGTTTAAGCTTTAATCTGGCCAAGAGGATAAGAGAAGAAGAGCTTTGTGGAAGAAGATTATAGATCAGTGTCTGTTTCCTTCTCAGCAGGGTCAGGTGCAGAAGAGAGGTATAAATTGTCTTTGAAAAGAAGACGGTGGAAGAGTCCCAGAGAGAGGGCTGCTTTGGTAGCCAGCAGTCAGCTTTTCAGATGGGGTCAGTGTGAACAGCCCTGAGCGGCAGAGGCTTAACCCAAACAATTTCACACGCTTGTAAGTGCCTTTCGTCCAACTCATTGACAGTATAATAACAATAAACAGGGCAAATGAAGAAGCCACTTCAGCAGGGAATGGGTTTTCCAAAGAAGAAAGCCATGTTTTGGAGAAAAGGGATTCTAAAATTCTTTTACTTGGCTGTGTTTTGGCCCCTGAAGAAATCAACAGTTTTTAAATTTTGCTGTGGCTATTTAATCCCACTCTAGTTAAATCATCTTCACCAAATGTTTTTTGAAAACTCTAAAAAATTCCTTATTTGTTTATATAAGGGTACTTAGATAGGAAAGAATTCTATTTATATCCCCTTTAGTGATTATTGGCATAAGACAACAGTCTCGATATCTTTCTTTTGTATTTATTTTCTACCACAACTTCTTCTTTCCACCCAACAACCCATATTAAGTAATCAGATTAGCTACGTGATAAATTGCATTGTGTAAATCTTTTGTAAAGGAGGTGGCTTATACATTCCAAGATAAATACAAAATAGTGAAAGCACCAAAGTCATCTTTAAGAGGCTGAAAACAATTTCTTTTTCTTTAACAGAGAAGAGTTTGGTGGAGACAAGATCTGAAACACAAATGGAAAGTGTAATAACCTCCTGAAAGGTTGAAGTGATAGACTGTTTGGTGGGTAATAAGGCTGGGTGGAACCCAGGCAGGCCTTAGGGCAGAAACTTCTCAAAGAATATACCAGAAATTACATTCTACAGCTGCTAACAAGAACTGTGATATGGTGTCCTCCACAAACTGAGGACTTATATTTATCTAATTTAGTGACAAGTCTAGAGGTAGTCAAATTGGTCTGTTGCATGGCATTACCCTGATGTTGCTAGAGACCAGGCTTCTGTTCTTAGCCTACAGAATGGTTGTTGGAGCTCCAGCAATCACATCCCTGACTCAGGTAGGAAAAAAGAGGAGAAAGGGACTGAGCAAAGGGGATCTGCTCATTGAGACGGTCCCCTTTAAAGAGTTTTCCCCAACATTCTACCTAATAATATGCCTATCTGCTAAAGACCCAAGAAAGGTAGTTTTCTGAACTGGGCACCTCCTCCCTCCCCCAGTAGTTCTGCTAATAAGGGATAGGGGAGACTGGGTAGATTCTAGTAGGCTTTGCCTTTGGAGTGAGAGGGAGCACAACAGATTAATAGCATTGAAGGTAAACCATGTTCATTTTATTATTTTAGCTAGGGTCAAATTTTTCAGAAGCCAAAATGAAAATGCTGGTTTTTGTTAATACAGTCTAGCCCTAGACACTATATGATCAATACTATAACATTTCATGCATCCAGGTATGGCTGAATTATTGGGGTCAACAACTACAGAAAATCTGGAGATCACTGAAGAATTAAGTATTGACACTTGACTGATTACAGAATTCTGGAGGAGTGCATGTCAAATTCCTACCTGGAGAATCCCATGGACAGAGGAGCCTGGTGGACTACAGTCTATGGGGTCATAAAGAGTTGGACTTGACTGCAGTGACTTAGCATGCATATTTCCTGCATGCTAAGAAATTTGTTATTATTATTATTATTATAACTTATTATATTGAATGATGTTTGAGAATAAGGAGATGAATTGGGAACTGGATCATTTGTTTAAGCTATTTTTTGGAGAGCTTGTAAGTAGCTGAATTTACCTCCCTAGATTCCATACGATGGAGACAAAATGGCCCTAGGGTTCTAGAAGAGAGCCCTGTAGACACTAGAAGTTTTCTAATTGATCTCAGTGGTGTAATATACAACTTTGTGCAGTTGGTTGTGGTTTTTATTCTCTGAGGAAATTCAAGTCTCTAATATCTGTCTTGCAACCCTCTGTCCATCAACAACCATCTATTTCTTCTCACAAAACTTCCCGTTGGTCTGCATGTGTCCCTCACCCCCACCCAGCTTATACTGATGGGACCTAAGCAGCAAGTTCATTCCTTAAAAAAAATGTTAAAACAACAAAAATCTTTTCTTAACTCTAACAATTCTCTAATTACATCGAATGACGGTAAATAGAAGCTGTTGGTAATATAATTCTACAATGTTCGAAATGTTTATTTTGTCTTCTAACTAGGGTAACCTTAAGTGAACAAAGAGTAGGTTTCACGATGGCAATTACTCTTCCTGTCTATAGGAATCCAGAATATATCCTAGAAGATTTGGAGTGTGGATCACCATCTAAATCCAGAGAGCCTCTGTGCTTGGATTAGCTCCACTGGGCATGAAACAAGGTACCAAATTGATGTTATTTTCTTTTTCTAGAGAACTTAATACATCATTACACCCCCGTGTGAAGAATAGAAATGAATTTTGCTTTTAAATCTGAACCTACTCAAAAAAAATGTGGAAGGAATAAATTCAAGTGTGTGAAAGCATAAGGAGGCAAAAGGAAATAATTCTATTATATTTATTTTTCAACAAGGGCTTACATCTGTTTCTAATTTACGCAGATTATTGACACATCTGGATGTTTGGCCTTAAGAATTTTAAGTTGCTGTGGTGGCATTTATTTTCTGAATCAACTCTTCAGACCACCCTGGAACTTGTGCAACTAGTTTGGAGAGAAGTTTGTGATATTTTCAATAAAGTTACCTTTTGGCATTTTAGAAACAGTGTAAATGGGATTCTGTCATCTTGTATTTATAAATTGTGGTTTTGAATTTTTGATACCTGTAGGAAAAATAAGACCAAAGCCAAAGGCCTAATGGCTTGACAATGACAAATTATAATAGCTAGATAAAGCTATCAAGGGGACATTGGAGATGGGTGTAAGGTTAGCCATTCATATTAACCACTGGGGACCCTAGATTTCAGCAGAAACCAAAGAGTACAGAAGTGAGTGACTGATGGAAATCCTGTTTTCACTTGGCCTGATGGGAGTATGCATTTTAACAAGGAAAATGGAATTGTTAAGAAGTATAATAACATTGATTAATACTTTACCTCTTGGACCTATTCCTTTTGTAATCAGGAGCGAACTTTTCTCCCTATGTGGTCTGATTGGAGTAATTTATTCCAAGGGTATGAATAATGGAGATCATGGAGTAAAACCTTTAAAGATTTTAGAAAACAAAAACATGGTGAAACATTTATTTTATGGCACATATTTTTAAATGGAGTAGCATGATTTTATTAAAAGGAACAGAAGACCATACATCAAAATGCTATGCAAATTGCCAAAAGCAAAGCAAAACCTTCTTATAGTTCTTTAGTTTAAAGGTACAACAAAAATAATTAAACTCATAACATGATCAGTTTTAGAAGAAGGCTCTTTGGAGTCTTTAGTAGTTCTGGTTTTTTGTTTCATTATGGCAGCCAACCTTAAAACTCTCGCCTGTTAGACATAAAGTCTTACTAGATGGGGTGATGCTGCACAGCAGATTGACATTGAAAAAAAATGATATTCTTTAGAGGCAATTATTGTGTTTCATTTTGAAAGGAAATGATCATATTTATAGAACATCTAGTATATCTGAGAAACAAACTTATCTGTTGTGCTGACGTTCCTGTGTCTTTACATATTATTTTATTAGATGTTCACAAAATAAAAACTCTAAATATATATTCATGCCTGAGATAGATAATAAAATGTTCCCAAGTATCAGCCCAGAGCTTCTCTGGTGGCTCAGCCACGAAGAATCCACTTGAATGCAGGAGACTTGGGTTCTATCCCTGGTTTAGGAAGATCCCCTGGAGAAGGAATGGCAATCCACTCTAGTATTCTTGCCCAGGAAATCCCATGGACAGAGGAGCCTGGTGGGCTACAGTCCATGGAGTTGCAAAGAGTTGGACACTACTTAGTGACTAAGCAACAACAGTGGAGGTCTACTTTTTACAGCTTGTCAGTAGAGATGGCAGAGAAGGAATTAGAATCAGCAGGTCAAATCCAAAGACCTCAGCTTGCATAAACAAACTCTGTAATTAACAATGTTCCTGTTTCTGTTTCAATAGAGTCTTCTTGGAGAAGAAAATGGCAACCCACTCCAGTATTCTTGCCTGGAAAATCCCATGGATGGAAGAACCTGATAGGCTACAGTCCATGGGGTCGCAAAGAGTCCGGACACAACTGAGCGACTTCACTTTCTTTCTTTCTTTCTGTTTTAAGAAGCTAATAGATGGGGAGTGGGGAGGGAGGAGGGAGGAGGGTTCAGGATGGGGAACACATGTATACCTGTGGCGGATTCATTTTGATATTTGGCAAAACTAATACAGTTATGTAAAGTTTAAAAATAAAATAAAATTAAAAAAAAAAAAAAAAGAAGCTAATAGATGTCCATTGGGATCAACTAATGGGCTCTGGGACTGGTTTCACTGCAGTTCAATAGAGTGGCAGTTTAGTAATGTATAGTGATCACTTGAATGATTTAAAAAACGGTATGATTTTTGGTATCACTTACAGTCCTGTCATTTCAAGACTCAGATCTCATGAATGTGTAAGTCACAAAGCTAACTGGGAATTGTTTATTTATTTGTTTTGGCTAGACTGCACTGCCTGTGGGATCTTAGTTCCCTGACCAGAGATTGAACCCCTGTCCCCTGTAATGGAAGTGTGGGGTTCTAACCACTGGACTGCTAAGGAATTCTGACTTGGGATATTTCTAGTTAATCCTTAGTGCCTAACTCTTGATTAAACACCAATGGGCCTGTAGTAGATGGTTTGACGATGGAAGTTAAGGTGACAACCGTGTGTACAGACAAAGCAAGCATTTCACCCAAGGGAAGCTTCACCTTTCTTCTATCCAGAGTTTGAGTCACAGCTGGGCTTCTGGAGATTATGTAGGCTGGCCTGAGTTTTAATCCACCCTCTCTATTTCTTCTGTCCACAGACAACCTGCCCACAGCAGGGGTCAGGGGAAAGATTTGGGGGAAATTTCCAGCCTCTTTAAGGACAGACCTTTGGAAATGCTCATGGACACTGACAACTAAATAGGGACTGAATAGGACAGTCTTCTTAAGGGACTCTATAAAGGGATCTGGTCGTATGTAGAGTGTTTCTTTCCCAGGTGGATCCTTTGCCTGGCCTGTAGGGCGCAGAAAAGAACCTTTCTTTCTTGAACATCTAAGGGAATCCATTTCTCTTTCAGTAAACCTTTCTATGGCCTGTTTCAGGCTGCTATTGAAGCTATAAATCAAAGAATATGAAGGAGCAAGGTTGGACTGTGTGTGTGTGTTTTAGTCACTTAGTGTCTGACTCTTGTGACCCCAAGGACTATAGCCTGCCAGGCTCCTCTGCCCATGGAATTCTCCAGGCAAGAATACTGGAGTGAGTAGGCATTTCCTCTAGGGAATCTTCCCGACTCAGGTATACAACCCAGGTCTTCTGCATTGCAGGTGGATTCTTTACTGTCTGAACCACCAGGGAAGCCCTAAGACTAGAGAGAACCAGATGTAAAAAAATGCTGGTTCATAGAGAAGAGGAAGAAAGCAGGAGGAAAGAATTGGGAAGCAAAGGGGCAGAACTGGGTTGGATCCTTGTTCTTTAAGATTCAGTTTCTCTGGTGTATTGCACACCCAGACCTCCCTTGTCCTCGCTTCTGACGGAAACTAGGGAGCTGAAGAAATATGTCTTGGGGCAAATTCCATTGCAAGTTTTGGAGGAGGCAGTCCCAGAACGCTAGGGGTGAAAGGTAAATTTGTTTGTTTGTTTTAAATCAGAAACAATCTCCCCCACCCCCTTTTTTTGTTTGTTTTTCCAAAAGGATCATATGCTTCACATCAATTTGGTTCAAAAAGAACTCACGTCTTCAAACGAAGGCTACCATTTGTTTTGCCCTATGTAGCAGTTTTAGGTTGAAAAAGTTTCAGCACAAAAGATCACCTTTAAAACTCCCTGGGACATTCTCACATAAACCAGAATACTTCATAAATGAGAAAAGTTCTTTCTTCAGTTGTTCAGTCTTCTCAATCTCACCTATGTCTTCAGGGTTGAGTTGCTTAATATTGCTGTTAACGTGGTTCTGGATCTTCAAAAACAGAGGCAGATATCCATTTTGATTATGCTGAAGGCAAGGCTTTTTTTCCCAAAGCATCTCTCCACCCAATACAATAAAGATCATATTTCCTTATAATATAGATGAGGAATAGAGGCCCAGAAAGGTAAACAGGATGAATGGAAATCTCTGAGTATAACCCAGAGCAAACAAATATTTTTTCATACTTATGTATATTATTTTATTGCTGTCTCCCCTCACTAGAACGTAAGCTACAGGAGGGCAGCTTTTTCTTAATTTATTGAGTTCTGCATCGGGTCTTAGTTGTGGCGTGCAGGCTCCTCTCCAGTCGTGGTGTGAGGGCTCAGTTATTGTGTGAGGGTTTAGTTACCCCACAGCATGTGGAATCCTAGTTCTCTGACCAGGAATTAAACCCACATCCCCTGCATTAGAAGGTGGATTTTTAGCTATCAGACCACCAGGGAAGTCCCTTGTTTTTGTTTTTTTTTTTCTATTGAGATATAATTGGCAAACAAGTATCTTTAGTTTTTTTATCTTAAGTAGGAGAAAATAATTATTAAAATATTTTGAAGGTTTAAGAAGATGTCTCTCAGTATTTACTAGGTATGTACAGTATATTACACCCTGAACCTGATGCAGTGGTGAAGAGAAAAGGAGGACACCTTCCATTGAACTGACCATGAGCTGACATGGAACTGAGAGTTGATCTGAACACCTTCCATTGACACTTACAAAATTGGTATTCAATGATGTTATCAGCAAGAGTGAACACAGATGGACACAATATGAAGGTGACAGATGGTTGGCCATTCAGAGAAAGGAGAAGAGTTTTTCTGTCCAGTCTTCTAGGGCTAAGAGTTTGGATGGAATGCCTACAGGAATCATGTCAAGTCTTTGTCCGTGATGAGAGTTGAGCTGTCACATACCCAGTGGAAATCCTCTGGATTTGTTGGTTTGTGGATGAAGGAGAATTTCCTCCCTTCAGCCATTCCAGAGGGTTCAGTAGGATTTGGAATCTTGAGGTATGTGCTAGTCATGACTTGAATCACCAGGAAGAACTCTGCTTATTCTTTCTTCCTTCTTCCTTTTTTGTCTTCTCTTCATCACATTGTGGCTCAAGGCTTTCTCAAAGACCTGCTCTGATGTCAGAATCTATTGTACTTGATCTTTCTCAATGTTTTCTTTTCTGTTTTTACTGGTTGGATCACATTCAGCTCTGATCTCTCACCAACCAGAAATTCCTATTCTTTTGACTCATTCATTTCCTTTACCAGGAAATATCAGGATGAACCATTACATTATTAGGCCTAATCCTTATATGATTTTCTGTTTTCTTTTCATCTGACCTTTAAGGTGCTCTCAGCTATGTTTTGGATTTACAGGGCATGTTAAAAATCTGTTTCCAATGCAAGATGATATTTTATCTATATATTAGTAAAATCTTTTCAGTCATATCATAACTCAGTATTTTTGAGGACACAGCATTTTATAGTTATCCAGAAATCTGTAATTCTTTTCTTTTTTTTTCCTTTTTTACCCTTGAAGAATGACTTTATTTTGGGGATTTACTTTAAGCAAGCAGATATTATCAAGACTAGCAAAATGTTGATAACTAGGTCATGACTATGTGGGGGTTGATATCTTTGACTTTTATGTGTATGTTTTAAAATGTCTGTGATAGAAACCTGGGATAATGAAATGGTGGGAAAAAGTAATAGGTCTTAAAAAAAAAGTCTTCAGTAAACAGTTGAATGTCCCATACAACTTGACATTAAAAAGATACTTTCCCTCTCCTATGGTATTTTTTTTTACTTAATTTATTTTCTATTGAAGGATAATTGTTTTACAGAATTTTACTGCTTTCTGTCAAACCTCAACATGAATCAGCCATAGGTATACATATATCTCCTGCTTTTTGAACCTCCCTCCCATCTCCCTCCCCATCCCACCCCTCTAGGGTGATACATAGCCCCTGTTTGAGTTTCCTGAGCCATACAGCAAACTCCCGTTGGCTATCTAGTTTACATATGGTAATGTAAGTTTCCATGTTACTCTTTCCATGCATGTCACCCACTCCTCCCTTCTCCCCATGTCCATAATTCTATTCCCTATGTGTGTTTCTCCACTGTTACCCTGTAAATAAATTCTTCAGTACCGTTTTTCTAGATTCTGTATATATGTGTTAGAATACGGTATTTATCTTTCTCTTTCTGACTCACTTCACTCTGTGTAATAAGTTCTAGGTTCATTCACCTCATTAGAACTGACTCAAATGTGTTCTTTTTTATTGCTGAATAATATTCCATTGTGTAAATGTACCACGAATTCTTTATCCATTCATCTGTTGATGGACATCTAGGTTGCTTCCATGTTCTAGCTATTGTAAATAGTGCTGCAATGAACAGTGGGATACTTGTGTCTCTTTCAATTTTGGTTTTCTCAAGGTATATGCCTAGGAGTGGGATTGCTGGGTCACATGGTGGTTTTATTTCTAGTTTTTTAACAAATCTCAATACTGTCTTCCATAGTGGCTGTATCAATTTACATTCCCACCAACGGCACAAGACTGTTCCCTTTTCTCTACACCCTCTCCAGCATTTATTGTTTGTAGACTTTTTGATGAGGGCCATTCTGACCAGTGTGAGGTGATACCTCATTGTAGTTTTGATTTGCATTTCTCTAATAATGAGCAATGTTGAGCATCTTTACATGTGTTTGTTAGCTATCTGCATATCCTCTTTGGAGAAATGTCTGTTTAGATCTTTTTCCAACACTTTGATTGGGTTGTTTGTTTTTCTGGCATTGAGTTGTATGAGCTGCTTGTATATTTTGAAAATTAATCCTTTGTCAGCTGTTCCATTTGCTGTTATTTTCTCCTATTCTGAGGTGTGTCTTTTCACCTTACTTACAGTTTCTTTTGCTGTGTAAAAGCTTTTAAGTTTAATCAGGTCCCACTTGTTTACTTTTGTTTTTATTTCCATTACTCTAGGAGGTGGGTCATAGAGGATCTTGCTTTGATTTATGTCATTGAGTGTTCTGTCTATGTTTTCCTCTAAGAGTTTTATAGTTTCCGGTCTTATATTTAGGTCTTTAATCCATTTTAAGTTTATCTTTATGTATGGTGTTAGGAGGTGTTCTAATTTCATTCTTTTACATGTAGCTGTCCAGTTTTCCCAGCACCATCTATTGAAGACGCTTTCTTTGCCCCATTGTATATTCTTGCCTCCTTTGTCAAAAATAAGGTACCCTTAGGTGCATGGGTTTATTTCTGGGCTTTCTATCTTGTTCCATTGGTCTATATTTCTGTTTTTGTGCCAGTACCATACTGTCTTGATGACTGTAGCTTTGTAGTACAATCTGAAATCAGGAAGGTTGATTCTTCCAGCTCCATCCTTCTTTATCAAAACTGCTTTGGCATTCAGGGTCTTTTGTGTTTCCATATGAATTG
The DNA here is from genome assembly GCF_029407905.1 of Bubalus kerabau. Classification (NCBI taxonomy): domain Eukaryota; kingdom Metazoa; phylum Chordata; class Mammalia; order Artiodactyla; family Bovidae; genus Bubalus; species Bubalus kerabau. Next base: position 48,560,178 of record NC_073635.1, read on the forward strand.
TGAAATTTTTTATTCTAGTTCTGTGAAAAATGCCATTGGTAATTTGATAGGGATCACATTAAAATCTGTAGATTGCATCTAGTAGTATAGTTATTTTCACAATATTGATTCTTTCTACCCAGGAACATGGAATATCTCTTCATCTGTTTATGTCATCTTTGATTTCTTTCATTAGTGTCTTATAATTTTCTGTGTACAGTTCTTTTGTCTCCTTAGGTAAGTTTATTCCTAGATATTTAATTGTTTTTGTTGCAATGGTGAGTGGGATTGATTCCTTAATTTCTCTTTCTGATTTTTCATTGTTAGTATATAGAAATGCAAGTGATTTCTGTGTATTGATTTTGTATGCTGCTGCTGCTGCTAAGTCACTTCAGTCGTGTCTGACTCTGTGTGACCCCGTAGATGGCAGCTCAGCAGGCTCCCCTGTCCCTGGGATTCTCCAGGCAAGAACACTGGAGTGGGTTGCCATTTGTATCCTGCAACGTTGCTAAATTCACTGATTAGCTCTAGTAATTTTCTGATACTATCTTTAGGGTTTTCTATGTACAGTATGATGTCATCTGCAAGCAGTGAGAGCTTTATTTCTACTTTTCCAATCTGGATTCCTTTTATTTCTTTTTCTTCTCTGATTTCTGCAGCTAGGACTTCCAGAACTATGTTGAATAACAGTGGTGCAAGTGGACACCCTTATCTTATTCCTGATCTTAGGGGGAATGCTTTCAGTTTTTCACCATTGAAAATAATGTTTGCTGTAGGCTTATCATATATGGCCTTTAGTATGTTGAGGTAGGTTCCTTCTGTGCCCAGTTTTTGAAGACATTTCATCATAAATGGGTGCTGAATTTTGTGAAAAGCTTTTTCTGCATCTATTGGGATTATCATATGGTTTTTATCTTTCAATTTGTTAATATGGTATATCACATTGTTTGATTTGCATATATTGAGGAATCCTTAAATCCTTAGAATAAACCCAACTTGATCATGGTGTATGAGCTTTTTGATGTGTTGCTGAATTCTGTTTGCTAAAATTTTGTTGAGGATTTTTGCATCTATGTTCATCTATGATACTTGCCTGTAGTTTTCTTTTTTTGTGTTGTCTTTATCTGGTTTTGGTATCAGGGTGATGGTGGCATCGTAGAATGGATTTGGAAGTGTTTCTTCCTCTGCAATTTTTTGAAAGAGTTTAGAAGGATAGGCATTAGCTTTTCTCTAAATGTTTGATGGAATTTTTCTGTGAAGCCATCTGGTCCTGGGCTTTTGTTTTTTGGGAGATTTTTGATCACAGCTTCAATTTCAGGGCTTGCATTGGGTTGTTCATAATTTGTGTTTCTTCCTAGTTCAGTCTTGGGAGACTGAACTTTTCTAAGAATCTGTCCATTTCTTCTAGGTTATCTATTTTATTGCCATATAGTTGTTCACAATAGTCTCTTATAATCCTTTGTGTTTCTGCATTGCCTGTTGAAACCTTCTTTTTCATTTCTAATTTTGTTGATTTGATTCTTCTCTCTTTTTTTCTTGATGAGTCTGGCTAAAGGTTTGTCAATTTTGTTTATCTTCTCAAAGAACTGGCTATTAGTTTTATTAATCTTTATTACTGTTTCATTTCTTTTTCTTTTATTTCTGCTCAGCTCTTTATGATTTCTTTTCTTCTACTAATTTGTTTTTTTTTTTTTTTTAATTCTTTATCCAGTTGTTTTAGGTGTAAAGTTAGGTTGTCTACTCAATGTTTTTCTTGTTTCTTGAATTAGGATTGTATTGCTATAAACTCGCCTTTTAGAACTGCTTTTGCTTCATCCCATAGATTTTGAGTTGTGTGTTTTATCATTTGTTTCTAAAAATTTTTTGATTTTCCTTTTGATTTCTTCAATCACCTGTTGGTTATTTAGAAACATGTTGTTTAATATCCATGTGTTTGTGTTTCTTATACTTTTTTTTCTTATAATTGATATCTAGTCTCATAGCATTGTTGTCAGAGAAGATGCTTGATACAGTTTCAATTTTCTTAAATTTACTGAGGTTTGATTTGTGACCCAAGATGTGGTCTATCCTGGAGAATGTTCCATGTGCACTTGAGAAGAAGGTGTATTCTTCTGCATTTGGATGGAATGTCCTGAAGATATCAATGAGATCCATACACCTAATGTATCGTTTAAGACTTGTACTTCCTTATTACTTTTCTGTTTAGATGATCTGTCCATTGGTGTGAGTGGGGTGTTAAAGTCTCCTACTATTATTGTGTTATGTCAATTTCTCCTTTTATGTCTGTTAGTGTTTGTCTTATGTATTGAGGTGCTCCTATGTTGGGTGCATAGATATTTACAATTGTCATGTCTTCCTCTTGGATTGATCCCTTGATCATTATGTACTGTCCTTCCTTATCTCTTGTAATCTTCTTTATTTTAAGATTTATTTCATCTGATATGAGGATTGCTACTCCAGCTTTATATTGCTTCCATTTGCATGGAATATATTTTTTCATCCTCTCACCTTCAGTCTATATGTGTCTTTATGTCTGAAGGGATTTCTTGTAAAGAGCATATATATGGGTCTTGTTCTTGTATCCATTCAGTCAGTCTGTGTCTTTTGGTGGGATCATTTAATCTATTTACATTTAAAGTAATTATTGATATATATATTCCTATTGCCATTTTCTTAATTGTTTGGGGTTGATTTTGTAGATTTTCTTTCTTCTGTTCTAACTCTTGACTATATAGGTCCCTTTAACAATGATGCTTTTGAACTGTGGTGTTGGAGAAGACTCTTGAGAGTCTCTTGGACTGCAAGGAGATCCAACCAGTCCATTCTAAAGGAGATCAGCCCTGGGTGTTCTTTGGAAGGAATGATGCTAAAGCCAAAATCCAGTACTTTGACCACTTCATGTGAAGAGTTGACTCATTGGAAAAGACTCTGATGCTGGGAGGTACTGGGGGCAGGAAGAAAAGGGGATGACAGAGGATGAGATGGCTGGATGGCATCACTGACTTGATGGACGTGAGTTTGAATGAACTCTGGGAGATGGTGATGGACAGGGAGGCCTGGCGTGCTGCATTTCATGGGTCGCAAAGAGTTGGACATGACTGAGTGACTGAACTGAACTGAACATTTGTTGTAAAGCTGGTTTGGTGGTACTGAATTCTCTTAACTTTTTCTTGTCTTAAAAGCTTTTTATTTCTCCATCAATTTTGAATGGGATCCTTGTTGGGTACAGCAATTTTGGTTGTAGGTTTTTCCATTTGTGTACTTTAAATATATCCTGCCATTCCCTTCTGGCCTGCAGAGTTTCTGCTGAAATATCAGCTGTATAGGGTGAAATTTGTGCTGAGTTTTTGTTTGTTTGCTTGTTTTTTCTCTGATGGGCAAGGCTGTTCAGTTCAGCCACTCGATTGTGTCTGACTCTTTGCGACACCATGAGTTGCAGCACACCAAGCCTCCCTGTCCATCACCAACTCCCAGAGTTTACCCAAACTTATGTCCATTGAGTTGGTGATACCATCCAGCCATCTCATCCTCTGTTGTCCCCTTCTCCTCCTGCCCCCAATCCCTCCCAGCATCAGAGTCTTTCCCAATGAGTCAACTCTTCGCATGAGGTGGCCAAAGTACTGGAGTTTCAGCTTCAGCATCAGTCCTTCCAATGAACACCCAGGAACGATCTCCTTTAGAATGGACTGGTTGGATCTCCTTGCAGTTCAAGGAACTCTCAAGAGTCTTCTCCAACACCACAGTTCAAAAGCATCAATTCTTCGGTGCTCAGCTTTCTTCACAGTCCAAATCTCACATCCATACATGACCACAGGAAAAACCATAGCCTTGACTGCATGGACCTTTGTTGGCAAAGAAATGTCTCTGCTTTTTAATATGCTGTCTAGGTTGGTCATAACTTTCCTTCCAAGGAGTAAGTGTCTTTTAATTTCATGGCTGCAATCACCATCTGCAGTGATTTTGGAGCCCCCCAAAATAAAGTCTGACACTGTTTCCACTGTTTCCCATCTATTTCCCATGAAGTGATGGGACCAGATGCCATGATCTTCGTTTTCTGAATGTTGAGCTTTAAGCCAACTTTTTCACTCTCCACTTTCACTTTCATCAAGAGGCTTTTGAGTTCCTCTTCACTTTCTGCCATAAGGGTGGTGTTAACTGCATATCTGAGGTTATTGATATTTCTCCCAGCAATCTTGATTCCAGCTTGTGCTTCTTCCAGCCCAGCGTCTCTCATGATGCACTCTGCATATAAGTTAAATAAGCAGGGTGACAATATACAACCTTGATGTACTCCTTTTCCTATTTGGAACCAGTCTGTTGTTCTATGTCCAGTTCTAACCGTTGCTTCCTGACCTGCATATGGGTTTCTCAAGAGGCAGATCAGGTGGTCTGGTATTCCCATCTCTTTCAGAATTTTCCACAATTTATTGTGATCCACACAGTCAAAGGCTTTGCATAGTCAATAAAGAAGAAATAGGTGTTTTTTTCTGGAACTGTCTTGCTCTTTTGATGATCTAGTGGATGTTGGCAATTTGATGTCTGGTTCCTCTACCTTTTCTAAAACCAGCTTGAACATCAGGAAGTTCACAGTCACGTATTGCTGAAGCCTGGCTTGGAGAATTTTGAGCATCACTTTACTAGCGTGTGAGATGAGTACAATTGTGTGGTAGTTTGAGCGTTCTTTGGCATTGCCTTTCTTTGGGATTGGAATGAAAACTGCCCTTTTCCAGTCCTGTGGCCACTGCTGAGTTTTCCAAACTGGTGATAGAAGCAAGGTCTGATGCTGTAAAGAGCAATATTTCATAGGAACCTGGAATGTTAGGTCCATGAATCAAAGCAAATTGGAAGTGGTCAAAGAGGAGATGGCAAGAGTGAACATTAACATTCTAGGAATCAGCGAACTAAAATGGACTGGAATGGGTGAAATTAACTCAGATGATCATTATATCTACTACTGTGGGCAGGAATCCCTTAGAAGAAATGGAGTAGCCATTATGGTCAACAAAAGAGTCCAAAATGCAGTTCTTGGATGCAATCTCAAAAATGACAGAATGATCTCTGTTCGTTTCCAAGGCAAACCATTCAATATCACGGTAATCCAAGCCTATGCCCCAACCCGTAATGCTAAAGAAGCTGAAGTTGAGTGGTTCTATGAAGACCTATAAGACCTTTTAGAACTAACACCCAAAAAAGATGTCCTTTTCATTATAGGGGACTGGAATGCAAAAGTAGGAAGTCAAGAAACACCTGGAGTAACAGGCAAATTTGGCCTTGGAGTACGGAGTGAAGCAGGGCAAAGGCTAATAGAGTTTTGCCAAGAGAACACACTGGTTATAGCAAACACCCTCTTCCAACAACAAAAGACAAGACTCTACACATGGATATCACCGGATGGTCAACACCGAAATCAGATTGATTATATTCTTTGCAGCCAAAGATGGAGACGCTATATACAGTCAGCAAAAACAAGACTGGGAGCTGACTGTGGCTCAGATCACAAACTCCTTATTGCCAAATTCAGATTTAAATTGAAGAAAGTAGGGAAAGCCACTAGACCATTCAGGTATGACCTAAATCAAATCCCTTATGAGTATACAGTGCAAGTGAAAAATAGATTTAAGGGACTAGATCTGATAGATAGAGTGCCTGATGAACTGTGGATGGAGGTTCATGACATCGTACAGGAGACAGGGATCAAGACCATCCTCATAGAAAAGAAATGCAAAAAAGCAAAATGGCTGTCTGAAGAGGCCTTACAAATAGCTGTGAAAAGAAGAGAAGTGAAAAGCAAAGGAGAAAAGGAAAGATATAAGCATCTGAATGCAGAGTTCCAAAGAATAGCAAGGAGAGATAAGAAAGCCTTCCTCAGCGATCAATGCAAAAAATAGAGGAAAACAACAGAATGGGAAAGACTAGAGATCTCTTCAAGAAAATTAGAGATACCGAGGGAACATTTCATGCAGAGATGGGCACGATAAAGGACAAAAATGGTATGGACCTAACAGAAGCAGAAGATATTAAGAAGAGGTGGAAAGAATACACAGAAGAACTGTACAAAAAAGATCTTCATGACCCAGATAATCACGATGGTGTGATCACTCACCAAGAGCCAGACATCCTGGAATGTGAAGTCAAGTGGGCCTTAGAAAGCATCACTACGAACAAAGCTAGTGGAGGTGATGGAATTCCAGTTGAGCTATTGCAAATCTTGAAAGATGTGCTGTGAAAGTGCTGCACTCAATATGCCAGCAAATTTGGAAAACTCAGCAGTGGCACAGGACTGGCAAGGCTGAGTGAGGTGGTAATCCTGTCTACTGGTAATTTGGTTTGTATTTTTGTTTTGTTTGTTGTTTAGAAGAGGCATCCTGCACAGGGTGCTACTTGTGGTTGGGTGATGCCGGTTCTTGTATTCAAGTGGTTTCCTTTGTGTGAGTTCTCACTACTTGATACTCCCTTGGCTTACTTCTCTGGTTGTCTAGGGTCTTGGAGTCAGTGCTCCAACTCCAAAGGCTCAGGGCTTTATCTCTGGTCAGGAACAAAGATTCCACAAGTGGTTTGTTATGGCATTAAGTAAGATTAAAACAAATATACAAAAATGAGAAAGCAAAGATGAACCCCAGAAAAATGGCAGTTATAAAATCAGACAAATAATAACTAAATGGAATATACATTTTAATGGAGTATAAAATTAAGTGGAATATACACATTTACATATACACCCATGAGCAAAGTGAAAACAGTCCAAGAAAAATAAAGGTGTGTAGACTGACCCAGCAAACAAAGAAAGTCAAAAATTATATTTACCAGTTAAGAACAAAACTAACTTAAGCACAAACTGGAAAACAAAACTGAAGGAAGGTGCCAAGTGGTGAATTAAGCAATGAAAAGAAAACTAACAAATATGTTGAAAGGAAAGGAAAGAAAGAAAAGAATGAAAGAATAGATATGCAAAGTTAAATAGAGGTAGATGAAGATCTATATACATTAAAGATTATCTGCAAGGGGAAAGAAAAGTAGGAAAGGCAAAGAAAGGAATAAATGTAGAAAAAAATAGGTTTAAAAAATTAAAATTATAAAAAAGAGAAAAAATGGAAGAAGAAAGAAAAAAGGAGAAAAAAGGAACACTCCACAGAACTGCAAAAGCCCAGAATGGTACTTAACAATAGAAAATGTGACTGAATATGCACATATACATATACACCCATAAGCAAAATCAAAACAGTTCAACAAAAATAAAATACAATAGAGTGACCCGGCGAACAAAGGAAACCAAAAATTATATCTACCAGAACAAAACTAATTAAAGCACAAAGTGGAAAAAAAGACTAAAGCAAAGTGACAACTGGGGAATGGCAATGAAAATAAAACTAACAAATATGTTGAGAGGAAAGGAGAGAAAGAAAAGAAAGAAAGAATATACAAATATACAGATATACAAAGTTAAATAGAGGTAAATAAAGAAGATTTATATTCATTAAAGATTAACTGCAAGGGGAAAGGAACAGCAGGAAAAGCAAACAAAGGAATAAATGTAGAAAAAATAATAATAGGTTTAAAAATTAAAAGTTAAAATTTAAAAAGAGATAAAAAAAGAGGAAAACTCCATAGAACTGCAAAAGCACAACATAGAGGCAGAGGTTTATGACAACAATATAAAATGTAACTGAGAAAAAGAAAAAAAAAAGCTCAAAAACGTAATTGGATTTCTTAGTGCCAATAAAATCAACAACAGGGGGGGATAAAAAGAAGAAAAAATCCAAAAGAATCTATCAGATCAGATCAGATCAGTCGCTCAGTCATGTCCGACTCTTTGCGACCCCATGAATCACAGCACGCCAGGCCTCCCTGTCTATCACCAACTCCCGGAGTTCACTCAGACTCATGTCCATTGAGAATCTATAGAACAAGTCAAAAAATAAGAATAATAATTGTTTTTCTTGTATCACTGCTGTCAGATTCCTTTCCCTCGCTGGGAGTCACAGTCCACCTTACCTCCCTAGGATGCCCTCCAGCTCTGTGCTGATCTCTGGACCTGCTGTGGGGGCAGCTCAGATTCTAACCTGATCCTACTCTTGTGTGTTCTTGTCTCCAATCAGAGCTAGTGCTTTTTCTTTTGTGGGCACTCTCAGTGATCTTTTATATATTCCATAGACACCGAGTCTGCTTAGTTGATAGTGTGGATTTAATCTGCAGCTTGTACAGCTGGTGCAAAGGTTTTGGGTCTTCTTCCTTAGCCACACTGCCCCTGGGTTTCAATTGTGGTTTTATTTCCACCTCTGCATGTGGGTCGTCCACTGGGGTTTAGCTCCTCAGGTTGCCCTGGAAGGCTTGGGTTTGCCCCTGTGAGGGCCAGGTGTGGAGGTGGTGCAGCGGCTTGGGTCGCAGGGGTTCTGGCAGCACCAGGTACTCAGGGGGGTTGGCGGCTAGGGCAGCAGGAAAAATAGTGCTCTAGAAGGATATGGCAACCAGTATTGGCCAATAGGCTCCAGTATTCTTGCCTGGAGAACCCACTCTCTGACAGAGAAGCCTGGCAGGCCACTGTCTACAGGGTCGCAAAGAGTTGGACACGAATGAACCAACCCTGCGTGCATACATGCAAGACTTTTTCTGCTTGGGGCAGCTCTGCCCCAGTGAGAGTTGAGTGTGAAGGTGGCACAGCTGCTTGGTTTGCGGGGACCCTGGTGGCACCAAGTGTGCAGGGACATGGACTGCCTCTGCCGCAGGAGTTATGGCCCTATCAGAGTCTTTTTTTGAACTTCTTGTAGCTGACCATCAGAAGGCCTCTTTGGCCAGTCTTCCTCCATAGCTCTGCTCATTCAGGTACTTAGATGACTTCCATGCCTGGGGTCCTTCTCTGTTGTTCAGCACATCAGACACAAAGAGGGGCCCCCCTGGCTGGGGTCCTACTCTGTAGATCAGCACAGTAGGCTCTTAAAGGGGCACCCTGGGTGGGGTCCTACTCTGTAATTCATTGCATCAGCCATTTGATGGGCCAGCCTCTCTGTTGTTCAGCTGCTGATGCTGACGTGTGGGGAGACAGAGGCTATGGTGATGGCTCCAGCCCCTACGCGTGACTCAGCAGGATCGCCTTGCTTCCATGGCTGCCAGGCTTTCCTCCACAGGCATTTCCCACCACGATCTCCTTCCTCACATCCCCTCAATCCGTCTCTCTGCAGTCAGCAGTGGCCCTCACCCTGGGATTGCTCCACAATCCCTAAACTCCAGCTCCTAGCCGCTGTGCCTTCCAGGAGGCCAGTGTTCCTATCTGGGCTATGTATGGCTGCGGCAAGGACTGTCTGATTATCATTCCATTTAGGCTGCCACAGATCAGCTTTTTCACTCTCAGCCTTAAATGTTTCTCCTCTGACTCAGACAATTGGCCCACTGTGGGGATCGGACCCCTGCTTCAGTTCCCCACCCACTGATGCAGGTCTAGTCCTACTAACACTCCTGTTTTTCCCCCTAGTTCCTTCCTCCTACCGAGTTTTGCCTGGTTCTATAGTGGGCTGCCGTCCATTGGGTCGCACAGAGTTGGACATGACTGAAGCGACTTAGCAGCAGCATATATTCTTTTCCACTGGTCAGGTACTCCTGGCTGCTCTTAGCTGGTGCTCTGCATGCACTTCTGTATCTGAAGGTGTATTCCTGATGTATCCATGGGGAGAGATATTCTCCATGTCTGCCTACTCCTCCACCATTTTGTTCTCCCTTTGCTTTTTTTTTTTATCAACTTATTATAAAAGGTCATATAAACATTTCTTACACTGTCCTTTTTTATTGGAAAAAGTGTTTTGGACCATTAAGTTTTATTTGGTATCTTTAATTTTGCTATTATTACACAAAATTCCAAATTTTGAACATCTGAGTTTTAACCTCCTGTTTTCCTGATGAGAGAATACACGTTCTATATCCAAACTGTCACTCTGGGTCAACCTGTCCTTGGAGATTTGATTCAAATCTTTTGTCCTATGTGCTGTGAGAGACTCAGTCCTTCCAAATGTCTTAGGGAATTGAGGGGACAGGCACCTCCATGTCTCCTGACCCTTCTTGACTTTTCGTGCCTGCTTCAGCTGGTGAGCCCAGATCATTGCTTCCCCACATTTGTGTACTCTGCACAGGTCACAACCTGGGTCCTCCTCCTCCACATTCCAAACCTGTGTATAGCAGGCCTTCCCTCAAGTTCAGGTTGATGGAGTTGCTTCATTAAAAGAAGTTAGAATTATAGCATCCTTAAAATTAAATACATAATATTGCAGTTCTCAAAAAATCTTTGGTCCTTGGGAACTTCATACCCCACCATTTTCAGCAGGCTGACTGGTTTGTAATCTTCCTCTCTTGGCTTTCCATCTTCCCTCTGGTCTTGACTCCATCCTTTCAAGTCATGTTATTTCTTATACTGAAACTTTAATTATCTTGTTAAGTCCTGCCATTTACTGGGGCATCTCTTCAAGATCTCAACTTACACCTAATGTTTCATCTTGGCATATTCCCAACCAAGACATTTTTTTTTCTCCCCTGTGAGGAATTTTGACACCTGTTGTCAGTCCCTCCTGGCACACTTCCCTCCTCTCTCCTTTTCAATTACATGAATTTAAACCAGAAGAAGCCATACCATCTTTGGACTAAACCTTTTGGTATTCTCATTATTTTAAGTGTCTTGTCTCATTTCATTAAAAAATATTTAAGGTTATTATTTATCTTACATCAAAAGATCTCATGAAAAAAGTATGAAAGCCATATATGTTGTCAAATATAATAGAAGTGAAAATAAGTAAAAGTGAAAATATCAGATGTGCTTTTACAAAAATTATTTAACATGCATTATTTCAAAAAGTGTTCCTCCACTGTTGCATTAAATTTTATTCCTTTTTTCCCTTCTAGTGTTTCAAAGATGGTTGTTCTATTTCTATTATTTCTATTTTTATGGTTGTATGTGTTAGTCACTCAGTTGTGCCCAGCTCTTTGGGACCCCATGGACTGTAGCCCACCAGGCTCCTCTGTCCATGGAGTTCCCTAGGCAACAATACTGGAGTGGGTTGCTATTGGTTAGGATCAGCTTAAGGGAATATATATATATATATATATATATATACTTGTATATAAGTTATGTATATATAAACCTATCTATCAACAGTAGTCTATCAATAAGAATGAAGCCATATAAATTCTTGGCTAAATGAGAAATTTAATACATTTTCCAGTTCTCAGAAATTGATGAAATAATTGCTGAAGTTTTAGTTCCAGATTGTTAATTTTTTTATTGTGTACTTTCAATTTCAAGACACCCCCCTGCCCGCACACCCCCCCACCCATGTTTCAACAAGAATTCTCCAGTATTCCTGCCTGGAGAATTCCATGGAGAGAGGAGGCTGACAGGCCAGAGTCCATGGGATCTCAGTCAGACACGACTGAATGACTCAGAAATTCTGTGTGTTACAGAAATAACATTCACATGTTTAGGACATGACAGTAAGTATTCCTGGATTTATACCTGGAGCAGGGATTTACACCAGATTTACCTCTCTATTTTTCCCCCCAGCACCTCCAGCTCCCCTGTCTGTTTGATTTTGTTCTCCACACAGATTAAAATGCACACATATGCACACATGTGTGTATGCCCACACACTCCCCTGCTCAACCAGAGGGACATGGTAGGGTCAATAAAATGATGTAAAGACTAGCCTCCTGAAATCTACATCAGAGTAGGGCAATCAACCACTTAACAAGAATTAGATTGATTTCCTGAGCTAAATCAGTCATGGTCTCTGCCCTCAGGAGCACACAGCGTTGTGGGGGCGATCAGATGAGCCCAACGGAAACATCACCTGGAAGAAATACAAGGGGATGTAGAAATGCTGAGTTCAGGTCCCTGTTCCGCCACTGGTTGCCACATGAACTGCAATAAGTCACTTAATTTCTCAGTCTTATTTCTGATTTCTTCTAATAAAAACAGCTTTAAATTAAAAAAAAAATTTAATTAAGAGCCACATAGTTTGGCAGCAAGAAAGAAAAGGATAAAAAACAATGAAGAGTCTGCTCTCAAGGTCTATAACCCACTAGGGAGGCCAGAAAGCACGCCAGATAATAGTGTGTTGTGTGACAAATAACCCTTCATGGTGCCCCTGTGAGGTCAGAGTTGGTGGGAGAGGAGAGAGATGTTATTTAACATCAACTGAGATCAAAAACACTCCATTTAGTACTTGTTTTGAACTCTGGTCTCAGTTTGAATATAGCAGGTGGGACACAAAATTGGCAAGAGAGAGAAGGAAAGTTCTGGAACAGGTGGGGTGGCGGCCTGGGCAGCTGGCCAGTGTCTGGTAGCCACGCTCACCCCCAAAGAGAGCATTCCACTATCAGATCGGACCTGTGCCTACCTCACACGGTGTCTTCCATCTGTCTCAAAATATTGACAGCCCGAAGAAATGATGTAAAAGAGCAAATAAGAAGTGAGGAAGAGAGCGATTACCCAGGACAAACAAGAACGAGGGAAGTCAGCTGTTCTCCATTCTTTCCGGGGACAAAGAGTTCTGTTCTCTGATGGGTCTCAGGACATTATCTTACTGCACTTAGCACTTTCTACCTTGGATTGCGGTTATTTATGTGGGAGGCTTATCTGCCCCGTGCAAACTGCAAGCCCAGAGTTTACTTCTTTCATCTTTGGAGCCCCTCCATGTGGGCCTGGCACTTAATAGGAACCCAGTGACCACGGGTTAAAAGCACAGAAGGGCTGGAAACCACAGTGGTAGGGATTTAAATCACACAGAGTTGAGGACCATCTTCTTGAGGACACAGTAAATCAGGGAATAATTTACTGAGGAATATTATCTCCTTCTCTAGAGGTTTTTTTCTTTTTTAAATAACACATTCTCATCAATTTGTAATGATTTAAATGTGGCCTTGCGTGTGGCCAGAGGGAGAGAGCACCCGGCACTCAGGGTTCCTTCCAGAGTTCAGAGTTCTGCCTCTGTGATGGGAAACATTAGCTTCAGCTTCTCTCCCTTTGAGCCCCTCTCTTCTTCTACTTCCTGGTCAACCAGGTTTGACTCCACCTGAGAGTGATGAATTCAGAGTAAGATGTCTGCCTCTTGTTCTTTCATGAACATATCCTCTTACCTGGAAGAGAGATCTGGGTTTGGGCTTATATGCTGGCACAAGGTCTGGCCCTTATCTGAGGCCCTGGCAGGGCTCTGTTTCTACCTTCTCTGTTGATGGTGCACTTTGGAAGAAATCAGATGACAGGGCGGCTTCCCTTTCTGCACCTGGGAAAAATTGAGGCTGTTAATGATGTGAGGGCTTCCCTGGTGGCTCACATCTGCTGGCAATTCAGGAGACCCGGGTTCAATCCCAGGGTTGGGAAGATCCTCTGAAGAAGGAAATGGCAACTCACTCCATTATTCTTGGCTGGAGAATCCCATGGACAGAGGAGCCTGGTGGGCTATAGTCCATGAGGTCATGAATTGTTTGGACATGACTGAGTGACTAAGCAATGATGTGAATATTTTTTGGATACATGATTTTCTGGAAATCTTTCAAATGGGGACTCTAACCCTGGCCTGAAGATTTTTTTAAAGGTATCTAAAATATCTCTGATTGTCACTGGTTTTGGCCCCCCAATACCAGCCATTGTATATGGGGCCAGGAAAAGTTTCTCCCCCTTTCCTGATTCGAGCCTGTGGCACTAAGTGAAAATGAAAGGATTTATTTATTTTTAGCTGCATCAGGCTGTTTATTGCAGTGTAAAGACTTCTCCCTGCTAACTAGCCTGTAAGTTCTCCCATTGTGGCATGCGGGCTCAATTGCCTTGCAGCATGTGGGGTCTTAATTGCCGGACCCAGGATTGAATCCCTTTCATCTTCATTAGAAGGCAGATTCTTAACCACTGTACCACCAGGGAAGTCCTGAAAATGGTGAGATTTCTGACAAGAGAACCAAATTCTTCCATTTGACAATGACATCATATTTCTCCACTTGAAATTATGTTGTCTCCTAAGTCTAGCTAGATTTCAAACAATTTTGTAACAAGACAGTCAAGGACCACTGAAAGTTCATCCTTCTAGGCTTAAAAAAATTTTTTTTTTGATGTATAGTTGATTTACAATGCTGTGTTAATTTCTGCTGCACAACAAAGTGATATATACATCTTTGTGTGTGCTGTCGCATCGGTCGTGTCCAACTCTTTGCAAACCTATGGGACTGTAGCCTGCCAGGCTCCTCTGTTCATGGGATTCTCTAGGCAAGAATACTGCAGTGGGTTGCCAAGCCCTCCACCAGGGGATCTTCCTGAACCAGGGATCGAACCTGTGTCTCTTGTGCCTCCTGCATTGGCAGGAGGGTTCTTTATCACTAGTGCCACCTCGGAAGCCATATATGTATATTCTTTTTTTAAAAATATTCTTTTCCATTATGGTTTATCACAGGATACTGAATATAGTTCCCTGTGCTATACAGTAAAATCTTGTTGCATCTTTCTAGTTTTGGTTACTTGGTTCACTTGGGCTCTGGAAATAGCTCATTTGTTTATATTTCTTAGAATTTCCTCTTGAAAAATGGTAGTGAAGAGTGGAGAACTCTTGATGGTTGGATGAGACCAGATTCTTTGGGAAGGAAAAGAATAGTGTTGAAACATTGAGCTGAAATATCCTGAACCCTCAGTCTGGGCTCCTGGAAGTTGGGACAGTAGCTGCATCTTGTCACTCACCCTGAAACTCCTTATCTCCACCTGAAAGAACCAGGGAGCATGTTGAAAGTGGGTCTCCAAGATGCCATCAGACTCTCAGGGGCAGTCCTATTGGGCCATCGAAGGACTGATTACTCCACTACACATATTCTGGGAGTTTTAATCATCCAGATTTGTGCTCTCCAGCCCTAGGTGGCTACTGAACACTTGAAAGGGAACTAGTCTGACCTGAGATGCTCAGTGATTGTAAAATACACGCCATGATTTTGAAGACTTAGTACAAATAAAGAATGTGTAGTAACTCAGTGATGTTTTTCATTGTTTACATATTGAAATGGTGGTATCTTAGATATACTGAGTTAAATAAAATACACTGTTAAACATAATTTCACCTGTTTTCCTTTTCTTAACATGGCTATTAGAGCATTTAAAAATTCACGAGTGGCTTGAATTATATTTCTGTTGGATGGGGCTGGTCTTGCTGCTGCTGCTGCAGCTAAGTTGCTACAGTCATGTCCAACTCTGTGCGACCTCATAGATGGCAGCCAACCAGGCTCCCCCATCCCTGGGATTCTCCAGGCAAGAACACTGGAGTGGGTTGCCATTTCCTTCTCCAATGTATGAAAGTGAAAAATGAAAGTGAAAGTGAAGTCGCTCAGTCGTGTCCGACCCTTCATGACCCCATGGACTGCAGCCATGGGATTTTCCAGGCAAGAATACTGGAGTGGGTTGCCATTGCCTTCTCCGGGGCTGCTCTTGACAGCATTGGAAAGGTCTAGGGGCAAATTTCCTTATTCGATTTTCTCCTTCACTCTTTTTCTTCTAAAACTCTCAATTTGGGCAAAGATGCTATGCTGCTTTGAATGGTGCATGTGGCCTTTTCCACATGCTTCTTGTTTTTCCCATGATATTATAAATGTCTTGAGTGGCTTTAAGTTGTTGAGTTCACAAACCCACAATGAGAGAGTTGACTATGATGACATACCATTTGGTATGGTGCTGGCTTTGGGAACTGCAACATTGAAGAAGATCTGGCTGTGGCCCCTGGAACCTGCTGTCTAGAGATAAGGCAGGTAAGTACCCAACTGCTGGAATCATGTTTAGGAAGTTTTGTGGATTCAGAAGGATGGACATTCCATTGAATTGCTTGTTTCTATATCCTCTCTGTCTCAATTATTTTTGTATATGAGCTGTTTTATGATGCAAATGAAAGACAGTCATTGTAAAAAAGAGGAAGAAAGAAGAGAAAAGAAAAAGGAAGGAAGGAAATACCAATGGAGCAGAAAACACAAACCACACTCTTGCCACCATTAGCATCTGCATATGATCCTTTCCAGGAACAAGTTTCTCAAGAGTCAGAACTCAAACTTAGATTAGGCATCGCAATAAGGAGAATTATACTTCTCAATGGCAGGATCAAGACAGTCAATCAATTATTAACTGCCTACCTGTCTGTCCCTTTCTCTCTGATTTTTCTTTGTGTTGTCATCTGTGCTTGCTTCATTCCCAGGCTGACTTTCTGTTTATTCTGGAAAGAAAGACCCTGGAAGCTCAGACTTATATAATCCTTTCTGCCTGAAATGTCAGTAGAGAGGAGGGGAAGAGAAAGAAGAAGAAGAAAGAAGAAGAAGAAGAAGAAGGAGGAGGAGGAGAAGAAGAAGGAGAAGAAGAAGAAATGGGGAGGAGATAGGAGGGTAGGAGGAGAGAAAGAAGGGGCAGAGAAGGGAAGGTGGAGAGGGAAACAGAGAGGGCAGGGAAGAGATAAGAAAAAGAAGGCAGTGGGTCAATCATTGTGTTAAGAAAGAGTAATCCAACTGGTCTACCCAACAAAATCTACTGACAGAGAAAAGGGAAAGAATGGTTTCCCAGAAAGGCAGAAAGAAAGGATCTTTCTGTCTGTCTACTACCCACCCAACTACTTACTAGCCTACCTATATATCTGGCATAATTCACTATTTAGGGGATGAAGGAGATAGGAAAGTACCTAAGTACTTTTTTTGTTTTTTGAGATTAAGTACTTCATAACAATGCAGGCTCATTTTACTGAAAAGGGCAAGACCAAAGCCAGATTAATAAGAGAGATACCCTTACTTCAGTGTGACCTTAGACTGTGCTTTTTCCAAGAAAAATATTATCATTCCCCTTGCTGAGGTGTGCTGACCTCTTTTTAGTTGACATTTCTGGTAAGGAAATCTGGTGAGGAGACTGAACGGGATGTAAATACTGCATGTTCACATTTGCCCACAATAGGAAGGTCCATCTCTCCCTCCTCACCCCCATCTCATCAAAGAGACCTTGCTGATGTTTCAGTCAGGGCTGCAGGTGCTGCTTGATTTTGCTGGGTGCCAGAAGGACTGAGGAGCAGTTCTCCTCTTTCTGATGTCGGAATGTTGGGTTCCTCAAGGGAGGGACAGATGGGCTTGAGGAATGTGCTACAGTGGGGGTTGGGGGATCTGAAGCAACTGTCTAGAAGGAAAAGAGCGTTTATTTTCAGGGGGCACCCTTGTTGTGAAGACCAAAGTCTAGCAGCGCCTTCTGTTGTGGTTCAAGGGAACAATGGTGTTAGATCGCATTCTAGCTTTTATTCCTCCTACCATTCGCAGTGGGTTCAAGATGGACCCAACTCTGCAGCAGCTACATTCTTACCAGGCTAGGCAGGGTCTGGGAAAGGTGAGGGCTGGGGCTGCCTTGACTCTCTCTGGGGGAGCTAATAGAGAGCAGATGTCAGTCCTGAGAGGAAAAAGTTTAGAGACCCATGCGGCAGCAATGGCTAAGAAGACTCTCTAGGTATAGGAGACAATAAGAAGGAATTCATTGATCTTGTGTTCTTTTCTGCAGAAAGAGTTAGTGAGCTATACCTTTAGACCAAAAAGGAAAAAGTTCTGGCATTTTCTTAAGTTTAGTATATGTCACCTGGAAATAACAGCATCTCCCCTGTGGATACTTGTCCAGCACAGAGAACGTCTATGGTCACTGGGGTTGAGTTCATACTTTAATAAAAACTGACCAGTTTCTAACAGAGAGGAGTGAGTGTGGCAAATACTAAAACTTGAGTGCCCTGAACGTCTGTAGATCTCAGAGCCCATGAGGGTTCTCCATACACTGTCTGCATGACACTCAAGACACCTCTCTCAGTTTGCACTAGGATTCTTCTGGCACTTGATAAAATGAAGGCAACACATAGCTTAGACTGCACAAAGGTCAAAAGGACACACATAAATAACGGGTACACATATCAAATAGAGAGCAACCTTTGCCTCTAAAACTGATATACCACCTGTTAATCTGATCATGTAGAACATGGTTCTTAGACTAACATTGGACATGATAAAACTTGATTTACAGAACAATGTACTTTGTAAAATAAATGATTGCAAAACCCTTTGAATACAGAAAGTCTTATATGGACGTTTAATGATCCTGCCAATTATTTTACAACTTAATTGTGGGAAAATGAAAGGAATAGAGTGGCTTAACGAATTCAAAAATTTATCGGACTGTGTGTTATAAGGGAGATAAAAAAAGGAGAGTTTGTAGTTTAATGTCACATTCTGTGAAACCTACAATCAGACTTCTCAGCATTTTAAAAACTGGACAGAGTGTCCTTGATGAAAGTATTTTGATTATGTAATTATCTTTAAGTGACTTATATTTTACATTCTATGAGCATAATCTTTTAAAGAAACCACAAGTGTTTCTGTAAATGCTGGCATGGCATAAAGGTGGGAAAGCCGATGAGATATTACATGGATAAAACTTGTGACTTTTTCCATGTGAGCAGAATCTTAAAACCTGGCCCTGATAGACAGGGAGGCCTGGCGTGCTGTAATTCATGGGGTCGCAGAGTCAGACACGACTGAGCGACTGAACTGAACTGAAACTCAGCTTTGAGCACAGCTGAAATTGGGTGGGTTTCCTTTATACCTGTGGTGGATTCATTTTGATATTTGGCAAAACTAATACAATTATGTAAAGTTTAAAAATAAAATAAAATAAAAAAAAACCTATATTCCAATAATAAGATGATATTAACTTAGGTTTTGGAGTGGATTTATGAAACGCAATAATGCATACAGTACATTTTGCTAAGGATTACAAGACACTAAACATTTGTACCATCCATAGAATTTCCCTGAGAGCTGCGTGGTATAAGTTGAATGCAAATGGATGTTGGAGTTTTATTGTATTTGGCGTTCCAAGTCTAAAAAAATAGCTAACCATGTCTGTTCACAAGAGGTGCTCTTGGCCTTGGGGTTTTTATGCCATCGGTCCTTGGCTACAATAGTTCATATATAATAAACAGAGATTAAAGTTGATTCGTATCATGAGATGAATAATATTTAACACAGCTATTCAACGTATCTGACTAGTAACCTTTAACCAAATCACTGGAATAATTTGATTTTTAAAATCAGATTTCATTCTGCTTTGACATGAATTGATTCACTGCCTCCAACTCAAGGTTTGAAATGGATATTTAGGCATATGTGGCTTCTTAGCCTGTACGAAAGGTCAATGCCCGAACAATCTTTCATATTTGCAGTTCAGATTTACTCTCTTACAATCCCCTTGCAACCCATCTGCATAGGGTTTACACCTTTGAGGTGTAATCCCAAGTCATTTATCACTTTTTCTGTACACTAAAATTAAATGGCTTAATTCTCAGGGGATTAGTTGAGAAAACATTTGCTGTTTCGGCCAAGCCTCTATAATCTATATTTCTCACAGTTGTTAAAATGTCACATTGAAAGAGGGGCAAGCAAACCAACAATAAAGTTCAAAGAGAGTAAACTATATTCTCTCCAGTTATTGCAATTTTTATCGGTCTCATTGATGCTGGATAATAAATGCACATTGCTATAAATTTCAGAAACTCAAGAAGATTTGAAGAGAATCAATGTTACAAATAAATGTGTCACGAAAAATAGGATTTTGCTAGCTAAATCAAAAGCTGACTTTTTCTGGGGAAGAAAAAAAAAATTCTGGGCTTGTGTTTTCCCACAGATATTTGAGAATTTCCAAACTTTAAAAATCACGCATCTCTTAGAAGTATGCCTGAAAAAGGAATGTCTGTAGTTGAGCAGTGCAATGAACCAATTAATGAACTCACTTTCCATTTACCCTTGAACTGTAATTGCTAATTGTTGTTGGTTAATCTAAGAAAAGCCTCGGGCCTTTATTGGAAGTGTTAGCATCTGAAAGCATTGGTTGCCTGAGTTTCCTCAACTAAATACTCAAGACTTGTGAAATCTAAACATATTTGTAAAAATCTAGGCATCTATTAATGTCCATCAAAAACCTGTAATCAAGGTGGGGACCTATTAGCAAAACAAACGAGCAACTTTTGGAATTAAAAGTTAAATGTAAGAATTCTGGGATATACTAATTGCTCTTTCATGTTACAGCTGTTAGTTGTAATTTGGCCCACAGCACACTTTCTTTCCTGCAAGAGCGACTCTGTGTACATATGTGTGTGTGTGTGTGCATATGCACACTCGTACACATGTAGGTAATTACCTCTATGGGGAAATTCAGTCTTTTAAGCAGTTGTATAAAAGAATTATGTGTCAACAGCTTTCTTTTTACTTGTAATATTTGCATAGACAGAGTCCCTTTCCCACCCTTATTTGAAAAATCTTCTTCCTTCTTCCTTCTTAGTCATTAATTTCCTCCTCTTCTCTCTGACATGACCTTGAACACCCAGGCATTTCCCCACATGGCCCGTCTGCCTGTGTGGGAGCGGGTTTCCTCGCCTGAACCTGCATGTACTGAACAGCGCCACGTCTGGGTGACAGACAATGTCAGGACAGCTGTGGCCTGATGAACAGAGGTCAGGTGGTGATCCCCAACAGGCAGAAGAGAACCGCTTTAGGGATGTACTGTGGGTGTAAAGTGAAAGTGTTAGTAGCTCAGATATCTGACTCTTTGCCACCCCATGGACTGTAGCCCACCAGGCTCCCCAGTCCATGGGATTTCCCAGGCAAGAATACTGGAGTGGGTTGACATTTCCTCCTCCAGGGGATCTTTCCAACCAAGGGATTGAACCTGGGTCTCCCACGTTGCGGGCAGATTCTTTACCATCTGAGTCACAAGATCATCCCTCCTGTGGGTGACAGAGAAACAATCACCCAGGTCAGCCAGTCAGCAGGAGGCCCCATGTTTCTCTGTGACTAGATTCCAGTCTTGAGCCACCTGTGCCTGGCAAAGGCTGAAATGCAAAACGCAGCTGACTCTTCAAAAAGCAGCCATGAAGTTTCAGGACACCATCGATAGCAAGATTTGTTTGTTATGGCTTTCTATGGCTACAAAATGCATAAGGTAGATACACCAAACTGTGGTCAGAGCTTGGGGACCACCACCGTGATCAATACTGAAGACAAAGATCACTCCTGTGTCCTTCAAGGACTCTGCAGATAGAGGCAAAGGAAGTGACGTGGCCCTGCAATAAGGCCAGGACAGAGAGATGCCAGCTGCCAAGGGGACAGTCCCATCTCCTAGTTTGGAGCCATTTCTCTTTGTTTATGGGCATGTGGTGTGTTCACAGGAGGAACTGGGTTTATGAGATGATGGACCAGATGTGAGGGAGTGGAGCCTGGGTTCAGGAACACCAGTCAGAGGCTACCATGAGAGTCTGAAAGTCAATGCACACCGGCTTTGGGTGATCTTGGCGGAAAAGGAAAGGTTAGATACATATATTTTACACACACATATAAACACACACACACAGGATTTTTTCACAAACATAATTCTTTGGTGACACAAACTAGACAGCCCACAGTGACTTTGTGGGATCTAAAGCTGATATATCATTGACTCCTTCTTTAAGAAAAGAAAAATTGAAAAGAAAAAAATTAATTATGAACCTGAATATTTGTTGTGAATGAGAAAAAGTTTTAATTTGACAAATACCATACAATTTACAGGTATAACATCATTTTTATTAGGTCACTGCTTGATATACTTCTGTAATACTTGTTTTCCTACATATTTTGGGCTTCATATTTTTTGATTACCTCGTCACAGGACAATATTTTTATAATACTTCTTTCTGGAGAGAGGCTGGATAGGAGTCCAGTCTTTCCTCTAGCATACTTGATGCAAATGCGTCTTTTGTTGTTGCTGACGAAATGCATAAAACTCATAAGTTTACTGCTACAGAACTGTAGCTTACAGACATAGAGATTCTGGTAAGCTCTTGTGTGCAATTCTCATCAACAAAGGAAAACATGTACAGTGAGTGCATATTCGTACTTGCTCCTTCTTTAAGTATATTCTGACAAGAATTGTCTCTTTTTAACTCAGTTTTGATGGGAACCTAATCCTTCATTTCTAATTTTACATGTCTGATGACTAGAAGAATTTCACAGAGTAGCTTTGGTTCCTTCTAAACCTTGCTCTTTCTCTATTACCCATAGACTTAGAACATTTTAAGACACATGTTCCCTTTTGTAGAGCAAAACAGCCTTTGGCCTTGCCCCTTTGAATCACAATACAGGGTGAATAGGTGCAGTGGATCTTATGGGCATTATTTCTACACAAAGAACGAAAGGGCTGCAAACCAAATACAAATGTCCACCAGATCGAAACTAAGTATAACTTCTATTAATTCCCCTTTCATGCAGAGTTTCTTGTTTCTCTACCATGGCACTATTGACATTTTGGACCGTGTGGTTCTTTGCTGTGGGGTCCTGTCCTATGCATCGTAGGATGTTTATCAGTTGCCCTGGGCTTTATTCCCTAGATGCCAATAATATGAGCCCAGTAATGATAACCAGAAAAGGTCTCTGCTGCTGTTGCTGCTAAGTCACATCAGTCGTGTCCGACCCTGTGCGACTCCATAGACGGCAGCCCACCAGGCTCCCCCATCCCTGGGATTCTCCAGGCAAGAACACTGGAGTGGGTTGCCATTTCCTTCTCCAATGCATGAAAGTGAAAAGTGAAAGTGAAGTCGCTCAGTCATGTCCGACTCAGCAACCCCATGGACTGCAGCCCACCAGGCTCCTCCATCCATGGGATTTGCCAGGCAACAGTACTGGAGTGGGGTGCCATTGCCTTCTCCGAAAAAGGTCTTTGGACATTTCCAAATGTCACCCAAAGAGGAAAATCACTCCAATTTGTTACTGGGAATCAATACCTTAGACAAATTCTCCCCCAAACCTGTGGCCATTCTAACACGATCTAACAAGTGAACACTGTGAAAAGCAGAAGTTGCCATGGAAAGGTGACAACAGTATTTCCCAATTGTAGTTATAGTATTTTTCTCAAAAAACATGGAAAGGCATCACTGGGTATTCCCCCAGGGCTGGGTAGAAGCCTGGAAAAGGATTACTGTGCCTCTGGGAGGAAAAAGTATCAACACAGTGATATTGGTGTGACATCTGTAGTTGGTGCAATGGCCCAGGACTGGGTGATTCTCGTCTTGAAAGAAACAAATCTTCATCCAAATCCATTGTTTTATCAAATGGACTTAAACTCTCATGGACCAATCTATTGCAAAAACACTGAACTGGCCCTGAAATTGATGTAAGCTTCTTGGCCTGACAGGAAAGTATAAAATCCCCAAACTTCTTGAGATTGGCTGGCAATGAAAACTACTTCTTAGGACTGAGAGTGGTAGACATTATATTGGAGTGGGGAATGGCAACCAGTATTCTTGCCTGGGAAATTCCATGGAGAGAGGAGTCTAGTGGGCTACAGTCCATAGGGTCACAAAGAGCCAAACATGACTTGGTGACCGAACAACAACAAAGATATTACATACCCTAACTTTTACCCTCAACATGGGTTCTTATTTTAATGAGATCTCATTTCTTAAATTCTGTTCACCAAGCAATAAAAATTCTATCACTCTGTTAGCCTATATATTTCATTTTTTTCACTTATTCTCTGTAAATTTTTCTTTAGAATATTACTTTTCTGCCATAAAAAAAGTCTTATGATTCTCTTTAATGAAACATCCTGTTTGGATGGAACTGGGTGTTCAGACAAGTGGTGAATAAACGTCCAGTGTTTTCTGCATATTTTAAATCTCTGCTTTATCTTTTTCCCTAGTTTCTAGGGAGCATAGTGCTTGTGTTTTCTGATGTCTAAATAGTGCATCTTTTGCTTTTTAACTCACCTGTGATAATTTGAGGGGTTTCAAAATGAGTGTTTATTTAGAAGAAAATAATATACCCAATGCATCCAAAATATAACAAAGTTGAGTTTAATCAAGTATCTATACAGAGGTTTATGAGAGTCACAGTTAAGATGTAACCTTGGATTGACTGAATCCTTTTCCATCGCCTCAACTGTATCTATTGAAATCTATCCCAAAGTATGCTCTTTTAGTCTTTGGATATTTCTAACTCATCCCTATTCCTTTGGTCCCTTTCTTATGAGCAAGAGTCAAATTCTTATTGAATTCTGAGCCCATTTAGAAAAGAAAATGAAAAATTTTTCTTTTTTTGCATTCTCTAATCATGTTGCTTTTGTTTTCTTTTATCACTCTGCTTCTTTCTTTTTCCTTTCCCACATGTTGCTTTGCTCATGGTATTTTTTATGATTCCTCTTTCCCATAATCCCTTCTCAACTAGGATAAATGCTTAGCCCCGGAGGGGAGTTTCTCTTCTGTGAGCCTTCCCTTTCATCAAACTCAACCAAAGAATTGTATTTTGTGTAATAATTTTGTAATAATTTAATAATAAATATAAATAAATATTTAATAATAAAAATGGAATAATTTTTGTTTGGGGGTATAAACTTTTCCCTACATAAATTGTGAATTTAGGCAGCATGGAATCTGCCTCAAGTAAGTCTAGAAAAGTACTTTCTTCCTTATTTTAGCCAGCCTCCATCTGAGATAATTTTCCATTTTTCCTTGGGATAAAGCCCATTTTTTGCTTATGAGGTCTCCAACCTCAAAGATCATACCATCACCAGGAAATTTTAAGTGTTCTTCTGGAGAGCACTTGAAGAGACACATGTTCATTTCCAGAGTGCACCTCTCCATGTGGTGGCCTGCCTGTCCTCTCAAAGCCGTGGAGAGCACCACCTAAGCGCAGGCCCTCTTTCCTACTTCTTTAGGATAACAAAAATAGCTTGTGTGCGTCTTGTTTATGAGCAGCCCAAACTGTTGTGACCATTTTAATGTACATTATCCCATTTCATTCACACAGCAGCCCAGTGGGGTAGGCAGAAGACCAAACTGAGGCTTAGAGAGATGAAGGCACTTGCCAACTCTACCCAGTTAGAACACAATAGAGCCAAAATTCAAGCACAGGCTGTCTAACTTCAGGGTCTGAAGGCTTACCTTTCATTATGAACACTGTGACCTGCAGGGATTTCTGTGTGAGATCAGCCCATATGAATGTAAACAGGTTATGGTAATTGGACAAAAAGGTCTTGATAAGTCTCCTATTACCATATGACAGGCAGCAGCACCTTCTGGGACATCTTCAATACAGATCACCCAGTGGCAGTTCCGTGATGAAATATGGTAAAGAATAAGGTACCATAGAATTTGAAAATTGGGAGGAATTGATTGGGTCATCTGTATGACGTAACTACACATGCAGACATATTTCTCTGTGACACCAAAACATAGGTATGTATGTATTCTGGAGTATCAAGGATTCTTGACTCAAAAATATACTTGATTAGATGTAAATGGCATTCTTTGGAGGTGACATATTCCTGATAAGACACTTAAAGCAAGCTCTTAATTTTGCATAACATGGATCCTCTGGAGAGTTGTGTATGTACATGTAAGTGTGTGTACACTTCCATAAGGCTAATTCTTTTTCTTGCTACTGGTACCATCCTCACAAACCTATGATTCACAACAGGAATGTAGCCTGGAACTTCTGCTATGTAAGCAGCTGCAGATACTTCAAATACCATTGTACATGTGATCCAGGACTTGCTATAAATTTGCCCCTAAAAATAAAGTAACAAGTGACTGAGCAGCAATAGGAATTAATCACTGCAGTGCGTGAATGGAATGTGCTAGGCTCTACCTCAAAATCCTTTTATAAAAAGATTGATATAATTAAAACCCCAAATAAACACCCAAAGATTCTATATTTGAGCAAATGGGCTGCAAAATTTTGAAAAGAGGATTTTCTTTTTAAACGGGAGTCATGGTAAAAAAAAAAAAAGTGTTTCCACACTTTCTATATCAGTGGAAATGGGATGATATTATTACATCACTGAAGAATTTATTCTACGAAGGAATTTAAATTGGATTCAATCTCTTGGTACACTGGGATTTTTTGAAGGCCGAGGGGATAATCAAGCTTCTCAATTAAGTTGTTTGCTATGATGGGAAATAACTTCACAGTTAAAATTTCTACCACAATTTGTAGCCAAGATTACTTTGGTGATTCAGAGAAGTGCATAGCCATTTGAAAAACCCAGGCATTTCAAGTTTTCAAAATTAGCTGTCAATGAATTCCTTAAAAAGCAATAAACTGAAGAAAAAACAACATTTGACTTAAGGAGATCTGCCTTTTTCCAATGACTATCACACATCCAGTATCCATTCAGCATTTTCTGCCCCTCTTACTCCTAACACTCAAACAGAAGGGGAAGGGGAAGAAAGAAAGAGAGAGGGAGAGAGAGGGAAGGAGGAAGGATGGGAGGAAAGAAGCAAACACTAGCCAGAAGAAAAAGAAGAAAGGAAAAAAATAACACTAAGCAGCATGTTTTAATTGTTAAGTAGGCGGTTCAGAAAGGCCCCTCTGCTTCTGAGTACACCACAGGTAATAAAGTGTTTGGGCCATTTGAAGGAGAATTTGATTGAAGATCAATTTTTGGACATGAGGAAAGTGAAAGGGATTTCTTAAAGCCACTTGAATTACCAAAGATGAAAGGTTAAAAGCTTTAAAGACCCAAAACTACATTAGCAACTGAACAGTAAATACCATCAACAGAGACACAGAAGAATTAGCAAAACAAATATTAAATGAAGAGGGAAAAAAAGAATTCATTTCAGAAGCCAAAAAAAATTTCTTTCTCTTTGTATTCCAAAATTGATTTTGCAGTTTTGGATGGAAGTACTAATGGGTAATTTCTATTTAATGCTTTCTAAACAAGTATATAAAATCACTCTTAGCTCCAAAGGGACAGGGATCAAATAGGTAGGTTTTCTTGGACAAATTTGCCTGTGCTCTACACTGTTTTAGGAACTGTGAATGTTTCTACAATGCAAGATGATGTGTTGAGATCTGTAGCTTTCTTAACCTTATGTAAATTAGGCTTAGAACAACACACTGTAAGTTTCGTTTCTGTGGCATTCTTTGATGGAGAATAGTTGTGATGTAGAGGACAACTTCTATGGTGTTGAAAAGCAGAGGTACATTTATTAAACTAACATTAAAAAGACCTTTTCAGGTCATTGAGAAATCCTAAAATGCTGATCCTTAAAAAAGTTAACTATTGTTAGAGGCAATAATGTACTTTCCTGCCTTCTTAAAGAGGCAATTGAACACAATTTAACCTCTTTTTGATATTTCAGGATCAGCATTATAAACTTCATTTATTACTCTTATAATAACTTGATATTGTCATGGGCTGAAGTATGTTTTCTCTTACATTAAAAATTACTTGACTGCTCCAAACAAAGATACAGCAACAAAATGAAAAAGACAAAAATGACAAGACCAAAAAAGCCCTACAAACTTATATACTGATGCAAAAATGCTCTAAAAATGCTGGAATTAAATTTAACAGCATATTAAAATGATTATCACCATGACCGAGTGGATATATCCCTACGGTGCGAGAATGATTCAGTGTGAAAACCAGTCAATGTGATACACTACATTAACAGAATATAGGGGGAAAAAAACACATGATCATCTCAATTGTTGCAGAAAAAGCATTTGATAAAATTCTGCATTCTCATGATAAACACTCAATCAACTAGTAGAAGGACATTGCTTCAATATAATAAAGGTCACATATGATGCTAACATTATACTTATGGTGAAAAAAGGCAAGGATGCCTACATTTACCACTTACCAAAGGCATTTTCTTCAGAAATAGGGAAAAATAAAAAATTCAAAATCTCAAAACACTGGGAATATCCAAGACAATCTTGAGAGAGAACAAAGCTGGAGGCTTCACAGGTCTTGATTTCAAAACATATTATAAGGTTACAGTAATCAAAAGAGTGTGGTACTGGCATAAAGATAGACCAACAGAACAGAAAACCCAGAAATAAATTCTAGAGTGTAAGGTTAAATAATCTTCCATAAGGATACCAGGGCTATACAATGGTGAGTGGCATTGAGAAAACTGGATCTCCACATGCAATGGACTCTTATCTTGCACTATATAAAAAATTAACTGAAAATGATTAAAGAAAGACCTAGATGTAGTATCCAAAATTATAAACTCCTAGAAAAAACACTGGAGAAAATCTTCATGATGTGAGAATGGGCAATGATTTCTTGGCACCAAATGTGCAGAAAATGAATATACAGACAAATGAGACAGTATCAAACTATACAGTTATGTAAAGTTCAAAAATAAAATAAAAAAAAAAAAAAAAAAAAACTTCTGCTCAAAAAAAGAAACAATCAAAATGAATAGGCAACCTACAAAATGGGAGAAAATATTTGCATATCATATACTGGATAAGGGGTTAATATCTGTAATGTATAAAGAACAACTGCAATCAATAGTAGAGACAAATAACCCAATTAAAAAGTGAGCAAAAGACTTGAGTAAACATTTATCCAAAGAAGATACACAAATGACCAATAAGCATATGAAAATATATTCAGCATTACTTATTATCAGGGAAATCCAAGTCAGACCAGAATGAGATATCACCTCACATCTGTTAGGATGGCCACTCTCCAAAAACCAGAAAATACCAAGGGTTGACAAGGATGTGGAGAAATTAGAACCCTTGCATATTGTTGTGGGATTATAAAACAATGCAGACTGTGGAAAACATATGGAGGTTACTAAAAACACTAAAAATAGAGTCACCATATGATCTAGTACTCCTATGTCTGGATATATACCCTAAAGAATTGAAAACAGGATCTCAAAGAGAGATTTGCAAAACCATATTCATTGCAGTATTATTCACAACAACCAGGGTTTAGAAGCAACCTAAATGTTCATTAATGAATGAATAGATAGAGAAGGAAAAAAAATATGCCCAGTGGTATATTTTTCTTCCTTAGAAAAGAGGGGAATTCTAGCATATGCTACAGTGTGGATGAAACTGAAAGATATTATACTAAGTGAAATTAGCAAATGTCAGAAAGACAAATATTACACGACTCACTTATATGAGGTAGGTATCAAACTCTCAGAAACAGAAAGTAGAATGGTGATTGTCAAGGGCTGGCTGGAAGAAAGGGAGATAGTACACTGTTGTTCGATGGGTTAGACTTCAGTTTTGCAAGATGAAAAAGCTCTACAGATCTGTTATACAACCATGTACATAGAGTTAGCAATACTCTACGGGTACATTTTTACAGTTCTCTTAGCTTTTAAAGTATAATTTGTTTCTTCTTAGTGCTGCCCATCCTTATTTCTGGATGTCCTACTGTGGTGTTGTATCTAGTTTCTAATTCTCCACCTTAAGTAATAACATTTGGGGTGAACATGTGAATGTAGCTCTGTCTCTCTCACAAGGACATGGGCTTTGTGTACAGCTGCCTGCTTATCAGAGGCCTGTTTCTCCACTTATTATTCATAAATATGTTTGAAAATTATACTCAGTGAGCTTTTTAAAAAATTACAGATGTATGGGGGAAAAATAGCACAAAAGAAAATCTATCTTCCATTTCTAGTTCCTAGTCCTCATCTTTCTCATCAGAGCTAACTACAGTTTTGACAATCTTATATAAGCTTCCGAATTATAAATATTTAAGTTATATATTTGTGTATATGTGTGTGTGCATACATATATGTGTATATATGACTTAACACAAATGAAAGAATATTATAAAACTATCCTGTACTTCATCACTAAACAATAGATGTTAGGGATGTATTTATTATCTCCTATTTGGACTGATATCATTAATTTTAATGTAACATAATAATAGGTTTAGTGGATTAATCAAATTAATTTAATGAATTCTGTACTAAGGGATTTAAGGTTGTTTTCATATTTTTTTTACTATCACAAAATCTAAGAATGCTATTTTTAAAAATGAAATCTCATAGGTAACTCATTCATATAGCAAGTAATAGAAGCAATCTGTAAGCCTATTACAAATCTAAGGCAGGTAAATTAAAACAATTCAAACTTACCATAAGAGGGACTTCCCTGATGGTCCTGTGGCTAAGACTCCATGGTCCCAACACAGGGGGCACAGGTTCAATTCCTAGTCAGGAAATTAGATCCTACATGCTGCAACTAAGATCCAGTATGGCCAAATAAATATCTTAAAAAATTTACCATACAAGTTAAAAACTTTGCTAAGATGTTTTTGTGAGATGATGCATCTTGGAATATGCTGTTGAGATGAGCACACAGACTGATGGGTGACAACCCTGATACCTGTCCAGCATGGTTGATCCAGGACCATACCTATGGAACAATGTTTGTACATGAATGGGTATGTGAAAGTATGAATTATAAAAATAAGTGCTAAAATGAGTGATACATACACATCCAAGTTCAAGTACGTGCACAAAAATGTCAGAGGGAGCTTCATTTGTAGGATGAAGGTAGCTTCATTTGTGTAGGATAGATCAACATGTCAGAGATGTTGAATGTGTTGAAGTTTAGCATGTTATTTTTACTGTGTATTCACTTTTATTATAGTTTAAAAATATCTAAGAGATGCACTTAAAAAAATAGAATCCCATTTCTCACTTAGATTGGCACATGTGATAAAGTTGATAACTCAAAGGTTTGGCAAGGACATGGGGAAATCAGCACTGACTTGTATTGTTTATGAGAACATACACTTGTAGAAATCATGGAGAGAAATTTGGCAGTTTTAATACATTTCTTGGGACTTTTCCCAAATATGTGCAAAAATATATATGTAAAATGGTCTTAATTATAGCACTGTATATACTCACAAAAATTAGAAACTCTCTAAGTGTCCCAAACTGTAGGGATTTAAAAATAATTTACAATATGCATATACTGTAGATTAATATGTAAATGATTAAAAGAATGAATATATTTGTAAGTATTGATTGGAGATGTTTCTAAGATACTTTATTAAGCGAACAGGACAAAGTAGAAAGCAGTAATGTATAAAATTCTCTTTTTATGTTTGAGAGATAAAAGATAATACATCTATATGAAAAATTTCACAGCAAACTACTGGTACAGGTTACTTCTGGGATGTTGGTTGGGGGACCTGAAGTGAAAGACAGACTTACACTTCAAATTTTCTTGTGCTATTTCATGTTTTCTTCATAGTTATAATGTATTTTCAAATATAAATTTAAAAATATGAAAGAACTCCAGTGTTTTTATAAACACAAAATTTGAAAAACACTTTGCAAAGTATTTGTTTTTAGAATAGCATGGTGGAAATTCAGAGAATGGAATATCACTTTAGGGTTCCATGCTTTACAAGTCAGAAACTTTTGAAATACACAAATCTCAAAAAATGAACTTTCAGAGATTTTTTTGTGATAAAACATCATCAAGAGAGAAGAAGATGATTTAATTCCAGAAGAACCTAGAATGGCTGGGAATTAGGTGGATGAAGCCCTTTAGAATTCAGTGGGTGGGTGGGGGAATTTTGTAGGTGCTTTTGTGACCCCTAGATTCCCCCCACCAGAATCCCACAGAATTGCTTGGAGCCCCATTTTGTTAGGCAGTAAATTGCTATCATATGGTGGAACGCTGTCTCCTGGGCTTGTATCACCAAGGTACACATTTTGTACCTCTTTGTAGTTGAGATGTGAAGAACATCTCTATGATTTTAATTATTATTTTCCTATCTAAAAAGACTTTTTAATTTTCTTTGTGTGCATTGTGAAAAAGCATGAAGAGTATAGATAGCGCTAGAATAATAGAGAAGTAAAAAAAATTCCATGGCCCAAAGATAGCTTTCTTCTCTTCTGTAGTTCTTTTTGTTTGCTCACTCATTTAATTTGACATGATCATCCTATCTATACAGTTTAATTTCCTGTTCAGACAGGCCAAGGGAGTGCTCTTCAGGACCCTGCAGTACAATAAAGATGGAAGAGGGCCTGGATTATTATTATCATTAAATAGCTTCCAGCAACCAAAACAGTTATAAAACTTCTCAGTAAAATATGGTAACAGATTATTGAAGGTTGGTTTGAAGAGTCGGACTGACAGGGGAACATGGATATGAAAATTAAATTCAGGGACTAGAAGGGCCCTTGGTTTACCATATGTGACAACTTTCCAACTTGCAAGAAGGGAGACTGATCATTTGTTTCCTTGGTTCATGTGTTTGCAGCCACAGCTCTTCCTGATCTGGCAGAGTCACTGCAGTGGGGAAAAGAACATGTGCTAAATCAGCCTTGGTGAAATCAATCTAGAAGTACTTCGACTTCAAATAACAGAGAATCCAATAGTGGATTAAACAAACAAGAGTTTAGTTTCCTCGTGATAAGACTTCTGGAGGTAACCTGCTTCAAAGAATAGATGACATGGGGTGGGCACTTTGTGGTTCTTCGTGATTGCTTCTGAGGTAGGAAAATACAAAGGGCAGCACCAGTCAAAAAGCTTCCTTTTATGACATCAAAAGCTATCTCAGAACCCCCAGGTCTGCTTATTTCTCAGTGGCCAAATTATGTCAAATGGCACCCTGAGCTGCCAGAAAGTTTACGAAAACAAAATGGGGTTATGTTGTGGAAGAAGTGGAAAACAGGAGTTGTTAGACAGCTCACCTAGGGGACAGAGGTTATCTACTTCAAATTCCTTGTTTCCAACATCCACATAGAATGAATCTTTCCTTTGCTCACTGGCCCAGGAGTAGGTGCTGGAGCAGGTTGATGAGAATGGGCTTGCAGGTTGCACTGAACAAGCAAGCAGGCGAGCTGGAAGTATGAATACTCCAGCCAACCAGGCATCACCTAGAAGTAACTTAATCTCAAGAGAGACCATCCTCCATCTAGGGGAATGGCCAGGTAATGTCCACCTGGAGCCCACGTGGAGCTCCTGTGGAAAAAGCCCATGCATAGGCTTGACCATTTAAGACCATCACGGTGTCATATACAGTCATATGAGAGGTCAGTGGTCATTTCCTTTTCTTCCATTTTAATCCAACTTCAGAGGGTTAAGCTCTGGGGAAGGGAGAAGGTGTGAGAGAAAGCAAGAGTGCACTCTTCACCCTTAGACTGCAGAAGAGACACTGACCAGGTGAGAGAACTGAGCTTTGGGTGGCATCTGGACTGAATCTTGTAAACCTAAATCAAACTGTGTTGATAGATATGAATACCTGATAATCATGGCATCAGGCTGAGATATTGTAAGGGAACTACTACTCACTAGAAGAGGTGGATTGGACAAATCACAGCAATAGCAACTGTTCTAAACTGAATTGTTTCCCCCTTGGCCCCCTAAAATGTATGTTGTCCTAACCTTTAGTACCTGTTAATGTCACCTTATTTGGAAATGGGGTCTTTGCAGATGCAATTAAGTTTAAAATAATACTGAATTAAGTTGAACCCTGATCCAATATGGTTGAAATCCTTATAAGAAGAGGGAAAATTGGACCCAGAGACACACAGGGAGAATGCCATGCTAAGACAGAGGTAGAGACTGGAATGATTCAGGTGTAAGAAGAAAAAGTCAAGGATTGACAATCACCATTACAAGCTAGTAAGAGACAAGGAAGGTTTCTATCCAGAGTCTTAGAGGGAACATAACCTTGCTGACATCTTGATTTTGGACTTCTAACCTTCCAAACCATGAGAGAACAAATTTCATGGTGTTAAGCCACCTCAGTATGTGATACTTTGTGATAGAAGCCCTAAAACACTCGTCATGTCCGATTCTTTGTGACCCCATGGACTGTAGCCTGCCAGGCTCCTCTGTGTAAGACCAGCACAGAGAAAAAAAGAGCTAGCTGGGCATTCAGGCAGAGAAAGATTTATTATAGAAAGAAAGAAAGAAAGTGGCTGGCTTTAGAGAAAAACCAGTGCTCTTTGAGCCCTTTGGGAACAACCCTAACACTGTGTCCATGGGATTCTCCAGGCAAGAACACTGGAATGGGTTGCCATGCCCTCCTCCAGGGGATCTTCCCAACCCAGGGATCAAACTTGTGTTTCCTGTGTTGTAGGCAGATTCTTTACTGTCTGAGCTACCAGGGAAGCCCCAAGAAAATAATGCAGCAGCCAAAGAGTAGGGGAAATGATGTTTACATGTACGTTCCTAATGACACGAGAATGCTTATAGAACCTATACTTTACATACCAACGTTGATTTGTCACTGACTATTTTTCTTTTTAAAACTTAATTTCAACATAACTGTGCTTCAACATAACTTCCTCATGATCAATGCAAAGAAACAGAGGAAAACAATAGAATGGGAATGACTAGAGATTTCTTCAAGAAAATTAGAGATACCAAGGGAACATTTCATGCAAAGATGGGCATAATTAAGCACAGAAAAGGTATGGACTTAACAGAAGCAAAAGATATTAAGAAGAGGTGGCAAGAATACACAGAAGAACTGTACAAAAAAGATCTTCACGACCAAGATAATCACGATGGTGTGATCACTCACCTAGAGCCAGGCATTCTGGAATGTGAAGTCAAATGGGCCTTAGGAAGCATCACTACGAACAAAGCTAGTGGAGGTGATGGAATTCCAGTGGAGCTATTTCAAATCCTGAAAGATGATGCTGTGAAAGTGCTGCACTCAATATGCCAGCAAATTTGGAAAACTCAGCAGTGGCCACAGGAGTAACAAAGGTCAGTTTTCATTCCAATCCCAAAGAAAGGCAATGCCAAAGAAAGCTCAAACTACCACACAATTGCACTCATCTCACATGCTAGTAAAGTACTGCTCAAAATTCTCCAAGCCAGGCTTCAGCAATACATGAACTGTGAACTTCCAGATGTTCTGGATTTAGAAAAGGCAGAGGAGCCAGAGATCAGATTACCAACATCCATTGGATCATGGAAAAAGCAAGAGAGTTCCAGAAAAACATCTATTTCTGCTTTATTGACTGTACCAAAGCCTTTGATTGTGTGGATCACAACAAACTGTGGAAATTTCTTTTTTTTTTTTTTTTTGAAATTTCTTAAAGAGATGGGAATACCAGACCACCTGACCTGCCTCATGAGAAATCTGTATGGAGGTGAAGAAGCAACAGCTAGAACTGGACATGGAACAACAGACTGGTTCCAAATAGGAAAAGGAGTCAATATACAGTCAAGGCTGTATACTGTCACCCTGCTTATTTAACTTATATGCAGAGTACATCATGTAAAATGCCAGGCTGGATGAAGCACAAATTTGAATCAATATTGCCGGGAGAAATACCGATAACCTCAGATACACAGATGTCACCACCCTTATGGCAGAAAGCTAAGAAGAACTAAAGAGCCTCTTGATGAAAGTGAAAGAGGAGAGTGAAAAAGTTGGCCTAAAACTCAACATTCAAAAAACTAAGATCATTTCATCCGGTCCCATCACTTCATCGCAAATAGATGGGAAATCAATAGAAACAGTGATAGGCTAATTTTTTGGGCTCCAAAATTATTGCAGATGGTTACTGCAGCCATGAAATTAAAAGATGCTTGCTCCTTGGAAGAAAATCTATGACCAATCTAAGGCAGAACATTTAAAAGCAGAGACATTATTTTGCCAACAAAGGTCCATCTAGTCAAAGCTATGGTTTTTCCAGCAGTCATGTATGAATGTGAGAGTTGGACTATAAAGAAAGCTGAGCACAGAGGAATTGATGCTTTTGAACTGTGGTGTCAGAGAAGAATCTTGTGTGTCCCCTGGATTGCAAAGACATCAAATCTGTCAATCCTAAAGGAAATCAGTTCTGAATATTCATTGGAAGGCCTGATGCTGAAGCTGAAACTCCAATACTTTGGCCACCTGATGCTAAGAACTGACTCACTGGGAAACACCCTGATGCTGGGAAAGATCGAAGGTGGGAAGAGAAGGGGATGACAAAGGATGAGATGGCTGGATGGCATCACTGACTTGATGGACATGAGTTTGAACAAGCTCTGGGAGTTGGTGATGGACGGGGAAGCCTGGCATTTTGCAGTCCATGGGGTTGCAAAGAGCTGAACATTACTGAGTGACTGAACTGAACTGAACTGTGCTTGCAGAAGTATATTCATACCAGTTAATAGAATTCAATTTAATTTAACCACACAATTTGGACCAAAAAACTTGGTACATAGTTTTCTTTAAAAGAGAAATAAAAAGGATTTTCAATCTTATTTATTTTTCATCTATTACAAATGTGTATAAAAGAGCCTCCACTGAATGTTACTAAAGCAAGCAGTATAAATCTTGAGAAATGCAACTTCGGTTTGTCTCTGAAACAAAAAAACATGTATTGCACTGTGAATGTTTATGAAGTTGGTGCAACAAAATGTTATGGTAATATTTCAAAGCCAGTTCATGAAGTTCAGTAATGCATATTCACAAGGCTGAAGAGAGTCTATGTATACATGTGAAAATATAAAAGCTATCCAATCTAGCTAATATTGTCACAGAGTATTTAATGTCTTCCTCCTTACTTGGGGCTAAATAGAAAATATCCTTCCATTGCCTTGAATTTTTTCCTAAGACAGAAACTTACTAGGCTGTTCTTGCTTAGAGATTATATGGTGTTTTTGTTTTGGTTGTTTAGCATTTTTAATTAGGAACACAGAGCTTATTAGAGAAAAGGCATTCACTGCTTCTCAAACTTTCTTAACACTACCTGAGTGAGGATATCTTTAACTCTGTCTCTTGTCTATTCCTCTCTCTTTTTCCAAGAAGCAGAAAATTTTCTTTTCACAGGCTTGAAACCATTGATCTTTTTACTTTTTTTTTCTTTTTGAAAGAGAAGGTAAAAAATTTTATTACTGATTTTAGAAATCATTCCTGGAAGGTTGACCTTAAGACTGCAGATGTTAGATGTTATAAACGAGCTCTCTAAGATCACTTAAAAAGCAGTCATGTTGGAACTTCCCTGGCAGTCCAGTGGTTAGGACTTGGCACTTTCACTGCCATGGGCCCAAGCTCAATCCCTGGTTGGGGAACTAAGATCCCACAAACTGTGCTGCTGCTGCTGCTGCTAAGTCGCTTCAGTCGTGTCCGGCTCTGTGCGACCCCGTAGACGGCAGCCCACCAGGCTCCCCCCATCCCTGGGATTCTCCAGGCAAGAACACTGGAGTGGGTTGCCACTTCCTTCTCCAATGCATGAAAGTGAAAAGTGAAAGTGAAGTCGTTCAGTCGTGTCCGAGCCTCAGCGACCCCATGGACTGCAGCCTTCCAGGCTCCTCCGTCCATAGGATTTTCCAGGCAAGAGTACTGGAGTGGGGTGCCATTGCCTTCTCCAGATCTTTTTACTCTTTTTGCAAAATTGTACATGAGGAAAAGTTAAGGCAGCTCAGTTGCCCATGGTGTTCTTATTCTATTAATAAGACTGTTGGCTCTTGTGGGCATGATCATCATCTATTCTCCTATCTCATTAACAAGTCAACATACTTGCATATCTGGATGAGCAGGGAAGGTAGGTAAGAAGCTAATGCTTACAGAGGATTCAGGGTATTCACAGAGTATCTGCGCTACATATTTTATTTTATTTGAAGTTTCCTGGCTTACCTCTTTCAGTATTTTGCAACTTGCCTCCCACTTCTTACACAACTTTATAATTTTTCCTAAACATTTTAAATCATTTTTTAACACAATAGAATTTGTCAGTTTTGAGTTTACTATGGTTTACTCACTTTTTTTTTTTTTACTTCAAAAAATGCTTATTCAAATTTTAGCAAATCACATTGTGAGTGAGTTCTCTGGCAATCGGTATTTTTAAAAAATAGAAATGATTTGATGAATTCTTATATAATGACACTGCATATTGTTGGCTTAAAAATTTTTTAATGTGGACATTTGACTTGTTTAAAAGTGGAATACTTATATAATCATGGCACACTAATTATATTAGGATATTTCTTCATATTCTAAAGTCTATGCCATGGAAATATATTTGTCATTTGGAGGATGTTTGAGATACTTTTTACTGTAGACACATTTTTAATTGGAAAGCATAAAACTACTTGTTAAAACTGAATTCTTACAAAATTCAAGTTAATATTTAACACATGAAACAAAGTAAGAAATAAAGAAACCCTTAATGCTGAAGTTTCACCATTAAAAAGTGCTTTAAAGTTTTCTGAACTTAATTTGAACCTTTATTTTCATTTAGGTGCCATTAAAGAATCTGAAAGGGGAGTGCAAGAAAGATTGTTTGAAATTTGCCTCTAAAACAACTTAACCACTTTAACCCTTTGAATGGATGCCCCAGACAGAGCTAGGAAACAATAAACTCAAGAGAGAGAGTTCACTTTAGTTCAGTCGCTGAGTCTTTTCCGACTCTTTGTGACCCCATGGACTACAGCACGCCAGGCTTCCCTGTCCATCACCAACTCCTTGAGCTCACTCAAACTCACGTCCATCCAGTCGGTGATGCCATCCAACCATCTCATCCGCTGTCATCCCCTTCTCCTCCTGCTTTCAATCTTTCCCAGCATCAGGGTCTTTTCCAATGAGTCAGTTCTTCACATCAGGTGGCCAAGAGAGAGTTAGGAAAGATAATTATTTCTGGAACCCCTGCCCCTCTGGCATTTCTTCTTTTCCTGCCTCGTGAGAGAGGGCCCATTTTCGTTGGCTCCGTGGTAAAGAACACATTTGCAATGCAGGAGACAGGAGTTTGATCTCTGGGCCTGGAAGATTCCCTTGAAGGAGGAAATGGCAACCCACTTCAGTATTCTTGCCTGGAAGATCCCACGGACAGAGAAGCCTGGTGGGCCACAGTCCATGGGGTTGAAAAAGAGATGGGCATGACGACAACAACAACAGGTATTTTGGGAACAGGATGGGTGGTGAGACTGATAACGAAGAGCAGAGATATGAGAGTTTTGTGTCCCTGGCTTTTCTTTTCATCTCTTTTCCTCTCTTGGTTACTGACTCTGTCACCAACTCATGATGCTCGGCATGATTTTCATGACATCCCCTTCTCCCCAGTTATCCATATCCTGTTATCAGTATCCAAGTCTGATTTACCTCTTTTGCAGGGAAATTTGTCCCTTCCTCTCTGTCCCTTGGAATTGTTCACAAAAACAATGACAACATGCTCTCCATCCAGGCCTTGACTCCAATCTACATTTTATGCCAATATTAGAGAAATCACCCCAAACCACAAATAAGACTATGTTATACTTTCTTTGGAAGGAATGATGCTAAAGCTGAAACTCCAGTACTTTGGCCACCTCATGCGAAGAGCTGACTCATTGGAAAAGACTCTGATGCTGGGAGGGATTGGGGGCAGGAGGAGAAGGGGAAGACAGAGGATGAGATGGCTGGATGGCATCACTGACTTGATGGACGTGAGTCTGAGTGAACTCCGGGAGTTGGTGATGGACAGGGAGGCCTGGCGTGCTGCGATTCATGGGGTCGCATAGAGTTGGACATGACTGAGCAACTGAACTGAACTGACTGATACCTGCTTAAAAAAATTTAGAGGATTCTCACTGCCTTTAGGATAAATCTTTAGTTCCTAGAGCTGGTCCTTAAACTCCTGTTAAACCTCTACTTATATCATTGAGTTTGGAGTAGTCACGGGTACAACTCTAGGGGTCGCTGTTCACAGGTTATCTTTGTGCCTGGTGCTCCTTCTGCCTGAAATGCCTTTCCTTTGGCTTTCCCTTCTTTTAATACACAACCTTTCTTGAGTTTCTCTAAATACTTCCCTTCCCTGAAAACAGAGTTCTTCCTGTGTCACCTCTACCCTGTATGGATTTTTTTTCATATGTACTTAGTCAATCAGTTGTGTCCTACTCTTTGCGACGCTATGGACTATAGCCTACCAGGCTCCTCTGTGCATGGGGATTCTCCAGGCAAGAATATTGGAGTGGGTTGCCATGCCCTCCTCCAAGGATCTTCCCAATCCAGGGATCAAACCCAGGTCTCCCACATTGCAGGCGAATTCTTTACCATCTGGGCCACCAGGGAAGCCCTTCTTTCATATAGTCTACAACAATTCAGTAATTCCTATTTTTCTACATAACTTCTCTACTGTCTGAGCCTCTGTCCCCTAGTAAAAAGTAAGCCCCTTGAAAACAGAGGCTGTTTTATTTGTTTTCGCATTCTGAGCACTTAGAACATTGCCTGATGCATAGAGGTAATTAATATTTGGTATGAGTACAAGTGAATGAATGCATGCAATACAATTAACTTTGCATTGGTGTAGAAATTCTAATTTACCTCTTTAAATTTTCTCCATGTATATTTGGAGTGTTTCTTTCTATAATAGCTTTGGTCCCATTCTAACATCCTAACCTGTCCTTTCTGATTGTTTTCTAGTTCCATTGCCTGGTAACTGCTGTCTCTAGCAGGACGTGGCTTTCTCCTGGAGCAAATATTATCTGCCACTAAACACTGTTTTCTCTATTGGATCATGTGTTCTTTCCTTGTGGAGACAACCAAGAGTTTACTATGGCTGTAGTGCAATTGGCAACTGTCAGAATCAAAACTCATTAATAAAAAAATGATAATGCTTCAAAGTACATTACATTACTCCTTCAAAGGCCTTTGTGAACATTATCTTATTAATCATCACAATAGCTCAGGGGAAGATAAACATTGCTGGTTATCTTACCTACATCATATTTGGAAGGACTTTTTTCTTGTTATTGCTTGATTATGCTATGAAATCTGGAGAGCAATTATCTTATTGGCTATTTGGATATAATTTGATATGCTGATGTAAAAATTTCTCTGGATCAGTGAGGTGGTTTTTATTTCTTTTAGATATCTCACCCAGACTCTTGTCAAATTCTTTCCAGAGAGTGAAGCAAAGAATAACAAGCAAAAGACTCTGAAATTTCTGTTCAAGGATTGAAATTTGCTGGATAGCTTGAGGCTCAATAAACCATTGATTCATGATTTAGAAATCAGAACATGAATTACTGCACTCATGTTGGTGTTGAGTAATTATTGAAAGACTGAATGATGTACTGATAATCTGAGATTTTAAAGGGGTGAGCTTATGTAGGAAATTAGAATCTTAGTCAGGAATTCTATTAGTAACTGATATCAATGGGTAAAAGAGAATTGTTTTAGGAAAGGAATTTTACTTAGAATACTGGTTTAAAAAATTACTCAGCAGTTCTGTCCCCACCTCACCTCCAACATCTTAGTTTTACTTTTCTCATAACACTTGTCACTTGTTTAAGTGTATTTGTTGACAACTTTACTTTCCCTTCTGGAGCAAGGGCAAGTGTTGGGTGCTGTCACATCATTGGGGCTATTGAATTGAAAAATATTACCTAGAGAAATCTTTCATAAAAAAAATTGAAAGGAAGATGGCTTCAATTTCAGAAGTATAAGAAGAGATTGTCTAATTCTAGGGCCCTATATTCAAATGCAATGGCAGATGTTCTCAGCGAGCCTTGTATGAAGAATTTGACATCTTTTAATGTCTCAGCAACAAACTGTACAGCCTCTGGAAGAGATGTCACAGATGACATTGGCACTTTCTACATTCTAAGATGGTGTCTTCCGTCATGGGAGTGTCCAGGGTGGAATGGTCATTGGTGCAACTATACCTCTGTTATCTTTGGTCAAGTGTGCTGGGGGAAGACTTTATGAAGTTTACCTCAAATTTCTTTCCAGTCCAGGCAAACGTTTCTGACTTTTTAGATTCTGTCAACTCTCTATGTCCAATTCATAAGCATAGACTTAAAAGACCAGGCAGAAGTCAAGTTTTGGGGGAAATCAAGTGCAGGGATTTTCTCAACACAATAATTTTGTGGCAATAAGGTGTGGAGCTGAGTGGAAGGGCGGACATGTCTCTTGTCTTGTAGCTTGCCTTTCTGGTTGAACACACTCAGTGTCCATGGACACCTTTTCTTCCCATGCTTAGTGTTCCTCCAGGCAGTGTTGATTCCTGGAATTCAATCTGAATAAACCCTTAAAACCTTTCTCCAACTCCCGAATAATTGGAACCTACTGTTGAGAAATGCCTGAGTAGAACATGTAGGCTCCTATATGCTGATTTTTAAGATAGAGAGATAAGACACATTA
This sequence comes from Bubalus kerabau, assembly GCF_029407905.1. Lineage (NCBI taxonomy): Eukaryota > Metazoa > Chordata > Mammalia > Artiodactyla > Bovidae > Bubalus > Bubalus kerabau. Next base: position 48,602,056 of record NC_073635.1, read on the forward strand.
AGTCTTGTTCATTCTTGCCTTTTCTCTTTCAGTGAGAAAGTTGGTGCTGACGTCCTATAGAAGAAGCAGAACCGAGAGGATTACAAGTGGTTCTGGAGTCCAGTCAGTAATAATATGGACCTACCATTCCGTTATTCTGTGGAGGCAAGAAACTTAGCCAATGACTCCCCAGGAAAATGATAAGGCTTTAAAAATGAAATGCAGATCCTTTATCTAAATCTAGTTCCCTCAGCTTCAGCTCATGAATTTTGCATTTGGTAGTGCTTACACCAGCATCAGTTTCATTCTTTAACAAAATAACATTGTTTTGATAAAATGCCAGTGCCTCAATTGTCCATGTTTTGCATAGCAATTAAAATTTTTAAATTGAAATATAGTTGATTTACAATGCTGAGTTAGTTTCAGGTGTACAGCAAAGTGATTCAGTTATATAAATATATATTTGTTCTTTTTTTAAAAAACTTCTCATCCATTATAGGGTATTGCAAGATTGAGTACAGTTGCTTGTGCTATACTGTAGGTCCTTGGTGGTCATCTATTTAATATACATAGCATGTGCTCAGTTGCTGTGTCCCACTCTTTATGGCCCCGTGGACTGCAGTCTGCCAGGTTCCTCTGTCCATGGGATTTTCCAGGCAAGAACACTGGATGGGTTGCCATTTCTTCCAGGGAGTAGTATTTTGCCTGGAAAATTCCATGGACAGAGGAACCTGGAGGGCCACAGTCCAAGGGGTTGCAAGGAGTTGGACACAACTGAGTGCGCGCGCGCACACACACACATACACACACTCTAGGGAATCTTCCAGACACAGGAAGATTAAGATTATGTGTTTCTTAAGCCTTGTGTATTGACAGGCAGGTTCTTTGCCACTAGCACCACCTGGGAAGTCCAAATTTACATACAGTAGTATCTATATTTTAATCCCCACCTCCTAATTTATCCCTGTCCTCCCTCCACTTTGGTAACAATATGATTGTTTTCTATGTCTGTAGGTCTGTTTTGGTTTGTAAGTAAATTTGTTTGTATCCTTTTTTAGATACCACATATAAGTGATATCAGATGATATATCTTTCCCTAGCTGGCTTATTTCACTCAGTATGATAATCTTTAGGTCCATCCATGTTGCTGCAAATGGCATTGTTTCATCATTTTTCATGGCTCAGTAATATTCCATTGTGTATATCAGCACATCTTCTTTATTCACTCATCTGTTGATGGACACTTAGGCTACTTCAGTGCCTTAGCTATTGTGAGTATGCATAGCGTTTTGGGTATTGACAGGCATGATGACTGTGGCTACCGTTCTGATGAGTCTGTGGAACAGAAACATCCCCAACACTGAAACTCCTCTCAGAGGGATATCGATAACTTTAGCGGAGGTTACAGAACTCTCCGTATAACTTGATATTCAATGGACTTTTTTCTAGAGTGGTGGAACCCTACTTCAAAGGAAAATCTTAGAATTGGGTCATGGTTTGGGTGGAGATCAAGAAATTGAAGGCAAGGCAACCAGTTCCCAGGTCCTTTACCATTATGTTAGCAACCCTGGTGATTGGTCTTCTCTGTCTTGAGGTGGGTAATCTGTAATCACCAAATCATGTGTTTTCTAGAACTCTTGAAGCTATTCCTTGGAAACCCACGCAATCACAGTTTGAAAGCCACTACAGCAAAGCTTGAGCTTGCTAACCAGAACTATGTAATTAAGAGAAAGGGATTTCCAGAAACTGTTCACTTTCCTTCTAAAAGATACACATTTCTCCTAATCTAGATGAAACATTGAACCTATGAAGCTTGGATTTTAGAGGTGATGAGTTTGGGATTTAAGTATCCATGACCTTTCCTGAGAAGGAAAACTTGTACTTGCATTGTGATTCTGTTCCATGTTTTTGAGATAGATTTCGTTTGATTTATTGGGTCAATTCTTATCCTTCTGAGTTGCCAAATTAATTGCAAAGTGGGTGTGGGGAGGGTTGATGGGGTTGATATTTTTTAAGCATCAACTGTGGGACCCAGTTGGACTCCAGCAAGCTTCTTTTTCATGCCTTGGTTTCCTCTCCCTCCCTCTGTACTTAAACCCCTTCCGCCCACCCTCCACCACTTCTGCCCTCTCCCCGGTTCTAGCTGTGATAGGGCAGTAACTTAGCCTTTTTTACAGAATTTTCTGTTCTGTAAAATAAACAGATGCTGGATGGAGCTAATCAATAAGGCCTTCTTAGTTGCTGACAATTGTTGATTAGGTGGAGTCTGATCTCCCATAGCCATACAGCCATGTCAGCAATGCCCTGTGTAAGTCTGCAGCCCACTGTCCTCTCAGATTCCCGTGAACCTGACCCTGGAGTTGTGCAACATGGTGGCCCCATGTGGGGAGACTTGAAAGGTGTGACCAAGTTTCACCTCAGCCTTAAAACATCCTTCCTTTCCAGATACTTTGAAATGTTGCCACTGGAGACCCATGCTTAAATATTATTCTCTCCAGTGTGAGTCTTGGACAGATAACACATAAAATCATTGACAAAGTTATGTGAATTGCTTTTATTTCCTCCATGACAGGAAAACCTTAGAGAAGTCTGAGAGTGCTGGGTAGACACACAGGGAAAGAAGCACTTCCTTCTACCCTCTTGTGTGTTCTGTGGCCCAGCTTGAGAGTTAAGCTAACCTAAGACTGACTAACAGGAAAAAAAATACAAGTTTTATTTAATATTAAATATTAAAAACATTTTATTTAAATATTTTATATACTATTTTAATAATAAATATAAAATATTTTATTTTGTAAATATTTTTATTTATATTTAATATTTTATTTAATATTTTGAAGACTCACACAGGAGTCTTCGAAAGGAAAATGAAGACCCAAAGAAATCATTAGGCCCCAAAGCTTACATACTTTTTTAAACAAAGATTGATAAGTTGTGTGGTGGGACAAGACTATGGGCCAGGGCTATGGGCCATAAATTGTGGGACAGTGACTAAGAAATATGTAGGGAAAACTAACAGAAGATGCTGAAGAATTGATGCTTTTGAACTGTGGTGTTGGAGAAGACTCTTAAGAGTCCCTTGAACTGCAAGGAGATCCAACCAGTCCATTCTGAAGGAGATCAGTCCTGGGTGTTCTTTGGAAGGAATGATGCTAAAGCTGAAATTCCAATACTTTGGCCACCTCATGCGAAGCGTTGACTCATTGGAAAGACTCTGATGCTGGGGGCATTGAGGGCAGGAGGAGAAGGGGACGACAGAGGATGAGGTGGTTGGATGGCATCACCGACTCGATGGACATGAGTCTGGGTGAACTCCGGGAGTTGGTGATGGACAGGGAGGCCTGGCGTGCTGCAATTCATGGGGTCGCAAAGAGTTGGACACGACTGAGTGACTGAACTGAACTGAACTGAAGGTTATTTCATTTTCCTAAAAGTCTTTGTTTTTTTAAAGCCATGCTGCTTGGCTTGTGAGATTTTAGTTCCCTGACTAGGGATTGAACCCAGAGCCTTGAAGTTAAAGCATGAACCACAAGAACTACAGGAGAATTCCCAATAAGGGTTATTTTAGTAGGTTGGTTTGTACAAGGCCATTTTGGCATCGACTCCCAGTCTGCATGATAAGAATATTCTTCTTCCTGGCACAACAAAGATGCCTTTCTCATAGGAAATCTTATCACCTGCTTTTAGGTAGAAAAAGGGAGATCAGAGAATCTTTCCTCATCTGCTGTTTCTCAAGTGTCTTTAGCTCAAAATAATAGAAATTCCAAAGTGGCATATTTTGAGGTGGTGGAGAGGAGATGGTGGTGAGGAAGGAGAAGTTGAATGAAGACTTTTGAGCCAAAAATAACTGAATTCAAATGTCAGATCCACCCATAAGTTGTGTGATCACTGGTTAATTGACTATTGAGAGTCCTTTGGACAGAAATGATCAAAACAGTCAACCTCTACTTTGGCCACCCGATGCAAAGAGTCAGCTCACTAGAAAAGACCCTGATGCTGGGAAAGATTGAAGGACAAAGGAGTAGGGGATGACAGATGAGACGGTTGGGTGGCATCACCGACTCAATGGACATGAGTTTGAGCAAACTCCTGGAGATGGTGAAGGACAGAGAAGTCTGGTGTCCTTAGTTCACGTGGTCACAAAGAGTCAGACACGACGTAGTGACTGAACAACAACAGCAAGGTTGTGGTACCTTCCTGTGGAGAGCTGCAGGGCTGAAAAGTGAGTGCACAGTATGCAAAGTGCCTGGTGTGCAGCAGGTGCTCTCTACATAGAACTAAGACCTAGTACTCTGCCATTTTTACCCACAGCAAAATCTGCAATTAAATGTTCTGACCATCCAGTTGAAAATGAAACTCAAACAGAAGCCTTGGTATTCAAGGGACAGACAGACACACCTTTCCACTTGAGGGACAACTTTTTATTTCATAATCTTCTATGCCTGTGGCTCAGTTCGCTGGGATGCCAAAAAGTACTTGTTCTCTGATCTTCCTCACGCATCCTCCCATACCTCTGAGTTGTATGGCACATGTTTTGAAATGTGAAAATGGGGATGGTACACTAAACAGTAAACTCATTATGTTAAAAGCTCATTTTATTTTTTTCCATTTGAATATGAACCACAGTGCTGGAGATTTCCTTTGTTTTTGTTAGAGTGGGTTCTCTCTTTCCCTCTTTCTCTCTCTCTCTCTTTCTCTTTTATCTGTCTTCCATTAGGGAAATGTTTTTTTGATTGCTTACACCATTTCTTTTGTGGAAATAAGCATCTATTGTTCTATCAGAAAAAAAAAAAACAAAAAAAACCCAGCACTGAAATAACCATTTAGAACAAGAAGAAGGAAGGAAAGCATTTTGGAGAAAAATAATTCCTTTCCCATATTTCTGTTAAGTTGTATATCTTGGAACTAGTTTTCCATTATAAGGAACTTCTCTTTTGTTTATGAAAAAAAGAAATCCCTAAGACAAACCCCAAAGGAACTGTCCATTTTCCTAACTAATTTTCAAGCACAATGTAAAACTGCCATTAAGAATTGCTATGCTTTATCCAGTCCAATTAAAAAATATTTCTTTAGAAGTTACAAAAGATTTCCAAAACATGTTAGAGGATCCTTCTTTAAAAAGATGACTCCCCACGGGACTTGGAAATCAGATTTTTAAAACGTTTTTCTAAGTTGTCCCTGAAATTTAATCTTGAATACCATTACGTTGTCTTCTTATCAAAGGGTGCTTGACCCAGCTTTCAAGCAGTGTGATCTTGGAGGTGAGAGCTGGTCAGTGTATTCAATTTGGAGATTTTATCTAATTTTTGCATCTTTTATCTCAGTTCACCATATAGCTTGCGATGTAGATTCTCTTTATGATGATCATTTCCTTTCCTCCATCTAAATGTTTTTATTTGTCATAGGTTGTATAAATAACAAATTTTCTTTGCAGAGCTTGCGTGTGTCAGTGTTCTCCCTTAGCAAATAAAGTGTAAATTCTATGAGGCTGGAGTAGTCTGTATCTTATTCTTTGAAATTCCCTATGGGTCTTGGAGCTTCTCTGGTGGTTCAGTGGGTAGAGAATCTGGCTGCAGTGTGGGAGACTGGGGTTTGAATCCTGGGTTGGGAAGATCCCCTGGAGAAAGAAATGGCTACCACTCCAGTATTCTTGCCTGGGAAACCCCATGGACAGAAGAGCCTGGTGGGCTACAGTCCATGGTGTTGCAAGAGTCAGACACGACTTAGTGACTAACCACTACACGTGGGCCTTATTTCAATTTCTGGTCCCTTTGCAGCTGTTTCATAAATACTGTACTTGTTCATTTCTTGCTTGATAATCTGTTAGCTCAATCTAATCCAATAGAAAATTAAAAAGAGACTTGAGGCTCTCTACTCTCAATTCAGCTATCAGGAAAGAATTTCCAAAGTATAAGAGTTGCTTATTTTGCTACTCCCTTTCCTCTTGATTAGGTATGAACTGTAAAAAGCAAACAGCAGAGCCCAGCCTAATGTTTTGAATTAAGGAAAGATTAAGCAGGTTTTCAGACCTTTCTGTACTGGATCTGTCAACTGTAGTTTCATTAACGCTCATTAAACTGGGAGGCAGATAGACATAGCTTTTGGATGGTTTGAAAAAAAAAAATACTTCCCTCTCTTAGAAGAAATAATCCATCAAGAAGAGGGAAGACTGGGAATTTGGGATTAGTTAATGCAAACTATTACATATAGAATGAATAAAACAACAAAGTCTTACTGTTTAGCACAGGGAACTATATTCAATATCTTGGGATAAATCATAATGGAAAAGAACAACATAAAAATAACGCATATATGTGTGCAACTGAATCATCTTGTTGTATGGCAGAAGTGAACACAAATAACGTTGCTAATCAATGATACTTTCATAGAAAAAAGGAACTGGCAGCATTTCTATTTTGCTGTTTAATGTCGAATTTTTCCTTAAGCTGATGATTCGATCACACAGACTTATCCAGGTTAGTCTGTTAGTATTCATCTGATCCAGCTGCTATTTCACACAAGAGGAAGGCCCAGAGTACAAGTGGTTTATGAGGCCAGCAGCCAGCCAGAGGCGCAATCAGGACGTAATCCTTTGCCTCACTCCCTTTCTATCTTGATTCATCACTTGTCTTTGATAAATAAAAGGATTACCCCAGATACAGAGACAAACCTAACCTCTTCCTTTTCTGATTCACCTCGGTTGCTTTATAAAATGAAGATGGCCCTTCTAATGAAAATATTTCCAATTTCCATGTGCAACTCATGGAATTTAATGTGGACAGTTAGATCAAAATGTGAGACACTGCAAGCTACTTAGCAGAAATTTGTCATTTTAGGTGTATTTTTGAGGTTAAAAAGAAAAAGACAATCATGAAGAGAGACCAGAAAAGTGAATATCTACCACTACTTCTTCCACTCACATCAAGTAGTAAATTTGAATTTGTATGATAATGAAATATGATTTTTTAAGAGATATAGAAAAAAACAGGTCTGATGGAACCGAGTAACACAGGCTTGTTATTGTTCCCATCACCACAGTTTGAAAGGTGTGGCAGGAGAAATTAAACAGAGAAGCTCAGATAAAACACAATATTGATATTTGGCATGCTTAGATGAATTTCCACCCAAAGATATGAAATCCCTTTAACCACACTAATTATGCCTCCCCACCAAAGGGCAACTTTTGGCACAGCTGGGAAGCTGCTGGAGGTTGACTTTGGCATCTCTGGCCTTCTCTGGCTGTGCCGCTTTTCTTTTTTGTTAAAACTCTAGCTTCACAATACCTGCATCCTTAAACCTATCATTTATCACCACATCCACTAGCATCACTCCATCCTAAGCTACGTGACCCTCCTAACTGCAGAATTGCAATAGTCTCCAACCTTACTGATCGATTTAACCAAAGAAAAAAGTTTTTATTTGAGGGCAACAGTGGTTGTGATTGCCCTGGAAAGGGCATGTGCTGATTTGGGAACAGGCGGAGGAGACTTAGTTTTTACTATATTTCTTTTTGCGATGTTTAATTTTGTACTGTATTAGAGAATTGTCTTAAAAAAAAAACCAACATTGTATACAATTAAAAAGTTTTTCTCATGAAAGGAGTTAGAACAATAACTTGATCTTGGAAATAAATAGTTCAATTGCTCTCATGTTTCCTCAAAGGTGATTTGAGGACCCCCTGAAGACTCTTGAGTCTCCCTTGGACTGCAAGGAGATCCAACCAGTCCATTCTGAAGGAAATCAGCCCTGGGATTTCTTTGGAAGGAATGATGCTAAAGCTGAAACTCCAGTACTTTGGCCACCTCATGCGAAGCGTTGACTCCTTGAAAAAGACTCCGATGCTGGGAGGGATTGGGGGCAGGAGGAGAAAGGGACGACAGAGGATGAGATGGCTGGATGGCATCACTGACTCGATGGACGTGAGTCTGGGTGAAGTCCGGGAGTTGGTGATGGACAGGGAGGCCTGGCGTGCTGCGATTCATGGGGTCGCAAAGAGTCGGACACGACTGAACTGAACTGAAATGCAGTAGGGCACATGCCAATGATTGTTAAGTAAACAGATATCTTGGTGCCAAGCTGTTCCGACTGAATCAAAGCATCTCTGGGCACAGCCCAGGAATCTGCACTTCTAAAATCATCCCGCATCACACCCCATGATACTCTACATACTTAGCTTTGAAAACCACTGAGCTAATAATCACTCCAGTCTCCCAAAAGTTACATTCTTCTTCTGCCTGACACACCCGGTCTTCTGATGTGTGGATGACAGATGTGGTTTAGTAGGAATGTTCATCAGTGATATTGAGAAAGCTTCTCCGTGTTTTAAGACAGAGGAAGAATAGTCTCTTTGTGGAATATTGGGCATTTGGAATTGAGTAGCGGAGGTAATTTTTAAAATACTATATCTTTAACATATTAATTTAGCTTTTGACTTTTATTTTGCCCAGGAATTTTCATTGCTAAGAAAGCTAGGTCAGTGGAACAGGCTTGGCATGTGAAAACAGTCTTGAGTTTAAATCCTGATTCCATTCCTTATTAATTTGGTGATCTCTGGTAACTGTTCTTAGCTTCACTTTCCTCGCTTTTATAATGGAGACCTCCTCATCCTCCTCCAGTGCATGCTCATTCATGTCCGACTCTGCAACCCCATGGACTATAGCCCACCAGGCTCCTCTGTCCATGGGATTTCCCAGGCAAGAATACTGGAGTGGTAGCCATTCCCTTCTCCAGGGGATCTTCCCAACCCAGGGATCAAACCTGTGTCTCCTGAATCCCTTGCATTGCCAGGAGGTTTCTTTACCACTGCGCCACCTGGGAAGCCCATAATGGTGACAATAGTATATAAATTGAGGTATTATTCTGAGAAGTAAATAAGATAATGTGTGTCAGTTCAGTTCAGTCGCTCGGTTGTGTCTGACTCTTTGCGACCCCATGAATCGCAGCACGCCAGGCCTCCCTGTCCATCACCAACTCCCGGAGTTCACTCAGACTCACACCCATCGAGTCAGTGATGCCATCCAGCCATCTCATCCTTTGTCGTCCCCTTCCCCCCCTGCCCCCAATCCCTCCCAGCATCAGAGTCTTTTCTAATGAGTCAACTCTTTACTTGAGGTGACCAAAGTACTGGAGTTTCAGCTTTAGCTTAGAGAGTTTTATATACACAGTAGGTGTTTCAAACACATTCAGGGCAGATGCACTAAGGACCTTTATTAATTGCCTGCAGTGGGTGGGGTAAAGTAGTGAATAAAAGAGATACAGTTTTCATCTTTCAGAGAGTTTAAGTCAAAACAACTGATGTCAGACAGTAAAGAGAGAAAGAATTTACTGCTATGTTGGCACGGTTTTTATATTCAATTATTTAGCAATTCAGTTACTTTGTATAAAAATACCAGGACCACAAACATAACCCAGGGAAACTGGCGCATATACAGTCACTTTAGCAAAGTCATGGGACTATAGGTGGAAGGAGGTATAAGGTCAACAGAGTGTGTTTGTTGCTGGTTTTTAAGGTGAAAGAGACTAGAGAATGCCTGGAATGTTACAGCATTTGGGGTAAAAGACATCTGATGCAGACTTACAACTCTTCTGAGAGAGACCATCACTGAACCAGTTTAGACCAGCATAGTGGTTATTTGAGGAAGGTCTGAGTACGTGTCATCACAATGGAAGGACCAGCACAATGAAGATGCATTAAAGGAAGCGAAACTCTAAGAACAGTTGCAGACTTCTAGGGAGGATGTATGTAGAGAAGCAGAGACATGGATCAATGAGAGACTCCTGAGAAATTAAATGGGGAGAAAAAAAGAATCACCTAGACAACATGAGAAAGTCAAGGTTAGAAGAGCACAGGATCATCAAAGCCAGAAAAAAAAAAAAAAAAGAGAGAGAGAGAATTTGAATGTGAGAGAGTGGCCCACAGAGTCAACTGCAGTAGAAGGCCAGGAATGGTAGATTTGGTCAGGGAGAGCCTGGGGACTTGGAGGCCATGGGACAAGGTGGAAGCAATGGTGGTGGAGGTCTTTGTGTGGCTGGGGACATCCTTATCCTCAAAGAAAGAGTAGAAGATGGCTTACGATACATAGATGTAGGAACAGACTGCAGAACTTGGCTGCAAAAGATAAGGAGAAAATAAAATATTCATTAGAAAGGGGCACATGGCCCTGGGGTGATGTCATTGGCTTTGTTTAAAAGAATGAGAGAAACTTGTATCTGCTTTTAAGTTGAGAGAAAAGATTATGTAGAAATACATTCAAGAAATTGCTGCTGCAGCTGAGTTGCGTCAGTCGTGTCCGACTCTCGGCGACCCCATAGATGGTAGCAACACCAGGCTCCTCTGTCCCTGGGATTCTCCAGGCAAGAATACTGGAGTGGGTTGCCATTTCCTTCTCCAATGCATGAAAGTGAAAAGTGAAAGTGAAGTCGTTCAGTTGTGTCCAACTCTTCGAGACCCCATAGACTGTAGCCAAGGAGTAGATTGCCATTGCCTTCTCCATCAAGAAATAGAGGAGATGTTAAAGGAAGGTGTATGTGCTCAATCGTGTCCAACTCTTTGCGACCACATGGACTGTAGCCCGCCAAGCTCCTCTGTCCATGGGATTCTCCAGGCAAGAATACTGGAATGGGTTGCCATTTCCTTCTCCAGGGAATCTACTCAAGGATTGAACCCATGTCTATTGCATCTCCTGCATTGGCAGGCAGACTACCAGCTGAGCCATTGGGGAAGCCCTAAAGGAAGCCCTCTCCCCACAAAAAAGACCAGAAAAAGGGATGACAGATGAGGAGGGGCAAACAGCCTCCTTGAACTTGATGACATTACATTTTGCATTTAGAGCTTTGTTTACTTATTTATTGTCCTTGTCACCAATTAGTGAGTCAGCCCTTGAACGCAGGTACTATTTCTGCTTTATTTAATTCTATGTACCTAGTAGGGACCTAAAAGAAGCCGAAGATATTAAGAAGAGGTGGCAAGAATCACAGAAGAACTGTACAAAAAAGATCTTCATGACCCAGATAATCACGATGGTGTGATCACTCACGTAGAGCCAGACATCCTGAATGTGAAGTCAAGTGGGCCTTAGGAAGCATCACTACGAACAAAGCTAGTGGAGGTGATGGAATTCCAGTTGAGCTATTTCAAATCCTGAAAGATGATGCTGTGAAAGTGCTGCACTCAGTTCATTTCGGTTCAGTTCAGTCGCTCAGTCATGTCCGACTCTTTGCAACCCCATGAATTGCGGCACACCAGGCCTCCCTGTCCATCACCAACTCCCGGAGTTCACTCAAACTCATGTCCTTCGAGTTGGTGATGCCATCCAGCCATCTCATCCTTTGTCGTCCCCTTCTCCTCCTGGCCCCGATCCCTCCCAGCATCAGAGTCTTTTCCAATGAGTCAACTCTTCCCATGAGGTGGCCAAAGTACTGGAGTTTCAGCTTTAGCATCAGTCCTTCCAAAATATGCCAGCAAATTTGGAAAACTCAGCAGTGGCCACAGGACTGGAAAAGGGCAGTTTTCATTCCAATCCCAAAGAAAGGCAATGCCAAAGAATGTTCAAACTACCACACAATTGCACTCATCTCACACCCTAGTAAAGTGATGCTCAAAATTCTCCAAGCCAGGCTTCACCAATACGTGAAATGTGAACTTCCAGATGTTCAAGCTGGTTTTAGAAAAGGCAGAGGAACCAGAGATCAAACTGCCAACATCCACTGGATCATCAAAAAAGCAAGACAGTTCCAGAAAAACATCTATTTCTGCTTTATGACTATGCCAATGTTTTAACTGTGTGGATCACAATAAACTGTGGAAAATTCTGAAAGAGATGGGACTACCAGATCACCTGACCTGCCTCTTGAGAAACCTGTATGCAGGTCAGGAAGCAACAGTTAGAACTGCACATGGAACAACAGACTGGTTCCAAGTAGGAAAAGGAGTATGTCAAGGCTGTATATTGTCACCCTGCTTATTTAACTTATATGCAGAGTACATCATGAGAAACACTGGACTGGAAGAAACACAAGCTGGAATCAAGATTGCCGGGAGAAATATCAATAATCTTAGATATGCAGATGACACCACCCTTATGGCAGAAAGTGAAGAGGAACTAAAAAGCCTCTTGATGAAAGTGAAAGAGGAGAGTGAAAAAGTTGGCTTAAAGCTCAACATTCAGAAAACGAAGATCATGGCATCTGGCCCCATCACTTCATGGGAAATAGATGGGGAAACAGTGGAAACGGTGTCAGACTTTATTTTTCTGGGCTCCAAAATCACTGCAGATGGTGATTGCAGCCATGAAATTAAAAGACGCTTACTCCTTGGAAGGAAAGTTATGACCAATCTAGATGGCATATTAAGAAGCAGAGACATTACTTTGCCAACAAAGGTCCATCTAGTCAAGGCTATGGTTTTTCCTGTGGTCATGTATGGATGTGAGAGTTGGACTGTGAAGAAAGCTGAGTGCCGAAGAATTGATGCTTTTGAACTGTGGTGTTGGAGAAGACTCTTGACAGTCCCTTGGACTGCAAGGAGATCCAACCAGTCCATTCTGAAGGAGATCAGCCCTGGGATTTCTTTGGAAGGAATGATGCTAAAGCTGAAACTCCAGTACTTTGGCCACCTCATGCGAAGAGTTGATTCATTGGGAAAGGCTCTGATGCTGGGAGGGATTGGGGGCAGGAGGGGAAGGGGACGACAGAGGATGAGATGGCTGGATGGCATCACTGACTCAATGGACATGAGTTTGAGTGAACTCCGGGAGTTGATGATGGACAGGAAGGCCTGGCGTGCTGCGATTCATGGGGTCACAAAGAGTCGGACACGACTGAGCGACTGAATTGAACAGAACTGAATGATTATTTTATTTTTTTTCTTTATATTTGGGTGCACTTGGTCTTTGATGCTGCACAAGGGCTTTTTCTGGTTGCAGCAAGTGGGAGCTACTCTCTGATTGTGCTTACAGGCTTTTCTAGTTGGTTGCTTCTCTTGTCGTGGAGCACAGGCTCTTAAGCTTAGCTGACCCACAGCATGTGGAGTATTCCTAGACCTGGGATCATGTCCCTTGCATTGGCAGGCAGATTTTAAACCTCTGAACCACCAAGGAAGTCCTACAATGATTCAATAAATATTTATTTGACACCTCCTTTGGACCAAGCACTCATGAACATTATGTTACTATACATTGCTTGTAGATCTAGAGAATACTTGGCAAAACCAATACAATATTATAAAGTAATTAGCCTCCAATTAAAATGAATAAAATTATATTAAACATAAATAAATAAACACAGTGACTAGGAACTAATTGCCAATAGAGATTATTCAAAGCTAATCTGAATTAATCTAGAAAGCCAGCTATTTCTGTTATCGTTGTTCCTTACTTGAGAGATGATGATATTAGTGTGGGGATCTACTTGAACCCTCATTGTTGATACAGAGAAGATTTTAAAGTGAAAATACTTGAGCTACAGAAGCTGCTGCAGGAATCTTGTCTGAATTTCCCTTTAGCAGACTGAAGTAGAGCCTCCTAAAAGTACATCTAACATTAACCCCTCAGAAAGAGTTGCCAGAAAAAATCAGCTGCCATGGAGACAGACTACCCATTCTACAAGCATTGAAAAGTCCAATAGAATCTTCCATACTTTCTCACTGGAACCCTCACTTCCCCCACCTTTGTTAAGAGGATATATATAAACCTTATTCATTACTAAGCTACTCACATAGGTATATGTAAATAAATCTTCTCTTCTCTCCTGTTAATCAGTTAATCTGTGGGCCCCCCAAACACTAGAGCCAATTTAGTAGAGAAAAATTTTTCTCCCAACATTAGCATGTATTTGTCAAGCAATTCATACCAACAGTACATTTTAAACAATACACTACAGCAAATTCAAGTTATGCTTAACATTTATCACTTCCAGCAATGGTTATAGAGGAAAACACATCCCAGAGACACTGTATTTAACGCTGTCTATATTTGAAAGTTGACTGTTCCACTTGCTAGCCCTGACCCTGAGCAAGCATAGCAATCTCTCAGTTCCTCCATTTTCTTATCCATAAAATGGGAATAAAAATAGTACCTCATGGGATGGTTATGAGAATAAAATGAGATAACACATGTAAAGCTTTTAGACAAGGGATGAGTGACTAGTAAGGGCTCAATTAAGTATTATAATTCCAAGGTTTCCATAGGGATGTTGGGGTGGGGGTTGTTTGGCCATACCCTACAATGATTCTCTCTAGACACCAATTATCAGCTGGTTTCCTTACCTAAGGGAGTATTTCTGAATTAATTTTAGTGTTGTGACTGAGAATTAGTTTTTATCAGAATATCAGTGTGTATGTTTCTATAATATTTTTAAAAAGTAATTCATCATTTCTGAATATTTGGAGTTCATTATGGACATAAGATTTTGAACGTTTTAAACCAACCTAAGGGTCAGTACAATTTGAAAGGTTTGTTAGCAGTGCAAATGTGAAGCTACCAGTACTCTGAATAATTACAATAAAGAAGGAAATTTTACCCACTAACTAGGACTTACAGGCCATTTAGGTTTCTAGAACTTAGCTCTAATGAGTTAGAAAAACAAAACAAAAGAGAATAATCTGTTTCCAAGTTTACAGAATTTCACTAATCTTGATTACCCGAAGTCAGGGTCAACACAGTTAATAACGATGACTATTAAGAACTAAAAGAGCTTCTTGATGAAAGTAAAAGAGGAGAGTGAAAAAGCTGGCTTAAAACTCAACATTCAAAAAACTAAGATCATGGCATCTGGTCCCATCACTTCATGGCAAATAAATGGGGAAACAATGGAAACAGTGAGACTTTATTTTGGGGGGCTCCAAAATCGCTGCAGATGGTGACTGCAGCCGTGGAATTAAACGACTCTTTTTCCTTGGGAAAAAAGCTATCACCAACCTAGACAACATATTAAAAGGCAGTGACATTATTTTGCCAACAAAGGTCTGTCTTGTCAAAGCTATGTTTTTTTCCAGTAGTCATGTGTGGATATGAGAGTTGGACTATAAAGAAAGCTGAGTGTCAAAGAACTGATGCTTTTGAACTGTGGTGTTGAAGAAGACTCTTGAGCATCCCTTGGACTGCAAGGAGATCAAACCAGCGAATCCTAAAGGAAATCAGTCCTGAATATTCATTAGAAGGACTGATGGCTGAAGCTGAAACTCCAATATTTGGCCAACTGATGTGAAGAACTGACTCATTGGGAAAGACCCTGATGCTGGGAAAGATTGAAGGCAGGAGGAGAAGGGGGACAACAGAGGATGAGATGGACATGAGTTTGAGCAAGCTCCAGGAGTTGGTGATGGACAGAAAAGCCTGGCATGCTGCAGTCTGTGGGGCTGCAGAGTCAGACACGACTGAGTGAACTGAACTGATTGTTTATTAATTACTTACCAAGTGTTAGGATCCCTGCTAATCTTTTTATAGACTTCATCTCACTTGACCTTTAATGAAACTCAGTAAGATAGGCATGATTATTTCTGATAAACAAAGGAGGAAACTGAGCATTTTAAGGTTTGCATCACATTTCTAAATTCAAATGTCTAGAAAGTGGTGCAGGTTCTATTTGAAGACACCTAAGAGTGTCTGTTCTAAAGACTTCTTAACCACCTCACTGAACAAGCTCCCTTGGTCTTAGTATTCTTATTGCATTTAGACAGCTTCTGCAGTTTATTGCTTAAGAGCTACACTTGGAGTTACGTATATATATTTTAAAATTTATTTTAAATGGAGGATAATTACTTTACAATATTGTGATGCTTTTTGCCATACATCAATATGAATTGGCCACAGGTATACGTGTCTGGAGAATCCCAGGGATGGTGGAGCCTGATGGGCTGCCGTCTATGGGGTCGAACAGAGTTGGACACGACTGAAGCGACTTAGCAACAGAAACAGCAGCAGCAGCAGCAACACATGTGTCCCCTCCATCCTGAACCCTTCTCCCACCTCCCTCCCCACCGTATCCCCCTGGGTTGTCACAGAGCACTGGCTTTGGGTGCCCGGAGTCACACATCAAACTCGCTCTGAATATCTCTTTTACATGTGGTAATGCATTTGTTTCTATACTGTTCTCTCAAATCATCCCACCCTTGCCTTCTGCCCATGAGTACAGAAGTCTGTTCATTATATCTGTGTCTCCTTTGCTGCCCTGCATGTAGGATCATTGGTACCATCTTTCTAGATTCCATATGTATGGATTAGTATATAGCATTTGTCTTTCTCTTTCTGACCTATTTCACTTTGTATAATAGGCTCTAGGTTCATCCACCTTATTAGAACTGACTCAAATGCATTCCTTTCTATGGCCGAGTAATATTCCATTGTATATATGTACCACAACTTCATTATCCATTCATCTGCTGATGGACATTTATGTTGCTTCCATGTCATAGCTATTGTAAGCAATGCTGCAATGAACATTGGAGTACATGTGTCTTTTTTCAGTTATGGTTTCCTCAGGGAATATACCCAGTAGTGGGATTGCTGGCTTGTATGATAGTTTTATTCCTAGTTTTTTAAGGAATCTCTGTACTGTTCTTCATAGTGATTGTGTCAGATTGCATTCCCACCAGCAGTGTAAGAAGGCTCCCTTTTCTCCACACCCTTTCCAACATACATTGTAGGCTTTTTGATAATGACTATTCTGTGAAGAAGGCTGAGCACCAAAGAATTGATGCTTTTGAACTGTGGTGTTGGAGAAGACTCTTGAGAGTCCCTTGGACTGCAAGGAGATCCAACCAGTCCATTCTGAACGAAATCAGCCCTGGGATTTCTTTGGAAGGAATGATGCTGAAGCTGAAACTCCAGTACTTTGGCCACCTCATGCGAAGGATTGACTCATTGGAAAAGACTCTGATGCTGGGAGGGATTGGGGGCAGGAGAAGAAGGGGACGACAGAGGATGAGATGGCTGGATGGCATCACTGACTCGATGGACATGAGTCTGGGTGAACTCCGGGAGTTGGTGATGGACAGGGAGGCCTGGCGTGCTGCGATTCATGGGGTCGCAAAGAGTCGGACACAACTGAGCGACTGAACGGAACTGAACTGAACTGACTCTGACCAGTGTGAGATAATACCTCATTGTGTATTTGATTTGCATTGCTTTTATAATGAGCAATGTTTCACATCTTTTCATGTGTCCATTAGCCATCTGTATGTCTTTAGAGAAATGTCCTCTGCCCATTTTTTGATTGGGTTGTTCGTTTTTCTGGTACTGAACTGCTTGAGCTGCTTGTATATTTTGGAGATTAATTCTTTGTCAGTTGTTTCATTGGCTATTATTTTCTCCCATTCTGAGGGTTGTCTTTTCACCTTGCTTACAGTTTCCTTTATTATGAAAAAGCTTTTAAGTTTAATCAGGTTCCATTTGTTTGTTTATTATTTTTTTATTTCCAGTACTCTGGGAGATGAGTCATAGAGGATCTTGCTGTGATTTATATAAAAGAATGTTCTGCCTATGTTTTCCTCTAAGAGTTTTATAGTTTCTGGTCTTACATTTAGGTCTTTAATCCATTTTGAGTTTATTTCTGTGTATGATGTTTTCCTTCTTTTACACACAGTTGACCAGTTTTCCCAGCACCACTTGCTGAAGAGACTGCCTTTTCTTGGAGTTATATTTTATGCAATAAAAATTAAAATGTTATAAATGGGCACAAGTATATGTCTATGTATGGAATCCAAATATGCATTAACAACACAAAGAGCTTTCCAAAGAATCCTTTATTTTGGTGACGGCAAAGATTATGAATTTCTTCTTTTCATTCTTCTCCTCTCCTTCCTCTTCAAATTCTGCTTCTTTGTATTTGTCTTCATCTTCATCTCTCTTCATCTTCTTCTTTAACCTTTCCATGAAAGAGTGGAGGAATATTGCCCTAGTTGCAGAGGTTGATGTGATCATATGGAAAGGAATAACTAGTGAAACCAGAGATCCTTCAACTGCCCTAAGATTCCCACACTTTGCTTTATCATCATTCATATTTACAATATATCTTTCTTCTAAAGATCTCAAAGGCTCTGAAACTCATATTATTATCTTAAGGCTGTGACTCAAATACACACATATTTAAATTTAAAAAGAGGATGATTAATTTCAGAGAGGCCTGGCTCACTTGGTGCTGACTTGCTTCTTTTTCCTGTGGTGAGCCTGAGTTTTCTGAATCAGCTATTGTGTCCCTCTGCAGTAGATGGGTAACCAGTACCTGTCTTTGCTAAGTCAGAATATGCTGTATGCTCACGTTCCCTTTGCCTGACTGACTACACTAGGCTCTGTCACGTATACTTTTTATTCATGCAATGTATCAGGTAACAAGCAGAAGCAAAGGTTAATTTCCAGGGAATGCAAGCCGGACTAGTCACTCAAAGGAAATGGTTTGTGATAAAGAGTCATCTGTAGCCAAAGGCTTTTATTCCAGTCCCCAGCTTGTTTCATGTTTAAATATTGCTTATATGGAAAAATCCAGTGATACTTTGAGTGTGTATGCATTATTTTTTAAGTCGAGGTGATTCTAATATGATCAGCAGAAATCATGAATGACTAATTTGGGTTCTGCTTGTTACGAAAACATCTGTGAGATTTCTTTTTCTGATAAGTACATTTGATTGTGGGTATTCCAGAAGATTCTGCTTTTTACATTTTAATACCCTTGGTAGATATTTATTCAGTCCTGATTGTGTGCAAAGCTCTGTACTAGATACTGAGGAAGGAGGTTATTAGAAGAAAAGAGGAAAGAGATATCAAAATGATTATAACAGAGGTTCAGCCCTCAAAGGACTGGAGGAGGAAACATCACATACATTTCAAGGGTGGAAAGTGATTGGTCCCTTATGTGGGCTAAATATGATAGGAAATCTCATTTTCAAACTGAGACCCTAAGGTTGAAATTGTGGCTGCTAGTTCTTCTAGTCCTAGCAATATCTTTTCAGATCTTTTAATTACAAACATTCATGCAAACATCATACTTAATTAATCCACCCATGCTGGATTGATATTATCCAAATTAACTGGAATTTATGGAAAATATGAAGAAGAAGGGGAAGTAATTTCTATAACAACTTAAAGCTATTTTGTTTTTTAGGATTAGTACTAACTTAATGTACTTTCTATTCTGAACAATATCTTCCTCGCTCCTCTTTTCTCTTTTAGCCCCTGCCTTAGCACAGAGTCGGCCATGACTGAAGCGACTTAGCAGTAGCAGCAGCAATCATAAAGCTACTAAGTAACTCCTTAGAAAAATTATCTTGAATCAGAGGAAGAAATAATAAAAGAGTGGTGTTAAAGTATTTTCACCATAAAGGATAAGGGGAAAGGGAAGAATTTTTCTAAGAGGACATTAAATATATTTTTTTAGACTCAGGAGGAAGCTTAGAGATTGAGTTGAAGATCCTTCCAATAGGAAATTCCCTCTTTCCACCCCCTGTTAGGTGCTCAAGAAGGTTTCCGGTGCCTCAGATGATTTCCAGGTGACTACTTTTGGGTGTCCAGCTCTTATCAAGGATTAGTCAGGTGTTCTCAGTTGCAAGTGACAGAAAGCTGAGTCAGTGTAGTGTAAATTAAAATAGGAATCTATAGCTCTGTGTAAGTCGATAGACATAGCTAAACTCAGGAATTTATAGACATGCATTAATTATCTTGTCTCCTCTTTCCTCGTATGAGTTCAGTATCAAGCATTCTCTTCTCATGTTATGGCAGTGATAGGCTTATAGCATCCTTTCAGCCAGGGTTTGTAGTGAAAAGTCCAAGCTTCCTTCTTAAAAGAATGTGAGAAAAAAAAAGCAACTCAGAGCCAGTTGGGGGTCACATGTTCTCTTTTGAACCAGAGTGGTGGATTACTCTGGCCAGTCTCTGACACTAAGGGGTGTGGTCAATCCCACTTGAACTGTATGGATTTTAGAAGGTGCAGGGTTGTTTCCCAAGAATCGTTTGGTATCTAAGCACATATATATTTACTGCATATGTCTAACTCAACCAAAACAGAACTCTTAATCTCTCCAACTTAAATCAGCTCTTCCATCTCTGTTTTCTCCTCAAAAAGTGGTTGTGTTAGCTCTTGCCTAGTTGGTCAAACTTGGAAACACCCTGGACTTTCCCTCTTCTTTGACTTCCATAACCAATCACCAGGTTTTTTCTGGTGATTTTTTCTGGACTTTGATATTTCTCAAATCTGTCTGCTTTTGTTCAATCTGAAGATATAATAATTGTTCAGGTTCACCATTATCTCTGGATTTTTATAAGCCTCCTAATGAGTCTCCTTGTCTTTAGTCTGAAGCAGTGTTCTGTAATCTAAACATGTTCCTCTTTGGAAAACAGAGTAACCTTTTCAAACAAAATTCTGATCATTTTACAGCCCATTTAAATTACTTCAACAGATTTCATTACCCTCAGGATACAGTGCAAAACTCTGCATGATTGAAAAGGTCCTTCCTGATCTGACCATTGTATATTCCAGTGCCATAGAATAAAAACTTAGTTTGGTTGTCAGTTTTGCTTAGTTTGTTACTTAGTGTTAGTCACTCAGTTGCGCCCGACTCTTTGCAACCCCATGGACAGTAGCTCACCAGGCTCCTCTATCCATGGGATTTCCCAGGCAAGAATACTGGAGTGGGCAGCCATTCCCTTCTCCAAGAGATCTTCCTGACCCAGGGATCGAACCCATGTCACCTGCACAGCGGGCAGATTCTTTACTATTTCAGTTACTAGTGGTAAATAAAAAACTTTATTTTTATAGTAATGGATTTAGCATGAAGCAGAATGCAAAGGTTGAATAATTTTAAGAGAAAATAATTAGGGTATATGTGTGGCACTCAGTGAGATCTGACTCTTATTTCTTTCTGGGAACATGGATGGATTATCCTTCTTGAACCCTAAAGTTGAATGCTTGGTTCTGGCTAATGATTTGTGAGCAGACCATTTAATTGCTTGTGTGAGGCCTTCTGGAGCTTTCTTTTCTTTTGATAAAGTGATTTGCAATATTTCAGATAGTGACTTCTTCAGCAGCTTGGATCTTGAAAGGAAAATGACACTAAAGATTTTCCCCAGTCAGCTTGTGATGAATCTGAAGTGGGAGTAAGAAGAAAACCTTCTCTGTTTTAAGAAAATATTGGAGATGTTAGTTACAGCAGCATAATCTAGCCTATTCTGTCTGAGACAATGGACCGATGCTCTCTAACTTCATGAGATAATTCTCTCTATTCTGCTATTAGGAATTCAGGTGCAACTTGAGAAGTACTGGTTTACGGCATCTAGCTTAGTATTATTGTATACTAGATGCTCAAATAATGTTCCCAGAAGAGAATTTATTCTATTCTGAACAATTTAAATGTGATCTTTTCTGGAGTTAGAAGGATGTATATTTTTTGCTTTTCTATAAAATGATCATAGCAAATTAATGATTAAAATGATGTGACACATTTTATTTATATTTTTTCCTTCACAAAGGGCAAATACTATTTTTGGAAAACATATAATCATTCTTTCAGCACATAGCCTAGTACTATTCAGCAGTCTTTTCCAAGTTTATTTTATAAATACCTGAGGAATTTTTAGCACATTAAAATACATTTCCTTCCTCATGATATAAATGTGATGCCTCTGACTCTGTAAGAAATACACAAAATGGCTACCAGTGGACTTGTATATTACACATATAGTATAATGTCTGTGTTTGAAGTTAATCTTTTCCCAAACAGGTTTAAGAGAGGTCTAAGTGAATGCTTGTAAATTTGAGTCAGTGTTGGCCAGAAGTAAAAAAGCAAATACGGAACCAGAAGATTCCAAGACAGTTCTTTATTGCTATAAAACTACTGTATGCCCAACCCACCCTAGAGTATCATTGCAATAGGCAACTATGGGATTTATAAAAAGCTAAAAGCACTTACATTGAGCTATATAATAGCAGACCCTGCAATTAACAATGCTGAGATAGGCTATAAGATTTCATAGGGCTAGTCAAATTCTCTAAGTGAAGATTCTTTCCTTGTTTAGGTTTGCATGTGTTTGGTCCCTGAAAGTTAACTATCATCTGTTGATTTTGATTGCTGGTTTTTGCTTCATTCATTCACATGGTACATATTCAAGTTTTTTTAAAGGCACATCTTTCCACATCTCTAAGTGTGGCAAGAGTTTCTAACCTGGCTAAAGTGTAAATTCTTTTAAAATATTACTATATGTATTTTCTATATTGTTTAGTCACATTTTTATAAATGCTTTTTGAAAGAGTGGTACAGTTATAAAGGGAAGTTTGAACAGAGAACCATCTTGTATAAAAAACACCTGTGACTATAGGTCTGTTTGTCTTTGAGTACTAGTGTTTTAGTTCATGACTAGAAACTATATTCAGGAAAAAGTGTCCCTTTTAAATCATTTCTAACGTTAATTTACTAGATTCAACTGCTCTTTTCTTCAAAAACCATTTTCTATTTAATTACATTTATATACTGTTTCAGTAGATCAGTTTTTGTACACACACTCTCTTTTTTGTTCTCTCTCTTTCCTTTCACATATATATACACCTAGTCCAAGTAATGGAAATGAAAATGATTTAAACCTAATTGTATTAGCAATAAATTATGTATGTAATATTAAGAGGTGTTTATTTTGATGTTTTTACAGAAATTTTTCAGATTTTTCTCAAATGTTTAAATTCTCTAATTTTTGTGGTATAATAGGGCTCAAAATTCTGCAAGCCAGACTTCACCAATACGTGAACCGTGAACTTCCAGATGTTCAAGATGGTTTTAGAAAAGGCAGAGGAACCAGAGATCAAATTGCCAACATCTGCTGGATCATGGAAAAAGCAAGAGAGTTCCAGAAAAACATCTATTTCTGCTTTATTGACTATGCCAAAGCCTTTGACTGTGTGGATCACAATGAACTGTGGAAAATTCTGAAAGAGATGGGAATACCAGACCACCTGACCTGCCTCTTGAGAAACCTATATGCAAGTCAGGAAGCAACAGTTAGAACTGGTCATGGAACAACAGACTGGTTTCAAATAGGAAAAAGAGTATGTCAAGCCTGTATATTGTCACCCTGCTTATTTAACTTATATGCAGAGTACATCATGAGAAACACTGGAATGGAAGAAACACAAGCTGGAATCAAGATTGCCGGGAGAAATATCAATCACCTCAGATATGCAGATGACACCACCCTTATGGCAGAAAGTGAAGAGGAACTAAAAAGCCTCTTGATGAAAGTGAAAGAGGAGAGTGAAAAAGTTGGCTTAAAGCTCAACATTCAGAAAACGAAGATCATGGCATCCGGTCCCATCACTTCATGGGAAATAGATGGGGAAACAGTGGAAACAGTGTCAGACTTTATTTTTTTGGGCTCCCAAATCACTGCAGATGGTGACTGCAGCCATGAAATTAAAAGACACTTACTCCTTGGAAGAAAAGTTATGACCAACTTAGATAGCATACTGAAAAGCAGAGACATTACTTTGCCAACAAAGGTCCATCTAGTCAAGGCTATGGTTTTTCCTGTGGTCATGTATGGATGTGAGAGTTGGACTGTGAAGAAAGCTGAGTGCCGAAGAATTGATGCTTTTGAAGTGTGGTGTTGGAGAAGACTCTTGAGAGTCCCTTAGACTGCAAGGAGATCCCACCAGTCCATTCTGAAGGAGATCAGCCCTGGGATTTCTTTGGAGGGAATGATGCTAAAGCTGAAACTCCAGTACTTTGGCCACCTCATGCGAAGAGTTGATTCATTGGGAAAGACTCTGATGCTGGGAGGGATTGGGGGCAGGAGGAGAAGGGGACTACAGAGGATGAGATGGCTGGATGGCATCACCGACTCCATGGACATGAGTTTGAGTGAACTCCGGGAGATGGTGATGGACAGGGAGGCCTGGCGTGCTGCGATTCATGGGTTCACAAAGAGTTGGACACGACTGAGCGACTGAACTGAACTGAACTGAGGGCTCTTTTATAACAAATATATTCTCCATCATCAAAATGACTCCTAAAGGTTGTCATTGTATGTTTTCCAACTTCTCCACTCTTAGACATTAATATAAAAATAGTAAGGATTTAATATGTTTTTCCATTAAATAGATTAGACTATTTCACTTTTTTTTTTGCTTCCATGGGGCTCAGTGGTAAAGAACCCATGACAATGAAAGAAATGCAGGAGCTGCAGATTCAGTCCTTGGGTTGGTAAGATCCCCTGGAGATGGAAATGTCAACCCACTCCCAGTTTCCTTGCCTGAAAAATCCCATGGACAGAGGAGCCTGGCAGGCTATGACTGTGGAGTTGCAAAGAGTTAGACATGACTAAACATGTACACATTTCATCTTTTTACTTTTGAAGCTCATTTAAGTAATGCCTAAGTGATTAATTTAAAAATTATACTAGATGTTCATTATATCTCAGTAAAGCTGGAAGAAAAGAAAAGTAAACTTTTATTATCATAAGTTCCATGAGATTGTATTTCCATTGGTATTTGTCATCATTATTACAGAGAACCCAAAGCACCGTTGCTGGTGTCTGGAATTTAATCAAGGTGTTGTTCTTTTGCAGGTGGAAAGGGTTCACCTTGTGTTCAGGCAATAAGTGATTTCAGTGACTGAGGAGAAACTTAAAGGCAACTTAAAGCCAACTAAATGCCAGTCTACTTTCATTACAACCACACACCAGGATTTCTAAACAATGTCAGTGAACGATGACTCTCCCCCATTGGGGTATACTGCTTCAAAGATTTCCTCTCATCTAGTTCTTTTGACCACAATTTTTTTCAGGCTAAATTTTCTCATTATTTTACAGAGATAAAGGATGTCAAAACACTACCATTTTACAAAAGAATTTTGCAGACTCTTAGCATATCTTCAGTTTCAAAGTCATCTTAAGAAAGGGAACAGTTTTGTCTTCATTTGGTGATGATAAAGAGCATCCATTTACTATGATTCTGGGCTCAAAAAACTGAGGGCTATTTTGGGGAGGCCTTTAGAAGAGTAACTCAGCCCTCAAAATTTCAGAAGACTTTCCAGTATTTCCCCTGATTCCTGCCCAGATCTTTTCTTCTCTAGCTGTTTTAGTATAAATGTAGGTGACTCTACTTGGCAATTAAAGTAAACCAAGGTAACTGACTAGAACTGGGAATCTGTGCACAAAGCACAATGCTTGAGTAATTAAGACATCAATATATCATTTTTACAGTTCTCATAATGTGTTTGCCTAGGACATCCCCACAAATTATTCAAGGCATATGATTTTATTTTATAATTTATTTTACTGAAGTATAGTTGATTTACAGTGTTGTCTTAATTTCTACTGCATAACAAAGTGATTTGGTTACACACATATATATTATTTTTTTTATTCTTTTCCATTATGGTTTATCACAGGATATTGAATATAGTTCCTTGTGCTATACAATAAGACGTCATTTATCCATTCTATACATAATAGTTTATACCTGCTAACCCCAGACTTCCAATGCATCCTTCCTCCACCCCTCCTCCTTGGCAACCACAAGTCAGTTCTCTATGTCTGTGAAACTGTTTCTGTTTTGTAGATATTTATTTGCATCATATTTTAGGTTCCCCATATAAGTGATATCATATGGTATTTGTCTCTCATTCTCATTTACTTCACTTAGTACGATAATCTCTAGGTCCATTCATGTTGCTACAAATGGCATTATTTCACTCCTTTATATGACTGAGTATTTTCCACTACATATATGTACCACATCTTCTATATCCATTCATCTGTTGATGGACATTGAGGTTGTTTCCATATCTTGGCTATTGTAAATAGTCACAGTGTGTAATTTTACTTCATTGAAAACCTAAAGCCAACAATCTTAATAATGCCCTTTTCCTCTCACAATTGTTCAATCACTTATTATCACTTTTAATATTCTAGTACCTATGTTTGAAAACTTAAAGCAACAGACAACAGGGGATTGGGATACATTTACTCTGAAATTGCTTAGAAAGGCAGTGCTTCATGGTAAAAAAAATTAGACTCTAGATCCACCATTACTAATTGTATGGTAGCTTTCAGCAAGTCAGTCAACCCCTTAGAGCCTGCATTTCTTGGTCTGGCTCAATGTAACAATAAGGGCAATGGGGTATATGATTGGCCTGAAAAGTGCAACCCACGGCTAAAGTCACTCATGCGTGCATGTTAAGTCACTTCAGTCTGTCCAACTCTTCACTACTTTATGGACTGTAGCCTCCCAGGCTTCTCTGTCCATGGGATTCTCCAGACAAGAATACTGGAGTGGGTGGCTATGCCCTCCTCCAGAGGATCTCTCCAGACCTGCATCTCTTATGTCTCCTGCATTGGCAGGTGGGTTCTTTACCACTATTGCCACCTGGAAATCCCAAAGCCATTTAAATGTACTTATTTATTTTGTAAAATGTTACCAATCAAGCAAAGTAGTTCTGAGAATCACTAGTGACTCTAATTCAAAATGTTAATGCAGATATAAGGGTTGTATTGAAAGGGATGTATATTATGCCCATTTCCTCAAGTGAAAAAAAAAAGAAATTAGCCATTGAATATGCTTATCTTGTAGCAGAATGGATTTAGATGAACTATTAAGGAAAGCTTTCCAAATACTTCAAAATTATGTTACCCACATATCAGCTTGGAATGGTCATAAATCTCCAAAGTCTGTGCTGGCAGAAACCCCTTTGTGTTCCTCTTGAGTCCTCTGTCTCAGATTGCTGAGAGGGACCCAAGGTGGTAGTGGGGAGGAGAGAATGAGCAGGAACTGTTGCCCCTGGAGCTTCACTGTTTTGAACACTGTCCAGTTGAACACAAGTCTAAATAGTAAACAATCCATAAGGTCGTCACAAGCCTGACCTCACACAAGTGTATAAAAACAAGCAACTCACAGACTCTAAATCAATCGTTTCAGGCAAAGTAATATTCCTACTATCGCTGTCCTGGGACCACAGCAGACCTGGCCAAAGACTTCAGCAGAAGTTCAAATTATCATAATGAAGAAGAAAACCTTGGTTTTATTTACAGGTCAGTTAATTTATGTTAATTATCTGGAATGATAACCTAAAACTTACAATCAATCAGTTGAGAGAGATTTCCCAGAAGGAGGTTGACTTTGGCCTGTGTATTTACTAGATCTCGGGGAAAAGCTATTCTGCCTAGCCCCTCCTCTGTCAGTGAGAGATATTTAGAACACTCTTCTCATAAAAGGTCAATTTACCTCCTCGGTTCCCATGCTTGTTTCCATCTGACAGTCTCCCCTTCCCCAATTCCTGAACTGCAGCTGCTGCTGCTGTTTCTGAAACTTCTGTCCCTGGATCTGGGGAGGAAAAGTACTTCTGCTGCAAAATACTCTCTTTTTTCTGAGTTTGAATATCACAGCCCACATGTGGCATTGTATGTATTTTATGTCGTTTTATTTTATGTCATTTATTTTATTTTTATTGTATTATATTTTATGTCATTTCCTGCAATGTAGGCTAAGCCTCTGTTTTTTTTTTTTTTCTTCTGATCTCTTTGGTTCCATCCAGGAAGATTCTGTCGAATTTAAAGATCCGTCTACTCAACACCTTTCCTGGTTTTTTGTTTTGTTCTTCAAAATTTCCAGCCACTGTACTAAAATGTTGAGAGATTTTCCTGCCTAAGTTCTGAACCAAATGAAAAGTAAGACAACTGGGGTGGGAGGGGGAGGGACACCGAAATTACCTTTATTACTGATAAAGTCTAAATTGGTGAACATAGCTGTACTAGTTTCATAAAGCTGTAGAAACAAAGAATCATCGACTGAGTAGCTTACAAGCAATGTATTGTCCCACAGTTCTTAGGGTTGGAGGTTTGAAATCAAGCTGTCAGCCGTGCCATGCTACTTCTGAAACCCATATGGGAGAATCCTTCCTTGCCTCTTTTAGTTTCTGGTGTTTGCCAGCAACTTAGGGCATTCCTTGGCTTGTAGATATGTTGCTCCCATTTCTGCCTCCATTGTCACGTGGCTGTCCGGTCCCTGTGTCTCTACTCTTCTTATACAGACAACCAGTTGCACTGTCTTTGGTGGTGGTGGTGGTTTAGTCACTAAGGCGTATCTGACTCTTGTAATCCCATAGGCTGTAGCCCTCTTCTGGCCATGGGATGTCCCAGGCAAGACTACTGAAGTAGGTTGCTGTTTCCTTCTCCAAGAGATCTTCCTGACCTAGGGATTGAACTTGTAGCTCCTGCATCGCAGGCAGTCTCCTGTATTGTAGGCATATTCTTAACCACTGAGCCACTGGGGAAGATCCTACACTGGCTTTGAGGCCACCTCAATGACCTCAACTTGAGGTCTGCAAAGACTCTATTTACAAGTGAGGTCACATTGAGAGGTACTGAAGGTTAGGACTTCAAACATCATTTTGGAATGTAGTTTGACCCATAACAAGAACTTCAGTTCAGTTCAGTTCAGTTCGGTCACTCAGTCATGTCTGACTTTTTGCGACCCCATGAATCACAGCACGCCAGGCCTCCCTGTCCATCACCAACTCCCAGAGTTCACTCAGACTCACGTCCATCAAATCGGTGATGCCATCCAGCCATCTCATCCTCTGTTGTCCCCTTCTCCTCCTGCCCTCAATCCCTCCCAGCATCAGAGTCTTTCCCAATGAATCAACTCTTCGCATGAGGTGGCCAAAGTACTGGAGTTTCAGCTTTAGCATCATTCCCTCCAAAGAAATCCCATGGCTTATCTCCTTCAGAATGGACTGGTGGGATCTCCTTGCAGTCTAAGGGACTCTCAAGAGTCTTCTCCAACACCACAGTTCAAAAGCATCAATTCTTTGGCGCTCAGCTTTCTTCACAGTCCAACTCTCACATCTATACATGACTACTGGAAAAACCATAGCCTTGACTAGACGGACCTTTGTTGGCAAAGTAATGTCTCTGCTTTTGAATATGCTATCTAGGTTGGTCATAACTTTCCTTCCAAGGAGTAAGCGTCTTTTAATTTCACGGCTGCAGTCACCATCTGCAGTGATTTGGGAGCCCCCCAAAATAAACTCTGACACTGTTTCCACTGTTTCCCCATCTATTTCCCATGAAGTGATGGGACCGGATGCCATGATCTTCATTTTCTGAATGTTGAGCTTTAAGCCAACTTTTTCACTCTCCTCTTTCACTTTCATCAAGAGGCTTTTTAGTTCCTCTTTACTTTCTGCCATAAGGTTGGTGTCATCTGTATATCTGAGGTTATTGATATTTCTCCGGGCAATCTTTTTTTTTTTTTTAATTGATCACCTTTTATTTATTTATTTTTTCATTTAAAATAGCACTTTATTTTTTTTTAACTTTACAATATTGTATTGGTTTTGCCATATATCAAAATGAATCCACCACAGGTATACATGTGTTCCCCATCCTGAACCCTCCTCCCTCCTCCCTCCCCATACCATCCCTCTGGGTCGTCCCAGTGCACCAGCCCCAAGCATCCAGTATCATGCATTGAACTTGGACTGGCTACTCATTTCATATATGATATTATACATGTTTCAATGCCATTCTCTCAAATCATCCCACCCTCTCCCTCTCCCACAGAGTCCAAAAGACTGTTCTATACATCAGTGTCTCTTTTCCTGTCTCATATACAGGGTTATTGTTACCATCTTACTAAATTCCCTATATATGCGTTAATATACTGTATTGGTGTTTTTCCAGCTTGTGCTTCTTCCAGCCCAGCGTTTCTCATGATGTACTCTGCATATAAGTTAAATAAGCAGGGTGACAATATACAGCCTTGACGTACTCCTTTTCCTATTTGGAACCAGTCTGTTGTTCCATGTCCAGTTCTAACTGTTGCTTCCTGACCTGCATATAGGTTTCTCAAGAGGCAGGTCAGGTGGTCTGGTATTCCCATTTCTTTCAGAATTTTCCACAGTTCATTGTGATCCACACAGTCAAAGGCTTTGGCATAGTCAATAAAGCAGAAATAGATGTTTTCCTGGAACACTCTTGCTTTTTCCATGATCCAGCGGATGTTGGCAATTTGACCTCTGGTTCTTCTGCCTTTTCTAAAACCAGCTTGAACAAGAGCTTAAGAGAGCCAAATGGACAAGCTACTGAAACTCAGATTTGGACAGATTTACTTGTCCGGTCATGGCACTCTCTTTTGAGATGGGACTCTTCACATCAAACAAAACTTTTGGCATGGAGAACAGAGAAGAACTCTTACTCCTTGGGGTATTGTAGATTATAGAATAAAGACAAAATATCCAAGACACAATAAAGAAGCATAAAAAGCATTCACAAATAAGATTTTAAAAGATTAAACACATTTGTTTTATCAGTAAATATATATCCTTTAAAGATTCCATTAGGTGTCCTAGGTATTCAGTTGATTAACCTGTAAAACAACCATAGCCAAGGTTTATCAATAAGAATAACTGAAAAGAAAATAGGGATAATAATATTTTATACAACAAAGTCATTAACAAGATTAAATTTATACTACCAAATGACAGTAGAGAAGATATATGAAAAGAAACCTTACAAATGAGAGGAAAAATCGACAGAAGCAATAATTCAATCTGTCAATCTCCCCAGAGTTTCCTTCCTGCTCCCTACTCCAAAATAAAGGTGTACAGAATCTAGATAATGTAAGTAATGGGGATGGATTGATAATAATTCAATAATAAAACAAACTATAATTCTTCTCAAGTGTCCATGGAATATTTCCAAAAGTTGGTCATCTATTTGTTTTCATATGAATACACAAGAAGCCCTGAAAACTGAACCACATAGTAAACCAGGAATAAATACTACTATTTAAACCAAAACTAAACCCTTTAAAAATATTTTAAAATTAAAAATACTTCTCAAATCACTACTTCCTTGAATTATTATAGTCTGAGTTAAAAATAATGAATACTAATCTATTTGGAAAAATGTGTGGTGCCAAATTCCTACTTTGAAGGAAATCTATGGTCCTACATGCAGAATGGAAGGAAGTCAATTAATTAAACATTCAACTAAATGTAGGAGAGAAAGAACTATGGACAAAATCTAAAGGGAGAAATAAAATCAAACCACTCTGAAGAAGATTGTTATTCTAACACTGAAAGTGATAGAATCATGAAAAATAATTCTAGGCAAACATGTCTAGAAACTATATATGAGCCTGAGACAGCTGGACTGACAAGCCATTTTATTAATTACTGCTCTTTATTTGCTACTGTTTTACAAGATTCTGTTTGAATTAAGAAGGTATATTCATCTAGTCAGAAAATAAGTTCCTGAGTAATCGAAAGAACAATGACTAATTTAAGAAAGGGCAAAAGAAGAAGTAAGTAAAAAGATAAATATGGGAAGGCCAATGCAAATTCTGGATGATAGTTTGGGCCTTGTGCATGTTCAGTCGTGTCTGACTCTTTGTCACACTATGGACTGTAGCCTACCAGGTTTCTCTGTCCATGGGGTTTCCCAATCAAGAATAGTGGAGCAGATTGCCATTTCCCCATTCCAGAGAATGTTCCTGACTCAGGGATCAAATCCTGTCTCCTGTGCGTCTCCTGCATTACGGCAGGTTCTTTACTGCTGAGCCACCAGGGAAGCCACTAGTTTAGGCCTTATAGATGCCAAACTTTACACATGGGTGAAAAAAGAAAGCAAAAAGGTTAACATAAGAGAACAAAAATATATAAGACAATTATTAACAGACCTAAAGGGAGAAATTGACAGCAACACAATTGTAGTGGAGAATGTTAACACTCTACTTCGGTGGCTAGATCATCCAGACAGAATGTCAACAAGGAAACAATGGCCTTAAATGAAACATTAGACCAGATGGATTTATAAATTTGTAGAGAACATTCCATCTTAATGCAGCAGAATACACATTCTTCTCAAGGGCACATGGAACTTTCTCAAGGATAGACTATGTGTTTGCTCAGAAAACAAGTCTCAGTAAATTTAAGAAGTTTGAAATCATATCAAGCATCTTTCCCAATTGCAGGGGCATGAAACTAGAAATGAATTACAAGAAGAAAGCTAAAAAAACAAAAATAAAAAAAAATCACAAATATGTAGAGACTAGCAACATGGTACTCAACAATTATCAGGTCAGTGAAGAAATCTAAGGAGGACTCAAAAATTACCTGAAGACAAATCAAAATGAATATACCAAATATGGAAATGTGTGGGATGCAGCAAAAATGGTACTATTTGTTGTTCAGTTGCTATATCATGTCTGACTCTTTGTGACCCCATGAACTACAGGAGGCCAGGCTTCCCTGTCCATGGAATTCTCCAGACTAGAGTACTGGAGTGGGTAGCTATTTCCTTTTCCAGGGGGTCTTCCCGACCCAGGGATCGTACCCAGGTCCGCTGCATCACTGGCAGATTTTTTTACCATCTGAGCCACCAGAGAAGCCCCTATTTTATGTGTGCTGCTGCTGCTAAGTCACTTCAGTCGTGTCCGACTCTGTGCGGCCCCATAGATGGCAGCCCAACAGGCTCCCCCGTCCCTGGGATTCTCCAGGCAAGAATACTGGAGTGGGTTGCCATTTCTTTCTCCAATGCATGAAAGTGAAAAGTGAAAGTGAAGTCACTCAGTTGTGTCCGACTCTTAGTGACCCCATGGACTGCAGCCTATCAGGCTCCTCCATCCATGGGATTTTCCAGGCAAGAGTACTGGAGTGGAGTGCCATTGCCTTCTCCGATTTTTTTAGTGTGTATATGTCAATCCCAGTTTTCCAATTTATTCCGAGAATTGACATTATTAAAATATCCATATTACCTAAAGCAACCTACAGATTCAATGCAATCCCTATGAAAATCTCAAGTACACTTTTAACAGAAATAAAACTCCAAATTCTTGAATTCATGCTGCTGCTGCTAAGTCACTTCAGTCGTGTCTGACTCTGTGCGACCCCATAGACGGCAGCCCACCAGGCTCCCCCGTCCCTGGGATTCTCCAGGCAAGAACACTGGAGTGGGTTGCCATTTCCTTATCCGATGCATGAAAGTGAAAAGTGAAAGTGAAGTTGCTCAGTCGTGTCTGACCCTCAGCGACCCCATGGACTGCAGCCTTCCAGGCTCCTCCATCCATGGGATTCTCCAGGCAAGAGTACTGGAGTGGGGTGCCATTGCCTTCTATAGAGCTCCACAAAAGACTCTGAAAAGACAAAGCAATCCTGAGAAAAAAGAAGAAACCTGAAGGTAACACACCCCAATTTCAAAGTGTAATATAAAGCCATAACAATTAAAAAAAAGCATAGTATTGACAGGAAAACAGATGTATAGATCAATGGAACAAAATTGAAAGCTAAGAAATAAACCCACACATATATGGACAATTAATTTGCAACAAAGGAGCAGAAAGCATACAATGGAAGAAGGATACTATCTTCAAACAGCAGTGTTAGGAAAACTAGATGGCCACATGCAAAAAATCAGTCACTATCTCATACCCACTGTATGACATGTGTGTACCATACACAAATTCAGTTCAGTTCAGTTCAGTCGCTCAGTCGTGTCCAACTCTTTGCGACCCCATGAATCATAGCACGCCAGGCCTCCCTGTCCATCACCAACTCCCGGAGTTTACCCAGACTCATGTCCATCGAGTCTGTGATGCCATCGAGCCATCTCATCCTCTGTCCCCTTGTCCTCCTGCCCCCAATCCCTCCCAGCATCAGGGTCTTTTCCAATGAGTCAACTCTTCACATGAGGTGGCCAAAGTACTGGAGTTTCAGCTTTAGCATCAGTCCTTCCAATGAACACCCAGGACTGATCTCCTTTAGAAAGGACTAGTTGGATCTCCTTGCAGTCTAAGGGACTCTCAAGACTTTTCTCCAACAGCACAGTTCAGAAGCATCAATTCTTTGGCGCTCAGCTTTCTTCACAGTCCAACTCTCACATCCATACATGACCACTGGAAAAACCATAGCCTTGACTAGACGGACCTTTGTTGACAAAGTAATGTTTCTGCTTTTGAATATGCTATCTAGGTTGGTCATAACTTTCTTTCCAAGGAGTAAGTGTCTTTTAATTTCATGGCTGCAGTCACCATCTGCAGTGATTTTGGAGCCCAGAAAAATAAAGTCTGACACCATTTCCACTGTTTCCCCATCTATTTCCCATGAAGTGATGGGACCAGATGCCATGATCTTCGTTTTCTGAATGTTGAGCTTTAAGCCAACTTTTTCACTCTCCACTTTCACTTTCATCAAGAGGCTTTTTAGTTCCTCTTCACTTTCTGCCATAAGGGTGGTGTCATCTGCATATGTGAGGTTATTGATATTTCTCCTGGCAATCTTGATTCCAGCTTGTGCTTCATCCAGCTCAGCATTTCTCATGATGTAGTCTGCATATAAGAGTGGAGGTGATGGAATTCCAGTTGAGTTAATTCAAATCCTAAAAGACGATGCTGTGAAAGTGCTGCACTCAATATGCCAGCAAATTTGGAAAACTCAGCAGTGGCCACAGGACTGGAAAAGGTCAGTTTTCATTCCAATCCCAAAGAAAGGCAATGCCAAAGAATGCTCAAACTACTGCACAGTTGCACTCATCTCACACACTAGTAAAGTGATGCTCAAAATTCTCCAAGCCAGGCTTCAGCAGTATGTGAACTGTGAACTTCCAGATGTTCAAGCTGGTTTTCGAAAAGGCAGAGGAACCAGAGAACAAATTTCCAACATCAGCTGGATCATGGAAAAAGCAAGAGAGTTCCAGAAAAACGTCTATTTCTGCTTTAGTGACTATGCCAAAGCCTTTGACTGTGTGGATCACAATAAACTGTGGAAAATTCTAAAAGAGATGGGGATACCAGACCACCTGACCTGCCTCCTGAGTAACCTGTATCAGGTCAGGAAGCAACAGTTAGAACTGGACATGGAACAACAGACTGGTTCCAAAAAGAAAAGGAGTACTTCAAGGCTGTATATTGTCACCATATACAAAGATCAGCTCAAAAAGTATTAAAATGTATTATATCTGATAAAAGGTTAATATAAAAACTATACAAAGAACTCGTACAACTCAACAACAACAACAACAAACTCAATAACTCATTTTAGCTTCATTAAGCAATGAGCAGAAGAGTTGAAGAGACATTTTTCTGAAGTAGACATATAAATGGCCAACAGACACATGACAGATATTCAACAATACTAGTTATTAGGGAAACTCAAGTCAGAGCACAGTGAGATATCATGTCACACCTATTAGAATGACTATTGTCAAAAGGGCAAGAGATAACAAGTTTTGGCAAGGATGTAGAGAATAGACAACATTCACACACTATTGGTGGGAATACAAACCAGTGCAGTCACTACAGAAAGCAGTCTGGAGATTTCTCCAAAAATTAAGAGTAGGATTACCATATGTCCCAGCTATCATAATTCTGTATATTTATCCAAAGTATATGAAAACACTAATTCAAAAAGATACATGCTCACCTGAGTTTGTTGTGACATTATTTACCTAAGCCAAGATATGGAGACAACCGAAGGAAGGGCTCATTAATGAATAAATAGATAAAGCAGGTGTGGTGTGTGTGTATATATATATATATATATATATATATATATATATATGTATATGAGTGCAAGTATGTGTATGCTCAATCATGTCTGATTCTTTGTCACCCCATGAACTGTAGCCCACTAGGCTCCTCTGCCCATTGAATTTTTCAGGCAACAATACTGGAGTGGGTTGCCATTTCCTACTCCAGGGGACCTTCCAGACCCAGAGGTTGAACCCACATTTCTTGTGTCTCCTGCATTGGCAGGCAGATTCTTTACCATTGGGCCACCTGGGAAGCTGGTATATATATATATATATATATATATATATATATATATATGCATGCAATGGAATACTACTGATCTATAAAAGAGAACTCTTGCCATTTGAGACAATATAGATGGACCTTGAGGGTTTTATGCTAAGGGAAATAAGTTAGATGGAGAAAGACAAAGGCCATATGATATCATTCCTATGTGGAATATAAAAGCAAAAAAAAAAAGACAACAAAAAAAGTGAGCAAAGCAAACTAAACAAAAACAAACATATAGGTACAGAGCAGAGAGTAGTGGTTACCAGAGGGAAAGGGGTAAGGTTGGGTAGAGCTGGTGAAATGGGTTAAGGGGATCAACTGTATGTTGATGGATGGAGACAAAATTTTTGGTGCTGAGCATGCTATAGGGTGTACAGAAATGAAAATGTTGTACACATGAAATTTTATACACCAATGTTACCTCAATAAAAATAAATCTAAAATTTTTCTTAGAAAGGTAGCTATTGTTTGGGGTAGATACAGTGGTTTGTGGGGTAGATAGCAACATTTCCAGTGGTTAATCTAGTTAGTATCTACAGTGGGATACCTGATCTAGGACTTTTTTGCATTACTGAAAAATATTACCTTACCCTACCCCCAGCTTTACTGAGATATAATTGACAAATGAACTTGTATATATTTGAAGTCAACACCATGATGATTTGACATACACATACATTGAGAAACACTAGAATCAAGTTAATTATCACATCCATCACCTCACATTGTTAGTTATCATTTTTGTGTGTAGGGATAATGCTGAAGCTTTACTCTTAGCAAATTTCAAGTATATAATACAATATTGTTAACTATAATTATTATACTGAATAGTAGATTAGCAACTTTAAAATACACAGGATAGTATTATTAACTCTAGTCACATACTGTACATTGGATCCTCAGAACTTATTCATCCTACAATAAAACACTTTTATCTTTTAACCAACATTTCCCCATTTCTCCCAAACTCCAGTTCTTGGCAGCCACCATTCTACTTTGTTTTTATGAGTTCAACAATTATTTTTTTTTAACATTTCAAATGGAAGTGATACTATATAGCATTTGTCATTTGTCTTTCTCAGCCTGGCTTA
This sequence comes from Bubalus kerabau, assembly GCF_029407905.1. Taxonomy (NCBI): domain Eukaryota; kingdom Metazoa; phylum Chordata; class Mammalia; order Artiodactyla; family Bovidae; genus Bubalus; species Bubalus kerabau. Next base: position 48,638,898 of record NC_073635.1, read on the forward strand.
TTTCACTTAGCATAATGCCCTCCAGTTTCATCCATGTTATTACAAATGGCAGCGTATCTTTCTTTTGTTATGGCTGAATAATATTACTTTGTAATATGTATCTAACACATTTTCTTTTTTTTTAATTTATTCTTTTTTTTTTTTTGGCTGTGCTGGGAGTTTGTTGCTTTGTGCAGGCTTTCTCTAGTTGCAGTGAGCAGCGGCTGCTCTCTAGTTTTGGTGGCTTGTCTACTGTGGATCACCTGCCTAGTTGCTCCAAGGCATATGGGATCCTCCTGGATCAGGGATCGAACATGTGTCCCCTGAACTGGCAGGTGGATTCTTATCCACTGCGCTACCAGGGAAGTTCCTAACACATTTTCTTTATCCATTCATTTACCAATGGACATCTAGGTTGTTTCCATGTCTTGGCTATTTTGAATGATACTGCAATGAACTCGAGTGTGGATAGCTCTTCAAGATACTGATTTTGTTTCCTTTGGCTGCATACCAAGAAATGAACTTGCTATATTATATACACGTTTTATTTTTAAGTTTTTGAGGAACCTTTGCCTTGTTTTCCATAGTAACTGCACCATTCTATATGCCCATCAACAGTGTGTAAGGGTTCTCTTCTCTCTACGTCCTCACTAATATTTGTTATCTTTGGTCTTTTTGATAATGGTTATTCTAACAAATATGAGGTGATATCTCACGGTGGTTTTGATTTGCATTTCATGATGATTAATGATTTTGAACACCTTGAAAAATGTGCTTTAAATATTGAAAATACCCTGCATGGGACTTCTAAAGTCAAAAAGATTGAAAAAACTTGAAGGCAAAAGTATATCAGTTTTCATGTTTATATTCCTAGTGATTAGCACTGAATTTGAGCTGATAATGAATTATTGAATGAAGTGCTCATCAGCATATATTTATCAATTTATTTTTCAAACAAAAGAATATATGAAAAGTGTGGAGAAAAGCTAAGTTACATTATAGAACTGGGCAGAACTTCTTTAACTGGGGAGGGATATGAGTGATCTTTCTGAGGTGATGAAAGTTTTCATATCTTGATCCGGCTGATGGTTACTGAATGTGTATATATATAAGTAAAAATTTCTTAAACTGCCCACTAAAGGTTTATATACTTTACTGTGTATAAATTATATCCCCAAACCAAAATTAAAATCAAACTAATGAGTAAAGCTGAATGTTAGAGAAAAAGCTGAGTCTTTGGAATGTTTGACCAAATTCTGTACCTTGTTGTTTTCTCTTATTAAGCAAGGAGACTTAAATTTTTAAATTAATTTATTTTTTTTTATCGAAGGATAATTGCTTTACAGAATTTTGCTGTTTTCTGTCAGACCTCAACATGAATCAGCCATAGGTATACATATATCCCCTCCCTTTTGAAATTCCCTCCCCATCCAATTTCTCAGTGAAAAGTCTGCATGTGAGTGGGTCCCTGAGGAGACCCCAAAGAGACCACAGTACCTTCAGAGAAGACTTCGGGCAGCACATTCTGTACCGTCTCTCAGGGGCTCAAGCCATGCCCTCTTTGCCAATCATATACGTCCAAATGTCGCATGGACTCTACATGTCTTGGTTGGGTTTGCCTTGTTTTCTGCTTCACAGATAGGAGCAGCTGGACTTGATAAGAATACAGTCACTAAGTCATGTCCAGGTCTTTGCAAGCCCATGGGCTGCAGCACGCCAGGCTTTCCTGCTCTTCACTATCACCTGGAGTTGGCTCAAACTCATATCCATTGAGTCGGTGATGCCATCCAACTATCTCATCCTCTGTCGCCCCCTTCTCCTCCTGCCCTCAATCTTTCCCAGCATCAGGGACTCGATAGTTAACTGATTATCACAAATAACTTTTAGATGGAGATCATTCTGGGCTTGAGGACACCATGGTATCACGGTTCTAACTCTTTCTCCTGACAGCAACTCAGATAACCCACAGGATTTAATCCCCCCCACCTGCCCCCGCCTCAAATTCAAACAAGCAAAGAAACAAAAATCCTGTATTCCATGGAAACAATCTATGGTATCTTCGCAAAGAAACAGATATTCATCTTTGAACAGTACAGGAAGAACAAACATAGCCTTTAAAATCAGTTAAACCAGCCTAGCTTTGGATTGAGCCTTTCCATTTATTGTTTTATAATCTCAAGCAAGTCATTTCACCTCTCTGATTCTCTGCTCTTTATCTGTTAAGTGGGGATAATAATTTTGATTTTACAAGGTTGTCATGGGGGAAATCAAGGTCTCTAGTAAAGCACCTAACACAGTGCATGGCAGCAAACCCTTGGTAAGCACTGCCTGCCTCTGCTCTTCCTCCCCAGATGCACTGGCTTTCCTAGGAAAAGGTTGTTAAGAGGGTGAAAGGGCCTTTCCTTTGCATTCATTTAGGGGACTCCTGTAGCTTTTGGTTTTTAAAAATATTAAATTGTTTATGTTGTATGGGCTTTTAAAAATAGCTTAGAGGGCAATCCAGGGAACTCAACTAAAAAAGGATTATCTAGACTCTACAATGACTGTAGTGGAAAAAGAATGGAATGAAAAAAACAATGAGAAGGCTGAAGAAACGGGGATAGTGCTGTATACATTGTTTGTAAACAAGAACACTTCCTACACACATGCTCCAAACATCCCATTATTTTGCAAACTGTGCATTCTTCTCATGTATGGGGCAGTTTAAGTTAATGATGTGATCCATTCATCCTGCCATGTTTCATTTATATTTTCTTCAACAGTGAAATGAATTGAGAAAAACAATGCCCTTATTCTGTGAACAAGAAGAGGAAAGAGAAGAGTGTGTGTGTGTGTGTGTGTGTGTGTGTGTGTGTGTGAATGCTCCCCATAATTTGGGAGTTAGAGTAATTTTAACCAATCTAACTACAGGCTTCTTTTGAAAACCTCTTAATAATATTCAGAAACAAAGCCTAATATTAAGGACAGGCAAAAACTCTGTGGTCCTCTCTATTAAAGACCAACCCTTTCCTCTCCTGCCTCAGTCTGATTACCTCTGGGGAATGTGCTATTCCTTGGAACGAATCAACCCTGCACAAAATAAGAGAGGTTGAAAAGTTTAGGACGTGGAAAATATGTGGAATTTGCTTTGAATAATGATTTGTATTTTTCTTTTGCAATAAATATGACCAATGACCCAGATAGAAGGATGGCAATTACTTAATGAATCAAGCTTCAGAAATGCAAAAACACTTCATAATAAAAATGAAAGCAATAATAGTAGGAAGCCAAGTTAAGTAAATATGGGTAATGCTCCTTGTATCTGTACATTTACAAATTCCAAAGCCATGACTGGGAAGGGGATTATTCTAATGATAGCTCTGTTCTTGGTTTCCATTGCTTGTTGAGTTGGTTCTTCTGAATTTGTGCACAAATAAGGCTCTGTGCTGACTTTTCTCATGCATTTGGAAGTCAGCAGCTGGGACGATGTATCGCTAAGGTAGGACTGGGATTTAGCAGTGCCCAAGCCTCTGACAATCATTTACCTGTGTGCAAGGCGCTTTTGCCCTAACAATCTCAGGTCTCTCTAAGTAAATCATTTCTAAATCTGTTACAGCCCAGGTAGAAATTTTTTTGCTCAATTATATACTTAAAATCTGCTGTTCATGTGATGCTGTCTTTGACTACTGACCATGCCTTGACTTTGTGCAATGGGATATGCTTCTAAACTTTAGAGAAAAGAAGAAACTGCTAAAGGGGCAGGGATGGGAGAGGTGGCAGAACTGTGTGTGCACAAATTCTGGCCAATGTAGAGCTGTACCTTCATGCAGCCACCAACACAAAGGTCTTTGTCTTTTGAAAGACTTGTTGACAGCTATTCCCTTTATGGCATATGGTGCCACCAGATTGGTAACTTTGGGAAAGTCACAACTTTTCTTATAAAACAAGCTACTGAATTGGATGATATTTAAGATACATTGTGGGAATCCCTGATAGCTCAGCTGGTAAAGAATCTGCCTGAAATGCAGGAGACCCTGGTTCGATTCCTGGGTTGGGAAGATCCGCTGGAGAAGCGATAGGCTACCCACTCCAGTATTCTTGGGCTTCCCTTGTGGCTCAACCAGTAAAGAATCCACCTGCAAGGCAGGAGATCTGGGTTCGATCCCTGGGTTGGGAAGATCCCCTGGAGAAGGGAACAGCTATCCATCCACCCCAGTATTCTGGCCTGGAGAATTCCATGGACTGTATAGTCCATGGGGTCACAAAGAGTCGGACACGACTGAGCAACTTTTACTTTCACTTTAAGAGACATTACAGGAGCAAAAAAAAATTTGAAGGTCAAGAATATCTTTTAGAAATTAGAGAGACGTTGGATGTTAAAAAAAAAAAAAAAGCTTGGCGTTACATTCCTCCCTGGTCTCGGAGTAAACTGTAGTGCGTAGGAGATTAACCTGAATTATCTGATGGCTGTGTTTATAGTTGTCTCTTTTCTCCTTGCCAACGTTTCCCAAACATTAGTACACGTAAGAACCACCTGATAGGCTGTTAAAAAGGCAGCTGTAACTCCTGAGATTATTTCAGTAGGTTAAGGGCAGGACCCAGGGATCTGCACTTTTAAAGAGATACTAAAAAAAAAAAAAAAGAGAGATACTGGTGCGGGAATCACTAAAAATCCCAGTATTTTTAAGGGGAATCTTTCTGGGAGTTTGGGGGTAGGTTGACCAGCTAGAGGGGAGGGAGGGAATTCTTAACAGCCTGTCTCTGCTTAGGAAAGTTCTGATGTTGCTGGTGGGGAAATATAAAGTATCCCTCACGTGGGTTGAGGTTGAATCACTGCCGAAAGCTGTGGGTCCATTTCAACTACAAGCAACAAATAAATAAACCCACTGAAAAGATACTATTAGAGAAGAAAACAGTTCTAGTGTCCAAGAAATTAGTGGAATGTAAGGGAATTAACTGAAGGAGCATGAGGATAAGAAATAATTTTTATCAAATATCTAAAATGTGCCCAGTGCTTTATATACATTGTCTCTTTTAATTCTTATATTTGTGAGCAAAGATAGTTCTATTTTGCAAATGAAAAACCCGATGCTGATGGACCCAGTAATTTTCAACCCAACTGCACATTAGAATCACTTGAGGTTGGGGGAGGCAGGATCTCTGAAAAATTACCTATGTCTAGTTTACATCTCCAGCAATTTTGATATCATTGGCTGGGCACTGATACCTTTATAAGTGCCCTGGAGATACTAATGTTCAGCCAGGGGTCAGCATCACTGATATTAACCAAAGTTCACGGGATTAAAAGGATTTCCAAACCATCACTCACAATGCGCCTCCATTGATCTATGGATGTGCGTGCTCAGTTGTGTCTGACTTTCTGTGGCCCTGTGGACTGTAGCTCACCAGGCTTCTCTGTCCTTGGAATTCTCCAGTCAAGAATACTACAGCGGGTTGCCATTATTTACTGGAGGGGATCTTCCCAATCCAGAGACTGAATTTATGTCACCTATGTCTCCTGCATTGGCAGGTGGATTCTTTACCACTAGCGCCTCCTGGGAAGCCCTTTGATCTATTCTGGACACAATTCTCTGTTCAGGCCTGAACCTCTGAGGTAAGACTGTTCATGAAGATCTGACTTTGTTATAAATGTACTCAGGTCATAAAAACAAAATCTTAGGGGGAAATTTTGAGTAAGATAACATATTATTTGGTTATTACTATGATCATGGGATGTCACTGCTATTGTTATGATCCTCTTTAGATGAAGAAACTAGGGTCTGTGCTGTTTGTAACTTTCTTACACACTCAGGGACAAAAAAATTATTATTAAACTCAGAATAGTAGAGTCTTGGAGAATACTGATTTGTTTGAAATATATCACACTTCATACCTTACAAGTTAGTTGACATGTCTTCATCTACTGAGGAAGCACAGTTTGACTATCTCAGAGTTTTGTTCTTTAGTTGCTAAATTGGGTCGAACTCTTTTGTGACCACATGAACTGTAGCCTGCTGGGCGCCTCTGTCCATAGGATTTTCCAGGCAGGAACTATGGAGTGGGGTGCCATTTCCTTCTCCAGGGGATCTTCCCCCTCAGAGAGTTAAGAATTATCTATTTTCAAAGATTTTCTTGAAAAAATTAAATCTTCAAAATATTTATTTGAGTCCATCGCAAAGTCATTTAACCTTCTGAAAGTCTTAACTTCCATGACTGTCAAATATGGGCAATGACATCAAGCATATCTAAAGATGCCAAGGTGATAAATCAATACATTTTACATGCTTTTTGAAAAAAAAACTCTATTTTATTAAAGGAAGAAAAGCCATCTTTTTGCCTCCATATAGAACCTCAATATTAATATTATAGTAATACCTTAATATTAGTACTAAGGTATGTAATATTTAGCCTACCAAATTTTCAATTTTATTTAAATTTTATTTAAAAATGGTCTATGAAATAATAACATCAGTATTCACTGATGTAGCATTATACAATTGTTTTTCATAAATTTCTACTGCCTTCTTCAAGCATTTAATCCTATTGTAATTGCATCAGCTTAGCCTGGTAGGCTGCAGTCCATGGGGTCGCAAAGAGTTGGACACGACTGAGCGACTTCACTTTCACTTTTCACTTTCATGCATTGGAGAAGGAAATGGCAACCCACTCCAGTGTTCTTGCCTGGAGAATCCCAGAGACGGGGGAGCCTGGTGTGCTGCCATCTATGGAATCGCACAGAGTCGGACACGACTGAAGCGATTTAGCAGCAGCAGCAGCAGCAGCAGGGGAAGGGTGAGTAAAGTTTTCAGGTAGAAGACAGGTGAGACGAAGGCATTCCAAATAGAGGTAACAATATATTCAAGGAAAGGAGCCAGTACAGTGTGACTAGAATGTCAAGTATATGTGGTTGAGAGGTAGCACATGAAGCTAGAAAGGTAAACAGTGGAGGGTCAAAAAGGGTATCATTTTACGTACGCATATAACTGAATTGCTGCACTGTATAGCTGAAACTAACATGATACTGGAAGTCAACTGTACTTCAATTTTTAAAAAGGGCATCATGTACCAAAGGAAGAAGAATTTTGAACTTTTTCTTCTAGAACCTCACTGTCCAATACAGTAGCCAGCAGCCACAGGTGGTTATACTGAGAAGTGGAAATGTGATGAGGCCAAATGAAAATGCTCTAAGTATAAAATCCTCATGAATTTTCAGTCTGGAAAAAATCTCTAATCAATAATTTTTATAATATTGTATGTTATTATTATATGATTATATGTTAAACCCTATTATTTTGGACATTTTGAATTAAAGAAAACAGATTAAAATTAGCTTCACCTATTTCTTTTTACTTAAAAAAACATGGCTACTTGAAACTTAAAAATGACATGGGTGGCTTACATTTAATTTCTATCAGCCAGGCTACTCTAGATCAGTGTCTATAGGCCAGCACCATACTTTGTATGGTCAATGAGTTAAGAAAGGTCTTATATTTTCAAAAAATTGCTGTGGGAAGAGGAGGAAGAGAGACAAGAGCTGCACGTGGCTTGAAGTCTCAAGTATTTACTATTTGGTTCTTCACCAAAAAAGTGTCCTGGCCTCTGCTCTAGGTTCTGAGTGATGTATTGGCACCAACCAGGAGCTTGTTAGAAAGGTAGAACCTCAAACTCTAACTCTAGATTCACAGAATCAGAATCTGCATTTTAATAAGATCCCCAGGTGATTCAGATGCACATTAAAATTGAAGAGGCACAAGGGTAAATGCTAGAGAATCACTGAAAGATGTTAAAGGAAGAAAGTGGAAGGTTTATTCTCTTACACAATAATCCTTTCTTTTACACTTAGAATAAGTCAAATTATCTAAGTACTGTGTAATATTTTTGTTGAAAGGACGGATAAATATTTGATTTTTAAAATCTTAATCTTCAAAAAATATTCTGAATTGACAGTGTCTGAGATGTTTTTCAATTCTGTATTTAAAACAAGTTCATGGGTGTTGATATGATTCAATGACTTCAAAAAATTCTTTGGAATGTGAATCACAGTAAGCAATATTTTTTACTTTGATATCTAGTGTACATATAGATATATTTAACTTAAATCAAAGTTTCACAAAGTATTTAGCTTTATTAGAGATATGCTGCCATCTATTCTATTCTCCTCTACTCTATTCATTTCAGTCCATTACATTCGTTTTTAGGGAGTTAACTCAGGGAAGAAAATTTTTTGCAGATGAACCTTACAAACACCCATTCTGCTTGGAGATAATTTCCTTACTGTGTTACAGAGAGTTAAGAGTATGCGTTGAACATGGTGATTTCACTGAGCTGAGGAGATGAGATCAGAGTCGGAATACTGAAATGGCTGGAACCAGGACAACAGAAATGAGGGAGTGAAGGGTACCCAGGAGACCATGCTGGGGTCACCGATAAGTCTATGGCTAAAGGCTGGGCTATCCATCAGTGCGGGGTAAGATCACCTGAAAATTACGAGAGAACAGCTACTACACACTTGAGAGCAGAATAGATTAGGGCCAAGCATGTTGAGGCGAGGGTATGTAGAAAGATATTGGTGTTTTCAGCCCTGCCAGAGAAGATCACAGCACTTCTTTTAGAACTCAGAAAAGACAACACCTAGAATAAGACCCAGAGAAGGCAATGGCACCCCACTCTGGTACTCTTGCCTGGAATATCCCATGGGTGGAGGAGCCTGGTAGGCTGCAGTCCATGGGGTCGCTGAGGGTCGAACATGACTGAGCGACTTCACTTTCACTTTTCACTTTCCTGCATTGGAGAAGGAAATGGCAACCCACTCCAGTGTTCTTGCCTGGAGAATCCCAGGAACGGGGGAGCCTGGTGGGCTGCCGTCTATGGGGTCGCACAGAGTCGGACACGACTGAAGCGACTTAGCAGCAGCAGCAGAATAAGACCAACTCTACGTTTGTCCTAACAAAGCCAATCCACACCAACCCCCCCCCCCCACACACACACCCCTAAACGAAGCTCCAGGGGAGACAAAGCCTGTAGGACACTGATCTCATTAGCTTGGGTAACATTACATCCCAGACTTATCTGGTTACTTTAACAAGGACAACCTTCGTAGAAGAATATGGCTGGATATTCTAACTAAATCACCTATTACAACTGAGGTTGAAAGAGAAAGTCGAAGTGTACATTCTATGGCTACTGCAGTGAAGGATATTATGTTAGCTTAGCCCCAAATCATTCATTCATTTATTTTTTTGTTCATTAAATAATTCTGAAGAGCTAGTATTGAGCTGGGATACAAAGACTTTAAAAAGGTAATTCTAATTCTCGTGATGCATATAGTGAGTGGGAGAGTTAATGTTTATCTATGAAGCTATTCCAGGTGATAAGGACTTTGACATTTTGTAATTTCCTTATATGCCTAAACAATATTTTCAGAGTCGTATTTTTTCTTGGTGTTACAGATAAAATAATGCAATTTTTCCCCCTCATACTTTTAACAGTTTTATTGAAACAATGATTTAACAAAGGACAGAAAACCTGTTCTACTGTTCAGGATATATGATTTATTATTTTGGTGATATTTTATCCTAAGATAAATATGTGAGTTAGTTTCCAAACTATCTTATTAGATTTTTAATTCTGCATTATTATATATTTCATTTACATTTGAGATTCAATTGGAGCCTAATTGTAACATTTTATTAGAACACAGAAGTTAAGACAGTTTATGTTATTATTGTTTTTTGATGTTAGAGATTTTTTTAACAAGATTTTTTCCATAGTGATTCAGTGTAAAGATTCATCTTGAATTCTATACAAGAGTGATAATTTCCTTAAGTATGAAAGTAAATCCAAATAAGTGATCCTCATTGATGTAGTGTTTCTGTGACATGTACCTGCAGACTGCAAGGTAGGAAAGCCCAAGTTTAAAAACTGCTAAAGCTCTGCTATATATAAAATATATTGGGAATTGTGGTCCAGGCAGAAACAAGAAACAAGCTCTGTTCTCTCTGATATCTCATTATAGGACATATATAAAATAGATAAATATTTATGTTCTAAGAAGGATTGGGAACTACCTCTTTAGCAATAGTGTCACTTTTGATAATTTTGTATCTTTCAGACAGTTTAATCTTACAATCATTTGTCTTAATGTGCCTTATCTAGGTGTTAGTCTATAAGTCAACTTCAGTGTTCTTGCCTGGAGAATCCCAGAGACGGGGAGCCTGGTGGGCTGCCATCTATGGGGTCGCACAGAGTCAGACACGACTGAAGCGACTTAGCAGCATAGCTGATTAGCAATGTCGTCAGTTTCAGGTGAACAGCAAAGGGACTCAGCCATACATACACACGTATCCATTCTCCCCCAGACTCCCTCCCATATTCATATATATTTTTAAATATGTAGTCTGCTGAAAAATAATCTAAATGAAGTCTTCTGAGGCCTCTGTGAATCCTTTTCCATTATTATTCTTTTTCTTTCTGCCATGTTCTTAATGTTGGTTGGAAGGATAATTTAGACTAAAATGCCAACAAGAAAGATTATTATTATTTTTAAAATTCAGCAGTTGGTTTGTGCCTTACTTCTGCCTCAGCATACAGTGGGATTGTTCACCACAAATGGCCATGGTAATGGAAATAACAAGATGTCCTCAGGTCCCACCACTTGGTGTGAAAAATTCAAAGGGAATGTAAATTACCTAAATGATGAATCCCAATCTTTTTTACAGCTTTCATACTTATGAAAAGACTGTGGATTTGTAGCATGTAAGAGAGGGAGATGATTTTATTTTGTTGAAATGATTCAAACATCTGCTCCTTACTTTGAATAGATTTTGATTCATGTGCCTGTACAAACTTGATATCTATAAAACTGACTAGCAATGTAATATTTTGAAATTTTATTCTCTCTTTGCTTTAGGGAGCTCCAGAACCAGGAAGTGACTAATGATATTGCATGAGATAGATTAACTTAATTCTTTCATCATCAATTTTTGTTTGTGACTACATGCTAACAACTATGAAAATAGAGACTCAGTATTCATTGCTTGGAGCAGTTCTACTTTCCTGTTGTATAGCAGTAAGATGCAGCTTATGTTCCGTAACTTAAAGAATGCATACATCGCCCACCAGCATCAGAATGAGTCAGCAATATACCCTTATGCAACGAAAGCAAAAAGAAGAAAAGTAGAGTTTCCCGCTTCTGACTTAGTATGATGGACTCCCCAGCCGAGCAAACTCACACTTCAAACTCAATTTCACCTTAATAAATATCTGTATAATATTGGAAGAACATGTTTTGCCACCATCAGGTCTGTTTCATCTTGACAATTTAAGTCTTAAAGGAGAAACTCTTCACTTTTTATTTTTGCCTGATATCCTTTATACTCATTCCCATAGGAAAGGATAATGTTTATTTCCCATCATGTTGATGATTCTAATAACCAGTGTTGAATATGTGCAGAATTTCATTCCCACTTTAGATCTACTTCTCATATTATTTTCCAAATCTGATGTTTTGTAACAGCTAAAAGAAACAGTGCTTGCAAGTTACTGTGCTTTTTTTTTTTTTTAATCAAAGTTCCGCCATTTCTCCCATTCTTTCTCTCATTTATCATTCTTTCCTCCATTATTTACTTTCTCATTCTGAGGAGACTCATACAAACTTTCTTTAGTCAAAGTATAATTTAAGTTTGATTTCATAAGTCGATTATTGTGAGACCAGATGACAGAAGAAACTTCCAAAAGAGCATAATTAATACAGGAAATGAGGTTAATGATTCAGTAGGCGAAACTTACATCTGACTCACCGTACCACCTAATGAAGCGATATATTCACAGTAGAGATTTAGTAAATGTTTGTTGTCTGATTACTATGCCACTGATAAATCCTGAGTATAAGAAAAATGTCATGTAGAAATCATGAATTTCAGTTCTAGAGATTAGGCAACAGAAGCAGCAAGAAATCAAATGACATATTTGATGTGTGTACTGAGTTTGTAGTAGAAACATTTCTATTATTGGCTCTGATTTTGTCCTTGCATGTTTTCCTTTCACCTCTATCTTTCTCATCTTTTAAAAATGTACATTATGTCATTATATATATTTATCTTTGAAAATCTTCTTAGATGACTTTTGTAACAAGGCAGTAAAAAAAATTGATACCAAGGCTTTAGATTCAGAAATGTACCTTTACCATCTAAACCATATTGCTGCTGCTGCTGCTGCTAAGTTGCTTCAGTCGTGTTTGACTCTGTGTGACCCCATAGACGGCAGCCCACCAGGTTCCTCTGTCCCCGGGATTCTCCAGGCAAGAATACTGGAGTGGGTTGCCAATTCCTTCTCCATATTGAGGATAACACAACTTGGAGGCCAAGTTTCATGAAGATGATCAGAAACTATGGAGTAATCTATAACAACCAGTTTAGTCTATCAAGGAAAGACACAGAATCAAATCTGCTATTGTGTCGTGTTTTTCAATTATTCTGGCAGCCTCCGAGAAGTAGTCCATTCTTGAAAACAGACTCTCAGTGGGTCTTAAATTTTCAGGAAGTCTAAGACATCATGAAAATGCACAAACATACATACCCACTGTATTCTACATATAATTTCAACAAGTTTATAAACCCCTGAATCTGTTTGAGGACTTCTCATGGCACCACGACAGAATAAGAATCTCTGGTTTAGAGAAGCAGTTTGTGAACCTACTCTGGTTGGTTCATTTGCCAAATTTTTTTGTGGGGGGAGGATGGAGGTGCCAAGTTGTCTAATTTAGATATCTATCTTATGAAATCTTAGTGGAAAAATTATTTCCTTTCAAAATAGAGAACAAATTAAAAAAAATTGTGACTGCCATTGCACAGGTTTAATTTTCCTGTTAGAATTAGATTTTTTTTTAAGTCATATTGGATGTGATTCCTTAATGTAGACCCCTACTACCCAAGAGTTATCATAATAATTGGAATTCTTTCCAATTCCAGAAATAACTGGAGCAATTTTTAAGGGGAGAGATGGCCTAGATCAAGAGTCAGCAAAATAAAGCAAGAGAACCAAATGGGTCCTGCTGCTTGTTTTTAGAAATAAAATTTGTTATTGCCAATGGCTGCTGTGTTACAGGAGCAGAATTCCTGAATTTCTGTAGAGACTATAGAAATGGCAAAGTCTAAAATATTTGTCATCAGACCCTTTGAGGAAAATTTACTTATTTCTGCCCTGTATCATTCTAATTAAACTTGTCTCAGCCTCAGTGCTATTGACGTTTCAGACTGGATACTCTTTCTTGTGGGGGACTGTCTTTTACATTGTAGAGCGTTTAGCAGCTTCCCAGAGTTCTCCTTTGGGGCTTCCCACATGGTACTAGTGGTAAAGAACCCACCTGCCAATGCAGGAGACATAAGAGATGCAGGTTTGATCCCTGGGTCAGAAAGATTCCCTGGATGAGGGCATGGCAACACACTCACTTTGGTATTCTTGCCTGGAGAATCTCATGGACAGAGAAACCTGGTGGGCCACAGTCCATAGGATTACAAAAGTCAGACACGACTGAAGCAACTTCGCCCTCACACATGCTCTGTCCTCCCTTACCCACTAGATGCCAAGAGACCTTTCCTGCCTCCCATAGTGTGTGTGTTAGTCGCTCAGTTGTGTCTGACTCTTTGCAACCCTATGAACTGTAGCCCACCAGGCTCCTCTGTCCATGGGATTTTCCAGGCAAGAATACTGGAGTGGGCTGCCATTTCCTACTCCAGCCTTCCCCAGTGGTGATGGTCAAAAAGATATTCAGGGTCCTGGTTGAGAACCAGTATTCTGAGTAGATGGATTCTTTCTTCTTGCTTAGAGGGGAGAGGTGATGGTTTAGTTGCTAAGTTGTGTTGACTCTTGCAACCCCATGGACTGTAGCCCACCAGGCTTCTCTGTCCATGGGATTCTCCAGGCAAGAGTACTGGAGTGGGTTGCCACTTCCTTCTCCAAGAGGGAAGAGGATTCCAAAACCTATTCCTTGACTGAAGGTTCTCTCCCATTAGGAAACTCTCCACTAGAACATTCTTTTTCTTTCCCAAGCAGAGGATCTCTTCTGCTGTTTTGTTGTTAGTTTCTCTCTCTCAGTTTTTCAGAGAAGCAGACTACTACTGATCTCTATCTCTCGCCTAAAAGTATCTTCAAAAAACTTTTACTTATTAAGAAGTCACCCCTTCCTTCCTTATTATTATCAAGTGCTACCATCATTTCAAGCCCAAATAAGTGTAACAACTTTGATTTTCTACCATAGAAAAAGTAGAAGTTGTGTAAATGTAAGATATTATTACTGTTACCAGTATTGTTATTCGTTTCTGCTATGACTTAGCTTGAGGCCAATGTGTGAAGCTTTCTCCACTAAAAAATTTAGTGAATAAGAAAGATTTATAGCAAGTATTCCAATCAGATTACCATTGTCTGAGATTGTGAATCTGTTTCTTTTCAATTAGCTGATTTTATATCTAAGTATTGCCTTAACAATATAAGTATTTTCCTTTTCACACCTAATCTTCATTTATTTAATGGCAAAGTCTTATATGTATATAAATCTTGACTATTTCTTCCATGTTTCAAAATGAAGTGTCTTAGAAGAGAAACTAACTTTCTTTAAGGATTTTCTCTTAAAGGCTGACATAAAAAAATACATTTTTGTATTGATTTTTACATAGGTAAACAGGATTATAGTTTTAGTCATCAAAATAATATTGTTGAACCTGATGGCATGTGTACTTTCTGATCAGACTAGATATTATCTTTTAATATTTATCTTGAGTAGATATGGGTGAATTGGTTCTGTGAAAAATCTTGCAACCATCCAGTAAGAAATATTTATTTCCTCCACAGAGTCTAATCTAAGGTAGACGACATTTACACAAAGAAAATGAAGCTGTTTCATCACTTCAGAATGAACTGACATGATGTATCACTGCAAATATATTTTTTAAAACCCCCACACACAGATTATTAAGAAAATGTAATTTAGTGGTCAGGACTCGATTAATTATTTAGATGAGTGAGAAGTGAGTTACAAATCAATTCATTAACTCCAATGCTGTAATAATCCAGAAATTATCCTTTCTGACTTTTACCTGATGAGGTAAATATGACCTAACGTTCTGGAGGTTTGCTCCATACGTGTGACGACTGTGAGATTGCCATGGATCCGAGCAAAATATTGTTTCTTTGGCACAACTCATGCTGTCATTACCATTATGCAACCTTCATTTTCATATAGTTTAAATCCGAGAACCATCGGAGTTTAGTCAAGTTACGGTAAAACAATTCAACAGGTTGTTTACTTTGGTATTAGACATTCTTGTCAGGGGAGATATGTTCTTTTCTTATTTGGATATAAGAAATAACTTTTGAAGTATCAGGAAAACAAACATTAGCGTACTGTTTTCTACAACGCTAAATGCCAAAGTGATCAAAATTCCTTATGACATGCAAGTTGGAAACATGTAATGTTTTCTTTCTTTTTTGTCTTCAGTGATACAAGGTGGTCTCTTTTTTTCTTTTGTTCAATAATCAAATTTCCAGAGCCGGAAACTATTACCCTTTCATACTTGAGTGGATAGTTACTGACCTTTTTACACAAAGAGTGAAAAAAAGAAAGAAAAAACATCAATCCAAACCCATAAACCAGTGTTTTTATTTTGAAGAAAAACAAACTTTTTTTTTTTTCTTGAAAGGGACAGGAAAAAAAGAAAGAAAAGAAAGAAACCATAGCAAACAAATGTTTTGTGATTCACAATTGCATACTATTCATAGTGATGGTGGTTATTATCCAATTATATGTGGTTTCTCCTGTATCATCTTGTCTGTGTATTTTATGGGTGTCATTTTGTTTATTTTTGCTTTGATTATTTTAGAATTAGTACAACATATAGTAGGCCTGAATGCATCAATTTCAGGTCCAATCTTGTAAATCTCCACACCCATTTTGCATAAAAGCTTCCACAGATCAGATGAAATCATGTGTTGACAACTTGCATGTGTACGGTTACTTAAAGCAAATTCTAATTTTCCTCTTTCCTTATTTTCTTCCAGTTCTTTCCTTTCTATTCACTTATTTACATAATTTAAAAATATTTGGATCCTCATCATGTGCCAGAGGTGGTGCTTTCACATTATCTCATTTCATTCTCATGTTGACTCTGTGGTAGCTATGTATTTATTTCCATTTTCCGTTTAGAAAACCACGGCTCTAAACATGTGGACTTATCCAAGGATTACTTAGCTAGTAAGTATGATTCTATGATCTGATCATTTTCTACAAAACGTATTTGTTTATCAATTGAGGTGGCTGTATTTATGCATTTATCTGATGGGAATAAAATGGTTTAAAAATTTAATTACAATGTTCATTTACTAAATGACTGTGAGGGAAAGCTCTTGGTGAAATAATTTGCTGCCTTAGAGTAAGAACATAAATTTCTTAATTCTTAGGCTGCATATTCAAGACAATGTAACAATTGCCTGAAAACTGAAACATTTAATTAATACAAATATTTTTCTTTCCTACATAAAGTTTTTGTAGCTTTGACTGATCTTCTGAAGGGGTGTTTTGGCCCAACAGTGTCTGTGGCTATAAGCTAGCCTGTCTCCAGCCCTGAAAATCTTTGCCTTCCTTCCTACATTCTTTCTGCCTGCGTGAAAAGAACAGCTATGTATGTGGCATCTTATTTAATTTTGAATATATTGCATTGCATTTCTTCAAATTTTTAAAAAGCCATTTAATTTCCTTTATTGTGGTAAAATATACATAAAATAAAATTTACCACATGAACCATTTTTAAGTGTGCGACCCAGTGGCATCAAGTACGTTCACAATGTTGTGTAATCCTTACTGCCATCTAGTTCCAGAACTTTTCATCACGCAGAACAGAAACTCCATACCCATTAAACAATAACTCCCCATGCTTCCTCCCCAGCAATGTCTCGTAACCTCTAGTCTGCTTTCTGTCTTTATGAATTAGACTATTCTAAGTACCTCAGATAAGTGCAGTCATATAATATTTGCCTTTTTGTGTCTGGCTTGTTTCACTTAGTATATGTTTTCAAGATTCATCCTGGTTATGGCATGTATCAGAATTCCATTACTTTATAAGGCTGAATAATATATCATTACATGTAGATACTACATTTTATTTATTTATTAATCATTCGTCTATTGACAGATATTTGGGTTATTTCCACTTTGGGGCTATAATGAATAGTGTTGTTATGAGCATTGGTTTACAAGTATTTATTCGAGCCCCTGCTTTCAATATTTTGGGGTATATACCCAGGAGTGAAATTGTTGGAGCATGTGATAATTCCACCTTTAACTTTCTGAGGAGCCACCAAAGTGTTTCCACAGCTGCTGCACCATTTAAATTTCCACCAACAGTGGACAAAGGGTCAAATTTCTCCACATTCTTGCCAACATTTGTTATTTCTATGCTTTCAAAAAAATAGCAGCCATTCCAATAAATGTCTTTAAATTTTTAATATAGCATGTTCCTTGAATTATTAACAAAATATACCCATATATTTGTAAACCAACTTTTTCTTTTTTAGAAAATTGAAATGTAGTTGATTTACAATATTGTGTTAGTTTTAGGTGTAAAGTGATTCAGTTTTATAGCTATATCTACATAGATAGATAGATACATATACACAAACTGTGGTAAATTCTTAAAGAGGTAGGTTTACTAGATCACCTTATCTGCATCCTGAGAAATTTGTGTGTAAGTCAAGAAGCAGCAGTTAGAACTGTTAGAACTGGACATGGAACAACATGTCAAGGCTGTATATTATCACCCTGCTTATTTAACTTATATGCAGAGTACATCATGAGAAACGCTGGGCTGGAAGAAGCACAAGCTGGAATCAAGAGTGCCAGGAGAAATATCAATAACCTCAGATATGCAGATGACACCACCCTTATGGCAGAAAGTGAAGAGGAACTAAAAAGCCTCTTGATGAAAGTGAGAGGAGAGTGAAAGAGTTGGCTTAAAACTCAACATTCAGAAAACTAAGATCATGGCATCTGGTCCCATCACTTCATGGGAAATAGATGGGGAAACAGTGGAAACAGTGAGAGACTATTTTTGGGGGCTCCAAAATCACTGAAGACGATGACTGCAGCCATGAAATTAAAAGACGCCTGCTCCTTGGAAGAAAGCTATGACCAACCTAGACAGCATATTAAAAAGCAGAGACATTACTTTGTCAACAAAGGTCCACCTAGTCAAAGCTATGATTTTACCAGTACTCATGTATAGATGTGGGAGTTGGACTATAAAGAAAACTGAGCACTGAAGAATTGATGCTTTTGAACTGTGGTGTTGGAGAAGACTTGAGAATCCCCTGGACTGCAAGGAGATCAAAACAGTCAATCCTAAAGGAAATCAGTCCTGAAAATTTATTGGAAGACCTGATGCTGAAGCTGAAACTCCAATACCTTGGCCACCTGATGTTAAGAACTGACTCGTTTGAAAAGACCCTGATGCTGAGAAAGATTGAAGGCAGGAGGAGAAGGGGACGGCAGAGGATGAGATGGTTGGATGGCATCATTGACTTGATGAACCTGAGTTTGAGCAAGCTCTGGGAGTTGGTGATGGACAGGGAAGCCTGGTGTGCTGCAATCCATGGAGTTGCAAAAAAGAAAAAAAAAAGTTGGAGATGACTGAGTGACTGAACTGAACTGATGTTGGGTGGGCCAAAAAGTTCATTTGAGTTTTTCCATAATATCTTAATAGCTTAAGGAAAATCGAAATGAACTTTTTGGCCAACCCAACATATCTATTCTTTTTCAGATTCTTTTCCCTTTTAAGTTATTGCAAAGTACTGAGTATAGTTCCCTGTGTTGTACAGTAGGTCCTTATTGGTTATCTACTTTATACACAGTAGTGTATATATATTACTCCTAAACTTCTAATTTACCCCCTCCATCCACTTTAGCAACCACAAGTTTACTTTCTATGTCTCAAAACAAAACTTGTTCATTTGTATAATATTTTTAGGTTCCACATATATATGATATCACATGATATTTGTAAGTTAGCTTGTGTAATATTTTTAGATTCCACATTTAAATGATATCCCATGATATTTGTCTTTCTCTGTCTGGCTTACTTGAATTAGTATGATATTCTCTAGGTTCATCCATGTTGCTGCAAATGGCATTACTTCATTCTTTTGTATGGCTGAGTAATATTCCACATTTTCTTTATCTATTCATCTGTCAATGGACATTAGGTTGCTTCCATGCTAGACTAATTATTTTTAATAGTATCAGCCCCAATTTGCATGCTTTGATTCTGAATATAATACTAAGTTCTTATTTATTGTTGGGAGAATTTTCTGGGTAGGGAAAGAACATATTTTGATGAGTCAAGCCTATCTAATATAACTCTTTCTACTCAATACAGCCCTGAGCCCCCTGAAATTAATTGATATAGTTTATGACAATCTAACCTTTCTTTGGGTATTAGGCATAAACTCTTTACATGGTTAAAACACATTCTGGGAGAGAAAAATAACAGTAGATTTTTGCAGTGTAAAATTCTGGGGGTGAATCAAAGACATACAAACTATTATTTTTTTCAGGTGACTCAAATCTTCCTGGTCATCTGCTTAAACTACAAACCAGATATAGAAGATCATCAAAACAATTAGGAACAGCCTTTATAGTTATGTACAAATGTAATGCAAAGAATGTCATCCATCCTCACCCGGGGCAGGCATGGAATCAGATAAATGCTGGAGGAATTGCTCCCCTGCTTCCCTGCTCCCTCACCTTCCTCCCATGAAATTTTCAAATGACGAAAAGGAAACAAGGATTTTGGTAAAATGGCCAAAGAGAACCAAACTCGATAATGATGTCTTTCTCATTAAAGCTAGGTTTTAGGAAATTGTGCTAATAAAAATATTATGGGGTCTAACTACGATGATGTTGTTTTCATTATACTATACGTTTTGAGAAAATAGAGTTTTTAGCAAAAAATGTTTGCCGGTTTTATCTTACTCATCTAAATGGCATTGAAAAATACTTCTTTAAAAGCATAGAAAGTTGTAGTGAAAATAAATTCTTGTTTGATTTACCTGTAAGAATATATTAAAAACTAAGACTTGGAGTTTGCTTAAATTCTTCAGTGGCAGCCACATGTTGAGATGTTAGGTCAAGGTTGTTTATATTAGAGAATTTCTAATCTGTTTACGACACATAATGGTCTTGAAATTTCTGAAATATGGTTTTCTCCACCTTAGGGAGAAATCTACGATAGGGACAGGACTTTAAGTTATAAGACATATCGCTTGCTTTCTCCAATAATTGAAATTTATGTATTGATTTTTCTGAGCATTGTATATAGATACATAAAATGGATAAACAACAAGGTCTAACTGTGTAGCACAAGAAACTATATTTAATATCCTGTGATAAACCATCATGGAAAAGAACATGAAAAAGAATGTGTATGTATGTAAAGCTAAATCACTTTCCCGTAGGATAGAAATTAACACAACTTGCAAATCAACTATACTTGGATAAAAGAAATTTTTAAAAAAGTCTTTCCTGGGATTTTATCAGAATCTCATCTACCACACAACCTGGTGTTTGGTAAGAACATATGTGAAAGTGAGAAAATTAAGAAACCGTCTTAATTTAGGCCTAGAGGTTTAGGGAATTTTCCAGGCTGTACTGATAGGTGGAGGGCAATATATGGGAGCTTCTGGGATTGGGGAGTAATTCTTAAAAGTGTGGGTAGAAGGGGAGGAGTGAATAGGAGCTACTTGTGGGGTCAGGATTGAAGCTGACAGCTTTAATAACACTTTTTCCTCTTCAAATTTTTCTCACCCATTCCTCCTACCCAAACTTTCACCAGACTGATTTATGTGTTCCCCCTCTGCGCTCCTCTTTCTTACACTATACTCTCTATCACTATACTCAGCTTCTATCCTCTAGTTAAGGATCTTGGTAGGGCAAAGATAACCTCTTGGAGTAGTGCGGTCACTCTTCCAGAACATTTCATGACACCATTTCTCAACCATCACTGCTCAGTGGCTAAAGTGATTGATACATCTAAGAATAAGCCAGTCATTCTGCACCTGAGGTATCAGAGAGATTGTGACTAGCCATAAGCGTTCAGCACAGACCAAGTACCCCAAGTGCTTACTGATTTCCTCTGGATGGTGTGAAATATTTTTTTAAAAATTCATCTTTAAAGTGATGTAAGATGGACAGATGGAACTTCAGGGAGCCCTATGTGAGAATGTATATGTTTCAAATTGCCATTTAGGGATTTACTTTGGTAATATGGTCTATTGATGGAAGGAAAGTCTGATTCTTGAGAATCTTTGAAAGCTCACAGGCATTTTGATTTTTTTTCATCTGTTTTATATATATATATATATATATACATACTATTTATATATAAGTATTTTATATATAAAATTTAAATATATATATACATATTTAAATGTACGTTTATACTTACAATCACTCTCCATTCCCTCCTTCTCATTTCTTACTCCCCAGAGTCAAGACTAGTTTTAGACTCTTTAGTTTTCAGGAGGAGTTTTCTACCACAGCTGGACCCTCATTCTTCTGGAGAGATGTGTGCAGTGGTGATGAGGGTGGGACAGAAGTTGCCCCAGCATCAAGATATTATCCCTAATGTAGGAAAGAAAGAATTCTTGAATTACTGTTGTCTCTACAGCTTTTGGGGGCTTCCCAGGGGCCCAGTGGTAAAGAATTTGCCTGTCAATGCAGGTGAGGCAAGAGATGCAGGTTTGATCCCTGGGTCGGGAAGATCTCCTGAGGGAGGGCATGGCAACCCATTCTAGTATTCTTGTCTGGAGAATCTCATGGACCGAGGAGCCTGGCAGGCTGCAGTCTGTGGGGTCTCAATGAGTCAGGTATGACTGAGCAGCTGAGCCCTACAACTTGTTAACAGATTTGTTATTTCCACTTCATATATATTTTGTTGTTGTTGACATTTATTTTGGAATTCTTTGCAGTTTTGTACTGTATCTATCAAGGTTTTCAGATGAGATGTGTTTTATTTCTCATACTCTCGTATGTGTGTAACCAGCTCACTGAACCTGTGCAATGGTGACACAGGAGACAGGTTCAGCAGAAGGATGCTGAATTGGGAATAACAAGTGTCAAATAACAGCCTCCCCCTCAAGTCGCCATCCTCCAAACTAGGTTACACTAAGAAGACTTTTATTTCTTTACAATAAAAAGTCTTTATGGAAAGAATATCATGAAAATATAATGCTGCTTGAATGCAGATGACACCACCCTTATGGCAGAAAGTGAAGAGGAACTAAAAAGCCTCTTGATGAAAGTGAAAGTGGAGAGTGAAAAAGTTGGCTTAAAGCTCAACATTCAGAAAACGAAGATCATGGCATCCGGTCCCATCACTTCATGGGAAATAGATGGGGAAACAGTGTCAGACTATTTTTCTGGGCTCCAAAATCACTACAGATGGTGGCTGCAGCTATGAAATTAAAAGACGCTTACTCCTTGGAAGGAAAGTTATGACCAACCTAGATAGCATATTCAAAAGCAGAGACATTACTTTGCCAACAAAGGTCCGTCTAGTCAAGGCTATGGTTTTTCCAGTGGTCATGTATGGATGTGAGAGTTGGACTGTGAAGAAGGCTGAGTGCCGAAGAATTGATGCTTTTGAACTGTGGTGTTGGAGAAGACTCTTGGGAGTCCCTTGGCCTGCAAGGAGATCCAACCAGTGCATTCTGAAGGAGATCAGCCCTGGGATTTCTTTGGAAGGAATGATGCTAAAGCTGAAACTCCAGTACATTGGCTACCTCATGGGAAGAGTTGACTCATTGGAAAAGACTCTGATGCTGGGAGGGATTGGGGGCAAGCGGAGAAGGGGATGACAGAGGATGAGATGGCTGGATGGCATCCCTGACTCGATGGATGTGAGTCTGAGTGAACTCCGGGAGTTGGTGATGGACAGGGAGGCCTGACGTGCTGCAATTCACGGAGTTGCAAAGAGTCGGACACGACTGAGTGACTGATCTGATCTGATCTGATCTGAATGCAGAATGCTGATGGTGTATGTAGGTGACCATTTTACTAGAATATGGTCAATGATACAGTGCTAGCAATATTTTGTTTAGAATATGAGAGATAACAACTATTTAGTTATGCCCACTTCTGTGGTTCTCATCATGTGACCATCTCCTAGGTCCAGACTGCTTTACAAGATGGTTCTGATGATGATAATAGGGACAATAATAATGGCAACTATTTATTAAAATGTTCACTGTATTATACACTATGCTAAAAGATTTACGTATCTGTGTCATTTTGTCCTTCCAATACTTGATAATTACTATTATTATCTCAATTTTGCAGAAGGGGGAAAGGTAAGATTAAGGAGCTTGCCTGTGATCAAGCATCTGGTGAGAAGCAGAGCTGGGCATTGAGGCCTGATTCTAGAACATGTCCTAATATGATCCTGTGCCCCAAGGTGAACCTATGCTATGGCCTCTACTCTCATCCTACTTGCCGCCATGCTGAGTTTACTTTACTCTGTAAGGGAGCTTAATCCTATATTGTTCATAACAGACATCCTGGAAACTCCTGCGCACAATACCCCCATGGCTACAAGTAGCAAATTTTCATCTGAAAGGAGGGAAGTGCTGACCTAAAATAAGTAGACTTGCAGTTATTTCTCCAGCACAAATGGGTTAATTCAATTACAAAGAATTGTAATTCTTGGTCTGTAATCACGGCAAACCTCATGCAAGTCCCATCAGGGAGAGGACAGTCTTTTAAAAAATGGAAAAGGAAGTTTGGAGGGCTGTAGTAAACAAAGTACCTATTGGAGGAATTGAGTGTTCAATTGGCTTTTCATTGTCTGAGTCCTGACAGTCTGAACACTTGCTGGGAAAGAGGAGAAAACCTTTCTTCTTCCTGTTGAGCTGTGCTTTCTAGTGGAGTATATTCCCTTTCTGGTCACCTGATTCTAATTGAAGTTTCTGTTTTATTAATTTTTTACAAAGGTTAAATGTGTATTAGTTCAGTTCAGTTCAGTCGCTCAGTCGTGTCCAACTCTTTGCGACCCCATGAATTGCAGCACGCCAGTCCTCCCTGTCCATCACCAACTCCCAGAATCTACCCAAACTCATGTCCATCGAGTCCGTGATGCCATCCAGCCATCTCATCCTCTGTCGTCCCCTTCTCCTCCTGCCCCCAATCCCTCCCAGCATCAGAGTCTTTTCCAATGAGTCACCTCTTCGTATGAGGTAGCCAAAGTATTGGAGTTTCAGCTTTAGCATCAGTCCTTCCAATGAACACCCAGGACTGATCTCCTTTAGGATGGACTGGTTGGATCTTCTTGCCATCCAAGGGACTTTCAAGAGTCTTCTCCAACACCACAGTTCAAAAGCATTAATTCTTCGGCGCTCAGCTTTCTTCACGGTCCAACTCTCACATCCATACATGACCACAGGAAAAACCATAGCCTTGACTAGGCGGACCTTTGTTGACAAAGTAATGTCTCTGCTTTTGAATATGCTATCTAGGTTGGTCATAACTTTTCTTCCAAGGAGTAAGTGTCTTTTAATTTCATGGCTGCTAATACCATCTGTAGTGACTTTGGAGCCCCCCAAAATAAAGTCTGACACTGCTTCCACTGTTTCCCCATCTATTTCCCATGAAGTGAGGGGATTGGATGCCATGATCTTAGTTTGCTGGATGTTAAGCTTTAAGCCAACTTTTTCACTCTCCTCTTTCACTTTCATCAAGAGGCTTTTTAGTTCCTCTTCACTTTCTGCCATAAGGGTGGTGTCATCTGCATATCTGAGGTGATTGATATTTCTCCCATCAATCTTGATTCCAGTTTGTGCTTCTTCCAGCCCAGCGTTTCTCATGGTGTACTCTGCGTATAAGTTGAATAAGCAGGGTGACAATATACAGCCTTGACGTACTCCTTTTCCTATTTGGAACCAGTCTGCTGTTCCATGTGCAGTTCTAGCTGTTGCTTCCTGACCTGCATATAGGTTTCTCAAGAGGCAGGTCAGGTGGTCTGGTATTCCCATCTCTTTCAGAATTTTCCACAGTTTATTGTGATGCAGACAGTCAAAGGCTTTGGCATAGTCAATAAATGTGTATAAACATAAGTTTATTAAGTGAAAGTCTTTGTGTAAATTCTTTGTCTTTTTTCTTAAATTTTCAATATTTAAAATTTATTAGAGTTTTTATAAAAGACTTAATCATGGATTTTTCTAAATGAACCATCTATTTTCAACCAAATAAAAAGTTAACCAAGCAACTTTACAGTATTTTCTTTGGAAGGAAATACAGTTTAAACAATGACCAGCAAAGAGTAGATGTGAACTGAGCTCTAATTTTAGCTATTTCCATTAGAATAGAATCATATTCATTATAAATTCATTTAAGCTGGAATATAGTTGTCAACCCAGAAAAAAACAAACCAACAAAAGAAAACCAGAAAAATTTTGAGGGAAGAATGAAAATAAATCTTCCTTATTATCTCTGTATCTCCAACTGCATCTCTATCACACGTCTATAAGTGGAATAATGGCTACCATTCTAATGTTGCCACCTCATTAATCTGATAACTCTTAAGAGAAGGGCATGTTTTCCTTTGGTTTTCATTTTGGCAGTTGTGACATTGATATGCTAGGGAAAGGCTGAGTTCGTTTTTGAGACCAAAGTTATTAACTGTGGGAAGGTGCCCAGTGACCATAGCTGCGATCTGTAGAAATTCCACTGAAATTTGCTTGCAGGGAAATCTGATCTGATCCAAAGTTCTCTGATTACATCAGCAATGAGCATAAGCTATGTCATCTCACAGGACATTTAAAAGGGGAGGCAATCTCAAACCCCTCTGCTCCTCAATCCCATTTGGGATCCTTTAGAATTAAAATGATGATAGTATTTTCTCAGAATCTCTTCTAAAACTTCCTGCTTCTGCTCTTTCATTTATTGAATTGCTTCTTACACTGCTGTTTTTCTCAAGATCAGTCTCTGAGACTGTTATTTTTATTTTGCTCCATTTTGAATTTGTTGATTTTTTTCTATTAAGTTTTAGATCATTTTGTTTATTATTTATTATTATTAACTTAAAATAAGTTCTGAATTTTACTTTCTTTGGGTTTATTTTATCACTATTTTAATAATTCCTTGTGTTAGAGATTTAACCCTTTGATTTTTAACTTTTCTGATATAAGCATCTAAGGTTATAGATTTTCCTGTAGTATTATTTTAGCTTCATCTAATGAGCTTTCACATTTATAATTTTTGATCATTTAGTTCTAAATGTTTTCTAATTTCCATCCCATTTTGTTCATATTGTCTAAAAAGTGAAGGTTGCTGTATCATTTTGCTACATAAAAATATTTGTTGACTTACTGTTGCTCATTCATTTATTCAATATTATTATTGAACACCAATTGTATAATACTGTGCTACTCCCTCACAAGGCGCTGAATATACACTGTTGAATAAGGAAAACACAAACCCTAGTCTCATGGAATTTAAGATCTAGATTACTAAAAATGGAATGGCATTAAAATAATAAAATATTTCTTGTCAAAAATCTTAAGGCATAAGATATATGCTGTATATTTAGTATTTAATAGATAGAGGCAATTGTATTGGCTTCAACTTGACCTTTCCTACCTTAATAACCCTCACTCCTACACCAGTGAATCAATGCAAGCATTCTGCCAGCAGTTAAGTACATCTCTTCTAATTATTTGTTCTAGAACTGGGGAAGTAAGTACAGGATGGGTCTCTTGTGAGATGGATCTGAGCTAACTACCACTGATTTCCTGACCTCCATAGGCCCCTTGAGTTTAAGTAAACTCCCGAAGATAGTGAAGGATAAAGAAGCCTGGTGTGCTGCAGTCCATGGGGTCACAGAGAGTCAGACATGACTGAGCGACTGAACAACAATAGGCTCCTTGACGGTGGGCCACAGTGATGTTTTGGGTCTCCTGGAATTGTATCAGTTCAGAGCCAATGTCCAAAACTCTCAAAGGCACAGTTACCCTGGTAAAAGGCCATAGGTCCCTTTGGGGAAGGCTGGGAGAAAAGTGAACAGTATATATTTTAGATAGTGTACCCAGGCCTTTCTTCTAGGAGTTCTGGGTCTATAAACTGGCTTAAGTCTGGCAAATGTTAATAACAGAGAAATGATGACTTTTTTATGGTTTGTATTAGACTTTTGCTCATCTGACCTGAAATTTTCTGTGTAGATAGATTGAGGAAGCACTTAGGTTTCCTATCTATTTTACTTCTAGAAGCACCATGATCAGCTAGTGAAATGTCATAGATATGTACAATGTACCCTCTCTTGGTTGCTGCTTTAATTCTACTGTCCATTACATTATCACACCCACCCTACCTCTGGAGGTTGAGTGTGCCAGTTGGCCCCTGCCACTCTGGGATCCAATTATTCCCATTGCATTTAGTTTTCCCAATTCAGTGACTTCAGTCTCTACTAAGGTTTGGCCTCAGATGAGAGTGCTCATGGAGCTCTTCAAAGATGCTGAAACTGCTGTGACAAATTTCCTTCTCATAATTGGGACAGTGATATGTTTTCTAGATCCTCCCATTGGATAAGAGTAAGCCTCATTAATGGGTAAGAGTAAGCCTTATTAATAACAAATCTGCTCTAACATTCCAATCTCTCTGAATCCTTGAATCCCATCCTCTACCTTAAACCAAGGCAGAGGTAGCATTTCTAAATCACTCACTGTGGGTCACCTTTTGGTCCATGTTTTGGACAATGAAGCACATCACTGCAACCCTTCCAACTCAGATTGTAACACTGACTGCAGAATCTAAGTCTTATTGAGTCCGTATCAATACCTTTGACTGGATCCAACTTCATGCTCCTTGAACAGCCTCAGTGTCCATTTCTGCATATGTCCCTCAGATTTCTGTCTAGATTAGAAAACCCATGCAATTCTTCTGGGGTGTATTATAACACACCTCCTCATGCATCACACTTCATCATAACTTTAGGGGTCCACTGTAACTTGAATCTTGGAATAGGTCTACAAGACTTCCCAGGTAGGGCTGCTGCTACTGCTGCTGCTAAGTCACTTCAGTCGTGTCCGACTCTGTGCAACCCCAGAGACGACAGCCCACCAGGCTCCTCCATCCCTGGGATTCTCCAGGCAAGAACACTGGAGTGGGTTGCCATTTCCTTCTCCACCAGGTAGGGCTAGTGGAAAAGAATTCACCTACTAAATGCAGAAGATGAAAGAGACATGGGTTCAATCCCTGAGTTGGGAAGATCCCTTGGAAGAGGGCATGGCAACCCACTTCAGTATTCTTGCCTGGAGAATCCCTTGGACAGAGAAGCTTGGAGGGTTATAATCCAAAGGGTTGCAAGGAGTCTGACGTGACTGAAGTGACTTAGCACACACACTCATAAGTCTAGAAGCAAAGAAGAGTGGTTAGGGAGTTCTTAGGAGAATCAGGATTTTTTTTTAAATTTTATTTATTTTTGGCTGTACTGTGTGTTTGTTGCTGTTCTTGCTTTCCCCCAGTTGTGGCAAGAGGGAGCTACTTTTAGTGGTGGTGCACGGGTGGCATTGTTGCAGCTTCTCTTGCTGCAGAGCACAGACTCTAGGGCTTGCAGACTTCAGTACTTGTGACACATGGGCTCAATAGTTGTGGCTTCCCGACTCTAGAGCACAGGCTTGATAGTGTGGAGCTTGGGCTTAGTTGCTTTGCGGCAGGTGGGATCCTCCCGAACCAGGGATTGAACCCAGGTCTCCTGCATTGGCAGATTTTTCACCACTGAACCATCAGGGAAGTCCCAGGATTGTCTTTTACGGCTTGAATGGCAACTGCCTCAGGGGAGTTGATTATGGTTTCCTCAGGCAATATAAGGTTAATCCCCTTACACAGGGGTGAAGAGGCTGCTTCCACTGGTAGAGAAGACTCATCAGACATTAGGGGCTCAGTGTCCCTCATTTCATCAGGGTATACCCACATGTTCCCACCCCAACTTAACAGGTCCCATTCTTTCCCAATCCATATCCTTACTTTCACAGTAAACATCCTGTGAGAATGGGAGTACAACTTGTAATTCAGCCAGTCACAAGATAAGATTCTGTGTCTGATTTTCAGCAATCCTTGCCCTGTGGCTACAGTAGATAAAGCTCTTCTTAGGAGTAGTCATTTACAGATGTGAGAGTTGGGCCATAAAGAAGGATGAGCCCTGAAGAATTGATGTGTTTGAAATGTGGTGCTGGAGAGGATTCTTGAGAGTCCCCTTGGACAGAAAGGAGATCAAATCAGTTAATCCTAAAGGAAATCAACTCTGAATACTCATTAGAAGGACTGATGGTGAAGTTGAAACTCCAATATTTTGGCCACCTAATGTGAAGAGCCGACTCATTGGAAAAGACCCTGATGCTGGGAGGATTGACGGCAGGAGGAGAAGGGGATGATAGAGGATAAGATGGTTGGATGGCATCACTGACTCAATGGGCATGAGTTTGAGCAAACTTTGGGAGATGATGAAGGATAGAGAAGCCTGGCTTGCTGCAATCCATTGGATTGCAGAGAGTTGGACATGACTTAGTGACTTAAGAACAAAAGGACATCAGTGGACACGTCAAGTCTTTGAGGGAGTACTTGAGCTGGGAATCCAAATCTCTGAGCTCATCCTTTACTTTCACCACTTTGTCCAATGTCATTAGGAGTAACCAGGCAATCTTGTTCTATTTATTAGCTTCCCTGGATTGTTTAAAATTATCACCTACATAGCCACTGAGCTCTTTGCTTCTTAGGAGGGGTTGATTAGGAGTATCCAATGGAAATTTTTGAATATCTCTGTTGCCAGCTCAGTCCACAAACTTCCAGTTCTTTCTATACCACTTGCTGTTGTTATTCAGTAGCTAAGTCATGTCCAACTCTTTGAGTCTCCACAGACTACAGCCTGCCAGGCTCCTCTGTCCATGGGATTTCCCAGGCAAAAATACTGGAGTGGGTTGGTGGAGTGGGTTGCCCATTTCCTTCTCTACAGGGTTCTTTCCAATCCAGGGTTCAAACCTGTGTCTTCTGCAGTGGCAGGTGGATTCTTCACCACTGAGCCACCAGGGAAGCCTTTTTTTTTAATCACTAGAAATATAGTAATTATCATCTTTAAATCTAATCATATTAGACAGTCAATTCCAGAAACTCCTGAAACAACTAGAAAACTCATCCCTAAACTTCTGTTACTCTAGAACCACTCTTGATACCGAAATTTATGTTAGAATGGGTTCTCCAGAGATATAGAACCAAAAGGGTGTGTGTGTGTGTGTGTGCGCGCGCGCATGTGTGTAGAGAAAGTGAGAAATAGACAGACAGACAGAGATTGATTACAAATTGTTGGCTCAAATAGTTATGGAGGCAGGCTGGAACCCAGAGGAGCCAATGGTATAATTCCAGGATGAATCTGAAGGTCTGAGAAGCAGGACCACAAAGGCTATAAGTTCCAGTCTGACTCTGAGTCAAAAGGCAGGAGAAGACTGAGGTTACATTAGAAAACTGTCAGATAGAGAGGAATTCTTTCTTATTTATAGGAGGGTCAGTCTTTTTGGTCTATTCAGTCCTTCAACTGATTGGATGAGGCCCACCCACATCAGAGAGAGCAATCTACTTTACTCAGTCTCCTGATTCAAATGCTCATCTCATCCAAAAACACCCTCATGACATACCCAGAAGGATGTTTGATCAAATATCTGGGCACCCTGTGACCCAGTCAAATTGACATTTAAAAATTAGCCATCACAGATGGTAAAATTGCCATTAGACCAAAAGATGAAAGCTGCCAGTGGAAGCTGGCATACTGAGAAGATGAAAAATCCTGAATTCTTAGTAATCTGCAGTAGCCATGACAGCCTGGGAGCTTCTACGGAGACTCTTGCAAGAGAAAGCTAAACTTACAGCTTTTTGTTGTTGTTGTTGTTAATGTACTTTGCTCAAGCAGAGTTGATTTACATGGTTGTTCAGTGCTAAAGAATCCACCTGCCAATGCAGGAGCCACAGGAAATGCAGTTTCAACCCCTCTATTGGAAAGATCCACACAGGAGGAGGAAATGGCAACCCGGTCCAGTATTCTTGCTGGGATATTCCCATAGTCCATGAGATCGCAGAGTCAGACACAAGTGAGTGACTGACCATGCACACAATAGCTTTTCAAATCCATTCTTAATTTCTTTTTTGCTATCACTTTTTAAGTAATATTACAATTATATTTTTTTCTTTTTGATTCTTAAATACATGGGCTTTGTTTAAAGTAATTCAGAGTGAAGAAAAGTATTAAACTCTTTTGGGAAAGTTGCATTTTATTCCCTATATGTATAACAGTATGAGAGCTGAAGATGTGGATTAAAAAAAGAGATTTGAGGGGGAAAAGACCTATGTTTTCTTTATGGCCTTTAAGACAGTTTATAAGGGTATTTTGCCAAATATAAAATAGAATGTGATGCAGGGGCAAAATTCTGTTTGTAATTCCTAAATCTTTCTTTCTAAAACTGGTGAAAAGTTAGCTAAAGAAGCACCATGCTCCTTTAGCCACCCCTGGCTCTGCCTGGGAGTTGAAATATTTGTTCTGAGTAATTTTACTCCACAGTGTTGGGGCTTACATGTGTGTTTACTTTTTATTAGACATGTACCAATCTGACTTGTTTGAGTTTTATTGGCACTTACAGCCATGAGAAGATCACTGATTCATGACAGCAGAATTTTAGATGATTCATTCAATGCATTAATCAAAATAATTAGTTCAGCAATGATTACATTAGAGAATCAGTAACTAACTTATCTTTTCTTATTTAAAGGCACCTGGATTACTTGGTATCGAGACACTGTAACGTTTATATTTATTGAAATATAATTTACATAAAATAGAATGCACACATCCTGGGTGTTCCAGTGACTTTTGACAATCACGTAAACTCCTGCAACCTTTGTCTACATTATAGAGAATGGACTGGAAGGAAGCAAGACGAGAGATATGTCAAAGTCCATTGCTTGAATCAGGGAGGTAGGGCTTATGAAAAGGGACTTGAGTTAAGACGTATTTCAGAAGTAATTATATCAGGCAGGTGAATGGGTACTAGTGGTGAGGAAGGAAAATAACTCAAAGATGTCGCCAAGATTTCTTATTGAAGCCACTGGCCACATGGTAGTACTGTTTGCTGAGATTGTGAGTACTTAGAAGGCTGAAAATGAATGTGTGTGTGAGTTTGTGTGTGTGCATGTGTATGTGTGTGCATGTGTATGTGTGTGCATGTGTGGTGGGAAGAGGCAGAGATGGGAATGCTGACAATTTTTGACATACAGATTTTTTTGGTGTTTGCAGGACTTTCAAATGGTGATGTCGACAAGGCACACATCTGGAGCTCAAGAGAGAAAATACACGAATGAAGATATGAATGTGCAAATAAGTGGTTACTGAAAGATAGCAGTGGATAAAATTGCCTATGAAGAGGTGTGCAGCTTTTGAAGATAATCAGAATATTGTCTCCCAAAGTGGGTTCCATGGTAGACTAGTTCTACTAGATACTTTGACTAAAATTACTTTGTGGTCAAATAAGTTTAGAAAATGCACCACGTAGTACCCTTCTCTTGAAAATGTATGAGATACGCTATTGGGTTAAAGACCAGGAAGTCCAACAGTATCAAAATATATTGGATGAGATGGTTGGATGACATCACCAACTTGATGGACATGAATTTCAGCAAGCTCCAGGAGTTGGTGATGGACAGGGAGGCCTGGCATGCTGCAGTCCATGGGGTTGCAAAGAGTCGGACACAACTGAGTGACCGAACCGAACAGACTTTCACAATGCAGTGTTTCCCAAACACCTCCAACTGTCATACAACAGGAGAAGGAAACCAAATCCTACCAGTCGTCTCCCTTGTGGTTTCACCTTCTGGATGACCCCCACCCAACCAACTTGGCTCTAGCAATGGGAGTTCACTTTCCAATAACAGTAGAATGCATAAGTCTTTATGCCCAGAGTTGCAATACAATCAAGTATTTTTGTGTGTTTTTGTTGCTAAATACTTAACATCATATTTAAAGCAAATTCTGGATGTCATGGTTGACATATCTATGCACTTTATTTTCTTTTTTTTTTTTTTTTTTTTTTGATTTGAAAGAATGAACATTTATTGAATCTTAGCCTGTAAGCTGATATTTACTTTTAGTATAAACAAACAAGTATTTATTATGTGGAAATGTTTATTTATTGTCACTGAAAATGTCTTTATGTCAACGAAAGTTACAACATAGTGGATCAATTGGCCAGACCAGAGTCTAGAAATTTTTCTTGACTCTTTATTTGTCCTAATTCATTTAAACAGTTAATTTTAAGACAATGCTTCATTGTTGGACTTTTTTAAATCACAAAAGTAATGTCCTCATCAGTATAAGTAAAACACTGCAAAGATACATGAACAGAAAAATCAAATCTCTTGTCTTTTGGTTCAGTATTTCCTCAGTATCCTTATCCTTCAAAATATATTTATGCCTATAGATTGGACCTTTCTTTCTTCCTTTCTTGAAAAAATATTATACTAAAAAGTAAAAAGCCATAATTTGCTTTTTTTTCCTTGTAAAAAGTCTCATCTTATTGTTGTTGTTGTTGTTGTTTTTAATCTCCCAAACTAGAGTAACACTGAGCATTTTTTTGTAGGCTTAGTCATTATTTGTATTGCATATCTTTTGCTCATTTTTATATTTTGCTTATCAATATATCTCAGCTTTTAATGTATCAGGAGTATTGATCATACAGGTGACAAATAGTTTCTCCCATCCAGCATTTGAACGTTTCTGTTTATAGTGTCTTTGCTGTATAGTTTTTCATTTTGATGTGCACTAGTCAGCTTCTTCTGTGAGTCTTGTTTTTGTGTTATTTCTGTGTCACTCACCTTGTTGTCTATGCTTTCTTTTTATACTTTCATTTTATTTATTTATTTTTTTTTTTTTTGTTTTTTTTTGTTTTTTAATTTTATTTTATTTTTAAACTTTACATAACTGTATTAGATTTGCCAAATATCAAAATGAATCCGCCACAGGTTTACATGTGTTCCCCATCCTGAACCCTCCTCCCTCCTCCCTCCCCATTCCATCCCTCTGGGTCGTCCCAGTGCACCAGCCCCAAGCATCCAGTATCGTGCATCGAACCTGGACTGGCAACTCATTTCATACATGATATTTTACATGTTTCAATGCCATTCTCCCAAATCTTCCTACCCTCTCCCTCTCCCACAGAGTCCATAAGACTTCTATACATCAGTGTCTCTTTATTTTCTAAACTCAGTTTAAAAGCTGATGTTGGTGTTATTGTTTAAATACAAAGATAACTCCGACTTTGCTTTGTTATGTAATACTTTACAGTGGAATATGTTAAATCATTTAAAGATGTTTTTGAAAATAGTTAATCTTTTTTATTTCCTTTTTACGATATATTTATAACTTTGAAAGGGAGGGCTATAGCAGCCCAGTGATTGCCAAATCTTTCCAATGTGCTGAGACCACATTGTGAAGATCAGAGCCTGTTCAATTAAACAGGATTATTTTATAGTTGAACAGGTAAATAGGCATCTAGGTATGGTATTTTAAAATGAAATTAACTGGAATACTCTTATCCATTTCATGGGTTTATTGAGTACTCCTAAGTTGCTGACCTTCAAGGTCATTAAGATTTCTCAGCTAACAATTGGATCTATATTCCAAAATTCCTTACTGGGCTATTCTACCTGGATATCCACAGGATAAATCAAGCCTGATTTATCCAAAGTAGAGTTTGTTATTTATCCTCACTGAAAGGAGATATATGTAAACTTCAATCATTTCTATCAAAGCTACTTTCCCCCTTGGTTTCTATCTTGCTTCACGTCATTCTTTGATTTATTCATTCAGCAAATTTTATATGTGTATGAAGAATCAGTCCTTATTTTACTTCCCAGAGCAGAACAATGAAAGAAACAGACCAGGACATTTTCTCTAAAGAACTCATATTTGGATAATATTGGTGTCAGAGATGCAGCCAAGTATCAGGCAACCTTAACACTTTTCACTCTCATTTCAAATAGAGTTTGGTCAGCGATTCAGTTGTTCTGAAATGCTTTTGAATCTCTCGACTCCACCCCACCACATAAAGACAGCTAGTCTTGAGTCAGATCATCATCTTTAACCTGGGCTATTGCAATACTAGTTCCTCTACCTTTGTTCTCTCCTTTCAGTCTCTCTTGTCTCCACCTTTCTGCTGAAATTAACTTTCTCAAACAGAGATCTGATCAAACACTTCTGCTTTAGAATCTTAAATGACTGGCTAGGGAAACACCTAATCTTTAAATAGATTAGAAATCCTAATCTGATTTCATGTGCATTCTTAATTTCATTTCCCACTTAAAATAATTTATTTATTTTTAATTGAAGACTAATCACTTTACAGTATTGTATTGGTTTCTACCAGACATCAACATGATTCAGCCAAACATCAACATGAATCAGCCCTACTTTTGCATTATTGGGATACAATTGACATACAGCACTATGTAAATTTAAGATGTACTGAAAAATAATTTAACTTCTATACATCATGAAATAATTACCACAGTAAGTTGAATGAGCACCCATCATCTCATAAAGAGACAAAATTAAAGAAATAGAAAAAATATATTTTTTCTTTGTGATGAGAATTTTTAGGATTTAGTTTTTATATAAAGCAGTGTTAATCATATCAATCATGTTGTACAATACTTCCCCATGCTTTGCGTGTTATGGATGCATGCCAAGTTGCTTCAGTTGTGTCTGACTCTGTGCGACCCTATGGACCACAGCCCACCATGCTCCTCTGTCCATGAATTCTCCAGGTAAGAATACTGGAGTGAGTTGCCATGCCCTCCTCCAGGGGATCTTCTGACCCAGGGATTGAACCCGAATCTCTTATGTCTCCTGCACTGACAGGAGGGTTCTTTACCACTAGCGCCACCAAGGAAACTTACTTATCTTATAGCTGAAATTTTGTACCTTTTGACCATCTTCATCAAACTTGTCCTTCTCCCAAACCCCCATCTCTTGTAACCATATCTGATCTCTTTTATTTTGAGTTTGTTTTGAATTATAATTGATCTACAATACGATGTTATTCCCTGGTACACAACATAGTGATTCAATATTTCCAAACATTTTAAAACGATCACTATAAGTCTAGCTTCCCTCTGTCACCATGCAAAAAGATATCACATAATTATTGACTACATTCTCACACTATACATTTCTTACCCATGAAATCTGTAAGTGAAAATTATACCTCTTAATTTCTCACCTATTTCTCTCCTCCCCCAACTTGCCTTGCCACTGGCAACTGCCTGCTTGTTCTCTGTATCTATGATCTACTTTTCTTTACTTATGTTTATTCATTTGTTCTTTTAGATTCCACATGTAAGTGAAATTACATGGTATTTACCTTTGACTTGTTCTGCTTAGCATAACATCATCCATGTTGTCACAGATGGCAATATTTCATTCTTTTTTATGACTAATATTCCTGTATGTGACATTTTCTTTATCCATTCATCTATTCATGAGCTTTTAGGTTGCTTTCACACCATGGCTATTGTAAATAATGCTGTAATGAACATGGGGTTGCACACACCTTTTTAAATTAATATCTTCATTTTCTTTGCATATATCCCCAAGAGTGGAGTTGCTAGATCATATGGTAATTTTATCTTTTTTATATTTTGAGGAACTTCCATATTGTGCCTCCACAGTGGCTGTGTTAATTTACATTTGCACAGATTTCATGTACTTTCTTAATTTTCTCTCTCACTTCTCTCTACATCCCTCCCAGAATCTCTCTCAGATACAATATGACTTTGTTTTCTCTGTTTCTATATTATGCTCCCATTTTTTCTCTAATTTTTTGCTTAGAATCTCTTTAATTACCTTCATTCTCATTAAACATGCTCATTAAATACAGAGTTCTACAGACAGAAGGAATAACTTTTCCCACTTGCTGTAGTTCAGTTGCTAAGTCGTGTCCAACTCTTTGTGGCCCCATGAACTGCAGCATGCTAGGCTTGTCTGTCCTTCAGTATCTCCTGGAGTTTGCTCAAACTCCAGTCCATTGCATCAGTGATGCCATCCAACCATCTCATCCTCTGTCACCCCCTTCTCCCACCCTCAATCTTTCCCAGCATCAGGATCTTTTCCAATTAGTCAGTTCTTTGTATTGAGTAGCCAAAGTATTGGAGCTTCAGCTTCAGTATCAGTCCTTCTAATGAATATTCAGAGTTGATTTCCTTTAGGATTGACTGGTTTGACCTCCTTGCTGTCCAAGAGACTCTAGAGTCTTCTCCAGCACCACAGTTTGAAAGCATCAATCCTTTGACACTTAGCCTTACTTACGGTCCAACTCTCACTTCCATACTTGACTACTGGAAAAGCCATAGCTTTGAGTATATGGACCTCTGTTGCAAAGTGATGTCTCTGCTTTTTAATACTCTGTCTAGGTATTTTTCCCACTCTTACAGCATGAATCATGTTAGAAAAATGAAGTGCATATGTGCACCTCTCTCCCATGATAGATTGTGAGCTTCTCAAGAAGGGGTTAGCAAACTTTCTGTAGAGGGCTTTGCAAACCAATCATCTCTGTGTCAACTACTCAATTCGGCCATCTTAGTGTGAAATAATCTATAGATAAAAATCTAAAAAGTGAGTGTGGCTGTGATCCTGTAAGACTTTATGGACAGAAATTAGAATTTCATGTAATTTTCACATTACAGAATTTTTTTTTCTTCTGATTATTTCCCCCAACCATAAAAAATGTGAAAACTCCTCTTAGCTCATGGACCATACAAAAGTAAGCTTGGAATGTGTGCCATGGTTTCCTAACCCTGTTCTAAATGGTAGTCTATCTTATACTTATTTTCATACTCTGCTGTCAATGAACAAAATACCTGGCACTGAATTAAAGTTTGCTAAAATGAATCATATGGAGAGAAATGGTTTTCATTTTATGTTATCTTCCATCAGAAACTACAGAAGTGTGATAGAGTAATATTTTTTAAATTACTGAAAATCTACTAGAAAATCAGTTCTAAGTTTCAATCTTTGTTTGAAAAATCTTTCTGATATATTATTCCAATTTTCTGCCCTAGTAAGTACAGTTTAGTGCATATATTTAATGATTATCTTGCAGTGCCCCCAGGTCATGATTAAAGATAAGAATTCTCATTGTGCAGCCAAGCAAATGTAGATATAGAAAGTATGACTAATTGAACCCCGAATGTATTAACATGTGGACTGGGATTTACTCTAGAAATTGCCTTTTTTGATGCTGAGAATAAATCTGTGCTGTATACTTGTTTTCTAGAGATCTCCTTTTTCAATAAAGTGGGACACAGGAAGAAAAACCAAAACAAAACTAATTACTGAAAGGTTCTTAATATTGAGTGCCAATTTTATACTGCTTCCTATAAAGGGAACTCTGAACATTGGTGTCATTGATTTCTATTGTCTTGCTTCTTATTGCCTCACACAGGAGAGTTAAAAGTGCAATACTGGTTAAAAAGAACACTGAAAAGCAAGTCTGTAACACTGACCTCAGGAGGAAAAAAGAGAGAGAGACCACAGGTCTCTATAGCATACGTGCATGGTTTTACTTATGCAGTTGAAGCTTCCCTTTAGACTAACAAAATGGAAACTTAGAGTAGTATACTAGAACAGTCTAGGAGTCCCTCCAGAGGGAAGAAATATAGACCTTTGTGAGTTTTTTCTCTTCTCAAAGTTCAGCTGAGCACTTTCTTCTATTCAGGTAGATTCTTTATCTTATTTTCCAGCCTGGTGCAGTAGGAAAGCACTCATTTGGATCGGAAAAAGGACTTGAGTCCTTATCTCTTTCTATACATTCTTAAATATATGCTAATATTAATATTTATTTCATAAAATTGCAGTGACATTTGATATACTAAAACATTGGATAGTCTCTTATATGGAATGCTTGGTAGGTATGTGGTCCCTCTACTGGGCCATCTAACCATCTAATATAGAACAATAAACATAATACTGATTTCTATTTCTCATTACTTTGTTGTCTATTAAGAATGGGATGTGGAAGGGAGGTTCTAGAGGGAGGGGACATATATATATACCTATGGCTGATTCATGTTGATGTATGGCAGAAACCAACACAATATTGTAAAGCAATTATCTTCCAATTAAAAATAAATAAATTAAAACTAAAAAAAAGAACAAGGATCTCAAGAGATGGTCTTGTTCAGCCATTGATTCTACTAGAAGAGACATCATCTCCAGTTTTACAAGTACAAACTGCTTTACAACTACAACCAAGATGTAAAAAAAAATGAATTAACTTGTCCAAGGTCAAGCATACCTTCTATTCTAGATTATCAGTAGTTAAGTGGCATTCTTGAGAGGGTTGTCATTGGGAGAGATTGATTTGGCTTATAAATCCTGAGAAGCTAAATGGAGTGAGAGGAAGTTTCAGACAAAGGCCAGCCTGAGCTCTGCTATGCTCTTCTCCACATGAGACACAGAATGGGGAAACTAACATCAAGATGGTCACCCAGGGAGTATGCTTTGAGAGGTGTCAGGGAAGACTGTCTAGAAAAATAGATCTTTTATCCCAAGTGCCATTGTCTGAAATTTCATAAGAATTCAATCTTTTGGATTAAGCAGTACCCTAAACTTTTTTTCTATTCATTCAAAAATTGTCTATTGAGCATTAATGATGTACTAATGCAGTATTAGGAAATGGAACAAGAGAAAATAAAACTGTCAGCTATTAAGATGCTCACAGTCTAATGAGACAGAGAAAAATAATAATGCCAATAATAGCTAATATTTTCCATGTGCCAGACACTGCAAAATACAAGTATCGGTATAGGGCTTCCCAAGTGGTTCAGTAGGTAAAGAATCCACCTGGAAAGAGGCAGATGCAGGAGACTTGGGTTCAATCCCTGGGTTGGGAAGATCCACTGGAGGAGAGCAGAGCAACCTGCTCCAGTATTGTTGCCTGGAGAATCCCATGGACAAAGGAGCCTAGTGGGCTACAGTCCATAGGGTCACAAAGAATCAGACGTGACTGAAGGGACTGAGCACACACACACTCATTGTCTCACCTAGCTATCAACCTAACAATTAATAGCTATTTAAATGGACGTTGAGTCTCAGTGAACTCCGGGAGTTGGTGATGGACAGGGAGGCCTGGCGTGCTGCGATTCATGGGGTCGCAAAGAGTTGGACACGACTGAGAGACTGATCTGATCTGATCTGAAAACTGCATTTTCCAAAGGAAAACTGAATTCTAAAGGGGTAGATGATATTTTAAGGAAACTGACCTAGGTTAAGGCCGTGGGAATAAAGATGGAGAGGAAAGGATAAAGACTCAATAAGACAATTCCTTAACTAATCCCTTACTAGTTGCTATTTTGTAATATCATTTGCAAGTTTCTCCTTTTCTCACCAACTTTCTGATATTGAAATGTCCCAAGGCTCAGTCCTTATTTTTTACTTGTCTATTCTTACATTCTCTTTTAGTGAACTTAATTTAATCCTATGGCTATAAAAACCACCCATATGCTGACAATTCCAAAATTAATTTCCCTAGCCCAACCTCTTTCTCATGCTCCAAACCTATATATGCAACTGCCTGCAGGAAACCTACACTTGGATATCTAGTAGACACCTCAAACTTAATATGTTCAAAGCTGAGCTCAGCTTCCCCTAAGACCTGCTCCATCTACCCTGGTTGATAACTCTATCCCTCTAGTTATTCAGGACAAAAACCTTGGAGTCATTCTTATTCCCCATATATCAATCTGTCAAGAAATCTCATTGAAGAGTAACACCACCAGTTAATAAGACACATTGCCACCATGTATTTTTGATATGATGCATAAAGAAACACATGTCTGTGATATTTTATTTTTTTGCAAAAAAGGAATCTAATCATGAGGAAATATCAGAGAAAGCTAAACTGTGTGACATTCTGCAAAATAACTGACTATTAGTCACTGAAAATGCCAAGATCATGAAACACAAGGAAATACTGAGGAGCTGTGTGTCACAGATTAGAAGAAATTATGGAGACAGAATGCAGTGTGGGATTCTGGCACAGAAAAAGGACATTGAGAGAAAACCAGAGAAAGTCTAATAAAGTTTGTAATTGCTTAATGATATGTATTATTGTCAACTTTCTGGTTTTAAACAAGACACGGCAGTTACATAAGTTGTAAATAAAATATCTGGGCAAGCTAAGTGATGGATAGGGCTTCCCTGGTGGCTCAGATGGTAAAGAATCTTCCTGCAATGCAGGAGATCTGGGTTCAATCCCTGGGTTGGGAAGATTCCCTGGAGAAGGAAATAACAATCCACTCCGGTATTCTTGTCTGGAGAATTCCATGAACAGAGAAGCCTGGTGGGCTACAGTCCATGGGGTCACAAAGAGTCAGACATGACTGAGCTATCAACATAACACAAGTGATGGATATACAGAAACTCTATTTTTTGCAGTGTTTCCATAAGTCTAAAATCATTTCAAAAGAAAAAGATAACCAACAGCAGCAGCAGAGATAATGATATCTTGAATCAAAATGATTTCAACAGTGATTATAAGAAGTGACCAATACATAAATTCTGAAGGGAGGTCCAATAAGACTTCTTTTTCTTTGTAGTGTTGGTCATCTTTTCTTTTGAAATGATTTTAGACTTATGGAAACACTGCAAAAAATAGAGTTTCTGCTGCTGCTCATTATCTCTAACTTGG
Organism: Bubalus kerabau; assembly: GCF_029407905.1. Taxonomy (NCBI): domain Eukaryota; kingdom Metazoa; phylum Chordata; class Mammalia; order Artiodactyla; family Bovidae; genus Bubalus; species Bubalus kerabau. Next base: position 48,680,667 of record NC_073635.1, read on the forward strand.
GTTATTATAATAACCTTCTAATTGGTGTTCTTGCTTCTATCCTTGCTTCTACAAAATTGGTTTTCAATGCAGTAGCCATAATAACTCTCTTATGAGTTAAAAAAAAAAAAAATGGAACCCTATAGTTTTTCCCCATCAGACTTTGATAAAGACCAACGTTCTTACATAGGAGCACAAAACCTTGTACTCTCTGGCCCTCGGTTCTCACTATGGTCTCCTCTGGTGCCACACTCCCACCCCTTTGCTTGCTCCAGCCACACTGATCACGTTTCTGTTCCCTGAACAGACCAGGAACATTGCCACTGGAGAACCTATGCACTGGCTGTTCCTTCTGCAGGAAACACTCTTGCTCCAGATACCATTACGGCTATTCCTCCGTACTGAAAAGCAAGTCTTAGTAAGGCTTGTCTGTCCTCTTCATTAAAAATTTCAACCCCCACTGCCCACTGCTCATCCACACTGTCATTCCCAATCCTCTTAATTCTACTTAAAAGTTCTTTCCCATTGCATTTCTCATTCTCTAAGAGATTAAGTTACTCATTTATCATCATAATCGTCATTATGATTATTATTAATAGTCCAGTCTCCCGAAACTTGAATGTAAACTCTAGGAGGGCAGGGATCCTTTCCCATTTTGCTTGCTTATATATCCCAAGAGCCTAAAAACACTCCTGGCCTGGAGTAGACACTCTGCAGATACTTGTTGATAAATTGAATAGAAGGTAGAACAGAGAGAAATTAAAAATCACTTTGGTGGTAAAAGAAAAGATAGGGTGTGTTGAAATTCTATGGCTATTGGATATGTGAGGCTAGGTGGCTTAGTGGTCAAGAATCCACCTGCCAATGCAGGAGCCACAGGAAACATGGGCTTGATCCCTGAATACAGAATATTCCTGGAGAAGAAAATGGCAACCCTCTCCAGTATTCTTGCCTAGATAATCCCATGGACAGAGGAGCCTGGTGGGCTATAGTCCATGGCGTCATAAAGAGTCAGACAGCACTGAGTGACTGAGCACCCACAAGGACCTGGGAAGGAAGCCTGCTCCACTTAGTCAATAAAGAAAGACAGACTGACAAGGGAAGCTATCTCTTGGATATTGCTGTGTCAATGTCCAACAAATTGTTTAATGTGTAGCTCTGCAACTCAGGGTGAAGATCTGGGGTGGAGAAAGAAATTTATAAGTCCTCTTGTAATCGTAGGCATGAGAAGAACAAGAAAAGAAGGTCCCTCTTTTTATTTTAAGGTATATTTTTATTCGTTTGTTTGTTTACTTTGGCTGTGCCACACAGCATGCAGTATCTTAGTTCCCCAATCAAGGATTGAACTCATACCCCCTGCACTGGTAGTGTGGACCACCAGGGAAGTCCCAGAAGGAAGGTCTCTTGCAGTATAGAATATTCTTGTTTATAATGTCCATGTCCACATAGGAGGAAGTCTGAGTGCCATGAAGCTCTGGAAGGCTGGGGGTGGGGATGGAGGAGGTCACAAATGAACGTGACTGGGTGACCGAGACACACTTTACTTACTTCACAATTTGGCATAAAGCTAAACCGCTTATGGCTGAGGATGGGGAAGGATTAGAGAATGCACATAGCAGTTTCTTGTCATTCAGGTTAAGCAGAACCAAAATGTAATGGAGCAGAGCCCTTAATGTCCTACCCAAAGTGAAGCAAATCAGACTAAACATACCTGAAAATTTTTCTGTTATAGCTGCAGTTGGGGCAGGATGAGGGACACAAGTTGGGTGTGGAGGGCTGTTCACAGCCTGGTTCTTAATTTTCTAAATTCTAATAGCCCAAGGAACACTCTGTGGTGTTTCTCTCAAGTCTCTCAGGCTATCACCTTGTCCTTTCTTCAGAGCATAGTTTTGTCATTAAAGCTTTCATTTGGCAAGAATCCGATTCATCAAGGAAGACAGAACTCTGTGTTTGCACGCTTCAAGGCAGAGTGAAAGTCTACTTTGGCAAGCCTTACAAGGAAAGAGAGAAAAGAAAATAAGAGCCATAAATCATCTGGAGGCCAGAATGCAGGATTAAAGATACTTGATCCGTTTCAGAAAGGACTTCTGCTTGCATATGTTTACCTAATGGTTTGAGCTGGACAAGGGACATCTCATGTTAGAGGCTGCCTTGGGGAAAGAGGAGACTCCATGGAGACTGGCTTAAGGCTTACACCCCAACACCCTTGGTGAGTCCTTGTTCCTAGGCAGTGACCACTTTGAGAATTTCACATTGGTGTTTATGTGACAGTACAGCTTCAGAAATAATAAACACTTGTAACTCAAGCCCTGTTGGTCTGTGTTAAACAGAAGAGAATGGCAGGATTCCCATCTTATAACTAACCTGCTCTCCTTCATATGATGAATTTAAGTAACTGAAGTGCAATCACAAAGTCTGGATGAGAATCAGATTTCAAGGGAGCCTGTGCTTCATGGGCTTCCCAAGTGGCAGTGGTAAAGAACCCACCTGCCAATGCAGGAGATTTAAGAGGGGTGGGTTCCATCTCTGGTGGGGAAAATCTCCTGGAGGAGGAAATGGCAACCCACTCCAGTATTCTTGCCTAGAGAATCCCATGGACAGAGAAGCCTGAAGGGCAACGGTCCATAGGGTCGCAAAGAGTCAGACATGACTGACATGACTTCATGCACGCATACTTTATGAAATCAGGCAATTAAAAAAAAAACAACAACCTAGGTTTTCAGATGTGTATTCTCAACACTTGAACTTCAATGAACTCTTCTTCCTTTTTAGATAGGCTAAGAACAGCTGTACAATCCAGCATGAGTCACCCAGGTCATGATTCCCTGTTGATTTTGTAATAAAATGCTGCTGATCAAATCTATCATGTCACTCTTTACATTATGAAGGAAAACGATTTCCATGCATCAAACTACATCTGAAGACTGAGGAGAAAAGATATCTGTCATAATATGTTTTTATGACTTGTATTTTATGACTTGTAAGTATTAATGACTAATACTATTCGGCATCAAGAAATATGGTTAAGGACACTTTAGGTAGGACAGTGAGATTTGGTTTTGACATATGGCAGACTGCCTTACCTTAACTCTGGTTAGCAGTATCCATCTGGAAATAAGGTAATGTGAAAAAGGAATGAGCACTTTGGAGCCTCCTGTTAGCCCTCCTGTTATCCCTTGAATTTGGTTAAAGGCCGCCCTCAAAGGATCACTTGTCAGCTCATTATATTTGATTAGAAGGCACATACCCAGAGAGAAGAAAGGAACAAACCTGCATTTATTTAGCTAGGGTTTCCTGCTGTGATGTGTTTCCAGTGTAATGACGCATGCATGCAAGAAGTTAGTTATTCTGTGAACAAATATTTGTTGAATGAATAAGTAAGTAATTAGCCAATGGCAAAGTGTGCTCCTTGATTCCAGGGGACAAGGGTAACTTTTCAAGTGCATTCTCCTACTGTTCCCTGGAGTTGAAGTAATATTAACACAGGACATACTCATGGTGCGTACATTGGTGGCTTCTCTACTTAGGCACTAGCCTTAGAAAAGTGCCTTCACATTTCCCTGAATGCTAAGAATTAATCCCTGTCTAGGCTTCCCTGATAGCTCAGTTGGTAAAGAATCTGCCTACTATGCAGGAGATCCTGGTTCAAACCCTGGGTTGGGAAGATCCCCTGGAGAAGGGAAAGGCTACTCACTCCAGTATTCTGGCCTAGAGAAGTCCATGGACTGTATAGTCCATGGGGTCGCAAAGAGTCAGGCACAACTGAACGACTTTCACTTTCAGTTCCTGTCTAGCTGGGAATCAAAGGTAAGTGTTGTAACCCATGTAATCTTTCTGGAACACTCAATGTGTGTGCTGGTCCATGGCCATGGGCCATGACCAGAGGTTATTTACTCATATGAAATAGACATTTCATATCCATTTTTTCTTTACAGTTTATGTGGTCAAAACAGCCTAGGTCAGAAACATGCAGCAGCCATAGTCTTCACGTCACAAGAGTGGAACTCTTGGACTTTAGTTACCTTCTTTACCTGTGTAAACCACAAAGACAAAAGCTCATCCCGTTGCATCACTGTGGCTCAGTTCATCCATGATGGGTTCGCAGAAGCCAGGCTTGGTTTCAGAAATGTCTAATTAAACCCCTGTGATTTGGAGTCTGGGAGAACAAGATGTGGCGAGTGGTGCTCATTGTGGATCTGCTGAGTAAGCAATAGACTCCTGTTTTGAAGGTGCCTTCAGTTACTTCAGGTCAAAGAGATTTGCATGAGACATTTTTGCACCTGGAAATAAAAATTGCATGCTTAGTAATTTCAAATATGGTAAAGGAAGTTTTATTAAGGCCTCAGGGAAGAGCGGCCTTACAGGTCATACATGCTTACACGAGTGTGGAGCAAGAATAGGGCACACTGAAAGAGATTCCAATCTGAGCCCGGGGCAGGTGGACACTCATATTCAGAGCAGTTCTTCTTTAGGGTGGTATTAGGAGTTAGAGCTGGGAAATGCCTCAGAGCTAGGTGAACAGAAGCAGAAATCTAATGTGCCTCTTTTTTTTTTTTTTTTTTTAATAGGAAATACTCAAGCTTTGTGGGGCAGATTAAGTCTGAGAAATCTGAGAGTGGTTGGAATAGTTATACATTAGAAATCTGGCAAGATGAAAGGCGAGTGATTAAGGTGGTTTCGGTCTAAACCAGAGTGAGTGCTCAGCACTCTTTTTGGCAAAGCTCGTTTTGGCAACATTGTTACACCCAACCCAGGAGAGAAGCTTGGGGTTGAAAGATTAAGGGCACCAGAGGTCAAAGGTTAATTGTGTTAATGTATTTATTTGGGAAAGTCTACAAAAGCCCTTATTAACCTTGGCTTTTGAGGATGGAGTTGACAGGTCCTCACTTTCATGATCACAGTTTCATCTGAAAATGTTCTGAAGCAGTCCAGTATCAAAACAGAATCTCTGTACCTCAGGTAGAAACATGTTGAACGGCACGGTACCTGTAATCCTCTGTACACTGGCAGCTTCGTGGCTTAGATACCTATCATGTGAGCTATTCTTCTGTTCCTATAAATTTAGTTACTATTTCAGGAGAGAAGGTAATTTATTATTATTTTTTTTTAAATGGAGTGGAGGGAATGTTCCTTATTATTAAAAAAAAAAAAAAAAAACACCTCCTCTTTGGAAATTAAGCTTTCAGCTCCCTAATCTTTTAGGGGAATACTTACTAACTGAGGAAAAAAAAAATTCTAGGTGTCTTTTAGTCTCAGGGGGGTTTAGCAACAAACCATTATTGTTTGCAGACTGATTCTTCTCTGAGAAGACAAGCTGCCTTAATGACAGCTTATGCAATAACAATCCATGATATAGTACTTACCAGGATGGAGCAACAACCGTGCTTTAAGCCAAGAAGAAGGAGGAAAAAAAGGCAGTATCTTGTGCGTGAGAAGCTTGTAGATACCCTGAGGTGACTTCATATAATTCTAAAATAGCAGGTAGCTTCTTGCATAGCTAATCGAGGCATCGGCGCCTGGAGCGAGTGGAGGAGGCTGACAACGTACTTTGGTTTCAGATGCATTCAGCTCTTTTTTGAGTGATATGAGCTTAATTCATATTCTAGTTTCTATCCTAAAAGTTTATGTGTTCTGATTTGGCAAACAGCCTCCCCCCAAATCTGACAGCTTTGTGCTTTGATAAAGCTGCTGATCTTAACGTCTTACTTGGATTTGTTCCCCTATGTGCTGAGAAATTTAGCACAGCTGAATAAAGGGAACGGTTGGGTGCGTGTTTCTTAAGCACCTGAATGATACACCTCACCTTCCCCTTTCATTCATGGCTTAGTGAAAGACACAGGTATTCACCAGGACAACTTGAAATACACACTGTAGATTGAGTGGCAAGAGCTTATGGAGAAAGGAGTCACCCTGCCTTTGCAAAGTAGGTTGGTTATTCCTGCAAAGACTCCCTTCTTTAGAGTGAAGGTCACAGAGTGGCATGCTTAGATAATTTTAACTGTCAGTATCTTGAGGTTTTCCTCCAAAAGTCTAACATCAGCAGATGCTTTTGGTTGGTACTTGTGTCAATCCAGATCATCCATTTGGCTTAGGTCATAGAGGAAACGGTTTCTTTTAGGATCCATTGCCTACTTGCTAGGCAATCTCAGGCATGAAGAGGATCTGCCTTCCAAAATAAAGGGCTCCACGTCACATTTATTACTTCGATGCTCAGGAAGCTACAAGTGGAACTGCACATGCCAAGAGCCCATAATTTTACTCTAATAGATATTTAGCAGCTTAAATGAAATAACAAGGAATATGTTCACCCAGGCGCCATCCAGGAGGATTGGTGGGTATTTTACATTCCACTCTTTGAAAGGAAAAACACAATTTTTTTAGACTTTCCCAAGATCTATGAATATTTTGGTATGCAGAGCAATAATACACAGAAGCATACCTGTAAGACTGAACCAAGTTCTGTTATTCACTGCGATCAGTAAATATAATGTAGGCTAGTCAATCAAGTTGATTTTTTTTCTTCCAAATCACATTCACCCAGGCAGCCACTTGCCTTCTGCCTTGTTTGTTCACATGCTGCTTGATTTTCTTGAGCACAGTATATGAATGCCATGACTTGTCACTCTGTGTGCCTGTTTCACCTTAATCCTCAGACCCCAGCTCTCAGGGATGGTTTGTGGTCCTGGTACTTTTCCTTTCTAGCCCTCAGAACTCCATAGTTACTCTGTTCCAGGCTCATAGATTTCCAAGAAACTATTATGAGTTTTCTTTTGGTCCCTATCTGGTGCATCGATTCAGTGTTGGGCTACAGTCCATAGTGTTACACAGTGTTGGACATGACTGAGGTGAAAATCATCTTCTAATGAGTAAGAATTATTATGAGGAGTTCCCTGGTGGTCCAGTGGTGAGAACTCAGGACTTTCACTGCCAGTGGCCTGGGCTCAGTCCCTGGTTGGAGAACTAAGATCCTGCGAGCCACACAGTGTGACCCCCAAACACACATATATAAATATTTATATAATGAGTGTCCACTGATCTTCGTGACTCTTTACCTCACCTTCCGACCATCAGCACAGTTGTCTTCCTTCCACCTGGAAATGATCCAGTTGCTGCCCTGCTCAAGGATCGCTGCTCATTGCTGGTTCTGATGGTTCCAGTTGGCCTTCATCCAAAGCCATTCTGCCATTCCTACTTCATGCCCAAGGCTCTTTTACCCCAGCCCCACAGGCATCTGGCCTCTGCCAGATTGCTCTCACTCCTCTGCACCTTGGTTTATGCTCTGCCAAGAATATCACTGTCTTTCTCTGCCACTTGTTAAAATTCTATTCATCCCTCCAGGCCCTGTTCAAGTGTCGCCTCCCCTGGGCAATCTTTTATCTAAATATGTTTTGAAGTCTTCCCTGACCATCTAGTTAGAACTGATTGCTCTATTGGCTACAGTCTCGTAGCACTTTGCTTGTATGTCTAGTCAGACTTGCCCAAGTGTGCTTTTTCATAAGGTGAGCTGCAGATATCTGTCCCCTGCAGGGGATTCTAAACATCTTCAGGGCAGGAATTTAAAAAAATCTCAATATCTATGTAGTGCTTTGCTCATAAGATGGATAAATGGTTTAGAATTGAAATAAAATTAGATATTACACGGATAACTTGTCAGTATCTGTAAGTGGGCTGGAGCTGCTGGTCTGGGCACATTTATTCCAAAACTTAGTAGGTAAGTGTGACTGTAGACACATGAGAGTACAGGAAATTAACAAGCACAGGACACTCTAATCTCTTTGACAGAGGAAGGGGGAGTCCTCACTGGTCCTGCTGGTGAGAAAGCAGATGGGAGGTGAGCTGGTGGCCAGGAGGCATCTTTCACTTGGGCTCACCATAGAGAGGTTAGGGGGCAAGAGTTTCCTTCTCTGTAGAGAGAGAAGGCTACTTCTGCTTAGTGCATCATCCCCAAATATGGTTGTGAGGCACTCCATGGTGAGATCTGAGCAGAGGAAGGTGAGATTCATCCATTCATGATAAGAAGAGGTTGACATTTCATAGAAAGCCTGATTCCAGCACCAAGAAGGACACCATGTAGTTAGATAAAAATGCTCACTCACTCTACAGATGGGAAGGCTGCCCAGAGGGCCTGTGTGCAGGATGCTACTCATCCACAGAAATGTCTTCTCCCCTTCCTTCCTGATAGCAGAGTTATAGCTGGGATGGGGGCTGCCTGGCTTAGCAGTGCCCAGCTCCCTCTGCAGCCAGGTTTGAGGCAAAGAAACATGCTCAAAATTGATGTGTGCGATTCCTCACTCTTTTCAAGAGAGGGTGTCTGGCCCTGGATCTCTATTTTTCCCTCTCTGCCTTCTGGGTGGTGGGGTGGTGGATGGACCATGAATCTGAGGATGGAAGTCATTTGTTCAAGATGGTGGAGCCATGTCAGCCAGGCTCCTGCTAAAACTAGAAACTTTCAGCCACTGTCTTGCATTTTTTATAGTAGCTTTTGCTCTCCTAATACAGGGTCTTTCCTTTTTCCATCTGTATAAAGCTATCAGCAAACATTTATTGAACACTGACTGTGTTTTAGACCCTCACTCTGTAAAACTCAAACTGGATGATTCTTAGTCCTTGTCTTTAAGGCGTTTATAGTTCATTTGGACAGATAAAACACATAATAAAAAAAATGCCTGTACAAGTATGTCATCACTCAGCTCACAGACAATATACACTGGAGGTTACAGGAAAAAAGAGATTCCTTTAGGCTATAGTGAGCTAGAAAGTCTCGTGAAGGATGTGAGATCAGATTTGGAAAGATGGAGAGGTACAAGGAAGGCATTGTGGATGGGCAAAGGCAATGTGTGTCTTGAGATTGGGGGAGATGTCCGTGACCCCTGTAGTCTGGACACAAGAAGCAATTTACTTACATCAGGGAGGAGCTGCAGTTGTCTTCAGGAAAGTGGTTGGGATGTAATTAGGAAAAGTCTTGAATAACATATGGACTTGGGAATTGGTTTCTTCCTGGTGGCCAATGGGGAACTAAGGAAACATCACTGCATATTGCTGTGAATCTTGCAGTTTACAAGTAGTGACCCAAACAACCTTTCGTTTGTTTACAGATCTGTTGTCCTAACACCTTGTAGGAAGCTGTGAGAAATCTGGTTTAGTCTCCAAAGTACAGGTTTTCGACAAATGGCTGGTTTGTGTACCTACAGCCTCAGGCCATTCCACAGAACAAACTGCAGAGGAAGAAACACATGGATGGCTGTGTTACTGATTCAAACCTTTCCTTTTAACCCCACCTTCAAAACAAACTTCCTCTCATCTTCCTAGTCTTCCATTTTCTACATCAGTGAATTTTCACTGCACCTGTCTTTGCATAATTACTTCTTGAAAAAAAGGCAAGTAAACTTTGCATGTTTGATCTCATTCTTCTTACCTCACGAACTGGCTTTTTATTGATTTCCCTGTCCAAGAAATCATGTTCAGACTCAGTACCTCTGCAGTTAACCTTGTTTTTATTTATCAACCACCTAGCAACACAGTCGTTCAGGGAGCCCTTCTTACCAACTGGTATCCTACACACATGTATTTCTCCAGTATTATGTAGATTTTTCCAGCTACATATGGACTTTTTCTTTCAGTCCAATGACGATCACTTCAAAACTTAAGAAAGTCTGACTCCTGGAAAATTTACTCCTAGGTGTTTTTTATTTGTCTTATCGCTGAGTTAGACTATTGTGGTCTTGAAAGGTGCAAAAGTTTGGATGAAGGAGAGTTTGATTGCAGCTGGCAAAATTTTGAGTCATAACTTCAACTTGGGCGGGCTAACATTAATTTCCATGTGTTTCTTGAGCATGTGAGGTTGGAAGGCCAAGATGCTGGAACGATATTTTGTGACCCTTTGTCCAAGAATGACCTTCTATTAAATTATTGAATTATTGAAGTGGGAGAAGATAGTGTAAAAATAAAAAGACTTCTCAGATGTTTGAATTGTCCAAGACATGACTCCTGCCAATATGATGGAAAATGTTGATAATTCATTGTAACATCACAGAGGTGTCAGGAAGGAGATGCCTTTTGAGTTGTAGAAGAAAAATGATCAACTTGTAAATTTTGTCATCTCAGTAACTTCTTAAGTTATGAAATATTCAGTGGCCTTCATTTTAACAGAATTGTGCTCAACAGTCTGGTAATTTAGTTTTGTTTTTATTTTATTTGGGCAAGTTGTGCTTAAACAGGTCATGATATTATATTCTTTACTATACCTGATTCTCCTTCTTACAAGAGGAGGACTGTTGATTAGGGAAGGGAGTTGCTTTTGTGTTAGTGTTACCGGGATGCTTGCTGAAATGTGAATCTGGAGTGAACAACGTGATCTTTTATTTATCTCCATCCACATATGGCTTCACTCATGTTTTCCTACACCTCCCTGGCAGTTGCTGTTACCTTCTATCTTTTGTTCTCCCACATTACTTTCTTAGTTTCTGCATACTGCTGTTTTTGTTTTTAAAGTTTGTGGTTGGGATGGAGGAAGGATGGAGAGTGACAGTTAATGAATATGGGATTTCTTTTTGTGATGATCGAAATGTTCTAAAATTGATTAAGGTGATGGCTACATGACTAAATAAACAAAAAAATGAATGAATTGCATACTCTAAATTTGTTAATTTCTTGAACTCCTTGGTGAACCAGGTTCTACTTAGGTCCTGGAATCAGTGATAAATAAAACTATTAAGTTCCCTGTCCTCAAGGGATTGACATTCTAGTGATAATGATAAATATTAAATCAATTAAAAATCAGTGCATATAGTAATGCATGCTCCAAAGAATATTTAGAGGAAAATATTGTACAGAGTTTATTTTTATTTAAGATGGAATCTTCAGGAGAGGTCTGTCTGAGAAGGTAACACTTCAAGTGAACTGAATGATGGGAGAGAATTCCAGACGTGTGTAGATTTCAGGGAGAAGCACTCCAAGCAAAGGGCGCATGTAGCATATGGTTCTGGTGTGGCTGGGGCATAGTAGGGATCACATCATGTGTGTTTTGTAGGTCACAGGAGAGTCCCTGATTTTTGTTGTAATTGCAATAAAAAGTCATTGGAGGATCTTAATAAAGGTGTGCCATAGTTAGATTTTTAGTTTCAAAAGACTTCAAAGACCAATCTGAATGATGCTGCCATGTTCTAGGTTGGAGATGATGTTTCATTTAGATTATGGTGAACATAGTGGAGATGTAAGAAGTGGCTGGTTTTGGAGCTGTAGCCCATTGTGTGTGTCTTTTATATTTCCTAGCATAATATGGCATATACAACACTTTGCTGAGTGAATGAATGTTTTCGGAGGGCTATTTAGGGAGAAATATTTAAGCAACAACACAAGGCCCATGATACACTCACTTTTAAGTTAAGTCGATTGCTCAGTCGTGTCCGACTCTGCGAACCCATGGACTGTAGCCCACCAGACTCCTCCGCCCATGGGATTCTCCAGGCAAGAATACTGGAGTGGGTTGCCATTTCCTTCTCCAGGGGATCTTCCCGACCCAGGGATCAAACCCAGGTCTCCCACATTGCAGGCAGACGCTTTAACCTCTGAGCCACCAGGGAAGCGGTGCCATGCAATACTGACTTTTGAATTAGCAGTGGTCGAGTTCACGAAGGATGCTACTATGCGTTGCGGTCCAAACTTGTAATATCCGCAGAGATAATGCGAGGGTCATTCCTTTGTATTTCACTGTTCATCTCAATGCAACATTCAAAGAGAGAATTGCATTTGAGGTTAATGATGTGTACCGGGGAAGCGGGGTGGTTTTACATTTAAAATCATCCCATTCTGTACCTTGATATCTTTCATCATTGTCTCCACGTGTCCTGGCGACATTTGTTGAGTTATAAACACCTTTCAAAGAAATTGAAACCCAGAATTTAGCAAGTCAGCAACATTGTTATAATGTTCATTACAACAGAATGAAAACCATAGATGTGGAACCTAATTTATGCATGATGCCTCTCATTATTCAAGATACAAGGAATCCATAGGAATTGCCGAGAATCTGCTTCCAGATTTAGAATTCTGGTTTGCTGGAAAGTAGCTGCATCACAATAGGGCTATGCTTCTTCTCCAGGAAGCAGCTGGCCCTGGAGGGGAGAGAACAGGTCTTTGAATATTGGTTTATATCCCCGTTCTGCCACTTACTGGCTGCAAGAGTTTGGGCACAACATTTCACTTCTGGGCTTGGCGGGCTGAGCTGCTGTGTGGTGGCAGAAATCCATCTGTTTCAAAAGAACTACTTTTGAGTCTGCTTTATATGGGAGGTCACTTCTACAGAGTAACTCAAAGCCTAGTCTCTTTACTTCCTTCCCCTTTTCTTCCCGAAGGAAGTAGTCGTCACTGGTAATTTTATGGCTTATCAATATTGTAGGGCTTCCCAGGTAGCGCTAGTGGTAAAGAACTCTCCTGCTAATGCAGAAGACATAAAAGACTCTGGTTCAATTCCTGGGTCGGGAAGATCTCCTGGAGGAGGGCATGGCAACCCACTCCAGTATTCTGGCATGGAGAATCCCACGGACAGAGGAGTTTTGGTGGGCTACAGTCCATGGGGTCACAAAGAGTCAGACACGACTGAAGAGACTTAGCACACACACGCACACATTAATATTGTAATTGTTGTGGAGCACAGAGAGAGACAACAGCCCTGTGATGAAATCTCCTGACGGGACTAAATTGCCTTCTGCCCATGTCCTGGCATCTTGTCGGACATGCAGGGAGAGCCCAAGGAGCCAAGAATTAAGTGAGCTGATGGGTTTCTGTGATTATGCCAGAATCTCAACCAGCAGTAAAGACATACAACCTGGGAGAAATAAAACTAAAACCTGGCTGTGTTATAAATACACTTGGATGAAAGCCCTGAGGATGGAAAATGTCTGACCCTCCGTTCAGATGCAAGTGTTTGACTTGGTTACACTTTATTTCCTCTCCAAACTGGCACTTTATTTTCCTCCTTCAAATAAAGAGCAACCATTTGATTTTGTAATGTAAAAACTATTATTGCCCTTAGGAAAAGGATTACTGAACTTTCTGTACCTAGTGTTTATGCCTTTAATAAGCACAGTGTTTCCAAGAGAATTGAATGCCTTTTTGTACCATGATGTTTTTCTGCCACCACATCTGAGTTTTGTACCTTCATGTCTGGGATGCTTGTTTTTCTAAATTCACAGAAACCTGACAAATAGTAAGAATTTGTTCTCTGTTCTGTAGAGATGGGCAAATCCCTAAAGAGCTTGTTGATTTCATGCTAACCATTTTACTGGGAGGCAGGCATCTTTCTTTCTTAAGGAAAAGGTTTATAGAGAGAAGTAAGGTTCATGGGAAATAGCAGACTCAGGTAACTGCAGCTCTAGCAAGCAATATACATCTTAGAGATTACAACATGGAAACTCTCACATGCTCTAACCTTTACCCGAGCTTTACAGTTTGCCTCTAGTATTGTATTTCTTAGTCTGGTTGTATTATCACAAAGGGTAATGGCATAAAACGACCTAAACATTAAAATGAAGTTAAAAGACGCTTGCTCCTTGGAAGGAAAGCTATGACAAATATAAACAGCATATTAAAAAGCAGAACCATCACTTTGCTGACAAAAGTTCATCTAGTCAAAGCTATAGTTTTTCCAATAGTCATGTACAGATGTAAGAGTTGGACCATAAAGAAGGCTGAGCTCTGAAGAATGATGCCTTTGAACTGTGATGCTGGAGAAGACTCTTGAGAGTTCCCTGGACAGCAAGATCACACCAGTCAATCCTAAAGGAAATCAACCCTGAATATTCACTGAAAGGACTGATCTGAAGCTGAAGCTCCAGAACTTTGGCCACCTGATGCCAAGAGCTGACTCTTTGGAAAAGACCCTGATGTGGGAAAGACTGAGAGCAGAAGGAGAAGTGGGTGACAGGGGATGAGATGGTTGGATGGCGTCACTGACTCAATGGATATGAGTTTGGGGAAACTCTGGGAGAAAGTGAAGGACAGGGAAGCCTTGTATGCTGCAGTCCATGGGATCGCAGAGTCAGACACGACTTAGTAACTGAACAACAACAAACGTTAAAAGCCAAAGCATGAGGAGGAAGAACTTAAGTGTGGAGAGATGCGACTAGAGAGAAAAAAGCAAGAGTCAAATGGAAAAGTGCATTTTGTATCAACCTTGAATGTTTTAACTTTATTCTCAGGAAACTTCCGGAAGATCAGGAGAAATCATGGGAGGCTTCTAAGCTGGGAAATGAGATTTTCAGATATATATTTTAAGAAGGTCTCTTCTCTTGGAGTTATGTGGAGGTCTGATTTCCAGTGTGAAGCCTGGAGCCAATAGCAAACTCCACCCCCTCCCCAAAAAACCTGATTTAAAAATTCACAGAAGACCTAAATAGATACTTTTCCAAAGAAGACATACAAAATGACCAACTGGTACATGAAAATATGCTCAACATCAATAATCTTTTAAATGCAAATCAAAGCCGCAATGGGATATCACCACACACCTGTTAGAATGGGTATTATCAGAAATACAAGAGATAAATGTTGGTGAAGATTATGAGAAAAGGGAACCCTTGTGTACTGTTGGTGGGAATGTAAATTGGTATAACTACTATGGAAAAGAGTAGTAAGTTTCCTTAACAAATTAAAAATAGAACTATCATATGACCTAGTATATGGGTATATATCTGAAGAAAATAAAATCATTATCTTCAAGAAATATTTGTACCCCCATGTGCCATGCAAATACTGTAGAGTGTCACTTATTATGTGGAATCTAGAAAGAAACAAAAGTCTATGTCATAGTAACAGAAATTAGAATAGTTGTTGCAAATGACTGAGGCATAGGGAAAACAGGGTACAAGGGTACAATCTTTCAGATGTCAGATGAGCAAGTTCTGAGGATCTAATTACAGCATGGAGACTACAGTTTATATACTATGTTGTACATATGAAATTTGCTGAGAAACTAGATCTTCAGCATTCTTTCTAGTCAATAAAAGGTAACTGTGTGAGGTGATGGATGTTTTGATTAACTTGATTTTACAATATGTATGTGTGTCAAATCACCATGCTGTGTACTTTAAATAAATACAAAATATCACTAAAGTCGGAAAAAAATGAAATATTTTTATCAGGGGTGTTCACTTGGGTTGTGTGGATTCTCTAGGTCCTGGACAGAGGTGCTTTTCCATTCACCTTCAAGACACTGCTTTCTCATCAATCAAAATTGCTTTTTAGGATAATTTTCTCACTGAAATATTAAATTTTATTGAAATCAACAAAAGGAAAATTAAGAGTATAAAATATTATATATTTATTTTACTTCATCTGCTTGATTCTATGAATGTCTACTGTGATTTCTTTTAGCCATGGCAAGTTTTTAATGTTTAAGATAAGCAATAGAGCTCATCTTATTGGGAAATAAAGGAGGAGATTTCAGTTGAAAGATACAATAGCAGTAATACATTTTAAAAATCATAAAATGTATAGGATATTAAAATGGATCTAGTATGCTTGGTGTGGAATTACATATTACTTGGATGTTTTAAAACTTGTATCATTTTTAGGACATACTTACCATTCCTAATTTATAATTTCTGGAGTGGAGCCAGTAAATCACAAATGCAGTAGCCACGTCATCTATGAAGATCCTGGGGGAACTAGAAAAATGTTGGTCAAAGGTTACAAAGGTTCAGTTGTGGGAGATGAATAAGTTCTGAGATCTAATGTGCAGCATAGTGGCTACAGTTAATAATACTGTGCTGTGGATTCAAAATTTGCCAAGAGAGTTGATCATAAGTGTTCTCACCACACATATAGAAAAAGTACCCATTTGAGGTGTTGAATATGTTAATTAGCTCAAGTATGGTGATCATTTCACAATTTGCATCACATATTGCTGAAGCCTGGCTTGGAGAATTTTGAGCAGTACTTTACTAGGGTGTGAGATGAGTGCAATTGTGCGGTAGTTTGAGCATTCTTTGGCATTGCCATTCTTTGGGATTGGAATGAAAACTGACCTTTTCCAGTCCTGTGGCCACTGCTGTGTTTTCCAAATTTGCTGGCATATTAAGTGCAGCACTTTCACAGCATCATCTTTGAGGATTTGAAATAGCTCAACTGGAATTCCAGTTAAGCTATTTCACTAGCTTTGTTTGTAGTGATGCTTTCTAAGGCCCACTTGACTTCCCATTCCAGGATGTCTGGCTCTAGGTCAGTGATCACACCATCATAAACCATGAGCTTCCTGATGTTCAAGCTGGTTTTAGAAAAGGCAGAGGAACCAGAGATCAAATTGCCAACATCTGCTGGATCATAGAAAAAGCAAGAGAGTTCCAGAAAAACATCTATTTCTGCTTTATTGACTATGCCAAAGCCTTTGACTGTGTGGATCACAATAAACTGTGGACAATTCTGAAAGAGATGGGAATACCAGACCACCTGATCTGCCTCTTAAGAAATTTCTTTGCAGGTCAGGAAGCAACAGTTAGAATTGGACATGGAACAACAGACTGGTTCCAAATAGGAAAAGGAGTATGTCAAGGCTGTATATTGTCACCCTGCTTATTTAACTTATATGCAGAGTACATCATGAGAAACACTGGACTGGAAGAAGCACAAGCTGGAATCAAGATTGCTTGGAGAAATATCAATAACTTCAGATACACAGATGACACCAACCTCATGGCAGAAAGTGAAGAGGAACTAAAAAGCCTCTTGATGAAAGTGAAAGTGGAGAGTGAAAAAGTTGGCTTAAAGCTCAACATTCAGAAAACGAAGATCATGGCATCTGGTCCCATCACTTCATGGCAAATAGATGGGGAAACAGTGGAAACAGTGTCAGACTTTATTTTTCTGGGCTCCAAAATCACTGCGGATGGTGACTGCAGCCATGAAATTAAAAGACGCTTACTCCTTGGAAGGAAAGTTATGACCAACCTAGATAGCATATTCAAAAGCAGAGACATTACTTTGCCATCAAAGTTTCGTCTAGTCAAGGCTATGGTTTTTCCTGTGGTCATGTATGGATGTGAGAGTTGGACTGTGAAGAAGGCTGAGTGCCGAAGAATTGATGCTTTTGAACTGTGGTGTTGGAGAAGACTCTTGAGAGTCCCTTGGACTGCAAGGAAATCCAACCAGTCCATTCTGAAGGAGATCAGCCCTGGGATTTCCTTGGAAGGAATGATGCTAAAGCTGAAACTCCAGTACTTTGGCCACCTCATGCAAAGAGTTGACTCATTGGAAAAGACTCTGATGCTGGGAGGGATTGGGCACAAGAAGAGAAGGGAATGACAGAGGATGAGATGGCTGGATGGCCTCACTGACTCGATGGACGTGAGTCTGGGTGAACTCCGAGAGTTGGTGATGGACAGGGAGGCCTGGCGTGCTGCGATTCATGGGGTCGCAAAGAGTTGGACATGACTGAGCGACTGAACTGAACAGAACTGAACTGAACTGAAGCATCATATTGTACACATTAAATATGAAAAATGAAAGTGTTAGTCCCTCAGTCGTGTCTGACTCTTTGCGACCCCATGGACTTCAGTCCATCAAGCTCCTCTGTCCATGGGATTTCCTAGGCAAGAATACTAGAGTTGCCATTTCCTATTCCAGGGGATCTTCCTGACCTATGGCTAGAACCCACATCTGCATCACAAGCAGATTCATTACCCACTGAGCCACTGAGGAAGCCCTCAGTGTTGTTCAGTAAATGGCAAATTAAGGAATGTGAATTATGTGTGTCCGTAGGTAACCAGGAATTTTATTTTCATTTTATTTATTTTTAATTAGATTATAATTACTTTACAATATTATGACAGTTTCTGCCATACATCAACATAAATAGGCCATAGGTATACATATATCTCCTCCCTCTTGAACATACCTTCCACCTCCCTCCCCATCCCACCTCTCTGGGTTGTCACAGAGCAATGGCTTTGGGTTCCCCGCATCATACAGCAAATTCCCATTGGCTTGTCTATTTTACATGCATGTATGCTAAGTTGCTTCAGTTGTCTCCAACTCTTTGTGACCCTATGGTCTGCCAAGTTCCTCTGTCCATGAGATTCTTGAGGCAAGAATACTGGAATGGGTTGCCATGCTGTCCTCCTGGGGATCTTCCTGACCCAGGAATCAAACCTGCGTCTCTTATGGCTCCTGCATTGGCAGGTGGGTTCTTTACCACTAGTGCCACCTGGGAAATCCTCTATTTTACATATGGTAATATACATGTTTCAATGCTATTCTCTCAAGTCATCGCACCCTCTCCTTCCCTCATTGTGTCCAAAAGTCTGTTCTTTATGTCTGTGTCACCTTTGTTGCCCTGCAAGTAGGGTCAGGAGTGCTATCTTTCTAGATTCCATATATATGTGTTAATATGCTATATTTGTTTTATATGGACAGTGACATAATGAAAAACTTCCATAAGAAAGTATGATTGGATAATAAAGTACAAATGGACTCGGGGGACTTCCCTGGTGGTTCAGTGATTAAGAATCCACCTTCCAGTGCAAGGAGTGCCAGTTTGATCCCTAGTGAGGGAACTAAGATCCCACATGCTTCAAGGCCAAAAAACCAAAATATAAAGCAGAAGCAATATTGTAACAAATTCAATAAAGACTTTAAAACTGATCTATATAAACAAAATCTTAAAAAAAAAATGAACTGGGGAGAGGTATGGAGTTACAGCAAGGACAATGCTTTAAAAAATTATTGCATTAAATCTAACATGAGCAATTGAATGCCCAAATTATAATGACGATATTAGGGATAAAAAACAGTAACAATGGGGGCTAGATTTAAGAGATTTTGTGGAGAAGTAAAGTAAGACTTTGTGACTGATTGAACATGGATAAGGGAGTAAAGTTAAGAGGAAACCTACACAGGTAATTCTGAAATTTTAAGATCCCCTGACTTAGGGAATGGTGATCTTATTAAAAGAACCATATGGGACTTCCCAGGAAGTCCAGTGGTTAGTTTTCCACATTTCTAATTCAGGATGTGTGGGTTTCATCCGTCATCAGGTAACGAAAATATCACATGCTACATTGTGTGGCCAAAGAATAAAAAAACAAAGCAAGCAAAATAAAATTAGATTGTTATATTAAAAAAAAAAATCTTCTTAAAAAAAAAAAAAGAGAAGTGTGAAAGGGCAGCTAGTTTTCAGAGGGGTAGGCTGTAGTCCATGGGGTCGCTAGGAGTCGGACACGACTGAGCAACTTCACTTTTCCTTTTCACTTTCATGCATTGGAGAAGGAAATGGCAACCCACTCCAGTGTTCTTGCCTGGAGAATCCCAGGGACGGGGGAGCCTGGTGGGCTGTCGTCTATGGGGTCGCACAGAGTCGGACACGACTGAAGTGACTTAGCAGCAGCAGCAGCAGCAGCAGCAGCAGCAGGGTGAGTTTTAGTTGTAGATATATTGTTTTCTCATTATGATGTGACATGAAAATGCCAAGCTATAGTTAGAGAGACACAATGGGTAGAGGTGACATCTGGAAAAGTCTCATACTTAAATGATTGGGAAAGGATTGAGGAGGCTACAAAGAAGGCAGGTAAAGAACTGCAGGGGGTGAAGGAGAAACCAAAGAATAAAGTGAAAATAGACTACAGACAGGTGAGCTTCCAACCTGGGGGGTAGGGTCTAATCTATAGACAGATACTAAAAAGGTCCCTAAGACATATGCCAAGGACACTGGATTTATCAATGAGGAGGTCATAGTTAATCCTGAAAGGGAATTTCAGAAATGTGATGGTTGGAGAGAGACCAGAGTAAGAAGAGATGGAAGCAGAATGGGGAGAAGGCAGCAGGTAAGAAGTTTGACAACCAGAAGAAATGACATATAGGCAGCAGGAAGGTGGTTTTCAAAATGCCTTCTGCAAGGGAGTAGAGAAAGAACAATTTAATAGGGGCATTGAATGTGCTGGAGGGGCAGGGATTAACAGAAATAAGTTCTTAGAGCAGGAAGATCATAGAATGGCAAGACAGCAGGGAACTGAGATGTCTCTGCTTACTAGATCAGAAGGAAGGGGAAAAAATGATGCTATAAACACAGGTATTTTAAACTGGGATTGTATTGGCTTTGGAAAAATGAAGTTTGAAAATAAAATTAGAAATTGCAAATGACAACGAGGAAAGTTATTCTAAGAAAAAAACTGTGGTATAATATTTTTTCCATGTTTAGGATAGTAAAAGAATGATAAATGTCATGACCAATTTTGTGGGGTGAGCAAAGCCTGGCCAACTAAAGCCTAATGCCTCATAATTCATAAAGACATTGGCATCTCATCCTAGAATTTCTGAATAAATGAGGGAAGGGTGAATTCAAGGTAAAGTGGTGCTAAGGAATAAGGTTGTTGTGAGGGATGAATCGTCCTATACTGTGAAGGCAGGAAATCTGGCACTGCCTGAGCAGGTGGAACTATAAAAAATTAAGAAGATGCAAAACCCAGCAGGATACAACAGCTTAGAATGTTTTGATGTCAGTCAATAACCAATGGGATTGCCCAGAAAGAACATTGAAACAAACAGTGGAAAGGATCCAGAGAATAATAAACTTCTATTTTTAGGCCACTCAAGTAGAAAGTGACATGACAACATAAACAGGCAGTATGTCAGCATTCTATCAACAGACATCCTCAGTTGACAACCTGACCAGCTGTACAAAATGTTGCAGAGCAGGACAGGCCATTGTGAAGGGGAAACAGCTCTCAAGCCAAAATAAATACTTTTCAGAATGGTGAGGTTTCAAAAGAATAGCAGATGAAATAGCCCATACTAGTAATGAATGAGAAGAGAGAAATACCCCAGGAGGATAAAGGAAGAAAAATAAAGGAGAAGCAGAATTCAGATCAATAAAGGTTTAAAAGCGTGGACCACATGTTAAGAAATCTGTCATCTCATGGACCTTTGTCCCTGAAGGTCCAAATTCGTAACTGGTTGTAGAATATATTTCCACTGCCTTAAATGGCAGTGGGGTCCTAGGCAACAGTTTCCCCATCACAAAGGGATAGAGCTAAAATGATGAAGGCACTGCCTGTTTTGCAGTTCTGTGATACTTGATGCTTAGGCACATATGTTCATGCAAGAATTTAGACACTGTTGGCTATCAGAAAGAACCTTGCTTTAAGGAATCAGGAGAATTTAAAAAGCTTGGATTGTAGCCTCTGCTCTGTGTGACTTATGACAAGTCATTTAACTCCTCTGTTACCAAATTTCTTATGTAAAATGACAAAGAAAGGCTAAGTGTCCACTAAGGTCTTTATTCCATTTGAAAAATCGATGTTTCATTGATGTGAGCAGGAAGATGGCGGAGTAGAAGTATCTTAAGCTTACCTCCTCTCATGAGCGCACCAAAATCACAACTGTCGTTAGAACAACCACTTTTGAAAAAAGACTAGAAACTACCAGAAAGGATCTTCTACTGCTCAAGACATAAAGAAGGAATCACAACAAGTTCGATACATTGGAAGTCCTTCAGGGACTCAGAGGAAGATTCAGCCACAGATGGAGACCTGAGTCTTGGATCCTTGGCCCATATGGGACTGTGGTAATGAGTGAGATATAGACTTTTGTGCTAAGGCACTGAGATGTAGAGGCTCATCTGTTATAACGATTAGGGTCATTCTTCATATCAAATAAAGCAATGACAAGGAAAAAAAGCAATGTTTCTACAAGAGTGGTGCACCACATTATTGACTGCCTAAACATTCAGGCTGCTTTTTGTCAAATAACTTTAGATACAGAAATGACAACTAGGTCGTGGTTGACAGAGTCCTTCTGCAAAATGAGGGGGGGGGGGATAACCCTATACCTAACACCATAAAACATAGATGATATTAAAGCCATAGAACTGGATAAGGCAAGTTAGGGAGGGAGGGTAGTTAGAGGCGAGGCCCCAAAATGAGACGGACTTCTTGACCTCGAAGACAGTGAGGACCCAATGAAGGAGATGCAGAATAGCCTATGAGATTGTAGGAGAACCAAGAGGAAGTGGGGTCTGGGAGCCCAAGGAAAGAAAACATAAGGAGGAGGCAATGATCAATGCTGTCAAACACTATTGATCAAAGGAAGATGGGGCTGAGAATTGGCCATTGGATTTGGCAGTGCCAGGTCATTGAGTGCATGCTAAGTTGATTCAGTCATGTACAACTCTTTGCAACCCCATGGACTGTAGCCTGCCAGGCTTCTCTTTTCATGGATTCTCAGGCAAGAATACCGGAGGGGGTTGCCATGCCAAACTTAAACCTAATCCAGTTGGGCCTTCATCTCCTGACTCCTTGAAACAGGTCGATGAGGGCCTAACTGGAGTAAGTTTAAGTTTGATGGAAGAGCAGAAAATACAGAAGAAAGTTCAGAACTCTTTTCAGTGAATTTTGCAGGCAGTAAAGGGAAGCAACAACTGAAGATAGATGCAGACTCAAGAAGCTTTATTTCATTGCTGGATGGGGATGAGAATAAGGCAATAGAGCAAAAGCATCTGATGATGCAGGAACCAATGATCAACAAAGCAATAGCAAGATGATAGTAAATGCCATGAACACATCACATAGGATGAGGAATCCAGAGAAACATTGGGATATTACTTTAAAGTGGCTCAAGAAGGCTTCCCTGGTAGCTCAGTGGTAAAGAATCCACCTGTCACTGCAGGAGACATGGGTTCAAACCCCGATCTGGTAAGATCCCACATACTGCACAGCAACTAAGCCCATGTGCCACAACTAGTGAGACTGTGCTCTAGAGCCTGGGAACCACAGCTAATGAAGCCCTTGTGCCCTAGAGTCTGTGCTCTGCAACCAGAGAAGCCACCACAATGAGAAGCCCACATACTGCAATTAGAGAGTAGCCCCTGCTCGCCACAACTAGGGAAAAGCCCACAAAGCAATGAAGACCCAGCACAGCCAAAAATAAATAAAGTGGCTAAAGAAAGTCTTTCTGAGATTCTTGAGATATGGATTTTTTTGGTAGAGGGCAGGGAGAAGGAGCAATGAGCAAAGGAAATAGGAAGTTCAGTTGACATGGTTCGGCTTGGAACATTTGGGGTGTAGGAAATGAGGCCAGTATGTCTGGAAAAAGTGAGTAACAGAGATAAATGAAAATCGAAGAGTAAGCAGGTCCCCAGTGCTGTCATTGTCTGAGGTCACAACAAGTTGAGATTTTTACGGCAGGTGCCGAAAGAAGTCCCTAGGGTTTTAAGCAGGTGAATGTTTTTATATGATCATTAATGACATGTTAATATCAATTTTTTATCATCTTGACTTTTTAAAGTGATTTATGGTTTCTAAGCACTGAATCTCATAAATGAAGGCTCACAGAGTTCAAATCCTTTTCTGAAGTTCTTAGCAGAGACCCAGGCACCCAGCTCAATGCAGCTTATGAACTCAAACCCAGTTCTACCATCTGCAAAGGCAGTGACTTTTTCCACCATTCTCACCCCCTTGTTCATACTCCTCACACTTGACATTGTCCCAATCCCTGATGCTCCTCAACAGAATTCCTATGATCCTGAGCATGTCAGGGTTAGCCCCAAGCATTTCTCAAGTGGCTTCTCCTGAATATCCACCCAGAAAGTCAAATAACCTTCTTTCTGCTCCCAGGTTCTCCAATTCTTCTCATCTGAAATTCCTATAGCTATTATCTGTTGCCTTTCATGTTATATGATTATGACTTGTTTGAAGCCAAGGGCCTCATCTCCTACTTCAGATTGATTTTATTATGCACAGAACAGGGAATAAAATACTCTTTAGATAAATGAAACAAAGTGTCTCAAAGGCCAAAAGTTGTTTTCCTTTGGAGCTCTAGAATTTCTCCCTTATGTATTCTGACAAGTGTCAGTGAAACAATCGCAGTGGACAAGATTTCAGAATTTCTGGTCACAGTCAGTCTGGAATCACTGGAAAATATTGTATGTGTTAAAAGCAACATTGTATAAGACACCGGGAATGTTTACTTTTACCAAAAAGATAGGCTTTTAAAATTTGATAACATTCGTTTTTTGAGAAACTAGAAACTTGCTTTCTAACTACAATGGAAGAGACTTGTTTTTAATAACAAATTTTTATTCATAAATGAAAAAATTCAATATACCAAGCAGAATAAATTAAGAATTAAGTATGTAGGATTGGATTACTAGAGACTGATACATTTGATTAAAATCACTAAGACTTGTGATTGAAACATATGAATTATATTTTATTTTATTTATTTTTTGGCTGTACCACATAGCATGCAGGATCTTAGTTCCCTGACCAGGGATTGAACCTACGCCCCCTGTATTGAAAGTGAGGAGTCTTAACCACTCGACTGCCAGGGAAGTCCCTAAACTATATTTTAAAAGCTATTAAATTTTCAGATTATTTTGCCATACATTTGGAATTAGTTTGGGGCATAATTCAATGAGCAAAATAACCCCTTTAAATCTTTGGGACAGAGTTTCAAATTAAAGACTTATTTTAATCAATTCATAGTTAATTTTTTTAGATTCTGCTTTTGAATTAATTACTTATAATTGTTTTGAAATATAAAAAGCATTTACTATAAAATGTAAAGATAAATATCAATTTTAGACGTAGGGTTGATACTTGTGAAATTGCAATCTCAGTGGCTCAAGAACAAAATAGGATTGGCCTGAAGGCAGAAGGCAAGAGAGTCAGTGACTGAAAATGTTCCATTGGCTCAAATGGCCCCAAGCCACTAAGATGCCCCGAAATAGGAGAGCTGAGAAAGTCTAGTTCGCTACCACCTCCACCAGAGAAATGGGCCAAAGTAAATGAAACTTCCCTAATATTTCATTTCTCTTCAATCAGCTGCTGCCACCTAGAAATGACATTATTATGATGACTTTATTCGTTGTTGAAGATTTAGTGCAAAATATGACCATCTGTACCAAATCATTCAATTTATATGCAGACTACTGAAAATTTATTTTAGTATGGGCCATAAACTAAGTGCAGCACAGGATTCATTTGTAGTGTAATTTTTATCAGCTTCTGTAGGAATAAAATTGTTCCTTTTGTGTTTAAAGGCTTGACATCAAAAGGCAAAACCTCACCCTGAAATTGCCTTACTTAAGATGGGAGAATAGTGCAGTTACAACCCTTAATATACACAGATTATAAACTAAAGAACTACTTTTACAGTAAGTCAAATTGTTAGATCATATTTTTATACCACTAAATCCTAGCAATATAAAAAAATAATCAGTCAGGAAATCTACAAATGATTCAACAGCAAGTTGGGGCTTGGAAACAAAAAGAGTTGCATTGTACCCACCTGTATCAGCTTAGTTATAATTATGCAGATAAAATTATGTGTATATTTTTCATTCAGGAACTGTTTATTCAATTCAATAGATAACAATGGATGCCCTGATGCATACAAAGCACTGTGTTAGGCAGAGTTATGCCGAAGCCCAGATACATAAGAGATGGCCCCTGTTTTCAAAGAGCTCACAGTCTGATGGGGTAGACGGAAGGGTACACAGTTAAGTCTAAGACAGGTCTGGCTGTGAAAAGGGCTATAGGAAACAGTAGTGTAAAAGAAAGAGCTATTCATTTTGTCAGGAGGATTCAGGAAGGCTTCATGGAGGTGAATGGCGAGTAGAACTATAAGCAGAGGAGGATTTTCCAAGAAGAGTAATGTGATGGAGAGGATTTAGATTTGGCTGGAAGATAGAGTCTTGATAGAGAGTGGTTAGAGAGGACTCCACGTGGGGATGGGTTGCATTCGGTACATGGCAGTACTGAGAAGCCTACTCTGAAGGCCAGAGACGCCCTGATGGAGACTCGACCAAGAGCATTGACAGTGTGACTTGTGATTCTGCCTTGATCATGCTCTTTCTTTTGTGTGTACCTGAAATTGCCTCCTAGGGACTCTCCTTCAACACTCAGCACCAATAAACATGTCCAGGTGAAGCCTTCCTCCACCGTCTCCGATGGCATATGTGCATCCATGCCTGGACCACTTTAACATTTGGATCAAGCCGTGTTTGTCGTTCTGAAAGGCTGTGTCCATATGAGCAGCCAGCAGGGAGGAGGACTTCACTTCAGATGCCGTGTTGGCAAGGGTAGTTGTAGGTGGAGGTGGGCAGCAGACAGCTGGAACCCCTATCTGTGGTTGAGGAAGAACATAGGGTTTAAGGTAAAAATTTGGTAGGAATTTGCATAGAAGTGGCCATAGAATCAGATAAGATTTATGGAAAAAAGTAATAAACTCCTTTGGTACATGTTAAGTTTCATAAGTCTATAACATGCTCATAGTTTTTTTTTTTTTTTAATTCAGTACTAGCTGTAGATTTTTATAAACTTACAATCTAGATATGTATGAGCAAAAATAAAATATGTCACTTAGTTGAAGGCTCAAGGTTTTTACTGTGGAAAATTTAAACCTGAGAGTAAGTCTTATTACTATAAGATAAAGAAACACGTTTTTAAAAAATTCTAGGTATAAACATTTTAATAAGACAGTTGAATGCCTGATCGGGGTATATACTACTTAGGGAGCTAGAGGTCACAATTACTAGCAGAAGAATGCTGCTGATGTGAAAATCAACATTAACTTTCAAACGTAAGCCAATTCATGACTGAATAAATCCTGTTTCAAGAATAAACTTATGTGTGTATTGAAGGTAGTCATGGTTCTTACACTCAATGCCAAATCACTCAATCAGGTCAGCAAAAGGGTAGACAGATCTGTAAAATGATGCTCTGCAAGACATAACTGGTGAGTTTATGAGAAAAAAACTTGAAGCCTCAGAATTTGCTTAAAGGTATAATTTCAAGAAAAAATATAGAATTAATTTTGTTGCCAGCTACATTGGGGAAACTGTTAGCATTTTCTAAAGGATAAAAAGGAGTTATGTTGTTGTTTTATCATTTGTTATTCCAAGTGTTGATAGTTTTGGAGTTAGGATGTCTTTTTCCATATTGAATTCAACTTGAGAGAGGAAGAAAATTTGAAGGGTAAAAGGATATGCAAAGCTGATCCTACAAGTGAGGAAAGGAAGATGAGAGCATGTGAAATAAGTGACTTGGGATAAAAAATTCTGGACAAAGTTAAAGAAGGTGGGAACAGGATAAGG
This sequence comes from Bubalus kerabau, assembly GCF_029407905.1. NCBI lineage: Eukaryota > Metazoa > Chordata > Mammalia > Artiodactyla > Bovidae > Bubalus > Bubalus kerabau. The sequence goes on from NC_073635.1 coordinate 48,707,728, forward strand.
AATGGGGTGGGTGGTATGGGGTATGCAGAAAGGAAGATTGTAAAGGGATGAGCATAGAGGCAGAATTTAGGAAGAAAAACTGACCACAAGCTGATGCTAGGGAGAAAGCAGACAACAATGTCAAGAGTAGATATTAGCTAGTGCCAATTCATATGTGTGGAATGCATTCCTCTTGGGATGATAATGAAGATGGCAAAAAAGAAAAAAAAAAGGCACAAAGAGAGAATTGATTTTGAGATAGAGAACTCTACATAGTTTCAAAAATGATAGAACAGAAAGAAGTTTGGGGATTTTAAAGGAAAAGAAGGAATCAGCATGATCAAGAGAAGAAAGGGGTTAACCTGAAACAGAGTGAGGGAGCTGACCAGTGGGTGTGTGCAGTCCTCTTTTGTTTTAGCATGGAGGTGATCAGAGACTGTCTGAAAGCCACCAGGCAGCCTCAGAGGAATCAAAGAGAACTCAAAACAAAAGACCAGAAAAAGTGCTTTAAATAGGAGCACAGAATCTAAAATATAGAGCAAATTCAGTAAAAATAGACTAGCACAGCACACCTCAGCAGTGGCTCTCAAAAATTTTCCACTGTTGTAGGCATGATTGAGAACGTTTGTGTGTTCCACGCTCTCATGGGAGTATATAATTTCTGGCAAATTAACTGTAATTTCACCTAATTCTCACCCAGTCAAGAAAGCCTACCAAGGTGCTGGATTGAAAGAGAGACATTGAATCCCCACCCATTTATTCAAATCCCTCACATGCAAGAGCCAGAAAACAAGAGAAAGGGCAGGTCCAGGGCTGAGGATTAAGAAGCTAATGTGCCATCAGAGAAATGGTCAGGGGGGTTTTTTGTCTCAGTCATTTCACGTTAAGAGAAAAGGAGGGACCCTGCGGACTTGCGGCTCATGAGAACCTCTGATGAAGTTGTTCGAATAATAACGAGTTTTGAGAGTACAAAATTCATTAAAGAGGAAAACTGTGGGTGAGGGGCGAAACCTGAGGAGGGCTGAGAAGGAGAGGAGATGAATGCGATGGCGGCAGAAGAGAGTCTGGGAAGGGTCCTCGGAGCGGAGATGGGACAGCTGTCCGGGTCTTGTCCGGGTTTCACAGTTGGGCAGAGCCCAAGCATCGCCGCGAGGTCTAGAGTCCACGCTGCGTGATGAGGCCACGTTGCAGGGCTGTCCTTTTGTCCTTCTGGTGATAAGGGACTGGTATGTCTGATATATTAGTTCTTTTCCTCTCTGCCCCCTTTCTTCCATTTATGAATTCCTCCCGGGCAACGTGTATTTTTCAATCTTTAAGTACCACTCAATCATAGGGGATTTTCCACAAGGACTTACAAAAATGCAGATTACACAGTAAACATGCTCTTCAGTCAATAAAAGGCCTGTTTCACTGAGCAAATTTCTTTATGATGTTTAACTTTGGTTCGGGTCCTGATTCCGAGAAGTGAAATTTGGTGGCGTGAGAAGGAAAAAACACGCCGTGGAAAAGAAGAAAACCCCAAGATAGCCATTTCAAACCCCACAGTCAGACCTTGTTTATGTGATATGGACTCAGAGCTTTCTCCTAAAAAATGCACGCGATTAAGAAAATACTTTGAGAACCTAATAATAGGTCCCTGAAACCCGAGATCCACCTCTCATCTTTCTAACTCTTGGGAACGCAGTTAATAAGAACTTATGTTTTTAATACACGGATTCTTAGCAACAAAGTAGTTCTTTAATTAGTACAAAACTTGAATAATGCATCGTCTATTATCTCGTACGGCACATAGCATTCAGAAACTTGTACTGGCAGATTCGTTTACATATGTCACAGTACCTGTAATTTAGTTTAATGCCAGGTCAGCGTGCCAAGTGTGTGTCTGTGTTTTAAAGCTTTCCCAACAGTTGTTTCATGGGGCTTCACAGTAGTAACTAAACCATGTCTATATTAGGAAATTTAGTGACTGTCCCTTGCAGGTAGCTGTAATATTCTTCCTTCTCACTAATATTCTTCCCTCATACTAGGGCATTGAATGGCTAACTTTTTAGGAGATGATTTAATACCATTGTAAAAAAAATGGAAAATACTGACTGAAGATGGAGTTAATTTGTTGTTTGTAATTTTGCCAAGAGAAGTGCTGCCTTTTAAGTGAGTTAAATCAAAATAAAAACAAAGGACTAGAAATAAACATATGAGACCCAGTCAGATGATTCAGTTACAGGAAACATCAGATGCGAACGATCTGACAAATCTTTGGATTTAATTTCTAGTTTCCCACATCATGATATGCAGTTTTCTGATCCAGGGTTTCATTTCTTGGCCGAGAAACTGAGCTTTGCCCACGTGACCAACTTACCCAAAAGGAGGAGGTCCAAGAAAATAATGTGTGCCAGGTCCCTTTTCCATCAATCTCCATCAGAGTCATCTTGTCTCTACAGGTGCTGCAGCTAGATGCTTGGAATGAAAAAGGACTCCAAAAAAAATGAGGCAACCTCAACTCCCAATTGTTTAAAATGACTCCCCTCTCTCCTGAGGAACTGTTAGGAAGGAGGGTTTAGTTCATTCCCTCACTCCACACTAGGTTTAAATGGGCAGATAGTAGCAGAGTTTTAAGTGCTTTATCCTGACTTAAGTCCCTGAGATTTGGAGCATTTTGTTGGTCCGAATGTCTAACCAGTACAAACCTTAGCCATCAATATCCAAATGGAGAATTCCTCCCTTTGGTATTCACAAGCATAACATACATAATCCTTTATCTCTGGCGAAGCCATTAGCTTTTTGGCCTTTGGCGGTTGATGTATACAGCATCTCTCGTTATTGCATGTGAGTGTTCTCAACTGACTTGCAAACCCTTTGATCAAACCAGCTAGACCTGATTTTCCAGATGATTCAAGAGACAAGGCACACATCTATCAGCTTTACAGGTCCTGGCAAGCCATCAAGACCCTGTGTTCCCCTACTCCCTTCATTGGAATCAAAGGTAAACAAGGGAGCCAGTTCTCATTTAAATAAGTAGCATCAAGATCTTGCTCGACATTCACCGTTGTAGCAGCAGAAGAAAAACAACGGTTGAAGTAAGAAAAAGGTTTCCTTGGCAAGGATGCCAAACTAAATAATGACACCCAAAGCAAAAACATGCTGCACTGAAACTCAACTTTAGTCAATTCAGCCTACTTGAAACAAAGCTTTTTTTTTTTTTGTGATTTCAAAAGTGAACATTGTACTTTGCTCTGGCAGCCATTTCTATGTTTTTTGAATGATCCTTTTATGCATAAATTCTCTGCCTACAGGCCTTTCAGCTCCTCCATCCCATGAGTGATTTGAAAACAGGACTGAAAATTTCTATACACACAGTATCTCCCCTCTGCTTCCTCTTAACTTTTAAAGCATACACTTTGAGTGACATTGTTTTGACATACATTGTCAATGTGTATTTTCTCTCGGTCTCTTTTATGATTTTGGAAATATTTGTAGAAGATCCAGATCTCTACATCCTGTCCCTTAGAATAGGGGTCCCCAACCTCTGGGATCTAATGTCTGATGATCTGAGGTGGAGCTGATGTAAAAATAATAAAGTGCACAGCAAGTGCAATGCTCTTGAATCATCCTGAAACCTTCCCTCACCACCCTGTCCATGGAAAAACTGTCTTCCATTAAACCAGTCCCTAGCGCTGAAAAAGTTGGGGACCACTGGGAAGCTCAGAATTCATCGCCTTGTCATCCATTTTTTTTGCTTCATTGATGCTGCCATCCTATTGACTGGACTTTGGCAGAAATCTTTGAAGTTGCTGTGTGTGTGTGTTGACCTTCAAAATTTGTACAATTTGTAGTAAGGGGGCAACAAACTGAAATTTGCACTTCAAAAGTTTGTTTGTATTTGAATAACTGAAGCAGTGATGCCAGGTCTTCTGGTGAACAGTGGCATGTATGTGTGGTTGGTGAAAAGCTGGCTGGGCTAGTGGAGTGTGAATGGTCCCCGTTGGGGAACAACACATGGTGGCCTAAAAGGGGTTAAGGAAGCAGAGGAATACTTTCTCAAGCTCCATTTTTCCTTTGGGGGAATTCAGAGCTTGAGTTGCTGGCTAGGTCCTTAGAGAAAGCTCCCTTTTAGAGGCAACAGTTCTTGGTACCTCCTAAACTAGGTCCTAGAACAAATCTTGGTTGACTATTTTTTCTTCTAAAATTATAGAGATAACCCTATCATTTTTACTAAATTCCTAAATGTGCCATCACATTCTGTGTCTCAGGATACTTTTCTTACCTCTCTCTATAGCAGCATCGGCAGCTCTTTGTTAACTTTTTAATTAAATTATCTATTTGTTTGGTGGCACTAGGTCTCAGTGGGACATGTGGGATCTAATTCTCCCACCAGGGGTTGACTCCCCACCCCCTATATTGGGCGCATGGAGTCTTGACCACTGGACCACCAGGGTTTTTTTGTTTAGCTCTTTGTCACTGTGGAACAAGGTGATTGAGGGTTGCCTCTCACACTGGGACCAGGCAGGGATGAGCAACACATATGGTGAATCCAGAAATGAAACTTTCTACCAGGGCTGGGGCTCCTAGGGGGTGGCAAAAATGGACTGTAGTCCACCAGGCTCCTCTGCCCATGGGATTTTGCAGGCAAGATTACTGGAGTGGGATGCCAGTTTCTGCTCCAGGGGATCTTCCCCACCCAGGGATCGAATCCGCATCTCTTTAGTTTCCTGTATTGGCAGGTAGATTCTTTACCACAAGTGACACCTGGGAAGTCCGTGTGTGTGTGTGTGCGCACGCACATGTGTGTGTATAAGTGTGTGTGTGCATATGTGTGTGTATAAGTGTGTGTGTATATAAAATTGCATTTTCCTTTTTTTTTTTTTTGTATCACTCTGACAAATTCTGTCTTCTTTGCTACCCCCCTGCCTCATTCTAGATATGCTAGCTAGATAATGTTATCTATGAGAGGAGTTTCAATTGCCTACTATATAGTGAGGATTCTCAAATCTAAATCTTAAGACCACACTACTCATTAAGGTTTCAGAGTCACATATCCAACTAATTACTAGATAGCTGCTTTTGAATGTCCCACATCTACCTCAAGTGAACCTGTCCCAAACAGTTATCAGATATAGACTCCCTTTCATCCTGTGACTTGTGACTTTCATGTCAGAAAACAGCATCATCTTTAACAACACTTGTTCAAGACATAAACCTGAGAGCCCTTTCCTTATTTCACCCATCTAATCAAACTAGGTGGTTCAGATGGTAAAGAAACTGCCTGCAGTGCAGGAGACATGGGTTCAGTCCCGGGTCAGGAAGATTCCCTGGAGAAAGGAATGACAGTCCACTCCAGTATTCTTGCCTGGAGAATCCCATGGACAGAGGAGCCTAGCAGGCTATAGTTCGTGGGGTCCCAAAGAGTCAGACATGACTGAGCAACTAACACAACAGTCAAACCAGTTACCTTTGATTGTACCTCCCCAAATCTCTTGATCTACCATCTTGCTCCATCTTTAGGGGCATTCACAGCATACACTGTGCACCATCTCCTGCCTGGATTGTTGGCTGGGTCCCTTGCCTTCAGCCTTGGAGACTGACCTTTCTAAACGATAACTCAGACCTGCCATGCTCCTGCCATGAAGACATCAATTGTCCCCCAAACCTAAACTGTTTAACATCGCTTCCCAAGTCTGCATTTTTGGATTCTTTTTCTCTTTACCCTTTACCTCTTGACTGGGATCCTTCAGATATTCTCTTTTACCTCTTGACCTTCCCTTGTGCTGTTTGTTGCCTTTTGCCTGGCTACATTTGCCCTTCCCTGTACGTGGATGATGCCCTCAACCTTCAGATTTCAATTAGACGTAGCTGAGTTTCAGAATCCTTTTCTGGTACTTCACCTGTGGTTTACAGCGTCCTCTGTTGCCTCCCTGCACACCTGCACATCATAACAATCCCTGTGTACATGTAGGATTGTCTCTTCAGGCGTTTCTTTTTCGTTCTCCCTCCACTGTGAGGGTAGTGACTTGTCAAATGTTTTTAATAGGCTTTCCTGGTGGCTCAGACAGTAAAGGATCTGCTTGCAATGCAGGAGACCTGGGTTTGATTCCTGAGTTGGGCAGATACCCTGGAAAAGGGAATGGCAAGCCACTCCAGTGTCCTTGCCTGGAGAATCCCATGGATAGAGGAGACTAGTGGGCTATAGTCCATGGAGTCTCAAAGAGTCAGACATGACTGGGGGACTAGCACTTTTACTTTTTTTCTTTTCCACTGCGAGAGCAGTGAGTTGTCAAATGGCTAATGCATAGTGGGTAAATTAATAAATATTTTGGGTGAAGAAAAGGACAAATGAATGTATCAGAATAGGGCACATAATACTAGCAGAGACTGTGCTACAAATAATATGTTTCCTTCCTTTCTGAATTTAGTCCTGGTAGAATCATATGCAATTGAACAGAGGGATAAGGTTAAGGAAATGTCAGGATTTGCAAGATTCTTAAAGATGGTCTTTCTTTTATAGATTAAATAATAAAAACCCCAGAGAAAGTAAGTTACTTCATTATCATCCCATAGGATGACTCCTATAACTCCTGCTCCAGCATCCTCTTTTCTCAGGCTTTTTCATTTTTGCTGCCTTGATATATATGAAATAGTAGCCCACATTTTGGCTTTGTTCATTTGTTTTAGTGTGCATGTCCCTGTCTGGAGAAGGCAATGGCACCCCACTCCAGTACTCTTGCCTGGAAAATCCCATGGACAGAGGAGCCTGGTAGGCTGCAGTCCATGGGGTTGCTAAGAGTTGGACATAACTGAGCTACTTCACTTTCACTTTTCACTCTCATGCATTGGAGAAGGAAATGGCAACCCACTCCAGTGTTCTTGCCTGGAGAATCCCAGGGACGGGGGAGCCTGGTGGGCTGCCGTCTATGGGGTCGCACAGAGTCAGACACGACTGAAGTGACTCAGCAGCAGCAGCATGTCCCTGTCTACTACTGACTTGAATATATTTTTAATATTTATTGACCGATTGGGGTTTCTCTTTATTCAGTTGCCTATTTATATCCTTCCTTCATTTTTTTTAAATTGGGTTGTTTCTTTCTTGCACATTTTCAGGAATTTCTTATATATTCTGCATACTAATCTTAGTCATTTATATGATTTGCAAATATCTAGTAAAATCTATTATACATAATCTGATGTTATCTGTGACCTAGTAATCTTTAGGCTTGTACCCTTGAAAGAAACTCATACAGGGCCAAAAAAAATTCAAGAGCATTGTTGTTATGGTGTTATTTGTAAAGGCAGAGAATTGAAAATAGAAAATATACATTCATTAAGAGAAGGAATCATTTAATGAGGGTATATTCACATAAGGGCTTCCCAGTGGCTCAGTGGTAAAGAATCGTCCTGCCAATGTAGGAGATACAAGCTGTTGCTGCTGCTAAGTCACTTCAGTAGACATGTGTTCAGTCCCTACGTTGGGAAGATCCCCTGGAGAAAGAAATGGCAACCCACTCCAGTATGCTTGCCTAGGAAATCCTATGGTCAGAGGAGCCTGGCAGACTGCAGTCCAAGGGGTCACAAAACAGTCAGACACGACTGAGTGACTAAGAAACAAGAACATTTATAAAGTAAAAGTAAGACATAATGCAGAAGAGTGGTTTGTTTGTTTTTTTTTCTAGGAAAGAAACTAGGATAAGGGCATTCAACTGAGTCTCCAACTCTATACTTCTTAAAAAAGATTTGTGGAAAATACAGCAAAATTAATACGTGTTGATTCTAGTTGTGGATAAATGGATTCTGTTACATTGTTCTCTGTATTTCTTATGCATGCCTTAAATATTTCCCAATTAAAGGAAAAATGACAACAAGGTATGTTAAAATCTTCTAGGCAGAAGTGATGGAATATACACATTTATGAGGCCTGGAGAAACAAGATACATTTGAGGAGCTTACAGAAGAAGTGAAGGGTTCTAGTGATGGGGAAAGATGTAGTGAAGGAGGTGGTGGGAGAAAGGCAGATCAGGAAATACTTTGCTAGCTGATCCAGAGTTACAAGAGCTGTAGGCCTATGAGCACTGTGATTTCCTAGAAGGACAAACACATCCTGAGAATAATAATATTTAATTAAACCATTAGAATCCATTTATACAAATATACTTTAGAAGCTGAAAAGGAACTCAAGGATCATCTTAACTCATTTGGACAGAGTGACTCATGCTGTCTCCTTATCAGACTCCTTCAACTCCTTCCTTTTCATTTTTCCCCATAACTCTGAATCAATATTCATTTTTCTGTATTTTCCACAAATCTTAAGAAGCCAAGATTTGCAGACCCAGTTGAATACCTTTATCCTGTTTTATTCCCAGAAAAATGAGGTTCAGAAGAGTTAAAGTATAAAGAAAAGAGAGGGCATTTTGTATAAGAATATTGGGATACATCTAATTCAATAATTCAGTCTATACTGGCTGACTTTTTTAAATCTAAAAAAGCTTTTATTTCACTTTTATTTCTTTTTTTGGTTAGGACTTTAAATTTACTCAATAATTATATATATGTATATGTATATCTACCTATATATTCTTTTTTGGAGGATATTTGTTTTGCAATACTGAGTTGGTTTCTGCCTATTTGCAGGGCAGCATTGGCTGACTTCTTAATTGATGTGATAATTAATTGTACTGCAGAAATAGTAGGTTTTTTAAGAGAGTGAAACAGAGGTTACATTAGTTTTGATTAGGAGGTATGGATAATGTTTTGACAAATGGAACATAACAAGATAGGCTTTTGAGCATCAGCCGGCTGAAACCAATGGCCAGGTACCTGTGATTTAGGTTTTGTAGAATGAAGAGACATAGAACCTTGTAGAGAGAGGCACATTAGAGCTAAATGACCTCACAATTGTGTCTGGATGCATCCTATTTGCTGACTAATCAATATCAAGCTGGATATATCTATTAATAGGCTTTTATGGCTCCAGTAAGGACTATCTCATTAGGTAGCCCAAAGCCAAGAGATAATTGTGAAGGAGGCCTTCTGTGAAGACAGCCTACAAAAGGTGACTGAGGGGTCATCACCACTGAGATCAGTTACTGGAATTTTTCTTAGGAAATTTCTTCGGATATGAGCAGGTTGTAGCCTTCAGAAGCACCAGTGATATCCATCTCTGACCAGTGAGCCATCTACCTGAGGCTCACTGTCAGGTCCAACCCCAGAGGAAGATAAAGGAGACAGCATGAGTCACTCTGTCCAAATGAGTTCATTCATCAGCTCTCCTATCATAATTGGACTCACATTCTCCTAGTTAGAGATGCTGGTATGTGAACACCTAAGGGGCTTAATGTCTCCTTTGGAATGAACACATGGGGCTAATCAGAGAAGACGTTCTTCTGAAGATACCTCCAGGAGCTTTTCCACAGTATATCAATACTATGACCAACACTACGATGAATCATGTTAGTTAAGCGCATTTTAAAAGGACTAGGGAGCTTTGTTTTAAAGGGATGAGATGCAAGACTGGCAGGTTTGAACATGTTGATGACAGGCTAGACCAAATAAAATACATCACAACTTTAAAATTCTCTTGACCAAATCTTACTCAGACATCTTCAAGTTAGCTTCCTCTGTTTTATACATTCTTGAAACTCTGCATTTTCCTTCATTCAGTTCAGTTCACTTCAGTCACTCGGTCATGTCCAACCCTTTGCGACCCCATGGACTGCAGCACGCCAGGCTTCCCTGTCCATCACCAGCTCCTGGAGTTTACTCAGACTCATGTCCATTGAGTTGATGATGCCATCCAACTGTCTCATCCTCTGTCATCCGCTTCTCCTGCCCTCAATCTTTCCCAGCATCAGGATCTTTTCAAATGAGTCAGTTCTTCTCATCAGGTGGCCAAACTATTGGAGTTCAGCTTCAGCATCAGTCCTTCCAATGAATATTCAGGACTGTTTTCCTTTAGGATGGACTTGTTGGATCTCCTTGCAGTCCAAGGGACTCTCAAGAGTCTTCTCCAACACCACAGTTCAAAAGCATCAGTTCTTCGGCACTCAGCTTTCTTTATAGTCCAACTCTGATATCCATACATGACTACTGGAAAAACATAGCTTTGACTAGATGGACAAAGTCTCTGCTTTTTAATATGCTGTTTAGGTTGGTCATAACTTTTCTTTCATGGCTGCAGTCACCATCTGCAGTGATTTTGAAGCCCCAAAAATATAAAGTCTGTCACCGTTTCCCCATCTATTTTCCATAAATTGATGTGACCAGATGCCATGATCTTAGTTTTCTAAATGTTGAGCTTTATGCCAACTTTTTCACTCTCCTCTTTCACTTTCATCAAGAGGCTCTTTAGTTCTTCTTCACTTTCTGCCATAAGGGTGGTAATCATCTGCATATCTGAGGTTATTGATATTTCTCCTGGCAATCTTGATTCCAGCTTGTGCTTCTTCCAGCCAAGCATTTCTCATGATGTACTCTGCAGATAAGTTAAATAAGCAGGGTAACAATATACAGCCTTGACGTACTCCTTTTCCTATTTGGAACCAGTCTGTTGTTCCATGTGCAGTTCTAACTGTTGCTTCCTGACCTGCATACCAGTTTCTCAAGAGGCAGGTCAGGTGGTCTGGTATTCCCATCTCTTTCAGAATTTTCCACAGTTTGATGTGATCCACACAGTCAAAGGCTTTGGCATAGTCAATAAAGCAGAAGTAGATGTTTTTCTGGAACTCTCTTGCTTTTTCGATGATCCAACAGATGTTGGCAATTTGATCTCTATTCCTCTGCCTTTTCTAAATCCAGTTTGAACATCTGGAAGCTTACAGTTCACGTACTGTTGAAGTCTGGCTTGGAGTTTTTTAAGCATTACTTTACTAGTGTGTGAGATGAGTGCACTTGTGCAGTAGTTTGAGCATTCTTTGGCATTGCCTTTCTTTGGGATTGGAATGAAAACTGACCTTTTCCAGTCCTGTGGCCACTGCTGAGTTTTCCAAATTTGCTGGCATATTGAGTGCAGCACTTTCACAGCATCATCTTTTAGGATTTGAATTAACTCAACTGGAATTCCATCACCTCCACTAGCTTTGTTCTTAGTGATGCTTCCTAAGGCCCTCTTGACTTCACATTCCAGGTTGTCTGACTTTAGGTGAGTAATTATCTGGGTTGTGAAGATCTTTTTTGTATAGTTCTGTGTATTCTTGCCACCTCTTCTTAATATCTTCTGCTTCTGTTAGGACATAACATTTCTGTCCTTTACTGTGCCCATCTTTGCAGGAAATGTTCCCTTGGTATCTCTCATTTTCTTGAAGAGGTAGATCTCTAGTCTTTCTCATTCTATTGTTTTCCTCTATTTCTTTGCATTGATCACTGAGGAAGGCTTTCTTATCTCTCCTTGCTATTCTTTGAAACTGCATTCAAATGGGTATATCTTTCCTTTTCTCCTTTACTTTTTGCTTCTCTTTTCACAGCTCTTTGTAAGGCCTCTTCAGACAACTATTTGGCCTTTTTGCATTTCTTTTCCTTTGTAGCACACATAAATATTTTAATTGAATACTTATTTGAGCAATATGTGTTCACTACAGACTCCATGAGTACAAGGACCACATCTCTCTTCCTGTTTGCAAAATCCTAGAGCATTAGCCTGGTGTGTGGTTTACAGTAGGCTCTCAACTAATATTTGTTGAATGTATAATGAATGAATGAGTAAATGAGTTTAAGAATAAAAAATGAATGAATGAAGGGTGAGTTAATCAGTGGATGGTGCTGATGGAGCAGTAGGAATACTGAGATGTGGCTCTATATTTTATCAATCAACTTGAGGTGGGGCAAGGAGCAGCAAATGTTTTAAGGGCAGGAAGGGAAAAGCCTCTGGGTCATGGCAGTACTAAGAATCTGTTTCTGGGAATAAAGGAAATTACTTTTCTCTGGAAGTACTGCAAAGTCAAATTTGACCTCTTTGTTTTATATTTTACTCTTTTCAACTTTTCTTTCTTTATTTGTTTATGGCTGTGTTGGGTCTTCACTGCTGCATACAGCCTTTCTCTAGCTGTGGTGATCAGGGGCTACTCTCTGGCTGCCGTGTGTGGGCTTCTCACTGCCGCGGCTTCCCATGTTGTTCAACCTGGGCTCTTGGACGTGAGGTCAGTAGCTGGGGCACAAGGATGATCAGAGGTGTCTGAAAGCTTCTCTGGACCAGGGATCAAACCTCTGTCTCCTGCATTGGGCAAGCAGATTTTTAACCACTGGACTACCAAGGAAGTTCAAATTTGACCTAGTTCTTAATTTTTCTTGGGTTAAACACAATTGAGTTGCTCTGAGGGGTTCCTGAAATGCTGCCCCACAACCTCAAAAGACGATGAAATCTCCAGGACCATGAAATTGTCTCTTTAAATATAGCTTTAGTCATTATGAAATTTGTACATTTGGGGCCTCAGTAATCCTCCAAAAATCTTTACACAATGCTTCATTGTAATTGGCATTGTCTTTCATGACTTAACTGAACTACTTGTTCATAAGATGACTCAGGACAAGAAGACATTGCATAAATATGAAATATTATTACTATACCATAACCATTTGATTTCAGATGACTTACCCTAAAGAATAGTGTATTCATGTCACACTTTCCCATGACATTTAAATCTTGGTTTATGAGTTTCCCAGAATAGGAAATACAGAAAAATGCAGAACGACATAGAATGGAATTGCCTATGTGAGTTAGTTATCCTTCTATTTCGCTTATAATTATATTGGTCAAAAATATTAAAGTCTTATATGTTGTATAATATTTTGTCTTCGGTTCTGGGTTGAGGAACAGAGGTACAGATTTCCTAGTGATCATCACTATCTTTACTTTGAAAAACGATACATCAATTCATTTTCTGGTTCAGAATAAACTCAGAGTGTCACATTAATATTGCTTCTTTTGAACATGTCATGTGCACTTACAGGCTAAAGAAGTAGTTATAATCAGGTCTGATTTTGATGTATTGCTTCTGTAATAAGGGCACACCATTAATATTTTCAAAATACCACCTCCTTGGCCTCTTTTTATTGAAATTAAATGTGTATATAGCAACTTGAAAGCTTTCCCTTCTTTTTTGGAATAGACAATGATTTAATTTTTTTTAAAAAGGAATAGACTTTATTTTTAAAAGAATTTTACGTTTCCAGAAAAATTGAGCAAAAATTACAGAGTTTCCATTACCTCCTCTCTCTTCCACCCCTACAGTTTCCTTATTAGGAACATCTTGCATTAGTGTGGTACACTTTTACAATTCATGAACCAGTATTGGTATATGATTACTAACTAAAGTCCATAGTTTACATTAGGTTTCACTTTTTGTGTTGTCCTGTTCTATGGATTTTGACAAATGCATAATGTCAGTATCCAACAATCATAGTAACATAGGGAACCATTTTACTACTGTCAAACTTTTGTGCTCTACCGATTCACCCATCCTTCCCTCCCTTAAAGCCCTCAATGATTTTATTTTATAAAAAGTAGAATCATATTCTTGTAATTCCAATATAAAATGATGCCAGAAACATGACCAAAACTAAAGGAACACGTATAATATTTTATACTTGTTCTAGTTTGATATTATTTTTTTCATCTTTTTACTACTCCAAACTCTGCTTTTGAGCAGTCCATTGACAAGTATAAATTTAATGAATTTTCCAGGCTTTTCAATTAATTCTTTTCATCTATTTTTCTGTCTAACACTGGACATCTCCCAACACCCTCCAAAAAGGAAAATGTCTGCAATAAGAACAGAAACGTTCTTCCTTCCCTCCCTCTTTCACTGAAGGTGAGAGACATTGAATTATCAACTGTGGTTCATTTGTGAGTACAATTACCTCTCACTCCCAGGTTGCCTAAATTATCACATATCCCCAGCAGTAACGCCATCCTTAGCACCACCAAAACATCCTGAAGAATTTTTACTAAGCACCTACATGGACATGATCCTGCCAGCCTTGACCTGTCATAAGGTCATTCTCTGGATCCCTGAGACTTTCCCAGTCCTCCAGACAGGGTGCTGGAATAATGGAAACCTTTCATTTGGCATTACCAATCAGACTTAGATCCCTGGAATGAATATTCTTTCTTCCGACGTTGCTGGCTTATGTTATAGAATCAAAGCACATAAAAAGATGGCAAAGGCAGCATCACTCTATTCTTGACCAAAGGAACAGGAATTTCCCAGCTCTGTAGCTCTTGAACTCCTTAAAGAATAGCTTGTCTAGTTTATATGAATATTATCTTCTTTAGCATTCATAGAATCCAACCCATCCTGTACAGCATGGTCCTTAATTGCTTTTCCTATTAGTTGAAAAATAAAACATGTTGAATACACTGCCATGGCTGCTCTTCTAATTAGTAAAAAGACTATGTTGAGTTTTAAAACAACAAACTCTTTTCATGTCCAAGTTACTTTTAGTAACCATTATAATTTATTACTTTTCTCCACATCAGAGGTGCCTTATGACTAAAGAACAAGACAGCACTTCCCCTGCACCCCCATACTCTTTAACAATGGCTCTTATGTTTCTTTAGTAAACTCATAATGTTAATTACACTGTGCATCAGACAAAGACCATCCATCAAGGACCTCAGTGCACCTTACAAATGCTATGAGTCATCAAAGTCCTTCTATGATGGAGGTAAGTATTAAAGGCTACAGCTTTACAGTTAGAGAAGCGCAGACAAGGTAAGTGTTTTTGTTTTTTAAAGTGGGATATGTTTTAGTCAAGAGATTTAGTCATCATTTACGAAGGCAGAGAAACTCAATGAATATTTATGGAATGAAACTCAATGAATAAAAATGAATGAAATGATCCTAGCTTTGGTGATCCTGGCCATGAACACCTGCACCATATTAATTATTTTGATAAGCTATAGATAAATAGATCAGAAATTATCTACTGTTAGTTAATCAATCTTCTCAATGCTCAGTGTAGAAAATAGCCATTTAACTATCATAATGATATAGCAAATCTAGAAAATGGAAATGGCCAAACATTTTCTAACAAGATACAGAAACATTGAAATTTAGAGCAGGAAGATTCCAGAGATTATTTTGTCAGCCATGTTCATATTTCACAGGAGAAAACTGAGATCCAGAAAGGTTAATAAATGGCTTGCATGAAACTAGTCAGCTTTTTAAAACCTAACTTTAATTTCTTTATACTTCCTCCTGTTTCAGGAAGGGTTTAATATGGCTCAGTCTCTGAGCTGGTTAATGCCATTACTAATGACAAACCAGACTCCTGACCTTAATCAATCCATCTTCTCACTGAATTCTATTTTAAAATAGAAAGTTTCATGGGTGTTTTTTCACACTCTAATTATCACAAAACCATAGGTTGTGAAAGTTCTAAGGAGGCCACTTCTGTTTATCTTCCTATTTTGATTTGTAAGAAATCTGATAGTTCAGGCAGTTTAGGGGAATCATTCAAAGTCCCATGACTAGTTACTGGCAGACAGAGGTTGAGAATCCTCACTGTCCCTCCTTCGATTCCTGGGTTGGGAAGATCCCCTGGAGAAGGGATAGTCTCCACTAATCATGGACTTCCCTGATGGTTCAGACAGTAAAAAATCTGCCTGCAATGTGGGAGACCTGGGTTCGATCCCTGGTTTGGGAAGATCCCTGGAGGAGGGCATGGCAACTCACTCCAGTATTCTTGCCTATACGTATAAGTATGAAAGTTGCTCAGTTGTGTCTAACTCTACAACACCATGGACAGGCCAGAAAACTGAAGTGAGTACACAAAAATATCACTGATTTGGGGTTTTAATCTATTAATCAGGATGCCCTTAACCAAAAACACCAATATAATTTTGTGTTGATTTTTCTCAAAAAAAGGGAAAAATAAGCATGCTAATGGTAAAGGATTTCAAAATGAAAATTAAAAAACATGTGGGGCACATCATTAGGTCAGTAGTATTATTAAGATTCCACTCATTCAATATACACACTCAGGTTTCTGTAAAAAAAAAAATCACATCCATTCATTTAATATCTTCTAAAGAGAATCCCATGGACAGAGGAGCCTGGTGGGCTACAGTCCATGGGGTAGCAAAGAATCAGACACAACTGAGTGACTAACACTCTCACTTTCTTTCAAAGAGTTATTCAGAGCTTCCCTGATGGCCCAGTGGTAAAGAATCCCCCTGCAATTCAGGAGACATAACAGACATGGGTTAATGGACGTGAATTCGAGCAAACTCTGGGAGACAGTGGAGGACAGAGGAACCTGGCATGCTGCAGGCCATGAGGTCGCAGAGCCAGGCCTGACTTAGCAACTGAACAACAACAACAACAGCAAGAAGAGCTATTTAACCATCATCGTGATATAACAAACATAGAAAATGGAAATGGCCATGTAAATCCAGACAATTTGATAAATTACAAATACAATTTAACATGAGGACTCTGAGACACTGAAGATGTTAAAGTGCTGAATTTTCAAAAATTGAACTATTTTTATAAAGGTTTCACCTTTGTGTATTTTATTTAAAATTGTATATTTGTATTTAAATTGACAACCACACATAAAAATGTCTGATAACCCTCAGTGAACATCTAACTAAAAGAACATATTGATTCCTAACCATCACTGATAACTAAGATTTTCTAGCATTTTCAAGGGTTTTATGTTTGTATCCTCTCCTTCCACAACCACAATTCTTTAATTAAACAGGGATCATCAAATAAAACAAGAATGCTTGAGTGACTTTGGAGGATTTTTTTCCCCTCTTATTTTATAGCCTTCTTTCCTGTAGAAATTGGCACAAAACTATACACTCTGGATCATCTAGTATATATTTTTTAAAAAGAAAAGTCTAAAATGAAAGCTTCCATAGTAAATCAATCTTGCAATGTAATAACACTTTCTACTTGCAGGGGGTTTTTAACTGAAGCTGGTAATGAACATGGGCAACGCTGAGATCATTGTGAACTGGTGAAATAGATCGCTCCTATTATTGAGAGGGAAAGGTGAGGATTAGGGTGTGGGGGAAGGATGGTAAGGGAAGCCATTAAAGAATTTCCTTTTGTCTTACAATAATCAAGTGTTCCTGCTGTGTTCAGTTCAGTTCAGTTCAGTCGCTCAGTCGTGTCTGACTCTTTGTGACCCCATGAACCGCAGCACGCCAGGCCTCCCTGTCGATCACCAACTACTGGAGTCCACCCAAACCCATGTCCATTGAGTCGGTGATGCCATCCAACCATCTTATCCTCTGTCGTCCCCTTCTCCTCCTGCCCCCAATCCCTCCCAGCATCAGGGTCTTCTCAAATGAGTCAGCTCTTCGCATCAAGTGGACAAACTATTGGAGTTTCAGCTTCAATATCAGTCCTTCCAATGATCACCCAGGACTGATCTCCTTTAGGATGGCTCTCCTTGCAGTCCAAGGGACTCTCAAGAGTCTTCTCCAATACCATAGTTCAAAAGCATCAATTCTTTGGTGCTCAGCTTTCTTCGCAGTCCAGCTCTCACATCCATACATGACCACAGGAAAAACCATAGCCTTGACTAGCCGGATCTTTGTTGACAAAGTAATGTCTCTGCTTTTCAATATGCTATCTAGGTTGGTCATAACTTTCTTTCCAAGGAGTAAGCGTCTTTTAATTTCATGGCTGCAGTCACCATCCGCAGTGATTTTGGAGCCCAGAAAAATAAAGTCTGACACTGTTTCCACTGTTTCCCCATCTATTTCCCATAAAGTGGTGGGATCGGATGCCATGATCTTCATTTTCTGAATGTTGAGCTTTAAGCCAACTTTTTCACTGTCCTCTTTCACTTTCACCAAGAGGCTCTTTAGTTCTTCTTCACTTTCTGCCATAAGGGTGGTGTCATCTGCATATCTGAGGTTATTGATATTTCTCCCAGCAATCTTGATTCCAGCTTGTTCTTCCAGCCCAGCGTTTCTCATAATGTACTCTGCATAGAAGTTAAATAAGCAGGGTGACAATATAAAGCCTTGACATACTCCTTTTCCTATTTGGAGCCAGTCTGGTGTTCCATGTCCAGTTCTAACTGTTGCCTCCTGACCTGCATACCAGTTTCTCAAGAGGCAGATCAGGTGGTCTGATATTCCCATCACTTTCAGAATTTTCCACATTTTGATGTGATCCATACAGTCAAAGGCTTTAGCATAGTCAATAAAGCAGAAATAGATGTTTTTCTGGAACTCTCTTGCTTTTTCCATGATCCAGCGGATGTTGGCAATTTGATCTCTGGTTCCTCTGCCTTTTCTAAAACCAGCTTGAACATCTGGAAGTTCACGGTTCACATATTGCTGAAGCCTGGCTTGGAGAATTTTAAGCATCAGTTTACTAGTGTGTGAGATGAGTGCAATTGTGCAGTAGTTTGAGCATTCTTTGCCATTGCCTTTCTTTGGGATTGGAATGAAAACTGACCTTTTCCAGTCCTGTGGCCACTGTTGAGTTCTCCAAATTTGCTGGCATATTTAGTGCAGCACTTTCAAAGCATCATTGTTTAGGATTTGAAATAGCTCAACTGGAATTCCATCACCTCCACTAGCTTTGTTCGTAGTGATGCTTCCTAAGGCCCACTTGACTTCACATTCCAGTATATCTGGCTCTAAGTGAGTGATCACACCAGCGTGATAATCTGGGTCATGAAGATCTTTTTTGTATGGTTCTTCTTTGTATTCTTGCCACCTCTTCTTAATATCTTCTGCTTCTGTTAGGTCCCTACCATTTCTGTCCTTTATTGAGCCCATCTTTGTGTGAAATGTTCCCTTGGTATCTCTAATTTTCTTGAAGAACAGTATGAAAAGGCTCCTGCTGTGTATTTGGCTTTAATGGTAGATATTGCAGACCTAGGGAGGTTGTACTGGGCTTGGACCCTCGTTCCGAAAATACTTCTAGATTTACTTGCTGTAACTGATATTTATCAGCTTCCTCAGTGGCTCAGTGGTAAAGAATCCACAGGAGACGTGGGTTTCACCCCTGGGTCGTGAAGATCCCCTGGAGTAGGAACAGCAACCCACCCCAGTATTCTCATCTGGAGAATCCCATGAACAGAGGAGCCTGGTGGGCTACATTCCATAGGGTGACAAAGAGTCAGACATGACTGAAGCCTTTGAGCATGCATGTACTGATATTTACTCTGCTGCATTTACATCTTGTTTCCTTGACAAATGTAAGTTCATGTATGGAAATGATTCCCTGCTATTATTTGTATAGGAAATTAACCACAGAGCTCTCCATTACTCTGTTTATCTTTCTGTGGTACTAGAGTCTTAGAAAGATTGTGAGTGGAATTTGTACTATGAGTTGAATATTAACAAGATAAGGAGAAGAAACAAATTTCTTCTTTCCTTTAGAGCCCCAGACTGGCCCTAATAAGCAGGAACATCAGCTCAAGCTGGATAGGCTTATACGTCCCACCCCTACCCCCAGTTCCCTATTAATACCGCACAACAATTAAAAGGGATCACTTCAAGACAGTTTAGGTTTTCCAAGTAAAATCAGCATCCTCTGCTTTGTAAAATGCTTTGTTCTACTAGGAAAATCCTGAAATTTTAACATGCTGCTTGTCTTTTTGAAGTACAGTCCTCCCTAGGTATCCTAGAGAGAGACTGGTTTTAGGACTGCCATGGATACCAAAATCCACAGATGCTCAAGACCCTTATATTATATAAAATGGCCTAATAAAGTCAACCCTCCATATCCACCTATTCTGCACCTGTGATTATCGAGGCAGACTGTACAGGAGAGTTAGCAATGACATTTAGCACATGTAGCAAAGCATTTCAAACTCCTTAAAAGAATATATTAATATTCTATTTTATTTCTGTACTGTCTAGGAACAAATGCCTATTTCTATAGATTTTTCCCTCTAGCAGGGTCTTACCTTCCTTTCCTTGTCTAGTCTCTTAACCTCAATGTGAAATGTGCGAGGAATCTATACAAAATATTCTAGGTTTGTATGTAAATGGGGATTAGAAAGAGAACACTGACATAGGAAAGTTGAGACTGTGAAAAATTTTCTGAATTCTTCCCTACAGCTAATTGATAAGGAAACCCAGAGGTAAAGTTTTTATCAGTGGTTATCATACTTATGCTTTCCAGGTGGCACAGTGGTGAAGAATCCTCCTGCCAATGCTGGACACACAGGAGGTGAGGGTTTGATCCCTGGATCAGGAAGATACTCTGGAGTAAGAAATGGCAACCCAACTCCAGTATTCTTTGCCTGAAAAATTCCATGGTCAGAGGAACCTGGTGGGCCACCGTCCATGGGGCCACAAAGAGTCAGTCACGACTGAGCACGCATGCGTATCATACTTTGTGGTCTTAAATCTTCCACCATCTGTTGATACAAAACTGTTTAACAGCAGCTGAAATGGAATCCTCATAACATCTCTTCCAGTTAAATAGATGATTTGAATTATTAGCTTCATTTGTTAGAGAAAGAAATAGGAATGTTATTGTGTATTATCTGAATCCCCAAAACATTGATGGTGAACAGGGAAGTCTGACATGCTGCAGTCCATGGGGTCTCGAAGAGTCAGGCATGAATGAGCAACTGAACAACACAAAACATTGGTAACCTAACGTGAACGTGAAGTCGCTCAGTTATGTCTGACTCTTTGCGACCCCATGGACTGTAGCCCACCAGGCTCCTCTGTCCATAGGATTTTCCAGGCAATAGTACTGGAGTGGGTTACCATTTCCTTCTCCAAGGGATCCTCCCAACCCAGGGATCGAACCCGGGTCTCCCACATCGTAGACAGACGCTTTACCATCTGAGCCACGGAAGGCACATGTACCTTAATGTCCACTTCAGAGCTATTTACAATAGCTAGGACATGGAAGAAACCTAGATGGCCATTGGCAGATGAATGGATAAGGAAGTTGTGGTACATATACACAATGGAATATTCAGTTCAGTTCAGTTGCTTAAAAGTATAACTTCAAGTTCTTGCCCTAAGAACTTAAATTCATGTTAGTTTAACAAGGTACGTGTGTGCGTGCTAAGTCACTTCAGTCATGTCTGACTCTTTGCGACACTACGGACTGTAGCCTGCCAGGCTCCTCTGTCCTTGGGATTCTCCAGGCAAGAGTACTGGAGTGGGTTCCCATGTCCTCCTTCAGGGGATCTTCCTGACACAGGGATCAAACCCGTGTCTTTTGTGTCTCCTCCAGGCAGGCAGTTTCTTCACCACTAGCACCACTGGGAAGCCCAACAAACAAGGTAAGGAGCTCTCAATTATGTTTCACGCACTAAGCTGGTTAAAAATTGTAGTATACTTGAGAGAAGAGAATCAAAGTTAAATTAAAGTTAGCTTTCAGGCCATCACTTTCGGCTTTTAAAATTGTGACTGTTTAGCATTACATACTGTTTAACGTACTATGTTCTGTAGTTGGAGAAGAACAGTGTAGAGACCAATGTGATACCTAATAAATACTCAGATATAGGAATGGAGTGAAGAACCAGTTATTTCAAGCTAGGATAAAATTTAAATATTTTTTATATATAAAATAGAAATATAAAAATGTATTTGCCAAAGCTCCTGAAAATTACTAAAATTTCTGAGCCATTCTATCAATGATAATAACTAAATTTTTATTGTATGCAAAATATGGTTCCAGGTGCTGAAAGGATAAGAAATAAGAACTCAAGGGGCTTGTTCTGAGTAATATTCAAGACTAGATGTGCTTCCACAGAGTCATGATCTCTGCTTTACCAATAACAAAAGTCTTACATCATTTTTCTGCATTATCCCCTCAATGACTTTGGTTTATATAGACTCCCACTTTGAGTAGAATATATGGAGCTTTCCCATGGACTATCTTCACTGTATCTTTTTAGCTTCCTGTGATCAAAGCAAGGTGATTTTTACGAAGCAAATTATTATAATGTTCTTTCTGCAGACAACAAACTGAAGTTGTTAAGAAGTTAAGTGAATTATTCAAGGTCATGGGAACTCTCCTAACTGCCCCATTCATTTTCTTTCCACTAACCTTCCTCTCCTGAAGGACAATTTGAGTTTTCTAGCAAAAAGTTCAAGGCACTTGATCATTTTTTTCAGTGGAACTTTCTCTAATTAAAATATTGTAGTCTCTAATTAAAATATTTTCTTTGCAATAATACCATTACAAAGAAAAGAAGGGGGAAAAAATCTCATCCCATTCACCCAGCTTCTCTTTCTAGGTAATTTTTATGTTCGTATAATGTTTTAAAAATGAGATTGTATCACACAAAGTGCTTTGTGTTCAATGAATATTGAATGACTGTTGTACTAACTGCTTGAATGAACTTCTGCCTAAAAGAATTTTGGCTGTCATGGCATGTATTCTCTGCCCTCCATCATTTACTTGTTTTCTTGTTTTCTGAATTAAGTTTTGCTGTCTGGGGTTGAGATCCATGTCTGATTCTCCTTTGTTTTTATTATCCGTGGCACTAAACACTATGCACTGAACACTGTGTGTGCTCGATAAACATTGGTTGAATGAAGGAATGGCTACTTGCACTGGGGAAGATAAAACACCTCAGTGACAGTGGATTTCTCCTTTCTGAGCTTCCGGATGGCTGTGCTGGATTTCTTCTATGGCTAGCAGCAACTACTAGCAACCAAATGCCTTCCTAACAATTCAGGCTCTCACATTTCTGGTGTCTTCCTCAGTAGCTCCCTGGTTCCACACAGGTAATCCGTAAGTGTTTGTCAGATGAAGAGAGAAAGCAAAGGAGGAAGGGGAGAGAAAGTAGCTTATATGGATACTTAATGAATGTTGCTGCTGCTGCTGCTGCTGCTGAGTCGCTTCAGTCGTGTCTGACTCTGTGCGACCCCATAGACGGCAGCCCACCAGGCTCCCCCGTCCCTGGGATTCTGCAGGCAAGAACACTGGAGTGGGTTGCCATTTCCTTCTCCAATGCGTGAAAGTGGAAAGTGAAAGTGAAGTCGCTCAGTCATGTCCAACTCCCAGCGACCCCATGGACTGCAGTCCACCAGGCTCACCCGTCTATGGGATTCTCCAGGAAAGAGCGCTGGAGTGGGGTGCCATCTGCATGCTCTCTAAGGGCCGAGAACTGCTTTAAATGCTTTTCCTGGATCATGTTATTTACTGCTTTCAACAATTCAATAAGGTGGATCCAACCAGTGTCTGTATTTAACAAACCCAAAGCACAGAGAGAGTAAGTGATTTGTCCAAACTCACATAGCTGGTGAGTGGTAGAAACTGGACTCAAATCTAGTGTTCCTTATCACTGAGTGATATTGTCTCTTATCAGCTACACAAAGCTTCAATATAGCATAAGAGGAAAGAGGGAAAGAAGGGCAGGATGGTTTCTAGTAAAACATCAGTGACAGTCAACACATCACAGTGGAGAAAGTGCTAGAGAAATGTCCCCAAATCCTATGTCCCAATAATAACTTTTCCTGATTCATTTAACTTCATCTTATGTCTCTGGACTCATTATTCTAATCTGCTAAATGGGTCTAATTATTCTAAAATCGCCTTACTCAGCGTTGTTGTAAATCTTTATGAACACAGTTTGAACTGAATGAAGTATAAGGTATTAAGACTATGTAAGCTGAATATTTTTATAGGTCTTATATTCACAGCACATATTTTATCTGTATTCTCAAAAAATCTTCTTCACTTACTCTTTCTGCTCCCTTCTGATGTCTGTGTCAAAAGCTTTCTCTATCTCTTTTATACTTTAATAAAACTTTATTACACAAAAGCTCTGAGCAATCAAGCCTTGTCACTGGCCCCGGATTGAATTCTCCAGAAGCCAAGAATCCTGGCATCTTTTGTGATTCAGCAGCAGCCTTTCATCTTGGGGGCTCATCCAGGATCCTTCAGGACAAGGTGGGGATTCATGGAGCTCTAGTTCTTTGTTCTTTTAGTGAACATGTTTTCTGCTGTACTTTACCAACTCTACAGTGTGCTTGTGTGAATGAATGACATGCCCTGTGTGAAGCAAGTGAGGCTCCCTGCTCTGTGGTTCTGCAGTGACCTCATATGGCATATGGCAGAAGCCCTGTCAGGGGTTTATACCGACCTGCCAATGGACTTCCCTGGTGGCTCAGATGGTAAAGCATCTGCCTACAATACAGGAGACCTGGGTTCAATCCCTGGATTGGGAAGATCTCCTGGAGAAGGAAATGGCAACCCTTTCCAGTATTCTCGCCTGGAAAATCCCATGGATGGAGGAGCCTGGTAGGCTACAGTCAATGGGGTCACAAAGACTCAGACACAACTGAGCAACTTCACTTTCACTTTAATAAGTTAACTTTATTCTACTGAGTAGAGGCGTGAAAATGAACATTGATAGACTCTGTATAGATTCTTTGCAAATGCAGGTTGATAAAATACAGAAACGTTTAATATTACAGATTTTGAGGAAAATTTTTATGATGAAGCATAGATGAAGACTCAGTTTAATATCTGACACATCTGGTCTTACAACATAATGGTGGGGCAAGTGATTGGGGAGGGGGTAAAATTATAGTCAGAGGAAAGAGCTCCACCTACTGATCTGAGAAGCCACTTCCCGTCACAGCCTTGGAAGTCAAGCTAATACACAACTTTCAGTGCACAATTATCACTACCACCACTCTGCACACACCCACACACACAAGCCTTATCATTTATTGCATATTTATTATTTGCCAGGCAACTGAAAGTCATTTTCATTAATTTGTTGACAGCACTAACAGTAGTAGTTAACCGCAGACCTGCATCCAGGTCACTTGGGCGCGGAGCCTGAATCTGCCATTTTCCAGACGTGTGACTTTGGGCAACTTCCTTAATCTGCCTGGGTCTGCATTTCCCCATCTGCAAAACAGGGTTTGGAATACCTTCTACCTCATTGGGTGGTTATGGGGATTAAACAAATCAATGTTTATACAGAATTTACAGACGCTTGGTATTGAATAGGTATTTGTGAGATAGATCTTATAAAGGAAAAAGACGAGGAAGCTGAAGTTGACACACCTTTGTAGCAGACCGGCACAGTCAGGCGTCTGACTCCCGATACACATGCTCTGGAGCAGTAAGCTGTAGAACTCCTCAATATGGGACTATATGATGGAAAGACAGCCTCAAAGACTAAGGACATGTATTTGGGTACTTCCTTACTGATGATGATTTGCTGTTTGAATTAAATTAAATTCAACAGCTTAGCCTGTTCCATCATATCTTTTCCATCCTTATCTTAGATTCCTAATCATTCTTCACTTTCTTAGCCTCTAACTTTTGCCATAAGAATTTTCATGAAAAATAGCAATAATTACCCCAAATGATGATCATCATAGAGCATTTCTCTTTTTTTCTCCCTTGTAATCTTGACGGCCATTCTTAAGCATCTCCATGATGTTACTTACAAATTTCTCACTTCAAGGTTTTACATGAAGCTAATTGGGTTTTTTAATTTTTATGTTTAAAACTTATTTATTTTTATCAAAGTATAGTTGATTTACAATGTTGTGTTTGTTTCAGGTGAACAGCAAAATGATTCAGTTATATATATGATATACATATTCATGTTTCAGATTCTTTTCCATTATATATTATTATAAGATATTGAATATAGCTCCCTGTGCTATACAGTAGGTCCCTGTTTTTTTACTTATTTTATATATAGTAGTGTGTATCTGTCGGAGAAGGCAATGGCACCCCACTCCAGTGTTCTTGCCTGGAGAATCCCAGGGACGGGGGAGCCTGGTGGGCTGCTGTCCATGCGGTCACACAGAGTCCGACACGACTGAAGCGACTTAGCAGCAGCAGCAGTGTGTATCTGTTAATCCTAAATTCCTAATTTATCCCTCCACCCCACTTTTCCCTTTTGGTAACTATGTTTGTTTTTTAAATCTGTGAGTCCATTTCTGTTTTGTAAATAAGTTCATTTGCATCATATTTTTAGATTCCTCATGTAAGTGATATCATACGAAATTTGTTTTCTTCTGTATGACTTACTTTACTTAGTATGATAATATCTAGGTCCATCTGTGTTGATGCAGATGGCACTATTTCATTCATTTTAATGGCTGAGTAGTATTCCATTGAGTGTATGTGTGTGTGTGTGTGTATACATAGCATCTTATTTATCCACTCATCTGTCATTCTTCTTTATCTATTCATAGTTTGCTTCCATGTCTTGGTTATTTAAAATAGTGCTGCTATGAACATTGGTTTGAATGTATCTTTTTGAATTAGAATTTTCATCTTTTCAGGATATATGCCCATGAGTGTGATTGTCAGATCATATGGTAAGTCTGCTTTTAGTTTTTTAAGTAATCTCTATACTGTTCTCCATGATAGCTGCACCAGTTTACATTCCCACCAACAAAGTAGGAGGTAAACCCAATTGTTAAAATCACTACTCAACTCCTGATATGAAGCTGATATTAGTAAAATAATCTGTTCACCATGCTGAAACTGCTCATGGCAATCCTCAGCAGCAACTGTTGAGGCAACAACACAGTACCCTGGGTTGACTAATGATTCCTAACTGAGAAACATAAATAGGCTGAAGTTAAAGAGAACTGTTAGAGAAAAATTCTGAGCAGCAATAACCCTTAAAATGAAGATGAACAATAGGGAGGTAAGAAGGGCAGGAGCATATGCTTTCTTTTCCTCCCTAAATCAACATATTAGAAGATATGGTCACAATTTAATAATATGTGAGATGGGCTAAAATATTTATTTGGGGAAATTATTGGAAATCTATTACAGTATTTAAGTATTAAAAAACAGAGACATCATTTTGCCAACAAAGTTCTGTATAGTCAAGGTTATGGTTTTTCCAGTAGTCATGTACGGATGTGAGTTGAATCATAAAAAAGTCTGAGCACCAAAGAATTGATGCTCTCGAACTGTGGTGTCTCAGAGCCCCTTTGACAGCGAGGAGATCAAACCAGTCAATCCTAAAGGAAATCAACCCTGAATAATCACTGGAAGGACTGATGCTGAAGCTGAAGCTGAATCACCAATATTTTGGCCACCTAATGCAAAGAAATGAGTCACTGGAAATGACCCTGACGCTGGGTAAGATTGAGAGCAGGAGGAGAAGGGGATGACAGAGGATGAGCTGAGTGAATGGCATCATCAACTCAATGGACATGAATTTGAGCAAACTCCAGATAGTGAAGGACAGGGAAGCCTGGTGTGTGCAGTTCATGAGGTTGCAAAGATTCAGACACAACTTAGTGACTGAACAACAGCAAAATATGATTGGGTCTCTATATTTTACATGGGATTTACAAAATTTGTTAAGTACCAAGGAAAAACAAATATAGTTAAAATCTTTGGAAGTAGAAGAGATAAAGAAAAATTAAAGGACTGCAGGGAATTTAATCTGCGGGGGAGCAAAGCAATTAGGGATGACTTAAGTGTTTTCAAATCTATGGAATGTTATTTATTAAAGAACCAAGTATTTGTTCTCTATTTCAATAGAGATCAGAAATAGAAATGGGTTTAAGTTGCTGCAAGAAGTTTGTGTTTACACACAAGAAAGAACTTCTTGATTAAACTCTAGAACTTATTAGGGAAGGAAATTGTGGGTCTTTGCTTCAGAAAATCTTTAAGAATTGAAGAGGTAAGCCCTGGGTAATCTGATGTGGTGTTGGGTTGAAGCAAAGGCTTAACTGGAATTTCTTTAGGTCTCATCAAGTTCTTAAATGCCATGATTGCAAAAAGAAGATTCATCCACAAAGCAGGAAGAGAAGCAGACACAATCAGACATGGCCCATTTAGCAATGCAGTTGCTATTACTGAGTGAAAATTTTGAAAATCTGCTTTGAAGCAGAATTACAATGTCATAGCCAAAACCTTGTGAACACCTTGGAGGGTCCTGATCAGACACTCATTTTTGTTTTTTTTTTTTTTTTAGACTTAATGACTAGCCAATTTGAGTAGCAAAGGACATAATCATCATTTTCCATATGTGTGGTAGTTTGTGACCCATGTGTATGTATATGTATGTAAACAATAATTCATGTTTTAATAAATACAATATTTTGTGTAAATTTGTCAGAGATAGACAATGCAGTCAGTTATTTTGGGGCAGTTTTCTGATAGTATTTCAGATCAAAAATAATAGCTGATGTTAATGACTGGGGTGATACTGAGAAAGTCCTCAAAATTTTATAAATAAAATTTATTTTATTTTATTTATTTTATTTTTTAAGTTAACTTTTCTTAACATTAAAACTGGAAAATTCTCATCCCATAGATATGATTATACACCTGTATATGGTGAACAGAGAGTTTGGGAGTAAGTGAGGTTTCGATCAAGGTAAAACTGAGAAATACCAGAAAAGGTGGACTGGAGTGGGGTTGCAACTTTGTAACTCAGAATGTGGAAATGTGAAACACTGTCTTTCTTTCCCATCTTGGAGAAAGCCTCTGTGAATAGAAGCTATAGAAGTTTCAACTTTCAATAGAAGCTATAGAAGTTCATCAGCTATAGAAGTTTCAACAAGGCCAAGTCACAGAAGCCAAAATGATCAAGGGAGACTTGGCAACACTCTCCTCTCTTGGCTAAGCCTCTCCTGCTGATGGACTCAGTCCTCGTCATCTGACTCCATCCATGCCCACTAGCACCTTCAGAGGATTCACATTCCCACCAGGGATTAACTATGGAAGAAAGTGTATTGATCAGTCCAATTTTCCCAACAGTTACATTTTTCATTGTAAATGATCTATGAAACAGTTAATTCATGTAAATCTACTCAAGAGAGATGGCTGACCTGTTGGCATGCTGATATTAGTGATTTAAATCTATAGATCTCGTGGTGTATTCACTAAGGTAAGTGTCAACATGTAGCGGTTTTAGCAGTTTCTCCCCCTTCTCTCCGGAGAAGGCAATGGCACCCCACTCCAGTACTCTTGCCTGGAAAATTCCATGGACGGAAGAGCCAGGTAGGATGCAGTCTATGGGGTCACTCAGAGTCGGACACGACTGAGCGACTTCACTTTCACTTTTCACTTTCATGCATTGGAGAAGGAAATGGCAGCCCACTCCAGTGTTCTTGCCTGGAGAATCCCAGGGACGGGGGAGCCTGGTGGGCTGCCGTCTATGGGGTCGCACAGAGTCGGACACGACTGAAGCAACTTAGCAGCAGCAGCAGCAGCCCCCTTCTCTCATTAATTGTCTTCCTCAAACTGAAACAAAAATATGATTTAAAAATATTATCATTCATGTAAGTCAGACACCAAAAGACAAATATCGTATGATATCATTTATATGTTGATCTTAAGTGATACAAATGAACTTATTTACGAAACAGAATAGACCTACAGATACAGAAGACAAACTTTATGGTTACAAAGGGGAAAGTGAGGGAAGGCATAAATTAGGAGATTAGGATGAACAGATACACACTACTATATATAAAATAGATAAGCAACAAAGACCAACAGTATAGCACAGGGAACTATATTCAATATCTTGTAATAACCTACTATGTATAGATATGTATATACAACTATGGGCTTCCTAGGGCGTGACAGTGGTAAAGAACCCGGCTGCCAATGCAGAAGATGCAGGAGCTGTGGATTTGATCCCTGGGTCAAGAAGATCCCCTGGAGGAGAACATGGCTGGCTACCTACTGCAATAGTCTTGTCTGGAGAATCCCATGGACAGAGGAGCCTGGTTGGCTATGGTCCATGGGGTTTCAAGAGTCAGACATGACTGAAGCAATGTGGCATGCATGCAGCATATATAATATATATAACTGAATCACTTTGCAGTATACCTGAAACGTTTAAATCAACTATACGTTAGTAAAAAAAAACTTAAAAAGTGAAAATAGATACCATAAAAATTTCATTCAACTGATTATTCTTTTTATTCTGGCCATGCCAGGTCTTAGTTGCAACACACAGGATCTTTGATCTTTGTTACTGTGGTATGTGGGCTCTCGTTCCCCAGTCAGGGTTCGAATCTTGGGCCCCTGCATTGGGAGCACAGAGTCTTAGCCACTGGACCACGAGAGAAGTCCTTCAAGTGACTATTCTTCTCAAGCTCTTACAGATGAGTGCTCCTTCTCTAGTCATATAGAGTGGCTGTGAGGAGACTGGGTCAAGACCTGGGAAAAGGAGGCTCTGAGAGGCTCTCTGTCTGTCTAGCCAGTAGAGGATCCTTTTTTTGCCAGAACAATGGTGTGATAGATGACTCACAAGATTAGAGGCACATCTATCAAACACTTTTTACCTCAATCATTTTGAAATAGAACAGCCCCAGTATTTACTTAGACATATATTAGCAATTTCCTGCATGCTTTACGGTGATTCAATAGAATGGTCCTGTCTAGATGACCGGAAATGTCTGTTGCCATACATCATAAAACTATAGACATTCATGTGTTGGTTTCAGATAATAGTGGATTTCCTAGACTGGTGCTGTACTGAATCTCACAACCACACTACCTCTGGATGTGTCCTTATCAGGGTTCATAAGCAAAACAGACCTTGGCCGAGGAGGTTTGTGAATGGCAGTGGTCCAAGGAAAACCAGGTGCTGCAGGAAATAAAATCGGTGATTCAGTCAGGTGAATTCTTCCTTGTGATTCAGGCTGACCCGCTAACTAATCATGGTGAGTGAGCACTCTGCTCTCAGGGGTGAATGTGAATAGATGTATAGTAAAGGTCTTAATCACTTTTCCTGACCGAAGCGCTTTCATAGAGATTGCTCTATTTAATGCCTTCGGAATTTTGAAATGGAGGAATCAATTCTATTGTGGTAATAAAATTTGTTGGTAATACAATTTTAGGTATGTTATATGTCTTACTTCCTATCTTTGCTCAATACTGAAACATGGAGTATATTATTACGTACTCAAGGCATTTTGCCACTGAGCTAGTTTTATACTTGACAATGAATGTATTTGTTCTTGTTTTATTACTTTTTTTTTAGTTTGTTAAATCTTTAAACTTTAAAGCCCTCATATATATGCATACATCTATGTGTGTTGTTTGTTTCCTTCATTTGTTTATGCTCTCTCTTTAGGATTTTAAAAAACTATTGAATAAAAGCAATTAGATTAATACATAAGAAAACTGAGGCCAAGAGAAAATAGGACTAAGAAAATAAAGCTGGACAGGAGTGAGGAAACATATATATCAAAGTATCTATAGCATACACTGTAGTTTACCTATAAAATGCTATTATAGCAAAACTATTCTTGCCTAATTCAGAGGAGAAAGTCAGTGTAGTGATGAAGCGCTTACTTTTTGCCAGCAGACAGATCTGGGTTTGAACCTCAACTCTACCATTTACTAGTCTGTCATTTGGGGTACATTCTGAAGTCTATCCTGTGAAATGCAGATAAGAATAGTATTTATCTCAAAGCCCTATGAATGAGTATTAAAGAAGATAACCCATGTGAAATGTTTAGCATGATGCCTGGTACATAGTGAGGTTTATCAAGTGGTAGCTATTTTTATACTAGTGATTATTATTTAATTTTTCCATACATTTATGATTGAATAAGGGAGTTCTTGGTTGCCTTTTCACCACCCTTAATAGCTTTATTGAGATCCAGCTGCCTCTTAAACATGTATATTCTTTTGAAAATTGGAGGAGGCACAAGCCCAGTAGGCCTTGATTCATGACACCATCCGTGTACATTTTCTTCCCAAGCAGAGTGGGATCTCTCAGTGACACTCCTGACATGACTTCAGGGCTATAATCAAATGTCTGATTTACTTGAGGCCTGCTTTATCCGTATCACTTCCAACTTTTAAGGCCTATATCCATGTCTCCTAAAGGTCTTTGATGATCTGTTAATAATATATTAGTTAATTTTATAAGCCGGGTGAGTTTGCAGAGTTGTAGTTTTCTGGTTTGGCTTCTCTCTGGGATCGACTTGTCTTGGCTCCCTCTCATTGCCCATGGCCTGGAGACAATGGAATCTCCCCAGGGCTTTGGCAAAGACCTTGTTCAACCTGCAGGGATCCTCACCTAATCCCTAGGTCTATTCTTCTTTGTTGAGGAGCTGTCCCTGATTCATTGCCACGGGCACAACCACTTACTTAGAGTGAAACTTTGATCCTGAAATGCAAGAGTCAGCCTAATGAAGCCGAAGCTGCCCTGGGCAAGACCATGGCTCACTATGCATTTTGGGGGAATACAAATACAAATACTGCCTTGGATGGTACAGCCAAAGAGGATAAAGGCTGATTGTGCAAAAAGAGAGAGGAGACCTCCTGTCCTTTCTAAAAATATTTCATGACATTTAGAAAAATATTAAGTTTAGTTCTCAGCACTATTTCTTTCTTGAAGACATCTACTATAAGGAAAATAAATTATTTTCCAGAAACATCTTTTCAAGCCCCAAGTATTTTCCTTTCAACGTTTCTTCTTAAAATGTAGAAATTAAAGTTTAAATATAAATCAGGTAAATTCAAAACCAGAAATTTTCATCTGAAAATAGGTCAGCCCTATTTGAGGTGACAGGCTTAGTGTTCGCATTCTTGAAATGAGCTTGTCAAGCACTCCTTCACATTTCCCCCGCATCTTCTGGGAACCTTTGCCCCTAACAGATATTCAATTAAGTAGAGTAGTTGAATTGCTAAAATAACATTTCCACACTGTGTTTATTTCTCCTAGTAAACTCTTACTGGAGTAAATTCTGATCTTGCCTTTCACATTTTTCTATGGCCTCTGAGCTTGTTCTCTCCTCAAATTACTGAATACGATTACTTTTGGTGGGCTCTGGAATCAGTAGGGATGGGGTTGTAATTTCGTCTCAAGCACTGACTAGTTCTGTAACTTAAAGCTTAAATCCTAAACATAAATTCTAAATCTTCTCATCTGTAAACAGAGTATTAATAATATGGGGTGAAGATTAATACACATCAATTGCTTAGTCCACTACCTGGCTCATACAATGTGTGCTAGCCACTATTATTATTAGTTATCATTATCTCAATGTAAAACATTAACTTTAAAAATGATCAATTCAAAGAATATGAATGTATAATTTACAAAAGAAAAATTCAAAAGGCAAATAAACTTATGAAGAAATGTTCGTATTTACTAAGCATCATATAAATGTAAGCTAAACACTGAGAGATGATTTTTACTATAGAATACAAAAACTTGAAAATAATACTCTCCTATGTGGTCAATCAGGGGCTTCCCAGGTGGCACTAGTGGTAAAGAACTCACCTGCCAATGCAGGAGATAGAAGAGACCCAGGTTTGATCCCTGGGTCAAGGAGATCCCCTGGAGGAAAGCATGGCACTCCAGTATTCTTGCCTGGAGAATCCCATGGACAGAGGAGCCGGTGGGCTCCGGTCCATAGGGTCACAAAGAGTCAGACACGACTGAAGCGATTTAGCACACACACACTGTCAAATAGGCAAGCTTAGACTTAAGCGTGAGCCTGAAAATTGGCATAACTTTTTGGGAATGTAATACTATAAGTGTCAAGGGTTAAAAAGTTTTCACACTCTTTGACCCTATAATTGGGCATGTCTTTTATGGAGATAATCAATGAGATTGACAGAGATTTTTTTTTAAAGCATTACATATAATTGTGAAATTATATGTGTGAAACTGATGTGTGAAAATAGATGAATGAAAATTCCTTCCTCCTAATGAAGTTTAAAAATAATATTCTCAAAGAGCACGGAAGGTTAGGAAAAGTACTCCTATGATATTATAAAACTGAATACTGTGTATGATCTCATCTCATTAACATATATATCATTACACATATCAGGGCTTCCCAGAGGGCACTAGTGGTAAAGAATCTGTCTGCCAATGCAGGAGACACAAGAGACGTGGGTTTGATTCCTGGGTAGGGAAGATCCCCTGGAGAAGGTCATGGCAACTCACTCCAGTATTCTTGCCTGAAGAATCCCATGGACAGAGGAGCCTGGTGGTCTAAGTACATAGGGGCTCAAAGAGTCAGACATAACTGAAGCGACTTAGCACACACACAGATTACACCTATCAGTGATATCTTTCAGACATCTCAAATTTGACCTATCTCCAAATGTTTTTATTCTCAGACATGAATCCCTGAATCTGCCCCTCTTCTAGTCTCCCTCTCCTCAATGAAAGGAAATTGCATCCTGCAATTATTCAAGTCAAATACCTGGGATCTTTCTTCAGCTTCTCTTTTTCTTTTATAATCAATCCAACGGTAAATCCATTCACCCCTCCTTTCAAGGTATCTGCAATCTGGCCACTTTCCACAATCACCAGCCTCTTCTTCTGGCTCAGGCTCTCTGATGGGATCACTGCAGAGATCTCTTCACTGTGGCCCTTGTACCAGCCCTGCTGCACTCCATGCTCTTTTCATCATACAACAGCCAGAGTGAGCCTTTAAAATATGTCCAACCTTGTCACTCTGCCCAAAGCCTCCAGATAAAAACCAGATCTATGCATTGGTCTGTAAAGGCCTTCCTGATTGGCATTTCTGCTCTCTCTGAATTCATTCTCTACTACTCTTCTCAAACTTTCGGTTTCAGTCACACTAACTCCTTGCGTTCTCAATCCTCACCAAACACCCTCCCTTTCCACCGGGTCTTTCCACCTCCTCTGACCTCCAGTGAGAATGCTGCATGTGGCTGCTATCATCACTTCCTTAGGGCTTTGCCTACCTGTCATTTCCTCATGTGACCACTATGTTAAAAGATACCCCAGCCTTACCCCAATATCTCCTCTCCCTACCTCCTTAGACAATTTTTTTAGATTATCACTAACCTCTCAATGCTTTATTTACACTTTGCTTGTCCACCCTCTCTTTCTCCAATAGAATAGAAGCCCTCTGAAAAATGCAGCTTTTCGTTTTTGCTTACTGTTGGAACTCCATTACCTAGAATGCTCTCTGGCTTGTTTGTTGAGTAAATAAATAAATGGACCAATGAAGCCTATATCTCTAGATGCATTTGATGTTTTTTATTTTCTTATTTATACTCTTCTATATTTAAATTTTCAAAGGTTAGGTTTTTTGCTACTTATTATCAGAAAAAAATCCACTCTAAATGTTATTAAAGATTTTTTAACTAGGTGCTTTGCTGGTATTAAAGGGCTGACTGAATACATGAATCTTCCAGTTTTCTGTACCTTGTTCTGGATCATTCACTATGAAATCTAAACTGGTTTATTAAAGGATGAAGTTCTTTGCCTTTCCTCAAGTCTCATTTCCTCTTTCTTCATGGCATTAGTGAAAATATCATATTTCCTACACTTTCTAAATCTGAATCAGTATTAGGCTGGTGGCTTAACTCCTTGCCCAGTCTTTCAATTTATTACTACTACTACTGGTACTTTAATTATTTTGCTGTTTGTAATCTTTGTTTTTTAATATATATATATATATTTATTTTTTTTGGAAATATACATTGAACTATATTTCATTAGAAAAGTTGATTTAAGCCACATGGCCAAAATGCTCATGTTCTGAGCAGGCTCTATTGTCTCATTGCCCTCCTCAACCCAATACACACAGACACACACACACAGACACACACACACACACACACACACACACACACACACACAGGCTATGTTAAAGGAAGCACTTTAAAATGTAAAACAAGAGAACAGGACACAGAATACTCTCCCTTCCCCCTTTCTACAGCCAACCCACACACCTCCTCAACTCTTACCCACACACAGAGAAGCTCTCATGGAAAAGAAGCTGAACCCCAAATAAACTGACCATAAGACATCCAAGTCCAAAGGAATTCTTGGCAGATGCTCAGAAAGCAGGGTTGAAAATAACACCATCTCCCAAGAGCTGAAGTTGCAGCACAAGGCTTCATCTAAGAGAAGATGGAGCCAGGCTGCCAAGCACAGCAAAGCATACAGCAGACTGAGGAGAAGAGTGAAGTCACACTGTTCCACAGCCACAGGCAACCCCCTCACATCTGTATATTAAACAGGCTTTTCCAGAGCAAGAAGTATCCAGATGGAGAGGCCCTTCAAGGGCCTAGTAACAGGTAGTTCTCTGATCTGATAACTCTGATGCTGAGCTTGCCTATACCAGGAACTGGTACAGCTGGAAGAATTTAGGACAGTGTTCCAAGGTTATAGCCAGTGGAGGGAGGTTTTATCACACCCTTCTGGATGGATGGTCTGCAAGGCCCATGGGGGCTCTGTGTGGGCTCTAGTTGACCACAGGTAGTTCAGGGGCTCCCAGGGTATGGGCTTTCAAGTAAGTCCCCCAGGTTGATGGAGAGCAGAGTGAACACAACACCTAAGAGATAGAGGTCCAACACAATGCTTCATGACCTGGAGGTTCCCACTCCTTGTACAACAATAAAGCTGCCTTCTGCTTCTGGAAGTTCTCTGCATCCTCCAGGAGGATGGGCCAGGAATGGCCCGCTTGCTGTAATAATGGTAGTGTGGAGTCAGAAGGAAAGTCAGTCAACAAGCAGCACTAGCCTGCAACCCAGATGCCTCTCCGAAGACAAAAGCTCAGCCTGCAGCAAAGCTGTTTGTAACCTTTAAATTTCTATCTTCCCCTTGAAAGTGAAAGTGTTAGTCATGTCAGACTCTCTGCGACCCCATGGACTGTAGCCTGCCAGGGTTATCTGTTCACTGAATCCTCCAGGACAGAAACCCGAAGTGGGTTGCCATTCCCTTCTCCAGGGGATCGTCCTGATCCAGAGACTGAAACTGATTCTATTGCATTGGCAGGGAGATTCTTTACTGATCAGATTCTTTACTGATTCCCTGATCCAGCAGGGAAGCTCTAGTCTTTCCCTTGCACTTTTTCAAATACGACAAAAATTTTAATTGAAACATAGTTGATTTACAAAGTTGTATTAGTTTCAAGTGTACAGCAGGTAATTCAGATATGCATGCATATATGTGTATGTATATATATATATATGTATCTTCTTTTCAAATTCTTTTTGATTATAGGTTATTACAAGATATTGTACATAGTTCCCTGTGCTATACCGCAGATCCTTGTTGGTTATCTATTATATTTACAGTACTGTGTGTCTGTTAATCCCAGACTCTCTCCCTCCCTTCCCTCTTTGCTAACCAGGATTTGTTTTCTCTGTCTGTGAGTCTGCTTCAGCTTTGTAAAAAAGTCCATTTGTATCATTTTTTTAAGATTCTACATATAATGATACCTTATGACATTTGTTTGTCTTTCTCAGTCTGACTTACTTGTCTGAGAAAACTGAATAAATCCTCCTTTAAGGTCAGTATATCTCTGCACATTGGAAGAAACTGATATCCCAGGTTCTGGAAACAACTTGTTGTCAAGTTGTTTTTATATACACTGTATTTTTCATCCTCAGAAGAACCATCAGATATTATTGCTCCCCATGACTGTGAGGAAACTGAGGTTCTGGGAGCTTTAAAATCTCACTGGAGAGCACAGAGCTAAGAAGTGGTGGAGAGCATGGTGGTGGTTTAGTTGCTAAGTCATGTCCAACTCTTGTGATCCCATGGACTGTAACCCATAAGGCTCCTCTGTCCATGGGATTCTCCAGAAAAGAATACTGGAGTGGGTTGCCATTTCCTTTTCCAGGGGATCTTTCCAACCCAAGGATTGAACCCAGGTCTCCTGCATTGCAGGCAGATTCTTTACTGACTGAGCTACGAGGGAAGCCCCGGTGAAGAGCATATCTGACTTTAAAACCCAGTCTTTTCACTTTCCCTAGTATCTGTGGATGCTTCCCAGCTCTTCAATTTGTTTATTTGTTTATACTCTCTCTTTTTTCAGGAAGCATTTGAAGAACACGAAACTGTTGTCACTGCTGCTAAGCTCCATGCTTTGCCTCCATCCTGCCTGAGCCTAAGAGGCTGGGAAGGATGCCATGGGCCAGAGGTGACTGTCAGAGAAACCTCATCCTGTCACCATCACTTGTCCCCTTAGCCTCAACTGCCAGAGGCAGTGAACTTGCAACAAAATCTGGATTGTGTCCAAGAGAGGCACTGTTGCGGGTATTTGCTATAGAATGAATCCCAAGCTTAGCTAGAAGAATTTAGTTTGGTAACAACCATACCATCACTTCATGGCAAATAGATGGGAAAACAATGGAAACACTGACAGACTTTATTTTCTTGGGCTCCAAAATAACTGCAGATGGTGATTGCAGCCATGAAATTAAAAGACCCTTGCTCCTTGGAAGAAAAGCTATGACCAACCTAACAGCATATTAAAAAGCAGAAACATTACTTTGCCAACAAAGGTCCTTCTATTTAAAGCTATGGTTTTTCCAGTGGTCATATATGGATGTGAGAGTTAGACTATAAAGAAAACTGAGCACCGAAGAACTGATGCTTTTGAACTGTGGTGTTGGAGAAGACTCTTGAGAGTCCCTTGGACTGCAAGGAGATCAAACCAGTGAATCCTAAAGGAAATTAGTCCTGAATATTCATTGGAAGGACTGATGATGAAGCTGAAACTCCAATACTTGGCCATCTGATGCAAAGAACTGACTCCTTGGAAAAGACCCTAATGCTGGGAAAGATTGAAGGCAGGAGAAGGGGAGGACAGAGGATGAGATGGTTGGATGGCATTACTGACTTGATGGACATGAGTTTGAGCAGGCTCCAGAAGTTGCTGATGGACAGGGTAGCCTGGTGTGCTGCAGTCAATGATGGGGTCACAAAGAGTCAGACTGAACTGAACTGATACTAACAGGTGATCTTTGATCTAGAGTCTTCCATTAGTACTTAGCTGATTATTTTCTTTGAAAAATTATCTTTTCCTTTTGATTTTCAGGGAAAACTGCTTTTTTATCCTAACTTTAAAAATAATTGTACTATAGCTGATTCACAATGCTGTGTTAGTTTCAGGTGTACAGAAGAGTGATTCAGTTCAGTTCAGTTCAGTCACTCAGCCATGTCCGACTCTTTGCTACCCCATGAACCACAGCACACCAGGCCTCCCTGTCCACCACCAACTCCCGGAGTCCACCCAAGCCCATGTCCATTGAGTCGGTGATGCCATCCAACCATCTCATCCTCTGTCGTCCCTTCTCCTCCTGCCCTCAATCTTTCCTAGCATCAGGGTCTTTTCCAATGAGTCAGCTCTTTGCATGAGGTGGCCAAAGTATTGGAGTTTCAGCTTCAACATCAGTCCTTCCAATGAACACCCAGGACTTATCTCCTTTAGGATGGACTGGTTGGATCTCCTTGCAGTCCAAGGGACTCTCAAGAGTCTTCTCCAACCCCACAGTTCAAAAGCATCAATTCTTTGGCTCTCAGCTTTCTTCACAGTCCAACTCTCACATCCATACATGACTACTGGAAAAACCATAGCCTTGACTAGATGGACCTTTGTTGACAAAGTAATGTCTCTGCTTTTGAATATGCTATCTAGGTTGGTCAAAACTTTCCTTCCAAGGAGTAAGTGTCTTTTAATTTCATGGCTGCAATCACCATCTGCAGTGATTTTGGAGCCCAGAAAAATAAAGCCAGCCACTGTTTCCACTGTTCCCTATCTATTTCCCATGAAGTGATGGGACCAGATGCCATGATCTTAGTTTTCTGAATGGTGAGCTTTAAGCCCCCTTTTTCACTCTCCTCTTTCACTTTCATCAAGAGGCTCTTTAGTTCTTCTTCACTTTCTGCCATAAGGGTGGTGTCATCTGCATATCTGAGGTTATTGATATTTCTCCCGGCAATCTTGATTCCAGCTTGTGTTTCTTCCAGCCCAGCATTTCTCATGATGTACTCTGCATATAAGTTAAATAAGCAGGGTGACAATATACAGCCTTGATATACTCCTTTTCCTATTTGGAACCAGTCTGTTGTTCCATGTCCAGTTCTAACTGTTGCTTCCTGACCTGCATATAGGTTTCTCAAGAGGCAGGTCAGGTGGTCTGGTATTCCCATCTCTTACAGAATTTTTCACAGTTTATTGTGATCCACACAGTCAAAGGCTTTGGCATAGTCACTAAAGCAGAAACAGATGTTTTTCTGGAACTGTCTCGCTTTTTCAATGATCCTGCGGATATTGGCAATTTGATCTCTGGTTCCCCTGCCTTTTCTAAAACCAGCTTGAACATCTGAAAGTTCACAGTTCATGTATTGCTGAAGCCTGGCTTGGAGAATTTTGAGCATCACTTTACTAGCGTGTGAGAAGAGTGCAATTGTGCAGTAGTTTGAGCATTCTTCAGTTATATATGTGTGTGCATTCTTTTTCAGATTATTTTCCCATACAGTTTATTACATATATTGAGCATAGTTTTCTGTGCTATAAAGTCGGTCCTTGTCGGCTGTCTATTTTATATATAGTAGTGTGCGTATACGTTAATCCCAATTTCTGGGGAAATTGTTAAATATATTCTTATTCAATTTTCTTTGAGGAAGAAAACACCATTCATTTTTAAGAAAGGAAGAGGATGGTAACTAACATGTGTGGAATAACATGTTAAGTATATTATCTTGCTTAATCTTCTTAAATCCCTGTGAAATAGACTTCATTATCCTTTTTTTTTTTTTTTTTTTAAACCAGATGAAGAAATTTGGGTGGAGGAAAGTTAGGACATAGACATAGACATAGACAATAGAAGTCCTAATGCAATTCTGTTGGCCTACAAAGTCTATTTTCTTCCTATCACCTTATTTACTCATTCTACTTATACATACGCAAATACCGAGATATGTTGGACTATGTTTGGACACCTAGGGCCTCTTTAAAGTAGAAGAATATATAGGATGGTTTAGAATTTGAGAGTGCTGAAGAAAGTGGCTTCAGTCAAGTACAGAAATGCAGCCAGGCTTCCTGAGCTCTATAGGAGGTTTGAGCATTGGCATGCTCTTGGGATATCTATCTGTGACTTCCTTTGTGATTTGAAATCAATTGGTCTTTACATATATACTTGTAACACCAAGATGTTGATATTCTTCACCAAAATGAACAGTACCATGCTGCTTTCATGAATAAACATCTGCAGAACAAAGTTTAAATATTGACTTGTCTGGGGACAACATTCAGTTCAGTTCAGTCGCTCAGTCGTGTCCGACTCTTTGCGACCCCATGAATCACAGCACGCCAGGCCTCCCTGTCCATCACCAACTCCCAGAGTTCACTCAAACTCACGTCCATCGAGTTGGTGATGCCATCCATCCAGATGGCATCACCATCCTCTATCGTTCCCTTTTCCTCCTGTCCCCAATCCCTCCCAGCATTAGAGTCTTTTCCATTGAGTCGGGGTTAGCAAAATGGGCTTCTCAGCTCTTTTTCTGATTTTGACTGATACTATTCTATTGCTAAACTTATACTGAGATTTTGTGTTATTAATGATGCATCACTTATCTAGAATGTGATCTTCCAAAAGTTGCTTGCACTTGGGAAGGATCGAGTTCATCTCTGATGGAATTTAAGGGGTCTGTAGAAGTAAACTAGTTCTACCAGTGTCAGGAAATCATGAGTCATCTTGACTCTCATGCTCTCTGACTCTGAATGAAGAAGGGCAATGTTCACATAGAAACCGTATAATTTGTCACGTTAGGAACAGACTGATCTTGTTCTAATGCTCTTGTAGAACTCCAGATACTATTACGTAAAGAGAAGTCTTCTGAAATTAATAAAATGAGTTTCAGCCTTAAGGAATGTGACTAATACATCTGAGATGAGTGACTCAAAACAATAAGGGGGAGACATGTAGTTTTAGCATTTAAACAGCTTTGAGTTATTTGAGATTTTTTTTTTTAAAGTCATAAGAACGCACTGTTTGTATGTTTAAAACATGAAAATTTCTTTCTTTCATAGAGTTAAAGGTAAATCAACCACTGGACAGAAAAAGATTAATAATTTAATCCCTAAAAGACAGTATTTTATTATTGTTATAAAAAGGGGCAAATGCTAGATGCAGTTATCTGCATATTGACATATTGACTTCAGTGCATAATCTTAATCCCATGATAATTTCCTAAAATAATGTTCTTGTGTCCACATCTCCCTGAGTGCTTTGTGCCACTCCCAGGCATGAGTGTGTGTGGTTAGGTCTGCAGGCTTGTGGGGACAAGTGTACATACGAGTGCATGCCTAGGTAATAGCCAGCCCTTCAGGGATATCAGATGTGCTGGATGTTGGAAATAGGCAGTGTTCTGTGTTTGATGACCTTTGCCAAATTGTAAAGTGCGAATTGGCAAAGTGTATTTTATCACTCAGAAACATAGTTTTGGAGATGGAAGAGACACATAATTATCTAGTCAAATCCCTTATTATATGGAGGTGTGAACTGAGGGTTTTCTTAGAGCATATATCTTTGCTTTTATAATTATACACTCCAGAGATTGTTTACCCCACCACACTGTGGGGTCCACAGTGCATTCCATCATGTTCTCAGCACTCATTGCCTAGCACATAGTTCCTATTAAAAACCTGTTAAATGATCAAATAGATTAATGGATAAAAAAGAAAAAGAATGAGATTGTGTAAGCACACATCAGGAAGAGAAACTCAAACGTTTCTTATTTTCTATTTTATTGTCCCTGTGAGTTGTCTTTTTGCATGAGTTAATCAACTCCTAATTTTCTTTTAATCCTTATTCCTGGAAACACCACCTATTGTTAGCTAAACTCGGCCCCTTTCTCCCCCTATTTTCACCTCTTTCCCAAAGCCTTGCTGAGTAACTAGACAAAAAAGCAATTTCTTTCTCAACTCCACTTTGCCTGAACATGCAGCAATGAGTCACTCTTCACCTATAAGACACAATAGAGCTTTCCATGGCTTGTATTTGCTATAAATATTTACTGCCCTGATATCTGATTTACTTAATATTAACACAATTGTCTCAGAGTTTTGATATATCTACACTAGTCTCAGTATTTGTTCAAGATCTCAAATGACTTTAGGTTCTAAATTCAGTAAATATGGGATCCATTCCAATTAAGTTTCTCAACAAAGGTGAAAGCACTATGTCATTTTTGCTGGGGAGGAATGCTAGGTGTTGCATTAGAGAACATCTGTCTGTTTATCCATCTTTCTGGATGATGGTTGGCTGATTGTTTAGTTGCTAAGTCATGTCTGACTCTTGTGACCCCATGGACTATAGCCTGCTAGTCTCCCCTGCTCATGGGATTTCCCAGGCAAGGATACTGGAGTGGGTTGCCATTTCCTTCTCCAGGGGACCTTCCAGATCCAGAGATCAAACCCATGTCTCCTACATTGCAGGAGGTCTCCTGCATTGAAAGCAAATTCTTTATTGCTGAGCCAGCAGGGAACCCCATCCATCTATATACTTATCCTCAAATCCTTCTAATGGCCTCATGGGGCACAGCTGTTCTTCCCCTTTCTTTTTCAGGTGAGGAAGCTGAGATTCCAAGAAGTGAAATGACTTTTTGAAAGGACTGGATCCAGGATTTACATTGAGATCTGTCTGATTCTCCAGATCAAGTTCTCTCCATGACATTATGTACTCACTTCTCCCCACTCCACAGTCTTTCAGAGCATTTAAAGGCACTGGGACCAACAGGTGGTGACCACTGCTTGCCTAGCAGGACAGACAACTTCTTCTCTGTCACCCGCTGCAGGCCTATAGACCCCAGGAAGGCACAGAGAACATGAGAACAAGGATCTAGACAGCTGGTTGGTTTTTTTTTTTTTTTCTTTCTTTTCTTGATTTAAACAAGATGGAAATTTATTTGTCTGCCAAATTTACTTCTCTCACGCATTAAAGTCAAAGGTTAGGATCTATGCTCTGTCCGTTTGCATTTATATTCCGTTTCCAAGATCACTGAAAGGTCCAAGATGGCTGCTCTAATGCCAGCCATCATCAAAGCATTCCTGACTGCTAAGTCGCTTCAGTCATGTCTGACTCTGTGCAACCCCATAGATGGCAGCCCACCAGGCTCCCCCATCCCTGGGATTCTCCAGGCAAGAATACTGGAGTGGGTTGCCATTTCCTTCTCCAACACATGAAAGTGAAAAGTGAAAGTGAAGTCGCTCAGTCGTATCCAACTCCTAGCGACCCCATGGACTGCAGCCTACCAGGCTCCTCCATCCATGGGATTTTCCAGGCAAGAGTACTGGAGTGGGTTGCCAATGCCAGCCATCATCAAAGCATTCCTGACTAGCAAGTATGAAAAAAGGAGAGGGGAGTAGCATGCTGTATCTCTTTAAGGACACTGCTTCGCAAGTTTCACTGCAGTACTTCTGGCATAGCCTATCTGTAGCAGAGTCTGAAATAGAAGCCACGTTTCTATCTTCCTAACCAAGCTTTTCTCAACAATCTGTCTACTACTTTTGGTATTTTTCATCAGGGTTATTGTTTTTTTTTTTTTTTTAAGGAAAACACTTAGATTTCTGTAGACAGCCGTTCTTATGCCGCATCTCTCAGACCAGTTTACAGTGTCACTAAATGGGGGGTAAAGAGATATGACCTCTACCTCTTCTGAGAATCAAGACTCATTAATCTCCCCTTCATATCTATAGGGATGCTTTCTTTTTTCTTTTTTTTTTTTAATTTTATTTTATTTTTAAACTTTACATAATTGTATTAGTTTTGCCAAATATCAAAATGAATC
This sequence comes from Bubalus kerabau, assembly GCF_029407905.1. Classification (NCBI taxonomy): domain Eukaryota; kingdom Metazoa; phylum Chordata; class Mammalia; order Artiodactyla; family Bovidae; genus Bubalus; species Bubalus kerabau. The sequence goes on from NC_073635.1 coordinate 48,752,134, forward strand.
CGCCACAGGTATACATGTGTTCCCCATCCTGAACCCTCCTTCCTCCTCCCTCCCCATTCCATCCCTCTGGGTCGTCCCAGTGCACCAGCCCCAAGCATCCAGTATCGTGCATTGAACCTGGACTGGCAACTCGTTTCATACATGATATTTTACATGTTTCAATGCCATCCTCCCAAATCTTCCCACCCTCTCCCTCTCCCACAGAGTCCATAAGACTGTTCTATAGCTGAGTTTAGAATACCAAGTTAAGTGAGAAGATAAGGGCAATTCGTCAGATCTTAAAACGCATTTCTGTATTCTTTAACATTGCTGCTGTAGTAACAATATTTTCACCCCTTCAGCTTTTTCATAGCAGTTACTCTCTTGTTCTCGGTCAGAATGTTATCTTTATTTTGAATTAGTAGACATGCAGTGAGTGTCTATTTTGTGATACTTACACTAAAAGGTGCCAGGAGGGCATAAACATGCATACCAACACCTCTGTTCCCATTCCAGTGGTGGGGAAAGACATGCAACTCTTACAAGCTAAACTGAGACCAGCACTATAAGTTTTATTATTCATCAATTTGATCAACAAACATGTATGAAGTTCTGCTATGTGGAAGACAAAAGTATTAGAATAAAAGATTGATCAATAACTTAAGTATGTGCAATAAGGAAGTTTAGAAGAGAAATTACAGAGAGGAGAACAAAGTTTCCTTGGACGCTGTGGTATGTGCACTGAGCCTGATGACTTGGGAAGAGAAAGCCCCTTCAGTAGAAGAGTTCATACAAATATAAGGGGATAGGAACAAATTATAGAAGGGGAGCACTTCCCCAGTGGCTCAGCAATAAATAATCCATCTGCAATGCAGGAGACGCAGGACACTCAGGTTTGATCACTGGGTTAGGAAGATCCCCTGGAGAAGGGAATGGCAATTCACTCTGGTATTCTTGACTGGAAAACCCCATGGACAGAGCAGCCTGGCTGGCTACAGTCCAAAGGGTCACAAAGAGTCGGACATGACTGAAGTGACTTAGCACGCGCACACACACACCATAGAAGGGGAATGGATAGTAAGCCAGTTTGAATGGAAGAAATTTGAAGAAAAGTAGTGGGAAATACGGAGAAGGCAATGGAAACCCACTCCAGTACTCTTGCCTGGAAAATCCCACGGATGGAGGAGCCTGGTAGGCTGCAGTCCATGGGATCGCTAGGAGTTGGACACGAGTGCGCGACTTTACTTTCACTTTTCACTTTCATGCATTGGAGAAGGAAATGGCGACCCACTACAGTGTTCTTGCCTGGAGAATCCCAGGGACAGGGGAGACTGGTGGGCTGCCCTCTATGGGGTCGCACAGAGTTGGACACGACTGAAGTGACTTAGCTGCAGCAGCAGTGGGAAATAAGGCTAAAGAGAGTTAAACTTCTTCTAGAAGACAAGGACCGTGTCTGAAAAGATTGATTTATTGAGGGCTCAGTGTATGCTTGGAATAATTCTAAAGTCTCACAAATTATGAAAGTATTACCAGAGAATATATTTGTGCAGGACTTGGTGGTGATGTGGCCAAAAGGATAGGCTATGATGATGGTTATCTCGGGTCAGGGGTGATAGAAGAGGAAGAGGATAATTGGTAGAAAAAGCAAATTATTAAAAAGGGAATGGAAATCCCACATTTTTCCTCCATCACATTTTTGGTGATTAACCCTTTATTCTGCTTAAGGAATCGTCTTCAAAGATGGTATTAGACACAAGGGAGATGGTGGAATAGATAATGCAGTAGATTTAATAGTCCGTTAGTTAAAGAAGGGGCTTCCCAGGTAGCTTGGACAGTAAAAAATCTGTCTGCAATGCAGGAGACCCAGGTTCTATCCCTGGGTTGGGAATATCCTCTGGAGAAGGAAATGGCTACCAGCTCCATTATTCTTGCCTGGAGAATTCCATGGACTGAGGAGCCTGGTGAGCTACAGTCCATGGGGTCGCAAAGAGCCAGACATGACTGAGTGACTAACACTTTTCACTTAATTAAAGAAGGCAATGAATCTAATAAGAGTGATTGGGTCTTTTTTTTAAACAAAAAGACCCAATTAAAGGCAAATAAAACTGGTAACAAAGAAACAACCTAAGATACATAATTAACCTGTAGAATTTAGTGCCATAGCATAGAATTTATGGATAGTCTTAATTTAAGTAGAACCTAAGACTTAAAAAGTATTTGGCATTTACATGAATAAGCAGTGTTGTTAGTACCTAATATCCCCAGAGAGAAGTATCACTATCATTTGTTAAATTTATTTAAGATGCTGAAATATATATTCTATTCCTTGCTCTTATGAAGTTCAATGAATATGATATTCTTACATAGCTTTGAGTTAATTAGGAGTCACATTTATTCTCTACCATAACACCATTGAAATCAGAAGTAGAATTGACATAAAAATTAATCTATGTTTTTGTTGCCAGGATAGTTGTTTCTTTTACATTTCTATAAGTATCATTTTCTGTTGGTTTGCAACATTCCCACGATGGCTTCCATTACTGCCCTAGGGTCCTTATTTTTTAAAGCAATACTTGTTCCTCTCTAGCAACTTTTTTTTTTATGCTTACAAAGTTGACTTATTTTTATTTTTTTAATTGGAGGATGATTGCTTTACAATGTTGTATTGGTTTCTGCCATACAACAATGCGAATCAGTCATAACTATATATATATATATAACCCTTCCCTCTTCAACCTCCCTCCCATCCCCCATATCCTACCCATCTAGGTCATCACAGAGCACTGAGCTAAGCTCCCTGTGTTATACGGCAGCTTCCCACTAGCTACCTATTTTACACATGATAGTGTACATATGTGGCAAAGGCAATGGCACCCCACTCCAGTACTCTTGCCTGGAAAATCCCATGGACAAAGGAGCCTGGTAGGCTGCAATCCATGGGGTCACTAGGAGTTGGACATGACTGAGCGACTTCACTTTCACTTTTCACTTTCATGCACTGGAGAAGGAAATGGCGACCCACTCCAGTGTTCTTTCCTGGAGAATCCCAGGGACAGGGGAGCCTGGTGGGCTGCCATCTATGGGGTCACACAGAGACGGACACAACTGAATTGACTTAGCCGCAACAGCAGCAGTGTACATATGTCAGTTTTACTCTCTCAATTCACCCCACCCGCTTCTCCTGCTGTGTCTGCAAGTCAGATCTATATTCCTGCCCTGCAAATAGGTTCATCAGTACCTTTTTTTTCCTAGATTACATGCATATGCATTAATATATGATGTTTTTCTCTTTTTGGTTTACTTCATTCTGTATGACAGATTCTAGATTCATCCACCTCAGTTCAATTGATTCACATTCTTTCCTTTTTATGGCTAAGTAATATCCCATTGGATATATGTACCACAGTTCCTTTATCCATTCATCTGTTGATAGACGTCTAGGTTGCTTCCATGCTCTGGAGATTGTAAATAGTGCTGCAATGAACAGTGGATGTACATGTGCCTTTTTTGAATTGTGGTTTTCTCAGGGTATATGCCCAGTAGTAGAATTGCTGGGTCATGTGGTAGTTTTATTTCTAGTTTTTAAAGGAATCTCCATACTGTTCTCCATAATGGTTATCAACTTACATTCCCACCGACAGAGCAAGAGGGTTCCCTTTTCTCCACATCCTCTGTAGCATTTATTGTTTGTAGATTTTTTCACGGTGGCCGTTCTGACTGGTGTGAGGTAGCACCTCATTCTAGTTTTGGTTTGCATTTCCCTAATAATGAGCAATTTTTTTTCACATCTTTGTTAGCTATCAACATGTCTTCTTTGGAGAAATGTCTGTTTAGGTCTTCCACTCAGCTTTTGATTGGGTTGTTTTTTCTTTTAAACATTTATTTGGCTACATTAGGTCTTAGTTGGAGCACATGAGATCTTCATTGCATCATGTGGCTTTCACATCTTTATTGTGGCTTGCAGACTATCTAGCTGTGCCACACAGGCCGAGTTGCTCCACTGCATGTGGGACCTTCGTTCCCCAGCCAGGGATCAAACCTGTGTCCCCTGAATTGCAAGGTGGATTCTCAACCACTGGCCACCAGAGAAAAGCAAGTTTTCTTTACTCACAGACCTCCTCTTTCTTTTTCTAGCCATCAACAAAATCTCACTTCCCAGATGTACATTCTTCAAAAAACACAGAAATCTTACTCAAGTCTTATGCATATTTATATCTTCTGAATAGTTGTACTTTCATAGTTTTTAGTCTTTTTTTCCTGAACCCACTTCTTGCATTTATTCATTAGTCTGACAAACTTTTTTGGAACATCTATTTAACACACTGACAGGCAGTTTGGAATGGCGAAGAGAGGGACAGCTTTGGAATCTATCTATCTGATGGGTCAAGGTTAGGACCCAGCTATGATAGGTGATGTTACTGAAAGGAGTGTGTGGGTCTGGCTGATCGCTGCTCAAAAGCTAATAAATAGGCCAGGTTGGTGGAAAGGAAGGTTTGCTTTATTCCAGATGCTTGCAACTGGGGGTGGTGGTGGGAGAGGGTGGTGGGTGTCAGTCCAAAGGCCGACTCCTCCCCTTGTCTGCCGACAAGCAGGGGGTGAGGGCATTTATAGATAGAGTGGTGGTGGGGGGAGCTACATGCAGAAACAACACAGTCATCTCTAACAGTTATCTTCAAATTGGTCATCAGTGGTCTGACCAGGATCATCTTGATAGTTTTAGGTACAGTTAATCTTCAGTTCCAGATCCGTTTGTTCGTATCCCTTTGTGGCCTGTTCTTGGAATTGTGGCAGCTCAAGACCTAGGTATAGTCTGGTCATCACGTAGTTAACTTTTCCACCTGGGGTTTTAGTATCTGTAAGACAGCTCACAGGATATGGCTCAGAATATTATCTATAGCCCTTGAGAATGAGCTAAAGGTCCTTGACTATGCTTAATGACTACATTATTATTATTTAGTCTCCTTTGACTATTATCCTTTGTTTCAGCATTTCTCACTTCTCTGATTAAACTTATTCTTTGACTAAATTTTTCCACAGGCAAAAGCTAGGCAGAGGATGTGGTGGAGGAGGCAATGTCCATAGGGTCCTGCTTCATTTCAGTAACAACTCAGTGACCTTGGACAAATTGTTTAACCAGCTTGAGCCTTAGTCTTCACTGGTGAAAGGGGGTCAAAATGTTTGTCCTGCAAGGTTCTTGTGAGGGTTCGAGGCAATATCTCCTAGGATCTGGCATACATGGGCACTCAAGAAAGGGTAGCCATTTGGGCTCTTTTCCTTACTCTGTTGCAAATGCATTGGGCTGCTTTAATTTTGCACTACTGTGTCCAAGGAAATGGAGAAGGTGATGGCACCCCACTCCAGTACTCTCGCCTAGAAAATCACATGGATGGAGGAGCCTGGTAGGCTGCAGCCCATGGGGTCGCTAAGAGTCGGACACGACTGAGTGACTTCACTTTCACTTTTCACTTTTATGCACTGGAGAAGGAAATGGCAACCCACTCCAGTATTCTTGCCTGGAGAATCCCAGGGACAGGGGAGCCTGGTGGGCTGCCATCTATGGGGTCACACAGAGTCGGACATGACTGAAGCGACTTAGCAGCAGCAGTAGCAGCAGTCCAAGGAAAAAATTCAAAGCAAAGTATCTTTGAGTTCTTTTTTACTTTTGCTACTTATTCTTGCTTTCTATATATTTTAATTTCAGAATCTCATTTCATGCCTAACTAGACTCTGACTCTCCCCAGTTCCTCCCAGAGTGCCTGCCTGTTCTCCAGATTGTGGTGAATTTGCATCAGCTGACAAGGATACATGGAGGGCTATCCCTGCTTCCTCGGCAAGTTCATCTTGATGCAGGCAATATTCCTTAGTCCTTTCTTCCAGATTTATAGGTGGTCATAATGATAGGGAAGCAGAAGCTTTATTTTATGAAATAACTTTGTCTCTGATTTTAGACAAAGAAATGATTTCTTAAGAAGGCTCTTTCTTCCAGTGTAAAGATTCTAAAAGGCATAAAAGGTATTTCTGGATTAGCAGAGAAAATTTTTATCTTTTGCTCTGTTGTTGGCTACAAAATAGTTCAATACTACTTAGTTGCAACATAATATAGAATCCAGCTGCTTGCTTTCTTCTTGCTATCTTATATTTTTAATGCTTGGCTGTTGTTTTAGTTTTGGGTTGTTTTTAGAAATCTGTTAAATGGATGTTGTATCTTGATTTCAAAATGGAAGAAGAAGCTTCTATATAACACAGGGAGCTCAGCTCAGTGCTCTGTGATGATTTAGAGTAGTGGGAAGAGGGTAGTGGGAGGGAGCCTCTAGGAGGAGGAGATTCGTGTATACTTACAGCTGATTCATGTTGTTGTCCAGCAGAAACTAACACAACATTGTAAAACAATTTTCCTCCAAACAAAAAGAAAAAATAATCTGTCAAATAAATATTGCACCCTGATTTGAAAATGGAAGAAGAGAGAACCATTTCCAGAACAAAGATGAGAAACAAAGAGAGAGAGAAGAGAAAAAAAGATGTGAGTTGTCAGGGGGCTAGGAATCACTGATTTTTACTACATCAGAGTTTTCAAAGCACCAGAACTGTAAAGAGCTTGGCATCCAGTGCCTGGGGGTAGCGTAATAATCAGTATCTGTTGAGTGACTGATGGGAGTTACTGGCCCTCTCTAGTTCTCTATCTAAGAGATACCTTTTCCCCTCTTCCCTTTATTATAACCTCTTAAGACTAGAGCTTCTAGTCTCCCTGGAGGGTGGACACATACTATCCTACACCTGTCCTTCTTATGAAAGACACACCTGGCTCAGGGCCCAGCGCCCACTACCTTAGGGCAGGTTAGCAGCCCACCTGGTGGGAGCACCTTGCTGCAGACTTAAACATGCCGCTCCACAGTTCTCCCCATAGGGGATTTTAAGTCTAGATTTCTGGAAAACTTGAAAGAAGTCTCTTCTCTACTAAAAAGGCAAATCTTATTTTCTAGTCCAGGCTTACAACTACATACAAGCTAAGTCAGTTCCCATCTGATCTTTGAGAGTATGTTTCAGTGGGTGCCAGTCTCAGAGGGAAGTAGTGGATGAGATGTGTTTAATGATCTTCTTTACAAAATGTGAATCTTCAGACCTGTTTATCCCATGGTGAGTTCACTGAGATAAGTAGGCCCAAGAGTTAATTTGTATCAACCAGAACTACAGCAATCCAGGATTTGGACTCAGCAGAGATGGGAGGTATGGGTTCCTGTCAAACATACTGTTCATTGATCGTTTGTTTTTTTTTTTTTTAATGCAAAATTTCAATTTCATTAGGTTAGTTGTGGAACACAACTTAAACACACACACAGTTTAAAGTATGGTGTAGTTGTAGGAGGCTTGTTGAGATACACAACAGCTCAACGCCCCTGTATTCCATTTCCTTAATGGAAACCATTTTTTAGCTCACATACCTGTTTATTTTGGTATTTACTTCCAAAGGGCTAAAGGACACACTTATCTCACTACTTCTTAATTTTGAAGTTGCAGACATTACTTACCTACTTACGCTTTACTTTTTGACTTTCCACTTTGGAAAATAAGGACTTGGGTCTCTTTCACATTCCGTCATTCACCTCTTGTTCCCCATTCTCCTACTATAGTTATAACACTACTTAGTTCATTCTTGAGGGTTGTATTAGTGTGATTGTGAAAACACTGACAGCTGAATTCTATAATAAAGTGTAACTGCTGTTCTTTCTCTGCACTACTTTTTGGTTTTCCATGGAATTAGTTATTGTTATTCACTCAAGCCCAAATTTGTGCCTTTAGCACAACTGCTATTTTGTCAGTTCCACTTTCAAAAGATGTCTCCTCTGGAGATGACCAATCTCTCTAGTATGGACCAGCCTCCCCACTTTTGATGCTCCATTGTCATCTTGAGAATCTGTCTTCACTATAATTCTGAGGATTTCCTTCTGTCCCTCTTGTGTTGGATTCTTTCCTTCCTGGACACTAGGTCTTCTTTGTTCTTTTCATGGAGGACATCTTCTGGTCACTTCCTGCCTAGAGCACTCAGTCTGGAGAAATCAGACTTTATTTTCCCCAGAGATGAGTCTCTAGTTATAAAGTTCTCCTCAAAGTTTTTTTTTTTTTTTCCTAATGTTTTAATTCTTATTTCTAATTGGAGGAAAATTGCTTTACAATGTTGTGTTAGTTTCTGCTGAAAAGAATTCTAACTGCAATGTACAGCACAGAATTAAAATGATCACACACGTACACATATACATACATGCACAACCACATACCTTCCTATTGTTAAAGTCTAGAAGTCAGAGTCAAATGGAAAGATTGTTGTAAAAATATTAACACACTAATCATCATAGATTATTGCTCTAAGACATATGCTGAAAAATTAAAATAGTAAACATTTTCCAAGAAAATGAAGGTACAATATTCTGAAGGGCAGCATCTTTCATTAGTCCTTCTAATAGTCTTATGGTTTCATTTCTTTTGCTCAAGTCAGTAATGCAAATGTTAAGCTCCCTTTCTCTATTACTGCCCCTTAAAAGTTAGTTGATACTTTGAAGCTTTTAAATGAGCATAAATGGTTTTCAGGCATATTCATTTCTGTTTTTTACTAGCCAGGGAAACCCTAAGGGTGGGGAGTCATGCCTTCTTTGTAACTCCTTGCAGCTCCTGTACAGTCCATTATGGGCTGAGAAAGATTTTTGCTTTTCACTTGGGAACCCAAGAGTTGGTCAGTAGTTGTCTACAGAAATGAACAAGAGATAAGCATTGTTTATAAGCATTGCTTACATGAGAAAACTGGTACAGCTTCTACACTATGTACTTAAAGTACATTTTCAAAGCCAATATTGATGTTGAGACTCAGTATTATAAACTAAGGATTCTATGAGATATCTTTGTACAGGGCTATTTTACTTAAAATTAGTAACATTGTCCCTTTAACTTCAATGGTCAAAGAATCAACTAAAATGAGAGTTGAGCTTGAGACCATTCATTCTCTCCCACTCCATGAATTTCAAATTGCTTGGGATGCCCAATTTACAGATAGCCAATAAAATACGGTTTTCTAAGCTATAAATTGGTAGGCAACTCAGAAAATGCATGTAGGTCATCTTCCATCCCAAACTTGGTGGAGCAAATTGCAATGGATGACTCATTTCTCGTGGGTCCAGCATGTTAAATCAATGAGCGTGTTTGCTCGAACCTTGTCTCCTAATGAGCTGATACAGATAGAACGTTTCTCATGCATCCAGATGGGATTATTTTGGAAAGTAAACTGATGCACATGCCCACACAAAATTCCTCTGCTATCTCTGGCCAGATTCTGTTAGCTGCTCACTGAGATGATTTACCAGCAATTCTTAATATTACTGGCTCGATACAAGTTCCTCCAAAAGACAAATCATTCTATTTTGCTTTGCTCAATTTAATAATACCATGTATAATATTTTCTAGATATTGTGAATTTATGTCTGTACCCATGAATGTTGAAGAGGTTTAAGTTTTATTACTGTAGGTGGAATTCATTTAATATGGTTATTTGACTTGGGACTATTTATGTCAATAATTGCTAGCAAAATTATGTCACTAAGTTTATTGCCTTTAGTATGTAAAACTCACAAGGCACCAATAAAAAGCATACAAAAAAAAAAAAGAAAAAAGTAATTTGCTTTGACTATGTAAATTGGAATACCTTCCGGAGGGCAATTTTTCAAGTATATTTTCAAAAGCCCTAAAAAATATACTTTTTGTGCCACCCACAGTTACATCTCCAAGATCATATCCTACAGAATTAATTAATAATGGTTATCAGATCTTACAAGATATTTCGTTGCAATGCTATTTATTAAAAACAGATCCAAAAAACTTGACATAAACTCATGTTCAAAAAGAGGGAATTGATTCATGCTAGCTCAGATCTTCTAAAAGCCAGAAGCCAAGATAAAATAAGTGATACAATAGATTTATTAGGATAAATGCCAGTGAGGGAAGACGAAGAGGGACAGCCAGTGGACCACAATGCAGGTCTTATACTTTTGAAAGAGAAAGGAAAGGAAGAAGGGACTTTCCTGACAGCTCAGTAGGTAAAGAATCTGTCTGCAATATGGTAGACACAGGAGACGCAGGTTTAATCCTTGAGTTGGGAAGATCCCCTGGAGAAGGAAATGGCAACCCATTCCAATATCCTTGCCTAAAAAAATCCCATGGTCAGAGAAGTCTGTTGGGCTACAGTCCAAAGTGTCACAAAGGGTCAGACACAACGGAGCAGGAGCATGAGACAAGACAAGGGGAAACAGGGGTCTTAGAAGCTCAGCTGAACAGTTTTGGCAAGGTTGATAGAGAGTCCTCAAGCCAAAGCTGCCTATCAAAGAAGTTCTGTGTCTCTTAGAAATGCTCCTGGGAAATACAACCTTTGCTCAAACCCAGCAGTAGATTCAGAGAGCAGCAGCTGAAGCCATCAGTCAATTACATTCCATGCAACAGATTTGAGAGGAGCATTTTCATGCCTCCATGCATTAAATAAGTTTTGGCACCACCACAGATGAATTTAAGCCTTAAAGTGAGATTGATGAATAACTGTTGCCAAGGAAACATGCTTGTCACTTATTTTTATAACTTTACATTTCAATTTATAATTAAAATATTAATCTACTTACAATTTTAATTAATCTAATATTCTTTATCATACACATAAAGTAGTCACAGATCACTATTACATCTTTTACAATTTGGGACAAGAAGACAACTGAGATACAAAATCACACTAACAGAATTGTCACTGGAAAAACAATTCAGTTACTCATGTTTGCTATCATTTTTGCTTTCCTAACCTGTATTGGAGAAGGCAATGGCACCCCACTCCAGTACTCTTGCCTGGAAAATCCCATGGACGGAGGAGCCTGGTAGGCTGCAGTCCATGGGGTCGCTGAGGGTCAGACACGACTGAGCAACTTCACTTTCACTTTTCACTTTCATGCATTAGAGAAGGAAATGGTGATCCACTCCAGTATTCTTGCCTGGAGAATCCCAGGGACGGGAGAGCCTGGTGGGCTGCTGTTTATGGGGTCGCACAGAGTTGGACATGACTGAAGCGACTTAGCAGCAGCAGCAACCTGTATTGCTAAGCTATAATCACAACAAAGACAAAGAAACTTTTAAAATTCAAAATAGAGCAAGGGTCAGTCATACGTGAACATTAGATTGAGGAAACTATTCTAGTTAAAGTATAAGACTCTAACTGAGGCTATTGCTTTACAGTATTTACAAATAAAATGTGTTTTATATTCTGGAAAAGAAATGATGTAGGTGTGATGGGTACAATGTTGAGTAGAGGAAAACAGCTTGTTGATTGCTTGGCCTGTAGGGAAGATAAGAATTACAGAGTGCCATGGGCTCCCTTATAGCTCAGTTGGTAAAGAATCCACCTGTAACGCAAGAGACCCCAGTTCGATTCCTGGGTTGGGAAGATCTGCTGGAGAAGGGATAGGCTATCCACTCCGTATTCTTGTGTGTCCCTTGTGGCCCAGCGGGTAAAGAATCCGCCTGCAATGCGGGAGACCTGGGCTTGATCCCTGGGTTGGGAAGATCCCCTGGAGAAGAGAAAGGCTACCCACTCCAGTATTCTGGCCTAGAGAATTCCATGGACTGTATAGTCCAGGGTTACAAAGAGTCGGACACAACTGAGCCACTTTCAAAAAAAAAAACAAAACAAAAGAGAAATAGCAGTTTACATTATGATGTTTGGAGCTTTATCACCCTGACCAAGGCCTATGTTCAGAAGAGATCAGTCCCCCAAGAATGAGGAGATGAGGTGGAGAACAGGAAAGCCATCCCACTGAGGTAGGACTTTATATCTGCCCGGTCTGTTCCACATTCCCACACATCCATCTGGGAAGCACATCATTCCCTGATGAGTAATCATGGCTGTGATGATGACCTCTGTAAACATGCCAATTTGCAATTAGCTACTTCAGATTGAAAAATGGAATTTTAGGGCTGGAAGCAGCCTTAGACTATTCCCATAATTCTCTATGAACAAGAGTCCTGCAGTCAACTAAGTTTAGATATTTCATATTACAACCTCCCCTCCAATTCATGATTGTAATTAGTGTATTAAGAGATGTACCCAATCCTGTCATAAAACTCCATTTAACTTTGTTTAATACAGTACTTCTTAAAGATAAATAAAAGTAAAAATCTATCTTCACATTAATACCTAATAACTCAGTGTGTTCATGAACACACTGTAGGAAACCAGAATCTTTATTCTATCTTTTCATTCTTACGTGGGAACTTTGAGGCTAAAGGGGGTCAACTTACCTGTCACAAATGGGGACTGGAAGACCGGGTCCTGAGACCAAGGCCGGCTGGTTCAGCAGAGATCCTTATCCTATCCATAGCCCACTCTTCCTACTATTAAAGTTGATATGACCATTTTTACCATCTTTTTCAGATAAGGTAGTTAAACTTAAGCAGACCTTTGGGAACTTGAATAAAGACATTCAAAACAGCTACTTCAGAAAGTATTTGAATTATTTTAAAGTATACCAAAGAGCAAGTGGGAAATAAGATTTATTGTCTTTTTCCTTCCTCCTCAGCTACTGTTCTCGGGATGGTTTTACATTATTGGTCAGAAGAGCAAGCTTCCTTGAGGAGCTGCTACTGAGCAGCAATTTATTCATTGCTTCTGAAATGATTTTGAGTTATGTTTCTTTTATTGGATCCCATATTGGAATGCTCCAGAGTGTGCTGCTTTTCGTTTGATGCTTTTAGAGTTATTATGGAGGCAACCGTTTGGCCAAGTGGAAAGCAGATGAAAAAGCAACCATCTAAATATGTGCTTTGGGATGCTTGCAGATTCTTTATCTCCTATGGGAAACTGAACAGCTGTACCCTCAGGTTGCCCCTTCTCCTGCCTCGAAGTCTGAACTATGTTCCCAGAAGATTTGAGATAGATTGATGTGAGGGTGTGCAGGCTGGGGGTCAAACCATAGGCTAACTGGCTCTTCTAGTTGTTGATGTTTTTGTTAAAGTTTCCAGTGATCTTGATGCCTCATGTTGAGTAAGAGATTCAAGAATGTAGCCAGGTCGCTGGACTGGATCCAACTACACAGATTCTGAAGCTCCGCTGGGCTTGCACCAAGAAACACAGGTGGTCTCACCGAGCCACTTCAATCTCAGTCCAGCCCAAGAAGAGCAGCAAATACCTGGGTGTGTTTATTATTCTCTAACAAATATTTTCCCATTTATTTCACTTTTAAAACAACCAAAGACAAAGCTTATTCAGCTGTAAAAATGAATTTATGTCTTGATTCAGTTGACTTTTGTATCTTTCTCAGTAAAAGGGAAAAGAGAAAGTGCTGGGAAATAACAGTTATTGACACAAGGGCATCAGTTAAGGAGTCCTGAAAAGAAAGCGTAGCCTGACATTTTTTTTGTGGAGGGAGGTAGGAGGTCTCCTGGCTTCTTCGATTATTTCTGGACTGTTCCACAAAGACCCTCCACATGTTTGTTTCCACAGAAATATCGACAAACACTAGAGACTCCTCAAGCAGAGTGAATTCCCTCAGTGAAATATATGTCCTCTGCCAAGAATCAAAGGTCATCCCAGTGGAGTGCCGTCTTCGTGCTCAGCCACTACGGAGTGTCTGGAACAGAGTGAGAACAAAAATTACCCTATTTCAGTGCCCCCTGACTCTTTCGGGAAGTATCCCAACAAAACAGTCACTGGGAATTCAGATAGCACATTTGGAGACTGGGAAAGGGCCAGGCCAAACAGAGGAGAATGTGACTTAGAGACAATAAGGTAAAGGAAATAAATGACTCAAAGAAGAGTTTTAAGCCAATATTTACACCCGTATTGCCATATTTACAGCTTAAACACTATGCCCTGACCAGGCAGGAAGTACACTTTTATGAGTCCCTTAATGAATGTTAAGTCAATAATATCCCAAACAATGGGCCCCAGTGAATTTTCTTATGAAGGCCAAAGAGGGAGTTATTCAAATGGAGTCAGAGTCATTTGCACTCTGTAATGCACATTTTTTTAGGAGACAGATTTTCAAATTAGCAACTTTTAATATGATCGAAAGCCTTTTCTACATGTTTATTGTTAAAGGGAATCATGTCATAGAGGACAGGTATAATGCCCAACTAAAAACATCTATACAGCAGATTTTATTGTCAGCAGAGGCAATGGTCAAAGAACATTTGCCTTCATCATGACCACAATAAGAGAATAATTACACATGCAGAAAAAACTAATTAAATGGCTAATGAGCAAACCAATATGTTCGACTGTAACATCCATGGCAGCCAGGCAACTGAGCATATGGAATAGATTTTATCAATTGGTTGGTGCCATGTAATCAGTAACTGCTTTTTTTGGACCTTGGTGACACCCGACCCATATTGGCTGATTGGCAGGTCCAGATAAATGATCAATAAGATAAAAGTACTCTGATTTCATAAAACACAAGCCCAGCAAAAATGCCACTGATCTCTTTGATCTTACTGAGATGCTCAGGAAGCACTTTTGAAATTTTATTTATTTTTTGGGTGGCCCATTGTTCAATGTTCTCTGGTTGCATTTACAAGTGTAATAGGAAATGACAGTCCTGCCAGTCTTTCTTAAAATGTCAAAGACAGATCACGTAAAACAAAACTCAAAGACATCCCCCATTTGTGCATATCATGCCAAATAAGCTGCATCACAGAATAGAGCTCATATTTTTGAGAACACTCAGTCTTGAAGATCCTGACTTTCAAAAAAAATCCTTCTGATCAAAAGAGGATAGTATTCTAATTGATGGCTCACATGAGAATTAGTGGAAAATTATCACATCTACAGACAGTCATATAGAGCATCATGTTCAATTATCTATCCGGAAAGATGCAACTCTCATTATCACACAATCTACAGAGAAAGTTGTCTGTGTAAGTGCTAGCCCTTTCTCTCTTCTTTTTTTACTTTTCAACTTTTATTGGAACACAGCCCTGCCTACTTTTTGTAATTAATTTATTTTTTGGCTGTGCTGGGTGGGCTTTTCTCTAGTTGTGGCAAGTTGGAGCTGCTCCCTAGTTATAGTGCCGGGGCTTCCTTGTTGCTGAGCACAGGCTCTAGGGCATGCAGGCTTCAGAAATTGCGGCACATGGGCTCAGCAGTTGCAGCTCTGGGGTTTTAGAGCACAGGGTCAGTAATTGTGGTACATGGGCTCAGTTGCCCCTCCGTGGCTTGTGGAATCTTCCTGGATCAGGAATTGAACCCACGTATCCTGCATTGGCAGGTAGATTCTTTACCAATGAGCCACCAAGGAAGCCACTAGCTGTTTCTTAAAAGGAGAATAATAGAATTATTCAGGAAAAATATTAGAGTTGTAGAGGTCAAACCACTGGAGATAAATCTAGATCCAAATTCTGGCTGTGGGGAGTATAGGGCTGTGCAGGCTGTAGATGTGTAAATTCACCTCTCTGAAACTCAGTGTACTCATTGGCAGAGCTGACACAGTATCTCACTCCTAGGATTGCAGTAACAATTAAATATTTGTATGTATGAAATTATGTAGCCCTTTGCCTGGCAACTTCCATTAATTTAACCTGGATAACTGGTTCTTACTATCAGAGGTTTCTACTGATACAAATGTGTGCACTTATAAAAGCACACATGTAAGAGAAAAATCATCTTAATATGATGGAAATAATTTTGAACTCATGGACTCCCCAAAAGAATCTCAACTCCTGTCTCCCAGGGTTTCCCAGGCCTACTTGGAATGCCAGAAGAGTAGGCAAAGCATACGAAGCCTTTGGCCAGGGAGAAACTCTAATAGAAGTAGTAAGACAGAGAATTAAGAAAGGGGAAATTGAGTTGAGTCCTCCTCTGTTGGGTAATTTTACCAAAATCTCCAGGCAAAATGTGTCATGGTGGGAAGATGCCAAATAAGAGATGGTTGCTATGGAAAGACAAATTAAAATATACATTTATGATACATCAGTAGTTCTCAGGAAGATTAAAGGAGTTGACAGATAAGACTAGATATCCTCCCCCTGCCTTAGGCTGTAGCCCCTCCTATTTTTGTTTTATCCATCACCTTTAAAAAGTCAGTGCTTCTTTAAAATCAACTTGTTGATATTACTAATTTACTGCTGTACTTGTTATTCTAGACACTGTAGGTACAAGAGGTTGAATGAGACAGAAGCTCTGGCTGGAGGAGAATGAGCTGTGAGAGGACTTATATGAACAGTGCTGACCGTGGATGCCTGAGCCCAGGGTTGGGTGCCTGAAGGATAGAGAGGATCAGAGGAACCCAGGCCAGGGCTCTGGACCAGGAATACACAGCAAAGAGAAGCCGAGTTCTCACCCGACATGGGTGTAATAAACCAGGAATGAGGAGGTGAGACAGACTCATCCTGAAAACGCAATGATCAGGATAAAAGTAAACGTGGATCCAACATTTTTTTTTAACTTTTTATTTAAATTTTATTTTATTCAGACATGCATATGCATGTATCCATTCTCCTCCAAACTCCCCTCCCATCCAGGCTACCACATAACGTTGAGAAGAATTTTATGTGCTATACTATAGGTCCTTTTTGGTTATCCATTTTAAATGCAGCGATGTGTACACGCCCATCCCAGTTGGTGCTGTAAAGAATCTGCCTCCTAATGCAGGAGGTAGGTTTGATCCCTGAGTCGAGAAGATCCCCTGGAGAAGGACATGGCAACACATTCCAGTATTCTTACCTGGAAAATTCCATGGACAGAGAAGCCTCGTGGGCTACAATCCACAGGTTGCAAAGAGTGCAACACAACTAAGCAACTATACACGCATGCATGCACATGCCCAAACTCCCTAACTGTCCAGCATTTTGTCATGGCATCCATGGTGTTGTGTTTCAAGGGTATAGACCCTTAGTTCCTCCTGAGAAGAGCTACAAATGGACTACTTATACATGTTTATTTGAAATCAGCAGTCCTGAACATTTTTGGCTCCAGGGACCAGTTTTGCGGGAGAGATTTTTTTCCATGGACTGAGGCAGTGGGCATAGTTTTAGGATGATTCTCATAAGGAGCTTGAAACCTAGATCCCTCACACAGCTCAAAGTAGGGTTTGAGCTCCCATGAGAATCTAATGCTGCCACTGGTCTGACAGGAGGTGGAGCCCAGGCAGTAATGCAAGTGTTGGGGAGCAGCTGTAAACACAGATAAAGCTTCTCTCACTCACCACTCACCTCCTGCTGGGCAGTCTGTTTCCTAACAGGCCATGGACCTCTATCTGTCTGCTGCCTGTGGACTCCTTTTCTTTTCTTTTTTTTTTTAAATTTTATTTTATTTTTAAACTTTACAATATTGTATTGGTTTTGCCAAGTATTGAAATGAATCCGCCACAGGTATACATGTGTTCCCCATTCTGAACCCTCCTCCCTCCTCCCTCCCCATACCATCCCTCTGGGTCGTCCCAGTGCACCAGCCCCAAGCATCCAGTATCATGCATCGAACCTGGACTGGCGACTCATTTCATACATGATATTATACATGTTTCAATGCCATTCTCCCAGATCTTCCCACCCTCTCCCTCTCCCACAGTGGGAACTCCTTTTCTAAATGAAGTAAAGGTGATTCCATGGCAGAGAATCTGTGAAAATTTCAAAGTCCAAAAGATTATAGGAATATATGCTTGTGAAACACCTACATTTCAGTCTTGAGAAGATAGTGATTTTTTTTTTTCAATCTCAGCTATTTTTAAAAGGTCACAAAATGAAAATCAATGGGAAAAATCTTAGCCTGATATGCAACTCATGGCTTCACAAACTAAATTCAGCACTGTAACTTCTGAAGTTTTGAATACTTTGTACTCATTATGGTAAATCCAAATGATATTTAAAAAAGAAAACTATTGTTATCATATTTTCATTCTAAGAAAAGAGTAAATGGGCAGCCTATTAAGTATATGAAGATACATCTGTATATTCCATTTTAATTTAAAACTATAGCATAGTATGATTCACAAATTCACTCTTTTAGGGACTTGTGGGCTTCCCTGGGGGCTCAGTGGTAAAGAATTAGCCTGCAATGCAGGAGATGCAGGTTTAATCCCGGGATTAGGAAGTGACTTGTAAAAATTTTTTCACCACAAAATACTAGCATATTATTAAAACATTCTGTTTTTGTATGGATTTTGTTCCTTTACATCCATATAAGAGTTACTTCACTCCTGTTGTTTTTTAAACAGTAGTACTTTCTAAACATGTGTTTTGTTTACTTTTGTTCTGCAAGATGCTTGTAAGTGTTTCCCCAAAACAGTTTTATTCTCAAAGAAGTTTGGAAAACCATGGGTTCAACAAAGAAGAAATTTCTTTATAACAGCACTTTCATGAGCTTTTATTATGAGTTCATCAAGAAATTTTAAGAAGGGCATCCAGAAGGAAATGCTTAATAACTTACTTGGTTTGAAATACTTGACTTCATGGTGGATCTGTTAACATCTTTTAGAACTAGTTCTCTGCATGAAAGGATTTGAGAAATGCTGCTTTGCACCAAGAGACAGAATGACTGGATTTGTACTTAATATCATTTCACTTATTGGGTTTAAATTTCTGAAGGAACCTCCTTTGGGATTAAGGAAAATCAACATGCAACATAAATATGGCAGACGTGTCTTTAGCATTCTGTTGCTTTTCAGGTGAATGTCAGCAAGAGACCTTAAGTTAGAATAACTAAGGTAAGAGAAAGTCATGGCAGAAGTTATAGTACCTTCCTTCTACAGGGCTTCTCAGGTGGCTAACTGGTAAAGAATATGCCTGCCAATGCAGGAGATGCAGGAGACAGGATTCTATTCCTAGGTCAGGAAGTCCCCTGGAGAAGGGAATGACAACCCACTCCATCCAGCATTCTTGCCTGGAGCATTTCATGGACAGAGAAGCCTGGCAGGCTACAGTCCGTGGTTGCAAAGAGTCAGACACAGCAGAGCAGGTGCCACCACGTGATGCCCCACTACCAGCATGAAAGAGACAAAATAAGAGTGGGACTTTGCCTCTGAAGAGAATGTTCTTGTAATTCTTTTCATACATATCAATGGCAGCGATCAAGTTGTAATTGTCTGCAAGTCATTTGTCCACAGCCACGTTCACGTTTGCTTTTTGTACGTGCCACACCTATGGCCAGCTTCTTGTAGGGCGCGAGGGGCAGGAAGGAGGTGTGCAGTCCCTGGAATGGGAAGATGGCTGGTCCACCACCTTTGTCAGAACTGGAGCTTTCTCATTTTGTTTGAATTATTTCAAATGCCCAGAATTCAGACATAACAGGGCTTCCCCGGTAGCTCAGCTGGTAAAGAATCCGCCTGCTTGCAGGAGACCTGGGTTTGATCCCTGGATTGGGACTATCCCCTGGAGGAGGGCATGGCAACCCACTCCAGTATTCTTCCCTGGAGAATCCTCATGGACAGAGGAACCTGGTGGACTACAGTCTATGAGGTTGTGAAGAGTTTGGACTTGACTGAACGACTAAGCACACAGTTAAACATAAACCCTTATACTTTTCAAGGAGGTATATACAGGCCCTTTGAATGCATTTGTTTTCTGTCATTACATTATCATTGTCCTTTATTGACACAGACGCTCCACAACTGACTATACTCGGTTTATACACATGTCCAAACATTAAATCAGCAATCCATTCAAACTCGAACTGTTTCTGTTTTAAATGGGCTTAACTAGAAACGAACATAGGTTAAATACAAAAGGCACTACAGATGGAAGTGGGGGGAGAGGTAACTGGATGGAAGTAGTCAAAAGGTACAAGCTTCCAGTTATAAGCAAGTACGGGGGTGGCACTAGCGGTAAAGAACCTGCCAATGCAGGAGACAGATGCTGGTTTCAGCTCTGGGTCGTGGCAACCCACTCCCGTATTCTTGCCTGGAGAATTCCAAGGACAGAGGAATCTGGTAGGCTACAGCCCATAGGGTCGCAAAGAGTCCGACACAACTAAAGCAACTTAGCGTGCACACAGGAATGTAATGTAAAACAGGATAAATATAATTAACATTGCAGTACATTATATATATGTGTGTGTGTATATATATACATATAGTGTCGAAAGTAAATCTACAATTATGTAAAGTTTAAAAATAAAATAAAATTTAAAAAAACGATATAAAATTCTATCATTTAATTATAAAAAAAAGAAAGTAAATCTCAAGAGTTCTCATTACAAAGAAAATTCTTTTTCTGTTTTTTAAAAATTTTGCTTCTATATGAAATGAGGGATGTTCATTATACTTCTTGTGTTCATCGTTTCATGATACAAGTCAAATTATTATGCTGTACGTGCTCATGTCCCCACTCATGTCTGGCTCTTAAGACCCTGTGGACTATAGCCTGGCAGGCTTCTCTGTCCATGGAATTTCCCAGGCAAGAATACTGGAATTGGTTGCCATTTTCTCCTTCAGGGGATTATGCTTTATGCTTTTTTTTTTTTTTTTTTAGCCAAAGTGTACCTTGAACACCTTAAATTTAAACAGTGTATGCGTGTGTGTTCAGTAGTGTCCAGCTCTTTGGGACCCAGTGGATTGTAGCATGCCAGATTCCTCTGGCATGTCCGTGGGATTCTGCAGGCAAGAATACTGGAGTGGGTTGCCATGCTCTCCTCCAGGGGATCTTCCTGACCCAGGGATAGAGCCCATGTCCCCTGCATCTCCTGCATTGCGCGTGGATTCTTCATCACTGAGACACCAGGGAAGCCCCCAATTTAAACAGTACTCTGTGTCAATTATCTCAATAAAACTAGAAGAAAAAGCAAACCAAAACAAACAACAACCACAAATGTACTACAGAAAGTTTACGATTTAATGTCACTGTACATCTTTATAGGATTCCCAGCTGTCACACAACCTCCGAGCTCTCTGGATTTCCTCCCTGAACACACTTCAACAGCTGTATGAGCCCTTTTGGTCCAAAATATAGGAAATCACTGATTCCAGGCAAAATCAGGGTGTGGGAGAGAGGGGAGAGACTTAAGTTTGAATCTAATTAACCAGTTCCGAAACTTGTTTGCACAAACAAGTTAATTTCTTCTTTCAACAGTGAGAGCACTTGGTTTTCCGTATTTATATGTCTATGTCCTTGTGTGTACAATGCATGCTTTGTTAAGGCTGTGTCTGGCCAGTGCTTTGCATCCCTTTATGAAGGCAGTAATTGTAGCCAGTACGTAATGTACCTGGGGATGAAGAGTTGCTGGAGTCTCCTTTTGGACAGCCTTCTAGTTGGCACAGCCGTGGTATTTTCTCCCTCCTTGTCCTTCTAACTCTCCTTGATTTAATGACAGTCTTGTGTTTTATTTGTTTCCTCTGATCCAACATGTTTATCTGAGGGCAGTTCTAGAATACATGAAAGTCAGTGTCAGGGTGGTAATTACCGACACTGTTGTACATATCACCTCTCATGGTAAAAAGATAAATGTGTAATCACACAGTACTATGAAAAACTGACTGAAGGACCAAAGAACTGTGTCATTTTACTCCACCCTCTGTGAGTCAGTGAAATGGATTGAATCATAAACCAGAAACCAGCACTTGAATTTGATGAAACTCATCCTCAGGAGGAAAGTGTCACTACACGTTGGAAGTTTGTAAAATGTGATGAGCTGCCCTAATCCATTGGAACCAACATGTCCTTAATCATAGCAACATTCTTGGTAAATTAAATAGCTATTAATTTTTTTTTTTTTTTTCAAAAAAAAGCCTGTCAGGATATGCTTCTGTAAATGAGGCACATACAATCATAGGCATTTCCACTGTGTCAAATGTGTAGAAAAATAGAACCCCTTTGGGAATTTGTAAAATGGTGTCAGGCATCAGGGCATTTAAAGGAGTGGACTAAACTTGAGCAAAAACTCGGAAGTGACTTTCCACATCTGAAGGTCCTGAGTGCTTGCATGGTGATATACGTCACAGGTCACTGTGTAATAATCGTCCCCCCCTCCCCCCACGTCAAGTATCCAGGGAAGACCTATGCTGCCCCAGGTATAGTGCTGAGGGGCAGCCCAGAGATGGCAGGGGTCTTACTTATCTATTTTCACTTCTCTGCTGCTTGTTTAACCCTCTCGAGTCAGGAGCAAGACATTTGTGCTCTTTTTATTCTTCTCAGGTGAGGAGGTCCCCTGCCTCAAGGAGATGAACTCTGGGCCTTGTGCCATCAAGGTAGCCCCTACAAAGGACTCTTCTCTCATAGATAAAAGGGAGTGTATCCACTACTATATTTAAAAGAAATAACCAACAAAGACTTACTGTATAGCACAGGGAACTCTTCTCAGTATTCTGTAATAACCTAAATGGTAAAAGAATTTGAAAAAGAATAGATACTTGTATATGTATAACTGAATCACCTTGCAGTAACCTGAAACTTACACACTGTTAATCTCTAATACTCTAATATAATTGAGTATATAATCTCTAATATAATTAGAGATTAGTTAATGTCTAATACTCTAACAATACAGCCTTGTTAATGCTCTAAAATAAAATAGTTTTTTTAAAGAGGCAGGGGTTTATGTTAGTGGCTTTGCTGAAAAGGAATGTATTTCTAGCATGGTGTTAACTTTTTTCTTCTTATAACCACCAGGGACCTCAAGGGAAATTCTCTAGAATTATGTTGGAGTACATTGACAATTCTTTTGCAAGGTTATTCAATGACCTGATGATTAGAACAGATAGAGATTGCAATATGAAGTCACCGAAGACAGAGAAAATAATTCAGTAATGTGGAGAAATTTTATGGCATGTCTTATAGAACAACCACAGCAAGATTCATCTTACAGTAAGGCTTTATCTTTGATACATCTGCTTATAACCTTGGTAATGACATGTCTGAATCAGACAGGATATGGCAAAGTGGGAAGCCCGTGCTGTATCGGGGGCTTATTACCAGCAGGTCTCACCTAATGGCATGTCATCAAGACGCTGCTGAAAATTGTAAATTTTAAGCTTGAAATACCTGATGGTTGCTGTTCTGTTCATAACATTTGAAGTGACCACAGCAAAAGAATAGTGAAAGGCACAGCTATTGTATATGTAGACTGTGCTCTGCATAGGGCACCCATCAGGAAGGTAGTGTGGGGTGAAGGGAACCTATCTAGCACCATGGTCATGGGTCCTGTACCTTGACTTGAGGCTACATCTGCCCAGAAAGGTGTCTTTTTATAGCTGCATAAAGGTGCTATGTGGGGGTGACGCTGACATTAGAATAACTGTTTTCCCAAGGCAGATCTGAAAGTTCTTTTAGGTCAATGGTAAAGGAGGCAGGCCTGAAATGGCTAAGATTCGAAAAGGGCTGTCCTACTGCTATTTGGAGGGACTCATGTCAGGGTTGATATTTTTTCCCCAAGCAAGCTAGGCACACTTCAGCAATTCCAAGTCACTGCGTAACTCGGGGGGCTGTAGAGGTTGGTTGCTCCACCCACTGCCCTTTCTTGGAAAAATGTCAAGAACCTAGATTTCCCCTGAGCAAGAATAATTACTGAGCAGAGTCCAGCCCTGCTGAGAAACTGCAGAGTAAATTTCCCCTGAAGGCCACGTCTCCTGCATCCTGCTACCTGTATCGAGGTTGTAGTTCGAGAGACTAGTCCAATAGGATTGCAAAAATACAGAGCCCAGACTTAGAACCACTCTCTACCTGGTGTGAACATAGCAGCTTGGAAGAAATTCTAGGCTTCCAATGTTCATACACCACTTCCATGAAATTACACTGACTCTCACTGACTTTGTGGAATGTTCATTATCTTAATGCAATGCTTGTGTGTGTGTGTAATATGAGACTGTAACAGTTCAAGAATTACAACATTGCTCTCTGTTCTACATTTCCTAGCATGCACGCACACACACACACACACACACTCCCCACAATTGGTACCAGTAAAATTAAATGAGAGAAGCTATCAGGAAGTAGATAAAGAGACATAAAATAGAGACGTTTTTTTCTGGAGTGAATGAGGCCAGGCAAATGGATTTTAAAATTCTGTTTCTATGACTGCACTACATTTATAAGCTGAAGGCATCAATAGTTGACATTGCTCAAGGAATACCAAGGGAAAATTCTGAAAAGGAAGTATCTATTCACTTATTACCCAAATGTAAATTATATGTGCTCTTGAAGTATGCCCTTTATTTAATTTTAATGCATTTTAAATTTTAATATGGATTTCTCTATGTGAATCACCCTCTTTGTTTTCAACACCATTAGCACACAAAAATTGAGGAAGAGTTTCTATTTTCTGGCAATTCAAAGTATTTTATGAGGTGTAACACATAATATTGCATCTTCCATAGAAGAGGAGCTCAATGTTTGTTGAAGCAATTTCAGTGTGATGTGTTAGCTATGATCTATCATGAGTAGGTAATAGCTTTTTCTATT
Source organism: Bubalus kerabau (assembly GCF_029407905.1). Classification (NCBI taxonomy): domain Eukaryota; kingdom Metazoa; phylum Chordata; class Mammalia; order Artiodactyla; family Bovidae; genus Bubalus; species Bubalus kerabau. Next base: position 48,776,509 of record NC_073635.1, read on the forward strand.
TCCAGTTTAAAAGGATTCTTCTATTGCCATTGACATTAAAAAAACAAAACCTTTGGTTCTCAGTAAAGCCAAGGCATAACTGTAGAAAATGTTGGCATCTCTGTCAAAGACTTATGCAATCAGTGATTCAAAGTCAATTCTTCTGCGCCAAATTATTTTCTTATCCTATAAAGATATTCTATAAGATATGAATTTTTTTCCATTTGAATGAATTCAGTAGTTGAAGAAACTGTATTGGATTTAAGTTAGAGGGCTAGATAGAGTAGGAGCAACACTAGCTTTAAAAAAAACGATACTGGATGCTTGGGGCTGGTGCACTGGGACGACCCAGAGGGATGGTATGGGGAGGGAGGAGGGAGGAGGGTTCAGGATGGGGAACACATGTATACCTGTGGCAGATTCATTTTGATATTTGGCAAAACTAATACAGTTATGTAAAGTTTAAAAATAAAATAAAATTAATTAAAATAAATAAATAAATAAAAAATAAAATTAAAAAAAATAAAATAAAAAAAAGACAAAAAAGACAAAAAAGATTTGGCTCTTTTTTTAAAATTAATTAATTTATTTTTGGCTGCACTGGGTCTTCTTTGCTGCCCACAGAGCTTCTCTAGTTGTGGCGAGTAGGGGCTACTCTTGTTGGCAGTGCCCAGGATTCTCATTGCACTGGCATCTCTTGTGGAACACAGGCTCTAGAGCATGGGCTCAATAGTTGGGGTGCATGGGCATAGCTGCCCTGAGGTGTATGGGATCTTTCCAGATCAAGGATCAAATCCATGTCCCCCACTTTGGCAAGTGGATCCTTAATCACTGGACCGCCAGGAAAAGTCCTTGACTCATGTTTTGATATATACTTTTACATTTGTAAAGGAGAAAAGATAAGCATACAAATAATGATGATATACAAAGGAGAAGGTGGAAGATCAGGCTGCAGAACAGGTTGGAATCAGGGTGAAAAAGGTTTGAATACTTGGTATAGGCAGTGGGGTCCTATTAAGCATTGAAGAATCAGATATAGGATGGGAGAGGGGTTGCTGATTTTCTATCCCTACATGAGGCCATTGCATGCGCAACTGGGAAACGATGCTAACGTTCAGGTCTGAGGTGCATAAGTTGGCTCCAACACACCAGCAGTTAAATATTAGTTGAATCTATGAAAAAACAGGAAATTGAACAGGGAAGGTATAGAAAAAGAAAACAGACAAAAAGGCCAGGACAGAACCTATGGATTACCTGCATTTAATCTCAATGAAGGTGATGTGGAGCCAGATGAAGCAAGAGGAGCTAAAAATTGGGAATACAGGAGATCCAGGTAAGCAAGTGTCCTAAAAGTCAAAGGAGGAGAAAGAATAACAAGACTGAGAAATTACTGCTGAGTTTCACAATTAGGAAAAATCTGGGGGTTTTAAGAAAACAGCTTTAGGGAACTGGTAGTTTGCCTGGAAAATCCCATGGAAGGAGGAGCCTGGTGGGCCGCAGTCCATGGGGTCGCTAAGAGTCGGATAAGACTCAGTGACGTCACTTTTACTTTTCACTTTCATGCATTGGAAAAGGAAATGACAACCCACACCAGTGTTCTTGCCTGGAGAATCCCAGGGACGGGGGAGCCTGGTGGGCTGCCGTCTATGGGGTCGCACAGAGTCGGACACGACTGAAGCGACTTAGCAGCAGCAGTCAGTATATCAGGGATTAAGAACTGAGTCAGGGGTCTATGGATTTATATTTATTAGCAAACGTCATTGTGTCACGTTTAAGTGATTCCACTATTTACAGGAAAAACTGTACAGGAAATTATAATCAACATACCAATTAGTCCAAAAAGGCAAGGTTAAAAATTTCACAACCAAGATTTTGGCAAACTCCCCAAGACTCAGCTGGTTTGAGACACTTCAATTACTTTTACATTCTCCTCCATTTCTCAAATTTGTCCCATTCAAAGAAAGCCTCCTGAAGATTTATTCATGAGCAATTAGGCATGATATGTGAGGATTTTTTTTTTTTTTTTTTTTTGTCTAATCCTACATTGAAAAGAATTTTCAAGATGACTAAATCCGGTAAGTCTGTTTAACTCTTACAAGACCCTTAGGCACTGCCCATCTTTAACCTCCTTGCTTTTCTATTACCGTCCTGAGTCTTTACCTGCTTATCTGTCTCTTTAAAAGCTAAGAGCACAGGAACCTCAACCTTCAACAAGAGTTTTCCAAATGCTTTGGTCTACAGAGTTGTTCAAATACATCAAGACCTTCTCAGGCCCTTTACCTAGACAGACCACAGGCTGATTTTTACAAGCTAAGACACTTTGGAGGCTTCCCTGGTGGTTCAGTGGTAAAGAATCTGCCTGCAATGCAGAAGACATGATTTCGATCCCTGGGTTAGGAAGATCCCCTGAAGAAGGAAATGGCAACCCACTCCAATATTCTTCCCTGGAAAATCTCATGGCGAGAGGAGCCTGGCAGACTATAGTCCATGGGGTCACAAAAGAGTCACTCATGACTTAGCCACTAAACACACACGAGACACTTTAGAGAGTGAAAGAATGGGTCTTCCCTGGTAGCTCAGCTGGTGAAGAATCTGCCTGCAATGCAGGAGACCCTGGTTCAAGTCATGGGTCACCAAAATCCCCTGGAGAAGGGATAGGCTAACCACTCCAGTATTCTTGGGCTTCCCTGGTGACTCAGCTTTCAAAGAATTCGCCTGCAATGCCCGAGACCTGGGTTTGATTCCTGGGTTGGGAAGATACCCTGGAGAAGGGAAAGGCTACCCACTCCAGTATTCTGGCCTGGAGAATTCCAGGGACTGTATAGTCCATTGGGTTGCAAAGAGTAGGGCACAACTGAGCGACTTTCACCATTAGTAATTACACCAGGAAAGTACGCTTATTTCATCTTTACCCCATGAGAAGGTTTCCCAGATAAAATATAGGACATCTAGCTGAAATTGAATTTTTTATAGGTAATTTTCATTAAACAACATCTTCAAGAATATGTTCTGTGCTTATGTCCTTAATCGCTCAGTCATTTGTGACTCTTTGCCATCCCATGGACTCTCCAGGCAAGAAGACTGGAATGGGTTGCCATGCCCTCCTCCAGAGGATCTTTCCAACCCAGGGATTGAACCCAGGTCTCCCGCATTGCAGGAAGATTCTTTACTGTCTGAGCCATCCAGGAAGACCTTTCAAGAATATATTCTATTTAAAATAAGCAAAATAAAGCATGAAATATATGTAATAGATTGAATATATGTTTTTAAATGAAAAGCACAGAGTTGAACATAAATATTCTGTACCCAAAGGATGAATGGGCAATTTATTTACTAAATAGGCTGGAAAGTGATGACCTCTGCACAGGGAACTTTGTTCTGTCTTTCCAAAAGTAAATAACATGCTAAAATGACTGGTTAGTTTCTAATCATAGATGGAAAAACTCTTCTGCTCAAGGTTATCTGTCAAGTATAATGGATGCTTGGAGTCTAGACAACAGTTTTTAGTTACATAAATTTGAATTTTATATAGTGTAGGGATAATGTTTTTAGCATAAGTATGCAACATGGGATGGAATTCCATGGAATAATGGGGTCATATGGGCTTCCCTGGGGCTTACTGTATAGCTCAGTCAATAAAGCATCTGCCTGCAATACGGGAGACACCTGGGTTCAGTTTCTGGGTTGGGAAGTTCCCCTGAAGAAGGAAATGGCAACCACTCCAGTATTCTTGCCTGGAGAATCCCATGGACAGAGGAGCATGGCAGGCTACAGTTCATGGGATCGCAAGAGTCAGACATGACTTAGCGCTACCTTTCTTTCTTTCTACCGGCTTCCTTGGTGGCTCAGTGATGAAGAACCTGCCTGCCAGTGCAGGAGACATAGGTGTGATACCTGGGTCGGGAAGATCCCCTGGAGTGCGAAATGGTAATCCACTCCAGTACTCTTGCCTGCAAGATCCCATGGAGGAGGAGGAGCCTGGTGGGGTATAGTTAATGGGGTCACAGAGTCAGTCACGAATAGGCAAATAAGCACACATGATACGAAAATTGGGTGTCTGTATTTGATTGGTGACCTGCACACAGAAGCGACTTGGCAGCAGCAGTAGCACTCGTGAACTCTTTACCCATTCACACAGGCAATACACCATCTCTGCACAGAGCAGAACAACTTTTCTGACCCCAAACTGACTGCCTAATTTGCAGGGCTTGGTGTAACATGTAAACGTGGGGTCTCTTTGTGCAAAATTTATTACATGTTTTAAGATGGTGAGAGCAGAGATCTCCTAAATCAGTCACAGGGCTCTGCTAGGCGTGGATTCTGGACACAGATCACAAGCCCAGGAAGCTGGCCCAATTCTTACCATTTGGTGTGGTGTGTTTTGCTGTAATGAAATCTGGAAGTATTTTCTCTTAAAAATTTTTTCATTGAATAGAAGATTCTTTAAATTCTATAGCACTTTATAATCCTCAAAAGTTTCACACACATGATTTCATACAGTCCCATAATAAACCTTTCTTTTTCCCTATATGCCTCTATTGCCCCTTCCTCCTTCCCTCTTCTCTGGTAACCACTAGTCTGTTCCCTATATCTGTGAGTCTGCTTCTTTCCTGCTGTATTCACTTGTTGGATGTACCTATAAATGATATCCACATATAAACAATATCATGTAGCATTTGTTCTTTCTATCTGACTTATTTCACATAACACAATGCCCTCCAAGTCCATCTACATTGCCACAAATGGCAGAACTTCATTCTTCATGACTGCCACATCTTTATCCGTTCGACTGTTGATAGACAGGTCAGTTGAAGAATTAATCCTCTTTTTGTTGTTGTTCAGTTGCTCAGTCATTTCTGACCACTTGTAACCACATGCACTGCAGCACACTAAGCTTTCCCGTCCTTCACCATCTTCCAGAGCTTGCTCAGACTCATGAACTTTGAGTTGGTGATGCCATCCAACCATCTCGTCCTCTGTCATCCCCTTCTCCTGCCTTTGGTCTTTCCCAGCATCAAGGTCTTTTCCAATGAGTCGACTCTTCACATCAGTGGCCAAAGTATTGGAGCTTCTGCTTCAGTATCAGTCCTTCCAGTGAATATTCAGGACTGATTTCCTTTAGGATTGACTGGTTGGACCTTCTTGCAGTCCAAGGGACTCTAAATAGCCTTTTCCAACACCACAGTTCAAAAGCATCAATTCTTTGGCTCTCAGCTTTCTTTATAGTCCAACTCTCACATCCATACATGACCACTGGAAAAATGATAGCCTTGACTAGACGGACCTTTGTTGACAAAGTAATGTCTCTGCTTTTCAATATGCTGTCTAGGTTTGTCATAACTTTCCTTCCAAGGAGTAAGCATCATTTAATTTCATGCCTGCAATCACCATCTCCAGTGATTTTGGAGCCCAGAAAAATAAAGTCAGCCACTGTTTCCACTGTTTCCCCATCTATTTCCCATGAAGTGATAGGACCGGATACCATGCTCTTAGTTTTTTGAATGTTGAGCTTTAAGCCAACTTTTTCACTCTCCTCTTTCACTTTCATCAAGAGGCTCTTTAGTTCTTTTTCACCTTCTGCCATAAGGGTGGTGTCATCTGCATATGTGAGGTTATTGATATTTCTCCCGGCAATCTTGATTCCAGCTTGTGCTTCTTCCAGTCTAGCGTTTCTCATGATGTACTCTGCATATAAGTTAAATAAGCAGGGTGACAATATACAACCTTGACATACTCCTTTTCCTATCTGGAACGTCTGTTGTTCCATGTCCAGTTCTAACTGTTGCTTCCTGACCTGCATACAGGTTTCTCAAGAGACAGGTCAGGTGGTCTGGTATTCCTATCTCTTTCAGAATTGTCCACAGTTTATTGTGATCCACACAGTCAAAGGCTTTGGCATAGTCAATAAAGCAGAAATGGATGTTTTTCTGGAACTCTCTTGCTTTTTTGATGATCCATCAGATGTTGGCAATTTGATCTCTGGTTCCTCTGCCTTTTCTAAAACCAGCTTGAACATCAGGAAGTTCACGGTTCACAAATTGCTGAAGCCTGGCTGGAGAATTTTAAGCATTACTTTACTAGCATGTGAGATGAGTGTAGTTGCATGGTAGTTTGAACATTCTTTGGCATTGCCTTTCTTTGGGATTGGAATGAAAACTGACCTTTTCCAGTCCTGTGGCCACTGCTGAGTTTTCCAAATTTGCTGGCATCTTGAGTGCAGCACTTTCACAGCATCATCTTTCAGGATTTGAAATAGCTCAACTGGAATTCCATCACCTCCACTAGCTTTGTTCGTAGTGATGCTTCCTAAGGCCCATTTAACTTCACGTTCTAGGATGTCTGGCTCTAGGTGAGTGATCACACCATCGTGATTATCTTGGTCGTGAAGATCTTTTTCGTACAGTTCTTCTGTGTATTCTTGCCACCTCTTCTTAATATCTACTGCTTCTGTTAGGTCCCTACCATTTCTGTCCTTTATTGAGCCCATCTCTGCATGAAATGTTCCCTTGGTATTTCTAATTTCTTGAAGATATCTCTAGTCTTTCCCATTTTGTTGTTTTCCTCTATTTCTTTGCATTGATCACTGAGGAAGGCTTTCTTATCTCTCCTTGCTATTCTTTGGAACTCTGCATTCAAATGGGTATATCTTTCCTTTTCTCCTTTGCTTTTCACTTCCCTTCTTTTCTCAGCTATTTGTAAGGCCTCCTCAGACAACCATTTTGCTTTTTTGCATTTCTTTTTCTTGAAAATGGTCTTGATTCCTGTCTCCTGTACAATGTCATGAACCTCAGTCCATAGTTCATCAGGCACTCTGTGTATCAGATCTAGTCCCTTAAATCTATATTTCACTTTCACTGTATAGTCATAAGGGATTTGATTTAGGTCATACCTGAATGGTCTAGTGGTTTTCTCCACTTTCTTCAATTTCAGTCTGAATTTGGCAATAAAGAGTTCATGATCTGAGCCACAGTCAGCTCCCGGTCTTGATTTTGCTGACTGTATAGAGCTTCTTCATCTTTGGCTGCAAAGAATATAAGCAATTTGATTTCGGTGTCGACCATCTGGTAATGTTCATGTGCAGAGTCTTCTCTTGTGTTGTTGCAAAAGGGTGTTTGCTATGATCAGTGCGTTCTCTTGGCAGAACTCTATAAACTCTTTAAAAACTATAAACCAATTTTCAGTAGATTGCTTTTTATTGATATAACATATTTTAAAATTAATATTAACATTTTATGGCTAATTGACATTGACTCAAGATGGCACCAAAATGATCCTTTTCTGGTATATATGCATAATGCTAAGTTTTTGTTGTTTTTTGTTTTGTTTTTGGCCTTGCTACATGACATGTGGGATCTCAGTTCCCAGACCAGGGATTAAACCCATGTCCCCTGCAGTGGAAGCACAGAGTTTTACACTGCGCCACCAGGGAAGTTCCAATACCAAGTTTTATGGTGTGTATTTTTAGGTTTTCTTAGGTCTATATATTAATGTCACATATATATGTGTGTGCATATATATTATATATATATATACACATGTATATAATGCATTTAGTCTAGGTAATATGCACATATATAATATATATGTTTTCCTTTTTTCTAAATATGGACTAAACTGAATGATTATAATAATAAATTATTAAATGTTGATCTATAACACCTATATTAAGCAGTGATTTTCATGATATACTAATGTGTAAGTTTTTGGTGAGAGAATAGTATCTAGGAAGTGTTGGAACATGGTTGCTTATTTCTAACTGGATAGACCTCAGTAGATGATGCCTAAAGACAGCACAACAGATTATTTTCCAAGACTTCATCATGAATTCCAAATGTACCATAAATTGAAGACTATATACATTTGTCTCAGTGGGATGTTTCATTTTGTAAAAGAAAAAAAGGCTTGGCGTTCTCCAGTTTTGAGGCAGCAAGGTATGGTAGAGATAACATTTGTTTGGGAGTTGGGAGTCTGGATCAATAATCGCCAGCAACTACAAACTGTGTGAACTTGGGCACAGGGCTGATCTCTCTGCATCTCAGTTCAGATATGTGTAAACTCAAAGGTTATAAAGATTAAAGGACCTAAGGCAGGACCCATGGCCCTAGGAATGAGAACTTGTGCTGTTGCCTGAATAACCAAGCTTTACTCATGTTTGTTTAAAACTGTGTATCTCCCAGAGGTGTTGCTCCTCCCTTCCTCATTGGCTCTCAATTGTCCTGTCCTCTTGTCATTCCTTCTCAGACCATCCCATACACTGTGTGGGGTAGCTCAAGAATACATATGGAGGTCCATATGCCATATGTCTAAATATTTACAAGCTGTAAACCAAGCTGACACACTGCTAAATTAAATACCTGCTGTCTTCCAGTCTGATAAATCTACATTCCCAATGGCCTGGAAGGCTAGTTTGACTTTGGAATTTTCAGACCCTTTGGGGCAGGTGGTGGGGTGAGGAGAGCTGGCCCTAGTCTTTCGTTCCTGTCAGCTTTCCCCTCCAACCCCTTGCTCTACCTGCACTGTGAGGGTTCTCATTTCTATTTGTGTGGACACATCAGCTCACCCCTCAAAGTTTCTTCCACACTCCCCAGTCACTTCTGGACCACCAGAGGGTGGATACACTCTGCCATCAGGAGAATAGACTAGGTAAAGGGACCACATGGGACCCGGTTGCAGATTTAGGGCCACCAGGGAAGCAAATTCTGGGATTTCCAGATACCTAGAGTGTGGTGTAGATATGGGGGTAGGGGTAGACCAGCCTTCTGGTGGGTATACACTCCAAGTCTCATGGATTTTTCATTCTATGGGAAAGGGAACAGTTAGGCATGACAGGGTCCTCAAAAGCACAGAGCCCAGGGCTGAGGTCATCTTCTCCAGATCTAAAAGCAGGACTTTCCAGTATTTAGCTAAATATCCAATATCTTAGACACTGTATTTTCCAAAAATGAGCTCTAAGGGTGTTGCTACTGCTGCTAAGTCACTTCAGTTGTGTCCGACTCTGTGTGACCCCATAGGAGGCAGCCCACCAGGCTCCCCCGTCCCTGCAATTCTCCAGGCAAGAACACTGGAGTGGGTTGCCACTTCCTTCTCCAATGCATGAAAGTGAAAAGTGAAAGTGAAGTCGCTCAGTCATGTCCGACTCTTCACAACCCCATGGACTGCAGCCTACCAGGCTCCTCCGCCCATGGGATTTTCCAGGCAAGAGTACTGGAGTGGTGTGCCATTGCCTTCTCCATCTAAGGATGTTACTAGCTTTTAATATGGTACTGTATACTGTGAATCTCCAAAATTTCTGACCATGAAACACGCTGTGTTTGTGCACACATATCTGTATGGGGACACCTCCATGGGACAAGATTTGTCAAAACTAACTTTGATTTCTAATGTTATGTATTGCATATTTCTCTTCCTCCATCTACCATAGGGGATGCTATCTTCACCTGCTTTTATCTTCTTTCTTTATATTCATGCTAGATGACTTTATCCATATTGAAGATTTTAATCAACGGTATCCTGATGATTCTAAACTCTCCGTATTTCACCCCTCTCCTGAACTTCATTGTTATCGTTTAGTCACTAAGTCATATCTGACTCTTTGTGATCCCATGGACTCTAGTCCACCAGACTCCACTTTCCATGGGATTTCCCAGGCAAGAATACTGGAGTGGGTTGCCATTTCCTTCTCCAGGGGATCTTCCTGACTCAGGGATTGAACCCACATTTCCTGGTTGGCAGGCATATTCTTTACCACTGAACCACCTGAGAAACCTCCTGAGCTTCATGTGTGTGCCTAGTTCAGTCATGTTCAACTTTTTGCGATCCCATGGACTGTAGCCCTCAAGGATCCCGTGTTCATGGGATTTACCAGGCAAGAATACTGGAGTGGGTTGCCATTCCCTTCAGGGGATCTTCCCCACTCCGGGATTGAACCCAGGTCTCCTGCATTGCAGGTAGATTTTTAAAATCTGAGCTACCTGAGCTTCATACTTACTACCTAACATCTCCACCTGGTGATACAAACTCCACATGTTGAAAACGCAACTCATCCTCTGTCTCCAGTCCTGCCTACCCCAGCCTGTTCCTCCAATGACTTCCTTCTCTCTGTAAGTGTTTCAGCATCTGACAGTGTTTCACCCACTGCCCTGGCCAGAATCCCAGAGTAATCTTTGATTTTTTTTCCCTTGATCTCACCCCCCTCCCCAACTTATCTCCCACATTTACTGATTCTGTCTCCTTGGTATTTCTCCAGTCTCTCAGATATATCAATTTTCAAGGCTCTTATCATTTCTTGCCTAAATTCCTATAATTTCCCATTTCCTTAATTTTTATTTTACACTTCAGTGAGAGTATTCCTTTTTAAATGCTAGGCAGTTAAAAAAAGACCAAGGAAGCTTTTTGTATGCTGATATGGAAAAATCTCCAAAGTATATTAGTAAGTAAGAAAAAAGTTAGCTGCAGATCTGAGCATAGATATTAAGTTTAATATAAGAAAGGAAGAAAATAAGAATATATATTTAATATTTATTTGTGTTTGCAAGCAGCTAATTAAAGCTATCTGTTTGATAAGGGTATTTGGGATGCACATTTCCAGATAGGATGGATATGAGATAATTCATTGTATACCTTGTTGATTGTTTTGATTTTTGAAAATATGAATATACCAAATTAAAATTCAAAAATTATTTAAAATATATTCAAAACTATATTATGCATTATGGTGTAATTATTATGTGCTAAAATGCATAATAAATAAAAGTGAAAAAATTAAAGAATGGAAAGCTAAAATATGTTTGTCTGATCATGCCATGTCTTTGCTTAAAATGGTTCTTGGGTCCACTATTACCTTTAGAACCAAGTGAAAACCATTTAGAATGCCATAGAATTCCCTTTAGGATATGGATTTTGTCCACTTCCACAGCCACATCTCTCTCCATACCCTAATTCAGCCCACTCTCTAGTCATATTGAATGATATGATCATTCCTGTCATGTCTCAGTCTCTCGTGTCTATGTGTTTCCACTGTTTGGAATCCCATCCAACCAGACTCAACCTGCCTGTTCATCCCAAGGCAATCTTCAGGACTTGGCTCAAATACCTCTCTCCAAATAACTCCACTGGTAAAGAATCTGCCTGCAATGCAGGAGACCCTGGTTCAATTCCTGGGTCAGGAAGTTCCCCTGGAGGGCATGGCAACCCATTCCAGTATTCTTGACTGGAGAATCCCCATGGACAGAGGAGCCTGGCAGGCTGCAGTCCTCGGAGTCACAAAGAATCAGACATGACTGAGTAACTAAGCACAAACTGAATCAAATGACCCATTTTTCACCTATTTTATCACTCTATACCTTTCTTATTGTACTCACCTTTTTGGACTGTATTGACTTATATGACTTTTAACCTAGTCGTGCATGCATTAAAGGTGAAGACTATTTTGTATTCATCTCTGTATCTAAATGTAGGGCCTGGCTTAGCACTTATGAAATTAATCTATATGTGGAAAATTATTGAGAAGTAAATGAGTGAGTGAATGAATGGGGAAGCATATTTACAATGCATTTCTCTCTCCTGTAAGACTGTGTTGTGGACCAAATCAAGCACTGGTGAGAAAGCTATTGTTCTGCACTTGATTATTCGGTGCACCTGGCTGATGGAGTCTTGATTTTGGTGCAGTTTCTATGTTTGATTCATGTCAGTGCCAATCCCTCATACCTAAATCAGGATTATCCTTTGAAAAGTAGTCTTAAGTGTTTTCTACCTTGACCTGAAAATTTTGCTTTATATTTTCACTTTATTTCAGCTTTCTGAGAAAGGATCAATTTTCATAATGATCTTTCCAAATTTTCCCTGAAGGAATTTTTGTTGAGGGAGATTACAAAATTCCCATCTCAGTGTTAGGGTTCAGCCCTGGAATAAAAAGACAGAATAAAGAAAAAAAAAAGTAATGTGAGGTTTTTCCCTTCATGAATTTTTTTTCATGAGGTTTTTTCCCTTCATAATACTTACGTGTAATGATCAAACACAGTATTTCATTCTCTACATATAGCTGCCAAGAAGAAGAGGGCAGTTCATCTTTCCGGGAATTGAGATTTAAGTAGTTCCATAGGTCATAGAACAAGTATCCTTCTAAAATTAGAAATTTCTTTTTTAAGTCTTGAGAATGTATTTTAATCACTTTTGGAATGAACTTCCTTGGAAAGACCTTATTTCTCTAAATAATGACAAAAAAGCCCTAATTTGGATTGGCAAAATCTAAAGTAAAAAGATTGATAACTAATCTTTCAGGTTGCCTTCAAAAAAACCTGAACTTACAGGAGTGGAAGGTTATCCTGGAACTCTTAGCAGAGTTGAGCCTCCTCACCTACTTCTCAGGCACCAAATCTTGGTGTGGGGCTGTCTCAAGGGCTCTGTGAAGGTGATTGTTGCTTGGGTCTTGTGAAAAAGCCAACGGGACAAAGCCCCCCGTCACTGGCCTCCTTTTATAAGGATCTGCTTTCACTGGATATAATTTTACACTTTGATATATTCCATTTATTTGGGCTCTGGGCCCATCAATATCAAAAGTTCATAAAGATTTTAATATTCAAAAGGATTCTGTTCATGGGTTACACTGAGAAAATTATTCTCTTGGACCCAACTGCGTGAATCCCACTGCTTGCTTATTGCATTTTGTCTTATGCTTTGCCTACCGTTGTTCTTTTGAGATGTGAAGAAATTTGATTGCATCATATTTTCAGGAATGTTTAAAATTAGAGAGCATTCACTCTGAAAGATATGTTAGTAATTAGGATTTCCAACTTGTGACTGAAGCAACAAATTATTAAATAACCACATAAGCCACTAAATGAATCTTTGTTAGTGTCATACCTGAGAACGCTGAACTTTCCTGTGTCCATTAGTGATGTGTATAAGCTCAGACACATTTCTCTCTCTCTCCACAGACACATGCACATACATCTCTATAGCATATTATATGCAGCAATAGGGTATTTTGTTACTTATTATAAGCCAAGCTGAAAAAAAGCTAACTTTTTAAATGTCAGAGTTCTCAGGAACATGAAACTCATAGTTTTAGCATTTAAAATTCTATTTTTCTCAACAGTAAAGGGTTATTTTAATATAGATGTTAGTGCTTATGCAGAACATCAGAAATATAGGTACAGTTAGGAGATTGGGATTGACATATATACACTATTGATACTGTGTATAAAACAGAAAACTAATGGGAACATAATGTATAGCACAGGGAATTTTATCAATGCTCTGTGGTGACCTAAATGGGAAAGAAATCTAAAAAAGAGGGAATATATGTAATATATACAGCTGTTTCACTTTGCCATACAGTAGAAAACCAATACAACATTGTAAAGCAACCATACTTTAAAATTTTTTTTTTATTTTTTTAACACCGAAAACATTTTGTATCAGGGTATAGCCGATTGACAATGTTGTGATCATTTCAGGTGAACAGAAAAATAGGTACAGTGTCCCATTTCTTCCTATTATGTACAGAAAATGCACCTACTGCCACATATTTTCCGGTAAAATCAAGAGCACTTAAGGCATTTTGGTAGCCTCTGTTTGGGGAGTTATTTGTGTTTCAATAAAGGTGTATCTTTGAGGGCTGGAATTTGGAAAAGCGCATTTTCGGTAGGATTTCAAACTAGATCCTCCCTGGGCGCAGAAGCTGTGATGATTGCTGCAGTGTCTGTATGTACAACAAGCCTATTTGCCACATAACTTTTACCCTTTGCCAAGAAGCAACACAACCTCATCTCTCTCATCTCAAATCCCTGGGCTGGCTCTGGGGGATACCTGTCTGTTTGATTTGGCTGTGTATACCTTCTCTCTATTTCAGCAAAGTAGGATTTCCATCAGTGATTTATTAAGAAGTCTTCCAGTAGCTCCTTATAAACCTGCTCTGAAATACTATTGTGGGCCATTGCTTGAGTGGATCGATCTCGTAAGAAAACATTTGCTAGGTACTCTCTGGCAACATCTGTCAAGCTCGGGCTCCCTGTCCTTGGGTGTGATATTGCTGCTCCAGGCCAAGATAACATGGATTGGAAGAGGTGTAAATCTGACAGCCAGAAGTCAAGGAAAGAAGGGAAATGAACATACATAAGAGGTTGTTTTGAGGGAAGACAGGAATAGTCATAATGAGCCCAAAAAGGACATTTACTTAGAAACATATTTGAAACCTGGCATGTGAGGAGAATTCTAGAGTTAAATATAACTTCACTGCATTATCCAAGTGTTGACTTATGAGGCAGTTTTGAGAGCCAAATGAAAAGCTTTTCATAAAACAGTTATTAGAATATGGGATCATTAGTTTTCTCTATGCATTCCACTGAATTATTTAGTTCTCCTGCTGTGGTTCAGATACATACATACATAAATACAGAATGTACATCCATTTAAGCACATTAAAAAGCATTATTGATACTTCAGCCTAGAAATTTGCTAGCTTTGTTAATATCCAAAACCTTTCTTTTCAAACTTGTACTCTGGGGTGAGATTGCACTCAAGTGAAAATGACATCTGTGAGGTTCAAGATATTTAAACATATGTGATAATACTTCATATGGTGTGAAAAGTTTTGACTTACAACTGAGGACAAGAAGCAATATGAGTTTTTTGTGGGGTTTTTTTTGGTGGCAAAAAATCAAGCAACGAAGAAATCTGAGATAACCTTCTCTCATGGTTGCACCGTGAGCCTTGGTGAACCCAAGTCCCAAGTGTTCCCCCAGAATGAAGAGCAGGGTTGACAGTGCTCTTTATAAATGGAAACCTTGCTAAGAAGGGTCAACTTGGAATTATGAACACCAACCAGCTTGCTGGTGGGCAGCCAAAAACCTTGTTGGAAAAATGCCCCATCTTTCCCAAACCATTTGGCTCACCTCCTGATGGAACTCCATCTGTAAGAGAAATATCTCAATGGGCTGGAGTGAGGGTAATGGAAGGATTTCAATTACCAAGGTGCATACTGGATTACTTTAAGTGGCATGGATGGACCTTAAGGCTAACTCAAGGGATCAGACCCACTATAGCTTTCCAATGCAATATGCATCTACCCTCTCTGAAGGTAACACTGTGTGCTCTTAGGTAATATAAAACAAAGCTTAGGAGTCAAAATGCAATCGGAGAGAAATCTATCAGGAAATACAAATCATAATTTCAAATGTGGAATAAGGCCAAATGATTGAGCCTGCTGAAATAATGGTCAAGGGTATTTAGAGAAGTTTGAAATGATAGAAATGATTTTAAAAATTCATGTAAATATGCACCGAGAAATATTTAGAGGCACCAATAAATAGTGGTTCCAAAGTTTTAGAGCAAAACATAATATCTAGAATATCCAGTCAATTAAAAAAGTCAGTGACTCTGCATTAAAACACTTAAGCAAAATAGACTAGAGCTTAGTGCTAAACGAAGAGATTCACGTTTTACTGTCTTGCTCTCACATCATTGGCTGTGTGTGAGCAAGGCCTACTTATTGAGAGCTAGAGGATGTACTGTCTTCATTTCCAGGCAAAGAGATAACGGGAGCTGTGCAGATTGGGCTGTTCCATTCTTCGCTTTTCTTGCCTCTTTGTTTTCTTCTCACGTAGATTCTCTTCTATAACACCTCACCTGTCTTCCTCCTTTTCTCCCATCTAAAACACTACCTCTGTCCCAAGGGTCTTTCCTCTGTCAAAGCATCACATTCATTTTGTCCTCTTGCCAAGGCCCACGTGACTGGACAGGCATCTTATTTTCTCTTTTAAGTCACCTTAGTAGGTGTTCTACCTACTAAGCTCCTTTGCTTCTTGGTCAAGTCAGTCAGGCACAACATGTATACTTTATATGATTTTCTGAAAAAGAGCTAATAGACGAGACCAGCCTAAAACAGTATATATCTGGAAATAGCAAGAATTAAAATAATATAATGGTACAAAAATAGACATGTACTAATGGCACAGTAAGAGGCCAGAGAGGAAATCTAATGAATTTTAAAATGTCACATAGCTAAGATTTACTCGTCACTTACTACGTGCTTTAACCTCTGAGCCAAGCGTCTGCCTGTAATGCGGGAGACCTGGTTCGATCCCTGGGTCAGGAAGATCCCATGGAGATGGAAATGGCAACCCACTCCGGTATTCTTGCTTGGAGAATCCCATGGACGGAGGAGCCTAGTAGGCTACAGTCCATGGGGTCGCGAGGAGTCGGACTGGACTGAGCGACTTAACTTTCACTTTCACTTTTACTATGTGCTGAGTGACTTCACTTTCACTTTAGAAGCCCCCTTGTGGCTCAGATGGTAAAGAGTCAGCCTGCAATGCAGGAGACCCCGGTTCGATCCCTGGGTTGGAAGGATCCCCTGGAGAAGGAAATGGCAGCCCACTGCAGTAATCTTGCCTGGAAAATTCCACGGATGGAGGAGCCTGGCAGGTACAGTCCATGGGGTTGCAAAGAGTCGGACATGACCGAGCGACTTCACTTTCACTTCACTATGTACTGGATGCTGAACGTACTGGTATCTTTGTCCCAGTGAGTTGATGACGGCTTCATTAGGGAATATTAAAGGGATTATTTCCAAGATCAGCTAACGCTGCAGCTAATATTAAATCCAGGCCACTGGGCTCTGATGCCATATTTTAACCTTTACACTCTACTGCCTTCAAAAACTGAAGTTAATAAAGCAGTTTGGAAAGTAATCATTAACTTATAAGAATTTGGGGGGATAATTAGCTTTATGCCAGTTCTCCTGCATTGCAAGGAGATTCTTTACCATCTGAGCCACAAGGGAAGCCCATGGTTTTTTATACCATAAGTCAAAATGAACCAAGGACAGTGCTACATGTTCTTTTAAGCCATGGAAAAACACTAGAATCTACAACATAAAATTTATTTCAATTCTATAGCAATAATAATTTTCTACTTATTGAACAATACAAAATATTACAGAAAGTCACATTTGTCTACAATCTATTACATATTATAGAATTGACTTTTAAGCTTCATTATAATTAAAAACAATGACACTTTAGACACTGACAGAACAAGAAAATATTTATGTTCAAATATTAACCGATGAACAAAATTCATTCCTCCAATGTACAAAGAGCTTTAATATTTATAAAAATACAAAGATCCAAATAGCTAAATTGGCTAAGTTGAGTCACACAAGATATCAATAATAGTGAATAAATTTGTACTGGCCAGGCCACATACACAGTGTTACAATTATTTATTTAAACTAATTTTGTTATTAAAAAGGATATGGAAAAGTTTAATATGCTGTAAAGGCCAATTAGAATGGTGGAGAGAGTTGAAACAGTTTTAGATAAGGAATGGTAAGCAGTGAGGCTGTTGGGCAAAGAAGAGTTGGGGTCTGGGAACATAGCCAGAGATAATGTCCAGGTAGCCGTGTTTGGCTCATAGACACTGCCAGAACTTGAACTTCAAAGAAGGCTCAGAAATTAAGATATAGCTTATGGCAGTGGTTTTCAATTTTTGACATACATCAAAATCACTTTAGGGCTCATTAATATATAGCTGGGTTCCACTCTCAGAATTTCTTATCAAGTAGGTTTGAGGTGAGACCCACTGCCTGCATCTCTAGGCTGTTCTCAGATGATGCTGATGCTACTGGTATGGGGCCCACCTTTTGAGAACTACTGACTTACAGAATCATCTGCAGACATACAGTGAAGACAGGAAGTGCAACGAAATCAACAGGGGAGAAAAAGAAGGGAGAGGAGACAGGCAGAAGGAGACACAGGAAAGGATGGAGAAAGACACAGAGACAGAAGCAATAAGCATTAAAGAGGCTGCAATGAAAAAGGATATTTTCCCCCAGAAAATATCCAGCCAGCAGAGGTGAGTGAGACCAGAGAGGATAGAACAAGGCAGACTGACATCACTCTAAATAATGACCACAGTTCTCTCATCCTGCCTTACCCTGTTCCCTCTCCTTTCCTGCTAATGATTTTGAATGACTAATAATCTACTGTAACTGAGTCCCCTGTACCCACAGCCTGCACCCCAATCTTCACCCTAACTCCATGAAATCTGTCTCCTATCATCAGCTCACCACTGAAATTATTTTCTTAAAGGTCACTGAACCTGTAGCTCTGTTCTTAGTCCTATATTCTAGACACATTAGTGTTTCATAGTTTTGCTCATTTACTTCTCCCTTGGTTTACATAACACACCCTAACCTGGTTCGTCTTCCAAATACAGGGCCCTTGACCTGCATCTCTAATATTCTCCTTGGTTATAATAATAAAGTTTAGAGCACAGCTTCTAGAATAAATTCTAAGGTTTTCTGAAATTCTTTTCTTGTATCAGAAGAGATAAATGTATATTGCCCAGCTTGGCACTTAAAGACAGAAACATTCTATCATTTATAATTTAGTAAATATTTATTATCTATGGAGAAGGCAATGGCACCCCACTCCAGTACTCTTGCCTGGAAAATCCCATGGACGGAGGAGCCTGGTGCTGCAGTCCCTGGGGTCGCGGCGAGTTGGACACGACTGAGCGGCTTTGCTTTCACTTTTCACTTTCATCATTGGAGAAGGAAATGGCAACCCACTCCAGTGTTCTTGCCTGGAGAATCCCAGGGACTGGGGATCCTGGTGGGCTGCTGTCTATGGGGTCGCACAGAGTCGGACACGACTAAAGTGACTTAGCAGTGTGGGGTGAAGATCCCCTGGAGGAGGGCATGGCAATCTACTCCAGTATTCTTGCCTGGAGAATCCCATGGACAGAGGAGCCTCGTGGGCTACAGCCATGGGGTCATAAAGAGTCGGAAATGACTGAAGTGACTTAACACACTCATAGGATGTCATGCAAAACAGACACTGCAGGGAGCAAGCTTGATGAACCCTTTGCACTTATGAAGCTGACATTCTGGTGGGGAGAATACAGACTATAAACTGGCAAATATGAATATATGAGATTATTAGAGACATTATCTAAAAAAATAAACATTGATATAGTAGAATACCCTGATGCAGCAGTACTTTTGAAAGTCAGGAAGGCTTCTCAGAAGTGATATGGAGCTGAGATAGGAATAAGAAAGAAACAAGCCATGTGAGAATTAGAGGACAAAGACTTTAAACAACTGGAAGGAGGTAAATGTTGGAGTAGAGTAAGTGAAAGGGGGAAAGATAGTGATGGGATAGAAAGACATACAGCCTCAGATACATAAGGTCTTGAAGGTCATGATAATATATTTGAATTTATTTTTGTTTTTTTGAAGGTTATGTTTTATTCAATGGGATTTTTTAGGATTTCAAGCTTGGGAGACACCATTGCAACTAACCCTGAAAGAACTGCTCTGAGGAGGTTGGGGGAGGAGTCAGGCTATATAGACTGTTGCAACAAAGGTCAGGTAGTCTGAATATCAAAATATTTTTGTGAATTAAAGAAAATCAGATATCTTACGTTAAGGAATTTAGCGAAATGAAGAGGGACTAAAGAGCCTCTTGATGAGAGTGAAAAAGGGCAGTGAAGAAGCGGGCTTAAAACTCAGCATTCAAAAAACGAAGATCATGGCATCCAGTCCCATAACTTTATGGCACATAGATGGGGAAAAAGTGGAAACAGTGACAGATTTTATTTTGGGGATTCCAAAATCACTGTAGATGGTGACTATGGCCAAGAAATTAAGACGCTTGATCCTTGGAAGAAAGGCCATGACAAACCTAGATAGTATATTCAAAAGCAGAATCTTACTTTGCCAAAAAAGGTCCATACAGTCAAAGCTGTGGTTTTTCCAGTAGTCATATATGGATGTGAGAGTTGGACCTTAAAGAAGGCTGAGTGCCAAAGAATTGATGCTTTCAAACTGTGGTGCCAGAGAAAACTCTTGAGAGTCCCTTGGACTGCAAGGAGATCAAACCTATCAATCCTGAAGGAAATCAGTTCTGAATATTCATTGGAAGGGCTGATGATGAAGCTCAAGCTCCAATACTTTGGCTACTTTATACTAAAAGCCAATTCATTGGAAAAGACCTTGATACTGGGAAAGATTGGGGGCATGAGGAGAAGAGGGCAACAGAAGATAAGTTGGTCAAATGGCATCATCAACTCAGTGGACATGAGTCTGAGCAAACTCCAGGAGATAGTGAAGGACAGGGAAGCCTGGCATGCTGCATCTCATGGAGTCGCAAAGAGTCAGATATTACTTAGTAACTGAACAGCAACAACAAATGTATGGGAAGATACAAGAGTTTAGATTCGCTGAATCCTTCCTTTCATATGCATCTCAGCTATTCGGGGCCAGTATCATGCGTTTTTCCTCAGTGCTCACTGCAGGGAACAACTGCAGTCTGATGGCTGCTGGATTCCAGGTATTGTTTTTCCTGGGTGGTCTTGGGGCTCAGAAATTCACATCTGGAGGACAAAATCAGCTGATGACTGTGACATCCTTAATGTGATACAAACCCACTGGAGAATTTTAAACAGAAGTTATTATTTTGATTAATGATGTTAAGGTTAATGATTTGCCACATGTAGTTTTCTCCTTATCCAAAGACTTTGCTGAAATAATAGTAAAGGAAGAAGAAAGGCATAAAACTTTAAGAACAATGATGAAAGGAGAAAAGACAGCAGGAGCGAAAGCATTACTGCATATTTTTGGAAAATGGAAGCAGATGGACAGAGGAATGGTAACTGACTCAGATAGATGCAGGTAATTATAACCCAAAGTATGTGCAGAGAATACCAATGAGGGATGAGTCAATTTTTATTGCCCAGGACTTGAAATCACACAAAGCAGGTTGAAGCAAAGTATGGAAATAGATGGATTGGATGAAAGTTTGCACAAAAAGCTATTATATTAGTCTTCAGATGCCTATTCTGAGCCCTGTATCAAGGTGATATCCTCTTTGGCAGGAGTTTCCAACCTCTGGGATCTAATGCCTGATGATATAAGATGGGCTTCCAGGTGGCACTAGTGGTAAAGAACCTACCTGTCAATGCAGGTAGACTTAAGAGATGCAGGTTTGATCCCTGGGTTGGAAAGGTTCCCTGAAGGAGGGCACGGCATGGCAACCCACTCCAGTATTCCTGCCTGGAGAATCTCATGGACAGGGGAGCCTGGCAGGTTGCAGTCCATAGAGTTGGACACAACGAAAGCAACTTAACACTCAGGCAAGCACTGAAGTGAAGCTGATGTTATAAGAAATAAAGTGCACAATAAATGTAATGCTCTTGAATCATCCCCAAATCATCCCCCACCCCACCTGGTCCATGGAAAATTTGTCTTCCATGAAAACAGTACGTAGTGCCAAAAAGACTGAGGACAGCTGCTCCATGGCAGGAAAAAGAGCATATATTCTACAGAGAATTTGAACTTGAGTAGCAAAGGCACCAAGGTACATGGCAGAGTGAGGGACATATACATGCAGCTTGAGGAATAAAATAGAAAATTAATCTAAAGCTTGAAAACTGATTTTCCTGTTGTAAGAATGTTGGTCTATATTCCATAGGCAAGAAGCTCCAATGATTTTTTTTCTCAGGAGACACTGAAAAGTCCTAGAGAACATACTTTCATATAATTCTCTGACTACTAAACTCAGAATGAAGTCCACAGCTTGACCAGTCCTGATCATGGACTAGACCTTGTTTCCAAGCACCATTAAATATTAACTAGAAGATGATAAAATATTTGTGAAAACCCCCAATTTATCTCTCCAATAGAAAAGAGATAAACACAAACAGAAAGGAAAATCTGGAGGAAACATAGGTAAATCAAACAGAAACATAACTATTTTTTGCTTTCAGAAGATAATTATTTTTGTCTGTATTAAGATGCTGTATTGCATTGTTTAGTCACTAAGTCGTGTCCAACTCTTGCGACCCCATGGACAGTAGCCTGCCAGGCTCCTCTGCCCATGGGATTCTCTAGGCAAGAATACTGGAGTGCAATGCCATTTTCTTCTCCAGGGGACATTTGCAATCCAGGAATTAAACCCCGGTCTTCTGAATTGCAGGCAGATTCTTTACCGACATTGCATACCTAATATGAGATTAGGAAACTAAAAAAGGAACCAACAAAGAAAAAAAGTTCAGATGAAATGAAAAATACAAGAAAATAGAATTCAAAAAAAGTAGAACCGAAGCAAAATGACAGGAGAAAAAGAAAGACAAGACTTGGAGGATCAGGGTATCTAACACTTAACTCAGAGTGTTTCAGAGAGTAAGAAAAGACAATAAAGAACATAATGAAAGAAATACATGATGATTCCATCCAATTTGAGGACATGAATCCTTAGATTGAAAAAGTTTACAAAATTCCCAGGAGAATGAATAATAAAGACCTATTTCAAGCATATCATTAGGACACATAAAGAGTGTCATGTTAGACAAACTTCAAGAAGCTTTTGTAGACAAAATAAACAGATTACAAAGTAACAACATTAAACACACCATTCAACTTTTCAGTAGTAACAATGCTACAGACAAAAGGCAATGGAGGAATGCTTACAAAGTACCAAAGAGAATCATTTTCAACCTAGAAATTTGTACCAAATCAAATTATCATCAAATTTGAGGATAAAATCAAATCATTTTCATATCTGTAACTCAGGCAAAGTCTCAAGAAAATTACCTCCACAAGCAAAGCACAAAATATTTATAAAAAGGAAACTACCTAGCTTTAGAATTAAAGTACATCTAAGCAAACAAAATAAAGAAACCTTTGCTAAGTTGTCTAATACAAAAAAATGCTAAATAAAAATATTAATAGTAGTATTACTATGGGAAACAGAGAATGAGAAGTGGAAAATGGTGGCACAGAAAAACTAAGTCTTCACCAACCATAAAAGGAAGCCAGTAGAGAGGATCTAAATTCACAAATCAAGAAATAGAAATCATATTATTTAGAAATGTGGAAGCAAACACCAGATGAAACAAGGAAATAAAGGGTAAGAAAGGGATGATCTAAGGAACTACCAATTTTCACTGAAGTTTTAAAATATTATCATATATTTTTCAATTACATGTATATATTACTTTGACCAAAACCATCAAACTTCAGGCAAAAGTTTCTTGTGGCAGAGTGGAGACTACATTGTAGTGAGGCAAGAATGGAAAGAAGTGGCTATTTCCACGCTCCAGATGAGAGATGATGGTGGCTTAGATCAAAGCAGTAGTGGTAGAGAGAGAAGTGAACAGCTTTAGTATGCAATTTAATGAAACTGACTTAATTTACTGATACATTGACAGTGAGGCATGAGGAAAAGAGACTCCTCAAGAATGACACCTAAGATGGTACATGATGGCACCCCTTATTAAAGTAAATAAGCCTAAAGAAAAACTCATTTGGGGAAAGCGTCGATCAAGATTTCTATTTTGTGCATGTTGGGTTTGACATTTTCATCCAAGAAGAGTGTCAGGGAAGAAGGTAGATGGTTTTCTGAGTTCAGTTGTGTCCCCTTAAAAGAGGTTGAAGTCCTAACCTCCAGTACTTATGAATGTGACCTCATTTGGAAATAAGGTCTTTGCAGATAATCACATTAAATGAGGTTATTAGTGTGGGCCCTAATTCAGCATGAATGTGTCTTTATAACAAGGAAAAATTAGGACACATAGACATTCATAGAGGGAAAATGATATGAAGACACAGGAAGAATACCATCTGAAAGCCAAAGAATGTCTGAAGTGACCAGAAGATAAGAGAGAGAGATGGAACAGATTCTTCCACACAACCCTCAGAAGTAACCAACCTTACTGACATCCTGCTTTTGAGTTTCTAGCTTCCAGAACTGTGAGACGATACATTTCTGTTGCTTAGCCACCTGGTTCCTAGTGCAATAGTTTGTTAGAACAATCCTAGGAGACTAATATGCATCAGGAGATTTAGGAAGAAGAAATGGTGGAGACACACACTTTTGGAATCACATGCATGGAAGTAGAATTTAGAGCTATGTAACTGAAGGAAATCACTTCAGTGACGAGTGCAGATGGAGAAGAGGACAAGTTCAGTAGTCAGTATTGAGACTCCCATATTTAGAGACTGATCATTGGGGGAGGAAGCTCTGAAGGAAAATGAGAGAATTAATGACCCAGGAGGTCTGAGAAAACCAGGAGAGTGTGATGTCAAGAAAAAAAATAATAAATCTTTTTCTTAAAAAAGAGGGAGTGAACAACTGTTTAGATGACAAGTAAGATGAAGACAATGATCACTGCTTTTGGAAACATGAAATTCATCATTGACTTGGGAGGGTCACTTTCTTCATTTGAAGAGGATTGAGGATGGAACCGGGAGTGAGGAAAGTGAGGATAGTAACTGCAGAGAGCTGTTGTAAGATGATTTACTGCAAAGGAGACCAGAAAAAGCAGTGTTGGCTAGAGGGAGACATGGCATCAGAGGAGCAGTCTTAAAAGATGAAGGACGATGGTGTTGGACAGGTCATCTTTGTGGATATTAAGGCACACAGAGTGGTTGAAGAACTTTCCTAAGTGAGCTAAAATACTCAGTAGAAGATTATGACCCAGCAATCCCACTACTGGGCGTATACCCAGAGAAAACCATAATTCAAAAAGATGCATGCACCCAAATGTTCATAGCAGCACTATTTACAATAACCAGGAAATGGAAGCAACATAAATGCCCATCAACAGAAGAATGGATAAAGAAAATGTGGTATACATGTACAAAGGAATAACATGCAGCCATAATAAAGGAATAAAATTGGGCCATTTTTCAGAAATGTGGATGGACCTAGAGACTGCCATACAAAGTGGGGTAAGTCAGAACAAGAAAAATACTGTATATTAATGTATATATGTGGAATTCAGAAAAATGGTATAGATAACCTTATTTGCAAAGCAGAAATAGAAACAAGAGATAGAGAACAAATATATGGATACCAAGGTGGAAAGGAGTGGGTGGGTGGAATTGGGAGGTTGAGATTGACACATATATATACACGATTGATACTAGGTATAAAATAGGTAACTAATGAGAACATACTGTATAACAGACAGAACTCTACTTAATGTGCTGTGGTGACCTGAATTAGAAGTCCAAAAGGGAGGGGATATATATATATATATATATATATATATGTATATATGTATATATGTATATATACAGACACATGTATGCATATACATGTATGGCTGATTCATTTTGCTATACAACAGAAACTAACATAACATTGTAAATCAACCATACTCCAATAAAAATTAATTTAAAAAAAGAATGTAAGTGGATAAAGGGACGTTAGTAATAAAAACAGGGAGAGAAAGTGTCTGAAAAATAAATGTCAGAGGAATGAGAGCTTGCGATAAAGTAAGAAAAATGACTTAAAAATAACAATGTACCCCAATTTAAGGATCTTGTTTACAGAGATGTATGAATGCAAAGCAACCTCATCCTGAGAATCCTGCAGAGGGAGTTGTGACCTGTGGACAGACCCCTCACTTGCACCGGCCCCTCCCAGGACAGCTGTGGGTATTTTCTATTTGTTTACATGATGCCCCAGGATTGTGTTACTTTCTTTTCTTTAAAAGTGTTCCCCAAACTGTATACATTTCAGGACTTGAAAAAAATCTAGATTCACTCTTGCTTGGAACAATGAATGGGACACCAGACAGTTTGGGTTAGCTGAAGATTCAAGAGAGGTTAGAGAAAACATTGATGAAATGGAAATTTGCCAATGATGCATCATGAAATTTAGAGTCTACCAGAAACACAGAGAGAATCAATGCCCAGAGGACTTATTGAGACACTGTGGAACAAAGATTGTCAAGTCTTCTCCTCAACTTCCTTCAAGGAAGTTCCATTTTACAGCAAGGCATCCCTGCTTATGAAAGTTCCTTGGGGTATAGCACTTCCATTGGTCCACAGGTGGAACAACTGGAGAAAAAAAGATAAAGATAACCCACTGATGGCTTCACATCATGATATAGGTAAAGATTTGTTAAGTGGGACAGAGAAAATGCTAATTTAAAGAGGAAAAACACTAGATGAGTCTGCATTAAAATTAACAGCTGTTCATCAAATGACACCATTAGAAGAATAAAAAATTGAATCACAGATTGGGGGAAGTCACTATTTGGAATATTACAGAACTGACCAAGCACTTGGATGAAGAGTTAGGAAAGCTACAATTTGTATGATTTTGGTTAAAGTTCACTCCAGATTTTGTCTTAAATTTTTGTGTTATTATTGTGTTTCTTCATCACAAATAGATGGGGGGAAAGTGGAAACAGTAACATTTTATTTTCTTGGGCTCCAAAATCTCTGCAGACAGTGATTGTAGCCATGAAATTAAAAAACACTAGCTCTTTGGAAGAAAAGCTATGGTAAACCTAGACAGCATATTAAAAAGCAGAGACATCACTTTGCCAAAAATGTCTGTACTGTCAAAGCTATAATTTTTCCAGTAGTCACATACAGATGTGAGAGCTGGACCATAAAGTAGGCTGAGCTTCAAAGAATTGATGCTTTTGAACTGTGGTGCTAAAGAAAATTCTTGGGAGTCCCTTGGACTGCAAAGAGATCAAACCAGGTCAATCCTAAAGGAAACCAACCTTGAAATATTCATTAGAAGGACTGATGGTGAAACTCCAATACTTTGGCCACCTGACGCAAAAAGCCAACTCATTGGAAAAGACCCTGATGCTGGGAAAGACTGAAGGCAGGAGAAGAAGGGGGATGAGCTGTTTGGATGGTATCACCAACTCCATGGACCTGAGTTTGAGCAAACTCCAAAGATGGTGAAAGACAGGGAAGCTTGGTGTGCTGCAGTTCATGGGGTCACAGTCAGACACAACTTAGCAACTGAACAGCAGCAACAACTATGTTTCTACTTTATTTTACAAAAATGGAATTATATTGTACATTTTGGCTTGTACCTTTGTCCTCCTAGTAATCTATTACAATAATCAGATTTTAGAACTACAAGGCATATATAAAGCTGTTTAGTCTACCCATTTTTTTGTGCCAATGTCATTTGAAAAACTTGAGACATAGTTGGCATGGTCTTATATGTTAATTTCAGGTGTACAACATGATATAAAGTGGTTGGTGCTTTAGTTGCTAAACTGTCTCTGACTCTTTGCGACCCCATGAACTGTAGCCCACCAGGCTCCCCTGTCCAAAGGATTTCGCAAGCAAGAATACTGGAGTGGGTTGCCATTTCCTTCTCCAGGGGCTCTTCCCAACTCAGGGATCGAACCCAGGTCTACTGTGTTGCAGGCGGATTGTTTACCAACTGAGCATCAGTACAGTAAGTCTAGTTCACATCTGTCACCGCATAATTGCAAATAATTGCAATTGTTTTTTTCTTGTAATTAGAACTTTTAAGATCTTCTCTCTTAACAACTCTCAAATATATCATACCACAGGGTTAACTATAGTCACCATGAAACACACTACATCCACAGGACTTATTTATCTTGAAATAGTCAGTTTGTATCTTTTGATCACCTTCACTCATTTCACCCATCCCTATCTCTGGCAACCATTACAGAGGTCTTCAGTTCTTACAGAGTCTGGGTAGTGAAGGGACTTCCTCAGGACAACAGTACTGGTGGACTGCTATGTCCTGATCCCAGTCCACTGCTCCTCTTCATGGTAGAAAAAGCCTTGCCTTAATTCTTTTCTTTCGCCCCAGGTTGCATCCAAATGAGTGACTGCCTCTTGTTTAAAAAAATATTTGTGAAAGACAGTTTCATAATTTGTTTCACTAGTTCATATCATATTTTGGGGGTGTCCAGATTCCTGTAGGGATGAAATTTTGATGAATTATAATATCTCTTTATCCCCAGGATAAAAAAGAAAAACTCTTCAGGAGTAGAAGGAAGAGAAACATTCACTGGTAAGAAAGGTTCAGGTTGCAAACTTCTCTTGCTTATTTATTGAGGTTAAAAGTTAAACTGGATTAGTACAATCATATTTTTCTGACACATTGACTTGCTTCTTAAGAAAACATATTTAGCTTTTTTTTTCATGAATCATTTCAGCAGAAGATCTAGGAGTTATTTCTTAGGCTGAGTAGAAATACTGAAGGCTCCTTTGTGAGGGATTTAGCTAGGTACATGTATGTATTGGGTTCATTTTTTCCCCTCTGGGTTAAATTTTGACTTAAAATTTGTGCATGGATTGGGAGAGGAGGCATTTGGGCTCATTTTTGCGTTTTTCTGGAGATAAAAATAGCACCAAATTTACGAGCTTGATAGCATTGCTCTCTGAGCTGAGGCCAAGAAGGTTTTCTCATTCTTGTCTTCATTTCCTTCTCTCCCAATTCCCTCCAATTACTCTTTCTCCAGATTCCCAAGACCTGGCTCATGTAGTGTTGGTAAGTAAGAAAAAACAGGGTGGAGAGTAAAATCAAGAGATGCCAACCTTTAGAATCACAACTATGAGGTATTAAAAAAATCTCCCTTCCAAATGGAGTGCCCTGCCCACAGAGTTGCTTTTCACCATAACACACGTGACCTTCCATTTGATGTGTCCTTTCTTTTTCCAAATGTCACAACCTCCATCATTGCCATTGAAAATTTCAGGTATGAAGTACACTTTCCATTTAGATTTTCAGTAGACTATAAACAGGACTGTTTTCTGCACAGAGAATTAAATTTCACAACCAACCAATTGAAAAATGGCTGGATATTACTTACCATGACAATTCCCCCCTCATAATAGGGAAATGGGGAGATATACCTTTATTGTTTCTATATGATCATAAATAATTTAGGAAATACAATTCCATATAAAGGAATAACCCTATCACTGAGAGATGACTGTTAACATAATTTTGATGTATATTCTTCTTTTAAAATATGAGGTCCTACTCTAAGTATTCTTTTTGTAGCTAACTTTTTAAAAATTAATTTATATTTTTTATTGAAGGATAATAGCTTTACAGAATTTTGTTGCTTTCTGTCAAACCTCAATATGAATCAGCCATAGGTAAGAGGAACTAAAAAGCCTTTTGAAGAAAGTGAAAGAGGAGAGTGAAAAAGTTGGCTTAAAGCTCAACATTCAAAAAACTAAGATCATAGCACCTTGTCCCATTACTTCATGGAAAATAGATGGGGAAACAGTGGAAACAGTGTCAGACTTTATTTTTTGGGGCTCCAAAATCACTGCAGATGGTGACTGCAGCCATGAAAATAAAAGACGCTTACTCCTTGGAAGAAAAGTTATGACCAACCTAAATAGAATATTCAAAAGCAGAGACATTACTTTGCCAACAAAGGTCCATCTAGTCAAGGCCATAGTTTTTCCAGTGGTCATGTATGGATGTGAAATTTGAACTTTGAAGAAAGCTGAGTGCTGAAGAATTGATGCTTTTGAACTGTGGTGTTAGAGAAGACTCTTGAGAGTCCCTTGGACTGCAAGGAGATCCAACCAGTCCATTCTGAAGGAGATCAGTCCTGGGTGTTCTTGGAAGGACTGATGCTGAGGCTGAAACTCCAATACTTTGGCCACCTCATGCAAAGAGTTGACTCTTTGGAAAAGACTCTGATGCTGGGAAGTATTGGGGGCAGGAGGAGAAGGGGACGACAGAGGATGAGATGGCTGGATGGCATCACTGACTCGATGGACATGAGTTTGGGTTGGACATCACCACCGGGAGTTGGTGATGGACAGGGAGGCCTGGCATGCTGCGATTCATGGGGTTGCAAAGAGTCGGACACGACTGAGTGACTGAACTGAACTGATACATATATCTCCTCCCCTTTGAAACTCCATCTCCCTCCCCATTCCATCCCTCTAGTTTGATACAGAGCCCCTGTTTGAGTTTCCTGAGTCATACAGCAAATTCCTATTGCCTATCTATTTTACATATGGCAATGTAAGCTTCCATGTTACTCTTTCCATACATGTCACCCTCTCCTCCCCTCTCTCCATGTCCATAAGTCTATTCTCTATGTCTGTTTATCCATTGCTGCCCTGTAAATCGGAGAAGGCAATGGCACCCCACTCCAGTACTCTTGCCTGGAAAATCCCATGGATGGAGGAGCCTGGTGGGCTGCAGTCCATGGGGTCGGTAAGAGTCGGATACGACTGAGCAACTTCACTTTCACTTTTCACTTTCATGCATTGGAGAAGGAAATGGCAACCCACTCCAGTGTTCTTGCCTGGAGAATCCCAGGGACAGGAGAGCCTGGTGGGCTGCCGTCTATGAGGTCGCACAGAGTAGGACACTACTGAAGTGACTTAGCAGCAGCAGCAGCCCTGTAAATAAATTCTTCAGTACCATTTTTCTAGATTCCATATATACGCATTAGAATATGATATTTATCTTTCTCTTTCTGACTTACTTCACTCTGTATAATAGGTTCTAGGTTCATCCACCTCATTAGGACTGACTCAAATGTATTCCTTTTTATGGGTGAGTAATATTCCATAGTGTATATGCACCACAACTTCTTTATCCTTTCATCTGTTGATGGACATCTAGGCTGCATGTTCTAGCTGTAACTAACATTTTTAAAATTAAATGTATATTGGCCTTTTTGTAAGGAACCCTCTTACATTGTTGATAGGAGTGTAAATTAGTGCAGCCATTTTGGAAAACAGCATGGAGGTTCCTTTAAAAATTGAAAACAGAGTTACCATATGAACCAGCAATCCCATACTGGAAGGAAATTCTAATTCGAAAAGATATATGCATCCCAATGTTCATTGCAACATTACTTACCACAGACAAGACATAAAAGCCATCTAAATGTCCCATTGACAGATGAATAAAAAGGGAAAATGTGGTGCATAGACACAATGGAAAGTAACTCAGCCATAAAAAAAAAAAAAGAATGAAATAATGCCATCTGCAGCAACATGAATGGACCTATAAGTTCAGTTCAGTTTAGTTCAGTCACTCAGTCAGTCCAACTCTCTGTGACCCCATGAACTGCAGCATGCCAGGCCTCCCTGTCCATCACCAACTCCTGGAGTTCACTCAGACTCACATCCATCGAGTCAGTGATGCCATCCAGCCATCTCATCCTCTGTCGTCCCCTTCTCCTCCTGCCCCCAATCCCTCCCAGCATCAGAGTCTTTTCCGATGTGTCAACTCTTCGCATCAGGTGGCCAAAGTACTGGAGTTTCAGCTTTAGCATCATTCCTTCCAAAGAAATCCCAGGGCTGATCTTCTTCAGAATGGACTGGTTGGATCTCCTTGCAGTCCAAGGGACTCTCAAGAGTCTTCTCCAACACCACAGTTCAAAAGCATCAATTCTTCGGCGCCCAGCCTTCTTCACAGTCCAACTCTCACATCCATATATATAGATTACCATATTAAGTGAAAGTAAGTCAGACAGAAAAATACAAATACCATATGATATCACTTACATGTATGTGTGCGTGTGTTAGTAGCTAAGTCATGTCCAACTCTTTGTGACCCCAAGAACTGTCCCTCCGGGCTCCTCTGTCTGTGGATTTCTCCAGGCAAGAATACTGGAGTGGATAGCCATTCTCTTCTCCAGGGGATCTTCCTGACATAGAGATTGAACCCTGGTCTCCTGCACTGCAGGAAGATTCTTTAACATCTGAGCAACCAGGGAAACCCTTATCACTTATATGTGGAATCTAAAAAAATGAATCAAATGAACTTGTTTACAAAACAGATGTAGACTCACAGACATAGAAAACAAACTTATAGTTACCAAAAGGTATAGTGGGGATGGAGGTGGAAGATAAATTAAGTTTGGGATTAACATATACATAGTACTATATATGTAAAAAAAGGTAAACAAGGACCTAGAGCATAGCACAGGAAACTACATTCTATTTCCTATAATAACCTACAATGGAAAAGATTCTGAAGCTGTACACCTGAAACTAACACAATATTGTAAATCAAACATAGTTTAATTTTTTAAGAAAGAAAGAAGTATGCACTAGCTTCTTCATACACAGCAATGGAAAAATATTAATTGATTAATGACAGAAGGGTCTTTGGGTTATTAGAGGAATTTAGATTGAATATCTTCTAAGCATAAAATCAACAGAATTTTTTTTCTCATGGGGATTTGTTTATGAAAAGTTGATAAATATTAAAATATCTGTAATTCACAATTACCTCTTGATTATAATTTCCTAGTACTCATTAGACTTGAAATAACTTATATCTGGTATTTGGTATTGACAACTATCTGTTCTATCTGTCTTTGTTTCATGCCAAGATATCCATTTTGTTTTACTCATTGAGTAATAAGCTCAGTAGAGGTAAGGCTGAGTAAATAGATAATATTGAAAAGCACAGTATTTAAAGTGATACGCTGATATCTAAAAAAAATTTGTGTGTTCACATTTCATAAACTGTTTAAATACATGTAGTTACTGTTTCCAAAATTTAAGTTATAAAATGTAATAGATTTGAATTTTCTCACAAAATTTTTTCTAGAGTTAATCCAGAAATCTCAGTTTTTATCAGTTAAAGCCTAATCCCAGTTTCCCTCACCTTCTTGGAAATATTATAAATTTTGTAGATTATACCTACAAAGAGCTACGATGGGAGGGAAAGGAAAGAGCAGTCTAGACACTGGATGTTTTCCATGTCACATTATTCTTTAATACTATGCAATGAATTCATCTCCAGAGTATAAGATTTGGGGATTCAAAATGAACCAAGTTTTGAACTCTGACAGTGTTTTTGAAAAAAATATTGCCTAGTGTTTATATTTTTAGAAATCAGTTTGTAGTGAATTAAAATAAATGCTTTTCTTTCTTATCAGTTTTGGAAGGAAATTTCAAAATGTCCAATGCATGACAAAAACACTTGATGTCCAAGTTCTCCTTATTGCCCTGGTCACTGGTGATCTGGTATAGGTTTCAATTTGCTTTGGTCCTCTAGATCCTGTAAATCTTTCTTTTTTGCTTTCTCTCTTTTGCTATAATATGACTCAGTAATAAAATGAAGAATTGATGCTTTTGAACTGTGGTGTTGGAGAAGACTCTTGAGAGTCCCTTAGACTGCAAGGAGATCCAACCAGTCCATCCTGAAGAAGATCAGCCCTGGGATTTCTTTGGAAGGAATGATGCTAAAGCTGAAACTCCCATACTTTGGCCACCTCATGTGAAGAGTTGACTCATTGGGAAAGACTCTGATGCTGGGAGGGATTGGGGGCAGGAGGAGAAGGGGACGACAGAGGATGAGATGGCTGAATGGCATCACTGACTCGATGGATGTGAGTCTGAGTGAACTCCAGGAGTTGGTGATGGACAGGGAGGCCTGGCGTGCTGCGATTCATGGGGTCGCAAAGAGTCAGACACGACCGAGCGACTGAACTGAACTGAATAAAATGTTACTTTGAAGATGTCCTGTGAAAACATTTCACAGTCTATGTGCCAATTTGTATAATTTACACAGGTTCTGGGTAAATAGTTAATACCTTCTGTTGTATGGCATCTAACCTGACTTCCTGGAAAAATCCAAGTCTAAACAGTTTTGCATAGCATTATCGTACTTATTGTCCAAGTTAGGATACCTTTAAGAGTGAAAGGATGGTAGAAACTGTTAATCATTAAACCATAATAACAGAAATAAACTAGAAGTGTCCCAGGCAAACCAGGACAAAGGACCATCCCATTTAGAGAAAGGTTATAAAATATCACATGATAATATTGTCATAATTTAATATGAACTTTTCTTGAGCTTGCTTATTTTGATGTATGCTCTGATATCATTAAAAGGGAAATGATATATCCCATAACAAACTCTTTAATCTGACTCTCTTTAAATTTCAAGCTTCCTAGTCTTCATTCCCTATTAGAATTTTTTTCTTTCTTGAGGTTAAGGAATGGCAGTCTTAAAAAAAAAAAAGAAAAAAAAAGGAAGATTTATAGAAAGATACTTTCACCTGAAAAGACATTTAAAGCTAGTGTTTATTTATCTGTTTTTGTCTCTGCTTGTTTTTGATGATTGTGTATGTTTGTTAGCCTTGAAACTGACTGGATTAGAATGTAGTTCATATACAGTAAATATAAAAAGCAGTAATAGCTAATGAATACTAACTAGTATAACTCAGTATGAGTCAACAGATAATAATTATAGTTAGTCATTCTATATATATTATTTTTAATCCTTATAAAAACCCTGTAACATACCATTAGCCCCATTTTTGAGATGAAGAAAATGAGGTTTACTAGCTTGCTTAAGGCCACAAAGTTGGAATGAAACAGAACCACTTTCTGAATCTAAACCCCACGATCTTCACACTACATGTTGACTCACTCCCTCTTTAAGAAGACCTGAGGATTGCCCTTGTCTAGTCTCCATCAGCATCTCAAAGTTTTTCTGGGATGATTAAAGGTCTATAATTATAATATTATGTATCCCTTCCAGCAAAAATAAATGCTATTTATTCTATGGAGTGAGTCTCTTCCTCTACCTGTTATGCCTGTTTTGCCAACATGTTTAACCAAACAGAATTACAACAGCCTTCAACAACTGACTGCAGTGTGATTTTACTTACTTCCTTAGCCATGATAGTTTTGCAGCTTATAAGGGACTAAAAAAATAATTGTTATTTTTCCTAAAAAAAGATTACAGTCCTATTCATTTAATCTCCCCAAATAGCCATTAGCTATGGGATGTAGAGAACAAATTTATAGACACCAAGGGAAAAGGGGGAAGTGGGATGAACTAGGAGATTGGGATGGACATACATGCACTACTGTTCATAAGACAGATAACTAGTGAGAACATGCCATACAGCACAGGGAACTCTACTCAGTGTTCTCTGTTGACCTAAAGGGGAAGGAAATCTTCAAAAGAGGGGATACATGTATATGTATAACCGACCCACTTTGCTATACAGTAGAAACTAACACAACAGTTAAAGCAACTATACTCCAAAAAAGTTAATAAATAAAAATAAAATGGAAAAAAGCGATAAAGCCAGTAAACACACAAACAAAAATAAACTAGAAGATTTGAACTTACATATGTACTTTAATTCTAAAACACCTAAAGTTGTGTACTGTTTTATAATTATATGCTTTGCATTAAAGATCAATGAAATTAATCTTGCTTTTGTAATCATTACAAATAGTTTTGAACACTTTTAAAGATGGAACCAAATGTATAATGGCTTAGCTTTAACAACAACAAAATAGTCATCTGCTATGGTAGCCAGTTAAAGCCACTTCTTCTGTAGGTATGTCTTGTGCCCCACAGTTCTAGCACCCCTGTTTCCCAGAGCCCTTTTGAGATAAGTAGAAACAGGCCCCGATTACTGTGAAACTGTTCATAGGAACACAGTCTGATGAATGGTCATGATACACTGATGAGTATAACCACCGTGACATTGATTAAACACAGCATCAAAATCCTCACTAAGAAATCTGCCTTCATACGCTTGTAACCAGGAAGAATGTATATATGCACGTCCAACTCTTTGCAACCCAATGGACTGCAGTCCACCAGACTCCTCTGTCCCGGGATTCTCCAGGCAAGAATACTGGAGTGGGTTGTCATTTCCTACTCCAGGGGGTCTTCCTGACCTAGGGATCAAACCCAAATCTCTGATGTCTCCTGCATTGGCAAGAGTGGTTCTTTACCACTAGTGCCACCTGGGAAGCCTAAACCTTTGGCATTTTTGTGTTTGTGTGTGTGTGTGTGTGTGTGTTAAGTCGCTTCGGTCATGTCCAACTCTTTGCAACGCTATGGACTGTAGCCTGCCAGGCTCCCCTGACTGTGGAATTTTCCAGGCAAGAATACCGGAGTGGGTTGCCATCCCCTTCTCCAGGGGATCTTCCCAACTCAGGAAGAGGGCCAAACCAAAGCCTTCTGTAGGAGCTGAGGTCCAGGAATGTTGGGGACATTGGCACTGAAAATTCTACCAACAGTTATGTCCATTCCCATCAAGATTGACCTGCAGTCCACCTGCTAATATATTTTAGAGTTGTCTCTGGGTTTCTCTGGTGGTTCAGCTGGTAAAGAATCTGTCTGCAATGTTGGAGACCTGATTTCAATCCCTAGGTTGAGAAGATCCTCTGGAGAAGATAAAGACTACCCACTCTAGTATTCTGGCCTGGAGAATTCCTTGGGGCTGCAAAGAGTTGGACATGACTGAGTGACTTTCACTTCACTTCTAAGATGAAAGAGTAGGTATTCCTGTTTTGAGGCATTTGCAATACATCTTCCTGAAGGCAAAAGTGAAGACTCTTGGTCTCTTTGATAACTGCTTTCTTTCTGCCATCTCACAAAATTTAGTATGCTGGATTGAAGCATTGATTAGAACAGGCTCTGGCTGTATTTCTCTTCTAATTTAATCCTTCTTCTTTGCCTATTGACGTTATCAATATTCTCCTGATTCTGAAAAAGCAAAGCCACCCTTGCTCATGTAACAATGCCTCCCATTCAAGTTCTTGATCTATCTCTAGATCGTTTGTTGATTTGCCATACTTTTTTAAAACTTCTTTATTTACTTACTTAGCGAATCAATCATTAAAAAATTTTTAATAATTTATTTTTTTAATTTGAAGCAATAGGCAAGTATAGCATAAAGGACTTTTTCTCCATAAACCACTTGAGAGTAAGTTGCCAAAATGATACCCCATCGCTTCTAAATCTTTATGATTTGGGAAAGTAACCTCAATAAGTTTTCTTCTCTGTATTTCCCATAGTGAGAGGTCACACTGCCTTCTCCATAGTCCTGCCACTGCAATAGCTGAGCCCTGGGATATGTATAACTCAGTTTCAGTAGTCAATGCTGAAATCTTCTCCAAAGGGGATGTCAGACTTTTTGGAATCATCTTTGTTTTTGTCATTGTCTTCATTAAATCATCTTTCTTAGGCTGGTCTCTGTTCCTGCCCTTGACAGGAAAGACTGCTAGGAAGATCATTTCAGACCCTTACTTTGCACAACTTGATGTTCTCATTTTCCATTTTCATCCTCCATGGAAGCTTTGTATCATTTGACCACATTTTTTAATCTCCCTATACTTTTGAAATTCTGTCTTCATAATTGACTTCATTCATTCATTCAAAAGATATTTATGAAATGAGCACTTGTCATGGTCCAGGCCCTATGTTAGGTTTTTCATATCCGATGGTGAATGTGACAGAAAAATCCTTTGCCCTTATGGAGCTAACATCAAACCACTATAGGCTCAAACACTTTTAACACTTTCTTTTAAATTAAAGAAAACTTCATAGTCTTTGATTCAATATCCTCCTATATTAATATCTGTACTTATTTTTTCAGCCTTCTATTACTGCCATACCTGACACCAGCGATTTCTAATCAGAGGGCTGAAGACTCTAGGGAACCAAACTATTATGCCAATAGATCTATGAACCCATATATTCCTCAATATTAGCCTGAATATACATCTATACTCTGCCTATACATTTCATTTCTATAATGTTCAAATATACAAAGATGCTGTGAAAATGTATTCTAACATGAATTTTAACTTGTCATCATGTATAATTTTCTATAAAAGATTACTAAAAGTATAATAATTATCACATTGGACAGGGAGTGGGAAACTTTTTTTATATATACAAGTATACCTAAGTTTCCAAAAGTCTTAATTCCGGCAAATTTGGGCAATTTTATCCCTCACTACCCAGCTTTCAAGGTTTTGTCAGTGTTCAGTGGCTGTGGCTTACTTTTTTCCTTTAGAAATCTCATCCAAGGTTCCATTTTTGTTTCAAAAATCTCCTGCTGTAAGGTGTCTTTTCTTACCATAATTTTTCCTAGCTATCATTTCTTATGGTTGTCCTAGTCCAGAGTGAAATACACTATATTGTACTTGTCTCTGTACACCTGAAATGCCTTACACTGTGCTGGCACATCATCTGAGCAGAAAAACTTGCCGTATTGACATAAAGATCATTTCATAAAGAATCAGCATCAATAAATGTGTAACACAAGACTATTGCACCAGAGTCAGTAGAAATAAGGTGATACGTTTCAAGTATTGTTTAGTTTGTTGAAAAAAATTTCCATGAATCCATCATTATGCTACTTTAGAGCTTTTGGAACTCTGGAATTCATCCTGCTTTTAAACTATTTTTAGCCCTTAAACCAAGTGCGCAAGAGGCTGAATAAGTTCATGTTTATTTTACCTGCACAAAAATTTTTCTCTTAAAGAGGATTAATATAATGATCTACCTCTAAACAGTATTGCCTGATTAATGTATTTCTATGAAGGACTAGCTTATGAGAGTTGAAGCAGGGCTCAGACTTGGTACTTATTATCATTACTTACCCTACAACTTCAATAGATTCTTAAGTTATTATTGAGCACAAAGACTCTCTTTTATCTCTGTATTCCCTTCACCTTCACATATAATGTGTGTTCAAAGAATCTAGTAAGTGAATATATTCATGGATCTGTCACAAGAGAGGCTCTATGCTAATCAAGGAGCAAAACAGGCCCCTGCATGATAATGACTCACTATCAAAGATAAGATAGACTTGCACTTACATAAGACAAATATATTTAATCTCTTTGCTCCACTTCTTTCTTCCATTTTATCAGAATTCTATGATGCAAAACTAATACAATTTTGTAAAATTTAAAAAAAAAGCTAAAAAAAAAAGAATTCTATGATGCATTTTTTTCTCACTCTATTCACAAAAGTGTAACAAGTTTTGATTAAAAAAAAAAAGATATGTGTCTTCCTTGGGTAACCAGCTTTCAAATTACTGAGTACTTTTAGATTTGATAGTTACAAAGGTGTACACTTGAGGATAGGAAGCTGCAAAGCAATCCTTGGAGAACTTTCAGAATATGATTTTGGTCAATATATACATACACACACACACACACACACACACACACACAGGCTTCCTTGGTGGCTCAAACGGTAAAGTATCTGCCTGCAGTGCAGGAGTGAAGTGAAAGTCATGTTGGACTCTTTGCAACCCTATGGACTATACAGTCCATGGAATTCTCCAAGCCAGAATATTGGAGTGGGTAATCTTTCCCTTCTCCAGGGGATCTTCCCAACCCGGGAATCGAACCTGGGTCCCCAACATTGCAGGCAGATTCTTTACCAACTGAGCTATCAGGAGACCCAGGTTCAACCCCTGGGTCAGGAAGATCCCCTGGAGAAGGAATTGGCAACCCACTCCAGTATTGTTGCCTGGAAAATTCCAAGGACAGAGGAGCCTGGCAGGCTACAGTTCATGGGATTGCAAAGAGTTGGACATGACCGAGCAACTAACTTTCACTTTCTTTTCTATATATATATTTATATAATTGATATATATGTGTATATATATCAATTAAAGGAAACCAGTAATGGAAAGTTCTGACATCATTTTTTCCTTGACCTATATCTGTGATTTATGTATGCTAGAGGATGGGTTATTATCAGTTGAGAGTCAAGATATCATTTCTCTGCCAGTTTAGAAACTAATAATTGTGATTTTAACAGGGAAATTATCTCAAAAATATGTGATGTTTCAGCAAAAAGAAAAAATTCTCTCCTGTCATAATGCTAATAGAGTACCGAAGAAAAAAATCATGAGTCCCAAATAAGAGAGACTTTTTAAGGGAAGGGTGTAGAAAGGCAAGAACTGGTGTTCTTTACCCCAGATGTGACCCTGACTCAAAGCAGCCTGGTGGGACTCATTGTAACCATCTCCCTGCCGACGACAGAGCCAGGCACAGGATTTGGGAAGTCCCAGAAGCAAGAAATGGGACCACTTTCAGAATAATAGTCACAGAGATTTGGAAACTAACACCTCATGGCAGTAGGATTAGGAAATATTCCTTAAGTTCAACTGATTCCATCATCAGACAAGCTATTTTTAAAAACGTTTTTTAAAGCCATATAGTCTTACTGGGGTGCGGTCCTTATTTCCTCCTTCCTTTATCTTGGCAGAACATCCCTGTAATTGGTTTCCCACAAGGAAATGCCAAATCCTAACATCAGACAGTTAGACTAAGAACAAATAAAAATTCTTCCACGTTTTCCTTCACAGATTAATCATTATTACCATTCCCCATTAGATTTGTAAAAATGTACCAATTATTTGGGCTTCCCAGGTAGCTCAGTGGTAAAGAATCTGTCTGCCAATGCAGGAGACACAGAAGACGAGGGTTCGATCCCTGGGTCCAGAAGATCCCCTGGAGAAGAAAATGGCAACTCTTTCCAGTCTTCTTGCCTGGAAAATTCCATGGACAGAGGAGACTGGTGGGCTACAGTCCATGGGGTTGCAAAGAGTCAGACACAACTGAGTGACTGAGTGAGTGATGCACGCACCCAATTACTTAGCACACTTCTAACCATTTGAACATATATTTTTAAAGATCTCAGCTTTTG
This sequence comes from Bubalus kerabau, assembly GCF_029407905.1. Lineage (NCBI taxonomy): Eukaryota > Metazoa > Chordata > Mammalia > Artiodactyla > Bovidae > Bubalus > Bubalus kerabau. The sequence goes on from NC_073635.1 coordinate 48,816,726, forward strand.
TCAAAATCCAATGAAAGGGAGATTAAAGAATCATAGTAAATGAGACTATTAACTAGATATACTTCAAAGGTCATCTGCTGCTGCTGCTGCTAAGTCACATCAGTCGTGTCTGACTCTGTGCGACCCCATAGACGGAAGCCCACCAGGCTCCTCCGTCCCTGGGATTCTCCAGGCAAGAACACTGGGGTGGGTTGCCATTTCCTTCTCCAATGCATGAAAGTGAAAAGTGAAAGTGAAGTCACTCAGTTGTGCCTGACTCTTAGCGGCACCATGGACTGTGGCCTACAAGGCTCCTCCATCCGTGAGATTTCCCAGGCAAGAGTACTGGAGTGGGGTGCCATTGCCTTCTCCGCCAAAGGTCATCAGGCCTAGTCAAAAGCGAAGATTTTTCAAGACAGAGCTCTCTTCTGGCAGCTCCTCAAATAGACTTGTGGGCTGGGAGGGATAGGAAGGAGAGGTGGTCCTGGAGTCTAGAGGGTCCACTTCAAGGTGAATCATAATAGGTGAGAAAGATGCCCAGGGAGAAAGGCAATCTTTCAAGACATCAGGATTTACAAACAAGCTCTGCTCACACTGAGAATCAAATAAGGAGCAAGGACAGTCCTTAGCCACAGGTGTGAGTCATAAGCAGGCTCAACTTACCATTGACTGTCTTCCAGGTCATCAAATCTTTGTTAAATTGTTACATATCATTTAATTCTAGCCCTAGGACATTGCATGATTTCTCCCTATGACTTAAAAAAAAGCAAAAGAAGACTCATTCTTTTTTTAAGTTTAATCCTGACACTCACTCCACATTAGATAAGCCACAGTTTAAAAACACTGCCTTGAGTTTTCTGCTTCTGTTCAAAGCCAGATGAACCAGGAAGAATATTCAGACTCACATTTGCAGCCATATTAGTGCTTTCCACCCTCAAGAGAAGGGACAGAAAGACTTTCTAGCAAAATGCTGCTTTCTCTCTCTTTCTCATTCTTCTTTTAAAAGTACACTCTGAATATCCATGCTGTTTATTAATATTACTACTATTATTATGTGAGAAATGAATTACACTCAGTCACTAAAAAGACCCAATGATGTGCTAAGGTGGTAAGGTAAATTTCATTACATTTTATGGTACATTATCAAAGCCCCTAAACTCCAAAGCATAAAGTTTGACATCATTAGTGATTTCAAAGAGTTAGCAAGTTTAAACAGATTTGGGGATATGTTTTAATGACAAACCATGATTTATGTACATCCAAATAAACATTAGAGAAAGAAATGACAACCCACTCCAGTATTCTTGCCTGGAGAATCCCATGTACAGAGGTGCCTGGTGGGCTACAGTCCATGAGATTGCAAAGACTCAGACATGACTGAGTGCACAGCCACAGGTAAATATCCTCCACTAACCTGTGTCACAACAAGGTGTCATACTTTACTTGATGCTTTAAGCAAATTGCATTAAACTTAAAGAATGTCTCCCAGGGAATATGCTGAAACACCTGTTTTCTTAAGCAGCATGTCCTCGGTGAGAAATTCCAAGTAAGTAAATAGGACATGAGAACATTTTATCATTTGTGCCAAGGTAAAACCAGAAACTACCTCCTAAATTAAGCCAAATGAAAACAAATATGTGACATGTTTGTCTACTAATAAATGTATGTTGTTAATTTAAATGATCTCTATTTGTCCAAAACAGCTTGATTTAATCTGGTCTTTTAAAATATATGTTACTGAATTGATGCCAAACCCTTTTTCCTGAAGCACTCTAATTTTTAATGCTGGAAAAATTCAGACAGAAAATATACTATATGGCAAAACCAATACAATATTGTAAAGTTAAGAAATAAAATAAAATATATTTAAAAAAGAAAAAAGAAAATATACTATAATATAGTATTGTTTTTATTTTTGGCTTATTTTTTACAGAATGTTATAGCAAAATAATATGAACCCAGAAAAAGCTAAATTTTAAGATTGGCACGTTTAATATCTAATGTAGTATTGCATTACTTTTCTTTTTTTGCATTTTTAATTTATTTTATTTTTAAAGAACACTGCTGAGATGTGATGGACATACAAAAAGCTTTAGTAATAGATAACAAGGTCCAACTGTATAGCACAAGGAACTATACTCAATATCTCCAAATGATCTGAAAAGGTATATATATATATATATACACATATATGAAATGAAAGTCAAAGTGCTAGTCGCTCAGTCGTGTCCAACTCTTTGCGACCCCATGGACTGTAGCCTGCTAGGCTCCTTTGTCCATGGAATTCTCCAGGCACGACTACTGGAGTGGGTATCATTCTCTTCTACAGGGGATCTTCACAACCCAGGGATCAAACCCAGGTCTCCTGTATAACAGGTGGTTCTCTCCATCTGAGCTACCAGCGCAGCCTATTTCAATTGTGTGTGTGTGTGTGTGTGTGTGTATACATTATATATATGAATCACTTTGCTGTACACTTGAAGCTAACACAACATTGTAAATTAACTCCAATTAAAAATGGTTTTTAAAAGCTAAACATATATAATATATACAACTTAATGAATTTGGCAATAAGAATATACTGTGAAACCATTACCATGATCAAAGTTATAAACTTATGAATCACCTCTAAAAATTCCCCCTTCCCTCTTTATTTACTTATTTATAATATTCTTTTTCTTTAAAAATTTCTTAGCAAATTTTTAAGTATGCAATTGGGTGTTGCTAACTATAGTCTCAATGTTGTATGATAGATCTCTAGAACTTTTGCATCTCATGTAACTTAAACTTTGTACCCTTTGACCAACACCTCTCCATGGCCCCTTCCCAAGCCCCTGGTAACCAAAATTCTACTCTCTGGTTCTATGAGTTTGACTGTTTTAGAATATTTATAAAAATGAGATCGTGCGGTATTTGTCTTTCTGTGACTGGTTTACTTTACTTAGCATAACGTCCTCCCCTAGTGGTGGTTTAGTCGCTAAGTTGTGTCCAGCTCTTTGTGACCCCATGGACTGCAGCCCACCAAACTTCTCTGTCTATGGGATTTCCAGGCAGGAATACTGGAATGGGTAGTCATTTCCTTCTCCAGGAGTTATTCCTAACCCAGGGATCAAACCCAAGTCTCCTGCATTGCAGGCAGTCTCCTACACTGCAAAAGGAGTCTTTACTAACTGAGCCACCAGGGAAGCTCATTGTCTTCCAGGTCCATCCATGATGTCAATCCTTCTTTTTTTAAAGCTGAATAATATTCCTTTGTACATACATATCACATTTTAAAAATTGAGGTATAATTGACATATAATGTATTAGTTTCAGATGTATGACATGATTCAATGTTTGTATGTATTGTGAAATGATCACCACAATAAGTCTAGTTAACATTCATCAACCATGCATGTGGGCGTGCAAAGTCACTTCAGCCGTGTCCGACTCTATGCAACCCTTTGGACTGTAGCTCACCAGTCTCTGTCTGCAGAATTCTCCAGGCAAGAATACTGGAGTGGGTTGCCATGCCCTCCTCCAAGGAATCTTTCCAACCCAAGGATCAAACCTTCGTCTCTTACCGTCTTCTGCATTGGCAGGCAGGTTCTTTACCGCTAGTGCCACCTGGGAAGCCCCTTCATCAACCGTGTGTTGTGTGTCTGTGTGTGTGTGTCTATGTGTGTGTGTGTGTATTAGTTGTTCAGCCAGATCCAACTCTTTGTGACGGCATGGACTGTAGCTCACTGGGCTCCTCTGTCCATGGACTTCTCCAAGCAAGGATACTGGAGTGGGTTGCCATTTTCTTCTCCAGGTTTTTACAAATATTTCTCTTGTGTTGCTAACTTCTAAGATTTACTCTCTTCGCAACTTTCAAATATATGATACCGTATTATTAACTATAGTTGCCATGCTATACATTACCTCCCCATGACTTAATTTACCTTATAACTAGAAGTTTGCTTCTTTTGACCATCTTCACTCATTTCACCCCATCCCCTACCCTCTGCTTCTGGCAACCACCAATCTGTTCTCTGTATCAATGAGCTTTTTCATGGTTGCTGTTGTTATTCTTTGTTTTAGATTCCACACGTAAGTGAGAACTTAATCTGGAATGCTTGTGCAATGCACTGTGAAGTCTAATCTAGAATGCTTCCCTAACCCACTTTCTTTTGTCCTAATCCTACTGTCACAGAAGTTGTCACACTAAATGACATCTTTACCTGCAAACTCTTCTGACTCCTCTCCCAGGCTCTCATTTCTGGATGTCTCTTATTTTGTCATGTTTGTCTGTCTTTGCCAGACTTAGAGACAGTTAGCACAATACTTTCAAGGTCCATCCACGTTGTCCCAAATGGCAAGATTTCTGTCTCTTATGGCTGAATAATATCCCATTGTAAATATGTGTGTGTGTGTGTGTGTGTGTACATATAAACACACAGCATGACTATCCACTTCAGTATTCTGGACTGGAGAATCCATGGTTGGAGGAACCTGACAGGCTACAGTCCATGGAGTCTCAAAGAGTCAGACACGACTGAGCGACTAAGCACAGTTCAGTTCAGTTCAGTTCAGTCACTCAGTCATGTCCGACTCTTTGCAATCCCATGAATCGCAGCACGCCAGGCTTCCCTGTCCATCACCAACTCCCGGAGTCCACTCAGACTCACGTCCATCGAGTCAGTGATGCCATCCAGCCATCTCATCCTCTGTCGTCCCCTTCTCCTCCTGCCCCCAATCCCTCCCAGCATCAGAGTCTTTTCCGATGAGTCAACTCTTCGCATGAGGTGGCCAAAGTACTGGAGTTTCAGCTTTAGCATCATTCTTTCCAAAGAACACCCAGGGCTGATCTCCTTCAGAATGGACTGGTTGGATCTCCTTGCAGTCCAAGAGACTCTCAAGAGTCTTCTCCAACAGACTAAGCACAACGTATATGTAAAATATAAACACATTTTAAAAATCCATTTATCCATTGATGTACACTTCGATTTCTTCCATGTCTTGGCCATCGTAAATGTTTCAGTAAATACGGGGTTGTATATATCTTTTCAAGTTAGTGTTTGCATTTTCTTTAAATACCTCAAAGTGAAATTACGGGATCATATGGTAGTTCTATTAATATTTTTTCCAGTTTTGCTGAGATATCACTAACATACAGCATTGCCTGAGTTTTGGATGTACAGCATAATGATTTGACTCACATATATGGAGAATCGATGACCACTGTAAGTTTAGTTAACATCAATCAAACGTTTGCCTCCCCAGTATGGCTTGTTATCTTCTGTTGTTGTTGTCATTTCTAACAACTATTCTCCAAGGTGTGAGGTGACATCTTATTGTGGGTTTAAGATGCATTTCCCTAATGATAAGTGATGTTGACCAACCTTCATATACTTGATAGAGATTTGTACATTTTCTTTGGTGAAACATGTATTCAGATCATTTGCTCATTTTTATTTTCTTTTTAATTTATTTATTTATTTTAATTGGAGGCTAATTACTTTACAATACTGTGGTGGTTTTTGCCATACATCGACATGAATCCATTTGCTCATTTTTATATTAGATTATTTGCTTTTTTGCTATTACATTTGGGAGTTTCTTACACATTTTGGCCAGTAAACCCTTATCAGATACATGGTTTGCAAATGTTTTCTTCCATTCTGTAGACTGCTTTCACTTTGCTGACTTGGTTTGGTTTTTTGTTTTGTTTCTGTGTAGAAGCTTTTTAGTTCGATATGATCCCACTTGTCTCTTTTTGTTTTTGTTGTTGATGCTTTTGGTATCACCTCTAAGAAGTCATTGTTAAGTTCAATATCTAGAAGCTTTTAATGTTGCTTTAGTTTTAAAACATCCCAATGTGCTCCTTACTGATTTTAGTGCATTTAGATTGTGTATTTCCTAACTATTTTTTGTAAAAGTCTAATTAACTTTACATCTTTTAACACTCTGGCCACCGTGAGGTTAATCTAGAATGCTTTTCTTTTGTTCATATCCTTGCATCACAGAATTTGTCACACTAAATTACATCTTTACTTGCAAATTCTTCTGAGTCCTCTCCCAGGTGGCCATTTCTGCATATCTCTTATTTTGAGTATGTCCCATAACACTGACACTCATTAAAATTTTTTGATAAACAAATGAATGAACTAATTAATGCTTTAATTAATTAAGGGCCTGGAATTGAGCCATTTTAAGATCCCATGAATAACAAAATGGATATTTTTTAGTAGCACTTTAAAGGAGTATGCATGTGCTTTATAGGAAAGACAGGAAGCTCTCTTGGCACTTTATGATGCTTTCAAAAGGCCAAAAGCAAGACAAAAAATAACCCATATATCAAAACAGTATTTTTTTTGATCATCAGATTGATTAATCTGGTTTAAATATATACTGTTCTTAATTTTTTAAAGTTAAAAGTTCTTTTTTATATTTAAATGTGTCTCCCCTTATACTGATCTTGATGAATAAATGATTCAATCAATTAACCAAACTAGAATTCCTCTTGTGTTCACTAGTCTTTGCTTTCTTTTTCTTAACTTTTATTTTATATTTCAGTATAGTTGATTAGGGCTTCCCTCATAGCTCAGTCGGTAAAGAATCTGCCTGCAATGCAGGAGACCTGGGTTTGATCCCTGGGTCGGGAAGATCCCCTGGAGAAGGAAATGGCAATCCACTCCAGTCTTCTTGCCTGGAAAATCCCATGGACAGAGGAGCCTGGTGGGCTACAGTCCACGGGGTTGCAAGAGTCAGACACGACTTAGCAACTAAACCACCAAACCATAGTTGATTAACAATCAACTGTTTTAACAATCAAGCTGTTTCAGATTCAGGTGCAAAGTGATTCAGTTATACATATACCTGTATCTACTCTTTTTCAAATTCTCTCCCCATTTAGGTTATTATAGAATACTGAGTAAAGCTCCCTTTGCTATATAATAGGTCCTTGTTGGCTATTTATTTTAAATATAGTTGTGTGTATGTCAATCCCAAACTCCATATATGTGTGTGTGTGTGTGTGTATTTTAGAAAGCATAACTAGCCAGAACAAGAAAAGTGTTTTTACCCAAAACACTCCCAAGTGCTTGATATCAACGTTCATGATCTGAGATTCACATCTTCAGCGATGGTTTGATTTTGTTGGTACAGAGAGTGTGCTCCTGTGACAAAACCATAAATGACCTGTTGAGATGGAATCTTGAGTATCTAAAGGTATTTAAAATAAATATTTCCACCTTTGAGTTTAGCAACTTTCAAAGCAGATGTCTTCTATCAGGTAAAAGTAGCAGATTTTTTTTCTTTACCTTGGCAGGCACATTTGTATTTTCTATACTGTCAGTTCCCTAACAAGGAAGGGTTTTTGTTTTGTTTTTCACAGTTTAGAGTTGTCTTCTAAAAGATAGAGGTAACAGGGTACACTGGTTAAGGACAGGAACTTCCTCAGCAAGCAGTACCAAGTTCCAAGGTCAGATCACATAATAACAATGGCTACCATTTGTGAAGGGGCCTTCCCAGGTGGTAAAGAACCCACTTGCCAATGCAGGAGACATAAGAGATGCGAATTCAATCCCTGGGCGGAGAGGATCCACGGTATGAGGGCATGGCAACCCACTCCAGTATTCTTGCCTGAAGAATCCCATGGACAGAGGAGCCTGGCAGGCTACAGTCCCTGGGGTCACAAAAGAATCAGATATAACTGAAGTGCTTAGCAGGCACGCACCATTTGCAGAAAGCTTACTAGCTGCCTAGCTTTTGGGATGATATTCTTTACATGAATTATTTCACTCAGATCCCACAACTTGGAAAATATTATTAAGCATATTCTTTTTTGCATGAAGAAACTAATATTTAAAGCATCAAGTAAAATTTCTGAGTACACTCAGCTGGTAAATTGAAAGACGGCATTTGAATCCATGTCTATTTAGTTCCAGAACCCATATTTTAACCATTGCAATCTTAAATGCCTACTAAGTGTGACCTTGGTCAAGTTCTTGCACATGACTGCATCTTGTTAGATTATTGTGGAGATTCTATAAATCAGCAAGTGTACAATACTCAGGATGGTGCTTGGTACAAAGTAAGCTCTCAAATTGTAACCTAGAAATAATTGTTATTCTTGTTTTTAACAGTCAGTTGTTTACTAGACAATTAGAAAAGAAGGAAAAATAATCTCTTTTACTGACCCACAAATTTGCTCATTACTTCGTATCATTTTAAATTTCCATCTGGTATTTCTCTTTAGTCCAAAGAACTCCTTTAACTTTTCCTGTGGGATGGATTTGCTGGCAACAAATTATCTCCACTTTTGCCTTTCCGAAATTTTATTTTTCATCTTTACTGAGGTATTGTTAACAAAATTTTAACTTATTTAAGTTGTGTATATTGTAGTAATTTGGTCTATGTATACATTGTGAAAGGATTCCTTCCATCTAGTTAATACATCCAAAACCTGACATGTTTGTCTTTACTGTGTGAGAACATTTAATTTTTCTACCTCCTTAGCAAATTTCAATTATATAATATAGTGTAATTAACTATAGTTACCATGACTTATGACAACCTCAGAACTTATTCATCTTATAGCTGAATGTTTGTCCCTCTCTTATTTCTACTACCTCCAGGCCTTGGCAACTACCTTTCTACTCTGTTTCTAATAGTTTGATATTTTTTAGATTCCACATATAATTGATACCATGAAGTAAGTGTTCATCTTCTGTCTGGTTTATTCCACTTAGCAGAATACCCTCAATATCCACCCCTGTTGTTAAAATTGGCACAATTTCTCTTTTTAATGTCTGAAAATATTCCATTTTATATATATATCACACATCTTCTTTATCCATTCGTCTATTGATGAACACGTAAGTTGTTTCCATATCTTGGCTATTGTGAATAATGCTGCAATTAGCATGGGAGTACAATATCTCTGATATTTTGTTTTCATTTCCTTTGGATATATACCCAGAAGTGAGATTGTTGGATCATATGGTAGTTCTATTTTTAATTTTTTTTGAGAAACCTCCATACTGTTTTCCATAGGGGCTGCACAGATTTACATTTCCATAAAATTTTCTTTATTTTGCCTTCATTTTTGAAGGATACATTATAGAATACAGACTTGTAAATTTGCAGGTTTAAAACATTTTTTTTGGTACTTTAAAGATGTCATTCCATTATTTCCAGCTTCCTTTGTTTCACATAACTGACTATTCAAACATTTGACTAAATGTATTCCTTTTATTGTTTCTCTGAATGTAATGTGTCTTTCCTTCTGGCTATTTTTAAGGCCATATCTTTGGTTTTCAAAAAACATACCTAGGTGTATTGTTTGTTCTGTTTGGGCTTTGGTGAATTTTTAAAATCTGTGTGTTAGGGTTTTTAATCAAATTTCAAAAAATTTTGCCAGTATTACTTTAGGTAATTTTTTCTCTCTCATCCCTGTCTTCTTTCCTTCTTAGACTCTAAGCACATGTATTTATGTTTGACCACTGGAATCTGTCATATAAGATTAAAGTTTTGTACAATTTTTTCAAGCATTTGCTCTTTGTCCTTCAGTGTTATTTGTTTATTTTACAAACCTTTTGCAAATTACTTAACACTTATTGATAAGTTCATTGGCACATTTTAGCACATTATTAATCCCTAGAATTATAAAAAATAATCAGATCATGTATATAAGCATTTTCTTTTTAATTTGGAGTTTGTTTCCCAGGGCTAAAGATATTTGTTTTTCTTTTTAATCAAGGAATCTGTGCTTCAGTTTTAATAATTTCTATCATTTTGGAGAAGACTCTTGAGAGTCCCTTGGACTGCAAGGAGATCCAACCAGTCCATTCTAAAGGAGATCAGTCCTGGGTGTTCTTTGGAAGGAATGATGCTAAAGCTGAAACTCCAGTACTTTGGCCACCTCATGGGAAGAGTTGACTCACTGGAAAAGACTCTGATACTGGGAGGGATTGGGGGCAGGAGGAAAAGGGGATGACAGAGGATGAGATGGCTGGATGGCATCACTGACTCGATGGACGTGAGTCTGAGTGAACTCCGGGAGTTGGTGATGGACAGGGAGGCCTGGCGTGCTGTGATTCATGGGGTCGCAAAGAGTCGGACACGACCGAGCGACTGAACTGAACTGACTGATTCACCTCTCTTCAAGTGTGCTGATCCTTTATTTTGCACTGTTCAATTGCTGTTAATCCCAACAATGTATTTTAAATTCCAGGTGTGGGAATGGCTACCTACTCCAGTATTCTTGCCTGGAGAATTCTGTGGACAGAGGAGTCTGGTGGGCTACAGTCCATGGGGTCACAGAGAGTCAGACACGACTGAGTGGCTAACACTACTGCTGCTATTACATTTTAAAATTCTAGGTATAGTCTTTGTTTCTTTTCCAGAGTTTCCACATCTCTCCTAAATTACCCATTTCTTCATCCATTTCCTGGGTCTAAATATATTAAAGACCCTTTAATACATTTATCATTATTTTAAAGTCGTGACTACCAGTGTCAGCATCAGAGTGATCTATAGGCCTGTTTCTATTGATACTTTTCTTGATATGAGTCACATTTTCCTGTGTTTAATAATTTTTAATAATTAATAATTAATTTTAATGCATGTTTAACAATTTAAAAGTTTAGATTGAGCATTGTGTATGATGACACGTTGTAGAGATTCTGTATTCTGCAGCTTCGTCTGAAGAATATTAAGGGTCTCTTTTTAGCAGGATGCTAAATTATCAGTAGATCACTGTGATTCTGTCAATATTTGGTTTTAATTTTGAGCTTTCTTGGAGTGGGTCTGTTTCAGTTAGTTCTGAGATGTGATTCTTACTCCTAATGTGTGACCCTGCTGGTGTTTTAATAGAAAGTTCAAGCTGTTTGCCAAGCCCTGCTAACTTGGTAGGACTTTAATGTCAAGTTGCACCCCCTCAGAATTAAGCAAATGCTGAAACCTCTATTCCACTCTTTCAGCCTTCCTACATTGATTTCCACTGGAAATGTCGTACTCTTGCTTCCCATTTGTGCAATTCAGATATTAGGGAAGAATCTGAAAGGAGTTTATGTGCAGATTTGAGATGATTGCTTCATTTGAGAAATGTTTTCTTCCATTTCCAGCTGCTATGGCAACTCTGATTCTGATATTTGACTTCTCAGTACAGAAAGGACTTCTACTCTCTGACTGAGTTCTAGACCTTTATGCTAAAGGGACTGGAGATTGGCCTGGAAAAAAAAGCCAGGAAAATATATATCTGACCCAGTTTGTTACCTTTATTTCAAGATGTGGCATGTCACCTACTCATGACATTCTATATAGTGTTTTAGGCTATCATTACCTTTAAATATAGCTGTGGAAATTAATACTCATAAAACCAGAGTCAGAAAAAAATCAACCAGTATTTACCAAATGCTATGAAAAAACTATTGTTGTTGTTGTTTAGTAACTAAATCATGTCTAATGCTTTGCAACCCCATAGACTGTAGCCTACCAGGCTCCTTTGTCCATGGGATTCTCCAGGCAAGAATACTGGAGTGGATTGCCATTTCCTCCTCCAGGGAAATCTTCCCAACCCAGGGATTGAACCCAGGCCTCCTGCATTGACAGGCAGGTTCTTTATTGCTGAGCCATAAGAAAACCCTGAAAAACCTATGCAGAGTACCTAAAACACTGACTTTGTTCTAAAAATTATAAATGCAATCAAAACCTTGTGAAAAATGACTAAACAGACAGAAATGTGAGGAGCATTACCATGTGAATAAGAACTTGAAAAATGAGGGGAGCAACTCATAACAAAGGAAGACAGTACCCAGATATGGAAATAAACATAACCAAAATCTGGAAAGCAAAATGGCGTGAAACAAGAGAGATCAGCTTAATTGGGGTAATGGAAAAGACAGGAGATTAAGCAGAGTCAGATAAGGGTTAAGAGTGTCAAATATTAGGCCAAGGAGTTTGACCTGGCTAATAGCATATTTTCCCAGTATAGAAAATAGTAAATGGAAAATATTATCCTTAAAATACATTTAATGAGAAGTTCAGTTACTCAGTTGTATCTGACTATTTGCAACCCCATGGACTGCAACACACCAGGCTTTCCTGTCCATCACCAACTCCCTGAGCTTGCTTAAACTCATATCCATTGAGTCAGTGATGCCATCCAACCATCTCATCCTCTGTCATTCCTTTCTCCTCCTGCCCTCAATCTTTCCCAGCATCAGAGTCTTTTCAGGTGAGTCATCTCTTTGCATCAGGTGGCCAAAGTATTGGAATTTCAGCTTCAGCATCAGTCCTTCCAGCGACCATTCAGGACTGATCTCCTTTAGGATGGACTGGTTGAATCTCCTTGCAGTCCAAGGGACTCTCAAGAGTCTTCTCCAACACCACAGTTCAAAAGCATCAATTATTTGGCACTCAGCTTTCTTTATAGTCCAACTCTTACATCCATACAAGACTACTGAAAAGACCCTAGATTTGACTAGATGGACCTTTGTTGGCAAAGCAATGTCTCTGCTTTTTAATATGCTGTCTAGGTTTGTCATAGCTTTTCTTCAAAGGAACAAGCATCTTTTGATTTCACGGCTACAGTTGCCATCTACAGTGATTTTGGAGCCCAAAGAAATAAAGTCTGACACTGTTTCCACTGTTTCCCCATCTATTTGCCATGAAATGATGGAACCAGATGCCATGATCTTAGTTTTCTGAATGTTGAACTTTAACCCAACTTTTTCACTCTCCTCTTTCACTTTCATCAAGAGGCTCTTTCTGCCATAAGGGTGGTGTCATCTGCATATCTGAGGCTATTGATATTTCTCCTGGCAATCTTGATTCCAGTTTGTGCTTCATCCAGCCCAGCGTTTCTCATGATGTACTCTTCATGTAAGTTAAATAAGCAGGCATACTTCTTTCCTGATTTGGAAACAGTCTGTTGTCCCATGTCCAGTTCTAACTGTTGTTTCTTGACCTGCATACAGATTTCTCAAGAGGCAGGTCAGGTGGCCTGGTATTCCCACCTCTTTCAGAATTTTCCACAGTTTGTTGTGATCCACACAGTCAAAGGGAAGACATTGTTTGTTATTATCATAATGCCTACATGCATGTCTGCTAAGTCTTTTCAGTTATGTACAATTCTTTATGACCCTAAGGACTGTAGCCCTCCAGGCTCCTCTGTCCATGGGATCCTCAAGGGAAGATTACTGGAGTGGGTTGCCATGCCCTCCTCCAAGGGATCTTCGGACCCAGGGATTGAACCTGGTCTCTTATGTCTTCTGCATTGGCAGGCAGGTTCTTTACCACTAGCGCCACCTGGAAAGCCCCTATTATCATAATAGTACACATTCAATTTTACTTGGTACTATTTCTGGAGTTTTTCTTAATAAAAAAGAAAAAAGCATGGTATACTTAAGCAGCAGGGGGAAAGATTCTATAGTTAATGGGACCTTAATTATTATGATAATAGTGGAGATAATTATTCTGCTAAAATATGAAAGGTAAGACCTTTAGCACAGCATAACTTCTTGCATTTACTCCTTTTAGGAGCATATTTCTACTCTGGGAGAGTCACGTACTTTTCTTAAAAAACTTGTTATTTTGCCTGGAGAATCCTGTGGACAGAGGAGCCTGGGAGGCTACAGCCCATAGGGTCACACAGATCAAGACATGACTGAAGTGACTTAGCATGCACGCATAGCCAATTAATAAACAATGTTGTGATAGCTTTAGGTGAACAGTGAAGGGACTCAGCCATACATATACATGTATCCAATCTCCCCCAAACTCCCCTCCATATAAAAAGTTATTTTAAGCAGTACCCACTGAAGGAGACATGAAAGGAACATCTATTTTGTGTACTGAATTGTACACATTTACCTTTTGTGAATTCCTTTATTTAGACAACTGTTTATTATTTAGTCAATATGAATTCAGCATCCACCACACCCAGGCATTATTCCAGGAACATGGCAAAGTAGATGGTGAGTTTCGTCCTTCTTAGAGCCTTCGTTTTAGTGCTTGCTTCTTACTCTGCTCTCTGCCTCCTGGAGGCCACGGGCTTGCTGCCCATTCTTGTTCCTTCAGACTGGCACACAATCCAGCCTGTTTCAGTTTGAAACCTCAGCTTCTCTGTCTTCTCTCCTCTTTCTTTTTCACTTTTGTGTAACATTGGAGAACTTCCAGAGTAAGACCTAGACTTTCAGAGGTGCTCCTGTTACGTCTTAGCCTTCCTGAGCAACAGTTTCAAGTTGGTCTCAGCCTCCTAGTGAAAATCACTCAGTCGTGTCTGACTCTTTGTGGCCCTGTGAACTGTAGCCCACCAGGCTCCTTTGTCCTTGGGATTCTCCAGGCAAGAATACTGGAGTGCCATTCCCTTCACCAGGGGATCTTCCTGACCCAGGGGTTGAACCCGGATCTCCTGTACTACAGGCGGATTCTTTCCCTTTTGAGCCACTGGGCCTCCTAAGTTGGACCCAAGCCCAAGATCTTGTTGAGGATTGGGGGAAAAAATCACTGGGAATTAATCTACTTTATTTTAAACAAACCAGTGATTATGTTGATGAACAGATTCTATTTTAAGACATAGTAAGGATTTTCTATGACATAAGTAGTATAATCCCCACAAAGTTTTCCCTCAGTCCATTAACTTAGTGCCTCCTCTTCGATGTTATCTCCTTTTTTGAAATAAAGCAATAACCAGAGAGCCATCATGCAATTTTATTATTTTATTGCTCTTTCATAGGAGGAACAAACAGTGATGAAATGGATCCTAATGTTCTCAGAATTAAATTATTTATTGAAGCTCAAATTTTTAATATAATACTGTACAACTCCAAGTCAAGATAGATCCCAAAGTGATAGAACGTCTTATTGCACTTTTATCTTCTTGGATTCTGGTATATCAGTGACCTACATGTACATTTCAAGAGAAGCTCTGAACCAGAGTCCAGTGCTGATAGCAGAGCAGGTAACTCAGGGCTTATGAATCCTATTCTTTGCTGGCTTGATTTTTAGAAATCAGTTTTACTGTGGGCTGACTGCCCTGGTGTCTACAATGTCAGATATTTCAGTACTTTGCCTGTAGACTTACCTTGCCTACAGACTTCAAGGCATGATGAGATAATGAATTCACATAGTGTTCATTGACAGGACATAGCGTTTAGCCCATTCAGTGGATTTTCTACTACTAGCAAAGAAGCTCTCATTGCAAAAGGAAACTTGAATACAACCATGTTAATTTAGCTGAAATATCTTAACAAGTTACATAAACATACTCTAAGTAAATAGTGGACAGCCAAGAAAGATATTTATGAGAACAAGAAATTATATTTCACTTTCTTTTTTAAAAAGGAGATAGTTTCTTCTATAAATCAAGAACACATTCCAGCGTAAAATATCTGAATGGAACAATTAGCATCTTCCGAATCTTAGCTAACAACAAAGAAAGGTGGCACAGTGGTAAAGAATCTGTCTACCAACACAGGAAGTGAAAGAAAGGGATATTCAGTCACTGGGTTGGGCAGATCCCCTGGAGGAGGAAATGGCAACCCACTCTGGTATTCTTGCCTGGAAAATTCCTTGGACAGAGAAGCCTGGCAGGCTACAGTCCATGGGGTCGCAAAGAGTAATACTACGCCTTTTAAGTTTCTTTTTCACAGTGGGCCTTATTTTCTTCTTTATATCCAAGGTCTATAGTTAACAATAATATTTTGTGTATGTTATTTTTATTGGAATATAGTTGATGTACAATATTATGTTAGTTTCAGGTGTGCTACATAATGATTTGACATTTGCATATATTATAAAATGACCACAATAAGTCTAGCAACCACTGTCTTAGCACAAAGTAGCTACAATATTATTGCTTATATTCCTTATGCTGTATATTATATCCCCCTGACTTATTTATTACAAAACTGGAGCTCTGTCCTTCTTAATTCCCTTTGTCTATTTCCCTACCTCTAATCTCCTTCCTCTGGTAACTACCCAGTTGTTTTTGGTATTTATGTTTCTTTTTCATTTTGTTCTGTTTGTTTGGTTTTTTGGATTCCATACATGAGAGCATGTGGTATTTGCTTTTCTCTGATTTATTTCACTTAGCACAATATCCACTAGATCCACCCACATTATCATAAAAGCAAGAGTTCATTTTTAATGGCTAAGTAATGGTCTAGTGTGTGTGTATGTGTGTGTGTGTAACACAGCTCTATCTATTCATCTATTTATAGACACTAATATTGCTTTCATATATTAGCTATTATAAATAATTCTGCAATGAACATTGGAGTGCATGTATGCTCAGCTAGTCATGTCTGACTGTTTGAGACCCCACAGACTGTACCCCGCCAGGCTTCTCTGTCCATGGGATTTTCCCAGCAAGAATATTGAAGTAGGTTGTCATTTCCTACTAGGGGAACTTCCTGACCCAGGAATCAAACCTGCATCTCCAGAGTCTCCTGTATTGCAGGCAGATTCTTTACCGCTGAGGCGCCTTTTCAAATTAGTGTTTTTTTGTTTTCTTTTGGTAAATACCCAGACAAGAAATTGCTGGATCATATGGTAGTTCTACTTTTAAATTTTCGAGGAACTTCGATACTCTTTTCCATAAAGGCTACACCAAGTTATAACTGTACTAACAGTAGAGGAGAGTTTTCTTTTTTAATATCCTTACCAACACTTATTTGCTATCCTTTTTAAAACAGCCAATCTGACAGGTGCGAGGTGACCTCTTATCGTGGTTTTCAGTTCCCTGATGATTAGTGATATTGAGCATCTTCTCAAGAGTCTGCTGATGATATATATGTCTTCTTTGGCAAAACATCTATTTAGGCCCCTCTGTCCATTTTGTAAACAAGCTGTTTGATGTTGAGTTATAAGAGTTCATTGTATATTTTGGATATTAATTCCTTATCAAGTAAATTGTTTTCAAATATCTTCTCCAACTCAGTAGGCTGCCTTTTCATTTTGTTGAGTTTCCTTCACTATGCAAAAACATTTTAGTTCGATGTAGTCCCACTTGTTTATTTTTGCTTTTGTTTCCTTTACTGAGAGGACATATAAAAAAAAAAATTCTAGACCGATGTCAGAGAGCTTGTGAGCATGCGTCTATGTTAAGTCACTTCAGTCCTGTCTGACTCTTTGAGTTGCTATGGACTATAGCCCATCAGGCTCATCTGTCCTTGGGATTCTCCAGGCAGTTAAATACTGGAGTGGGTTGTCATGCCCTCCTTCTGGGGATCTTTTGGACCCATGGATCAAAATCACATCTACCTGCGGTTCCTTCATTGCACGTAGATTCTTTACTGTTGAGCCACTGGGGAAGATCATGTATACATTCAGTTCAGTTCAGTTCAGTAGCTCAGTCATGTCCGACTCTTTGCGACCCCATAAATCACAGCATGCCAGGCCTCCCTGTCTATCACTAACTCCCAGAGTTCACTCAAACTCATGTCTACCGACTCGGTGATGCCATCCAGCCATCTCATCCTCTGTCGTCCCCTTCTCTTCCTGCCCCCAATCCCTCCCAGCATCAGAGTCTCTTCCAATGAGTCAACTCTTCGCATGAGGTGGCCAAAGTACTGGAGTTTCAGCTTTAGCATCAGTCCTTCCAATGAACACCCAGGACCAACTTCCTTTAGAATGGACTGGTTGGATCTCCTTGCAGTCCAAGGGACTCTCAAGAGTCTTCTTCAACACCACAGTTAAAAAGCATCAATTCTTTGGCACTCAGCTTTCTTCACAGTCCAACTCTCACATCCATACATGACCACAGGAAAAACCATAGTCTTGACTAGACAGACCTTTGTTGGCAAAGTTATATCTCTGCTTTTGAATATGATAACTAGGTTGGTCATAACTTTCCTTCCAAGGAGTAAGCGTCTTTTAATTTCATGGCTGCAATCACCATCAACAGTGATTTTGGAGCCCCAAAAAATAAAGTCTGAAACTGTTTCCCCTGTTTCCCCATCTATTTGCCATGAAATGATGGAACCAGATGCCATGATCTTAGTTTTCTGAATGTTGAACTTTAACCCAACTTTTTCATTCTCCTCTTTCACTTTCATCAAGAGGCTTTTTAGTTCTTCTTCACTTTCTGCCATAAGGGTGGTGTCATCTGCATATCTGAGGTTATTGATATTTCGGCAATCTTGATTCCAGCTTGTGCTTCTTCCAGCCCAGCGTTTCTCATGATGTACTCTGCATATAAGTTAAATAAACAGGGTGACAATATACAGCCTTGGTGTACTCCTTTTCCTATTTGCAACCAGTCTGGTGTTCCATATCCAGTTCTAACTGTTGCTTCCTGACCTGCATACAGATTTCTCAAGAGGCAGGTCAGGTGGTCTGGTATTCCCATCTCTTGTAGAATTTTCCACAGTTTCTTGTGATCCACACAGTCAAAAGCTTTGGTATAGTCAATAAAGCAGAAATAGATGTTTTTCTGGAACTCTCTTGCTTTTTTGATGATCCATTGGATGTTGGCAATTTGATCTCTGGTTCTTCTGCCTTTTCTAAAACCAGCTTGAACATCAGGAAGTTCATGGTTCACGTATTGCTGAAGCCTGGCTTGGAGAATTTTGAGCATTACTTTACTAGCATGTGAGATGAGTGCAATTGTGTGGTAGTTTGAGCATTCTTTGGCATTGCCTTTCTTTGGGACTGGAATGAAAACTGACCTTTTCCAGTCCTGTGGCCACTGCTGAGTTTTCCAAATTTGCTGGCATATTGAGTGCAGCACTTTCACAGCATCATCTTCCAGGATTTGAAATAGCTCCACTGGAATTCCATCACCTCCACTAGCTTTGTTCGTAGTGATGCTTTCTAAGGCCCACTTGACTTCATGTTCCAGGATGTCTGGCTCTATGTGAGTGATCACACCATCGTGATTATCTGGGTCATGAAGATCTTTTTTGTACAGTTCTGTGTATTCTTGCCACCTCTTCTTGATATCTTGTGCTTCTCTTAGACCTATACCATTTCTGTCCTTTATTGAGCCCATCTTTGCATGAAATATTTCCTTGGTATCTCTAATTTTCTTGAAAAGATCTCTAGTCTTTCCCATTCTGTTATTTTCCTCTATTTCTTTGCATTGATCTCTGAGGAAGGCTTTCTTATCTCTCCTTGCTATTCTTTGGAACTCTGCATTCAGATGTTTATATCTTTCCTTTTCTCCTTTGCCTTTTGCTTCTCTTCTTTCCACAGCTATTTGTAAGGCCTCCCCAGACAGCCATTTTGCTTTTTTGCATTTCTTTCCATGAGGATGGTCTTGATCCCTGTCTCCTGTACAATGTCATGAACCTCTGTCAATAGTTCATCAGGCACTCTATCTATCAGATCTAGTCCCTTAAATCTATTTCTCACTTCCACTGTATAATCATAAGGGATTTGATTTAGGTTATACCTGAATGGTCTAGTGGTTTTCCCTACTTTCTTCAATTTAAGTCTGAATTTGGCAATATACATGCAATTCTTTGTATATCGATTCTCTCTCAATAAAGTTAAAAATGCAGCTTGATTTAAGTCTACTTAACTTGACCAAAAGGTAAATTTGTTATTCAGTAAAGGTAGTAGAGATGGCTGAGGATCCCTTATGAAAAGCTCTTAGAACCCGCAAACACTTATTCTCCAATTTCAGATTTCAAGCTACCTCAATCCTGTCTTAGTGGCATGAGTGGGATGCAGGAAGCCTGGAAATATAGTCCACTTATGCAGGATAGCATGTCTTCCACGTGAGCAGCCTAGTTCACAAAATATTTCATAGCTATCACAAATATGAATCCAGTGGAATTAAGAAGAGGGAGTTAGATATATAAATATAGTGAACACATATTAGGTTATCTGACTTCCCTTCTCTGGAATTTATCCTTTACTTCCATCTAGTCACAGGAGCAGCAGGTTGCTGACAGCCATGTTCACACACTGTGAAAATGTCGTACAGACTTTAGTTTGACAGATCCGGGGACAGGCACCTTAAATCAGACGAGTCTACCTAATTCCGTTTCTTGACATTTTTGAATGGAGCCCAAGAGAATCCAACCTCAGCCTAGGCTGGAGAAAGAAGATGTATACAGTGGGTCGTGTTTTTTGCCACATAGATCTGAAAGCAAAAAACAGTTTGGAAAGACAGAGGGAGAGAAAGAGAAGCAGAAAGATGAGAAGAAAACTTCATCAGGGAGTTGGGGGTTTGCTGAGATTTCCTATGACTATCCCTTTTCTGGTATACTGTGAATGCCCATAAAGTCTATTGCCCAGTATCTATATAACAAAGCCTATTATTTTTTTACTTTAACTATGTCAAGTCGATTTATATGATTTGAACCTAAAAGTCCTAATACAAGAAGAAAAGTTAATCCTAAAACACAATTTCAAATAAATTTAAAGAAGTTCATTAGCAATGTCCTTTTTTTTTTTTTTTTTTTTCCTATTCATGCCACGTACATTCCCTCTGTCTAATTAGCTTGGGGATTTCATGTCCTAGACTTGCTAAGTTCCTCTTGCCTTGACATGCCCTTCCTTCTGCTTGTAAGGCCTCTCCTTTTTCACCTAACCATTAAAATCTGGGTCAAACTTGAGGTTTTCCAGAAAGTCATCATGACTTAACTCTATCAACCTTTTTTTTTATTATTATTATTCTGTTTCTAACATCTCTCCAAAGGCTGGAGACTGCACTATATTATTATATATGTATAAGTGCTGCCTTAAATTATTCTTAAATGGCTTTTTGTGCTAACATGTTTTTTTCCAAAGTGATAAATTATTTGACACAAGAGATAAAATATTTTACTCCTTATTTTACTATTTAACTTCAAATAACTTTGGTTCAATGAATTACATACAACAGGTGCCCATAAGGATGTATGAACTGTCTCTATCACATCTTCAATGAGTCATCAAAAATCTCAATTTTATAATACTGGAAGCAAGTATTTGAAAATTATTGACTTAAAGGAAAGAAGATAGTGATGACATCTGGAAAAGCCAAAATGTTACCTTTTAAAGTTTACTATGATGCATCACTTCATTCCTAGATTTCCATTTCTAAAAGACAAGCAGTGCAGAGTTCTAATGTAAATTCTTTTATGCATAATATATTTGAATGACTAACCACAGAGGTCCTTCCTTCTAAATGAAAGAAAGCAAAGAGCAGCTCTCCTGTGGACTGATTTAGTTTTCCCAGGTCTAACTCATCAGTAGATGCAGTCCATGATGATAAACTCTGTAGAAAGAGCACACATCAAAACTATGAAGAAGATAAGACATCACAACCTTTATAAAAGCATTGGAAAAATGTGTAGGGGAAATTTTTTTAGATTTGACTTTATAATCTAAAAAAAGATATTATTCCTTACTGATGAGACTATTCTTTAATTTTTGTCCAAAGACATTAAAAAATTCATTAGTAATTAAGGAGTAATGTAGACTATAAAGAGTTCTTAATCTTTTCAACTGATCAGGAAGAAGCTATCATTTAAGGCTAAAATACAGAAATTTTCTCTAGTAAGTCTCAATTTTTATATTGTCACATGCCCTGAAGCCACTGGGATGAGAACATTTCTGCAAATCTAACATAAATAACCGGAGTAGGTCTGTTACTCACAGAAAAACACAGTGTGTTTACATGAATACCTCTTCTACTTGATTCCTTTGACCTGAGAACTTGAGTGAAACTCAGAAAAAGCTGCCAAGTTCCAAACTGGGAACAGACCCAGCTTTGGATCTTTATTCTCTTTCTCTAACTACCTAGAAACATTATCTCAAGCAGATAGGTGTTAAAAATTTACAATTCCATTTCTACCAATCAATATTTGTGGTACTTTGGAACCTGCACATACACTAAGGGTGACAAGTTATTCTGTTTTAATCATCTGGTAGGTGTGAACAGATTGCATATAAGTGATCTTCTTGCTTTTTCTTCCTAGTTCTCCATCTCTGCCTTCTCAAATCTATTACTCCTTGGATTTTTATTTTTATCTTGTGTTTGCCTTTGCCTCAGCATATTTTGCTTTATCGAATCTTCTTCTGCTTAAACTTGAAGTCCACTAGTTTTCCCCCAGCTGTGGCCCTGACTGAATGGCATGTCTTGTCCTCTCTCAGATCAAAGGGCCTTTGGAAGACTTGTCTGGTTAGGAAAAGCCAGTAGGAAGCAGGCAAGGGTGTCACATGAGTAAGGATTAATAGAAGATCAGTGAAAACGCCATGCTGGCAAAGGTGTTCTAGGGAAGAACCCTTGTGTTCTATTACAAGTTAATCACTAAAGGGGTGTTGCCTATGAGCTTAAATGGACCTATGAGCATAACGGACCATCTCTGGGAACTCTGCTTCCCAGGTAATGAACATTAAGCTAAAATACCTATTTAGCTCACCAGAGACATCCTGACCAGGCCCATCTGTGAATGACTACAGAAAGGAAGAAAATAACCTATTCCCTCCAAAAGCTGATGAGAATCAGGTAGTGTTTGATGTTATTCCCTCCTCTTTTAGTGTAGAAGGAGTCTGAATTCCAACTCGGATAAGATGGTTCTTTGGGGGCACAAGCCCACCATCTTCTCAGTTAGGTAATTTTTCAAATAAAGTCATTATTCCATGCCCCAACAACTCTATCAATCGAGGTCTATCAATAATTGGCCTGTTGTGCAGCAAGCAGCACAAGCTTAGACTTGGTAACATGGAATTCTTCTCTGGCCAGGTAACGGCCCCATCTCCTTTTTTATCGTTGTTGCTCTGAGATTCTCAAGTCCCTTCTTCTTTCATCGAGTTTGCTCAGTGGGCACTGTACCCGCTGGTGTGTCAACTGTTCCTTCTTCTAGCTTTACCTCAAATGTATTGTTTGATTTCACAATCAGGAACATAGTCACCCTTGCTGTCTGACTCAGAGGGTACTTTACTATTTTACAACAGCAATCGATTACTCTTCTTAAATTACAGACTTATTCACTAACTGGACATCCATCAAAAGGCTTGCCTAGTTCTTACTTGACCAACATAAATTAAGATGTCTCCAGGCAAGGTTTTACACAAGGAACCATGGAGTTTTTAGGCAAAACCATTTCACTGTAGGCTAACAATTCTTAACGTGGAAAAATGTCTCAAAAATATTTGCCCTTCTTTCAAGAATAAAGCCCCCAAACACTCAGTGTTCAATTCCTCTCGCCCTTCTCTGACTCTCCTTATCTTAATCTATCTCATGAAAAGGTTATAAAAATTTAGACATTTTTAATGATGTATTCAATACTTTGCTTAGGCTTACAGTAAGCTATAACAATGAACATGTACACATTAGATCTTAAAATAATCTAAATAAATAAAAGATTACTTTGTCTCCATAAACATCTCCTTTCTTTTTCCTTCTTTGATAATCTCCTTAGATTGACCCATATCGCAACCTCGTTTCAGTTGAATTATTTTTTCTCTTGGTTTTATCATCCCCATATTTTGCAACTCATCTGCCATTTTTTAGTATACGTTGAATTTCAAATTTTTTAAAAAGTAAAGTTATCTAACTTGCTCTTTTGATAAAGTTTTGCACAACCATGCCTGTAGTAATATTTTTCCCCCTGTGGGTCATTATACTCTTTATAATAGGAAGAAATAACTTTCAGATGTAGGGAACCTTTGGAATGAAAGTTTGAGTCTTTTAGAAACTCAAATAACTCCAGCTTTTGGGTGCAAACAAAATACAGAGATCTGAATATGTTTGTGACTCGTAGTAGAAATGTGCTCTTTCAACCAAAGAATTTTTCGGCATTTAAAAAATGCCGATGAGAATGCAGAATGGTACAGCCACTTTGGAAGACAGTTTGGAAGTTTCTTACAAAACTAGACATACTCTTATCTACCATCTAGCAACTGTCTTCTTTGATATTTACCCAAATGAATTGAAACCTGATGTCCCTACAAAAACCCCCACACAAATGTTGATAGTACTGTTCATTATTGCCAAAATTGGGAAGCAACTAAGATGGCCTTCAACAGAGGACTCTGTAAACAGTCTGTGGTTTTGCCACACAATGGAAAATTATTCAGCAATGAGAAGAAGTGAGCCATCAAGTCACGAAAAGACATGGAGGAAACTTAAATGTATATTACTAAGTGTAAGAACCCAGCCTGAAAAGACTAACTGCTATATGACTATGAAATTCTGGAAAAAATGAAGACAGTAAAATTTTTCTAGGAATTCAGAGGAAGGGAAGGAGGAATGAAAAAGTGGGCACAGAGGATTTTTAGGAACGTGGAATTATTGCTACATATTCTGCAATGGTGGAAGCATATCATCATACATTTGGCCAAACCCACAGAATGTACAAGAAGAAGAATGAACCCTAATGTAAACCGTGCACTTTAGTTAAGAATAATATATCAATATTGGCTCATCAATTGTAACCAACATACCACAGTAATGCAAGCTGTCAGTAGTAGGAGAAACTCTGGGGAGTGGAGGTGGAGGGGTGAATAAATGGGATCTCTCTGTACTTTGTTCTCAGCTTTTCTGTGAACCTAAAACTGCTTTAAAAAATAAATTCTATTATTCACTTATACTTTAAAAATTTTTATCAATTTAAACAAAACAGGACAAAAATGAGCTTGCTTCTTCTGGATTATGACTGGGTGAGAAAGTCTAAAGGACTTACAAGAGCACTTTTGGTAACCTAATGGCCCTTTATTAGCATGGTGGACAACAATAACATGAATCAGTGAGTGATCTCGGGTGCTGCCCTTTGCTAGGTGCTTTCCACACATTATCTCATGGAGCCCTGTAGTTTTATGTAAGGCCTTGAGCCTTAGAGAAACTAAAACATTTTCCCAAGACCACCATGACAGGAAATGGCAGAGACAAATTTCAAATCTAGGTCTTTCTTGTTGAAGGAAAAAAGGAGGCAGGTCCCCTTTCTACTCTTGAGCATTAGGGCAGGGATGCAAGCAAGGGCCATGGAAGAGCTTTTGACTATCTTGCAAAAACCCCACCCTGATGGTAACTACGTGGGCCTCAGAAATCAGTACCCCATCCGAGACTTGTGACTGCCCTGTCCCTACCCCAAGGGCCCCCTGCTGGGCAGGGTGCAGCCAGATTTGGGGTGCCTTCTCAAGGAAGCTGTGAGCGCCTGAGTCAGAAGGAAAACACAATAGGGGAAGAATACTTATGCAGAAGGCCTGTGTAGATGATCTAGCATTAATATTATATAATACAGAAAACACTTGCAACATCCTTTATGATCCTCTCAGGATATTTTTATTACAATTATGGGTAACAGCTCTTGAAAGGTAACGCCCGCACTTCCCAATTTACCCAAGCAACTACCATAGTTTTTTCTTTATCTCTGCTCTTACATTAAAAAAAAAAAGTTCCAGGGCTTACATATTACCTTTGCTAATTTTGAAAGAGAAGGAAAACCTTGCAGAATCAAAAGCTCAAATAGCTCACTTTAAAAGCACTTGAGAACAAGAGAAAGTTTTCTGTGATTACATTAATAGCAGTGACAAATGCATGTAAAACACTTAACCATGATCTGTGATGCAAAGAAAACCCATTTAGGTGTCATTCATCTTTTTCACATTAGGACAATGAGTACTGCCGGCTTTCTCTTTTGCTCAGACAACACTTGAATTAGAATGCTGCATTTTTCCAGAAGCTAGCATCCTAATTTCTCCTTCTGGTGCTCTTTTATAGAAATGGTTAAGCCTCTGAAACCCAAAATATAAACCAAAATCTGTTTTTTCCCCTCCAATTCCATCTCTCTAAAAAATTTGTTGGAACTACTTTCTTTTTGAAGAGACAACATTTTTATTTACCAATTGGTTATTCCTAGTACTTTTCCTCCAAAGGAAATAAAACTATGCAAAATAAACTCTAATTCCTGATTCCAAACTTAGAATCATGAGCAGAGGAACATACGAATAGAAAAGAAATTAGGGATGGAGGGGTGGTGGTGGAGAAATGAGGTCGGAGAGGGAGGAGATGAGGAAAGAGAAGACAGAAGAATGAGAAATGATCTCTCTGAACATGAGTCCTACAGGCCCTGAATCCAGCTTCCTACAGTCATGGACTTGTGGAGCATGAAATCTTCCAGAAACATTAGCAGTTGTCATCCAGTGCCCCCCAACAACCCCCGCCTCCACTCCTACCACTCAAGTTTTGCAAGTGAGAGAAATTGTATGATGCAATGAAAATAAAAATTGTAATTGACAGTCAGGAGACCTGTGTCTCAGTAACCACAAACTTAGCAGGTCACTTGACTCCTCCAACCTTCCGTTTCCAAACTAGAAGGAGTAAAAGTTGGCCTTGATGCTTTCAGAGTTCCTTTTACCTCTGTCTTATCTGAAACGCAGTCCTGGAGAAGCCACTTGTGTGGAGTCTTAGAGCTAGTGAGAGGCAGAGCCAGGCTAGATCTAAGGTCTCCTGAGGAATCATTAAGATTTTTATAGCTTCCTCTGGGTGGAGTGGTTTGTGAGGATGTTTATTCCATGGGCTAATGCAGGCGCCCATCTCTCTGAGCTGTCCCATGTTTCTCCAAACCTCTTTACAATTTTGTCCTGTTTTCAAATTTTCTTTGGCGGATCAAGTCAGCCTGTACAAGATATCCTAGTAAGAGCAGCCTGGCTTGTTTTTTGTTTTTTAACTGTGAAAATGAGAAGCATAGAAAGAGCAGTCTGTTCCCTAATGGGAGCAGTGAAGCAGTGCCTCACTTGAGCAAAAAGAGGAAATCAGGTAGGTAAGTGTGGCACAGAGGTAGAGAATCAGACCCTCTGTCTCCCCAGGCTAACCTCATCCCATCCCCCACAGCTGTTCAGAGGGACTCTGGGACTCAGTGGACAGGAGGCCCAATGTTGGCTGCCTCTCCTCTCTGCCCTCCAAATACACATTTAAAGACTCCCAAAGGGATTTCTTGCAAACTTGAGTTTCTGATGTGGAAGAAAATGTTTCCAGAATTAAAAAAAAAAAAAAAAATACAAGTTCCAGCATCACACAAAAGAAAAGACTTCAGTTTGAAACTTTGAAGAAATATTAAATAAGAGATAGAATTTTGGTTATACCAGATATGAATGCCAGTACTATAGGAAAGAGCCTCATAAAATGTATCAAGCCCAGGCAAAAATAAAATAAGCAAAAATAGAATATCACTTGAACTATAGCAGGCCTATAAATTCAGCTCCAAAATTACAAGCCAACACACATACCATACTGTACAACTGAGCCTGAAAAAAGGGGAAATTAGCAATAAACCAAAAAGCTTTTAAAAGTAACATAGTGAAGCAGAAAAAAAAAAGTCAGAATAAGTACTATCTGGGAAGAAACAGCAACAAAATATGTGATTTTCCTTTTTTAAAGACTCTGGACTGCATAGTACATCTGAGAGGTGGATGAGTCAATTTGGGTGGGTAGGTTCACTGTGTTTGACAAATAAGTTTTGCTTCTCACCAGGACATTTGGATACTACATAAATAGAAACCTTCTTTTCATCTCAAGAAGCATAAGGAAGTGCTTTCTCAGAGTGAATATTTTCCTCAAATCACTTGGAAAAGAGAAAGAACATTTATTTCCATGTTTCTCATATCTAGCAAACTCTATTGACCTTAGGTTGAACTTGAAAACATTGTTCTAGCGCAGCCTGTCTATAAAAGCCAAACTTGCCTTTCTTTACCATCTGCCCCTGGCCTTAGAAAGATCATCTCCTGCAGTACCTCCCACATTTAAGAATTTTTGTTTTGTGGAGGGTGGGTAGAATCCCCTCTGGTGTAAATGCCAGTGTGTGAAGTTGGACTTCTGCAACGAGAATGTTCCAGCCTCACAACAGACCTCTGGTGGAAGTAGGGAAGGTTCTTGCTGGATGATCAGGCTATGGTTCTGAATGTTGAGTAAGACAGTCTGCCTTAGCAGTTCCCTGTTAAATCAAGATGCTTTTTGTATTTTGTTGTTGTTTAGTCACTAAGCCATGTCTGATTCTTTTGTGACGCCATGGACTGTAACCCACTAGGTTCCTTTGTCTATGGGATTTCAAAGGAGTGGGTAGCCATTTCCTTCTCAAAGGGATCTTCCTGACCCAGAGACTGAACCCACATCTCCTGCATTGGCAGGCTGATTCTTTACCACTGAGCCACCTGGGTAGCCCCCTCTTTGTACTTCACTGAGACAAAAGCTCATACTTTCTAGGACCTGGAGAGAATGGAGAACTCCTCTGGCATTTATGTGAGACCCCAGGGCACTGTTCATTGTGCCAGGTTGCTAGTTTCAGATTTGCTGAGTTACTCTCACATCCATTTCCACGCCATGTAGACAGCAGGAGCAGATGCAACTCCCAGACTGCCATGTCGCTAACCTCCTGTTGCAAAGTCTAAAGTCTGCGTGCAGGAGGTGGGTTATGTTTTCAGAAAATGATACTCTGCTCTCCGGTTGCTACCTGCTTCTTGGCGGCAGCCTTCAGAACCCTCGAAAATTTAAAATTCAAAGTTGTCATTGACATCTGGCGTTATTAGACTTGTTAATGTCAGAAGGGACAGGAAGGAAGATGAATATATATATATATATATATATATATATATATATATATATATATACACACACATATATATGCCTTAAAGACTGCAAGGAATTATCCAAAGGAAACAGAGGAGGTGCTTGTGTGTTTCAAAGTATTTGTTCCTCCGTCGCTCTTCTCTTTGAGTTTCCCTTACTTTGTCTCTGACCCACAGTTGGATCTAGAATACAGATCAGTATCCTTAGAAGGAAGCTGAATAATTAAAGGTCATTCAATATACCATCATTCTTTTATATAACCTCCAAAGGAAAGGCACTTTCGGGCTAACAATGCTGTACGGTTCAATTCTGTAAAAGTAGAATTATCATTGTAATCCTAGAATGCTGTGCTTTCTACTTGCCACGATTCCCTGATGCTCATGCTTAAATAGTTGCCTTTATGTTTATTTGCCAGGGTATGTAACAGGGTGGACATTCTAAGACATTTTATATCTTCAAGTGTTTGAAAAATCTCAAATATTTGTACTTATCTTAATTTGAAGATATCTATAGGTAATTAGAAATTATATATATATATTTATTTATTGCCAAATATATTTGAAATATATTTGATTAGCCTCTGCAGCACATTCTACTTTAAAAAAATGTTCGATTTTCCTCTGTTTTCTTTTAAATCAAATCTTGCAATTTGTTTTTCATAAAGTTGTAGCATTTGTTATTCACCATTGAATATAGAGACTTCATGAATATTGAATATTCCATAGATATGCTGTGCTGTGCTAAGTCGCCTCAGTCATGTCCAGCTCTTTGCAACCCCATGTACTGTAGCACGCCAGGCTTCTCTGTCCATGGGATTCTCCAAGCAAGAATACTGGAGTGGATTGCCATTTCCTCTTCTAGGGGATCTTCCTGATTCAGGGATTGAATCCGTGTCTCTTAGGTCTCTCGCATTGGCAGGCGGGTACTTTACCACTTGCACCACTTGGGAAGACCCATTTGAAATATGCGTGTGTAAGTCCCAACCTTTCCCAGTATTTCTACAGGCAGGCAAAAAAGAGCTGCCATACAAAATCCGTGGAATTCCTATGTTCAATTGTACAGCAGCCCTTTCTTGCCCACCTGTAGAAATACTGGGAAAGGTTGGGACTTACATATGCATATTTCTCCTCCCAGGGAGCATGATTCCTCCACTTTGGGGCTGGGAGCGTAAGCTGAACAATGGGGAGGATGGGATCTAAGCTGCCCTAACAAATCTAGATACTTTAACTTTGGGTTGAGCCATGTACCATAGAAACATTCGATTTTACATTCACTTTTGGTTCCTGCCTAGAGGGCTTCCACATATTTTTCACATGATGCTACTTATAGAAAATAAAAGCATTTTGTATCCCAAACTTATTAAGAGTATTTGAACATAGTTGAGGGTCCTCCATGCTACAAGTGACTTACTCAAAGACTTGGGCCACCTCTGACCCTACATGGCTGCCCAAGGACTGTGCACGCTAAGTTGGTTCAGTCATATGTGACTCTTTGCAACCCTATGGACTGACTATAGCCCATCAGGCTCCTCTGTCCATGGGGATTCTCCAGGCAATGGTACTGGAGTGGGTTGCCCTACCCTCCTCCAGGGGCTCTTCCCGACCCAGAGATCGAACCTACGTCTCTTATGTCCCCTGCATTGGCAGGTGGGTTCTTTACCACTAGTGCCACCTGGGAAGCCCAAGGACTAAGCATCCTAATTTTGTAGCACACCAGCAGGGATCTGAACCTCAATTCAGCAGCCCCAACCAGGCAAGTTACAAAGCAGACAGGATTTGCCTTTTTTCCCACCTTGATCACTTTTATTCAATACTATAAGTACTGAATCAATTTTATTCAATACTATAAATATTGATTAAAATTCTAACAGATGTTGTCTCTGGGCTTTTAAATGTCCACGATGTAATCATTGGGTCTTCCCTCATGGCTCAGATGGTAAAGAATCTGCCTGAATGTTAAGAGACCCAGGTTCGATCCCTGGGTCAGGAATATCCCCTGGAGGAAGGAATGGCAACCCATTCCAGTATTCTTGTCTGGAGAATTCCATGGACAGAGGAGCCTGGTGGGCTATAGTCCATGGGGTCACAAAGAGTCGAACACGACTGAGCGACTAACGCCACCACCACCATATAGCGATCAGAGCTTTTCAGGGCATGAACTGACAGCTGCATATCTGGAATTATGCTTATTTATCTTAAAAGTGTTTCAAAGAGAAACATCTATTATTTTTCATCTATCTAAAACTATCCTTTATTGGCCCCAGTTAAAACTTCCATTCTCTGATAATTAAAGTAACTCAGACTAAGATGAGAATAAAGCTTAACTCCATCCATTTAAGAGTTTGTGATTATAAATCTTTAATTATTGGAAGACACAGTTAAACAGCAGGTATTCATAATTCCCTCACAAACTCTCCAGGACTCTCTTTCTTTGTTTATTTCACTTTTCAGGGAGTAGAATCCAGGGAAGCAATTTTTCTGTGTCAGAGAATCTCATGAGCTGCCCTCTCCTTTCTTCCTGGAATCCCTTCCTTTCTTCCCAGGTTCAGGGAGAAAAGAGTCACCAATTTGAGAGCCTATCTATTGGTACAGGGAGCTGAATTTCACAAACCTTAGTCTGATTTGGGTGAGATGTGTTTCTTTTGCTGCTGCTGCTGCTGCTGAGTCACTTCAGTCGTGTTCTACTCTGTGCAACCCCAGAGACAGCAGCCCACCAGGCTCCCCCGTCCCTGGGATTCTCCAGGCAAGAACACTGGAGAGGATTGCTATTTCATTCTCCAATGCATACCTTCCCAAATTGTCTTAAGAGGTTTACTTTGGGGCTAAAAACATCAGAATATCTGAAAGCTCAGCTCTGTACTCAAAAATGGAGACAGTGATCACAATGTGATGGAGACAAAGCAGGTTACATCCTCCTCACACTAATGGCACACTGGCAGCATAGCAGGGTGGGGAGGGCCACTGTGCAGGCTTATAGGAGAAATGGGACTCGGAATCTGAAAGACTGGAGCTTAAATCTTGATTTGGCCACTTCATAGAAGGGTGATTTTATTCTGGTTACTGAAGCACTCTGAATTGTCTGTTTCCTCATCTGTAAAATGGACTATTAACCCCAGCTCAAAGAGGATGATGTACCAATGAAATGAGATGTAAAAGTTGCCAAGTACAGAGAATCCCATCTATAAGAACTTGTCTGAAATTACTGTTGTTTCTCTAAGACATTTCTCAGACTTCCACCCTGCCACTTGTTTTTGAATTTTGTTGTAGGGGAGTTTCTTTCCATCCTAGCCTTAGGAGAAAGTAGGACTTGTCTCTATATTCAGTCTGGCCCCAGATTTGTAATATCAAGCCAGGCTTCCCCAGAAAGCCAGAAATCCCTGCAGGGCTGGTTCCACCCTGCTGGACATTTGCTGTCTCAAAAGCAAAGTCTGAGGTCAAAAGCTTGGGGATGTCTCTTGATCCTTCTTGGCAGGACCTACACATTAGAATTTCATTTGGAAATTTAAAAAATACAAATAACAAGACTCTAATCCTAGAGATTCTGATTGAACTGGTCTGGATAAGGGCCCAAGCATCAGCAATTTTTTAACTAACTCAAGGGATCTTGATATACAGCCAGTGTTGAGGACCACTTCTCTAGATACTGCAGATCTAAGTGACCTGAAGATGTTAGAGGTCAAGGAGGGAGCTGGAGATCTCTGATGAGCTGATACTGGAGAGCCCTCCCTTTCTCAGATGCTTTACTCATGGAGACAAGGGCA
Source organism: Bubalus kerabau (assembly GCF_029407905.1). Lineage (NCBI taxonomy): Eukaryota > Metazoa > Chordata > Mammalia > Artiodactyla > Bovidae > Bubalus > Bubalus kerabau. Next base: position 48,848,936 of record NC_073635.1, read on the forward strand.
AGACAGAAGGAAGTGAGGTAAAATTAGCAGTTTCTGGAGCATGTCTTGGGGAGCTTTCCAGGTGGCACTAGTGATAAAGAACCCTCCTGTCAATGCAGGAGACATAAGAGAGGCAGGTTAGATTCATGGATTGGGAAGATCCCCTGGAGAAGGAAACGGCAATGTGCTCCAGTATTCTTGCCTGGAGAATGCCATGGACAGAGGAGGCTGGCAGGCTACAGTCCATAGGACCACAGAGTCAGACATGACTGAAGCAACTTAGCACAGGAATGTGTCTTGGGCAATGATAGCACCATTTTCTGATCTGCTTGTGGGTTCCAATTTTCCAAGTAACTGTTGAATATGAGAACACTGCAGATTTTTTACAACATAACTCCAGAAGCCTCATTTAAGCTGATATCATTATGGACTTTTAAATCTCCTGCCTGCATTTAGTTCATTTCTGAATTAAGAAGTACTTAAAATGTAATGACTTACTTGAATTGCTCATTCTCTAATGGTGGTTACAGAGCTGTGCTCTTAAACCCCTGCACATGGAGAATATTTTGATCAAGTCAGAAAGAGCAATGTGAAAGCATTCAAATTATGGGAACAGAACCAAGATGTCTTGATTTCCAGTTCTTGCTATCAATTAAACCACATAATAAAACTCAGAAAGGGCTATTTCTCTCCTTGAAATAGTGAGATGTCCTTGTTTTTTCTCTTTTGTTTTTACTGACATGGATCTCTGACCAGCATAATGATCCCCCTCCATCTCCCCCCCACCTTTTTTTTTGCCTTATCAGATGATACTCTTTCTCACCCAGTGAAATCCAGTTTCTACCATCATTCTTTTTTATTCACATCCTAAATTAACTGAGGGTCCTTTTGCTAGAGACCATGACTCCCTCTCTCTTTTTTGGTGAAAAAAGCCTCAAACTGAGTTATCAGTCACTTTAAGTATTTTAAGGCCATAAAGCAATATTTGGTCTGTCACTGTTAAATAACTAGGAGTCACTTTAAGATCAAAATTAAAGTTTAATGCAAAAACAAGTATTTCTGACTTAGATATCTGCATGAGGAGGGGATCCATTTAATTATCTGATCCCAAATCAAAGTCAAAGAGTTTCCCTGCCCTTCCAAAGGGATATTAATATCAATTGTCAAGGAGAAAATTTATAACCCATGGAGTTTTGATGTCACCAGGATGGATTTCATGACCTGCAATCAGTTTGGGCAGGACAGCATAAGAATAGTTGTGAAAATAAGCTCCTACTAAATCAGAACCTGCCTCTAACCCTAATGTCAATAGAGCTAAAGAAAAAAATTTAGCATCTAACTTGTAGACGGTGGTTGTCATAGGAAATATGGGTGACATTCCTACAGAGGAGAGTGCTTCAGAAAGAAAACCCGCTAGACTAATTACTGGTTCACTCTGCATAGTGGATTCTTTCATTCCACAAGTATAACTGAGTGCTTGGCACTTATTTGACACAGCACAGTGAGTTTATCGGAGGTGTAATAGATAAGTGTGGGTGACTCTGTGAAGTAGGTCAGCTGGACCTGCTTGGGCTTAGTGTACCCTGAACTTAAAATGATGTCTGAGTCCATGGTCCCATGGCAACCTTACAAAATTATTTACAAGTTTTTTAGGAAATCATCCATTTATTTCATCTTTCAACTTTATTTAGTTTTATGGAGTTGAGTGCCACAAACTTAAAATTATTTGCATATTCTTTCTGTTTAGAGTTTTTATTCAGTCACCAAGTTGTATCTGACTCTTCATGACCCCACAGACTGCAGCACGCCAGGCTTCCCTGTCCCTCACTGATATATTTCCTTGCTTTTGTGCTCTCTTCTTATATTTGCTAGAGCTTGCCAATATACTGTAGTATTTAGCAATATAAAAATTAGCTATATGTATAGATTATTGTGGAGAAGGCAATGGCACCCCACTCCAGTACTCTTGCCTGGAAAATCCCATGGATGGAGGAGCCTAGTAGGCTGCAGTCCATGGGGTCGATAGAGTCGGACACGACTGAGTGACTTCACTTTCACTTTTCACTTTCATGCATTGGAGAAGGAAATGGCAACCCACTTCAGTGTTCTTGCCTGGAGAATCCCAGGGATGAGGGAGCCTGCTGGGCTGCCGTCTATGGGGTGGCATAGAGTTGGACATGACTGAAACGACTTAGCAGCAGCAGCAGGAGGTGGTTCAGATGGTAAAGCGCCTGCCTGCAATGCAGGAAACCCGGGTTCGATCCCTGGGTTGGGAAGATCTCCTGGAGAAGGAAATGCAACCCACTCCAGTGTTCTTGCCTGGAGAATCCCAGGGACGGGGGAGCCTGGTGGGCTGCCATCTATGGGGTCGCACAGAGTCGGACACAACTGAAGTGACTTAGCAGCAGTAGCAGCAGCATAGATTATTGTTATATGTCATAAATGTGCAAAGCACATGAAAAAAATGAAAGTGTTAGCTGTTCAGTCGTGTCTAACTCTTTGGGACCCCATGGACTATAGCCTGCCAGGCTCCTCTGTCCATGGGATTCTCCAGGCAAGAATACCTGAAGTAGGTTGCCATGCCCTGAAGTGGGTTGCCATTCCCTCCTCCAGATGATCTTCCTGACCCAGGGATTGAACCCAGATCTCTTGCATTGCAGGCAGATTCTTTACTGTCTGAGCATCAGAGAAGCCCCATATAAAGCATATATAATTAAAGAAAAAAGAAAAAAAAAACAGCAAGCAGAAAAATATGTATATTGGAATGAGGAGTGTTGGGGAACTAGAGTAGGAAATCAGTTTTTCCCTAAACTTTTGTACTGTTAATTCTTTACTATGATTAATAATAATAATAAATATCTATTTAACTGATGGAGAGAATCCAGGCCAATATTAGACAGGGTTCATTTAGTGTACCGGGGCCCATTTTCAAAGTCCAGGGGTGTCAGTCCTGTGTGTTTAGGCTTCAGTTCTCCTGAACTTGATTGTGCTTTTGATAACTGGCAGTGGGTCATTGGGCTGGATTGCCAAAACACTTAGGGGAAGTCACTTGATCAACTTGTCCTTGGCACAATGGCCATTCTGAAAATAGCCATACTCAAGTGAAATGAGTTATATTGAAACTGATTCCAAATAGTTAACTGAGTGCATGTTGTGTTTGAAAAACACGTACTAAAATGTGGAATTGTTTCACTTTCAAGTGAAAATCCCTGCCTACGTTACAACATTACAATATTTTGAAACACGTCTTCCTCGGATCAGGAGTCTCCTTCTGGGCTGGCTCTCCCTTGCCCTGGTCCATTTAGAGATTTCCAAGCACTCAGGCCAAAGCAGCAAAGAGTCCTATGTCTGGGAGTGAAAGAAAAGGAACATACAGACAGGTTTGCTGACACAAATACACACACACACACACACACGCACACACATCTAGGAAAAAATATTTTGCAGCAAGGGTGACAAAAATAGGATTACCCTTTTTATTATAAGATACGTTTTTATAAGTTCATTCAACACAAGGACAGATGGACCAAAACTGTAAACTATCAGTTCTCAAGTGAGGAAACATGGTTATTCATTGACTTAGCACTGTTTTGGTTGAGTCCTTGAGACAGGAGGTTCACTTATTTGTCATAAGTTTCCAGCAAGACCAGAGTTCCAAAACCAGGAGGAGAGGCTCTCACCGCCGACATACTGGGAGCCTCCAGGGATACTCCTGGTCTTGTGACTACAGAGAGCACCATTTCAGCTTCAGACAAACGAGCTTGCTATGAGCACGGCCGATAGCCATCCATGGCAGAGGAGCATTGTGTACTGTGCCGACCCTGCAGTCTTCCGAGATCTCAACCCACGACACAGACATCCAGTCGCACCTGGTACCATTCCTTAGCCATGAGCCCCAGTTCCCTCCTACACCATTTTTGCTGTACCCCAAATGTCTGCTACCCCATCCCTACCTCCCTTTCTGCTGGATAGTTTCTACCCAGTAATATAGGACATAGAGATTAAGGACATAATTAGGGATAGAAGAGTAAGGTAGAAGTTATAGGGACAGAGCGAGAAATACTTCATGAACTACTTCAGACATTGTCTTGACAGGGCTTGGATGGAGGCTGTGGGTGAGGAACAGGGAGGAGTCATGGACGGCACCCAGGTTTTTGGTGCGAGCACCTGAGGGATCGTAATGTCAGGAACTGATATGGGAAAATTGCAGGGGGACAAGTATGAGGAAATGAATTCAGTTCTGAACGTGTTGAGTTTGAGGGATCTGTGAGAAGCCGAAGAAGAGATGTCATGAAGGCTTTGCCTATATTCATCTGGAGTTAAGCAGACAGATCTGGGCTGGAGATACGTATTTCGTTGTCATCAACATAAAGATGGGAATCAAGCCATCCCTGGGTGTGGATGAGATTGCTTAATATTTGCTTGTAGTGTGAGATGATAAGTGGCCCAGGCTAGAGCCCTGAGTAACCCCCATTATTTAGGGATGGGTCAGGAGGAAGAGCTAATAAAACAGCGAGAAGGGGAGAAGGGAAACTGAGAGTGTGCCTTGTTCATATTCACCCTTTCCCTGGCATGACCTCCTGCTCTTCTTTGTGTGGTAAAATTCGGCTCACACTCCAACGCATCTCAGATGTTACTCTGATGAAGCAAAACTTTCTTGATTCACTCTTTACTTCCGCAAACACCATAAGAGCATCTCTCTTTTCTCTGCTTCTATAGCTCTTCAGACAAAAGTCAAACTATGATGTAGCCACCAAAGACACCTCCCACCCTACCTCCAACACTTTCTGAGTGAATATAAAGTAAGAATATGATAGGTGCTTCTAATTTATCTTTGCTTCCTAGGAGCAAGAAGTACATATGAAATGGTCAACAAGTGTTGAATTAACTTTTCTTGCCTGGTATTAAAAGGCACCTCATTCTGACAAAGATTTCAGCCCAGTGGGATACATTATTCAGAGAAAATTTAAGTTTTTAAGAACTCTTGCTTTATAATGAAATCTATTTCTAGGACAATGTTACAAGCTAGTTTTTGATTATTCATGTCTCACTTACTTCCAAAAAGAATTTGAGATAGCTTGCAGTGAGTCACATGAATAATTACATCTTTAAAAACACCATGAAAGCATCATGCAATGGAAAAAGGTGATAACATTACCTGATAAGTTAGACCAAGGAAAATTGCTGCCATTGAGATTAAGATATAACTTTGCACTTCTTAGCAGATAAGTGAATACATTCTCTTTTTCTGAACAGTCCTACAATTTTTGTGGGACTCAGTGTAGTAGAGGACGAAGCATAAGCACATTACTCAGACCAGCTAAAATTCAGCTGGACTTAATTATAACCTTTAACTGTTTATTTGAAATGCTGTATGTAATATGCTTATGAGTGGCCTGTGAATTAGAATGACAAAAAATGACTCACTTGAAGAAAAAATTCAACAGGCCTGCAGAATGGGAATTCTTTTTTAAGATTGAAAACATTTGAAGCTATCTCAGAGTTGTACTTTTAGAATATGTTTCTTGAGAACATAGGACAAAAGACTGCCATGAAATTAATAACCTATGAATGTTTTCTGTTTATAATATTAAAACATAATACTATTTGAATACATCGTTCAGAAATGGCATGAATTTTTGCATAAGATTGGGTGTATAATGTACATGGGGAACACACAGATTTGAAATGTTTTTTGCAGCATCTCCAGGAGTCTCCTGGTCAGAGATTGGGAACCACTAACTAGATTAGTGGTTTTCCAAGTTATTAATGAAATTAGCTTGTTTGTTTAGTTATAATTGGCTATGTAGCTCTTTGTTCAAAGAACTCATATTCTGGAGATCAACAAATCCCAGCTCTAAGACAGGGGTTGGAGTCTATCTGATTAGGGTTCAGAAAGGACCTTATAAAAAACTATAATTGTTCTATGAAAATTACACTGAAGAGACACTATTATTAAATATCACCAATGTTTCTGCATGGTGATTAGCCTGGCATCTAATGTTAGTTTCAACATATTTGCTTAGATATACCTGACATTAAAATAGGCACTGCCTTTATTTCTACCTCTCCAAAATTGCAAATGTCTTCTGAGAACCTTCCAAAAGTCCTAGAAGAGTTGTTAATTATTAGGCAAATAATAATAATTAATAATAATAATAAATAAGTATTAGGCAAAGCCGATGAACTTTGAGAAGAAAATGGTTCTCTATAACTATCAGATGGAATTCAGATTTTTCAAACTTTTACAGAAAGGAGAACTCTGAGGTCAATTCTTTCTCTAAGTTCTATCTGATGCTATAAGAAAGCACCTGTTGTAATTTTCTTCCATGACAGAAGTTCTGTCTCAATATTTCTAGAGTTCAAAATAGATGATTTTGATTCATAGTCAGATCATCTTCACTTATCTCCAATGCTATCAAGGATTCTTTTTCTTTTTTAGAAATTTTACCATTTTTTTCAAAGACTCATTTATCTATTTTTGGCTGTGATGGGTCTTTGTTGCTGTGCCTGGGCTTTCTCTAATTGCAGAGAGCAGAGGCTATTTGCTAGTTGTGGTCCACTAGCTTCTCATTGCTAGTCTTCTCTTGCTGTGAAGCATGGGTTCTAGAATGCAGGGTCAGTAGTTGTGGCCCAGAGCTTAGTTATTCTATGGCATGTGAGATCCTCTGGACCAGAGATCGAACCCATATTCCCTGCATTGGCAGGGGATTCTTAACCACTGCACCACCAGGGAAGCCCTCTTTTTTATAATTGATGTATAGTTGATGTACAGTATTGTATGAGTCTCTGGTGTACAAGTATAGTGATTTGACGTCTATATACATTACAGTTTAGATCACCTTTATTTCTTAATATTGGTAGAATGCAGGAAATTGAAGAATATCTCTTAGGATGTTTGAATCATCTACACATACACACCCTCAGATTACATCTAAAATCCACACATGAAAGAATGAGATTATTCTTCCTTTATAAAGCAACACTTCTGAATCAGTGCTCAATATCATTGTGGGACATCTCCCATCTCATGGATTATTTGTTCTGGATTTGACATAGTTTCTGGACTCTGAGAATTTGCTACTGACTCAAGCTCCTTGAGGGTAGAGACAGTCTCCTCACTGAGCCTTGTGTTTCTGGCACCACTTAGCATAGTCTGAGTTTGTAGATTTTAATTCAATTAAATGTAGCTCCCTATTCAAGTATTAAAAAGGACACATACCTTCTTCCTGCCCTCTCCATCTTTCCAGTTTGATCTCCCCTCTCTCATCCTCAGCCCCAACTCAACAGCCGGTCATCATGAGCTTTCTTTAGTTCCCAGCATGCCTTTCCACAGGCTTGCCTTTGACCTTTGGCAAATGCTATTCCCTTCTATTGGAAGATCTCCCCCCACCCCCCTTCCCTTTGCCTGGCTGAGATATGTTTATTTTTCAGGTCTATGTTTTTGTGTCTCTTCTCTGGAAATACTTTACAACTCTGATTCAAAGTATCCTTTGTATTTTTCTCCCATAACACATTGTGGCATTTTAACCCTCATTGAACTATTGTATTTGAAATATCCCCACTAGATTGCCAACTTGAAGGCAGACAGATATGTCACTTTATTTGCCCGCATATCCTCAGGAACTTAGCCCAACAACCGAGGCATAACAGGTGCTCAATAAATATGTAGATGAATAAGCAAATGACTGAATGAATAAGTGCAATGACCAGGAATCCTTTCTCAAGAATTCTTTCGCCCAGAATCTTTTGGCAATTATGACTTCATTGTTGGTATGGTGACATTGTTTTAGGGAAAACTCTGTTACTGAATTTATATTTTAAAAAAACCTGCTGAAATCGCATATGAAGTATCATAGGATCAAAATTCTGAAACTGAGTTCACATCATTCAATTCTGTGTAGGTGAGAATGGAGCTCAGGCTCCTTTCTTTCAGCTGAAGATACCAACCTGGTCTTGCTCCTGCAGTTCCTACTTTGTCAACTGGTATGCCATTGTATGTGAGGATGTAGTCTCTTTCTTTTTATTCATTCAACAAATATTGATTAAAGGTCTTGGAGGTGGGGGGACCCATGGACTTGACAGCCACTTAAGAATTAGAATTCCACTGAAGCCTGTCTTGAGCCAACAAATACCAGCAAAAGATGGGGAAAGGGAAAATCCTTACAAACCATTCTGAGCATGCTAAGTTATAAATATGTATCAAAATTCTTTGATCAAGTCTCAATATGTGCCTTTCGTTATAGTAAGGAACCATCCCCACCCTCTCTTTAAAAACAGATGAAGACACACTTAGAGCCATCTGGAAGAAGATGCTGCTTGATTAGGGTTCAGTCTCTCTTTAGAGAACAGCTTACACAAAATTACACTGAATAGAGTTTCAGAATCAATCTGCTCTTCCCTTTGCCTTTTACAACATGTACTTTACAGAATGCATAGTGATCTCTCTTAAGACATTTTTCTCTTTTATATCTTAGTCTCTTTCTGACAGAAATTCCTTTCTTTGGAGAGAAATAAGGCTTCTCTTTCATTGCCTCTATTCCCTTGATGACATGAAGTATTCAATCATGACCAATTTACAGATAATGTTGTGCTAGTTTCTCGTGTGTGTTGTCAGTTTCGTCACCTGTGCCAGATTGTCAAGTGAATGCCCTAGATAATGTGGATACCTTAGTCAACAAGTTTCATCATGCTTCTAAGTGGAAATGTTCTGGAAATTTTCCTCTCGGCTCTTTTTCACTTGCTTGTACCTTTCTGGATGACTCTGAATTGGATGTTCTTCCCCTATACCTTTAGTTCCTTAGGCCACCATATGTGTCAGCTGGGAAAGGAAGAAGAAACATGGGCAAAACAAACCTTCCATCAACATGTCAGAAAAGTGTCTGGAAGGTTTTCACTCGGCGAACTTTCCTGATCTTATCAGTGGCAGTCAGCTGAGCTGAAGCTCTTTGGGTGATTCTTACTTTTCCCTGCCAAGGAAAGGAAAAATCCAGATGATGTGAAATGCTGCAAAGAGTCTAGCAATGCAATTTTTCAGTGTCATCTGGGTCAAATGGTTTGATAAGTTTTACTTGTAAGTACAGGCTGAGAATAATTTTGGTTTAGGTATGGGGAGAAACAGGCAGAGAAGAAGAACTTAGTGCTAGCCATATTGATTTCATCAATATTAGTGACCCAAATTACCTTGCTAATAAAGCAAAAGATAAGAGGCAAGATAACTCCAGACTATAGTTTTCTAATCTCTAGATGGCTATCCATGTATTTATACAGAAAAACTCTTGTTCTTTTTTCTTCTAGTCAATAGCACAAGCTGCATGGGCAGATTTGATACCTCTCCCTTCATAAGTTGACAACCACAGCAGGAGAGTTGGCATGTCCCTAGGTTGTGGCATAAAGGCGGCACCTCCTTGTTCTATGATCAGCTTCTGATTAGTCATTGGGAAGCAGTTATGGTGGCAACAAGAACTAGAGACAAAAGTACTGGAATGGGACTTCCATGGCAGTCCAGTGGTTAGGACTCCACTTCCAGTGCAAGGGGTGTGGGTTCAATCCCTGATCAGGAAGCTAAGATCCCACATGCCTCAGGGTCAGAAAACCAAAACAAAACAGAAGCGATACTGTAACAAATTCAATAAAGACTTTAAAAATCATCCACATTAAAAAAAAATCTTAAAAAATAATACTGGGTTCATGGAGGCCTCATTTCACAGGCATGGGCTTAAAGGCACCCTAGGTTGCTGTTGTTTAATTGCTAAGTCATGTCCAACTCTTCTGCAACCCCATGAACTGTAGCCTGCCAGGCCCCACAGTCCATGGGATTTCCAGGCAAGAATACGGGAGTGGGTTGCCATTTCCTTCTCCAGGGGATCTTCCTAGCCCAGGGAATGAACCCATGTCTCCCACGTCTCCTGCATTGCAGGTGGATTCTTTACCACTGACCATCAGGGAAGCCCCAATCTTGGTTTAATACTCTGCTGCTGCCTTCTTGAAATTCTTAATGATTTTTGAGGCAAGGAACTCACATTTCCATTTTGAACTGGACCCAGAGAATTATGTAGTCAGTCTTATACTCAAGACATGTCATTGAAACATAAAAGAGCAGCACAGAAAGGTGTGTGCAGCATGTGTTAAACCCAGCTCTTTGTACCTACACTTTATACTGTTGCCAATGCCCTCTCACCTCCCTCCCACCCCCCCAAAAAAACACTTATGTATGTATTGAGAGACAATTTTGAGGGGTGGTTAAGAGTAAAAATTGCAGCTAGACTGCCTGGGTTTGAAACTTACCATGGGAAAGTTGCAATACTTTCTGTTGCCGCAGCATTTTCATCTGTAAAACAAGGTGAGAATAGCACCTATCCATAAAATAATGAAATAAAATCGCCGTAAGGATCAAGTGGTTTAATAAATGGAAAGTCCTTAGAGCACAGTCTGGCCCTTAGTCACACCAAACTATCTATTATGTTGTTATTATTAAATTAGGTTATGTTGTTATTAGTTAAATTATCTCTGGAAGGCTATATCAGCAGATCTCATTTTGTTGCACCTTGCTCTATTGTGCGTCACAGATTTTGTGTTTTTTCCAAATTGAAGATGTGCGGTAACCCTGCACTGAGCAAGCCTATCAGTGTCATCTTCCTGGCAGCATTTGCTCACTTGGTGTCCCTGTGCCACATTTTGGTAATTTTCAAAATATTTTAATCTTTTTCCTTGTTGTTATATTTATTATACAACTGATTTTTAATGTTAGTCTTGGAATTGTTTTGAGACACCATGACCATGCTCATGTAACAGTAAACTCAGCTGATAAATGTTGTGCATGTTCAGACGCTCTATCCTCCAGCCAGTCTCCATCTTTCTCCCCCTGCTCAGGTCTTCGTATTCCCTGAGACACAATAATATTGAAATTAGGCCAGTTAATAACCCTATGGTGGCCTCTCAAGTGTTCAAGTGAAAGGAAGAGTCACATGTCTCTCACTTTAAGTCAAAAGCTAGAAATGTTAAACCTTAGTGAGGAGAGCTTTCTTCAATATTTTCTTATCGAAGAAAGTAGGGAAAACCACTAGACCATTCAGGTATGACCTAAATCAAATCCCTTATGATTATACAGTGGAAGTGAGAAATAGATTTAAGGGACTCGATCTGATAGATAGAGTGCCTGATAAACTATGGAATGAGGTTCGTGACATTGTATGGGAGACAGGGATCAAGACCATCCCCATGGAAAAGAAATGCAAAAAAGCAAAATGGCTGTCCGGGGAGGCCTTAGAAGAGAAGCGAAAAGCAAAGGAGAAAAGGAAGGATATAAACATCTGAATGCAGAGTTCCAAAGAATAGCAAGAAGAGATAAGAAAGCCTTCTTCAGCGATCAATGCAAAGAAATAGAGGAAAACAACAGAATGGGAAAGACTAGAGATCTCCTCAAGAAAATCAGAGATACCAAAGGAACATTTCATGCAAAGATGGGCTCAATAAAGGACAGAAATGGTATGGACCTAACAGAAGCAGAAGATATTAAGAAGAGGTGGCAAGAATACACAGAAGAACTGTACAAAAAAGATCTTCATGACCCAGATAATCACGATGGTGTGATCACTGACCTAGAGCCAGACATCCTGGAATGTGAACTCAAGTGGGCCTTAGAAAGCATCACTATGAACAAAGCTAGTGGAGGTGATGGAATTCCAGTTGAGCTATTCCAAATCCTGAAAGATGATGCTGTGAAAGTGTTGCACTCAAGATGCCAGCACATTTGGAAAACTCAGCAGTGGCCACAGGACTGGAAAAGGTCAGTTTTCATTCCAATCCTAAAGAAAGGCAATGCCAAAAAATGCTCAAACTACTGCACAATTGCACTCATCTCACATGCTAGTAAAGTAATGCTCAAAATTCTCCAAGCCAGGCTTTAGCAATGTGTGAACCATGAACTTCCTGATGTTCAAGCTGGTTTTAGAAAAGGCAGAGGAACCAGAGATCAAATTGCCAACATCTGCTGGATCATGGAAAAAGCAAGAGAGTTCCAGAAAAACATCTACTGCTTTGTTGACTATGCCAAAGCCTTTGACTGTGTGGATCACAATAAACTGTGGACAATTCTGAAAGAGATGGGAATACCAGACCACCTGATCTGCCTCTTGAGAAATTTGTATGCAGGTCAGGAAGCAACAGTTAGAACTGGACATGGAACAACAGACTGGTTCCAAATAGGAAAAGGAGTATGTCAAGGCTGTATATTGTCAGCCTGTTTATTTAACTTATATGCAGAGTACATCATGAGAAACGCTGGACTGGAAGAAACACAAGCTGGAATCAAGATTGTCGGGAGAAATATCAGTCACCTCAGATATGCAGATGACACCACCCTATGGCAGAAAGTGAAGAGGAACTCAAAAGCCTCTTGATGAAAGTGAAAGTGGAGAGTGAAAAGTTGGCTTTAAGCTCAACATTCAGAAAACCAAGATCATGGCATCCGGTCCCATCACTCCATGGGAAATAGATGGGGAAACAGTGGAAACAGTGTCAGACTTTATTTTTTGGGGCTCCAAAATCACTGCAGATGGTGACTGCAGCCATGAAATTAAAAGACGCTTACTCCTTGGAAGGAAAGTTATGACCAACCTAGATAGCATATTCAAAAGCAGAGACGTTACTTTGCCAACAAAGGTTCGTCTAGTCAAGGCTATGGTTTTTCCTGTGGTCATGTATGGATGTGAGAGTTGGACTGTGAAGAAGGCTGAGCACCAAAGAATTGATGCTTTTGAACTGTGGTGCTGGAGAAGACTCTTGAAAGTCCCTTGGACTGCAAGGAGATCCAACCAGTGCATTCTGAAGGAGATCAGTCCTGGGATTTCTTTGGAAGGAATGATGCTAAAGCTGAGACTCCAGTACTTTGGCCACCTCATGGGAAGAGTTGACTCATTGGAAAAGACTCTGATGCTGGGAGGGATTGGGGGCAGGAGGAGAAGGGGACGACAGAGGATGAGATGGCTGGATGGCATCACCTACTCATTGGATGTGAGTCTGAGTGAACTCGGGGAGTTGGTGATGGACAGGGAGGCCTGGTGTGCTGCGATTCATGGGGTCGCAAAGAGTCGGACACGACTGAGCAACTAATCTGATCTGATCTGATCTGAGTGAGGAGAACATGTAAAAGATGAAACAGGCCAAACGTTACTCCTATCCTGCTGAACAACTAGCCAAGTTATAGAGGGAAAGGAAAAGTTCTTGTAGGAAATTAAAAGTGCTACTCCAATGTACACACAAGAAAGCAAAGTAACCTTACTGCTAATATGGAGAAAGATTAAATGGTTGGTATAGATCCTGATGGCTCAGATGGTAAAAAATTCACCTGCAATGCAGAGAACCAGATTCGAGAAGATCCCCTGGAGAAGGGAATGGCTACCTACTCCAGTATTCTTACCTGGAGAACTCCATGGACAGAGAAGCCTGGCAAATTATAGTCCATGGGGTCACAGAGTCGGACACAACTAAATGACTAACACTTTCATTTTTCCTTCATTTTTTATAGATCAAACCAGCCATAATCCCTTAAACCAAAGCCTAATCTGGAGCAAAGCCCTAACTCTGTTCAGTTCTCTGGAGGCTGAGAGAAGTCTGGAAGCTGCAGAAGAAAAACATGAAGCTAGCAGAGGTTGATTCATGAGGTTTAAGGAAAGAAACCATCTCCACAACATAAAACTGCAAGGTGAAGCAGCCTGTACTGATATAGTAGCAAGTTATCCAGATTAATTAACGATGTTGGCTACACTAAACAACAGATTTTCAGTCCAAATGAAACAGCTTTTTATTGGAAGAGGAGGCCACCAAGAACTTTCGTAACTAGAGAGAAGTCAATGCCTCATTCAGAGGACAGTCTGAGTCTATTGTTAGGAGCTAATGAAGCTGGTAACTTGAAGTTGAATCCAATGCTCATTTATCATCCTGAAAATCCTAGGACCCTTCAGAATTATGCTACATCTACTCTGCCTGTGCTCTAAAATTGGAACATCAAAGCCTGAATGACAGCATATCTGTTTGCACCATGGTTTACTGAATATATTAATCCCACGATTGAGACCTAATGCTCCAAAGAAAATATTTCTTTCAAAATATTACTGCTCATTGACAATGCTCCTGGTCACTCCAGAGTTCTGATGGAGATGTATGAGATTAATGTTGTTTTTATACCTGCTAACACGACATCTGTCCTGCAGCCCATGGATTAAGAATTAAATTTGAATTTCAAGTCTTATTATTTAAGAAATACATTTCACAAGGCTAAAACTGCAATATCTAGTGATTCTTCTAATGGATGTAGGCAGAATAAACTGAAAACTTTCCAGAAAGTTTTCACCATTCTGTACTGTGCTGTGCTAAGTTGCTCAGATGTGTCTGACTCTTTGCGACCACATGGACTGTAGCCCACCAGGCTCCTCTATCCATGGGGATTCTCCAGGCAAGAATACTGGAGTGGGTTGCCATGCCCTCCTCCAGGATCTTCTCAACCCAGAGACTGAACCCAGATCTCCCGAATTGCAGGCAGATTCTTTACTGTCTGAGCCACTAGGGAAGCCCTTTCACCATTCTAGATGCCATTAAGAACATTCACAATTAATGGGAAAAGGTCAAAGTATCAACATTAAGAGAAGTTTGGAAGAAGTTGATTCCAGCCCTCATGGTTGACTTTGGAGGGATTCAAGACTTCCATGGAGGAAGTAACTACAGATATGGTGGAAATAGCAAGAGAACTAGAAGTGAACGCTCGAGATGTGACTGCATTGCTGCAATCACATGATCAAACTTTAATGGATGAGGAATTTCTTCCTATGGATGAGCAAAGATAGTGATTTCTTGAAATGGAAACTACTCCTGGTTAAGATGCTATGAAAATTATTGAAATGACAGCAAAGAATTTTGAATATTACATAAACTTAGTTGATAAAACAGTGGCAGGGTTTGAGAGGGTTGTCTCCAATCTTGAAGCTCTACTGTAGTAAAATGGTGTCAAACAACATTGCATGCTACAAAGAAATTGCTTAAGAAAAGGAAGGGTCAATCAATGAGGCAAAATTCATTGTTCTATTTAAGAAATTTACACAGCCTCCCTAACCTTCAGCAACCACCTCACTGATTAGTCAGCCGCCATCAGCACTGAGGCAAGAACCTCCACCAGCAAAAAGATTATAACATGCTGAAGGCTCAGGAGTTATGGCTAGCAATTTTTACCAATAAAGTATTTTAAAATAAAGGTATATAAATTTTTTTTTAATTCTGTCTGCCCTCTGATAGAGGAGGATAAGAGGCTTGTGGAAACTTCCTGATGGGAGTGACTGGCTGTGGGGAAAACTGGGTCTTGCTCTGGTGGGCGAACCCAGGCTAAGTCTTTAATCCAAACTTTTGCTGATGGGTGGGGCTGAGTTCCAGCCCTGTAATTTGGCCTGAGGCCAAACTATTGTAGGGGTAATGATCACCTCCTTCAAAAGGACTTATGCCAGCACTCTGTGGTAGTCAACGGCCCTGACCATGTGGCAGGCCACTGTCAACCACACCTCTGCCAGAGACTCCAGACACTCACAGGCAAGTCTGGCTCAGTCACTTGTGGGGTCACTGCTTCTTTTTTCTGGGTCCTGATGTGCACAAGGTTTGTCTATGGCCTCCAAGAGTCTGTTTTCCTAGTCCTGTAGAAGTTCGGTAATCAAACCTCACTGACCTTCAAAGTCAAATTCCCTGAGGGTTCTCAGCCTTTGCCAGAACCCCAGATTGGGAAATCTGTTGTGGGCCCTAAAACTTTTGTAGCAGTGTGAGAACTTCATTGGTATAATTGTTCTCCAGTCTGTGGGTCATCTGCTTGGCGGCTCTATAGTGGCACTAATGGCAACCTCCTCCAAGATGACTTATGCCACATGCCGTGCCTCCAGGTCTGCTGCAGCCAGAGCCCCTGTCCCAGTGGCAGGCCACTGTTGACCTGTGCCTCTGCAGGAGACACTCAAACACTCAAAGGCAGGTCTGCCTCCGTCTCCTCTGGTGGTCACTGCTCCTTTTCCTGGGTCCTGGTGCACACAATGTTTTGTTTGCACCCTCCAAGCATCTCTGGGAGGTATGAGGTTTGATTCTAAATGGATTCGGCCCTTCCTACCATCTTGTTGGGACTTTCTCTTGGCCCTTGAACATGGGATATGTTTTTTGGTGAGATCCAACATTCTCCTGTCAATGGTTTATCAGCAGCTAGCTGAGATTTTGGTGTTCACACAGTAGAAGATGAGTGCATGTCCTATTCCACCATCCTGTCAATAGTTGAGAGTTCTAAAGAATAGTAAGGAGAGATAAGAAAGCCCTCCTAGGTGAACAATGCAAAGAAATAGAGGAAAGCAATAGAATGGGAAAGACTAGAGATCTTTTCAAGAAAGTTAGAGACACCAAGGGAATGTTTCATGCAAATATGGACACAAAAAAAGGACAGAAACAGTATGGACCCAACAGAAGCAAAAAATATGAAGAAGAGGTGGCAAGAATACACAGAAGAATTATACAAAAAGATCTTAATGACCCAGATAATCACAATGGTGTGATCACTCACCTATAGCCAGACATCTTGGAGTGTGAAGTCAAGTGGGTTTTAGGAAGCATCACTATGAACAAAGCAAGTGGAGGTAATGGAATTTCAGCTGAGCTATTTCAAATCCTAAAAGATGATGCTGTTAAAGTGTTGCGCTCAATATGCCAGCAAATTTGGAAAACTCAGCAGTAGCCACAGGACTAGAAAAGTTCATTTTTCATTCCAACCTCAAAGAAAGGCAGTGCCAAAGACTGTTCAAATTACCATACAATTGCACTCTTTTCACATGCTAGCAAAGTAATGCTAAAAATTCTCCAAGCTAGTCTCCAACAGTACATGAACCGAGAACTTCCATATGATCAAGCTGGATTTAGGAAAGGCAGAGGAAGCAGAGATCAAATTGCCAACATCTGTTGAATCATAGAAACAGCAAGAGAGTTCCAGGAAAACATCGACTTTTGCTTCATTGACTATGCTAAAGTCTTTGACTGTGGATCACAACAAACTGTAGAAAATTCTTAAAGAGATGCGAATATCAGACCACCTTCTCTGCCTCCTGAGAAACTAGTATGCAGGTCGAGAGGCAACATTTAGAACTGGACATGAAACAACAGACTGGTTCAATTGGGAAAGGAGTACATCAAGGCTGTATATTGTCACCCTGCTTATTTAACTTATATGCAGAGTACATCTTACAAAATACAGGACTGGATAAAGCACAAGCTGGAATCAAGATTGCTGGGAGAGATATCAATAATCTCAGATATGCAGATGACACCACCCTTATGGCAGAAAGTGAAGAACAAAAGAGCCTCTTGATGAAAGTGAAAGAGGAGAGTGAAAAAGCTGACTTAAAACTCAACATTCAGAAAACTGAAATTCATGGCATCCAGTCCCATCAGTTCAGTCAGTTCAGACATCAGTCATGTCTGACTCTTTGTGACCCCGTGGACTGCAGCTAGCCAGGCTTCCCTGTCCATCACCAACTCCCGGAGCTTATTCAAACTCATGTCCATTGAGTCAGTGATGCTATCCAACCATCTCATCCACTCTTGTCCCCTTCTCCTCCTGCCCTCAATCTTTTCCAGCATCAGGGTCTTTTCTAATGAGTCAGCTCTTCGCACAGGTGACCGAAGTATTGGAGTTTCAGCTACAGCATCAGTCCTTGCAATGAACATTCAGGACTGATTTCCTTTAGGATTGACTGGTTTGATCTCCTTACAGTTCAAGGGACCCTCAAGAGTCTTCTCCAACACCACAATTCCAAAGCATCAATTCTTCAGTGCTCAGCTTTCTTTACAGTCTATCTCTCACATTCATACAGGACTACTGGAAAAACTCCAGCTTTGACTAGACGGACCTTTGTCTGCAAAGTAATGTCTCTGCTTTTTAATTTGCTGTCTAGGTTGGTCATAGCCTTCCTTCCAATCTTTAATTTCATGCATCTTTTAATTTCATGACTGCAGTCACCATTGGAAGTGATTATGGAGCCCCCAAAAATAAAGTCTCTCACTGTTTCCATGTTCCCGATCTATTTGCCATGAAGTGATGGGACCAGATGCCATATTCTTAGCTTTTTGAATGCTGCGTTTTAAGCCAACATTTTTTGCTCTCCTTTTTCACTGTCATCAAGAGGTTCTTCAGTTCTTTTCACTTTCTGCCCTAAAGGTGGTGTCATCTGTGTATCTGAGGTTATTGATATCTCTCCCAGTAATCTTGATTCCAGCTAGTTCTTCATCCAGCCTGGTATTTTGTAAGATGTACTCAGCATATAAGTTAAATAAGTAGGTTGATGATATACAGCCTTAACATACTCCTTTCCCAATTTGGAACCAGTCCATTGTTCCATGTCCAGTTCTAATTGTTACTTCTTGACCTGCATACAGATTTCTCAGAAGGCAGGTAAGGTGGTCTGGTATTCCCATCTCTTTAAGAAATTTCCACAGTTTGTTGTGATCTACACAGTCAAAGGCTTTGGCGTAATCAATAAAACAGAAGTAGATGGTTTTCTGAAATTCTGTTACTTTTTTGACTTTCACAGCATCATCTTTTAGGATTTGAAATAGCTCAACTGGAATTTCATAACCTTCATTATCTTTGTTCCAGTGATGCTTCCTAAGGCCCACTTGACTTCTCATTCCTGGATGTCTGGCTCTAGGTAAGTGATCATACCATCATGGTTATCTGGGTCATGAAGATCTTTTTTGTATAGTTCTTCCATGTATTCTTGCCACCTCTTCTTAGTATCTTCTGCTTCTGTTAGGTCCATACCATTTCTGCCCTTTTTTGTGCCTGTCTTTGCATGAAATGTTCCCTTGCTATCTCTAATTTTCTTGAAGAGATCGGTAGTCTTTCCCATTCTATTGTTTTCCTCTATTTCTTTGCATTGATCACTGAGGAAGGCTTTCTTATCTCTCCTGGTTATTCTTTGGAACTTTGCATTCAAATGGGTGTATCTTTCCTTTTCTCCTTTGCCTTTTGCTTCTCTTCTTTTCTCAGCTATTTGTAAGGCCTCCTCAGACAACCATTTTGCCTTTTGCATTTCTTCTTCTTGGGGATGGTCTTGATCACTGCCTCCTGTACAATGTCATGAACCTCCATCCATAGTTCTTCAGGCACTCTATCAGATCTAATCCCTCAATCTATTTGTTATTTCCACTGTATAATTGTAAGGACTTTGATTTAGGTCATACCTGAATGGTCTAGTAGTTTTCCCTTCTTTCTTCAATTTAAGTCTGAATTTGGCAATAAAAAGTTCATGATGTGAGCCACAGTCAGTTCCTCATCTTGTTTTTGCTAACTATATAGAGCTTCTCCATCTTTGGCTGCAAAGAAGATAATCAGTCTGATTTCGGTATTGACCATCTGGTGATATCCATGTGTAGAGTTTTCTCTTGTGTTGTTGGGAGAAGGTGTATGCTATGATCAGTGTGTTCTCTCTCTGTTAACCTTTGCCCTGTTTCATTTTATACTCCAAGGCCAAATTTTCCAGTCACTCCAGGTATCTCTTGACTTCCTACTTTTGCATTCCAGTCCCCTATGATGAAAAGGACACCTTTTTTGGATGCTAGTTCTAGAAGGTCTTGTAGGTCTTCATAGAACTGTTCAACTTCAGCTTCTTCAGAATTACTGATTGGGGCATAGACTTGGATTACTGTGATATTGAATGGCTTGCCTTGGAAATGAACAGAGATCATTCTGCCATTTTTGAGATTGCACCAAGTATTGCATTTTGGGCTCTTTCATTGACTATGACGGCTACTCAATTTCTTCTAAGAGATTCTTGTTCATAATAGTAGATATAATTGTCATATGAATTACATTCACCCACTACAGTCCATTTTAGTTCAGTGATTCCTAAAATGTTGATGTTCACTTT
Source organism: Bubalus kerabau (assembly GCF_029407905.1). Classification (NCBI taxonomy): domain Eukaryota; kingdom Metazoa; phylum Chordata; class Mammalia; order Artiodactyla; family Bovidae; genus Bubalus; species Bubalus kerabau. Next base: position 48,868,849 of record NC_073635.1, read on the forward strand.
TGCCATCTCCTGTTTGACCACTTCTAATTTACCTTGATTCATGGACTTCACATTCCAGTTTCCTATGCAATATTGTTCTTTACAGCATCAGACTTGACTTCCATCACCAGTCACATCCACAACTGGGCTGTGTTTTCACTTTGGCTCAATCTTTTCATCCTCTCTGGAATTATTTCTCCACTCTACTCCAGTAACATATTGGGCACTTACCGACCTGGGGAGTTCATCTTTTAGTATCATATCTTTTTGCCTTTTCACACTGTTCATGAGGTTCTCAATGCAAGAATACTGAAGTGGTTTGCCATTCCTTTCTCCAGTGGACCATGTTTTGTCAGAACTTTCCACCATGACCTGCCAATCTTGGGTGGCCCTCCACAGCATGGCTCATAGTTTCATTGAGTTAGACAAGGCTGTGATTCATGTAATCTGTTTGATTAGTTTTCTACGATTGTGGTTTTCATTCCATCTTGTTGGGAGAGACTGACTATAGGGGAAATTGGGTCTTGTTTGATGGGCAGGGCCATGCTTAGTAAATTTTTAATCCAATTTTCTATTGATGGGTGGGGCTGTGTCCCCTCCCTGTTTTTTGACCTGAGACCAAACTATGGTGGAGGTAATGAAGATAGTGGTGACCTACTTCAAAAGGTCCCATGCATGCACTGCCACACTCAGTGTCCCTGACCCTGCAGCAGGCCGCCGCCAACCCACGCCTCCACCAGCGACTCAGGGTTGGCAGCCATACAGCAACACAGCCAGAGCCTGAAAATGTCCCTCAAATGCCAGCGGGAACAGCAGGTCCCCAGATGACCCATGATGCCTGTCCAGCCAGGCTGCACGTGGGAGGGTCCCTACCATCTCCTAGATTCCTCAGGACCCTCCAGACCTGGCCTTGTGTGTCCTCATCTGCAGGCTCTGTCATGTGCTTTGATGAACACAAGACCTTGATCCCTGAGCTCTGTGAGGTGTTTCAGCCAATGAGCGAATCTTGTCCCAACATTTCATGGCAAAAAGATGGGGACCCAATGGAAATAGTGAGAGACTTTATTTTCTTGGGCTCCAAACTCACTATAGATGGTGACTACAGCCATGAAATTAAAAGATGCTTGTTCCTTTGAAGAAAAACTATAACAAACTTAGACAGCATATTAAAAAGCAGAGACATTGCTTTGCCACCTAGTCAAAGCTAGGGTCTTTTCAGTAGTCATGTATGAATGTGAGAGTTGGACTGCAAAGAAAGCTGAGCACTGAAGAATTGATGCTTTGGAACTCTGGTGTTGGAAAAGACTCTTGAGGGTCCCTTGAACTGCAAGGAGATCAAACCAGTCAATCCTAAAGGAAATCAGTCCTGAATGTTCATTGCAAGGACTGATACTGAAGCTGAAACTCCAATACTTCGGCCACCTGTGGGAAGAGCTGACTCATTAGAAAAGACCCTGATGCTGGAAAAGATTGAGGGCAGGAGAAGAAGGGGACAAGAGTGGATGAGATGGTTGGATAGCATCACTGACTCAATGGACATGAGTTTGAGTAAACTCTGGGAGTTGGTGATGGACAGGGAGGCCTGGCTAGCTGCAGTCCATGGGTTCAGAAAGAGTCAGACATGACTGAGCAACTGAACAGCAACAATAATATACATTCTTTTTTTTAGACACAATGCTATTGCACACTTAATAGATTCTAGTATAGTGTAAGGAGAAGGCAATGGCACCCCACTCCAGTACTCTTGTCTGGAGAATCCCATGGAGGGAAGAGCCTGGTAGGCTGTGGTCCATGCAGTCGCGAAGAGTCTGATATGACTAAGCAACTTCGCTTTCACTTTTCACTTTCATGCATTGGAGAAGGAAATGGCAACCCATTCCAGTGTTCTTGCCTGGACAATCCCAGGGACAGGGGAGCCTGGTGGGCTGCCATCTATGGGGTCTCACAGAGTCGGACATGACTGAAGCAACTTAGCAGCAGCAGCAGCAGCAGTATAGTGTAAATATAACTTTTAAATGCACTGGGAAACCAAAATTTTCATGTAACTTTCTTTATTGCAATATTCACTTTATGTGGTGGTCTGAAGCTGAACCCACAATGTCTCTGAGGTACACCTATATAATAAACAAGTAAAAGTGGTTCCCTCTAGAGAAAGGAACTAAGGAACATAAATAGGAGCAGAAGTGGATTTTTTAAAATGAAAACTTGCACAAATTTAGGGGCTCCTTTAAGAAAAGCAACAAAAATTATAAATTTAAAAAATCAAAATAATTTTAAAAAAATTTTTAATGCTGATAATATTACAAAGTTCATAAAAATAAAATAATATAATATGTATATTCATTGACTAACAAATGTTTAGATACTTTCCCCTACATTTTTTCTGCGTAATCTTTACCTCATGTGATAATTTTATAATTTCTATGAGAAAAGGAAGATATTTCTGATTCTTATGAGAATAGAAAAATCAGTGCTGTTGAGCTATAGTTAACATACCATAAGATTTATCATTTTTAGTACAGAGTTTGATAATTTTTAATAAATTTGTATAGCTTCCCAGGTGGCACTCACTAGTGGTAATGAATCCACCTGTCAGTGCAGGAGATGCAGGTTCGATCCCTGGGTCGGGAAGATTCCCTGGAGGAGGAAATGGCAACCCACTCCAGTATTCTTGCCTGGAGAATCCTATAGACAGAGGAGCCTGATGGGCTACAACCCATGGGTCTCAAAGAATTGGACACGATGGAGTGACTGAACACACACACACACACATACACATGCACTGTGTTCCTAAAAATTTCCATCAACCCAGAAAATTCTCTCATGCCCCTTTGCCCTTGTTTAGTTAAATTTATTGTTTAGATGCTATTATGCTTGGAATTGCTTTCTTTATTTTCTAGTTGTATGTTGCTTGTACTTTATACAGTAGATTTTTTTAATTGATCTTTTTTCTTGCAAGCTTCTTAAACTTGCTTATAAGTTATACTGGGTTTTAAAAGTTATATTTATAATCTTCTACATATAGTACTGTATTTTCTGCCAATAAAGTCAATTTACTTTCTTTTTCCCAGTTTGCATGCCCTTAATTTTTTACTTCTACATTATTGAACTGACTAGAAGCTCCAGTAAAATGTTGAATAGAAGTTTTGAGAGTGAAGATTCTTATTTACTCCTTTTGTTAGGGAGAGAACACTCAGACTTTCACCACTAAGTATGATGCTAGTGATAATTTTTCTTGTTCTTTTTTTTATACTCGATTTATAATGTTACACGTGTACAGCACAGTGATTCAGTTATATATACATATGTACATAAAAGTGTACACACACACACACATATATATATATGTATATTCTTTTTCAGATAGTTTTCCACTATAGGTCATTATAGGATATTGAATGTATTCCACTGTGCTATACTCTAGGTATTTGCTGATTATTTTACACATAGTAGTCTCTCTGTTAATCCCAAATTCCAAATTATCCTTTCTCTTACCTTTCCCCTTGGTAAGCAAAGGTTTGTTTTCTATGTCTGTGAATCTATTTCTGTCTTGTAAATCAGTCCATTTGCATCATTTTTTTAGATTCCACATATAAGTGATATGATATTTGCCTTTCTTTGTATGACTTAGTTCACTTAATATGCTAATTTCTAGGTCTACTCATGTTACTCCAAATGATATTATTTCACTCTTTTTTATGGCTGAGTAATATTCAGTTGTGTGTGTGTGTGTATATGTATATATATGTATGCATATAGGCTTTCCTGGTGGGCTTAGATGGTAAATAAGCCACTTGTAATGCTGGAGACTGTGTTCTATCCCTAGGTTGGGAAGCTCCCCTGAAGAAGGGAATGACTACCCACTCGAGTATTCATGCCTGAAGAATTCCATGGACAGAGGATCTTGGCAGGCTACAGTCCATGGGGTCACAAAGAGGTGGACATGACATGACCGAGCTACTAACACTAATATATATGTGGAATGAGAACCTCTGTTTATAATTTTACTTTTCTGCTGTGTATCAGATTTTGCCACAGACTAGCTCTGGTGCTATATATAATTCATAACTAATTTCACTTCTGCTATACATATGCCTCCAGTGCTGGGTACTCAGATGCACCTTCATAAAATATGATCTCTGGCCTAGATATTGTCATATCACAATACCAAAAATTGGGGAAAATGGTTATTGGGATTATATGTTGAAGACAATTCTACACTAAGCCTGAATGACAATATAACTATACACAGAAGTAATTACAGACCACATAAAACACATCCCACTAAACCCAAGCTGAAAGTATCCTTTTTTAGCTAGAACCCTAAAATGCAAATAGCCACTTCAATGCCAACAGAAAGAGAGAAAGCATGATGGAATAAGACTGGAAAGAAACAGTTTTCTACACCAATTATTAAATTATCTAACTTTTGTGAGTATTATAGTATTTTTGGCTCTGTGAACATATTGCATTGCTGAGTCCATCTTAGAGTCTTGGAAGAGGTCCATGCAAATGAAAGTGAAAATAAAAGTCACTCAGTCGTGTCCGACTCATTGCGACTCCATGGACTATAGACCACCAGGCTCCTCTGTCCATGAGATTTCCCAGGCAAGAATACTGGAGTGGGTTGCCATGCCCTTCTCCAGGGCATCTTCCCAACCCAGGTATTGAACCCAGGTCTCCTGCACTGCAGGCAAATTCTTTACCATCTGAGCCACCAGGGAAGCCCTGGTACAAGGAGGAAATTTAAAACTCAGTATGAGTTTCATGATAAAAGGTAAATCAACCTCTGGTTAAAAGAAAGACTGATTCCCTCTTTCACATACGATAATGTATATGTTTCCATGCTATGCTCTCAATTCATCCCACCATCAGATAGCCAGTGGAAATTTGATGTATGACACAGGGAGCTCAAACTGGTGATGACCTAGATGGATGAGCTGGGAGGGAGGTTCAAGAGGGAGGGAACATATGTGATATCTATGGCTGATTCATGTTGATGTATGGCAGAAACCAACACAATATTGTAAAGCAATTATCTTCCAATTAAAAATAAATAATTTTTTTAAATGAAAGAAGACTGACTCTAAAAATGTATTAACTCTAATATAAAATAAAAAGCTAAAAATAAATAAATGAAGTTTGAAAAATATTGAGTTCCAAATCTTCCTCTCAGCATCTTATGAGTGGTATAACCGATCTGTTGAATAAAACTTCTGAGCTTTAATTTTCTCATGTGGAATAAAATTAGCACCAATAATTGTTGACATTATTAACCACTCCCTGCATGCCATCTGCTTTAAGTGTATTATCTCAATTCTCACAGCCTTTTGAAATAGGCTTTATTAAAATCCCCATTTTACAGTGAAGGAAACTGGGTCACTTTCCTGAAACATATGAATGATCACCTCACAGCATGTTGTTCTGTGCAGTTTAGTGTGAAAATAGATAATAAATGTGCCTTGTACACTCTGCAGCTTTACACCAGTCTCCATCAGAGAGAGCCCTTGTAAGTGTGAGAAATGCATCTGCTCATTCATCAGAATTCAGGTAAGTCAGTTCAGTTCAGTTCAGTCGCTCAGTCGTGTCCGACTCTTTGCGACCCCATGAATCGCAGCACGCCAGGCCTCCCTGTCTATCACCAACTCCTGGAGTTCACTCAGATTCACGTCCATTGAGTCAGTGATGCCATCCAGCCATCTCATCGTCTGTCATCCCCTTCTCCTCCTGCCCCCAATCCCTCCCAGCATCAGAGTCTTTTCCAATGAGTCAACTCTTCCCATGAGGTGGCCCAAGTACTGGACTTTCAGCTTTAGCATCATTCCTTCCAAAGAAATCCCAGGGCTGATCTCCTTCAGAATGGACTGGTTGGATCTCCTTGCAGTCCAAGGCACTCTCAAGAGTCTTCTCCAGCACCACAGTTCAAAAGCATCAATTCTTCAGTGCTCAGCCTTCTTCATAGTCTCTCACATCCATACATGACCACAGGAAAAACCATAGCCTTGACTAGACAAACCTTTGTTGGCAAAGTAATGTCTCTACTTTTGAATATGCTATCTAGGTTGGTCATAACTTTCCTTCCAAGGAGTAAGCGTCTTTTAATTTCATGGCTGCAGTCACCATCTGCAGTGATTTTGGAGCCCAAATAAATTCTGACAGTTTCCACTGTTTCCCTATCTATTTCCCATGAAGTGATGGGACTGGATGCCATGATCTTCTGTTTCTGAATTTTGAGCTTTAAGCCAACTTTTTCACTCTCCACTTTCACTTTCATCAAGAGGATTTTTAGTTCCTCTTCACTTTCTGCCATAAGGGTGGTGTCATCTGCATATCTGAGGTTATTGATATTTATCCTGGCAATCTTGATTCCAGTTTGCATTTCTTCCAGTCCAGCATTTCTCATGATGTATTCTGCTGCTAAGTCGCTTCAGTCATGTCTGACTCTGTGCGACCCCATAGACGGCAGCCCACCAGGTTCCCCCGTCCCTGGGATTCTCCAGGCAAGAACACTGGAGTGGGTTGCCATTTCCTTCTCCAATGCGTGAAAGTGAAAAATGAAAGGGAAGTCGCTCAGTCGTGTCCGACTCTTCGAGACCCCATGGACTGCAGCCTACCAGACTCCGCCGTCCATGGAATTTTCCAGGCAAGAGTACTGGAGTGGGGTGCCATTGATGTACTCTGCATATAAGTTAAATAAGCAGGGTGACAATATACAGCCTTGACGTACTCCTTTTCCTATCTGGAACCAGTCTGTTGTTCCATGTCCAGTTCTAACTGTTGCTTCCTGACCTGCATAAGGTAAGTCAAGGGACTATTAAATGGCCAATCAGATAGCAAAGTCAGGTCCTGGAGCATCTCCAACCTACCATTATTGCTCATCAAGATACAGGTCCAATGAGCAGAATAATTCTGCACAATATGGTGCAGTAGTTTTCAAACTTTACTTAGCTTTGGAATCATGAAGAGGAAATTGTGCTTGTTGAAATAAAGATTCCTGCGACTTATCTTCAGATATTTTGATTCAGTTGGTCCATAATTTGACTTCAAGATATGCATCCTTATTAAATATCTTAGGTGATCTTGATGTAGGAGTTGCTGGGTTACAGATTAAACACAGAGGAACCATGGAAGAAGCCACTAGCTTACTTCATATTATTGTCTTTCCTTTTACCCTGACCTCAAAAAAAAAAAAAAAAAAAAGAATGAAAGAAAAATTTACCACTTAAATTGCTGGTACATCTAGGAATTTTGATCCCCCTGGAGAGATGACCTTGTATTGTTATATGTTACTTGTATTTTACTGTGGGTGAGTTTATTATGGTTTCTTGTGAGGGAAGATTTGGTTAGAAAGAGAATCTGAAGACTCTAGATCATTGCATTTGAAATCTTTCAAAGCAAGGAAAGGGCATGCAACTGGAAGGACAAACTTGCCACCTTCTTCATTTTATCTACACAGAGTAATGTCAGCCAGGGCCATACAGTAACTTGTTACTTTATAGGACAAACATGCGCATATCACAGCAACAATTCTTCCACCTTGAAATCCAGCTAAAGGAATAGGAAGATCTGAAACTTAGGATCAATTATTAAGGTTGGAGCCTAAAAACCAGACTGAAATTCACTATCAGAGGTGGGCCGTATGTCACATTTCACCAGATTAGGGATATTGATGTTTTCTGTCAAATTTGTTCACATATATTACTATGGCCAGATATCACTGAAGTACTTTGTCCTTTGAGATGTAAATAAAATTCAGCAGGACCATATTCCAGGTGAATTGAAAGCCTCTGAGTTTTCTTCCTAGAACAGGAGTCAGCAAATTTTTTTTCTGTAAAGGGCCAGATAGTAAATATTTTCAGCCTTGTAAGCCGTATAGTCTCTGTTACATTATTCAACTCTGCCATTTGAAGCAGCCATCTGCCTAGTTGCTCAGTTGTGTCCAATTCTTTGCGATCCCATGGACACATTAAGCTCCTCTGTTCATGGGATTTCCCAGGCAAGAATACTGGGTGGGTTGCCATTTTCTACTCCAGGGGATCTTCCTGACCCCGAGTCTCCTGCATTATTAGGCAGATTCTTTATCACTGAACCACCTGGGAAGCCACTATAGACACAGTGTAAACAAATGAGCAGGGCTGTTCCAGTAAAACTTTATTTAAAGAAACAGGTGGCATCCAGATTTGGCCCAAGGGCATAGTTTGCATACACCTGTTCTAGAAGGTAAAGATGGCTTACTGTTTACCCTCTAGTTCTGAGTTTCCGCTTCTCCTGAATTAGTTCAGTTTTTTGGTCATTTTATCATCCCATGCATCTCTCCCTATTCCACAATTTGTAAGACTAAAGACAGAGCACAAGCAGCCTGAGTGGAAGCTAATTTACACTGATACCCAATCAGACACCCATGTCTAACTATGAGACCTGTTTCTTGCTGGTAAGTTGCTTAGCATGCTTCAAACTGTTATATAATTTTCAGCTGACTCACTGATTTGGATGTGGAAAACAGGTTGTACCACATCGTTCATGCTGGAGGAAGCAAGAATGGAGCTGATGGCTTCTCAGCAAATTCTTGGGGTAGGGAGAGACACATAGGCACCATATATCACTCTGTGAACTAACAGTTGTCAAGCTAGTACCCCAGATTAGGCTGGTCTGCTGTCAAATTGTCTCCTCTGACTGAAAAAACTATGACTTTCTGTCTGATAGTTGGCATCCAAGAAATCCCGCATTTCCCCATTTTGTTAAATCATATTAAAAGCAACTTGATTGAGCCTTTTATTTTCATGATTTCTGAGAAGTCCAAACGCAGTGACATTCAGTGCTCCTTTCTCTTATCTTGGACCCCAAGATTTGGGGAGTGCAGAAAAAGAGGACACCACCACTCCTCAAGTTGTGTGCTTTTGGCTGCTATAGCCCATGTTTTAGCAGTTTATTCAAATATGGGCAGCTTTCAGGCAGCCCCAATTGCTCCACCCATGAATGACTTAAGGGCTTTCGTCAAAGCTCCCAAGATCACTGGGCTTTGTTCTCAGTCCTTCCAGCTTAAAGGTGCTTCTTTTTAGTGGGCTCGGATCTATGTCACTTGGGCAAACTGATGCTCTTACCCCCTCAGCAAGAATCAAACCAATTTCGAGGGAACTTGGTTGCTCCCCTTATCAAATTTTAAGTCACTGAGACTCTGAACACCGTTCTTTCTCAGATCAGTTTAATATTCCTATTGGATCCAGATTGTCAGAGGTACAAATTGTTTGGCTTTCATAGTGATTTACTTTGTTTTCATTGAGCTTCAGTGGACATGTAATCTCCAGTTTACAAGCCCCACCATTCTCTATTATCTTGCTCCAACTAGCCTTATTTGTTGCTACCTGTCTTGAGTTGGAGGAGTGGTAGAATAATTCCCCTTGATTCTTCCTAAAGAGCTTACAGTTAGGAAATAATACAATTTGCTTTCTCTATATGGGATTTTACTACATAAATTTAAAAACAAACCACTCTTTTATAAAGCTCTGTTTCTTCTAGCCCACCTTAGTGCTTTTCAAGGTACGGGCCTTGGGCTAGAAGTATTAACACCTCCTGGGAACTTGCTAGATAGGTAAATTCTCAAACCCTACTCCAAACCTACTAATGTAGGTCCTGGGAGCCCAGTAATCTGCATTTCAACAAAGCTTCCAGGTGATCAAATGCAGTGGCGCTAAGTTTCAGAAGTACTGCTTTAGAATATGTTACACTGTGGAAGGACATGGACAGGGAAGCCTGGTGTGCTGCAATCCATGGGGTTGCTAAGAGTTGGACACGACTGAGCAACTGAACTGAACTGTGGGAGTAAGAATCCACTAGAGAAAGAATCTGTCATTTAGAACTAACACTAATCCTCTGACTAGTTCTTAGTCCTCTCTCCTTTTCATTCCATACTCTCTTGGAGTGCATATACGCTCAAAATTTTAATTGATGCCCTCTTGTGGCTATGAGAATTCCCAAGTGTATAACCGACCTATTATCTTTCTTCTGGCTTTTTATTATTGTTTCATTTCAGGAAAGTTTAAATATAATGTTCTGACATAATTGGAAACTGTATTCTTCATGTAGGTCTCCCACACAAATTCCCCTGCCTTCTTTTCCCCTCAATTGTTAATGACCCTGTAGCGGGACTGGACCCAGCTAGGCTAAGTTGACTGAATCACTGATCTCAGGTGCAAAATTTAAGGGGACATCCCAGAAATAAATTCACACACTTATGATCAATTAATCTATGACAAAGGAGGTAAGAATGTACAATAGAGAAAAATACAGGTCTCTTCCATAAGCCATGCTGGGAAACTGGACAGCTACTTGCAAAAGAAAGAAATTACAACATTCTTTAACACTGTATACAAAAATAAACTCAAAATGGGTTAAAGACCTAAATGTAAGACCAGAAACCATAACACTTCTAGATGGAAATATAGGTAGAATAATCTTTGACATAAATCATAGCAATATTTTTTTGGATCAGTCTTCTAAAGCAAAGGAGATAAAAGCAAAAATAAACAAATGGTACATAATTAAACTTAAAAGCTTTGGCACAGCAAAGGAAACCATTGACAAAATGAAAAGACAGCCTACTGAATGGGAGAAAATATTTGCAAATGATATGACCAATAAGGGGTTAGTACCCAAAATATATAAACAGCTTAAACAACTCAACATCAAAAGACAAATGACTGGGTTACAAAATGGACTGAAGACCTGAATGGACATTTTTCTGAAGAGGACATGCAGATGGCCAACAAGCACATTAAAAGATGCTCAATATTGCTAATCACCAGAGAATGGAAGTCAAAACCACAGTTAGATGTCACCTCACATCTGTCAAAATTGCTATCATCAAAAAGAACACAAATAACAAATGTTGGTGAGGATGAGGAGAAAAGAGAACCCTCCTGCACTGTTGGTGGCGATGTAAATCGGTACAGCCACTGTGGAAAACAGTGAGGTTTCTCAAAAAACTAAAAACAGAGTTACCATGAAAAGTGTTAGTCACTCAGTCATATCCTACTCTGTGATCCCATGGATTGTAGCCCACCAGCTTCCTCTTTCCATGAATTCTCCAGGCAAGAATACTGGAGTGGGTATAAAAAATACATAGTCCCAGAATATAAAAGCTAACTTGAAAAGATACATGCACCCCAATATTCATAGCAACATTGTGTACAATTGCCAAGATATGGAAGCAACATAAGGGTCCATCAACAGATGAATGGATAAAGAAGATGTGGTGTAAATATATAACAGAATACTAGTCAGTTAAACAAAACAATGAAATTTTGCCATTTGCAACAACATGGATGGACTTGGAGGGCATTGTGCTAAAGTGAAATAAACCAGATAGAGGAAGACGAATACTGTATGACATTAGTTATATGTGTAATCTAAGGAATATAACGAACTAGTAAATATAACAAAAAAAGAAACAGACTCACAGATATTGAAAACAAACAATGGTTACCAGTGGGGAGAGGGAAGAGTAGAGGGGAAGTATAGAGGTAGGGGATTAAGAGGAACAACCTATTATGTATAAAATAAACTACAAGGATATATTGTACAACATGGGGAATATAGACATTATTTTATAATGCTATAAATGGAGTAAAATATTTCAAAATTGTGAATCACTATCATACACCTGTAACTTCTAAAACGTTGTACTGCAACGAAACTTCAATAAAAAATTTAAGGAGGCACCAAAAAAACTCAATGATTAAAATAAATATTTTAATGAGATACTTTTTTTTGGCAAAATGAAAATTAATGCAAGAAAAGCCATGATGAACAAAATGAAAAATTATTTAAAGACAGGATCAGGACCTTGTCATATCAAGCCATATTAGCTTGAAACAAAAGAAAATATCAATAATACTCTACTGATCCTGGATTTATTTAAAATTCTGCTATTTTGTTCATTATCAATTTCTCTGCATAAATTTCTCTTTTAAAAAGTACTGCAATAAAATCTTTTCTATCTGGGTTGCTGTGTTTTTTGGTACCCATGTAAATTTTTGCTCTCTTGCCTCACCAATTCTCTGAAGGTCAAGGTTTTTCTTACATCTCATAGACAAACACAGTTCTTGAGAAAGATGCCTCTTGCCTTTCTCTGTTCTCAGAACTCTGCTGACTACAGATAGACCCTATAGGCAGGAAAGAAAGTTGGTTACATGCAGTGATTTGACAGGCATTGAAAAGTATCTGATCTGTCAAACTCATCTTCTCCTTTTGTTTTATGTTACTATGTCACAGTTGATACTTTGGTCCTAGAAGAGACAAAACACATTTTGGTTCCAGGTTCCAAAGCTGATACAGAGAAAAGTCTTAGATCCCATAAGTCTTCTTTGTATTGGTTCAGAGTCACGGGACTTGGAAAGCAAGTTGCCAGGTAAGAAGAGTGTTGAAATGGAAGGGAGGGGCCTGGAGAAGACTCAAAAACTCACCATTCGCCCAGGGCTCATGGATATCTGCTCACCAGATCTTTAACAACTGCACACTCAATGTATACTAAACAATCTCATGTTAGCTCATAGACTGCTTTGTAATTAGTTTCTAGATGAATCAGATGTATATATCTTCTCCAACTAGATTGTGCTTCTTGATGTTAAGGATCATGTTTTCTCTCTTGTTTTGAATTTTTTTTTTTTTTTTCCTTTAAAGAGGATTAACTGAGTAGCTATTTCAGAAGCATCACCTTGGGTAAGTTTGTCTTGATTTATTCAGTCTTTCCTTTATTCAGTTCACAGTACATTTGAGATCAAATGGAATTAAGGAGACATCATTGAGTGAAACAATTCAGCACTGGAAAAAGTTAAAAGCCTGGTTGCCTTTGGGGTCTATTCATTGTGACAGTTACCTGAAGATAATCTCAACTCCCAGGAACTTCTAAAGCATGGAGATAGATGAGTCCAAAGGAGACATATATACATACTACATTATAAAGTAACTTTTTTAAAACAGTAAATGTGTATCAAAGTAAATTGAAAGTTAAGCCAAATTCTTAAGGAATATGTTTCTTTCATATGGTTCCAAATCAAAGGCTACATGTACCCACAGTCAAACTCACAGGTCTTTGAAGATGCAAACATTCTGAGCACAAATTCACCTTTCACGCAAAAATCCCCAAACTCAACACATAAACATGCCCTTCATAAATCACCAAAGAGTCTCTTCAGTTGTAATACTATATGAATTAAATTGTCAAGACTGTTTTCTTTTATAGCAATTGATTCAGTAATTTTTAAAGTCCTCAGCACTAGCAGATCTCTAAAGTCTGAACTCCAATAAATAAACTTATGCTTTCCTCTGTATTTAGAAGTTTACAACATAGAATTGCAAGTTCTGACCTGTTGAGAAAGGTACCTTCATAGTGCCCAGTCACTAAGTCGTGTTCGACTCTTTGGGACCCCAGGCACAATAGCCTGCCTGGCTTCTCTGTTCAAGGATTTTCCAGGCAAGAGTACTGGAGTGGGTTGCCATTTCCTCCTCCAAGGATATTCCCAACCTAGGGATCAAACCTGCATCTCCTACAACTCCTTCTTTGGCCAGCAGATTCTTTACCACTGTGCCACTTTTGTAGAGTGAAAATTTATTACGCTGGTAACTTGACAAATAGTTTTATTACACTGGTAACTAAGTAATTTTCCTTAGCACTTTCAGGACAATTTTCCATTTTTTGACTTGAAATCACTCTTACATTTTTAAAAATGGAAGATTATCTTTAGAGGAATCATTTATTTTTATATGCTTTTACATTCTAGAATGAATGCCTAAGTGTCCTGAACAGAGCAAGTATCTTTTGAAACATTTTTTACACTGATGAAAAGTTGTCAACGCTTTTGTAAGGCTTTGTGCCACCAAGACGGTAAAGAGGCCAATCCACTATGCTTGGCTCAGCAATTACTACACTCAAGTATGAAACTGTGTCAGCTGTGTGGCAACTTAATTTGTTTTGAACTTATGAATGACCACAGGAGATGCCAACGATTGATGGAATAAAGCAATTCCCACGTCACTGTGAGTCCTAGGGGTTCACCTAGAAAGTCACATGTATAAACATCTTCTAGAGGATAATGCCCATTGCTCAGTTTCCTGAAACACAGGGAACAGAGAGCTCACAGCGGTTGCCTTCCATATCTGTTAAGCACAGACATACAGACAAAGGATACCATGTCTGTTTCTACGTATTATTTTTATAGGAGACTCAGCAGAAGGGCTCATGGTGGTATTAAGCACCCACTTTTCAAGTCTGTAAAGCCCATGACTTAATGGAGAGAAAGATTCCTTCCAGTTGCACAACTGTCCTCCTGGGGAACCTTTGAGTCTCACTAGGAAGAAGCCAAGGTTCTAAGAATCATCTTGCACAGGACTGTGTACAAGTGAGTCATGAGGCAACTTCAAATGGTATAAGATTGAAAGGAACTTTTTATTTTGAAAGTTTTAAAATGCTCTCCAGGCATCATCACGGCAGAAACAGGAGAGAAAAATTAATAAAATTAGATGAGTATATGTTTGTTTGCCTGTGGGTATTTTGCTTGGTTCTGAGTTTATTCCTTTGAAAGTCATCCTTCTAGGGTTTGTCTATTCCAAGGATATCTACCAAGGGTGAGTCAATTCCCTTTCAGTTGGATGTAATTTGCAGCCACATTATCCTGTCTAAAAGGAACGAAAAGAAGTCAGAAAGATTTCCTGAGGAGCAGCTGGCACATGCAAATGTGAGACTGCTCATTTTAATTTTGGTTGTCATGACATTTCCTCAATTACTGCATTGACCTGAATCACATTTCCTTACAGTGCTTTCAGCCTTACTGTCTGGAAGTTACACTTGCTGTGGATAGCGCAAAGAAAAATCATGAACAAGTCTGGATGTTATGGTTTTTGCAAATGTTGGACATATGCAGAAAATGTCATTTGAATTTGTAACATACTGAGAGTGTATCTGAACAAGCCTGCCAGTCAAACTTCCATCAGTTTTATTTCTTTGCCAAAGAGTCACTCCTGGATGATATCTTCATTTTACAAATAAAGAGAGATATGCTCAGAAATGATAAATGTGAATGGTAGAAAGTATATATGGCTAAGAGAAATAATAAAATATAAAGATATTCATGTGAAACCTACTGGACAGCAAGGACACAAATTTATGTATACTCTATAAAGCAATCTGCTCTCATTCTGCTGGATAGATCCTTAAGAAATACTATCCCTTATCTTCAATATAGCTGGCATAAAAGGATTGGTAATAGCTCTCAGTAGCATTTCAAAACATAGAACAGAAAAAGATTGGTCAAATCTTTGCAATCACCATAATTTGTCCTTTGGAATTCATTCAGTACATATTCTTGCTCCTTTCTGATGATGAATATCAAAGATTTTAGTATACATTAGACAAATACATTAGCCAATCACTCACACATAAATATGAGAAACAAATTGAAAATATTGCAAGCGATACAGTGTGTTTTTCAGTATTCAAGAGAAAATTAATTAGCCTTCATTGATAAATACATGGCCAAAGAGTCATATACAATTAGCCTTTTAGGGAAACATTCTGGCAAAGTAGATGCAATTAATAATTACAGTAGTAATTATTTACTTATAGTATGAATGCATATGAAAAATTTCCATTTCTTTCCCTCTTAGCTGTTTTCCACTGTGCATTGCTAATGAATAGTTTACTAAACTAGTTTCTGGTAGAAATGTCAACATACAAATAGAACCTCTGTTCATTTTCATTGTGTCCAACCCATAAAAAAATTCAAATTGGTCTTTCCCAGAAGTGTTAAGGGTACATTGTGTCTAAGATCAGATGATCAGGTGTGCAGCCTTTGTGAATAGGCTTGTTCTGCTAATATTTACCAAAGACCACAAGTTCCTGTAGCTGGAAGATTCAGGAGTTAGCCTATTGTTTGAGCAAACTGAAGCTTTCTTTGGAAAATCTTGGCAATGGGAAGTGCATTTGCGTATTTATTTATAAAAACTGTCATACAGTTTTCTCTCAAAAGAAAAATAAAGTCTTTAATTTCCTATTGAACTTGTTCAGTTGACAGAAAAAAAATTTATGCAGCAGCCTCATGTATAAAACATGAAAAGGAACAAACTATTAGTACTATATGGAAATCTTCTGAAAGAAAGATCTTTTCTGGTTTGAATCATTTACATTGAAAACACAAAGATGATCTTACTGAAAGCAGTGCTGTATGAAGTGAATGGTTGAAATAATTTTCATGTTTCATGTTTATAAAGACCAGATAATATGGTAGTAAATTGAAATTTCTGTTTGCTGTCCAGTCGCTAAGTCACATCCAACTCTTGGTGATCCCATGGACTGCAACACGCCAAGCTTCCCTGTCCTTCCGTATCTCCTGGAGTTCGCTCAAACTCATGTCCATTGAGTCAGTGATGTTATCCAACCATTTTGTCCTCTGTCGCCCCCTTCTCCTTCTGCCTTCAATCTTTCCCAGCATCAGGGTCTTTTCCAATGAGTCGACTCTCCACATAGGGTGGCCAAAGTATTCGAGCTTCATCTTTAGCACCAGTCCTTCCAATGAATATTCAGGATTGATTTCCTGTAGGATTGACTAGTTTGATTTCCTTTCAGTCCAAGGGATTCTCAAAAGTCTTCTCCAACACCACAATTCTAAAGCATCAATTTTTCAGTGCTCAGCCTTCTTTATGGTCCAACTCTCACATCAGTACATGACTATTGGAAAAACCACAGCCATGTGGACTATGTGAACCTTTGTCGACAAAGTGATGTTTTTGTTTTTTAATACACTGTCTAGGTTTGTCATAGCTTTCCTTCCAAGGAGCAAGCATCTTTTAATTTATGGCTGCAGTCACTGTCAGCAGCGACCAAGAAAATAAAGTCTGTCACTGCTTCCACTTTTTCCCTTTCTATTTGCCATGAAGTGATGACACATGAAGTAAATTGAAATAGACACATGGTAATAATTTTAGGAATGGGTTTACAATACAATAATGACAACAGTTTTTTTCATAGCATCTCCCAATGCAATATTTTTCAAATATTAGTAAATACTAGACAACTCATCACAGAAAAATGCAATCTGTCTTATCTGCAGGACTTCCTTCTCCAAGGGATCTTCCCGACCCAGGAATCGAACCCAGGTCTCCCGCATTGCAGGCAGATGCTTTACCGTCTGAGCCACCAGGGAAGCCCCATTTACAGTTACAGGCATATACTATTTCCTAGACTGTCTTGGTACCTCAGCAGTGTCTTAATATATAGACTTTTTTACATGGAAGGTCCATTTGAGGAGGGAATCTAGCTTATCAGAGCACTCTAGCTTCAGCCTAGATTCTAAAAGGCTACCAAACCCCTTTATTTTTTCAGATGTTCCTGAATTTGTCTCACTGGCTATAGCCTGGTCTCTCATTTCCACAATTACTCCTTTAAAGTTTGACATATATGCACTACACATGTGCATGCTAAGTTACTTCAGTCATGTCTGACTCTTTGTGACCCTATGGACCATAGCCCACCATGCTCCTCTGTCCATGGGATTCTCCAGGCAAGAATGCTGGAGTGGGTTACCATGCCCTCCTCCAGGAGATCTTCCCCACCCAGGGATCGAACCCAGATCTCCAACATTGCAGGCAGATTCTTTTCTGTCTGAGCCACCAGAGAAGCCCATACACACACACACACACATACATATATATGGAGATATATATATATATACACACACACACACATATAGCTGATTCACATTGTTGTACAGCAGAAACCAGAACAGCTTTGTAAAGCAATTATCCTCCAATTAAAAAAAAAAAAATTAAAGCTTTAGGATTGGGTCAAGTCAGAAAGCCTACAGTAGTACCCACAGGTCCTCTTAGCCTAAAACATTTTTAAGAAATTCTGAATGCTTGTTACTTCTCCTGCCCTCTGTCCCTATCATTAACTGGGACCAGAAGAGGAACTCAGTATTTAGATCTAGGCTAAAAAACACATTTCAACAGTGACCTGCAGACCTACAAACAAACTTAAAGCTTCCAAAATGAACCTATGATTTCTGAGCAGGTCTTGGCTAGCTTAAGAAGCAGTATAAGAGCTATTTGGAAACAAAAGAAAAACACACTATTTGCCAGCTATTTAGCTGATGAGGAATTTTAAGTTTCCATCTCTTCCTCTTCTTCCTCATGCTAAATAGGTCTGGTATTAGTTTACCATATTATGGCAAAACACATAGATGTCTTAGCCTGTCTGTGTCAATATAGCCTTCTGCCTGAATCAGTCAAATATTCTTATTGCATTCCTTCCATTGCTAAGCCCTGTGTGAGGTGCTATGAGTTACACAAAGAAACAGAAGAGTCAATCCTGAATTTCAGATTTATAACTGAGTTTATAAGATGAACTAATGGAAGTTAAAAAAGCAGTGTACTGCTAAATAACCTGGTACTGAGTTTAGCATAATAGAAGTTCACAGAATAATGAACCAATGTGTGAGAGCTAAATTGGGAAAGGTTCAGTGAAAAAAGTAACACTGGAGCTGTTTATGGATGTATGGTCTTAGGCAGAGTGGCTGAAAGACAGCCTTCCAGAAGGGGACAACAGCCTTTTAGCAAATTTCCCCAAATGGAATGAAGATCATAAAACTGGAGAACATGGATGACATTTATTTTACATTTATTATATATTGATAACTATGAAAGACAAGTCATACTTTTTTCCCAGTCATAATTGTCATCCTAATGATGTACTTTTCTTCCAATGCAGTAAGTTATTCCAGATATTAAATGGCTATCTGAAAAAGGAAGAATCTTTTCCTCATCTTCTCTGGAATGTAAGTTCACTTTTTTTTTTTACTTTAAGGCAGGAAAATGGTATTTTAAATATGCTCAACTTTCTTCCATAATGTAGAGTATGATTTTGGAGATGTGATCTTAACAGAGCGCAGCACTTGGTAACTTCCTGCAAGTTTTAAATTCCATGATGAACCTACTGCATAGCACAGGGAACTCTACTTAATACTCTGCAATGACCTAAATGGTGAAAAGAATCTTTAAAAGAGTGGATATACATACATACATATATATATATAAGCTGATTCACTTGACTGTACAGCAGAAACTAACACATTGCAAATCAACTGTACTCCAATAAAAATTAATTTACAAAATAAAATCCATGATGAAAAAGCAAACAATTTCTTACTAATTATATCAAAGTAAACTGCCTTTAAAAGTACTCTAAGCTTTCCAAGGATCTAAAGATGCAGAAAGATGATTGTGATGATGTTCAAATCTAGGTTACCCCGTAGAGTCCTACATACATATACTATGTTGATGAGTTAGCATGTCCTAGATTTGGTAGAGCCATGGCAACCTTCCTATGGCCAGTTTTTTTGTATAAGAGCTGTGACCCCAAAACTCAAAAAGTGTGGCGTCCCCATATTTTTTTCCCAATTGCAACAGGGAATTGGGATTGCAGTTGTTTCACTAAGGATATTACAGTGTCATACAGTTTTAGAGCTTAAAGATATCATAGAGGACTTTCCTGGTGGTCCAGTGCTTAAGACTCTGCTTCCAGTGCAGGGGGCTATGGTTCAATCCCTGATCTAGGAACTAACATTCCCATGTGCCTCATGGCCTGGCCAAAAAAAAGAGAAAGATACCATAGAGATCATTAGCCACTCTTTCAGATCACAATGAAGAAAGTTAGGCTCTACTAGAAGTCTCATCTTGGGATTTCCCTGGTGGTCCAGCGGTTAAGAGTTTGTCTGCCAATGCAGGGGACATGGGTTCGATCCCTGCTCTGAAAAGATTCCACGTGCTGCAAGTACTGAGCCCACATGCCGTCTAGAGTCCATGCTTCACAACAAGAGAAGCCACTGCAATGAGAAGCTGCCCCTTGCCGGGCTACAGAAAGCCCATGCACAGCAACAAAGACCCAGGGCAGCCAAAAATAAATAAATAATATATAATTAAAGGAAGAAAAAAAAAAGATGTTGGTTTAAAAGATCAAGAAAAAAAGAAGTCTCATCTCATCTCTGCTTTGGTGTAGACTCTGACCATGCTGAACCTCCTTATCTGTAGATCTAGGGGGACAGGGAGGCTTCTCTGGACCCCAGGGGCCCTAGGTAGAGAGTGGAGACCACAGTGTTCCCAGGTAGTCAACAGGAGAGGGAGCAGCTTAAACCAGTGAAAGAGTGCTGGTGACTATGGTGAGTTGCCGCTGCTGCTGCTGCTAAGTCGCTTCAGTTGTGTCCGACTCTGTGCGACCCCATAGACAGCAGACGCCAGTAAAAGGTCTTGCTTTACTCTTTCCATGTGAAATTCAGTCCTGTGATGAAAAATTTAGAAAACAAATATTAACAAATATAGATGTGGAGAAAGACTATCATTTGAAACTTTCAGGCTATATTCTACCTTTAGAGATAAAGGCTCAAATTTAT
This sequence comes from Bubalus kerabau, assembly GCF_029407905.1. Classification (NCBI taxonomy): domain Eukaryota; kingdom Metazoa; phylum Chordata; class Mammalia; order Artiodactyla; family Bovidae; genus Bubalus; species Bubalus kerabau. The sequence continues at coordinate 48,889,263 of NC_073635.1, forward strand.
ACAGCAAACTGGGCATGCGTGCATGTGTGCCAAGTCGCTTCAGTCAGTCATGATTCTGCGACCCCATGGACTGTAGCCCACCAGGCTCCTCTGTCCATGGGATTCTCTAGGCAATAATACTGGAGTGGGTTGCCATTTCCTTCTCCAGGGGATCTTCCTGATCCAGATATCAAACCCTTGTCTCCTGTGACTCCTGCATTGCAGGTGGATTCTTTACCACTGAGCCTTCAGGGAAGCCCAGCAAACTAGGAGAAACCCCATAATAAGCATTTTCTGTTATGTAAAAGATAAAGCAAAACTTTATCCTACTCTTTAAAGGGAAATTTGAATATAGTGAAATAAATTAAATTTAGATGTTTCTATCTGAGTTTTAAATTCTCTGCTTGATGTAAATTTGGTTAAAGTACATTTTAGCAATTACTACCTAAAGGCCAATGTTTGTTTTTCTCTGTGCTGAATTAGACTCTTCCAGCATATTTATTATTGAGCGGCCCCGAAGAATGATCTCTTGTCTAAAGTTCCCTTTTCCTTACATCCTCCCCAAGGAAAGTTGGAGTCATTTCAGTGAGGAATGGCTTCAAATAAAGAAATACCTTACCCTGAAAGATTCGAGAAGTTCACAGCGTTTGGTGGTATGCGACCCAGATGAAGACTGCTGTCTAGTGAAGACTGAGGGAAGCCCAGGTGGCTCAGGGGTAAAGAAGCTGCCTGCGATTCAGGAGCCACAGGAGATGCAGGTTCAATCACTGGATCAGGAAGATCCCCTGGTAGGGCATGGCAACCCACTCCAGTATTCTTGCCTGGAGCATCCCATGGACAGAGGAGTCTGGCAGGCTACAGCCCATGGGGTAGCAAAGAGTCTGACATGACTGAGTGACTGAACACAAGCACGAAGATTGAATAAGCTACATTTGGGGAAACATATTAAAGTTGCAGTCCCATATATAGGTCAGGTTGAGTTCCTAGGACCAGACTACACTCCTAATGGAAGTTGTTATTTCCCCAAAAAGTAGCAGATGACCTGCAGTTTATCACCCTGGGAAGGGGCCAGTCTTGAGGCAGTGAATAAGAACTTAGGATTGTGAGGGCTTTGGACTGTTAGGTTTGGAGGAGGTACTAGGGTCTTTTCTCCTCTCTCTGAAACCTCATGGAATTCAAATAAAGCAGACATGGTAGAGAGCACTGCTGTTGAGGGTGGCTGGCTTTCCTTTTCCATATGGCAGTTGACTGGAATGAAGGTGGAAGATCATCATTTAGGAACTCTGAAGAATGTCATCCTGGCTTTGAGGTTAAGGGCTCTGAACACACGTGTGCAATGTCATTTATTCTGTATGTGAACAGTCCCCTTCTGTTTTCCATAAACTTTCAATGAAGACTGATTAGAAGTTACCACCTGGTCTCTTCTTTGCTGGAAGAAAAGGGCAGTGACCCCTCCTAGAGCTCAAAGACACTTTGAAGTTGACTAATTTATGGTAAACAAAAAAGGTAGGATTCAAGATATCATTTTCAAAACTTTAAGTGGAAATATGACCTTATTTTTATTCATATGTATCTGAGACTTGAACATTTTATTATATGTATTTGTGTATTAAATACCAGAGATGGCTTCCTTCTTCTTTCCTGGTGATTGTGGTAAATCATTATGCAATGAACTATTTTCCAGAATTTCTTTAATGGTTTCTTTAATTAAAAATGGGCTTCCTAGGTGGGGGAGTTGGTAAAGAAACTGCCTGCCAATGCAGGAGACACAAGAGACTCAGATTCCATCCCTGGGTCAGGAAGATCCCTTGGAGGAGAAAATGGAAACTCACTCCAGTATTCTTCTCTGGAGAATTCCATAGACAGAGGACCCTGGTGGACTACAGTCCATGGGGTCGCAAAAAGTCAGACATGATTGAGCACTCAAGCAAACAAGCAGGCCATTAGAATTTCTTGAATGGTTTCTTTAGTTAAATTGCCATAGGATGACTACTATCAGTCTTCACCTGAGTGACGGGTATAATGGGAATTCTTTGTGGATTGACCAAGGCTAATGCATCACCACACCTCTCACCTTTTAATCACCATATTTAATTGCTAGAGAAAAGTCTGCTAAATTGTAGAAGGAATGTAGGGGTTTTTGAGAAAAAGGGACCCCAACTCTCTTCACCTCTTTGAGCGTACCAGAATGAGTGTACCAAAGTTTGTAAGAAGCATGTCAGGATTCTCCAAAGATAAGCATACCAAAAAATAGGGTATGGGTGCTTATCCTTGGCATATACCAGAAAAAGCCATTTTTTTAGGGAAAATAAAAACATGTATCTGAGATTGGCATGCTTTTAAGATCTAGCTATGCTGGCACATTGTTGTGGTTTTGGAGCAAAGGCTGAGCATTTGAACATGGGATGCTTTTTGGTTTGCTGCTGCTACTAAGTCACTTCAGTCGTGTCCGACTCTGTGCAACCCCATAGACAGCAGCCCACCGGGCTCCCCCGTCCCTGGGCTTTTTGGTTTAGGTATATCATTACAAGATGGACACATTTTTCTTGGCATTATAGAGTGTTGGTTTTAAACAACGACATTCAGTGGTAGCAAAAAAAGCAGAGCAGTAATGCAAGATCAAGCTCTTTCCCCGATGACACTAAGGTTTGAGCTCTTCAACTTAAAAAGGGTCTGAATGTGTGTGGGAGGGGAAGACTTTCCAGGTAAAGTCTCAAGAGTGAGATGCTAGACTTCCCACTAACAAGTCACATGGATGCTGACTGGGAAAATAAAAGAATATGACTGCTTTCTACCCCCAGTGTTAATGAATATGATTGTTACATTTGTAAAATTAAAGAGAAGTCACAATGGCATATTGTGTAGGGTAATCCCAAATCACAATACATACTGTGATTTTTTCCTTTATGTTTATTAATTTAAACGCAAGGTTCAGGGAATCTTAGATCAACTGAAATCCCAGAAATCTCAAAGAAGATTTGGTCTCTTCTGAAAGGTCTAGGAGAGTAAGTCACCCAGCGAAGAAATTCCCTTGCATGGATCACTGCGGACTAATTCTTAAATCTTCTTTTTAATTAATTTCATTGGAAGTCTGAAAGAACGTAATATGAAAGCTGAGCAACTGTCAACTTGTGGCTTTTCATTCTATAATTGATTCAGTATTTTAGTTTGTTGTATTCATATACATCTTCATAAGTGACTATGCTCTTTTGCAAACATTATGTTGTCTGTGCCTCATGACCCCACTGATGGATATGTGGAGAAGTGACTACTAATTTCACTTAATGCAAGAGGGCAAAGAGGCAAGAAGAGAGTAAATGATATAGCCAAAAATGAGTGCAAGAAAGCTTAAATTTAGAGAATAGATACTTGCTAATTGCAAAGAGAAAACTAGCGACTTTAGTGTAAACATATATGGCAGATACCACTTTCAGCAAGTGATTAAGGTTACCATGACCCATAATGAGACCTATCAATATCAAGTGCCTCCTGATACTATGTACTGAGAAGGGCACAGCATCACTTCTGTAGGATGGCTGCCAAAAATAAGAACCGGAATTATGAAAAATTATCAGACACACTCAGACTGACTCATTCTACCACATTGGCCAGTGGTATATGACACTATTCAAAAGTGTCAAGATCATAAAAGACAAAGAAAGACTAAGGACTGTTCCAAATTATAGAAGACTGAGAAACCATGACCACTAAAAGCAACTTGAGAACTTAGATATTGGGTCTGGAAAAGAAAATCAGGGGGACAGCTGGTGAAACTGGATAAGATCTGTTGATTAGTTAGTAGTATCATTGTCAATGTTAATTTCCCGTGAAGAAGGCTGAGCGCCGAAGAATTGATGCTTTTGAACTGTGGTGTTGGAGAAGACTCTTCAGAGTCCCTTGGACTGCAAGAAGATCCAACCAGTCCATTCTGAAGGAGATCAGCCCTGGGATTTCTTTGGAAGGAATGATGCTAAAGCTGAAACTCCAGTACTTTGGCCACCTCATGGGAAGAGTTGACTCATTGGAAAAGACTCTGATGCTGGAAAGGATTGGGGGCAGGAGAAGGGGAGGACAGAGGATGAGATGGCTGGATGGCATCACTGACTCCATGGATGTGAGTCTGAGTGAACTCCAGGAGTTGGTGATGCACAGGGAGGCCTGGCGTGCTGCGATTCATGGGGTCGCAGAGAATCGGACACAACTGAGCAACTGATCTGATCTGATTTGATCTAGGTAAGATGTTAACATTTTGAAATGCTGTGAGAAGTGCATATAGGAATTTTGTGTACTGTTTTTGCCACTTTAAAAAAAGTCTGAACTTGTTTCAAAATCAAAGTAGGGAAATAAATAGGTTTTCTCCTATAGCCAAACCAATTTTTTTCCTATGGGAGTACGGTTGATTTATAATGTTGTGTTAGTTTCAGATGTACACAAAGTGATTCAGTTATACATACACATATATTCATTCTTTTTCAGATTCTTTTCTCATATAGGTTATTACAGAATATTAAGTAGAGTTCCATCAATTTTTATCTTCAATAAAAATATACATAAACTTCAAAACTCAACTGATAATCTAAAAAATGGTTTATTCATTATTCAAGTGAATATTTTGAATTATTATTTTTTTATTATTCAAATTCATGGGTGATGATCCTATGCTCTACTTTAGAATTCTGGGTAAACACAGAGCACAATGGTAAAAGACTATGGGAGTTGGATTTGGAGAGACATATCCCAGCCCTATCAATTTCTATGTATGTGAACCTCAGTTTCTCCATCTGAAAAATGGGAATAAGCAAAGGTATCATAGGACTGACTGCTGTGGGATGTGGGATTGAATGAACCAATGGATGATGAGTCCATACCACAGTGCTAGATGCCAGTTCTAGCTTTTGATTGATTGGGGTGAGAAATAATAGCTTCACTGGCCAGTCATCATTTTGTGTCAGAATGGCTCCTTGGGTTGAAATTTCACCAACATAAATCGACACACTTCCTCAAAAGCTGTTAAAAATATGCTTATTACTGATTTAAAAAAAACGGGGGGAAAGAAGTCATTTACACAAATTCACCAGTGATATGTTGAAAATGCTAAGTGAATCGCTCAACACTTGTCAGGGAAAAGATCTCTGCTGTCACCATGGCAGAGTCATGTCAGCTGTCGGTGGGGTACCATCCCTGGAAGACAGTGGAAAATGGGAACTCTGCCCAAAGTTGCAGCGCCTGTGATGGAGAGCAGGGAAGAAACCACGGCTGCTCTGGGAGCCCAGCAGAACTTGCCCGAGTGGGCGGACAAGACTTTAAACAACTTGGAAAGACTCTTCAAAGAACAATTAAACACAGCCTCCCATGGTGGGAGGTGAATCTGGCTGGCCAACTCCTGCTTTCTTTCCCCAGGGTAGAATTCCCAGGCTTCTGGGTCCTGGTGGAGCACCCTTGGCAGTGGATCCCGATGTTCCCTTTTCACTTTCCCGGGACGCAGAGTAATGGTTATGAGTACACAGGGTAAAGAACATCTGGCTGCCCTGAAACTGAAAGAGATTTGCAGTCGGCAGGTGGGGGTTGGAGGTTTATGAAAATAGTGGGGTGAAGTTCATTTTGTGGACAACTCTTGGCCCTGGGTATTATTTATTTCAGGTTTTTTTTTTTTTTTTTTTTTTTTTGTATTGCTGGGCTCCTGTGGGCTTATTACAGATCAATTCATAAACAAACACACCACTAAGTTGTGTCCTGGGGATAAATGATGAGTTTATGTGACTTTGGGGTTGCATGTTAAAGGTAAGAGAGGAGCCACAGCTAAGAACTCAGTGTAATTTCAGTTTACTGAAATTCCAAGCTACACCCCTATTTGGTAAAAGACTTTAGAAGTCCATGAACTATACATGGTTTTAAGGCACTGAATTAATGTCTTCAACATTTCTAAAAAGAATTACTGTGGACTCAGGAAATAAATAATCGCACAGAACACCCAGATTTCCTTAAGAGTGCATGAAAAGATAAATCATTTGAGGTCCTGGCATGTTCTATAAAATGATTTTAATACAGATTTAATATGAATCTAATTTAATGTGTTTCTGTTTAACAATAGTAATGACCTAAATCATCATTTATTCAATCTCTCAAAAATATCTATCGAGTGTCTACTATATGCCAGAACTATATATGAGCCAAGATTCTAATTTATGGTTAGCATTTTTGATGACTTAATTGTTTCCCCTTCATAAAAAGGCTTCTACTTTCTGATGTGATGAGCATTGAGAGATACCCTTCCCAACTCAAAACAGATAGGTGTATAGCAAGCCTGTGCGCACACACTGTTATCTTTGTGTTTAAAGTAGTGGAAGCTCACTGGATGAAAGAATGAGTCATCATGAGAGGTTATGCACTTCAGTCCTGTCTGAGCAGAGGCGTAAAAGGAAGGCCGTATGCTCCCAAATTACACATGAACCTGAGAGATGTTTATTTCTCACTGTGAGGTCCACCACCATGAGACCTTGGGAAGAAAAGCCATCATCAAAGAGGAAGAATTGTGATTCCAGGAGATGATGTAGCTTGCAAGTCCCGTGTCTTTTTGCAACACAAAATGTAGCAGGTAGGCAAAGATATAATTGACAGAGAAGAATGAGGGGGAAATTATACTGGAGAGGAAGAGAATCAGACAGAAAACAGAGATTAAAACTAAGAGAAAACAGAAAAGTAGACACCCTTGGAAGGACAGAAAGAGCCTCTCCCTGCCCATCCTCCATATATCTTACCAGGTGTGATACACTGGTGCTCGTAGTGTAAGCTGCCCTTCCAGCTTCCATCCTTCACCCTCAAGAGTGGTTCATGCTGAGACAGAATGGTCAGAAGTTCTAGATAGGACAGAGCCCCAAGATTTGATATCAAGATTAGGGAATGATCCCTCTATGAAACTGACTCTAGATGAAACTGACTCTAGATTAGCAGCAAGATTTACTGGATCACTGTGCTGTCTGTGGAATAACCCGGAGTAGAAAGTGGTGTGTAACTGAATTGCTGGGGTCAGCATGGTTCTCAGTTAAGTCAACAGAATATTTCATGATATTATGACATGCTCGGCATGAGATAATAGTGATTTGGGTAACAAATAAAGTAGTAATTGCAAAGTTAAGAATTGATTAAATTAACACACATATATGGAATCTAGAAAAATGGTACAGATGAACCTATATGCAGGACAAGATATAGAGACAGAGACATAGGCATAGAGAAGAGATATGCGGACATGGGCAGGGAAGAGAGGGGTGAGATGAATTGGGAGATTGGGATTGACATATATACATTATATGTGAAATAGATAGCTAGTGGGAACCTGCTGTATAACACAGGGAACTCACTGCTCCCTGATGATCTAGATGGGTGGGATGGGAGTAGGGGGTGGGAGGGAGGTCCAAGAGGGAGAGCATATATGTAAACATATAGTTGATTCACTTTAGATGTGAATGATTTAAATTTTCTTAAATCATTGTGTTAGTTAGCAGAAACTAACACAATGATTTAAAGCAAATATACCCCCAATTTTTTTTAAAAAACGAGTTGGTTGGTGACAATTTAGCCCAGTGCTGGGAAAGAGGTACTATATCTGAAAAACAATTATTTCTACCACTAAAAGCGTGAATTTGGCACTTGGGACAAGGATTCATTCATTCATTCATCTGTCCTTTCTCTCTCACACACATCTCTCATATCAACTGTGTTCAATTTCTTCCTGTCATTACAAATTCCTGGTCTTTAACATCAGCTCAGTGTTTTCTCATCCCTTGTCACTCTCACCTGCTTCATTGAGTTTATTATTCTCACTACCTCTGACAGCGACGGTGAAGGACAGGGAAACTTGGCGTGCTGCAATCCGTGGGGTTCCAAAGAGTCAGACACAACTGAGCGACTAAACAACAACCTCTGCCCTTGAACTACCCCATCCTTTCTGTTTGGGGTCACCCCATATAATTTCTTATTCCAGCATATAAGGCCTCCATCCTTATGGTCCTATAATGGATTTCATTGCCCATCATCCCTTCAGTGTGACTGTTTGCTTGAGCTCTGTCCTGGTGCGTTCTCACCTGGAAGCTCATCTTTCCTCCATGGAACCCAACGATGTACTCAGCACTCTCAAGTGAAGATCTCTGGACATTTCTTCTCCACCACTGTAAACCAAAGTAACTAAAGCTCAACGTGTCTGAAAATCAACTCTGATTGTCCTCCCAAACATGCTTCTACCATCTTTCTTAGCTTGGTGAACCATATGTTCATCCACCAAGCAGCCCAGGCCACACTTGGGTGTCTGAGACTCATCTCTTCCTCTCATCTCTCATGTTCAAACCTTCACCTCCTTAACATTTCCTAAATCTGTCTTTTCTATTCTATCTCATTCCTAGGCTTCAATTTAGACCCTTATCATTTTATTATGGAAAATTTAAAATTTTCTTAACTGATTTTCCTGTCTCTTTTCTTGCATATTGATTGATTATCCACACTTCATCCAGAGTGACTGCTTTAAAATTCAAATCTAACTCAATTTCTTCCTAACTTACAACCCTTTAGCAGCTTCTTATTGCTTAGGGATTCTTGAATGCTCTCAGCATGATGTATAAGACCTGAAGCGGCATGCCCTCCGCCTGACCCGCAGCCTCTTTTCTTCCCTCTGTCACAGGCGATGGTCTAGCCATAACCCAGAAAAAAAGGTCATGAACCGAACAGCTGGAGCAGAAGATCCTACAGGCTTTTATCATGTCTAAAAGATGGTCTTAAATGACTAAGAATAAGTAGTCTTGATATTTCCTATGCCCCATCAGCATACTGTCTGATTTATAAATTTTGTTGAATTTTGTCATAATTGCATATTCTTTCCATAGGCTTTCATCTTATCTATACTGGCTGTTGAGGGCTTACATGTTGACCTTACACCATATCTGGTATTTGCTCCCACTGAGTAAAGACTTCTTCATGTTCTAACAAATATGGAAGCATTTCACATCACATTGCCAGGCTCTGAGGATCTCTAGCAAGAGCACATGTGATTAATTTCAGTCTTTGATAATCCGAGAAGTATGGAAAATTCCCACCTCCTACTCTTTTGCAGGATTTACAACTCTGCCAAGTTTTGTAGCTCATCGGGATATTTACAAGCTAAATGTTGAGCTGTGGAAAAAAAGACATCTTCACATCTTTCGTTAAAAGGTTTACAAAGAGCATTCAAATAGAGCCATGTGGTGGTGGTGGGGGCGGGGGGAGGGGGAACCTAGATTCCATTTCCAGTTCTTCCAGGAACAAGAGGTGTGATCATGGACAAACTCCTAGACCTTCTAGGACTCAGTTTCCTCATTTGTTAACCAAGAGCCTTGGCTGAACTCTAAAATTCCTTCCAGCACTGAAACAAAACAAAACAAAAACTTTGCCAAATTTCTTGCAAATTCCTGCCCAACTAGGTGACTACAGAATGTTTCCTTTGTGGGGAAGGAAAATATAAATAGGTTTTGCATTTTTCCAAACTAAGTGGTCCTTCTTTAGAGCCTTCAGCCTTTCATTGCCTACAAATCAAGTTATGTCCATTTTTAAGTAGTTGCTGAAAAATTGAGGGCACTTTTTTTTTTCCTTACCAACTGACCCTGTGATTAACACCCTTTCACAAACACTGACAGTGTAATGTATAGCCTGAGGGGATTTTTTTTTGCTTGCTTAAAAAGGAAAATCAGCTTTTCATCTGGATAAGAAACATTCTAGGGCTTTTACAGCCTTGAATTTAGCATGGAGAAATGAATATTAAAAAATTGCATTAATAATCAGGTTAGTGTGTCTGACCCCAATAAACATGAGTAGTGAAAGGAGGGAGGTGAGTGAAAGGAGGGAGGTGACCAAAAGGAGTGCATTTTCTATAGAGATTTTACTATGTCACCTTAACATCCTCCATTCATCAAAACTTTCCCTAGTAGAACACAGGATTTACCTTTTCCGTTTCAGAAATGTATAGTGACTGAACTAAAACCAAACAGAGACCACAGCCAACATTTCAGCCTCATCCAAATTGAAAATCATTACATGTTCTGGGTAATTATGTTTTCTGTCACCCAGAAATACAATTACAACATAATTTAATTATAAGAAGGAGAAGAAAGTTTCTTAGTCATGTCTGACTCTTTGCAACCCCATGGACTATACAGTCCATGGAATTCTCCAGGCCAGAATACTGGAGTGGGTAGCTGTTTCCTTTTCCAGGGGATCTTCCTAACCCAGGGATCAAACCCAGGTCTCCTGCATTGCAGGTGGATTCTTTACCAGCTGAACCACCAGGGAAGCTTCATTTAATTATGAATCACTAACAAATACATATCTGAAAAAAACTCATACATTTGGAAATCAATACATATAAATAAGTATAAGGAATCAAAAATGAAAAAATATCTAGAACAGAAATATAAAAATTTACACATCAAAATCTGTGGGAAGAAACCAAAACAATAACGAAAGAAATTTTTAATTTTAAATATATAGTAGGATGAAAATTAATGAGTTAAATGGCTAACTCAAGAAGTCAGAAAAAAACACAACTGGGTAAAAACCCAAAAGAAAAAAAAGAAGAGAAGAAACCAAAAAGTCAGAGATTACTTGAATGCCTTAGAGAAAAACAACCAAATTAATAGCTTATTCTTTGAATGATAACAAAAATAAACAAATCTTTGGTGAGACTTCTCAAGAATAAAAAGGAGAAAAGAAATAACAAACAATGTTGGAAGTTAAAAAAAATTGTGAAGTATATTTACAAATGCAAGCTTGATAGAAAATAAAAAATACTATCAATAATTCTGTGTTAATGAATCTATAAGTGTGAAAAATAGTTTCCTGGAAAAAGCATAACTTGTCAAAACTGACTCAAGAATAAGTAATACACTTGAATAACACACACCTCACCACACACACACACACACACACACACAAACACACCAAGAACTCTCTTGACTGACCATTTTATGAGTTACACCAAATATTCATGAACCAGATCATCCATATCATATCCAGGGAACACTATAAGAGCAAAAGCTCCCTGATAGCTTGTATGGTCTCATGTAAAACTTGTTCCTTTAATCAGAAAATGATAATATTAAAAAAAAAATACATTCATCTCTTCTGTCCTCATAAATGTAAACTTTTTTAAAACAAAGCCAAAATCTAGCAATACATTTATTTAAACACATTCCACTATGTTCACAGATTAAAAGAATAAAAATTATATGGCTGTCTTAATGGATTGGTTCAAAATTGGGAAAGGAGTAAGTCAAGGTTGTATATTGTCACTCTGCTTGTTTAACTTATATGCAGAGTACATCATGCAAAATGCCAGGCTCTATGAAGCATAGGAGAAGGCAATGGCACCCCACTCCAGTACTCTTACCTGGAAAATCCCATGGATGGAGGAGCCCGTAGCCTGCAGTCCGTGGGGTCACTAAGAGTCAGACACGACTGAAGCGACTTGGCAGCAGCAGCAGCATGAAGCATAAGCTGGAATCAAGCTTGCCGGGAGAAATATCAATAACCTTAGCTCTATGCAGATGATACCATCTTTATGGCAGAAAGTGAAGAGGGACTAAAGAGCCTCTTGATGAAGGTGAAAGAGGGGAGTGAAAAAACTGGCTTCAAACAATATGGAAAAATTATGATCATGGCATCTGGTCCCACCACTTCATGGCAAATACATGGGGAAACAATGGAAACAGTGACAGACTTCATTTTCTTGGGCTCCAAAATCATTGCTGACAGTGACTGCAGCCATGAAATTAAAGATGCTTGCTCCTTGGAAGAAAACTACGATGAACCTAGATGGCATATTAAAAAGCAGAGATGTTACTTTGCCAACAAATGTCCATTTAGTCAAAACTATGGTTTTACCAGCAATCATGTATGGATGTGAAAGTTGGACCATAAAGAAGGCTGAATGCTGAAGAATTAATACTTTTGCATAGAAGATTCCTGAGAGTTCTTTGGACTGCAAGGAGATCAAACCAGTCAGTTCTAAAGGAAATCAGTCCTGAATATTCATTGGAAGAATTGATGCTGAAGCTGAAGCTCCAATACTTTGGCCACCTGATGTGAAGAGCTGCTGTATTGGAAAAGACCCTGATGCTAGGAAAGACTGAAGGCAGGAGGAGAAGGGGATGACAGAGGACAAGATGGTTGGAATGCCCTCACCAAGAGTGGACATGAGTTTGAGCAAACCCTGGGAGATGGTGAAGGACAGGGAAGTCTGGCGTGCTACAGTCCATTGGGTCACAAAGCGTCAGACACGACTGAGCAGCTGAACAACAAATCTTAATGCATATAGAAAAAAAAAGTATAATGTTTAGAAACTTCTGATTCGATGAATACTCTTCATAAACTAAGGATAAGAAAATGTACTACACTCTGCAGACAAAATTTTCAGCGAGAGATTTTCATTAGGGAAATGTCTTGGTGGCCAGTTGAATTATAAAGTTGCTTCTGCTCACTCTCCTGCTAGGATCTGCAAGTAATCTCTTTACTCCTTGGAAAGAAAGAGAAGGAGCCTTGCTTTGTTTGGTTACACTGGGTAGTCACAGAAGCTGAAGATGATCAACTCCTTTGCATGGGGCTGGCTTTCTACCTGGTGAGGAGCACAGGAGCATCTAGCCAGGCGTGGTCCAACTTCGCCTGGTCCACCTTAGCCTCAACCGCACTAGCCTAGAGAACACTGTCCCATAGCATAACCGTTCCTTCTGCTTCCCAACTGAAGCTGTATGTCAAGGCTAAGGTGGCAGCAGGGCTTCCCAGAGAGCTGGTGGAGTCTAACTTCTCTGCTTGGGTCTCAGATATGGCTGAGAGACAGTTCTGTTCTCAGGACTGCGTCTATCCCTGTTACAGGCCATGACTAGTGCTGTCTATGGGTTGTGGCAGCAAGAGACATTTGATCCCAGAATCAAACACTGAGGACGAGCGTTGTAAGCATTTCACTCTGTCTCTCTCGAAGCTTCTGTCTTCTACTATTAAATGTCTTTTCTTTCTCCTTTTTCTCCTCTATTTACAACTCTCATTCTCCTCTGTACAAATCTTTCCTGTCATTTTCACTCTATTTCATTATTCTCTTTTCCCCTCATATTTCTATCTCCTTCTCATGACTATTTTCTATCCTCTCCTACCTCTCTCTCTACCCCCATGTTCTCCAGTTTCTGGGTATGTGGTGTGCTTCCACCAATTTCCCTAGGTTGTCTTCCTCCTCAACCCCTATTCTCAAGCCCTTCTAGCATCTGGAGAAGGCAATGGCACCCCACTCCAGTACTCTTGCCTGGAAAGTCCCATGGATGGAGGAGCCTGGTAGGCTGCCATCTATGGGGTCGCACAGAGTCAGACACGACTGAAGTGACTTAGCACCACTCTTCTAAAACCTCCCTACTTATCATTTCATGGCAGTATTTAGGCCACCATTCTAACAAGAAGCACAGCAGATATGCATAATAGAACAACAACATCATCCAGGTGAGAGTCTATGCTCCATGAACATCCAAGCTTCCTCCACTCATGGAGGACATATTTCTTTCTTTTTTATGTAGGCAGATAATGTTTCAGATAACACCCCAGAGATTAACTACCATGAGTTAGCCCAATGTAATTTTTATGGCTATGCTTTTCATTATTATATAGCTAATATTGTCTTAGCTAGGAATCTAGAAACTTCACCAGGCCTCTATACCTAAAGGGTTTTTTTGTTTTTTTTTTTTTTTTTTTTTACCAAAGGCAATTACACAAATAACTGGATTCTCATGTGTGCTTATGAAAGTTGTAATTATTTATATGTATCTCAAGAAATTAAAGGCCAATGATTCACCTGTATTTTGGAGGAAAACAAATTAACTGCTGATTAATTTGGAGAATCAGTTCATTTCGTATCCTCAGTAACCAACAGTTCTTGGTGTCTAAGAGGATTTCAGAAAGTGCTGTTGAAACAAATATTGGTTTCCATCCAATGTTTTCTCCTAGGATCCCTAAATACATAACTGAAAGAGTCCCATATGAATATGTATTTCCACTCCTGTAACAAATAACAAAATTTTCATGTAAAAGATTAGCCTGACTGAATTGTTTCTTGGCATTTGAATAGTGATTTACAATCACAAGTCACTTGGTAGTTTTTAAAACTGGCTATTCATCATGAAAACTCTATGGAAAAGGGATTTTTACAAATCTACTGATGGAAAATCCAAGGAAGAAAAATTCATAGAGATCTTCACTAGGGATAGTTTCCCTCTTAGCTTAAAACATATTAATACTAAGTACATAAAGGTAAATGATCTACTCTAACATATTGTACAAACCCAGCTTTTCTGAGCAAATAAAGAACATGAACAAATGATATGAACAGGAAAAAATATTATAGCAACCTCAAGTAATTTCAAGAAGTCTCCAGATTTTCCCAGGTCACTTGACACTCGGCTTTCCCTCAGTTTCCGTCTGGATAACAAAATACAAACAAAAACAACTAACAAAGCCCAGCGTAGTGGGATCCCCTGGTGGTCCAGTGGTTAAGACTTCATTTTCCAATGCAGAGGGTGCAGGTTCAATCCCTTATCAGGAAGCTAAGATCCCACATGTTTTGCAGCCAAAAATTAAAAAAAAAAAACCCAGAACATAAATACCAGAAGCAATATTGTACAAATTCAATAAAGACTTTAAAAATGGTCCACATCAAAAAAAAAAAAATCTTAAAAGGAGAAAAAAAAAAGACAGCAAAGATGAGGGCTGGATTGGCTAGTAGACACTGTTAGTACATTAGTACATGCTGGTAGCACCAGCCAAGCAAAACTGTATTTTACAATGATATTTCAAAAAGAGTTTCAAAATAGATAGTCCAAGAATAAGATCTGTTTCTTTTGAAGATCTTTGGGGGAGGAGCATATGGATTTTTAAAAACATTCTAAATTCTATACAGCTCAGGAGGGTAGGGGAGCTGCAATGAGTAATAGTGTGGGGCATTTAAAAGGCCAATCCAGTCAGGAGCCAATTATAAACTGACCATTGCTTCCCTTCTAAAATTTTTGCTAAAATTTTTGTGCTTTGAGCAGACAATGTCACACATGAGCAAAAATGGAAGGGCCAGGTACACATAAAAGAGTAAACAAAACTACCAAAAATATTGATCTGACCCATATTGAATATTGTACACAATTATTTTTACACTATTAGAAATATTAAACAAAGATGGTGTGAGAGGGTTCTTGGACTCTAAAACCAGTCTTGCTCACAGTTTTGCCCAGAACCATTTCTGACACTTAATTTTCTCCTCCCCATCCCACCATTGTGAGGCTGAGAATGGAGATCTGTTAACTAGGCTGATCCTGGGCTTCTCACTGTACCAGGATGGTCAGAAGAGGACAACAGTATAAAGTCCTAAACAACTATGGACTTAGGGGGTCAGACCTTACTTTCAGTCCTGGCTATTTCACTTATAAACTAGCTGTGTAATCCTGGGCAAATTTCTCAAAGTTCCTGACTTTTTAGAGACAATAAGACCACTTCATAAAATTGTTGGAAAGATGGAAGACGTAAAATACATGGAGACCTAGGAAATATATGAAAGCTGATCTAGTAGAATGAGTAGCTGTTCAATAAATGGTACCCGTTGGCACACAGTAATCACAGTTCAGTCACGTAGACAAGAAATCATTCATCTATTCATCTGATACAACTGTGCACATACTATGGACCAAACAGAGTCAGGTGCTGAAATGTGATGTAGGTGATTCCAGAAGTGGGGGGAAAGCAGTATGAAAACTGGAATTGAGGCAAAGATGTGTGATATAAGGGGCTTCCCAGGTGGTGCTGGTGGTATAGAATCTGTCTGCCAATGCAGGAGACACAAGAGACACGTGTTCCATCCCTGGGTCAGAAACATATCCCAGAGAAGGAAATGGCAACCCGGTTCAGTGTTTTTGCCTGGAACATCCCATGGACTGAAGCCTGTCCCTCTTCCTAAGGGAATTATGGAGAAAATAGTGAGATAAATGCAGACTCAGTTTGTAATGGCTGACAGTCTATACTATCTTGTGGTACTAGATCATAAGTCTTAAAAAAATTCTAACAGGTTGAATTTCTGGCTGTGTCCATGGTAGATACACACTTCTTAATTTCAACTAGATTGTTTTCTTTGAAGTAGAGCTATGTACCCCAAAGCCAAGGACAGAGGGATGAAGACAGCAGGCTACATAATTCCTTGTAGCAGGCTACAGTTCATGCATCGCAAAGAGTCAGATGCACACACTATATTATTTGTGTGATATAATAGAAATTTCCTCTTGGACTCTTGACAGAGAGAGTGAGCTATACCTTGCTTCTACAGAAAAAATCAAGAATCAGAGGATTTTCAAAGTTGATGGACTCAACACTGGGTATTGGTAAAACAGGTATTTCCATTTCATGCATGGTTTCCTTCTTTTAAGGAAATAAAATTTCATTCCTCTCATGAGTGAGTTAGCTCATCATTTAGATACTAAGACTGCTTGGATCTCAGCTCCAAACAAAATTGAGAAGAGAAAGCAAAGTAACTCCTGCCCATTCCCTACTACAGAGAAAAGCCTATGAAGTTTCTTCCCTTTGTGTGGGAAGCCTTCTTCCCCTAGGCTGTGGAGTACATAGCTCTACTTCAAAGAAAATAATCTAGTTGAAATTAAGAAGTGTATATCTACCATGGATACAGCCAGGAATTCAACCTGTTAGAATTTTTTTTTTTAAGACTTATGATCCAGTGCCACAAGAAAGTATAGACTGTCAGCCATTACAAACTGAGTCTGAATTTATCTCACTACTTTCTCCATAATCCCCTTGGCCAACAGCTCAGGGAATGAGAGTTTTGCTGGAATGGCAACCTTTATCTGCCATACGAAACCTGAGAGCTCTGGATACCTTGATGCAGGAGACAGAATAATAGTAACCCCCCAAAGATTGTCCTAATCCTCAGAAGCTGTGAAGGTGTAAACTTACGTAGAAAAAGTGATTTTTGCAGATGTGCTCAAGTCAAAGATCTTGAGATGGGCGGACTGTCCTGGATTATGCAGGTGGGCCCCATCTAATCACATGAGTCTTTTTAAAAAGTGGACTTTCTCAGATGTGATCAGAGAAAAACACATGACAATGGAAGCAGGATCAGAGAGATGCTATATGGTTGGCCTTGAAGGAGAAGGAAGGGGGGCCATGAGGCAAGCAAGATCTGGATCCTTTAGGACCTGGAAAAGGCAAATGGATTCTCTGCTAGAACTTCTGGAAGGATGTAGCTATTCTGAAACCTTGCTTTGACCTTAGTGAGACGTGTGTTGGAATTCTGTTCTGCAAAACTGTAAAGTAATAAACTTGTGTTAAGTCAATAAACTTGTTGCAATTTGTTACAGCAGCAATAGAAAATTAAGGCACAAGGGACAAGGAAGTGGGGACTCTAGGCAAAGAGAAAGGAAGAAGGGGGTTCAAGACAGTAGTGGGAAAATGGTCGGAATCAATCCCCTCCCTCCCCAGAGACTACACAGAATGAGCACCACGCTGACTGATTATGGACAATGACAGGAGGTGGGCCTTGATATGTTTACAAGTTCATTCACTTTAAAAAACCTTGGTTCCATTCCGGGGCATTTCTTCTCTAAAGATCTCTGTCCCTATTGTATACTACTGCTGATGTCATTACTTCCCTAGAACTTCTCATGTGGTGTCATCATTTTGTTTCTTTTCTGGATTACTTGTTCAATACTTTTTTCACTTTAGAATACAAGCTCCCTCTTTCCCATCAGTGTGCAAGGTCCAAGAACTAAAGGATTCTGTGTATCTACTCACCATTGTGTTTGCACTGTAGAATAAATGGGAATATTTAATCTCTCTTCTCAGCCAGTCATCCTCTCCAGGCTTCTATTGACCTTTAAGCCAACGCGGTCTACCACAGAATTTTAAGGAAGATAGACATGAACAAAGGAGGAAGTTTGTCCTTCAGTATTTCATGGTCAAGAAATTGATTTTACAGCAACTAAATCATTTATTAAAGTTCATTCTATATTGTTCTTTTGGGTTAACCTCAATGTTCAAATATGTGAACCAGTGGTTGTTAATTTTTAATATGAACAATTTTGAGAATCAACACTAAAATGGTCACCATACAAAGGCAAGAAAATACTTGGTTTCATTCAATGACTCACCAGGACATTCAAAGTCCTTAAAAATTACAAGGAAATTGATCCTAAGGGGAGCCAAAGGCTAGTAGATTGAACCAGCCAAAGGTCATATATAAAAAGACTAGGTGGAGCTAGAAAAAAAATCTCGGACTCATAATGTTCAGCTTAGAAATTATGGGTTGTTTTTCTTCTTTTCCTTAAACACCATCTTTCCCCAGCAGGCCTATCTGAAAGTGGGTGGAACCCAGACAAATTCTGGTCATTTTTTTTGTTTTTCAGCACTTCTTTTAAAAATATGTTTATATCAGTGAAATTCAGTAATATATTTATGAGCCTCAGTTCTTAAAAGCACTAATTGGCCCGAGTAGAGAGGTGGGAGGCTTCCCGTAGTGGCTTGGTGGTAAAAAATCCTCCTGCAACCCAGGAGTCACAGGAGACACAGATTCAACCCCTGGATCAGGAAGATCCCCGGAAGAAGGCATGGCAACCCACTCCAGTATTCTTGGCTGGAGAATCCCATGGACAGAGGAGCCTGGTGGGCTAGAGTACACAGGGTCGCAAAGAGTCCAACACAACTGAAGTGACATAGCACTCACACAGAGAGGTGAAAAGGGTCGCCTCTTTCATCAAACTGGGGCAGGTGCTATGAAGCTCCTCTCAACATTGTCCAAGAGGCCCATGGTTGGCCCTGTGAAAGGTGGCCAAAACAGTCAGACACACCCACAGGAATTAAGTTTATTGCTTTTCCCTTCTCTGTCTCATTTCCTCCCGGTCTCCTTGCTAGTGTCTCATGTTTGCCCTGTGAGTGTATTTCGGGTACCTGCCCTAATTGGGCCCTCAGCCTTTCTCTGCTCTAACATACAGAAAACTGATTCTGGCCTTGCTAGACTACTCCACCTTGCTTCCCAGACAGGACTTGATATTTCTCCGTGGCTTCCCAGCAAAGGACCAACCTGCTCCAAGTTTCAGTCTCATTAACTTAGCATGTGACAGGCTTACTGCACAAGGGACCACTCTGTTTTATTATTTTCCTTATTTTTCCACTTTCTCTGATAATCAATGGGTGAGGTACTCATGATAGAATTCTTCTCTTATCTTTCCTTAAAAAAAACGTTTTCTCCTTAGAAACATGAAGTTTGTGATGGTGAACAAACATGAAGGATGGTGATTATTAGGGATTAGGGAGAAGAGGAAAAGGAGAGTTGTTGTTTACCAAGTATAGAGTTTCAGAATAATCAGAGGAGAAGGTTTTTCTTTTCTATTCATAGAAATATGAATATATTATATTTAGCACTACTGCACCATACACTTTTTAAATGGATAGGATGGTAAATTTTATGTTTGGTATGCTTTCTTTCAATCACAATATATTTTTATTTTTTAATTAAAACATAGTTGATTTATGAAGTTGTGTTAGATTCAGGTAAACAGCAAAGTGATTCAGTTATACATACATATATTTCTATATATTTTTAACATTCTTGTCCCTTATGTGTGCATGCATGCTGAGTCACTTCAGTCATATCCAACTCTGCAGCCCTGGGGACTGTAGCCCACCAGACTCCTCTGTCCATGTGATTCTCCAGGCAAGAATACTGCTGTGGGTTACCATGCCCTCCTCCAGGGGATCTTCCCAACCCAGAGATCAAATCTTCATCTCTTAAGTCTCCTGCACAGGCAGGCAGGTTCTTTGCCACTAGAGTTACCTGGGAAGCCCCATTGTCCTTTATAAGCTATTACAAAATATTGAGTATAGTTCCCCATGCTATACAGTAGGTCCTTGTTGGTTATCACAAATTATTTTAGAAGGAAATTAGAAGTTTATTTTTTCTCCTGAGTTTTGCCCTTTATGATTTTGGGTGTTGAATTGGGTAATAAATTTAATCGAATGCCTATTCATCTGAATTCTTTTGAAAATAGAATCTGCCAAGTGGACCTATCTTGGGGTTTGCTCAAATCAATTCTTATTTTCAGATTGATCCCCACAATACAGAATTATACATTCCAGGAATAATCATTGAACACCAATTATTTGCTAAGCACTGACAGAAATTCAAGGATGAATTGCACACAAGCCTCTGCTCACTGAAGTTTACACACCTAAACTATATTAACGATAGTAGAGCTTCCATTTTTATTGTTTCACTGTGCCAGAAACTATACTATACCTTTTAATACATTATCTCTTTTATTCTCTAACAAACTAATGAAATAAGTAATTTTTCACTGATCCTCTAGCTTTTAATAACTGGAGCTGATATGTGTTCACTCAGAAAGTAAAGATAGAATGAAGAACTATTGAAATGGAATGACTATGTATTAATGTCTGTGTGCCAAGAAGAGTTCTAATGAAACTTACACATAATGTTTTATTTCCATTTTACAGATAAGGAAATTGAGGATCTGCCAGGTTCAGAGACCTGCCAAAGGCCATTTAGCTAATAAGACAAAGCAACATATTTGAAACCCATGTCTGGCTGATTCCCAAGGGTGCATGGATCGCCATACTGCAATAATACAAGTTGTAAAGTGGTTAAGTGCACTAAGATTGTACGTGAACTAATGTAGGAAACTAGAGAAGAAGAGGTTTACCTTTAGCTGGAGTTGGTGAGATGAAGAAGTAACCTAAAAGGGGGAGACAACATATTTAAGGCAGTAGAAGGAGGAGTGCAGCGTTTGTATGTAATAAACAAGCAATAGAGTTGGCTGGAATCTTCCAGGTAAGAAATAGAGCAGTAAGAGATCAGACCTGGAAGCCACACAAAGATCTGGGCCTTCAGGACCTGGATGTCTGACTAAGGGATTTGAACTTCACTGTCTACCTGATGGTCAACCATTGCCATTTTACAAACAGAGAAGCTACAGGATCAAGATCTATTTTTATTTAGCAAAGAAGTGTATGAGGCAAACTGGGGAAGGGTCAGTGGAATGAATGAAAAAACTAGCTTAACTTCTCTCTTCTTAATTCTCTCCCTTTTTAGATCAACATTGGTCTTGACATGTAAAACACGTCCTCAACATGTTGAAATCAGGGATTCAGTAGTGTATTTGCCTGAAACCACTAGCTTTTAAATAAATTAAATATATTTTTTTTAAGTTTTCCCTTAAAAGTCTGTAGGTTTAAAACATAATTTGAAGTTCATTTTCCAGGGAGGGATCCAATTTGGCTTTTGTTGTTTCTGGTCAGATATTATATGATTTTTTTTTTTTTTTTTTATTGCAAGACTTTAGAATGGTTCACAGATGTTTCTTCTAAAATAGATCCTCCTGGAACTATTTGGTTTGAGGCAATCTTTGTTGCCATGGATTAGATTAATATGAGAGCTCATTTTAAAATTTAAGACTGTACTCAAATTTAAGAAATAATAGTCCTTCCTTAAATTTATATAAGGTAGTCATGGGGATAAGTGATAAATGGAATGGTAACCATAGGTCCACATTGTTGCACGTAGAGTTGAGTTATACTTTGTTCAAATTAAAGACCATCTCTTCCAAGGACAGACAGATCAACCAGGTTAATGTTTTTATAAATTAAGAAATTCAATGTTCCCTGTTGGTCAAGTGTACAGGAAGTCTTCTACATACAAACTCTCAAGTTGTGAACTTTCAAAGATGTTAATGTACACTCACATGTCCAGTCACATAAGTTAGTACAGTGCTATATACCCTACTGTGTTAGTTGGATACCTAGTGTTAATTTTGTTGGACTTCTGAACAACTTGGGCTTAGGAATGTGCTATCAAAATGGAACTCGTTCGTATGTAGGGGACTTACTGTACTAATGAACTTTTATTTTTTTATTTAAAAAACACCTATGGTTTAAATTATACATATGAGTATGCTGAAATTTAACAGACCATTCACAATTAAAAGTAATTTAACTAAATATGATCAAATTTAAATAGCAGCTAAACATCAGCTGAGCCCCACACAAACTGTGATTGTACATAGGCAGCACCCAAAATATATTCCTTGGTCTTCTCTTTCACTCTTCCCTTTCATGAACTCAGCCATTGCCACTAAACTGGAGTCCTCACTGCCACTCATGTGAGGGATTCGCATGTCTATGTCTCCAATCCTGAACTATCTCTCAAGACCCAAATCTTTAACCTTCTATTATGCATCTCCCCATCAGGTACCTGACACTCAAGATGTCCAAACCAAATTTACTATTTTATCCACAACACTGTTGCTCCTACATCTGGCATCAAGTAGGACCTCTGCATCAGCATTTTCCAAATTGTGTTCCAGGAATACTAATCTCCCAAAAGGTTAGGTTAAAAAAGAGATTTATGGTCAACTAAGTCTGGTAAATTCTATATAATATATCACACTTTCCTGGAGATTCACAGTGAAAATTAAACTTCTTAAGTTCCTTAGGTCTCCTGAGTCAAAAACACGATTATCTTGTTTATATTAGTATTTTATTTGATGTTGAACCCCTTCTATATCCAACATCTATTAACATTTGGGGGGAAAAAACTAGTATTTACAAAAGATACCTTGAAAACAGCCACTATGAATCATTTTTGACTCATCCTATCCCTTAATCTCTGCAAAAAATTTATCACCTCCTTCTACGGTTACACCTAAGAGTATATCTAAAGTGAGACTGCCTGAGTTTACTTCCTAATTCTACCACATAACAACTGTGAGATCTGGGAAATTATTAATACTTAATCTTTCTTTGTTCATTGCCAGATCTTCAAATGGCTGACTCCTCTTAAAAGATTGTAAGGAGTAAATAAAGTAATGCATACAATGCACTTAAAAAAGAGCATTTTTAAGTGCTCTGCTCAATAAATGTTCATTTTTAATACTACTACTGTCATCTTTAAAATATTTCCCAATATTTGCTGTTTCCCATCACCTTTGACATTTCCATGGTGTAGGTGCTCATCACTGATTTTCTAGACCGTAATAATAATAATAGAAATTTGAGAAAGATAAACATCATATGATATCACTTATTTGTGGAATCTTAAAAAGAAAAGAACTTATTTACGAAACAGACTCACAGACTTTTAAAACAAACTTATGCTTACCAAAGGGGAAAAGTAAGGGTGAGAGATAAATTAGGAGTTTGAGTTGAGCATATACATGGTACTACACATAAAACAGGTGATCAACAAAGACCTACTACATAGCACAAGGAGCTCTACTCGATATTCTGTAATAACATATATGCAAAAAGAATCTGAAGAATAGGTATGTGTACACACATAACTGAATCACCTTGCTGTACTCCTGAAATAAGACAACATTGAAGATCAACTATAGTTCAAAATTAAATTTAAATTTAAAAAATAATAAGAGCAATTTTAACATTTAGTTGATTCTTTATAAATTTACTTGATGTTTTATATACATTATCCAATTAACCTAATAAATATGTAATTTGGTATGTTCACAAACTTTCTACTTCGCAATTCATTCACCACACTGCCATTTAATCTAATGAGTCCATTCCTATGGGCAAGAACATTTAATAATCCTCCATTATCCAAGTATGAAGAAGAAGGAAATTGGAGAAGGAAATCGCAACCCACTCCAGTACTCTTGCCTGGAGAATCCCATGGTGGCAGGATCCTGGTAGGCTATAGTCCATGGGGTTGCAAAGAGTTGGACATGACTGAGCGACTTCACGATCCAAGTATGAAAGAGAAGTAACATTCTCATCATGGTGGGCACACCCCTGACTTCATACTCCCCAGCAAAGCTTTCTAATCTAGCCACACTGCACCACTCCTTGAGTTTAGAAGATACGGTAGACTTTCAGACCACTTGGCTTGGCTGGTACTGTTTTTGGTTTTATCTTGAATACCCTGTCTTCCTTCTTCTTATTATTAAAAGTCTTACTCATTTTTTAGACTCCATGTCAAATTTTACCTACTCCATGAAGTATTTCTCGTATCTACCCAGTTGTGTATTCTGTTCTCAATTCTACATTCTGTTCTGTATTCTACAATTTTTTTTTCCAAAAAATGTACATACACAGTATTATGTTCCATCTCATACAATTAACTGCACAGAGACTATGTTCTCCACTTCTCACTGTGAGCTCAATGAGAGGTGATGTCTGAGTCATTCTTTTGTACTTTGTAAATTACACACAATGCCTTACATGTAGTATGTGTATATATAGATATTTACTGATTACATTTGCCTACATAGAGAGCACCTTACTACTCATTAATGTGTGTCATATCTTAGACAAGTATTACACTTAAAAGAGGCAGTTGGTTGGTAATTCTTTCCTTGCCAAAAGTTTCTACGCTTTACAGAACAATTCACATCAGGTTTCCTTTAATTGGAAAATGAGCCAATATCTTTAAATAAAAACACAGTTATGGGACTTTCAAAAAACACGCCTACAACACACACCTGTATTCACCAACCATCCCTGGATTCTGACTTCTTGGGATAATATCATGTTTTTGTTGGAATTCTCTTGGAATAAATAAAAAGGCCAATTAATATATTGGCTCTGTAATAATACCATGCTTTCATTTTTCCAATGGAGACTTCCTGGTTGGCTCATAGAGAGGTGATCTAATCTATAGTCTTACTCCCTAATCTAAGTTCATGTTCAGGTCAGATACTCCAGTTTGTTTCTGATTCAATGATCTCATTGCCTTCAAGGGAGCTACTCTTCCTTCAAAAGGTGCTATTGGAAAATCACACTGGAGACTTACCTACCAGTAAGTCTACAGAGACAAATTTTCCAGATCTGAAGGACAGTATCTTCACTGTGCATTGTTCTCAATGCCTCCTTCCCATCTATTGGTTTGTCTTGGAAATACCCGCTAGAAGTAGGAGGAGTAGCTCTTTAATAAACCTCCCATTTTCCTATAACTGCATTTAATTAATCTGTTTCCCAAAGAAGTTTAAAAGCTCATGTTTGTAAAGCATATTTACAAATCCCTTCTTACCCTATGACTACGTCAGGACTCATGTGGCAGGTTTAAATAGATGTTTCTGTGGCCTGAAGAAGTTTGGGCCAGTGTTATACATCACATTCTCTTTATTCATCCTAATATTTATGGGTATTAATCTATTATGTCCAGTTTAATTCTCTGCACCTCTTGGCTATTACTGCTTCCCATGGCTTGGGTATTTTGACTCCATCTTGCTCGTTAATGATAAACTATTATCTATCCTTGCTACACCTCTGCCAAGAGCTTTTTTTCCAGATAATACTTTATAGTTATTATCTAATATTTACAAAACCATGGAGGAAGTTTTCCCATCTAACATAGGGTAAATGATTAAGGAGAAGACAGTTAAAGAACCTGCTCAAGGTGACATGGTAATTCAGCAATGGAATAATACTGACTGTTCCCAATGCTCATTTCTAATTGTTTATTTTCCATAATTCAATCAGAAAACCTCTTAATATTTTCTCATTTCAAGTTTGTTTACAGTTGCCTTGTTATTATTTAGCTGCTAAGTCATGTCCGATTCTTTGTGACCAAATGGACTGTAGTCCAGGAGGCTCCACTGTTCATGGGACTACCCAGGCAAGAATACTAGAGTGGGTTGCCATTTCCTTCTCCAGATCTTCCCAACCCAGGGATCAAACACACACCTCCTGCATTAGCTGGTTGATTCTTTATCGATGCGCCACTGCTTATGTTTCTTAAAAATCAATAAATGGCTAAATAAAATGAGAAGATGCATATGAATGTATGGGCTTCACTTCTGACTCCACAGTAAAGAATCCACCTGCAATGCAGAAGCCACAGGTTTGATCCTTGGGTACGGAAGATCCCCTGGAGGAGGTCATGGCAACCCACTCCAGTATTCTTGCCTGGAGAATCCCATGGGCAGAGTAGTGTGGTGGGCTATATATAGTCCATAGGGTCACAAAGAGTCAGACACATCTGAAGTGACTTAACATGCACCCATGCGAATTAATGCATGGAATAGAGTTAAAAGTGCTATGCTCTATAAAGAGTTACACACTGACTCTATTATTGTTGTTCATTAACTTGACAGGTATTCCCATGGTTTTGAAATAATTGGTTGATAATGAAAGCAGTTACAACCAAAAATGCAATTAATTACATAAAGCTGTTAATTCTTTACCTGGAAATTTTATAAACTACCAAAATAGCTTTGAAGGCCAAGTTTTACCCTTTTTAAATAAAAAATTTGCAAATATTTATTTCTAGAATGTTTGTATTCACTTCAACTGGATCATAAAAAAAAGCAAGAGAACTCTAGGAAAATGTCCACTTCTGCCTCACTGACTATGCTAAAGCCTTTGACTGTGTGGATCACAACAAACTGTGGAAAATTCTTCAAGAGATAGGAATACCAGATTACCTTACCTGCCTCTTGAGAAACATATATGCAGGTCAGGAGGCAACAGTTAGGACTGGACATGGTACAATGGACTGGTTCAAAATTGAGAAAGGAGTATGTCAAGGCTATATATTGCCACTCTGCTTGTTTAACATAGATGTATAACTGAGTCCCTTTGCTACACAGGAAAAGTTAACACAACATTATAAATGAACATATAAACAAAATGTATATATTAATATAAAAATATAAAGTAAGAAAAATAGTAACCAGTAGACACCCACAACTACGCTGGGGCACACAGGCAGGACCAGTTAGGCATCTGCCTCCAGTCCAGGCACAGCCAGAACAACTGAGATCCTGATCTCCCCTTTACCACGAGGAGGTCACTCGAACAAACTTTTCCTATGTGTCCAAACCACCAAGGAAAGTTCAGAAAAAGAGACTCAATGCATTTTGTCTGAATGAGACAGAATTTTTCTATTTTAAGTTTTCTATTTTAAAAATTCAATAAAATTTTAATTTATTGAATCAGAAAACACATACTGAATTGTTATCACAATCTGGAATCAAGATTACCAGGAAAAATATCAACGACATCAGATATGCAGATGCTGCTGCTGCTGCTGCTGCTAAGTCACTTCAGTCGTATCCAACTCTGTGTGACCCTACAGATGGCAGCCCACCAGGCTCCCCCATCCCTGGGATTCTTCAGGCAAGAGTACTGCAGTGGGGGTGCCATTGCCTTCTCTGGATATGCAGATGATTCTACCCTAATTGGCAGAAAGGGAAGAGAAACTAAAGTATTTCTTGATGAAAGTGAAAGGTGAGAGTGAAAAAGCTGACTTAAAACTCAACATTCAAAAAACTAAGATTATGGCATCCAGTCCCATTGCTTCATGGTAAATAGATAAGGAAAAAATGGAAACAGTGACAGATTTTATTTTTTTCTTGGGCTCCAAAATCACTGTGGATGGTGACTGCAACCATGAAATTAAAAGGTACTTGCTCCTTGGAAGAAAAACTATGACAAACCTAGACAGCATATTGAAAAGCAGACACATCACTTTGCCAAAAGAGGTTCATCTAGTCAAAGTTAGGGTTTTGTCCACTAGTCATGTATGGATGTAAGAGTTGACCATAAAGAAGGCTGAGTGCCATAGAATTGATGCTTTTGAACTGTAGTATTATAATCCCCTTGGACAGCAAGGAGATCAAACCAGTCAATCCTAAAGAAATCAACCCTGAGTGTTCATTGGAAGGACTGATGCTGTAACTGAAGTTCCAATACTTTGGCCACCTAATATGAAGAACTGACTCATTAAAATGAGTCTGATGCTGGGAAAGATTGAGGGCAGGAGAAGAAGGAGCCAAAGAGGATGAGATGGTTAGATGGCATCACCAATTCAATGGACAGGAGTTTGAACAAACTCCAAGAGAGAAGGACAGGGAAGACTGGCATGCTGCTGTCCATGGTGTCGCAAAGAGTCAGACACAACTTAGTGACTGAAAAACAGCAACCTAACACTGTGGGGACTTTTGAAGGCACACGCTAGTAAAGTAATGCTCAAAATTCTCCAAGCCAGGCTTCAGCAATACGTGAACCATGAACTTCCTGATGTTCAAGCTGGTTTTAGAAAAGGCAGAGGAACCAGAGATCAAATTGCCAACATCCGCTGGATCATGGAAAAAGCAAGAGAGTTCCAGAAAAACATCTATTTCTGCTTTATTGACTATGCCAAAGCCTTTGACTGTGTGGATCACAAGAAACTGTGGAAAATTCTGAAAGAGATGGGAATACCAGACCACCTGACCTGCCTCTTGAGAAACCTGTATGCAGGTCAGGAAGCAACAGTTAGAGCTGGACATGGAACAACAGACTGGTTCCAAATAGGAAAAGGAGTACGTCAAGGCTGTGTGTTGTCACCCTGCTTATTTAACTTATATGCAGAGTACATCATGAGAAACACTGGACTGGAAGAAGCACAAGCTGGAATCAAGATTGCCAGGAGAAATATCAATAACCTCAGATATGCAGATGACACCACCCTTATGGCAGAAAGTGAAGAGGAACTGAAAAGCCTCTTGATGAAAGTGAAAGAGGAGAATGAAAAAGTTGGGTTAAAGTTCAACATTCAGAAAATGAAGATCATGGCATCCGGTCCCATCACTTCATGGGAAATAGATGGGGAAACAGTGGAAACAGTGTCAGGCTTTATTTTGGGGGGCTCCAAAATCACTGGAGATGGTGACGGCAGCCATGAAATTAAAAGACGCTTACTCCTTGGAAGGAAAGTTATGACCAACCTAGATAGCATAAGCAAAAGCAGAGACATCGCTTTGCCCACAAAGGTCCGTCTAGTCAAGGCTATGGTTTTTCCTGTAGTCATGTATGGATGTGAGAGTTGGACTGTGAAGAAGGCTGAGCGCCAAAGAATTGATGCTTTTGAACTGTGGTGTTGGAGAAGACTCTTGAGAGTCCCTTGGACTGCAAGGAGATCCAACCAGTCCATTCTGAAGGAGATCAGCCCTGGGATTTCTTTGGAAGGAATGATGCTAAAGCTGAAACTCCAGTACTTTGGCCACCTCATGCGAAGAGTTGACTCATTGGAAAAGACTCTGATGCTGGGAGGGATTGGGGGCAGGAGGAGAAGGGGACGACAGAGGATGAGATGGCTGGACGTGAGTCTGAGTGAACTCTGGGAGTTGGTGATGGACAGAGAGGCCTAGTGTGCTGCGATTCAGGGGTTGCAAAGAGTCAGACACAACTGAGCGACTGAACTGAACTGAACTGATAGGAAAAATAAAGACAGGGCATTTTATCTACTCATAGGAGTGAATTTTGAGTATACTTATGACCCCACTGGATATTTGTCATCATTTCTAATTTCTAGATAAGCAAACCAAATCATCAAAGTCAAAATTATATCTGTGAAACAGCAGACATTAAACATCTTTTTGAAGCTCAGCCCAGTGCTTTTTCTGTAGACTCCAAGGCCTCTTGTACCAATATTCTATATTTATTTCTGTGCTTGTGCCTTAGACCTCAGATGTAAACTTTGAACTCTATTTTAGATCCAGTTAGAACTGAAATGGAGAAGGAAATGGAAACCCACTTCAATGTTCTTGCCTGGAGAATCCCAGGGATGGTAGTGCCTGGTGGGCTGCTGTCTATGGGGTCGCACAAAGTCGGACACGACTGAAGCGACTTAGCAGTAGCAGCAGCAGCAGAACTGAAATGGGGGAGAGAGAGAACAAGTAAATGGTGTTCTGAGGTATTTACCACAACACATAGACACATACATAGACACAAACTCACATAGATTTGAACAGTAAATATTTTCTATTTACACATGCAAACATAGGCAAACATCCCAAGGTTCATGCATGTATGTGTACAAAGTGGTGTAATAGCATGTAAAGAATTTATTTTGCATACCTATTCTGTGCAACTGTTTTATTAGCCTTCGAGTACTTGTTGTCCCTGTGCCCTATGGAAGAATGTCTGAAGAGGAATGTGCTTTGTTTGCCAAATACTCTAGTCACCTGAGGTCCCCCACATCTAGGAGGAAGTGAAGGGTTCTCCACTGCCTTGCCCTTAGAGGGATGTCCTTAGGGAGTGCAAAAGTTCACCCAAGACAAAAGAGAGGTAGGGAAGCTATGACCTGCCTCTGAGAATCACAAATGAGTAAAAATAGCTGTTGAAAGTGTGATAGCTTGCAATACCATGTAGGTTTTCTTCTCTGAGAAACTGTATAAACTGTGGACATTCTTTCTAAGATTTGTATGGTCCTCATGGGTTCAATAGGTTAAGGATGATTCTCTTCATGTGGTGGGATAATTCTCACAAAGGGTTCCAGCAACTCTTGGCTGTAAAAGGAAGTGAGAAACAGTGGCAACCCTACTGCAGACTGGCTAAAGGAAAGAGCTGTATCAACCACTACTCAGAGGAGCCCCAACAGAAGGGAACAGACGCCAAGGACCTGTAAGTGGAGCCAATGGGAGTAACTTAGGAGAACCACAGAGAGGGGCTGCTAGAAAGGACTTCTTCCCTGTAGCGCTCTTTCAGTGGGTTTTACCTCAGAGAGAAGGAAGTCAGCCCTCATTTTCTACTTATCATCATATAGGGATAAAGAGTGAATTTTCTCATAGTGGAGCTGGAACCTCAGAAGCTCCGAGTGAGAGCTTATGTCAACACAGAGACTCTGCATGCAGCTTCTCAGCCTTGAGAGTAGCCCTGGGGGAAGAGTGTGGCATAAACATAAGGTGGTGAGTGGGAAATGGCTGCTCTTGTAACCTTATATTAAAATCAACAGAACTTCAGTTAACAGGCCTTTTCTTCTTCATTTGAGAACAAACTAGAAAACCGTTGAGTCTGAAGGGCTTATTTTCAACATGACTGGCGCCTGAGAAAGAATTTTTTAGCAGTAGCACTCCTGAAACACAGCCAAAGAACAGCAATCTCCCCCATTTCTAAGCCCCCAGAGTTACCAAAAAAAAAAAAAAAAAAAAAAAAAAAAAAACCAGCATATAAGAGCAGAGTGTTCAGTTATTATGCTGGGTCTTATTTGATTTCTAAAGTTTAAATGGTATGAAATTCATCTGTGCCTCTAATCTTTGTTCTTATTCTCTAACTGACACACATTTTTTGTTAAATTAGTCATATCCCCAGACTCATTTTTCAGATACATATTTTTCAAACTTCTAAGAAACTGGCACGTTCATGCTAAGTACAGTGGTACTTTCACTAACCACCCACAAGTCTAAGCTCTCATCAAGTCTCCCACAGTCTCTCTCTATTTTTCTAATTTGCTATCTTTTGGCCCAATAGATTTGTTTTATAATGAAAACATGTCTTAAGAAAAAATCTGGGAATAAGAGCAAAGCCCCTTTTGGAGTACTTTAATCACAGAGTACACAGGAGATGTGGGTTCAATCCCTGTGTCAGGAAGATGCCCTGGATGAGGAAATGGCAACCCACTCCAGTATTCTTGCCTGGAGAATCCCATGGACAGAGGAGTCTAGTGGGCTATAGTTCATCCGGTGGCAAACAGTCGGACACTACTGAACATGCACACAATCGCAGAGTAAACAAAGAATCAGAATCAAATTTGGAAGATTTCTTTATTTCTATTTCAGAGACTCTTTGGTAAAGTAGATCTCTGACCATATTGTTTATGAAAAATAAAGACACTAAAAACAGCAGCCCTTTGGACTATGGTGCTTGGATTTGCTGAATGATTGGAGTTGGCAATGTTACTATCCAGGGATAGTAACTTCTCATAGCCTGTTGCATAAGGCAAATATTTTCTAGCAAGATCTTTTTTTAAAATGAAAAAGAAAATTCAGCCATTTTTCATGCAAGTTCCAGTTTACCTTTCCATCTGTGGTAATGAATTTCATGTAGAATAGATATGTATTTGATCCAGTCAAATGACTCCTATTGATTTTTGACTTCTCAATATTCAAGAGAGAAATTAAGAGCACTGCTCATCTATTCCAATTACACATGGTAACAAGAATATGAAATACAGTTGTAAGGGAGATAAGGACATGTTTTAGAACTAACTAAACAGAAAATCATTTTTAGGGTGCTTTGGAAACAGGGGACACTATGGCCCAGATAGTTCAGGTAGATGGGAAAATAGTGGGAGAGAACACAGAAGAAAATGGAGAAAGGATTTAAGTTTTCCTTCACTCTGGCAACTTGAGATGCTTGAGTCTCTGATGAAAAGTAAACTGCACAGGATGACATGGCTGGTGCCCTGGCTGTCCCACTACTGGTCCTCGTTGAGTGTTTAAACCTTCGCTGGCCATTGGGAGTCGGTCAACATGCAGCCAGGAGTTGAGGAAAAGGCCCTGCTGGAGTGGTTGGGAAGAGGGTCTGGGGAAGGCTGGAGCTGATGTTGTATCACACCCAGGAGCAGAGGGCACTCCCATCTCACCACTGTCATTGGCTGCCCTGAAGCCCATCAGCTGCCCAGGAGTCACTATCCAACATGGACAAACTATGAACAAAGCTAGTGGAGGTGATGGAATTCCAGCTGAGCTAACTTCAATCTAACTAATTCAAATCTTAAAAGATGGTACTACAATTATGTAAAATTAAAAAAAAAAATCTCTTAGCTGACCCAAAAAAAAAAAAAAAATTAAAAGATAGTACTGTTGAAGTGCTGCACTCATTGTGCCAGCAAATTTGGAAAACTCAACAGTGGCCACAGGACTGGAAAAGGTCAGTTTTCATTCCAATCCCAAAGAAAATCAATGCCAAAGAATGTTTAAGTTACTGTACAGTTGTACTCATTTCACATGCCAACAAGATTTTGCTCAAAATCCTCCAAGTTAGGCTTCAGCAGTACATGAACCCAGAATTTCCAGATGTACAAGCTGGTTTTAGAAAAGGCAGAGAAACCAGAGATCAAACTGCCAACAGACACTGGATCATGGAAAAACAAAGGAAATCCTAAAAAAAAAAAAAATCTACTTCTGCTCCATTGACTATACTAAAGCCTTTGACTGTGTGAATCATAACAAACTGTGAAAAATTATTAAAGAGATGGGAATACCACACCATCTTATCTGCTCCCTGAGAAGCCTGTATGCAGGACAAGAAGCAAAAGTTAGAACCAGACATGGAACAATGGACTGGTTCCAAATTGGGAAAAGTGAAAGTGAAGTCGCTCAGTTGTGTCTGATTTTTTGCGATCCCATGGACTGTAGCTTATCAGGCTCCTCCGTCCATGGGATTTTCCAAGCAAGAGTGCTGGAGTGGATTGCCATTTCCTTCTCCAGGGGATCTTCCCAACCCAGGAATCGAACCCAGGTCTCCCGAATTGCAGGCAGATGCTTTACCATCTGAGCCACCAGGGAAGCCCCAAATTGGGAAAGGAGTACGCCAAGGTTGTATATTGTCACCCTGCATATTTAACTTATATGCAGAGTACATCATGTGAAATGCCAGGCTAGATGAATCATAAGCTGGAATCAAGATTGCTTGGAGAAATATCAATGACCTCAGATTAGCAGATGATACCTCTTTAATAGCAGAAAGTGAAGAGAAACTAAAGAGCTTCTTGATGAATGTGAAAGAGGAGAGTGAAAAAGCTGGTTTGAAATTCAACATTAAAAAAACTAAGATAATGACATTGGTCCTATCACTTCATGGCAAATAGACGGGGAAAATGTGGAAACAGTTTCAGACTTCTTTCCTGGGCTCCAAAATCAATGCAAATGGTGATTGCAGCCTTGAAATTAAGATGCTTGCTTTTTGGAAGAATAGCTATGTCAAAACTAGACAGAGTTTTAAAAAGCAGAGACCTTGCCAACAAAGGTCTGTCTAGTCAAAGCTAGGTTTTTCCAGTCATCAAGTATGGATGTGAGAGTTGGGCCTTAAAGAAGGCTGAGTGCCAAAGAACTGACGCTTTCAAACTGTGGTGCTGGAGAAGACTCTTGAGAGTCCCTTGGACTGCAAGGAGATAAAACCAGTCAATCCTAAAGGAAATAAACTCTTGAGTATTCATTGGGAGGACTGATGCTGAAGCTGAAGCTCCAATATTTTTTGGTCACCTTATATGAAGAGTTGACTCATTGGGAAAAACCCTGATGCTGGCGAAAATTGAGGGCAAAAGGAGCAGGAGCTACAGAGGACAGAGGATGGCATCACTGACTCAATGGACATGAGTATGAGCAAACTCAGGGAGCTAGAGATGGGCAAAGAAGCCTGCCTGGTGTGCTACAGTTTATAGGGTTGCAAAGAGCCAGACATGACTTAGCAACTGAACAACAACAACAACAACAAAACTGTACAGGCAACAGCCACTGTGCAGTCTATACCTTCCAGAAACAGGAAATGAAGCCACCACAGAACTCCACAGACAGGGATGGGAAAAGGGCATACCAGTGAAAAGAAGTTGACAGAAGAGAGTTAGAGAAGATCTCTGGCCACTCTTAAGACTTAGTGGGTGTAGTTTGGTCTTGAGGAACTGGCAGACTGAACAAAGAAGAAAATATATCCTAAGGTAATGTGCTTGCTTGAGAAAAATAAAACACTTTTGACTGGTGAATGCATTTTGCAGAATAAGATTTATCAGGAATCTTCAGTATTGAGATGTGACCTACACCTTTAATGAGCATATGTGTATCAAAAAGAGAGGAATAACTGAAATATTCAACAAAGCAAAGTTAAAAATAAGTTCATGTATTTTTTCAAAAATGTTTGATTCCCAGGACTTCCCTAGTGGTCCAGTGGCTAAGATTCCTCATGTCCCATACAAGGGGACCAGGGTTCAATCCCTGATCAGGGAACGAGATTCCACATGCTATAACTAAAAGATCCCGAATGCAATAAATAAATTTTTTTTTAATTAAAAACTTTTTAAATCCCTACTACATACATTCCAAGCATTTGGGACATGGAGGGGAAAAAGTGACTTTGTAGTCTATAATCTTATTTCTGCTTGCTATCTTTTTGAGATTAGGCTAGCCACACTTAATGAATGAATTATATCTCCATAGTTTTATGTGCTTTGTAATAGCTTCATTAAGATAGCCATAATTTATGTTAAAAAGATTTTCCAAAATTTTACCATATCATTTATGGGGAAGTAGTACAGCAAAAGGAACAATTCTTTGCAACTTTGTCGATTATTTATTTATTATTTTACTATTGGTTGCATTGGATCTTTGCTGCCCAGACTTCCTCTAGTTGCAGAGAGTGTGTGCTACGCTCTAGTTGTGGTGCATGGGCTTCTCATTGCTGTGACCTCTCCTGTTAGGGAGCACAGGCTCTACATGCGTGGGCTCAGTAGTTGTGGTGCTCGGGCTTAGTTTCTTGGCAGTATGTGGAATCTTCCCATACCAGGGATCAAACATGTGTCCCCTGCACTGGCAGGTGGATTCTTATCCCCTGTATCATCAGGGAAGTCCTATTGATGTGTGTGTGTGTGTGTGTGTGTGTGTGTGTGTGTGTGGTTACTTGTTCCTTTGTTGCTGTTTTAATTTCTCCCTATTTCCATTTTTAACTTTCCAAAACTGAACCAGGAAGAAGTAGAAAATCTTAACAGACCCTTCACAAGCACAGAAATCAAAACTGTAATCAGAAATCTTCCAACAAACAAAAGCCCAGGACCAGATGGCTTCACAGCCGAATTCTACCAAAAATTTAGAGAAGAGCTAACACCTATCCTACTCAACCTCTTCCAGAAAATTGCAGAGGAAGGTAAACTTCCAAACTCATTCTATAAGGCCACCATCCCCCTAATACCAAAACCAGACAAAGATGCCACAAAAAAAGAAAACTACAGGCCAATATCACTGATGAACATAGATGCAAAAATCCTTAACAAAATTCTAGCAAACAGAATCCAACAACATATTACAAAGGTCATACATCGTGACCAAGTGGGCTTTATTCCAGGGATGCAAGGATTCTTCAATATTCACAAATCAATAAATGTGATACACCACATTAACAAATTGAAAGATAAAAACCATATGATTATCTCAATAGATGCAGAGAAAGCCTTTGACAAAAGTCAACATCCATTTATGATAAAACCCTCCAGAAAGCAGGCATAGAAGGAACATACCTCAACATAATAAAAGCCATATATGATAATCCCACAGCAAATATTATCCTCAATGGTGAAAAATTGAAAGCATTTTCCCTAAAGTTGGGAGCAAGACAAGGATGCCCACTCTCACCACTACTATTCAACATAGTTTTAGAAGTTTTGGCCACAACAATCAGAGAAGAAAAGAAATAAAAGGAATCCAGATTGGAAAAGAAGAAGTAAAACTCTCACTGTTTGCAGATGACATGATCCTCTACATAGAAAACACTAAAGACTCCACCAGAAAATTACTAGAGCTAATCAATGACTATAGTAAAGTTGCAGAATATAAAATTAACACACAGAAATCCCTTGCATTCCTATACACTAACAATGAGAAAACAGAAAGAGAAATTAAGGAAACAATTCCATTCATCATTTCAATGAAAAGAATAAAATACTTAGGAATATATCTACCTAAAGAAACAAAAAGCCTATATATAGAAAACTATAAAACACTGGTGCAAGAAATCAAAGAGGACACTAATAGATGGAGAAATATACCATGTTCATAGATTGGAAGAATCAATATAGTGAAAATGAGCATACTACCCAAAGCAATCTATAGATTCAATGCAATCCCTATCAAGCTACTAATAGTATTTTTCAGATAATTAGAACAAATAATTTCGCAATTTGTATGGAATTACTAAAAACCTCGAATAGCCAAAGCAGTCTTGAAAAAGAAGAATGGAACTGGAGGAATCAACCTGCCTGACTTCAGGATATACTACAAAGCAACAGTCATCAAGACAGTATGGTACTGGCACAAAGATAGAAACATAGATCAATGGAACAAGATAGAAAGTCCAGAGATAAATCCACGCACCTATGGACACCTTATCTTTGACAAAGGAGGCAAGAATATACAATGGAGAAAAGACAATCTCTTTAACAAGTGGTGCTGGGAAAATTAGTCAACCACTTGTAAAAGAATGAAACTAGAACACTTTCTAACACCGTACACAAAAGTAAACTCAAAATGGATTAAATATCTAAATGTAAGACCAGAAACTAGAATACTCCTAGAGGAAAACATAGGCAAAACACTCTCTGATGTAAATCATAGCAGGATCCTCTATGACCCACCTCCCAGAGTAAAGGAAATAAAAGCAAAAAAAAATAAAATAAATAAATGGTACTTAATTAAACTTAAAAGCTTTTGCACAACGAAGAAAACCATAAGCAAGGTGAAAAGACGGCCTTCAGAATGGGAAAAAATAATAGCAAATGAAGCACCAGACAAAGAATTAATTTTAAAAAGATACAAGCAACTCCTGCAGCTCAATTCCAGAAAAATAAGCGACCCAATCAAAAAATGGGCCAAAGAACTAAACAGACATTTCTCCAAAGAAGACATACAGATGGCTAACAAACACATGAAAAGATGCTCAACATCACTCATTATCAGAGAAATCCAAATCAAAACCACAATGAAGTACCATCTCACGCCAGTCAGAATGGCTGCTATCAAAAAGTCTACAAACAAATTCTGGAGAGGGTGTGGAGAAAAAGGAACCCTCTTACACTGCTGGTGGGAATGCAAACTAGTACAGCCACTATGGAGAACAGTGTGGAGATTCCTTAAAAAACTGGAAATAGAACTGCCATACGACCCAGCAATCCCACTGCTGGGCATACACACTGAGGAAACCAGAATTGAAAGAGACACGTGTACCCCAATATTCACTGCAGCACTGTTTACAATAGCCAGGACATGGAAGCAACCTAGATATCCATCGGCAGACTAATGGATAAGAAAGCTGTGGTACATATAGACGATGGAATATTACTCAGCTATTAAAAAGAATGCATTTGAATCAGTTATAATGAGGTGGATGAAACTGGCACCTATTATACAGAGCAAAGTAATTCAGAAAGAAAAACACCAATACAGCATATTAACACATATATATGGAATTAGAAACATGATAACGATGACCCTATATGCGAGACAGTGAAAGAGACACAGATGTAAAGAACAAACTTTTGGACTCTGTGGGAGAAGGGGAGGGTGGGATGATTTGAGAGAATAGCATTGAAACATGTATATTATCATATGTGAAATAGATCGCCAGTCCAGGTTTGATGCATGAGGCAGGGTGTTCAGGGCTGGTGCACTGGGATGACCTTGAGGGATGGGATGGGGAGGGAGGTGGGAGGGAGATTCAGGATGGTGAACACATGTACACCCATGGCTGATTCATGTGAATGTATGGCAAAAACCACCACAATATTGTAAAGTAATTAGCCTCCAATTAAAATTTTTAAAAAAGAAAGAAAAAATTATGTATTTCCTGAAATAATTGAATATTTCATCAAGTTTTTCAAATAGCTTAGCAAAGAATTATGAATAGTATCATTTTATAATTTTTAATTTCCTGCGGGTCTCTGGTTATATCATCTTTCTCACAATGCTGTGTATTTATGAGTTTTCCAAAGTTTTTTTTTTTATTAAAACAGCAAGACTGTTTATATGTTTCAGTGAAATCGATCTTATTTTTCACAATTTTTATTTATTTCTAACTTATTATTTTCTGTTTTTACATTTATGAGTTCTTTTCCTCTGCTTTCTTTGGATTTATTTTATTGCTACATTTCTAGCTTCTTAGACTAAAATTTTAATTTATTTGATTTTATTCTTTCTTGTTCATCAAATGAAGTATCTAAATTTCTGAATATATATATCTTGGCTATGCTTTATAAGCATCCATCTTTTATACAGAAGTTTTTACACAAATAAGAACAACTTCAAATGTCAGTTTTTGAGAAATGTACTTAAAAGTCTTATTAAAAGGATATGAAGGCTATAAGAAAATATGAATCATTTGAGAGGTTCAGTGAAATTTCAATTAGTTATAACCAGCTAACTGGAACCATCCAATTTGATTTGTATCTTGTTTTCTG
Organism: Bubalus kerabau; assembly: GCF_029407905.1. Classification (NCBI taxonomy): domain Eukaryota; kingdom Metazoa; phylum Chordata; class Mammalia; order Artiodactyla; family Bovidae; genus Bubalus; species Bubalus kerabau. Next base: position 48,928,237 of record NC_073635.1, read on the forward strand.
TTTTTGAAGGCAAATTGTATGGGGGGTGGGGGACCTCACAAAAGATAATACTAAGATATTTTAAAAATCTTCAGGAGATTAGTTATATCAATGCATGATTGATTCTAAATTCCCATACTTTTTTTTTTTTTAGTTCTTTATAATAAACAATCATGTTCAGAATACCTTGGGGCATTGCAAAATTATCATCAGAGATTACATTATTTCTACTATAGAAGTCTTAAGAAATACCATGAGTACATTTTTATAAGGATCTGAGTAATATTTATAAGGATTCTGATATAAAGAACTTTCTGTGTAATTCTTGACCATTCACAAATATTTCATTTTCTGAACATTTACATGAAGCATGATTTTAGAGTCATTATTGTTGAGGTAGTCTGAGCGTGGGTTGGAAAAGAATTTCCAGACACAAAGTATTGCAGAAAGGAGCGAGTTTATTAGGAACAAAGAGCAAAGATAATGCTGGCACTGCGATCACAGTGGGCCAATACCTCCTGACAGGCCAGGGTGAGTCGACAGTTTTCGTGGGTGAGTAACCAATTTTTATAGCCTTAAGACAAAGAAAATTTGTGCTGGAAGTTTGGCATTAGGTATTGGTTAGAGTCTACAGGGTGATTACTAGTGTAGGCATTTTTGCCTAATTTGGGGTCAGGAAGCCTGCTGGTGATTATCAGGGGGCTTTGGCAATGGTTACAAAGGGGCCCAGTCAGCTTCGGAGATGACCTTGGTTCTGGGCTCCACTTCTTTGGCCTTGGTGCAAGGCCTCACACCTGTGGCCTTGGGGCATGACTCAACTGTTGTTGTATAGCAGTAAAAAACAATAACAATAATAATAACATGACTTAGTGACTGAACAACAACATAATAACAATAATAATGCCTATATTTACTGAGCACTTATTATGTGCCAGCTAGCATTCTACCATTTGGGGTAGAATTATCTTATTAGTCTTCATAACAACATAAAGAGAAAAGCAGTGATGAGGCAACTAAGGAAAAGGGTCAAAAGGCATGAAATCCAGGACTCAAACTCAAACTGCCACCCCTCCAACCCCCATGTTCTTCATTATTTTCTACACTACCTACCAATGGATTGAAAAATGTGAGGCCACAACATCACAAGAGGAATTCCCTGTTTAAATTTACCATCAGTGGGGATGAGACAGGATAAGCTACCTAGGAATATGGCAGCATAATTCTTTTCAAAGCAACTTCACCATGGGGATAATAGAGTGCCTGCCCCCAATGCCCTACTTCCGCACAGAGACACAATTCCTTAAAAAAAGGTCTGTGACCTAGAGACACATGCAGACTGAAAATAAAAGGATGGAAAAAGATATTCCATGTGGATGGAAACCAAAAGAAATCCAGAGTGGCAATCCTTATTTCAGACAAAATAGACTTTAAAATAAAGAATATTATAAGAGACAAAGAAGGACACTACATAGTGATCAAGGGATCAATCCAAGAAGAAGACATAACAATTGTAAATATTCATGCACCCAACATAGGGACACCTCAATATATATGGCAAATACTGACAGGCATAAGAGGGGAAATCGACAGTAACAGAATAATAGTAGGGGACTTTAACACCCTATTTACACCAATGGACTGGACATCAGAAGAGAAACTCAATAAGGAAACACAAGCCTTAAGTGAAACATTAGACCAAATGGATCTAATTGATATCTTCAGGACTTTGCATCTAAATGCAGAAGAATACACTTTGTTATCAACTGCATGTGGAACATTCTCCAGGATTGACCACATCTTGGAACAAAAATCAAGCCTCAGTAAATTTAAGAACATTGAAATCATATCAAATATCTTCTGTGACCACAAGACTATGAGACTGCACTTCAGCTAAAGGAAAAAAAAAACGCAAAAAACACAAACTCATGGAGATTAAATAATACATTACTAAATAATGAAGAGGTTACTGAGGAAATAAGAAGGGAAATCAAAAGATTCCTAGAAACAAATGACAATGAAACACAACAACCCAAAACCTATGGGATGCAGCAAAAGCAATTCTAAAAGGGAAGTTTATGGCAATACAATCCTATCTCAAGAAACAATAAAAGAATCAAACAGACAACCTAACTCTATACCTAAAACAACTGGAAAATGACGAAAAAGCGAAAAAAAAAAAACAAACCCCAAAGTCAGCAGAAGGAAAGATCATAAAGATCAGAGAAGAAATAAATGAAAGAGAAATGATGGAAACAATAGCAAAGATTAATAAAACTAAAAGCTGATTCTTTGAGAAGATAAACAAAATTGACAAACCACTAGCTAGACTCATCAAGAAAACAAGGGGAGAAAAATCAGATCCACAAAATTAGAAATGAAAAAGGAGAGGTTAGAACAGACAACACAGAAATACAAAAGATCTTGAGAATATTATAAGAAACTATATGCTAATAAAATGGACAACCTAGAGGAAATGGACAGATTCTTAGAAAAGTTCAACTTCCCAAGAATGAACCAGGAAGAAATAGAAATTATGAACAAGCCAATTACAAACACTGAAATCGAAACTATGATCAAAAATCTCCCCAAAAAACAAAAGCCCATGGCCAGATGGCTTCACAGGAGAATTCTATCAAACATTTAGAGAAGAGCTAAGGCCTATTTTTCTGAAACTCTTCCAAAAAACTGCAGAGGCAAGAACACTTCCAAACTCATTCTATGAGGGCAAAATCACCCTAATAACAAAACTAGGCAAAGACAACAACAAAAAAAGAAAATTATATGCCAATATCACCAATGAACATAGATTCAAAAATCCTCAAAAATTTCTAGCAAACAGAATTCAAGAACACACTAAAAATCTCATACCCCATGATCAAGTCAGGTTTATTCCAGGGATGCAAGGATTCTTCAGTATATGCACATCAATCTGTGTGATACACCATATTAACAAATCAAAAGATAAAAACCATATGATCATCACAATAGATGCAGAAAAAGTGTTTGACAAAATTCAGTGCTCATTTATGAAAAACACGCTTCAGAAACTAGGCACAGAAGGAACCTACCTCAACAGAGTAAAGGCCATATATGGTAAGCCCACAGCAAACATTATTCTCAATGGGAAAAACTAAAAGTATTCCCTCTAAGATGAGGAGCAAGACAAGGGTGTCCACTCTCACCACTATCATTCAACATAGTTTTGGAAGTCCTAGCTACAGCAATTAGAGAAGAAAAATAAATAAAAGGAACCCAGAATGGAAAAGAAGTAAAAATCTCACTGTTTGCAAATGACATGACCATACATAGAAAATCCAAAATAAACTATCAGTAAATTACTAGAGCTAATCAGTGAACTAAGCAAAGTCATGGGATACAAGGTCAATACACAGAAAGCATTTGCATTTCTATATACTAACAACAAAAAATCAGAAAGAGAAATTAAGAAATCAATCCCATTCACCACTTGCAACAAAAAGAGTAAAGTATCTAGGAACAAACCTACCTAAGTAGACAAAAGAACTGTGTATGGATAATTATGACACTGATAAAAGAAATCAAAGATGACATAAACAGATGGAGAGATATTCCATGTTCTGGGTAGGAAGAATCAATATTGTGAAAATGTCTATACCACCAATTGCAATCTACAGATTCAGTGTGATCCCTATCAAATTACTGATGGCATTTTTCACAGAACTAGAACAAAAAAAATTCCCAAATCATATGGAAACACAAAAGACCCCAACTAGCCAAAGCCATCTTGAGAAAGAAGAATTGAGCTGGAGGAATCAACCTTCCTGACTTCAGACTATACTACAAAGCAACAGTCATCAAGACAGTATGGTACTGGCACAAAAAGTGAAATATAGACCAATGGAACAAGGTAGACAGTCCAGAGGTAAACCTACGCACCTATGGGTACCTGATTTTTGACAAAGGAGGAAAGAATATACAATGAGGCAAAGATAGCCTCTTCAATAAGTGGTATTGGAAAAACTGGACAGCCACGTGCAAAAGAATGAAATTAGGACACTTCCTAATGCCATTCAGTTCAGTCAATCAGTCATGTCTGTTCTTTGTGATCCCATAGACTGCAGCATGCCATGCTTCCCTGTCCTAAAGCCATACACAAAGACAGACTCAAAATGGATTAAAGACCTAATTGTAAGACCAGAAACTATAAAACTCTTTGAGGAAAACATAGGCGGAACACTCGATGACATAAAGTAAGACCTTCTATGATCCACCTCCTAGAATAATGGAAATAAAAACAAAAATAAACAAATGGGACCTAATTAAACTTAAAAGCTTTTACAGAGCAAAGCGCACTACAAAGTGAAAAGACAAGCCTCAGAATGGGAGAAAATAATAGCAAAGGAAACAATTGACAAAAGATTAATTTCCAAAATATACAAGCAGCTCATACAGCTCAATACCAGAAAAACAAACAACCCAATCAAAAAGTGGGAAAAAGACCTAAACAGACATTTCTCCAAAGAAGACATATAGGTGGCTAACAAACACATGAAAAGATGCTCAATGTTGCTCATTATTAGAGAAATGCAAATTAAAACTACAATGAGATACCACCTCACACCAGTCAGAATGGCCATCATCAAAAAATCTACAAACAATAAATGCTGGAGAGGGTGTGGAGAAAAGGGAACCCTCTGGCATTGCTGGTGGAAATGTAAATTGATACAGCCACTATGGAAGACAGTATTGAGATTTGTTAAAAAACTAGGAATAAAACCACCATATGACCCAGCAATCCCACTGCTAGGCATATACCCTGAGGAAACCAAAACTGAAAAAGACACATGTACACCAATGTTCATTGTAGCACTATTTACAATAGCTGGAACATGGAAACAACCTAGATGTCCATCGACAGATGAATGGATAAAGAAGCGGTGGCACATATATACAATAGAATACTACTCAGCCATAAAAAAGAATGCATTTGAATCAATTCTAATGAGATGAATGAATCTAGAGCCTATTATACAGAATGAAGTAAGTTAGAGAAATATAAACATCATATACTGATGCATATATATGGAATCTAGAAAGATGGTACTGATGAATTTATTTTCAGGGCAGCAATGGAGAAACAGACATAGAGAACAGACCTATGGACACAGAGGGAGGAGAGGATGGAGAGGGTAAGATGCATGGAGAGAGTAACATGGAAACTTACAATACCATATGTAAAATAGATAGCCAATGAGAATTTCCTGTGTGACTAGGGGAACTCAAACAGGGGCTCTGTGGCAATCTAGAAGAGTGGGATGGGGAGGGAGGTTCAGGAGGGAAGGGACCTGGGTGTATCTATGGCTGATTCTTGTTGATGTCTGACAGAAATACACAAAATTCTGTAAAGCAATTATCCTTCAATTAAAAAAAAAATAAAGTGGCAAAAAAGGCCTATGACACTTTTCCTCCCCTCCCAAGGAGGAATTATGCCCATGAGCTCATCAATATGAACAGATGCTTTAGAACTGTGCTGCTGCAGAAGACTCTTGAGAGTCCCTTGGATAACAAGGAGATCAAACCAATCAATATTAAAGAAAATCAATCCTGAATATTCATTGGAAGGACTAATGCTGAAGCTGAAGCTCCAATATTTTGTCTACCTGATGCAAACAGCTGAGTCATTGGAAAAGACCCTGATGCTGGGAAAGATTGAGGGCAGGAAGACAAAGGGGCGACAGAGGGTGAGATGGTTCAATGACATCATTGGCTCAATGGGCATGAGTTTGAACAAAGTCTGGGAGGTAGTAAAGAACAAGGGAGCCTGGCATGCTGCAGTCCATGGGATCGCAAAGAGTTGGACATGACTTAGTGACTGAACAACAAGGCTGTTTCTGAATTGTCCTTCAAGTTGTGTACAATTTTCCCTTTCAGAGGAATCTGACTGAGCGGAGGCCTTCTCTTGGTCTGGTACCACACCCAAGTGAAGTATGTGGTTTTATTTGTCTGTGGCATCAGTATTGGGAACCAGGTGCAACGTCCCTAGCAGATTACAAAGTGCCCTCAACACAGGCCACCCTCAAAGGATGTTTTCTTTCACATCCATATGTTCTTTCCAATTTGGCATGGGATGAGAACTCAGGTTTGCTTCTGGAGCATCCTTTGTTTTTAAAAAGCTAGTATCAATTTCACAATGAGAAGCCAGAGAAAGATGAGAAGTGGCAACTAATTAAGCTACTCTACGGATAACTGCATTCAAAGGGACACTCCAAAATTCAGTTAAAAACACCAATTCATACATGATCTCAAGTGTTTCCATTTTCATATGTTCATCATGATTTTACAGGACTTCAATGAAAACTGGGCTAAGGATGATGATCTCATTATGACTCTTACTCTGGATGACCTGTTAAATTTTAGCAATGGCACAAGCTTTTCTTTGCAAAGACCAAATGTATGTCACTTTCATCACAGTTTCTACCTTTCCTGCCAAATGTTTAAGTTTCTCTTAATTCTTGTACTTGCATAGTCACGTAATGCTTTCTTTAAGGAGGCAAAATAAAGCAGCTTGAATAAAACAAACAGTTGATATTGATCTAAGCTTACTACAAAGCAAAGTAATTAAAGGGTGGATCATTATTTCTCTGATGCAACTTTTTAATCACCCCCACAATAAATTCTCTACCCTGATTATCCCACTACATTCAGAGATTTGGGCTATTGTGTTCCAGGCTTCATGCAGTTTCATTCAATTGAATGGTCTCATGAATGTGATCAAGGCAGGTTTATTTTGATTCTTGTTTTAGTAAGAACTGTCTTAGTCATCAGCCGTTTCGTATTTTTTTTAAGACCCTAGACAAATAACTTCAATAATGAGAAAGATTTTACAGAAATGTAGCAGTGTCAACAAGAAATGAGTTTACATTAACTGTTAGTCTAATTATATCTCATATTTACTACTTTGAATTCAAGGGAGAGGGAACAGATCTCCAAATTTAAGTTGTATCTATAGTAACTATACAGTAGAATAAAATGGAGAAGTTTAAGTTCCTATTGAAAGGAAATTAATTTTGTTCCAGTATAACAAGTCTTTAGAGTATACTCATTTAAGAAAAATATAATAAATACAAGTAGGAATTACTGTTTTGCTGCATTGATTTCCTATTTATTGCCTTCTCTAAATATTAAATTACTCATCATTTTGGGATTACTGTACTAGATATTGTAACACAGCAATTTGTATTTAGTATAATTTTACATCTTATTCCTTCATGAAAAAGTTTTTTTTAATTTTTATCAATCAATTATTTCATTCCTAGTCTAGGTACAGATTTCAGGTTCTGCCACTGACTGTTCTTTGGATATATTTTGCTTCTCAATTAGGTTTTAATAACCCTTGTAGCAGGGCTTCCCAGGTGGCACTAGTGGTAAAGAACCTGTCTGCCAATGCAGGGGACATAAGAGGCTAGGCTTAGATCCCTGGGTCAAGAAGATCCCCTTGAGGAGGGTGTAACAATCCATTCCAGTATTCTTACCTGGAGAAGCCCATGGATAGAAGAGCCTGCCAGGCTACAGTCCATAGGATCACAAAGATTTGGACACAACTGAAGTGACCACACACACACACACACACACGCATGCACACAACCCTTGTAGCAAAGGAGGCATGTCTTTTCCTCCTTGTACCCTTACCATCTAGCTCAGGCCCCTAAACAATAGATAAACAAGACATGTTTATTGATAATGATTTGGAATTTGCTCAGTGAATATTATAAAAAAGAAGAGTGAGGAAATATAAATGTAATGCATGCAAAATAGCATTAGAATAAAAAGGATCAATATTTGTGAAGCAAGTATAATATACCAGGCATTCTAAGTACTTTATGAGGTAGTCATTTATTAGCTTCATTTTTCAATGTGGAAGTAAAGACTCAGTGAGATGAGGTTGGGAACTAGGTCAGAGTCAGTTTAAGAGCTGCTGAGCCAGATCTTAGGCCTGACTGACTCCAAAGCATGACCTCTTCCATTGAGCCATGTTGCCTCTAATGAGACCAGCAAAACACACAAAGTTATTAATCAGCTATACTCCAATACAAAATACAAAGTTGAAAAAAAAAAAAAAAAGGAAGAAAGTGTAGGGGAAAAAACACAATCTCTGGACAAAACCAGATTTTACATTTGGTCTGCAAGAACCAGAAGGTGTTTCTTGCTATGAAAGATGGCAATTTCTTTTCTTATCCCAAGGAAAGATAGAGGGGAAAGCAATATGTCACCATACTATCCTAAATTATATGTACACTGCAGACTATTAAAGGATAGGTTTCTAAAAATATTTTAAAATTATTTGTGTATTTATTTTTGACTGTACTAGGTCTTTTTGATGCTGTGCAGGCTTTTCTCTAGTTGCAGAGAGCAGGGTCTACTCTCTAGCTGTGGAGCATGGGCTTCTCATTGTGGTGGCTTCTCTTGTTGCAGAGCACAGGCTCGAGGGCACGCAAGCTTCAGCAGTTGAGGCTCCCGGCACTAGAGCACAGGGTCAGAGTTTGCCGTGAACAGGCTTGGTTGCTTTGCAACATGTGGGATCTTCCCAGATCAGGGATCAAACCTGTGTCTCCTGCATTGGCAGGCAGATTCTTTACCACTGAACCACCAGGGAAGCCTCATGAAAGCTCTACAAGAAAATCTCATGAGAAATTAAAACTATCTTCACTTTATAAATAAGAAAGCTGAGACACAGAGAGTTTACTAGCACAAGGTCTTAAAGCTAGTAAATCCAAGAGCCAAGATTCAAAACCAGGATGTTTGCCTTCAGATTCCATACCTGTAACCATCACACCAGCCTCATAATATACCTGAATTTCAGCAAAGTATTTCTCGCAATATTTCATGAACACAAGGATAAAGTAGAAACTGAATCATGAATAATGAAGCAAGCCTATACTTTTGAATGACTTTTCCTTAAAAAAATTAGTGGATTGAACACAACATGGAAACATGGTCTCCTTTCACACCACAGGCCACTTTCCTTGGTCCTGCTCTGGTCTATAGACTTAAAGAATATAGGATGGTCACATTAACTAATGAGATTAAACTGAGGGCAGAAAATACTTGTATTTTAGAATTAGGATCTGTGTTTCAGCTCTACATGGAAAATAGCTGTGAAGTAATACACAAAGATGACAGTTCCTTTGAGGGCTAAGGTCAATGGAATGGGGGTCACAGCCTGTGTGTTCTCAGATGCATTATAAAGGGAGGCTTCTATATCTATCTTGGAGAATGCAATGGCAACTCACTCCAGTACTCTTGCTTGGAAAAATCCCATGGACAGAGGAGCCTGGTAGGCTTCAGTCCATGGGGTCATGAAGAATTGGACATGACTGAGCAACTTCACATTCACTTTTCACTTTCATGCATTGGAGAAGGAAATGGCAACCCACTCCAGTGTTATTGCCTGTAGGACCCCAGGGATGGCGGAGCCTTCTGGGCTGCTGTCTATGGGGTCTCACAGAGTTGGACATGACTGAAGTGACCTAGCAGCAGCTAGATCTATCTTGTGGAGAAGGCAATGGCACCCCACTCCAGTACTCTTGCCTGGAAAATCCCATGGATGGAGGAGCCTGGTAGGCTGCAGTCTATGGGGTCGCGAAGAGTCAGACACGATTGAGCAACATCACTTTCCCTTTTCACTTACACGCATTGGAGAAGGAAATGGCACCCCACTCCAGTACTCTTGCCTGGAAAATCCCAGGGATGGGGGAGCCTGGTGAGCTGCCATCTATGGGGTCGCACAGAGTCGGACACCACTGAAGCAACTCAGCAGCAGCAGCAGCAGCAGATCTATCTTGATGCTACCTTTGCGTCCTTCTGGTAGAAAGGTCAAGAAGAACATGAGAACATGGGATCTGGAGGAAGAGTTACTAAAGAAGTGACTTATGAGCCTCAACACAGGCATAGAAAAATGAGGTCCACTTCATATCTCACTCATGAACCCAAGATCTTAATTCTAAGACCTCTGAAGCTCTGAAAATTTCCCATATTTGTTGTTATTGTTGCTTCCTTCAGTCTTCTTTCTTTGTCACTAGCAGAAAGATTCCCAAACCCTTGAAATCACAAAGGGCCTATGTGATAACCTTTGAAAAGGGAAAGTAAAGGAGAGCCAAGGATATGGCTTCTTGCTCCTCAAACTCCAGTGCAAGACTGATAGGAAGGTCCCAGAGAAAGGAGTGGCTGGTGACAGCGGTCGTGTGTGAGCTCTGCCCTCAGGCAAGAAAGCAAGGTCTGTAAACTGTCCAGGGCTGCAAGGGCCCTGGGATAAAAACAGAAAATCTTGATAGGGGCTCTGATAATTAGAGTTATTCAGTAAAAGGACAGGAGTGTTTTTAAGATAGTGAGTTTCCTGCAGAGGATGGGTAGAGTTGTAGAAGGGATTTTTATTGCGGATAAGGAGTTCTCGTAGCTTCTTTTGTGAATCTACTGATTCTCTTTTCTATGATTCTATTATCTCTGAGGCATGTAAATAAATATAGAGGGATTAATTATTTCAAAAAAAGTTTCAAGTCCATTCATTAATTTATTCATTATATATTAATAAAGTCTCCTGTGGTCTTCCCAGGAGGTGCTAGTTGTAAAGAACCTGCCTGCCAATGCAGGAGACATCAGAGATTTGGGTTCAATGTTTGAGTCAGGAAGATTCCCTAGAGGAAAGAATGGCAACTCACTCCAGTATTCTTACCTGGAGAATCCCATGGACAGAGGAGCCTGGCAGTTTACAATTCATAGGGCCGTACAGAGTGGGCCACGACTGAAGTGACTTAGCACTCATGCAAAGTCTCCTGTCTGTTTGCATAACTTTTTACAATAAGGTGTTTTTACAGACTTAACGGCCCATATTATCTCCTTTATTTACTAGTCACATCACTTCAATCTAGCTTCCCACCACTCTAGTGAATTGATTTCAATAAGTGATTTCTTGTTTTATACAAAAAAATCAACTTTTTCATTCTTATCTCACTAGATTCAACCTCCCTCCAATCCTGCCTTCCATGAAGGCACACAGTTCCAGTTACATTCCTCTCTCTCTAACCAATCATTCTTGATCTCTTAATGCTATTGCAAGCTCTTCTTGCATCTTAAAAAGTTGAGGTTCCTTGGGGGGGGTGGTTTGTCTTTGCTTCTGTTTCTCAAGTTCCAAATTCTCCCTGGACAATCACATCTAAACCCATGACGTCAGCCAACAGCTAGATGTTTCCCAAATACTCCAGCTGAGTCACTCTCCCTGACCCTCACACCAGTTTTTCCTGCTGTATACTGAGCATCTTCACTTGTACCTCCCAAAGGATTTTCGGATCTGGCATGTCTAAGAGAAAATGAATCATCCAGCTTCCTAATTTCTTCCTTGGTCCTCTCAGTGTTTCCAGTGTTTGGATTACAGCATCGTTTCCCAGTTGACAAGCCATTAACCTGGAGACTGTTCAGGGTCTTTCCCTATTTCACGCTCATGACCAAGTGCTGTTGTTTCCTAATCATCTCGTGAACTCGTTCCATAACTCTGATACAGAGGACCTTTTGCTGGACCACTGGCATTACCGCCCACTTCAGACTTTGATTTCATCAGTCCAACCACCACATCACAGCCTAAGAGGGCTTTCAAAACCACACACCTGTGGTGCCACTGCTTTGCCACAATGGCTCGCCATTGCCTTCAGGATGAACAAACTTTCCACTAGAGCATGGATCACCTGAGATTGGTGATTTCCAAAAGTTCTAGCACTGCTCTTTCCCACTGCTCCTGCCAGGACTCCAGGAAGAAAAAAGCAAATGAAACTTGGGGAGGCTCCCTGACTTCTAATGATCAACTGGGATATATCAATGCCCTTGACTAACCTCTTAGATACCCCAACCTTCAGCCTCTTTTGCTTTAACAAAAGACAATGAAGAGGATGAATAAGGCTAAGTTTAGGGGCTTCCCTGGTGGCTCAGATGGTAGAGAATCTGCCTGCGATGCAGGAGATCCAGGTTCGATCCCTGGGTTGGGAAGAGCCCCTGGAGAAGGAAATGGGAACCCACCCCAGTGTTCTTGCCTGGAGAATTCTATGGACTGAGGAGCCTGGCTGGATATAGTCCATGGGGTCGCAAAGAGTTGGACATGAATGAGCAACTGACACACTTATAAAGTGAGGTGGGAGGGGCACTTTGGAGATGCAAAATAGAAGCAAAAAGGCAGCAGAGGTTCAATGTGTTCAGTCACTCAATCATGTCTGACTCTTTGTGACCCCATGAATTGTAGTTCACCAGGCTCCTCTGTCCATGGGATTTCCCAGGCAAGAATACTGGAGTGTGTTGTCATTTCCTTCTCCAGGGAGAAGTTCAATACACTAGAAAGGAAAGGGAGCATCACAGTCCATGATCCCCAACTGCAAGTGGAATGCAAAACAGTTCACAAAACTAAGTCATAGGTCCAGCAATGCCCTAGAACGGACATACTGCATATCACCTGGCAGAGCAAGAAATTCAGAGAAAAAAGACACACCTAAAAGTGGGTGATTTGTGGGTTTAAAGAAAACTGCCAAGCAAGTCACCCCAGGTAACAACAGCAAGTTCATACCATAGCTGTCAGTTGAGCGGTCACCGGTAACCTGAGGACAAGTAGTGTCCTAAGTCAGGACCCGTAGGACAAATCCCGTGGCCTATTTGTGAACAGTCTGTGAGCTAAAAGGATTTTTATATCTTAAAACTAGAAGAGTAAGTGAAACTTCCCTGATGGTCCAGTGGCTAAGACTCTGTGCTCCCAATGTGGGAGAGGAGAAGGGCGGGCAGGTTTAAATCCTGGTCAGGGTACTAGGTCCCACATGCCACATTGAGTTCACATGCCTCAATCGAAGATCCTGCATGCTGCAACTAAGTTGCGGAGCAGCCAAACAAATAAATATTTTTAATAAAAATAAATAAAACTCTAGTGAAAACTGTAACTAAGAAGAATATGCAACAGAAGAGCATATGACTGCAAGGCGTAGAACATTCACTGTCTAGTCCTTCCCAGGAAAACTTTCCTAATGCTTATATTCCACTCACATCCAGAGTAGTTTATGGGATGGCATCACAGGAATGAGGTTTTTGAAAATTATGCTCTTGTTATTCAGTTGCTAAGTCGCGTCCAAGTCCGTGCACTACAGCCCACCGTGCTTTCCTCTCCACTGTCTCCCGGAGTTTGCTCAAACTCATGTCCATTGAGTCAATGATGCCATCCAACCATCTCATCCTCTGTCACCCTCTTCTCTTCCTGCCCTCAATCTTTCCCATCATCAGGGTCTTTTCCAATGAGTTGGCTCTTTCCACCAGGTGGCCAAAGTATTGAAGCTTCAGTTTCTGTGTCAGTCCTTCCTATGAATATTCAGGGATGATTTCCCCTAGGATTGATTGGTTTGATTTCCTTGCAGTCCGAGGGTCTCTCAAGAGTCTTCCTCAGCTCGACAAACTGATGCCACAGTTTGAAGGCATCAATTCTTTGGAGCTCAGCCTTCTTTATGGACCAACTTTCACAACTGTACATGACTACTGGAAAACCATGCTTTTATTACATTATTATGGCAACTTGGAATTCTCCATGTTGAAGGTTTAAAAGGAGACTCTTTCTTGCCTCTATGGATCACCATTTGTAGACACATCTATGTTCTAGTGAGGGAAAGCATGGCACGGGAAAGGAGGTGATGTGGGTTTCAGTGACAACTTCAGGACCCATCCTGGATATTAGGCAGCTCACTTAACACTGCTGCATTTTAATTTTGCTAATCTGTCTGCAAAATGGGGATAATGCCTGCTTTACTGTCTTCACAGGTGTGAGGATACAGTGAGATAACAGATGTAGTACACTTTGCCAAGTTGAAAGGGAGATACACATCGAGGTATTATTATAGATGATGACATCATCAACCCTTAATTATGGGCTACTTTGAAGGAGGATGAAAGATGGATAAATTAAGCTGATAGTTATTAGTGGAACTTACTACTCCTTTATTCTTCTCTTTCCTCATTAAATCTTTAATAAACCAACAAGTATCAGAATTGATTGAGTTTAAAGATTTTTGTCCCTTAATTCAATAAGTTTGTGTACTGTTAATTGTGGATCATGTGCTCAGTACTTTGAGAGGAGGGGAAAGGAGTCATCAATGACCAGAAGACTTCATTAGAATTAGAGGAGGAAGGATGGAAGAAATCTAGAAAATTAAACAACAAAACAAAGACAAAGAAACACTTTTATTACTGAAAACTATCTCCTGAAATCTGGTTAGAATAATTTCCATTCAGGACCTAACTCAAGGTTAACCTGCCCAGCAGTGATGCCAACTCAGATACAGTCTGACATATATACACCTATGGCTGGTTCATGCTGATGCATGGCAGAAACCCACACACTATTGTAAAGCAATTATCCTTCTATTAAATGTCAATTAATTAAAGTATATATTAATAAGAAAAAAGTTTGTTGTTTTCAGTCACCAAGTTTGGGGCCGATTTGTTACATAGCTATATATTAAACTCTATAACTCTATTAAAAAAAACTCTGCAAAATTTTGGCCCCAAGGAGGAAGCATTGGCAGTTGACTACTTATTTCTTCTACCTCTGCCCCCCTTTTCTCACTCCCTCTTGAAAGTGGGATTTCCATCTCCTCTTTCTGAGTGCTCAGAACTACTCTTATTGTCAATACTTGTTTTTTCTTAAGGTAGTGAGCCCCCAGATCAAGCTATCACAATTAGAAAGAAAAGTTTCCCTACATTATGGCAGAAACTGAATAGTTATGTTTTTAATTGAGATATAATTGACATATAACGTTATATTAATAATAGTTTCAGGTGTACACAATAATGATTCAATATTTGTATACATTACCAAATGATCACTACAGTAAGCTCTATTCACATCCATCACCACAGTTCAGTTCAGTTCAGTCACTCAGTCGTGTCCGACTCTTTGCGACCCCATGAATCGCAGCATGCCAGGCCTCCCTGTCCATCACCAACTCCCGGAGTTCACTCAAACTCATGTCCATCGAGGCAGTGATGCCATCCAGCCATCTCATCCTCTGTCGTCCCCTTCTCCTCCTGCCCTCAATCTCTCCCAGCATCAGAGTCTTTTCCAATGAGTCAACTCTTCTCATGAGGTGGCCCAAGTACTGGAGTTTCAGCTTTAGCATCATTCCTTCCAAAGAAATCCCAGGGCTGATCTCCTTCAGAATGGACTGGTTAGTTTTGCCAAGAAAATGCACTGGTCATAGCAAACACCCTCTTCCAACAACACAAGAGAAGACTCTACACATGGACATCACCAGATGGTCAACACTGAAATCAGATTGATTATATTCTTTGCAGCCAAAGATGGAGAAGCTATATACAGTCAACAAAAACAAGACCAGGAGCTGACTGTGGCTCAGATCATGAACTCCTTATTACCAAATTCAGACTTAAATTGAAGAAAGTAGGGAAAAACCACTAGGCCATTCAGGTATGACCTAAATCAAATCCCTTATGTTTATACAGTGGAAGTGAGAAATAGATTTAAGGGCCTAGATCTGATAGATAGAGTGCCTGATGAACTATGGAATGAGGTTCATGACATTGTACAGGAGACAGGGATCAAGACCATCCCCATGGAAAAGAAATGCAAAAAAGCAAAATGGCTGTTTGGGGAGGCCTTACAAATAGCTGTGAAAAGAAGAGAAGAGAAAAGCAAAGGAGAAAAGGAAAGATATAAGCATCTGAATGCAGAGTTCCAAAGAATAGCAAGAAGAGATAAGAAAGCCTTCCTCAGCAATCAATGCAAAGAAATAGAGGAAAACAACAGAATGGGAAAGACTAGAGATCTCTTCAAGAAAATTAGAGATACCAAGGGAACATTTCATGCAAAGATGGGCTCGATAAAAGACAGAAATGGTATGGACCTAACAGAAGCAGAAGATATCAAGAAGAGGTGGCAAGAATACACAGAAGAACTGTACAAAAAAGATCTTCATGTCCCAGATAATCACGATGGTGTGATCACTGACCTAGAGCCAGACATCCTGGAATGTGAAGTCAAGTGGGCCTTAGAAAGCATCCATCACCACAGATAGTTACAATTTTTTTTTCTTGTGGTGAGAGCTTTTAAGATCTACTCTCTCTTAGCAAATATTCAAAACAGTATAATTAACTGATTTTGTATTTTATAACTAGAAGAATGTACCTTTTGTATGGTTCTTGGTAGAAAGGCAACACACTAGGCACCAAGGAGTGTTGAGGGAGAAAAATGGAGAATTATTTAAGAGACTTAAGGTAATATACTTCTTATACCAGCAAGAATGACTTAGAGAAAATGTACATCTGCTCTTGAATATACTCTAAAGTAAGAATGTGGTTGTATCCATAGATGAAATAGGAGTCAAATTTTCTGACTCAGAAAATTATTCATTCTTTCCTTCTGTAATTATTTATTAATTCCTCCTACTTGCCAAGCAATAGGCTAGGCATTGTGGATATAAGCCCATGTAAGCCTGCAGATAACTAAGACTCCATCTATTCTCCCAAATCACTTATAACAGACAGGTATCCAGTTATCTGCTAGGGTGATATAACATGAGCAATAAGAACTACAATATGACCAGAGATGACAGGCACACAGGGAGCTGGTTAATCCTGTCCTGAAGTCTAGGAAGACTTCCTGAAGGAGGGGATGTCTGAGTCTAGTCCTTAGGGACTAGTGGGAATCAGTTCAGTAAAACTGTGGCAAGAGTACTCCAGGTCAAGGGGAAAACACATGCAAAGTTCAGAGGATTAGAGAATGTGTAGCAAGCTTCGAGGCTTGTGAGCAATTCAGCAAATTAAGATATGAAGAGATGGAAAGCACTGAGAGATGAGCTAAAAAATTCTGGGAATTTTCAAAAGAACCTCATGCACCATAAGGATTTTGAACAATATGAAAACCATTGAAGAGTTTTAAATAGTTTAAATCATATGCAATTATAAATATATAAATGTGATTGGAAAGCTCAAACCTGAAAAAACTAAATGTATGAGAATATTTTATGACAGTGCATAGGGGAGATGAGGAGGATATTTTGAAAACAAGATCTGAAAGACCAAATCAAAAGGAAAACTGGTGGATTCGGTTACATCAAAATTAAAGATTTATGCTCAAGGAGGGAGCCTATAGGCATAGTGAATGGGGAACCAGAGATATCTAAAATGGAAGAGGGGATGATATGTAGAGTATATAAGAAGCTCCTGAAAATTAGCAAGAGAAATGCAAAGTATCCCGTAGAAAAATGGGCAGACAATAAAAATCAGCAACTAGGAGAAAGGAATGCAGAGTGGCTTAACCTCACTAGTAACTGAAGGATTATATGTTAAAACAACTGTCAGATACCCATCTTCACAATCAAATGGACAAATAAGGAAGAGAATAAAAATTATCTCTCTTTTTTAAGTGTAAGTTGCTCAGTGGTGTCTGACTCTTTGCAACCCCATAGACTGTAGCCTGCCTGCCAGGTTCCTCTGTCTACGGAATTCTCCAGGCAAGAATACTGGACTGGGTAGCCATTCCCTTCTCCAGGGAATCTTCCTGACCCAGGGATCAAACCTGGGTCTCCTGCATTGCAGGCAGATTCTTTACCATCTGAGCCACCAGGGAAAACCCTCTTTTTTTTTTTTTAAATTGAGATGTAATTGCTTTACAATGTTATGTTAGTTTCTGCTGTACAACAAAGTGGATCAGCATGTGTGTGTGTGTGTGTGTGTGCGCGCGCGCTTCCCTTCTTTCTTGGACCGCCCTCGCATCTCCCCATCCCACCCTTCTAAGTCACCACCGAGCACTGAACTAAGATCCCTGTGCTATACAGCAGGTTCCTACTAACTGTCTATTTTATAGACTGTAGGATGGTGCTGCCATTTTGTCCATCACTCTTGTTAGAACCCAGGGAAGTTAAATATGCTGCTACCAATGCTAATAGACCAGGGGAATCCTACTTCTGGTATATTTCTCAGAAAGTTCTGCTTAAGTTCACCGGAGATGTGGATAATTAAGTGACTGATGATTCACTCTTCAGTGGTTTGTGGCAGCAAAGTGTTGGAAGTAGCTGTCTATCACCTAGCTGTCTAACATAAAGGTCAGTATGCTTGTCATGGTATTTGATGATGCTTTAGAATATGGAGCAATGAGGAGAAATTAGCTAAATGGATATAACAACAGGGAAGATCACAAAAATAAAATAATGAGTAAATAAATATGAAACAGAACAAAATTTACAGCAAAATTCCATTATTTCCATTTTAAAGTTCCATTGGTATTACTTAACAACACTGCATTTTCCAGGATGCATACTGATCTAAAGAAGGAAAGTAGAAGGGGAGGAGGACATATATAAAATATAATTAAATATTGCTATCAATAGGAATGGAAGAGAATGCAAGGAAGGATAAAGGAGAAAAACAATAATAAATGATGAAACCTTAAAACAACCAAAAAAAAAAAGAGAGGGACTTCCCTGGTGGTCTGGTGGTTAAGACTCTGCACTTCCAGTATAAGGGGTGCAAGTTCAATCCCTGGTTGGGGAACTAAGATCTCACTTGCCATGGGGCACTCCAAAAAAATAAAAGTAACACCAAACTAAACTGGGTTGAATAGTACCTCTCCAAATTCATGCCTTTCCCAGCACCTCAGTATGTGAGTTTATTTGGAAATAAGATCATTTCTGATGTAAGTAGTTAAGATGAGTCATACTGAAATATATTGGGTCCTTAATTCAATATGACAGATGTTCTTAAAAGAAGGGACACAGAGAGGCACAGAGGGAAGGCAGCATGAAGACACACAGAGAGACTGGAACAATGCCCCTACAGACCAGAAAGGCTAAGGATTGCCAGCCACTAGCCACCACCAGAAGCTAAGAAGGGACAGGAGGGTCTTCATCAATAGCCTTCAGAAAGAACATGGCCCAGCTAACACCATGTTTTTAGATTTCTGGTCTCCAGAATTGTGAAACGATAAAGTTCTCTTGTCACCACCCTTGGAGTATTTAGTTATGGCAGTCCTAGCAAACTAATACAAAAACAAAATAAATTCCTTCCTAGACCCATATTGATGGCCATGAACTGATGCATATGCACCTGAATTACTAGAATAAATAAAGGCTACAGTAGAATTCTTTTTTATTCTAGAATTAGGGGACAATATTAACACCCAGGTGAGGAGCCAACACCGTGCTATCTAAGACTTGTGCTGCACTGAATTGTTCTTTGCCTGGACTGTGGTTTGATTTATGCCCTCTCTGTGGTTGTGTAGGTGGCACTACTTGTAAGGAACCCACCTGTCAATGCAAGAGACATAAGGGACACAGGTTCAATCCCTAGGTCAGGAAGATCCCCTGGAGGAGGAACAAGGCAACCCACTTCGGTATTCTTGCCTGGAGAATCCCATGGACAGAGGATCCTGGCAAGCTGTAGTCCATAGGGTTGCACACAGAGTCAGACGTGACTGAAGCATCTTAGGGGCACGTATGGTTGTGTGAGAGTAGCTATCATAGAAGGGTGCTCCTTCCTCTGTATTTAGAAACACAGCCAGAACCTACTTAATCAGGGTATGAGTAGAAATAAATGTTTAGACAAGTTTGTGTCAATCATTTCTACAAGAGATTCTTGGGTCCCAAACCATGAACTTTATTTCTGAGAATGGCTACTTTAAATTCTTATGAGGAACAAAAACACTGGAATGGATCCCAAACCTCAGTTGGTGCCTAAAGAAAGGTAAGTGGTCATCTTAGATTATTCCCTGAAATCTGACTTGTTCTTAAAAAGAGTGGGCATAAATTCCCCCAGAAATTGATACTGTAAGCATCTTCTCCTCCTTTAAAGTTAGTATTCCTTTGACTCTGGAAGCAGAGAGACTGAGAACGTGTACTTGTTAATACAGCTGGCATTCTCTGTTCTGCTTCCAACCCCTCCCACTGCCTTTCAGATCCAGACCTTAGCATTATCAAAAAGTCTCCAACACGTATTCTCTAAAATGTTGGTTCTCAGTTTTTGTATTACTTTTTTCAGCGTTCTTGAGATAAAATTCACAAAGTTGTAAGATATATATAAGGGTACAGTGTCCACTGTGATGTGTACAGTGTGATGATTTGATATAAATAAACATTATGAAAGAATTTCCATCATCAAGTTAATTAACACAACCATCACCTCAAACTCCAGAAGATGGTGAGGACAGCCTGGTGAGTTGCAGTCCATGGGGTCGAGAAGAGTTGGACACGACTTGGTGTCTGAACAACAACAACATCTCATCTTTATCCTTTTTCTTTGGTGAAAGCATGTTACTCCCGTAGCAAATTTCAGTTATACAATCCAGCGTTATCAACTGTGGTTACCATGTTTTACAATCCTCTGACTTTATTCATTTTATAGCTGAAAGTATGTACCATTTACAAACCTCTCCAAGACTTCCCTGGTGGTCCAGTGGTTAAGAATCCACCTGTTAACGCAGGGAACATGGGCTTGATCTTTGGTCCAAGAAGCTCCCACATTCCTGGGAACAATTAAGCCCGTGTGCCACAAGAAGAGAAGCCACTGCAGTGAGAAGGTGGCACACCACAACTAGAGAAAGAGCAAGAGCAAGAACAAAGGCCCAGTGCAGCCAAAAATAAATAAAAACTTAAATATAAATAAAATAAAATTTTAAAAGACCCTCCCTATTTCCCCCACCCGATGGCTCTCAATTTAGACACTCATAAGAGTCACTGTCTGTCTAGTCAAAGTTATAGTTTTTCCAGTAGTCAGGTATGGATGTGAGAGTTGTACCATAAAGAAAGCTGAGCACTGAAGAATTGATGCTTTTGAACTGTGGTGTTGGAGAAGACTTTTGAGAGTCCCTTGGATTGCAAGGAGATCCAACCAGTCCATCCTAAAGGAAATCAGTCCTGAATATTCATTGGAAGAATCGATGCTGAAGCTGAAGCTCCAATAATTTGGTCACCTGATGTGAAGAACTGATTCATTAGAAAAGATCCTGATTCTGGGAAAGATTGAAGGCAGGAGGTAAAGGGGATGACAGAGGATGAGATGGTGGAATGGCATCACTGATTCGATGAACATGACTTTGAGCAAGCTCTGGGAGTTGGTGATGGACAGGGAAGTCTGGTGTGCTGTAGTCCATGGGGTCACAAAGTGTCAGACACGACTGAGAAACTGAACTGACTGAAGAGTCACTGGGTAATTGTCAAGCTTTGATTCCTCAGGTTCATGTCCCACCCCGCCTCTCCTTCCCCCCACGAAAATCTCCCTTCTTCTCCAGAGACCTTTAATCAATAGCTAAATTAAGCCCCCAAAGTTTGCATTTTATTAAACAGAAGAAATAAGTACCTCAGGTGATTCTAATGTAGGTTCTCTGAGAATACTTTGAGAAAGAGTTTTCCAGATTTTTCAGTTTTCATATGCCACCAATTCATGTGGAGTCTTGTGACAATGCAGATTCTGATTCTCTGTCAGTCTAGAAATGGGATGCGATTTCCAGTATTTCTTTAAAAAAAAAAAATATTTATTTGACTGTGTTGGGTCTTAGTTGTGGCACGCAAGATCCTTGTTGCAGTATGCAGGATCTTTAGTTGTGGCTTTCAGACACTAGTTCCCTGAACAGGGATCAAATCCAGGGTCCCTTCATTGGGAGCACTGAGTCTTAACCACTGGACCACCAGGGAAAGCCATCCAGTATTTCTAAAAGGTTCCCAGGTGATGTGAACACAGCTGGTCCATGGACAACACTTGAGGCAGGAAGCTTTTAAAATCTGGTGCCTCAGCAGCATCACAGATCACTTGATCCAGAATCTCTGGGAGTGGCCCACTGGCATCAGAACTTGTCTCAAGTCCCCAGATGATCCCAACACACAGCTAGGAACTAAGCAGCAATGCCAGTAGGCGCTTGCAGATGGCAAGGCCAGCTTATAACTCACAGACTTCCCCCAAACATAGATATACAGTAACTGATATTTCAAAAGAAGAGATGGTGGATTTCAAAGGAGTGAAATTTAAGAAAAATAAAACCTTGGCATAACCACCATTTTTTTAATTTAACAAAATCATTATTTTACACGTGTTTTACAGCCTCAAAGAACACTAGAATTATATTATTCCCAACTAATTAAAAGCGGACAGTTGTGGATAGAGCTTCTTACGTTTTTGCCAATTGACAGAGTTTGTTGTGGTATTTTTCTTCTTTGTGTCTGGATTTAATCCTGATTTCTGAGCCTCATTTTTTACTGGTTGTGTGTGTTATTTGCCCAGTGGTATCTGACCCTTTGTGACCCCGTGGACAGTAGCCCACCAGTCTCCTCTGTCCATGGAATTCTCTAGGCAAGAATACTGGAGTGGGTTGCCATTTCCTTCTCTAGGGATCTTCCTGACCTAGGGATCAAACCTGTGCCTCCTGAAGCTCCTGCATTGCAGGCAGATTCTTTACCATGGTTGTGAGATCTGGCTGGACAGCCTCTACCCACCCCCGGGAATTAACAGTGATTAGAATGCGAAGGACACTGGGTCAGTCACTTACTGGGTACAGTGTTTCCCCAATTTCCTCCAACTGAGTACGTCATGTCTGACAGAAACTCCCTCTAGCAGCAAATATTCTCGTTGTTCCACCCAAACCTGGAATCCTGGTTCTGAATCTATTTTTCTTTTTCTCCCCTTTTTCTGACCTTTTCCTTTCATGCAATGATTAACAAGGAAACTATTTCTGTCATTAAATTCTGGTTTCTAAATCATCCACCTGCTTCTTCCAGGACATTTGCTTATAGGAGCCAATCTGCTTTTCTTCAGTTCCTGATCATTAAAAGAAATAAAGGAATGAGGAAAGTACCTTGTATTAGACTAGTTCTTAGTGTCAATACTGGTAGTAGTTCAAGAGAAGTCTTCTCTGAGTTGACCAGGAGTAGCATTTGGCTGTATAATCAAAATATTTGTCTAAAACAAGGAATTGTTTTAAAATGATGTAAGCTATCAAAATGTTATATTTTAACCTAAAACATTTGTAGGCACAGCTGACATTCAGCCAGCATATGTATTTGTTTAAGTTTGAGATTCCTTTCCAATGTGACAGGCATCAATTTTGATTGGTCAGTGTCAAAACCATACCAGTTTTTAAAATATTTGGATATAATCCCTCTATATTCATTGATCTTTTGACATAGGATCAAAGTCACTGCTTTGAGTATAGGTCTTTTGTTCGGAATTCTGATTCTTTTAAACCACACCCATAACATATCAAACTAAATTTCCAGTTTAGCTTCTTTGATGTATAGTGAGAATTAAAAATCACTTAAAAATACAGAGTGCAGATGTCTACAATTTTAAGATTTCCATCCCCAATCTTTTAGAATATCCCATCAATGCCTCAGTTAAAAGCAATTTTTAAACCGAGTATTGATAAAGCATTCAATCTAGTTTGTATAGAATCCATCAACTTTCTTTCATACTGTAATATTTATACTCTATGGGTGTGTTGTGCTGTCGTTTAGTTGCTAAGTCATGTCCGACTCTCTTGCAACCCCATGGACTGTAGCCCGCCAGGCTCCCCTGTTCATGGGATTTCCAGGCAAGGATACTGATGGGTTGCCATTTCCTCCTCCAGGGGATCTTCCTGACCTAGAAATCGAACCCACATCTCCTGCATTGGCAGTCAGTTCTTTACCTCTGAGCCACCAGGGAAGCCCTCTATGTTTTGCATAATATAATTAAATTATGCAATTACAAGAATAAGCATAACTGTCATAAAATGTTTAGGAGCAAACAAAGTTGATTCTTGTCAATATAAAATTCAACTTGTTGGATAAGAAGTTTGCAGCCATACTAGAATTTAACCCACTAGGCCAATGTTTCAGTCTACCAGGGTCACTGATATTAGGTAGACATACATGAAAATGCTGATGTTCATCATTTTTGACCCACAAAATCAACAATTCAACTAGTATATTTTATAAAGTCATGAAAAGCTGTTCTAAGTTAAATGCATGTCCACCAAGGAAGCTTCTATTCTAACATTGAAAGAACAGGCATGCTTTTCAACACTGCTTCCTCTTTAAAATCTTTGAAAAAAAAATCTTTGAATTCCACTTATTAATGGTGCTGTTTCTTCTGCCAAACATGTCACAGAAGCTTCCCTCTGACCCCAAAACAAAAGTTCTCTCCCCCAAATGCTATTGCTAAATAAGTTTGGGAAATACCCTGTACTATATCCATCTAGGAGAGTCTTAATACTCTTTAGCATATTAAGGGCTCTGAGAAGTCCCGTAACAAGGCCTTGTTTAACTTTGTTTACCTTAGGATTTCATAAATATATTTGACAAAAGTAGACCGTTTCATGTAACATCTAATCCTGAATGGCTAATGTTTAATGAAACAAACACACTTTAGTAAACATGACCCAACCAGCATTAAGGAAAGTATTATTCTGTTTTTGCACTAGATTAAACAAATGCCATCTTAATATCTATTTGAAATGGCACAATTTGTGCAGGTGTCCCAAAGCACTATACAAATTTCACTTAGTGGTAATGTTCTCCCCTGGACAATAGAGAAACAAAGGTAAAAAGAAGCATTAGGTTGTTTGCCAGAACACACACAAGATTTAGACAAACTGGAACCAAAATCCATGTCTGAACAATGATTTCTAGGCTGTGTTTACAAACAGAACTGAATTGCAAATTGTAACCACTCACCATTTCTAACGAGAGTAACTATTGATGTTAAATTCTGCCTTGGTAATTGGATTTTCAGGTAATAAATTTTAACTGGACACACTTGTAAAATGCAAACATAGATTAATTCTTGGCTTTTTTCCCACATATATCCCTCTTTAGGGATAGTCAGGAACTAGTCCCTTTTGTTAACAGAGCATTAAATTAGATAGAAGGGACCGTACCTCTCACTTAGACATACATCTTATGAGGAGTAGATAATATTTCTTCAAGCTATTTTAACATGAAATCAATGAAAAGGCTGAACTAAGGCAAAAAGTGTGCTCTTTAACCAGGAATAGAAGACCAGCCTTTGGAGTTCAAGGGACAGAGTTACAATGACCCATGTACTTGATTGCTGGTGACTTCTATCAGTAATTGAGAGCAGAGACTCTATAAAATCCCCAGCTGCTACAGAGATTCAAGCATCCACTGTCTTAGCTCAGAAGCTCATTGGGGAAAAAAAAAAATAGACATAAATATATGGCTCTTTGTTGGCACGATTCCGACCTTGAGAGAATGAATCTCAGTCATTTATAAGGCTAAATAGATTTATGTGTTCTGAAGCTTGTCAGAATAATGGGTGTTTCCCAGCATTTGGGAATTGCATGCTACGTGACAGGGGAATAACTTTTACAGCATACCTCCCTACCCCCTCTGCCAGGGTGGGAGGTGGGGAACGGAGACTGGCAACTTAAGAACCAGATTTATAGACTGCGTTGCTCTCTCTACATTATCTTGGGGTACTCTCCCACACCACAGGGCCCCACGGCCTCTGTCACAAACAATATCTGTTCTTTCAGAACACTGCAGTGCTTTACCTCAAGGCTGAGCGAGAGTTGTCAAATAGAAATGAAGAGCCTTTTGGCAAAAAAAGTGCTCTTAAAATGTTTACCTTCTCATACCTAATGGTTTTAGATCATATCTTATTAGCCTAGGAGACCATTATATAAAGTACAATTAAGATCTCCTTGACATTTTTCTAGGAGTTCCAATTCAGCTTCGCTAATGGCTATAACTTCACTGCTTTTTTTTTTTTTTTTAATTTAATACCATACAGTGTTGGAAATGCCGTTTACAATAATGTGGGCTACACAGCATGCACTTGCAGTAATTACACAGAATGTCAACAGCCTCTCAAGCTGGGCCCTGTGTTGATTGCTGCTTATGACATTCGCGTTTGGTCACTTGTTGGAATTACACCTCTGCATGCAGGTCCCTGACCCTCCACGACTTCAAAAAGTGTTCTCCAAACTTTTAGTTTGATGTCCACTATTGAGTTTCATTCCCCAGATTATAGAGAGAAAGGAGAGCCAGGCCTAAGGACAGGAGAATTGTTCCTATGGTCCATATTCCACTCATACTGTCAGTAGCTTGGACTGGGTTGCCATTTCCTTCTCCACCTTTGTTCCAGAAACATGTACTAAATGCCTATTTCAAGTATGTATGTATGTGTCAGTCACTCAGTCATATCCAACTCTTTGTGACCCCCATGGACTATAACCTGCCAGGCTCCTCTGTCCATGGAATTCTCCAGGCAAGAATACTGGAGTGGATAGCCATTCCTTTCTCCAGGGTATCTTCCCGACCTAGAGATCGAACCCAGGTCTCCTCCACTGCAGACGGACTCTTTCCTGTCTGAGCCACCAGGGTATACTCAGCCTTATTTTGGACACACACTCTTGTGTGTGTGGAGGTAAGAGAGCTCAGAAACCTCTTTATACCCACAAAATATTTCCTCACAGAAAAGAAATCCCACAGGAGTTAACACTTTGAGCCATAGAGTTGTGTTTCATACCCCTTTTCCTTTTTCCCTTTACATGTTTTCCTCTGTGGGTCCATGCCATGCAGACCCCTGGTTATCAATAGGCTCTATGTGGTTCACAATTTAGTAAATAAACAGCTAAATTTTATATAGTACCCATGCTGAAAAGGACTGTTATAACCTCTTATACATACCAATCCCTTTCATCCCCACAACAAAGCCATAAGTCATATTATCATCTCCATTTTACAGACAAGTAAACTGAGGCACTGAGAGATTTATTTTGTATATTTCACGCAGCTGACAAGCAGAGAATATGAACTTTGAACTTTGGTTATTTGTAGTGAAAGAGCCTGATACCGCTCTGCCATTCAAGGGAAGTCCTGATAAAATATCAGTATGGTAAATTAAACAATATAGTCCCCAGAAGATGATTAATGCATGTCATAAAAACAGGATGGCTGCAAATGAAGAGGGTCAGGATAGGAACAGAACAAAGACTTTTCTCTTAGTCATCCTTCCTTCAGCACCTATGCACCAGTTCCTGTGTAAAGAGGCATGGGATGGGGTTAAATAAGAACAGCCTGATACGTGATTCATAATTTGTTTTAAAGGTACTAAATACCGAGGTTAACTGCTTGGTGTGCCGTATAGTTGATCCTGTGTGAGAGTTTCATTCAAACTACCCACTTTTGTTCTATTTATAAATTCCTGAAATAAAGGAACTTCTTCCAGTATTATTAAAGTGGAAGCCTGAACAGGTAAGATGTGCCACATCTAACCGCTACCAGGGCTCTAGGGAGGGAGGGGGACGACTAGGAAAGCCTCTCACAGAATCAGATTGAATCGGGCTCATTCAGGTATAGAAGGGCTCCATCGTATAACTGATTTTGAAGGGGGGGGGGGCATTAAATTAAAACAGGAAGCCAGAAGTGGGCCTGAATTATATTATTCTCTTAGTAGACTAAGAGGAGGCTGAACCTTTGGAAATGCCTGCCAGGAGTTTTTCCTGGGACATTCATTATTTTTCATTCCATTCTGAATCTGGAAAGAGGCAGGTTACCTGCTCAGGTTAACGCGAGATCTCAAAAAGTGCTAAATTAGATGCTGGGAAGTGTTAAACCATTGATCAAAGAGATTCCCTGCTTGTTACCCAAGGATTACCTCATTCTCAACACCAGAATTGCTGGGTGTTTCTTTTCACAGTATCGATCATATTTTTTTACTTGCTTGACTGGTTAAAGAACAGGTTTGGTCTTGTCACTAGATTTCTTCACAGTTAAAATGTGAAAATTGTAAAACAGTTGTGCTTTTTGAAAGGGCTCTTATTTAGCTCTCATTGTCTTTAAATAAAATTTATTATAGCTATTTGTGTTCTTTTAAAGCTATTTGATTACCTTTTTCTCCGACTACAAATTCATTTGAGTCTAGCTAAAATAAGCTCCAATGTTTACTTATGACTCTCTTGGTCATTTAGTTGTTTTTTTGTTTTTTTTTTTTTCCTTTTTGGTCATGATTTAGGAATTATCATACTGCAAGTTTGATTGTAAAACTTCTATACATTTTCATAATTGAGTTGGTTAGAAAGCTTAATTTTTATCAGTATATTTGAAAGTCATACATATATAAAAAGATAAACGCTTCAAAATTTTCTTTTGCCTTTTTACTATTTTTTATTATACTTTATGCCAGCAGGTTGAACAATATCTATGCTTAACACTGAATTTTTAAAGCTTTAGTGCAACCGCTGAAACTTTCTATAAGCTATTATAATGTGTTTATATTTACAGTATTAAAATAATTAAAGTGTAGAGTTTTAATTATAGATGAAATAGAAAAAGTAAACTATTACCCTAAAATATTCATTCAAACGATATGAATTAACTGAAACTTATTATTGCCTTTTACTCTTGAGTACATGATTGAGTACATAGAGCAGATAAGAAAATATAATTTCATAACATCACTGAGATGTGCTATAATAGCATTCATGATGAGAAAATGACATTAAAAAGGCATATTTCTCTAAACTGGTATATATAGATTATGGTGAAAAAACTAATCCCTACTGTGGATCTGCTGTTGCGGCTGTTCAGTTACTAAGTTGAGTCCGACTCTTTTTGACCTCATGGACTGTAACCCACCAGGCTCTTCTGTCTGTGGGATTTCCCAGACAACTATACTGAAGTGGGTAGCCATTTCATCCTCCAGGGGATCTTCCTGACTCAGGGATCAAACCCATATCTCCTGTTTGGCAGGCAGATTCTTTACCACTGATTTACCATACTGTAAAGCACAGGGAACTATACTTAATATCCTGTGATAAACCAAAATGGAAAAGGATATGAAAAAAGATATATGAGTCACTTGGCTATACAATGGTAATTAACATTTTAATTCAACTATATTTCAATAAAAAAATTTTTTAAAAGGTATGTTTCTCAAAAGAAAGATCTAAATTGTATGCCTAAAGTTATGCACCTGTTTTGTTTGTCAAAACTTCCTGGCCTGTACAGTTAAGATCCATGCATTTCACTATACATTAATTATTTCTCAAAAAATTATGCATTGTTTTGAAACTTAGGAGAGAGTGGGTAGGATTACACTGATAAGAATTTTAGTGAAATTTTTAATTTTATTTTTAAAAATAATATACAATAAAACTGTTTTATGCCATCATATGAATCTTAACACATGGATAGATTCATGGAATCACTACTACAATCAGGATACAGAGCAGTTTCATCATCCCCCCAATACTGCTTCATTTTACCCATTTGTAGTCAGAATTTCCCCACATCCTTAACCCTTGTCAATCACCGATCTATTCTCTCTTCCTATAGTTTTGACTTAGGGATGTCATATAAATGTAATCATGCTGCTGCTACTGCTGCTAAGTCACTTCAGTCGTGTCCGACTCTTCGCGACTCCATGGACTGCAGCCTACCAGGCTTCTCCGTCCATGGGATTTTCCAGGCAAGAGTAC
The DNA here is from genome assembly GCF_029407905.1 of Bubalus kerabau. Classification (NCBI taxonomy): domain Eukaryota; kingdom Metazoa; phylum Chordata; class Mammalia; order Artiodactyla; family Bovidae; genus Bubalus; species Bubalus kerabau. The sequence continues at coordinate 48,957,689 of NC_073635.1, forward strand.
CGGAGTGGGTTGCCATTGCCTTCTCCGAAATGTAATCACACAGTATGTAATTTCTTGAGATTTGATTTTTTTCATTCAATGCAATGCCTCTGAAATTCATTCAATTTGTTCTGTGTTTCTTTTGTTCATTCCTTTTGTATTGCCATGTAGTATTCCACTGCATGGATATGTACCATCCTTCATCTATCAAAACCACTGAAGGACATTTGGATTGTTTAAAATTTGGGGCAATTATAAATAGGACAGTTATTAACAGTTGTGTGCAGGTTTTTGTGTAACCATAAAATTTGATGTCTTTACATATTAATCCACGCCTACGGGTGGGATTGCTATAATAGGCCACACATGTATTTAATTCTATAAGAAATTGAAAATGGCCATTCCATTTTTGTATTTCCACCACTTCCAGTTGCTCTACATCCTTGCCAGTGCTTGCTTTTTTTTTTTTTTTAAACTTCAGTATTGTAATAGATATGTAATGGTTAACTCATTGTCTTTTTATTTATGTCCCCCTAACAGTAATTATCTTGAGCATTATCAAGGACTATAAAGGGTTTGAGATGTTATCATATTTGCACATTAGCCCCGACTTTCATGAATGCTGACCAAAGGCATGAGACTCCTGGGTTTGAGACAAAGGAGCTAATTTAGGTAAGGGCTGCAAACTTTTAGCTCTAAGAGAAAATTTCAACTATAGCATTATGAGAATATTTAAAATTAAAACTACTTGCTTGTTGTAAATGTTTCTAACTAAGACTCCTTAAGTTATTTAAGGTAGGTGGTCCTGGTGGGAACAGACACCCAAAAATTCTGCTGGACGAGCATCAGAAGTTGTTCCAGAGGAATTTGCCCGGGTGAGAGAGTGCCCTTCCTAGGATTCATTGTAGCTATTGGCCCTGACAATTCTGAATCACCAGAGTGATTTCCCCGGTACTCAGCCAGTTGTTCCTTTTCTTTGCTATGTGATGGCCATCATTTCCTTCTTTCCTGTAGAAGGATCCTTTGATATAGAGATGCTACTGAATAATCTCTCACCAGATGCCCACACTAGAGCTGTCTGCAGTGTCTGTCCTGAAGCTTTTCATGTCCATGACATCGATTCTTGGTAAGGCTGGCTTGTCTCCCAGAGTTCCCAGCAACATCTTTCATCATTGCCCACGCTGCTAGTCCTGTGTTGCCACTTTCTCTTAACATTCCAAGCAAATTTTAGTAAATCCCTTTCCATTTCTTTTGTTTTCATTGGTTTTTTGTCCTTTTTTTGCCACACCATGACTTTTGGTCAAGTATTCTTTAGAAACAAGGTCATATATCTGAGTAGCAGGCGTGGGTAGTTCTCACAGTCCCTTCTCCAGCTCCAACATCAGCCCTGTGTCCTTGACTCATTCTCTATTACTTAGGATGAGTCTTCATTTTTTATTCAAGTTGCTAGTTTGTCTTTTTTTTTTTTTTCCAGCTATGCCATGGTGCATGTGGGGTCTTAGTTCCCCTACCAGGGATCAAACTCATGCCCTTTGGTTGGGAGCACCAAATCTTAACCCCTGAACCACCTAGGAAGTCCCAAGATGAGACTTTTCATAGTATCCATCTCAATCTTAAAGGGCTCTCCTCTGCTATCCTGCAGATCTGTCCAGATTTGCTGAGTCCTAAGTACACACAGCATCACTAGGTAGATATGTGTTGTGTGTTAGTTGCTCAGTTGTGTCCGACTCTTTGCAATCACATGGACTGTAGCCCACCAGAGTCCTCTGTTCATGAGATTTCCCAGGCAAGAATACTGGAGTGGGTTGCCATTTCCTTCTTCAGAGGATCTTGTTGACCCAGGGATCAAACCCAGGTCTCCCATGTTGCAGACAGATTCTTTACCATCTGAGCCACCAGGGAAGCTAGATATACACATATATATTCCCAAGGTTAATTTCACTTCACATTTCTATTAGGAAGTCAGTAATGGGCTTCCCTGATGGCTCACATGGTAAGGAATCTGGAGACCTGGATTCAATCCCTGGGTCGGGAAGATCTCTTGGAGAAGGGAATGGCATCCCACTCCAGTATTCTTGCCTCAAGAATTTCACGGACAGAGGAGCCTCGCAGGTTACAGTCCATGGGGTCTCAAGGAGTTGGACATGACTGAGCAGCTAACTTTTCAACATTCTCAATAGACTTGCTTCCTATATTTTTGAATATTATAAAATAATATTTATTTCACATGTCCTATATAAAAGGCATCATATCATTTAATACTCTCAACCCCAGGTAGGAGGTGCTTTTTTGGTCAGATTTACAGATGAAAGAACTGGTGTCCCAAGAGGTTAAATACCTCATGATCACAGACCAAGAGTGACAAAGCTGAATTTCTATCTCCAGTTGTCTGCCTTTACAGCCTGCAATGTGAAGTTCCACCCTCTCTCAGGCCACTAGAAGGATTCATATCACAGTTACACACGAAGTCTGTAAGATCCTCGAGATTGATTTAATTTTATTTTAAATGTTGTTTTAAAATTGGCATCATTGTGTCTAATTACACTTCTTAGACTAGGCTCAGCTTAGTCATTCTCACATTGTTTCTCAACTTATGTTCTTAGGCAGAACAAAATTTTGTCAAAGAAAATATTGCATAAGGAAGTTCATATGGCAAAATTACATAAGATGTATTCTTCCCAGGGTTTTATATCCAACTTGCCCCCATTTTGTTTAAATATGCTGGAAAAATGTTCTCTTAGCTGGAACAAAATGGCTCTTTGAAAAAAAAAAAGAAGCAGAGACAAATACAGGCAAATTGTAATGCATCATTTCTCTTTAGACTACAAGCAGAAACCTCAGGTCAACCAGAAATGCCTCACTCTGGAGTCCCTTTGGGGACATTATGCACTGTGGGACATGGAGGGGACTGCTGCCTCCTTTAAGCTGAACCAGGAAATGGGAAGTTCCACTGCCCACGTCTGCAAATCCTCTGTCTTGTTGTTTGGCAATCCATGTGTTAGTCATTCACTTCAAGGATTTCTTAAAGAGTATTTATTCCCAAAATAGAGATGCGGAAGTCCACCTTTACCACTGGGCAATAACTTCAGCTCCTGTTAACTTTCCCATAGGAGTAAAACCGATCAATGTCACTGTTGTTGAAATTATACAAGTGAACCAGCTAGAGAGTGGAATTTCCCCCCTGTACCCTCCCTCTTGTTTTCATGTACTTTGTAACCTGAGGAGAAGTTTCCATGAGGAAGCAAAGTCTATGTTGAGGTTACTGGGTGATGTATGGAAGATCTCAAGCACAGAAGCTGCCTTTAGACTGCTAAAAGGAATAAAACTCTGTTGTGTCCACGATTGACCTGTGTAAGCAAAATGCGAAATGTTTTCCTTTGCAGAGGCGTTGGCGAGGTTCCTTCCCTCACGTGAGTATCTTACAAGACGCCCACTGTTCTCCATTGAAACATCCCCGTGGTGATAGAACTACCTAAATAACGCTGCCCATGAGGGATTTTCATCCACTGCCAATGATACTCATTCATGATTGTGTGGGCAGTATTTTTTTTTTTTTTTTTTGCTTTACTTAGGAAAATGTTTCCTACTATATTGATGCCTGCCTAAAGCTAAGCTAAACAGAAACATAAAATGGAGAAATGAGTTAATTATCTAGTTATTCTGATTAGCATTTAGATTATTTGAAGCAAAAGTGAGTTTTCCTTTACTTTTTCCAGAGTATTTCTTCAAAGCCATGTAACTTTACATATGTAGCTGTATCTTCAGATATAGCTGTTGAAGCTTTTTGCCCCTGTTTCTTCTTTACTCAAGATTATTTTTTAACCTTCCTCATTTAAATTTTATTGTGAAAATCAGTATAATCATGAAAACATTTTTGAACCACACCATTTAATAGTATTAAATCAAGAAAAATATTTTACTTGGAAGCATTGAACTTGTCAGATGATGTTTACATTTTATTTACTTTCTAAGAGAAATACCTGAGACCTAAATTGGACCTAATTTTGAAGGTCTTGCTTTAGGTACTGGTGCTTCGCCTCTGGGGCCCATTTGGTTCCAAACTGAGGAGAAATTTATGATCATAAGCACAATCTGCCTCCTGGATCCCCACATGTATCACATAAGGGACTTTTTCCTTTTCCTCTGTATGAGGTGAAATTGCATTGACAGGAGTCAGGAGCACTGAAAGGTGAAATAAGTGAAATATCGGATCCTTCATGTGACTTGAATAAGCACCGTGTACTGGGTTCAGTCCCCTACATGGAAAAATAAAGGTTAGCTGAATGAATGAGTTGTGGTGCTGGAGAAGACTCTTGAGAGTCCCTTGGACTTCAAGGAGATCAACCCAGTCAATCTTAAAGTAAATCAACCCTGAATATTCATTGGAAGGACTGATGCTGAAGCTCCAATACTTTGGCCACCTGATGTGAAGAGCCAACTCATTGGAAAAGACCCTGATACTGGGAAAGATTGAAGGCAAGAGGAAAAGGGAGTGACCAAGGATGAGATGGTTAGATTGCATCACTGGCTCAATGGATATAAGTTTGAACAAACTCTGAGAGATAGTGAAGAACAGGGAAGCCTGGCATGCTGCAGTTCATGGGGTTGCAAGCAGTCGCGCATGACTGAGCAAATGAACAACAAAAACAAAACCATCAAATGAAACAATCATTCATTTATTTAAATGTTAATTTTTTTCACATGTTAGATTTTGCCTGTTGGCATTTTTATCCTCAGATGAATGGTTATGTCATTGAATGGAAGCTGTCGTCCCTACTGGGAGCTAAGGGTTACAGCCACGTGAGGAATAGCACCAGTTAACAGCGACTGGGCCCCCCAGGGCACCTGGCTCAGTGCTACATGCTTTACACATAATCATTTTGTCCATACAAACACCCCACAAAAGTCGAAGTCCTATTGTTATCCTCTTTTGTAGAACAGTCATTTGAGTCATAGTGAGGGGTTTATGTTTTAAGCGCTCAGTAAATTTGGTCAATGGAGAAAGTGAAACAGAAGGCAAATGGAAGTAAGGTGCTTTGAGTTACTGGTATACGGAAGGCATATTATACTCACTGCTTGATTGAAACCAAATGAATACCTAGAGGCTGCTGCTGCTAAGTCACTTCAGTCGTGTCCGACTCTGTGTGATCCCATAGACGTCAGCCCACCAGGCTCCCCTGTCCCTGGGATTCTCCAGGCAAGAACACTGGAGTGGGTTGCCATTTCCTTCTCCAATGCATGAAAGTGAAAAGTGAAAGTGAAGTCGCTCAGTCATGTCTGACTCTTAGTGACCCCATGGACTGCAGCCCACCAGGCTCCTCCATCCATGGGATTTTCCAGGCAAAAGTACTGGAGTGGGGTGCCATTGCCTTCTCCGGAATACCTAGAGGAAGGAACTCTAACTCTTTTAGGCAGGAAGAAAGACCAAGGTTCTGGGGAATCAAACCATTTTCTGAATATACTTAGCTAGAAAATGAAAGTTAACAAGAGAAATCCAGGACCCCTCTTCTGCTGCTGCTAAGTTGCTTCAGTCAGGTCTGACTCTGTGTGACCCCATAGACTGCAGCCTACCAGGCTCCTCCGTCCATGGGATTTTCCAGACAAGAGTACTAGAGTGGGGTGCCATTGCCTTCTCCTCCAGGACCCCTCAGAATCTGCCTATTTAAGACAAATAAGGGATGCAGCGAGCGGCACCCCAGTGTCTGGTATGCTATTTCACCTTCTACATAGGAAGGAAAAAGGTCCTGGGTGATGGCTGTGGGCTTCTGGGAGTTGTTCCTGATTGCTAGGGAAATAGACTGCTTGTAATCATAAATTTTTCCTCTGCTTAGAACTAAGCCAGAAATGGAGATGAAGCATAATTGGAATTTGTATTCATTTCCTAGGGTTTCTGTAATAATACACCATAAATGGAGGGTGAGGAGAGGCTTAAACAACAGAAACTTATGGTCTCACAATTCTGGAGGCTAGGAAACCAAAGTCAAGGTGTCTTCAGGGTTGGTTTCTTCTGAGGCTATGGAGGAAAAGACCAAAAGGCCTCTCTCCTCAGTTTGCCCATGGCCATCTTCTCCTTGTATCTCTCCAAATTGTCCTTCCTTTACACATGTCTGCTTCTGTGTCCCAATTTCCTCCTTTTATAAAGACATAAGGGGCTTCCCAGGTGGCGCTAGTGGTAAAGAATTCGCCTGCCAATGCAGGAGACATAGAGACGTGAGTTCGATCCCTGGGTCAGGAAGATCCCCTGGAGGAGGGCATGGCAACCCATTCCAGTATTCTTGCCTGGAGAATTCCATGGACAGAGGAGCCTGGCAGGCTAAAGTCCATAGGGACGCAAAGATTTGGACACAACTGAAGCCACTTGAAGGAATGAAAACAAGAGAAATAGACATAGAGAGAGTGCCTGGCTCCAAACACCATAGCATATGATACTGAATTGCTCTCTTAGCTGAGAGGTACATCTCCCCAGTTCAGGAGACCCCAGGAAGGAAAAGGACATCTTGCTAGGGTTCCCTCCTCCCGAGTTTCGTGTCCCATTGCCGCAGTGGTCGACAAGCTTCCACACCCTGAACCAGCACTGAGGTGGGTTTCTACTGAACTCAGAGGGGCCCTGCTAGTCTGCTGCTTGAGTTGGAAGATATGAACTGGTTTCTCCCTCTTTCGTTCTTCAGATCCAGCCCTGTAGCCGCTGGTTTCTGCACCGTGCTTATCTTTGGAATAGCTATAAGCTATGCCCCTTCTCCCCTTAGAACCTTGGCCTTCACTTTCTGCCTCATCAGCATGTGAGATAAATGTAATTTTGATCTCCATCTGATCTGAAGTGGGACACCAGGCAGGATCTGGGAGACACTTTAGTACAAAGATATTCAGATGCAGATTTATCTGGAAATATTTTCACTGGTCAAGGACTGTGTTCTCTGTAATAAGATTCTGAGAGCTCACAAGAAAAAAAGATAAGAAAGATTTCTGAGGTCAGATTGGTGGTAAATATCATATTGTTACCTCTGCTGATAACACACTTGCTGCTTATTATGAGATGTGTGCTAAAATGGTGACTGGGTGAGTGAGGAACTGAGAGAAAATTGGAAAATGCTAAAATGATTAAAGGGTTTCTTTTCTTTTCTTTTTTTTTTTTTTTTGCACACATGAGTGCCCACATGTGCACAAGAGAGAGCAGGGGAGTGAGAGAGATAAGAGGAACCTTTTAGAAGTATTTTTGACACACCCATGGCCTGCTCCTATTAATAGAATGCACAAAGGTGAAATTAAGTCAACAAAACCTCCTGAGAATCTTTAACACCAGAAAATCATGGTCTGTTTTATTCCTAGACCCAAGGAGCCATAGTTATTAAAAGTTGAGGATTTCCCCTTAGTGGGAACCCAGTCAAAGATTCCCAAACCCCCCAAATTCTGACTTCTCTCACCTACCTGATAATCCCTTTCTAGATATGGTATCCTTCCTATCTGGAGACCCACTTGCCCCTGGTGATGGACGGAAAAGAATAAACTTTATCTTTCATACGATATTCATTCCTGACTCTAATGGGTAAGGAGTGACCCTTGTGCGTCCCAAATGAAAAACCATGTCAGAGCACAACCTGATAACCTCAACATGCACATGAGCGATGTTCAACAACAGTCACGATCGGACTGCTATCTCACAATCTCAATGTCCTTTTGGTTCATTCTCAGTGTTCCTGCTGCTATGGATTGGTCCCATTTGGTTGTTGGCTTTATAAACCTTGGGATATAAGGCCTGCTACATGCCTTAGAAGAGATTCAGATATGTTCAGATTTAGATGGGAAGGGCTCACAGGCCAGGTGCTGAAGCCCACAGGACTCAATCTACCAGGTGTTAGAATCTATTGTGGATGAAAAATATTACCTGTCATACCCATAAACAAAGGAAGTTTCTCAGACGTCGAACCAGCAGCCACTGCAGCTGCCCCTGACTGTGCACCCTCAGGGGATTCAGGATGGAAAAAAAACACAGGACACTCATCCTACATAGTTAAGGAACATGTCAAAGGAATGATTTCAATAAGCCTAGATTCTTGCATCTTCCCATGAGTAGAAACACACTAAATTGATTAGTTTGAGATGTCTGATCTTCTTTAACTAACAGGTCTTCTGATGTTCTGGCCACTTGTTTTTTCTTGTAAAACCTCTGTATATCCTCTTTCCTCCCTTACTTCTTTGGAGCAGTCCCTCAGAACTATCTGAGAGGCTGTCTTCCAGGCTTAAGTCCTCAGAAAATCTGCTGAATAGAACACAATTCTCAACTTTTAAAATTGTGCGTTTTTTTTTTTTTTTAGTCAACACCATATCACTCTCATTCTCCCATTATCACTCTCATTCTCCTGTCTCTTGACCATTCACAGCTATCAGCGATGACCAGAAGAGAGTGTACAATTTGTGACGCCTGCTGCTAAGTCTCTTTAGTTGTGTCCGACTCTTTGCAACCCCAGGGACTGTAGACCACCAGGCTCCTATGTCCAAGAGATTCTCCGGGCAAGAATACTGGGGTGGGTTGCCACACCCTGCTCCAGGGGATCTTCCCTACCCAGGGCTTGAACCCAGGTCTCCTGCATTGCAGATAGATTCTTTTGCAGGCTGCCCCAAATCTTTTCTCTTCAGGTCTTTCCACATGTAAATCAGCCCATTTTCATGTGTAAGTTTTCAGAATCTCGTGAGGGTTTACTCTTTCTGTCATTTGTTTTAATGCATTTATTTAAAATAACTATTTCTCTTTTTTATACAGTGCATATAAACACATATTTATTCTCCTTGAAAGATGATTGCTATATCTGTACAGGGTATTTTTTTCCTTTCTAATGATTAACTTATGGTTTAACAGTTTTGAAAACACTAATGAATTGATTCAGAAAGAGGAACATTGTCTCAACTTTTTTATCAATAGAGTAAAAATATTTTGCTCTGTTTACCCAGTTCTCCATATCTCAATAGCTTTTAATCTAATTCATAGGATTCCTGGTGGCTCAGACTATAAAGAATCTGCCTGCAGTGCAGGAGACCCAAGTTCGATCCCTGGGTCAGGAAGATCCCCTGGAAAAAGGAATGACAACCCATTCCAGTATTCTTCCCTGGAGAATCCCATGGACAGAGGAGCCTGGTGGGCTACAGTCCATGGGGTCACAAAGAGTCGGACATGAGTGAGCAATAACACTTTCACACTTTCAGACTCTCTGATAAGACAAGAGCATATGAGAAAGCCGTGAGGTGTTCAACATATAGCAATAAGAAATAGTGACATAACTGGTAATATGCTAAACTGTGGTTCATGGGGTTTCTATGATGTGTTTCTGTGTCTTATTTGTTTATCGATCTTGTCTCCATAAACACATTCTCAGGAGGGTTGGGGCTGTGATTTATTATGCATTAAAGAAACTAACCCATTGTTGGTACAAAAACAATGTACATGAATTTTCATGTGTATATTTTATCTAGCCAATAGAAAAGAACCTGGTTTTGAATGGAATGATATTATTTACAAAGCAATCATGTATTGGATTTTCCTAAGGGGTATTTTTGATAACAAGCACCATTCTAGATCTGGGCACACAACCCTGAAAATGCATAAAAAGAAAGTCAGTCTTGGCATAAGTTATGGTGAGCTGTAAGTATTGAACAAAAGCAAAACTTACAAGTAATAACTGTCCAACAAAATACAAAATGTAGGAAAATTTTCACGAACTTCCCAGATGAAAATGTAAGGATTTGAGAAAAGAATTAATATATTCTTTTGAATGTCTTTTGAGTCAGAATCTTCTATAGAAATAGAGTATGGAGAATTCAGAATATTTATATTATAGGCACAGATTTCTTTATATTTTGGGTCAAATAATGACCCATAATACTTATTATAACCAGGGCATTTTATCTCTCAAAGGATCAACACAAGGGTTAAAGAAATTATAACAAGTTCATATTTTAAAAATTGTAAAACTTAATAAAGTTTAAATTAATGCCATGTGAAAAGTGACAATGAATCAACATTTACATCTGTTTATATCATGGTGGCAATCCACACTAAGGGAATACCTAAAGGGACAGCAGAGACAGCAGTGGAATAGGAACTTAGCATTGTGGATGTTACCACGATACCCACCTCCCTTTCCTCTATACTTTATTTCTAAACAGATTCACCATCATATAATCGGTGAACTAGCTCCATAGTTTACTAATGGTGAGACTGACATTGCTTACTTTTTAGGCATTGCCTTTAACAGTACATAGGAGCAAGGCACCGCTATAGAACATGAAGCTGTAAGAAAGAAATTTGGAGTTAGATAAACAAGAAAAGATCTGTTTCCAAGAATGAGACCCCCAGATGAGCCTGAAATTTCATTGCAGCACTATTTACAACAACGAAGACATGGAAGAAACCTAAATGTCCATTGACAGATGAATGGATAAAGAAGGTGTGAGATATATATATATATATATATATATTCCATTATATATATATGATATATGTCCCATTGAATATACACACATATATATGTGTATATTATATATACACACATATATATATTATATATATAAATATTCCAATGTATGTGTATATATATATATAATGGCTATTACCCAGCCATAAAAAAGAATGAAACAATGCCATTTGCAACAACATGGATGGACCTAGAGATTACTGTACTCAGTGAAGTAAGCCAGATAGAGAAAGACAAACATCACGTGATACTGCTTATATGTGCAATCTAAAAAAAAAAAAAAAAAAGATACAAATGAACTTATAAACAAAACAGAAAAAGGCCCATAAATAAAACAAACTTATGGTTGCCAAAGGGGAGAGAGTTGGGTGGAATAAGTTAAGGAGTTGGGGAATTAACATATGCACCTATCATATGCACACATATGTGCTGCTGCTGCTGCTTAGTCACTCAGTCGTGTCCGACTCTGTGTGACTCTATGGACTGTAGCCCATCAGGCTCCTCTGTCCATGGAATTCTGCAGGCAAGAGTGCTGGAATGGGTTGCCATGCCCTCCTCCAGGGGATCTTCCCAACCCAGGGATCGAACCTGGGTCTTCTACATTGCAGGCAGATTCTTTACCACTGAGCTGCCAGGGAAGCCCCATACATATATACTACTACTATATAAAATTGATAACCATAAGGACATACTATACAGTGCAGGGAACTCTACTCGATATTTTATAATAAACAGTATGAGAAAAGAATCTGAAAAAGAATGCATATATATGTGTGTATGTGTGTGTACTTTTTTTTTAGTCCCTCAGTTGTGTCTGACTATTTGTGACCTCAAGGACAGTAAGTAGTCCACCAGGCCCCCCTGCCATGGAATTCTCCAGGCAAGAATTCTAGAATGAGTAGCCATTACCTTCTTCAAGGGATCGTCCCGACCCAGGGATTGAATTCAGGTCTCCTGCATTGCAGGCAGATTCTTTACTGTCTGAGCCACCAGGGAAGCCTGTGGTTGTGTGTGTGTATATATATATATATATATATATGTATATGTATAACTTATATATGTGTATATGAATCACTTTGCTGTTCACCTAAAGCTAACACAACATTGTAAATCAACTATAATTCAGTTAAAAAAAAAGTTTAAAAACCAAAGAAACCAAATGGAATCTAAATTTGGCTTGTGAAACACTCTTTGGAGAAGTTCATTAAGACCACGGAGGTTCCAGGGACACCATCAACAAGACTCCTGTGTCACTGCCCCATACTTGGTGTCCCCCAGCAGGTCCCCAGTAACAGGATCCTGCCCTAAGCGAAGCTGTGTACATTTCTGTGATAAAATGAGTTTGCATGTCTGAGTGCACACCCACTAAAAGAAAATCAGAAATGTGTGTGACAAAGGTAGGAAAATTGTATTTAAAAACTGGAGATTTTTAAATTGGCTTGTACACTAGAAAAACATGGACCACCAAGATCAGATATCTAAGGAGATACTCATCAACCACTTGTTTTAATGCTTCTGGAGCTTATTTTAACTTAATTCCTACCTAAAGGCACTTGGAATTCACTTCAGGTGGCACTCTTTTTATATAAAGTCACAGGAGATCCCCAAAGAGTAAGAGATTGGAAAGGAAATGCTGTGTATATTGAGGAATGTCCTATATAGGGAGAAGTCACCTACTCACCACACACATCATTAATCAGGACTTCATTAAAATGCTGTGTTCACTTGAAGGTCTCATCAATGAGATGTAACTTGGAAGATAGTGTAGTTAATTAAAAAAAAAATCCTGGTGAATTAAAACCAACTTTATAGTTCTCAACCACCACGGGAGCCTGAAAAAAAATGGAGGACATAAATTATTTTGATGTTGCTCTGTTCACTGAGAGATAATTAAGTCAATGCAGTTTAAAAAATAATGCAAGAAAAGAAAGGCTATGCCTTAGAGAGAATATACTTGATTAATACTTGTGAAATTTGGGGCTTTTAATAAAGAAACTTATTCTTTAGAGGCTGTTTAAGAAAAAGCTACTCAGCTGACGTTATGGATGGTTTTCATATACTTGTAATTTAGGAGAGTTGGTGGACAATATGACCTCTTGAGTTATTTCCAACCCATATGACAAGTAAAGTTTAAATTTATTATAAAATACCAGAGGAAATACAAACATATGCAAATGTCCAGCTGGCCCTCATAAACTCATTAATACAAAGCAAAATTATGCCTTAATATTGCTAATTTATTTTAATAGGACTACTTATAGAAGATGTATTACTGTAGAAGGCTTAAATGGCCTGCTTTGCATGCATACTTAATAACCTAGGGAAAATCCAACCACAGTCAATCTCAACTGATTTGGATGTTGATGCTATCATTTGAGTGGGTATGCTGCAAATGTATATTTGAAATCAAGAGGGTTTGCCAAAAGAAATAGAGGATGACTGAATATGCTTTGATTTTAATAACAATGTGAAGATTAAAAAAATTCTGGCCTGCTACAGTGTGTCTCTTTATCAAGGCTCATCTACTCAGGCCAATTACCAATATCATTCACTTATTTATTTATTCATTCAATAAGCATTTATTGATGCTTACTATGAACCAAACACTATTTGCAGCACTGGAACTTCAATGGTGAACAAGCCAGGCAAAAATCCCTATTTTAGATTTGTAGCTCAATTGGGAGCTGAAATACTTGTGAGAGAAGACAGCCAATAAATAATAAGCTAATGACATTATTTGAGGGTCTCATGGATTCAATGAAGGAAATAAACAAGGTGATTTGATGGAGAGCAATTGGGTGAAGTGGAAGGAGACAGAGTCAGGGGCTGCTAGATAGCGTGGTCATGGATTTCCTGGGCTAGAAATCAGGAAGGATGGATTTTTCACCCAGCTTCTGCCACCAACCAGTTGCCTGGCTTTAAACAAGGGACATCTGTGGAATGAGCACCTTGGGCTTCCGAGGTGGCACTAGTGGAAACAACCCTCCTGCCAATGCAGAAGACATGAGATGTGGTTTCAGTCCCTGGGTTGGGAAGATCTCCTGGAGGAGGGCATGGCAACCCACTCCAGTATTCTTGCCTGGAGAATCCCATGGACAGAGGAGCCTGGTGGACTACAGTCCATAGGGTCGCAAAGAGTTGGACATGACTGAAGCAAATTAGCACACATGCACACACGTGGAATGAACAGATTGGTTAGTATAAATAATCTCAGGAGTATTTTAATAGTCTAGAGAGAATGGTTCCCTTAAAAATCACCCCCTAACCCCCATCTTTAGGACCCCTGGAACCTGTGAATATATTGAGTAACATGTCAAAAGGGACTTTGAAAATCTGGTTAAGTTTAAGGACCTTGAGATGACTCTAGATTACCAGGGTGGGCTCAATCCAATTCCATGAGTCCTTAAAAGTAGAGAATCATTTCTTCTGGTTAAAGAAGAGGAAAAGAGGAGAGAAATGCAGCAGAGAGATGAAAGAGAAGGAACTCCATCCATTTCTGCTGTTGCCTGTTTCTGCTGGGTCTATTTGGAAAGCAGGAAAAGGAATTCAGGCTCCCTCTAGGAGCAAAAACCAGCCCTTGGCTGACAGCCACCAAGGAAATAGGGGCCTCGGTACTACAACCTCAAAAAATTGAATTTAACCCACAACCCAAAAGAGCTTGAAAGCAGATTCACCCTTGAATTTTTCAGAAGAGAATGGAATCCAATCTTACCAAACTCTAAACAAGGGATCCAGCCGAGATACACTTTGAGATAATGCATGGGCATATTTTAAACTGTTAAATTTGTGGTGATTTGTTGTGACAACAATAAAAAACCAACACACAGCGACTAGTTCATATGGGAGTCATCCTTCAGTTCTCCCAGTCTTCCGTCCCTCCCTCACACTCTCCCAGCCCCATCTCCGAACAATAATCACTACCAATTTTACCTCCAAACCATGTATTGACCCATCTTCCCATCTCCACAAAATGCAGCTTGAATGTTTCAACTAACCATGTCCAACCTGGCCCCACCACTTCAATGTTATTTTCTCTTAAAACTCAATCTGTCCTCCAATTTGTAGCCAATAATTCAAAAACTATGACCATGACTTTCTTTTCATAAAGTCTTTCAATATTCCTACTAAACCAGGTGCTGCTAGTGGTAAAGATCCCACCAGCCAATGCAGGAAACATAAGAGATGTGGGTTTGATCCCTGGGTTGGGAAGATCCCCTAGAGGAGGGCATGGCAACCCACTCCAGTACTCTTGCCTGGAAAATCCCATGGATAGTGGAGCCTGGTGGGCTACAGTGCATAGGGTCATAGAGAGTCAGACATGACTGAAGCGACTTAGCACGCACGCCCACAAACCAACAGTTTCAAGTTTAACCTCAGTAGAGTATAAAGCATCCATGGCATGGCTTTTATCTGCTCCCTCCAGTCTCTTACCCCACTGTTTGCCTTAGTCTTTATGCACTCATGATGGAGAAGTGTGATTTCTCTTTGGTATCACCCTTACATCCCAACACATAGGGTATCAGTTCTAAGACCTCTGCTCTTTAGAGGTCACTGTTCTTGTGCTTCCTGGTCCCCTTCACAGCTGTCCACATGCTAAGGGGAGGCACTCACTCAGATGCCATGCTTCCTCTTCATGGAATGTGCTATTGAGGTTTGGTCTCCCGAATTCTCTAAACAAATAGCCCAGAGCACTTCCAGCACCTGCATGGGTCTCCTCCCTGAATTTATGCTCTGAAGGATAGACCATGACCTTGAGGAGGTCTGAGGTGGGCTGGTCAAGGGGAAAATATTAACATTATTGCTAAAGAAAGGGAGGTGGGCAATGGAGCCAGGGATGAGTCAAGAAGAAGGTAGTTTGTGGGCTAAAGGCTGGATCTCTTCCCAGCATCACATTTCTAGCCTGGAATTCCAATAAATTCCAATATTCCAACTTACAACCTGGCCTTCTAGGATGCTATTTGTCAAGATAAGAGGGTAAAATTTATTTTGTATAGCACTTTGCCAGCTTGATTTATAACTTCTAAATATGCATAAGGTATGTCGCTGCCATTTGCATGCTTGCCCTGATACCTGCAGATGTCAAGGGTGTTTCCCCTCTACACACACCATGTCTTCACGTTGTTTCTTGCTATGTTCCAGACTCTTCCCACTGTCTAGAAGGACCTGCCCATCATTTTTCCCCTAGCTGACTCTCACACATGGTTCAGGATTCAGGTCAGTGGTTTCTGCCTCCAGGAAGTCTTCAGTAACATTCTCGTGCTCCTTTGCAGTCAACACATGGAAATGTGAAGTTATTAAGTCTTCTTACACTGTAAGATGAAGAACACAGCATTTTATTCTTTTTCTTGTCTCTATACCATGGTGAGACACTGCAATGGTCTGGCACATTGGTTTAATTAAAGTTTGCAGAACTGAAAAGTGAAAGCAAATGGTTCATTCAGAATACTTTCACCAAGCATTTATTAGGGAGTAAAATAGCACAAAAAGAGGAAGAAAATTGGTGGAGGAGGGTGGTGGTGGTGGTGGTGGTGTAGAGAGCAGATGTGGCAAATTCCTGGTTCCAGGTCATATAATAGTAATAGCTGAGATTTTTTGGAACAGTACTCACCAGAAATTGCACCAATTGCACTAACTGCAACTGTTCAAGGTAGAAACATCACTATCTTCACTTTATAAATGAAGAAACTAAGGCATAGAGAGGTTTGCTTAAAGGCCCAAAGCCTGTAGGTGACAGAGCCTGGAGGGGCTCTAAAGCTTGAACTTTTACCTTGAGAGCCTGCCCCTTCCTGACCCACCCACTCAAGAAAGGGGAAGCAGACCCACAGTGCCTTTCTGAAAAAGATAAGAAACCAGTGGTAACCCTCAAGGGCGTATGCAAATGTTAGCTGAGCACTAACTGCATGCACTTCAGGAACAAATATGGGAACAGCTGAAATGTGTAAATAACAATAACACTGCAAAGGAACTGGGATTAAATAAGAAAATGATAATGTACTCTGCGGAAAGGGATCTGGGGGTGTTTCCCAAAGGAACCTGGGAGGTCTTGTCGAGAGGCCCTCAGAGCAGTGGAGTTTCTGGAAGCTTCCTTAGACAGGATGTTAAGAGGGAATGTATGGGGGCTGAGTTGGTGTTCAAGTCCAAAATGAAATACCAACACAAGTTTTACATTAAAATGTTTTAAGACACAAATTGTTCTTCACAACAGTTTTCCATTTAAAAGAGTTGTTATGTTTCCTAAAATGTTATTCAAGGCCATTTTTACATGTTGACTAATTGGATTAAATTATTTTTTAAGCTGAATTCAGAAAAGCAACTCTTTGCCATTTAGGGAAACTATACTCATGCCAAGTAAGCAGTGATGTTTATAGCACGCAAAAAACCCACAGTCTCTTTTGTAACAAGAAATTTCTCTATTTTGCTGTCACTGAACTTAATGTTCATTTCTATCTCCCATTAGGCCAAATGGTTTGACATTAGATCTCAGTCTATACAGGGTGGTCTCCTCCCCCTACTTTCACTTACTCTCTGCTTCCCCAGGATGAGGCTTAAATATAGGGTGACTAGGGGCTTCCCTCGGAGAAGGCAATGGCACCCTACTCCAGTACTCTTGCTTGGAAAAATCCCATGGGCAGAGGAGCCTGGTAGGCTGCAGTCCATGGGGTCTCGAAGAGTCGGACACGACTGAGCGACTTAACTTTCACTTTTCACTTTCATGCATTGGAGAAGTAAATGGCAACCCACCCCAGTGTTCTTGCCTGGAGAATCCCAGGGACGGGGGAGCCTGGTGGGCTGCCGTCTATGGGGTCGCACAGAGCCGGACACGACTGAAGTGACTTAGCAGCAGCAGAGGCTTCCCTGGTGGCTCAGTCATTAAAGAATCTGCCTACAATGCAGGAGACCACCTGCAGTGCAGGAGACCCAGGTTTGATCCTTGGGTCAGGAAGATCCTTTGGGAAAGGAAGTAGCAACCCGCTCCAGTATTCTTACTTGGAAAATCCCATGGACAAAGGATCCTGGTCCATGGGATTGCAAAGTGTCAGACACAACTTAGCGACTAAACCATCACCACCACCACAGGGTTTTGAGGTGTAGGGATGGCTGGAGAGGAGACAACACCCACGCTGGCATTCATGAGCCGTCCTGGTCTCGATCTTGCCTCCAGTCATCAACTGTCCTTGTAGGTCACTGTTGCATTCTTCCTCATTCACAGCCTCAGAGCTATATGACTAAAACCAGATTGGAGGCCTGTGGGGCTCCCAGGCATGGAGGCCTTTCTCTTCCCTATCTCTTGTAGGCAACACTCCAGTCATTATGACCTTCCCTGAATTCCAGAATAAGCTGTTAATCAAGGCTGGAGCAGTCAAGAGATCATCTGTAGTAAGATTAAGGAGACCAAAGAAGATTAGGAGACAGACCACCTGTGAGGAGACTAAATGGAGTGCTCACACCTTAATCTTGTCAGAGACCCCCACTTTTGACCCACTGTTATAAAAGCCCTCATCAAGTTCTCTGGAGTTGAGACACATAGTTTTTTGAGGCAGAAGCCCAGTGTTTCTCCCTTTTTCTAGCAAAACAATAAAGCTATTCTTTTCTCCCTCATCCAAAACTCTGTCTCTGGGATTTGATTCATCATCAGTGTACAGAGAGGCTGAGCTTTCAGTAACATGATTCTTCTACCCTTGGGTCATGTCCATCCCTCTTAGGTGAAAAGGTTCATTTCATTGGTGCTATGACAAAGAGTAGGATGAAGAGCTCAATGAGGCTGCTTGGGGCCTATCTGCCCAACACTGCTCCTGCAGCCCCACCATGAAAACCGGAGCTGCTGGAAACTCATTCCCTCTCCAGTGGCTGAGGACTCAGATCTGCTTGGGAATCCTTGGGCCTTCCAACTGCATCCTGGGTTTCCATGCACCCTCTTCCCCTAGGTGTTTGGCTAGAGAAAAGTAGATTATGTGTTCCCTTCTCAGAAATCAACCATGTCTAAGCCATCTGGCTCAGTGGTAATGAATCTGCCTGTCAAGGCAGGAGACACAAGCGATCTCTTGCAGTTTTGATCCTTGGGTCAGGAAGATCCCCTGGAGGAAGAAATGGTAACCCACTCCAGTATTCTTGCATGGGAAATCCCATGGATAGAGGGGCCTGGCAGGCTACAGTCCTTAAGGTCACAAAGAGTTGGACACAACTGTCTGAGCACAAACACAAATTCTCTGCATCTGCTTTTTGAACTTTTCCTTGCTTATCCCAGATTTTTTTTATCCAGCCTGGAGCAAGAAGTCCTGCTCATCAAATCATTATACATTGTTCTAGGATCTAGGTTTATGAAACCCCCAAAACAGAAACAGACTTTTTTGACACTGATTTCTTCTCTCTGTGGACACTAAGTCAGAAAGACCGAAAGAACATATCATATATTATCATTTATATGTGAAATCTATAAAAGTGATACTGATGAACTTATTTGCAAAGCAGAAATAGAGACAGACATAGAGAATGGACATATAGTGAGGGAAGAAGGGATGGGAAGAACTTGGAGATAGGGATTGACATATAATACACTACTATGTATAAAATATATACCAAGAACCTACTGTATAGCACAGGGAACTCTACTCAATGCTCTGTGGTGATCTAAATGGGAAAAAAGAGGGGATATATGTATACATATAGCTGCTTCACTTTGCTGTACAGCAGAAACTAACACAACATCGTACAGCAACTACACTGCAATAACAATTCAATTAAAAATTTTTTAAAAGTTAAATAAAAAGATCTCTCTGGATATATGCCCAGAAGTGGAATTGTTGAGTCACATGGTAGTTCTATACTTGTTTTTTTTTTTAAGAACCTCATACTGTTTTTCATAGTGGTTATACCTTATATCCAAAGAAAACAAAAAGACTAATTTGAAAAGATACATGCACCCCAATGTTCAGAGCAGCATTATATACAATAGTCAAGATATAGAAGCAGTTTAAGCATTTATCAACAGCTGACTGGATAAAGACGAGATGCACATATACCCAATGGAGTACTACTCAGCCATAAAATAGAATGAAATTTTGCCTTTTGCAACAACATGGAAGGACCTGGAGGATATTAGGTTTAAAGAAATCAGATAGAGAAAAATAAACAATGTTATCATTTATATGTGAAATCTAAAAAATAAAACAAATGACTGTATGTAACACAATAGAAACAGACTCACAGATGTAGAAATCAAGTTAGTAGTTATCGTTGCAGGGGGGAGGGACATTATAGAGGTCGAGGATTAAGAAAATCTGTTTATAGAAAAATAAGCTATAAGGGTATATTGTACAGAAAGGGAATGTTTCCAATATTTTATAACTTTAAATGGAATATAATTTATAAAAATATTGAATCATTATGTTATACACCTAAAACTGAAACTAATAACATATTACAAATTAACTATATTTGAATAAAAAAATTTTTTTAAGTAACACATATTTAAAAAAAGAAATTTCCAACTTGCCTGGGCTAAGGAAACAGCCATGGTGTGGGGGAGGGGCACTATACTGCTGCCATTGTTTATAGAAAAGCCCCAGACCCGGAATCAGAAGATTGGGAGTTTGCCACGTGATCACAGAAAGGCCATTTCCCCTTTGAGACTCGGTTTCTTCATCCACATAATGAGAGGTGAGAGAAGACAATTTTCCGTGTTTCCTTTTGACTCCAGAAATTCTAACTTTATTTTAAAAAACTTTTTATCTAGTTCTGTGCCTTTAAAATTCTGTGATCACCCATTCCTGGTAAGTAAGGAAGGGCGCCATGATTCACACCCCACCCCCACCCCTTTGCAGCATGTAGAAGTAGGATCCCTTGTAATCAGGTTCAGCAACTATTCAGTAGAGCCTAATATCTCACCATAGCTAACAAAATGTATGCAGTGGATTCGTCTGATGTAACTTAAATGGGACGTATTCACTGGACTATGTGAGAACTGGAACCTTAAATTAAAGTGTGTCAAACCTTTAGAGGGCTTCCCTGGTAGCTCAGCTGGTAAAGAATCCTCCTGCCACGAGGGAGGGTTTCATCTCTGGGTTGGGAAGATCCCCTGGAGAAGGGAAAGGCCATTCCAGTATTCTGGCCTGGAGAATCCCATAGACTTTATAGTCCATGGGGTCACAAAGAGTTGGACATGACTTGAGCGACTTTCACTTTCAACTTAAAAGTTTAATTCCCTAAAATGTGTGACCTTATACATATACATATATATATATATGAGAAGCTTATATATAAGCTTCTCATCACTCTTTTTAATGTATTCTAATTAGTAGCAATATTTCTTATTTACCTTCTATAAACTTTTTAGTTTTAATTGGGAAAAAATTTAACAGTCTCATTGAGTATCTGGCTAAGAGGTGTTTTACAAAAGAATTATAATTCCATTTTTATGAATATCTAAAAAGTGACTTGTTTTTATAAATTATCAACTGTTTTAAACCAACTCTCTAATTTTTGGCAAATCTAATACAGTTATGTAAAGTTTAAAAATAAAATAAAATTAAAAAAAAAAAAAAAAAAAAAAAAAAAAAAAAAAAATGACTTCTAGTAATCCATCAATCATGGCCAAGTGTCCATTTGAGAATGTATTTCAAAATTCAGAGAGAAAAAACACCCACCATGTAAATAATGGAGGAATAATGGCTGGCTTCTAGGCCACCAAGAGAAGTAGGAGTGAAATTACATTAAAAACCACATAAAGCTCTAAATCAATGCAGCAGAAAGTCTCTTTATGTTGCCTGCTAGTTCCCTTGTTTTTATTTCATTCTCACTACCACAGTTGGTATGTTACACATAGTACACATGCTATAAAATACCAAGGCCATGTTTTCTGTTTTCAGGCAGTATGAAAAGAAAATTCAAATAAAAATCTAATTTTAGCATCGATGCCAATTACTCCTGTCATTTTGAGGAAGTTCTTTAACTCCATTTGCATTAAGAGTTTTAAAAAGTGATTTCTAAGGGCAGTGCCAGCCTTAAAAATTCCTTGGTTCTGTGCTTTTTTTTTCTTAGCTCTAAAATAGGAGCCATAATATTTGTACCGCTTCACAGAGTTGATATGAAAATGCAAGGTTTTTTTTTTTTTTTTCACTCAATAGTGAATGTAATTTTGCGTCCATGTAATTATTTGCTGAATGCCTACCACCGAAGACGATTAGCTTCGTGATGTGAGGTAGAGTGTCTGTCTTACCCACTGATGTATTTCCAGGAGTGTTCCCTGGCGTATCACAGATGCTCACTTCGTAAGACTATTGAGTGAAGCCTCAGCCTTACATGAGTGTTTATACAGGGTATTGACAACGAATGAGCCACACCTCCACTCTGCTTTCTCAGAAGAAAATTTATAGAAACATGTAGCCAAGTTTTCTATCAACCATTGATGAAACCCAAATTACTTTTCTAGATGATAAATACCCTAAGTTTGTGCTGCTAAAAGTATAGCCTGTAGACTAGTCATACCAGCATCACCTAGTTAGAAATGCAAATCTTTCCTGGCCCCAGACCTACTGACAGAAATTCTGGAATGGAGGCCAGAAACCTGTATCCTCACAAGACTTCTACTAATTCTAATGCAAATGAAAGTTTGGGGATAGGCAATCATCTTTATGTATCTTTTTTTTGTATTATGTGCATATATTTATTTCCCTCAGTTTTTCTTAAAACAGCCCAAAGTTGTTACCCAGCCTTATCTTAGAAAATATTAATAATTATATCAACAACAATGATAATAGCTTATGTTCTTGAACACGTAATATGTTCCAAGTCTTGACTGTAGCACATCTCATACAAATTTATGAGGTAACAATTGCTATTCTATTCTATTATATATATATATAGTATTATATATATAATAACAATTGCTATTCTATTATATACATAAAACACACATATTATATATATATTAGAAAGCTAAGATTTTATTAGATTTTCCTGTCATCTATAGTTTCAAATCTCAGGAGCCTAGTGCCAGAGCTGGGCTCTATATGACACAGAATCAGTGCCAATTTCCCAGCTGAAAGGAGACCTTTATTGGTTGGATCTCAGGCAAATAATGAGGGACGCTTATGAGCAAGTCCATACAACTGACTTGACTCCACATTCAGATAAAGAGTGAAGCACCTTCCCAGGGGATGGTCATAGGATGTCTAATGTGGAGGTCAGATTTTTCCTTAGGGATGATCTTGGGATCTTTCCTCATGCAAGGGTAAAATTGTTTCCTGTTGTCTACCCTGAATATTCATTGGAAGGACTGATACTGAAATTGAAGCTCCAATATTTTGGCCACCTGATGCAAAGAGCCCACTCATTAGAAAAGACCCTGATGCTGGGAAAGATTGAAGGTAGGAGGAGAAAGGGATGACAGAAGACAAGATGGTTGGATGGCATCAACAATGGACATGAGTTTGAGCAGGCTCCAGGAGATGGTAAAGCCTGGCATGCTGCAGTCCATGGGGTCACATAGAGTCAGATGCAACTGAGCGACTGAACAACAACATAAAAGCTTCAGTGAGTGCCAAAAACTATGATGATTTTCAGTTTGGCAGAGTTAATACTAATTAGTCATTTCTAGAAATACTGAGACATGGTATCCTTTGCTTATTGAGCTTTATTTTTTCCCTCATCAGCATCAAAAGAGACCCAAGAAAATGGAAGAGAGGAATAAAATTGAGGTGGGATGTGGGAAAGGAGGGGGAGGGAAGAATATGTAAATTGAGAAGGGAGGTCTGATGATGATGCTTTATCCTTGGTGTAAGAAGTGGAACCCTGGATGGTCAGGAGTGGTGAGAGGGACTGGCACTGCCTGGTCAGAGGAACAGGGCAGAGAGAGTGATGCAGAGATGCCAATGGCTGCCCAGTTTTGTGTGAGCCTGCAGAGACCTTGCCCATTCTACCAGCTAGAAGTCCAATGCTAAATGGCATCTGAAGAACAGGCAAGGAAGGAGCCACTGGAGAATGCTCAGAGGCAGCAGCTGATAGCATTCCCTGAGAGAAGTATGTTCGTGGAGCTGCTGCCATGGACTTCCTTAGAGAGCTCTCCTCTGGGACCTGCCTTTTCAACACCATCCAGGGTGGTCTCCTGTAGGGTTCCTACCTACAGCAGTGCGAAAGTGTAGAGAACTACCATTGACTGAGAGCTCACCATGCAAGGCATTTTGCTACTCCCTTGACAGATCCAAATCCAGTTGAGCCTCCCCAGACATCAACAGGTAGGTGGTATTTTACCCTCCCTTCTACATACGAGGACACTGAAGTTCAGAGATATTAGTTAACTTGTCTAAAATAACCAGCTGGTAAGTATAGAACCCCTCAGCTTTCTCTGTTTTTTTCCTAGGGGACATTGTCTCTCAAAATGAGGGGAGAGAGAGAAGAGAGTGGGAAACAGGAAGTGTTTTTTAGGAAATACTACTATTTCCCTCAGGCTAAATAGGAAACTCATCCTATGGGACATTCTCTCTCTCTCTCTCTCTCTTTTTTTTTTTAAGATTAAAAAAAAATTTAATTGGAAGCTAATTATTTTACAATATTGTGGTGGGTTTTTGCCATACATTCACATGAATCAGCCATGGATGTACATGTGTTCCCCATCCTGAATCTCCCTCCCACCTCCCTCCCCATCCCATCCCTCAGGGTCATCCCAGTGCACCAGCCCTGAGCACCCTGTCTCATGCATTGAACATGGACTGGCGATCTATTTCACATATGACAATATACATGTTTCAGTGCTATTCTTTCAAATCATCCCACCCTCGCCTTCTCCCCCAGAATCCAACAGTCTGTTCTTTACATCTGTGTCTCTTTCACTGTCTCACATATAGGATCATCGGTCATATTCCTCTCTTCCATCTTTATAAATTCCCTATATATGCGTTAATATACTGTATTGGTATTTTTCTTTCTGACTTACTTTGCTCTGTATAATAGGCTCCAGTTTCATCCACCTCATTAGAACTGATTCAAATGCATTCTTTTTAATAGCTGAGTAATATTCCATTGTGTATATGTACCACAGCTTTCTTATCCATTCGTCTGTCAGTGGACATCTAGGTTGCTTCCATGTCCTGGCTATTGTAAACAGTGCTGTGTTTCCTCTTTTCTGCTACATGATGTTAGCTACAGTTCCTCTCAGCACTACAAGCAGACTTGCTTGAGTTGGGTTCACAATTCTCACGGCTACCTGTGCCCCATGTGGTGCTCTCAGAACTGCAGTGCTGCTGGCAGCCATTCCAGTGCCATGGATCGGGTTGACCTTTGCCAGGAAGCCCGGATAGGCTTCCCCAGAGGCTCAGAAGTAAAGAATTCACCTGCAATGCATGAGCCGCAAGTTTGATCCCTGGGTTGGGAACATCCTATGGAGGAGGAAATGGCAACCCACTCCAGTATTCTTGCCTAGAGAGTATCATGGACAGAGGAGCCTGGTGGTCATAGTCGAAAAGAATTGGACATGACTGAAGTGATTTAACACGCACACATGAAGTGACTTAGCACAAGTACAGGAATCCTGGACATGCCTGTGTTTGGCTACCAGGAGCATTTTTAGAAGACCATGGCTAACATTTGTCTCAGGAGCACCTCATGCTTCCATCTAAGTAGACATTATTCTGCATGGATTTTTCCACCAGCTTGCCACATCTGACCAGACATGTCTAAGATCAATAAAGTATACTGAATAAATTCAGACTGGAACACACCTGCACACACACACACATACACACACCACATTCCATGTATAAGTGGCCCAGTATTGTTGGAAAGCTTTAAGAAAAAATCAAGGTGATATAAAATATGAGGTAGTACAACTGTATTTTCCAATCACATAATTATACTAACATCCTCAACACCGAGAGACTTGGCCATGATTTAGGACAATGAAGAAATACTACTGGAATAAGACAAATAAAATGCATAGAAAGAAAATGTTCAAAGGATATGTACTTTGACTCCTCCTCCCACAATGGGAATGAAACATGTTGTTTCTATAAAAATGGGATACCCATATCCTCTGCTTACTGTTATTAGATATTATGATCAAAGTGTCCTGCTGCTGCTGCTGCTAAGTCGCTTCAGTCATGTCCGACTCTGTGTGACTCCATAGACGGCAGCCCACCAGGCTCCCCCGTCCCTGGGATTCTCCAGGCAAGAACACTGGAGTGGGTTGCCATTTCCTTCTCCAATGCATGAAAGTGAAAAGTGAAAGTGAAGTCGCTCAGTCGTGCCCGACTCTTAGCGACCCCATGGACTGCAGCCTACCAGGCTCCTCTGTCGATGGGATTTTCCAGGCAAGAGTACTGGAGTGGGGTGCCATTGCCTTCTCTGATCAAAGTGTCCTAGAATACCCAAATACCCAGTAGGCCGAGCCCACCTTGACTACAGGCTCCCTAATATTTATGATTTCAATGACAAATAAACCATGAAAGTTTCAGTATTCCACATTGGTACACTGAGTCTTGGGTTGCAAATGCCATTGCTGACTTCTGATGAGCTGGACAGAACCATATAGAAGACTCCATTTCCCTAGACTAATAAAATATAAATATTATGCTAAGTAAAAGAAGCCAGATACAAAAGGCTACATATGTGTAATTTCATTAATATGAAATGTCCAGAATAGGCAAATTCAAAGGGACATAAACTAGATGAGTGATTACCATGGGCTAAGGGAAGGAAAATTAGAAAGTGACTACTAGCAGGCAAGAGGTTTCATTATGGGGGTGATGGAAATTTTTGGAATTAGATGGTGGTGATGGTTCTTTAACATAGTAAATATGCTACAAACACTGCATTATACACTTTCAAATGATGAATTTTATGTTATGTGAATTATTCTGAATAAAATTTAAAAATAAAAAGTTTTGTGTTAAAACAGGCCACAAAGTCTATTTGGTTCTCTTTACTCTGTCTCCCATTCTGAAGCCAAACTCAGCTCTACTGCTATAGTGGAAGGAAAGTCTAGAATCATGTTTTTCTGCCAGTAACAGAGAAAACTGAAATCAGAAAGAAAATAAACACCAACAATGAAAAGAAACTGGAAAGACTTCCCTGGTGGTACAGTGGCTAAGATGCTCAATGTAGGGAGTTCAGTCCCTTATCAGGGAACTAGATCCCATGGACTAAGACTGAAGACACCGCATGGTGAAACTAAGACCCAGTGCAGCTAAATAAATAAATATTTTTTAACAAGTGAAATTTAAAAAAGAGCTTTTTTACTTCTAGTGTTCACAAACAAGTTGGCCTGAGCCAGGCAGGAGCAGAAGTATTTGGCTACCAAGTTGGAAGAAGAGGAAACATGAAAGGAGAGAGAGAGCCAAAGCAAGAGCCCAAGATCCTGCATCCTCCCACAAGGAAGCAGCCTGACCTGAGGCAGCAAGAAACAAAGAGAAGATGAGGGTGTTTCCTGCGATGCTTGTCCCCTGGAAGATATCTTCCACTCAGCACCTTGAGAGCAGATAGACCCAAAACATAATTTTTCTTCCTTAGGGGAGAAATGTGGTGTTGGAGAAGACCCTTGAGAGTCCCTTGGACTTCAAGGAGATCAAACCAATCAATCATAAAGGAAATCAGCCCTGAATATTCACTGAAAGGACTGATGCTGAAGTTGAAGCTCCAATACTTTGGCCACCTGATGCGAAGAGACAACTCATTGGAAAAGACCCTGATGCTAAGAAAGATTAAAGGTAGGAAGAGAAGGAGATGACAGAGGACGAGATGATTGGATGGCATTATCAATTCAATGGACATGAGTTTGAGCATGCTCTGGGTGATGGTGAAGAACAGAGAAGTCTGGCATGCTGCAGATGGGGTCACAGTCAGACATGACTGAGCGATTGAACAGCAACAAGGGGAAGATTGGGCTTCCTTGGTGGTGCTAGTGGTAAAGAACTCACCTGCCAATGTGGGAGATGTAAGAGACACAAGTTCAATTCCTGGGTTGGGAAGATTCCCTGGAGAAGGAAATGGCAATCCACTTCTCGCCTGGGAAATCCCTTGGCAGAGGAGCCTGCTGGGCTAAAGTCCATAGGGTTGCAAAGAGTTTCACACCACTGAAAGAACTTAGCACACAGGGGAGGATTAAAGGAAGATGGTAGAGATCACTCCCCTTCCTCCAGCGTCAAAATGCATATTGCTGTAGGTAAAATGAAACAACTGACAGTAAAAAAAGAAAAGAAAAGAGGTAAAGAAACTGAGACACAAACAAGACTCACCTCAGTATTTTCTCTTATCTTCTAATCTTTTTCAGAATTCAAGCGGCTGCCACATTGGCCTCCTCATATATGGGAAGAGTGTCTGAGCAATCCAAGAAAGTTTCATGTTTTTAGCAAAAGTGTAGATCTTAAGGGAACCTGAGAGAATTCAGTCTAAACAACGTAGAAGAGAAAATATATAACAAATCTCCACCCATGATTCCTCCACTAAATAAAATCTTTCTGCATTGGAAGAAAATGTAGAAGTGGAGGTCAAAGGAGAAATTAGGTGCTGGTTGGTCTCTGAAAAGGACCCTAAGCTCCACGCCTTCCCATTTCAAGAAATATTAAGGTGGTGGTAGCAGAGTCTTCCGGAGAAGGCAATGGCACCCCACTCCAGTACTCTTGCCTGGAAAATCCCATGGACGGAGGAGCCTGGTAGGCTGCAGTCCATGGGGTCGCGAAGAGTTGGACATGACTGAGCGACTTCCTTTTCACTTTTCACTTTCATGCATTGGAGAAGGAAATGGCAGCCCACTCCAGTGTTCTTGCCTGGAGAATCCCAGGGACTGGGAAGCCTGGTGGGCTGCCGTCTATGGGGTCGCACAGAGTTGGACATGACTGAAGCGACTTAGCAGCAGCAGCAGCAGAGTCTTCTGAATGGATTTTGAAAACCTAGAGAAGAAACCTGTTTTCCATTGCATACACTTACTTCAAAAGAAGTCCTAGGCCTCTCCTGAAGAAATAGCTTCCTCCTATGTCTAAGTACTGTAGGGGAGCAAAATTTTCTACCCCAAAATGTGTTTCTTTGGGTTATTAAGGCCCAAGACTCAGGGAGAACATTCAACCTTCCTCCCTAACTGCCTAAAAGAATTTAGATGGAGGGCCTATTCCCTGAGTAGAGCTCTCAGCAGAGACATCTGCAAAGAATATGGGGTAGGTATGGTGAGCATGGGCCTATAGATCACAGTCCATTCTGCATCCCACTGTCCCTGCATGGCCCGTTAAATATTTATTTATCAAACCTTTCTATCTTCCCAGGTGGCTCAATGGTAAAGAGTTGGCCTGCCAATTCCGGAGATGCAGAAGACAAGGGTTTGATCCCAGGGTCAAGAAGATCCCCTGGAGGAGAAAATGGCAACCCACTCCAGTATTCTTGCCTGGAGAGTCCCATGGACAGAGGAGCCTGGTGGGCTATAGTCCACAAGGATGAAAAAAGCCAGATATGACTTAGCGACTGAGCATGCACACACATCAAACCTTTGCTTTTCCATATCCACATGAATTTCATTCCTCCCCTGTGAAGTCCCAAATCACTACCCCCAAGATCATCTTTGGTCTTTAGCTGAGAGTTGGATTTGAGAGCTTTGGTCATTTTGGTGAGTTACTCATTTTTCTGGGTCTTCCCCAAGTACATGTGTTATGAATCTTTTTTTTTTCTTCTGTTAATCTATCTCATATCAATTTAATTCTTAGACCACCAGAAGAACCTAGAATAGAGGGAAATTTTTTCATCCCTGGCAGTAGTTAGAGTCTTAGCTTCATTGGACCCTACACCTGAAAATGGTTTCAATGAAGTAGGTTGGCTCCTGGAGCTGCACAAATGTGCTCACAGAGCAAGTGGAAGAAGTCAAACCCAATGGAGAGGGGCCTGTGTAGATGGGAAGTAGAGGACCAGAGGCACAAATGCCATCTCAGAGAGGACAGCCTTCCACAGATGGTCAGTGCTCAGTCATCTCACTCACACACACTACCAGCAGCACTGATTACAGCTTCTCAGCCCCTTCTTCTTGAGGCTCTTTCTTCACTAGGCTTCTCATTTTCCACATCTCCTGGTTCTTCTCCTTTCTTGCTGCATGTATGCATGCTCAATTGCTTCAGCTGAGTTCAGCCCTTTGGGACCCCCATGGACTATATAGCCCACCAGGCTCCTCTATGGAATTTTCATGGCAAGAATACTGAAGAGGGTTTCCATGCCCTCCTCTAGTGGATCTTTCTCACCCAGGGATTGAACTCATGTCTCCTGCGTTTCCAGCATTGCAGGCAGATTCTTTACTGCTGAGCCATCTGGGAAGCACCTCTAACCTCCTCTTAGTCTTCTTTACTGAAAATCCTTTCCTATTCTCTCTGGAAAGCCCAGGGCTCAGCCTTAGCTTCTCTTCCCTTTCCATTTGCAGACCTATACTTACTTCTGAGTACTCATCCATTTCTATGGCTCAGATATCACCATATCAGAAAGCCCTGTCTTGACTAACCTATGTGAAATAATAGCCCCCATCTAGGATTTCCAGTTCCCTTACACCCTATTGCAAGGGGCGCAGGTTCGATCCCTCATCAGGGAATCCCACATACCATGTGGTGTGCCCCCCAAAAAGAAATGAATGAATCACAAAACATGCAAAACAGCTTTTACTGCACTCAGAGTAAAAGCCAAAAGATCTTTTCAATGACCCCCAAGAATTAGCCTCTAGACACCCCTGCTTGCTTGTCTCCTAGTGCTCTCACCCTCTTGCTTCCTGTTCTAGAGTCTAGCCCTTGTTGGTCTAAGAATTCACACTGAAGCCCGTAGTTTGGCACCTGCTGGCTACTCTTCCAGGAGTTATCTCCCTGCTGGATCCCCAAGCTTACTCTATCATGGACTCTCTGTCACTAAATTAAAGACCCCCACACTAAGTGGAGAAGGCAATGGCACCCCTCTCCAGTACTCTTGCCTGGAAAATCCCATCGACAGAGGAGCCTGGTAGTCTGCAGTCCATGGGGTCGCAAAGAGTCGGACATAACTGAGTGACTTCACTTTCACTTTTCAGTTTCATGCATTGGAGAAGGAAATGGCAAGCCACTCCAGTGTTCTTGCCTGGAGAATCCCAGGGACGGGGGAGCCTGGTGGGCTGCCGTCTATGGGGTCGCACAGAGTCAGACATGACTGAAGCAACTTAGCAGCAGTAGCAGCACACTAAGTTCTTTAAGTCTCAGCTGTCACCCAGGGCTCCCCTTTTCCTTCCCAACTATATTATTCTACAGCACATTCATCACCACTTAAAGTCTCCAATGAGGCAGGACTTTTGGCAACTGTGTCCACTTTGTGTCTTTGGTACCTAGACTATTTATGGCCATGGAGTGGACACTTGATATTGAACAAATGTGAATTCAATGTAGCAAATGCCTCTTGGATCCATCCTGTCTTCTCATTCCCACTGTTCTGCCGGGGTCAACTCATCTTCATAGCTTTCCAGGGCTCTTGCCATGACTCTAAATGATCTTAAGTGGTCTTCCCACTTCCAGTCTCTGTTTGCTTGAATCCATTTTTCACTTTTATCTAATTTTATACTGATACCACAGTTATCTTCCTTTATACACATCTGAAGTGTCACTTGCCTCATCAGAGAACTTCAAAAGCCTCCATTGCCCACAGTCAAATTGTATTTCTTACTTTGGGGTTCACAGTCCTTTATCACTTTGCCTCTAATTCCCTTAACAAAAAATTCCCCCAGTAATATCCTGTTCCAGACACATCAAACTGCTCACTAGTCTTTGCAAATATCATACATGATCAGATTAGTTGTATTCTCTACCCATTGAATTCTTTGGTGGAAAGTCACTCCTCAAAGGGCTTTTATGGGACAGTATTTGAAGAAAAAGAAAACAAAAGGGAAACTACAAAGAAGTCTATTGATCTTAGGACAAATGAGAACTAACCCATCTATGGAGCCAGGATTGGGGGAAAAAACATGGAAAAAAATAAGAAACAGGCTAAGAACATGTTGGCTATAAGAGTACTAATGCTGAATGAATGTTTGTTGGCTAGAAAATTTTTAGTTTTATTTGGGGTTATAATAATTACTTATTTTTCCACCTTCTTTCAAAAGGCTTAAAATTTTAATAATACATGGAGTGTCTTAAATGGAACATATTCTGGGCCAGCTACTAGGCTAAGGTGTTTTGCATTAACTTACTTAACACTCTCAACATTATATAGAAGGTGATAAAATGAGGTTTAAATTATTTGCTCAACATAACAGCTAATAATGGGAAAATTAGTTTTTGGACCCATAAAATCTAAATGCATGTTTCATGATCTTTTTATCACACCACATGACACCCTTGAAATTTGGAGGCATGTCCCAAGTAGCTTCTTTTTCTGTTTCTACCACAGTTCCTTTTTCTTCCCTTTCTTCTCTGGCAAAGCCATCATCTCCATGGCTCCAGAGTAGCATACTTAATAGTACAATACTATATTATATTACAAAGTATAGAGCCACAAACCAGACAGCTGCTATTTTATTACACACACAGTTACCCTGGAATTTATCCTAAAAGGAGAAACTTTCTTGTCTTTACTGGGATTGGCTTCAGTGGGTTGCCTTCAGTTGTCCTCTTTTAGCAGAAAGAAATAATAGCTCTTCTGCATTAAATTCACAACACCTAAATTTTAAAGCAGAAATGCTGAAATGTATACCAAGTGGCACAATTTGCATTTAGGGGACGAGCTATAACGAGGCTAAGTGAATGAGCTTTGAAGTCAGAGTGCCTGGGTTCAAATTCCAGCTATGCAACGAGCCTGCTACAAGACCAAGAGCGATTTCCTGACTTTCTTCTAAGTCTCGGTTTCCCCATCTACAAATTAGGGTCAATAACAGTGCTTATCTGAGATTCAGACATGCCTGGCTATGCTTCTTGAACTGATATTATTGTTCCAAGGAATCTATAGGAAAAAAAAAAAAAACCAGCCCACAATACTCCTTCACAATAAAGGAAGGAGTCAGGTGGACAAGATTTAGTCACTGATTGCGGCATCCTGAAAATGAATTAGTTATAAACTTGGATTCATCTTCTGATTCAATGTTCTCACAACTCCCCCAGAGCCAATCGAGCTGTGATTGCTGGGAAGGGAAGGCAGGCTGTGTGAAAAATCTACAAGTGTGTTCTCAAATCACTATGAGACACTGAGGCACAAGCAGTGTTCAGAAATTCCATTAACCAAGAGTAGAATTGTGAAAAGGAAGAATGGTCTTCTTTCAGCAGTGTCACAGGATACTTTATAGCTTTATGCCCAAAAGACGCAGCAAGTAAATTAAATGCCCTTGAGGAGAGCAGCATCTGGTAGGTCTGCTGCTGCTGCTGCTGCTAAGTTGCTTCAGTCGTGTCCGACTCTGTGCGACCCCATAGATGGCAGTCCACCAGGCTCCCCGTCCCTGGGATTCTCCAGGCAAGAACACTGGAGTGGGTTGCCATTTCCTTCTCCAACGCATGAAAGTGAAAAGTCAAAGTGAAGTCGTTCAGTCGTGTCTGACACTTAGTGACCCCATGGACTGCAGCCTACCAGGCTCCTCCGTCCATGGGATTTTTCAGGCAAGAGTACTGGAGTGGGGTGCCATTGCCTTCTCCCTGGTAGGTCTAGGATACCCAATGAGGGGAAATGAGACTGGTATAAAAAGGAACACATCTTAAGTAGGAAGAAACTAAGAACAGTGAGACACTCTCTGGGGGACTCCTAGGATGCATTCTCAGGACTTTACAGGGAGTTGGAGATCCTCAAATAGCAGGGACATGAATGGTGAAGGATTATTGTGTTATAGCCATGGAAACTTAGTCTAAGGAACTCTGAAACAACTACCATATGAAAGAGCCTAAGCTAGCCCAGGTGGTTGTAGATTGCAAAAAATGGCTATAAATTCTTTCCATCCATTTGCAATAGGACTCTGAAGCTCCTCCCATGAAAGATGGAATTTAAGGCTTCCCTGGTGGCTCAGTGGTAAAGAATCTACCTGCCATTGCAGAAGACACTGGTTTGATCCCTGGCCCAGGAAGATCCAACATGCCATGGAGCAACTGAGCCGGTACACCACAATTATTGACCCTGTGCTCTACAGCCAAGCAACTGCTGAAGCCCACATGCTCTAGAGCCTGTGCCACAGTGAAAAGTCCTTGCATTGCAACTGGAGAGTAACCCCTTCTTGTTGTACCTAGATAAAAAGCCCAAACAAAGCAATGAAGACCCAGAACAGCCAAAAATAAATACATAAAATTATATTTGTAAAAGGTGGAGTTTAGTTTCTCTGTTCAAGTCAAAATCAGCCATGGTACTTAACTTTGGCCACTGACACATCAGCAAACATGATGAAAGGAACCAAAAATTGTTTTCAGTTCAAGTAGCCCTGTTACACTGCTCCTGAGACTCCTACAGCCTCTGCTAGCTCAGTTACCTTCTTTGTCCCTGCCAATGGCCAACAGGCAACTGAAAGTGTGAGTGAGGTTACTGGCTTCCGACTGACCACAAAGTGTGATTGGCTCTAGCTAATATCATGGGGTCTCAGAGTCGGACACGATTGAGCAACTAAACTGAACAGAACTGAACTGAACTGAATATCAAATGGAGCAAAAATGAGCTGTCCCAACTGAAGTCATTCTAGCTAACACATTGAGTTGTGATATAAAAAAGGGTTGTTTTAAACCACTAAATTTGGTGTTGGTTTATAGTCAAGGTCAAGGTTATACTGATTGACATTCACAGATCCATCCATTCATTCATCTACTTATTGGTCCATCTATCTACTCATTTCTTTTTTTTTTTTTTAGAATTTTATTTTTATTTTTTATTTTATTTTATTTTTAAACTTTACATAATTGTATTAGTTACTTATTTCTTATTCACCTTTTCCCCAAAAGAAACATGATCATTTACAGAAAAGGACTAAATATTCAATAACATTAATATGATAGAAATATTAGAAGATAGTAAAAGCATATATGTTGATCATAAAGTCTAACAGGATTTCTGTTGCTTATTGTTACATCGAACTCTAAACTTCCTGTAATCTAAACAAAAAATTAAAATATGTGAGTAACATAAAGAAAGGTCAGCCACAAAGTTCCAGTTATATGATAAGCACTTTATATGTTTTCTAATGTTTCTGGCTTTGTGAGTTAGATGTTGCTATTCCCATTTTATGGATAAGGAACTTAAAGATTTGAGATATTTCTCTGTTCAGCTAATACATAGAAAGCTAAGATTTAAACTGAGGACTACCTGATTCTAAAATACACGCCCTTTCCAACTCAAGACACAAGACATTTCCTAACACTTTGTATAGGGGACAATGGAAAGTGAAAGTGTTAGTCGCTAAGTTGTGTCTGTCTCTTTGTGACCCCATGGACTGTATCCCACCAGGCTCCTCTGTATGTGGAATTTTCCAGGCAAGAATACTGGAGTGGATAGGCCATTCCCTCTCTAAGAGATCTTCCTGACCCAGGGATCAAACCCAGAGCTCCTGCATTGCAGGTAGATTCTTTATTGCCTGTGGAAGATACTCTAAATCTCTTAAGTATCTCTCTTCATAATATTCAGTACCATCTTAGTTCAAGATCTCATCATTTCCTACATATACTGTCAGGCTCACTTTGTAACCAGTTTCTCTCAACCTAGTCTTACCCTCTCCGACCTGTCTTCTACAGTTTTGTAGGAACAACTTTTTTAAAACTCAGGAATGATTGTGCCAGGATCCTAAATAAAGCTTCTGAGTGGCTCTTCATTATCTTAAAGATCACAGTCCTTTATCCACATATGGAGTCTCATTTGCCATGATCACCACTAGGCTTCTTCCATTTTCTTTCTTTTCTTAATTGGAGGATAATTGCTTTACAGTGTTGTGGTGGTCTCTGCTGTACATCAACATGAATCAGTTATAATTATATACATGAGACTCTTGAGAGTCCCTTGGACTGCAAGGAGATCAAACCAGTCAATCCTAAAGGAAATCAACACTGAATATTCATTGGAAGGAATAATACTGAAGCCTCAACATTTTGGCCACCTGATGCAAAGAGCTGACTCATTGGAAAAGACCCTGATGCTGGGAAAGATTGAGGGCAGGAGGAGAAGGGGGCAATAGAGGATAAGATGGTTGGATGGCATCACTGACTCAATGGACATGAGTCTGAGCAAACTCCAGAAGACAGTGAAGGACAGGGAAAACTGCAGTTCATGGAGTCACAGAGTCAGACACCACTTAGTGACTGAACAACAACATCCCCTCTCTCTTGAGCCTCTTTCCTCCTTCCCACCCCTCCTGGTAGTCACAGAGGGCTAGGCTGGATTCCTTATGTTATATAGCAGTGGCACTAGTTGTCTATTTTACACATGGTAATGTACATATGTAAATGCTACTTTCTCAATTCACTTACCAATCCTGAAGCAGTCACCAGTCTATTTATTCATGCTCTGCATTCCCAATTCCTTTTTTTACTTCTCACTGCTCACTTTCCACTCAAGTCTTTCCAGTTAATATTGCTTCTTCAGGATAGTGCAAACATCTCTGAGATCCCTAAACTGAATTTGTGCCTTTATTAAAACTTATACTATTGGCTCAGTCGGTAAAGAATTTGCCTGCAATGTAGGAGACCTGGGTTTGATCCCTGAGTTGGGAAGATCCCCTGGAAGAGGAAATGGAAATCCACTCCAGTATTCCTGCCTGGAGAATTCCATGGACAGAGGAGCTTGGCAAGCTATAGACTATGGGCTCTCAAAGAGTCAGACACTACTGAGTGACTAACATCACTTTCATATACCATGTCATATTTTCTTATTTATCAGGTTATCCCTCACACTTAGCCCAGTGTCTGGCACGTAGATTCATTCGGTAAATATTTGTGAGAAAAAGAATAATTGCCTTCAACAACAGTATTCCCCAAAATACAGAAGCTATTTTGCATAGCTAATTTGAAGAATAACGTCAATTCCTCTGTAAACTCTGAGCCGAATTACGTTAAATATGAAAGTGACCTTATTGCTTCAACTATGTAGCCTTTCAAGAGCAAATACAAAAAAGATATACTTTTGAAGGAAGGAGGGGAGGGAAGAAGAAAGGATTATTGAATTAGAATCATTCAGCTTTGGGCACTTTGACCTGCTTCTCCTGAACCCATCAGGGTTAACTCCTGGACCTTAACTCCTTCATGACCATCATGCCCTCAAATGCTGCAAACCTACCTCTTCTCCTAATACCATTCCCTTAGAGTTTCCAGGGTCACACTTCCCATTCAAGGCCACTAGTGCAGCATCACAAGCCACTCCCTCTACTGAGGCACCACAAAGAATTGTGGGAGAAAGACAGGAATCCTGGGACAGACAGATCATTTGGGGAGAGAATGGAGCACTGCGGGAGAGAACAGAGCATTTTGAGGGAGAATGGAGAATTCTGGGAGAGAAAAGAGAAATATGGGAGGCCAGAGAGGGCTGTGGGAGAGCATAGAAGATTGTGGGGGAACACAGAGGAATGCAGGTGCACACAAAGCATTGTGGGAGAAAGAAATGTGGATGAGAACAGAAAATTGGGAGAGAGGGAATTACTGAAAAGAAGATATGTGAGGAGAGATAATTCACAGCTGCTTATCTACCAGCCTTTCCCACAGGGTCCACCATACAGACACTTCTGGCCACTCTCTCAAGTCTGTCTGAGTCAAGCTCCTCGACCAAAACCTCACCACCTTTGCTCCTTCATGACCCTTCCCCTCCTGGCCCACTCCTGCTAGGACCATACACAGTTATAGCTGAGACATGAAATTATGGGAAAAAATAGAGGCTTTAAGGAGAGAGAGAATTTTGGGAGAGAACAGAGATTTGTGGGAGAGAATAAAGAATTGTGGATAAGAACAAAGAATTATGGAAGAAGGGAGGGTTTGAGGAGAGACAAGGAATCGTGCTAGATATAGATAAGTGAACTTTAATGCTTCACTTGGTCTGTATGGTAGGAGCCATGTCCCCTCAATTATGGCTATGCCCATCCCTACATTCCCTCTGGACCATGCTTCCTCCTGCTCTTAAATCCACTCCTCTGGCTACTGCCAGTCATGCCCCAGATGTTTATTCATGGCTATGTCCAACTTCCTGAGGCCATGCTCCTTGTCTCCATAGGGCCATGTGTTTTCTGGTGGGACACATTCCTTCTCCCCTATATACCGTGCTTCTCCTTTCCAGGTCGATCTACTGTACTCTACCTTGATCCTACTACAACCTCCCAGACAAAGTTGTTCTTGGTCCTTCCAGGATGCTCCCTACCTCCTTGTCCTCTTGTTGTGGCCAGGCTGTGTCCTCTGAATTCAACTGTGGCCATACCCAGACCCCTTGGGTCTTAACTCTTTGTGCTCCATTGTAATCATGCTCCCTCTAACCCACTGCAACCATTCCACAAGACCACACCTCTGCTTATTGGGCCTACTCTGTTCTAATCTTGCCTCCTCCCTCACCCACCATTCCTTTCCTTCCAAGGCCACTCTCCTTGTTATCCCCTGTGTTAGTCCATGGTCTCTCCTCCCCCACCGTAACAATACTATGTTCACTCAGCTTGGTAGTGCTCCTCTCAATCAGCATGTCCCTTCCCTAGTCTCTACCAAACTCCTCCTGTAGGTAGAGGAGCCTCCAGGTCTCTTTAGAAACTCACTCACATCAGAACTTAGGTCCAGTGGCATTCATAGAGTTAGTTGAGGCTTGTGGACCCATGATCCTTGCCTAAAAGATGATTTTCTTGAGATTTCTCCAAGCTCCAAATACTGCCACTTGATCAGTGATTTATCAGTCAGTGGGGACAATGGTTAATGAGTTATGGGCTGTATTTTAGTCAGTGATATTTCATATCCATGAAAATCATGTTCCTTCCAGACAAGTTTCATGTTCCCTAACCCAGTCTGTTTTTATTTCAGCTCTGTAGCAGACCTTAAGGGCTTCCCTGGTAGCTCAGCTGGTAAAGAATCTGCCTGCAATGTAGGAGACCCCGGTTCAATTCCTGGGTTGGGAAGATCCCTTGAAGAAGGGATAGTCTACTCAGTCTAGTATTCTTGGGCTTCCCTGGTGACTTAGATGGTAAAGAAGCCACCAGCAATGCAGGAGACCTGGGTTCCATCCCTAGGTTGGGAAGGTCCCCTGGAGGAGGGCATGGCAACCCACTCCAGTATTCTTGCCTGGAGAATCCCCATGGACAGAGGAACTGGCAGGACCCAGTCCTTGGGGTCACAAAGAGTCAGACATGCCTGAGCTACTAAGCACAGCACAGTGGGCCTTAAATGCTAGGCAGATGCATGGAGTAAGCATTCTCCTCTCCTGAGTCTCCTCCAGATGACCTTTCCTAGGCATTTAGTGCCCTGTTGTTGTCTAGGACCTGTCAAGATAATACACACTTAAACTTAATCTGGTTGCAGACTGAGCTCTGAGAATACTCTGATATCCTTGCTCCTTTCATTTTCAACTCTCGCTTTACAAGAAAACAATGAAGAGGTTATAACTAGCTTTCTTTCCTGTTCTAAAATCTCTGAAAAATGCTTAAGAACAAACTTTACCAAGAAGGTGAGAAAATCTATGTCTTTCAGAAGGAGAAAACTATATAGGTGAATATTATAGATGAAAACTATAAAACATTGATGAAAGAAATTTAAAATGACACAAAATTGGAAAAATATCCCATATTGGAAAAATTAATTTGGTTAAATTGTCCATAATATCCAAAGTATTTTACAGATTGCATGCCATTGTTATCAAATGTTTAACCATACTTTTTTTTACAAAAATAGAAAAAAAATCCAAAATTCATATTAACTGCAAAAAAAGTGCTGAATAGCAAGGAAATTTTGAGCAAGAAGAACAAAGTTGGAAACCTCACAATTCCTGATTTCAAAATATGTTCCAAAGCTACAGGAATCAAGACAGTACAGTGCTGGGATAAAAACAGACATATAGACCAAGGGAACAGAATAGAGAGCCTGAGAATAAACCCAGTTATTTATGGTTAACTTATCTTTCACAAAGATGCCAAGAATACAATGAGGAAAGAAAAATCTCTTCAATAATAGCTGTTGGAAAAACTACATGCTCACATGCAAAAGAATGAAATTGGACCTTGATCTTACAGCATATACAATAATTAACTTGAAATGGATTAAAGGTTTAAATGTAAGCATTAATTGTAAAACTCCTAGAAGAAAACATAGGGAAAATCTTTTCTCAACATTGGTGTTGGCAGTGTTTCTTGAATATGACACCAGAAGCACAGACAGCAAAAGCAAAAATGGACAAATGGGATTACATTAAGCCAAAATACTTCTGGATAGCAAAGAAACCAATCAAAAAACTGAAAAGACAAATCCAAGAATGGGAGAAAATATTTGCAAACCATATATCTGGTAACAGGTTAATATCCAAAAATATAAGAAATTCCTGCTAAATAGCAAACAAACAAACAAACAAACAAAAACCCTTCAAATAACCCAATTAAAAAATGGGCCAAGGACCTGAATAGACACTCCTCAAAAGAAGACATACAAGTGGCCAACAGGTATATGAAAATGTGTTAGACATCACTAATTATCAGAAAAATGAAAATCAAAACCACAATAAGATATCACTGCAACATATGCTAGGATAGCTTTTTGTTTTTTTCAAAAAAGATAAACAGGGTGGGTGAAGACATGAAGAAAAGGGAACCCTGTACACTATTGGTGGAACATAAATTGGTTCAACCATTATGGAATACAGTAAGAAAATTCCTCAAAAAGCTAAAAACAGAACTATCATATGATCTAGCAATCCCACATCTGGGTACATATCCAAATGAATTGAAATCAGAATCTCAAAAAGATATCTGCATTTCCATGTTCATTGCAGCATTAATCACAATAACCAAGACATGGAGGCAACCTAAAGGTCCATCTACTGAAGAATGGATATATACATACAATGGAATGTTATTTGGCCTTTAAAAAGAAAGAAATTTTGTCACTTGTGTCAACGTGAATGAACATGAAGGACATTATGATAAATAAAGTTAGCCAGACACAGAACAAACACTACATGATCCCACTCATTTGAGAAATCTAAAATAGTCAAACATAAAAGCAGAGTCGCATGATTATTGCTAGGGACTAGAGGGAGAGAGAAATGAGAAAAGGATAAAACATTTCAGTTATGCAAGATTAATAAGTCCTAGAAACTATTCTATAGCACAATGACTATAGTTAACAATATTGTATTATATATCTAAACCTTTTGCTAAGAGAGTAGATCTTAAGTGTTATTACATAAACAAATAAATAGGGTGGGAGGATACTTTTGGAGATAATGGACATGTGTATGCATTAACTGTGGTGATATTTTCATGAGCATATGTGAGTGATAGTTGCTCAGTCTTACCTGACTCTTTGCAACCCCATGGACTGTAGCCTGCCAGGCTCCCCTGTCCATGGAATTCTCCAGGCAAGATTACTGGAGTGGGCTGCCATTTTCTTCTCCAGGGGATCTTCCCAACCCAGGGATCCTGCATTGCAGGAGAGTCTTTACCATCTGAGCCACCAGGGAAGCCTATTATTAAGAGACATTTCTAAGTTTAAAGACAGGTCAACTTAAAAAGTATCAGCAGATACATGCTTGACTTTATCTTATAATCTATAGACAATACATTAGAAAATGTAATGAATCCATACACTTTTTCCAAAGGAATATCCAAGACAGAAGTAACAATAGAGTTATAAATGACAGTCATCAATCACATGAAATAATTTAGATGAAGCTTTTCTCTCTTGAAGAGATGGGGACTGGGCAAGTGGTCAGGAAAGAAATATAATGTGCTTTTAGCTTTGTATGAAAGATAATGTTCAGTTCCATGTTGATGAACATAGTTCTGTTTTTGCCAAATAAATCCTCTACTTCAAATTACTGTCCAAATACTTTATTAAAACTCTGCTTCTGGCCTTTGTTTTGGAATCTGTTACTTTTGTTGCCACCTCCTGATCACAGTCCTCTGAAGCTTCTACTTCTTTCCCACTGTCCCCCGACACCTCGGTTGCCCTTGCGCTGTCCCCTGAAGCCTCGATTGCCTTCCCGCTGGCCTCGGAAGTTGCGATACCCTTCCCTTGGACCTTCTAGCTCTGGTTACTCCACAGAAAACTGCCAGCGCTGTGAATCATGCGACTTTTCCTGTACTTCTGTTACTGATGCAGTAGGGATATCAAAGCAAACACCCTGCTTTCCTTTGAGAAAGACCATTCCCTTCACTTTGGAATCAGTATCCCCACCCAGCTGCTCTTTTAGTTCTTTCCAAGCATAACTACTGTTTGGCATCTCAATTGAGCACCGCAAGATCATGAGCCTATACTTCTCTCCAAATTCATCAAGCTGTATACATTAAATATGTTCAGCTTTCCATATGTCAATCATATCTCAATAAAATGGTTTAAAGAAAAAAAAAAAAGAGCTTCACCAAGGGTCATAATTGTCATTGAGAAGAGTATTTTCTCAGAATTTTGTAGTAAAATAAGTTTGATGCTTGCCGTCAAACTTCTTTCCTCACCTTTTTCCTTTGGTTTCATAAGAGAGAAATGGAACACAAAAGTGAGTAGAATGAGAAAACTGTTGCTTTGGAGGTGATCAAATAGTATTATGTTTAATGTTGCTCTCCTGGAATGTAGTACTTTTTTAAGGAAAATATTATTAAATAGCTAACAAAACATTCCAAAAGGCAAACATTAACTTGACCCAGTTCAATCACATAATATCAATACCTGTATACAATTCAAACTTTTAATGGCATTGCAACCTCACTCCCTGATATTCTCTGTACCCTCAATTTTAAACACTCTTATGCCTTCTTAGGGTTTCAGAAAACAGTCCTCTATTGTAGTTTAGTGACTATACTTGTTTTGCTTTCTTGTATGAATCATGTAGACAAAAGAGTATATCGTGCACATAAATGTATGGTTTTGGTTTAGTCACTAAGTCATGTCCGACTCTTACGACCCCGTGGACTGTAGCCTGCCAGGCTCCTCTGTAGAATTCTCCAGCCACTGGAGTGGGTTGCCATATCCTTCTCCAAGTGATCTTCCCGACCCAGGAACTGAA
Source organism: Bubalus kerabau (assembly GCF_029407905.1). NCBI lineage: Eukaryota > Metazoa > Chordata > Mammalia > Artiodactyla > Bovidae > Bubalus > Bubalus kerabau. The sequence continues at coordinate 49,000,216 of NC_073635.1, forward strand.
CCCAGGTCTCCTGCATTGCAGGCAGATTCTTTACCAACTGAGCTATGAGGGAAGTGCTCTACATATATGTATATATTTATTTAAATCTTAATACAAACTATGTAAAAAAAACAAAGGAATCTTCAGACATATCTTCCTGGGGAAAGAGCATCTTCCAGTAGCCACTCAGTTGCTCATTTATTCAAAATTGTGTTTATAAAATACTATGAGTGTTCCAGTGACCAATAAGAGAAGCCTTAAGGAGCTTACAGTCTGATGTTGCTCCAATCTGAGTTTGATAAGACAAAAAATGACTAGAAAGTTAAAGGTGTGGTCAAGGGTTGATAGGTGGAAAAGAACTTGGTAATCACAGATCTTCTGGATTCAACTAATAGGAATTTTTAGGGATAGCAAACATAGGAAGCCACTTTTGTAGTAGTTACTACAGTCTTTTACACAATACATTCTCAATCAGTCTTCACTTAACCTGAAGAAGGAGGAGGGGAGGGGAAGAGGGAGGGGGAGAAAAGGAAGACACTTTTATCTTCGATGAAGAAACTTCAGTTGCGAGGCCTGTCACAAGTGTATTAGTACCTAAAATTCTAAATATTGAAAGTAAATTGTTTTTTAAAATAAATCAGAGTGGATTCAAGAGTATCACTATTATGATATTTCTTTTTTAATCATTTGCTTTTTTAACCATGAAGAGAAAGGGATGTGGTTACAGCCTAGGTGTGAGAACTGAACTGGATACAGTCATGGGAGAGTATCATTAAGGCAAGCTTCATTCATCAAGTGCATGAAGATCAAAAAAGTCTAGAGAATTCTGTTTTAGCTTATCTTCTCTACCATTTCTCTCACTTGGACATTTGACAGGACTATGCAGATGACAGCTGAAAGTTGTCAATTGAGTCTCTAAAAACCTGTATTTCATACAGAGGCTGGACCCCAATGCTCTGGAAACAGTGAAAAGTTAATATTCTACCTTCAAGTCAAGAAGTTCGATTGGCATTCCCTTAGTGTATTACTTTTCTATGGAAACCCTACAAACAGTGCTTAAAACAAGACACAATTTTTACCTCACAGTATTGGAAAGTCAAGAGTCAGGACATGGCTTAGCTGGGTCCTTGCTCAGGGTCTCCCCGGACTGAAGTCAAGGTTATCAGCTGGGGCTCTGGTCTTATCTGAGGCTTAGGGTCCTCTTTCAAGCTCACTGGCTGCTGGCAGAATTAGCTTCCTTGTGGGTCTGAGACTGAGGCATTCAGAGTCCCTGCCCCACCTCCACACACACAGTTCCCTGTCACACAGCCTTCTCCATATCACACCATTTTGTTTCTTCAAGACCAATGGGAGAATCTCTGTGACTTCTTTTAAGGGCTCATCTGGTGAAGTCAGACCCAGGATAATCTCCCCAATTTAAAGTCAGCTGATTAAGGACTATAATTATATCTACAAAATTCCTTCACAGCAGTACCTAGATCACCTTTTGGCTGAATAACTGGAATAATATGTACATACTTAGAGTCAGGAATCTTGGGGGTTATCTTAGAATCATGCCTTCCACACTTGAAATGGAAAACATTTCCCTATTTAAATATCTGTTATTACTAGTGTTGCTGCTGAGATTCTTGAGGATCCAAGAACTGTCTTTCACAATTTTCATTATGGGGGGAAAAATTACCTCCACAAAACTTGTGCAAAGAACAGTTGCCTCTTTTCAGCTACTTGGATATACTTCAAACTGAAGGAATTTTTAAAAAATAGATTTTATATGACAGTTAAACCGTGGGAAGTCATGTGGGAATATAAGACTAGTTAGTTGCAAGAAGTGTAGATCCTGAAAGAGACTCCACAAGAAGAGGTCAAGGTACCATTAATTAAGAAAAGATTGTGTTGAATAGCCAGTCACCTGGATTAAATTAAGTCCATTTCCTTGGATACAAGGCGGCTGGACTCTGACAACCAGTCTGTTCTAGAATCCCTCTGTGCCTTTTTAGTAACCCACAGAAAATTTGGTATTCAATACTTTGAGTCCATAAATCCATTAAAAAAATAAGAACGCACATTACTTTCTGGGAGGTCTGTTTGTTTTAATGAGCAAAGAATAAAATAATTATCTCACACAATGCTGCAGGTGTAGATTGTAAGAACAACTTCAATAGCTGTATGGGCAGTTGATGATTGGTCTCCAGTGAAAGAACGTTTTTAGATCTCCATTTTCTCATAGTTTCTTTTCTTGTAAAATAACTAATGCCAAAATTAGTTCAATTGCTCTTTTTGGAAGCCTTCAAAAACTGCAGTCACATTATTGGTTCTTTTGTTTAATACATTCCATCCATATGCTGCTGGCTCGCCTATTCAGAGAGCTCAAACCTTTGTGTATGCCCTTGGGGAAAAAATGTGTGGCCTCAATTTCTAATCAGGAAGCACAGTTTCTCAACTTGAGTCTGCCTCTGACTTACAGTCAATTGATTTGGTTCAACTTTTAGATGCCAATAAAACTGGAAATATTACTAGTGATCCAAAAATAAATGTATTTTCATCCACAGATGATCGTGAAGTCCTTGTATTAGGAATTATGAAGTCTAGTTGAATAGCATCATTCAAAGATCTGTCTCTGATGTCATGAGCCACATGCAGAAATGGATTCCTCTGTAAATGATTGTCCTGGTGACAGTTTACAAAATGCCAACTTTAAATGCTCAAGTTAAAAAAAAAAACAACTTGGCTCTGGACTTAGAAAAAATTAGAAACAGAAGGTTAACTCTAAAAATGAAAACACTTCTAGTGTATTAAACAAGTAAATTGAAAAACAATAAAAAGTATTTAAAGCACTTTTGAGTTTTAGAAATACAGTAACTAACTGCCTTGCTGCCTAACTTTCCACCACTCTGCAGATGATTTACATTACTTCATTGAGGCGCTAGACTATCCTGAACAGAAAATTCCTTCAAGTTTACTTTCCAAGGAGTCACTGCACACTTACCTGCAGGTGCTTCATAAATGGTTGTTGGGGGAGGAATGGATGGATGAGTGCAGATGTTCATTTTTTTTTTTTTTTTCAGATGTTCATTCTTGACTCCTTTACTTTTGTCAAGTAGAACAGACTCTCTCCTGTTGCTGAACTAAGCCTTCTGAAGACCAAGTCATCTACCTGTGTATTGGCTCCACCCTTCAAAGAAGTTCTTGGATCCTTCCTCATCAAGAACCTACCTGGCTGAATCAGTCAGTCCTTCTCTTATACACCTTCTGTCTCTCCAAGCTCTTTCAATTACGGAGTGCAAGTCCATACTGCTTGCCATATGACAGGCCAATAAATCAAGATACAAGTTGTTGAGGCAAGCATTAGTGACTTTATTCAGAAAGCCAGCAGACCAAGAAGAAGGTAGGCTAGTCTCCCAAAGAACCACCTTACCCGAGGTAGAATTTAGGCTTCTTTTATACTAAAAGAGAAGAAGGTGTTGCTGGTTGTTGCAAGCTTCTTGGTGCAGGAATCCTTTGTTCTTGCAGCAGTCCACATAGGCCTGGTTATCATGTTCCTGTAAACCTCCAACAGAACAAATGTTATTCTCTGTTCTGCAACTTTTTATCTCTATATGAGTGGAGAAGTGTTATACTTTTTAAGATCAGAGCCTCAAGAATGGGCTATTGTGTATATTTCAGGCTAGAGGCAACATCCTTATACAAAAGAAGGAGAGCCAGCATGACTAAGCACAGACAACAGAGCACAAGGATTAGAGCTAGAGGAATAGAATCAATATGGAGTCAGTTTTGCTCTCTGTTATATTTCCATTTTCCCATTAACAAGTAAACATGTTTCAGATCTCTTTTTTTCTGATGTGTGTGCCTCTGTAAACATATATACACATTTATTACATTTACAAACATATATGTCACTATTTAGACATTCCCTTGTTGATAGCCATTTGTCACTAAATCTTTGCTCTTATATACATTTCCCTGTCTCCTTGCACACAGCTGTAACCATTTCTCTGGGGCAATGGTCCTCTGGGGTCATATCCCAGACTTATTAAGATAAAATTTCCAAGGCTATTTCTTAAAAGCCTTGCAGGTAATCCTAACGAGCTGCTTGTAGTTGAGAACGACAGCTCTAGAAAGAGAAGTAGAAAATCTGGGTACACAATTATTCCCCAATGCAACTATACCTATTTTCTAGCCTATCAGTATTGTAAGATGTTTTTTCTGCTTGCTTGCTACCATGTGATATTGTCAGACTTTTTCATTTTTCCCAACCCAAGTATGAATTGTATTTCAAATTATTTTTCTTTTGATTTAATTTTTAATTGCTAGCAAGCTAGATCATCTTTTTGCAAATTTTTCCATTCTGGTTATTTTTTTATGTAAATTACCTGTTCATATTTCTTGTTTATTTTTCTGTTGGTGATTTGCCTTTTTCTTATTGATTTATATGCTCCGTGTGATCATCTTTTTTTCAATGTATGCAAACTATCTCCTCCAAGTGCATTGACAGTTTTTTATTTTTTATCTATTTATTTAATATAAATGTATTTATTTTAATTAGAGGTTAATTACTTTACAATATTGTATTGGTTTTGCCATACATCAACATGAATCTGCCACGCGTATACACGCCAGTTTTTTAAATTTGTGGTTTCTTGTGTTGATACTGCCTAAGTTAAATTTCCAGCTTTACGGTTGTTAAGTTGTTCTTTTATATAACTGGAGTTGACTATTCTTAGGCTTTTCCTTTTTTCATAGAGGTTTCACTGTCCTTTTTTAAAGTTCATTATCACTTTCTTCAGAATTAAAGTCCAGAAAGGAGTGCATGTGTTCTAATCCTAGCTGCCAGGGCCATGGATCTTCTCAGCTTTGGAAGTGGAAGATGAACTCCATTCCTCACCAGGACTTTTGAAATCAGGAACTCCAAAAACAGCAAGGGAAGTTTAGATGCTGAGCAGTTCAAAAACATGAAAATTCCCTTTTAGCTTCTAAAATTTTACTAAAGACAGTTGCATACTATAGCTGTATGTTAGTCACTCAGTCATGTCTGATTCTTCATGATCATATGGACTGTAGCCCACCAGACTCCTCTGTCCATGGAATTCTAAAGGCAAGAATACTGGAATGGGAAACAAGTGTTGCTAGGAAAACTGGTCAACCATGTGTAAAAGAATGAAACTAGAACACTTTCTCACACCATACACAAAAATAAACTCAAAATGGATTAAAGATATAAATGTGTCTCTTTTGCTGTCTCGCATACAGGGTTATTGTTACCATCTTTCTATATTCCAGATAGTATACTGTATTGGTGTTTTCTTTCTGGCTTACTTCACTCTGTATAATAGGCTCCAGTTTCATCCACCTCATTAGAACTGATTCAAATGTATTCTTTTTAATGGCTGAGTAATACTCCATTGTGTATATGTATCACAGCTTTCTTATCCATTCATCTGCTGATGGACATCTAGGTTGCTTCCATGTCCTGGCTATTATAAACAGTGCTGTGATGAACATTGGGGTACATGTGTCTCTTTCAATTCTGGTTTCCTTGGTGTATAGACACAGATGTATAGAACAGTCTTTTGGACTCTGTGGGAGAGGGAGAGGGTGGGATGATTTGGGAGAATGGCATTGAAACATGTATAATATCATATATGAAACGAATTGCCAGTCCAGGTTTGATGCAGGATACAGGATGCTTGGGGCTGGTGCACTGGGATGACCCAGAGGGATGGTACGGGGAGGGAGGTGGGAGGGGAGTTCAGGATGGGGAACACAAGTACACCTGTGGTAGATTCATGTTGATGTATGGCAAAACCAATACAATATTGTAAGGTAATTATGCTCCAATTAAAATAAATAAATGTATATTAAAAAAATAAAATTAAATTAAGAAAAAAAAAAATAAATAAAGATCTAAATGTAAGACCAGAAACTATAAAATTCTTAGAGGAAAACATAGAACACTCTCTGACAAAAATCACAGTAAGATCCTCTATGACCCACCTCCCAGAGTAATGGAAATAAAAACCAAAGTAACAAATGGGACCTAATTAAACTTAAAAGCTTTTGCACAACAAAGGAAACAAAAAGCAAGGTGAAAAGGCAGCCTTCAGAATGGGAGAAAATAATAGCAAACAAAACAACTGACAAAGAATTAATCTGCAAAATATACAAGTAGCTCATGTAGCTCAATACAAGAAACACGAATAACCTAATAAAAAAGTGGGCCAAAGAACGAAACAGACATTTCTCCAAAGAAGACATCATACAGATGTCCAATAAAACACACAAAAAAGATGCTCAACATCACTCATTATTAGAGAAATGCAAATCAAAACCACAATGAGGTTTTGATTTGCATTTCTATAATAATAATAATAATAATAAACCTCTCTGAAGAGTTGGTATGAGCCTACTCCTAAACACACCTGCAATAAGTGTTGTTGCTGTTCACTTACTAAGTCATGTGCGACTCTGCGACCCCATGAACTTCAGTACCCCAAGGTTCCCTGTCCTTCACTCTCTCCCAGAGTTTGCTCACTCATGTCCATTAAGTCGGTAATGCCACCCAACTATCTCATCCTCTGTTGCCCCCTTCTCCTCTTGCCCTCAATCTTTCCCAGCATCAGGGTCTTTTCCAATGAGTCTGCTCTTCACATCAGGTGGCCAAAATATTGGCACTTCAGCTTCAGCATCAGTCCTTCCAATAAATATTCAGGGTTGACTTCCTTCAGGATTGACTGGTTTGATCTCCTTGCTGTACAAGGGACTCTCAAGAGTCTTCTCCAGCACCACAGTTCAAAAGCATCAGTTCTTTGGCACTCACAATAAGTTTAATGATTGCCATAAGTTCAATTTCTCCTTTACAGTAACAAAGAAAAAAATTCCAAATTCCCTTTTAGTTAACAGCCCTTGACCGATGATTGTCTTGGAAGGGCTATCTATACCCACTAATTCCACCACCTCAAATCATTCGTTCCTCTCTCTGCTCCAAGTGTATCCATTCCAATATATATTATTTAATTAGGCTGTGGCAGCTTAATTCCCTTAACACTTTCCTGTATTTCTGGAGCATTTTTCTACCATGGACTTTAGTGTCTACCATGAACATTAGCGTCTGCAGCTCCACATTCTTCCATGGGCTGTCTGATAATCAACCTGATTTTTCTCAGTCTCATTTAGAAACATTCTTTTTTCTGTCCTCCCCTCGAATGCCAGGATTCATCTATTCCCCTATGGCTCTATCTTGGCCTCTTTTCATATGCTTCACCACTATCTGTAAAATAGATATTCTTGATTCTACATCTTTAGCTCTTCCCTTTCCATTGAGATCCAAACTTAAACAAGTAGTTCAAACTACTTTTGGACAATTTTACCTGGAAGTTTCCTTGCCATTTCAAATGATAGGCTTTAAACTAAATCTATCACTTTCTACCCATCTTACCAATTGCTCCAACCTCCTCCCTCTTCCACCATTCCAAACCAAAACCTTCTCCTCTTTATATGTTCCTTGTCAAAACCAGAAACATGTAAGTGGCTTCTGAGTCCTCTCCTTCCCTAATCTATATCAAATTGCTTACCTAGTTTCCTAGATCTTTCCATTTGCCATACCATGACCTAAGATGGAGCCACCATTAACTTTTGATGAATGCAACATCTTCTGCATGGACTTTCCTGGACCACCACAAGTTATTTACCCCCCAAATCTAGTGTTCTTGTTCAATGGCACATCTGATGTTACAGCTTTTCTATTTAAAAATTTTCAGTGATTCCTGAAAATCCTCAGGAAAAAAAAGATTAAGACATTCATAGTATGTACTGATTCCCTCCATTCTCAATCCTATCCTCCTATGCAGCAAAATAATTTTAGGAATTGACATTTGTTTGGGCTTCCCTAGTGGCTCAGATGGTAAAGTGTCTGTCTGCAATGCAGGAGACCCGGGTTCGATCCCTGGGTTGGGAAGATCCCCTGGAGAAAGAAATGGCAGTATTCTTGCCTGGAAAATCCCATGGACCCAGAGCCTAGTAGGCTACTGTCCATGGGGTCACAAAGAGTTGGACACAACTGAGCGACTTCACTTCATTTCACACTTTAGAGGCAGAACTCACTTAGTCTAGCCAATCATGATGATCCCACACCCCTAGCCAATGACTGATTTTGGAACCAAGGACTGAGACAACTGATGCTGGACATTTCACTGATGATATTTATTGATGGAGCTGTGGGTATGATGACTAGACTGACCAAACTAAGACTGAAGTTAAGAAGTTTTATTCTACCAATAGGAGCATTCTCTCTTTTCCCATGTTGAGGTAAACAATAAAAGACTGTAGCCTTGATTCCTCTTGGTTGCTGTCTTAACAAAATGAAGATGATGTCCTGGAAGGCAATGGAAAATGATGGAAGAAACCAACCAATTGTGAATGTGCCATGACTTAATATTTTAAAACTGTGTTGAAATCACCTTAAACAGTTAAGGCTCTTCATGATCTAGCCCTTAATTGTCTTTCTAGCTTCACCTTCATCTTACCTGTTTTCTTACACTCAATATGTCATCTGAGGACCAGCAGTACCGGTACAACCAGAGAATTGGCTCAAAATAGGGAACTTCAGGCCCTACCCTAGACCTACTGAATCAGAATTTGCAATTTAATAATTTTGCTAAGCACATTAGACTATATGCACATTAGAGTTTGAGAGGCACTGCCTTTTACCAGTGGTTCTCAAACTACTGCTCCCAGACCAGAAGCATCAGGATCAGTATCCCCTGGGAACCTACAGTGCTGTGCTGTGCTTAGTCACTCAGTTGTGTCCGACTCTTTGCAACCCTATGGACTGTAGCCCACCAGGTTCCTCTGTCCATGGGGATTCTACAGGCAAGAATACTGGAGTGGGTTGCCATGCCCTCCTCCAGGGGATCTTCCCAATCCAGGGATCGAACCCAGGTCTCCCACATTGCAGGCGGATTCTTTACCATGAACCACCAGGGAAGCCCAGGAACCTATTAGGAATATCAATGCTCAGGCCCCCAGATCTACTGAATCAGAAGCTTTAGGGGTGGTATTCCTGGAAATATATGTTTTAATGACTCAGTCACCTCCCTTCAATATTATGCATAGGATTTGTATTTTTAGATGATGTTGATACTATTTGTCTCTAGACCACTCTTTGGAACTATTGGTCTACACAACTGTTTTCTAAGGGGCTTCCCAGGTGGCACTAGTGGTAAAGAACCTGCCGGCCAATGCAGGAGACATAAGAGACTCAGGTTCAGTCCCCTGGGTTGGGAGGATCCCCTGAAGAAGGACATAGCAACCCACTCCAGTATTTTTGCCTGGAGAATCCCATGGAATTTCCCATGGGCAGAGGAGCCTGGTGGGATACAGTCCATAAAGTTGCAAAGAGTGGGACACAAATGAAGTGGCTTAGCACGCACACAAGCAGGTATTGCCTCTTGCCAGAAGTTCTCCCTGGTGGCCAAATTTGGATTAAGTGCTCAGATGATATACTCAAGAGATAGCCAGAGCAATTCTCAAACTGTAGTCCACTTTTTCTTCTGACCTAATCTTCCTCATGGAATTAACAACCATTTTGAATGCAGTGTTAGCTACAGACACTGTTTTACTCCTATGTCTAATACAACATCACACAAAAATGGGTGCTCAATAAGCATTTGTTAAATAATACGCATTATTAAAGCAGGAATTGTGTCTTCTATACTACTTCCCTTGATGATGGTCAAGCTCCTCAAATTTTTATAGAAGTTTTATAATTACTTCTTAAAGGAACTCTTTCCATTTACAAGTTCCCAAATAAAATTAGAAAATGCTCTCAGTTCAGTTCAGTCGCTCAGTCGTGTCTGACTCTGTGACCCCATGAATTGCAGCACGCCAGGCCTCATAGTCAATAAGAAAATGCTCTAGATGTAGAAAAATTAGGGGAAAATAAAATTAGGAAGACTTGGTTAACGTCATCGATTTACTGCTGAATAAGGATTAGACATTGCTTAAATTTTTTTCACTAGGGCTGGGATGTGGATTCTGACAAAGACCGGATTATCAAGATGATTATACATAGCAATAATGTGATTAAGAGCTGGGTTGGGGGCAGACAATTCCAGCTTGGCCACTTACTCATGATGTGTCTCTGGCAGCTGCTCGACTTCTTTAAGTTTTACAGTCCTCCCCTCTAAGATGGGTAATGTTTGCCTCACAGGAATACGGAAGGCTTAAATGAGATCACACCTTTCAGACACGTAGCACAATACTTGGTACATAATAAGTTCTCAACGAGTGCAAGCTAAGAGCAAAGTGGGCATTTCCAAATTCCATATAGACTTGTGGGTAGAGTTTGGTGCCATCTTGGCTGACAAAACTATTTTTCAAATATAAGCTTGGTCTCCTCCGAATCTTCGCATTTTATATTGAACTACTGATTATCCAGGAGCAAAAACAGAAACTGTTTCCACATCTACCCTGCCATCCTCACAAACATTTGCTCTCATGGATATTAGTTTCTCTTCTTTCTCCAGAACAATAGCTGCATTGCGAAGTGATGAAAACTTCCCAAACATGGCCTGAAGGAACAGAAGGATGGGAAGGCTTACTTGTGGGTGACTGGCCCACAAGCAACAGATTATGATTCTAACTCAAAGTCCCAGAGATGCAGACCTTCACAGCAGACACCAGCCTACATAGGAGGATGGGATCACAATGTCCCTGGAAGGGGAGCTGCAGAGCCCACAGCTGTAAAATACAGCCCTTTGTGTGCTGAACGGTGAACCAGGGCACACTGAGACAAGAAATGTTTATGTATAGGCGTCAATAAAGTGAAAGCATAAATGTTCTATGGACAGAATTGGGCTGGTCAAGGGCAGCTAATTCCTGCAAATACCTTGTTACTCATTGAATGTAAATGATCTACTTCTGCATTTTATCATGTTTACACAGTGATATTTTGTGGGACCTGCTTCCAGGTTTATGTGTATCTTTAATCTGGGAAAGTCCAGGGCTTATTCACTCTAATGTTGAATAAAAGGTCACTGGCAAAAATCAGGAACCAATCTAAAACAAGAGCGGGATGGCGAGTTTTGCCAAGTGTGTACATATCAACTTATTTCAATATTTTCTTAAAAATCCATTGTCCTGAAACAAGGCATGGCTTCTCATATTGCAAATAAAAAGTCAAACATTTCAGTGAAGGCAAGCAACAACAAGGACAAAAACAAAACCTCAAACGATGCCCTCTGTTTCCATCAGAGCCACAAAGACATATTTTTATGTGGATGCAGTGGGTAAAAGAGCATAAGTACAGTCACGTGAAAAATCAGCAGAGCTCCACACTTCAGATGTTGTATTTTATTTACGTGATCTAGCATCCTGAGAAGTTGTGACTGTGGTTATACCCATTTTACAGATAAAGATTCTGAAGATCAGCAGGCCTGATGTATCTGCCTAAGACACTCATGACTAGTAAGCCACGGCTGGTCCCCAAGGCTGACTTATTCAGCCTAGTCAAATATTGCGCTTTCCTCTCTAACATGATTCTTTACATTTTGTTTCTTCAGAAAAAAATGTTATGGGTACGTATGTGTGTGTGTTTTCTTTCTTCATTGTACAACTCAATACTTTTTTTTCTTTTTAAATACAGAGAAGAGATCTTTAAGGGTATTAGATTTTGTAAAGTGAATAAAGGTGTGTTGACATATTTGAAAAAATTTTCTACAGCTCTAGAGCATGAAAATTTGCTCCACTGAATTTCAGCTTATTTAGATGATCACACTAAACATTCTGTGAAATGACAGATAGTAAAACTGTGTTTCTTTTTTTTAATTTTATTTTATTTTTAAGTTTTACAATATTGTATTAGTTTTGCCAAATGTCGAAATGAATCCGCCACAGGTATACCCGTGCTCCCCATCCTGAACCCTCCTCCCTCCTCCCTCCCCATACCCTCCCTCTGGGTTGTCCCAGTGCACCAGCCCCAAGCATCCAGTATCGTGCATCAAACCTGGACTGGTGATAGACACTGAATGATGAAGGAAGTTAAAAAGACAGTGAATGAATTTATCCATAAATTCATAAATATGACTTTATTCTTAAATATAAGAATATATATATAATTTGAAATCTGTTTTGTGATGCAACATTTCTTTTTACAATTACTTTTTATTGGAGTATACTTGCTTTGGGCTTCCCGGGTAACACAGTGGTAAAGAATCCTCCTGCCAATGCAGGAGACACAGGTTCGATCCCTGGGTCAGCAAGATCCTCTAAAGAAGGAAATAGCAACCCACAACCAGTATGCTCACCTGAAAAATTCCACAGACAGAGGAGTCTGGTGGGCTACTGTCCACGGGGTCACAAAGAGCTGGACACAACTGAGTGACTGAGCACATAGTTGCCTTACAACATTGTATTAATTTCTTGCTGTATGGCAAAGTGAATCAGTCATACGTATTCATGCATCCACTCTTTCTTCGATTTCCTTCCCCTTTAGGTCACCAGAGAACATTGAAAAGAGTTCACTTTGCTATACATAGTGCTTAGTGTTAGTTGCTTAGTTGTGTCTGACTCTTTGCGACCCCATGGACTGTAGCCTGTGAGGCTCCTGTGGGATTCTCCAGTCAAGAATTCTGGTGTGGGTTGCCATTTTCTTCTTCAGGGGATCTTCCCAATCCAGGGATTCAACCTGGGTCTCCTGCATTGCAGGCAGGTTTTTTTTTACCATTTGAGCCCCAGTAGTGTATATATGCGGAGAACACAATGGCACCCCACTCCAGTACTCTTGCCTGGAAAATCCCATGGATGGAGGAGCCTGGTAGGCTGCAGTCCATGGGGTCACTAAGAGTCGGACACGACTGAGCGACTTCACTTTCACTTTTCACTTTTCTGCATTGGAGAAGGAAATGGCAACCCACTCCAGTGTTCTTGCCTGGAGAATCCCAGGGACGGGGAGCCTGGTGGGCTGCCGTCTATGGGGTCACACAGAGTTGGACACAACTGAAGTGACTTAGCAGCAGCAGCAGCAGTGTATATATGTCAATCCCAATCTCCCAATCCATTCCACCCTGCCTCCCCTTGGTAACCATAAGTTTGTTCTCCTCATCTGTGACTCTATTTCTGTTTTGTAAATAAGTTTATTTCTATCATTTTTCTAGATTCCACATATAAACAATATTATACAATGTATGTTTTTCTGACTTAATTTCACTCTATGACAGTGAAGGTCTATGACAGGTCTATACACGTCTCTGCAAATGGCACTATTTTGTTCCTTTTTATGGCAACCCACTCCAGTATTCTTGCCTGGAGAATCTCATGGACAGAGGAGCCTCATGGGCTATGGTCCAGTCCATAGGGTCGCAAAGAGACTGAAGTGATTTAGCACGCACTTAGCACACACAGTCTGTGTATACTTAAGGCAGGTACTCTTTCTTACTTAAGTTGCTGTGATCTCCTTTGTTCCAACACTTAAAGACCACATTCACAAAATAAAATATCGCTTTTACCCTTCCTGGAGATCACTGGCAGAAAGCCCCAGACTCTGCAGGAGGCAATGATAATAATAAAGGGATCTGTGCTGTAAGTCTGGTTGAGAACCTGGGCATTCTAAGGGTAGTGTGTCTTGGGAGAGGGTGACGGGCTGAGCCACCATGTGCTGCCTCTTTTACTCAAGTTCACCAAATAGACAAGTTACTCCTACTCCTTTAAGGAGGAAACACAGAGGGGAGGAGAATGGCTGGAGTTGATCTTCCGGAACTTTCCTTCCTGTGGAGTAAAATGGAAATCTCTTCCCTTTATGAACTTGAGCAACAGGGAATGACAACAAAGGCTAACTTTGGGGCAAGCTCTGTGTTGTAATTTTGTATATATGATCCTGTGTGTACCCTGAAACACCCTGGAAGGCAGTGTTTTTTTACCCCAAGTTTAAGATGTGTTTCCTCAGGCAAGGAACTTGCAGGCATCATTCTGCCAGTAAACTGAATACCTGATACCTAAAAATACTTACATCTGACCTTAAAGTGAATACTCTTTCCACTGTGCAAATGTTTTAAATACCTTCAACTTTCTATGACAGAAGTGAATTTATCTATAAAACAGAAACAGACTGACAGATATAGAGAACAGACTTTTGGGGGTGGGGGTTTGGGGGAGGGATGGACTGGGAGTTTGGGATTCGATTCAGTTCAGTTCAGTTCAGTCGCTCAGTTGTGTCCAACTCTTTGCGACCTCATGAATCGCAGTACGCCAGGCCTCCCTGTCCATCACCATCTCCCAGAGTTCACTCAGACTCATGTCCATCGAGTCAGTGATGCCATCCAGCCATCTCATCCTCTGTCGTCCCCTTCTCCTCCTGCCCTCAATCCCTCCCAGCATCAGAGTCTTTTCCAATGAGTCAACTCTTTCCATGAGGTGGCCAAAGTACTGGAGTTTCAGCTTTAGCATCATTCCTTCCAAAGAAATCCCAGGGCTGATCTCCTTCAGAATGGACTGGTTGGATCTCCTTGCAGTCCAAGGGACTCTCAAGAGTCTTCTCCAACACCACAGTTCAAAAGCATCAATTCTTCAGCGTTCAGCTTTCTTCACAGTCCAACTCTCACATCCATACATGACCACTGGAAAAACCATAGCCTTGACTAGATGGACCTTTGTTGGAAAAGTAATGTCTCTGCTTTTGAATATGCTATCTAGGTTGGTCATAACTTTTCTTCCAAGGAGTAAGTGTCTTTTAATTTTGGGATTAGCAGACACAAACTATTATATAGAAAATGGATAAACAATGAGGTCTGACTGTACAGGAGAGGGAACTATATTCAATATCCTGTGATAAACTATAATGGAAAAGAATATGCAAAAGAGTATATATATATATATATATACACACACACACACATATATATGTATCACTTTTCTGTACAGCAGAAATTAGCTCAAAATTATAAATCAACTACACTTTCATAAAATAAAATTTTAAAAAATCTTCAACCTTTTGTAACAAAGACTAAGGTCATAATTCTACCAGTATATTTCATCAAACATTTCTTTCTTAACCTGTCCTCACAGTTCCAATCTTTTACCTAGCTCCTCTAGCACAAATGGAGAAGAATTCATTTCCTATTTTGGTAGGAAGAGATCCTTTTTTTCCTCATCATGGAATCAAAAATGCCATCATTACACCATTTATCAACAATAGACTGAGGCCAACCTCAATCTTCTTTGCATTTATATCAAACATGGCCTAATTGCAAATTGATGCCAATAGCCAATGGCATTACCTTCCATCTAAGGTAGAGAAATTTCTCAGTGATAATACAGTCAAAATAAACAGAATTTTAAGAAATATGATGGGAGGGTCCTTTAGTTAATAAGGAAGTGAAGAGACGCCAAACACCAGGATCTATGTAAAGCTTTATGGGGCTGTTAACCTTGAGACTTCACTGTATGTAAAGATTAAACGGCAACTTCTGGTTAGCAGATTTATAGAGCTTACAAATGCCTTGGTTTCATTGTTTGTACTTTTATCTTCTTCTGGGTTTTATTACTGCTTTCTGCCCAATGATAGTCTCTATATACACAGAATGCCAAGAGATTAAGCAGTGAAAAGAAGTAAAAGGTTTCCTTTGTCATCTTTGATGTTGTAAAGGTCTTATAGAGAGGTGCACCTTCTACAAGTTAGAGATTCATAGAAAATGCCACCCGTATCTCTTACATGGGTGACGAAGTTTTTACAAAGCACAGTCATCATAAATAAAGGCAAAGAAAACATTAAAGCATTACAGTAGCTTTCCAGGGTCATGGTGGAAAATAGTGCTAAGTCGCTTTAGTCGTGTCCAACTCTGTGCAACCCTATGGACTGTAGCCCACAAGGTTCCTTTGTCCTCTGTGGAAAATAAGTAGTCCCTGATTAGCAATTCATGCATAGACACAACGGAGAAGGCATTGGCACCCGACTCCAGTACTTTTGCCTGGAAAATCCCATGGATGGAGGAGCCTGGTAGGCTGCAGTCCATGGGGTCGCTAGAGTCTGACATGATTGAGTGACTTCCTTTTCACTTTTCACTCTCATGCATTGGAGAAGGAAATGGCAACCCACTCCAGTGTTCTTGCCTGGAGAATCCCAGGGACGGGGGAGCCTGGTGGGCTGTCCTCTATGGGGTCGCACAGAGTTGGACACGACTGAAGTGACTTAGCAGCATAGACACAAAATCAAATTAAATATTACTTTACATGATATAGTCAGCATATTGCTAAACAAATATATATCGTTAAAAAAGGGAATATGATTTTGGTTTTATGTGAATAAAGACAGACACATCAGCACAGAAGATGAATTTTTAAAAAAGGAAATGCAAACTTTTTTAGGCCCCAGCTGGGATGAATGATTCTGTTACAGGATCTTTCACAAAAGACAAGAAATGACAATGTTAGCAACAAAATACATTAAAATTGAAGGAAGAAAGAAAACATCAATTAACAGTGTGAAGACATAGCCTGTTCCCACTTGCCCTGACTATGAGGAAGTATTGTGGAAACTCAGGTCTTCACGTTCCTGAGTTATCTGCTGTCACAGAGGCAAGCTAGTAAGCCACCTGTTTGCTGTGACTTGAGGGAAAACAACATTTCTGACTAGAAAATTAAGTTTCTCAGCCACAATCCTACCTGCTCAGCAAAAGCATCATTATCATCAACATATTTTTTCCCCACTTGAACAAAACAATTTATTTTTTGATTGCAGTGAATTTTGTATACCAGCTGTCATTCTGAGTTTCAAAATTCTGTATTATATAATGTTTTCAAAACCCAACCATAATCAAATGATCAAGTGAAAGCTATTTCTAAACAGTGACTCATATATGAGGTATGGTATCAATTTAGGGCTTTTCAAATGTTCATTTTCTCAAAGAATTTCTTTGGAAGATGAAAAATATTTGGCAAATCTAATACAGTTATGTAAAGTTTAAAAATAAAATAAAATTAAAAAAAAAAAAAAAAAAAAAGAAAAATATTAAAGTCACATAATCAAAACACTTTTAAAAAAAAACTGTCAAAGACTCTGGATTGAAAAATGAAAAGGTAATCAGATGCTGGGCACTGACAGAGTCTGAACAGAATCTTTTAGGTAAATTGGCACCTCATAATTTTCATAATATTTGAAATTTTCACTACAATGTGTCCCTATAAAGTGCTTGGTAAATTGATAGAATTCTATTTTCTAATTTTTGAAAAAAAGAAATTTCATACTTAAGTGTGTGTGTATATATATACACACACACATACACACACACACACATCTGGAGAAGGAAATGACAACCCACTCTAGTATTCTTGCCTGGGAAATTCCATGGAGCCTGGTGGGCTACAGCCCATGGAGTTGCAGGAGTTGGACATGGTTGAGTAACTAAACCACCACGACTATATATGTATGTGTGTATGTATGCATATATATACACATACAAGTTCCCATTAAAGATTATGGAATACAATTTGATAAGCCTCCACTGATGTTAATTTTGACATGTGAATAAATTTTAAATTATCAGTTATTTATTATGCTTTCTTTAATGAAATACCTAATATATGTTGTGTGTGTATGGAAGTGTGTATAGGGAAGTGCATTTAAAATATGACCTAATTTTCAAAAAATTTATCAGAACATTCATTTTTAGGAATAAAAATATTACTCCCTATTGCCTAAATTATAAAAGTCAAATTCCAGAATTTAGCCTTTATGGCCCTCTGTGATCTAGTTCAGAAATACTCTTTCAATTTTATTGTTTCTATTCCCTCATTAAAATCCTGTCTATAAATTGGATCATTTATGTAGCCATCAAATACTTATTGAGTATTTACCATATTCCAGGCTCTGCAATTCACAGATCAATAAGACACAATTTCTACTTTCAAGCAGTTCAAGTCTAGCAAAGAAGAAGATATGTAATCAGCTACTCGCAGTATCAAAAGTGCAATATTTGATGTGTGTCAAAGGCACAAAAGGAAATGCCAGTCACTTCATGGCTGGATAGAGAATAGATTTAAAGAAGATTATAAAGGGGGAGTAATGAATAAATTAGAATTCACCAAATTGACACATAGAAAATGATGTTCTTTAGACAGGCACACAAGTTTGAGACAGGAACATAGATCTGTTCAAGTACAGATGTTTGACTATTTTCTAGGACAAAGAGTGTAGGGGTTCACCATCTTCCAAATGCCATTTATCCATTAAATCCCTTGTTTAAGACTCATCCTGCCATTTCGGCAGATTAAAGTAGATGATGTTGGTTGCTTATGGGAACCTAATAACTTTGACATGATCATGGACCAGAGTTGTCCAACCTTGGTACTATTGAGAGTTTGGACAGAAATCTCTGTTATGGGGGATTGTCCTGAATATTGTAGGATGCTTAGTAGTAGCATTCTGGGGTTCTATCCACTAGTTGTAGTAGCATTCTCTCTCCCAGTTGTACTAATCAGAAGTGTCTCAAATCATTGCCAAATGTCATGTGGGGGAAAAAGCTTTCCTCAGTTGAGAATCACAGTCTTAGATCTATGTATCTACACAGTCACTTCAATATTGGTAAGGATTATAAGCCTACTAGATAGGAATGATTATGAGGGAAAAAATCATCACATTCAAAAGAATTTAGGGCTGTAAACAACCTAACTTTATACCTAAAGGAACAAGGAAAAGAAGAACAAATAAAACCCAAAGTTAGTAAAAGGAAAGAAATCATTAAGATCAGAAAAGAAGTAAATGAAATAGAGACTTAAAAAGGTATAGAAAATGGTACCTCATAGTGGTTTTGATTTGCATTTCTCTGATAATGAGTGATGTTGAGCATCTTTTCATGTGTTTGTTAGCCATCTGTATGTCTTCTTTGGAGAAATGTCTATTTAGTTCTTTGGCCCATTTTTTGATTGGGTCATTTATTTTTCTGGAGTTGAGCTGTAGGAGTTGCTTGTATATTCTCGAGATTAGTTGTTTGTCAGTTGCTTCATTTGCTATTATCTTCTCCCATTCTGAAGGCTGTCTTTTCACCTTGCTTATAGTTTCCTTTGATGTGCAGAAGCTTTTAAGGTCAATTAGGTCCCATTTGTTTATTTTTGCTTTTATTTCCAATATTCTGGGAGGTGGGTCATAGAGGATCCTGCTGTGATGTATGTCAGAGAGTGTTTTGCCTATGTTCTCCTTTAGGAGTTTTATAGTTTCTGGTCTTACATTTAGATCTTTAATCCATTTTGAGTTTATTTTTGTGTATGGTGTTAGAAAGTGTTCTAGTTTCATTCTTTTACAAGTGGTGGACCAGATTTCCCAGCACCACTTGTTAAAGAGATTGTCTTTAATCCATTGTATATTCTTGCCTCCTTTGTCAAAGATAAGGTGTCCATATGTGCATGGATTTATCTCTGGGCTTTCTATTTTGTTCCATTGATCTATATTTCTGTCTTTGTGCCAGTACCATACTGTCTTGATAACTGTGGCTTTGTAGTAGAGCCTGAAGTCAGGTAGGTTGATTCCTCCAGTTCCATTCTTCTTTCTCAAGATCGCTTTGGCTATTCGAGGTTTTTTGTATTTCCGTACAAATTGTGAAATTATTTGTTCTAGCTCTGTGAAGAATACTGTTGGTAGCTTGATAGGGATTGCATTGAATCTATAAATTGCTTTGGGTAGTATACTCATTTTCACTACATTGATTCTTCCAATCCATGAACATGGTATATTTCTCCATCTGTTAGTGTCCTCTTTGATTTCTTTCATCAGTGTTTTATAGTTTTCTATATATAGGTCTTTAGTTTCTTTAGGTAGATATATTCCTAAGTATTTTATTCTTTCCGTTGCAATGGTGAATGGAATTGTTTCCTTAATTTCTCTTTCTGTTTTCTCATTATTAGTGTATAGGAATGCAAGGGATTTCTGGGTGTTGATTTTATATCCTGCAACTTTACTATAGTCATTGATTAGTTCTAGTAATTTTCTGGTGGAGTCTTTAGGGTTTTCTATGTAGAGGATCACATCATCTGCAAACAGTGAGAGTTTTACTTCTTTTCCAATTTGGATTCCTTTTATTTCTTTTTCTGCTCTGATTGCTGTGGCCAAAACTTCCAAAACTATGTTGAATAGTAATGGTGAAAGTGGGCACCCTTGTCTTGTTCCTGACTTTAGAGGAAATGCTTTCAATTTTTCACCATTGAGGATAATGTTTGCTGTGGGTTTGTCATATATAGCTTTGATTAAATCAAAAGCACTATGAGGTACCATTTCACACCAGTCAGAATGGTTGCGATCCAAAAGTCTACAAGTAATAAATGCTGGAGAGGGTGTGGAGAAAAGGGAACCCTCTTACACTGTTGGTGGGAATGCAAACTAGTACAGCCACTATGGAGAACAGTGTGGAGATTCCTTAAAAAACTGGAAATAGAACTGCCTTATGATCCAGCAATCCCACTGCTGGGCATACACACTGAGGAAACCAGAAGGGAAAGAGACACGTGTACCCCAATGTTCATCACAGCACTGTTTATAATAGCCAGGACATGGAAGCAACCTAGATGTCCATCAGCAGATGAATGGATAAGAAAGCTGTGGTACATATACACAATGGAGTATTATTCAGCCATTAAAAAGAATACATTTGAATCAGTTCTAATGAGGTGGATGAAACTGGAGCCTATTATACAGAGTGAAGTAAGCCAGAAAAAAAAACACCAATACAGTATACTAACGCATATATATGGAATTTAGAAAGATTGTAACAATAACCCTGTGTACAAGACAGCAAAAGAGACACTGATGTATAGAACAGTCTTATGGACTCTGTGGGAGAGGGAGAGGGTGGGAAGATTTGGGAGAATGGCATTGAAACATGTAAAATATCATGTATGAAACGAGTTGCCAGTCCAGGTTCGATGCACGATACTGGATGCTTGGGGCTGGTGCACTGGGACGACCCAGAGGGATGGAATGGGGAGGGAGGAGGGAGGAGGGTTCAGGATGGGGAACACATGTATACCTGTGGCGGATTCATTTTGATATTTGGCAAAACTAATACAGTTATGTAAAGTTTAAAAATAAAATAAAATTTAAAAAAAAATAAAAAAAATAAAATTTAATTTACAAAAAAGGCAAAAAAAAAAGGTATAGAAAAGATCAATGAAACTAAGAGCACTTTATTTGAAAAGATTAAACAAAATTGATAACTAAAATTGATAGCTAGACTTATCAAGAAATAGAGGGCCCAAATCAACAAAATCAGAAATGAAAACAGAAAAGGTACAAGCAACATCACAGAAATACAAAGGTTCAAAAGAGATCGCTATGAACAAATATATGCCAATAAGACAGACAGCCTGGAAGAAATAGACAAATTCCTAGAAATGTATAATCTTCCAAGTTTGAACAAGGATGAAAGAGAAAATATGAACAGACTAATTATGAGTAATGAAATTTGATCATTAATTAAAAAAAATAACTTTCTCAAAGTCCAGGACCAGGTGGCTTGACAGATGAATTCAATCAAATATTTACAAAAACATGAACACCTATCTTTCTCAAACTACTCTAAAAAATTGCAAAGGAAGTACTGCTTTTGAACTCATTTTATGATATACCATAACCCTGATCCCAAAATCAGGCAAAGATATAACAAAAAGAGAAAATTATAGACCAATATCACTGATGAATATAGATGCAAAATCCTCAACAAACTAAAATTTTAGCAAACTGGGACTTCTTGATGGTCCAGTGGCTAGGACTCCATGTTCCTAATGCGGGGGGCCTGAGTCTGATACCAGAGCAGGGAACTAGGTCCCGTATGCGGCAAGTAAATATTCCACATGCTGCAACATGCCACAACTAAGACCCAACACAGCCAAATAAATAAATATTTAAAAAATACATTAGCAGGTCTAATCCAAAAGTACATTAAAAGGATTACACACCATGATCAAGGGGGATTTATCCCAGGGATGTAAGGATGGTTCAATAAGTGTAAATCAGTAAATGTGCTACACCACATTGGCAAACTGAAGAATAAAAATCATATGATCATCTCAATAGATGGAGAAAAAGCTTTTGATAAAATTCAACATCCATTTATGATTAAAAACTCTCAACAAAGTGGGTATAGAGGGAACACACCTCAACATAATAAAGGTCAATTATGACAAATTTACAGCCAACATCATACTTGATGGTGAAAAACATTTCCTCTAGGAGTAGTAATAAGACGCCCACTCTCACGACTTCTACTCAATTATAGTATTGGAAGTCCTAGTGCAGCAATCAGGTGAGAAAAAGAAATAAAAGGGATACAAATTAGAAAATAAGAAATAAAACTGTCACTATTTGCAAATGACATGATACTATATACAGAAAGGTAGTATCAAAAAACCATGAGAACTAGTAAATTAATTCAGCAAAGTTGCACTATACAAAATCAATACACAGGAATCTCTTGTGTTGTTATTCACCAACAATGAACTCTCAGAAAGAGACATCAAGAAAACAGCCTCACTTACAGGAGCACCAGAAAAAGCAAAATGTCTAGGAATAAATCTAACCAAGGAGGTAAAAGACCTGTAGTTGGAAAAGACTGATGAAAGGACTGTAGAAGCTTGGTGAGTCCAAAATCTGATGAGGTGCACCAGCAAGTTAGAGTCAGGGAAACATTGCAGTTCAAATCCAAAGTTCCTGCTTTCTTAGGGGCAGTCAGTCTTTGTTTTATCAAGGCCTTTAGCTAATTGACTTCCCTGGTGGCTCAGATGGTAAAGCATCTGCCTACAATGCGGGAGACCTGGGTTCAATCCCTGGGTTGGGAAGATTTCCTGGAGAAGGAAATGGCGATCCACTCCAGTAGTCTTGCCTTGAAAATCCCATGGATGGAGGAGCCTGGTAGGCTACAGTCCATGGGGTCACAAAGAGTTGGACACGACTGAGTGACTTCACTTTAGCTGATTGACAGAGGCCCACCTACACTATGGAGGGTAATCTGCTTTATTCAAAGCCCACTTATTTAAATATTGGGCCTAGTTGCTCAGTTGTGTCAAGCCTTTGTGACCCCCGTGGACTGTATTCTGCCAGGCTCCTCTGTCCATGGGATTTCCCCCATCAGAATACTGGAGTGGGTTGCCATGCCCACCTTCAGGGGATCGTACCAACCCAAGGATCAAACTCAGGTCTCCCGCATTGCAGGTAGATTCTTTACCACATGAGACACCAGGGACCCATTTAAATGTTAATCTCATCCAAAAACACCTCACAGAAACATCCAGAATAATGTTTGACCAAATATCTGAGTCCCATAGCCCAGCCAAGTTGACACATAAAAGTCACCACCACAATGGATAAATTGTTCAGTGTGAGAATAGCACACTTGGATATGCCACGGGAGATGTGGTCCAGGAGAAAAGGAGAGAGAGACCAGTCAACCAGAGGCTTTTAAACTTTATATTTAGCACTGTGCCTTGTCACATGCATGCTCTCATCTACACAGCTGAGACATAAGCTACTCTTCATCTCCTTGGCTCTTTCTTTTCTTCCTTTTCTTGCATTTCATTTCACTCCATACCATCCTGTCCTTTACCATCCCATTCCATTCTTTAATTTTTGAAAAATTTCATCTTCATCCACTAAATGGATTTCCTTGCCACTCTTGGATCACAAAACTTCAGTTAGCAAACAATGAATGTACCATTTACACACACACACACACGTGTGTGTGTGTATGTGTGTAGTAAATCAAAGAAGAGGCTGACCAGTCAGAAAACAGAGATAACACACTTCAGTCCTTGAAATGATAAACCAAGAGAATGAGGTGATGGTGATAAAGTGAGCAGCTTTACCTTCTTTACCCCCAGGGCTGCACATGCCCTCAGCATGCACAGGAATCCTAGGGAGGGCTCTGGTCTTTTGCTGGGCATGGAATTAGGAATCTGAGCATCTCCATGCAATAGAGATGTGGAGATCCAGCTGATTACCTGTGTTACAGAAGCTGTTCTACTTTTAAATTTTCACAACACCTCAGTCAGTTCTGGTGGTGCTTATCCAATTATATCTGATGCTATAGAAACTGTTGTCTATCTGCTCCAAAAGGCTGTAACCAAGTTTTGGTCAGAGATTACATCTGAGGTACAAATTTTATATCCCATACCAATTATAATACTTCATGGAGTAGTAACTCAAATGTGTGCTTTATTTTATGTATGTAAAACTTCTTACTAGCAACCATAAAAACATTGTTATGAGGGGCTGAATAAAGTATATGAAATCCCCTAACCATTCACCGATGTTTTCAGTTCAGTTCAGTAGCTCAGTCATGTCCGACTCTTTGCGACTCCATGGACTGCAGCACGCCAGGCTTCCCTGTGCATCACCAACTTCTGGAGCTTACTCAAACTCATATCCATTGACTTGGGGATGCCATCCAAGCATCTTATCCTCTGTCGTCCCCTCCTCCTCCCGCCTTTAATCTTTCCCAGCATCAGGGTATTTTCAAATGAGTCAGTTCGAATATTCAGGACTGATTTCCTTTAGGACTGGTTGGATCTCCTTGCAGTCCAAGGGGCTCTCAAGAGTCTTCTCCAAAACCACAGTTCAAAAGCATTAATTCTTTGGTGTTCAGCTTTCTTTATAGTTCAACTCCCACATCCATACATGACTAACGGAAAAACCAAAGCTTTGACTAGATGGACCTTTGTTGGCAAAGTAATGTCTCTGCTTTTTAATATGCCATCTAGGTTGGTCATAACTTTTCTTCTAAGGAGCAAGAGTCTTTTAATTTCATGGCTGCAGTCACCATCTACAGTGATTTTGGAGCCCCCCAAAATAAAGTATCTCACTGTTTCCATTGTTTCCCCACATATTTGCCATGAAGTGATGGGACCAGATGCTATGATCTTAGTTTTCTGAATGTCGAGTTTTAAGCCAACTTTTTCACTCTCTTCTTTCATTTTTATCAAGAGGCTCTTTAGCTCTTCTTCACTTTCTGCCATAAGGGTGGTGTCATCTGCATATCTGATGTTATTGACATTTCTCCCAGCAATCTTGATTCCAGTGTGTGCTTCATCCACCCCGGCATTTCAAATGATATACTCTGAATATAAGTTAAATAAGCACGGTGACAATATACGGCCTTGGCATATTTCTTTCCCAATTTGGAACCAGTCTGTTGTTCCATGTCCAGTTCTAACTGTTGCTTCCTGACCTGCATACAGGTTTCTCAAGAGGCAGGTCAGGTGGTCTGGTATTCCCATCTCTTTCAGAATTTTCCAGTTTGTTGTGATCCACACAGTCAAAGGCTTTGGCATAGTCAATGAAGCAGTAGCAGATTTTTTTCTGGAACTCCTTTGCTTTTTCAGTGATCTGGCAATTTTTCTCTGGTTCCTCTGCCTTTTCTAAATCCAGCTTGAAGACCTGGAAGTTCTCAGTTCACATACTGTTGAAGCCTCGCCTGGAGAATTTTGAACATTACTTTGTTAGCATGTAAGATGAGTGCAATGTGCAGTAGTTTGAGCATTCTTTGGCATTGCCTTTCTTTGGGATTGGGATGAAAACTGATCTTTTCCAGTCCTGTGGCCACTGCTGAGTTTTCCAAATTTGCTGGCATATTGAACATTACTTTGCTAGTGTTTGAGATTAATGCAATTGTGTAATTGTGTCCTATGTTTTAGACACACCAAATATAAACAGGGCTTCCCAGGTGGCACTAGTGGTAAAGAACCTGCTTGCCAGTGCAGAAGACTTAAGAGACCTGGATTCGATCCCTGGGTTGGGAAGATCCCCTGGAGGAAGGTATGGCAACCCACTCTGTATTCTTGCCTGGAGAATCCCACAGATAGAGGAGCCTGGCGGACTACAGTCCATGAGGTTGCAAAGAGTCAGATAAGACTGAAGCAACTTAGCACAGCACAGCACATATCAAAAGAATCAACATCAATATCCAAGTGACTGTGTGGATTCATGCTGCGCGTATTACAAAACAGTGGCTCCAAATTAGCCAGGAAAAGTGAAGTAGGGTCCACAGACTTCAATTCAGCAATGGAATATATAGCCCGCACTAATGTAAGTTTTAAGGGCCCTGAGGCTGATCAATTATGCTAACCTTTCCCAACCACATGTACCTCATGAGTTGCTCTCTGGTCAAGCTGAGGAGCTCAGAGGAGTGTGGGGCACAGCAGGGCTGCCCTTGAGATGTCTGAACTGACCTGAGTATTCAGTATGGTCTGAAAGCTCTAAGGAACGTGGACATCACAGTAGCTATGTCCCAGACAAATGCCCTGCAATCCTCTTGAAGGTAATGGATTACAATGCTTGTGTGTGTGCAGTCGCTTCAGTCATGTCCAGCTGTTTGTATCCCCATGGACTGTAGCCTACCAAGCTCCTCTGTCCATGGGATTACCCCACAAGAATACTGGAGTGGGTTACAATTTCCTCCTCCAGGGTATCTTCCTGTCCCAGGGATTGAACCTGTCTCCTACATTGGCAGGCGGATTCTGTACCACTGAGCCACCAGGGAAGCCCATGGATTACAATATATAAATATATATTACATTATATAAATGGTAGCTCTCAAAAAGAGGGCACTGTAATGGCTATACATATTTTTAAGCAATTCTGGAACATTCCCTGAGTAAACTTCTTTTTAGCATACCTGCTTCAGTCTGATGTTGCTGATGTCATCACGGCCTCATAAAACTGAGTTACATGTGGATACACACATGAATTTACCACAGTGAAAATATGAGAGAAAAAGACCTTGTACAAATTGTTCCTATATAAAGAAAAAGTAATTTATTTCAGAAATAAGACAATCATTCAAGTGTATGGCTGTGTAGGTGTTGATTGATGAATTTAGACTAAACAGGAAGTGATGCAGATTATACTTATTACACTGCTGGGAGAGAAATATATTAAATCCAGACAACACTTGGACAAAGCACAAGGAACTCATTGTGTTGAAGGAAATCATGCAACTTTGGTGGGAAGACAATGTACTATATGGTATGAAAACCATCAGTGGCCGTTTGGGACTGAAATAATTTTTTAGAGAGCATGACTTTGTTCAAGCACTGAAGTGTTTTTCTTTTTTGATAAAGCTCCATGGTATTCTACTCTTAATTACGTAGCTGCTTCTGTATTTTTAATTCTTTCATGCTGTGGCTTTGCAGTCATTCACTTGGAGAGAATCAGGAACAGTGAAACCATCAATATTCAGATGAGAAATCTCAGCTATGGCAAAACATCAAGAATAAAGGTAAGAACTGAGGAAGTTTCAGAATCCCTAGTACCCATAGAATTCCACCTATTGTTGAAGGATTGGGGAATTGGTAGAAGAAACACTGACAAATACATTACCTTGAGGGTATAATAGTATCGGGTGATCTATTCCATAAGATTGGCCTCCTTGATCTACACTTATGACAAAGTCTCTTGAGATGAACTGGAAAACAAGAACAAAGCTGGAGAGCTGGCCTACTTGCTTGGTACGGCCTAAAGAGAACAGTCAGAAAAATCAGGCCCAAGACACATAAATCGAACGACCAACTTACCACTTTGTTACAAAGTCACATCCAAAAATGAAGACCCTGAATGAATTAGCTTCAGTCTTGCAAGTGACTGCCACACTTCCCCAGAGTGTAGAACAAGAATAGAGTATCCTAATTTGTTGACGTCTGCCTAAATGGAATATTTCCAAAATGGTGCAACTAAAATCTTCATGAGCAGTTCAGTAAAAAAAATGTACTTACAGTTTATTGCTTCAACTGTCAAAGAATCTTATAATTAATTAGTGAGTGATTTCTTCTGTAGAACTGGCCTTGTGATCACTGTGAAATTACCAAGGAAGCTGGCACTGGTTGAAGAGTCACTCCTCTAGGCTTCCTTCAGGTAGGTGCTTGATGCAACCAGGCTTGGGAGGGTCAAAGATGGTGCCCTAAGCAGCTTGGACGGAGCAGAACACAGGAGAGCCCTTGAGGCTCTCCTTGCGCAGTGTCTCTGAGTGGAACCCAGTGATTTCACCGAACCTAAAGTTCATTTACAAAAGGATTTGAAGCAGTAATAAAGTAAGCCAAAATCTACTTCATTCTCTGATTTTTATGAGTTATTAAACTACATTATGGTTTGCCAAGTATGAAATAAAGAATTGTATTCTTTGGGTTTATTAATATTTATTTGTACATAAATAATCAAAGATATTTCTTGAATATTTCTATGATATTCATCACAGCTCATTCTCTCTCCCCACCTTCTATCTTTTCTCCATCTTCCTAACCTGTAACCCTTTAGTAGCTAAGGACTCTCTAGTGTTAGAACCAGGCTGACTGGAAAAGCTGCCTAACACAGTACCTTACTTTTACCTCTGTAAAATTAGGATAATAACAGAACCTAACTCAGGATTTTGGTAAGAATAAAGAGAACAAATATAATACTTAGAACACTGCTGGGCATCTAGGAAGTACTCAAATATTATTTTTATTATCATCTATCACCATTTAATATAATTGTTAGTAGGATTTCCTACCATTCTTATTGTTGAATGGATTTTTCTAGTAGGTCTTCAAGTGAAGGACACTAATAGGAGATGGCTGGATGGCATCAATGATTTGATGGACATGAACTTGGGCGAACTCCCAGATGGTGAGGGACAGGGAAGCCTGGCATGCTGCAGTCCGTGGGGTCATGAAGAGTCAGACACAGCCTGGTGACTGAACACAACTGCAGGACTCTTAGATTTTTCAAGTGCTTTTTACGCATTATTTAAATTAAAGATCTTCCTGGTGGCTCAGAAGGTAAAGAATCTGCCTGCAATCCAGGAGACCAGGGTTTGATCCCTGGGTCGGAAAGATCCCCTGGAGAAGGGAGTGGCTACCCACTCTAGTATTCTTGCTTGCAGTATTCCATGGACAGAGGAGCATGGTGGGCTGCAGTCCATGAAGTCACAAAGAGTTGGGACACAACTGAGTGACTAATACTTTCACTTTTCCATTCATTAATGGTCTTATTTTTCCAAACCTTTTAATTGTTTTAAGATTTTATAGAAATGAACCAGGCTTTGTCGCGTGCTAGATAGATCATTCTACACTTAAATGATACACAAAGTCCAAAAAATAATGTAATTCATTCATTCACAGAGATTCGATTTTAGGCTCTGAAAAATATCTTGTTTTCATATCACTTCATATTTCTGGACCACTTTTTAGTTTTACACTCATTAAAATGCTTTCAAGAATCCCACTTTAGGTCCTGGTTGTTACGAAATAAAATGTCCTCTATTCACCTTTTAGTATACAGTCTATCTTGTTCTGTTTTAAATTACTATACACAAATGGTAAAACTTTTCATAACAAAGGTTTAATTAGTATGGTAATAACTATGATTTCCAAAGTGTCTGAATCAGCCTTAGTAATAATTAGGGAGTTTCGTTCCATACAAAATGCTTTATTTAACCTTCATGCCTTCATTCAGATAATTATACAAATGCATACAGTTAAAGGTTTAAACTCTATTTCGGTTCACAGCTCAATTCATAGGAAAGTTGAATACAGAAAAGCAATGCACCAACAGAATATGTCTGAGACACCATTAAAAACGATAACACTTGTTCATTTAAATCTCTGAGAATAGACTGGAATAATCATCCTCTGAGAGAATCTCATTAGGAGGGTCTCCCTTTACATTATCGTAGGGCAAGAAAAAAAAAAAAAGATCACCATTTTACAGTAAAAGGAAAAAAGCTCTGAGTATATTTACAATACATACACTATACATAAATACAAGAACAACACTTACATAATATTAATAAACTTATAACAGGGGTTGCCTAAACACTACAGAGTATATAAATGCAGAGGAAACTATTGGGAAATTAGATCTTTAGATAAGCTGGAGAAATAAATTCATTTGCAATTAAAACTCTGAACAGAAAACCAAATGAAGATTTAAGAAATTAATATATTTGCTTGCCAGCATCCTTGGGGGTTTTAATCCTTTAATGCAGAGGACCTCCTCTGGGTATTCTAACTCTCCAGGGTCAGAGACCCAGGAGCCTTTTGTAAAATTACATAAGTGAATCAGACGCAGCACATCTATTTGATTTGCTGTTCAGAGGCTTCAAGCCTAGAATAACTGTTTTGTAAACGAAAGGATGTTTTTGTATTTTTTACACAGCTCTTGTAATCCAATCACCAAGTAGAATGAGCTAAGTGTCAAGGAAAGGAAAAAGATGCCTGCTTGATTTGGCCAAAGATGATATTTTTCTTTATTCCCATGTATTTTTTCAAATACCACCGAGAGATTTATTCAAAAGAGGATGACGTTTGAACTGACCCCCACACACTGAGAGCAACGTCTAGACTACTACTAATTATAACTAAGTCATTTTAAGTGGCAGGTGGGTATATCTTAAACGTGGTCTGTTCTCATCATTTCACAACACAGAAAGTTCTGAATACATTCTTCTATGGACAAACATGAATTTGCTGGTTTCTCTTTTTTAAAATGAGCACGTTATGATACACATAATTGCATTATGATACAGGATGACATAATACAGAAGACGATGTTTTCAAGCTGGTTTTGTAAGTAGTTATCTCACATCCACGGGGAGTTGGTTTGCCATGTGATGCAATGTGTCCCACACAGACATGAACAAAACAATACGGCCACCATTCCATAGGGCGGGGGTAGGGATGGTGGTTTGTTTTTTTTTAATGAATTTTTAAACACAACAAAGTGTAGACAGACAAGTTGATAGGAAAGAGCCTTGAATATAGGCACCAGTGCCCCAGTTCAACTATACCCATCCAATATAATCAAGTTCTGAGGGACAAAATACATCCTGTAGTCTGGATGTAAATACAAAATTCTGCTATGGGAAAACTAGAAACACAAGTAGGGCAACATCATTTTCTAAAATGTTTTATGCTATATTTTAGGAGCATGACATTAACAAAAAGGGAAGATGTTGATATGTCCCTAAAATATCCTACTTTTTGATTACTTGAGCACTTTGACTAGAATTTGATCCAAATTCTACCCTCGTCTTCAACCTGCATTTGGAAAAAGCAAGATATACTAATTCACACAAGGAGTCATTGGTTCTTGCTTTGCACAAAGGGCAGACTTTGTTGCCTCAAACATTTAAAATTTCTAGAGATATAATCCAGAAAGATAAAGTACCGATGTGACTATTTCCACTATTCATCTCTTTTCAACTCGCTTAAAGTTGTGGTTTTGCTGTGGAGAAATTATTGCTTGTTTTGAAACCCAATTAACTGAGAGAGCCCTTTTCTGCAGCGAGTTGTGTGCACACGAAACACTTGCTTTCAGCATGGGAGGAAATTTGTTTACACAAGTTTTATCTCTTCCCTCAGCCAAATAACAGGGAGAAAGATTGTAATTCAGGAGATTCATTTTCAGAAAAAGAAACATCATGAGAAATGACATTCTCCAAATGTTTTCTAAGTCCATTAGTACTTCCATGAATCAATACTGTCAAGAAAATGTGCTCTACATAGAAAAGGGGGGTGGGGGGGTCATTTCTCTGATGTTGGACAGCTTCCTAGATAAAATTCAATTAAACTAACAATACTACTACAGGCAAATTATTTGTAAGACTACTGAAAACATTACAAGGTGGTACTGTTAGGTGAGAAATCTGAAAAGGAATTTTCCATTCTCCCTTCTCGCTCATCATCTGAATGTTCCCGACTGCCAGCCCATTTACAACCACCAAAAGTCAACTCTTGTTATCAACAACTAGTTCCATGGAGGTAACTTTCAAATGCAAATTAAACACACTCTGGAAGGTCTACACAAGTGGAAAACCCTTTATTCCATCTATAAAGAAATATGTAGAATCAAGAAAATCTGCTCTAAAATGCCATCAGGTAGTGAAGTGAAGTGAAGTCGCTCAGTCATACCCGACTCTTTGCGACCCCATGGACAGTAGCCTGCACCAAGCTCCTCCATCCATGGGATGTTCTAGGCAAGAGTACTGGAGTGGGTTGCCGTTTCCTTCTCCAGGGAATCTTCCCGACCCAGGGATCGAACCCAGGTCTCCTACATTGTAGGCAGACACTTTACCGTCTGAGCCACCAAGTGTTTACATGATTCTGGATCTCCAGGTTGAACATTTCAGAGGCAGGTGAGAAGTCCAGGGAGATAGCCAGTTGGTGTGTTTGTTTATAATGATTCCCCATGTGTGAGTTTTCAGAAGACTGATTTTAAATGTTATGTACCACTGTCAAATCATGTCCTTATATCCTATTTGGAAAATTTGATGACTACACATCCCTAATAAAACTACTTAAGGGTTAGATATGGAAAGCTGGCTCTTGGGAACACAGGTGTAGCAGTGCCTCAGGGAGAATACAGGCTTTGGAGCCTGAGAGAGGTAAACTTCCACTCCTACTCTGATTTCTGTTTGCAGACAACTCAGCCACCCTCTCTGTGCCTTGGTTTCCCATCCATGAAATCTAGAACTGTTGTACACGAGAGGTGCTATGTCTAAAAATTACCCAGTATACTGCTTGGCATATAGTAAGGATTTACTAAAGAACCGCTAGTATTTTCATGGTTTGCTGAACTTCTGACCTTTCAAGTTCTTTTAGTACTTTCAGACAACTTGCAGAAAACAGCCCAGTCAAAAAACTTGCCTTCAGTACGATTAAGGAATGCAGCAGTGTTACTCTGACACGTTGATCATTATTTTATACCCTCATCTAGCATACTTCTTTCTTTTTTGTTCTGAAACGTAGAGGGGGAAACAGGAGATGGTTTAATAATCCTGTGGTCTGGTTCCGGAGAACACTGTCCATCATGGTAGTCTTCACTGTCTAAAGCCTGAGTGTTTAATCACAGTTATACTTTAAAAATTGCTCTTACCAAATGTTTGGCTCTGAAAGAGTATAATTTTACTGATACCCCTTGATAGCTCGTTTGGATGGATTTGTGCTCTGAAATGATGGGACTGGAGAATTTCCAGGGCTCTTGTCTCTTCATATAATATGCTGTATAGTCCTATTCACGACTTGACATTTAGCAGTAAAATAATGGTAGGAACACATTGTGATGTTCTGAATGTAAATCTGGTCATTTCCAGGACTAACTGTAAACCTTGGTCAAGGCTAGGCTTACTACATGTCAGTTTTACTTCAGTGGACATTTGGGGAGAAACAATTGTGTTAATATTCACTCCAAAATGGTTCTTAGATGACAACAGGAAATATTAGGAGGAAGGGAAATGAAGAAAGGTATAGGTTTGTGCATTTGATATTAGTGGATAAAATAAAGGAAAAGGAACAAATGTCTATAGTGTTTTGCTCTTAATAAACTGGCTTTTGTTAACTGAGCAAAACTTTTTGGACTACAAACAAGTGCTTCATAAGTTTCGGACAAATCACAGTGAAGTTTTCATCTCAAAATTATAAATGCCACGTGCCAGGATGTATACTAGAGATAATAAGTTTAGACAGGTGTTCCTATACTCTGTAAGAAAGATTAAATTAAGAAATGCTAACATAAGCAAGATGAAATATATTTAGAACACACCAAACAATTTTGGAGGGCGTATATGAACAGATTCAATTTATTGTGTGCATACATTTTCTCTGTGTGCGTGTTTCCCAAAGGTGGGGGAAAAACCCAGGTTGATAAAGAATTATTGCTGTGTAAAAGTACAGGAATATCTCATTGGTCATAAAATTTATTGACAGGCACTTTCAGCTTTTAATTCATTTCTGAAAATGGGCATTAGTTTATTCCTATTGCCAGTATAGAATCATTTCACATGTGGCCATATCCATAGCATTCATCTTGTCAACAGGTAGCTACTGCTAAAAGTACTCTCTGTGGGCTTTAACGAAAACAAACACCTGCAGAGGGTGTGCGTTTGTTTTGATCAAGAATTACTGCATCGAGGAGGAAGGTAACTGAGAAAAAAGAACAACTGCTAGATGCTTTTTTAACACAAGGAAATCCTGTGCTGCTGCTTTCCTCTTTGCAGGCAAAGAGCATGCATCTGGAATCAGTGTGCTGCACCTTAAAATGACTTCACTGCATTCTAAACCATCCTGGCTAAACTGAGACAAGTGGCCACTCCATTTTGTTAGGGAGCACAAGGGCTATGCCCTGACAAGGCAGAACAGAGTCCCCATGGCAACATCACTAATTGTGTGTAAGATACACAAGGCATATCTGAACAAGTTTTTTTTTTTTTTTATTGTGATGAAAACTAGAAGCTCTTTTTCCCAACATACTTCATCAAACTATTTACAACCTCTGTAAAATTTGTGAGTTTGAAAATACTTTTTTCCACTATCACATATGTTACTAATACAGTAAAATATCTTCACTCTATTTTTTTAAGATGCAGTATCCTATTTCATTTTCTTATGAAAATCTGAATTTCTATTGCAATTGCACAGTCTTTAGCATATTTAAAGTACCAATGGACATGGGTTGCTAAACAGACATTATTCTATAATGAAACTGTGAAAATATAGCATTTAAAATTTTTATGTACACTTCTTAACTATAAAATGCAGGCAAAGTCATATATAGCATTATAAGCTGATTCCCTAATAAGGTAAATAACTTACATTTCTAGACAGCATGGATTATTACAAATTCATTCTTTTTAAAAAAGTTCTTTGCTGATATTTATTAGTCCACTGGCTGCTGCATATACAAGTGTGTATACAGGTGTGCATGTGTTGGGGCTGCCAGTACAGGTAAGTGGAAGGCATTGTGGGGATATGGAGAAATGTGATATGGAAGACATGGCTTACCAAACCCCTTTTCTAAACCAAACCAAATCAAATGGAAACATCTTTTGTGTGTGTGAAATGCACTACCTCAGAAAAGTTGAAGGAAGAGATATGATCAATGAAATTGTAGAATACATTTACCTCCTAAGTTTACACGCTTTAACAGTAAGGAGTAAAATCTGAGATTGGATTATGGACTATGAATATTAAGGCTTCCTGGGCCTACTAAGTTTCACATGAGTTATCTCACGCTCAATCCTTTACAAAGACTGTAACTCAACATATCACGAACGCTGGTATTCTTAACACTGCTGAAATTCTGTCATTCCTCACTATAAACATTAAGACACCTTTATAACAACATCATGGCTACACTTCTAAGCAGTCATAACAATATAACAAAGGCGTATTAATACATTTGAAGGCCTCACCTCACCAGATTTACTCAATTGCAACTTTGGTAAGTATAATAAATAAAGTACAGAGTAAGGAATACTGCATCTTTATCCATATATATGTTATCACTTTAATGAACTAATTTCAAAGTGCAGAATTGTATTTATGTTGAAAACACAAATAGCAATTTGAAGTTAAAACAATTGCATAAAAATGAACACAATCTTTGTAGAAGCTGATCCAAATTTCAACCATAATGAGAATGGCCTTTTTAATCATCTAGAACTGGCATTTGTAAACACTGTAGTATTTTGCAAGTTTTTTTCACCTGAAGTTCCTCTATTTTCCACTTAAACTTTAAAGTGAACAAAAAGTGCTCTTTTTTTTTTTTTTTGCAATAAAAAATGTGGTTTGTGTTACTGTTATTCAACTGCCTTTGAAAATAAATGTCCCATAGTGTTCCATAAAAGTAATTCCAGGCAACAGTGTAATTTTATGGTAAAGCCATTAGAAATTTTACTCTAAATGCCTTAATAAAACTTAAGACAAGTTATCAAGCAGGCTTCTCAAAGTCCACATGCAGTTGATGGGATGGGGCTGGAACTAAGATGGGGAAGTGTGAATCTTTACACAAACAATCTAAGATCAGAAAATGAGGAGGGAATCTAATAAAACTTCAATGTCTGAACTTCTTAACTTTTCAAATAACATTAACTTCCTTGAACTCAATCTCTACAATGCAAAGAGACAGTCAGGTCAACTGTAGCTTCCAAAGCCATTATAACTACCTGTGTCTAAATTCCCAAACATACACATATGCCCAGCTGCAAACTGAATGACTTCAAATTTAACACCAAAGAATGCATCCAGTTAGGGTACAACTGAGAAATTCTTTGCATTTTACTCCTTTTCTGCTGTTAATCATCTACTGTGCTTTTTAAAACAGGCTAGAACAGACATCAGATGAGACGCAGGAGGCTTTTCCGTGCCTGAAGATATTCTTATTTACAAATGGAATTCCTTCTCTTCCAAACCACCTTCCTTTCTATGGGGAAACACTTGTAGAAAATTCACCAAGGATTATTTGCTATGCTTCAAGACAAGCCTCAGGTAAGTTTCAGTCTGGGACCAGATCAGCAACTCATTCACTACTTGTGCTTGGATTCCCTCCTTAGAAGTATCAATACATCAAAAGGGGGAAATGGCATAATGCTGACAGGTTTTATCAGTAAACTTACTGTCTCAGTTGGGTTCCCACCTTCAGAAGGCAAGCAGACAAGCTCACGTCCCTTAATTTTTCCTATGCTATTAGAGGGGAGCAGCTCATCTCATTCTGTGCTAAATTTAAATCAAGCTGTCACTGAGGAAGCTCCTACTGCCTGTCAGTTCTATGAATTCTAAAAACCATTTCTACCTGGAACACTCTCAGGATCTCTCAGCAGAGAAAAGGACTGGCCCCTCTTATGAGAGAAAGCAGAATTAAATCATCTGCCCTTCACCTAAGTGATTCACCTATTACCTGCCAACTAAATTCTAGGACTAGTAGAGGGCTTCACAGCTGTGTTCACCATGCTCTGTGTTCTTTGCCACTGACCAGTAACCAACACTGGCCTTTCTATTCAAAATGGTCACAGGCAATGAAATGCATGAGTTGCTTACAGTACAGGTAAAACTTTCCAGTTGGTGTAAAAGAAAAAAAACAAAAAGCCATAAACCCAGTGCTTGGTGGGCAGTACACTGTGTAGCTACAGAAACTATTTATCCATAGAACTGCAGCCCTTGTTGGAGGGAAATTGCCTGATGAATTTTTCAGACCTGGCAGAAAATATACAGCATGTATTTTTGAAGACAGAATTTGACCTGAAAATCATTATGCTCTTGCTTGAACATTAAAAACATTCCTTTTAATGCCATCCAACACAAGTTATCCTTGTTCCAATGTTTCTAGTTTTTTGCTTCATCAGAATTAAGATTATCTGAATTAGAAGACAATCCTAAAGAGGATATTTCTAGAACCAGAAATTATTTCAGAATGTTCAAATCTTTAAAAATGAGCTAGTAATATTGTGAGGTTAATTTGTGCAATTTCCCAAATCAAGTGTTTGTAATTAAAATATAATGCAAAGGTCTATGCTGGCAACTTCTTATATCTAAGCTATAAAAAAATCTTAACAATAACAGCAATGACAATAAAACCTTACCAAGCCCCTTGGCTACAGAAAGCTGAAAAAATTCAGCTTTTTGTGGGGGAAAAAAATATGGTAATTTTTCTGAAAGAATGCTCATTGGTGATGTATTGCTTTGTTTACTATAGACTTCACTAGTTGCAAAAAAGGCTCATAACTCAAGGGGGTTTACGGGACTATAATTTCCTCTTACCCTCAGCACAGGATGAGTGGGTTCATCCCTGCAGATGCCATTGTATTGGGTCCTAATATAGTTTAGAAAATGAAATCTATAGAGAAGAACCTATTGGAGAGTCATTTATCCTTGGCTCTCCAAGGGTGGAAACTAGCACCATGTCAGGCTTTCCTTGGGGAGCATTCCCTTCCCACTGACTCAGTTCCAAGGAGAACTGACCCATTCACCCAACAGTTAATTCCCAGCTATGCCTTCGTGGCCTCTCTAGTCACCAAATGACTGTTTTCAAACACGAAAAGGGGGAGCATAATCTTTAATTGTGGTACTCAACCAAGCAGGACAACAAACAGCAGAAAGATTACCTCAGTGCTGTAAATGTAGCCAAGACCTCTAAATGCTGGGGTGTTTTTACAGTCCCTTTAGTAAGTATGAAAATTGGTAACGTGAGTCCTCAGTGAAGTGATTGTAGGAAAGTCCTTTTATTCGTTATTGCTTTTCTCCTCAAGAGGCGCATTATTTCCATCTCTGCTTTGTCTGATTTTTTCATGTTCACTGACTTTGCCTGGGCCGCCCCACCTCTTACCTTGGTGCCAGTGTGTCTAAGAAAGTTTTTTTTCCCCCGATTCCTTGTAATCAAATACTAGGGGCAGGAAGAGATGATGCCTAGCTGACAGAACACTGCAATTTGAAGTGGGGCAGTAGTTTTTTTAGACAGGCTCTTCCTATTCAACTACAGAACGACTCTGTGCCCGTCCACGCCAGGGCAGACACCGGGACTAGACTCCAACTGAAATGTCGCTGCCCCTCTGCTCAAACAGATGAACAAAACAGAAGCAGAACAAAACAAAAACAATCAACAACAAACAGATGAAAAGAATCAATGTTGGTTTTCTCCAGGGCATGGCATAATGACAAGTCGCAGTGATAGCTAGTGGTCATCATGGCCATTGCAAAAGGGCTGCCTGAGCGCTCCTTTCTTTCCAGGTAATGGAACCTCTCCAACAGTTTCTTCTTTTCTACTTTCAGGCTGCTTGCTGGTAACAGACTGGATGTGGGTTCTATTAATATCTTACTTGTAAAAAGGGGATCAGGGGTGGGATGATGGGAGAATCATCCAAATTTACAAGGTCTTGCTCTAGCCATCAATTTGTGGTAGACGACCTTTAAAAGTATCAATAACAAAACGTCTGACAGCTCAGAAAATGTACAAACTACAAACATCTTGAAATGGCAGAGGACACAGCACGGAAAACAATGCCTGTCTCTTCAGCATCTGTGTCACCGATCTCCCAGGCCAGCGTGAAGTCGTTTCTCGTGTAGTCGTGACGGGAGGGGGGGTTACCTTCAGACCGAAAGGAGAAGTGTTACCACTTCTTTTTCCTGCTCTGCTTTCAGACATCATGGGATGGTGATGCCCTTTTGTGTTAACACTGTGAAGGGGATCCAGCCCTGCTGAATGGGGTGCTGCTAAGAGATCCAGCTCTTACGCTCAGCTGGACAAGTAGCCTTCCTCACACCAGCATATGCCTCCGGCGGTGCAGTGCCAAGTGATCTGACCGGGAGAAGCTGCGGTCACAGTCTGCGCACTTGAATGGCTTCACTCCCGTGTGTTTGCGGTAATGCCTCGTCAGTTCATCCGAACGAGCGAACTTCCAGGTGCAGCCTTCCCAGGTACATTTGTAGGGTTTCTCTCCTGGAAGAAACAAAGGGACATAACGCTGTGCTCCATCATTTCTCCTGAACAATCTAGCCAATGTGATTATCTGGGGACATGACTGTTCTCAGTGGATTTTCCGTTTGGTGGTCCTTTGTCAAGAAACCTAACCACCCTTGCCAGCAGGTTTTGGGCCGTACAGATGGGGGTTTCGATCTAATCTCTCTTGTGCTGACAATGGGGAGGTTACTTAACAGTTGCATCTTCAGTTATGGGCAAGTTGCTTTGCAGTCAAACTATCAGAAGGCATAAACTGACAAGTCTGGTGTATAATCACCATGGGTAGACTAGAAAGGCATGTGAGAGAGCTCTACCTAGGCTGATGTGGCTAAAGGATTGAAACTCACAAAGAATTATAAAGGGTAATGATTTGTATGCTTTGTTGCAATACTGCTCTCAAAAGTGCATCACTTAGATACTTAAAGGCTATTTTAGGGTACACTGTCCTTTTATCAGTCACACAAAATTTCATTAAAAGGTAAAGCACTCTACCACCCCCAGAAATTAGGTACTAAGTACTTATTATTTATAAAGTTATTATTTATATTATGTATAAACTACTGTTGTCCATGGGGGTCACAAAGAGTTGGGTGTGACTTAGAGGTTAAATAACAAATAAACAACTGTTTGTCTCCTGGGAAAGAATCCTAGATATCTTAGTAGTGTGAAGTTTAAATATCTTCTTCAGGGACTTAAGAACTAGGCCAAGTCCTGAGGAATCATCAGGTTGGTCTGAGTGTTGAAACCCACAGCAAAAAACAGTCTGAAGAAGTATGTAATTTGACCACATCCCTCCGTCAACTTGTAAAGACAGTAAAATATGCAAAGGCTTTGTTGGGAAGAGATAACGCTATCCGTGGTCCAAATGAGTTCCCGGGGGAGAGAGACAATAGTTGACCCAGGTGTGCTTTTTCCTGGCTCTCATTCAGAATGGAAGCCCTGTCCCCAGGTAACCCCACAAGAACTGATCTCTCTTCTGCCCCCTCCATCCAATAGTTAACCACACACTGCTTGTCCCTACATGGAGTTTGGTGAAAAGGCCTCAGGCAGGGAGCAGAGCTATTGGCTGACCCCAACATGTGCGTGTGCTCAGTCGCGTCCAATTCTTTGCAATCCCATGGACTATAGCCCACGAGGTTCCTCTGTCCATGGGATTTCCCAGGCAAGAATACTGGAGTGGGCTGCCATTTCCTTCTCCAGAGGATCTTCCTGACCCAGGGATTGAACCCCATGTCTCTGGCGTCTCCCGCTTTGGTAGGCAGATTCTTTATACAACTGAGCCACACGACTTTTAGACCCCAAGATACAGAGCTGCAATCTCCTGAAAGAGGGCATGGCAACCCACTCCAGTATCCTTTTCTGGAGAACCCCAGGGACAGAGGAGCCTGGCAGGCTATAGTCCACAGGATCACAAAAGAGTCCAACATGACTTTAGTGACTAAGCATACAAACATACAGAGTTGCAAAGTGAGTTTTGTTAAATCCATTTTACAGGTGATAAAACTGAGGATGAATGTAGTAAAATAACTTGCCTGAAGCCAGTAAATAGATGTGTTTGGTTCCAAATTCAGTGTTTTTCACTACGCTCCAAATTCTTTTTCCCATCGAAACTTTGTCACATCCTCAGACAATGCTGATTCTACCTTCTTAGATACGTTCCAATTATTCAACTCCTATTTCTATTCTCACCTATCCCAATATGTCATACAGATTTTGTCTAGATGCTTTTCCCCTTTACCAGTTTCTGAACATAGAGATTAAGAATCACACATCTTCTTCTGTATCCTCAGAGCTTAGAGTGTGTGTCAAATAGTGTTTGAATAAATTAATAAAACTGCAATACAAACACAGACACGCTCACACAGAGGTGTGTACACAGGCAACTACTAAGCCCTGTAAATGAGATGTACAAGTCATGCCTACGTGGGAAAACTGGACTGAACCAGACTCAGCAGTTTTTGCTCAACTGTTAAATGAATGTTAACTATATAGGTCCTTTTGGGATCAAGTGGCACTTTCACAGAACCGCATGAATAGTACAGCTCAGTTAACTCTAGAAATACTGGTGTACTAACTGTGATCCACAGAAAGCTCCAGGTTACTCTGGAAGGGCTCCTGTCAAGTAGATGCCTAATGACCAGCTTAATCCAAAACCTCACTTCTGACTCATTCTGGATGTTCTCTAGAGACAAAAATCTGCATTGACAGGTATTGACTGATCAGAATTTAACAGAAATTTTTTAAAAAAAGAGTCAGCAAAACCCATAATTTAAGAAGATCAGCAGTCCGCTATACAGTATATCCAGGCTTCCCAAGTGGCTCAGTGATACAGAATCCATCTGTGATGCAGGAGATGCGGGTTTGATCCCTGGATCAGGAAGATCCCCTGGAGGAGACAATGGCAACCCACTCCAGGGCTCCTGCCTAGGAAATCCCAGGGACAGAGAAGCCTGGTGGGCTATAGTCCATAGGGTCGGAAAGAGTTGGATATGACTAAGCATGCACGCACATACAGTATATCCATGGTAACTGCTAAAGTACTTTTACTGACAAGTCATCACTACATGCTTTTGAAGTTTACATCATGAACATAGGTTCTACTAAGCTTTGGTGCACTGGGACGACCCAGAGGGATGGTATCGGGAGGGAGGAGGGAGGAGGGTTCAGGATGGGGAACATATGTGTACCTGTGGTGGATTCATTTCAATATTTGGCAAAACCAATACAATATTGTAAAGTTTAAAAATAAAATAAAATAAAAAAAAAACCATAAAAAAAATTGTATCTTCAAAAGCACATTCATTTTTGGGGCACTGAGCTCAGCTCACTGAGACTTTGTCACCAACAGGCATCTCCTAGATATCTCTTGTTGTGTATGGAACCAGCTACAATGAGTACAGGTCTAAGAAAAAAAGAATAAAAGATTTTAATTGAGGAAAAGCACTGCTACGTTGTGTGCTGAGAGGACATGTGTTTCTATCTTGCTGGGAAAGTGCAGTATGAATATGACCAGGGTTAGAAAAGCTGCCATACTCTCATCTTGCTGTTGCAGTTAAAGTGAGAGGAAGGTGTCCCAGTCCTGGGATGGGCCTGGAAGTAAGGAGAGGTAATAGAAGGAGACAGGGTTCAGTTTCAGAGCAATAAGGATGCTAGAGGCTGGCAGGGCCACCATGGGGACAGTCTGTTGTCTTGGGGACTCTCTGAATTTCCTTGTACACCCAATTTAGGCACCTATTCTTCCTCCAAATTATAACAGACATACTCTTACTTTCAATTTGACTGTTTAATAATGGTACTTGTGCCCTTTCCATTTGAAAATCTATAGGCGGTGTGGGAAAATGTGGCCCCCAGGCCAAATCCAGTCGGCGGCCTTTTTTGTGCAACTTGCAAGCTAAGAACAATTTTCACAC
Organism: Bubalus kerabau; assembly: GCF_029407905.1. NCBI lineage: Eukaryota > Metazoa > Chordata > Mammalia > Artiodactyla > Bovidae > Bubalus > Bubalus kerabau. Next base: position 49,042,831 of record NC_073635.1, read on the forward strand.
TTTTACATCATGGAAACAAAACAAAACAAAACAAAACACCAAACAGGGCTATTTCATGGCATGTGAAAATCATATGAGATTCAAGTTTTAGCGTCCATGAATAAGTTTTTATTGGAACACCATCTCACTCCTTTGTTTGCATATTGTTTATGGCTGCTTTTCAGTGACAGTGAAATTGAGTATTGCAATAAGAAGGTATGACCTGCAATATCTAAAAGGTTTACTACAGGAAGTTTGCTGACCCTTGATGTAAGTGAAGGGTACCTCAGCTTGGGGCAGGCTTTCTGATTATGTTAACTTAATCAGGTTATATAACATACATTGCTAGCCTGGGATGGGTAGGTGAGGGAATACTTTGGTGATAAAATAATCACTTACTCTCAATTCAGGATCCTTGACTAAAATTCTAACAGTCCTCTCAGTAATGAACACACGTGACATGTCATGTCCATTGCTTTAGACAGAAGGTTCTGGTTCACGAAATGAGTGATTCTCTAAAAAGCCTCACCCAATTCCATCAGGGTTTTAAAAGTCTTCAGGATCTCTTCTGCTCATTATAAAAGCACAATAATGAGTAAATCTTCCTTATGAGGATGAGTGGGGTCAGGAACATCTCTGTATATTTTAGCTGGTAACCAAACAGCACTGATTCTACAGTGATGGAGCCCCACCCAACTCCATCACCTTTCAATACAGCTGTGCTACCATGACCACCATGCAAGATGACCAACTATAATTCTACTGAGTCTGGAAAGGTGGACACACGCAAGGAAGGATCAGAAAACAGGAGCTCAGATGTCTGGCATCATTTCTCAGGTGGACATTTTAAAGGAGAATCAGAGAAAACAACAACTATGGCAAGGATTTCTGTGGGCACACAAATATGGAGCAGGAACTTAATGCAAAATCTGGGAAGTACTCTGTGAGGTGGAATCAGGTACAATAATGATCATGAAAAACAAGCTCACCAAAATATTTAAGAGGCAGATATAACCCTACTTCATGAATAAAACCAATGAAAATAATATATAAGCTTATAAGTTATTAGGGGTAAGTGGTTAATGCATACGTGCTCAAATGTGTCATGTCCCACTCTTTGTAACCCCACAGACTACAGCCCTGCAGGCTCCTCTGTCCATGGAATTTTCAGACAAGAATACTGGAGTGGGCTGCCATTTCCTCCAGGGGATCTTCCTGACCCAGGGATCAAACCTGCATCTCCTACATTGGCAGGTGGATTCTTTACCACTGAGAAGAATATAAAGTGGTGAATGAATGCATAAAAAAAAATAATGTAAATATCCTCATCTGGGGTGGGGAGGGTCAGAGAGAACCTGTATCAGAAAATAGTAAACAATTATGTGAGCAATAGATGAGTTTTCCTTGAAATGTTCCTTATAAAAATGTATATTTTCTTTTTAATATTCAGAAATATTTCTGTACAGTATTTCTTATACCCATTTCCTCATTAATAAAACAAGAGTTTGGGTATTCTATCTCCATACTTAGAAAAAAGAAGCGGGGAGAAAAAGAAAATAAGATCTTCAAATCTTTCTTCACAACTAGAGGCTGAGGTCTGGGGGAGAAGGGAACAAGATGGGTGCTCAGACCAGGTAGAGAGCAGGCTTCTGCTCCTTGCTCAAGACTGACCTAGATTTCTGTCATATCTGCTGAGTGCCCAGCATTTCATTAAAAAATAAAGATCAATCAATGCTCTCTCAGGACTAGTTAAGTTTTAAAAATGGATACAAAAACAATGCATAGGGACTACGACCTTGTATTGAAACTGGATGTTATAGTGTATGCTTGTGCATTGAAGCAGTTTAAGGGGTACAATCTTATAAATAAATTACAATAAGAGAAACTAACTTCACAATGTGAGTAAACTAACTAAGATGGTAATAAGTTTGTAAGATATACTGTAATATGTATAAATGAGTCCTGAAAAGATATAATGGAGAGAATCCTTCATCCATCCGCCCTTCTTTCTTTTAAATCTTACCAGAAAATAGAACGCTCACTCTAATGTGGTGGGGACAGAAGAGGAGATGAATTTTCCATGAACAGTTTCCTATGGAAAGGGTTGATTTGGACAATAATAGAAGTTGGACATCTATCTCCCAGGATCTGTGCTTCTCTGATGCACAGCTGCTCTGCAGCAGTCTGAATGGTGGTGACAGTAAACAGAATTTCTAGCAGTTTCTTCAAGAACGGTGAATTGTCCTTAAACTCATCTGAATCAGAATTCTGAAAATGTGTTATTCAAAACTGTTTTTCCTAGAAATAGGCTAAAAATAAAATAGCATGCCCGTCTTTTTTTTTTTTTTTTCTTTTTGGTCTAACCCACAAATACACTTAAAATCCTCAGGAGCAAAGTCTCTGAAAATGTATTTAAGTACTTTTTCAAAATAACCAGAAGTTTTGCTTCCACCATCAGATCACCTTTGATTTTTATTGCCTGTATTAATCCTATGGAGTAATAAAATGATAGGAAATGGTGTATTATATGTCTTCATCAATAAGTCTTAGTGATTTTTTTTTTTAAGTCTAGACATCAAGTTGCTAATGTGTAAGAAAAATCAAAGAAACAAGATGGGTAACACTACGCTTACCCTGGGGTGCAGTTATTTTAGGCTTTCGATTCTGAAGTGAAGGTCTCTAAGTCCCATGACCAATCCATAAGCCATTTCAACCTTTTAACCATTTTTCAGCATAATCTGTCCTCTTTCAGTTCTTTGTAAAAACTGATCTAAACTACGAAAATCTCTGAAAAAGGAAAATGTTAACCAAAACTAATAACAAGCCCTCCAATTTCTTTAAAGGGTCCTGAAAAGATTAAAAACAGAACATACCCAAAAAAGAGGGTCTGTTAATTTCTGTTTGAAAACACTCTTAATTCCACATGGGGGGTTCAAGTTAATACAATTTTTATATCCACAATGGCCTCTGTGTGTGTGTGTGTTTATACACGTATATATTCACAAGCATTATTTAAATAATATTCTAATTAAGTATCCTGGGAAAATGAGAACTCTCATCAGGGTTTTTTTTTCTTGGAACAGTCAACAACTGACTTATTATGAGAACTGCTGTCTCTTTCAATTTTGGTTAAAAAAAGGCTTCAGAGTCACTCAATGCATTTCCATGACATTTACCCAGCAGAAGGCATAATAAAGTCTAAAGAAAACACCAGGTATTGAATGGATTCCCAAAACCCATGAAACAAAAATAACTTTTTCAGGTACCTCCCATTTCACCATCTGAAATGCTAAAAGGTAAATGTGTCCTGAGACAAAAGACAGGTGCCTTTTCATATTAAAATGACGTGTGAGCAACACCAGAAAAGGAATGTGCAGTTTGCCAAAGCTCCCGGTGAAACAAAACGCCCATGTCCTCACATCAGCTTTTCTCTATTATTTTCTCAAGCAACCAAAAAACAAAACAAAACAAACCACCTTCTCCAACAGGAAACACAGGCATTTTCTTCAGTGCTGAAGTACACTTCTGAAATGTGTCCCTCTTTAACTTGTATAAAGTCAGGGGGCCCCAGACACTGACAAATGAGCTTCATTACACTCAAGACTCAACATACTTGCTGTGACCATCGGTTTCACTTGAGGAATGGTATTTGCATATGAGGGGAAAAAACACCAGAATCAAGATTCCTATCTTGTCTTCTGGTTTCTGTCACATTAGTTCGTAAGAGTTCACAGAATCTTAGATCTGGAAGGAAATCAGGGACTTTGAAAATGAGGAAACAGAAACCTAGAACTGAGATTACAGGCCCTTGACTTGTCCAGGGGTAGAGGAGGCAGCCTGCCTTCTTGCTGGTGTTAAAGAGGCAGAAAATAGCACGGGCTTTAAATGCATGGGCTTCCCTGGTGGCTCAGATGGTAAAGAATCTGCCTGCAATGTGGGAGACCTGGGTTAGATCCCTGGGTCAGGAAGATACCCCGGAGAAGGGAATGGTTACCCATTCCAGTATTCTTGCCGGAGAATTCCATGGACAGAGGAAACTGGCGGGCTACAGTCCACGGGGTCGCAAAGAGTTGGACATGACTGAGTGACTAACACTCAGAATGCATGGTCAAGCGGAATACATGGTCCAATAAGGCTCAGTCGCCAATCTGTGACTGGATTTCAGGCTAGAGAGTAAAGCTTTCCAGAACTCCATCCCCACCCAACCTCACCCTGTGGGTCTATAAAATGGGAATACTCTTCCAGTTGTGAAACTTAGAAATATACATGCCATGTGCCCAGCAAATGAGAGGTGCTCAGTAAAGGATACTGAATTCTACAGTTATGAAATTCAAGGTTTTTCTGTTTCTGCCAAGAAATAAAAATAACATGAAGCTAAAAATAAATGCCATTTGTTATTTTTCAGGAAGGAATTAAGATTTGCAGGTAAATGGATACCAATCCTGATACTGATTTTTCCTAATATTATAAAACTTCTTTATAGGCCAAGCAGACCAAACTATTCTATAATTAGTTTGATTCATTTGGTCTTGTCAATTCAGACAAGTGATTAGTATATTAGCATCCTCTCCAAGAACTGTCTGGACTGAATTAATTGACTTTGTTTCATTATGTGTAAACAAGTGGGCCTCTTCTTTCTTTTCCATACAATTCTATAATGAATTTCTTTGATGAATTCTATAATGAATTTCTATAATGAATACTTTGTAGCAAAGTATAATCTTTGCTACAGTAGATAGTATTTTCCATATATCCCACTTGGTCCTAAGAGCTGTATGGATCTGAACTTATTTAATGTCGACTCTTAACTTCCTCATGAAGTTGCTATAAGCAACCCCCCTTCACCCAGAGTTAGTATGTGGCAGGTGGAGGTGGGATTGGAACCCAGGATCTGACACCCAAGGTCACAGTCTTAACCATTTCCCTATAATGCTTCTCAACCTTAAATTGCTGCTTTCATAAACCAGAATATGCAGTCAGACCTGGCCAAGCAGACTGAGAGAAAATGAATCACCATTGATAGGAGAGACAATATGCTAACCCAAAGGAGCCTAGCCCCCTGCACCTAGAAATAAAATACAAGGGAAGTGAAAAATATCCTGTAATAAACATGTACTTCAGTGAAAGCAGCAGTTCAGGGTCTAAGGGTAATTCTTTATTTGGCTGTTCTGAGTTTATATTTCCAGGTGCTATGTCTGTCCAACCCTTTGTGATCCTTTGGACCACAGCCAGTCAAGCTTCTCTATCCATGGGATTCTCCATGCAAGAATAGTGAGTGAGTATGCCAGGACCTCCTCCAGGGGATCTTCCCAACCCAGGGATTGAACCCATGTCTCTTAAGTCTCCTGCACTGGCAGGCGGGTTCATTACCACTAGCGTCACCTGGGAAGCCCATATTTCCAGGTAGTAAGAGTACTGATCTTCCTGTTCCTGGTAGTCTTTTACTCAGCTTCTTCTCAGACACCTTCCTTTACCTGTCACATAAATGTTCATTGAGATTCAGGCTTTGACTCCTCACCTGCAGAGGCTCTCCTTGGTACCCATGGCTGCTCCCACAACTTCTAAGGCAAAGATTCCCAAGTGTTACATCTCAGTCTCTCTCCCATGCACCATGGCAGGGGAGACAACATTTTCACTTGGCAGCCAGAAAGCCAACTTCCAAGTGACCAAGGTGTTATTCAGCATCTACCACTTAGACAAGGCCTGTTCCTCCTTCTGTTTTAGTATCTGGAAACAAGACAACCCTACCTCCTCAGGTATCAGGTCATCCATCTCTCCAGCTGGAGAGATTTCCTGGACTCTTTCCTATCTGTTATTCTCTACCTGCCCCAACCCGATTATCATTATATCTGCCAGTTCTGCCTTCAAAACGCCCTCTCCAGTTTATCTCCACGAAGATGGGCTGCCTCTTTTTAGAGTCTCCCCACCTTTCAGTGGGCTTCCCAGATGGCTCAGTAGTAAAGAATCTGCCTGCCAATGCAGTAGCCTCAGCGGCCATGGGTTCAATCCCTGGATCAGGAAGATCCTCTGGAGGAGGGCATGGCAACTCACTCCAGTATTCTTGCCTGGAGAATCCCACGGACAGAGGAGCCTGGTGGTCCAAGGGGTTGCAAAGAGTTAGACATGACTGAGCATGCATGCACAACTTTTCATAAGTACCAACTTCTACTGGCTGTTTCCCTGTCTTGTGTCTTGCTCCCTCCAGTTTATTGTCTGTATTGTAAGGAAAACTTTCTGGAACAGTGTGATCACTCCACTCCTTGGCACCCTGGGCACGCCTGTAATTAAACCCTCCTCATACCCCATCCCATAGTAACAACAGCTTTCCCGCCTGTCCATCACGCTCAGTAGTGCAGTATTGAGGGGTGCCTTTTCTATACTATTCTCCTCTCTGCAAACAGATGCTTGTTGATCGAACGAATGAAACAGCTTGAATTCAAATGCCTCCTGTTCTCTTCAAGTTTAACATACAAGAGTCAATAGAAGAGCAATCCACTTTGTGAAACAAAGAGCTTACTGATTGCACTCTACCCCTTCTACAACCCTTTCCCATTCCAATTAAGTAGAAAATATATTTTGTTTGTTTTTTAAATATTTACTTATTTATGTGGCTGTGACAGATTTGATTTGTAGCGCACAGGCTCTGTAGTTTGTAGCAAGCGGGCTTAATTGCCCCTCAGCCTGTGAGATCTTAGTTCCCTGACCAGGGACTGAATCTGTGTCCACTGTGTTGCAAGGTGGATTCCTAATCACTGGACCACCAGGGAAGTCCCTAGATTATATATTTTTGAAAGGGAAAATAACAGGAGACTTTATTTGCAGTATGTGTTATTTAAAGGTCGAGTCTACAAATAAATATCTCATTTTAAAAATTTTTAAAATTTAGTAACATGATATGTGATGTTAAAATTAGTAACATGATCTGTGATTGAATCTATTTTTTTTAAATGAGCATCAATTATTTTAATCTTTAAGCAATGTATATACTTTATAATTCTTTTTATTCTTAGTGATGAAGGGCTTTTATTGAATTTATCTTAAGCCTTATACATAAATAATATTTTAATAAACTCTTTAATGGTAACTATATTTTCTACAAAAATACAGTTCCTTAATAGTTCCACTAAAGCCACACATTTTCTATTAGTAGTAATTAATTTTATCATTCAGGAAAATTAAGCCAGGAGGCATAATCTAGTTATTCAGCAAGACATGAGAAAGAACAAGGACTGGGGATATTATTACCCCACTCCTTACAACACAGTTTTGATAGCTGAATGGACAAAATAAACCCAAAAGCAGAGGAAGGAAAATGAAGAGCATAAGGATAAGATCCCACAGTATTTTTAACTTTTCATTGTCACTGATGATCTGTGTGCTAACAAAAACAAAAAACAAACTCACTTAGCAGGCAGTTTATTCAACTGAGGTAATAATTGATAGACTGTCTTAGAAGTCTTTACTTTTCTAAATATATGAAAAAGATGACTTTAGTTTTTAAATAAGGTAACACTTTAAAATCAAAATTGAATCAAATGTGAACAGCATTCATACTTATATTCAGACAACTGTAAATCTTAGGTTCGCTGTGTTTCTAGGTAGTAACTTTCTAGAACAGATAAATAACTCCTTTATAAATGAAACTAAGTAAATACTTTCAAAACATTTTGTTACTGATCTGACTTTTCAGCTTCCTTTTTAGAGCTGGCCCTTTCCTGCAGGTTCTCATGGGTAGGTGCTGGTTGTCGCAGCCTTGCAGTTGGGACCAAAGCCCCCTTCAGCGTTGCTACGGCAACCCGCATAGGCTCGCTCAGGGCTTTCCCATCACGTGTTCCCGCATAGGCTCGCTCAGGGCTTCCCCATCACGTGTTCCCTGACACCACTCTAATTTCAGAAAGTGAAGAGGAACTGAAGAGCCTCTTGATGAGGGTGGAAGAGGAGAGTGAAAAAGCTGGCTTAAAACTCAACATTAAAAAACTAAAATCATGGCAAGGTGGCTCAGTGGTAAAGAATCTGCTTGCAATGCAGGAGACGTGGTTTCGATCCCTGGGTCGGGAAGATACCCCGGGAAGAGAAAATGGCAACCCACTCCAGTATTCTTGCCTGGCAAATCCTATGGACCGAGGAGCCTGGCGGGCTACAGTCCATGGGGTTGCAGGAGTTGGACACCACTGAATGACTAAACATCAGGATCATGGTATCTGATCCCATCACCTCATGGCAAACAGATGCGGAAAAAGTGGAAGCAGGAACAGATTCTATTTTCAATGTGTTTATAAGTAGTAACTCTCTAGAACAGATTAAAATAACTTCTTCATAAGTGAAAACAAGCAAATATTTTTATAATATTTATGTTACTGATCCAGATCTCTGCAGATATGGCTCCATTACAAGATTTCAAACCCCTTGCTATCTTCATCTTTAAGGTGCACACATTACTATTCAGAGAGCTATGTGCAGAGCAATCACTCAAGAGTTGCTCTTTTCATTTAATTATTAATGCTGCTGGTCCTTGTCTTCTCACGGGCTTTCTAACAACTTCAGAAACTTTAGTTGATGCTAAAGAAAGACTGGAAATTCCCTGGTAGTCTAGTGGTTAGAATTCCATGCTTCCACTGCAGGGGGCTTGGGTTTCAATCCTTGGTCAGGGAACTAAGATCCTGCAAGCTGTGAAGCTTGGCAAAAAAACAAGACCAGTTCACATTAATGATGAAAAACTTTAAAAATAGACCATTTCAGGACTTCCCTAGTGGTACAGTAGTTAAGAATCCATGTGCCAATGCAAAGGACATAGGTTCGATCCCTGGTACAGGAGGATTCTGCATGCTGTGGGGCAACTAAGCCCGTGCCCCACAACTACGGAGCCGGGGTGCTCTAGAGCCCATGCTCCGCAACAAGAGAAGCTACCATGATGAGAAGCCTGAGGACTGCAACTAGAGAAAGCCCATGTTAGCAACGAAGACCCAGTGCAACCATAAATAAATAAATAGAAATCTTAAAAACTGGCCATTTAACATCCCCTTAATTGGAGAAGGCAATGGCACCCCACTCCAGTACTCTTGCCTGGAAAATCCCATGGGCGGAGGAGCCTGGTGGGCTGCAGTCCATCGGGTCGCTAAGAGTTGGACATGACTGAGCGACTTCACTTTCACTTTTCACCTTCATGCATTGGAGAAGGAAATGGCAACCCACTCCAGTGTTCTTGCCTGGAGAATCCCAGGGACTGGGGAGCCTGGTAGGCTACCCTCTATGGAGTCGCACAGAGTTGGACACGACTGACGCGACTTAGTAGCAGCAGCAGCAGCAGCTATCTTAATACTTCCAAGTACCTTAATGACCAACTCTAAACAGGTAGGGGCCACTGGCTAGACCTGCATGGAGTGTGGCCCCGCTGGGAGAGACTGGTAGGTTATTAGCAAACCTGTCGCAGATAGGTATAATGAAAACACAACAAACTAGAAAAAACTGGTTCTAGAAAACTAGAATAACAGGTTCTAGAGAAACCAAAGTCTGCCTTTCAGCTCGCCTCGTCTACTCCATGACAGCAAAGAGCACCCTAACCCAGGATTCCCCAACCTCTAGGATCTTGTGCCTGATGATCTGAAGTGAAGCTGATGTAATATCAACAGAAATAAAGTGCATAATAAATGTAATGGGCTTGAATCATCCTGAAACCAACCCCTTCTCCCCACCTTCCCCAGTCCGTGGAAAAACTGTCTTCCACAAAACTGGTCCCCAGTGCCCCAAAGGTTGGGACTGCTGCTCTGACCTTTCCAAGGGCTTACAGATGCGATTAAATTATGGAAAGCACTAGCAGAGCTCTGAGCCTGACCTGGCAGGTCCTTAGGAGACATTGGCTCTCTCTCACCACTGGTCTCCGTGTCTGCTTTCAGCATTCCTTCCTGCTAACCATGCACCCCAGATGTCCTCAAAGTCTCCCTGAACCCTGCCCTCATGTCCAAGCAGATGCCACGCCCTGCTCTCGACTGCTCCATTTTTTCCCACATGGCCCCTCTCCACCCTCTGCGCTGCTGTGACAGGGACACGTCCAAGTGCTCCAGGATTAGAGACGATGGAATTCTACATGCCGAGCGAAGGAGGGTGGTCAGAGAGTTTAACAGACAAGGAGACACTGAGGCAGTTTCCAAAAATAAACAGAGGTTTACCAACTTGAGAAGAAAAAAATGGAGGTACCCAGGCAGGCCATTTCAGGAAGAGGGCAAGAATGTGCAGTGAGCTCCGTACAGACGAGCATGTTCGGAGACTGCTTCGTTTGCTAGTTTTACCCCAATTTTTTCTGCATTATATACATTTTAAATTAGTAGAGTCTGTAGCAAACAGTTGACTGTGATAAGAATACACTAAATTATCCAAACAATTTTTGCCTTGAACCTATTGCTCACATTAATAACATATATCCGTATCAGTATAAGACATACGTAATTTCAATTCAACAAATAATGACTGGGTCCCTATAATGTGTTAGTCCCTGCATTTACTGGGGCTTCCCTGGTGGCTCAGATGGTAAAGGAGCTGCCTGCAACATGAAAGACTTGGGTTCGGTCCCTGGGTTGCAAAGAGCCCCTGGAGAAGGGAACGGCTACCTACTCCAGTATTCTGGCCTGGAGAATTCCATGGATGGAAGAGCCTGGCAGGCTACAGTCCATGGGGTCACAAAGAGTCAGACATGACTTAGCGATTTTCACTTTCACTGCATTGACTGGGCACGCACTGGCACTAGTGGTAAAGAACCCACCTGCCAATGCAGGAAATGTTTAACAGACGCAGGTTCAATTCCTGGGTCAGGAAGATCCCCTGGAGGAGGGCATAGCAACCCACTCCAGTATTCTTGCCTGGGAAAGACTATGGACAGAGAAGCCTGATAGGCTACAGTCCATGGGGTCACAAAGAGTCAAACACGACTGAAGTGACTTACCATGCACACACAGGGTAATTATGCCACAACTTGCTATATTTATGTTCACAGTTAAAAAAATAGAAAACCTGAGATTCACTGAGTTAAGTAGCTTGTCTAAGCTCACCAACCAGTTAGGGGCCAGAGATAAACTTCTGTTTACTGACTTCAAATTTAGTGCTATTTCTATGATAGTTTCCTATTTCTTTGCAGTTACCAATATGGGGCATACTTGCGAGCTCTTTGGCTAAGATGTGCAAACAACTTATTCGGAGAGGATTTTTTTCTTGAAAAATGTCAGTCTGTCCTTAAGTGATTCATTATCTTGGCATCATTAAGCCTTATGCTTTATCTAACAATGAATCTAGACAGAGGGTCTGAAGTGGAGCTTTACATGGAATGAGTTATTTAAATAATGAAGATGGATGTGAGCATATAAACAGCACCCCACCGCCTGAAGGTAAGACCTAGCAACCCCAAGACCAGTGAACAAAGGCCATCAACATACATTGCTGGCACACGGCTCATGATTTTCTGTGTAGGATTTTATCAAGTCATTTCAAAATCTCATCCAGTAAAATGAGATGCCAAATTGGAAGCAAGAAACAGAGGAATAGCAATGAGAAGGGGCGAGGCAGGTAAAAAGTGAAAAAGCACGGAATCTACGAGCATTTCAGATCACAGTGTATGCATGTGTGTGCAGCCATTTTTGTTGCTGTTGTTCAGTCGCTAAGTCATATCCGATTCTTTGCGACCCCACTGACTGCAACACACCAGGCTTCCCTGTCCTTCATTATCTATACGCACTATCTATCTGCAGTATACTACATGCACAGGCATTGTGCTGTGCTAAGTCGCTTCAGTGTCCCACTCTTTGGGACCCTATGGACTGTAGCCCACCAGGCTCCTCTGTCCATGGGGATTCTCCAGGCAAGCATCCTGGAGTGGGTTGCCATGCCCTCCTCCAGGGGATCTTCCCGACCCAGGGACTGAACCTGTGTCTCTTATGTCTCCTGGATTAGCAGGTGGGTTCTTTACTACTAGCGCCATCTGGGGAGCCAATGCACCGGTCATTGAAAAAAAGTGAAAGTGAAAGTAAGTGCAAGTCCCTCAGTCGTGTCTGACTCTTTGCAACCCCATGACATGAAATTACAGCACATGATATTAATTACAAAGGCTTTATTCCTCAAGGGAAGAGCTAAATAATACAACATTTCCTTCATTTGTAAAGATAAGGAAGGACATAATGAAATAAATAATGAGGGACTTTTAAGTAAAAATTGGTTAGTATTTTTAAAGTATTCATATGAGTTACCTTCCTTGATGTGTAAAATTTAGATACAAATTACTTTTGCTACTGTCAGATAGATAAGAAATGTGACTGCCTTGTGTTCACTACATTTTAACATTTAGGTGTAGAGTGTTCATATGAATTCAAATAACTATGAGGCAAGACTGGCTAAACAAGCCTCAAAAATTTATTAGAGAACAGGATACAAGTTGAAAATTTCAAATTATGAGTCATTTGAAACTAAATATTCTTACATGTTGAAATGATTAATACTTATTTAAAAAAAACCCTAGTTTTAAATCTTTATCTTGCCATTTCCTTGTTCATCATTAAATAATAGTATTTAGCAGAAAAGGGACAATCATATCGTTTCAAATGTACCACTAGAGGGTTCCAGCTGATTTCTGAACCCTCTTAAGCTAGACCCAACATCTGGTTGCTGTGCGCCATCTAGTGGCTGTAAGAATCAGTGGTGCCTGAGTGTTACTTCCTTGTACTGCATTTTATTTACAGAAAACACGATGGCACACATTTTTGGAAAATAAAGAGAATTATAAATGGTAATATAAAATTTGTAAAACCATTATCTTCTAAAATTCATATTTAGATCATTTGATAAGCAGTAAAATTCTTAAAATCAGAGAAATTCATTGTACATAATAGTTACGTATCATACAGATTTAAACGACCTTTAATTTCAACACAGTGCGATTCATTTAAATACACTGTACACGGCTTCATGCAGAGGAGACATACAATTCAGACTAGTGAATAGGAATAATTATTATACTTGCTGACGGTAGGGTAAACGTGATGGTCAAAATATATTTTTTCCTTCTATGGACTATGCCTTAAACAATTTGCCACAGGGAAATGTTAGTAGGCATTTAAAATATTTGGCCAAACTTCTATGTTATTATCTAAAATGCATATTCATTAGACTAAGTTATTTTTCAGTTTAAGAAGGTACTCCAGCATTTCTTGCTTTATTCTAAATTCTTTATGAGTAGGTAGAAAATGAACCTCTTTCACACTCCTATAGATATGTTTAATTTACTTTATATCTATGTCCTAAACAGATGACTGATCATTTATTAAGAAAGCACAAAAGGTCAAGTTACAGGCAGAATTAACGTGACTTTCTCAAAGGTAGTGCCTTGTTGCTCCTTGCTCACCTCCCATTGCGTGTGTAGTTCTCATAAGTCATCTGTTATAATCCCATACTTCACATTCATTATTACTGGTCACACACAAATACCTTACTCAGTATGCCTGAAGCAAAGGTAAGGCTAAGAAGATATTTACTAAAAGCAAAGCAAGCCAACCTGAATCCCTACAGAACGAGTGTTCATTTCACTTTGAGCACAAAGTTATGAAATCTTGCATGTAATGATAAATCAGAAACCAGTATGGGCTCACTTTGAACTGGTGGCAGCAAAGCAACCAAGGTTCATTCTTTCTTTTTAAAAGTAATGTTATTTGGTGGTTTAGGAGCTTCTGCCTTGCCCAGAATAAGTATTTCTTGGCTAAGTGGATGGATGAATGTGTCATATCTAGGTTTGGAGCAGAAATTTCACAAGGACTTTAGGGTGGAGCTTTGAGATCAAGAAACATGGATCGGAGGTAGGACAAGTCGGTGGATTCTTAGCTGTAAGTTTATGAATTGAGACCCACTTGGATGGAAGTCTCCACGACCACATCTGAGTCCTTTTTCCTGAACCTGTTCCATTCAGTACTTGAAAAAAATGGAGAAGCTGAAGAAGAAACCTAAAATACTAAAAGCAAGGTGGGCAGGAAGGGGTTCTAAAGTCTTTTCGATTTATTAGAATAATGAGCTCACATCAATCAAATGGATGTAGTATATACAGTATAAGTATTTCTAAGGTTTGAAAGGGCATGTGCAGCTCCCACAGCAGTAACTGTCCTGTATCTCCCACAAGAGATTATCCAGCCTGGGGCAAACACCTCAGTGAGGGAAAACCCACCCCTCTCAAGGCAGCCATCATTTGACAGGTTCAACGACAAATACAACACCGCATGCTTTGGTTTAAAAGAAATGTTACTGTTACAAGGGAGGGAAAGATCTAGATTTCAGCAGTTTTTGACATAGATGACCTAACAGAGAAAGACAACTGCTAAAAGACTTAACTCTGTCTTCGCATCTATTAAGAGATGTCCATTAACAAGAGCTCTTACGTCAACTAGGGGGTGAAAACTTTAGAAGATACAGTGATATGTCAGAGTATACTTAGAAAAAAGTGGCTGAAGAGAATTGAGGGTGTCTGATTTGGAGAAATGAAGATGCCAGTGGTTCATGGCAGTGTTGAGAGGAGCACCAGCACCCGGAAGTGAAAATTACAGTGTGACCGCCGGAGCTATAAAGTAGCCAAACAAAGCCATAGCAGACAATTCAGGGCTGTCAGAGACAAGGACTCTGCCCTCAGAAACATCATCCAACTTGTCTTGCAGAAGCAAAAGCTCTCTGTTATTCGATGAATTTAAGGAGAGGTAGGAAATAATACTCGACCGGGAGCCACTCTCGTTACCAAGGAGACAATGAGACCAGGTGTTGTGCGGATCAAATGAAAGAAAAGATCTGTTAAGTGTGCAGAAAACTGCATAGTAGGGACTCATTCTCCGTGAGAGATGACACCCAAGGGATTCCTCTAATGTGGAAATGAACTAAACTCCATGACATCGAAGGTCCATTTGGACCCTAGGAGTCAATGGTTTCATCTTATTAATAAGCCAGGCTGATTAATTCTGCTTCAGCATTAGAGGTTTATATTGCTTTGAATTACAATGCATACATCACATTTCCCCCACTTTCACAATATATATTAAAACCTTCAAGATTCAATCTTACAATGCTATAACATTAAAATCCTTTCACAGCATCTCATTAAACCCTTTCTTCTCTTTCACTGTTCACCACTTGGATAATTGAAATAGAGGATGTCTGGTGAAAATGGGGCTAATAGTTATTTCAGAAAGTTCAAGGAAAATAGGAATAACTCAAAATATATGAGGATTCACTGATGAAAGGTCATCTTTTTTTTTTTTTCCTCTTATAACTGAAATGTTCCCATAAAAAGTCAGTAATACAACCTGATCATACTTACTCCTATGATTTGTGTTCATTATCTACTGATAGGATGAAATATGCTTATTCAACTTTTATGTCTATACTCATTCTTGGCCTTCATAAGAAAACTGAATACACACTACCATATATAAAATAGATAACCAATAAGGACCTACTGTGTAGCAAGGGAATTCTACTCAATATTTTATAATAACCTATAAGGGAAAAGAATCTGGAAAAAATAGATGTGTGTGTATATATAAGTGGATCACTTTGGTGTACATCTGAAACTAACACAACATCGTAAATCAACTCTACTCCAATAAAAAACTAACTTAAATATTAAATGGCTTAATTTTTCAGATCCAAAAACAAGAAAGAAAATTGATTAAAAAATAGTGCCTGATAACTTCCCTGGTGGTTCAGGGGTTGAGACTGTGCTTTCACTGCAAGGGCCACGGGTTTGATACCTGGTCAGGGAACTAAGTATCTCACATACCGTGTAGTGTGGCCCACAAAACAAAACAACAACAAAATGAGTGTCTAAGAAATAGATGGAAACTTCTCCCGGGAGAGCTCAGGATCAGTAAAGAGGGAAGGATCTGGA
Organism: Bubalus kerabau; assembly: GCF_029407905.1. Taxonomy (NCBI): domain Eukaryota; kingdom Metazoa; phylum Chordata; class Mammalia; order Artiodactyla; family Bovidae; genus Bubalus; species Bubalus kerabau. Next base: position 49,058,708 of record NC_073635.1, read on the forward strand.
ATTAAGAAGAATAGGAAGAAGGGCTGGGAACAGGGAAGAAAGATGGGAAGAGGCAGTTTGCACACTGTGCTGAATTACCTTAGAAATAGCAAAAGCATTAACATGGTAGATGAGCAAGACTAAACTGCAGACTCTATAAAGCTTTTCTGAATTCAAGCAGCATCTTGTGCTATAACATCATCACACTCGCAAAGACGCCCCACCTCAATGATCAAAATCGTGAAAGTCTCTGTAAAGAAAGCTTCAAACAATCTGCTATACTAACATGACTCAATATACGGCAAAGAATGCCAATTTAAATAAATTTGCTACCTCAGCTGGGAAACAGTTCACACAGTGTGGTTACCTTAATGTATCTGAGATGGGAGCACTATTTACATGGCCCCATGGGGTCTGTTACACATGAAGCTCCCAGACGTGGGTGCTGGAGGCAGATTCCTGTCCAGGATAGTTACTGGACTGGGCTGTCTTGATCTCTGGTATGTTGCTACCAGGAATGCCTATGAATGAATCTCCCTCTTCTCTGAGGTTCACATGTTCCAGTCACCAGTCACTTTTCCTTGAAAAGGTTCCGTAATTCGGGAGGAATTTGGTCTTTGGTCTCTTCCCAGAGCCTCCTATCAGTGGTACCCAACGGGATCCAGAAAGCAAGGCAGGCAGGGGATGCCAAGTGAGAGACATACATGGTAGAGGATGGATGGGGTGAATAGAGAGCTAAGTGAAGAACCACCGGCTTCTTTCTTGGGAGGGTGAATCGGTGGGAGGGTAGATGTGTTGGGTGAATGGATGGTGACAAAGCCGGTGAGTCACTTGTGATCTCAATTTCCTTCTTTGCAAACTATGAATATAAAAAAATCCTCTCCATATACAAAAAAATACCAGTGAGAATCAAATGGAATCATGGGGAAATACAGTTTTCAACTCCTGGCAGTGTTATGCATATGTCAATCTTATTTCATGTTGTTGTTGCTGTTTATCAGTTTGGTTATTTGGGGGATGAGATCAAGGGGAGAAAAACATGATCTAAGTGGTGGTGAAAATGCTAACTTTAAGAGAAGAAAATGATTTTATTCAGCTTGTTTTGTATGTTACGAGGACATTTTAAAACCTAGACAAGCATTAAGTGGCAACTCTGACTATGAAAAAGTCTAGACCACTGGGTTCACACTAATATAAGTCCTTAAGACACAGAAAAAATACTTCTTTGTTTCTAAATTTCACTAAGACTTAAGCCTTTTTCGACTAAGAGAGGGAATGCACTCTGCTCAGACATGATGGGTGAGCACAGAACACTCAAGCACACCCAGGGGTCAGAAGTCAAGCAGCCGGCCCTGTCTGAACTCAGTGACCCTCAGGTGAGAAGCCCTGCAGAGCTGTTACCTGTATGTGTCCTTCGATGAGCCTTCAGGTGAGAACTTTTTGTATACACTTTGTTGCAGCCCTCGAAATCACATCTGTGGATACGCCGTTTTCTCGAGTCTGGGGATTCAGACCTTCTCTGGCGTCTTGTGCTCTCAATACTAAATGGTGAGATTGAACTGGAAAAAGAGAAAGCAGATTTAAATGGTGAGCAAACACAGCACCCTGTTTGGTTCCCGTGCCATGAGACCTGAGGCTCACAGTCTGCAGCTTCATACAGACTCAAGGCCCCAGGTCCACGTTACGGCTGTCACTTTCTGGGACACGTTTCATTGCTTAATCTCGAAGGCGGGCAGCTTGACCTATTTTTGATGAAACACTCCTCGGGAGAGGAAAACATGCTTAAAATAACAACAGAATGAAAAAAGCAAAAAAGTAAATGAAAGCAGTGGTGAATGAGTAGACCTCCATCATCAAAAGAAATTATCCGGTGGTGGTAAAATTATCGCCTAAAGTTCTGAACTTGTGAAGACACTTAACAGAGAATATTTTAGGAAGACCTGCTACTGACAAATGACAAAATGAATGCATTTAATAAGTAACATGAGGGTCTGAATTGCATGTGACAACACATAAAATCATGTAAAACCACAATGTACATTTCAAAACAAGTGAGGTTGGGCCAAAAGAAATGACATCAGTACATCAATAACATGACTCATGACAAGCTATTTTGGTTCTGCAAAATGCACCTGACATTTAACTCTTCCCGTTGGTAGTTTTTCACGGTGAAGAATCAAGTGCATTGTATTTAAAGATTAGCTGTACCACATTATGAAAAAAAGTTTTAACTATGAAATTTGGCCCTGACTTGTACATTGTTTAATCTTAATGCCACAGTAGAAAAACAGGATTAGTTTGTAATGTCAGGTAACAGATTAACATGTACTTCTTCCAACATTAATCTCTTTTGATTGAGATAGAAATGAAGAATATGACTCATTTTTTTAAGTTATTCATGAAGTTCTTTAAAGTTACAGTGAAATACAATAAAAAAGCAATCACTCATACTCCTACTATAAAAGATTTACCACTATTAATACTTTGACATTATTTTCTTTCAGCTTTTCCAGGTTTCAGAGTTTTTTAAAATTACTTTTTATGAATAAATCAGTCCTCAAAAAAACTGAACACTACAGATAAAGATAACTTTCCCCCTCTTTCTTCCATCATTGTCCTGATCCCTTGTCCTCCCAGGCAAAATCTCTATCATCAGTTTTCTACAAATCCTTTCAATTCTTTTAAATTATGCTTACTGGTATCTGCATTCATGGAAACTCATTATACTGTGTTTTTAAAGAGACATATAGATAAAAGGCTGTTCACATCATTCTGCAAATTGTTCCACACTTGACTTTTGCTCACTCGACACTGAGGATCTGAGCTCTGTATATACTGATACAAACACAGTGGTTTGTTCATTTGAAGTGCTATATGCCATAGTGCATGGATCCTAAGATGAATCTTTTCATATTTCAATGTCTCTAACTCAGGATGCCTCTGACATTTGATGGCTGGTCATGGTTTAATTGATTTATTTTATCTTTCTCAGCGGTGTATTTTATAATAGATGGTGTTTTAATCTACCTAGATCAGGAGTTGGTAAACTGTTTCTATAAAAGGCTGGATAGTGAGTATTTTGCCCTAGAGTCATACAGTCTATGTTGTGACAAATCAACCCTGCAACTGTAGCATGAAAGCAGCTATAGGTAAATATGAGTATAAATAAAACAAATGAGTGTGCCTATGTTCTAATAAAACTTTATTTACAAAACAAATAGTGGGCAGTATTTGATCCATGGGCTATAACTGGTTAATACTTGACTCAGATGAAATATGGGAGTAGTCCAATGAACATTCATTCCAGAGTTTAAAAATCCATTTCCTAAGTGATGGACATGTAGATTTATTTCTAATATTTTACTGCAACATTGCTCCAGTAAACTTTAAAATGTCTCCTTCCATTTGGTGGTGGTGGCTTAGTTGCTAAGTCATGTCCAATTCTTGCAACATTTTGGACTGTAGCCCGCCAGGCTCCTCTGTCCATGGGATTTCCCTGGCAAGAACAGTGGAGTGGGTTGCCCTTCCCTTTGCCAGGGGATCTTCCTGACCCAGGGATTGAACTCGGGTCTCCTGCATTGCAGGCGGACTCTTTACCGACTGAGCCACCCAAGTTCTCAAAGCATCTTTTCACTTGTACAAGTAACAGATTCAGTAGCCAATGCTTTATATTATTAGCTAAGATCAAATATAAATGACATTTATCTGCCTGTATCTTAAACAGTTTTGTGCAAGATTTCTATAAAGTTGAAGGAAAGAATATATGGGATGGCTAAGCCACTTTTTCAGCCTTCTTATCACTCAATGAGGCTTTGTGGTTTTCCACATCATTGACTCAGTTGTAGGGATTGGAGCTTGGTTGTGAAAAGAGTCAAAACAGTGTGACTGGTCTTTCCCATGAGAGAAGGGCTTTAGTCACTCCCAACAAGGTATGTTCTGGCATAGGGTGTGATTCTTGTGAACAAATTGACTCTATATGTGATAATAAGGCAACAGTAATTCACTTCTTGACTATTTAGTCATAAAAACAAATATGGATCTTGTCACTGGGGGCCTCACAAATAGAAACTTTCGTGTTGTGGTATGTTTTACACCTTTCAAATCGAGAATATGACATGGTATTTATGTCCCTCAAGTTATAACATAAAGCCTATAGTAAGAACATTTTGTTTTGTACAATGCTTTCTATGCATTTTATGTTGTTTATGCTTTCTATGCATTGTGTGTTGTGGTATGTTTTACACCTTTCAAATCGAGAATATGACGTGGTATTTATGTCCCTCAAGTTATAACATAAAGCCTATAGTAAGAACATTTTGTTTTGTACAATGCGTTCTATGCATCTATGCATCTATACAGAAGTCTAAACGTAACTAAGCATAATCACACACACATATTGCTTGGCCTGTTGATTTTAGCTATTTATTCTGCTATGTGTTCATATATGCAGAGAAAAGTAAAAAAATAAACCTAAAATCAATACCCAGTAACTACTAAGCAAGTCTATAAGGGACCAAGGAGGTAATGCTGCTATACAGTCAGCCACTGGACTATATGGTGGGCAGGGAAGAAAAGCAGGGCTACAGAATGGCAGGGAACCACTTCACTCAGATTTCTGAATGTACATCAAAATTGAAGACATGTTCGGTGGATGGCCTTAATGTGCTACAAACTTCATACCGCAGTTTTCCTCATTTTAAAGTGAAATGTTTTAGGACATTATAAAGAACAACTATCTAAAGATATCTGCATGATGATGATAAAAGTAAGAGGTATGTGCATTGAATAAATGGACCCAACCAAGCTAACCTTAAAATGGTATTCAATGGGTAAGACTTCCCCTGGTTCCCCTTTTTAAATGGCAGAGATACCCTCAGATGTCACAGAACCTTATGCTAGTCTGTACCTTTCAAACAAGAACTACTTATTTGATATCTTTGTGGAAAGGCAGGTAAATGGGGCTGAAGTAAAAAATAATCAGAAATGCAAACGAGCTTCAAGAACACAGGAAGAGGAGAGGAAAACCCAAGTCCACGGAGGACTGCTGCTGTACACGGCCCACAGCATGACCCTGGGGTTGGGGGACATGGTAGCTGGGAGGTAACTAGACTGGGTGTTTGGCCACGCCAAGTCCACGGCAGGAAATCTGATAGTTAAGATGCTGGTACCAAGAACTTTTGGATCTCTGGAGCCAAGAACATTGTGGGCATTCAAGAAATGTTTGCTAAATAGAATGACTGAATAGTTGGATGGATGAATGGATTAATGTATTAAGTCAGGTATTCTTAATTCAATATAATCAACTAATTAATTAGCCTTTAAATGGTTAATTAATCCTCACCAGGATCCTTTGACTTCAAGTCTTCTGATAGTGCTTACTCAATTCCTTACTCTTTCATTTCCCTGTTTCAAATTTTATTTTTTCATAATACATATATTTTATTGAGGTACAGTTGATTTAAATGTTTCAGGTGCATGGCAAGGTGATTCAATTATACATATATTGTTTTTCAGATTATTTTCCATTATAGGTTATTACAAAATATTGACTATAGTTCCCTGTGCTACACAGTAAAACTTTGTTGCTTGTTGCATATCTATTTTTTTTTGTTTCATATTTTAAATGCTGTAATATACAAAGTGGTGACTGAATACCAGGGATTCTGCGTAACCATTAAAATCATGTTCCCATGAGTGTCTTGGTTTTTTGCTCTAACTTGAAGAGAATGCCATTCTAAAGCATGGTTTACAATTAAAATTTTCAGTGAAATTAATATATTCTGCCCTTTCTATGCTTTCTGAGCCACGTGCCCTTTGTTTCCACAGCTTCTAAGGTATCCCCACATGCATGCACACTGACCTGTGTGCTTCAAAAGTTGGCCTCGTTCTGAAGAATGGAAATGTGCAAAAAACTACTGCCTATGCCAGCAGAGGATTCTTCCAATAATCCTTAATAATAAGCTTGGAATGATGAAAATGGTCAGGACCATTCAGCAACTGAACACAGTCGCTAGTGTGTTCCCAGACATTGCACTAAACACATCCACACAGTTCATAAATAATAACTAAAGGCCCACTCCCTTCCCCAGAAGGTTAGACCATTTAGAGAAGTGAATGAACGCCCGAGGGGGCCTCACAGGCACTGCGTCGTAATAATTAGATGGAGAGAGAACAAATGAGTGAATCACGCCTTCAGTGACACAATAGTCCCACTTGGAATGGTAAGTTAAATTAGAACGAAACCCAGAGAGGCTCGAAAAGTCACATCCAAGAACAGCTCTATTTAAATAGAAGGCACCACACAGCTGCCATGAAAGGAATGAAGGTTAACTGTAATCAGCAGGTAATAAAGGCCATTTGTCACGTGTGACCTGAGAGCAGTGAGACGCCCTTCACTGAAATTGGAGTTTCTACAGGAGTTAAAAAGAAAAAGCCAGGACAATCTTTAAAGACTGGGACGAGGACACACACATCCTAAATTTTATTTTATTTTTTTTTTCCATTTGTTGCTTTTTCTTTTTTTTTTTAACTTTACTATATTGTATTGGAAATTTTAAAATGAGCAGAAAACAGAGGGATGGAAGGTCCTTCAGCAAATTTACACACATCATCTCAACAGAGCATCAAGGAGGAGGACTGAGGATAACAATGAGAGCCGACACTGCCAGAATGCCTGCCGTGGGCCAGGCACTGCTCTAAGTGCTTTAAGCTTCAAAGTAGCTCTTGGAGGTCAATATTATTAGTACCCTTAGTTTACAGATGAGGAAACCGAGGCAAAGGGAGGTTAAGATCAAGGCCAAAACAGAGTGGGTGACCACACCAGAATCTTAACCCAAAGGTTGGACACCAGAATCCACCTGAGTTATTATGTTCTACTCACTCAGGTATTTAGGAATATAAACCACATCTAATAAAAGATGCATGCCTAAATGCATGCTAAGGCACTTTAGTCGCGTCCGACTCTATGCAAAGCCAGGGACTGGAGACCGCCAGGCTCCTCTGTCCATGGGATTCTCCAGGCAAGGATACTGGAATGGTGCCATTCCTTCCTCCAGGAGAATCTTCCTGACCCAGAGATTGAAGCTGCATCTCTTAGGTCTCTAGCACTGGCTGGCACGTTCTTTACCACTAGTACCACCTGGGAAGCCCCATAAAAGATAAAAAAGCAACAAAATAACCTGAATCATTTAAATTTCCCCTCTAATCCTATTATAGAAAACAACAGTACATAAAAGCATTCTTAAATGTAGCCTGCTATGATAAAGCATACACTTTACTTCTGAGAATTTTAAACTATTTTATAAATACTGCCAGTAGAGATACACAGTGTAATTGCTTACTATTAATCTACCTTAAAAATACTTTCTTAACTTTGTAAAATACATATCTTTCCAGGGAAATGTTTTTGAAGATTGAGTTTGGCAGTGATATGTGATTAAGTCTTCCTCAACCATCAAGACCAGAGAACTTGTTCCTTTCCTGCCATCTTTGTTTATTTACAATGGTACCAGAAAGTGTTTAGAGTTAGTTGCACAACAGAGTTACCTTAAGGGAAGGGGGCACATTCAGTTTTAAAAGTATATTTTCTACTGTTTTCCAAAGCTTGCTTTAAAATGATTTTCAATAGAATGTAAATATCACCTACGGGAATTCTGAATCAGCTGCTGCCGCAGAATAGACGGAAGTGAGAACTACTTCCTCGTTAGTAAATCAAACACCACATTGGGAATGAAATATAGAGGCCACAAGCCAAAAAATAGAGTTGATGAGAATTTCAGTTAACCAGGAGTTACATAAATCTTAGTACTTGAGATTCTATTCATGTGGACAAGCCAGACACATGTAGGTTTTTGCAGGCTTTTTCTTAGCCAGCAGATGGCTCTCAGAAGCAGGAATCTTCCTAATTCTCTTCCATACTAGCACAGACTCTCTAGCTTCTATCAAACCATGTCAAGGTCTTCGATGGGATATTAATTAGAGAAAGGGGGTTATTTAGATACATTCATTATCCAGTCCCCAGAAGCGTCATTCTAAGATAGCACAAATCCACTGATACATCTTTTTCGTTTCTGCCCATGGATTTCCCTGGTAGTTCAGGTGGTAAGGAATCTGTCTGCAATGCAGAAAAATCTGGTTCCATCCTTGGGTCAGAAACATCCCCTGGAGAAGGAAACGGCAACCCACTCTGGTATTCTTGCCTGGAGAATTCCATAGACAGAGGAGTCTGCTGGGCTACAGTCCAGGGGGTTGCAAGAGTCAGAAGCAACCGAGTGACTAACATTTTCACTTTCATTCCTGCCCACAGCTTCCTACAGAAAACTAATTTTGAGCTCACTGAAACTGTAAGATTAGAAGTTGCCAATCTTTCCAGAAGCTGTGACAAAAACATTACACCACTTTACACTCAAATTTGAATTCAATAAAAATAAATCCATTTTCACGAAATGTATAAATCAAGAGTAATACTTAGATGTCCAAAAGCTCAATCTTGGCATTTATTCAACTAGAATTTGACATTTTTCCCTACAAACAGAATATGTGCAGAATGTATGTTGAATTATTCTAATAAATAAAATACCCTACTAATTAAAAGACTGGTTCACTGGTTTACCAATGAACTTTTTGTAGGTGAGTCTGTAGATACATTTACAGTATATCATGATTTTCCTTAAAAATAACAGCTGCTACTCAGTAATTTTAATCACTATCTAGGACCATTAAAATATTCAAAACTGTTACAGACTCTGCTGTTTTTTTGATTCATCATATTTTAGCAAGTGTAAGATCATAAGCTGTTTAAACAAAAGATAAAATAGATACATGGATAAATAGAAAAAGTAAATTATTAATGGCATCTGCTGTGATTTGTTATATAGTTAAACTTTTATGATGAATTCAGATTACAGGCTGAAAGAGGATTTTTTGTTAAAAAAAAAAAGAGACCCATTTCAGATACACAGTTATCTATTCAAAATAGTTTCTTTGGGGGCAACACTGTATTCATTGTAAAGATTTTTTCCCATAAAATCAATTCATAATGTAGGATGGAACAAGCGTCCTGAAACAAGTATAGATTTCTGAATTATACTGGACATGGAACAGAAGACATAAAACTTGCCAAAATATTCAGAAGAACATTTCCACAAAATTTCTTCAAGAAACGTTGGGGTTTAAATTATGTTTCACACTAGAAGTTGTAGCTCAATGGATCATTTAAGCCTTAAAAAAAACTTCCTAGGTCTGAACAGGATTAAACAATCAGAATGCCTTTAAGGCGGGTGCTGTCTTCCCCAGGTTGGCACAGGCCTTACCACTGTTGCCTTATAAAGACAGCACTATGCATTTGTCTTACAGGTGTGGTCTTTGAGCCCATCTGGATTTGAGACCCTCTAGGACTGTTCTCTTTATTTTATTAAAGATGAACTTTAAACTCAAGAATGAAGATGTGGTTATATGCATGCCTCTCTAGAAGCTGGCATATCAGCAGGTGCTGGGAAGGATGAGGAGAAAGAAAGAGAGGAGAGAGCTGGGGGAACACAGTCCATCCCATGAGGACATTCCCAAGGGTGAACACTGGTGTTTGATATAAACACGCTAACTTTTCCACATCAGAAGGATCTTCTTATACGACAGATCTGATCATAAAGAAGTTGTACGGATGTGCACTAGGTGAGGACAATATATAATAAGACTTGGTGTTTTAAATATTAAGACATATATAAAATGTTTGAAATATGCAGTTCTTATGAGTTATTGTAATGCAATCATAAATAAACTTTTTAAGTAACCATCAACACAGCCTCCATCTATTTTATGCTCATCATTAGCAAGGTCTATGTTCCACTAGAGATTTGTTTTATTAAAGAGCACCGAAATTATACCAGTTAATATCTGGTACTTACACTTACATAAATTATTGAAACAGTTTTTAATTACCCATACAGGGATATATAAATAACCTGGCCAAGTAGAACTCTTTAGTAATATCTCACTTGCATTTTTTTTTTTGGCTATCTGGTACCACAAATAGGCATTTGTCCTACCATAAAATGTGTATGTATTTGAATTTTGTAAAATACCAAAAATCTTCCCATCTAATGGAGGAAATATTTTACTTGTTTTTATTTTCCTTCTTGAAACTCAACTTAATCTTTGAGTACTCTGCCAAATTGATGTTGTAAAAGTTAGAAGGTATAGAAATGTGACCCAAATTTATACCTGAAAGACATTAGAAGATCAGCAAACCAGGGCTCAAAAAGTTAATTAAACTAACCTATGCCAAACCCACACAGCTGAACAGTAGTAGAGTTGGTACTAGTCTATTTCCTGACTCTTCAAGCTAGGCTTCTCTCACTCTTCAATAAAACTGGAGAAAGAGAGAAAGAGCTATGTTATAATCTTTATTTGGTATGAAGGAAAGCCTGCTTGGCAAACCTGGAATATATACATATACATAAATTTTTTTTTCATCAGATAGTTAGAACTAAAAATCCCCACCCTATTTACGTTTTTGTTATGGCTGCCAGGAAACTCAGCCACATTAGCCTAGGGCCTAGTGTGTTTATTCCACATTCTAATGATACAACAGTAATTCTTAAGTGTACGTCCCATAAAGTTATTTCTGAACTAGGTCAAGTATTAATGACAAACAAGCAAAAGAAAACAAAAACAGAACATGCTGATCTTAAAGGAGGAAACGAAGTAAAATTTGAATCTTCATTTTTATGTGCAGACTTCTAAATTAAAGTTTTGTGATCAATAAGCTCTCATTATTATCTTTAAGGAGAAAAGAAAACAAGAATCCTATTTTTTGTTGCGGTCCCTAGAAAAAAAGCATAGGCGGTGATCTGAAAATTTACATATGAATTATAGCTTATTATCATTTATTATGCTTCTCTAGTAGCTCAGACAGTGAAGAATCTGCTTGCAATGTGGGAGACCTAGGTTCGATCCCTGGGTTGGGAAGATCCTCTGAATGGCATGGCAGCCCACTCCAGTACTCTTGCCTGGAAAATCCCATGGATGGAGGAGCCTGGTAGGCTGCAGTCCACGGGGTCGCCAAGAGTCGGACATGATTGAGCGACTTCACTTTCACTTTTCACTTTCATGCCTTGGAGAAGGCAATGGCACCCCACTCCAGTACTCTTGCCTGGAAAATCCCATGGATGGAGGAGCCTGATAGGCTGCAGTCCATGGGGTCGCTAAGAGTCGGACAGGACTGAGCGACTTCCCTTTCACTTTTCACTTTCATGCATTGGAGAAGGAAATGGCAACCCACTCCAGTGTTCTTGCCTGGAGAATCTCAGGGATGGGGGAGCCTGGTGAGCTTCTGTCTATGGGGTCGCATGACTGAAGCGACTTAGCAGCAGCAGGCTACAGTCCACAGCATTGCAAAGAGTCAGACACGACTGAAGCGACTTAGTACACACACAGGAAGATTAACCTAGAATAATGTAAACCTGATACAATGTCCAATATATCTTAAACTTGGGTTTCTTCTTCCTTTTTTTTTTTTTTGGTTAATATCTGTATTAAGATGTAAAAGATCTAATTCACATACCATAAAATCACCCCATAAAGTGCACGATTCAGTGGCATTCATTATATTCACAATGTTCTGGAACCATCACCTCTATCTAATTTCAAAATATTTTCATCACCCCCAAAAGGAAACTCCATGTTCATTAATGCATTCCACACACCCTCTCTTCCTAGGTCTTGCAACTACTAATCTAATTTTCTGCCTTTATGGATTTGGCTATTCTGAGTATTTAATAGAAACAGAATCATAAAATATGTGGCTTTTTGTGGCTAGCTTTGTTCCCATAAGCATAAAGTCTTAAGGTTTATCCATGTTGTGGCATGCATCAATAGTTTATTCCTATTTTTTCTTCCAGTTTTATTGAAACATAATTCATATTCAGCACTGTATAAATTTGAGGTGTACAGTATAATGAATTAATTTACATATATCATGAAATGATTAATACTTCATTCCTTTTAACAGCTGAATAGTATTTCATTATACAGACACACCATATTTTTACTCATTAGTTGATGGAAATTTGGGTTGATTTTACTTTTTGAGTATTAGGAATAATGCTGCTATGAATATCTGTTCAAGCTTTTGTGTGAACATGTGTTTTAAATTCTCTTAGCCATACACCTAGAAATGGAATTACTAGATTATATAGTAATTCTATGTTTAATATTGTGAGTTTTCAAACTGTTTTTCAAAGTGACTACACCATTTTATAATTTCACCAGCACTGTAAGAAGCTGGTGATTTCTTGTCATCGTCACCAACGCATTATGATTGTCATTTGAATTTTTGCCATTTTAGTGCATGTAAAGTGGTATCTCATTGTGGTTTTCATTCGTAATACCCCTAACAACTAATGGAGTTGAGTCTTTTCATATACTCACAGGCCATTTGTATATCTCCTTCAGAGAAATGTCTATTCAAATACTTTGCTTATTTATAAATTGAATTGTCATTTAATTGTTGAATTGTGAAATTTCCATATATTCTGGATACAAGTCACTTATCAGATATATAATTTGCCAATATTTTCTCCCAATCTGTGTCTTTTCATTTTCTTGTGGTCCTTAAAGCACAAAAGTTTTAAATATTAAGTCCAATTTAACATTTCTCTAGTTGTATGTGTGTGTGTGGTTATATCTAAGAAAGCTTTACCTAAGTCTCGAAGATTTACTCCTATGCTTTTTTCCTATAGATTTAGTTCTTATATTTAGATTTATGACCCATTTTTAGTTAATTTTTGTGAAAGGAAGGAGTCGTCTGATTTCATTCTTTCACATGTGGATACAGTTGTCTCCATATTATTTGCTAAAAAGATTCTTCTTTCTTCATTAAATTGTCTAGGAAATCTCATGAAAATCAACTGATCATAAATGCAACGGTTTACTTCTAAGATCTCACCTTTATTCCATAGATTTACATGTGCATATTTAGTCTAGTACCACACTGCCTTAACTTCACAGCTTTGAGGTAAATGTTAAAATTGAAAAGTTTTAGTCCTTCAAATTCATCTTTTTCAAGATTATTTCCATATGAATTTTAGGGTCAGTTTGTCAATTTATGCAAAAGAAAATGCAGTTGGAATTTAGATAGAAATTGCACTGAATTTATTTACCATTTGGTAGAATGCTACCATTTACTCAATGTTAAGTCTTTCAATCTACAAACATGGAAGTCTTTCCTTTTACGAGTTCTTTAGTTTTTTTTTAAATAGTGCTTCAAAGTTTTCAGTGTGCAAATCTTGTACTTATTCAGTTAAATTTGAACGTGAAGTGACAGGGTTAGTTGCTCAGTCGTGTCCGACTCTTTGCGACCCCACGGGCTGCAACCCTCTGTCCATGGGATTTTCCAGGCAAGAATACTGGAGTGGATTGCCATTTGCTTCTCCCAGGGATCTTCCCAACCCAGGGATCGAACCCGGGTTTCCTGCATTGCAGGCAGAGTCTTTACTGTCTGAGCTACCTTTTGTCCTAGATATTTTTTTTCATGTTATTGTAAATGGAATTATTTTCTTTTTCACTGAAGAAGTACAGTTGATTTACAAGGTTGTGTTGAAATTATTTTCTTAATTTTCATTTTCAGATAGTTCATTGTTACTGGATAGAAATAAAGTTGATTTTTGTATATGGATATTATGTCCAGCAATCATGATGAACTCCTTTATTAGTTCTGATAGTTCTTTGAAGGGATTCATTTGGGTTTTCTATATACAAGATCATGTCAACTATAAACAGAGATAATTTCACTCCTTCCTTTCATGTCACCTATACATAGAGCTAACTTTACTTCTTCCTTTCCTATCTGGATTCTCTTATTTCTTTTCCTTAATTGCCATGGCTAGAGTACTGAATGAAGGTGGTGAGTACGCAAGTCCATTCTCTAATCTGTATCTCCACCTTCCCCACATATTGGCTCATCAATAGCATTTTTCTGGATTCCATGTGTGTGTCATGTTCGACTCTCTGCAACTCCATGGACTGCAGTCTGCCAGGCTTCTCTGTCCGTGGAATTTCCCAGGTAAGAATACTAGAGTGGGTTGCCATTTCCTCCTCCAGAAATCTTCCTGACCCTGGGATCAAACTTGCGTCTCTTATGTCTCCTGCATTGGCAGGTGGATTCTTTACCAGAGCCACCTGGGAAGCCCCAAATTCCATACATATACGTTAATACGTGATATGTGTTTCTCTCTTTCTGACTTACTTCACTCTATATAACAGGCTCCAGGTTCAGTCACCTCACCAGAACTGACTCAAAGTCATTTTTTTTTTTTTTTTTATGGCTGAGTAGTATTTTATTGGAGAAGGCAATGGCACCCCACTCCAGTACTGTTGCGCGGAAAATCCCATGGATGGAGGAGCCTGGTAGGCTGCAGTCCATGGGGTCGCTAAGAGTCAGACATGACTGAGCGACTTCACTTTCACTTTCCACTTTCATGCATTGGAAAAGGAAATGGCAACCCACTCCAGTGTTCTTGCCTGGAGAATCCCATGGACGGAGAAGCCTGGTAGGCTGCAGTCCATGGGGCTGCACAGAGTCGGACACGACTGAAGTGACTTAGCAGCAGTAGCAGCAGCAGTATTTTATTGTACATATGTATCACATCTTCTTTATCCATTCATCTGTCAATGGGACATCTAGGTTGCTTCCGTGGGTACTCTAAATAGTGTTGCAATAAATATTAAGGAACATGTGTCTTTTAGAACTGTGGCTTTCTCAGGGTATATGCCCAGTAGTGGGGGTTTCTGGGTCATATGATAGATTTAGGGAAGGGAGGATCAAGAGTGAGAGGATATACGTATAATTATGGGAGAAATATCAATAACCTCAGATATGCAGATGACACCACCCTTATGGCAGAAAGTGAAGAGGAACTCAAAAGCCTCTTGATGAAAGTGAAAGTGGAGAGTGAAAAAGTTGGCTTAAAGCTCAACATTCAGAAAACGAAGATCATGGCATCTGGTCCCATCACTTCATGGCAAATAGATGGGGAAACAGTGGAAACAGTGTCAGACTTTATTTTTTTGGGCTCCACAATCACTGCAGATGGTGACTGCAGCCATGAAATTAAAAGACACTTACTCCTTGGAAGGAAAGTTATGCCCAACCTAGATAGCATATTCAAAAGCAGAGACATTATTTTGCCAACAAAGGTTCGTCTAGTCAAGGCTATGGTTTTTCCAGTGGTCATGTATAGATGTGAGAGTTGGACTGTGAAGAAGGCTGAGCACCGAAGAATTGATGCTTTTGAACTGTGGTGTTGGAGAAGACTCTTGAGAGTCCCTTGGACTGCAAGGAGATCCAGCCAGTCCATTCTGAAGGAGATCAGCCCTGGGATTTCTTTGGAAGGAATGATGCTAAAGCTGAAACTCCAGGACTTTGGCCACCTCATGCAAAGAGTTGACTCATTGGAAAAGACTCTGATGCAGGGAGGGTTTGGGGGCAGGAGGAGAAGGGGACGAGAGAGGATGAGATGGCTGGATGGCATCACTGACTTGATGGACGTGAGTCTGGGTGAACTCCAGGAGTTGGTGATGGACAGGGATGCCTGGCGTGCTGCGATTCATGGGGTCGCAAAGAGTCGGACACAACTGAGCAACTGATATGATCTGATCTGATGGCTGATTTGCACTGTTGTACTGCAGAAACCAACACAACATTGTAAAGCAATTTTCCTCCAATTAAAAAATTTAAAAAAAAACAGTGAGTGTAAACATCCCTGTCATGTTCCTCATCTTAGAAAAACTATTCAGTTTGCCCATTAAAAATGTTAGATATGGGTTTTTCATAGTTCTTTATCAGGCTAAAGAAATCCCTTTCTATTTCTAGTCTGCTGAGTGTTTTTATCATGAAAAAAAAAGTTGAACGCCTTTTATGACTTATTGAGATAATCATGTGGTCTTGTGTTTAAGTCTACTAATATATTATACTGATTGATTTTCATATGTCAAACCAGCCTCATGTCTGTTACATCCCACATAGTCATGGTATATGCTCTTTTGTATATGTTGCTAGATTCAGTTTGCTTGTTTTATTTTGAGGGTTCTTGAGTCTGTATAAAGGATTTTGTGTATTTTCTATCATCTGTATCTGGTTTTAGTATCAGGGGAAGGATATTCTTATAGAAGAGACAGAAGTGTTTTGGGTTCCTTCTTTACCTCGGGTTCCACAAAACCATGTTTACACCAAGAGTCATTCCTTACTACTTTCCTATTTGCTGATACTGACTCTTTCCAACCTCAGTTTTATTCTTAGCCTGCTTCTATGGAGCTGATGTTTCTGACATTTCTATGCTATTGGCCTTGAACTGCTCACTTAGAGCTTCATAGATCACTAAAATCTCAGAGCCACACTGCCCACCAAATGCACAGCCATGGCCCATCTTTCTTCACCTAAGAAGATGTAAGCTTTCATGCACCAGGTAAATACCACTTAACGTTTCTAACTTCATTTTTCTTCATTACTGGTAAAACCCTGTCCACAGTTCTGACTGGTAGCCTTTCAGTGTATACTATGCTGTTTATAGTAAACTTACTGTGTACTATCAAATACTGCAGGTGGCATAATAAGGGCTCTTATATCAACAAATATAAACTTAGAAATCACAAAAATTACAGAAAGATCGGCAGGGTAGATATTGTTAATGGCAGTCTAACAGCTGAGAAATAGCTGAGGAAATAGATGCTTAGAATGGGTAAGTGCCTGAGAAAGAGAGACTTAAGACCTCCAGTCCACACTTCTTAGTTCATATCATTCCTAAAATAAGATAAAAAATCTATAAAACATCAAGATAATAATGCTAAGTCTCTTGTACCATATTTATTGATGATTAAATATAATTTGCAGTGGAAACAATGTCAGACTTTATTTTTTTGGGCTCCACAATCACTGCAGATGGTGACTGCAGCCATGAAATTAAAAGACACTTACTCCTTGGAAGGAAAGTTATGACCAACCTAGACAGCATATTCAAAAGCAGAGACATTACTTTGCCAACAAAGGTGCATCTAGTCAAGGCTATGGTTTTTCCAGTGGTCATGTATGGATGTTAGAGTTGGACTGTGAAGAAAGCTGAGTGCCGAAGAATTGATGCTTTTGAACTGTGGTGTTGGAGAAGACTCTTGAGAGTCCTTTGGACTGCAAGGAGATCCAACCAGACCATTCTAAAGGAGATCAGTCCTGGGTGTTCTTTGGAAGGAATGATGCTGAAGCTGAAACTCCAGTACTCCGGCCACCTCATGCGAAGAGTTGACTCACTGGAAAAGACCCTGATGCTGGGAGGGATTGGGGGCAGGAGGAGAAGGGGACGACAGAGGATGAGATGGCTGGATGGCATCACCAACTCGATGGACATGAGTTTGGGTAAACTCTGGGAGTTGGTGATGGACAGGGAGGCCTGGCGTGCTATGATTCATGGGGTGGCAAAGAGTCGGACACGACTGAGCGACTGAACTGAACGGAACTAAATATAATTTGCACTGTTGGCATTTTTTTTTTTAACTTGGCTTTTTCCTGCTGAGAAAATCTGTATGATAAGGGTTTAAATAAGTGGCAGTCTGATATATAGGTATTTTTCAACTTAACACTACTTATTCAGTCAAATAAAACAACAAATATTTTCTGTGGGTTTACCATAGAAAAGCAAATGAGGATATACAAAAGTCTCCTCAGAGAGTTTATAGTATGGTGAGGTATAGGATTTGGATATTTATCCACCTCAAACAGGTGACAAAAGACTCAAATACACCAATTACATGACATGTGGAAGTCTAATCTTAACTCTCGAAAGATGTATGTAAATTTCTGGGAGGTTTATATTCTCAGGGCTCTCTTGACCTCTATCATTAATCCTGACGTAAAAATTAGCACCTTCTTCCGTCTTCACACCAAGAACTACCACATACACTCTCATCTGAGCTCAGTAGCCCTTTTACCATAGACATTGAGGCACTGGGAGCTCTGGCTCTCTCCGCCTAGTGTTCCTGTATTTATAAACTGCTTTTGCCTAGTTCTGTGCTGCTCACTGGTCCCCTCCAGCCTCAGGCAACTGTTCACCTTGCTGGCATTCTCTCCTTCCTTCACCTCTTCTCTAGTTTCTTCCCCACCCCCGAGTGTGTGTGTTGTCGCTTCGGTCGTGTCTGACTCTTTGCGACCCCATGGACTGTAGCCCTCCAGGCTCCTCTGTCCATGGGATTCTCCAGACAAGAATACTGGAATAGGTTGCCATGTTCTTCTCCTGAGGTTGTTCCCAATACAGGGATCAAACCCAGGTCTCTTACATCTCCTGCACTGGCAGGCAGGTTCTTTACCAGGCATTCTCTCTCCTTCGCCTCTTCTCTGGTTTATTCTCCCACCCCCATCTCATCTTTATTCAAAAGAAAAACAACAAACCCCTTCCCTTGGCACATGCAGGGCAGATTTCCCCTAGTAAAAACCCTGGGGCTAAGGTTACATCAAGTCCTTGGCCAGGGAAGCGGGAGTGGGGTTCAGCTGTCACGCTCCCGCCAAGCATTCCTAAAGGCATATTTTCCACACCAAGGGGGATTCTTCTGGAGGAGCCTGGTGCCAGCTGTTAGGATAATAAGAATTTCTCCAATTTATTATGTATGAGAATCATAATTACAAAAGTCGTAAAAAATGTTATGTGATAAAGAGAGGAATAATAAAGTGTTATCGGAGTAAAGGGAGAGAGGGTCTAATTCTGTCTGGGAAGATCACAGCAAGCTTAATGTAGGACACCAACAAGTGGGTCTTAAAAGAACATGTGAGAGGTGAAGAGAAAATAGGAGACACGAACAGGATGAGCTGGGCCAGAAACCATGGACTTTGAGTGTTCCCATATAGTGAATCGTTATTTTGTATGTCCTGGAAATGTCAGGATTTTTGTTCTTTTCTTTTAGTTTTGGGAGGAAAATCATGGCTTATAAAAATAGGATTCACTGGTGAGGAGGTGATGAAAGTCACAGCTTTTATCAGTTAGAGAGCTATTTATGGTCATCATCTAAGCAGTGGATTCTAAGCTGAACCAAAGTAGTGTCTTTAAATCTGATTCAGAGGGGCCCAATTCCAGGGCATTTCAGATATAGGTCCATCAGTTCCTGGTAATTGACTGGAGGATGGCAGATAAGGAAGACGGAGGAGCAACCCCAGCAGCTTCGTCTAAGTGACTAGGATAATATTATAATAATGTCCTTAAACATCCTGGAGTTCCCAGAAGACACTAATGATTACATTCATCTATGTATAAACAATAGATTTATGTCTAAAACACAGCAGAGGGTATTCTCTGGTAGTCCAGTAGCTAGGGCTTCACACTTTCATTGCTGAGGGCCCAGGTTCAATCCCTGGTAGGGGATCTAAGATTCTACAAGTCAAGCAATCTGGCCAAAAACATAAACAAAAATGTCTTAAAAAAAAAAGACAGCGGAGTAGCACTTTCATTTGCCAGACAAGCAATAATTTAAAAGGGCAGTATAAACTAGGTTCATAAAGAAGTTATTTTCAGGGATATCTTGAATGCATTTTATAGAAGAAAGCTTATAAAATAAATATAGGTTAATGGTAATAGAATTTCAGGAAGTGCTGTCCAATCTATAAATTTTAAAAGCCAGGTACTTTGTAGAGAAAATTAGACTGAAAATGCACAGTTTTTGTTTATTCAGTCAATTAACATTCATTACAGTCATTTAGGGATATTATTAAGTTTATAGTTGGCAGTTTACATACTTGATGACCTAGGTAATTGCTTTTCTGATTGGTTTTAACTATAGAAGTTCGTTTTTGAGGACCTCAAAGAGACTCACTTAAGTGGAGGGGAAGACAATGTAGGGACGAAAGAAAACACATTTTGAAGCAATAACTATTGCCTTAGGCAGCCTGCTGAGTGTTTTGCATATTAGAATGGCTTGAAATATTGGATGAACCAAAAGATGTGACTTCAGAACTACCAGAGTAGGAATCTTGCCAATGAAAATTAATTTTTAGCTGTGTCTTAGAAAAATTTATCAGCTTCCCCAAACTTTGGATTTTCTTCTAGGAAAAAAAATATCTACCTTGCAGAGCTATAAGAGGAAATAGAGTTATGAAAATAAAACAACCTTGTATAAATAGGTATATAATCAGGAAATGTTTTAAATTACTGTTGCTCTGTTTTGTACAGACCTCCATGTAACCCCCATTTTACAGATGAGGAATGTGGGGTTCAGTCAAGTTAAGTAACTTGCCCAAGCGGAAAATAATATTGGGGGGGTTGGCTTTTTTTAGTCACTGCTGTCCCAGTCACCTGCAACAGTCCTGGGAGAGGAGATGCTCAGCAGAAACTTGCTAGTATTTATGAAAAACACCCCCACATTTATGTCCCTCTGAATGCCAGAGGGCCCCTGTGCTCAGGTCTCTGGTCACTCCTCTTTCAATTCCTTGGGTGAACCCATTCACTCCCACACTTCATATAGGTGCTGTATATACCACCTTTCTGCATGTCACCACCTGTTCTTATCTTTACAGGCTCAGACATTTTCTTGACCTTTTTACTCAAGGGCCAATCAGACATCTAATTTAACATGTTGAAAGTTGAATATGAGATATCCCACCCCCCCAAACTTGCTCCTTCCCCAGTATTCTCTATCTCAGGAAATGATCCCTATTTTCTTGGTGGCTCAGAACAAAAACAGGAGTCTTTTGTGATCATCCTCTTCCATTCACAATCGGTCAATAGAACCTATTAGCTCTACTTGCAATGTGGATCCTGAATTTGAATACTTTCCACCATCTCCTCAGTCATGCATTTCTTACCTGATTTCCTGCCACAGCATCTAACTGGAATCCCTGCTTCCACACCTTTCCCTGCCCCGCACACCTCCAATTTATTTTATTATGGTAAACATATGTGGCATAAAATTGACCCTTTAACTATTTTTAAGTGTACAATTCAGTGGCATTAAGTACATTCACATTGTTGTGAATGTACCATCACCATTATTCATTTCCAGAACTTTTTCAGCATCCTAACACAGAAACTCTGTTTCCATTATACAGTAATAACAATAATACAGTAATAATTTATCCTTCTCATCCCTCAGCCCCTGGCAACTTCTACTGTACTTTCTGTCTCTAGGAATTTGACTAAATTAGGTACCTCATGTCCCCACTCTAGTACTCTTGCCTGGAAAATCCCATGGATGGAGAAGCCTGGTGGGCTGCAGTCCATGGGGTCGCGAAGAGTCGGACACGACTGAGGGACTTCTCTTTCACTTTTCACTTTCATGCATTGGAGAAGGAAATGGCAACCCACTCCAGTGTTCTTGCCTGGAGAATCCCAGGGACGGGGGAGCCTGGTGGGCTGCCATCTATGGGGTTGCACCCCATAGACTCTGGGTTGCACAGAGTCAGACACGACTGAAGCGACTTAGCAGCAGCAGCAGCAGGTACCTCATGTAAGTGGAATCATACAGTATTTGGGCTTCCCTGGTGGCTCAGACAACAGAGAGTCTGCCTGCAGTGCAGGAGACCCGGGTTCAATCCCTGGGTCAGGAAGATCCCCTGGAGAAGGAAATGGCAATCCACTCCAGTATCCTTGCCTGTAAAATTCCATGGATGGAGGAGCTGAAGCTCCAATAGTTTGGCCACCTGATGCAACACCTAACTCCTTGGAAAAGACCTTGATGCTGGGAAAGACTGAGGCCAAAAGGAGAAGGGGAAAAGAGAGGATGAGATTGGTGGATGGCATCACTGACTCAATGGACATGAGTCTGAGCAAACTCTGGGAGACAGTGAAGGATAGGAAAGCCTGGCAGGCTACAGTCCATGGGGTCGCAAACAGTCGGATACGACTGAGCAACCTCACTTTCATTTTCACAGTATTTGTCCTTTTGTGTCTGGCTTATTTTACTTAACATAATGTTTTCAAGATTCATTTACTTTGTAGTATGTACCAGCAGTTCACTTTTTAAGGGCGAATAATATTCCGTGGCATGTAGTGGTAACTAGATTTTGTTAATCCTTTTACCCACTGATGGGCATGTGGGTTGTTTCCATCTTTTGGCTGTTGTTAGTGTTGCTGCTGTGAACACCGGTGTACATGTATCTTTGTCTTCAATTTGTTGGGTATATACTCAGAAACAGAGCTGCTGGGTCAAAGGTCCGAATACTCAAAGCTATGGTTTTTCCAGTAGTCATTTGCGAGCTGGACCATAAAGAAGCCTGAGAGCCGAAGAATTAATGCTTTCAAATTGTGGTGCTGGAGAAGACTCTTGAGAGTCCCGTGAACTGCAAGGAGATTGAACCAGTCAATCCTAAAGAAAATCAACCCTGAATATTCATTGGAAGGACTGACACTGAAGCTCCAATACTTTGTTCACCTGACACGAACAACTAAGTCTTTGGAAAAAGACTCGATGCTGGGAAAGACTGAGGGCAAGAGGAGAAGGGGGCAAGAGAGGATGAGATAGTTGGAGGGCATCACTGACTCAATGGACATGAGTTTGAGCAAATCTGGGAGATAGTGTAGGACAGGGAAACCTGGCAGGCTGCAGTCCATGGGGTCGCAAAGAGTCGGACATAACTTAACAACTGAACAACAAAAAGGTAATTCTGTTTAACTTTTGAAGAAACATCAAACAGCTTTCCATAGTGGCTGCATCATTTTACTTTCCTACCAGCAATACACAAAGGTTCTAATTTAGCGCCATCTTCGCGAACACTAGATTTTTTTTTTAATAATAGCCATCCTAATGGTTGTGAAGTATTCTCCTATGAAAAACTGAAAGTGAAAGTTGCTCAGTCGTATCTGACTCTTTGCGACACTGTGGACTATAGCCTGCCAGGCTCCCTGTCCATGGAATTCTCTAGGCAAGAATACTGGAATGGATAGCCATTCCCTTCTCCAGGGGATCTTCCCAACCTACAGATCGAACCCATGTCTCCCTTATCGCAGGCAGAATTCTCCTAGAATTTTCCTAATAAAAGAAACAATGTCCTATCAAAATACTAGTGGTTTCTTATCTCACTAAGAACAAAGCTCAAAGTCTGTATTATCCCATACAAGTCATTCTGGGAGCCCTCAGACCTTATTATTCCTTCTCTAGCTCACTCTGCCCCAGTCACAATACCTTCTAACTTTTTCTGGAATGTCTAATTCATT
Organism: Bubalus kerabau; assembly: GCF_029407905.1. NCBI lineage: Eukaryota > Metazoa > Chordata > Mammalia > Artiodactyla > Bovidae > Bubalus > Bubalus kerabau. The sequence goes on from NC_073635.1 coordinate 49,081,864, forward strand.
TCAACTCAGGGCCTTCAGGTTTTCTATTCCTCTGCCTAGAACTATTACTCACCATATGGTTTCTGGCTTCACTTAACTGATGTCTCTAATCAAATGTCACTTCTTCAGAGAGGACACACACAGTCTCTTCCATATGCCTTCCCCTACCCTCTCACTGTCTATTGCTTTATTTTTCTTCAAACTACTGATCAATTCTAACATTACATAGTATATTAATTGTTCATCATGCATCTCTCTCACCAGAGATGTGGATGGGGTTTTTTATCTTTTTTTTAAAGTTGGTGTACAGCATGGGCTTCCCTCATGGCTCAGTGGTAAAGAATATATGTCTGCAATGAGGGAGACCTGGGTTTGATCCCTGGGTTCAGAAGATTCCCCTGGAGAAGGAAATGTCAACTCACTCAGTATTCTTGCCTAGAAAATCCCATGGACAGAGGAGCCTGGCAAGCTACAGCCCATGGGGTTGCAAAAGAGTTGGACACCATTGAGCAACTAAACAATAATAATATTATAGAATTACAGGTGTACTATGTAGCGATTCACAATTATTAAAGGTCACACTCCATTTATAGTTACTATAAAGTATTAGCTATATCCCCCATGCTGTACAGTATATCCTTGTACCTTATTTTATACCTAACAGTTTGTACCTCTTACTCACCTACCCCTATCTTGCCCCTCCCCATTCCCTCTTCCCTCTGGCAACCATTAGTGTGTTCTCTATATCTGTGAATCTGTTTTGGTTTTGTTATATTCACTAGTTTTTGGTGCTGCTCAGATTTATCTTATTTACTTTTCTATTCAAAGTACCTAGAACAGTGCTATACAAATGGCAGGCACTAATTCCTGAAGGAATGTTCACAGAGGATTAATAGTTTGGCATATTTAAGATAAGGAATCTTAATCTACTTATTTGGTTTCATTAGAAATGACAAAATATTCTTTACAATTTCAAACATATATGTCTTCTCCTTTTGGGGAGAAGGGGTGGCAATTTGCTATTCTCTTGATCAGCAAATATTCTTGATCTCTTCAAGAAAATTAGAGATACCAAGGGAACATTTCATACAAAGATGGGCACAATAAAGGACAGAAATGGTATGGACCTAATAGGAGCAGAAGACATTAAGAAGAGGTGGCAAGAATACACAGAAATTCAGTTCAATTCAGTCACTCAGTCATGTCAGACTCTTTGTGACCCCATGGACTGCAGCACACCAAGAATCCCTGTCCATCACCAACTCCCGGATTTTACCCAAACTCATGTCCATTGAGTCGGTGATGCCATCCAGCCATCTTATTCTCTGTTGTCCCCTTCTCCTCCTGCCTTCACTCTTTCCCAGCATCAGGGTCTTTTCAAATGAGTCAGCTCTTCACATCAGGTGGTCAAAGTACTGGAGTTTCAGCTTCAACATCAGTCCTTCCAACGAAAACTCAGGACTGATCTCCTTTAGGATGGACTAGTTGGATCAGTCACAGAAGAACTATACAAAAAAGATCTTCATGACCCAGATAATCATGATGGTGTGATCACCAGTCTAGAGCCAGACATCCTGGAATATGACGTCAAGTGGGCCTTAGGAAGCATCACTATGAACAAAGCTAGTGGAGGTGATGGAATTCCAGTTGAGCTATTTCAAATCCTAAAAGATGATGCTGTGAAAGTGCTGCACTCAATATGTCAGCAAACTTGGAAAACTCAGCAGTGGTCACAGGACTGGAAGAGGTTAGTTTTCATTCCAATTCCAAAGAAAGGCAATGCCAAAGAATGCTCAAACTACCGCACAATTGCACTCATCTCACAAGCTAGTAAAGTAATGCTCAAAATTCTCCAAGCCAGGCCTCAATAGTACATGAACCATGAACTTCCAGATGTTCAAGCTGGATTTAGAAAAGGCAGAGGAACCAGAGATCAAACTGCCAACATCTGCTGGATCATGGAAAAAGCAAGAGAGTTCCAGAAAAACATCTATTTCTGCTTTATTGACTATGCCAAAGCCTTTGACTGTGTGGAGCACATCAAACCTCTGGAAAATTCTGAAAGAGATGGGAATACCAGACCACCTGTCCTGCCTCTTGAGACATCTGTATGCAGGTCAAGAAGCAACAGTTAGAACTGGACATGGAACAACAGACTTGTTCCAAATAGGAAAAGGAGTACGTCAAGGCTGTATATTGTCACCCTGCTTATTTAACTTCTATGCAGAGTACATCATGAGAAATGCTGGGCTGGAAGAAGCACAAGCTGGAATCAAGATTGCCGGGAGAAATATCAGTAACCTCAGATATGCAGATGACACCACCCTAATGGCAGAAAGTGAAGAGGAACTAAAAAGCCTCTTGATAAAAGTGAAATAGGAGAGTGAAAAAGTTGGTTTAAAGCTCAACATTCAGAAAACGAAGATCATGGCATCGGTCCCATCACTTCATGGGAAATTGATGAGGAAAGAGTGGAAACAGTGAGAGACTGTATTTTGGGGGGCTCCAAAAATCACTGCAGATGGTGACTGCAGCTATGAAATTAAAAGACGCTTGCTCCTTGGAAGAAAAGTTATGACCAACCTAGACACCATAAAGGTCTGTCTAGTCAAAGGTATGGTTTTTCCAGTAGTCATGTATGGATGTGAGAGCTGGACTATAAAGAAAGTTGAGTGTGGAAGAATTGACGCTTTTGAACTGTGGTGTTGGAGTAGACTCTTGAGAGTCCCTTGGACTGTAAGGAGATCCAACCAGTCCATCCTAAAGGAAATCAGTGAATATTCATTGGAAGGACAGATGCTGAAGCTGAAACTCCAATATTTTGGCCACCTGATGCAAAGAACTGAGTCATTTGAAAAGACCCTGATACTGGGAAAGATTGAGGGCAGGAGGAGAAGGGAATGGCAGAGGATGAGATTGTTGGATGGTATCACCTACTCTCAGGGAGGCCTGGCCTGCTGCAGTCCATGTGGTCGCAAAGAGTCAGACAAGACTGAAAGACTGAACTGAAATGATGAGCTATAAAGTGTCTATTGATTATAACATATATTCTGTATAATAACAATAACACTGTTAAGCATTTACTTGTGCCCAGAACTACACTAGGTGCTTGATACATTTTACCACTGATTTTTTAAAAACTCTATAGCGTTGTCTACAGTTTATGATGAGAAAATTAAGGCTCAGGAGAGGTAAACTACCCAAGACCACACAGCAAAGAAGTACAGGTCAGGAATCCCAGACAGGTGCTGTCTGGCTATAAAGCTTGTTACTTATTCCTCCGGGCCACTCTGCAAGACACCCAGAGAATTACACCTCTCAGTCTCTCCTTTAAGGTGCATACTGCTTAATGAGTGGTATAACAAAGCATATAGCTACATGTGCTGTGCTCAGTCACTCAGTCACGTCCGACTCTTTGTGACCCCATGGACTGTAGCCTGCCAGGCTCCCCTGTCCATGGGATTCTCCAGGCAAGAATACTAGAGTGAGTTGCCATTTCCTCCTCCAAGGAATCTTCTCCACCCAGGGATCAAACCTGTGTCTCTAGCATCTCTTGCATTGGGAGGCGGGTTTGTTTTACCTCTGATTCACCTGGGAAGCCCATGTATCTACACACATAATTTAAAAGAAACCCAACAACAGAAGAGACAACAAGCTGGTGTTCCATTGACTGTTCATGGCCATTAGAGAAATTCAGAGAAGAGAGCCACCCCTGGAGGCTGTGGTGGTTAGGATGTCATCCTGAGAAAAATCATCTTTGAGCAGGACCCTGACTTTGAGTGGGAATTTGAGAAGGGAGGCATAGAGTAAGGTGGAGAGGGTCACACTCCAGGAAGGATGAATCACCTGAGTACTGACTGGCGATAAAAAGGAAAGAGGGGTATTTGATCAAATACCCTAGAAATTCAGAGTTCACTTCTGGCAAAGTAGAAGAGGAGGAAGAATGTCAGCTGATATTTATTGAGTACTTAATACATGATGACAAGCACTGTGCTACACATGGATGATCTGATTTTCACAACAACCCTATGAGATTAACACTACTCTCCCCATTTAACAGATGTGCAAACTGAGAGTAAGGGTGAGATAGAGATGCATAGTAAGAGATAAGGATACATAGCCAGTCTTGGTGAAGATTTTGAACACTGAGACAAATTACTTGTCATTGTTCTTTATGCACTGAATTTTTAGGGTTCCTCTCCCTGCCCAGAAATTTATTCCATCTTAACAACCACCTGTGGTTAAAACTCACCTCCTCTTTTCCCAAAGCTATCCTGAACATCACACATGCTTCCAAGCATGCATACATCAAGCAAGCCTCCTAGTCGGCTAGTCTACTTAAGCCCTACTAATTGAAATTCCTTAGTTGCACCTGACATGCCCTCTGGCTCCTCCATTCAAGGGCTTACCTTTCAGCCATCAAAACCGATATAATGCGACTCATTTACAGTGAAAATGGATGTGAAGTTTGAGACTGTTTCATAGTCTAGAGACATTAATTAAGGGTAATGTCTCCAGAAAGCCTGGAGTTTCTGTGAATTACAATGTATTCCTCCTAACTCAGAGAGTTAATTCTCAATATAATAAATATTTGATTCTCCAGCTGTCAATATAAACTACAGCACTTTGAGACTATCTGTCTGACTCCAAGAGTCAGTAAAATAATTCAAACACTAGGAAATTCACCATTTTAAGACTTCTCCCATTATCTCATAGTTTCCACAGGTTTCCACAGTACCATTCCCTAGTGGCTCGGGCAGTAAAGAATCCATCTGCCAATGCAGGAGAGGGTAAGAGAGGCGGGTTCAACCCCTGTGTGGGGAAGATCCCCTCAGGGAGGTCATGGCAACCCACTCCAGTATTCTTGCCTGGAGAATCCTGTGGACAGAGGAGCCTGGCAGGCTACAGTCCGAAGAGTCACGAAGAGTCGGACAAAACCGAAGCGACAGCAAACATGCAGGTGGTGTGTACGTGCTGGTAAGTTAAAGATCACACTGTCAAACAGAAACTTACATATATATTACTAAGCAGTGGTGAAGCTCATGTTACAAGTATTGGTGTAAATCTCCACATGATGTGTGTTTTGGCTTCTGAAGAACAATATGGGGGCTGGTTATCAGATAGGTTGCTGCCATGCAGGATTAAGAGAGTAGGTGCTGATTCACTGTTCAGACATGTTTGACATACTTGGTGCAAGTCTGGATTCATTCAAAGAGAAGGTAAAGCAGAGAAATAAAGTACTGATACTTATTATGAAGAGAGTGAGCAAAACAGAAGGGCTTCCCTGGGGAAAACTACATACTAATAACTATACTCCAATATACAACATCTAGAGTTCCTAGGTTTCAAGTCTGAAAAAAAAAAAAAAGTTGTAGAACAACCCAAGAAGCATTTTGTTTGATGTTTTACAAAAAGTCTTCATTACATACTAACTTCTAAAATTAAATTCATGCTCTAACAAAAAGGATTACTTATCACAGATTTCTAAGATTTCTCGCCCTCTTTTTTCCTTCTGTCTCCTAAACAGACTACCTGAAGGCAACTCTGGAGACCCTTCAAAAAGCTGAATCGCCTAGAAACCTAGTAAGTATTCAACGTTTTACTGGTAGTGACACTGCAGGACTAAGTTATCAGAAAACATCTGTGAATCAGGTACAAAGTTCACACTAATTACCAGCTTCATTTTCCTTGTTTATTGCGGAATTAAAAATGTACTTCAATGTAGAATAGGAAGGCGTTGAGTCTTCTAATTCTGTGCACAAATCAGGCATTTGTGGAAATATCTGAAATGGTCTCATTTACGTTTATCCAGAATCTGGTGTGTGTGCATGTGTGCGTGTGTGTGTTGTCAGCAAGAAAATTATTTACATAACATGTACATTATCAGTGAGAACTATTTAAGCATATTCTTTGGAGAAAGGTCTGTGTGAGTCTCTCAGAAGATGATCAAATTAGCCAAATGCACATTGGCTAATATGTGACTGGAAACCAATGACACCAAAATATCTCAGGATAACCTTTTAGCAGATGTAAGAAACAGCTTAACAAAAATCAAGATTATTTATTTTTCCTAAATCCACCTCATATGGTATACATTTTTAAGAGGTTACTCTATTTCTGCTTTTTCATGTCTTTTCTTTGTGGAAAATAGACAAGTAGTAAACGACATTTTCTCTCATCTTTAGAACTTAAAATATGGGTAAGTCAACATGATTATATCTATGAAACAACAACAATAAAAACCAAATGTAAGAAACTATGGAGTGATTCAGATAGAATCTATGAGTGTCAAGAGAATTAACAAGGGTGCAGGACTTCCCTTACATCTGTGACCTAAATCAAATCCCTTACGATTTTACAGTAAGTGACAAACATTCAAGCGATTAGTTCTGATAGACAGAGTGCCTGATGAACTATGCACGGAGGTTCATGACACTGTAGAGGAAACAGTGATCAAGACCATCCCCAAGAAAAAGAAGTGCAAAAAAGCAAAATGGCTGTCTGAGGAGGCCTTACAAATAACTGTGAACAGAAGAAGCAAAAAGCAAAGGAAAAAAGGAAAGATATACCCATTTGAATGCAGAGTTCCAAAGAATAGCAAGGAGAGATAAGAAAGCCTTCCTCAGTGATCAGTGCAAAGAAATAGAGGAAAATAATAGAATGGTAAAGACTAGAGATCACATTCTAGAAAACTAGAGATACCAAGGGAACAGTTCATGCAAAGATGGGCTCAATAAAAAACAGAAATGGTATGGACCTAACAGAAGCAGAAGATATTAAGAAGAGGTGGCAAGAATACACAGAAGAACTGTACAAAAAAGATCCTCATGACCCAGATAATCACAATGGTATGATCACTCACCTAGAGCCGGACATCCTGGAATGTGAAATCAAATGGGCCTTAGGAGTCATCACTATGAACAAAGCTAGTGGAGGTGATGGAATTCCAGTTGAGCTATTTCAAATCCTAAAAGATGATGCTGTGAAAGTGCTGCACTCAATATGCCAGCAAACTTGGAAAACTCAGCAGTGGCCACAGGACTGGAAGAGGTCAGTTTTTATTCCAATTCCAAAGAAAAGCAATGCCAAAGAATGTTCAAACTACTGCATAAATGGACTCATCTCACACGCTAGTAAAGTAATGCTGAAAATTCTCCAAGCCAGGCTTCAACAGTATGTGAACCATGAACTTCCAGATGTTCAAGCTGGATTTAGAAAAGGCAGAGGAACCAGAGATCAAATTGCCAACATCTGTTGGATTATTGAAAAAGCAAGAGAGTTCCAGAAAAACATCTATTTCTGCTTTATTGACTATGCCAAAGCCTTGGACTGTGTGGATCACAACAAAACTCTGGAAAATTCTTAAAGAGATGGGAATACCAGACCACCTGATCTGCCTCTTGAGAAATCTGTAGGCAGGTCAGGAAGCAACAGTTAGAACTAGACATGGAACAACAGACTGGTTCCAAATCGGGAAAGGAGTACGTCAAGGCTGTATATTGTCATCCTGCTTATTTAACTTATATGCAGAGCACATCATGAGAAACGCTGGACTGGATGAAACACAAGCTGGAATCAAGATTGCTGGGAGAAATATCAATAACCTCAGATATGCAGCACCCTTATGGCAGAAAGCAAAACAGAACTAAAGAGCCTCTTGATGAAAGTGAAAGAGGAGAGTGAAAAAGTTGGCTTAAAACTCAACATTCAGAAAACAAAGATCATGGTATCTGGTCCCATCACTTCATGGCAAATAGATGAGGAAACAGTGAGAGACTTTCTTTTTGGGGGCTCCAAAATCACTGCAGATGGTGACTGCAGCCATGAAATTAAAAGATGCTTATTCCTTGGAAGAAAAGTTATGACCAACCTAGATAGCATATTAAAAAGCAGAGACATTACTGTGCCAACAAAGGTCCATCTAATCAAGGCTATGGTTTTTCCAGTGGTCATGTATGGATGTGAGAGTTGGACTATAAAGAAAGCTGAATGCCGAAGAATTGATGATTTTGAACTGTGGAGTTGGAGAAGACTCTTGAGAGTTCCTTGGACTGTAAGGAGATCCAACCAGTCCATCCTAAAGGAAATCAGTCATGAATATTCACTGGAAGGACTGATGCTACATCTGAAAACTCCAATACTTTGACCACCTGATGCGAAGAACTGACTCATTTGAAAAAACCCTGATGCTGAGAAAGATTGAATGTGGGAGAAGAAGGGGACAATACATGGTCAGATGGTTGGATGGCAACACCAACTCAATGGACATGAGTTTGAGTAAACTCCGGGAGCTGGTGATGGACAGGGAGGCCTGGTGTGCTGCAGTCCATGGGGTCTCAAAGAGTCAGACATGGCTGAGCAACTGAACTGAACTGAAGATTTCCCTTAAAGGACTACACAGCTGAAAAGTTGTAAAAGGCAAAGATCATGATAAATATAACCAATTTGATGGTATGAAACTTTCACTTATTATTTTTAAACTCTGGTCTGTTGGGTATCTCTTATGGGAAGAGGCTTGTGGTTACGTGCTTAGGGCTGCATGGAGTCAGATCACCTGCCCTCATTCATCTAACTGTATTGCTCTGGGCAAATAACTGAAGGCCTCAATGCCTCAGTTTCTTTTCTGTAAAATGGAACAGATAAGAAAATTTACAGGGTCATTTAAGGATAAGTGAATTCGTACATGTAAGGCATTTATGACCATGCTTACTACTTGGTCAGCCTCAATAGATCTTACCTCGCTCTGTTCTCCAATTTTGGTCTGGGAACATATTAAGGATTGTTTTTAAACTCAAAGAAAATGTCAAAAAGTGTGTAAACAAAATTCAGTTAGAAAAATACATGTTAAAATAGTCAACGATTCTGGAGAAGGAAAGAGCAAGCTGCTCCAGTATTCTTGCCTGGGAAATTCCATGGACAGATGAATCAGGCAGGCTACAGTCCATGCATGGGGTCACAAAACATTGGACACAACTTAGCAACTAGAAGAACAACAAACAGTCAACAATACCATACTACAAACTTCAAATGTGCTAAGAGACTAGATCTGAATAGTCGCCGCCGCAGAAGAACTGTCCGACTCTTTGTGACCCCATGGACTGTAGTCCACCAGGCTCCTCTGCCCATGGGATTCTCCAGGCAAGAATACTGGAGTGGGTTGCTATTACCTTCTCCAGGGGATCTTCCTGACCCAGGATGGAACCCGGGTCTCCTTTATTGCAGGAGGATTCTTTACCTTCTGAGCCACAGGGAAGCCCCAGTCATAGGATGTGATGGAGGTGTTAGCATTAGCATGGTAAGCATGCTGCGATACATAAAGGCATGAATGTGTAATGTATGTCAATTATATCAATTAAAAAAGTAATGTCCCATATGGGATGTAGAAATGAAGGCATAAAGTTAATAAAAAATGTAAGGAGTTTTATATCTCTAAAAAATAGCTCAAGGTGCTTGGGGGAGCAAAGGTTGGGGGGGAGAATAAATATGTCACTTATTCCCCTTTTCACTAGTGTTATCTGATATTTTCTAGAGACTCTTGTGCACCACTGCAGACTATTAATAATATCTGAATCATTCTTAAATTTACATAGAGATAATGATAAATAATCAGAAAACATATTACACTCTCTTTGACAATGATGAAAACATTTGTCAATTTATCTGGTGTTAGCACGTTCTTGGATAGTTGTAGTTTTCAAACAAGCTGTCTAATTTTCAAATCCAAATAATCATTTTTTTCTTTTAGCAGAAACATAACTACATTCTGAGGTGTGACAATTAAACACTGATAAGATACGCAGGAAGATATGCTCAGCTATTTGTTGAGAGCTGATCTGGCTAGCTGCAAGGGCATAGCACTTGCAGAATGATTCAATTTTGTGGACTTTGTGAGCAGGAGCCGAGACCTGGCCACACGCTGTCCGAGTAACAAGAAGCCGTCCCAGAAACAGTCACAGAAGGTACTAGATCATAGGTAAGTGTTGCTGGGTAAACCCGCTTAAGCCTCATCATGAAGACAATTTAGAACTAGCCATGTCATGCATCCTTTAGTTTGATTAAATGAGTTCATTTCTTGATTTATCCTTTCAAAGAGATTAGTTAAAACTCTCTTAGCCAGATGTTCTTTTATCTCCAGAAGCAGGAAGCAGGGATTGGGTTCCTGATCCACCCTCTGCGCGTCCCCAGGGGAAAGCATTTTGTGCTCTGGTATATGTCCAAGTGTGAGCCTACCAGTGTGCAGTGAGACTTTTAGCAGAATCAGGAGAAACAGCAGAGCGTCTGTTCTGACAGACAGTGCAGAAAAGCTCTCCCCACTGCTAATGCGATCTCCACATCCATAAGACGGGCTTGAAGATTCCAGGAGCAAAGGCAAAAATAGCAGGCACAAAATGGGACACATTCTCCTCAAAGTGCTAAGAGCATTTTTACATACCCCATCTTTAAAAAGTTTATAATAAATCCTTCCATTCCTATAGCATCTTTTGTCAGGGAGGTTAAACTTCCTCTAAAAATGTTTTACTCATTTTTTAAAGTTCCAATTCATCTTGACAGTGTTTCCATGGAACAGAAGCTTTCCTGCATCTTAGAGGAGAGAAAAACCAAAGCCCAAGTGGGCGAGCGCAGAAGGAAAGGGACAGGTGTGCTCTGCATGGCCCAGCGATGCCTCCTCCCCCACAAAGAGAAGCCTGCAGGGCTGGTCCCTGCCCCGGGAGCGGGCTGTACCAACAGTGCTCGCAAGACCCACAAAAGCTCTGGGTTGGTCAGGTATAGCTGGTGTTTCAAAGCTGTAAATTCTGGTTTCCTTGTGGGATAAGAATCCTGCCTTCAGCTTTACAAAGAATAACAGCAAAGACTTCCAATACGATCCCCTGGATCACAGTTCTTAAAATCCTTAGGCTAACACCACAGTCTGTCTTAGCTCCATGACATCTGTCTGATGTCATTGGAACCTGCAGAACTTCAGGGTCACTATTTTGAATTATTTTAATTTCAAGTACGTGAGGCTAATCTAAGACTGAAACTCTCACCTTTGACCCTCTAATAATGAATTTCAACAGCTTCATTGTTCTCAGCAGTTGACTTTAAAATAATAGACATTTCTCCAAAGAAGGCATACAGATGGTCAACAGGCCCATGAAAAGATGCTCAACATCACTAATGATTAGAGAAATACAAATCAAATCTACAGTGAAGTAATACTTCACACCAGTCAAAATGATCATCACTAAATTGTCTACAAATATCAAATACTGGAGAGGGTGTGGAGAACAAGCAACCATCTTACACTGTAGGAGACTTGGGTTCGATCCCTGGGTTGGGAAGATCCCCTGGAGAAGGGAAAAGCTACCCACTCCAGTATTCTGGCCTGGAGAATTCTATGGACTGTATAGTCCACGAGGTCGCAAAGAGTCGGACATGACTGACTGACTTGCACTTCACTTCTCTATGAAAAAACAGTGTAGAGGTTCCTTGCTGCTGCTAATGCTAAGTTGCTTCAGTCGTGTCCGACTCTGTGCGACCCTATAGACGGCAGCCCACCAGGCTCCACTGTCCCTGGGATTCTCCAGTCAAGAACACTGACTGGAGTGGGTTGCCATTTCCTTCTCCAATGCACGAAAGTGAAAAGTAAAAGTGAAGTCATTCAGTTGTGTCTGATCTTAGCGACCCCATGGACTGCAGCCCACCGGGCTCCTCCATCCATTAGATTCTCCAGGCAAGAGGACTGGAGTGGGTTGCCATTTCCTTTAAGAAACTAAAAACAAAGCTGCTGTATCATCTAGCAACCCCATTCCTAGGCATACATCTGGAAAAAACTCTAATCTGAAAAGAAACATGCATACCAGTGTTCATAGTAGCACTGTGGCCAAGACATGGAAGCAACCTAAATGTCCGTCCACAGATGAATAGAGAAGATGTGGTATATAAATGCAATGCAATGTCACTTAGCCATAAAAAAGAATGCAAATTGCCATTTGCAGCAATATGGATGGACCTAGAGATTGTCATATTAAGCAAAGTAAGTCCTACAAAGACAAATATCATATGATATCACATATTTGGAATCTAGAATATGATACAAATGAACTTATTTATAAGACAGAAACATACTTACAGACATAGAACATATGGTGACTAAAGGGGAAAGTGAGGAAGGGATAAATTAGAAGTTTAGGATTAGCATATCCAAACTACTATCTGTAAAACAGATTAACAATAAGGCTCTACTGTATAGCACAGGGGACTGCATTCGATATCTTATAATAGACTGTAATGGAAAAGAATATGAAAAAGAACATATATGTATACAAATGAAACTGAATCACTTTGCTGTATACCAGAAATTACCACAACATTGTAAATCAACTATACTTCAACTAAAAAAAAAGAAATTGAAATTTACAGAAAATAAGCTTATACTAGCAAGTTACCACTCTTCTCTTTCTAAACATTTCATGTGAGTTTTTGTTGTAAAAATATAAGGTTTAGTTGCTTTGGAAAAAAATCTCAAGATTTTTTTGAGATTTGTTACTTGTGAGACTGGTTACTTCTTCAGTATTTCACAAACATTTCCTGAGAGCTACCATGTGTGACCACAGATCTGAGCTCTGGGGGCTCAGCAGTGAGTGTGGCGGTGACAGTCCCCTGCCGTCATCTGCTCAACACCCAGCCCAGGCTGCCACAGGACGAGAGCCTTCACGTTCCTGCCGCCATGCACACCGACCTCTGAAGAGAGGCCGGAAAGCCTACTGACATGGTGAGTTTCGAGCCCAACCTGCTGCAGGGTCTCCCGTTTTGTGGCTTTTGAGCAGAGCCAACAGGGTCAATTTAATAAAATGCTGGGTATTTAGAGATATAAATGAAGTCAAGAAAAAAAAAAGTGACAGAAGCCAAGGGCAGTGCTTATTATTTCAGATTCTTGCTACAGTTGTTAGACTCGGGGAGGATTCCTGAATATTTAAGGTACTCTGTGGAACATGCACGATTTTTCACTTGGAAAAGCAGAAAATTTTAAGAACAGAATCAAACCTCTGAAATTACTTGCTAGCTTTACTCCAGTCCAACCTGAGCTCAAAAGACAGGGAGTTATATGGATTTTAGTCTCTATTTGGGGCTTCCCAGGTGGCTCTCGTGGTAAAAACCAGTTTGATCCCTGGGTCGAGAAGATCCCCTGGAGGAGGGCATGGCAACCCACTCCAGTATTCTTGCCTGGAGAATTCCATGGACAGAGAAGCCTGGTGCGCTACAGTTCATGGGATCGCAAAGAGTCAGACATGACTGAAACGACTTAGCACGCACGCAATCTCTACTTAAGGTTATTACAAATAGGGATTTTCCTTTTGCTTAGCCTTTGGGTGCTTAAATCATAATAGCTAATAATTACAGAGCAAATTGAGGTTTGCTGGATGCTTTGCTAAGTCTTTTACATGAATCACTTTCTTTCTTCAAATACTCTAAGATGATTGTATTATCATTCCCATTCTACAGATGAGTAAAATAAAGCTTAGGCAGATTAAACAGTAGAAAGCGAGTAACATCAACCCTCTTAGCACTAAAGATATGAAACAGCAGAGTGCACACTTTCAATGGGAGCTAAGTATTCCAATCTAATTTTCCTTTTTAAAAACCAGCTTATCCAGAACAAACAGTAGTCAGTGCTCCCTGTGAAGGGCTGAAATGGCTCAGTACCCCCTGCCCCAAGGAGTGATTGTTCGTCAGCTCTTCTCATCACTCTCTTAAGTTGGGGAGAATCACAGTATAGTCATGTTCTTTTTGAGCATAAAGAAAAAACAGTTACTATTGAGTCCTAACCCTCTTCTGGTCTTTCCTTCTCTTATGTAAGAAGATCCCCCATCTTTCCATTAGTTTCTCCACTTAGAAGAAAAGTTGCCAGAAGTAGCCTGTTACATTTCAGATGGGCTGAGAACATCAGCCTTTTATTTGAGACCGGCTTTCTCCCTTCATCTCTGGCTACACTCCATTTCTACAATCTGAGCTTAGAATCTGAACACATTTGGAGGATGGCATATTCATCTATGAATTACTTAAGTACTGCATGTGCCGGGGGCTGTTCCTACTGCCTCCTCTCAGAGAATGTTGGCGGAAGGAGTTGTAACCTGCCTTCCTTCAGGACTGACTCTTCTTATGTAGACGGTCTTAAAAATCTGTTATCTGATCAGTGCCAAGTTCCTTAAAATAGACCTCTGCTGTAAGTTCCAGAAAGCACCAGAGGATTTAGCTTTGCCTGAAGACTTACTATATGAGTATTTAACAGGTTGAATGCATTTATAAATTAAGAGGGGAGTAAGAAAAGGAATGTTTTCTCATTCCACTAAAGTTACATGGAAACTTCTTTTGAAGTGGCTTCTAAAAAAACCACCAAGAAATATGTATAAACAGTAAATATGTATACTGTTATATGCACAAGCTTATGTGTATTTATTTGTATTCAGAAAAATGTTGATTTAAGAAGAGCATCTTAAAAATCGTTTTGGTAACAATCTGCTTCAGAACCACTGACAATTTCAGAATAATCACCTTAAAGTCCTACTGTGTTAAATGAGAAAAACCATGATGGTGGTTTAGAGAAAAGTGTGGCGTCCAGAAAAAAGAGAAAAATCATATGACTAGAGGGTACATTGAGAGTGCTTACAATATTTCAAGCATTCCAGAGGGAAAACTAATCTATACCTTTAAAACGGTTTTGAAAAGCAGTTTCAAGAACCTCAGTGACCTCTCATATTTATCTGGAAACTCTTCTTTCCCTTTTGACAAATATTTTTCCACACCTCAAACAAAACCAAATGCCAAGATCTGTGGAATCTTTGTACTAAAATAAAATAGAGCTGGTGTGTGTGCTTTGAAATTCTCCTTCCACAAATAAGAATTCCAGCTGACTCCCGTTAGGAGTCAGCAGCACAGGCAGGAGATCCATTGCTAAATTTGGACTGAGAAGATCTCAGAGTGCCAGCTCCGTTCCACAGTGGCTGGTTACGGAGAACGAATCACTGAATCTCTATTTTGGGCCCTTAATTTCATCACTGACAAAATGGGGTCAGTGATACCTCATGTTCATGTCCCAAAGGCTGGACACAAACTCTGAGCCTTTGGGGACGTAGGAGAATGCATATTGCAAATGCGAGTTCATTTAAAGGATCTGTTGCATGTAGGGAAGGGAGGCACTGCTCTTACCTCACTGTGACTACAGCCATGAGCCTGTGAAGGAGCTCACTGTGAAGGGGGTTGTGTCAGGAACCAGGGAACAGGCTCTGGTTTTTCTCTTCCAGTGACTAAATCATGTGACATTTAGGCCAACTAGAGTGAGACCTGAAGGACATATTGTAACCAGTCTAATCCATATTAACTGTAGTTATTATTAACGGTGATGATTATTGACACTGTTAGTCGCTCAATTGTGTCCGACTCTTTGGGACCCCATGGACTGTAGCCTGCCAGGCTCCTCTGGCTATGGGATTCTCCAGGCAAGGCTACTGGAGTGGGTTGCTATTTCCTTCTCCAGAAGCTCTTCCCAACCCAGGGATTGAACCCAGGTCGCCTGCACTGCAGGCAGATTCTTTACTGTCTGAACCCCAGGGAAGCCTAGGATTATTACTATTATTCCCAGTGTATTTAACAAAGGTCATGGTATACCCAGTTTTTGACAATGAGCAGTTCCGTATTTTGTGAAAGTATCACATGCAAGAACTACTGTATTTCCCACATTAAATCAAAGTACCAAGTACAAGAAGAAAAGGAAATGCTCCTTTGTCAACAATTACATCTACAATCTCTAGAGTCAGAGGCCTCCCAATTTACTGATAAGCAGCAACTTATAAAAGCAAACACTGCTTCAGACAACACCAGGCAATAACAGCCATGATTCTGCTTTTATTTAATGCTATTTTCAAGATAGTCAACAGTTTGAAAGCTTGCAAGTCAAAGGCATGCCACTACACAACTGAATCAATAACAGTGCAAGAATATCAGTGGTCATGAGATAAATGATGCATCATTTTTACATTTCAAGGGTAGTAACGCCTGACTCAGAGAAGGCAATGGCACCCCACTCCAGTACTCTTGCCTGGAAAATCCCATGGATGGAGGAGCCTGGTAGGCTGTAGTCCATGGGGTCGCTAAGAGTCGGACACGACTGAGCGACTTCCTTTTCACTTTTCACTTTCATGCATTGGAGAAGGAAATGGCAACCCACTCCAATGTTCTTGCCTGGAGAATCCTAGGGGCGGGGGAGCCTGGTGGGCTTCCGTCTATGGGGTTGCACAGAGTCGGACACGACTGAAGCGACTTAGCAGCAACGTCTGACTACGCAGGTAACACATACTATCTCCACTGGGCAAAAGTCTTACTGGATGTCTGATGCCTTCAAAAATAGGTCTCTAAACCCAGAGAGAAACCAGCATTCTAATGACATTCCAATGTCAATATGGTGGAGTAGTATCAAGCTGACAAATATCTACAGATAAAACCCACAAACAAAAATAACTGTTACCACAATTAGGAGTGTGTGTATGTGCATGTGGGCAAACAGTGATGGAACTGTTATTAGTTCAATTATTTTTCAGTTTACAGACAAGGTAAATCACACTAGGAGAAGCATTAGAAGGAGCAAAGGCAATGGAGACACTTTCAAAAAAAATTTTAAGTGAAATTTAAAAAATGCAAATAATTTTCTATGCATGAATTCCATTATCTTGAACACTGCTAATGCCCAGGACCAACACATGATGCAATATTTAAATATGTTAAAGCAGTGAGGCATAGATAGCCCTGCCTGTGACAAAGAGGTGACATGATTTTTATAAAAGACCATCAACACACAGCAGCAACATAACGTTGCTAACCCATTCTTGAGAGTTCAAGCTCTTCCCCAAAGACAGACATTCCATGTAGATACCTTTAGTTCCTGTATTCACATAGTGCCAGGCACAGAGCAGGTGCTCAAGATATGTCAGACTTCCAATAAACAGATTTCTTTAATTGAGCAAATCTTGGAAAAATTCGTTAAATATTTCAGAATATTGGGAAAACATTCTAGAAGGATTAGAATACTTCAGTTTAAAGCCATGTCCCATCACTCTTTTTCTCCCTTCTTCAAATATCTCTAGAGTGCCTGCTACTCATGGGTCAGACCTTCTGTAAGATCCTGGCGACTTAGCATCTAAAAGAGAGGCACATATACACACATGCATACATATGCACACACACACACACACACTCAAGGGTTGTGGTAGAAAGGCTTGGTGGGGACTCAGGAGAGGAAGAGGTCAATCCAAGCTGTCAATGGCGAAAAGGATGTGGACTGAAATTGTAGAGAAGGCTGTTATCCTGAAGAAAGATTATGCACAATCACATAGGAAGCATGAACATATAAAGGTAGGTGGCTCAGACGGTAAAGTGTCTGCCTGCAGTGCGGGAGACCTGGGTTCAATCCCTGGGTTGGCAAGATCCCTGGAGAAGGAAATGGCAACCCACTCCAGTACTCTTGCCTGGAAAATCTCATGGATGGAGGAATTGTTGATGGGCTACAGTCTATGGGCTCGCCAAGAGTCAGACACGACTGAGTGACTTACTTTCTTTCACTTCTAAAGAGAGAGAAGTTAACAGGAGGAATGTAGTGGAAATATCAAGGCAGCTGAATATACCTTATTGGGAATTCTGTTAACCTAGGTCTCCATTTTCTTATCTGTAGAAGGGTCAAAATGCTTTCTAGACCTAAAGAACTAATGTCAGCCATATATTAGCTATGGCCTTACATAAACTGGGCTTCCCTGGTGGCTCAAATGGTAGAGAATCTGCCTGCAATGCAGGAGACCTGGGTTCAATAGCTGGGTAGGGAAGACTCCCTGAAGGAGGAAATGGCAGCCCACTCCAGTATTCTTGCCTGGAGAATCCCATGGGCAGAGGAGCCTGGCGGTCTATAGTCCATGGGGTTGAAAAGAGTCGGATATGACTGGGTGACTAACATTTTATATAAGTTAGCTTTGCTTTCCCTTAAAACACTGCTGCTGCTAAGTCGCTTCAGTCGTGTCCGACTCTGTGCGACCCCATAGACGGCAGTCCGCCAGGCTCCTCCATCCCTGGGATTCTCCAGGCAAGAACACTGGAGTGGGTTGCCATTTCCTTCTCCAATGCATGAAAGCGAAAAGTGGAAGTGCAATTGCTCAGTCGTGTCCAACTCTTCGCGACCCCATGGATTGCAGCCTACCAGGCTCCTCCGTCCATGGGATTTTCCAGGCAAGAGTACTGGAGTGGGGTGCCATTGCCTTCTCCGCCTTAAAATACTAATAGTCAACATTTATTGAGTCTGCTAAACCCTGTCCTGAGAGTTTTCCAGGTATTAGGACATTTAATCCTCACAAAACCCACAGCACAAGGATTGATAGGAAGTTCCAATTTATAAAGTTTTATATAAACTGAGGCATACAGATAGTAAAACATTTACCTAAGGTTGCAGAGTTATTATGTGGTAACTGCAATACGAAAATAAGTAGAATGATGCTTTAATCCCCATTCTCTTCTGCCTCTCCTCATTTTAAAGATTAAGATAATGGTATCTTTTACGACATCTCCCAGAATCATTATAAAGAATTAATGGAATGATATGTATGAAACTGCATAAAACCATAAAAAGCATAGGTTTTAAAAAAAAAAACACCATAAAAAGGTAGGTAAAATATCATTGACAGGCCATTCTAACCAAGTATGCTGTCCAATTTCTGAGAAAACCAGACTTCATTGTTTCCCTTTGGAGAGAAGTGTTAAAAATGAGGAGTTTGTGGAGGATCACTTTGGAGACCTACCGTAAACCACCAGAGGATGAATTATTTACCAGTAATATAACCAGGCATGCCTGGGAGCAAACTCCTGATTTCAGAGCCCACTTTTAACTCCGTATCAGGTTCCCTTCGTCAGGAGGTAGTGCATAACCCACAGAGAAGGCAGAGTCAGACACAGACGATGCCTAGATGATTGCCTTTGAGGGAGCAGATAATCAGGAGCTGGCAGTTTGATAAAAATAATAACTGACATACATGATCCTGCTCTAGCCGGATCTTTAACCCGAATCTACACATTTAAATTTTAATCTGCTGAGCTCGAGGAAAGAGATATTTTTGTTGGACTTTTATTCCAAGGAAAAGAGCACTGAGGATGTGCTAACTCACTTAAGGCCAAACAGCCAATAAATGCAGGGGACAGGATTTGAACCAGCATCCCCTGATCTCACAGCCTGTGCTTTCTCCACTGAGTTGCTTGGACTTCTGATTTTGTATTTATTCAACCCCAGGTCAGTTTTAAAAGCCTTAAAAAAATTGCTGGAGAATGGAAATCTACATCCAGTACTTCCGAGGCCACATCTCCCTCTGTGGCCAATTACAGCTCTGGATTTGCTTTGATGGACATTTCCCACAAAGTAAACAATCCTTCCTTATTATCATCAGGAGGCCCTTTTTGGTGTATGCTCTGATAATGGGCTCACAGCTGCTATGATCCTGGGTGGTCTCGCTTCTCAGCCCTTGGGAGGATAAATGATTTAACTCTTCATACCAACATGGATTTGATATTTTACACAAGGCCACTTAAAATTCAGGACCTGTTGGATTAGCTCATCAATTAAAAAGAAAAAGATATTTAGTCTTTGTTCATCTGACAATGTCCCATGCCTTAACCATGCCTTAATCCTATAAAACTACAGAGCCAGCATTTAAAATCTCATTCCAAATCCTATTTCCAGAGTTGTGATGTCTGTGGATGTCTGTCTTTGAAGGTGTGGCAATAATCAACCAGAAGTTTGATTTCCAAATCCATCAATATATACCAGAAACAAAAAAGCCATGGAATTAGCACACCCAAAGGACAAAGAATTAAAAAAAAAAAACATCACCCACACAAAGCCTATCCAGGAGGTGACCCTTTTTCATTGGACTAATTACAAGGAAATATAAAAGGGCAAGCTTTTTATTAATCAAGCTCTTTTCACTCAGCCATGAAGAACTGCTAGGCAGGAAGAAAGCAAAGAGACAGGGTGTTAATGTAAGCCTGATAATTAAATTCAGAATCAAGTGGATCAGAGGGAAGGGCATAAATGGAAAAGTCAGATGGAGGTAAGAACTGGATTCTTAATCCTTTATAAAACTACGTGGTTGTAGAAACAAAAAGAGAAATGAAAAGCTATCAAATAAAGCAACAATAAGGGAGATTACATTTAGAAGTGAACAGTGACCAAAAATACCACTGAGGCATTTTGTAGTATCTTGCCTCCCAGAGCATGAAGTCCTTTCCTATAAAATCTCTTCCATTTATTTTCATACAATCTCTGTGAAATACACAGGCAGGTGCAGGCTACACAATCTTGTCTCAGATCAGATAATTAAGAGAATGACAGAAGAGGTCCCCAATCTCTGAAACTCAGGTCAGTAGTCCATGATTATCCTTCAAACATTTTGTTGAATATAATAATTATAAGCACAGAAAGGGTAGAGATGATAAAACTCATGTCTACAGATTTTTCTAACATAAAAAATTCTTGTTGCCCGCTGAATCTGTGCTTTTTTACTTTGTGGAAAATACTGAATAAGGATGGAAAACAGCCATGAAAAAGTGGAGGAGAAACCATCAAAGTCAGGAGATGAAGTTCTGATCCCAGCTCAAAGTCACTGTGCAAACTTGGACAAGAGCCTTTAAACTCTTGGCGTCTCAGTTTTCCTACAAGGTAAGATAAGGGTGTTGAGATTATTCATTTCATTGATGAATACTCCCTGGGTCTGCTGTCCCATGTGCTATGTGAGAAGCCAGGAAATGACTGGTTTGCCATCTGCAGATGGAAAGGTGGGAAGATCATCACACACAGGCAAACCAATGAGGACACTAAATCATGATGGACAGTAACGCCGTTCATATAGTGGCATCGGATCAGGAAGAAGGGGCGGATGGAATGGGGGTACTGGAGGAAAGACTTCCCAAAGAAGAGAATTCTTAATCTGAGCCCTTCAGAATTAGCTTCTGTGGTGACCAACGTGTTCTGGAAAACATGAATTCTGTGTAGCTGGAATGCAGGATCCATAGAGGATGGGAAACATTTAGGGAAAGCAAGGTGGAAAAGCAGGAAAACACTCGCCTAGCAAAGGATCTCATGAACTGCACTAAGGGCTTTGAATGGCAAGACAGGAGAAATCCCATTTGCATTTGACACACATCACTGCAGGCAAGGTGGAGAATGGATCTGCAGGGTGAGGAGAGAGAATCAGAATCCAGAGAGACCCTTAGGAGCTTACGCTAAATCTTTAAGCAAGAGATGGGATACAGAAGAGCTAACACCACCAAGAAATATTTAGGAGGAAGAACACTAGACTGGGTGATCAAACGGACTGGTTCACAGACTTGACGTTATTGTGAGGTTTCTGGCTTGTGTAGGTGGATAACAGGAAGAAAAGTGGGCTTGGAGGATCTGAACAAATGGATTCTTTTCCAGTGCCTTTTCACGGGAAGAAAGAGGTCAGGGTGCTTGGAGTTTTGGGGAAAAGATGCCTTTGTGTGTTAAGATCTATTTATTTAGTTGAGGTTGGTGTCTCACCAAGCAGCTCTGGGCTGGACACATACTGGGGCAGGTAGTATTTTCTGGTGGTGCATGCTACAGATGCACAGGTGGGGCAAAGAAGGTGACTGAAATTCACACTTCAGTGTCCATGCATCCTGAGGATACGTGCTGGCTGTGTGAAGTGCACCGTGATATGAATAGTTTCTGTCTGATTTACCTGTGGGTATCTGTGGCTCCACCACTGTACATTAGAGCTGCCAGTGGACAGTCTGAAAAACTTATCTTCAGATTTTCTTGGTCTCAAAAACTTCTCTCTCATCATCAGATACAAACACACCCACCCCTTGTTAAGTATCATTTAAGTATCAATTATATATTGATGATGCTGCCTGCAATGCAGGAGACCTGGGTTTGATCCCTGGGTTGGAAAGATCCCCTGGAGAAGGGCAAGGCTACCCACTCCAGTATTCTGGCCTAGAGAATTCCATGGACTGTATAGGCCATGGGGTCGCAAAGAGTCAGACACGACTGAGTGACTTTCACTCACTCGGACATGACTGAGCGACTTTCACTCAATCACCCACTCACTCACAATGTGCATATCAATAGACATAACGTCTTTCTACCCTTGTCTTGTTTCAACCACCCCTCACACACTTTTTTAAGTTCCCTGAATTTTCCAAATGTGTCCTCATCCCAGGGTCCTGGTGTGAGCTGTCTCAAGCACCTGGACGATTTCTCCCATACACTCACACAGTTGACTCCTTTTCATGCATCTCCTAGCTTGTGTGTCTCCTTCTTTCAAGAGGTGTTTTTTCTGACCAAGCCCCTGGAGTGGCTTTCCAGGCATCCCCAACATATCCCTGGCTACACTTTCATCTGAGCACTTCTCACCTCCAGACACTTGCTAGTTATCTGTCCTCCTCTACTCCAGGAGAGCAGAGGCCTGTTTGTCTTATTAAATAGTGTCCCCAGAGTGCAGGAGAGTGGCCAGATCATTGCATGTGCTACAATTTCACCGAACGAGGGAACAAATGAAAATGAGTATTCTAGAAAAGTGATGATCCTATCGAGTAAAAAACAACAAAAACCCCACAAAACTTCCGGAGTATCAAAAGTGACCAGGTGTGCAAGTGACATAGAAGGTAAACACTTAAGATAGTGGTTTAGTTGCTCAGTCATGTCTGGCTGTAGCCCACCAGGCTCCTCTGTCCATTCTTCCCAGGCAAGAGTACTGGAGTGGGTTGCCATTTCCCTCTCCAGGGGATCTTGCTGCCCCAGGGACTGAACATGCATTCCCTGTGTTGCAGGCAGTCTCCTGCATTGCAGGTGGATTCATTACCAACTGAGCCACCAGGGAAGCCCGAAAAAAACAGAAATGGCAAGCCAGGCCCACAATACAGGTAGACAGAAAAGAGCTTCGGCAAAAGCATCCTAGGGCAGCAGTAGGATTTAGAAAACAAGAGGAACATAGGGACACGCTGCCTGTGAGCCCCACTTTCTAAAAGGCCTTGGTGATCTCTTCTGGTATTTTTTTTTAAGTCTCCCTCCACTTCCTTTCTGTCAAAACCAGCGTCATAATCATCTACAGCATTCAGTCAAGTCTCCCATTCAGCAGAAGAAGGAGGGGCCAATGTGTAAATTCACACAAATATTTTCTTCATGTTTTCTCCCCTTTCCATGCCAGTGAGATCTGCTCTAGTGCTCTGGGAGGCACCCTCCACATAGGCTCTTATGTGAAGAGTGCCCCTTGGGGTTGTGCAACACGGCCATCCTGGAAAGAGAATCACCAGGCAAAAGTGGCAGCAAAAATGTCAACAGTCATGGCTGTCTAGACTTCCTTAGGAGGGAGGATTTTCTGGTAAAAATGTCCCAACAAGACAAAAAAATGTCAGTGCTATCGACAGCCAGTTCCTGATAACAAAAGCAAAAACCAGCTACATGGCAGATTCTTGAGGCTGGGCTGTACTGGGTTCTAGGTTTGGTGCAACCCAAGGGAGTCTCAGGACCCCTTACTCTCAATGGTATTTCCAGGATTCTCTGCTGCCATCAAAAAGGTCTTCCTCCTACCTGCGTCTTCTTGAGACTCAGGAGACCGTCAGCTGCACAATTCACTGAGCATGCAACCTTTGAAGAGCTCCTGAGGTCATATTTGAAATACGTGGCATGGATTATGAAAGAGACATTCTCTATTAGCCAGGCTAACAAGGAATCCTCCAAATAATTGAGACCGCATGGGCATTACAGAGGACTTGCAATGACTTTCAAAGACTTAACAGACATTTTCATGATCAATTACAAGACTCTTGTTCACAAAAGCCTACCAGAGTCAGCAAAATCTCATAGGACATACTGGCTCACTACCAACAGGGAAGAGGAGAGAATGAGTCTAGTCCCTCTTAGAGGAGAGAGTGAGTCAACCAGAAGCATTTTTGGTTTTATGATGATTCCACCTCTGCGTCTCCTTTCCAGATCACCCCAGGAGCCCAGCACACCCACCATTTACCAACTTCCACCTCTAGGTGGCAGCAACTTCCTTCTGTTCTCAACACCCTCGCCTTTGGCCTTTTGTTCCCTAGTCACTATAATTCCATCCTCCCTTCTCTTTCTCAAATAAACACTTCACAGCCTGTAAAGTTTGGGGAAGATTACTGTAAGCCACTTGCACTGTAAGAAGCCAGTCTATTCTTTCCGTTAAGCGACAGGGTTCTTCAAAGAGTCTGAAATAATTCAGGTCTAAAGTGAAAGATAATAGAAGGTTATTTTCTTTCTTTCTCCAGAACTATCAACTATACGTATGCTCTAAGGAAAGCAATGTTTCTTTTTCTTTACAGTCCTCTAAGGAAAAAGGCAAAGAGTAGAAAAGTGGGAAAACAGATGGAACTGGAGAGATTTCTATTTTACAAGAACATTAATTTACTCCTATGGGTAATTTAAATCATTGCTTTCTAAAAGATCTAACCCAACATATCCATGTAGGAGGCTGGAAGGGAATATTTACTACTCACAGAGTTGATATCATACATAGTGTTGAGGTGGTGGTGGTTGTCAGTTGCTAAGTCGTGTCTGATCCTTTGCAACCCCATGGCCTATAGCCCGCCAACCTCCTCTGTCCATGGAATTTCCCAGGCAAGAATACTAGAGTGGGTTGCCATATTCTTCTCCAGGGAATCTTCCTGATCCAGGGCTCAAACCCGCATCTCCTGCATTGGCAGGCAGATTCTTTACCACTGAGCCACCTAGAAAGCCCAAGGGTGTTACCCTTCTCTTAATTTGGCCTTGGTAGAAACAGAAGTAAATTGGCTACATCTGTAACCAGAAAAGCTATCATTTCTGCTTGGAAGTAACACCTGCCCTTCCTGGAGTATGTATTTATCTAATGTATCAAACCACAGTCCTACCTAAGCACACTCACCTGCTCAAGATTCTAATTCATTAAAGTGAAGGACCCAGGACAGTCGAAGTACTGGGTTAGCAAAAATGTTTGAGTTTTTTCCAAAAGATGTTACAGTCTTCTCAGCCAACCCAATAGCTTATCACTTCATTTTGGGTTATAATAAACTGCTGCTGCTGAGTCACTTCAGTCGTGTCTGACTCTGTGCGACCCCATCGACGGCAGCCCACCAGGCTCCCCCATCCCTGGGATTCTCCAAGCCAGAACACTGGAGTGGGGTGCCATTTCCTTCTCCAATGCATGAAAGTGAAAAGTGAAAGTGAAGTTGCTCAGTTGTGTCCGACCCTCAGTGACCTCATGGACTGCAGCCTACCAGGCTCCTCTGTCCATGGGATCCTCCAGGCAAGAGTACTGGAGTGGGGTGCCATTGCCTTCTCCAATAGGTATGTCAAAAAAAATCATGCAGGCAGTAGAAAAAGATTCCTTTTATGTACAGCTGGCCTTTGACTATGGGTTAATACCTAGGATTTATAAAGCACTTTCAAGGTGATACTATAATGAGTATTATCTCTGTTGCACTCTTCCCAAGACCAAATTTGAATAGTTGAGATCAGAAATCATTCATTCATTCAATAGAAACACTGAGGTGAAGGAAGCAGAAAGTCTGGTTTAGTGTAAGTGACAAATTTATACTAGAACCTAAGCCTGCAGACTTCAAGCTTTATTCATTTCCTAGGAAGCTCCTCTGGAGAAGGCAATGGCAACCCACTCCAGTGTTCTTGCCTGGAGAATCCGAGGGACGGGGGAGCCTGGTGGGCTGCCGTCTATGGGGTCGCACAGAGTCGGATACGACTGAAGTGATTCAGCAGCAGCAGCGGCAGCAGCAGCAGGAAGCGCCTCTATCTTTTCACAATAGCTAAGTGTGTTTGGTTTTAAAATTTTTGAAATATACCATTCAAAGTAGGATTTCTAGGAAAATGGATGGTTTGAGGAGATCAGGATAAAACTGGTGAGTTTTCAGAATGAATTCTATTAATATTTTGGCTAAACACTCTTCTTATACTTTGAACATTTAAGAGTAAGGCCAGGGAGAACCCATTTATTTTTATTACTAAATTTTACTTACTAATTGTAGGACTGCCTTCGTCATCCAAAATATAGGAAAAGACTGACTCCAAGGAATAATGTTGAAGTTTTCTGGCCTGGAGAATTCCATGAACTGTATAGTCCATGGGATCGCAAAGAATCAGGCACAACTGAGCGGCTTTCACTTTTCATCAACTGCCTTTAGTGGTAGCTTCTAGCTCACTGGTAACATGGCAAGTGGATGGTGCTGGTTTAAAAGGTAGCATCTTCCCCATCACTGTTTGGTACCAGTACCTCCTCTTCCTTTGGGAAATCCCTCATCGTGCATGGTTTTAATGGGATTGATAACCAAGATACCCTGCCCTCACCTTGGTCAAAGGCTGGGCACCTACGTCAGGTTGGGCTGGGTTGATCGGACTCTGGCGTCCTCGACTGTGATCCAGGAGCTGGGGCTGTCTCGTTCCAAGATTGCACCTTCTTACTCAACCTGCTTCCAGGTCCTGCTCTGCTCCCTGGGTTTCCCAAGGACCAACTCCTCACTTTTTCCTTTGACTCCATAACTCACCTCACGTCCTTCAACGAAATTACCTTTCAAGTACGTTAGACAGACTCAGTCGGTTTCTGTTACTTCCAACCAAAGAACCTCACCCGCTAAAGGAGACTGAACTGAATGAAAATTGAGACAGAGGTAATGGCTACAGACCACGGATTCCAGCAGGGTCCTCAGCTCTTCAGCTACCAACTGAGGGCTTATGTGAAGCAGCTGTGACTAAAACCTGTGTGATGCTGTTGCGCTCAGATGCTCAGTCGTGTTTGACTCTTTGTGACCCCATGGACTGTCCCCCGCCCAGCTCCTCTGTCCATGGGATTTCCCAGGCAAGAATGCTGGAGCCGGCTGCCATTTCCTTCTCCAGGGGATCTTCCCCACCCAGGGATGGAACTTGCTTCTCCTGCATTGGCAGCTGGATTCTTTACCACTGGTGCCACCTGGGAAGCCTACGTGTGATATTGGTTGGCTTTAATTGGTGGGCAAATAGGTCACACACTATCTATTGCTATCTTAAAACTGATGAAATATATTCATTATGAGGATACTGGTCGTTCCTTAGGTAATCTAGTACTCTACTTAGAAATGTAATAAATGGCCAATTTGAAGGAAAGCACTAAGAAACTTTATGAAAATCTAGCGGTCAACTGATAAAAGTTATAGTAAGATGATATCTTATTTGATTTTTAAATGGCTAGTTCACTGTCCATGTGTCTACAGAGAAATCTCCATGGCTAGAAAGATGAAACTGAAAATATGACTGGCAGAGGAAAATTAAAACAAACCCACTTGGTACCCCAAGCATTCCCACAAGGGAACCCCCTTAAGATTTATGATCTGAGCAATATTCCCAGCATATTCAAGAACACATTAGGATTTCTGATTGGGTCCTAACATTAAGTCATTATTCTTTCAAATATATATTTAGAAGTCAGGTTTGACTAGCTAATCCTTTAGCCCAAATGTATCCACTGAAAAATTTGTGGAAAACTAAGAAAGACTGTGGCTGCTGTGGATAGATATAAAATAAGACCTTTCATCGTTTTGGACTTTTCTGGAGGCTCAGACGGTAAGGAATCTGCCTGCAATGCAGGAGATTTGGGTTCAATCCCAGGGGTTGGGAAGATCCCCTGGAGAAGGAAATGGCAACCCACTCCAGTATTCTTGCCTGGAGAATTCCGTGCACAGAGAAGCCTGGAGGGCTACAGTCCGTGGGACTGCAAAGAGTAGGACATGACTGAGCTACTAACAAATGTAACACTTTCATTGTTTTAATGTCTTACATTAATTATCAGAGAACTTGTAATTCTACTATCAAAGATGTATCTTTTTTTTCATATTTGGACAGTTTTTTTACCTGCATTATTCATTTGTTGTTTAGTTGCTAAGTCGTGTCTGACTCTTTGCATCCCCAGGAACTGTAGCCTGCCAGGCTCCTCTGTCCATGGGATTTCCCAGGCAAAAATACTGGAGTGGGTTGCCATTTCCTTCTCCAGGGGATCTTCCTGACCCAGAGATCGAACTTGGGTATCCTGCATTGCAGGCAGATTCTTTACCATCTGAGCCACCAGGGAAGTCTTATTCATTAATGACTCCCCAACCCCCTTATCCTGCCTGTTTCATTACAACATGACCGTTATTTTAAAGGTCTACATCTGAAAAGTTTAAAAGGGACGGGACTGTGATAGAGAATAATGCCCACTGTACGCCTGAAAACTGTACAAAGCTGTAGTTTTAGTAGCTTTCCCAGATTCAATCACGATTCCTGATTATACCTTTAAGCTAAGAAACAACAACTATATGAAAACTATGCTACAAGTCCCAGAATTACAAACAAGTCATTTTCTTGCTTCTTTTCTTCTGCTTACTATGGATTTAATTTGCTCTCCTCTATCTGGTGTCCTAAGGTAAAAGCTTAATGTAACTGATTCTAGATCCTTCCTCTTTTATAAAATATGCAAAAAAAAAATAAAATAAAATACGCATTCAATGCAATAGATTTCCTCCTAAGCTCTACTTTATATGCTTCCTACAAAATTTGATAACCTGTGTTTTCACTTTCATTTACATCTGACCTTTAAACAAACAACATGGGTTTGAAATGTGTGGGTCAACTTATATGGGGATTTTTTTCGATAAGTATGTACTATAGTACTATAAAACCTGAGGTTGACTGGAACCATATGTAGGGAACCATGGAAATGCAGGCCCAACTATAAAGTT
Organism: Bubalus kerabau; assembly: GCF_029407905.1. Lineage (NCBI taxonomy): Eukaryota > Metazoa > Chordata > Mammalia > Artiodactyla > Bovidae > Bubalus > Bubalus kerabau. Next base: position 49,110,643 of record NC_073635.1, read on the forward strand.
ATCCGTAGACTTTCAACTACATGCGGTTCATCAATGCCAATAACCCCACTTGTTCAAGGGTCAACTGTAGTTAAAAGTATTTTTAAATTTCTCTTGAAATTTCTTCAACCTGTGCATTATATAGAAGTATGTTGTAAAGTCTCTGTGTATTTTTAGATTTTTCTAAAGTCCTTTTGAATATTGAACGAATATGGGACCATATTAAAATGAGTTAATACAAGGACTTCCATGGTGATCCAGTGGCTAAGACTCCGCCTTCCCAACGCAGACAGCCTGGGTGTGATCCCTGGTTAGGAAACGAGATCCTACAGGCTGCAACTAAGGCCCAGTGCAGACAAATAAATTTTTACAATATATATAAGATAAAATAAAATGAGTTAATACAGTAGAGATGCTTCAAGACACGATAGTACCACACATAGCTCCAGGGCTAAGATGCCAGGAAGAACAGAGAGTATACTGACAGGCCGAGTAATATGGTTCTGAGCAGCTGGTTGGTAAAAACAAATTATGAATGGACTTTTAATAGAGAAACAACTCAAAAGTGGTGACCTTTTAGCTCAGCAGAATCTTATAGCCTTAATTCTCCCATAATTAAAAAATGACCTGCTTAATTTTTTTTCCCAAATCATCTTTATTGTGGTTGAAGGAATACTAGATACAAAAATCAGCTGATATTAACAGGTATGTGAAACATTTTTATCATGACTGTTAACAGAGAATTAAAGAAAATTAGACCAATGGTCATTAAGGGAAATCTCAAACACAGCACACAAGTTTAAAGTATACATAATGGTCACCAAGCTAAATTTGAGGAGCTGGTGGAAGTCATGGAGGAATTTACTAGCTAACACTGGATTATAACGTAAGAAAAGATAGGAATTTGAAGGGCTTTTCAATGTAGCATCACTGTGGAAGCTTCTTTGCATTGTAATTCAGTGTACAGAGAACTTGCAAACTGCTTTATGGTTATATAAACTGCCGCCCATTTTCTGAATCTGTTATCAAACACTGGAAAGAACATGCTTCCAAACTAAATCTAAAGGCAACCTGCTGTTACTTATTTGCCAACACGTATGGATTTAAAAAAAAAAAAAAAATGAAGACCAGGCAGGCATTCTAGGAACTGGAATCTTCACATAATAAAGTTGAGACACAGTATCATAATTTTTGCCCTGTAAGTCAAGAAGCAGTGAAATGCTCTGGTAATTAAAGTAACATAGTCAATATTATCTATAAATAATGAGCATGCAAGGATCTACAAGATGATGAGTAAACATTTTGGCAGGGATCAACTGCCACAGATTGGAAGGGAAAGCAATGTCTTTATCAGGCCTTTCTTCTTTCTCTCCCCCATCACATCAATCTCATGGGAATTTCCCAGACAAAAAGCCTTCTGCTTAGCTTGTAATGAATTAAACATCCATCTGATTTAATCTTTAGCATTTCTCTTGCTCTGCCCACAGGTAACTAACTGCCACGGAGCAGAAAGATGGCTGGACAGGAGTGTAGAGAACTGGGCTTATGCCCACATCTGATGCCCGCATCTGACAAGGAACACATTTCTGTCCTTGGATCTCCATCTCTGTGTCTGAAAGAGTGAGAAGTTGAATTGAACTTGATGACGTTTACAGTTCAAGCGGCTTCCCTGGTGGCTCCAAGGTAAAGAATCTGTCTGCCAATGCAGGAGATGTGTGTTTGATCCCTTGGTCAAGAAGATCCCCTGGAGAAGGAAATGGCAACCCACTCCAGTATTCTTTAATGGGAAATCCAATGGACAGAGGAGCCTGCAGGGCTACAGTCCATGGGGTCCCAAAGGGTCGGACATGACTGAGTGCCAAAAACAACAACAAAAACAACGACAGTTCCTTTTCAGCCCCACAACTGATAACTACTGCATTCAGAAATGTCCTGTCCCCCCAACACCCTTTGAAGAGCTAGTTCTATCTCAGCTTTCTCAAAGGTTTCCAGTAGCAACCACTTGAGTGCCTTCCTCTATTAAGGCAAAAAGTTTAAACAAGAAGCAATGTTCTTATTTTTATGACCAAAATCCATATTAGTTACACTGTTCAGAAAGATTCAATGAAGTCATGTCTAACATTTGCAACTATATGCATATAAACATTTAAGTTCACTGTAGCACAGCATATCCAACCATAAAACATCAAAGTGTGAAAAGGCTCTTCCTGCCCTTCCCTAAATTGGTGACACAGAACTTTTTCACTTCCAAATGTGAAATGTGATCCACACCCAGAATGTGTCATAATTGGCATGGATATGCTATTAAAACTAGAGCTTCTTTTGCAGACAGCTACATAACATCTCAGGCATGTTGGTAAGAAAGGAATCATAATTGAGACTGGTGGTGACAGTATCCGGATCGTTAGAGAAAATTAATACTATTTTACTAATGGCAATTCCTATTAACAATGCCTAATTTTGCCATCATAATATAAATAGTCTAGAGTCTCTACTACGTGACACATAACTCTGCACAAAACAGCCCCACGCAAATGTTTTGGGTACAGAGCATAACCATGACTACGCCGTCATCAAACAACCATATACACCCAAGTCTTTGAAAACTTTTGGATTGGGGCTGGATGGAAGAAAAAATATATAAAGAGAAGAAAAAATAAAAAGCAAAAAATGAGGATTTTGGAATCCTCCCACTGAGACTGGCAAGCTTGGAGCCTTAAATCAACTTCAATGTTCATTTCAGAGATATTCCCCAACAAGCCCCGCCCTGTCCTGGTCCAACCTACACATCCACACCAAACACGTTTGTACATTTCAGATTCTAGAATAGCTCTGGGGATAAAAGCGCTGAAAGATGACTTGGAAACAGCCACTCTTTGTGAGTTTGGTAACAGAATACGATAGTTTCAAGCAAAAAGACCTGTGAAGAAGAAAAGTCTACCTATAGATTCAACCCTCTAAGAAGATTTACCCCGTTTCCCCTCATTTGCCCCACAAGGAGCAAACTATTTTTGTCCCTGTCATTATCATACGCAAGAAAAAAATAGCATTGCAAGAAAAAAATAGCAAATGCTCTTAGTTGTCGGACAAAGGAAGGCATGAAACAAGAGCTGTGACACATGACACAGTGAATGAAATTCATATGCTGAACCTCAAACACTTCATCAATCCTCAGATCAACAAATATTACTACAGTGGAATGGCAGAGAGGGGAGAGTCATTCTGATGGGCAGAGTTTATGTCTGGTCTGGATTGCTACCGCTGATTAATTGAATATTAAATGAGTTGTCCGATGACCTCATGTTTTTTATTAGGGTGCTAATATATCTTGCAAGAAGTTCTTACTGCCATTCCTTAATCCCTGAAAGTTGGCAGATACCTATAACAGACATCTGTCACCAGACCCCTTTACATCCTCGTGCTTTCAGCTCCTTCCTGGTTACGTACATTTTTTAGCCATATTTTCTTTCCATCCAGCAGGTTTGTTTGTCTTGAACAGACCCTTTTTTTCCACACATTTCTTCAGCTCCAGAGGAATTCCTGCCACAGGAATGAGGCCAGGGGATGGACACTGCCTCTCATATTCACATTATGCGTAGAAAAACACTACTTATAATGTTAAGCCATCTTTAGTCAATAATAAGCATTGGTTTGAGACCTCAACCACAGCCACTGACATTTACCATCTACCAATTGTCATGCATTCCCTAGGCATAACTTACAGGTTCAAGTTTTTTCATCTTTTACTGAGATTTAATTGTTTATATGATGAACAATATTTTTAAACTGATTGGAGCACTTGCTGACTTCACCCAACACCACTTATATATAGTACTTGTGGATATAACTCAAGCCAGAACCAAGTTAGTGTTGAATTTGGTATCTAATTCTGTAAATTATCCCGAAACTTCTGTTTTGGAAAGAGCAACTATCGCTTTCATATCCATGGCTAGCAAGAGTATTTAAAACTTTTAGATCTTCAGAGAGAATATTTCACAAAGAAATAGCAACAGTTCATCACTTAAGTAGATCTAGATGTTTTATGATTCATTGAGCTTCTTCCTAGCTTTCCTATATGATTTATTTCCATATAACAGTTTCATAATATTTACATAAGAAAAATTCAAGGTAGTTTTTGCAACAGGATTTGTAACTAAACTCACAACCAAATAAGTTAGAAATGTCTCCAGGTCTTTGTATCTGTGTTTCAATCAATAAATAAAGCACTTTGTCAGGACTCTGTTTTTTCTATTAATTTTGAGCCTTTACTCAAAAACCTTCTTGGCAATCAGTTTTCTGATAATCCTTTTCCATCTTTATATTTTTTCCCCTTCCATGCTGTCCATTCCCAAACTAGTCTTAAATAAAGTTGATAATTATTCTCCTCTGGATGTTGTACTATGAACGTATATCTTAGAGCATTATCCACATTTTATTATGTTATTTGTATTATATAATATTGTACATTATATATATGTGACATCACACCCACACACACTCACACACACACATCCTTCAAGACAGTAAGCCCCATAAAGACAGAAACCATGTTTTATTTATCTTTCTAATCTAGTGCTTGGGAGTATAAATAAATGTTGTTGAATAAATACAAGTTGAATTTTCTCAAGGCTAGTATTAAAGATCCTTTTTGTTTTTCATGGATTACTTCTCTGCAGATAAAACTGGTTTAAACTTACTAACCAAATTATGTGCTATGAATTATGTAGGAACAAGTTACTGTTACTCTAATACTCCAGGAAAAGCAAAGAAAAGAAAATGTGTCATGGACTCAGTGATCCACATTTAGCCACTGAAATATAAGTTGCAGAAACTGGGCCTCTCTCCTGACAACATGGCACTCGACCCATTAGCTTACGTCACTCACTTGAGCATCTCACAATCTCTATCTGTAGTGAAGTTTCTTCAGTATGATGTGCTTTGGACTAAAAAGTAAGAGCAATTCCATGCAGTCAACAAAGAAAGAACCTGGTTTATCCCGTTCCTTTTATGTAGTGGCCATCAGCGTTATTATCCTCTCAGCTTTCCAGGTTTGACAGGGAACAATACGCTTTAGTGATTGTGAAAAATAGTGATTGTGAGGGATGCCCCAGCTTTTAGACAGTGTGTAAGCAAATGGCTGCTTCCTCTGTATTCCATTTCCCCCTCTGTGAAAAACCAAAGCATAATATTTAACAACAAGATCAAGCTATTGTGAGGGTTAATTAGATTTAATGGGGGAAGGGAGGGGAGCTGATTAGGCACTATTCAAATTCAAATCATTATTTTGTGTCTAAAAATAATCCTCATTTAGGAGTAAAATTAATTTGGAAGCTCAATCTTTGGTAATCATCTTCCCATACTTAAAAAAAAGCCATGGTTTTTAATCAAAATTCCATTCTAACCACAATCCAATCAAGTAAAAAATGGAGACCTGTGAATTTCCATTCACCTTTGTAGTAAGACAGTACACGATTCAATTCTTTTTCTTTTCTTTTCCCTCCCTCCCTTCCTTCCTTCACTTCTTCCTTTCTTTTTTTGAAGATATACTATGTGGGGAAAGGTTAATTATGGAGAATGAAGTAATGTAAACAAATATGGATTTTATTAATAAAAATATATTGAGTTTTGTTTGTTTTTTATGAAATATTTGTGAAACAGTTTAAGTTTCCTCTTTAAAGAATCAGTAGTCAGGACTTCTTTGGCGGTCCAGTGGTTAAGACTCTGTGCTTTCACCAGAGGGGACAAAAGCCCACATGGCCAAAAAAAAAAAAATTTAGTAATCAATATTCTGTGGTTAAAATAACTTTTCAGGTTATTTCTGGTAAGTTTCATCTCTATTTTTGTTCAAGTGAAAGATCTTCATATTCTCCAAATTAAACAACAGATGCCTGGATATTTAAGGCTAAGGCTAGAAAAAGGGCATCTAAATAGTAATCATCAAATTTAATGTAATAGATTAATTTATTATGAAAATTTTCATGAGAAATAGAAGTTGGTACCTGAGAAAAATCTGAGTTGTCTAAATCTTACTAAAAAACATAGTGTCTTCAAAAAATGGCACACATTCTTTAAAGATATAACAGTTGATAATCCTGGGAAATGCCTTATCTATTTGGAAAAAAATGCTGCACTCAGTATTTGGTGAACGAAGACTTTTGGCTGGAAAGGAACTCTATTCATGTTTGTTTAGAATTTCCCAAAGGAAAGGGAAATAATGTAGCTCAGGCAGTAGAAATATATTCTCTACAGAGAACCAGGAATAATTGACACAGTCCTATTAAAAATTCCCGTAGAACTTATAAATTCTCATCACTTTGACTGTATACTCACCAAGCAAACTTCTGATTATTCATTCGATTTCCCCGGACCCTTGATACTGGGGACGGATGTACCCTGTAGTAGGTAGATGAGAATAATCCAGTCATTAAAAAAGCATTTTCCTGATTACAAGTGAACAAAAAGTGATCTGGCTTATAAATGATCTCTTTCAGATTAGCTTAATGTAGAATGGCCCACAACATAAGCACCTCTTAGTAAATGAATGCAGTTCAATTCCTATGGCTACAGACCTGCAGTCTCTTTGCTTTTGCACCACTTTTAACATAACAAGCATTTGTCATAATGTTCCCTGTGAAGCTCCGGCAGTTTTAATAAGTTGATTCATTCATTCAGTCCAACAAAAAGTTACTGTTGCCAACCTAATCCCTGCCAGGTTTAGGAGTGCATAAAAATAACATAAGGTCTAATGCTGACCCTCAACAAGCCCTTTCTGCTACCTGTTCCCACAAGAAGGACACAAAAAGACAGTCTAAAAGTACACATTCCCTCAGTCAACTTCTAGATTTAAAGCCCTAAAGTAACATAGCAAAGGGGATCAGTATACAGCTTCCCCAAATATGTTACTTTGGCATAATGATTATTTTGATTTGAAAGCAGCCACAAACACAAACATGGGAAGAGCTCTGTACCTTTCCTCTATAAGGAAATTTTAATTTGTAAAGGTCTTCCATCCAACAATTCCCATATCAGGAAAAGGAGTACAACATACAACTCATCCCCAGAAATGGTATTGAGATAAGCTGGCATAAACAACCCTTATTTACCATTAGTTTCCTCCCCCATACACTTCCTTGCTACCTGCCTAAAATGTAGCCCCCTAGACGCCCAGATTCCCTTGTCTTTTGACAAAGCAATACTCCACAATTTTTTTGCCTTTGTTAAAGTGGTATATAAGCCCCAAATTCTAACCACCCCTTTGAATCTCATCACTGAGTATTCCTGCAAGCATGAATGCATGTTTTATGTGTAAATAAGCTGTTTTTGCCTCTAGCTAACCTACCTATTGTCAGTTTAATCTGCACACCTTCAGACACTAAACTTGAGGGGGCAGAGGAAAAGATTAACCCCCATCCCTTATACTACTGTGCTGTACTAAGTCACTTCAAGTCAGGTCTGACTCTTTGCAACCCAAGAGACTGTAGCCTGCCAGACTGCACTTTGCACTCAGAAGGTTTATTTCTTCCAACATCCCTCCTCTGTCCATGGAATTTTCCAGGTAAAAATACTGGAGTGGGGTCTAAATGTCCCAGCATAGAATCTATGGGAAGAAGGATGGGTGAGTAGTTATCTTTAGGTGAAAGGTCTTCTATATGTGATGCTCTCTAGCCAGGCTTTGAAGGAAAGTGAAGTGAAAGTGAAGTCGCTCAGTCGTGTCCGACTCTTTGGGACCCCATGGACTGTAGCCTACCAAGCTCCTCTGTCCACGGGATTTTCCAGGCAATAGCACTGGAGTGGATTGCCATTTCCTTCTCCAAGGCTTTGAAGGAGGCCATGTCAATTCAAACCTTTAGCTAAATAATGGGGGAAAGACAGTAAAGACCATATTGTTGTACAAGCTCCTTGGGTTGGAGTCATCCACTGGAAATGCTTGAAATTTCTAGGAACTGCTGATGTCTTCCAAGCAGGAGTTAGCTACTGAACCCCCATGAACCTCCACCTCTTTGTGGGTCACCTACTGGCAGCACAATTTGCTCCACTTCCTGTCCCTGTGGCCAACTTCCTGCTTTCTTCTCTCTTTACCAGGTACTTGTGAGATCTAGGCAGTGCTTAGGCTTCTGCTATCTTTACCCTTTAGATCTCCGTCATTACTCTTATTCACAAGACAAGAAAGTAAACTGGGATTTAAATAGGTCTTAAAGTCCAGTTAGAATCAAGAGCCCCAAGGTTCATTAGAATCCCCATTCTCCACAGTTGCTTAGTAAGTGAGAATCATTTCAAAACAGACAAAACAGTTCTAGCCCCTCTGAAGGGCCAAATCCAGTCTTTCTGTAAATCCAGAGCCAGACTGCACTTTGCACTCAGAAGGCTTATTTCTTCCAACATCCCTTATTAACATTCTTTTCCTCACAGCCCTTCTCAATGGCTGCTGCAGCTGAGCTGCTCAGCACAGATTTCCTGCTCTATGTGGGGGAGGGGATGTTAATTATGCAGAAAGATGGAGAGCGGCCAGACAGCCCCTCTGGTGAACTGTCTCATTCAAGTACGGACCACTTCCTGCTGTTTTGCAGCTACAAGGATCACCTGTTGGTCTTGGCATTCGGCCAACCTGGGGCCTAGCGGAAATGACAGACTCAGCTAGAAATGAAAGCCAGCTCATATTCCAGTACCCCAAATTGGGGACAGAGTGAACAAACATGCAATAAAAATGCACAAGAGTTACACACAAGGTAACAAGGCTCTTTTTTCCCTGCTCTCTTTTTTTCTTTCAGTCTGTCTGCTTGAAATACAATCATGAAAATGGAAGAGCTGTGAGCCAAAAAATGTCTGTCTAGTTAAAGTCCCCTGACCTAGGGGAAAATGAAGGAAATCTCTTGAGCCTTGCCTACATTCCCCCTGGGGTGTCAGAATCCTACTGCCTGAATACAGTTTTAACAAGTAATAGCCCAAATACCGGAGAAGGCACTGGCAACCCACTCCAGTACTCTTGCCTGGAGAGACTCCCAGGGACGGGGGAGCCTGGTGGGCTGCCGGCTATGGGGTCGCACAGAGCCGGACACGACTGATGTGACTTAGCAGCAGCAGCCCAAATACACACACATTCTTTAATTCACTCTGCATCCTTTAAATGTTTACTGCATATTGATTCCTCCTTAACCTTACTTTTAGTCATCATGATAATTCTACGAGGTGAAGTGTGATAGTATATTCTCTCACTAACGCATCTCATTGCATGTATCAGTGGGAAAAAAATGGGTCTGTTTAACCTATAGCTGGGCTTCCCAGGTGAGGCAGTGGTAAAGAATCTGCTTGGCAATACAGGAGACACAGAGGACTGTGGTTTGATCCCTGGGTTGGGAAGATTCCCTGCAGTAGGAAATGGCAACCTGTTCCAGTATTCCTGCCTGGAGAATCCCATGGACAGAGAAGCCTGGTGGGCTACAGTCCATGGGGTTGCAAAGAGTCAGACATGACTGAGCAGCCAAGCATACAAACACACGCAACTTACAGTACAATATTCTCTAGGTAACTGTATCTTTTAGCAAAACTCTATTGACCCACAGATCAACACTATAAGCAGATAATTTTTATAACTGTTTAACCTCTTCAAATAATTCCTGATTTTGTATGATCAAATCATTATAAAGCTTTTTACATCAAAATGGTAAAAGAAGAAAGGTTTTTTCCCTTCCCAAAGTGAGTAAATTGATAACTTGGAGCTTACTTTATTTGAGGAAAGTAGACCATAAATTTGCATTTCAGCTACTTGCCAAATTTCATTTCTTCAAAGAAACACGCTGTATTTCTGTGTGCTCTGTCTTTAAGTGGTGACACTTCTTACCATCGCCTACCTTCTTTCCACATATAGCAGCCAGGCAGGTAGCAAAGTCAAAATCCCAGTAGGAGAAACCACCGTCTAATCTGCATGTCATGCATTATTCATGACCTCCTGATTCCTGCACCTGCATCTAGGCAGGAAGCTTGCAGGGCATGTTCATTACTCTTCTCTTAGCCTCACACAGGCTCCATTACTGCTAAGCCACTTTGTTCTCTAAGTGAGGGTTTCAGGCCTTAGTACTAACCACTGGATAGGGAAAGAAAAAAAAAAAAACCAGGCTGCAGGAAAGGGCAAGGTTCGTTGTTGTATAACATGCATTTAATCCTATGTCGTGCTCTTCTAAGACTGACAGTTTATGTCAGATGGAAATGCTCCTATTTGGTAATTTACATTACACAAAAAAGGAAGCTATAACATTAAGGCCATGTACACCCACTGTTCTATTTATATACACTTACTCATCTGAGGCAGACAGCATGTTTATAATTTTACCCAACACAAGGCTTAATTTAGCTTTCTTGCTAAGCATGTGAGAACTTCTTAGATACCTTCTTACACAAATCCGTCTTCCTTCTTTGGGCATAAGCACTGAAAGACCTGACCCTCAAATCTTGTATTGTAATGACTAACATTTATAGTTAATCAAGACAATGTGATCACTCCTGTTTTTCAATATTTTGCTGAACCTACCTGAATGGCTGGTGGCTGGCAGCAGGGTGTGAAACCCTGATCCCCAAGGCAGAAAAGCTGTGCCAACTTAAATCCACTCTTAAGGCCCCCAGTGGAATTGAAATGAAGTGCTAGAGAGAGCAAACTATGTAAGTGCCTGGGATTGAATTCCAACTCCACCATTCACCAAAGGTGTTATCTTAGGGTAAGGTACTTAACCTGTCTGCCTTTCTGTCTTCTCATCTGCAGCAGTGGAGGCAATAATACTGGCCACCTTCTAGCTTTGTGAGATTTAAGTCATTAATAATATTAAAGTGTTCAGAACAGTGCTAACTACCCAGGAAGCAGTCCATACATGTTAGCTATTATCACTAGAAGTGCTGAGACTGAATTGGAAAAGATATGAAGATAAAACTGGAATATCCAGTTAATTCCACAGGACTGAGTTAAATGTGCTCTACAAGCCCACAGTCTTGATTACAATGCTTATATCACTTCCCTCAAGGCAAGGAAATAAAGAGAAATAAACACCTATAGAGTAACAACCAAATACTGTGGTTTCTAAGGTATGGCTTCCTCTTTGGCATCTTATTTTGTCTGTTCTTTATGGACAGTAGCCCACTAGGCTCCTCTGTCCATGGGATTCTCCAGGCAAGAATACTGAAGTGGGTTGCCATGCCCTCCTCCAGGGGATCTTCCTGACTCAGGGATCAAACCCATATCTCTCTCACATCTCCTACACTGGCAGGCGGGTTCTTTACCACTAACTGTTAGAAGACAAATCTTTTGTAGTTTTAAGTCAGTAATCATAGCATACAAAGTAACTCTCACTTACTAAGCCCTTACGAGGTGCAGACCGTGCTAAGTATTTACTTTAGTCACATTATCTTACTTTCTCCTCATCATTCATATCCACATTTCACCTTAGAGAAAATAAAAGGTTTAGAAGAGTTAGTAACTTGCCAGAGTTGCAGGGGAAAAAAACAAAATCAGAACTTGGATACAGGTGTGAATGACCTGTCTTCCTCCAGATTATCATTCAATTCTTGTGAGCTCACATATATTCCCTCCCCTCTACCCCCGAGGCTGCAATAAAGTGAATTAGCACCAGGGGCCTTAATGAACCTCAGCATTTATTTAAGCCCAAATGAACATTCTACAGTATAAGTAGATGGTCTTCCTGGCCTAAAACTGGACCGAGCTAAATATTAGGCTTTCAGGGACTCATCAGAAATAACATCACAGTCATATACTTTGTTCTCCCTTTAACTCTTTGTGAAAATTTCTTATTAATGTTGCCATTTAAATATATAATGAACAACACATGAGTTCAGCTGATCCTACTCACAGCACCAACTGTCTCGCTGTTCACACTGTCTGCACTGTTCCCTGAACCCAGGGTAGGCAAGGCGTGAGCTAAGAGGCTGGAAGCAGACACGAGCAGCCATAATGAACTGAAGACACATCTATTCTCTCCTGGCTGATGCAGTAGCCATTACATAACCATAACGGAGCCATAACATAGATTCATATAACATAACCACGATGTTGCTTCAGTGGAGCCCCTATGCAGCAGCAGCCAGGGCTTTCATGATGAAGCTCATACCAGCACACTGCACAAAACAGTCCGTGACCAAGCGAGTATCTCGTGATGTGCATGCACCGTGGTGTAAGTGATCTCAGCAGTTACACAACCCTGCAAAGTCACTGTCTACAGAACATGGGGTGAGAGAGCTTGACTGGAGCCTTCTTGTTCACGTCCCCACAATGCGTCAGCTGGAGATGGTAAAAGGAATCCACTTCCTCACTTCCCATTGTCCTGAGAATCCAATTCCATTCAGCTTGTGACCACAGGTGTCTGATGAAACCATCTTTGTTATGGTCATCAATGGCCTCCATGTTTCAGATCTAATGGGTCAGTCTCAGTTCTTGTCTTCTCAAACTCTCCATAGTGACTCACCTAACTGATCACTCCGTCCTTGACCCTACTCAGCATCAGTGACATTTTTCCAGTCTTCTTCCTCCTCTTCTTTTTTTTCCCCTTTGCCTGAGCCTCTTCCTCCCATTCTTCTGAACTCTAAATGTTAGCATTGTCTGGGGATCATTTTCTCATGATTTTTCTACACACAGTTTCAACTCACTCCCTAGATGAAGGAGTCTCCAAAATAGCCCCCTCATACCCTTAATCATCTCATCCATCTCTAGGCCGCAGTTACCATCCATACAACAATATCTCCAGGATTTCGATCTCTAGTACTGTCCCCAAAGCAGTGCCAGGCAAGATTTTGAATCCCAACCAACTTCACCCTTTAAAAAAATATATTCCTTTCCATATCTTCCCAGGCTCGAAAATAGCAGCTTCATTAACCCAGTTGCAGTCCTGAAATAGTACTTGAGTCATTCATGCTCTCATGCCCTATATGTTAGAGAGGCTACTTAATCCTGAGAAAAATCAGAATAAATTATTTCAGAGACCCAAAAAATATTTATTGTGGGAATTGCTTATCTAGTAAGATTAGAGATTTTCATTATAAGAGCCAGAGAAAGTATTATATACACATATTTTCTCTTCTTAAATTCACTTTTGTCCTTTTTTAAACTTTTAAATTTTATATTATAGATGATTAACAACGTTGCCACAGTTTCAGCTGCACAGAACTTTTCTCCTGTTATGTAATTCAGAGCCTGTACTTTCTTCCATAAATTGATGCAATTATTTGAAAAAATACACACTTTAACAACTCAGTTTGCTACATCTGTGGAAGACAAGATTAATTTAGAAATAACTCTACAATTATTTATAAGTACAGAATTTTCCTATGTAGAATCACAGGAAAGATAATTTTAAAAGTAATTCTTGATATTCCTGTTTATTTACACAAAGTTATAACGAATACAAGTTCTCATGGTTGTTTAGGTTACTCTGGATGATTTCATCATAATATATTACACACACAAACACACTACTTTTGACCAAATAAAAGCATGAGCATGACTCCAGTATTTAAACTACATAGGCCCTTTCTGTTCTTAGTTTTCATCAAGGCAATGATAAGATGACCATTAGGAATGTCATATATTGTCTGAAAGTTCTTTTTCCCCTCATTATACTTAATTCTTTCTCTATGCAGAGCTACTGATGTTATTTTTAGAAGTGAAAGTCACTCAGTTGTGTCTGACTCTTTGAGACTCCATGGACTATACAGTCCACAGGATTCTCCAGCCCAGGATACTGGAGTGGGTAGCCGGTCCCTTCTCCAGGACATCTTTCCAATCCAGGGATTGAACCCAGGTCTCCTGCATTGCAGGCGGAGTCTTTATCAGCAAAGCCACAAGGGAAGAGTAGGCTGAATTTAAATATCATACGGAATTAGCATAATCATTTCTTCACCGTTAATTTTAATAGTAAAAATTTTATTAAAAATACAGTGTTTTAGGACTTCCCTGACAGTCCAGTGGTTAAGACTTTGCCTTCCAACACAGGGAGTGTAGATTTGATCCCTGGTCAGGAAGCTAAGATCCCACATGCCTCAGTGGGATGTCTAAAAGTTCTTTTGCCCCTCATTGTACTTAATTCTCTCTCTATGCAGAGCTACTGATGTTATTTTTAGAAGTGAAAGCGAAAGTTGCTCAGTTGTGTCTGACTCTTTGTGTCTGTGTCTGACATGCCCATAAAAACAGTAACATAAAACAGAAACAATATTGTAACAAATACAATAAAGATTTTCTAAATGGTCCATGTAAAAAAACCCCTAAACTTTAATAGTGACACTGAAGATTCTCCTCCTTCCCTGTTGCCCTGGATAGTGAATGCTCAACTCTAAGAAGCTGGCACCAACCTTTAGGTCTAGGTCAACTTGCTGGAAGTTCTGATAGCCCGAGGGTACTTAGCGCACATTGACTAAAGATTCCATTTGTTTATATGTTTAATTTATGTTGTCTGTCTCCCCAAGTGGATGATGTGCTCTAAGAGGACAAGGGAGCATTTCTCTTTTCACTCTTTGTCATAACTCCTTTACCTGCCATGAAGTAGGTGTCCAATAAATAACTGCTGGAGTGTTAGCCCCATTTCCCTACTGGACCAGAACTATTAGGACAGATGGCAATGGCTGTGTGTGTGCTCAGTTGTGTCCAACTTTTTGCAACCCTATGGACTGTAGTCTCCTCTGACTATGGGATTTCCCAGGCAAGAATACTGGAGTGAGTTGCCATTTCCTCCTCCAGGGGATCTTCCCAACCCAGGGATTGAACCCATGTCTCCTGCACTGGCAGGAGGGTTATTTATCACTGAGATACCAAAGAAGCCCCATGGCAAGGGCTATGTCTGCCTAAGTCACCACTGCATGCTCAGAGCTTAGCACAATGTATACTACACACAGCAGGCATATTATAAAAACTTGTTAAGCAGTGAGATGTGGAAAAAGGATAAAATATTTTAGATTCAGACATCTGAGCTATTTTGCTGAACCCCTCTAGAGCACCTAGAGCTTCAATGTGCTCAGTCGCTCAGTCGTGGCCAACTCTCTGTGACCCCGTGGACTGTAACCCACCAGGCTCCTCTGTCCATGGAATGCTCCAGGCAATATCATTTCCTTCTCCAAGAGTTTCAATAATTGATTAATATTAACCAAATTCAATACAGTTTCCTTAACAGCTACTACCTACTGAAGTGTTGCGGAGAAGCAGGAATCTTTGCCCTCAGGCTGTTTGCATTCTAATTGAAATAAATAGGTAGCAACTATCATAAATTAGTGTACGAAAATTAAAAGGGATTTTAAGTTTTACTGGAGTGAAGACGAGTTAAAATTAATTCCAACTATAAAATAACAGAGAAGTTTTTGAGAAGAAGACCTTTAGGCTGGGCATGAAGGAAAAGCAAAAATTTCATCACTAGAAGTGGATGATTGCAGGGACTTCCCTGGTGGTCCAATGGTTAAGACTTTGCCTTCCAATGCAGGGGGTAGGGGTTCAATCCTTGGTCAGGGAGCTAAGATCCCATGTGCCTCATGGCCAGAAAATCAAAACACAAAACAGAAGCAATACTGTAGCAAATTCAATAAAGGCTTTAAAAATGGTCCACATTAAAAAAAAAAATCTTCAAAAAAAAAAGTGAATGAGGACTTCCCCGGTGGTACAAAGGTTGAGGATCCATCTGCCAATGCAGGGGACAGGAGTTCAATCTCTGCTTTGGGAAGATCCCACATGCAGCATGGCAACTAAGCCTATGCACCACAACTACTGAGCCATGGCTCTAGAGTCCTTGAGCCACAACTCCTGATCCGGCTGCGACTACCGAAGCCCTTGAACCTAGAGCCCGTGCTTGGCAGTTGGACAAGCCACTACAAGGACATGCCATGCACCTCAACTAGAAAGTAGTTCCCACTCACTGCAACTACAGAAAAAACCTGAGTGCAGCAATGAAGATCCAGTGCAGCCAAATATAAATACTCATGTGTGTGTGTGTGTGTGTGTATATATATATACATATGTATATGCATATATGTATATGTATATAAACATATATATATATATATATATATGTTTAAAGGGAATGATGGTAGGAAGATACTCCAAGAAGAGGAGTATGAATTGAAGTTGTTTAGTGAATGAAAAGATATGTCTGGGGGAGAGAATTTCTTAGAAAAATTAGGGAGAG
This sequence comes from Bubalus kerabau, assembly GCF_029407905.1. Classification (NCBI taxonomy): domain Eukaryota; kingdom Metazoa; phylum Chordata; class Mammalia; order Artiodactyla; family Bovidae; genus Bubalus; species Bubalus kerabau. The sequence goes on from NC_073635.1 coordinate 49,126,782, forward strand.
ATGAGCTAGATTATTAAGACAGGTGTAGAACACAGATCAATAAATAAATGTCTGGATAAGGAATTAGTAATTGGGATAGTCAGTTGTAGAACAGTATCAATCTTTCCTCTATTGGACAGAGCCTTGTCTACATCATGTTTATGTTTAATTCAAACAATATTTATTGCACACCTATTATTTACCCATGAATTCAAATATTACTTGAATATCTATTATGCCACTGTTCTAGGCTCTTACGTACAGTGAGCTGTGCTATGATAGAGGCTGTCATTACACATCTATTAAGACATTATACATCTATTAAGCAATGATGAAACTAGACAGTGTATTAAAAAGCAGATACATCATTTTGCCAACAAAGGTCCCTCTAGTCAAAGCTATGTTTTTTTTTTCCTCAGGAGTCACGTATGGATGTGAGAGTTGGACCATAAAGAAAGCTGAGCACTGAAGAACTGACGCTTTTAAATTGTGGTATTGAAGAAGACTCTTGAGAGTTCCTTGAACAGCAAGGAGATTAAACCAGTCTATCCTGAAGGAAATCAACCTTGAATATTCATTGGAAGGACTGATGCTGAAGCTGAAGCTCCAATACTTTGGCCACCTCATGTGAAGTGCCAACTCACTGGAAAACACCGTGATGCTGGGAAAGATAGAGGGCAGGAGGAAAAGTGGGTGACAGAGTCTGATAAGACAGCTGGATGGCATCACTGACTCAATGGACATGAGTTTGAGCAAACTTGGGGGATGGTGAAGGACAGGAAAGCATGGCATGCTGCAGTTCATGGGGTTGCAGAGTCGGACACAACTGGCCAACTGAACAACAACAACACTAAGACATGACTCCTGATGTCAGGAAGCCTACAGCAGGTCACGAGTTTAGACAAATGATTGGCCATCAGGATGCAGTGTGGTAACTGCCCGTGGGAGCAGATAGCAAGGGCACTGGAATTAAGCTTTGGAGTAGACACAGATGTTTTCCTTGGATTATATATAAGGTACATTTTTAAGAAGTTTCTCAGCTACGGAAGAGGAAAGGGGCATCTAAAGATATGAAGAGGCTCGGAAGGGTGCAGTCACAGTCCCAGCAAAACTACAAACTGTGCAGGGAGTCGAGGGTTGGCAGGCCTGGAGGGCAGTAAATTATATAATAACAGGGAACCGCAGAGATTCCCCATGTATGGATATAGAAAGCTGAACTTTCATGACCTAGGCTCATAGGATCTCACGACCAAGATTAAGAGGCTTAGTCATCTCTACCCTTTCTTGCATGTCAGAAAAAAAAAAACAAACCCAAATAATCTGTTTTTCCTTCAGTACTACCTTGGGCAGCAAATGCACCAACACCAATAGTGTAAACCACACGGCAGCCGAGTAACCATCCTGGACTGAGTCTGTCTTCCCACATGCAGCCCGTCTGCTCCATCCTGTCCACTCGGCATTCTCACAGCCACCAGCCTGTTGCAACCCACTCTTCTCTCCTGCCATCACTACTCTAAACCACCTCCTCCTCAAGCCATGTTTTTGCACTAGCGCCATGGTGATATTTTTAAAAGGCAAACCTGTTTTTTCCTGCTCCATTATCCCTTTAGAGGCTTTTCATTGGTCTTGAAATAGACCCAAATTTCAACATGGCCTAAATGCCTACAATTGGGTTCCTACCTACCTCTCTGGCTTCACTTTCCAACAATATCCTCCGGACCACTGCTTTCTGTGATCCTGCCACCCTCGTCCCCTTTCGCAGTTTTGGTGCCTTTGGTCATGTTGCTCCTTTTCTATAGGATTCCAACAGGCCCTCCGCTTCTTCATCTAGAACTCTGACTCCTTCTCAGCTCAAAGAGCTCATCACTTTCCCTGACTCACCAACCTGCGGTACATCCACACTAAAGACTCACCACTCTGCATCTATCCTTCTTCTCAGGCTTGTGTTTATACATGCACGCAATTACTCAATGAGAAGCAGAAATGATTTTCTCCTTAGTGTTCCACTATATGCCCTGTATCAGACCCTCCATCTGGTACAATTAAATGTTGCTCTACAAATAGGAGGAGATGATGAGAAGTAGTAATAGTAGCTTTTTTATTTTCCATGAGTTTTGTTCTTTCAATAGTCTGGAAAGATAAATAAGAAAATGAACATAATAATCTTATACATATTTAGATTAATATGCATTTATTTTCATATTAATATGCATTTAATATTTATATATGAAGGTGAAGGTGCTGGAGACGACTTTTGAGAGTCCCTTGGACAGCAAGGAGATCAAACCAGTCAATCCTAAAGAAAATCAGTCCTGAATATTCATTGGAAAGACTGATCCTAAAGCTGAAGTTCCAATACTTTGGCCACATAATGTGAAGAGCCAATTCATTGGAAAAGACCCTGATGCTGGGAAAGATTGAGGGTGAGAAGAGAAGGGGCAATAGAAGATTGAGGTGGTTGGAAGGCATCACTGACTCAATGGACATGAGTTTGAGCAAACTCTGGGAGACAGTGAAGGGCAGGGAAACATGGTGTGCTGAAGTCCATGGGATTGCAAAGAGTTGGATACTATTTAGTGACTGAACATTAACAGCCTTTCAGAGTCCTGGACAGGCACATATACTGTTCTGTGGCAAACAGCTCCAGCCTTTTCTATGAATCACCTGTGCCAATAGGGTCAAAGATGGTGTGAGACACACGTTCCTATCTGTATACTTAATATATATGATAGGGGCTTTCCAAGTGGTGCTAGTGGTAAAGAACCCGCCTGGCAACTCAGGAGACATAAAAGATGTGGTTTCAATCCCTGAGTCAGGAAGATTCCCCTGGAGGAGGAAATGGCAACCCACCCCAGTATTCTTGCATGGAGAATTGCCAAGGACAGAGGAGCCTGGAAGGTTACAATCCATAGGGTTGCAAAGAATCGGACATGACTGAAGTGACTTAGCAGGCATGCATATACATGACCAAAAGCAAAGCAGAAGAGACAGTGAAAGAAAATAAATGTGCTTTGGGTCTTGTCTCCTTCGGCCCCACATGAGATGGGCTCTCTGGACCCTGTGTGAGCCTGTGCCCAGCACAGTGTGAGCCCAAGACCCATCCAGGGCCAAGAAGCCAAAGCAGATGTTTCTATCACTTCCTGATCGCTAGAGAAATTTGTGGAAAATCACTGGACCTTGTGGAGAGACTGCTGAATTTCAAATTAAGTCTATAGTTCAGTTACTATTGTTGAACCAATAATAATTTTTTTGGCTTGGACCACTGCACTGTGGTTTAGGTAAGACAGAAATCATAGAAAAATTGAATGGATTCTCTACAGTATTTTTGAAACTTTTAATATTAAATTTTTTAAAAATTAAAATTATCTTAAGCCATTTCTAAAATGCTATTCCTTTACTGGGATAAGAATAGAAGCAATACAAGTCTTCTAAGAACTCCTTTTTCCCTGTTTCATTTCATGCTTTTCAACACTTTGTTATTATCTATAGCAGTTATTTTATTTTATGAATTTATACAGAGTCTATATTTCTGTGTGTACACTCTCAGACGGTTTTTTTTGGGGGGGTAATTAAACTCATCAATCAACCATTCTACGGCTTTCACCATCATAGTTTTCATGCACTGGGTAGAGAATTACTAGTAACAGATAGGTTGAAAAGTGGTAGAAAGAAAGGAGTAGAAGAAAACAAAATGAAGTCATTTTTAATAGGTTAATAAAAATACAGCTGTGATGAGATTGGGGGAGGAAATTTAGGCCATGACTGCAGATCAACAACCTATATTGTAGTACTGCCACTTATCCAGGTGATAGAGATTCCAGATTGCGGCTCCGACCTGAGCTACGCTGATCATTGGTTCAATTTTTCACTTCATTTTCCATGTTTATAAGTCTGACATATTATTTTTCAGCATTCAGTATACGGTGCATTAAGGTCCCCATCTTTTTAATACGTGAACTGAAATGCTTTGACTCAGTCATCAGTGTGGATGGCGCTAGAGGAATCTCATGAATTGACAGGCATTCTGATTGGCAGTTATTCTATTAGTCACACTGCCAATGCCTTTTATTTGGTGTGCTCTGTCACGAAAGAGGAGTAAGTAGTTGAAGAATTACTTCAAACGCTTTTACTGCCTCTGGCTGCGTTCATTCTTAGATGCCTCATTTAGGCTGAAAAAAAGAGGCAAAGTTAAAGTATGTAATGTGGGCTTTTTGTCACCCCAAATTGGATCTATTACAACTCGGCACTCTCTCAAGAAGGTGTTATAGCTCACTAGGCTGCACTGTTTTTCCTTTGAGTAAGACAAAATTTTACATCGTTTGGTTCACGGGCATAATGAAAATGGCATCAAGTAGACCCTAAAGATGATAAGCCATCACGAAGAGAAAATGTAGCTTTACATTTCACTTACAATAAAATTTCAAATGCTAGAAAACCTTCAATGTGGTAATTAAATATAACTGCTATCTCTATTTTAATAATGCGTTTAAAAGAAATGGATTTATGGATTTGTATGTGTGTATATAAAGCCCGATTTGCTTTTCTTTAAGTAGACACTAAATAAATCAAAAGGAATGGTACCCAAGAGATGGACTCAGCATTGAATTGGAGAGCAGGCTGATCGGCAGACAGCTGTAGAGGCCATCCTTTCACTGCCGAAGCTGATGGCCAACAAACTTGGAGGACTTTAAGGGAAAGGAATCAGGAAATGACTTACTGGCTTATCCAGAGACACTTTTATTTTAGAATGTGGCATTGGAGCCCAAGAGGTGCCAAACACATGCATCAGTACCCAGCGTGAAAGGTACTTGTGCAGATGTCAAGAAATATATAGAAATATCACACACTCACTTACCAACAACATTGGACAGAGAGCAATGCACCCACCATATAAGCCCTGCCAAAATGAACCAGGCCTTCTACAGCTGAACACCATCATTTACACTAACTGTACTCACATTCACCATTACCTCCTCTCCCACCATCAGCCACTGGTATTCCTACTTTCTTCCCACTGCTTCAAGTAGCACTGGCCCAGGAGACGACAGAGTTTGTCCACCTATGGGCTACTAGCACATTAACAAAATAGGCAAGCTCAAGTGCAGCTAGGTTTGTTATTTTGGTTACTTCTGAATTTGATACAGACTGCAACACTGTTGTTCCGGTTGTTTATGAAGCGCCAGACCATGACTGTGATTGAAAAAGATAAAGAGGAAAGAACTGATTAAAGTGTATTAGGCGCTATGCACCTGCCAACCAATTTACGTGATAATACAGTAATCCAGGATATGGCCTCTGACCTTGAAAACAGACTATAGTGCAACTGGGTAAGTATCCAAGAACCTCAGAAATAATAGTATAAAATAAAGAGGGTCAGTTCTCCAAATAGGAGAGCTGTCACAAGACAGTAAATGATGAAATAATGGAAATACTGATTACTTTAAGAGGGTAGAAGAGAGGAAATACTACTTCAAGAAAAGGATATGGGATGGTGCGGGGTTGCCCAGGCTACATCTCCTGAGCAGCACGATGAAGCCCTCAGGCATGCAGGTGAGGATAAAAAAGGAGCAAGGAGAAAGAGGTGGGAAAGATGAGCAGGGCATGCAGTTACCTTGGTCAGAAGTAGTTCATGCAACGGGGTGCAGCTCAGAAGGTGGAATGTCTTTGATGACTGGTGATAGATGTTTTGGAATTCTCCTTAGAAAGTGCAAAGCTGATGGACGATTTCATTCCACAGGAGAAATGGTATCACATTAAGAATTTATCTGCCAGTGGTGTGCAGATGACTAACACTCAGACAATCTTGATGATACTGCATCAGTATGGATACAAAGGGAGAAAAAGTCAAATCCAAAGAGGTCCAGAGGGAATAGGGAGAAAGGAATTGATGAGATAAGAAGTATCTGCATGATCTGTTGACAGTGAATAAATGAAGGTAAAGGGAAGACTCAAGATGACTAAAAGAATGGTAGAAAACATGGTTCTAATTTTAGGCAGCTGGAAGGCAGACTTGCAGGCATTGGACTTGATTTTCATAAACAGAGCAGAAAACTAGCTGAGAAAGTAGGTGAGATTTCTAAAGGAAAACTACCAATGAAGAGGAGTTAAGAGGCGCTGACTCTGAGATACTTTATGGTTGAGGGCGAGAGGCAAAGGAACAATCAAGGAATTAGAAGGAGAAGCCAGTGAGATAAGAGGAAAACTAATATAAAAGAAGATCCTATGAAAAGTAAATAGAGCTACTTTGCCTAAAAGCAATGAGAGTGGGAACTGGAGAAGGCCCATTACATGGTCAATGGGGAACTGTCCTAAGAAAAGTTTCTTGGTAAAGTTATAGCAGTGATGAGTGTCAGGCTCTACAGTGTTAAAAGCTTCAAAATGGGGATAACAATCTCTAGGCTCATCCACTTTGTGGTAAATGGCACTATTTCATTCTTTTTCTATGGCTGAGTAATATTCCATCATATAAATATATGTCATATATATATATATGACATCTTCTTTATCTATTCATCTGTTGGTGGATATTTAGGGTGCTCCCATGTCCTGGCTATTGCAAATAGTGCTGTGGTGAACATTCGGGTGCATGTATCTTTTTGAATTATGATTTTTCTCTGGGTATATGGCCAGCAGTGGCATTTCTGGATCATATGGAGGCTCTATTCTGTTTTTTTAAGGAACCACTATACTGTTCTCCATAGTGGCTGTACCAATTTACATTGCCACTAACAGTAGAGCAGGGTTGCCTTTTCTCTACACCTTTTCCAGCATTTAATGTCTGTAGAATTTTTAAGGATGGCCATTCTGACCTATGTGAGGTGATACCTCATTGTAGCTTTGATTTGCATTTCGTTAATAATTAGTGGTGCTGAGCATCTTTTCATGTGCTTTTTGGCCATCTGTGTGTCTTCTTTAGAGACTTTCATTGATCGTTTTTTTTTTTTTTTTTTTAATATTCAGCTATATGAACTCTGTATACTTTGGAGATTAATCCCTTGTCATTTGCTTCATTTGTAAATGATCTCTCCCATTCTGAGGGTTGTCTTTTTGTTCTGTTTATGGTTTCCTTTGCTGTTCAAAAGTTTTTAGTTTAATTAGGTCCAATCTGCAGCAACATGGATGGACTCAGAAATTGTCATAATGAGTAAAGTCAGTCAGGCAGAGAAAGGTGATTATCATATGGTATCTCTAATAAATGGAATCTAAAAAATGGCACACATGAATTTATTTAAAAAAAAGAAAAAGAGTTACAGATGTAGAAAACAAACGTTATGGTTACCAGGAGGAAGGGGGGGAAGAATAAATTGGGAGATTGGGATTGACATATACACACTGCTGCTACTGCTGCTAAGTCGTTTCAGTCGTGGCCGACTCTGTGCAACCCCAAAGATGGCAGCCCACCAGGCCCCCCGTCCCTGGGATTCTCCAGGCAAGAACACTGGAGTGAGTTGCCATTTCCTTCTCCAGTGCATGAAAGTGAAAAGGGAAAGTGAAGTCGCTCAGTCATCTCCGACTCTTAGAGACCCCATGGACTGCAGCCCACCAGGCTCCTCCATCCATGGGATTCTCCGGGCAAGAGTACTGGAGTGGGGTGCCATTGCCTTCTCCACATAAACACACTACTATACATAAAATAGGTAACTAATAAGAACATACTGTACAGCACAGGGAATTCTACTCAATACTCTGTAATGAGCTATATGGGAAAAGAATCTAAAAGAAGAGCAGATATATGTATATGTATAACTGATTCACTTTGCTATAGAGCAGAAACTAACACAACACTGTAAATCAATTATACTTCAATAAAAAAAAAAGAAACAAAGCATATATCCAAACAAAACCTGAACACTGTTGTTTACAACAACTTTATTGACAATTACCAAAACCTGGAAGTAAACAAGATGGCTTTTTGGTAGATGAGTGGATAAAGTAAACTGTGGTACATCCAGACTGTGAAATATTATTCAATGCTAATAAGAATGAACTCTTGATGAAAGTGAAAGAGGAGACTGAAAAGGTTGGCTTAAAGCTCAACATTCAGAAAACGAAGATCATAGCATCTGGTCCCATCACTTCATGGGAAATAGATGGGGTAAAAGTGGAAACTGTCAGACTTGATTTTTTGGGGCTCCAAAATCACTGCAGATGGTGACTGCAGCCACGAAATTAAAAGACGCTTACTCCTTGGAAGGAAAGTTATGACCAACCTAGATAGCATATTGAAAAGCAGAGACATTACTTTGCCAACAAAGGTCCGTCTAGTCAAGGCTATGGTTTTTCCTGTGGTCATGTATGGATGTGAGAGTTGGACTGTGAAGAAAGCTGAGTGCTGAAGAATTGATGCTTTTGAAGTGTGGTGTTGGAGAAGACTCTTGAGAGTCCCTTGGACTGCAAGGAGATCCAACCAGTCCATTCTGAAGGAGATCAGTCCTGGGTGTTCTTTGGAAGGACTGATGCGAAAGCTGAAAACTCCAGTACTTTGGCCACCTCATGCAAAGAGTTGACTAGTTGGAAACGACTCTGATGCTGGGAGGGATTGGGGGCAGGAGGGAAAGGGGACGACAGAGGATGAGATGGCTGGATGGCATCACTGACTTGATGGACGTGAGTTTGAGTGAACTCTGGGAGTTGGTGATGGACAGGGAGGCTTGGCGTGCTGCGATTCATGGTGTTGCAAAGAGTCGGACACGACTGAGCGACTGAACTGAACTGAACTGAATCAGGTAGTGAAAACACATGGATGAACTTTACGTGCCTCTTACTAAGAGGAAGAAACCAATCTAAAAAGGCTACAAAGCATATGATTCCAACTTTACTACATTCTAGAAAAAGCAGAACTGTGGAGACAGAAAATGACCAGTGGTTGCCAAGGGGGAGGGTGGAATGGATGAAGAGGCAGAGCACAGATTTTAGGGCAGTAAAGCTATTCTCCATGATGCTACAGTGGGAGATATTTATCATTATACATCTGTCAATACATCCATAGAATGTATAAGGGCAAGAACAAATGTAAACTATGGACTTTTGGTGATGATGATCTATCTAAGTAGGTTCATCTATTGCAACAATGTATCCCTCTGGTGTGGGGTTTCCCAGGTGGCTCAGTGTTAAAGAATCTGCCTGCCAATGCAGGAGATGCAAGAGACAAAATAGATGTGAGTTTGCAATCCCTGAGTGGGGAAGATCCCCTGGAGTAGGAAATGGCAACCCACTCCAGTATTCTTGCCTGCAAAATTCCATAGACAGAGAAGCCTGGCAGACTACAATCCATGGAGTCACAAAGAGTCCGACACAACTGAACATACACAGACATCCCTCTGGTGTGGGATGTGAATAGTGGAGGAGGTGGTGGGTACAGGCAATAAAAGGGAACACCATAATTTGCATTCAGTTTTGTCAAGAACATAAACCTTCTGTAAAAAACAAAGTCATTTAAAAAGTTAAAAAACGAGGATAAAAGAATACTGGAAAACAACTTCTGTTGCAGAAGCTCTCTCATGAAGGAAGAGCAATGGCTAGAATAGCCAGATGAGACCAAAAAAAGCATTCATGTTTTCCATCATAGCTCAGTCAGTAAAGAATCTGCCTACAATGCAGAAGACCCAGGTTCGATTGCTGGGTTGGGAAGATCCCCTGGAGAAGGAAATGGCAATCCACTCCAGTATTCTTGCCTGGAAAATCCCATGGACAGGGGAATCTGGTGGGCTACAGTCCATGGGGTTGCAAGAGTTGGACACGACTTAGCAACTAAACCAAAGAAAAGTGAAGTTATCATTCTGTAAGCTAGGAGGAACGTACAATGGAAAAGAAGTGTCTCTGACACACAGCAGTGACACATACACAAATATTTTCTTCAAAGTGAGAACTTACTGTGAATTTGGTACATGGTTCAAGTTTTATTGGAGAGTCTCACTTCTCCACACAGCAGCCCACGGGGCTGGTTGGTGTCATCATTCCCACTTGCTGGTAAGGAAAAACCAATCTTAGAGAGCTCTGCTAAACCTAGCCTAGGGGCACACACCAGAGCTGAAACTCCAGTCCAGGCCTCACAGACTCCATGCCATACTCTTAAACAATGTCCCACTTTATTATTTTATGAGTGAAGAAATAACTCTATTTTTAAAAAACTGTTAATTGGATAACAGCTACAAGAGTAGAACATAATGCAAAATTCAGTTGCTTACAGTTTCATGTTTACCAAACAATGCTGCTTGCAATGGAAAATTCTGTTTATAAGTAGTCCTGAAATAGTCTGAACTCTCAAATGATCATTGAATTTCAAATATTGCTTGTCATACATATTTCTTAATATATGCTCAGTCATGTCTGACCCTTTGCGATCCTACGGACTGTTGTCCACCAGGTTCCTCTGTCCATGGAATTTCAAAAGCAGGAATACTGGAGTGGGTTGCCACTTCCTTCTCCAGGGGATCTTCCCGACCCAGGGATCAAACCCACATCTCGTCAGGCATAGTAGCTCATGTATACATGGTGTAAGAAAAGATAAATATTTGGTCTTTGCCCCAGAAGCTTGGCACAGAGCTCCTAAAACCCTTGTAACTTCCTAAGAGACAGCATGTCTTTTGTTATTCCTCAGAAGCCACTTTTGACTACAGGGAGTTTAAGGTGGTAAGGTAACTCAGGGTCAGACTCCCAGTTAGCTTGAAAGACCAAGCAGGTGGTCAGACAGTCAGAACTTTCAGAATTGGAGGGGAGAGGGACTGGTGACTGAGTTCAATCAGCAATGGCCAACAATTTCAGCAATGATGCCAACATAATGAATCACCATGTACCCCCTAAATGATGGGATTCCGAGAGCTACGGGGCTGGTGAACACAACAACAGGTAAGGAGGGTGGTGTGCCTGGAGGGGGCTGCATCCCACTCCCCCGCACCCTATCCTTTGCATCTCTTTCCTTTCGCTGTTCCTAAATTGTATCTATTATTATAATATATTAATATAATAAAGCACAAGTTCTGTGAATCATTCTAATAAATTATTGAACCTAGAGGGGATCTTGAGAACCCTCAACTTTGTAGTTGACCAGGCAGCCTTGGGACCCCATATGTGGCAGGCATTTAAAGTGGGGCAGTCCCACAGGCCAGAGCTCTTGACCAGTGAGTAGGTTTTTGAAAGCTCTGGGTGATTAGCATCAGAACTGAACTGAATTGCTGGACATTCTGTTGTTATCAGAGGATTGGAGAATTGGTTCTTGTTTCAGAAAACAAAATATTTTATAAATATATTTAAAACATTTTTATATTGAATTTTCATAATATGTAAATTACCACGTGGTCAGGCCAAACATGAGAGTAACGCACCACCGTCAAAAAGTGAAATCATGATTTTTGAAGTCTGTAAGTTAAATTAGGTGGCACAGTGGTAAAAAAAAAAAAAAATCTGCCTGCTAATGCAAGGAGATGCTGGGTTCAATCTCTGGGTTGGGAAGATTCCTGGGGGAAGGAACCCACTCCAGTATTCTTGCCTGGAGAATCCCATGGACAGAGGAACCCGGTGGGTTATAGTCCACAGAGTCACAAAGAGTAAGACACAGCTGAGTGACAGAACATATGCACAAGTTAAACTATTTTTTAAAAATTCGGCAAAAAAATCTAGGGACCATTTTCCCTCAATCTAATTATTAGAAAATATGGAAGGATGAAGCTGCTGCTGCTGCTGCTGCTGCTAAGTCGCTTCAGTCGTGTCCAACTCTGTGCAACCCCATAGACGGCAGCCCACCAGGCTCCCCCGTCCCTGGGATTCTCCAGGCAAGAACACTGGAGTGGGTTGCCATTTCCTTCTCCATGGAAGGATGAATAGCCATTAAATAGAATGAACTCATACTTAAATCTACCAATCCTCATACTCTCTTTTAACTAATCAAGACAAACTGAATTTACAAAATATGATTAGAGTGGTTTGCTTAAATTTGTATTCTCTGATTAAATACAGGTGTTAGGCAAAACAGGCAGGGTCTGGAAACTGCTTGCAAATGCATCCTTATTATTTAGAATTATTTTTGCTTTGAATAAAAGCAAGCAAGAGTTTTCATAGAGTTCTTGCAAAAACTACAGAAATGAGAAGAATCAACCTAGAAAAAAACTCCATACATGTACTAAACAGTACCACACAAAATATAGGCCTAAAAAATGCATATTACCAAACAGTAAAATACAACTATTATTTTCTTTAAAAAGAATTGATAAAATTGAAATACAAACAGTTGATGTTTTCAGTCTTGCGTTCCTGCCCTGGAGATTTTAGAAAGAAAGCCATATGATTCAACTAGTTTTACAAGGGATAAAATGACAATTCAACATTTGAAAATAATAATTAACAAATTAAAAGAATTTCTTAGTTTCTATAGTTTGCCAGACCGTGTGCTAAACACCGCTGATGTACAAATGCATAAACTATGGATCCTGCCCTGAAAAACTTTCCGGCTAAAGCGTTCGAACATTACAGGAATTTCACTGCAGGATTACATGGCACAGTGTTGAGTACGGATTCTGGTCCAGGTTGCCTGGGTTCAACCACTATGAGATTCTAGCATTTACTGGTTGTTTGGTCTATGGATAAGATATCTAACCTACATCTCAGTTTTCCCATCTTCATAATGAAAGTACTTACATCCGCTCACTCAGAACAATGCTTGGAGTGCAGCTTGTGATGGGCTGGACAAGTTTTGGCTACCAGAACAATCTCGCTCTTCCCTGGGTGTTCCACACTGCAGTGGTAATGTCTGCTCAGGGCTTTCTTGTGTCTCTGTGTTTCACTTTCCCCTGAAACCAGGAATAACTACTAAGAGAGTGCTATGTCTCTAGGTACTGGGTACAGGCTAAATGCTAAGTGAAAGTCGCTCAGTCATGTCCGACTCTTTGCGACCTTTGGAATTCTCTAGGCCAGAATACTGGAGTGGGTGGCCTTTCCCTTCTCCAGGGGATCTTCCCAACCCAGGTATCGAACCCAGGACTCCTGCATTGCAGGCGGATTCTTTACCAGCTGAGCCACAAGGGAAGCCCAAGAATACTGGAGTGGGTAGCCTGTCCCTTTTCCAACGGATCTTCCCGACCCAGGAATCAAACCAGGGTCTGCTGCGTCGCAGGTAGATTCTTTACCGACTGAGCTATCAGGGAAGCTGGTAAATGCTAAGAGACAACAATAAAGGCTATTTCAAAACAGCCAGCTCCCAATTTGTCCATAACTAGCGAAATCCATCATGAAGAAATGTTAAAAGCTTATTTTTTAAATAAAGTCACCAGAGTATTGCAACATCCTGTTAAACAGCAAAACAAATTCAACTCATTATAGCTGTAATAGACTGCGTTCTGTTAGAATTTCAGAGTAACTGATATTTTGGAAATTAAATGTTAAACTAACTAGACAAGTTATCTGCTGATTAGGAAGCATGACCCAGCAGTGGTTGGGTGACTCTAGTTACTTTTCAGTTTTGAGTTTATCCATATTCAAATGTGGTGTTGACTGCAGATCAGAGAAGAGGCTGGCATGAGTTGAGGCAGTTTACAGTTCTGGTATCAGGGGCTCTAATTTGCCAAGACATCTCCTAATTGTGGCTGTGTTTATAAAAGCAGCATCAGTCTGGGCAGGGCAAAACAGGGCAGTCAGTCGGACTGATTTAGTGCCTTCGGTATGCTGAGTAGTGCTGATGAGCAGGGACCTTGAGATTGTCTCCAGTTCACGCACGGATCATTATGCTAAACACAGACCTGCTCCCCGGTTTGACTCATTCACATCACAGGAAGCAAATCACAGACAGATTACATTACGTTTTTTTTAGGTAACAGCATTATCAACATAACAGTTCAAGGGCTTCAAAAAGAGAATATTTCTGTGTTGCCAATGTGAATTACTGCAGAATGCCAGCGTAGTCTCGTAAGAGCATGGAACAATCTACCTTTTTGAACCCTGACCATGAATTAATCCAAAACACGCAACTTGGAAATATGTTTGCACATTATTAAATTCAATTATGCCATCCTGTTCATGTTGCAATAAAGCAAGTCACAAATTTTTTGGTTTGCCAGTGTATATAAAAGTTATGTTTACATTATATTATAGACTATTAAGTGTTTAATAGCATTATGTCTAAAACACAACATACATACCTTGATTAAAAAATACTTTATTGCTAAAAAATGCAGTCATCTAAGTCTTGAGTCATAATCTCTTTGCAATAGTAACATTAAAGATCATTGATCACAGGTCACCATAACAATAATGAAAAAGTTTGAAATATGGTGTGATTTAACAAAATGCAATACAGGCAAAAGCGAGCAAATGCCATTTGAAAAATGGCAGGTTCTCACATACCTTCAGTCTGTAAAAATGAGTAACTATGAAGCACAATAAAGTGAGGTGCAATGGAAAGAAAGATTCCTATGTTACCTCTTTCCTCCTGAACCCTAAGAATATTCAGATCAGGTTTGCTATTATATAAAAAGAGAGTAAAAAAAAAATCACCATTTCTACTGCTTCTTTAACAACTTACCCTCTGCAACAAGTGGTCAACACTTGACCTAGTTATTGGGCATCACTTTCTTTTTTTTTTACCTTTTGTGATCTGGCTCCTACCTCCGCTACTTTGGAACTGGTTTTAATTCAGTATAAATTCACTCTAGCCTGGCTGGGCCCCCACTTGCCTCACACTAGACCTGAAACCTGCACTTCTCTTTTTCTTTTTGTTAAACACTATACTCCATTTAGGGCTGGAGGAAGCACAAGCTGGAATCAAGATTGCAGGGAGAAATATCAATAACCTCAGATATGCAGATGATACCACCCTTATAGCAGAAAGTGAAGAGGAACTAAAAAGCCTCTTGAGGAAAGTGAAAGAGGAAAGTGAAAAAGTTGGCTTAAAGCTCAGCCTTCAGAAAACTAAGATCATGGCATCTGGTCCCATCACTTGATGGGAAATAGATGGGGAAACAGTGGAAACAATGTCAAACATTATTTCTGGGGGCTCCAAAATCACGGCAGATGGTGATTGCAGCCATGAAATTAAAAGACGCTTACTCCTTGGAAGGAAAGTTATGACCAACCTAGACAGCATATTCAAAAGCAGAGACATTAATTTGCCAACAAAGGTCCGTCTAGTCAAGGCTATGGTTTTTCCAGTGGTCATGTATGGATGTGAGAGTTGGACTGTGAAGAAAGTTGAGTGCCAAAGAATTGATGCTTTTGAACTGTGGTGCTGGAGAAGACTCTTGAGAGTCCCTTGGACTCTAAGGAGATCCAACCAGTCCATCCTAAAGGAGATCAGTCCTGGGTGTTCACTGGAAGGACTGATGCTGAGGCTGAAACTCCAATACTTTGGCCACCTCATGCGAAGAGTTGACTCATTGGAAAACACTCTGATGCTGGGAAGGATTGTGGGCAGGAGGAAAAGGGGACGACAGAGGATGAGATGGCTGGATGGCATCACTGACTCAATGGACATGAGTTTGAGTGAACTCTGGGAGTTGGTGATGGACAGGGAGGCCTGGAATGCTGTGATTCATGTGGTCGCAAAGAGTTGGACATGACTGAACAACTGAACTGAACTGATACTCCATTTATAGTTATTATAAAATATTGGCTATATTCCCCATGGTGTACAATATATTTTTGTAGGTTATTTTATACCCAATAGTTTGTACCTACTAACCCCCTACCCTTTAGTGCTCCTTCCCCTGTTATTAGTAACCACTAATTTGTTCTCTATATCTGTGAGTCAGCTTTTTTCTACATTCACAAGTTTGCTGTATTTTTTTAGATTCCACATATAGGTAATATAATACAGCATTTGTCCTTCTCTGACATATTTCACTCAACATAATGCCATCCAAGTCTATCCATCTTGCTATAAAGGGCAAAATTTAGTTTTGTATGGCTGAGTAGTATTACCGTGTATGTGTGTGTATATACATCACATCTACTTTATCCATTCATCTGTAATGGACACTTAAGTTGCTTCCATATCTTGGTAACTGTAAATAATGCTGCTATGAACACTGGGGTATGTGTATATTTTTGAATTACTATTTGTGTTTTTATGGATATATAGTCAGGGATGGCATCACTCCATCACATGGTAGCTATATTTTTGCTTTTTTAAGAAACATGTAAAATATCATGTATGAAACGAGTTGCCAGTCCAGGTTCGATGCACGATACTGGATGCTTGGGGCTGGTGCACTGGGACGACCCAGAGGGATGGTGTGGGGAGGGAGGAGGGAGGAGGGTTCAGGATGGGGAACACATGTATACCTGTGGCGGATTAATTTTGATATTTGGCAAAACTAATACAATTATGTAAAGTTTAAAAAATAAAATAAAATTAAAAAAAAAAAAAAAAGAAACCTCCATGCTGTTTTACACAATGACTCCACCAATTTACATTCCTACAACAGAAATTTGAACTTCTCTGTGACCCCTGTAACCTGCAACCTCTGACATGCCCTCATCACCTTTCTTTACTCCTCTTCTCCCTCCTCTCCCATTAGTTTCCAAAGATATATTGTCCTGGTGTCTCCCACAGTTACATTCCTAGCTCAAATCCTGCCCAAATTCTAATTTTTCATTTCCAACTCTTTACTAGACCTGTCTACTTGGATATCTCACTATTAGTAGAAATTCAGCATTTATCTTCTCTCCATTACCAATTTTCCACCCATGTTTTTATTAGTAAAATGAGTATTTTTCAAGTTAAGAGTTCACAGCTGTGTAAGTATTTTTGATCTCTTTCGTACACAATATGGCAATGACCTTTGTTGATTAAACTGTCTCATCGAAAAAGCAAGATAGTTTCAGAAAAACATCTATCTTTGCTGATTGCTGGGAGAAATATCAATAACCGCAGATATGCAGATAACACTACCCTTATGGCAGAAAGTGAAGAAGAACCAAAGAGCCTCTTGATGAAAGTGAAAGAGGAAAATGAAAAACTTGGCTTAAAGCTCAACATTCAGAAAACGAAGATCATGGCTTCTGGTCCCATCACTTCATGGGAAATAGATGGGGAAACAGTGCAAGCAATGGCAGACTTTATTTTTTTGGGCTCCAAAATCACTGCAGATGGTGACTGCAGCCACGAAATTAAAAGATGCTTGCTCCTTGGAAGGAAAGTTATGACCAACCTAGACAGCATATTCAAAAGCAGAGACACTACTTTGTCAACAAAGATCCGTCTAGTCAAGGCTATGGTTTTTCCAGTGGTCGTATATGGATGTGAGAGTTGGACTATAAAGAAAGCTGAGAGCTGAAGAATTGATGCTTTTGAACTGTGGTGTGGAGAAGACTCTTGAGAGTGCCTTGTACTGCAAGGAGATCCAACCAGTCCATCCTAAAGGAGATCAGTCCTGGGTGTTCACTGAAAGCACTGACGTTGAAGCTGGAAACTCCAATACTTTGGCCACCTGATATGAAGAGCAGACTCATTTGAAAAGACCCTGATGCTGGGAAAATTGAGAGCAGGAGGAGAAGGGGATGACAGAGGATGAGATGGTTGGATGGCATCACTGACTCAATGGACATGGGTTTGGGTGGACTCCGGGAGTTGGTGATGGACAGGGAGGCCTGGTGTGCTGTGGTTCATGGGGTCACAAATAGTCCGACAAGACTCAGCGACTGAATTGAACTCACCTTTATTTTCTATGCTCTTGAAACCCCTTTAATGAGGCAGTTATAACCCTACACTTGGCACACTCATACCCACTGAATGTCACACATCAATCTCCGTCCCTGCCAATCCACGTTGACATCCTAAGAGATAAGCGATTTGGGCAGATATGGAAGTTTGCTCCCTCAGCATCATTCCAGCCTCTTTGTTTCAGATTTTATAAGGAAGAGAAACTGAAACACTACATTTCTGAGAGTCCTTTGTCACGCATTTCCACGTGTGAGTTGCTTCTACAAAGCCCTAACAAGGTAGATGTGAGCAACTGAGGAAAGCAGCCATGGGTAGAAAGGGGGTCTCCCAACAAGGCTGACAGCAGAGGCAGACGTTCTTCTGGGGGAGCTGAGAGGAGATCCTGGCATCCAGGTCTGTTCAGGGGTGCAAAGGGTGGGCAGGGGGTTATCAGAGGTATTCTGCTAGAAGTGCCCTCTGGTTGTTCTATTGGCGTATTATTTAATAACTGCCTTTCACCAAAATTGTTAGGGTGGATTCTATTATCAGCAACTAAAAAGGCAACTTTTCTAAACCCTCAGTCCCATAACCATCAAAGAGGTTCCTGATGTCTATAGTATAAAGCCCTAACTCCTTACCATCACATTAAAGACCCTGACATTCTGGCTCTCATCCACCAGTACTATTTCACATGACTTTCTATAAGAACTTTCCAATTTAGGCTTCTATTTTTTTGTTGTTGTTATGAGGGTTAACCTATTTCACTTATTGGAAATATCTTTGTCTTTTCCTCTGACATTTAAACTCTAGCTACCTTTCAAAGCACAGAATAAGCTCCACCTCTTCCTTGAAGCCCTCCTTGATCACCTCAGGCAGGAGTGATTCTTCTGTCTTGCCTCCTCTAGACAGACAGGATATATTATATTGTCAAACTATGTGTTTTTTTTTTTTTTTACTTATGCTTGTGTATCTTCTTAATAATTTTCTTACACATATTCAAAAGATTCAAAATATTCTGTTGGGAGGAACTTGCATTACATCATCCATAAAAACTAATTTATTGAGCACCTACTATTGCCAGGTCCTGTTGTAGGAACTTTTTATGTCTCATTCCTGGACAAGCAGGTGACTGTCGTGGTTCATTTACTGGATTATGAAACAGAAACAAGTATTATATAGCTTGTCCAGGGTCATGGAGTGAGGGAAAAGATGGTGCTTAATAGATAGTTTATCCAACTACCAACTGAATAATAAAGAAATTATTTTTTCAAAGGAACATTTCTTGACCACTCACTATTTGCCAGGCTCTCTGCTGAGCATGTTACAAGCAATGTTTTATTTGATCCACTCAACCACTACAAGATTTGTTACTTTACATATTTTAAAGATGAAAAAAATACACTGCCACCTAGAGAAATTAAGTAACTTGCCAAGATCTTAGTGCCAACACACTTCTAGGATTGGAACCCGAGCATTTGGCTCCAGAATGCGTGCACTACACACTAGAAGCAACACTTCTGTTCTAAGGGAACAATGATTTGACCAGAAGGCCATTCAAAGAAATGTTTTGTTTTTAAGCAATAAATAATAAAAATGAAGTGCATCACAGTAATTTTCTTTGTTACAAGAGACCTCATGATTACTGGGACAAATCTAGTCTGCAAGACGTGGAAGTAGCCTAACATTTGAAAATTAAAAAGAAAAAAAAAAAAGTCAAAGAAAAGAGGACAGTCAGAGCAAGAAGAACCTGGAGAAAAATAATCTCAAAGTTTGAGAGGATGTCACCTAATGTGCAAATCCTTCCCATATTAGCTTGCCTATATTTTACTAAAAAAAAAAAAAAAAAAAAATTACTGACTAAATCTCTAGGGGTTCTTTTGTTAAGTCTCCTTGCTGAATAAGACTCTCTTCTCTGACTAATTCTTTCTTTATTTAAATTACTCTTAATATGCAAATTTACAGTTTGTCATTTATCTACTGGTTTATTTTTAATACCTTCCCCTTGTAAAATCATCACCATATTAAATTTGGCAAATGCAGATTATCTTATTTTCTTAGAAAACTCAAACATAACATATTTCAAAACTTGGGTTTCAAAGTAACTAAATTTGCGCAGGTAATTCTAGTCCAACTTAAATTTGTTATCATTTTATGAGGGTCTTTTTGTTCCTTTCTCCATATTTTTTTTTGTCACTCAGGAAATCAATGAAGAGACAAAATGATGGCCTATGGTAAATTACAAATACACCCAGATTTTAAATGCATTTGAAAGCAGATTCATTTTGGAGCAAACCTTCAGTGTAGTAATACTGCAGGATCCCCAGTGACTGTTAACAGCGAGTCTATGAAGGACGGCTCTGCACTGGACAAGTAGAAACCATTTCCACACTCTTGTATCAAACACGTGTCATGCTCCCTTTGCCTTCATACCTGCTTTTCAGTTTTGTTTCAAGTGAAATTGCTTTCATCTCCTTTTGCGTTTTTGTTTCAGAACATTTCAACATTACATAGTAACTTTCAAAATTAAGTAAACAGCCAGGCAAATGGGATTCTCTACAAGTCACTTTCTTCTAAAGTGTGAAACTTACACCTACACGTTCTGCTAATTAGGATATGAATAAAAGTCATCATCTAGTGAAAACTGACTTGTTTTCCTGCCAGGTCCTCTAACCTGTCGTTTCAGCAAACTTCTCAGCTCCTTTTAAAGAAAATTTCACACTTTGTGTATACTTCAAAATAGCTTATTGCTACTTCTGAAAGCTATTAGGACTCTATTTTTTTTCTGAATTATAACAGTTTGAATCATTAATAATACTCAAAACCACTGAGAGTCAAGTTTTGTTTTACTCTGGTGAGTGAAGAGTATAAACACTGGGGGACACAAAATGGTTTCATAAACTGCATCCTATAAAGGTAAGGTTTGCACATCTTTGTGTTTCTACAAATATTTTCACTCATCGTATCTTTAAGTGGGGCTGTGAGTGCTGGATCAGTGATACTCTCCATCTGAGAAGCGCCTTAAGAGGACAGAACACCTCCACATCACTGTTTCATCCCATGGTCACAAAAGTGTGCAGCAGGAACACAGGCTACTGTATCTGCATTCTATGAATGAGCACACTATGGGGTTAGGGACCTGCTGGGTTATCACCATGGTTGCTATGGTACCAGTCAGTCATAAATGAGCATCAATTCTAAATCTGTTTTTTCTTCTACTACCTTGACAGAATTTGGAGCCAGGGAGCATTCTGGAACTCCCCTTCACCCCAGTGGGGAGGAGTGTTATTGTTGTTTAGTTGCTAAGTTGTGTCTGACTCTTTGCAACCCTGATGGACTGTAGCCCATTAGGCTCCTCTGTCTATGGGATTTCACAGACAAGAATATTGGAGTGGGTTTTCATTTCTTCAGAACTTCCCAACCCAGGGATCGATCCACATCTCCTGCACTGACAGGTGGATTCTTTACCACGGAGACACCTAAGCAGCCCAGTGGTGAGGCTATATAATTTGCCCAGGTCACAGAGTGGGATCCTGGCCATCCAGGGACTAAAGATGCCCTCCTCCTTTCCAAATGTAATAGAAAGAAAGGTTTCAGAGTCAGACTAGCTAGATTGGATCCTAGTTTCAAAACACACTGCTTGTGATTTTGTGCAAGTTACCTACATTCGACTTTCAGTTCTTCATCCCTTAAGTGGGAATGTTGTTGTTTAGTCACTAAGTCATGTCCAAATTTTTGTGACCTCATGGACTATAGTCTGCCAGGCTCCTCTGTCCATGGGATTCTCCAGGCAGGAATACCATTTTCTTCTCCAGGGGAACTTTCCAACCCACAGATCAAACACACATCTCTTGCACTGGCAGGTGGATTCTTTACCTCTGAAGCACCAGAGAAGCCCTAGGTGGGAAAATTAACACTTATTTTCTGTAGATGTGGAGAAGGAAATGGCAACCCACTCCAGTATCCTTGCCTGGAAAATCCCATGGAGAGAGGAACCTGGTGGGCTGTGGTCCACGGGGTTGCAAAGAGTCGGGCACGACTAACACTTCACTTCACTCCTGTACATGTGGGGATGAAGAGAGATAAGGGATGTGATGTGCCTGGCTCACAGCCACTGCTCAGGACACATGCTTTTCTTGCTCTCTTCTCAACTCCCTGTTTACATAATGGTACCCACCTTTCACATTTTATTTCATAAACACTTCCGCAATCCTCAGTTGCTTACAAAAGTAGGTTTTAAATATATTTGTTTCTAACTTTGCCAGGCAATCCTTATGTTTCTTTTAATTCTTCAGTGTTTATTATATACAGTCCTTTTCATTAAAACGCTAGACCAAACAGTAAATATACAATTCTTATTATCATTTAAGGTTTCACAATGCAAGTCAGAAGCCACATCAGTCTGCTCTGGTCAATACATTTGTCATACAGTTCTTTTTGCTAATTTCTTTTTAAAATTGCACTGTTTGGTGCTTAGAATGAAAGTTCATCCTTCCCTTGATCAAGTATTCTGTGAAGTGACCCATGCTGACACTGCTGCTGCTGCTAAGTCGCTTCAGTCGTGTCCGACTCTGTGCGACCCCAGAGACAGCAGCCCACCAGGCTCCCCATCCCTGGGATTTTCCAGGCAAGAACACTGGAGCAGGTTGCCATTGCCTTCTCCAACGCTGACACTACTTGGTGGCAATAAAAGCCAAGACTCTCTAGGGTGGCACTCAAAACCAATTAATAGAGAATTTTATATAGCATCGGATCTACTGCATGCAGTGCTGGGCATTGTCATGGGGTCAAATACTGCTTAAAGAGCATCTTAGAGAACTTTCAGAGGATACCACCATGCACTGAGAACCAAGTTTACAAAGAAGTTGTAAGCACTCTCCAAGCTAATCCTGATGCTTCCCTTCTCTGGTCTAAGAGCAGAGGAAGGAGCAGCTCTCCTCATCTCCACTCTGCAGATTCATGAGTGAAAAGGCTGGGCAACCTGCAAACGGTGCCAGGAGAGGGGGAACTGAAATTCAGAACCACAGACTCACAGCCCTGGGCTTTCGCGAAATCACAGTCTGTCTCCCACGAAAGTCCCTCATGTCCTTCCAGGAAATAAAAGCAAAACACTGAGTGACCAGAACATTTTTCTGTTCTAATTCTGAATTTCTTTTCACTTAATATTTTTTTTTAATTTTTAGTTTATATTGGAGTATAGCTGATTAACACTGTTATGATAGCTTCAAGTGGACAACAAAGGAACTCAGCCATAAACACATATGTATCAATTCTCCCCCAAACTCCCCTCCCATCCAGGCTGCCACATAACACTGAGCCGAGTTCCCTGTGCTATATGGTAGGTCCTTGTTGGTTATCCATTTTAAATAGAGCAGTGTGTACATGTCCATCCCAACCTATCTACCCCTTCCCCCATCCTTCCCCCCAGCAACCGAAAGTTCATTCTCTATAATCCTATGAGCCTGTTTATGTCTTGTAAATAAGTTTATCTGTATCATTTCTTTTTAGATTCTACATGTAAGGGATGTCATAGGATATTTCTCCTTCTGACTTACTTTACTGGGCATGACAATTTCTAGGTCTATGTTGCTGATGAAAACTTGGAACTACCCCTTGGAAAACATGTTTTAAATACACTAGAAACAAATTGTAAAATAATTCTTCTGCATTCCTCTCAAGATCCCCAAATGCATTCCTCTCAAGATCCCCAAATAGCTTCCTAGAACTCCTGTTTCCTTAAAGTTACCTGAAAATTAAATGGACTCAAAATAGGATAATTTGAGTAGGTATACGCAATTTACATTTTTATAAAGACAGAGAGTATAAATATTTACTGGACTCAAGTAATACAAGTATATGTTCATGTGTCTACTTAGATGTAGCAAAAGCAACAAATCATTATTATACTATTATCTACTGATTCAGGCAAAAGAGTATTTTTCTATAAATAACATTGTAGCAGAATTTCAATGCAATCTGTCATACTTCCTCATTGAATTGACATTTTTTTTCCTGCCACATTACCTGTTTGTCATTCCATATAAGCTGTCAGGTCAAAAAAAATTATTGTCTTCTTTAAGGGCAATAGTTTGTGGCTATTCTCTGGGAATAAAGCCTTATTAATGAAGTGACCTTTAAGTATACATGGATGATACCAGCATCCTGCCTGGGTATTTTATGCAGCACTGCATGCTCGGCATATATAGCTATTAAGTTTCTTAGCTTTATCTGTTGTCACATTATTTTTCCTGTACATTGATTTGTTTGCCCAGTTCTTAATTCTTCAATTATACTCTATTACGGGCTTCCCTTGTGGCTCAGCTGGTAAAGAATCTGCTGCAATGTGCGAGACCTGGGTTTGATTCCTGGGTTGGGAAGACCCCCTGGAGAAGGGAAAGGCTACCCACTCTAGTATTCTGGCTTGGAGAATTCCATGGACTGTATAGTCCACAGGCTTGCAGAGTCAAACATGACTGAGTGACTTTCACTTTTATACTATACTACATTTATATAAATTATGGCCAAATGTCTTCTATAATAGGAAAGGGAATAAGTAAAGAAATATAGTCTTCAGTCTTGTTTTCAGATCAAATGTCATGGCTACTGTTATGAGATTTTGATCCCTGTGAACCAAAAAAACACAGTCATCAAAACTGGAATGTAGCTCACTGGCATCACCCTAGTTCAGTTCAGTTCAGTCCCTCTGTTGTGTCCGACTCTTTGCGACCCCATGAACTGCAGCACGCCAGACTTCCATGTCAATCACCAACTCCTGGAGCTTACTCAAACTCATTTTCATCAAGTTGGTGATGCCTTCCAACCATCTCATCCTCTGTCATCCCCTTCTCTTCCAGTCTTCAGTCTTTCCCAGCATCAGGGTCTTTTAAAATAAGTCAGTTCGTCACATCAGGTGGCCAAGGTACTGGAGTTTCAGCTTCAACATCAGTCCTTCTAATGAATATTCAGGACTGATTTCCTTTATTTATTTTTTTTAAATTTTATTTTTAAATTTTACATAATTGTATTAGTTTTGCCAAATATCAAAATGAATCCGCCACAGGTATACATGTGTTAGAATGGACTGGTTGGATCTCCTTGCAATCTAAGGGACTCTCAAGAGTCTTCTCCAACACCACAGTTCAAAAGCATCAATTCTTCGGCACTCAGCTCTCCTTATAGTCCAACTCTCACATCCATATACGACTACTGGAAAAACCATAGCTTTGACTAGATCGACCTTTGTTGGCAAAGTAATGTCTGCTTTTTAATATGCTGTCAAGGTTGGGCATAGGTTTTCTTCCAAGAAGCAATCATCTTTTAATTCCATGGCTGCAGTCACCATCTGCAGTGATTTTGGAGCCCCCCAAAATAAAGTCTGTCACTATTTCCATTGTTTCTCCATCTATTTGCCATGAAGTGATAGGACCAGATGCCATGATCTTAGTTTTCTGAATGTTGAGCTTTAAGCCAACCTTTTCACTGTCCTCTTTCACTTTCATCAAGAGGCTCTTTAGTTCTACTTCACTTTCGG
Source organism: Bubalus kerabau (assembly GCF_029407905.1). NCBI lineage: Eukaryota > Metazoa > Chordata > Mammalia > Artiodactyla > Bovidae > Bubalus > Bubalus kerabau. The sequence goes on from NC_073635.1 coordinate 49,151,918, forward strand.
CCATAAGTGTGGTGTCATCTGCGTATCTATGGCTATTGAGATTTCTCCTGGCAATCTTGATTCCAGCTTATGCTTCTTCCAGCCCAGCGTTTCTCATGATGTACTCTGCATATAAGTTAAATAAGCAGGGTGACAATATACAGCCTTGACATACTCCTTTCCCAATTTGCAACCAGTACGTTGTTCCATGTCCAGTTATAACTGTTGCTTCTTGACCTGCATACAGATTTCTCAGGAGGCAGTTAAAGTGGTCTGAAATTTCCATCTTTTTAAGAATTTTCCAGTTTTTGTGATTCACAGTGAAAGGCTTTGATGTAGTCAATAAAGCAGAAGCAGACATTTTTCTGGAACTCTCTTGCTTTTTCGATGATCCAAAGAATGTTGACAATTTGATCTCTGGTTCCTCTGCCTTTTCTAAATCCAGCTTGAACTTTTGCAAATTCTTGGTTCATGTATTGTTGAAGCTTGACTTGGAGAATTTTAAGCATTACTTTGCTAGCATGTGAGATTAGTGCAATTGTGGGGTGGCTGCATGGGTCCTTTTGAAGGAAGTCACCATATCTTCATTGCCTCTACCATAGTTTGGCTTCAGGTCAAGTAACAGGGAGGGAACACAGCCCTGCCCATCCACAGAAAATTGAATTAAAGCTTTACAGAGCATGGCCCCGCCCATCAGAACAAGACCCAGTTTCCCCCCCAAGTTTCTCCCTCAGTCAGTCTCTCCCATTAGAAAGCTTCTATAAGCCTCTTATCCTTACCCACTGTGTGGAGTAGTCTCAAAAATTATTCCCCACAATATGCTATCTTGGATGGTGAAGTGAAGTGAAGTGAAGTGAAGTCACTCAGTCGTGTCTGACTCTTTGCAATCCCATGGACTGTAGCCTACCAGGCTCCTCTGTCCATGGAATTCTCCAGGCAAGAATACTGGAGTGGGTTGCCATTTCCTTCTCCAGGGGATCTTCCCCACCCAGGGATCAAACCCAGGTCTCCTGTATTGCAGGAAGACGCTTTACCGTCTTGATCTACCAGGGAAGCCAATGCACTAAATGTGGCAAGCCACTGACCCAAATCAGCTGTTTTTAACTGCTTTTCTCCCAATGTTCACAGACATAGAATTGTCAGGTTTATTTGTTGTTTGTTACTGAGTCGCTAAGTCATGTCCAACTCTCTGCAACCCCATGGACTGCAGCACGCAGGTTGTCCTGTCCTTCACTATCTCCCGGAGTTTGCCCAGGTTGAGTCAGTGATGCTATCTAGCCATCTCATCTTCTGCCGTCCCCTTCTCATGAGAAAACAGACACAATAAACTCAGATTCTGAAGGTCACTCACTGCGGCTATGGGACACACAGCAGGTTAAATGGTATTTCTGGATAGTTAGCTGCAACTCCACTCTTTTAACTGATTACAATGTACCAGCGGACAAGGCAGTGGCACCCCACTCCAGTACTCCTGCCTGGAAAATCCCATGGATGGAGGAGCCTGGTGGGCTGCAGTCCATGGGGTCGCTGAGGGTCGGACATGACTGAGCAACTTCCCTTTCATTTTTCACTTTCATGCACTGGAGAAGGAAATGGCAACCCACTCCAGTGATCTTGCCTGGAGAATCCCAGGGATGGGGGAGCCTGGTGGGCTGCCGTCTATGGGGTCACACAGAGTCAGACACGACTGAAGTGACTTAGCAGCAGCAGCAGTGAGTTGTAGCCCACCAATTTGTATCCACATCTTAGATGAAAACTGTTTGGCAAGAAGCCTTTTTACAATGAAATTTAACACAGAATCTCAAAGCATAAAAGAGACAAGAGCAATATGCAGCTATAATAAGCATATCATGAATGGAAATTTTAATAACGATTAAAAAATGAATATGATGAATATGAAAAGAACAATGGTGTGCTTTGATAAATACTAAAAAGTGAGGGTTTTTCTAAGATCAATGGCAGCATCCAAATGATCCTGTTTTTGTTTTTTTTTTTTTTTTCAGTGAGAGAGTACAGCAGGATCTGGAACCACTAAAATTCAAAGTTAAAAAATGATCAGACTGGGACTTCCCTGAAGAGCCAGTGATTAAGGCTTTTTGTTCTTCTGCCGTAGGGAGCATGGGTTCAATCCCTGGTCGGAGAACGAAGATCCCACAAGCCATGCGGTATAGCCAAACAAAAAGTCAAGCTGCTTAATTTCCCGTTTTGCAATCTAAGAATCCTCTTCCATCAGAATAATGTCGGTTTCACTAAGTGGAAAAGTACTTAAATAATTTACATTTGTATTGAGTGGAAGGATACAAGGCACCTTCTGAGGTATTCGAACTATTCTATATTTTGATTTACACAATGATCACATGAATGTGTTCACCACTAAGCCGTACATTTAGATCTGTACCCTTAACAATGTACATGTCACATCTCAACAATAAAACAATGACCTAGAAACTTAAAAGACAGTAATGGAAATATTTTTTTAAATTAGTTAATAAAAATGACTAATGTAAGTGTACACTGCTTATCATTATTACTAGAGTTAAGAAATAAGGACCAAAATGATTTATAATATATTATCTTTGCCACACATGCTATAAAGATTCACTTGATACAAGTGATCGCTAAGCCATGGTGAGGTCACATGTTCAACACATGTGCCTGACTCTGCCTGACATTTAATCGAGTCTGGCACATGTGTGCCTTAGTAATGCACTCAGCTGTGCAATTTTATGCAAGTGGACATCTGTAGAGATGAATTTGAAAAGAATTTGTGCAAAGTGACAACCTTTATAACCAATGATATATAATAAAAAGAGTCATAACAAGAAGCAGCAACAACTAACATTTATTAAGGCTTTACTACATTATAAGCACTGTGCCAACTTCCTGCCTTCACCACCTCAAGAACTGCATTTACAGGAGTTTTTAAACATAGGAACAGAGATGGCAGAAGATCTCTTTTGCAATCAGCCCCTAAAATAAAATAATATTGTCATACAAATTAATGCAATTATAAGCTTCGAATTTGTAAAAGAAAGCTGGTTAGCAACTCTCTCTTACATATGATTATGTTATAATTGCAATTTTAAAAATAACTGAATTTCATTAAAATGAACCTAAGATATTTAAAATCTAGCATTCTATAGATACATCTTGAAAGGCATCATCAAAGGAACTTTTCTGACACCAAATGCTGATCTTCTCATTCTAAGAGTTTATAGCTCACAAACTCCTTTCCTTATCCCACAGAAGCAATGAATAAGTTTGAAGACATGATGTGAATGAATTTCCTGGCTCATTCCTTCCCTAAACAACTACTGTCTTCATGATTAATATTTTTCATATGTAAAGCAGGTTCTTGATACTTTTTATTGTTCTCGTATAAATCATCTATTATCATTACATCAAATCTTATTAAAGTTTCAATTCTAAAACTCTATAAATTCCAAACTCTTCATTAAATTCAAGTTAATTGATTATTAATGAAAAAATATATAAATGGGAATCAAACTGTGCTAAACCACACGCTCTACAACTTAGGGTGAAGTTATGATTCCAGACACAGCTATCATGCATCATAGCAGTTGAGCAGAAACGTAAACTTGGAACCACATAATTAAGTGGTTACCAGGGGTTATATTTACCAGGGAGGGCTCAAGTTTTTCAAGAATGTTAATTACCATTGACTCAGTGCTTAAGAGACCTGAATAGGAATTGAGAGATAATTTAGTCCAAACCCCTTGTTTTCTGATTAGAAAAAAAAAAAGAAAAACCCACAGAGGTTAGGTTGGGTTAGGTATGGTTCTGGATTCACTTTTTGACATTTGTGGAGCTAAACCAGCGTCTCAAACCACCTTTAAAGATGTGATTCTCTGCAACACACTGCAATAGGATTTTAAAAAACTGCAAGCACATAGTTATACGCACACATAGGAATGTATTATAGTAAGGAAACTATATGTGGAGTCCTCATTCTATATATATATCCCAGTTGAAACACCGGCCCACCCTGTTTGTTGTCTGATAATATTCAATGTATTTAAACGTAACTTTGAAAATACCTTCAAGTTCCCCTTTGTCCTGATGAAGCAATTCCAAAAGCTTTAGCTCTCAAAAGCTGTCAGAGTATCACTCTGACCTTTGCACCATCTTCAATTCCCCATAGTTTTCTTTAAAGGATGTTGTAAGCAGAGTGCAAGGATCATGAAGGAATCCTTAGATTAACCTGTCCCAGGCAGGCTTTACTTTCTTTTTAACCAGCTCACAAAATTAAGAAACCACTAGACCAGCAAGTTTATTAGATTATTAACTTACTCTGTGCCCTTAACTGCATAATATGCATCTTTGGACTTTCTGCCTTCCACCCAGAGCCAAGTTATTACTACTCTGCTCTATCTCTTTAAACTAATTTCAAAATGAATAACCGGGTTTTTAAAAACAATCAGATTTGGTAAAAAGGAAATACTACATGTTTTCCCTCCTGAGTTGGGAATATGTGTGAAACAATCTTGAATTTTTCTTTTCCCCTGTGATAAAGATGGGTTTGCCTGACCTATGCAGACCTTCCACAGTGACTGGTGATTGATGGTGTATATTTGAAGCTTAAGAAATGTGAGCTTCTATGATAGAGAACAGAAATTACTGCAATGCATGGGAAAACTTAAATTCACTGGAAATTTTCTTTGAATATAAATATCCTAGATATGTGGTAGACAGAAAATGAAGCCATTCTTGGCATCTTAGAGATGACATTTTCTACTTGTCTCCTCATGAAGGTGAGCAGTCTTTTTACACATGGCAGGCATTTGATAAGCACTGAATGAATGAAGTATAAGAAGGAAGTTATTCCCTTCTACTGTTTATAGTGTCATTATATAGAACAATAAACAACAATAAACACTCACTCAAATGATCTGGTAGGAGTATCTGGATGAATCAGTAATATTTATTTGCGATTTTGATTTTATTTTTTTCCTGAGCACTAAAAAACACAGAATTCTGGAAAATTATTAAGAGGCTCTATCTTTAACTGATTAAGAAATGGGAAGGTTAGAGCATTATAAAATATTATGCAGTTAGCAAATGGAAGAGCTATTACTAAAAGAAAAAGTCCTTATTTTCTCACTGGAATGAACCAAGACCCAACCTACATTTTAGGTTTAAAGCTTACAAATATGTATTCATGTTTGAAGTTAAGAGATCAAAGGCAGGAGAATTTCAAAGTTCATGTGGATAAGAAGACAAAGATGTACCTAGAATGAAAATGGAATGGAGGAGATACAAGTGACTCTGGCATATACTGGGCCTTTAATAAGTACATTTTGAGTGGATAAAAATTCATAATTGCTACTTACATTGACTTATCCAGATAATTACCAGATAATCAAATTCATATATTCAGGAAAAACAAACAAGCAAACAAACACGTAGTAACTAAAGGTCCCCCCCACCCCCAAGCACAGTTATTTGAGTAACTGTCTCAATCTTTCTTTTCACTCTGGGTTGACCTCTAGTTTACAGAAACGAGCATCACTCCTCTGGCTGTCCTCTTATTCTCATCTCTCTCAGAGTCACGAATCTACATTTGCTTCCTCGAAACTCCAGTCTCCTACCACTTCAGTGCTCATGATTCCTTCCTATTAACCTGAAGTATCCAAGCTTATGTGTCCTTTTCCCAACTCAACAAGATCTGTACTGTCTCTAGTTCATGTTTTGCTAAATTGATTAGAGCTCTCATTTTTCATTGTCCTAAAACCTCAGATGGACAGGATCTGGCTGAAAATCAGTCCTTCCTACTTTCTTGATGTTTCTCTTAGTCCTTCTCACCCTTTGATTAAGACTTAATAGGATATCCATTTATTATATGGTCCTTATGAGGCATGATTATAACTAGCTCAATTTGCCAACTTTAATGTCTTCATCTGTCTCCTCACTGTCTTCCTCCAAAACCGGGTGCTTGGCATCTGGTTTTTACTATGAAGAAGTGAAAATAGATCTGATTTTAAAGACTAAATAATCAGTAGAACGCCTTTAAACAACAACAACAAAAGACTATGACTAGTTAGTTGAAGATGTAGACTGACTGGAATTCCTCCATACTGCTGGTGGGAATGTAAAGGGATACAAGTACTTTGGACACCAATTTTTTGTAGTCCCTGGTGGTGCAGTGATAGAGAATCCACCTGCAATGCAGGAGACACTGGTTCAATCCCTTGGTCATGAAGATCTCCTGGAGGAAGAAACGGCAACCCACTCCAGTATTCTTGCCTGGACAATCCCATGGACAGAGGAGCCTGCTGGGCTGCAGTCCATTGAGTCACAAAAGAGTCAGACACAACTGAGCTACTTAGCATGCTTCCCTGGTGGCTCAGAGGTTAAAGCGTCTGCCTCCAATGTGGGAGACCCAGGTTTGATCCCTGGGTCAGGAAGATCCCCTGGAGAAGGAAATGGTAACCCATGTATGGAGAAGCCTGGTAGGCTACAGTCCACGGGGTTGCAAAGAGTTGGACACGACTGAGTGACTTCACCTTTACGTTCGCTCAGCATGCAAATTGGTAGTTTCTTATAAAGATGAACATATATCTTCCCTTGACCCAGCAACTCACTCCTAGGTAGCTACTTAAGAGAGATGAAAAGGTATGTCCAGAGAAGAGTTTCCCAGAATGTTCAAAAGTCCCTAATATAATAAATCCAAACTGGAAACAACCCAAGTGTTCATCAATAAGTAAAACAATAAACGAATTATATTTGCATCCAGGTAACAGAATAGTAATTAGCAAAGTAACAACATGCAAGAATCTCAAAAACATCATGTTGGGTGAGAGAAGACTGAAGCCAAAGAATACATAGTATAGAGTTCCACAAATGACGCTCTAGAATTAACCCATGGTAACAGACATCAGAAAATGGTTGGCTGCGGGCTGGGAGGAGCCACTGGATTTACTGCAGGGGGCAAAGGGTGAAGGTAAATTTTTGGGTGATGGAAGGGCTCTGTTTCTTGGGTTTGCTGAGGGGTGTATGAGTACAGTTGGCCCCTAGCCATGCCCACCCCATCTGAGGGTTCTGCATTTATGGATTCAATCAACCATGGACTAAAAATACTAAAAAAATATACCCATAAAGTTCCAAAAAGCAAAACTTGACCTTGCCAGGAACTGGTAACTATTTACATAATATTCATATTGTATTTATTAACTATTTACATAACATTTACATTATACTGGTGCTATAAATAATCTTGAGATGATCTAAAGTGAGTATAAGGGAAGATGTTTTATAGGTTATGTGCAAATGCTAAGCCATTTTTTAAAGACTTGAGCATCCAGGGATTGTGGGGCTACATGGGTCCTAGAACCAATCTCCATGGATATCAAAGGACAACTATATATGCAATTGTTAAATCCTTTGAACTATACTTTTAAAGTATGTTTTATTGCATGCAAATAACACCTCAAAAAGAAAAAAATAAATCTTAATAATCATTCTTATGCCAATGACAGCTTTCTACATTTCCAGCCTTCTCTAATCAGTTTCAGTTCTAGATTTCAAAATTCTAACAGGATAGTTCCATTTGTACATTTCACCAATTTATTAGACTCCACCCACTCCACTTAATTACATTATTCGGTTCAAAGGTATGGCCAATTTTCCTGCCATTATCTTATTCTTTAGAGTCTAGTTATCACTAAAACTATTACTTATTTCTTTAAGACATAAATTATAAATCCTTTCCCTTCAAGACAGAATGCAGGAAGGAGTACTTTTAACATGTACTATAAAATTTTATCTGATTGGACATTATGAGCATCACTCCTTGTTCTATGATACCTGCTACGTACTTAACTTTTCTGAGTCTTATTATTCTCAGTAAAATGAGATAATTCATCTGCTGCTATGTTAAGGAACATGGTGAGATACATGATAAAAATAAATTGAGACACAAAGCAGGGCATTTTTTACCTAACACTTAGGGATATTGTTACTGATTCAAAAGCCACCACTGGAACCCTGGCCGAGGCCCAGAGGTGCTCGTGTGTGAACTACTTCAATAACTTCCGATATAGTCTTCCTGATTTTTTTGGGCATGTGACCAACTTGTTACTCATTTTCATGACTAATAATTTATTATGCAATCCCTTTCAAAACACTAGAATGATCTTGATGTTTTAAAGATATGCATGGCAAGATTTATGAAATTTATTTTAACTGTCAATCTGGAAGGTTAAGTAAAAAGGTAGGAGTAAAAAGTGAAGACTGTAAATATATTTTAAAAAACCAGGTTGATTTCAGTATGTAAAGAGATCACATGCTTTTAATTCAACAACTACTTTGTTTTCTTGACAATAATTTTGCTGGATATTCTCATATCATAAAAGCTTTACTGATCTACTGACTTTACTTACATAATAAGCCTCATAAAAAAAGCTACAGTGAAAAATTAATATCTTAACCCCACAATTTAATCTACCCAATACAAGATGACAAGAAGATACACTAATCTCTTGATTTTAAGAAGTCACTTATTTTTTCTAATAGATTTCCTTGATTGCACTTTACTATCACATACCAGAAAAGGTTTCTCTAAATGTACAAAAAATGTAAAATGAGTTTTATATCTGCATTAGAAAAAAGAAACTACATGAATCAATACCTTGTTTTCTCTCACTTGTAATAATCAATCATTACATTTACAGAACGAAATGGAGAATGGATGCAGGCATGAAGACGAAAACAACTTTTGCTGAAAGGGCATGAAATTTTAGCTCAGAGATTTTATTTTCTACTGTCTGTATAATAACTTTTGTATTTTATCACTATAGAGTCTATTTAATTCCAGAAATCAGGGGAAAAGGCACATTAGCTGATTTTTTTTTTTTTTGTCATTTTGTGCACCATAATAGGTTAATCAAAGTTAATTTGAGTTTAGAGACTGATAACATTTTACAGATTTTGCTTCTTCAGCTAGAATCAGCTTCTTGCTAAGTGCTACATTTTGCAATACAGCTCTGTTACACCTGTTTTGTAACAAAATGAAGGACCTCTGAGAATATAAGGCCTGGAGATAAATTCACACTATGAAATCCAAATATCAAGATTCAGTAAAGGTACCTGCTATTAATGATTCTAAAACATATATCACTAAGAAGATCTAGAAGGCAAACCTTGAAAGAAGATCCACCAGAGCCATCTAGAAATTTCATGAGAATATGGTTAAAATTTGCTAAAACTTAAGATTTCAAAAATAATTTCAACTCTTTCTGTAAACAACAGCAATTTTTTTTTTCCTGAAATACCAGTACACTAGTCATCACTCTCCTAAAACTTTACATCTCCATGGGAGGAATGGATTTCCTTAACACTGGTGCGGGATTTAGACATGTGACTTTTTTTGGCCAATGGGATGCTGTCAGATGAGGGACATGAGCAAGGGCTTATATTTTGTTTATACAGTAAGGCTTGCCCACTTGTGCTCTAGTGTTACTTTGAGATATATTTGCCCTGGGCTGTCCTTTGGGTTTAGAAAAATGAGTGAACAGTCCTGCTCCAACAACCATAAGACCTGCTACAAATGACCAACTGACACATGGGAGAGAACTGTTTTATGATGGTATGCTACTGAGATTCGGAATGACTGCCTACACAGCATTATATTGGCATTATACAACTGAGTAGGGGGAAAAAAAAAAACACCTTGATATTGACTTTGGGGTGGTGCCATATTTTTCTGAGGTATTAAACTGAAATTTGGTGGTAAACATTGATGGTTAACTGTGTCAGTCCATGCTTTTCTTTTCTATAGCCACACTTCAAATAACTGGGAACACATAAACCAGTTTTGGTCAATGAGATATAATCACAAGTCACATGGTGGGTCTCCTGGAAAAACTTTTTGAAACTAACACAGTTGCCTGGTATGGTCTTCTGGTTAGTTTGTCTTTCTGCTTTTACCCCTTCCCTTCTGTCTCTTGTAAGGGCAGGAAACCTGGAGATGCAGCTGACTTCATATAACCATTAGTGAAAAGTGAAAGTGTTAGCTGCTCGGTCATTGCTGACTCTTTGTGACTCCATAGACCGGGGCCCATCAGTCTCCTCTTTCCATGGAATTCTCCAAGCAAGACTACTGGAATGGGTAGCCATTCCTTTCTCCAGGGGATCTTCCTGACCCAGGGATTAGACCCAGGTCTCCTGCACTGCAGGAACTGGGAAGCCACAACTGAAGGACAACAAAACAGGAAGAGAGAAGAAACCTTAAGCAAACCTTAGGATACTCCATGCAGCCTGTCCTGCTTATTACTCCAGACTTCTTTTTATACTAGAAAAATAATTCCATATTTAAGCTTTCTTGTAACATGTATTGTTACTTGCAACCAAAAGTAACATTAACCAATACTTGAAAGGATATACGAATAGGTAGGTAATCATAATTTTATTCACAGTATCAAAAAAGATTCAAACTTGTTCCCAGAAATATTATTTGACTCAGTCTAATATTAGAAATTAAGTTGATAAAATGATCACTTTAGTCAGAATGCATAATAAGCTTTAAATTAAGTCAAAATTTCAGTTTTTTTATGTATTAATTGGCTTTTCCAGAAGCAGAGGTAAAATAATACTAATAAAATGTCAGCGAATTGTGAAACTACACTTTGACAGAATTAATCTTATTTTACATTGGAGTTCCTTCTCCCATGAAAATAATTTTTCTAAAGATTACTCAGAAATTTCCTCAAAATTTGCTGGCATTATTATACACTAACTGCACATGGTTTGGGATTTAATTGTTAGGATAAGTCATGATGCATAATGTGCTAGATTACAATCTAGTGGCAACTCTTAAGTTTGTGACTGTCAAAGAAGACAGTACAATATTGTGGTCAAATGTCTTCCTGATAAGATTCTATCTGATCCAAGCTATCTTTTTCTATCTATGTCACATTTTTCTCTATAGCAGCAGGTTCTCCATGAAAACATACCCATTAATTTTCTACTTCCATTTGATGCGTGTAAGTAAATGTATTCAATGAGATTCACGTGTGGGAAAGTGCTATAAAGTGAAGGAAAATTATGGTATGGTGGCAATAACTCATGAAGAGTAATAAAAAGAGAGAGTATCTAGAGCATTTGACTGAAAATGGAAGAGATTATAGCCTGGTGAATGGAGTTAATTTCAAATATATTACAGTATGGTTTTCTATCATGTGTACTCTCTCTGACTATATTAATAAATGAAAGAGTGATGAATAGTTCTGGGAACTTCCAGAGAAACGTATTAATATTTCAATATAATCATTGAGTATCTATGTCAACACACATCAAAAATGCATGAGAAATGACTACCTATACTTACTAGTTACACTCATTAGGAATATATGGATGAGAAATATAAATGGCATACACAAATTTGCAAAGCAATTATAGGTAGAACATATAGAAAGTAAAAAGCTACAAAAAGATCTCACACAGAGAAGCAGGTCAAACAACTAACGGCAAATTAATGCTTGCCATCAGTTTGGAGTATACTGCATGACCACATGAAATACCATTTTATTTTAAATTATGAGTCATTTCAGCAATTACTAGCAAAAATAAATAGCCACTCTCAAATAAAAGTGGCTGACTCATTCTATCTATGATATAACTTTGGAATCTCTAAATTTAAAAATTATAAAAACAAAAAGTTTGGCTTTAAAAAGCTTGATTTCTATATATTTTTAAGTTGATTATCTAGAAGTAATAAATTTACATTAGAATGCAGCATGAGAGTTTAAAAAACTAATCAACAGTTAACAATAATTCCAAGTGGTTACAAAAACCAAACAAATAATCTGTTTATATCCGTAGTATATACAAAAGATGATGTTCAGTTCAGTTGGAATGGGGGAAGGTTAAACTCATTGCTTAGCATTACACATGGAGTATCAAATGCCTGCCACAGAGATAGGATATAAATCAGTCTCGTAACAGCAACATCTGTGTAGAAGCTTCCATATATGATGTCTTTTATTTTCTTTGCTATTTTTCTTGTTGTTTTGCTCATTTGTTTTTGCACTTTCTGGCATTTCTAGAACAAACTGCATTACTTGCATTCTCTTTCTCTCTCTTTTTTTTTGACCACATCACATGGCTTGTAGGATTTCAGTTCCTTGACCAGGGATTGAACCTGGGCCTCCTCCATGAAAAAAGCACAGAGTCCTAACCACTGGGCTGCCAGGGGATTCTGGTGCCTTGTACTTTATTTTACTTTTGAGTGACAAAAAGATTCATACATATAAATTCTTAGGGTAAGTTCTCACTTGAAACAACAGCTGCATCATTTCTAGGGAAAAAGTGCTAATGGTTCCTAGATGATATAGTAACAATATATCTTTTAAAAACTCTCTAGGATAATAAATATTTTTGACTCATCAGGGAATAAAATTAGATTGGAAGAGCCCAGCCAAAAAGAAGTAGCTTGAAAGTAATGAACTGTTTTGAAAGAAAAATTGTTTTGCATTTTTGTTTATGGACTCCTGTTTTGGTTAAATAACTGCAGATTCCTTTGGGAAAAAAAAAAAAAAGAACTTTAATCACAGCACAGAGGGCAAGTACGAGTAGATACTAGAGATTCAGTCCTGGCTCCCTCACCCTAGGGAAGTGATGCTAGAACAGTTAGCATCTACAGAGCTCAGTTTCTTCTGCAAAATTAAGGAATTTTAACTCATGTTCTCTAGTTGGTCAGTGAATCTGTTTACTCAACTCCAGAATACTCCTGCCTTAGAATCTGTTCACTTATTTCCTCTGCCTGGAGGGCTGTTCCTTCAGATAACCTAGTGAATTGATCTCATAGCTCTTTAGGGCTCTCCTAAGGTTCAAGCTGGTTTTAGAAAAGGCAGAGGAACCAGAGATCAAATTGCCAACATCCGCTAGATCATCGAAAAAGCAAGCGAGTTTCAGAAAAACATCTATTTCTGCTTTATTGACTAGGCCAAAGCCTTTGACTGTGTGGATCACAATAAACTGTGGAAAATTCTGAAAGAGATGGGAATACCAGACCACCTGACCTGCGTCTTGAGAAATCTGTATGCAGGTCAGGAAGCAACAGTTAGAACTGGACATGGAACAACAGACTGGTTCCAAATAGGAAAAGGAGTACGTCAAGGCTGTATATTGTCACCCTGCTTATTTAACTTCTATGCAGAGTACATCATGAGAAACGCTGGACTGGAAGAAGCACAAGCTGGAATCAAGATTGCCGGGAGAAATATCAATAACCTCAGATATGCAGATGACACCACCCTTATGGCAGAAAGTGAAGAGGAGCTCAAAAGCCTCTTGATGAAAGTGAAAGAGGAGAGTGAAAAGGTTGGCTTAAAGCTCAACATTCAGAAAACAAAGATCATGGCATCCGGTCCCATCACTTCATGGGAAATAGATGGGGAAACAGTGTCAGACTTTATTTTTTTGGGCTCCAAAATCACTGCAGATGGTGACTGCAGCCATGAAATTAAAAGACGCTTACTCCTTGGAAGGAAAGTTATGACCAACCTAGATAGCATATTCAAAAGCAGAGACATTACTTTGCCAACAAAGGTCCGTCTAGCCTGATCAGAATTCTTCAAATGCCTTATATGAAATTATAAATGCTGTGTACCACCTCCACCCTACCCAGTACCCATACCTGTTTCCCTTACTTCCATAGCACTTCCCTTCTTCAGAGGCGTGTGTATGTTGTGTGCACTTGTGTGCACATGCTCAGCCATATCCAACTCTTCGTGATCTCATGGATGGTAACCTGCCACACTCCTCTGTCCACATGATTTCCAAGGCAAGATTACTGGAGTGGGTGCCATTTCCTTCTCTAAAGGATCTTTCCAACCCAGGGATTTAACCCACATCTCCTGCCTTGGCAGGCAGATGCTTTACCACTGAGCCACCGGCGAAGCTCTCTTCAGAGGTATTATTCACTTTCTCTTTGTGTTCTCTCACTTCCTCCACTAGAATATAAGCACCACAAAATCAGTGATTTGTCTGTTTTATTCAATGCTGTTCTAGTGTATAAAAAAGTCCCTTGCCAGGCAGGCACTGTGCTACCAGCCCTGGAGATACAGGGAGGACATGTTATCCATCCTCTGAACAGCTCAATATTTAGGAGAGTTTCATATGAATGGACACAGGGGTGTCTATACATATACACATATGTACATACATGCAGATATATAAAGCTCTTTATATGTATCTTTACACCACAAGCTCCTGTGTCTAACTGTGGAAGCTGTGGGCAGCTGGGCAGCGAGGCAGCACCATTCATAGAAATGGCACCCTTTGGGATACACAGTGTTCAACCTGGACCACCATACTGAGCTTTCTTGAGACTGAAATGTGTACGACACAAAGTTGATGATGCCATTCCCATTTAAAATCTACTGATGTCTCTCCACTGTTTACAGAGTAAAGTCATCATTCCTGATCAGGTCCCTATATACCTCCCGAAGCAGCTTCACCTCCCAGCTCTTCATCACACTCAGCTCCATGCCAGTCACTGAACTTGTGCAACCCTATCACGTGTCTCTGCTCTACTCTGGATGAGCTACGTGTCCTTTCCTTTCCTCCTTCATGCTTTCATCCCTTTGGCCTTTAATTTGCCTCATGTAGGTTTATTCTGAGCTCCTTATGATAAGGTACTGTGAATCAGTCATCCTGTATCTCCAGCAGGTAACTCAGAGTTGAATAAATTAATTAATTATTCACCAAATGAAGACATGACTTAATTTGTTAATTCACAAAAGAGCTCAAATATCAAATTATTATAAAAACTGATCACCAAATTATTATAAAAACTGATCACACTTTTTTTTTAATGAAAGAGGGACCAACAGGATCTCATCGAAGCAGATAAAAGTGTTGGTATAAGAGTACAGGTTTCATTTTGCTATTAAACAACCAGGGATTGAGTTACTCAGTGATCATTATCTTTTTTTTTTTTAATCTTGCAAGAATGTTGGGTTGATGAAGGCTAAGTGCACACTTTAGAGTTTATCTATATTCATTCACACAAAAATCAGGAGCTTTTTTGACCTACCTTAGAAGAAGAGCAACATAAAAGTGTTTATTTCCTTGGCAAGACAGTGAACGCCTCTCAGATTTACCCATCAGCAGCAGCCTCATCAGCCATGATGTGTATCATTAGTCTGTTAGAGAGCTAGCTTTCACCTACAGAACTGAACCAACGCTATTTCTCTGGTAAGACATGATGTGGGACTTTGCAAGTGTTCCAAACACATGATGGGCTTCCCAAGTGGCACTAGCGATGAAGGAACCACCTGCCAGTGCAGGAGACGCGGGTTCAATTCCCGGGCAGGCTCTAGGCCACAGAGTTGCAAAGAGTCACACGTGATGGAAGCAACTTATCATGTACACACACAAACACAATAGGCTTATTAAATAAAAATACAGATTTGTATAATGAGACAAGAATTTGGGAAATATTTAAAACAAAAGAACTGAAATTATTTGACATACTGAGCTCTGTGGCTAGTCTCTGGGCACAGTCAGCTCAGTTGGGTTCATTCTAATCAGCAGATAACAGAAAAGGCATGGCCCAATGACTTCAAATTCTTCAGTTGAAGAAGCAAAATTAGATGACACAGTACCATCTCAGCCCTTGAACAAACTTCTCCTTTTATAGACTGACAGAAAGCAATTCTAAAAAGGATGTTCATTTTGGAAATGTCAGCACATGTGTTTATACTGAAATAATAATTTCTTAAAATAATAGCAACAGTGTTATATAAAGAACACTCTAATATAGTTCTTTATTTCTTTACATAATGTTATGTGTGATTCACAAAGTGGAATACCTTTTTAAGAATCATTTCTGTGGCGGATTCATTTTGATATTTGGCAATTCTAATACAGTTATGTAAAGTTTAAAAATAAAAAAAAAAAAAAAAAAGAATCATTTCTGAGAAGGCATTTGATTGAATTATCTCCCCCTTCAGTGCTAGCTGCTCAGTCATGCCTGCCTCTCTGTGAACCCCATGGACTGTAGCCCTCCAGACTCCTCTGTCCATGGCATTCTCCAGACAAGAATACTGGAGTTGGTAACCATTCCCTTCTCCCGGGGATGTTCCTGATCCAGAGATTGAACCTGAGTCTCCTACACTGTAGGAAGATTCTTTACCGTCTGAGCCACCAGGGAATCCCCACCTCCCCTTACATCAGATTACATTTAAAGTAACAGTGAGTTTAAAAATGAAATAAAAATCAGAAATTACTTCATAAAAGTTGTATTCTTATTGGGATTCAAGGCTCAAAAAAACCGTGTGAATTTTAGATAGCTATGGTTTAGAGATTTTAAAGCCACAGCATAAAAACACGAGCTGTCTTCATAAAGTAATCTGGGTTTATAGTCAGATAAACTTTGATTTCAAAATGAGCTCTGCAAATTACCAGCTGTAGGACCTCTGGAGACAGACTAAACCTCTCTGGGCTTCCTTTTCTTTATTTGTGCATAAAAAAAGGGAGCATAGGGCAAATTAAATGAAAACTGTATGAGTTTTCATAGAATCTGCCGAAAACTAGGCAGCCAGTGGCTTCCCAGGTGGCTTAGTGGTAAAGAATCTGCCTGCCAATTCAGGAGATGTTAGAAATGCGGGTTCCATCCCTGGGTAGGAAAGATCCCCTAGAGAAGGAAATGGCAACCCACTCCAGTATTCTCACCTGGAAAATTCCATGGACAGAGGAGCCTGGGGGACTACAGTCCATGGGGTCGCAAAGAGTCAGACATGACTGAGCACACACACACTCAAAGGCATTCAGTAATAGCTTTTTCTTTCTCTTATCTCTAGGATTGTTCTCTACAATCATTTAAAAGACATTAACCCAGTTAGATACAAGGAAAGTGAGAAATAAAGATCAAGAACTTTAAAATAAGGACAATGAGAAACACACAATCCCCATCAAAAACCTACAAGATTTCTGACTTTCCTTTGATCATCAGATGCAACTTTCTAAATTAAGAACCATGATGTTTGAACCAGTAACAGAATCTGAAGAAAGTAACTTGCCGCCACATCTGTTCTTTCAAAGAGCATCTAAGTGAAAATGTAACAAAGATATATGACTCATTTCCAGAATTCACAAATTGTTTTGCTTTAAGAAGAAGGGCACTTGACACAAGCAATAATAAAAACAGGGGGAAGAAAGCAATATTTTAATTAGCTTAAATGTAATCGACAAGGAGCCATTTAAAAGAATATCCTTTTACCAGGTGCAGATTTTAGGGATGCTAACTAAAGCAAAAAGCTGCTGCTGCTACTAATTTATGTTGCTTTTTTCCACCCCCCACCCTCTGAGAGTTATTATCAAGATCAGACAGGGTAGAGAATTCAGATACTGTGTGAGTTAAAAAATAACGTGCATTTACCAACTCTGCAAAACGAACCCTGAAAAAAACAAGTCCAGCTCTTTAACATCTTCATTTGCTTTCCTCACCCTCTGCTCTACCCTTTCCCACTTCACTCTTACTGAAAGTATCATGACTAGATCTTTTTCTTTCAGTTTAAGGCTTGTTCCTGGTTGAATAGAAATTCTCTGAGAAAGGCCCTCTTTCAGATATTCGTATTCATTTACACTTTAGTTTGAAGGAAGTTGATTATTCTATTACCATCCCCAAGTGAGGAGTATGAAGGTTTAGAACTAGAAAGAAGAGAAAGGGGTACAGAAATTAGAGGCTCTGGGTAAGAGGGCCAAATTTTACCTATTTAAAAAATAGTTTTGCTGAGAGTTAGAGTTAATTATAATAATTTGCTCTAATCATGCGCCTGTACTTCTCTTTTTCCAAACATTTATTTCATAATTATGTTTGTCAAGTAGCTAAGGGTAATGATCCTATTACAGCATCAGAGGAAGGAAAAAAAAAAAAAAACCCAAAGCAAAACAGATGTTCTATGAATTTCTGGAAGCTGGCTTTGTCACAATTACTGGATACCTGTCTGGCTTAGACAGTGCCTCCACAATTGAAATACAAGAAGGGCCTCTCTATGGCCAGCTCTTCCCACTTATCTGAATTCACTGATGCTGAGCTGATAAAGGAGAAGCAAACAAACCAATGAAAATAGTTGAAATGAACAGTTCAAGCACAGTTCAGAAGCCTCTCCATAAAAATCTATTTGATGGAAGTGAACTCAGGTTGCTGTTCAAGCCACCGACCAGTGTTCTTTTTTAACGACAAGATTAGCTAAACATATTGGGGTACAACTCCTGCATTTCAAATCAAAGGAAAAATATCAAACGGAAGACTTAGCGCATTCATTTAAAAAACCAGTAACATGTATTATACCAAGTATTTTAAAACAGCACTTAATAGCATATTAAGGTTTATGCTATGTTAACAGAGTGTCAAAAAGTGAGCCACCAAATCTAAAATTCAAACTATGGTGATGACTATAGAGGCAAGGCTATGAACCTGAATGTGAAAGGAGACGAAGAAGAGATGAGGTTGGAGAGAGTCATCTTGTGGGTTAGCACCTTGTTTGAAGGACAAGACAAGTTTAACCCCTCTCTGCTTATCAGTCTCTCCTGATATCTTCCTACCTCATCTTCCCCCTTTCTTTCTTGACACTACCCTGGTGGCCAGTGAGGTAAGAACTCTTCCTAAACCATGGCTTTAATTAGAGAGACAAATGTGTTTTGGTGGCCCAGGGCTTGTAAAATGTGCTACCTCTAGTGCACATAAACCCTTGATTTTATCCCCTCTCTACCTACAGACATCCTGCTCACCTAACTCTAAGGAAAGTTCTGAAAGTGCCAGAAATAGATGCACAGATATCTTTTGAAATCCTCTCATCTGGTCCATGCTGAAACACTGTTCTGTCCCCTTATGATGGGACACATTATTGTACTGAGCATAGTATACTGGAATTTTGCTTGTTTGTTCACTGTCCAGCTTTTGTGTTAATAGATGGCATCATGATCCAAAGGCAAACACAAAAAGAGGAAAGAGAAATTAATAGTGAAACAGATACACACGGAAAATTAAAGAGAAATTAAGAGAAGAACAGAAACACATGTCCACTGAAAGTTAACTCTGGGTAAACCTAAGGACAGTTTTTTTTTTTTTAAATTCTCTAACAAGGACTATATACTTATTTGTCTAAGCCTAAAATTTTCCTCAACATATTGTTATAAGTTTTGAAATGTACCTACATTTAAGAGGTCTTTGTAGAAGATTCTTTTCACTTCACCTCACAGTATCTTACCACTTCTCAGTTTTTACACACACATATTCCTTCTTGAATGATGCTTAATTAACTATTGATGGGTCCTGGCATTCTAGGGCTTCCCAAGCGACAGCTCAGTATTCTTTACTAATCGTTTAATGAAAACACTTACATGAATAATGAATCTGGCATTTCCCTAGATACACATGCAACTTTTGTAATAGTAATAAAGTCAGGCATATGCACAGCAGGAACAAAGTATCGTGGCTTCCAAACGTTTTCACAAAGCAGATCAGAGAAGTTACGTTGAAAATGAAGCTCCAATTCCTGAGGCTGCTGTTAAAAGTTTCATATTAAAATATACTATTATATTATCAGCACATAATACTAGAAGCATAAAAAGTGATTATATTTGAGAAGCTAGTACCATTATTTTCTCTATCAGCTCCAAATGGAATAAGCATAACTTAGATTTTAGTAATCACACTGCCAAACCCTAACATCTGAAATAAAAGAAACACGAATATCCATAACATATGTAGACACAAATTATGTATATATTATATGGCACAGAAAAACAAGTGTGATTAAAATGTCTGTGAAATTTATGATTCATCTCAGAATTGAACCTTTTCAACAGTCTGTCTAATTTTACAGGTGAGAAAATGGAATCCCTGACCTTAAGATTTTGCTCCCACAAAACTACAATTGCCGTGCTGATCACCACACAGAGAAACTAGGTTACTACAACCAGTTATTTAAACAATGGGAGAAGAAAGTGTTTTTATACATGTTCAAGTGGAAGAATATGATTGTTAACAGACATTACAGGGCACTCATAGAAAAAGACCTGTTCTGTGAGTTAGAAGTTCTAAACCTTGTCTTATCACCACTTATAATATGACTTTGGACCAGTCACTGAACTTCTCTGATCCTCAATGTCTTCATTAATGATATCAGCATAATGACATTTGCAATATTTATATTTCCTAGTTGGCACTATACTATACACTATTACTATTATTGTTAACAATCATTTTACCCTCCCTTGAAGCTTTTATCTGTCAAAATTTTTCAATTCAATTTTCACGCCATGTAACCATATCACACCCTCATAGTTGTCCTGTAAGGTAAGCAGTCTTTCTTATTACAGATGAAGAAACATCTCAGAGTGGCCAACTTGCCAGATGTCACATGGCTACTAAGAGCTTGAACATAAATTTGAATCCAAATCTAACTGCAAATTTCATTAGATTCACAGTATACTGTTTTCTCAAATATATCATATATATTTGTGTGTATATGCATACATATATAATGTAAATATATACCACCTAGTGCCTATATATTATTATTATATTATTAGGTATATATTATTTTATACCACACACAAATACCCACATGTAGGCTCTAAATTCTAAAATGTTTCACTAATTTTTTTTTTTTTAATTTCAAGACCTAATTCATGAAATAGAGTAGCTATTTAGTCAATACTTGGGAAAAAAGAACTAATACATGGGAGGTAACCAAGATTATTTTAAGTAAAGTGTTAATGAACTTTTGTGTCAGCAGTAATAGTGGCTTAATTTAGATCCTCCTCTTCTTTAAGACTATGTTATTAAAAATTATGCTAGAGACAAAATACACATGGACTAGTCATGGGTGCAATTCTAGACACAGAACTGACAATGATGAAAAAGCAGCTATATTCAATAAATGAGGGCTAAAATCTAACCCTGTGTTGCAGTTAAAGGAGCAAGAAAGAGCCCTTCAAAAATTACATATGATTTGAGTTTTTCAAAGAGGTAACATATTATCTTCAAAATTTTAAATTTCAAAAAATCTATCCTATATTTTTTCCTACCAACCCAAGATAATAATGCTTGTCGGGTTTTATTTCTCTTGACTGTTCTATATGAAAATGATAAAGATGATAATTAGATAGTGACATTCAAAAAGAATGAAAAATATTGTATATTTCTTTTCAGAGTTGGGAAGGTGTGAGAAGTATTAAAAAAGAAGTCTCATTTCTATTCAAACGCAAATATTTAACTACGTCAAACACTCTATGATTCCCCTGATCTCCTCCCAAAGAACATAGGGTGGATGGAAAGCTGCTGACACAGGTACCCAGTCAGAGCTAGAATGACAGGTCTGGGGAAGGAGATGCTGCTGTTTCCATTATCCATTGAACACCTTGGCAATTCTCATTTCATCCTGAGAATGTGATACTTACTCTTGTACTGCTCTGGCTATGGAAAGGGCCGTAGATCCAGTTTCATTAACGCTATCTAAGGTCACATTTGGCAGGTCATCATCATCACTGTCACTTTTACTTTGTCTGGGAGATAGGCCTCGGGGGTCCATTTGTGCTGGGAAAAAAAGGCATATATAATGAATTAAAATTAGTGTGCAGAAAGTTAACCTTGTCCTGGACCAACATCAAGCATGGAATGTCTCTTCTGTGTATATCACACACATGGCATCCTCTAGAAATCCCAGGAATTAGTGAAAGCAACGTATTTTTATGGACTGAGCACTCACTGACTCTTTTCCCTTGTTCATCTGATTTATAAAACCGCCATCAGCTTTCGGTAGTTTCAGGGGATGATTACAGAATAGAACATATAAAATCCACGATATTACCAACTTCTGAGTGGTCAGAAGATGATTAGGTAGCTTGTGAGTTACTGTTCTACCTTCTGGCTTCTTCTTGCTTCTGCTGCCAGAGTTATGGCCATTTCGTTGCATACTAACACTGCCTGGAAGGTGGCGAGCAGGAGGGAGAGGATTTGTTTGCTTATAGCTCTCATCAGAAGCTTAGAGAAGAACAAGGTTTACAAGAGAAATATCAAGGTGTAGGTATTTTTCTTATCACAGTGAATCCTTGTCTCATAGTTCACTGTTGCTCTAAGTGGAGATCTGAGAGCAGGAAAATAACAGAACTAGCAACCTGTCATTTCAACTGTATTTACATGTGTTAGCCAGTGCCCCTCATCATTATTCTGATCTCATTTTCCAAAACAGCGTTTCTAGATAGGATTCTCCTTCACTGCATGCTTGCTGAGGCAAGAAATAGCCCAATGTTCTGACCCTTGTTGATAGGGACCACCAGATCCTTTCAAATGAGACGGTTACCATCAACCTTTAATATATTACTGTATATTTTTCAAAACTGGTTTCACTTCTACCTCCTCTTTACGAACAGCTTTAGCAACCACCAACTAGGAAGTCCATCAGCCCTCACTTCAAGCACCAAAGAAGCACACCTTCTAAATTGAAAGCACTGTGCTAGCTACATAATTGTATTGCTAAAATGTATGATTTCAATGCTCAGCCAGCTTCAACAAGAATCCTGCTCTTCAAACATGCCTACATAAGACTTCTAAACCCACTACTAGTTGCAAGGAAAAGCAAAATGAACTTAAAATCATGGTTACAATGACATTTGGGTACATTTACAGTTTCATTTTTTTCTTCTTTTGTTTTTGTTACTGTGCATCATACATCAGGTAGAGTCGCAGGGAAATGCTGATTTTTCCCATTTTCTTAACCCACAAAAGATAATTTCTTACGATTTTACCTGACTATATGACTAGAAAAACTATAGAGAGTTTTGACAGATTTCGAACTAAACTTGGTTATGAAGGTGCTAATATCTGTTGAAATCTAAGGTGGAGTATACTTGACATACATTCTGCAAGTATAAACATACCAAAATATACTTTGAATAATGGAAGAGTTTAGTAAATGTTGGCTATATTAAAGAGAAAATAAAACTAATCTAAAGTATTAGTCCTTTGCTGAGGACTTAACTGCCCCCCAAGTGACATCTGACAATGTCTAGAGACACAGTGATTCATCCAACTTGAAGGAAGGGAGATGCTACTGGTACCCAGTAGGCAGATGCAAAGGATACTGTTAGATCTAAGACAGTATGCAGGACAGCCATGGCCCCAAGACAAAGAGCCAGTCTAAAATATCAACAGCACCAGGCTGAGAAACTTTGATCTAGATATTTAAGAGTTTGGACAGAAAGGTATCACATCTGATAAATTTCAAATGCATAACTATGTCCTAGTTTCAAAGTCTCTAGCAAAGAAATCAAATAATACATAGGATTATCCATCTTTTCTGGGTCTAGCCTCAAATAAAACAATTCACTGTCATGTGACTCATCACTGGTCACTTCCACCAATACAGCCCTCACTTTCTCGAACACCAGAAATTATGCAATGATGCACATTAAGTTCTTGAATGCTGTCTTTATACCACATGGTAAGACAAAGACTGTTTCTTTTCCATTTGATCTCTAGAGAAGAGTCCCTAGCAGAGGGGCTTGGAGAAACTCTTTGTAGAGGAGAGTAACCAATTTCACAACCTCATAATAACACACAGCTACTTAGGCATTTGGTCATTCCAAAGGCACTGAAGGCATTAGATCATTTAAGATTTATTTTGGCTCCAGGCAATAGAAACTGGCTCAGGCTGCTTTATATTAAATGAATGTGCATGCACGCTAAGTCCCTTCAGTCGTGTCCAATTCTTTGAGAACCTATGAACTGCAGCCCACCAGGCTCCTCTGTCCATGGGGTTTTTCCCAGGCAAGAATACTAGAGTGAGTTGCCATGCCCTTCTCCATGGGAATCTTTCTGACCCAGGGATTGAAGCTTCGTCTCTTAAGTCTCCCACATTGGCAGGTGGATACTTTACCACTGTGCCACCTGGGAAGCCCCACTCAGCAGCTCACAGAAAGGAAGGTAAAGATGACCAGCCAGCACTCAAGTAGCCCAAGACACAGGGATGATACAGACAGATCAACCAGAAATTCACAGATAAGTCTCCTGTTGTGCAATCCCACTACAAAATGATTCCTTTAACACTCGCTCATACTGCTAAATTTAGTCAAGAAATTTAGTATCAGACTCATTGTGTGGTCTTACATATACCTGTAAACATCAATAATTTAACATTTAAAGTTCTTGAAACACCATGCACTAAGACTCCTTTGCCAAGATATCAAATGAACAAATAGCCAAAGAAAAGAGGATATTTTTGGTGGTCCCATTTTCATCAAGACAAATAGAGATCCCTTGGGAAGTCATATCACTCAAGGAAGAGACAGGCACTTAACCAGCAACCAATTTGGCTCGGAAAGTTAGTCTCACGGCGTGACAGATTCCAAATAACTGGTGTGAGAGTTGATCATCTAAATTATGCTATGTTTATATCTTAATGAAAGCTTAAAATATGTTAAATATAATGCCTTTTCTGATGTACTTTTCAGGACCATTATAATTGAGGATCTCTTTCCAATATTTTCAATAAATATTATGAAATACATCTGCTGCCATCATGCTGGGAAACTCTTCTTACCCATACCTTCAGCCAAGTTGAGGAAGTAATTAGAAAAGCTTCTTAAAATCTGCATTGCTGATTAGGTCAGATGATTAGCTAATCTACATAGTTGCATAATTCCACTCTATTTTTATTAAATGTGGGGTAGGGGTATCTACCCTCCCTAACCTCCAATAGTCTTTGAGTTTCTCAGCTCATTTAGGGAACACTAATTCTTTGAGGTGCCCACGGGAGAGACAATGGAAAATTTACCAGGGCATTAGAACCCAAAACACCTCTCTCTCTAAGATAGCACCAACTGAAAGCATTGAAAAGAATGCTACAAGCATCCGAAAAGAATCTACATTTCAGATTTTGTTCCTCTTAAATGAAAAAGGGATCAGACAGCAGTAGGTGGCCTAACTCATTGCTGGACAAAGTGTCATCCCTGAGAGAGAGGTACTGGGAACATGGTGTGAAATTTACTCCATGTCATGAAATCCTGGGAAGATAACTGCAGAAATCCAACACCTGAACTTCAACCTATTTACTCTTTCAACCTATTTAGTCCTTCAAACACCCACCTAGGATCACTGTCGCCATGAAGATCACTTCAATGAATCTTGTCTCCTTGAATTCATGCCCTTGTGTGACTGCTTCCCCCAGCAACTGTGGACTTGGCTAGATGACCTGAAGTCATTCTAGATTGAGTGGACACATTCCAGCCACTAGATGACCGCATTCACAGGAGTGACTAGCATGAAAACTGCCCAGCTAAACCCATTTCAAATGTTCGCCTTACAGAACTGTGAGTAAATAAAAGAGTGCTATCCAGTCTTGGACTGGAGAATTTCATGGACTGTATAGCCCATGGGGTTGCAAAGAGTTGGACACAACTGAGCGACTTTCACTTTCACATGCCAGTCTACTAAATTGGGGGCTGACTTGTCACAGCACGCCAGGCCTCCCTGTCCTTCACCATCTCCCGGAGTTTGCTCAAACTCACGTCTATCGAGTCAATATCATCCAACCATCTCATCCCCTATCACCCCCTTCTCCTCCTGCCTTCAATCTTTCCCAGCATCAATCTTTCCCAATGAGTCAGGTCTTCACATGAGGTGGCCAAAGTATTGGAGCTTCAGCATCAGTCCTTCCAATTAATATTCAGGGTTGATTTCCTTTAGGATTGACTGGTTTGATGTCCCTGCAGTCCAAGGGACTCTCAAGAGTCTTCTCCAACACCACAGTTGTGAAGTATCAATTCTCTGGCTCTCAGCCTTGTTTATGGTCCAACTCCCACATCCATACATGACTACTGGAAATACCACAGCTTTTACTATATGGACCTTTGGATATGGCTGCATGTAGTCAATTAAAACTTAGGACTTTATTACATGTGGGGCTATGGAGCACACTCTTCATAGTACATTTGTACAACTGATATGCTGACATCATTTGGCTTCAGAATGTCAGTTGCTCAAATAAAGGCTTGATTTTTCTAGCATATCAAGATAGATGATGAGAGAAAAATTCATAAGTAAATAAAGCTTGACTCAGAGGTCAGTGAACTCCAGGATCAGATCTGGCTCTTCTGGGTCTCTAACTGATGATTCCACAATGCTCTGTTGTCTTACTCTTTAAATTTTTGTTACTGCTAATGAGACTACTTCTCTACATGGAGCAAGTTTCATTGTCTATACAATCCCAGTGAAGATTTAAAAATCCCATCAATTATGTAAATCCTGTGATGTGGATACTGTGCTGATATACATGCAATTTATTCATTTTCCCCAAATTCCTATCTGCACATCTAACAGAATAATGGCTTCTTCCCCCATTATATTAAATAATAACTTCACAATGTTATTATAATTCCCTAGTGCAAGGTCCTCTTCTAAGTGATAGCACCATTGGAACTCTCTGCAGCTTTCAAGATTATTGGTTCTATCTTTTCATTTTTCACTCCAGCCTCTTAATTAATATTGACTGAGGGATTTTGGGAGAAAGCAGTACCTGTGGCTGGTGATTTTTCTTCTGGCCAGCCAAAAATTAATTCTTTTATTTCACTAACACTTTGAGGGCTATTACATTCAATGGTTACACCTGATACACCTGTAAAGTCTTCTAATTTTCTTGACATGTTACCTTCAGTCCACTCTTCTGCAGAAGTGAAAGAAGCATTCTCCAGCACTGCACCGTGAGTTTCATTTCACTTTCTGTATCAGAATCAAACACTAAGGTTTTCTGTCTCTTTGCTGGTCTAATATTCACACTGTCTGAATCAGAACGATATTATCAAGAACTATCATGTTCTGAGACACTAGCACACATGTTGCCTGGACAATAACAGAAATTACTCTACATAAAATTCACCAAAAAATTCTTCATTCAAAATTTTGTGATGCATCATTTCTGAAAATTTGATGTTTATTATACAAGGTTGGGATAAGAACATAACGGAGCAAAATGTGAATGATAATGACAATCATAAGCTGTATAATGAACCCTTGATCAATTTTAAGCTCTAGTGATATGCCCTACCAGAAGCTTTAACAACTCTCCACAGTGATTGTTAACTGTATCACTCTTTAAAAATATATTAATATGTCCCTGGTCAATAATGTGCTAAATCTCTCTCCATCCCTTGACTTCAGGGGTAGGCACACTAAGGCTTGTGGGTCTTGCCACCTGATTTTATCAAGTTTTATTCCACCATGCTCATGATTTTATCTCTGGCTGTTTTAGGGCTACAATGACAGACTTGAGTAGTTGTCACGGAAACCATATGGCTTGCCATAAAATACCATCTGGCCTTTTGGAGAAAGCATTTGCTGACTCTGCTGTAGACTGTTTAATTCTTTTGAGTCTCTCTCCCTCTTACTTTCTTCAACTCTTCTCTCTGCATATACCTAAATTTTAGATATCCCTTCAAATCTCATTATCCACCCTCTCATTTCTGTCCATCTTTATTTCTCAGTAATTCCACAATTTCTACAGTTTCAGTTACTGTCTCAGTGGAGATGGACACTAAACTTGTGTTCTCAGCTCTAAAAGAGCTAAAGATTTAGCTCCTCTGCCTTCAATCCCATTTTATTCATATTTCTAGCATTCTACTCCACCTCAATGTCCAAAAGTAATTTCAAAGTCCAGTCCTATTCTTCTTTCAAGCCTCAGTGGGGACCCATCATTCTCCTGGTCACCAGGCTGAGAGTTCTCATCATTTCATGGGTGTGCCCTTCATTCAACCAGATACTAATTGCATTCACCCCACAGTTCTTTGGAGGTCCCTTTCTTTCTTTAATAAACTCAATAAGCGTCCTCAAAGTACTGCTACATATTACATTTGTCTTCTATGGTATTTCTTTAGTAATTAAGTGAATGAAGGATGTCTGGAGAAATACAGATTTCTCAATCAGTACTTATTTGAAAGCACTGAATTTTTCCCACCACCTCAACAAAAAAGGTTCAGCAGCCCCCACTAATCATGCTACAATTTCATTTTTCATTTGGCACTCTTATGTGTCCTATCTCTGAAGTCCCTTAATCCAGTTATTAATACATACGGTTATTCCCGTCTATGCACAATTTAGTCAAAAAAATTCTACACCCTTCCTAAAGAATAATACTTTCCTTTATGAACTTTTGGTTCATTTTCTAACAAAATGTAAACTTTCCTTTTTAAAAAAAATGCTCTTATTTTTGTACTTATGTATTTTTATGGCATTCTTGCACTTTCCATTTTGAATTATACTTAAGCCTACACTTATTTTCCAGTAGTCATGTATGGATGTCAGAGTTGGACTATAAAGGAAGCTGAGCACCAAAGAACTGATGCTCTTGAACTGTGGTGTTGGAGATGACTCTTGAGAATCCCTTGGACTGCAAGGAGATCAAACCATTCAATTCTAAAGGAAATCAGTCCTGAATATTCCTTGGAAGGACTGATGCTGAAGCTGAAACTCCAATACTTTGGCCACCTGATGCGAATAACTGACTCACTGGAAAAGACCCTGATGCTGGGAAAGATTGAAGGCAGGAGGAGAAGGGGACGACAGAGGATGAGATGGTTGGATGGCATCACTGACTCAATGGACATGAGTTTGAGAAAGCTCCGGGAGTTGGTGATGGACAGGGAAGCCTGGTGTGCCAAAGTCCACGGGGTCACAAAGAGTCGGACACAACTGAGTGACTGAACTGAACTGATACTTATTTTACATCCCTTTTTATTCTGTCTACTCCTTGAGAAATCATATTGACTATATACCCTTGTACACAGTAAAAGTAATATTTACTGAGGAAGATGATGGTAATAAGTGCAGATCTCTGCTTGCAATGATCACAGTGGTTTCCAGTTGGCAAAAGATTCAATGATAAAAGTCTCTATTTCACATTTTATTTTAAAAGTTACATTCTGGGTTATATTCTAATATGAACATTCATGGGGCAAAAGTCACGATCATTAAATTTCTATTACTCTATATAATATTAGTTAATTATATATATTTTGAGGTTTGTATAAGGCCATAGAATAACATGGAAGGAAAATGTTCTTAATTTTCTGGTTACTTTTTAAGCTAAATTACATTTAATAGGATTTTCTTTTCTTTCAGTAAAATATTTTAAATACAACAACATACATGTCACTTCTACAATATGAGTTTCTGCTTGGAAACTGCAGAGGAGGAATTCACTCATTTAAAATACCATTTAAAATAAATGTTTGTTGAGATTATCACAATGTTAACCAGGGTTTCACCTTTCTAAAGAATCATGACTAAAACTACTTTCCTTGTTTATAAAAAGAAAAAGAATAGAGATTTACAATTGTCTTGTGCTCACAGGACATATGCCTCAGAGAACACAAGGCTTTTGTGATTAAAGAATTCATAAAATTTTCTATTAGTAACTGGGATTTTACACTGAGCCTCCATTAACGTTATGTAACTCTCCAGAGTTGGCCAAGACTTCTGAACTCCAGGAGTCTTCTGAGATTTCACAGACCACTGTTTTCCTCTACATTTCCTCTACATTTCCATTTTGTCAATTCATTACAACTGCTCAAAACCCAGCTCCAATTGATTTATTCAAAATTGAATCTACTTTAGGAAGAGATGATTTAAAACATTTAATAATAAAGTGAATTGGTGGTGGGCACATATGGTGAATAATGAGATCATCAAACTCATTTGCATCTGGAAGGCACAAAGAAGATGACTTTAGACACTAATCCATGGCATTTTAATTCACTTTTCTTATTTCACTTAGTTGGTCTTTCTGCTCTGTGTTTTCTGGTTTGCCAACTGGGTAGAATTGCATCTTGCAAGAAACAGATAAGAGACCTGCTATAATGATTTTAAATACCACTGAATCATGATCCTCAACTTAATATAAAGTGTTCAGATCTAATAAACACTTCAGAAATGGAAGAAAATCTACTTTGAACTTAATAGTTCTGTTTTTATGTCAACGAAGTTCTGCATAGTTGACATGGAAATGACTTACATTTACAAAGAAAGCAGTTATTTTTTGCTAGTTTCAAAGTAAGAAGATTAAAGAAGTTGGCACATGGGACTTCCCTGGCGGTCCAGTGGTTAAGGCTGTGTGTTTCCACTGCAGGGGGCACAATTTCAATCTCTGGTTGAAGAACTAAGATCCCACACGCTTCATGGCATGGCCCAAAAGTAAAAACAACAAAGAAAAAAAAAAAAAAAAAACTTGGCACATGAGAGTACCATAGCATGTTTATCATCAAAGTCGCTGTTGACCTCATGTGTATGTGTGTCCTCATGGACTGTTTAGGCATGAAACGCACAAATGTTGGATATTATTTTCTTTGAATATAATAATATGGAAAAAGATTTTTAATTGGTAGAAACTTGTGACACTGATGTTTGGATGACTTCTAAAACTTATAATGCTCTAACACACGGGTCCCCAACCTCCTGGCCATGAAGTGGTACCAGGCCATACAGCAGGAGGTAGGTAGTGTGCAAGACAGCAAAGCTTCATCTGTATTTACAGCTGCTCCCCATCACTTGCATTATGCCTGAGCTCTGCCTCCTGCCAGATTAGTGGTAGTACAATAAATGTAACGCCCTGAATTATCCTGAGAACATTCCTTCTCTGTCCCCAGTCCATGGAAAAACTATCTTCCACGAAACTGGTCCCTGGTGCCAAAAAGACTGTGGGGACCGTTGCTCTGACAGAATGCATTCTGAACATCATCTACCCAGACTTCCTCAACCAAAGCTGCCACATCACCTCCTCAGCATTAAGCATCAGCTGGCCCTGAGGCCAAGCAGAGATCAGCGAGGCCCGGATGGCTCATTATAATCCATCCAAGTTCATATGCTAAAAATAGAGCTCTTCCTCCATGTCCACCCCATTCACACTATCAATTAAATAAGATGTCAAGGATCAAAGTGACTCTTCAGTATCCTCATTCATTTTTCTCCAAATCCTGAAAACCATTCCCTCCCACGGCCTCTCACATCCAATCATTAAAGACATAAACATGAAATACGAAGAGACATCACACTTACGACCCAACAGTTGCTCTCTCATACTCTTGCTTCCAAATTGAGTTACATTATTTACAGCTTTTCCCTGATGCTATTTTTATTTAAGAAATTCCACACACACACACACACACACACACACACAGACTGATCACTTATTTGATTCTCCCAAAAGATGAAAAAACTTACCATTTGCAGTACTTCTCTCAGATCATTAAAGAAAGTAAAATATCACAAAGGGAGTTGACTCTGCATTTTCCCCCTATTTTGTTTCCCTCTTCCATATTGTCCTAGTGTATATAAGTTTTAACACTTTCACTCGGTATGTATCAATGAGTGACCACCAATGTGGTTTTGCTCTTTAAAATGTGTATATATAAAATTTTACAGTTTATTTTTACTCAACATTACATTTGCTATTTATTTATATTCTTAATTTTTCTAAAGTCACTCTAGGTATCTCTTCTCCCAAATACAAGAAGGACGCAGCATGCTACAACTAGCCCAGGGGTCATTCCCACCTTCCCCAGCTTCTTTTTCATTACAGGACATCTTTTTTCTTTTGGTGTTAGTTCTAGAAGGTGTTGTAGGTCTTCATGTGCTCTGCATGCTCAGTCCCTTCACCCATATCTCACTCTTTGTGACCCTACAGACTGTAGCCAACTAGGCTCCTGTGTCCTTGGGATTTCCCAGGCAAGAATCCTGGAGTCTGTTTGCATTTCCCTCTCCAGGGAATCTTCACAACCCAAGAATTCAGCCCAAGTCTTCTGCATCTCCTGCATTGCAGGTGGATTCTTTACCATTGAGTCACCAGGGAAGCCCAGTTCTTTTTCACTGTAGCCCTGTAATCTGCTTCATGTTTTACTGTTAAGAGTTACAGCTTATCTCTTCATGCAGATATTTATATTTTTAAAAATCATTTCTAAGCTCAGCTTCCATTTCAGGTTCTTTTTTTTCAAAGAAATATCCTTTAGTTCTTTCAGCAAATTTGTGTGGGTGGTAAACTTAGTCCGTATATGTATGACTTTTTTTTTTTTTAATTTTACTGTCAGTTGAAGTGACTTTTGTTGGGAACAGAATTCTAGGATCCCTCACTGTCCTTTGAAGACACTGCAGCATTTCTTTCTGGTATTTGTTGCTGTTGACAGCCTCTGTCATTCTTTAATTCCTTTGTAGAAAAAAGCTTTCGAGATTTTCTTTATGACTCATGCTTGACAATTTCACTGCTCTGTGTCTAGAGGTGGACTTATTTTTACTGACTTGTCTATAGCCCAAGATTCATGTTATCCCTTAATTCTTCAAAATTCTCAAGACATTCCTCTGAATATCGCTTCTCTGAATATATCTATTTAGACCTATTTTATAAAAGTCCTTTTAGATAGATGTTGGAACACTTCGATTTATGTCCTTAACTTTTCCATCATGCTTAGGGTCAAAAAAAAAATTTTTTTTTAACATTGCCTTGTTTTGGGGGTAAAATTCTCAGTAAGATCTCTCAGTTCATATATTCTTCCACTAAAGAACTTTCTCAACATAGCCAAAACAAGAATCTGGGAATTATCCTAGATATATTTTTTCCTTCTTCCTTGACAACCATCAGGGCAATGAGTTCTATCCATCAGACATCCATTCACATTGGCTTCCTAAAATAGCTTTCTAACTTGTCTCCTTTTATTCAGTCCTTCATCCATAGACTTAAATATTACTATGTTACTCCCATCTATTTACATGCTTGTCTCCCTAGAGTGTTCAGTAATACAGACTTCTCAGTTTGGCCTACAAGGCCTGGGATAACCAGATCCATAGATAACCCTAGAACCCCATTTCATTTCTGATAAATACCCTACAAGTGAACCATACCAACCTATCTACTTGGATGCTGCTGCTGCTGCTAAGTCACTTCAGTCGTGTCCGACTCTGTACAACCCCATAAACAGCAGCCCACCAGGCTCCCCTGTCCCTGGGATTCTCCAGGCAAGAACACTGGAGTGGGTTGCCATTTCCTTCTCCAATGCAGGAAAGTGAAAAGTCAAAGTGAAGTCACTCAGTCATGTCCGACTCCTAGCGACCCCATGGACTACAGCCTACCAGGCTGCTCCGTCCATGGGATTTTCCAGGCAAGAGTACTGGAGTGGGGTGCCATTGCCTTCTCCAATCTACTTGGATAATGTCCCTATCTACTAGGATCTACTATGGTCTTTCATATTTCTAGGACATTGCATCTTTTGTCTTTTAATTGCCTTTGCTTCCTCATTTATGTGGATGATGTAAGTAACACTTTCCTCTGAGAAACACCCTTCTCCTGAAGTTACAATCACTCCCTTTCAACCTCTAAGCTTTGCATTCCTTTATACTCTATCTCTGGGGGTCTACACTTATTTGTATTGCAGCGCTCGTTGTCTTGTCTCCTTTATCCATTCAACTATGAGCTTCTTGTGGGTATTGTCAGTGCATCGAACATGTGGCTGAATCATAAATGTGCATTAATCAAATGAGTAAGTAAATGGAAAGGAATACACTGAATACTTCCTGGTGACGTGAAAGGTTAAAAAAATAAGAAAAAAAATTTAAATTAACCTGGCAGTTCAAATTTTATTTAATTTTGGTAAAGGAATAAGAACACAAGGAAGAAAATAAACAGTGTTAAAATCTCATCATATTCATTTAATGATAAGTGTGAAGACATTTTCCCCCATTGAAATGTTGCACCATAGGGAATAAAATTCAAGAAGTTTATATAACAAGTCAACTAGTTTCATCTAGTTTATAAAGTGCAACAGTTTCTAGGTGGCAAAATTTTAAAGAATGAATATATATGTGTATATATATGTATGTCTCATATATTTGTATTTATATATACATGCTTAAATGGCTCAGTGAGTAAAGAACCTGCCTGCGATGCAGGAGATGCAGGTTTCATTCCTAGGTCAGGAAGATCCCCTAGAGTAGGAAACGGCAACCCACTCCAGTGTTTTTGCCTGGAAAATCCCATGGACAGAGGAGCCTGGCAGGCTACAGTCCACATGGTCTCAAAGAGTCAGACATAATCGACCATCAGCACATTTCAGTTCAGTTCAGTTCAGTTGCTCAGTCGTGTCCGACTCTTTGCGACCCCATGAACCGCAGCATGCCAGGCCTCCCTGTCCATCACCAACTCCCAGAGTCCACCCAAACCCATGTCCACTGAATCAGTGATGCCACCCAACCATCTTATCCTCTGTCGTCCCCTTCTCCTCCTGCCTTCAATCCTTCCCAGCATCAGGGTTATTTCAAATGAGTCAGCTCTTCGCATCAGGTGGCCAAAGTTTTGGAGCTTCAGCTTTAACATCAGTCCTTCCAATCACAATACATGCTTAAATAAGGAACAGCATCAACCTCTTCTTTGAGTGTATTCTAACATGCCCAGATACGAGGTGGCCACTGCATTCTGTACCTTACAAACACATAAGCGTCTCTAAATAAACCACCTACTGGCTGAATAGTAATAATATGGCCAATATTCCTTATATGGTCTCTGGAATGAGGTATGAAATGGTGTTAACAAGAAGAGTCTGAGTGTGCCGGCTTATTCCTACTGATTAAGCATAATTCTATTCTGTGTTTACCATAATTAAAAATACAGAGCACAACACTGAAAGACAGTTATAAACCATTCAGTGGCTTATAAACTACAAACGTTTTAACTTTCCACTTAGACCATGCCAAATTACACAGTTAAAAGTTGTTTAAGTTATAGTTGAAAGGGGTTTACTTGTTAAGCGTGAGGGGCTTATCGTGGTGATTACCGCAAAAAAATGATCACAATTGGCCAAGGAAGGAAATAAAAGGGCCTGTTAGTATGTTGCCCTACTTGCAAGGTATAATGAAAATAATGGGAGGTTAATGGCACCTTGATTATTGCAGATCATACTAATCAATGGGTACAAGGATGCCAGGAGGCAGGGCTTGCCAGTTAGTGCTCATTTGTTAGATGAAAGGCAGGTCATGTTTCATGACAACCATCACGTTGAGAGTAGGTTGGAAAACACCTACTACCACATATCATGATACCAATCCATTTTGGAAACCATACAACATATTTTACTCTCTGATAAACTTGATAAAATAGGAAGAAAACTATAAAAACATAGAAAAGTAGTGGATGAGACTCAAGAGAAACTTACATAAAAACTGGAAAACGTCTGATCTTACTATGAACCTATTCTCTGTAACCAAACACACATTTTCTGGAATTTATTTTCCAACTCTGAAGAAGGCATTTCTGAACATCTGCGATATAAGCTAGGATAATTTTAAAGCTGTAATGTTGTAATGATTATTAGCTATTGGCTAGTGCTCAGAATTTTATTGAACTCATTAATCTAAGAAAAATAAATACAATTATAACGGTACTAATAAACGCTGGCTATATTTTTATTTGGTGGTTTTTCCCTTGTGTTTTTCAGAAAATAACCACTACCAGGATGAGGCAAGACAAACAGGCACGTCTGTGCTGTGTATGCCTGTCTAACCAATTCCCTGCTCAAGAGAGCTCCAGGCAGGGACCAGATATGTGGGAAAAGGACACAGATGTCGATCTCTGAAACTCAGTCAACCACACTTTGACAAAATTTCCCTACACCTAAGAAATGTTAACCTATAGCTTGAAGCTGTTGTTTAAAAATATTGCAAGATGCTGGAGAAAATGGAAATACATAATATGGTACCATACCATCAATACTTAGCCACATGGAATTACCTCATGCAATTCATATATACACACACACTTATATATGAATTTAAATATAGATGATTTCCTATGTAACATTTTCAGATCATGACCTTGACAAAAAAAAATGATTTAAATTTTCAATGTACCTGATTTGAAAAAATATGAAACTGGGTTTTTCAATATTGACAAACTCTCTACATAACTAAGGCATACTTTTTAAATGATCAAAACCCAAGTATGGCAAAAGTTTAAAAAGTTTTGATTTTGTTCAAGGCTTTGTCACTAGTAAGCTGTGACCTTATTAAGAAACAGAGAAAGGTATGAGTCTCGGTTTTCTTATCTATAAAAGACAGGCTATAATATCTATACACTAGTTACACTGTAAGACTTAAAGATGATGTATGTAAAGTGCAAAGAACATATAAGCATTCAATAAAGGTTAATTATTGAAATGATTTTTAATAAATATATTTATAAGATTTATTACCTACTTTGCCACCTACTTCAGACAGACCATAATTTAGCCTTTCCTTCATCACTAATGGTCATTATTTCAAAAGCAATTATTATGCTGTAATAAAGTATTACCTCCAAG
Source organism: Bubalus kerabau (assembly GCF_029407905.1). Taxonomy (NCBI): domain Eukaryota; kingdom Metazoa; phylum Chordata; class Mammalia; order Artiodactyla; family Bovidae; genus Bubalus; species Bubalus kerabau. Next base: position 49,188,254 of record NC_073635.1, read on the forward strand.
GACTAAAGAGCTGTGTAAGCCTATTTACTCCATTCCCAACAGACCTCGCTGTGATTTTTCAAGTTTCTCTTTTAATAATAATTTTGACACCTCCTTTCTTAGCTGCCACTCTTTTGCCCTTAGTCTACCTACAGTGAAAGGGAAATTCCTAATTTGGGAGGGGGGGGCGGGGTTTGGAGGGTGAGAATCTCAGAGGGTTTCAAGCATTTGTAAACAGGTACTGCAATATTAGGAATTTCTTTTCCTAAGGAAAACTACAGGAAGTGAAATGCTACACAATTTTTATGGCTATTAGGAATACATAAAAATCTACTGAGATAACATTTCAGGGGGCATGAGTTATAAAAATTGAGAAATATCCCTCTCCTATATTTTTCTTTTTGCCATTTTCATTCACTACTTCCTCTCGAGGCACAGCAGGATATTCACAAAGGATGTAAGAAGTACATCTAAAGTAAGAGTTAAAAGGCTTTCTCTTTCAGAAAAGGAGAAGTCAGGTCCTCTCTTATAAGTAATTCATAGTATATTTCATGCATGCAATGCATGTTTTACATGCTATGCTGTTTGTGCGTGCGGGCGTGTGTATGCACCTCACAGCCTATGATTCAGTAAAGCTCCACCATTGTTCACCTTTTTCCTTATCTGGAATGCTTCTGCCTCCTCCGAGAAGCAAAGCCTTACGTTTGCACCTCAAATGCGACACACTCTACTTTCATTGTAACATACAACTTCCTCCAGGGTCAAATTCATGTTCTTTGGTGGGGGGGAGTTCCACCTTCGGTCTCTAGAAGGTTTCCTTTGTTTTAATGGGCTCTGTATTTACAGAGGACTAATTGAAAACATCCATACCTGACAAAGGTCAGGTGACAAAGGTCACACCAGAGATGATTAGGGAGTCCTGGGCTTTAGCACAGATGAGACAAAAATGAAATCATGAAATTGACAACTCCTTCTAAACGCAGATTTGAAGCAGTTCAGCAGACCTGTTATAGATTTGTGCGTGGGTTTGCTTAATATACCTTTAAGATTAGAGATTGGTGGAAGGAAACGAAATCTTTGTTTTATGGCTACAACAAATGGGCCCACCACAGTAAAAATGTCATTTATTCTTTCTCACAAAGAGACCTTTGCGGCATAGTGCAAATAAAAGCAGCATTTTTCCTTCTACTTAAGGTTTGTTAGGTGAAATTTATGTTTTTAAAATGCATTGCAAACACCAAAAACTGATTGTACTCTTATCAGCTTTTAAATCAAAACAGCTTGCTATCTGGTAAGGACAGGAGAACTGGTCGATTTATTTCATAAAACTTTATGTACAAAGAGACAGTGTCTATGAACTTAATGGAGAGAATATAGAGTCTGGAGGGGTAATTTTTATTAGAATTTATAGTGGGATTATCCATACTCCACAGTTTTCAGATTTTATTGAGATTTTATGGTACTGTGATGCTGACAGTCAACTGCAGTGGGACAGGAGGTATAATTTGTTTCACCCTGACTGGGAAGTGAAATTGGCATTACTATTATATAAGAAACCTCACAGACGCTATTAATTGCCCAGATCCAATCAAAGCCATTATTTCTCCCAGTTTCACAGGTAAAATATTTTACCTGGGCATAAAAGAATAATAAGAACTGGCTGTAACTCTCATGCAACGCTATCTTTTCATTAAGACTGTTCAGAAGCCATAAGAATATTTCTCACCCACAGGGAGTTCAGCTCCAGAAACTATTAAAATCTAAATCACATCAAGCATCTGTAATGTACCACCAAATATTATTCTTCAGTATTAAGTACAGTGAAAAAAAACAAAAACTTGGGAAAGAGCAGAAACAATATACTCAGAAGCACCAGGGATTACAGATGGCCCAGTGACACAAAAGAACAGCTCTGGGAAAGATACTCATTCATTCTGCAAACATTTATTGTTAACTGTGTGCCAGACACTGGATCAGGCGGAAGGCCATGATACAGATATCACTGTAACTTTATATTATATATATATATAATATACTTGAGCCAAATATATTGAGTAAAGAGAATATATTTTGTATATACATGTATATCTATGGGCTTCCCAGGTGGTGCTAGTGGTCAGGAACCCGACTGCCGTTGCAGGAGACGCAGAGGAGTTGGGAGACTCAGGTTCGATCCCTGGGTTGGGCAGATCCCCTGGAGAAGGGCATGGCAACCCACTCCAGTATTCTTGCCTGGAGAATCCCATGGACAGAAGAGCCTGGCGGGCCACAGTCCATAGGGGGTTGCAAAAAGTTGGACACAACTGAAGTATGCACATGCATGTATTATCTATGACATACATTGTATTACAATTTGGTGGGTGTGTGCCTTTCTAGAAAAGAAGGCATCTGAACCAGGTCTTTTAACAGAGAAGAAATAGCCATCCAGGAAAAGGAAACGACAAGGCTAGAGGGAGAGTTATCATCACAGAGAGACAGAAAAGATGGCTGAGACATGACACATATTTAGTGCAATGGCAACAGCCTGGTGGGGAGGGGTGGCAGGGGCGGGGTGGTGGGAGTCAGGCTCTGGGGATGTGAGGAACCCATGTTGTTGCTTCTTCTACTTCACCCTACAAAGGGAGGTTGCTTTATGGTTAGGGTTTAGGACTGGAGACCAGCACTGGCCATAGCATTCTAATGGAGCATCTCATATAGAACACCGCACCTACAGGAATGAATTCCTTAGTTCATTCATCTCTTCATTCAGTAAGTATTTATTGAACATGTACTAGTGTCAGGCACAATGCAATGTGTTGAGAAAATCATAGCTAATGAGGTCCAGGTAGATTTCTGGAGATGCCAGCCTATTTTATTCTATGAGTATTTATAATAATACATGCCACATTATGCTTCCCTGGTGGCTTAGCAGTAAAGAATCCACCTGCCAGGCAGGAGCCACGGGTTTGATCCCTCATCTGGGAAGATCCCCTGGAGGACAGCATGGAAACCCACTCCAGTTCTTGCTTGGAAAATCCCATGGACAGAGAAGCCTAGCAGGCTACAGTCCATGGGATCACAGAGTCAGACCTGACTGAAGTGACGCAGCACGCATGCGCATGTCACATTACAGGAGCAGCTACAGTTTTTGTCAACAGAGAAGTTTATTCCATAGGTCACCCAGTCTCACTAGGTCTTCCTCTCACTGAGAAAGTGAGAAATCCATACACCATGGGAATATCTTTCAATTTTACTGTTGCTATTGAGCTTTTCCTAAGTCCCTAGCTATCAATAAGGCAGTTCTCTGATGAATTCTCTAAGGGCTACTCCCACTTACCAGTTTTACCAAATTCTCCTATTTCCTGTCTTCCTACAGTCCTGCTGTCTCACTTTTTATTTTTTCTCTGTGACATTCAATAAAACTCAATAGTTCACAAGTTGCCATATACCTGCTTCCACTAACTTAACAAACATTACCCATAGTTACAAAGCAACTAATCATAGATACATAGAAAGTAGCATTTTGTTTCTACTAAACAGAAGTCACATACAAATGTGCAGGATGGAAAGCAGGACAAGGGGGTAGAAGTGATACATCTTAAAACCAAGTAGATAAGTTAGGTTTCAAATTCATGTCCAAGTTTTACTTTAAAAGGGCATATTCACTGCACTCCCTGACAGCCCTCAACTAGTTTGTTAAATCTGAGAGCAATAATAGAATAAATTAGAAGACTACATATGAGTTCCTCCAACAACTCTTTCAGTTCACATTATTTTAAAATTCCACCACTAGATGGCAGTACAAAGGCTATCATTTTCAACATAGGTTTCTTAGTTCCGTAATAAATACAGCACGTATTGATGAAAGTGAAACAGGAGAGTGAAAAAGTTGGCTTAAAGCTCAACATTCAGAAAATGAAGATCATGGCATCTTGTCCCATCACTTCATGGCAAATAGATGGGGAAACAGTGGAAACAGCGTCAGACTTTATTTTTGGGGGCTCCCAAAACACTGCAGATGGTGACTGTAGCCATGAAATTAAAAGATGCTTACTCCTCGGAAGAAAAGCTCTGACCAATCTAGATAGCATACTGAAGAGCAGAGACATTACTTTGCCAACAAGGGTCTGTCTAGTCAAGGCTATGGTTTTTCCTGTGGTCATGTATGGATGTGAGAGTTGGACTGTGAAGAAAGCTGAGCGCCGAAGAATTGATGCTTTTGAACTGTGGTGTTGGAGAAGACTCCTGAGAATCACTTGGACTGCAAGGAGATCCAACCAGTCCATTTTGAAGGAGATCAGCCCTGGGTGTTCTTTGGAGGGAATGATGCTAAAGCTGAACCTCTAGTACTTTGGCCACCTCATGTGAAGAGTTGACTCATTGGAAAAGACTTTGATGCTGAGACGGATTGGAGGCAGGAGGAAAGGGGACGACAGAGGATGAGATGGCTGGATGGCATCACTGACTCGATGGACATGAGTCTGGGTGAACTCTGGGAGTTGGTGATGGACAGGGAGGCCTGGTGTGCAGCGATTCATAGGGTCGCAAAGAGTCGGACACAACTGAGTGACTGAACTGAACTGAACTGATGGGATAGGTGATTTGGTTAGATATAGAAGATAAAGAAGAATCAAGATTCAAGAAAAGGTAGAATAGTGAAGCATGGAGGGAGAGAGAAATATATCTAGGAGAAAAAAAAAAGATAAAAGGGTAGGGAATTGGAAGAGTGAGAAAGCAGAGAAAACAAACTGGAATCAAGATGGGTATTTGAGCAGGAGATGGAGAAGAACTCCATGTAGTCTCATTCAAACTTTCTAAATAGAAACTATAGGAAGAAATACATATTTCAATATGACTCAGTACACAGATACTATATAGACACACACCATACTGCATTTGATGCAAGTAAGTCGCTTACTAAACAAAAGTTACATGATGCAACACTTCTGTGGGTGATACTCTCATATTTCTTAATCAAATCTATCCTATTTAATTCCTTTAAAATGTTGATGATGAGCTAGTATACTGATACAAAGATTCACCAACAGGAAAAGGACTCACAGTATGAACAATATTATTTTAGTGTATTGCAAACTACAGCTGACTTTTAAGAGAAGTTGTTCTAAAAATCACCACACTGAAATTCCTGGCCATATAATTGGTCCATAAAACATTTGTTGAAAAAATTAACTAATCACAGAAGAAAAACGAAGGTGAAGCTGCCTGGTCATAAAAAACACATATACAATTGGCTAATGATCAAAGTTGCATTTCCCCCATGTAAAAGGGGCTGGAGGGAAGATCGAGTATGTGATTACCACTCTGTAAATTGGTAGCTCTTCTTTTATTTATTAGATAGACAAATATCAATCTGTTCTTTTCTAAAAAACCCAAAGTGGAAGAACAACCGTTAATCAAACTCTCCATTAACAATGGAAAACAGGCAGAGAGAAGGGGCTGAGAAAATAGTAACAGAGCTTGGAGTAGAGAAAGAATTATTGTTGATGGAGTAAAAAAAATTGGAAAAATAAAAACCACCACCAGAGAGTTGTAAATAATTAAAAAGCCAATTTAAAACAGTGCTGGCAAAGATTCTAAGACCAAGTTTCCCTTTAGGATCTTACATTCTTTCTTCTTTCATTTGTTCCCTCCAGGTCTTAAGAGTCACTGGGTAAAATGTCCAATTGCAAAAAAGTATCTATATCTATTTAGATATATCTAGATATATAAAGTGGAGAAGGCAATGGCACCCCACTCCAGTACTCTTGCCTGGAGAATCCCATGGACGGAGGAGCCTGGTAGGCTGCACTCCATGGGATCGCTACGAGTCGGACATGACTGAGTGACTTCACTTTACCTACAGCTCTATCGGAGAAGGCAATGGCACCCCACTCCAGTACTCTTGCCTGGAAAATCCCATGGACGGAGGAGCCTGGTGGGCTGCAGTCCATGGGGTCGCTAGGAGTCGGACATGACTGAGCGACTTCACTTTCACTTTTCACTTTGAGGCATTGGAGAAGGAAATGGCAACCCACTCCAGTGTTCTTGCCTGGAGAATCCCAGGGACGGGGGAGCCTGGTGGGCTGCCGTCTGTGGGGTTGCACAGAGTTGGACACGACTGAAGTGACTTAGCAGCAGCAGCATACAGCTCTATAGTTATCTATAAACATATAGATATATCCGTCCAATACTCAAATGCTTCTTGCAATCAGTATATATATCCAAGCATCATCAAAATAATCCTATAAATATCTGCAATCTAATATGTAAAATAAGAATTTCCTTGTAGTATAACAGCACCTGTACTATTTGAAATTAGAAGTTTCACATTTAAGTAGAACATTGCTTCAGGAGAGAAAAAATTTGTTCTTCAAAATGAAACTACAGAGGAAAGGAAAGATTTATTTCCAGATTCAACATGTTAAATATAATCAGAGAAAATATTTCAGGTGCGGTAAAAAATGAATATAGAGACTTTCTTAGACTAAATACTAGTAATACATCACATTTAAGCATCTATCTACTCAAACATAAATTAGACCGTTTTATCTTAGAAGGAACTTGACCTAACAAATTGTAACAGAATGAACACAAAGTCCACTCTGGTAACCCCTTGCTTTAGCTACTTCATCTTTTGAATGGATTTCTCCTGTCTCTATCTTTCCTTCCTTACACAGTATCTATCTCTGAATGGAGTATCACCTCTCCCCTCTGCTGGTCATATTTTTTTCTCTTCTTTTCCAGTTTGTACTTCGATTTACTGTTTAAATGTGTGAGGGCAAAGCCAAACTCACACCTTGACATTTTACAGTTTACAAGGACTTTACACAGAGTTTTTTCTTTTCTGCTAATAATCTCTTAGAACAATACATATAGTTTCTGTCACCTCTCTTGAGCCAATTGTCAAATTTTAGACCTAACCCAATCTATGCCCTGGTGGCTCAGACAATAAAAGAATCTGTCTGCAGTACAGGAGATCCAGGTTCAATCCCTGGGCTGGGAAGATCCCTTGGAGAAGGGGATGGCAACCCACTCCAGTATTCTTGCTGGGAAAATCCCATAGACAGAGGAGTCTGGTGGGCTACAGTCCGTGGGGTCACAGAGAGTCAGACATGACTGAGCAACTAACAATCTATGCCAGATGAAACAGAGAAGTCAATGAACTGTAGATATTTCAGGTAAACAAGAGCGTAAGAAGCCACTTTTTTAGATGGAATCCATTCAACTTCCTATGTGTGCCCAGAAATGAGAAAAATACAGATAGGTTTCTACTCCTTGTTAAAATCAGGTAAAAACAAATGACCAACATAGCCATATAAAATATTCTGTCCTCTAATTTAAAAGTCAGTTTTTCATAAATATTAGCTGTTTTTCTCACTATTAAACAAGTTACTGTCTGTTTTATAATGACAGTACTGAAACACTCACAACCTTTCAAAGTCTACAATTAAGAAAAATAAGCCAAAGTGAGCAACCATCCAGTCCTGCTTCCCAATAAGCAACACTGAAAATTAACAGTAAAAGATTAAGTAATTAGAAGGTTTGTTAATCAAAATCAGATTAAAACTAGGAGCCTATATCTAGTAGTTATCATAATTAAACATAAGAAGAAGAATACATTTACCAAAGGAAGCTGGGGTAGTTCAATCAAGAAGCCAAGACAACCATATACAGGAGTGTATGTCAGCTGCCCCGGACTATTCTGGTTATATGGGTGGATGCCACTGGGATTCCATTGAATGGTGAACTAAAAGAGGACAGTCATATGTGAGGCAGCCAGGAGAAGCGAGTCTGTGACAAAAGGAACCAGGACCTGAAATAAGACATCATGAACATCAGCAAGTGGGAAAGTCGAGAGCAGAACACTGGTGAAACAGAAAGATCTGAAATGGGGAGTTTCGTGGGAGTAAAACCCCAGTTGCCCTCAATGGTCGGGAGCTACAGTCATAACCTCCAACCAGCTCTGCAGCAACTGCTAAGATGACCAGATTCCCTTTCACAAGTATAAATGGCCCGGGACTAAAAATACACTGTGGCTTCTTCCTGTGGGCTGATGAGAAAAGCAGCAGCCTGTAGGAAGAAATGGGGTGTGATGATTTCAGACGTGCCCACAGCCACAGCCCTCTGAAATTCCTGAACCAGTGTTATGGGAGTAGGTATGGTTTTGAAGGATTTGCCATTTCATCTAAAAATAATAGAAAAATAACACTTTTAAAAAAAAATTAATGGAGATGATCAAAGAAATGACATGGCCATATGGGGCTGCTAGTTTCTTAACAGCAGTTACAACAGGCTCTAGTCAGATATTTCGGGGTTAAAGTACTTTAAACTCAAAGATCTTATCCTACAAATGTCTGAAGTCAGGAATAATGCGCTTATGACCAATGATACGTTATTAGTCAAGTATGACACTATTATAATAAAAGTCTTGATGCAATAAATACGTTCTGTAAAAATTCTGGTAGGCTGGGCTCTTGGGATTGCATTTTCAAGACAGAGAATGTGGCTGCATAGGAAACAGGCTGAGTTCTTTCTACTAGGCATTTTTCCACTTTTATAGTCATGGAAACATCTGTTGAGTCTGGGTGGCTAAGAAGAAGACAACATGGGGAACGGAGGAGAAGACATCCAAAAGACCATCTATATAAAGCAATGAAGAAGGACAGGACAGCAGTCAAGGAAGAAAACTAGGCAACAGTGTTACGTAGCTGGCTTTTCACTTCTGGCTGTTCCAAAGCCAACATCAACTACTCCTTTGTTCAAGCCTCATTCCTTGGCATCAAGGTTATATTATGTTCCTCTAGCTACAAGGGGAAAGGGCCAGCTCAGGTACAGGAGGGAGAAAATAAATCCACTGTCTTTTTTTAGATCTTTAGTTGGTTACGGCCTTGTCCTTTTAAGTATTTTGCATTTCTAAAATGTACACATCTATACATATTCAATTATAAAAATGTCTTTAAACAACAGTTACAAATTGTTTAGGGATTATCTTTTTTAAATTATTCTGTATGTTCCAGTATGTGATGAATGAGAAATGTTTGATCTTATATTCATATTAATGCTGGTATCATTTTTACAATTCTCAGTGGAACCTACATTTTACTGAACTTTTAATCTGTTTGCTTTTCATTGTCAATCTTAGACCATTATCTGCTGTTTTCTGCATTTTCTTTCCTTTACCATTATGCATCTTTTCCCCCAAAACCTGTGTTAATCTAATAAATTGACTTCAGAATTCAGGTTAATTACTGCAAGGTGCAGGTTACTTCTGCAAAATAATATAAGCAACTAATGTGTAATGAACAACTTTGCTTCTGTAATTCTTCCTTCTCTAGAATTACCCATTTTCAACTATCTACTGGATTATTCTTGACAGAATACAAATATGCTATACTTTCTGTCTCTTTTAAATTGCTCCCTTGAGAGCATAAATTTCTCTTCAGCTATCATGCCATTTCTCCAAAACTCTTTCAGCAAAACTTGGCCAAAGAGCCTTCTAGACTCCTGGGCTACCCTGCCTCACCTCCCAGTACAACATGAACTCACTTTGGTCTGTCCCTTGTCCCCAGTCCTCCACTGACATGGTGTCACCAATGAACCCATCCTTCCCCAAATGCTCCCTTAGTCCTTATTTTATTTGGCCCCTTAGAAGCTTTTGATAATCTGAGAACTCCTTCTTCACTTATATTCTCTTAAATACCCTTTCTTTTACCTTAATAGCGGATCAAAAGGAAGGAAAGGAGAATCCTAAACATGTCTATTGGAGCAATAAGCCAATAACAATTTTGCTTGTGATTTTTTTTTTTTACCTTCTATGATTTCTGCTGCTAATTATCTGTGAAAACTAATGAAAATCTCCTGAGAAATCTACCAAAAACTTTCCCAGGCTCAACTGAAATTCTGTTACAAGGTCAAATAACCCCGTTAGGGTCTTGTTTATAAACAACATGTCTCAGGTCCCGTGGAGAACCTTCTAGCTCTCAGCACTGTCACTTGGGGGGCTTAATGCTACTCTGTCCTTGTGGTATCAAGCAGAAAAAAGCGTCCCTCTGGAGACCTTCTCTTACAGCATCCCTCTCATAGCTCTAGTCTACACTGTATTAACTGCACCTTTGAGAACATCATGCTATTTTCTTCATATTACATCTTATCAAAACCCAGCTGAGTTCTGTCAGTGCCCTGGGTTAGCTAATGACTTGCCATTCCTTTAAGACCATATTCTGTAAATATTTGGATGGGCTGGAGTTCTCTTCTCATTAGAATATTTCTACACGCTCTTCTGTTGTTAGCCAAACATACCCATGCAAAGTTCCATCCTACCACAACTCCAAAACCCCAAACACCCGCTTCTGAGCATCACAACAAAAACATTTGTTCCAACCTCATGTAACACTCTACATGAAAATACTTAGGTCAAACACAGCTTTGTCCATCTACGGCTATAATTAACCTCTCTCCCATAGGCACATCCATGGCTAGTCTACGTTTTAACTCTGTCCACAGCTATCAGTTAATTATACAACATTTTTGTTTGATGGCAAGATCTCCTAGTAGACTGTAAGCACTTAGATAAAAACAGCATCTGTTTTGCTCAACACTATCTCTGGTGCCACTAAAATGCCTAATACATGAGAGATGCTCAATCAATACTTGAATGGACAAACGACTCAATTCATGCTATTTTAGATACAGACGTATGCATTCTTAGTCCCTTATGTAATGTGACATAAGGTAATCTATTTCTTTACTATAGACCAGATATGTTTTACCAACTTTAAAACTAATTAACCAGTACAATCACCCACATTTATGAGTTAGTTTTTATTAGTAGCATTTGAAAATCCAACTCCCCTATTATATTTTCTTTTGCTCACCCATACCAGAAATATAAGTCCTATGTGAGAATGGAAATAGACCTCCTTTTATCACTCAGCCATCTCATCGCTGGCCCAGTGCCCGAGTGCATAGTTGCAGCATAAAGATGTGACGAATTACTGAAATGTCCCTTCCTTTATTCCTTCTGTGAGGTAGGCAGGCCTCCTCCACTACACACTTTTATTATCATCTAATTAATCAAACAATAAAAAAAAAACTTATAAAATGCTATAGCAATATTGTAGAATATGGGGATTATAAAAACAATATAAATTAATAAACATAAAAGTATGGGATTTTCCTTATGATTTCTCATCCTAAACCCTCATTCCTTATAATTTGTTGTTACAACTTTGAGAAGCACTTCTTGAGAACAGTTTATCACTTTTAAATTCAGTAAGTCTTTTTTCCCCCAACTTTCTGTTTTTACAATACAGTGAAAAAATTTCTGAACATTATTGCTTCAGGTATTTGGGGGGGGATGTAATAATGATAAATTATTACCAGTGCTAGACATGTACACATAAACTCTTTATATTTCCAATAATCTTTAAAGATATATCATATTTTATTTGCATTTTATCACTGAAGAAAATGAAGATTAGTGAGATTAAATAACTTTGCCCAGTCCAATGCTGGAAGCGAGGGAACTAGGATTCTAAACTCATGCATCCTTGATCCCAAACTTCATGCTGTTAACGTCTATTTCATATTTAGTGTGCTGATAGTTATATGTTTATTCTTGATATGCAAAAACTGCTGAATACAAACACTGCATGAAACGAACAAAAATACTCATGTAGAGAACAAATTGCAGCATGAGTCTTAATACAGTTCTTCTACAAGGTAAATTTTCCAGAAAATTAAATTTTGGCAGTAAACTTTAAATAAAAGTAATCTCTCTCATAAAATGATAATGGCATATAAAAGAGACATCTGTTTCCTTTATTAATGCACCAAAATTGTTTTTTAAGAAAAGGTCACGAACAGTGTTAAAATCCTTATCAATCACGTCCACAATAAAAGCAATAGCTTTCATAAGTGATATTTCACAAAGATTGGATTCTATGGTATACACATATATAAAATAATGTAATATACAAGGTTATATTTTTCTAATTGCTAATTCTTAAAGTATTTAAAGCACATTTATAAATTATAAATGAAAATAAATATCTAATGTGATCTTTAATTATGTTACTCTTATTCAAATTGATTAGCTCATTTGGATTAGAAATATTAGTAATATCAAAGAAGGTTTGACTCAAGTAAAATCCATGTAGATATTCCCTTCTTTTTTTTCTAGTTCACAAAGATAGTGGTGAGACGAGTTCCTGGCCATTGTCCATAATAGCACCAAAAATACAAAATGGTTGTTAGGTAAGCATAGTACCTGGATCTCAAGTTTGCAGTCTAAATCTCTGACTGTTGTAAGCCATGAGATTTTTCACTTGGTAAAACTGAAAAGGTGCAATTTGTCATGTGCTATGAAGAAACTTATCGGAGATAAAACAGTAACTTGCAAAAGATGCATACACAATTTTGTATGTTTGCAAAAATTCTCCAAGTTCAGGATCAAATATTATTCCTATGCGCTGAATCCTATCTTTTACAAGAACCAAAACAACTAAGTTTACTAGCATTGTACAGAAAGGCAGTGTTTTATGTGTTCATCCATCATATTTTAATTATGAGCTTGGCAGTAATATGGTATTCAAAGCAAAATGTACTACAGCCTAAGTCTTAATCCATCATTATTTCTAGACTCTGAAGCTGAAACACATGCATATGAGTTGATGATTATAGACATTTTACATTTCTATAGAATGGTGGCTTTTTTTTTTAGATCTACAGAAAGGGAAAAATCAACAACATTATGTTATTACAATTCCTTTGACTTAAAAATAGAAGAAAAGACAACTTAGAAGAAGAAAAATAACTTCATGAGCAGCTATCATATATAATTAACTTGATATTATTATATAAACTCATGTAACAAAGGAGAAGGCAATGGCAACCCACTCCAGTACTCTTGCCTGGAAAATCCCATGGACAGAGGGGCCTGGTAGGCTGCAGTCCATGGGGTCGCTAAGAGTCGGGCACGACTGAGCGACTTCACTTTCACTTTTCACTTTCATGCATTGGAGAAGGAAATGGCAACCCACTCCAGTGTTCTTGCCTGGAGAATCCCAGGGACTGCAGAGCCTGGTGGGCTGCTATCTATGGGGTCACACAGAGTTGGACACAACTGAAGCAACTTAGCAGCAGCAGCAGCATGTAAGAAAATATCTTTCTGCTTCTAATCCCCAGAAGGAAATATTAATACTGCATTTTGAATTATTTCTATCATAGAAGCTTCCTGCTATTTAAAATAACAACTCAGACTTATATGAAGATTAGAACTCTAACTACATGATGCATTTCCAGCCAAACACCTAACTTTAGAATTACTCTAATGGCAACTTAATTTACAAATTACTGAAAAGTGAATGAACAGATAACAAGCATTGGAACTTCATGTCATTTTATATTATTGCCAGATAAATAAGTTCCAGTCTGAACAACTGAAGGAAGAAACATCTTGATGTACTTTTTAAATTTTTCATAACTGTTAATCTCTTTGAGGGATTCACAACTCACAAGCAGCGATGCTGACTATATAGACTGTCCTTCCTATGAAGGTAAACATTATTTAGCAAATTTACATATTAGAATTCTGACATCATATGACTTGATACATAAAAATACAGACTGAGTAATTCTGAAACATATACCTATCTGAAAACGAGGTTAGTTTCTACTAAACTGTGCTCTACTCACAGGAGCAGATCAGTTGTTCCTCTGTGTCACTGTGCACAGAACTTCTTAGTTGTAACTTCCTTGCATAACAGTTACTTCTAGTGGCAAAATAAAGCAAGGCTCGCTTGTGTCTCTTACCTTTGCCATGGCTTCTCCCATCCTCCAAAAGTGGTACTACGATAGTGTTGTTCACATTGCCAGGTGACCGCACAGCTGTGTAGACAACAGGCACCGACTGGACCACCACGGGGATGCGGTGAACGTGACTCAGTTTGTTCGACTGTAAATTCATGGGACTTGAAGGCGGAACAGGATGGATAATGTGCAAAAACTGCTGGCCTCCCACACCAGAGGCAGAGGCAACGAGGGGCCCTGGAGTTAATACTGTTGACGAAGATGATGCTGAAGATACCGATGTTATAACAGTAGGGGATGAGGCTGGACGGCTAGAAGACGATGAGGAGGTTGAAGTTGAAGAAGGTGAGGAGGCGGACGCTGTCATGGAAACGGGGGAGGATGAAACGGCTGTAGGGGATGTCCTGGCTTTGTTGATGGACAAGTCCACTGGCTCAGTTTGTGTCTGGAAGTGATCTACAGATAATGAGTCCTCCGGGGGTTCCCCTTTCACATTATTTAGCAACAGGGGAACAGCTTCCATATCGGGGTACTTGTGGACGTTTGGAGACTGTGGGGAGAAAAATGGAACATGTTTATCTCTGTTAATCACATCCTCCACTAGATGTACGATTTATGACTTCCATGTTTATTAATTTTTCTCTTATTGCTGTGGAACATTAATTCACTCTCCAAGTATCTGAGATACTGCTCTGTGACAGTCATCCTAATTAAAGATGAGAGTTCAAAAGTACAAGACAATTGGAAGAGCAACAGACATAGTTGTTAAAATCCAGGGAAATAAGTACACTATGGAGAAGAAAAAAGGCCACAGAAACCTAAAAATGAACAGCAATCTTACATAAAACCTTCTAAAAGACAAGTTCAGAGTATGAAGTATTTTGCTGTTGTTCAGTTGCCCAGTCGTGTCTACATGGACTACAGCATGGGGTCTTCAGTTGTAGTTACACTGTCTTCTTAAGATATTACATATACAACTAAAGTTAAAAACATTCATTTTGTTGGTCTGACCCATCACTACACTTAGGAGTTTCAGTTTCCATTAGTTACAAACTAATGGAAACTTTGATTAGATAACCTTAAATATCTTTTCCAGCTCTAAAATTCTATGATTTCATGATTTTAACCCTTACTCAATACTATTATAGGAGGCCTGGCAACAACATGGGGGAAACTCACTATGACATTTCAGCTTTCATATTTGGAGAAATATCCACCATACCATTCTCATTTTCAGAATTAAAACAGGGCATAAAATTCTCCAACTTCCCACACTCAATTAGGAAAGTATTCAATACAAATCATTTCTAACAATGGGATTATAACTTAGCTCTTAACAATGAAAAAGATTTTATCAAAATAATATAAAGAAATTCCACAACAGACATTTTTAGGAAATAATAATTTTAGGAAAAACTTATTCTATAAATCTTAAATTGCCTATGCTTTTGTTGTTTAAGACAATGATAACAATATTGTCCAAGTTTGTTTTCATTTCTTTCAAGTTTTAATGAGCAAAATTTAATAATAATACTAGGAACATACTAAATACTAAACAACTAAATACTAAATACTAAACAAACATTATTGTTTGTTAACAATAATAATAAAGAATCCAAGATTCCACCTAAACTAATGGGCTCAGTGTGTTATTACTGAGCATAAATATAATTTACTTTTATAGTTATTCACCCATAAATTCAAGAAATATTTATTAAATGCCTATTTCCAAGGCCTAAAATGGCCTCCAAACTAGTATGTGTCTGTCTAGCCTTAACAGCGAGTTACACTATGAGGGATTATTTTTGGATATATATAATCTGACCAGGCTAACAAGGACATTGTTGTTCTATTACATGAAGATCAAAAACTCTTTTTTCAGCTTCATTATAGTATGAGAACAACAATGCCTAAAATTATATTAAATTGGCTCATTTCATTCTTTGATAATAGATTTGGTTCACTATTTCTCTCAAAGTTGAGCGTACAGTTAAAGGAACAAAACATGCTTCTTCAAATCTTTCTTTATAGAATATAAATTATAGCTCCATTCAGAAAATACAATAGTGCATAGGCATTTTATTTAGCGACGAGAAAGGAAAGGAAATAAGCTAAACAATAGTACCAGAACAACTAAAAAGGAAAATGAGCTGAAGTTTTATTTTTTTTTCTAAGTCAACATGGTTACTTACCCGCAAAAAGATAATTAGAAAATATCAAAATGAACCATCCAAAATATATACTGCATAAAATTTTAAATGACAAGATATCATGTGCTGAAATTGAGAAATAAGAACTTAAATATTCTCAGATATTAAGAAACAAAGGAAAACAAAAACAAATGCCATAAACAGAGCAACTTTTATAAAAAGCTATTAGCATTACCTATTCTTCCAATAAGAAGAGTATTTCAATTTGTACCCAGTATTATCATTTAATTTCTTTGTAGAACAAGGTAGGATATTTCTTATTAGTGTGTTATACCCATACAGGAATTCTTTGTTGAAGCTGCTTTCATAAAATATCCAAACTGGTTTGTCATTAAAATTGTAAAATATGTCATTGAGTATATACTATCAAACATGGTTTGCTTTCTAATATAGTCTTGAGATTAACCTCTCTCTTTTACTATATTTAGAGAGCCCCAAAATTCTAATTTTGGAGATAGTGATTAATTTCCATCACAAACCTCTTCCTAACTATACTTGGACACAAAGTTCCAACATATGTTTAAAAACCCAAGTTTGACATATAATTCATCATTGCAGAAAACTCTTCGTAAAGTAAATGAAAGGGTACTTTAGCAGACTATGACAATACAGTTGGTAGATTTGGAGCTTACAGTGCAAATAGATGGTTTCTGAGGCATCAGGCTTCAATGAGCTTTGCAAACTGCTTAGACTTCTGTATATTATGAACACGTCTATACTTTGTAGGTAATATAGCTTAATCTCTCAGTATAACGGATTCATTTTGATATTTGGAGAAACTAATACAGTTATGTAAAGTTTAAAAATAAAATAAAATTAAAAAAAAATAAATAAATAAATTGAATTAAAAAAAAACAAAAACAAAATTTACTCCTTACTGTTTTTTAAAAATAGAAGGAGAATGTTCCTCTGGTAATTCTGTTGTATATACCAGAAAGCTATAGAGATCCAATACTAAGAGCCCCATTTTGTTAGAGTGTGTCCGTTGGTTGTGTCTGACACTTTCGCAAACCCACGGACTGTAGCCCACCAGGCTCCTCTGTCCATGGAATTCTCCAGGCAAGAATACTGGGTTGCCATGCCCTCCTCCAGAGGATCGTCCTGACCCAGGGATGGAGCCAAGGTCACCTGCAGTGCAGGTGAATTCTTTACCATCTGAGTCACCAGGGAAGCCCACTAAGAACCCTGCTGCTGCTGCTGCTGCTGCTGCTGCTAAGTCGCTTCAGTCGTGTCCGACTCTGTGTGACCCCATAGATGGCAGCCCACCAGGCTCTGCCGTCCCTGAGATTCTCCAGGCAAGAACACTGGAGTGGGTTGCCATTGCTTTCTCCTACTAAGAACCCCAGGTGCATTCAAATCCTTGATAACTACATAGCTTTTACATAAGCTCAAACCACAATATAGAAAATGATCCAAAAAATTAGGAAGGATCAACCAAACCTTTGGATGACAAACATATCTTATTTGGGGATGTTAGACACATTATGCATGAATTTAATCATCACAGAGGCACATACTGGTTCCTATTTCACATGTAGCAGGTGAAACACAGCCAGCACATCCAAAAACAATGCTTTATCAGTAGAAAGAGGACAAAACCCTCATCACACCATTCAACTATTTACAGGGTTGACATAATATCGTATTCTCATAGCTCTTACCAATCACTTCTCCTGTGATAATGTGGCCGGTATACCATCCATAATTCCAGCTTCAAGCTGCACACACACACACATAAGACCAGCTGCTGCTGCTGCTAAGTCCCTTTAGTCGTGTCCGACTCTGCGTGACCCCATAGACGGCAGCCCACCAGGCTCCCTGGTCCCTGGGATTCTCCAGGCAAGAATACTGGAGTGGGTTGCCATTTCCTTCTCCAATGCATGAAAGTGGAAAGTGAAAGGGAAGTCGCTCAGTCGTGTCCGACTCTCAGCGACCCCACAGACTGTAGCCCACCAGGCTCCTCTGTCCATGGGATTTTCCAGGCAGGAGTAGTGGAGTGGGGTGCCATTGCCTTCTCTGATAAGACCAGCAATACTATATAAATCAGTTCCCAAACAGTGTATGCGCATTCCTCCTTTTAGGAAAGAGAAAAGACCTGAAAGGTTTGATCCTGAAATTGTTATTAGAAATTCATTTCTTGGATTTTAGAAAGTGCCGGAAATGCACTGACCAAGAGATACGAATTCATAAACACATAACTATAGGGAAGCCATGGGAGAGTAGCCAAGAGAAAGAAAGAAAGCTGGAGAAAGACCAACTGAGAAGTACTGAGAGCAGTTAGAAATGAAAGGATTGGAGAAATCCTACCAGATTTGAGAAAGAGAGATATGGATGGCTATGTTACCAGGAAACAGAATCTAAGAGGCAAAGACACTGAGAAAAAAACAGAAATTACTAAGAAAAGTTTTATGCACAATTAGGAAAAGAAAATTTTGTTAAAAAAAAAAGAACAATGAAAGGATTTCATACTAAAATTTTGCCCTTGGTCTGTAACTACTCAATTCTAGAGACAACACTGATGGGCAACTCTTGCAGCAACATCCACTAAGCACTGCTGATGTTTTTTTGCTTGTTTGTTTTAAATAAAAGCCCATTAAGATCTGTATTTGGGGAAAACATCTAGCTGAATTTTTGCTGCTGATGATCCTGGTGTGGAAAACATGATCAAACACATAAACTACATTCAATATTATCAACAGAAACAGAATTCCTTCTAAAGACATGAAGATAAAAGGGCACCCTGCATTTTATGTCAAAGAGAATGAGAATTACTTTCATTTCCCAAAAAATGATATAATATTTTGGAAGGGGGGTCCACAATAATTTTTTCGCCTCTCATACTTTTAGAAATAAATACATAAAGACACACAAAAGTCTGGTAAATGTAACCATCTACTTCATAAGAAGGTGTGAAAACTGAAAGATAATATACATAGGATTATACTGCTGTGTCATATTGTTTTTTCAAGAGTGGGAAAGCCAGTTTGATTCAAAATAATTCACTCAATAAAGTACAATGCACAATATTCCAGTGAACATACTCCTTTCAGTGAGATGAAGCTTACACGTGAGCTGTTCTAATCAGATCACCCTTTTCCTAAATAAATGTTTTAAACTCTAACTTCAGCTTTAGGTATTTTGTTGATTTCCCAGGCAAAAATACCAGAGTGGACTGCCATTTCCTTCTCTAATGGATCTTTCCAACCCAGGGATCAAACTGAGGTCTCCTGCTTTGTAGGCAGATTCTTTACCAACTGAGCCACCAGGAAAGCCCCACACAGGCACATACATGAAAAACATGTGTCAAACTATCTATCTGTCCATCCACCACTCCATTCATCTATTCATCCAGCCAACCAGTAAGCTAGCAAGAATTTAAATAGATTATGTTTAAGTTTACCTTTATAACTTTTTGAGAAACCACTTCATGGGAGTGTTTAGAAAAGACTGTAGAGTGACTTGCCTAATATATAGTTCATGACTTCATGGTTATAGAGCCTGTTACATGGTTATCACAGAAAGAAAATTTGATTTGGACACAAAAGACTTGAATTCATGACCTGCCCTGTTAATTATTAGCTATACAATCTTGGTATCATCATTAAAAATTCTCCAGGCCTGAGTTTATCCAAGAGTAATATTAAATCCAAACTCATAAAATTGTTGTAAAGACTGAATGAAAGGCATTAAGTGCTTTTAAATAATACTAAGACTATGGGACAGAAACAAATGCGCCTCCTTTTTTAGAACTAAAAATTCCAAACAGAACCTAAAACTATTATTGTAGCTCTCAGAGTGACTTGATTTACAGAACTCAGCATAAGAGATACTCTGATGCAGGGTTGCATAATACAGCCACTGCAGGGGTGCTGTTTGCTAAACCATGTCGAGATATTGTAAGCATTTTTAGGTTCCACGTAAGATTTTAAATACACATTCTCTCTTAACATAGCAGTTCAGTTCAGTCGCTCAGTCATATCCGACTCTTTGCGACCTCATGAATCGCAGCACGCCAGGCCTCCCTGTCCATCAGCAACTCCCGGAGTTCACTCAGATTCACGTCCATCGAGTCAGTGATGCCATCCAGCCATCTCATCTGCTGTCGTCCCCTCCTCCTCCTGTCCCCAATCCCTCCCAGCATCAGAGTCTTTTCCAATGAGTCAACTCTTCGCATGAGGTGGCCAAAGTACTGGAGTTTCAGCTTCAACATCAGTCCCTCCAAAGAAATCCCAGGGCTGATGTCCTTCAGAATGGACTGGCTGGATCTCCTTGCAGTCCAAGGGACTCTCAAGAGCCTTCTCCAACACCACTGTTCAAAAGCATCAATTCTTCAGCGTTCAGCTTTCTTCACAGTCCAACTCTCACATCCATACATGACCACAGGAAAAACCATAGCCTTGACTAGACGGACCTTTGTTGGCAAAGTAATGTCTCTGTTTTTGAATATGCTATCTAGGTTGGTCATAACTTTCCTTCCAAGGAGTAAGCGTTTTAATTTCATGGCTTCAGTCACCATCCGCAGTGATTTTGGAGCCCAGAAAAATAAAGTCTGACACTGTTTCCACTGTTTCCCCTTCTATTTCCCATGAAGTGATGGGACCAGATGCCATGATCTTCGTTTTCTGAATGTTGAGCTTTAAGCCAACTTTTTCACTCTCCTCTTTCACTTTCATCAAGAGGCTTTTTAGTTCCTCTTCACTTTCTGCCGTAAGGGTGGTGTCATCTGCATATCGGAGGTTATTGATATTTCTCCTGGCAATCTTGATTCCAGCTTGTGCTTCTTCCAGTCCAGCGTTTTTCATGATGTACTCTGCATATAAGTTAAATAAGCAGGGTAACAATATACAGCCTTGACGTACTCCTTTTCCTATTGGGGACCAGTTTGGTGTTCCATGTCCAGTTCTAACTGTTGCTTCCTGACCTGCATACAGATTTCTCAAGAGGCAGGTCAGGTGGTCTGGTATTCCCATCTCTTTCAGAATTTCCCACAGTTTATTGTGATCCACACAGTCAAAGGCTTTGGCATAGTCAATAAAGCAGAAATAGATGTTTTTCTGGAACTCTCTTGCTTTTTCCATGATCCAGCAGATGTTGGCAAATTGATCTCTGGTTCCTCTGCCTTTTCTAAAACCAGCTTGAACATCAGGAAGTTCACGGTTCGCATATTGCTGAAGCCTGGCTTGGAGAATTTTGAGCATTACTTTTCTAGCATGTGAGATGAGTGCAATTGTGCAGTAGTTTGAGCATTCTTTGGTGTTGCCTTTCTTTGGGATTGGAATGAAAACTGACCTCTTCCAGTCCTGTGGCCACTGCTGAGTTTTCCAAATTTGCTGGCATATTGAGTGCAGCACTTTCACAGCATCATCTTTTAGGATCTGAAATAGCTCAACTGGAATTTCATCACCTCCACTAGCTTTGTTCGTAGTGATGCTTTCTAAGGCCCACTTGACTTCACATTCCAGGATGTCTGGCTCTAGATCAGGGATCACACCATCGTGATTATCTGGGTCGTGAAGATCTTTTTTGTACAGTTCTTCTGTGTATTCTTGCCACCTCTTCTTAATATCTTCTGCTTCTGTTAGGTCCATACCATGTCTGTCCTTTATCGAGTCCATCTTTGCATGAAATGTTCCCTTGGTATCTCTAATTTTCTTGAAGAGATCTCTAGTCTTTCCCATTCTGTTGTTTTCCTCTATTTCTTTGCATTGATCGCTGAGGAAGGCTTTCTTGGATAGTCATCTGACACTGTTTAATTTTTTTTCTCTCTTTTTTTTTTTTTAGCTTCATTAGATTGGCTCATAGGATGATCATGTTAACAGTTGATGGAATTCATTTTAATTGACTGGCTTTATCTCTTAGTTTCACAATATAAATATCATCTATCAATCCATAAATCAGTTTGAATCCATTATGACAGTAATACATAAATACATTAAAATAACTGTTTAGGGATGTCAGCCATTGTTTAACAGTCTCATCATGAGATGAAACTGCTGAGTTTTATTTGTTTCTTATGTCACAGTAGACAGTTTATGTAAGGTTCATTGTCTGACTTGGTGAGTAGTTGAATATGCACTTTTCACGGGAGGTGCTTTTGCTGTATAGATCAGGAAACTCAAACAGGGGCTCTGCATCAACCTAGAGGGGTGGGATGGGGAGGAAGATGGGAGGGAGTTTCAAAAGGGTGGGGATATATATATATGTATACCTATGGCTGATTCATGTTGAGGCTTGACAGAAAACAGCTGTAAAAATTCTGTAAAGCAATTATCCTTCAATAAAAAAATAAATTAATTTAGAAAAAAGCTTCCTGTGCATTTCACATAAAAAGAGAATAAACTAAATTTATGACTTCATATACTGTTTCATTGAGTTTTTAAGTTATACTGCACTATTTTCAATGCAAATACACTTTAATTAAAGTGAATTCCTCTTTTCATATGAAATGCACAATAGGTACACATTTTAGTTTTCCTCATTAGGAAAATTTTAAAAATATAAGCACCATGCTTAAAGCAAGCAACCTACTCAACTCTGGCCATCTTTGCCCTCAGTGTGAAAGGCACCAAACATCAATTTGTGAAAAAGCATCAACTTCACTTTCCTCTCTACTGTGTTATTTTACTAAAAAGGAAAGCCAGTTTTTCAAGATTTGTCTTGCATACGCCCTGACAATCATCATTCACACTGCTTTCAAGCCCAGTGATTTTTCTTCTTTACTCTACATGTTCAAGGGCACACTCTTAAACACAACTGCTGTACAAGTGTGACTTTAGAAAACTGACCAAGAAAAAATTAAAGCAGAGTATATACTCCAAAAAGGAAAGACAAATTATATTTTTTCAAAAAGTATGGACAAGAATAAAAGGAAACAAGTAGAAATCGTTTACATTTACAATCTGGAAGTTGGTTTCCAAAGTAGTGAATGAGTTAAAGGGGAAGATATTTCAATGAATATTTAATTCAACTACTTTATCTCAATCTCTCAAGTGTCAATTTAAGAAATGATTGATTCCCTAAGAAAATTCAGAACATATGTATAACATAACGGACTCTCTGTGGTTTTGCATTTATGTTTTTATGCTTTCATATTCAAATTGTAAACATGCTGGCCTTTTTAAAGGATTCAATACACACATTTAAATTTACTCTAAATTTTCCTTATTTCCTAGTTACTATATTTTTCCATAAGTTATTTATTTCCCAGAACTTTCCTGAATCTTATCACTTACCCAAAGGGATCAGAATTTATGTTAATAGTTGACTGCACATCTGAAATTCTAGTTTAGTTAGGACTTATGTGTTGTAAAGCTGGGATCAAACCTGAGGTGAGGAGGCTTCTCCTAAAGGGTGGTAGAAGACAGAAGCAATTCTATTCTATCTGTGCATTTTTTTAAAAATTAATAGCAGATGTTCCTAAGCAATGAAAAGACTGACAAACATGTTTGGACATGAACATAATGTGCAACATGTAAATTAATAGTATTTTGTACTACCACATAATCAGTGAACACTCAAACACATTTGCTGGATGAGAATATTTATGCTCAAAATATTAAACCACTTAAATCCCATTTAACTGGTCAAATGAGGTAAAGAAATAGTGCCACTATAAGAAGTGTCAAAAAAGGAAGTATAAGAAGTTAGTTTTGCTCCCATTTTCCTGCAATTACTGTTAAACTGAACTTCAGAAAAACCATACAAATACATGTTAAAATAAATTATATGAGTCCAACTCTATGACATTTTGGAACAGGCAAACTACGGAGACAGTAAAAAGATCAGTGGTTGCCAGGGGTTTGGGGGACAGGATGGAAGGGATGGAAAAGAGAACCACAGGGAATTTTTAGGGCAATGAAACTCTTCTGTATGTTACTGCCATGGTGGTTACCTGTCACCACGCATTTATCAAAACCCACAGAAGTGTACAACACAAAGAATTAACCTTAATGTAAAGCATGGACTATACTTAATAATGAATCAACATAGGTTCATTAAATCATCACATCCAACAAATATATTACACGAATGCAAGACTCTATATAGGGGAAACTGTTGAAGAGTGGGGTGAGTATATGGAATTCTCAAGTACACTCTGCCAAAGTATTCTGAAAGAAATGAATCTCTACTAAAAAAGTAAAGCCCACTACGTCTTTAAAATTAATTTGAATTCAATATAAGATTCAATTTTATCTATTATTTTATTTATAATTCTTTGTAAAATTAATAAACCAAAATTATTATAATATTTGCAATGTTTTAAAAAAGGGTTAACTGTTATAGGCTTATCTTTACTATATCACGGTTACTTTTTTTGTTCTTTTGTTTTTAAAAGAGCATTATTACTCAGTGACTGATTTAAGATATTGAAGTTTTACCATACAAGACAAGAAAGCATACCTTATAGACTTTTAAGAATAAAACGTTCATTTGAATCTTCACTCTAAACCACAGACTTATTCAAGTGCCCGAGGCAAATGTTCTGTGCTAGTTACATATTTTAAAATATGCAAAATGTTTACCATTCTCAAACAGATTAATCTTGTCTGCTACCAGATGGACCATGCTTTTGATTTCACAAAACATTCGCCACAAGTTATTTTTGTAAGGCTATTTCATAGTACTGGAAAACATCAAATTTCAGACTAGAAAATGACCTCAGAGAGGCAGAGATGCCCAATGCTACAACTGGAAACCACAACACATTACAAACCTATACAGCAATAACACACTTTTTATGTAAAAGGTGGTATATTTGCAAAAATGTAGGCTTTATTTTTTGGATACTTAAAGCAAGCAAGCAGTCAAGAGAAGCCCAACATGCTTCCCTGCTCATAGAAAATGCCTTTAAAGAGAGACCCACAAACAAGCCAAACAAGACTAATGGCAAAGCTGAGAGAAATCCATTTTTTCCCACCCAACCTTGAGGTCAGAGGGAGCAACAACAGGAAAGCGGCAGAAGTAGAAAAGCAACAGTATTTAAATGCACCCCCTACAAATCAGCAAAATGCACTCATGCAAACTAACTTTTCTAGCTTCATATTTTGGCTTCCTGGTAAATGGAATATAGATACACGCAGGTCTTTCTAAGAATAAAAGGGTGAGACTGTCCAAAGGTTTTCTGAAGTGGTCCCTCATTAAGCTGGGACTGCCATGAGGCACACAGAAGCGTACATAATTAATAGGTTTATGTGGAGAATTAACTATACACATCAAGCCCCTGTTGATTTCATCCATCAAATGAGCATCTGAGCAAAAGGGGAGAAGGAGCAGACTAGCGCTTCAGGGAAGACAAAGACAGAACAGGAAGAGAGAATGGAGAAAGACTGATCGGACTGAAAAAGAAAACTTGCCAGCAGACGAGACTCCTGCTAACAAGTGTGATTGACAGTGACTGGGGAAATCTACGCTCAGCACTCCTCCTGGCTGGGACAGAGCATTAAAAGAAACAAAGATTTTTAAAATGATACTAGAAATGCTGACATGGACGTAGTAAAGGGACCTTCTATTCTTTCAGGAATGCTAGTGAGTGAAGTCTCAAGAGTCGCTGAATACCTTAAAACAAGTAATAACATTTTCAAGAATGATATAAATGAAGTTATTTACAAAACAGAAACAGGCTCACAGATTTCAAAAAAAAAATAAAATAAATAAACTTATGGTTACCAAAGGGGAAATGTGGAAGAAGGGATAAATACAGAGCTTGGGATTAACGTACATGCAGTATATATATAAATGGATTACCCGCAAGGATCTACTGCATAGCACAAGGAACTCTACTCAATACTGCATAATAATCTATATGGGAAAAGAATCCGAGAAGGAATGAATATGCTTATAACTGAACCACTATGCTGTACCCCTGAAACTAACACGAGTGTAAATCAACCATGCTCAGGTGTGCCCAACTCTTTGCAACCCCATGGACTATAGTCTACCAGCCTCCCTCTGTCCATGGGATTCTCCACGCAAGAATACTGGAGTCGGTTGCCAGTTTCTTCTCCAGGGGATCTTCTCATCCCAGGAAACAAACCCAA
The DNA here is from genome assembly GCF_029407905.1 of Bubalus kerabau. Classification (NCBI taxonomy): domain Eukaryota; kingdom Metazoa; phylum Chordata; class Mammalia; order Artiodactyla; family Bovidae; genus Bubalus; species Bubalus kerabau. The sequence goes on from NC_073635.1 coordinate 49,214,268, forward strand.
ATCTCCTGTGTTGGCAGGTGGAATCTTTACCACAGAGCCACCAGGGAAGCCCATCTACCTATATGAAAGTTAAAGTCACTCAGTCGTGTCCAACTCTTTGTGACCCCACGGACTATACAGTCCATGGAATTCTCTAGGCCAGAATGGGTAGGGTAGCCTTTCCCTTCTCCAGGGGATCTTCCCAACCCAGGGATCAAATCCAGGTCTCCTGCATTGCAGGTGGGTTCTTTCCCAGCTGAGCCACCAGGGAAGCCCAAGAACACTGGAGTGGGTGGCCTATCCCTTCTCCAGCGTATCTTCCCGACCAAGGAATCAAACTGGGGTCTCCTGTATTGCAGGCGGATTCTTTACCAACTGAGCTATCAGGGAAGCCCTGATAGCTACCTATATAACCTGCAATAAAACTAAGAAAAGAATTAAATATAAACTGGTAACTATTAATAAAAGTCTGCATTTGCAGTAACCCAAGTGGGTTAAAACTATGAATTCTTCTGGAAATCTCAAGCTGCTGCATCATAGTTTATCTGGAAAACATTTTCCAACTTGAGAAACTAATGTCAACAATTACATATCAACGTTTGGATACTACAAAGTTTCATATGTTTTTGATGAAAAGCTTTCACTCAATCAGTATTTTGTGACCACTACTATATAATTGGACTTCCCTGGTGGCTCAGACGGTAAAGCATCTGTCTACGATGTGGGAGACCAGGGTTCGATCCCTGGGTTGGGAAGATCCCTTGGAGAAGGAAATGGCAATCCACTCCAGTACTATTGCCTGGAAAATCCCATGGACAGAGGAGCATGGTAGGCTACAGTCCATGGGGTCGCAAAGAGTCAGACACGACTGAGCGACTTCATGTTCACTATATAATCAGTACAGCAGTGTCAGAAATCTGATGACACTACAAAAGGATTTTCTCCTTTGCCACTATAGAGGCCACCCTAACCCTAACCCTAATTACGGTAACCCTGTTATCCAACCCAGAGATTTAATGCGAGTCTTAGCACTTTTTTGTGAACTACATTCAGAAAACATGAAATGTATAAACAATGGGGGATGTTTCAACCTTGAGCTATAAAGAATGGAAAGCATTAAAACGGAATTGGAGAAAACAACACTGTGCTCTTTAAATTGTCAAGTAAACATTCAAATACGTATTATAGAGATCTTGAGATCATAAAATAGTTAATTCAATACTAATTAATTGTAAAAGCAATATTAATGATTGCTTTTTTAAATGCAGGAAAAATAAATATACTTAAAATTTCCTACATGCTACCTGGTAAAATTTTCTCCAGTTTTATAAAAAAAAACGCATCCTCCCAGAAGTTGAAAGAACAATGCAATGGGGATCTGTGATCTAAACCTAAGAGTGACTCCTAAGACTGAATTTACCTCCCATGCTGTTCTTGGGAGCCTTGAGAAGGGAAACTCAGTGAGGGCTATGTCTTTGAGAAATTTTTTCCTGCAGTTCATGTGAAATTAATATTTGGCAAATATAAAAATTATAAAAATGAGAACTGCCTAGAGAGCTGTATGGTAGACACCAGCTCACTTTCCCAATATATCCAACACACAACAAATTTAATGGCATGAGGCAGTTATTATAATGTCTATTTCATGTTTATTTCCTATTTGTTTCCATATCAAGTTTTGGGCTTCCATGGTGGCTCAGACAGTAAGGAATCTGCCTACAATGCAGGAGGCAGGGGTTCGATTCCTGAGTTGGGAAGATCCCCTGGAGAAGGAATGGCAATCCCCTCTGGTATTCTTGATAACCACAACTGGAAAAATCATGTGTAACTTAGGAACAGCATCCTGTATTTGGTGCTCTGGCCACACTGTATTTGATGTAAGTTTGAAAGAAAGGAGGAAAGATGGGGGGATAAAAAACAAAAGTCTAATTAGATTTGTAAGCAAGACATTAGAAATACAAGTGAAAAAAGTCAGCTTGCCATCTATGTAACTTCTTTTGTTCCTTTTCTTATAAACCAAACACTCAGAAATGAAAAAGAAAAAAAAAAAAAAAAAGCTTTATGTTTGACCAAAGATGTATATTCCCCAATAAAAGCAGTTGAAATTCAGTAAAGGGAAAACTAAGTGAGAGGGAATGTGGTTTTGTAAAAAGAGTACTTACCTGAGTTCTAGTTAAAGTTCTATTTTATGTAGCCAGTTTACTCTCTTCCTTTATTTCTAATCAAAAATGACTCTGATTATGCCTTTGCTCAGTCACTTTTCTGTTACCACCTTGACCTTTACCAGATTCCACCTGCCGTGATGAGACACCACTCTTCTGTGCTTCCAAAGCACTCTGAGGTTTCTGTCTTTCCTCTAACCAGGCACTGAGTCCATTCAAAACACCACTTTCATATAGTCCTTTCATCACCCAGCATGCATCAGCGTCCCTGGTACAAGTTCCATTTGCTCTCTAAAGCCCTCACTAATTCTAACACTGAATAAATCTATAAAATTACCCCATCTTGGAAACTTAACAAACAGTAAATATACTTATTAACTTAATTATAACATATAAAAATTAGTGTTTCAAGTTTCCATCTGTCCATTCCTTCATTTAAAAAACTGACTGATTGCCATTTTATTAATTTCTCTCACTACCGAACAATTTCACCAGTGTATCTGATATCTGACATTCTTTCTTACAACTAAGGAAGTAGTTCACTGTAGGGTGGTTTTTCCCACAGGATACGGAGCACTGAGTGTCTGAAGACATTTTTGATTATCACAACTGAGGGGCAAGGGTCACAGGCCAGTCTCTGCAACAAAGACTCAAGTTCAATATGGCTGAGGTTGAGAAATGACATATTAAGCTACCTTCGCTCTCCTTCCATCATTTTCCCTCTACTGTCCTATTTTTCATCTTTAAAAAAAATTTTGATTCTTTTGTTTTCCTCAACTTTATCCATATGCATTAATCATGTAAATCCATCTATACAGTTAAAATATTAGTATGTTCATCTCTGTGGGCAAGTGGGTATGGTTTCTATTTTTTTTTATTAATTTATTTTACTTTATAATATTGTATTGGTTTTGCCATACACTGACTTGAATCCGCCATGAGTGTACATGTGTTCCCCATCCTGAACCCCCCTCCCACCTCCTTCCCTATCCCCTCCCTCTGGGTCATCCCAGTGCATCAGCCCTGAGCACCCTGTATCATGCATCAAACCTGGACTGGCGATTCGTTTCACATATGGTATTTTACATGTTTCAATGCCATTCTCCCATATCATCCCGCCCTCCCCCTCTCCCACAGAGTCCAAAAAGACTTCTATACATCTGTGTCTCTTAAGAGACACAGATGTATAGAACAAAGAGACACAGATGTATAGAACAGTCTTTTGGTTTCTATATTAATAAGAATGTCAGCATGTATATACTCCTCTGACTTTTACCATACAGCACATTTAAAAATTAAAGGAGGGTGTGTGTGTGTGTATGCGCGCATGTGCGCACTGTGTGTGTAGCGTATATAGTGAGAATATGCACAAAAATTAACTTGAGGAGTTCATGATCTATATACGTGGACGTGTGTATATGTATGTGTGTTTATAGGCCTTGATTTTACATGCATTTATTGTTTACCTCTCGTGCTTAGGTGTATAAATAGAGGAATACAGATATATTTGCTTTTTGTAAAAGTCAAGTGGAGCTGGAGTTGACTCAAAGAGCTTAAGTAATACGTACAGTTGATGATCTGAGTTGCATTAAGCATGTGTCTTTCTAGGGGGGCTTCTGGTATCACCCAAAAGATGGCTAGGAAGCCCTGGTAGCTCAGCAATAAAGAATCCACTTGCCAATGCAAGAGATTCAGGTTCGATCCCTGGGGCAGGAAAATCCCCTGGAGAAGAAAATGGCAACCCACTCCAGTACTCTTGCCTAAGAAATCCCATGGACAGAGGAGCTTAGCAGGGGTCAAGGGGTCGTCCATGGGGTCGAACAAGAGTCAGACCTGACTTAGTGACTAAACAACAACAACAAAATGATGGCTACTCCCAGCTCTGTCTAGACTTCAAACTTGAATCACCTGCACCATGTATAAAGGGCGGGGTCACGAAGAGTTGGACATGACTTAGTGACTGAATGATAACAATACTTACAGACATGTGAATATTCATTGTGATATACACATTTAATCCTCACATCCCAATACAGGGAACTATTATTAGTTACACATTACAGATATAAAACACTCGAAGAGGTTAAAAAATGTGCCAGTGGCTCGTCAGTGGTAAGTGGCAATGTCAAGACACCATTCCACGTGGTCTCTGACAACAAACCTCACCTGTAATAAAACACTGATCTCTACAACTGATTCTATACCATATGCCTCCAGGGGACCAGGAAAGACTGAAGTCACTGTAACGACTGCCACAGGACATTCTCCTTTTATTTCATGCAGTTTCAAGATGACTGTGTTTCATAAAGAAGAAGGGGACAAAAAGGTTAAGTAAAAGTTTTCATGGACTTCACAAACATCTATTATTAATAGAATTATTTTTCCTTCATTAGTTTTCTCATAATGGCTCTAAGAAAACAACAACTGCACATTATTCAATTATGTATTACTGAATAAATAAGTAAAAGAAAAGAATCAGGCACATTAATCACCTTTTCGATTGAAATAATAGAATTTTAATTCCCCTGAGATAAAGGTACTCCGTGTTTTGGCTTTAAATAATGCCTGTGATGAAATCTCAAATTCATTATTAAACAAATAAGCAAACTCATATTTACATAGTTCATTTTCTCCTTACCAACAGTACTTTCAGCTGCAGTAAAATAACCAATGTTCAATTATCTACAGTCTTATAAGGGATCGCTATCTAAATAATCCCAAATGACAGATAATCCAAAACGCATTTATGTTGGGTTTTAAATTCATTATATGATTCCAGCAGATTTACTGCCATAATTATATTCTTTTTCTCAAGCTCATATTAAAATTCACTTGTATTTCTTGAGCACAAGCCAACTGACAGCAGAAGGGAGGATCCCAGATACATGCTAGATGACAAAAGGAAGTTGATCCGCTGTTAGCATTTTCTTCCTGAAGATAATTGACATGAAGACAATCAAGAGTTTTTCGTGAAACTGCATTTCATATTAAATACCTTATATGATTAATTAAAAAGGATATATTTTAACACCATAGCAGGGGTATAAAGGCCATGGACTATGAACATTAATAGACTGAGGTTCATACCCCAGCTCTGCCCTAGGTATGTGACTACAAGCAAGTTGCTTATCTTCTAAACTTCATTTCCTCACTAACAAATGGTATTTATATTTTTACCTACATTTGAATGGAGTTCTGAAGATTACATTATTGAACGTACACTGCCTGACACAAAAGCACTCAACTAAAGTTGTGTTTGTATTTTTTGGTTATAGCTATTATTTGATCTATTTTATTCTAAAGCTAATATCAGAGATAACTATTAACTGACAGTCTCTATCGGTTAAGCTTCCATAAAATGTCACTGCAGTGATTATTCAATATATTTATTATATTAGCACACTGTAGGATCAAGTGTTAAATTTTCTTCATAATCTTTCTGCAGAAGACAGTTGGACATACTTAAGATCTAACTATCAAAAACACTTGGAATATACTAGAAATGCACAATTTAAAAAGTTTTAAACTTTTGAGACCACATATGTCAAAACTTTTAGGATTCTAGGAAGATAAATAGTACACCGTCAAGAGGATTTGGAGTGGAACTGCCTTCCCACAGTAATATTTCTGCAGTAAAGCAAAGGAGCATTTGCACCGTGTTTGTAAATAAAAACTATAAATACTCGCACATTGGTTTAGTCCAGATTTTAAATGTAAATGAGCTTTTCACTGTTACATTTTCAGAACTTTTAACCAATATTATGAAACTGGATTAAATGATACCAAAACATCATTTCTACAGTTTTTTCATTAAAGTTGTGCTATGTATCACAGAGTTAAAGGGAAAGATAGTTAAGGAATGAAAAAATCCTTCTCTTGGTTTGAATAAATTGGTTCTGGATAATTTCTTGCAAATGTAACTCTAAACTGTAATTCAAATTTGAATCATTATTCCTTAATTTTATAAAGAATATGGCAGATATCCTGATTCATAAAAAGTGACATGTGGCATTATCCATTTTCCCTTTATTTCAATTATCAACTGATTTCTTTCATAGCTATACTTTACTGTTTAGCTGGAAAATTACTAGATTTGAGTTTTCATAAGCTGTTACATTTTTTGATACCTTCCCTAGTCAGTAGATGATATAGAACATAAGCAATACCATATGAAAAGGGGCTGGAGTCTGAAGGGAAATCATTGATTTACATTTTATCTTCTGACAAGTATTCACAAACTATACCACACTACAAACTCCCCAAATGAAGAGTAAGGATAACATTTTGATGTATATTTGTATAAGATCAAAGGAAAGGGTTTATTTATACTACTTACTGACACAAGAATATTCTTACTATGAGTAAAGGAACACATTACTGGCTATTAAGTCTAACCAGAAGGATTTTAAGTTACAAAGGAGTTCAGAAATTAGTGTGGGAAGGCAGAACTTGCTGAAAATTCTATTCAACTGGAAGATAAATCAACAGAAAGTTCACCATTCAACTTGTGCTAAATTTTCTGGAATACCTGACATGAAAAGTTCACAGAGAAATGATGGAATAAAAGTGCAATAACAGGGTTATATAAAGGAAGATCATAAGAATAAGGATTACGAAGAAGATGTAATGTTGACAACTCTGCATAGGTTGGTAGAGGGCGATAGTTTTCAATTCAATATAAATGATGGTGGTTTAGTCACTGTCATGTCTGACTCTTTTGCAATTTCATGGACTGTAGCCCTCCAAGTTCCTTTATCCATGGGATTTCCCAGGCTAGAATACTAGAGTGGGATGCCATTTCCTTCACCATCGGTTCTTCCCAGCTCAGGGATCGAACCTTGGGTCTCCTTCATTGCAGGCAGATTCTTTACTGATTGAGCCACCAGGAAACCCCATAATTAAGAATGAACAGCTTTAAAAGCTTCAGTTTCCAAGTATAGTATACGTATAGGGAGAATCATCATAGAAAATATATGATGAAAAACACATTATATAATAAAATAATTAAAAATAATTATGGGAAAATAGAATCTATAAATAAAAGCAAATGTTAAGGTCAACTTGATAGGTGAATTTTAAACATGAATTTTAAACATGACTTTGTGCATCTTATTAGGATAAAAAAGTAATACTGAAGTAGCTCTATAAATCATATTCTCTCAAAAGTGGATTGCATACATTACTCAACATTGCTTCAAAGTATATATTAAAGTGCAAAACTTTTTCATGAGGAGCTTCACGGTGATGAAGTGATGAGACAGAAAATAATGCAAAATAATCAAGGTAATTTATAACAGATAAAATGTGGGTAAAGGGCTAAATTTCATTTCAGCAAAGGCAGAATAGCTTGTGTAAGACAAACTAGACTGCTAGGAACAATAATGGAGAAGGCAATGGCACCCCACTCCAATACTCTTGCCTGGAAAACTCCATGGACGGAGGAGCCTGGTGGGCTGCAGTCCATGGGGTCGCTAAGAGTCAGACACGACTGAGTGACTTCACTTTCACTTTTCACTTTCATGCATTGGAGAAGGAAATGGCAACCCACTCCAGTACTCTTGCCTGGAAAACCCCATGGACGGAGGAGCCTGGTGGGCTGCAGTCCATGGGGTCGCTAAGAGTCGGACACGACTGAGCGACTTCACTTTCACTTTTCACTTTCATGCATTGGAGAAGGAGATGGCAACCCACTCCAGTGTTCTTGCCTGGAGAATCCCAGGGACGGGGTAGCCTGGTGGGCTGCCGTCTATGGGGTCGCACAGTCGGACACAACTGAAGCGACTTAGCAGCAGCCGCAGCAGGAAAATAAAAGAACATGCATTAAACTTCAAAAAGTGAAATTTTAAGACACTGAGCAGCTAAAGTAACTAAGATTTAAAGGTCTAAGATCCAAGAAAGAAAACAATGAGAGGTGCTATCATTCTAACTTCTTTACTTCTCTTCTGAGACATAATCACATGCTTAATATTCCCTTAAATACTACAAAATATTGAAGAAGAGTATTCCACATTTCTTAAAACTAAAAGAAGACAAATACACAATAAAGATGCACTGGTGATTCAGAATTTTCTGAATAATCAAATACAGACTTTCAAAAAACAGTAATAACATATTTAAGAAAACAGATGAAAGGAAAGTTTACTCCAAAACTGGAATCTAATGTGCACGCGCGCACACACACACACACAAACACACACACACCAAAATTATAAATTCTTGAAGAAAGGAAGACAATATTTGACTGGAGAATTACTTTTCAACAAAAATGATGAAAGTCAGAAAACTATGAAAGTTATTTTAAATTATTGAATGGGAAAAAAACAACAACTTGCAACCCTATTTTTCTATCAAAAATCAAGACAAAATAAAGGCATTTTCGATAAAAAACAGGGAATTCTTAGCCAGCAGAACCATACAAAAATAAATACAAAAGAAAATTCCTCAGGCCCAAGGAAGATAATTGTATAAAAACATGGAAATACTCAAAAAAAGAGCATTGAGAAAAAGAAAAAGGTAAATACAAGTAAATCTAACTGAATAATGACCATATATCAATAATAATAACAATAGTACTTCATTGAGGTTTAAATATAGCACAAATAAGGAGATGGATGAAAATGAAAGTCTCTCAGTAGTGTCCAACTCTTTGCAACCCCATGGACTATACAGTCCATGGAATTCTCCAAGCAAGAATACTGGAGTGGGTAGCTGTTCCCTTCTCCAGCAGATCTTTCCAACCCAGGGAGTGAACCTAGGTCTCCTGCATTGCAGGCGGATTCTTTCCCACCAGCTGAGCCACCAGGGAAGCCCAAGAATACTGGAGTGGGTAGTCTATCCCTTTTGCAGGGGATCATCTCAACCCAGGAATGGAACGCAGTTCTCTGGCACTGTAGGCGGATTCTCTACCAGCTGAGCCCCCAGAGAAGCCTAATGGATGTGGATATCCATATCCAGGATATACAGAAGGAGATGGACATATAGAGTTAAAATATCCCAAAATATTCACTATGTCTAGATACAAGTATTACTCTATGGTGGACATTAGCATGTAAAAAATGCACTGTAATCTCTGAAAAAGCTATTAAAGATAATAAAGGTTCATGAGTACTTGGGAAGTCCTGTTAAAACTGGGGATATATCAAGTACATTGCTTCTGTTTGCAGCACTTTAAAATTTCAGCTTTCTTAAGTTCACCCTCCACTACTCCTTCTTTTCTAAAGTTTACAAACTTCAATGAAAGTTTCCTTTCTCCCCAGGTTGCGATCATTTTGCCATCACCAAGAGATTCTCCATTCTTACTCACAACCTAATTAGAGCATCATCAGTTTCATCTCATTGCCTCCTTTTTCATCTTTCAAGAAAAAATAAATGAATAACTGTACAAACCAGAGATTTACCAGAGGCCCTAACAATACACTCTAATAATATTGTACTTACCTGAGTTAAACAACTTACACATTATATCAGTTTTATAATAACATTGTGAAGAACATGTCAACACAAATTTGGTTCCATTCTATAGCCATCACTTTTCAAATGTTCCCTATTCTGAATCCACAGCTTGCTTTTTATTCTGGTACAAAGGAAAGATATTCTCAAATGCACTCAGAGGTAACTGCTAAAAGTGTGTGTGTGTGTAGATTAGTGGTCTTAAACACATTATTAAAGTGACCCTTTGTTCTCATGCCTATATGATCATTCAGCTTTATGAAACGCATAATGCCAGAACATTTGCTTTCAGAGCTCTGAGGACATTTATGTAGAGAAAAACAGAATGTTAAAGTAGAAATTAGTGTAAAGGGATGATCTCTGACAATAATCCAAAATTAGCTATTAATACAATGAGGACTTTCCTCTAAATCCTGCCATCTCTTTTACCCTTCAAATGTACTTTCTCCCCCTATGCCAGCCAGTCTGTTCTTCTCCAGACTTTTCACTCCCTTGTTGATGATCTTTTTTTACCCTCTTTGATCACCTTCATCCTAAAGATAGACTCTTTAGGGAATTAGGGAAAAACCATATTCAGCATTTTATACACTATATAAACAAATATAAAACAGAATACTGTACTAGATGTGCTTAGTTTTTGCTTATCATCCATTACTACTGTTTCCTTACATCTCCCTAAAACACAGGGGCTAGAGCAATGAGCTTTCTTAAAGAATAAGGTTCTAGATTCTGCCGGGAAGACACCCTTATGCAAGGACTGGAAATTGGAGCTGAGCTGGAGCAATGTTCAACACTGTAGGGTTGAATTACTTGTCTGAAAACCGTTTGTGTCTTAGAAGTAATGGCAACAATGGGGGCTTACCTGTCTCTACTTTTCAGCTATGAACGGCGTGTCCTGAAATCAATGGTAGAGAGGCAAACCCACCTTCAACCCCTCCTTCTCTTCAATGAATTACATAAACATCTAATTCTCTATGTTAAATTGCTGGCTGCTTGAAATTCCACTCAATTCCTAGAGCATTACTGTGTTAAAATCTAACTGATTCATAAGTATTATTTATAACTGTTAGGCGGTTGGAAAAAAGGTATGCATATGGATAAGGGGGGTTAAAATGCAGTTACCCATCATCAAACATATGAATTCTATATTCTTTAATACAGCACAAATGATAACCTTTGATAATCTTTGACAGTCCCACACCTACCTCTCACATCCCTCCACTCTTCTGTCTCAAATTGCATGTAGCTTCCCTACACTGTCAAAAATTCTGGGACCCTTCACACATTCAGTTACCTCTGAATAGAAGTACACGATTCTCTCCCAAAGACTTTTTCTCTACCCTCCACTTTTTCTAACTTCTAGATACCTATAAAATGAAGTTCAGGTGTCCCCTCATCCAGGAAGTTTTCTCTGACACTCAATCTAGTCCAATTAGCAGCTTTCTTTTTCTGTCCATCCATTTTTTCCACTTACTTTGCTGTATTAAAATTACCTGCCCATGTATGTCAGAGAAGGCAATGGCACCCCACTCCAGTACTCTTGCCTGGAAAACCCCATGGACGGAGGAGCCTGGTAGGCTGCAGTCCATGGGGTCGCTAAGAGTCGGACACGACTGAGTGACTTCACTTTCACTTTTCACTTTCATGCATTGGAGAAGGAAATGGCAAGCCACTCCAGTGTTCTTGCCTGGAGAATCCCAGGGATGGGGGAGCCTGGTGGGCTGCCATCTATGGGGTCGCACAGAGTCAGACACAACTGAAGCGACTTAGCAGCAGCAGCGCCCATGTATGTGTCCTTCTTAGGGTATTGTGAGGTACTTTCAGTATGGGACTACATTCAATAAATATTTGTCAAATGAATAAAAGAACATTTCTATATTTTTCATTGCTCTAACAGCCTGAAGAGACTAACTGTATCAGTTTGACAAAATCCATCTGGTAGAGTGGAAGTTTACATTTTTACAGGGTTCAGTTTTTAAAGGGAATGAAAAAAATTGATGGAATGGATTACATTAGGGCTTGAGTCAAAGCAACATTTCCCAGAGAAACTTCTGAGTCTCCTGGTAAACTATCTCACTAACATAGAAGACTATGTACTTAGGTCCTGCTCCCTATAAAAAGGGAAGTAATTGAACCTATTTGCAGGACAGCAGTGGAAGGGCTTCCCTGGTGGCTCAGCTGGTAAAGAATCCACCTGCAATGCAGGACACCCTAGTTCTATTCCCAGGTCGGGAAGATTGGCTGGAGAAGGGATAGGGTACTCACTCCAGTATTCCTGGGCTTCCCTAGTGGCTCAGTTGGTAAAGAATCCACCTGCAAGGTGGGAAACCTGGGTTCGATCCCTGGTTTGGAAAGATCCCCTGGAGAAGGGAATGGCTACCCACTCCAGTATTCTGGTCTGGAGAATACCTTGGACTGTACAGTCCATGGGGTCCCAAAGAGTTGAACACTACTGAGTGACTTTCACTTTCACAGTGGAGACTCAGACATAGAGAACAGACTTATGAACATGGGGTGGGGGGAGGAGAAGGTGAGATGGATGAATGAAGAAAGTAGCATGGAAACATACATACTACCGTATGTAAAACAGACATCCAGTGGGAACTTGCTCTATGACTCAGGGAACTTAAACAGGGGCTCTGTGACAACCTAGAGGGGTGGGATGGGGTGGGAAGTTCAAGAGGGAGGGGGCATATGTATTCCTGTGGCTGATTCATGTTGATGTATGGCCGAAACCAACACAATATTGTAAAGCAATTATCCTTCAATTAAAACTAAATTTTTTTAAAAGGGAACTAATTATAACACATCCTATTGTTGCTGTTACTATTTAGTCACTAAGTCGTGTCCGACTCTTTTGTGACCCCACAGAAGCTCTTCTGTCCATAGGATATCTTAGGCAAGAATACTGGAGTGGATTGCCATTTCCTTCTCCAGGGGATCTTCAGGATCCAAGGACTGAACCTGCGTCTCCTGCATTAGCAGGGCGATTCTTCACCACGGAGCTAGCCACCTGGGAAGCCCAAGGCCCTATATGCAGTGAATAATTACTTTTTTTAGGTCTGGATTTCATGTCTGGTCATTCATACTGCAAGCATGTTTCAAAACTTAATCTACACATCTTATGTCAGCACCTCATGCCTTCAGTTCAGTTCAGTTCAGTCGCTCAGTAGTGTCCGACTCCGTGACACCATGAATCAAAGCACGCCAGGCCTCCCTGTCCATCACCAACTCCTGGAGTTCACCCAAACCCACGTCCATCGAGTTGGTGATGCCATCCAGCCATCTCATCCTCTGTCGTCCCCTTCTCCTCCTGCCCCCAGTCCCTCCCAGCATCAGTCTTTGCCAATGAGTCAACTCTTCGCATGAGGTGGCCAAAGTACTGGAGTTTCAGCTTCAGCATCATTCCTTCCAAAGAAATCCCAGGGCTGATCTCCTTCAGAATGGACTGGTTGGATCTCCTTGCAGTCCAAGGGACTCTCAAGAGTCTTCTCCAACACCACAGTTCAAAAGCATCAATTCTTCGGCACTCAGCTTTCTTCACAGTGCAACTCTCACATCCATACATGACCACAGGAAAAACCATAGCCTTGACTAGACGGACCTTTGTTGGCAAAGTAATGTCTCTGCTTTTTAATATGCTATCTAAGTTGGTCATAACTTTCCTTAACCCTGTATAAACTAATTTAGTTGCCAAAGTTTTTCATTTAGGTCTTCAAATCCCTTTCAATATAATGACATATATAAATACGAAAGGGCTCTCCAGGTGGAGCTGGTGAGGTAAAGAACCTGTTTGCCAATGCAGGAATCTAAGATATGCTGGTTCAATCCCTGAGTTGGAAAGATCCACTGAAGGAAGGCATGGCAACCCACTCCAGTATTCTTGCCTGGAGAATCCCAGGAACAGAGGAGCCTGGCAGGCTAGAGTTCATAGAGTCACAAAGAGTGGACATGACTAAAGCAGCTTAGCACTTGCGCATGTACCCATAAACACAAAAACAGGAATGAAAAACTATGAGATTTGTTCAGCATTTTGAACTCAAGTGTTTGCAGATGGTTTATGGATTACCAATACTCCTCCATGCCTTACCTGAGGACAGGTGTAAGACAGACAAGTAGGCAGGCTAGAACTGGGAAGGTGGAGATGATGAGATGGGACTCTGCCAGAAACATGTCCAAAACAATGGGGGTCACACTTCACTGATTAGAAGAAAGAGGATAAGTTTAGGAGCACCAAGGAAGATGCCAGCCATTGTTGGATCCTGCAGAACTCTTGATTAGCACAGTATTTGGTTCTTAAGGCCAGAATCCTTTTTTGTAAAGAACGTGCCTGCCTGCCAAAGTGGCTCCCTGAGCCACTGATCAATCATGGTTCTACCTGGTCTTATATAGTTTTGATATCTCACTTGACTAAGACATCCTCATAAGTGTGTATGGAAGAGGTCAATGGAATAAGGAAAAGAGAGAAGTATTATTATCTGATAAATTTTTGAAATAATCAGGAAAAACAGAGTCAAGCTTTTAGGGGTAGAAGGCTCAAACCTCAGCTTAAAAATGATAATCCCAGCCAGAAGAAATAAATGAACGTGCATGACAACAGAGATTTTTACTTCCTTCACTGCTACATCCCCAGTACTGGAACATTTGCTGAATAAATGAGTGGAATGAGGCTGGTGCTATTATGCACTTTTCTTTATCACATTGACTTATTTCCCCCTTGGTTATCTGCTTTGGTCACTGAATTGGCCCTGCACCTATTACATTTTCACAGTTGTAGGCCTAAAGCAAGACTTTCTTTCCATCAAGTTTGTGTGTTTGTGCGCAGGAGTAATAACAAATATAAGTTGAGTGGCATTAATATCAAAGGTGGAAACTAATCACTTAATTTTACCATGGAACATTATAATGAATTCAGCAACTGATCTAAATGAGTGATTTTATTAGCCTTAGCCATTTGATAATAGCCTGCTAAAACAACCTAATCAATGATCAATTTGACCTGGTTTGCTCTCATCTCTACTTTCCTATTAAGTAAGAACTTCAATAAACAGAGAAATCACTGTAGTAGATCTAACCTCTAAAAATAAATAAGAGGGAGGAAAAGCCTAAACATGAAATGAGCCAAGAGAATCATTTGTCAGACACTGAGAAGAGAGGCTTTGTAAGAGAGCTTTATTGAAAAGTGGTCTGAAATTTCTCTCATTTTATCATTAGCCTAGTTTTAAATAGATGGCAATGCTCAAAATGCCATTGGTCAAGTTTTCTTTTGCTTTACTTTGGTATGACTGTTGTGTTTTTACTTTTACAAACAGTATCTTATATATAACACAGCTAAAAATCAATTTATATAGTACGGTCCTGAACAAAATTAAATCTTATAATCAAAGCACTGGGAAATGAACTATTAAATCCCTACTTTATTATTCTTTTCCTAAGTCCAAATTTGCTTCTGTGCATTTTTCTGAGAACTACACAAACTTTCCAGTTCAGTCTCAATTCTTAAAAGTGAACTATTTTATTTAAAAAAATTATAATACATGAGAATTGTGTTTTATTTCTGCTCCAAGTAAAAATATGCGAAATGAAAAGACTTATTAATAAACTATTCTCAGAAGAAAGAAAATGTAGGGTTATGAACATGTATTAATATGTTTCAAAGTATTTGAAGTAATTCACAGTGATGATGTTTTCAAAAGCTCTACTATAGCACTTAAATTAAGAAGGCATTCGTAATTTATGATGAAAACAGTAAACAGATGGCACCACTCAAAAGAAGGCACCGAAGCAAATAATTCATTAAAAATGTAAATGAATACAAGTGAACTTGATTAGAAAAAGCAAGCCAGGGAACCAAAGGCTACTATGGCAGCAGAAAAGACAAGGTTGAGGACTGTTCACAATGGAAAATTCTGACGAGGTCAAGTACAGCCTCCGGAGCTGCGGACTACTTATTAAGGAAGTAGCAGTTCTGAATTTTTATTGCTGAGCTTTGCTCACACTGTGATGATTTCAGATGAGGTATTTATGAATTCATTGAGTATCTGACCTTGGACTTTTATGGACACTAGATATATTGCTTTTTATAGGGAAAACAGGCAGTTCTGTGCAGGTAAATCATTCAGATTATTGAAAGACAAAAGAGGGGAAACATCCCTTGTGAAACATTTCATGCCTGTTCAATAAGTTTAAGCAATTATGCACTACAGTAAATTAGAATAGATTATAAATCAATTAGTCAATCTTACCAGAAGCCATAATGTCATGTAAAATAAATGACATGATGCCCTTTTTACAATAAAATTCAATAGTGACAAATTCAGTTATTTAGGAAAATGTAACTGCAACAATGTCAGTAGTCTATTGTGAATTATAATACGCCCAATAAAGAACTTGTATTTTCTTTAGCACAGGGTGCTGACTTTAAACCAAAGTTAAGCAACTACTTGTACAGGCTTGGGAAGCTGACAAGGACCTCCTATTAACACCACCCACCAACTTGGCAATGGTCTCCCTCAAGGGAAACCATTACCAGCTCAAGTCATCACAACTAAGTAACATGGGATGGACGACTGTCATGACTTAATAAGTATTTACTTTATTATCAAGTAATAATAAAGCTCAATTTTCAGTGTAAGCTCTCTTTTAAGGAAGAACTTAAAAAGTCTCCTTTAGATTAGATGTTATCTAAAGAGAAATTTTAAGAACCATAGCTCTTTGTCCTTGAGAGTGAAAGTCGCTCAGTCGGGCCCGACTTTTTGCGACCCCATGGACTACACAGTCTATTGAATTCTCCAGGCCAGAATACTGGAGTTGGCAGCCTATCCCTTCTCCATGGGATTTTCCTGACCCAGGAATCAAACTGGGGTCTTCTGCATTGCAGGAGGCTTCTTTATCAACCGAGCTATCAGGGAAGCCCATTTTTTAAGGTGCTTTGTCCCTATCATATTGCAACTATCTAGTCACTGCTAAAAAATCAGATTTTAACTAGAAATTTCAATGACGAGATAGAAAATAAAAACATGATTAAGAACAACTTGTTTACTATACTGTTTCAATAACACTGGTCATCTGTTTAAACAACTGGTCTTAATTTTTTGTATATATTGTGCAAATGAATACTTATTTGGAGCTGCTGCTGCTGCTAATTCGCTTCAGTCGTGTCCTACTCTGCGTGACCCCATAGACGGCAGCCCACCGGGCTCCCCCGTCCCTAGGATTCTCCAGGCAAGAACACTGGAGTGGGTTGCCATTTCCTTCTCCAATGCATGAAAGTGAAAAGTGAAAGTGAAGTCGCTCAATCGTGTCTGACTCTCTGCGACCCCATGGACTGCAGCCTACCAGGCTCCTCCGCCCATGGGATTTTCCTGACAAGAGTACTGGAGTGGGTTGCCATTGCCTTCTCCGACTTATTTGGAAAGAACATAGTAATTATTGCAAAGTTACAAAGACCACTCAATATTTAAAAATAATTTAGTAATTTTTATAATACTTGAAACATGAAAATAATGCAATTAATATATTTAGGAATAATAAATACTAATATATTTATATGAAATATAAGAAAATGAATATCCAAGATTAGATTTTGTCTAATATGTACCTTTCCAGTGTTCTTGCCTGGAGAATCCCAGGGACGGGGGAGCCTGGTGGGTTGCCGTCCCGGGTCGCACAGAGTTGGACACGACTTAAGCGACTTAGCAGCAGCAATATGCACTTTTATAAAGTTTTAAGGTGATAAATACGAGTTTTACAGTATCCTACGAATTTTGATATATAGTATTTTCATTATAATACAATTCTATTTTTAAAATTTCTATTTGTCTGACTCATGAGTTATTTATAAAGATGTTATAGTTCAATGTTTTTTATATTATTGACTCCTAATTAAATGCAGTGGTCAGAAAATAAAATTAAATGCTGTGTGATAGGAATTTTTAGAAATTCGGTGAGGCTTGCTTTTATGGCATATTTTTTATACATTCTTACAATTTTGAAAACTTTGAAAGAATGCTTATTTTCTCTATTATTAATGAAACGATCTATATATTCTATTCAACTTATACCTTATAACTTATGTTTCAGAATTCATCATTATCTTTACTCCTTTCTTCTGAATGGAATGAAAATAACTGACAAAGGTATAAAATTTATCTTCCCTTAAAATCTCTGTATATGAGAATTTTCCATTTTTTATGTTTAAATCAATTTTGCTTTATATATTTTCATGCTAATTTAGCTGCTCACAGGTTTGTAATTGCTGTAGCATGCTGATCACATGGAACATATGTAGTAACACTCTATCACTACCTAATTATATTTTGGGTACTAAAAGTCTGAATGACCTAAAATAAAATGAATATATTTCCCTGGTAAACTTATCATTCCTTTACTTTTAATCTTTATGTGTTTTTATATTTAGATATTTCTCTTGTAAACCATATATAATTACACTTTTAATAAATCAAAGGGCACTGCTGGTTAAAAAAAAACAAAAAAAACCTGCCTCCCAGTGCAAGAGACATAAGAGGCATGGGTTCGATCCCTGGTTCAAGAAGTTCCCCTGGAGGAGGGCATGGTAACCTACTCCCAGTATTCCTGCTTGGAGAATCCCATGAACAGAGGAGCCTGGTGGGCTACAGTCCATGGGGTCACAAAGAGACACGACTGAAGCAACTTAGCAAACACAATAATCTCTGTCTTTTGGCTTTAGTGTTTAGTCCATTTTATTAGTTTTCTATTGTTGAATAATAAGTTACTGCAAATTTTGTGGCTCAGAACAACACAAATTTATTATCTCACAGCTTTTGTGGATCAGGAATCTAGTATATTTTAGCTGGTTGCTATGCACAGGGTCTCACAAGCTAAAATCAAGGTTTCAGCTGACCCAGAGTCCTCTTCTGGGCACTGGATTACCATGCACCCATGGCTGGGGCAGACCAGAAACCTTGGAGGCCACTCAGAACTCAGTTTATCACATTCATTTATATTTATTACAATTAGTGACATCTGGCATTATATTTATCATCTTACTTCTGGCTTTACATTTGCTCTGCCTTTATTATCTATTTGTTACCATTTCTGACGTGAAATGGCTTCCCAAGAGGCACCAGTGCAGGAAAAGTAAAAGACTCAGGTTCAATCCCTGGGTCGGGAAAATCCCCTGGAGGAGGGCATGGCAACCCATGTCAATATTCTTGCCTGGAGAATCCCATGAACAGAGGAGCCTGGCGGGCTAAGGTCTAAAGGGTTGAAAAGAGTCAGACCCTACTGAAGCAACTTAGCACACACACACTGATGTTAAAAAACAGAAAGAGAAAGATGCCTATACTTTGCTTTTTTTCCTGTTTTACACATTTTCCCCTATTCTACTAGCTGTGGACATTATATATTGTATCTCTCTTTTAGGAGTTACTCTTGAATTTTTACCAAGCATAATTAACAATGTCATAGACATGTAAGAACCTCAGAGAAACCAATTCCCAGTTTCCTCTCTAAATTTAAATGTTATTATAATTCAAATTTTCAGTTGTTATTATATAAAAACCCTACAAATATTAGTAGTACTATCCCCAGAAGAAATGTGTAAATTTATGTAATGTTTACCAATTTCTTTAGTTATCATTCCTTTTTTACATTTAAGACCAAATTCTGGGGATCATTCTCTTACTTCCTCAACTATTAATATGTCAGAATCCTCTAGCTGAATACTTTAGGATGTCCTTTACTTTAGGTTCTTGGTTTCTGTTCACTCAAAAATGTTCTAATTTTTGCTCAGATTTATAGAAGATATTCCACAGACTCATGGTGAGTGATCACACAACTTTACCTTGACATGTGTAATTAACATTTTGAAAATATCATCCCCTAGTCTTCTAGCTGCCATTGTTAGTACTGAGAAGTTAGATGTCTCTAATGCTATTTTCTTTGTGATATCTTTTTTCTTGCTATTTTTACAAACTACTTCATCTTTTTTTTTCAGTTTTGACAGTTTATCCATTGAGTCAATTATACTTATTATTTGTTTATTTTTGGCTGTGCTGGTTCTCTGTTGCTGCTCGGGCTTTTCTCTAGTTGTGGAGAGCAGGGCCTACTCCCTAGTTGCAGGGCACGGGCTTCTCCTGGCAGTGGCTTCTCTCGCTGCGTAGCAAGGGCTCTAGGGCCCCAGGGCTTCAGTGGTTGCGACTCCTGGGCTCTAGAGCGCAGGCTCAATAGTTCTGATAAAAACATATAATTATGTCTCATTTATACTGTTGTATGGAAGAAACCAGTACAGTGTAAAGCAATTATCCTCCAATTAAACAAAAAATACAATTAAAAAATGGTTGTGGTGCACAGATTTAGTTGCTCTGTGCCATTTGGGATCTTCCTGGATCAAGGATCAAACCTAAGTCTCCTGCATTGACAGGCAGATTCTTTACCACTGAGCCACCAAGGAAGCCCCATACATTTTATTTTTAACAGTTATATTTGCTTCTTGATTTCAGTCCCCTCTAGTCTAATGCTGACATTGTTTGCAGGGTAATTCCAATTTATGACCTCATGATACTTATGTGTGTGTGTGTATGTGTATTTGTCATTGTTTTGACTGGGAAGGAAACAACTTGGAATGATGGAAGGATCTGAAAAATCTCCTCTATTTGTTCTCATCTCTGTTTTACAGTAGGATGACTTTTCAGAGTAGTTATTCCTCCAGATTGCTAAAAATATTGTCTATAGACAACAACACATCAAATCATTTTCATTAATCATGCTTTTTTTTAATTGCTTTCTTCATTGCTCTTAGAGATTAGTTTTATTACAGCCACTTGTTCCACTACAATTAATACAATTTCCTATAATGCTAAGTTATGTCTCATATTGTGAATAAAGTACATGCCAAATATAAAAACCAGCACACTAAGTCTTACCTGAGAGAATTAGAAAGGCCATCAAAGTAACACTTACACACAATTAAAATGACCAGAGTACATTTCTTTAGGCATGATTATGTAACATAGGTAATAAAGTTGGGGGAAAAGGACTACTTCATACTCAGTGATATGCTACTGACATATTCTCCCCCAAACATTTCCCTATCACAGTTTACTGTGTGATGTGGATAGACGCAAAGATTAAAAAAGGAAAAAGTATGGGAATTCCCTGGCAGTTCAGTGGCTAGGACTCTGCACTCTTATTGCTGAGTGCCCTCGGTTCGATCCTTGGTTGGGTAACTTGAGATTCCACGCGGCCAAAAGCAAAGAAAAAGTTTGCTAAGCTGCTAACCAGGAATAACTACCAATAGTCCTGTGTTTATTCACTTCTCCCCGAAGTACTCTTACACCTTATCCTGTGTCCCAGAAAAAGTCAGGTGGCCTAGGATAAAACATATAGCAGCTTAGTTGATACAAAATCATTGTTTGATATATCCTTTCCTGTTCTGGGTATTTTTTTCCCACAAACAGATGTGTATCTAGTTAATAAATCCTTGCTATATATCATTTAGTTGCTACTTTTCTTAGATATTTTAGCTGTCATAAAGAACTTCTCAATAATAAAATAATAACTCTAATGGCATTTTCTTTTGACCTTCAAATTTGAAAAGGTGCTAATGGATCTCTCCCATGAATCTTAAGACTCCTCAAGAGTTTGAAGAGTAACACTGACTTTATATCTGGTTTTGGAAAAGCATAAACTCAAAGTAAATTTAATTAAATTATGTACTCCACAACCTCTATTCACAATAGAAAATTACATTCTATATATGAATAATGACATAAAATTATACAGAGGCTAATAAAGAAAGGGAAAGCCCTTTTTACATTTTCCTATAGAGGCCAAATAGGCATAAAATTTAACCTTCAAAATTTGATGTTTCTCACATAAAAATAGACTTTCTCATTTCTGCATGCTTTGGGAGAGGTTCTAAGAAGGCAAAATTAAGGAAGAATGAATGATAAAAAGGTCACAGAGGTGCAAAACTTTTATTAATTATTTAAAACTATTTGTGGCCCGGAATATCCAGAATTTGCTGTTACCTTCTTCTCATAATTCCTCAGCCAAGGTCTTCAACTATTTTGCAGACTTACTTTCACAGTGACACTGGATTGAAGTTGAGATTTTTTATCAGGAAAAGAAAAGAGGCCAGAGAGGTTCCAGAGAGTGAAAGACGTCTTTACTTAGATGGGGTGTTCATAGAAGGCTTGTCTGATAGAGTGAGACTGAATTGAAACTTGCATCAACAAGGGAGACACTGTTGAGAAGAGGGCTCCAGAGGATCCATGAGTGCCATGGGCATGCAGTGTGCTGGGAACCCTTGAGAGATTCTCAAGAAGGCCACTGGAAGTGGAGCAAGAAACATGAGAGAAAATGAGTTCAGACGGAGGAGTGAGTCAGGTCACGGAGGATCTTTTAGGAGATGGCTAGGAGCCCTCTTTTCTTTTTTAATTTTTACCAAAGTATAGTTGCTTTACAATGTTGTCTTAGTTTCTGCTGTTTGCATAGTGTATCAGCTGTGTGTATACATATATCCCTTCTTTTCTGGATTCCCTTCCCATTCAGGTCACCACAGAGCACCAAGTAGAGTTCCCTGTGCAACACAGTAGGTTCTCATTAGTCATAGTATCAATAGTGTATATGTGTCAAACCATATCTCCCAATTCATGCCATCCCTCTCTTTCCCCTTGGTATCCATATGCTTGTTCTTACATCTGTGTCTCTATTTCTGCTTTGTACATAAGATGGTCCATACCATTTGTTTTCAGATTCCACATATATGTGTTAATATACCATATGTGTTTTTCTCTTTCTGACTACTTCACTTTATATGATAAAGTCTAGGTGTTATTTTTTGAGAAGGAAAGTTTTAACCAGAGTTGTGAGAAGGTCTGATTGACACTTAAAAGAATCATTTTGGCTGTGACAGGGATAACAGACTCTGCAGAAGAGCAAGAACTTTCCATAGGCTGCAAGAAAAACCCAAACAACTAAGGAGATAAATTAAGATACTTTAAAACAGAGGCTAGATCTACATCCTCCAGGTTTTCTGATGTTCTGGACTACCTGATGTTCAGTGAGTATCACACTGCCTTTCACATCTTTTTATTTCTGCTGATGCTGTTTCTCATGCCTAAAATATCATTTCTTTCTTTTTTTTTTTTTTCCCACTGCTTGGCAAAATTATACTTAGCACTCAAGGGCAAGCTCCAATGTTATTGCTCCATAAAGCCTGCGTCCATGACCTCTAGATAGTCAATGTTTTTTCTGCTACTGTGATATTTTCAATGTAACACAAACATGAGAAACAAAAAGGAAACAGAACAAAAGATATGAAGATAATGAGAGCAACGATTAAGAGCAATGAGAGCAACTGTAAGCAACGATTATCTGTAACTATGATAAATAAATGTTAGAATCTCCAGAATAGAAAGCAAATAGCAAATACTAAAATACATAATAAAACTACAAAACTTAAAACACAGGGGAAAAAAAATTTTAAGGAGGAAACACAGAAAGATTTTTCTTAATTTGATCTGTACTATACCATTCAGACCAATCCTATGAAGATATTACCAAAGGCAACAAGAAAATTACTCAGAGCAGCAGAGTTTTGGTGCTAACACAGCATCTACACCAGGAGCCTTAGGACCAAATACAACATGACAATTTTTATAAATTATAATCAGGGAACATGGCCATGCGCACTCATTTATATATTCTCTATGGAGTCACTGCAACAGAGCATATGGTCTATAATACTTACAGAGCCTAAAATATTTACTATTTGGCCCTTTACAGAAAGAATTAGCTGATCTCTGTTCTATCACACTTTACCAGAAGCTCCTCTATTCTTGGAGGACTACTCAAACAAATCCTGTTACTTTGGTTCACAATGACTGTCAATCCCAATTCTGCCTGGAGCAGGGTTCTCTACCCCTGCCTGGCTAAGTTCATTTCTCCTTTTAGCCATCTCTTTAACAAAAGGCTCCTCCTCACCATCCAGTGTGCAAGGAATCCTGTCAGATCCCCATTGACTCATGCATACCTGGAACTGCACACACAACTTTCTTCATTTTCAATATTTATAACCCTGCCACCCCAACTAGAGGGGCTTCCTGGATGGCTCAACGGTAAACACAGGAGATGCGGGTTCCATCCCGGGGTTGGGAAGATCCCCTGGAGGAGGGTGTGGCAACCCACTCCAGTATTCTTTTTTTTTTTTTTTTTTTTTTAAATTTTATTTTATTTTTAAACTTTACATAACTGTATTAGATTTGCCAAATATCAAAATGAATCCGCCACAGGTTTACATGTGTTCCCCAGTATTCTTGACTAGAGAATTCCCATGGACAGAGGAGCCTGGCGGACTAGAATCAATGGGGTCACAAAAAACCAGATATGATTAAGCACAGCATGCACGCACGCGCGCACACACACACACACACACCAATTAAATATCAGATGCTAAGACCAGGAAATATTCTGTGGACTATGCATTTCTCCTCCAAATGAACACATATTCAACTTTTCACTTATGTGGTTGGCATTAGACCCAGACCAAGAGAGTTAAATGGGTCAGAAAGAAATTCAAATTTGCTTTACTGCCTGCATCTTACAAGTCAGCATGGTAAACTGGTCACATATCATAAGTTTAGGAAAAATGTTTATAAAGGATGGTTCCTATAAAATGTATCCACTGGGTCTTTGGCCTTATGAGGAACTGCTTCCAACCTATGATGAAGGTCCTCTGTCACACCCAGCAGCTTCCAGATGCCTCTAACCATGACCCACCCATGCCTTTCCTACGCTGCTGCCTCAAAACTACTTTCAGAGTTGGAAAATAAAACAAACATGTGGTAAAACTGGTATCTAAAATAAGAATAAACAGGTTTTTAAGGATATATGGGATTTTTTTTTCCCTACAGGTGTATGAACAGGGCTGCTCTTCCAAAGATAATTTTTCTAAATTCCAGATTCTCGGCTCTGTACAAATGGATGTTTTTCTTGAACCAGAAACCTATTACAATTACTTGAACCATTCTGGAATGGAAAACTACACCTTGACCTACTTAGAGAAAAAACCTATTAGCAAACAGATGTTGCATTATTACTATGCTAGAACTAAAGCATGTACCCAGTTCTAAGCAAGTCT
Organism: Bubalus kerabau; assembly: GCF_029407905.1. Lineage (NCBI taxonomy): Eukaryota > Metazoa > Chordata > Mammalia > Artiodactyla > Bovidae > Bubalus > Bubalus kerabau. The sequence continues at coordinate 49,238,985 of NC_073635.1, forward strand.
GACATCTAAAAATGTTAATGCTTAAAATAGATTAGAACTTTTTATGTACCTATTTACAGTCATTAATCCCTACACATGCTCTCTAAAGATAACAAAACTAAAATCACATTTCAGGAGTCACTGCCAAGCACAACTAACCAGAAATTAAAGGAACACAGTTCTGGAAATGAAAGCCAAATTAGTGGGAACAATTCCATTTTTATGACTCAGATTTATAAATCATTATTTACAAAGTCATAGATTTCATTTTGATGTCTGTATTTGGTACCAGGATAGAGTCATTAAATGGGATTTTTTTTTTTTAAAGAAAAGAAGATAAAAGAAACTTGGAGTAACATTTTTTCTTTAAACTTTCCTAAAATCTTAAAGCTGTAAAATAACTGCTCTCATTTATTTAGCAAAGAATAATTTTTCTTATATGTAATACGAGGGGTAACAATTCCAACAAACATGTTCACGTACACAAAATAGAATCTAGTCAATGTTCTCCTAATTTTTAAATCTAAGGAAATGAAGTATTTAATACAAAATGGGACAATACAGGTATAATTATAGTTTAGAAAGGTCAAGAGAATTTCATTTTCTAAGCTTCTGTGCAGTACTACCTTCCCATTTGAAAAGTATGTAAAGTTTAAAAATAAAATAAAATTAAAATAAAATTAAAAAAAAAAAAGAAAAGAAAAGTTTTTTTAAACAGATTCACTGTGATAAACTTTTCCTCCTTAGCAGACATCACATAGGTGGGGTTTTGTTTGTTTTTTGCTCACCGTGAATTTTTTTAAAAAGCAAACTGCTGTTTAGTGACACAAGATCATTAATTTTCTACTTCCAGTTTTTCCTGATAGTGCTAATAGAGGGGTAGAATGGAATCTTAACTCGAGCGATGTGGCATTATGTTGTTTATAGGACATTAATGAAATTCATTATAAAATTAAGTCATGTAACCAGGTCTTATTCATCAGTATAACTTGAAATAAACAACATGATTTATGGGTTTGTCTAAAAAGAGAATAAAAATGAAAAGACTAAGGGCTAATGAAATGTTTTGTTGGCTCATTTAATCTTGAGTTCACTACATTTGAAAGAAAAGTGGGGGCATGTTATGCTCAACTAGGACAGCAGCAGCTTCGCTCTCCCTGTGTTCACTTGGTCAGCTTTTCTGATTCCTGCTGCCTACACACATCCATCATAGGCATTAGAAATTCTGACCACTGCAGATAAACCTTGAAGTATAAAAGCTCCTGTTCTTTAATGCCTGAAGGAGCTACCCTTTGGGTAGTTTTCTAGAACTCTTTTCCCCAGTTTTATTGAGACATAATTGTACACTATATTAGTTTTATGTATACAAGGTAATGATTTTATATATGTATATACTGCAAAAAGACCACCACCACAAGCTCAGTTAACAAACATCACCTTACGTAGCTACAATTTTTTTACTTTTGACAAGAGCGTTTAAGATCTACTCGCTTAGGAACATTCTGATATACAATATAGCATGTTAACTATAGTCACCATGCTGTATATTAAATCCCCACAGCTTATTTATCTTCTAACAGGAAGTCTGTACCTTTTTAACCACCTTCACTACTAGACACACACACACACACACACCTCTGGCAAGCACCAATCTATTCTCTTTTTCTATGAGTTTGTTTTTTTAATTCTACATATAAGTGAGATTATACAGTATTTGTCTTTCTCTGACTTATTTCATTTAACATAATTGCCCTCCAGCTCCATCCAGTTTGTCACAAATACCAGGATTTCTTTTTATGTCTGAACAATATTCTTATGTAAACACAGTACATTTTCTCAAAACTGTATCTTCCAAAGTCATTTTTAATGCGGTCATTTTTTTTCTTTTATCCAAACTATGGTCACAAGGAATATACTGACATACAAAATATGCTTAAAAAAAAAAACACAAGAGAAACAAATCTGTGCTTAGATTTTATTATACCAAATGTATGGGGATTTAAATAATTCTGAATTTAAAACAAGTACATGAATTTCCTGGGTAGTCATGAAGATATTTGTAAATTACTAATAAATAAAACTTTAGTTTTCAAAGTACAATCTCTATGAGGGATATCAAGTGCAAAACTTAATTTTATAAACTTTGAATTTTGACTTTACTGACAAGAGGATACTTAGGTAATCATATTCCATTAACCCATAATTTATTGCTAAGAAAGGACTCAAATAAAAATTATAGTATTTAAACCACGAGAGCCAATGCTAAAACCCAAAATAAATGCTTCTATTTCAAATATTTTGTCTTATAAGCATTTTAAAACAACTGCAAATGTTTCAACCAGAAGCAGTACAAATTAATATACATTCAATGCAATTATTCTCTCAGTCATGTCCTGTGCTTTGTGACCCCACAGACCGTAGTCCCTCAGGCTCCTCTTTCCATGGAATTTTCCAGGTCAGAATACCGCAGTGAGTTGCCATTTCCTCCTCCAGGAGATCTTCCTGACCCAAGGATCAAACCCATATCTCCTATTTTGGCAGGTGGATTCTCTACCCCTGTGCCACCTGGGAAGCCCATATTTTATACATAGTCATGTACATATGTCAACCCCAATCTCCCATACATTTCACCCTCCCTTCCCATATATCTTTTAAGTTAATAAGCAACTTTAATGAGAAAAGCAGTAAGATCATTAAAAACTAGGCTACTTGCATAAGAGAAAACCAAGTGATTTTATCAAATTTTGAAAAGTTTCTCTGTTGAAAAAGACAAAGTAGCAATTCTTACTGTATAAGCCTTAAGAATACGTGGCAGAGTCCTCTAGAAGACACACATATTTATCTGCCTTTGTCATGTGGATAACTTGCCTTACATAAACAGGATGGCATGCAGTGGGGAAGACAAGAAGGTATAGTTAGGGGGGTTTCTTTTTTTGCACTTTGGAGTGAAGTGACAGGGAAGGGCAACATAAGGTCAAGCTCAAAAGGAAAGCAGAAAGGAAATAGTTCCGGTTGGAAGCTGATTCAGTGGCATTAACACAGTGTGTTAATTCAACCCAACCTACATCCATTCAATACCTAACTATCTGCAGAGCTTTGAGCAGGGAACTCCAGAGTAAAACACATATACATCCATTTTTTTTTTTACCTCAAGGAACTTACAACCCAGTGTGAAAAATAGGCAGGTATTAATCTTAGCAAATTCCATTATAAGACACGATGTGACAAAAGGCAGGACATTTGCCTCTGAAACAGTTGATAATTAACTCCTATATTTTAACAAAGTGTTTTTTGTTAGGAAAGTTTCAATTTGGGCATGTGTTATATGACAGTGTGTGAGATAAACCAATACCACAGTTATTGGCTATTTTACTATGAAGGACAAACAAAAAAAATGGAGTGACAGCCAACTTATAGGTAGAAGTTATGAGAGAAAGGATCAGCCTTTCTGGGGCACTTACCCCAAATTTAATACAGTTGTAAAAAAAAGTCTTTGAAAACACAAGCCTTTTTTGGATATCATGTTAAAATTTAAGTCTCCTACTTGGTTTTCAGAGGTCTACAGAACAGGCCTCAGTTGAGTTACTATTAGTCAGTCTCATTTCTCGGAATAAAATGGAACTCATTTCTCATCTGGATAACAAGGATTTAATAATACCTACCTCCTGAAGTTCTTCTGAGAATTTTATATGTCAGTATGTTTAAAACACAACTGTACTTGTATTTTTCTCTTCCCTCAGTTGAAGGCCTATCAATACTCCTTTGTGGATCTGAGTTTTTAGTCATCTTGAGGCCAACATGAAGTACTGTCTACAGAATTAAATTTTCCCATACTACACAACCGCTCGCAATCACCTTGGGTGTTCTTGACCTCCCAGCTGAAGTGTCCCTGCATAAAACTATTTAACAATTACAGTCAATAAAAGAACTGTGATGATTAGCTTCACTGTCTTCTAAACCAGAGAGATCTACAGCTGGTCTGCACTTCTTCACCTCTTCTGGATCATTCCAATCATGCCTTTATCTTCATGACTCTACTGGGCCAGACAGCGATTGCTCAGTCATGTTCAACTCTCTGTGACCCCATAGACTATAGCTCCCGCCAGGATCCTCTGTCCATGGAATTTTCTGGAATACTGGAGCAGGTTGTCGTTTCCCACTCGAGGGGTCTTTTTAGCCCAGGAACTGAACCCATATCTCCTGCATTGGCAAGCAGATTCTTTACCACTGAGCCACTCTACTGGGCACTGTCTCCTTAAGAACAGGTATACCGGATCCAGTGCCTCTAGGACTGCTATAGTCTTTCTCTGGTGACATCCTTACCCTAGAGAGAAGACTCTGTCAGGCCAAGAAAGGACATGCCCACTCAGAGTTACACTCGCCTTCTATCCAAAAGAACTTTTTGCAATGATGGAAATGCTAGGTAGTGACAAGATCCTGTATGGTAGCCACCAGGCCCCTGTGGCTATTATACATATGAAATATGATTAGTGTGATGGAGGAATTTTTAACTTTATTTTATTTGAATTAAAGTACATTTAAACTTAAAAAGCCACATGGGACTTGTGGCCACGATATTGGCAGCTGAGAATTCTCTCATCGAGACCACCCATGACCTTGCTGTCGATCTGTTATTTATTTTCAACTTTGATGTTCCAGCAACATTCAACACTGCAGAACAATCACCTCTTCATTAAGTACCTGCTTCTTTTGACCTCTGCGACACCCTATCCTGGTCTTCTGCCTGTATCGCTGGAAAGTCTTCTTAGGCCTCTTTGCTGCCTGCACTTATTGTGCTCTCAGAACTTTCAGAACTGAAGCTCCTTGGAGCCCAGTCCTGTACCTTCTGCTCTGTTTACCATCTTTAAGGTAATCCCATACATCAGCATGTCAATCTATGAAACCTCCACTTTCAAATATAGATTCTCATAGAATGACGGGAGAAGGCAATAGCACCCCACTCCAGTACTCTTGCCTGGAAAATCCCATGGACAGAGGAGCCTGGTAGGCTGCAGTCCATGGGGTCACTAGGAGTCGGACACAACTGAACGACTTCACTTTCCCTTTTCACTTTCATGCACTGGAGATGGAAATGGCAACCCACTTTAGTGTTCTTGCCTGCAGAATCCCAGGCACGGGGGAGCCTGATGGTAGTCTATAGGGTCGTACAGAATCGGACACAACTGAGGTGACTTGGCAGCAGCAGCAGCATAGAATGATGCTTTTGAAGTCTTTACTTAGTATCTAAATGTAACAAATCCAGAAGAACACTCAATTCTCTCATCTGTAAAAAGCCCTCTCCTAATCTAGTCTTCCCTATGTCATTGTATAGCATCAATATCTACCTACTAACTCAAGTTAAAAAACTAAGGGGTTATCCTTCAATTCCCTGTCTTTCGTGTGTGTGTGCATGTTAGGTTGCTTCAGTATGTTCATCTCTTTGTGACCACATGGACTGTAGTCCGCCAGGCTCCTCTGTTTGTGAAATTTCCCAGGCAAGAATACTGGAATGGATTGTCATGGCTTCCGCCAGAGGATCTTCCTAACCCAGGGATTGAACCCTTGTCTTTTATGTCTCCTGCACTGGCAGGCAGGTTCTTTACCATGAGCACCACCCAGGAAGTTCTCCCTGTCTTTCATCAGCCCCAAATCCAATTCATAAGGGCGATCTTTTTCTTTTCCCCACATGGGAACTAAAGGCTTTATTTCATTAGCATAACAAAATGCACTGTCCTCAAGAAAAAATTAAGAGTATTGAGTAAAATATCAGTTGCTGCTGCTGCTAAGTCACTTCAGTCGTGTCCAACTCTGTGCGACCCCATAGACAGCAGCCCACCAGGCTCTGCCTTCCCTGGGATTCTCCAGGCAAGAACACTGGAGTGGACCCATTCCCAATTCCTAAAGTCCTAACCATAAAACTTTATCTTTCAATTTTAAATGTATAGCTTAGAGATCTCAAAAGTTTTAACTGAGGCACAAATATGAAAAGTTGGGTGCCCAGGTTCTTGCAACTCACAAATAGCAGAGCAGAACTGGGGATATTCATGCTCTGATAGCTGGTCAACTACTCTTAGTCAACTAGCCTCAGTTTGCACAATATAATGGCCCTTATTCAAGTTTATATCTTAAATTATAGCAACAATAAAGATCAATTATTTCCAAATTATACACCAAAATACAGTGTTTTAAAAAAATTACAAGGTCCTTTCAAATTCAAAAGTTCATTTTTTTCAAGAGTTTATAAAACAAGATTCAAATATTAATAGCTTTTGTGTCTATGGATGTAGATAAACATCCCACTTTATTTTGCCCTCTATCCCCTCCCAGTGCTAATTACACAATACTCTGATATTTACTAAACTTTCAAATACACTGCAACTTGGTTTATGCTTCTGCTGCTGCTGCTAAGTCACTTCAGTCGTGTCCGACTCTGTGCGACCCCATGGACTGCAGCCTACCGGGCTTCTCCATCCCTGGGATTCTCCAGGCAAGAACACTGGAGTGGGTTGCCATTTCCTTCTCCAATGCATGAAAGTGGAAAGTGAAAGTGAAGTCGCTCAGTCATGTCCTACTCTTAGCGACCCCATGGACTGCAGCCTACCAGGCTCCTCCATCCATGGGATTTTCCAGGCAACAGTACTGGAGTGGGGTGCCATATGCTACTTTAATACCACAAACCTGGTTCAAGTCACCATCATCTAGTCTTGACTGTTACAGAAGGCTGCCCACTTGTCTTCCTGCATCCACATTTGCTTTCATTACCACCATCCCTACAACTCTTCACCCAATGAAGCTGGTGCACTTGCAAAAAGGTGGTAATGGAAGGGTTTAGTGATAGCGGTCATCTGAATAAAGAACTGAAACAAGAGTTGGAACAAGCATGCAAATAGCTAGAGAAAGAGAAGTCTAGAAGGGCAGACAAGCAAGCACCTTAAGCTATGAATGAAAAATAGGTCTTACTCTTAGGAGAATGCAATGACATTAAAAGGTTTTAAGTTTGAAAGAGAAATCTGCTATTTGAAGAACAGGCTGAGGGGAGGGTGAGAACAGAAGTTAAAGAAACCTATTTAAAGAGGCTATTAAGTTCTGCTGAGCACTTGGGGAGGCAGAGATGAATTCAGATAAAACTCATATTTAGAAGTTATGAAGTAGATGCAGATGATGAAGGAATGAAGGGTATCAAGGATAATTCCTATGGCTTTCACTTCAGATAGTTGATGAAGATTGGTGCTCCCAACTGAGATAAGGAAGGAGGCTATGGAATTCACTATTTAGGTGAATGCTGGTGGTGACGGTTCTGTAAGGATATCACATAAGCGGGCTCCAAAAAGGGACTAAGGGCACCAGGCACCATTCCAGAATGCTACAAAGTTGGAACTGTGACGTTCCAGCCTCCAGATGCCATTTACCCACAATATGCCCACTGATCTTTTGGATCCTGGAAGTTGGCCATTCCTACTAGTTAAATAGGAGAAACCAGAAGTTTTATCCATGAGCAAGGAACACACAGAAATCTGATTCTCTCCAGTTACTGTTCAGGACATTCTTTAATTGTGCATGAAATCTGTGCTTAGTTAAATAGAGAAGCCAGAAGTTTTATCCACGAGCAAGGAAGACACAGAATCTGATTCTCTCCAGTTACTGTTCAGGACATTCTTTAATTCTGCATGAAATCTGTGCTCGGTCACAAAAAATCTATGCTGCTTTAGGAGCAGGCAAATAACAAAGTGAACTAGTAAGTAGCACTGTCGCATACAAGAAGGGCTCCTTCTGTAAAAGGGCATAGTCATCTCACAAGACAGAGAAACAAATCCATTGGTATGTCAAACAATGAAAATGTTTAAAATAATCAAAATTGTTTTCAGTGTGTACAGTCAGATCAGAAAGCTCTGATTACAAACACTCCTACAGTTTAATCATCATCAGAAAAATCAAATACCTTAAAAAATAGAAACAAGTGACATATGTGCTACGGAGTAGCAACTGCCCAATTTTAATCTACATATAGTGCTCAAGCCATCCACAAATATAACAAATGTAAAAAATTAAAGTCAGCAAAGTTAATAAAGGTACCATTCTTTAAAGTTCAAAAAAGTTCCAACTGTTTTCTTAAAATAAAACCTTCCTAATCATCAATTCATCAAAATAAGCTTCAAAATCGTTGCAAACTCCAAATAAACATTTATCTGAAATGGGCCAAATTTTATCTCCATGACTTAAAAAAAAAATTCCTGAAACAGCTTTCTCAAACAAACCAAAATATAGGATTGCGTAACAAAAAGTGACTGAATACATGAGAACATTATGACCCCTTCTAAATTTGCTTTATTTATAAGAGAAATACTGATTATTGATCATGACATTTAAATTTCTGATGGAAAAAACCTTGTAATTTTTAGATGAAAATAATTTAGACTAAGATGAATATAGGTTACCTCTTTCAATATTTTTACTATAAAAGGTGTGTTAAATCATTAAGACTGTCTTTTAATTATGAAGGCTTTTGGTGGGTAAATTAGATCTTACTGCTGTTCAGAGGACTCAAGACAAATCTCAGCATACATAATTCTATCCTTCGTTATTCCATTAAAACTTTTATCAGTAGAAGAATAGATTTTCTTTGTCTTTCATCTCCGTTAGTTAAAAAGAGAAGGTTATTGTGCTTCAACGTCTTAAAAACAATATGGTAAGTAACTGTCCAAAAAAGAAAAAAAGAGAGAATGGAAAAGAGATGAGCACATATTGAAAGTGTAATGAAAGAAATAACCATTCTACAAAAAATCACTTTTTATGCTTTATGAACCTTTCTTACAACAATAAAATGTCATTTGAAAACTAAGAAATCGCTTCAGATTTTAGGGGATTTGTGAGACTCCAAGTTGATTCTTTGCCACTGTCTGTCATGCTTTGTACTCTTCCTTTATCTGTAAAGAGTTTAACTATAAAGGCTGTGCTATACTTGGAAGCGTCACTGAGAAATGATCAAAAAACCACTAAAAATTCCATAATTGTGTTCCTATAAATCTCTTGTAGGACAATAACCACATTGATCATGTAAACTAACATGCCTTCAAAGATTATTTTAGATCCAGACTGACTTACTTAGAATAGCCAGAATCTTTTCATATCATGAACCTTCTTTCACTCTAGTGTCTAGGGAAATCCAAATACGTGCACCTCTCCCCTATTTTTAGAAGGGAGTTGGAGGGTTGGGTAATGGCACAATATGCCGTAAGATGAGCAGAAGCTATGATTATATGTATAAAATATGTATGCATATAAATTACATACATATGCATGCATGACCTGTGTTAGATGGAATGAAAATTTAATTCTATCTATATTTCCTAAATATAGTGACGTACTATATAGTGACGTATGGTATTATGAGTATAAAGATCAAATTACACTAAGAAACAATGATAACAGTGTCTTTGAACGCCTGGGTAGATACAGAGGTAGTATACTAGCTCAAGATCTACAACATGAGAATTATAATGTTCATGCAACACATTGAGAAACTGGAAATATTAGAGGCAATCTTTAATTTCCCATCATATGAATTTAGAATCCAGTCAATTACCCTTTGTTTTTCTCAGTGACCAAGTAGTATGATGTTTTTTATTCGAGTTTCATTGAAATATAACTAAGGCACTATTGCTTAAGGTATAGCTGACTTACATACATCATGAAATGATTATCATATTAAGTTGAATGAACATTCATCATTACATATAGATACAAAATAAAAGAAACAGAAAAAAAGGGTTCCTTGTGATAATTCAGGATTTATACTCTTAACTTTTACATACAACATAAGAGTAGTGTTAAATGTATTAGTCATGTAAAACACTGCATATCTAGTAGTCATTTATCTTGTAAGTGGAAGTTTGTACCTTTTGACTACCTTCATCCTATTTCCTCTCCCCTGGCCTCTATCTTTGGTAACCACAAATCTGATTTCTTTTTCACTGAGCTTGTTTTTTTTTTGTTTGTTTGAAGTACAACTGACATACAACACTATAATAGTTCCCAGTACACAACACACTGATTTGGTATTTATATATATTAAAAATGACCCCACGATAAATCTAGTTACCATCTGTCACTATGCAAAGATACTACATAATTACTGAATATATTCCCCAAACTGTACATTTCATACCCATGACTTATTTATTTTGTAACAAGAAGTTAGTGCCTTTTAATTTTCATTACCTATTTCACACACCCCTTCACGCCTCACACAACATCCCCTCTGGCAATCACCTGTGTGTTCTCTTTATTGAACACTACGTTTCTCTTTTGTTGTACGTGTTCATTTGTTTTGCTACGTTAGATTTCAACTAAAAGTAAAGTCATATGGTGTTTTTCTATCTCTAACTTATTTCACTCAGCATAATACCCTTTAGCTCTGTTCATGCTGTCACAAGCGGCAAGATTTCATCCTTTTTCATGGCTAACAGTCCACTGTGTATGTCCATACACATACATATATATCTTTACCCATCCATCTGTCAGTGGGAACGTAGGTTGTTTCCATTTCTTGGCTACTGTGAATAATTTCAAAATCAGATTCATTATACTTTCTGCAGCCAAAGATGGAGAAGCCCCATACAGTCAGCAAAAACAAGACTGGAAGCTGACTGAGGCTCAGATCATTGCAAAATTCAGACTTAAATTGAAGAAAGTAGGGAAAACCACTAGGCTAGTCAGGTATGACTTAATCCAATCCCTTACGATTACACAGTGGAAGTAACAAATAGATTCAAGGGATTAGATCTGATAGACAGAGTGCCTGAAGAACTATGAATGGAGGTTCATGATGCTGTACAGGAGGCAATGATCAAGACCATACCCAAGAAAAAGAAATGCAAAAGGGCAACATGGTTGTCTGAGGAGGCCTTACAAATAGCTGAGAAAAGAAGAGAAGCTAAAGGCAAAGGAGTAAAGGAAAGATACACCCATCTCAATGCAGAGTTCCAAAGAATAGCAAGGAGAGAGAAGAAAGCCTTCCTAAGTGAACAATGCAAAGAAATAGAGGAAAACAACAGAATGGGAAAGACTAAAGATCTCTTCAAGAAAATCAGAGATACCACAGGAACATGTCATGCAAAGACAGGCAAAATAAAGGACAGAAACAGTATGAACCTAACAGAAACAGAAGGTTTAAAAGAGTTGGCAAGAATACACAGGAGAAGTATACAAAAAAAGATCTAAAAGACCAAGATAATCATAATGGTGTGATCACTCACCTAGAGCCAGACATCTTGGAGTGTGAAGTCAAGTGGGCCTTAGGAAGCATCACTACAAACAAGCTATTTTAGATTATTTTATAAATGTTTAGATCAAACATTAAATCTAAATCAGATGGAAATCCAGCTAAGCTATTTCAAACCTTAAATGATGATCCTGTTAAAGTGCTGCACTCAAAATGCCAGCAAATTTGGAAAACTCAGAAGTGGCCATAGGACTGAAAAAGGTCACTTTTCATTTCAATCCCAAAGAAGGGCAATGACAAAGAATGTTCCAACTACCACCCAATTGCACTCATTTCACATGCTACCAAAGTAATGCTCAAAATTCTCCAAGCTAGTCTTCAACAGTACATGAACCAAGAACTTCCAGATGTTCAAGCTGGATTTAGAAAAGGCAGAGGAACCAGAGATCCAATTGCCTATAAACGATGGGACTACAGAAAAAGCAAGAGAATTCCAGAAGAACACCTACTTCTGCTTCATTGACTATAATAAGGCCTCTGATTGTGTGGATCACACAAACTTTGGAAAATTCATAAAGAGATGGGAATACCAGACCACATTACCTACCTCTGGTGAAACCTGTATGCAAGTCAAGAAGCAACCATTAGAACCGGACATGGAACAATAAATTGGTTCCAAATTGGGAAAGGAGTGCATCAAGGTTGCATATTGTTACTCTGCTTATTTAACTTATATGCAGAGTAAATCCTGTGAAATGCTGGGCTAGATGAAGCACAAGCTGGAATCCAGATTGCCAGGAGAAATATCAATAACGTCAGATATGCAGATAACATCCCCATTATGGCAGAAAGCGAACAGGAACTGAAGAGCCTCTTGATGAAGGTGAAAGAGGAGAGTGAAAAGCCTGCCTTAAAATTCAACATTCAAAAAAACTAACATCATGGCATCCAATTCCATCACTTCATGGCAAATAGACGGGGGAAAAGTAGAATCAAGTGACAGACTTTATTTTCTTGGGCTCCATAACCACTGCATATGCTGACAGCAGCAGTGAAATTAAAAGACATTTCCTCCTTGGAAGACAAGCTATGACAAACCTGGACAGTGTATTAAAAAGCAGAGGCATCACAACAGGCAATGCAGAAATACAAAGGATTATAAGAGACTATTATGAACAGTTACACGGTCATAAAATGATAACCTGGAAGAAATGGAGAGATTCTTAGATAAGTTCAATCTCCCAAGACTAAACCAGGAATAAAGAGAAATTATGAACAACCCAATTACAAGCACTAAAATTAAAGCTGTGACCAAACATCTCCCAAAAAACAAAAGCCCAGGACCAGATGGCTTCACAGGAGAAATCTATCAAACATTTAGAAATGACCTAATGCCTATCCTAAAATTCTTTCAAAAAACTGCAGATGAAGAAACACTTCCAAACTCATTCTATGAGGCCACTATCACCTAATAACAAAACCAGACAAAGACAACATAAAAAAAGAAAACCACAGGCCAATGTCACTGATAAACATAGATGCAAAAATCCTCAACAAAATTTTAGCAAACAGAATTCAGTAACACAACAAAAAGCTCATACACCATGATCAAGTCGGGTTTATTCCAGAAATGGAAGAATTCTTTAATATATGCAAATCAATCAATGTGACACACCATATTAACAAACTGAAAGATAAAAACCATATGATAATCCCAGTAAATGCAGAAAAAGCCTTTGACAAAATTCAGCACCCATTTGTGATTAAAACTCTTCAAAAAATGGGCACAGAAGGAAGCTACCTCAACATAGAAAAGACCATACATGATAAGCCTAGAGCAAACGTTATTCTCAATGGTGAAAACCTGAAAGCATTCCCCCCCTAAGATCAGGAACATGACAAGGGTGTCCACTTTCACCACTGTTCCTCAACATAGTTCTGGAAGTCTTAGCTACAGCAATCAGAGAAGAAAAAGAAATAAAAGGAATCCAGATCAGAAAAGAAGAAGTAACGCTCTCACTGTTTGCAGATGACATGATACTGTAGATAGAAAACCCTAAAGATAGTATCAGAAAATTACTAGACCTAATCAGTGAATTTAAAGTTGCAGGATACAAAATCAATACACAGAAATCACTCGCAGTTCCATATACGAACAGTGAAAAATCAGAAAGAGAAATTAAGGAATCAATCTCATTCACCGTTGCAACACAGAGAATTAAATATCTAGGAATAAACTTAACTAAGGAGACAAAAGAACTGTACACAGAAAATTATAAGACACTGATGAAAAAAATCAAAGGTGACATAGACAGATGGAGAGATAGTCCATGTTCCTGGGTAGGAAGAATCAATATTGTGAAAACAATTATAGCACCAAATGCAATCTACAGACTCAAAGCGATCCCTATCGAATTACCAATGGCACTTTTCACAGAACTAGAGCGAAATTTTCACAATTAATATGGAAACACACAAAAGACCCTGCATAGCCAAAGCAGTCTTGAGAAAGAAGAATGGAGCTGCAAATTAAACAATTGACAAAGGATTAATTTCCTCCCAAACAACACCCAGGGCTGATCTCCTATAGATGGACTGGTTGGATCTCCTTGCAGTCCAAGGGACTCTCAAGAGTCTTCGCCAACACCACAGTTCACCACCTTCCTGACTTCAGATTATACTACAAAGGTACAGTCATCAAGACATTTTGGTACTGGCACAAAAACAGAAAAATAGACCAACGGAACAAGATAGAAAGCCCAGAAATAAACCCATGCGCCTATGCCTACCTTATTTTTGACAAAGGAGGCAAGAATATACAATGGGACAAAAACAGTTGCTTCAATAAATGGTGCTGAGAAAACTGGACTGCTACATGTAAAAGATGAAATTAGAACAATTTCTAACACCATACAGAAAGATAATTCAAAATAGATTAAAGACGTAAATGTAAGACCAGAAACTATGAAACTCATGAGGAAAACACAGGCAGAACACTCAGTGACATAAATCAAAGCAAGATTCTTTATGACCCACCTCATAGAGCAACAGAAATAAAAACAAAAGTAAACAAGTGGGACCTGATTAAACTTAAAACCTTTGGCACAGCAAAGGAAACTATAAGCAAGGTGAAAAGACAGCCCTCAGAATGGGAGACAATAACAGCAAATGAAACAATTGACAAAGGATTAATTTCCTTCCAAACAACACCCAGGGCTGATCTCCTTTAGATGGACTGGTTGGATCTCCTTGCAGTCCAAGGGACTCTCAAGTGTCTTCTCCAACACCACAGTTCGAAACCATCAATTCTTCGGCGCTCAGCTTTCTTCACAGTCCAACTCTCACATCCATACATGACCACAGGAAAAACCATAGCCTTGACTAGACGGACTTTTGTTGGCAAAGTAATATCTCTGCTTTTCAATATGCTATCTAGGTTGGTCATAATTTTTCTTCCAAGGAGTAAGCGTCTTTTAATTTCATGGCTGCAGTCATCATCTGCAGTGATTTTGGAGCCCCCAAAAATAAAGTCTGACACTGTTTCCAATGTTTCCCCATCTGTTTCCCATGTAGTGATGGGACCAGATGCCATGATCTTGGTCTTCTGAATGTTGAGCTTTAAACCAACGTTTTCGGTCTCCTCTTTCACTTTCACCAAGAGGCTTTTTAGTTCCTCTTCACTTTCTGCCATAAGGGTGGTGTCATCTGCATATCTGAGGTTATTGACATTTCTCCCTGCAATCTTGATTCCAGCTTGTGCTTCTTCCAGCCCAGCGTTTCTCATGATGTACTCTGCATATAAGTTAAATAAACAGGCTGACAATATACAGCCTTGATGTACTCCTTTTCCTATTTGGAACCAGTCTGTTGTTCCATGTCCAGTTCTAACTGTTGCTTCCTGACCTGCATATAGGTTTCTCAAGAGGCAGGCAGGTCAGGTGGTCTGTTATACCCATCTCTTTCAGAATTTTCCACAGTTTATTGTGATCCACACAGTCAAAGGCTTTGGGATGGTCAATAAAGCAGAAATAGATGTTTTTCTGGAACTCTCTTGCTTTTTCTTTTTTTTTTTTTTTTTTTTTTTTTTTTTTTTAATTTTATTTTATTTTTAAACTTTACATAACTGTATTAGATTTTCACACCGGCTAGAATGGCCTCATCACAATGTCTACAAACAATAAACGCTGTAGAGGGTGTGGAGAAAAGGGAACACTCTTGCAGTGTTAGTGGGAATGTAAACTGATACAGCCACTATGGAAGACGGTATGGAGATTCCTTAAAAAACTAGGAAGAAAACCACCATATGACCCAGCAGTCCCACTCCTAGGCATATCCCCTGAGGAAACCAAAACTGAAAAACACACATGTATCCCATTGTTCATTGCAGCACTATTTACAATAGCTGGAATATGGAAGCAACCTAGATATCCATCAACAGATGAATGGATAAAGAAGTTCTGGTACATTTACACAATGGAATATTAGTCATAAAAAGGAATACATTTGAGTCAGTTCTGATGAGGTGGATGAACCTAGAAGCTGTTATACAGAGTGAAGTGAGTCAGAAAGAGAAAGATTGTATTTTAACACGCATATGCAGGATTTAGAAAAATGGTGCTGAAGAATTTATTTACAGGGCAGCAATGGAGAAACAGACATAGAGAATAGACTTACAGACATGGGGAGAGGGGAGGAAAGGGTGAGATGTATGGAAAAAGTAACATGGAAACTAACACTACCATATGTAAAATAGATAGCCAATGGGAATTTGCTGTATGGCTCAGGAAACTCAAACAGGGGCTCTGTATCAACCTAGAGGGGTAGGATTGGGAGGGAGATGGGAGGGAGGTTCAAAAGGGAGGGGATATATGTGCACCTATGGCTAATTCATGTTGAGGTTTGACAGAAAGCAACAGAATTTTGTAAAGCAATTATCCTTCAATAAAAAATAAACTAAAAAAAAAAACCAGAGACATTACTTTGCCAACAAAGGTCCGTATAGGCAAAGCTATGGTTTTTCCAATAGTCATGTATGGATGTGAGAGTTGGACCAACTGAATTGATGCTTTTGAAATGTGGTGTTGAAGAAGACTCTTGAGAGTCCCATGGACTGCAAGGAGAGCAAACCAGTCAATCCTAAACGAAATCAATCCTGAATATTCACTGGAAGGACTGATGATGAAGCTGAAGCTCAAATACTTTGGTCATCTTATGCAAAGAGCTGACTCATTAGAAAAGACCCTGATGCTGGGCAAGTCTGAAGGCAGGAGGAGTAGGGGATACCAGAGGAAGAGATGATTGGATGGCATCACTGACTCAACAGATACGAGTTTGAGCAAGCTCCAGGATATGCTGAAGGATAGGGAAGCCTGATTTGCTGCAGTCCATGGGGTTGCAAAGAGTCAGACACGACTGAGTGGCTGAACAACAACAAATGCTGCAATGAACACAAGAGGCACATAAACCTTTTAAAATTAAATTTTTACTTTTTTGGAAAAATACACATAAGTACAATTGCTGAATTGTATGCCAGTCCTATTTCTAATTTTTTGAGGAATCTCTATACTGTTTTCCATAGTTGCTATACACATTTACATTCTCTTTGGGCTGTAATTCAAAAATTATCAACAAAAAATGCCTCTTTCTATCTAGAAGAAATGGACTAGTCCCTAGAAACCTAAAATCTTCCAAGAGTAAATCAAGGATCAAACATCTGAACAGATTGGTCATTAGTAATTACATAGAATCAGTAAACAAAATATTCACAGTAAGAAAAATTTAAGACCAACAGTTTCACAGGTAAACTCTACCAAATACGTAAACAAGAGCCAGTATCTACTCTTATCAAACTATTACGAAAAAACTGAAGAGTAAAAAATATTTCTAAACTCATTTTATGAGGTCTTTAACATCACATTGATACCAAAACCAGATAAGGACACTACAAAAAAGAAAATTACAGGCCAATATCCCTGATGAGTATAGACGTAAAAATCCTCCCTAGAATCCTAGCAAATCAAAATTTAAAAATGCACATAAAAGACCATAAACTCTCATCCAGTGGGATTTATTCAGGGAGCTAAGGATATCTAGAACTCAACGACTGTGATATAACATAGTGACAAACTGAAGAACAGAAATTGTATAATTATCTCAATAGATTCAGCAAAAGCTTTTCACAGAATTCAACATCCATTTATGATAAAAAGTCTCAACAAAGTTGGTACAGAAGAAACACACCTCAGCAAAATATAGGCCATGTATGACAAACAGCCAATATCATACTCCATGCTGAAAAGCTGAGAAGTATTTCTCTAAGATTAGGAATAAGATACGAGGTCCACTCTCACCACTCTTATTCAACATAGTATTATAAACCCTAGCTAGAGCAATTCAATAAGAAAAGGAAATTTTAAAAATACAGATTAGAAAGGAAGAAGTAGAGCTGTCACTATGTGCAGATACGATACAGAAAAACCAGAAAGTCCAAGGGCCGTGATGTTAATGCTTGATTACTAAAGTAAACCTATAGAAAACCCGGTGACAGAGGGTTCAAGATGGGGAACACATGTATACCTGTGGTGGATTCATTTTGATGTGTGGCAAAACTAATACAATTATGTAAAGTTTAAAAATAAAATAAAATTAAAAAACAAAAAAAAAATAAAATAAAATAAGCCTGATGTAACTAAAAAAAAAAAAAAAAGAAAAGAAACCAGCTGTCAACTAAAAAAAAATAAATAAATAAAATAAAATTTAAAAAATATATATAAAAAAATAAATAAAAGTGAAAGTGCAAAAAAAAAATCTAAAAATAAAGGAATGCACCCATTTTCCCTTGGTATCATCCATATATACTTAAAGTATACCTATTGTTTTCCTCCGATAAAAAATACATATAGATGCCTTTAGAAATAAAGTCTTGAAAAACTTTCATTTAAGAGAACCGAAGAATATCACTAAGTTTCTGAACCATTTTATACATTTAAATTTATTTAAAAGGATAATGTAAAATAAGGAGCTAATACAGTTAAAAGAAATCTAGAAAAGCTGGGTAAAAAATCTTTTAAGATATTTAAGCAAAATATTGCTGTGCTTCTACTTTTGTTTAGAATACTGCAAGCTAAAAGGAACTAAATATAGTCATATTTTCAAATAGTAGGTTGTGAGAATAACTTTCTAGTACACGATAGGTTTTGTAATTTTATTTTAAATAAAAAGAGTAAAGAATTAATTAAAAGAGTGAGTTCCTGGGCCTATTTTTTTTTTTTACAAGATTTCCTCTAAGTAATGATTTATGAGACTTAATTAGGAATATTCTTAATTTATCACATGCATATTGACCTTAAATATATATGAGGCAGAGAAAATGTCTTTAAACTAAACATGTCCGTAGCAGAATAGTATCTAGCATTATTTGCAATTCATTATAATATAAATAATTATAAATTTCCTTTAACTCATTCCCACCCACTAACCTATATTCTTTATCTTCTACCTCATGTAAGTTTCAAGGGTCATAAATTTTACAAAGCCTTTGGGAGGTAATTAAAAAAATTATCACCCAAAATGCCTCCTTCTACCAAGGAATGAGAAGGTAACCTTATAAAGGTTCTTTGTGTTTGCTTAACCTTTCTGACCAGAAATCCCAAATATTCCCACCGTAAAAAAAATAGAAAAACTTAATTCATCCAATGTCAGGATTTTCCCATAAAGTAAAATAATTCTTTTTATCCCATTAAGTGCTATTTAAAAAAAATATACTTTATATACTTGTAAGTGGAATTGTTTTGGTATAATTTGAGACAACAATGACTAAAGGGGATCATATTTTAATTTTCTAGTGAAAACTTTAAAAAGTCAAAAAACTTCCAAAACTATGTTGAATAGTAATGGTGAAAGTGGGCACCCTTGTCTTGTTCCTGACTTTAGAGGAAATGCTTTCAATTTTTCACCATTGAGGATAATGTTTGCTGTGGATTTGTCATATATAGCTTTGATTATGTTGAGGTATGTTCCTTCTATTCCTGCTTTCTGGAGAGTTTTGATCATAAATGGATGTTGAATTTTGTCAAAGGCTTTCTCTGCATCTATTGAGATAATCATATGGTTTTTATTTTTCAATTTGTTAATGTGGTGTATCACATTCATTGATTTGCGAATATTGAAGAATCCTTGCATCCCTGGGATAAAGCCCACTTGGTCATGGTGTATGATCTTTTTAATGTGTTGTTGGATTCTGATTGCTAGAATTTTGTTAAGGATTTTTGCATCTATGTCCATCAGTGATATTGGCCTGTAGTTTTCTTTTTTTGTGGGATCTTTGTCAGGTTTTGGTATTAGGGTGATGGTGGCCTCATAGAATGAGTTTGGAAGTTTGCCTTCCTCTGCAATTTTCTGGAAGAGTTTGAGCAGGATAGGTGTTAGCTCTTCTCTAAATTTTTGGTAGAATTCAGCTGTGAAACCGTCTGGACCTGGGCTTTTGTTTGCTGGAAGATTTTTGATGACAGTTTCAATTTCCGTGCTTGTGATGGGTCTGTTAAGATTTTCTATTGCTTCCTGGTCGAGTTTTGGAAAGTTGTACTTTTCTAAGAATTTGTCCATTTCTTCCACGTTGTCCATTTTATTGGCATATAATTGTTGATAGTACTCTCTTATGATCCTTTGTATTTCTTTGTTGTCTGTTGTGATCTCTCCCTTTTCATTTCTAATTTTATTGATTTGATTTTTCTCCCTTTGTTTCTTGATGAGTCTGGCTAATGGTTTGTCAATTTTATTTATCCTTTCAAAAAACCAGCTTTTAGTTTTGTTGATTTTTGCTATGATCTCTTTTGTTTCTTTTGCATTTATTTCTGCTCTAAGTTTTAAGATTTCTTTCCTTCTACTAACCCTGGGGTTCTTCATTTCTTCCTTTTCTAGTTGCTTTAGGTGTAGAGTTAGGTTATTTATTTGACTTTTTTCTTGTTTCTTGAGGTGTGCCTGTATTGCTATGAACTTTCCCCTTAGGACTGCTTTTACCGTGTCCCACAGGTTTTGGGTTGTTGTGTTTTCATTTTCATTCGTTTCTATGCAAATTTTGATTTCTTTTTTGATTTCTTCTGTGATTTGTTGGTATATTCAGCAGCGTGTTGTTCAGCCTCCATATGTTGGAATTTTTAATAGTTTTTCTCTTGTCATTGAGATCTAATCTTACTGCATTGTGGTCAGAAAAGATGCTTGGAATGATTTCTATTTTTTTGAATTTACCAAGGCTAGCTTTATAGCCCAGGATGTGATCTGTCCTGGAGAAGGTTCCATGTGCGCTTGAGAAAAAGGTGAAATTCATTGTTTTGGGATGAAATGTCCTATAGATATCAATTAGGTCTAACTGGTCTATTGTATTGGAAAAGAAGAAGTAAAGCTCTCACTATTTGCAGATGACATGATCCTCTACATAGAAAACCCTAAAGACTCCACCAGAAAATTACTAGAACTAATCAATGACTATAGTAAAGTTGCAGGATATAAAATCAACACACAGAAATCCCTTGCATTCCTATACACTAATACTGAGAAAACAGAAAGAGAAATTAAGGAAACAATTCCATTCACCATTGCAACGGAAAGAATAAAATAACTTAGGAATATATCTACCTAAAGAAACTAAAGATCTATATATAGAAAACTATAAAACACTGGTGAAAGAAATCAAAGAGGACACTAATAGATGGAGAAATATACCATGTTCATGGATTGGAAGAACCAATATAGTGAAAATGAGTATACTACCCAAAGCAATCTATAGATTCAATGCAATCCCTATCAAGCTACCAACGGTATTCTTCACAGAGCTAGAACAAATAATTTCACAATTTGTATGGAAATACAAAAAACCTCGAATAGCCAAAGCGATCTTGAGAAAGAAGAATGGAACTGGAGGAATCAACCTACCTGACTTCAGGCTCTACTACAAAGCCACAGTTATCAAGACAGTATGGTACTGGCACAAAGACAGAAATATAGATCAATGGAACAAAACAGAAAGCCCAGAGATAAATCCACGCACATATGGGCACCTTATCTTTGACAAAGGAGGCAAGAAGATACAATGGATTAAAGACAATCTCTTTAACAAGTGGTGCTGCGAAATCTGGTCAACCACTTGTAAAAGAATGAAACTAGAAAACTTTCTAACACCATACACAAAAATAAACTCAAAATGGATTAAAGATCTAAACGTAAAACCAGAAACTATAAAACTCCTAGAGGAGAACATAGGCAAAACACTCTCTGACATACATCACAGCAGGATCCTCTATGACCCACCTCCCAGAATATTGGAAATACAAGCAAAAATAAACAAATGGGATCTAATTAAACTTAAAAGCTTCTGCACATCAAAGGAAACTATTACCAAGGTGAAAAGACAGCCTTCAGAATGGGAGAAGATAATAGCAAATGAAGCAACTGACAAACAACTATCTCGAGAATATACAAGCAACTCCTACAGCTCAATTCCAGAAAAATAAACGACCCAATCAAAAAATGGGCCAAAGAACTAAACAGACATTTCTCCAAAGAAGACATACAGATGGCTAACAAACACATGAAAAGATGCTCAACATCACTCATTATCAGAGAAATGCAAATCAAAACCACTATGAGGTACCATTTCACACCAGTCAGAATGGCTGCGATCCAAAAGTCTACAAGCAATAAATGCTGGAGAGGGTGTGGAGAAAAGGGAACCCTCTTACACTGTTGGTGGGAATGCAAACTAGTACAGCCACTATGGAGAACAGTGTGGAGATTCCTTAAAAAACTGGAAATAGAACTGCCTTATGATTCAGCAATCCCACTGCTGGGCATACACACTGAGGAAACCAGAAGGGAAAGAGACACGTGTACCCCAATGTTCATCGCAGCACTGTTTATAATAGCCAGGACATGGAAGCAACCTAGATGTCCATCAGCAGATGAATGGATAAGAAAGCTATGGTACATATACACAATGGAGTATTACTCAGCCATTAAAAAGAATACATTTGAATCAGTTCTAATGAGGTGGATGAAACTGGAGCCTATTATACAGAGTGAAGTTAGTCAGAAAGAAAAACACCAATACAGTATACTAACGCATATATATGGAATTTAGAAAGATGGTAACAATAACCCTGTGTACGAGACAGCAAAAGAGACACTGATGTATAGAACAGTCTTATGGACTCTGTGGGAGAGGGAGAGGGTGGGAAGATCTGGGAGAATGGCATTGAAACATGTAAAATATCATGTATGAAACGAGTTGCCAGTCCAGGTTCGATGCACGATACTGGATGCTTGAGGCTGGTGCACTGGGACAACCCAGAGGGATGGAATGGGGAGGGAGGAGGGAGGAGGGTTCAGGATGGGGAACACATGTATACCTGTGGCAGATTCATTTTGATATTTGGCAAAACTAATACAATTATGTAAAGTTTAAAAATAAAATAAAATTAAAAAAATAAATAAAATAAAAAGCAAAAAACACGCACTTTAAAAGACTTTTAACCACATACAATTCAGTGGTGTGTTCTAAATAAAGAATTTTAAAGAAAGTAATTATTTTCCATATTTAAAGACAATGCAAATGTTGTAGATGGAAACAAAAATATATATCTTTTGGAAAGGGCTTGAAACATGTGCAAACACCTCAAAGAATCTGAATTTCAACTTTTTAACTGAAACTTCAAAATATGGAATGCATTTTCCTAGGCTGTTTCAACACTGCTTTTCATATGAATAAGGAGGAAAAAAATTGAAAGGATGAAAAAAAAAAAAAAAAACCCCGATGTATTTACAATAGGATGGTGAAAGTAGAAAATACTGTGCTAGGGCATTCTACTTTTTCAGGAGATACACATGTATGTAAAAATACATTTTCATGAGTATAGCTAAATTAGGAAAGACCACAAGAATAAACTTTGGAAAAAATGTACATTTTTATATTAAAAATCAAATGTCATTTAAAATAAATTTTCATGTATTTCAAAAACACAGATTGCCTCTCACACTTTTGCTATATAAGGATAAAAATCCCACTTGTCTAGAATGACCTAGAGTAAGAACTCTCTCGTCTCCTCTGAACAGCTGAATACATTAAAGTTGGGACAAATAAAGGTCAGTTCTTCGATAATATTTTTAATATTAATACATTCAGTAACCCAATTACTTCTGCCCTAAAAATGAAACTGGCAAATAAATGAGGATCCAGAAATGCAGTTTTCAAGAACCATGGGAAATCATGAGTCTGGAAAGTAAATTTTGAAAATAGTTCTAATCAAAGCTGGTTCTGGGGAAAAAAAAGTTTCTAAAATAATTATGAATCCCCTTGCCTTCTTAACCAAAATGGAGATATTACAGTCTTTTTCTGGGTAGGCCTACATCAGTTTTTGTCTTCTTCTGAAGACGTAGTTTATTTCTAAAGAAGTTTCTGTTGATAAGTTTGCATTTGTGGATCATTTCTCTCTTAACAGAAAGGAAGAGTAGCTGCATACAAACTCCTCATCAATATAAAATGATTATCCTTCAATAAAACCTTCAAATATTGAATCACTGAATAAAAATACTGACTCACAAGCCAATGTAATATAATTTCCCAAGTAGTCACCAACCATCGAGAACATGGCTTCCTCACTACTGCTGCGTACGGCTGATACGTCAACAGCATTCATCCGCAAAGTTATTGCTATGTGAATACAAGAAGCAACTCTGTGGCAAGAATTTATTTTATGGCCCAGAATGTTACTTTAATGATATTTACTTTTAAATTCAAAGACTTGGGATTTAAATATTTCACAATGGCCTTATTTTAAATCTACAAGTTCTTCATCAGGAATCTGTTCTGGTGCTTGCTTCGGCAGCACATATACTAAAAATAGGAATCTGTTCTGAAATATTTTGTAATCTAAACATGACTCTGTAATAACCTATGAAAATAACAGGACAAAAATGGAAGCAAAGAGAGGAAACTATTAAGAAACAGTGACCTCACTTCTTCATGATGAACTCTGACTCCTCACACAACGGAACAGTACACCTGTTTCCAAGTAATAAAATTTCAGTGAAGATTTTACAAGATGCCAAAATCAAATGTCCACAGGTATATTCAGATGTATTGGAAAGCTGTAGACATTTCATAATTATTACGGTTTTTAATCTACTCTCTCAGATGTTTATATAAAACAGGAACATTATGGGACAACTGGAAAAAAAAGTCTTCATCTTTTATTTAAAGTTGCCTATCTACAAGGGTAGAAGCCACTGCCAAACGTAAGGAACTGCCAACTAATAAGGAGCCTGACAATTAAACTAGGTTACAACCATACAACAGAGCACTATGAAGCTGCTAAAATGAAAGACAAAGAGTTTTGGATTGTTTGAGATGTCTCAGTTATCCAGTCCCATCGCTTCATGGGAAATACATGGGGAAACTGTGGAAACAGTGTCCGACTTTATTTTTCTGGGCTCCAAAATCACTACAGATGGTGACTGCAGCCATGAAATTAAAAGACGCTTACTCCTTGGAAGGAAAGTTATGACCAACCTAGATAGCATATTCAAAAGCAGAGACATTACTTTGCCAACAAAGGTTCATCTAGTCAAGGCTATGGTTTTTCCTTTGGTCATGTATGGATGTGAGAGTTGGACTGTGAAGAAGGCTGAGCGCTGAAGAATTGATGCTTTTGAACTGTGGTGTTGGAGAAGACTCTTGAGAGTCCCTTGGACTGAAAGGAGATCCAACCAGTCCATTCTGAAGGAGATCAGCCCTGGGATTTCTTTGGAAGGAATGATGCTAAAGCTGAAACTCCAGTACTTTGGCCGCCTCATGCAAAGAGTTGATTCATTGGAAAAGACTCTGATGCTGGGAGGGATTGGGGGCAAGAGGAGAAGGGGACGACAGACGATGAGATGGCTGGATGGCATCACTGACTCGATGGATGTGAGTCTCAGTGAACTCTGGGAGTTGGTGATGGACAGGGAGGCCTGGCGTGCTGCGATTCATGGGGTCGTAAAGAGTCGGACACGACTGAGAGACTGATCTGATTTGATCCTTAGTAAAGAAAAGTTTGGCAAAAAATGTATAGTAAGTTATTCTCTTTAGCAAAGAAAGTATAGCAAAAAAGGCACAGTAAAGCAAAGCTTGGCAAAACATTATGCCTTGCAAATACGATAGGCATATTCTGAATATATACAGAGGGACTTCCCTGGTGGTCCAGTAGCTAAAACTAGATGCTTCCAATGCACGGGGCCTGGGTTCAATCCATGGTCAGGGAACTAGATCCCACATACAAGGACTTCCCAGATAGCGCTAGTGGTAAAGAACCCACCTGCCAGCGCAGGAGGCGTAAGAGACATGGGTTCAATTCCTGGGTCAGGAAGATCTTGAGGACGACATGGCAACCCACCCCAGTATTCTTGGCTGGAGAATCCCATGTACAGAAGAGCCTGGCAGGCTACAGTCCAGAGAGTCGCAAAGAGTGAGGCACGACTGAAGTGACTTAGAACGAATATACTCAGAGACCACTGTATGATGGTTACAATGCACCATTCACTTTGGCTTCCTCTGGAGGGATGGAGTTAAGTGGGATGAAGCTATTACTTTTTAGCCACAAACTTCTGTGAAATTTCTAATCACAAGAATATATCACTTTTGTGAAAATAAAAATAAAGGCATAATTAAAACCAACCTCTTTGCTGGCAGTGTAAATGTGTTCAGATACTGTGTTCAGAAAGAGAGCTTTAGAAATAAAAACAAAACCAAAAATCCCTAGGTGTTCCCTGTTTTTCGGACTGCTTATCAGCCCCAAACCTGATTGCCTAACATTTTGAAAAGATTCCTTTCCATTGATCCATGACCCATACCTCTGCATTAGTCTTCCAATTAGCATAGGGTCAGAGATAGGGGCATCTTCCAATAGCTCTTCTAATGACTGAATAAACACAATCCATATGATCTAATTTAATTATGGGAAGGGTGCAGA
Source organism: Bubalus kerabau (assembly GCF_029407905.1). NCBI lineage: Eukaryota > Metazoa > Chordata > Mammalia > Artiodactyla > Bovidae > Bubalus > Bubalus kerabau. The sequence goes on from NC_073635.1 coordinate 49,265,184, forward strand.
TCTTTTCATTAGCTTTAGTTAACTGAATATCTGAAAATAATTTGATCATTATCCCTCAGCCTCATTGTTTAAGAATGCATTCAATCAACAATACTGAGGGTTTAATATGTGCCAGAGATAGGTTTTGAAAGGAAGGAAGGAATGAAAGGAGGGAGGGAGAGGGAAGAAGGGAGGAAGGTAGAAAAACTATGTGCTTCTGTAAATCAGGATCCAGTCAAGAAACAGGCGCTCTACTGGCTATTCAGAGGAAATTTACTACAGGTGTAACAACAGAGCTGCATTGCCAAAAGGCAAATAATGAAGTAATAGCAACAGCAAAAACTCAAAAACTCCCCCTTGTCCCTAGGACTGGAAAGACAAAGGCCAGAGAGGATGTTTTAAAACCTAGGCTGCTACCGCTGCTAAGTCGCTTCAGTCGTGTCCGACTCTGTGCGACCCCAGAGACAGCAGCCCACCAGGCTCCCCTGTCCCTGGGATTCTCCAGGCAAGGACACTGGAGTGGGTTGCCATTTCCTTCTCCAATGCATGAAAGTGAAAAATGAAAGTGAAGTTGCTCAGTCGTATCCGACTCCTAGCGACCCCATGGACTGCAGCCTACCAGGCTCCTACGTGCATGGGATTTTCCAGGCAAGAGTACTGGAGTGGGTTGCCATTGCCTTCTCCGAAACCTAGGCTGCTGCTGCTGCTGCTGAGTTGCTTCAGTCGTGTCTGACTCTGTGCGACCCCATAGACGGCAGCCCACCAGGCTCTGCCATCCCTGGGATTCTCCAGGCAAGAACACTGGAGCGGGTTGCCATTTCCTTCTTCATTGCGTGAAAGTGAAAAGTGAAAGTGAAGTCGCTCAGTTGTGTCCAACTCTTAGCGACCCCATGGACTGCAGCCTACCAGGCTCCTCCCTCCATGGGATTTTCCAGGCAAGAGTACTGGAGTGGGGTGCCATTGCCTTTTCCAAAACCTAGGCTAGCTCTATCCAAAGGGAACTAGATACATAGTGCGAGTTGCCTGAGGAACTGGGCACAAGAGGCTCTGCCCCTGGAAAATGCTACCCAAGGAAGAAAGCTCTAACCACGGTTTTCCCCATCCCTTTAAGCTTCCTAGCTGTCTGCCAATGCTTCCCGCTGGCCAAACTTCTTGACAAGCCAGCGGGCAAGCAAATTTGGGAAACACCATTTGCAGGGAGACAATGGAAAAAGCAAAGAGACATCGAGACTTGACTAATGATGAAGTAACGATTAATAAGTCTGTAAAACTTTACCCTTTCCAGATTTCTACAAGCCACAGACATATATATATACATGCATGCCAGTGCACACATGCGCTGTGTATAAAATATGTGTTCAGTCACAATGACAATGAAACAGCACTCTATAATGAGCATACAGAGTACAGCCTGGGGATGCCTTACATCAGCATGAATCAGCCACAGGTACATGTATGTGCCCCTCCCTCCTGAACCTCCCCCCAACTTCCCATCTCTTCCCACTCTTCTAGGCTGTTACAAAGCCCCAGTTTGAGTTCCCAGAGTCATACAGCGAATTCCCATTGGCTATCTATTTAATGTGTGTATTTCCATTATCTCTAGGAAGTTCATAATGGGATTCCCACCATGAATGCCATTAAATTTTTTAATTTAGTTATTAACAAAGCATAGATATGCTATTTACTTTGTTACCTTTACTAAACTCAAGCTATTTACTTCTAATTTAACCACCTTTTTCTCTAATGTGATGCATTCAATCACATTCTCTCAAAATAATAACATTTTTATCTAAGTTAATGTAGTAGTGTGTTTCAGGTACAAACTGAGTAGATTTTCTAAAACAAAATAATGATTGCATTAGCAGGTTGCTTCCTTTTTGATTCTAAAGAAAATGCTCTTTTTTTCCCCCCCATTAAGTACACTGCTGGCTACTGGTTAGAAGAAACACCTATTCCAACATTAAATAAGGTTTACTTTTCAGTATTTTTGTAAGGAATGGTTGTTAAATTCTATGAAATGTCAGAATTTATTGAGAGGATTATAGAGTAGTAGTTCCTCTTATTTAACCACAGATTTCCTTTTTATTCCTTCTATCTCCTTTTCCTCCTAATCCTATTTCTTGGCTTATACCCAAAATGTCTTGGCATTATAATAAAGGCAGACAACAAAAGTCTTTCTTTCTTTCTTTGTGGTTGTTCCTCTGTTCAGGAACCACACAATCACAGTCTGAGCTACATCTGTGGTTCTCAATTTCTTCACTAATTTTATCATTGGCAAGAAACAAGAAGCTGGTTCTTTTCTGCCAAATCCTTTTATTTATTTATTTTTTTAATTCAATTCCCAGACCCTAGAAGGCTGAGCCTACTCCCAGGTGGCTCAGTAAAGAATCAGCCTGCCCATGCAGGAGATTGCAGGTTCCATCCCTGGCTCGGCAAGATCCCATGGAAGATGAAGTGACAACCCACTCCAGTATTCTTACATGGAAAATGCCATGGACAGAGAAGCCTGGTGGGCTGCAGTCCATGGGGTCGCAAAGAGTTGGACATGACTGAGGGACTAAGCATGAGCTTACTTAAGGCCTAACTTCTATGTAACAAAGGAACTTATTTTTATAGATCTTAGAAGTGCTAAAGAACTTAGAAAGTGAAAACAAAAAGCCAATCAGCTAAAGCCCAGTAAGTTATGTAATTTTTTTCCAGTAGTATTCAGAAGTGTCTAGTAGTCTGAAGCCAAGATCTCAGTCTGTCAACCAGGTAATATTTTTAACATACCATAATTTTCCTCTTGTCCATTGGTTTGGGTAATGGAACTTTTCCCATATGAATTATACTTAGGACCTGAAACATTAGAAAAGCAAATGAGGGGCTCTGATCTATGCCAGTCATTCTGATATCTTCACAGTGGGTGGTCAAGTAATGCTGACATTGAAGAGAAAGTTTACAGAATGAATTAAGAGGTCACATGTCAAGGAGTGGATGGCTTGACCCTGGGCAGGGAGGAGTGTGGGACATCCACCAGGGAGGAATGAATGATGGGGACAACAAAGGACTGACCTCACTGCAACAGAGCGGATGGACAGTAAGGTAGTTTGATGTCAGGTTTAAGTTTTGCTGCCGTATATCAGAAGCCTGATTGTAATAAAACAGATTGAAGAGAAACTATCATGGGTTCTACAGGTGGGAAGAAAAAAAGTGGCTACAATAGAAGATGAGTTTTTGAGGAATCATGTCCCAACCATGTTTCACATTCAAAAGAAGTTTATATGAAAACTATCTGCATTAAGGCAGACACTGTCCCCCTTAGTCCATTATAAATCAGTAAGTGATTTTGAACAAAGTGTTCCCAAATTTACTGATTTGAAATCTTTGAATAAAAAAGTTTCTGATGAAATCAAACTCACTCTGAAAACTATGTTTTTTCCAAAAGCAATGCAAACATGAGGGAAGGAAACTAATACTTTTTTAAAATTCGTTATTTTGTATTGGAGTAAAGCTGGTTAACAAACAATGTGATATTTTTAGGTAGCAAAGGGCCTTAGCCATACATATACATGTATCCATTGTCCTCTAAACTCCCCTCCCATCCAGGCTTCCACATAACATTGAACAGAGTTTCCTGTGCTATACAGCAGGTTCTTGTTGGTTATCCATTCTAAATGTAGCAGTGGAACTAATACTTTCTGAATGTCCACTATGTGTCAGCAATATGCTTAAGGTGACCGCTGACGCCAGCTACAGGGTCGGGGGGCCTCCCAGTCTTTCCCCCAGGACATTAAAACAAGCTGACAGTAACAGTGTGGCATATTTAGCTTCATCTCTGAAGGATTAGCTCATATAAAAATAAAAATCATCAGAAAACCATAAACTAGAACTGAGTTTTCATCTCCACCTAATTCACTTCTTCCTTGAAGTGTTTTTAATGACTATTCTCTAAATCTAGGCTTTCGGCTTTAGAACTGGCAATTCTCTTCACATTTTGTTCTTTACCCTGAAACTTAAAATTTCTTTTTTTTTCATGGAGATGCATTATATCCATATGTGCGTGCATGCACGTGTGCCAAGTCGCTTTGGTCGTGTGTGACTCTGTGTGACCCTACAGACTGTAGCCACCTCTGTCCATGGAATTCTTCAGGCAAGAATACTGGAGTGGGTTGCCATGCCCTCCTCCAGGGGAATCTTCTGGATGCAGGGATCAAACCCACGCCTCTTATGTCTCCTGCACTGGTAGTCATGTTCTTTACCACTAGCACCAGCTGGGAAGCCTATATCTGTATGTATGGGCCCTCAATGATGGGCTCAGGTTTTCTGACGAAATACAACTGCTAACAGTTCTTCCCCTCCAAGACAATAAGAGACTGGACTATTGAATACTGAAGACTTCCACTTTATTATTTCTTTGTTTTAGCACATTAAAAAGTATAAGCTCATAATACAAAAAGTTATTTTCCTGGGCAAAGGTTTTTCTCCTGTTTCATATAGATTCTCAACAGGCAACAGGCCTGCAAAACTAATGTCTGTTTTCAGGTCCAGCCCATCTGTGTTGGTCATGGTAGCCACACTGTGTACACCCGCACTCATGCTCTAAATTTGGTTCCCGTGGCAAATAGCACCTTAAAATTTCCAAAACTATGGTGGAAGGAGGGCATGTAAAATTTACAACATGTTGAAAACATTTACTAAATCACTTCCATGGGGGAAAACACTGTCACAAATGAAAACGCTGAGTTTGTTCACCTAAGTACTGCAACATGTCAATAAAGCAGAATACGAGTCTTCTTATTCTTGTCAATAAAGCAGAATAAGAATTGGCTTATTCTTATTCGGAATGAGTCTAACAGCCTGGGTGAGGAGTTCATCTTTCCAAATGCAGTCTGCCTTTCCAGGTCAAATACTTTTTGATACCTCAAATGCCTACTTGACATATCCATGTTTTTGGCCTTAGGGCACTTCAGACCCTGTTCATGTAAAGAACTCAATCCATCATCTTCTTCATCTGGATCAGGTCTTTCCCCTTTCAGTGTCCTCTCTCCCAGGACATACCAATTTCAAATTACCTGGCATCCCAGGACAGGCAATGGTGCCTCATTCTTGACTCCTCCCTCTTGTCCAACCCATAAATCCCATCCATCTTCAAAGGCTGACAACTTCACATGCCAAACTGCTCTCTCATTTGTCTATTTCTCTCTACACCAGCTATCCCACTCTATTCTAGGCTACCATCCATCATATACTACATGGAACACCGCAACAGTTTTTAACTCATCTCCCTGCATTCTTCAGGCCTTAATCAATCTGTTGAACCCAGGATACTAGTGGTTATTCTAAAATGCAAATTTCACGATGCCATGCCCCTTCACAAAATGTTTCACTAGCTCTCCATTTCTCTTAGGACACTTATCAAATTATTCTCATGATCTGGTTTCTGTTTATTTCCCTACAATCAGGTGAGTGAGTGAGTGAAGTCGCTCAGTCATGTCCGACTCTGTGCTACCCCATGGACTGTAGTCTACCAGGCTCCTCCGTCCATGGGATTTTCCAGGCAAGAATACTGAAGTGGGTTGCCATTTCCTTCTCCAATCAGGTAAGATCACTCTAACCAGTGCCTTGTTACCCTGTAAGTTCTGGATATTCTAGACCTTCAGGACTTAAAGGTTCCATGTTCGCTCTTCATTCTGATAGTTATGCCTGTCAGAGAACACTCTTTTCCCTTGCTCCTATAACCTGCCTAATTCCCTCATCTCCTTTAATCATTTACTCTGATTTCACTTCCTCCAGGAAAGACAGCATCCTTCAAAATCTGTGTCAAGAACCCCCCTTCATGTAAAGTGAAAGTGGAAGTTACTCAGTTGTCCAACTCTTTGAGACCCCATGGACTACACAGTCCATGGAATTCTCCAGGCCAGAATACTGGAGTGGGTAGTCTATCCTTTCTTCAGAGGATCTTCCCAACCCAGGAATCGAACTGGGGTCTCCTGCATTGCAGGCGGATTTTTTACCAACTGAGCTATCAGGGAAGCCCTCATGTAAACTTTCTTTGAAAGAATTTTTCTTTCTCTAAAATCTTTCTCCCCTTTTGTATTATCTCTGCCTGATGGATCATAAACTCCTAAAAAATGTTCAAAGAATTAACCTATGTTAGAAAGTGATCTTCAAGTTGATTTTCAGATACAAACAGCAGCAATACATATTTTCCTCCCCTCCCTTTTTCTCTCTTTCTCAAAGAAAACCTTATTCCGTGATACTTATAGGCTCTACTCACTTGTACTCAATTTGTCCACTAACACGAAGCTGAAGACAGAGAGAGAAATCACTTAATATTTAAAGAAAGTCATAAATATCTAGTGCCAGACAATTCCTTTGGGACTTTTTAAAAGCAGCTGAAAAAGCTCTGCTACTCATGACTATCATCCATCCAAGTCTGACCCATTTCCGAAGTCCTTAAGAAAGAGACTAGAGAAGAAAATGAGAGAACTGCACAGTCAGGTGTTTTCTGCCTGGTTTGGGGGCTGGGGGAGGAAGGGGATTAAGTGCTTACTTCAACCAAACGTAAACAGGATGGAGAGCAACCAATTCTATCATAAATATAATTCTTGGAAGAAGGGGAAATTTTATATTGTAAAAAATGGCTGGAAATGTACTTAGCAATAAATTTATTATCCTCCTATCTATCTAAAAATGGCAAAAAAAAAAAAAAAAGAGAGAGAGAGAGAGAGATAGACCAACAGGTAGTGAAGGGTGAAAGATGAGCAGCCTACACCCTCGCCTTTTGGCATATAATATGTGAAGAGTTCCATGAATTAGGGGACTTTGCAGAAGGAAGCTACACCTCAAGAGAATCTGCAGCCGTGCAAGACAATTGCAGCAAAAAACAACCATCGTCTGCTGACTACAGTTGAGTGGGATGGGGTGAAAAACATCATGCTAGCATCAGATGTCTCATATTAGGGAACGATACAGTGGAGCTGCCCCGGAGGCCACCAGGCACCCTGCCCAGAGAGGGGGCTGGAGGCATGGACCACTGGCGGACCGAAAGGACACACGGCTGCCCTGCCTTGGCAGGTGCTGTGAGAAGGCGAAACAAAAGTGGACGCCATCCATATGGAGAACTCCGCGTCACTGAGGGCACAAGCGGTAAGGAGCTAGCCCAAGTCAGATCAAACTGTCGAGTGCCTCGCATGACCATCTTCTCTCCCCTCTCACCCCCCATTCCCACCTATTAGGTGGAGGGAAGGGTGAAGAAACCAACACTGCCCTCCTCCTCATTTCTTGAGACACATTCCAAGGAGAGGAATAAGATGAAGTTAAAAAAAAAAAAAATCTTTTTTTTTAACGATTCACTTCCCTCCAAGAGAAGCACTTACAGTTGGATATGAGGTTGAAGTATGAACTGGACTGTAAATTTTTACTCTTTGAACAACCAAAAGTAGTGACTATACTAAGTTATAACTTATTATAGTTATATTATATTATACCTATAATAAGTTATAGAAAACATTGGAGATGAGATGTCAATTAAAGGATACAAATGGGAAGCCAACAGACTCAGGAAAAAATGTAAAATAAAATATCAGGTTTATATATACCAAATTCAGATTGTTCAGTAAACTGATAGGAAATCTCAGTCATCAAAAAGTAAAACCATCTAAGATAATAATTGGCTAGAGTGGAATTGACACCTAATAAGACCACATATTAATGACAACATTTATTTAAGCTATTCCATAATATTCAGTTGGAGAAGGAAATGGCAACCCACTCCAGTATTCTTGCCTGGAGAATCTCATGCACAGAGGAGACTGTGGGCTAGAGTCCACAAGGTCGCAAAGAGCCGGACATGACTGAAGCGACTTAGCACACATGCGTAATACTCAATAGATGAATCATTCTGTTGCCAACCACCTCTATCTTCAGCAAGTTTTATTAAATGCTAGTCACAATAACTATTGAAATAGATGTTCACAAAATATGAGAACATGGCTTAAAAATTTTAACACATTTTTTCAATTTAATGTATTGTAGAATGATGTAAACATCAGTGAAATTCTTTCAGAGTTCTATGTCTTACTGGGATGATTACATGGTTTTCAAATACTATAAAGTCTTAAGCAACTACATTAGAGCTCATGGAAAATCTCACTAAGTACATAGACTCATGATTCTAAAACTATAATTGAAAACTATAGTTTTTAACGTCTAGAAAACTAATCATACATGGTAAAAAAAAATTGCCTTTTGTAACATTTCAACTGAAATCTCATTCTTGGAAAAAAAAAAGTGAAAATATTCAATTGTGCAGCCAAAATTACCAAATTTCTACACGTCTCCCCTTTTGTAAAAACATTCTATTGGCTTACTAGATATACTGCTCATGACTATAAATGCAGGCATACCAAACACTTCACACATATCCTAATCAGAGTGAGATTTTTGTTGGCCCATCTGCTTTAAACTGCATGCCAAGAATCAAGAAAAATCTTGGAAGTTCTAAGTCCTGGTTGTAAAAACAGAAGATAAACTCTGAATCACAGACTGTTAGCCCTGGAAGAAAATGCCAATGACAACTTGATTAATTCAATGGCCATTCTGATTGAAGTAAAGAAATAACAGACTTCTCTAAACAGTGTAGCTACATACACACTAAAATGGTTTAACACTCTTAACAGTGTTTTTTGTGTTGCTGTTTATGTTGTCGTTTCAAAAACTTGAACCTGCATTCAGCAGACATTCTATAATTAGCTGTGGCTTCACCTACAGAGACAAGTAGCACCATGATCTCAGGTTCTTAACATTCCTTTGAAATTTATTTCAAAGCTGTGCTAAACAAATCAGTCAGAAAGCCTTAGCCAAGGAGTCCACCCACGTTTAACAACCTTTCTTCACCTAATGATAATTACAGTCTATAGAACAGGCAGCCTCTAATAAACAGCATCAACTTCAGAAGACAGATATCTGGAGGGACCTTTCTGTTGCCATAGAAATATCTTCAGGCCACCTTGTCCTCAGCATGAAACATTACCTTCACATTAACCTGCTATTAACCATGTGTGTGCAAATGCATGTATTTGTGTGTGTGTGTGTTTGAGAGTCAGGAGTACGCGTGCACACATGTGCATGTTGGGGTGGTTTGGGGGCATATATTAGCCCAAATTATAGGATAATTTACCCTGTCCTGATGGTTATAAATAATATGTGGTCCGTAGCTCTAAAACATTCCCCCAAATGAGAGAACACAAATCTTCTTGGTGACAGCAGCCCCTGATTAATGGGTTCTTGGTCCCTTGGTTCAATTGCAAACTTTCATACTGCAGCAAAGCAATAAAGCTCAGCAAAGAATCCTCCATACCCCTTTTCCTCATTCTAACCTCTGGGGTCAGTGGCTTCCTAAAAAAAAAGGTAGCAGCAGCTGCCACAAAATGAAGAAAGAAACTTCATCATGTCAACCCAAACATAAAAAACATTTTAGGAACCATGAATTCAGGGGGCAGAGGTTGAAATTCTGTTTAATAAACTATTTTAAAAGTTGTTTTTACAAGAGTCAAATGAACTTCCCTGAGGCATATTAAGAGCTGAAACATACATGTTCCTTTCACATATCCATAGTATATACCCTTTGGGACCAGAGGAATGAGACAGAACTGAGCCATCTACAGGGCTTATAATTTAATAAGCTTCTTTTGGGGAACACTTAAACACAAAATCTTAAATATGAAAGATATTTTAAAAGTAAATATACAAAAAATATAATTACTTAGACTTTTATTATCTCCAAATGCTTATGGACAGAGAAGTCTGGCATGCTGCAGTCCAGAGAGTCAGAAAGAGTTGGACACAAATGAACAACAACAAAATACTTATGGAGGCTGCCAAGGAGCGGGTAAGGAGGGAAGGTACAGGAAGGGTGTTAGAAGGGTTAAGAGGTCAGAAACAGCAGAGAAGGATGCAGGAAGTTTTAATGCTCAACTACTCTGAAGTAGGTTTTCTATTTCTTGGTCCCTTTACATATGCAATTTGTTTAATTCAAGAATTACTGGCATTAGATGAAGACCTTTAACATGTGTTCTCTCAATTAATTCGAAAACACTATCAAGGGAAGAGGTGGAAGCAGTGTTTTGCCATCATTACAGAAGTGGATACCAAAGCTCAGGAAGATTAAATGATTTGCCCAAGTCTGCAGACTTGCTCACTAAGCTGCCGGGAAGCAAAAATAACTCAATAGCCAGAAGTTTTGCAAGACTACATTATGGTATTACTTTGGGTCTCACTTTATTCAGCATTAATAGCCACACGCTGCATTCTTAAAATGTTCTTTACCATTAACAATGAAGAAATTTCCCCAGCACATAGTAATGATTCACTGTTAAATCAAGACTATCAAAGATTTCTTCTATCCTTTTATTCTCAAACTACTAAAGACCCAATACATCAGTAGTCCTCGGTTAAATTTCAAAGAGATGGTGATGCAACTAAGATTAGCGAAAGTCTCACACAAGGAGAAACCTAAAAATAAGTGCTGTCCAGCAATATGACCCTGAGTTTGGTTCAGTTCACTTTTTTTTAAAATGCTATTTCTTTTGGAGAATCGCAAAGGGATCCGTCTAAACAGTCTTTGTTAGTTTGCCTGAATAGGACACAGTTGATTTATTCAGATCGTTTCCTCTGCGTATGCCACTTAAAATTTTTCTTTATAGTTTTTAACATGAAAGCCCATAAAATCAAGACGTTATACTTTTTCATCTATGCTAAAAAAAGATTTAGGTAATGTGATCTAAAAGAAGATATGTCACTTGGCCTATGTCTAGTAGATAGCTTGATTTTTAAAGCAGTACCATTTTTCTTAATAAAGATGCTGTCTGTGTGTGGCATTTGTGTGTGCCAAAACATACTGACATAGTGATGAAGTGATCTTCACTTCAGGAGATGGGCAATAAACACCAAAATCAACCAGAATGTCTGAAATCGTATTAATTATGACATCCCACAAATACATCATAAACCTGTAAGTTCAGCTGTACAAGGAAAATAATACAGATTGATGTATTTGACAGGATATTTAAAAATATAGCAAAGGAATAAAAATCTGGCCATCTTTCTAAGGTATTCATATTATTACGAAGGATAATAGGGTTTGACTCTAAAACCAAATTCAAGAATGGGACTGTGTAATTTTTTTCTGACAGTTTCACTACCCACAAATATAACATTTGAAAGTTACCATTTTCATCAAATAGGTAGATCAACTGAATTTTAACAAAAGGACATGTGAGAAAGTTATTGCCCCAGAAGCTTCACAACTTTCCCCTGCTCTTGGCTCAGGCTATAACAAAGTCAAGTTAAAGATACACACGTGAATATAAGAAAATGGTTCACATCAAGGAGGATCATGATCAACTCTTGTTAATGACAATTACAACACTGGGAATCAGCAACCTACAAAGTAAATTTCAGGATAGCAGTTATAGGCAAAGATGGCTATGAATGCATGTTCAATAGATCAGATTGAAGCAAACAAAATAATCTCAACCACAGACTTCAAGGGAAAAATGCCAATCAGGTTCAAAGGTTGTACATGTCAATTATAGCTATCAAGGGTCATTAAAAAACCTACTTCCCTACAGTTCCTCCTAATTCTGCTGCGACACATTTGTTTTCTGGGATGTACAGGCTGACTTAAGTAACAACACTTCCCCTAAACCTCTGAATTCTCTGTTACCTTGGGTCATTCAATATATAGCAAATGCAATTTGCATTTGAGAACAGAATAATGCACCATTTATCAACTTCACTAAGAGATGAAAAGGTAGTGTCTCATGTGTATTTTTTTAAATTATTAACTCAATTTATTTAATTTTGATTCCACTAGCTCACTGTGAAATTCGGGTCCAAACAAGCCAAAGGACACAGTAATGTCAGTAATCCCAGCTATCCCTAAGAAATTTTGTCATTTCATTTCAGCAATGATCTTAAAGAACAGTATAACTATATTCTCGATCATTTTATTATAGGATTGCCATGTAATTTCAGTGTCTGCACTTGTACATATGTTTCCTATTGTAGTAGCAACATTCTAAGATACAACTTCAACAGCGAGGGCTAATGCAGTAGAAAAGGAATGGAGGAGGGCTTGGCAGTGATGCCCGTGACCCACTGCTACTGCTAAGTCACTTCAGTCGTGCCCGACTCTGTGTGACCCCATAGACGGCAGCCCACCAGGCTCCCCCGTCCCTGGGATTCTCCAGGCAAGAACACTGGAGTGGGTTGCCATTTCCTTCTCCAATGCATCGAAGTGAAGAGTGAAAGTGAAGTCGCTCAGTCATTTCTGACTCTTAGATACCTCATGGACTGCAGTCTCCCAGGCTCCTCCATCCATGGGATTTTCCAGGCAAGAGTACTGGAGTGGGGTGCCATTGCCTTCTCCGGCCCATGACCCAAGCATGGGCCAAATGACAATGCTGGGACCCCGATGGTGTTTTCCAGTAATTCAAACTGGAAAACATGGCAGGAAGACACAGAACTCAGCAGACAGCATTATCAGACTCAAAAGGCCTGTGCTTTACAAGTCAGAAGCCATTCATTTTGACAGCAATTTACACTCAGCAAAAAAAAATCATCACCCATCACAGGTGTGATATTAATTTAAATTTTATAGATTCCTGAAATGTTGATTCAATTTAACATGCATGTCTGTTTCGTTTGTATGGCTACATGAAACCAACTACATTAGTGTTTTAAGCCTGTGTTAATACATATCTATTTAATGCAATATTATAGGCTTCCCAGGTGGCTCAGGGTAAAGAATCTGACTGTAATATAGAAGGCACAGGCAATGTGGGTTTGATCCCTGGGTCAGGAAGATCCCCTGGAGGAAGGCACGGCAATCCACTCCAGTATTTTTGCCTGGGGGAATCCTAGGGACAGAGCAGCTGGGTGGGGTTTAGTCCATGGCAACACAAAGAGTTGAACTTGGGCACAGAAGTTCAAGAATTTCTGCAAGCATTAGTTCCTGTATTCTTGCCATTGTTGCTGCTGCTGCTGCTAAGTCGCTTCAGTCGTGTCTGCCTCTGTACGACCCCATAGACGGCAGCACACTAGGCTCACCGTCCCTGGGATTCTCCAGGCAAGAACACTGCAGTGGGTTGCCATTTCCTTCTCCAATGCATGAAAGTGAAAAGTGAAAGAGAAGTCGCTCAGTCGTGTCCGACTCTTAGCGACCCCATGGACTGCAGCCCACCAGGCTCCTCCATCCATGGGATTTTCCAGGCAAGAGTACTGGAGTGGGGTGCCATCGCCTTCTCCACATAAAAGCAGCGATCATCTTGAAATACTGCACTAAAAGGGATCCTTATATTTTTAACACTGAATATATAATAAAACAAAACTTGTGGTTATATAATGCATTTTTTTCAGATTAAACATACAAAAAAATGTTCATGTTCATAAGGATGGGCCCTTTTCATGAAATTTCACTTCAATATGGTATTATCCCCTCAAAATTAATTAACTTAGCTAAAATCAAACATCTCTTTCCCACACCAATTATTTCATCTCAACTCCCTACACTTGCTCCCAAGACTTACACATGAGATCTTTGATGATTTACAAAATCTTTGGCTGATGAATTTAAAAGATCACCTCCAACACTGTCAGGGCAAGAAATGCCAAGTAAAATCTGTGCAAAGTATTCAACTAAATTCTGTTTCCGACCTACCAGTAATAGAGCACAGAGCACTCATCAGAAAGAGGATCTTGTTTTTCAAACAATTCTACTTATTAGTAAGCTCTTGTTTCCTCATATATATCAATCCTGACTTCCTATAACTTCTGGTTTGTAATAATATCGTCTTTTAAACTACATTTAATTACACACACACACATATATATATATATGATAAACTTTCAAAAATCTGAACATCTATTGAGTCTCCTCCTATGTCTGTTGTTCTGGAGGCTAAATCTGTTACACAGTTATGTTAATGTGAGATGACTTCAAATCCTTCACCATCCTGACCACTTGCATCTAAAGTGATACCATTTTCTCAAAGTCTGTTGTCTTCATAGGACCTTTGTAGCATTTCCAGTACAAAGTCAAAGAAATTTTAAGAGCTATGATATCCAGTCAGCCATTCATTATCAATCTACATGTAAGTGAACATCCATTATGACCTAGACATGACTTACTGTGTTTAAAAAAGGAAAAAAACAAAAAACAAAAAACTCTGAATAGATGTTTCACTATCTATGAATCTACCCTGTGTTCATCTCATTCAGTCCACATCTTTCTGTCTTATCTAAATAACTTAAAGGAAGCTTCACCATTTTCTTAAATTGCTAAAATCAACAAAGCGTTGGTTTTTCCTTGATCTACTATTTCAAGAAGCTTTTCCTTTAGGTTATTTTGTATATCATCACCCTATAGTGGTCCAGTTCCTTAAAATTTATCAATTTTTAAATTTAAAATTTCCAGCCATAATTTTTGGATGTATCCAATGGCTCAGCAGTATGAAGAGAAGAGCAATTATTAGCCCTTGCTATAAAGATATAATCAGGGGCTCACAGTGGTTACAGAATGTTAGGTGCAGGGCTGGTATTAAACACCAAGGCTTGATTCCTCATTTGTACCAGGTTTCCTCCAACCTGCCTTGCTTCTGAGCAGACTTTGCTTCTAGGAAACACCCATGTCCACTCCACATTAGTTCAAGCAACATATTTGATATTCTCTTAAAAAAAAATGGGGGGAGGGGTTACAACTACTCTAACTCTACAGCTTTCGGCATTTATGCATTTCTCTATAGGTAAAGGTTGAAGACTTGATAAAGATAAAAGCAGCTTTAATCCTGAATTTTTAGTTCTCATGTGTTCTAAAAGACAAATATGTCAATATTGGACAAAAGTTTGTCATCAAAACATAAATGTAACTCTATAAGCTAAAGCTACAGATTATTCTGCTGCTTGTATTAAGGCAACTTGAATTCTAGTCACAAAATATTCAGCTAATGGGAATACTGAACGATATAGTAATGAATTCAACTTTGTGACTCTTAAAAAATAAACTTAAAATAATTAGAAGAGACAGAGGATAAGGCATGGTAGTAATATGAATGAATGAGTTTTTTTTTTTAATCTCTTGGCTTATTAAAATGAAATGTTGTATTAGTTTAGTTTTTGTTCATCAGGTCAATATAAGATGAGATATAGCAATGGCCCCTCTAATAATATAAATTTAGAGGAATTTAGGGGTAATCTTTGAAGATGCAACAGAATGTCTCAGTATTGCCCATTCATCCAGGAGATTAACAGGCAAGCACACTCCTAAAGTCAGCAATCAAGAAACACAGAAGAATGGTTTTTAAGTTCACAGAAAAGATGCATGTGTATGCGAGTGTGCTCAGTCATATTCTAGTCTTTGCAACCCCTAGGGCTGTAGCCTGCCAGGCTCCTCTGTCTATGGAATTCTCCAGGCAAGATGGGAGTGGGTTGCCATTCCCTTCTCCAGGGGATCTTCCCGATCCACGGATCAAACACACATCTCTTGCATCTCCTGCACTGGCAGGCGGATTCTTTACCAGCTGAGCCATCTGGAAAGTCCAAAAATGTATACATTGCTATAAAGTGGAGGATATATATATAAACTTGTTCTAATTGATGAATTAATTATTTTAATGTATGTAGAATAAATGTATCAGCAGTTACAGAAATAAGAAAAATATTCCGATGAGAACAGTATAAACACTAGACCAAAACTTGTATTCCCTAAATTTTGAACCACAGCAAGGTACACTGCGTCTTTGTGCATTCACTCTATGACTCTGATTACTTCAAGGTAAACATAACCTTTTAAATAAAACTGTTTTGTAGGCCAGAGGCCTACAGTTTCTCCAATGTTTCTGCTCCTTTTATGCTTCTATAAGATACAATGACTTAAGGTAGGATATGTCCAGAGTTGAATGGTTTGGGGTTTTTCTGCTGTTGTTGTTTTCTGTTTTGTTTTGTTTTGCCCCAAGTAAGGCTATGCTAAAGAGTCTAACTATTTACTGCTCCTTCACAAAAACTCCAAGAAGGTAGGTTCTAAATTAGCTTCTTAGAAAAAAGCTACCGATTGTTTACTTGTAAACAGAGCTACTTGAGCTCATTTAATGGTTTCTAAGTTCACTATGGCAAAGTCTGCTCATTTGTCCTCCATATGTTGTTTAAAACATCACCAGAGTTTATAAGACCACAAGTGAAGCTTCCCACTGAGTGGCCTGCCTTTGTCGCTTCAGTCATGTCTGACTCTGTGACTTCACTGATCATAGCCCACCAGGCTCCTCTGTTCGTAGGACTCTCCAAGCAAGAACACTGGAGTGGGTTCCCGTGCCCTCCTCCAGCAGATCCTCCTGACCCAGGGATCAAACTGGGGTCTCCTGCATTGCAGGCGGATTCTTTACCGTTGAGCCACCAGGGAAGCCTGGCCTTCCTTTAAGCAACTCCGAAGAGCAAACAGAAACATGAACACTCCTTTGTGGACACTGTTCTAGGTGAACTGTGTCCTGCAAAATGATACACTGAATCCCTAATCTCCAGAGCCTCAGACTGTGACCTTATTTGGAAATAGAGTTGTTCCAGATATAATTAGTTAAGACTGGAGTAGGGTGGGCTCTTAGTCCACTGTGATGGTGTTAAAGAAGAGACACTGAGACAGAAATACAAACAGAGACAGGGGTTGGGGTAACACATCTAACGGCCAAGTACCTTAGCAAACACCGAAAGCTAAAAGAAGTAAGAAAGGATCCTCCTATACAGGTTTCACAGTGAGTGTGGCCCTCCCAACACTTAATTTTGGACTTCTCCAAAGGTGGGAGACAATCTGTTTCTGTTGTTTGAAGACGCAAGGTTTGCAGTAATCTGACATAACTACGTCTTTTTTAACCTTTTATTTTGTATTGCTGCAGCTGCTGCTAAGTTGCTTCAGTTGTGTCCGACTCTGTGCGACCCCATAGGTGGCAGCCCACCAGGCTCCCCCGTCCCTGGGATTCTCCAGGCAAGAACATTGGAGTGGGTTGCCATTGCCTTCTCCAATGCATGAAAGTGAAAAAATACAGTGAAGTCGCTCAATCATGTCTGACTCCTAGCGACCCATGGGGTTAGGGTTATTAACAAAATTGTGACCGTTTCAGGTGAAAAGGGACTCAGCCATATATGCGTGTATCCATTCTCCTCCAAAACGCCCTCCCATCCAGGCTGCCACATAACATTGAGCAGAGTTTCATGTGCTATACAGTAGGTCCTTATTGGTTATCCATGTTGAATACAGCAGTGTGTACATAACCATACCAAACTCCCTAACTGTTCCTTCCCCCGCAACAACCATAAGTTTGTGTTCTAAGTCTGTGAGTCGTTCTCAACTCCTCCTTTGTTTCTCTTTCTTCCTCCTATAACACAAGGTGCTTATACTGCACTCACACACAGCATGCAGCCTCATGCTTCCTCCCCTTGGCCTGAAACTTTCCCTCTCTCTTGACCATCCTTCTCCACATCTCTTCGTGTCATCAATGTTACCTTTTGAGCTCATCTCTGAGTTACCTTCTCCATGTTACCTCACTTAATCTCCTCCCGGGCTGGGTTCTGTGTGGGGCTTCTTTCCCCCCAAGCACAGCATACAAATCTGCAACACACGTCTGTCTTCTCCAGTCCGCTGTCAGCTCTGACATGACACCATTTCTCACCACTGCACGGCCAAAGCCAAACTCAGAACTAGGCTCAGCGTATGAGTGGCCTGGTTGCACTACTCCTACCTTCCATTATCATGTGCTTTCTTCTCTTCACATCCCCTTTCCGTCATGTGTCACGTAATCCTCAATTTAGAATTTAGTAGGTGATTTTAGGGTTTCTTTTGCGAAAATCCTTAGATATACCTGGAGGAAAAACCCAACTGATATAGCACTTGGGACCCATAGCCCATAGACAGGGACCTGGGTGATTGGCCAGCTTTGCCATAATTTTCACCATCACCTGTAAGTCATGGCCTGCATTCCATTCAGCCTGGTTGTCTGTCCTGTTAATCAGCAGGCAGGTGAGCAGAAGCAGCAATGTGAGAGGCTAAGTATCCACATGACTGTTCTCCCCTTCCCTTGATGTAAGTCCCCAGGAGTGGATTTTTACCCCCTTAACTCTCACAGAGAAAAATACAGGGGATGGAACTGGATGGTTCAGCAAATGAAAGCAAGCATTGATGCCAGTGAGGACCAAAAGGGCAGATTTGAACTTCAGTTCAGTTGCTCAGTCGTGTCCAACTCTTTATAACCCCATGGACTGAAGCACGCCAGACTTCCTTGTCCATCACCAACTCCCGCAGCGTGCTCAAACTCAAGTCCTGCAAGTCGGTGATGCCATCCAACCCTCTGTCGTCCCCTTCTCCTCTTGCCTTCAATCTTTCCCAGCATCAGAGACTTTTCCAGTGAGTCAGTTCTTCGTCTCAGGTGGCCAAAGTATTGGAGTTTCAGCTTCAGCATCAGTCCTTCCAATGAATATTCAGGACCGATTTCCTTTAGGATTGACTGCTTTCACTTCCTTGCAATTCAAGGGACTCTCAAGAGTCTTCTCCAATAGCACAGTTCAAAAGCATCAATTCTTTGGTGCTAAGATTTGAACTTAGCACACACAAAAACAAAATAAGCT
Source organism: Bubalus kerabau (assembly GCF_029407905.1). Classification (NCBI taxonomy): domain Eukaryota; kingdom Metazoa; phylum Chordata; class Mammalia; order Artiodactyla; family Bovidae; genus Bubalus; species Bubalus kerabau. The sequence continues at coordinate 49,283,814 of NC_073635.1, forward strand.
TTTCATACCTTTCAAATAAAACATAGTTGTTGCTAAAATTTATTATTTTTTAAAGCACTTTAGTATAAATTAATATTACCTTCAATATATTTTCAACCGCTCTTGTTAACTCATGCTCGTGCTCAGCCACTAAGTCATGTCTGACTCTTTGTGACCCCAGGGACTGTAGCCCAGCAGGCTCTTCTGTCCACGGGATTTCCCAGGCAAGAATACTGGAGTGGGTTGTCATTTCCTTCTCCAGGGGCTGTTCCTGACCCAGGAACTGAACCTGCATCTCCTACACTGCAGATGGATTCTTAACCACTGAGCCACCAGGAAAGCCTTGTTTTAACTACAGCACTTTAAAGACCACAGTAAAAGCGGTATATGCCCAACTTCTAAACACAGCAATACACACTACGATTGCATCTTAAATAGCTTTAGAAGTACTTTTCTTGTTGAAAGAAAAACGTCAGTAGAAAAGGATGAGCTCAGTCAAGTGTTTTGTAAGAAACGATTTGCACTGTATCTCTATGAATTAAATGAATTGATTTTTCATCTTTGCTGGTCCCTGGCCAGCCCAGTCCTGGGTCTGTAAGCCAACTGGCTGTTTCTTGCCAACATCAACAAAAAGCCCATGAACCTAAACTTTTCCAGTGTATATCCCAAACCACTTTACTTCAACCAAATTGAAATTTCATTTTTGTCTTATGTCTGACATCTGATCCTGTCCCTCGAAGTTCCCATTGAAAATCTTGTTCTTGCAATCCAGCCCTGATGATATTCTTCGGTCTACCAGCACAAAGCCCTGACTTCGTCCTTCTTGTCCACCTCTCACAGGCCCACTCTTCCTGCATGGATCATTCTGCTGTGAGTCCTGGCAGCCTCGAGAAGACACATCTACTCATGCTCTGGGACCCTGGCCTAGTGGAGCACACCCTCACTGCTGGGAAGTTGTGCAGCAGGTTTCAGGCCCAAGAGTTTCACTGAAATGAGACATTTTCACTACTTCTCAATCTCCAGTGCACTTAGAATCAAGCACACAATATACGCTGAATGAGCAAATGAACTTTCCCCTTCAAGGAGTATCTACAAAGTTATAAATATCCAAATAGCTAAATTCTCTGCCAAGCTTTTGACTATATGCCTGAGTCTGGAAAACCAGAATCAAGTTAATGGACACCACACAGAAGTGCCTCTACCTTCATGTTCTTTCTTCAAAAAACAAAAATGCAGGAGACAACAATCAGGGCTATTATAGCACTCTCTCTCATGATCCCTTTTGTGTCATTTTTTTGGCTACACTTTACTTTGAAATAATTTTAAATGTACATGAAAATTATAATAAGATACCATAAAAATCCCATATACCCTTCAACCTGGGTTTTAAAACGTCACTCTTTTTATATGCATTTGAACATGACTATACCCATTCACTTCAGAGAAGGCAACAGCACCCCACTCCAGTACTCTTGCCTGGAAAATCCCATGCACGTAGGAGCCTGGTGGGCTGCAGTCCATGGGGTCGCGAAGGTCGAACACGACTGAGCGACTTCTCTTTCACTTTTCACTTTCATGCATTGGAGAAGGAAATGGCAACCCACTCCAGTGTTCTTGCCTGGAGAATCCCAGGGACAGGGGAGCCTGGTGGGCTGCTGTCTCTGGGATCGCAGAGAGTCGGACACGACTGAAGTGGACTTAGCAGCAGCAGCAGCATACCCATTCACTTAACCGTCTGTCGATACATCTACATCTATCTAAAAACATTTACAGATATAAACATACAAAAATGTGTTTACAGGTATGTACATACACAATTACAACACCTGTGTACAAACGTTATCTATTTTTTTCCTGAATATTTCAGGGTAAGTTTCAGATACAGAGCCCTTTTATCCTTAGTTCATCAGCATGTATATACTAAGAATGAGTTGTATACACTCTTATATAACCATTTTCTAATTATCAAAGTCAATAGTTGCAACTAACCCACAAACCATGTTAAAACCGAATGAGCGCTCTCTTTCAACGTTGTCAGAACAATGATGTATTATTCTCCCATTTATGAATCAACATTTTTGTTTCAGGCTTAGAACTACAAGTAAATCCATTAAATGTTCACTATCACAACACTTTGCCAATATTTTCCCAGTCATGTCTTGGTTGCCAAAACTCATCCTCTTGATGTTTCAAGAGCTCAGTGGATGCTGAAGTTCTTGAGCTCTTGCATGTTTAGAACAGTTTTTCTACAGATTTATACTTAATGAAGAGCTTGGCTGGATATGAAATTCATGGCTCACACTTGGAATTCACACTTGAATTTCTTGAATTGCCGCTTTTCTTTGTATATTCTTTGGAGATGTCTGATGCCATCCTAAATACTTCTATTACTTGATTGATTCTTTGTTTGGTTTTGCCTGTAGGCCAGCAGTCAGCAAACATTTTCTGTGAGGAGCTAAGCAGTAAGTTATTTTAGGCATTGTGGGCCACATATGTTGTCACGTATTTTTGTTTTGTAACTCTTTAAAAAATATATGTAGAAGCAGTTTGTAGCCTGAATTCTACACAACTGGCTGTTATATGTAGTTTGACAATGCCTGCTATAGATGATAAAATTATTTTCTTCAAAGTTCACTACTTTTCTACTAGGAAATATATCGTTGTTCATTTTTTTTACAATTTTCCTAGGAACCTGGAAATACCTTTCAATATGTACTTTCAGGTCTTCTTTTAATTCAAGCAAGTTTTGGGGGGTTATAAAATGCTAGTAGATAACTGATGTTAAATGTTAGTCCTGTTTCATTTTTCTTTTCCAGGGATTCCAATTATCCACAGGCTAGATCTTCTCTATCTTCTACTTCAACAATTTTCTGTGAAACTAATTTTAACTTCATTTTATTTTTATTCTCTTAGTTATGTGCCTATGTTTTCAGTGCCCCTCAGTAAGTTTTCCTATTTTAATCCACTTCCCACCTTGAGCCCCTGACAACTTATAGACTTTATAACTTATTATTTTACCTACTTTTTCATTTCTTTCCTATGTTCAACTAAATTGCATTTCACTTCTTCCCATTTTTAGTCCATCTCTGTTCTTAAAGTTTTGACAGAAAGGTTTTCTCCCCTACACACACCAAATCACTTCAGTCATGTCCAACTCTTTGCAACCACATGGAGTGTTGCCCGCCAGGCTCCTCTGTCCATGGAGATTCTCCGGTCAAGAGCACGGGAGTGGGTTGCCACGCCCTCCTCCAGGGGATCTTTCCGACCCAGGGATTGAACCCACATCTCTCATATCTCCTGCATTGGCAGGCAGGTTCTTACCACCTGGCACCACCTGGGAAGCCCTTCTCCCCTATAGCTCCGAATAATTGTTTAGCAATATTTAATTCAGTTTGCAGTGCTGTGTTAGTTTTCTATGAAGGGAATATTCATCAACTAAGGAGATTTTGATTCTCATTTTGTTTTTATCTTAGAATAGTTCTGAAGAATGTTTATAATTTCATGAAAAAAATGGCAGAGGTTTGGTGTGATTAATACAATTTTAGACTGCCTTCTTCTGTTAGTGTAGCAAAAATGTACTTTAATTTGCATGAATTGTACAAAATTTGTACACACTGTAAAACATATAAACATTTCTTCAATGAATCGTTTGTGGGGATGATGAGCTGGGGAAGTTGTATGCTTTCCGTCTATTTTTCAGCGTGTTGTGTCTTTCAGGATCTTAAATTCCCCTGTGCTTCTTCATGCTTTCACCAGAGACTTCCTAAAGGTAAATTTCTCACTTCATCTCTGTACCAGTTTCCTTTGGATGCTGTAACAAATTACCAGAAATTTAATGGCTTAAAATAGCAGAAATTTACATTCTTTTTCTAGTTCTGGAATCCAGAAGCTTAAAATAAGTCATATGTAGCTAAAAGGAATGCATCAGGAAAGTTCTCAGTGAGAATTTATTCTTAGTCTTCCAGCTTCCAGCGGATTCTGGTGTTCCTGGGCCTGCGGCCGCATCACTCCGCCTCTGGTTCCTGCGCTCACATTGTCTTCTCTTCTGTCGCACGTCCCATCCGGCCTCCCTCTAATAAGGGCACTCATGCTGTCACTTAGGGTCCACCCAGATAACCCAGGATCACCTTCCAAACGCATAATCCTTAATGTAATCACATGTACACAGTCCCTTTTTCAGGGAACAAGATAAAATTCAAAGATTCCAAGGATTCTAACATAAACATCTTTAGGGGCCATTTATTTAGCCTCTCACTCCTTCTCTCCAGATGCGCTGCCTTTCCAAGACTGCTTGCATGGATCATCTGCGAGTGCTAAGTCGCCTCAGTAGTGTCCAGCTCTTTGTGACCACGTGGACTGTACCCCACCAAGCTCTTCTGTCCGTGGGATTCTCCAGGCAAGAATACTGGAGTGGGTTGCCATGTCCTCCTCCAAGGGATCTTCCCGACCCAGGGATCACACCCACGTCTCTCACGTCTCTTGCCTTGGCAGAAGGGCTCTTTACCACTATTGCCACTGCATGGGTCAAACACATTTCAAATCCTTTTCCTGCAGTCAGTGCTCTGAGCTTTCCTGACCTCTTTTTTAGTGCTTTTGAATTTAGGATTGATTTTCTCTCTTGAGGGTTGATTTTAGCTCAATTCCATCTTCACTTTTCTGTATACTTTTATGAAAAACCCAGTTCTCCACAAAGGCTTGAGCAGGGAAATAAGAAATATGTTTTCTAGATATTTGTGTTTACCTTCCTACTACAGAGAATTTGAAGTTCAGTGTTCTATCTTACTACTACATCTAAAGCTTGGGGTTTTAGAGTTTTAACCATGCTTGCTGATCTGCATAGGTTTTTAGAATGGTATCTGGAGTGAGCTGACTGCATTAATTAAGAAGTCTTAAACCTGGGACTTCCCTGGCAGTCCAGTGGTTCAGACTTCGCCTTCTAATGCAAGAGGCTGTGGGTTCGATTTCTGGTTGGGGAGCTAAGACCCCACATTCCTCGTGGCCAAAAAATGAGAATATAAACAACAGAAGCAGCGCTGTAACACTTTTTTAAAAAAAAGAAGTATAAATCCTTTGTGAAACAGGGAAATAAACAGTATTCTAATTTGGTGAAAACCTGTTACTTACACAAAAAAGGTTTTAAAAAGTTAATAATGTAACATAATGGCTACTATTTTGTATAGTTACTCAGAGAAATAACACCTCATTAAACTATAGACTTGTTGAATTCCAGAACTGACAAACACCACAAAGACCAGAGCTGTCAAATCTAATAAAGATCTCTAGTTGCCTATGGTAGAAGACTGTCTGTCTCCCATGCAAGAATCTACCCATCAACTATCCCAGAACCCAAAATTTGAAAAATCCAAAGCAAAATTAATATCATTATACTGAACATGGCATTTTAGTATAATACATTATAGTCAATGCAAGTAAAGACCGTCAATGTCTTTGCCTCTATTCTCTGCCTACAGAATAGCAATCCTAGTATTTAAATAAGGACCCTTAGGAAGTAGTTATGATGAATTAGCCAGAATGTGCAAGTTATTTTGTAAATGAAGGCTTAAGTACCGTCATGTAACTCTGATGTATGGGGAGATAAAGCAGAAATGTCAGTGGCTGACTGTGGCCATATATATTACTGTATTAATATTTAACAAAGAAATGGGAAATAAGGAAGTAAGATGTATGCATCTTGCTATCTGTATTCTAGGACTGCCCTTCCAATGGCATAATTTCATTTAATTGTTAACTTCATCTGCCCTCAACTAATGGGTATAAAACACACTTTCAAAGCAATTAAACATTGTAAACAATGATTCTGAAGGTAGAAATGTGTACACTGGTATTCTCTGGGCCACTATTGCATCCAACTAAGTCAAATGTCAGTCATGTCTTTATATATTTATGTGGCTGCACCACCCAGCACATGGGATTCTTATTCTCAGACCAGGGATCGAACCTGTGCTCCCTGCAGTAGAAGTGTGCAATCAACCGCTGGGCTACAAGGGAAGTCCCAACAGTCACGACTTTAAATAAAACTCTAACTAACTACTGTCCAAATTTGAATAAACATCAGTAAACATATACCATCTGAGGTCTAGCATGTGCTGCATACCGAGTGTCTGCTAAGCACTGACTTGAGAAAACACTCCATTTTCTTTGCATCCACTTTATATGCTAGAAAGGTGATTATTTTTAATAAGTGCTATTAAACAGTCAACACATATCATTCATACAGAAACTTACACATTTCAACATTGATATTGTTCCCTCTGCTGAGACTGATTCCTCACAGGCTCATACTAACCTTTTCCTGGTCTGTATCAGATGTCACCACTTTGGAGTTTTTCCAGATCTGCTGAACTATAATATAATCATTTCATGCTCAGAAATTTCTTAATAGTTTTTAGAACCTAAACTTTTGTACTTGCCCATACTGCTCACCATATACATACATGATGGCAATACAGAGGTATATTTTAAGAGCCTGGCTTTGGTTTACACCAGGCACCAAGACGGACCCTGCCACCTACTTGGAGTTGCCACAGTGACTGGCATATCTTTCCTGAGAGTTTCTTTGAGTAGGAGGAGAATAATACCTAACCCCTAGGTGTGCCAGAAGAATTGAATGAAATAATGTAAAGTGCTAAATCTAACAAATCAGTTATAAACACAATTACCTAATATTATTCTCCCTGCAACAACCTCATTCTGCGTCCTGAGTATAAACTCTCTTTATATCAGAGATTATGTCTTATGTGCTTGGTGTGTTGCCTACAGCACCCAGAACAATGCCCTGCACACAATCAGTATTCAGAAGGCACTTTTACAATGAAAATAAATGAAGGATACAAATTAAACATGTGTTGAGCTTTTTCCATTGTGAAGGCACAGCAAGAAATGAAAAAGACATCACTCCTGACCTTTATTTACATCTTTAAGGGCTTATTCTATTCTAAAAGCTGGATCTGGTAAAAGAGCAGTTAATCTTTAAGTGTTTAGTCTAGTTAAAAATATACATGTATATCGATATTTCATATATAAGACTGTGAGTGAAAAGAACCAGGAGGACAGTACAAAAGTGAGTGCTGACTTGGCAAACACACTTGCGAGTGAGTTAAACTGAAAAACTCATTTTTCTCGCCTCCATTTTTTCCAAATATACTTCCCTCCGCAGTTCTTACCTCTCCTTACTCCTACTCAAATTTGTTTCCATGGCAATATGTTTCTACCTTGAAATTCCATCACTGGAATGTCTACATTCAGTCTACAAGTATTTCTACTGCTCTTGCTCTTAAATTGCTCCTAGAAAAACTCAGTTCTCCCCTCCACAGTGTAGATGAATTACATAAATGTCTACCGGCACATGTTTCATCTCACTCCCTTGTACTGTACCGGGGTTCTTACACAGGACTATATTAATACTTCTAACATTTGATACATTTTAATACTTGATAACAAAGTAAATAAACCCAGCTCCTGTGATGTGAACCATACAGGACCTAAGCTTGTTCAAATTCAAGACCTTTACAGAATACAAAGAGAACATTTAGAGAGCTACTTAACAATCAAAACCAGAGGAAAAGAAAGATTGCCAGTAAACGAGTTATTCAACAAGGACTTATTTCCTACCACCTGATCCTGCCTTTGGCTAGACACTGGACTTCTCCTGCCAGAACCTCAGGACTGTTAAGAGAACCCTAATTTGCCATTGAGCTTTTCTGCTGATGTGCTCTCAACCCTAGTCCTATTAGGCCCTTTAACGTTGCTTCATTTACTCTTAATTCTTCTGTTTTGAATCATGCTGCCAAAGTCCTGAAGGTCTGAAACACACCAGTACCTCTGAATAGATGGTCAATTTGACTCTTCTGAACACCAGTCAGACTCTGGAGAACACCGCCAAATGCCACAAGCAAAACTGCTGTCCTGCAGTCAAACAAAGGATACTAACTCACTGAGCAGGTCCTACCCTGGGCTTCAAGAGCCAATGGAAGTCCTTGTAAGCACCCCAGGAGTGCAGCCTAGGCTGAAGAAGACACCCAGATGCCAAACGGTCACTTTAAAAACCCTCAAAATTGATAGAAGACTCAGAGAATAAGTTCTGGTGTTCCTTGAAGAATTCTAATACAGAGAGCTACTAATTAGAGCTTGAGCCACTCAAGAACTACCATGAAAATTTCTAGAAGGGTTATCCACAAATGGGTTAGCAAATCCAGAAAATCTGCTAACCTCCCCTCCCCCCAACAGAATTTTGATGGCTACAGCAAGATCTAGCACTAACTATACCATGAGCACTCGAGGATACGATCTCCCTAGGCTGCTCAGAGGCAACACGGACTTTCTCTCTTGACTTTGCTTGTCTTGATATACGGAAGAAAGCTGTCTTCCTCTAAATCCTAAATCTAGAACCGTACAGTTAGAAAATCAAACAAACCTTTTTTAAGACTACCTTGCATCAACATTTAAAATTCTCTCAACTTATAAAAACTGGCTACCTTACTCTGCAGTTTGTTCTAATGGGTCAAATGATCCTGCTTATTTTATGCTGCTGTTAAGTTGCTTCAGTCATGTCAGACTCTGTGCAACCCCATAGATGGCAACCCACCAGGCTCCGCTGTCCCTGGGATTCTCCAGGCAAGAATACTGGAGTGGGTTGCCATTTCCTTCTCTAATGCATGAAAGTGAAAAGTGAAAGTGAAGTCGCTCAGTCGTCTGACCCTTTGCAACCCCATGGACTGCAGCCTACCAGGCTCCTCCATCCATGGATTTTCCAGGCATGAGTACTGGAGTAGGGTGCCATTGCCTTCTTTTATGCTACATTTTATTATTAATCTTCAATTTCTAACTACATTATCAACATAATACATCATGCTGTCATGAAGGAATCTTTAGCATATTATTTGAATGCATCCAGAATTCTGGGTATTGTAATCAACACACCATGAAGAGCAAAATAACTCCTCAAGGATTCACAATGTTGAAGAGCAAATGTTTTCAATCCTCATGCAAGGCATGTTCTAGTACATCAGGGTGGTCCTTCCACAGATTCTGATGTATCCTTAGATTCTCGACCTGCATCTGAGAGACGTCTAAGTTGACTGCTACTATCAATGCTTTATCTCTTACAAATTTTTCTCTCCTAAATTTTCTCAACATATGGCAAGGAAGGAAGTCCAGCCAGCAGCAGCAGTTACCCCAGATTCCACGGAGGGATTACACTGTCAGATATTCCCATCTCCTGTCAGCAGCTCCAGTGTTGATGCCTTTTCCCATTCAAATTTGGAGAAATATAAAGTAGTTTGAAAAACCTGTTCTAAACACTATAACAATCTGCCAATACTATGAGAAGCATTTGGTATTCGTGCTTACAAATTTATTTATATGTAACATAACTGTTAGTTATATAAATATACATATTGTATAATTATGTACATATATATATTTGTATTTTCTGTATGTATAAATATATAACATCAATTTACATATGTATAACGCTTACTCCTTGGAAGGAAAGTTATGACCAACCTAGACAGCATATTCAAAAGCAGAGACATTACTTTGCCAACAAAGGTCCATCTAGTCAAGGCTATGGTTTTTCCAGTGGTCATGAATGATGTGAGAGTTGGACTGTGAGGAAAGCTGAGCACCAAAGAATTGATGCTTTTGAACTGTGGTGTTGGAGAAGACTCTTGAGAGTCCCTTGGACTGCAAGGAGATCCAGTCCATTCTAAAGGAGATCAGTCCTGGGTGTTCTTTGGAAGAAATGATGCTAAAGCTGAAACTCCAGTACATTGGCCACCTCATGCAAAGAGTTGACTCATTGGAAAAGACTGTGATGCTGGGAGGGATTGGGGGCAGGAGGAGAAGGGGATTACATTTGTTTCTTATAATGATGTCTTCATTGGAGGAAATAAAGTCTCAGAAGTGTTAAGTGTCCATCTGACATCAAATCTTAGGAGTGTTCTTTCAACCATACACAGAAACTGAAAATGTGCTATCTTAAGGGTATTCTCTGATAGACATGTAAGATAGGGAAACCTATCTTACAGAGGATGAGATGGCTGGATGGCATCACCGACTCAATGGACGTGAATTTGAGTGAACTCTGGGAGTTGGTGATAGACAGGGAGGCCTGGCATGCTGCAATTTGTGGGGTCGCAAAGAGTCGGACACGACTGAGTGACTGAACTGAACTAAACTATATTTATATATGTGTATATATGCAGTATATATGAGTGTGTGCATGTATTGTGCATTTACTTTAATTTATTTTTTAATTGGAGTATAATCCCTTTAAAATATTAAATGGAGTATAATTCCTTTAAAATGTTGTGTTAGTCTCTTCTCTACAACAATGTGGATCGGCCGTAAGTACACATATATATACATCCCCTCTCTCTTGTGCCTCCCTCCCACTCCACCATCCCCTGCCCTCTAGGGTAATCACAGAGCACTGAGCTGAGCTCCCTGTGCTGCACAACAGCTTCCCGCCAGCTGTCTATTTCACAAGTGGTAGTGTGTATATGTCAGTGCTACTCCCTCAATTTGTCCCACTCTCTCCTTCCCCCACTGTATCTGTAACTTGATTCTCTATGTCTGAGTCTCTATTGCTGTCCTGGAAATAGGTTCATCAGTAGCTTTTTTCTAGATCCCATATGTATGTGTTAATATACAATATTTGTTTTTCTCTTTCTGACTTACTCCCCTCTGTATGACAGGCTCTAGGTCCATCCACATCACTACAAATGACCCAACTCCAAATGTAACCCATGTGGAGGTGAGCTACTGCATGGGCCAGGCACAGCCATGTGCCCTTGAAAGAAATTCCAACCCGATCTTCAGTAAACAATCTAGATAGTGTAGTCAAGTCTCTCAAAAAATGAAAAGTTAAAATGTAACCATAATACACAAAGTAGCAAAATGCCCTTACTTCCATTTTCAAAAGCTGGAACACTTGGTAGACCTGTCCTGCCCCACTCACCAAATATTTAAACTCTCTATTCAAAGTTGCGAAAGCTTTACTTTGGCTCTTATGCTCAATCTCCCTATCCCATCCCTGCACACTCTTTCAAAATCAATTACTCTCTCCCTCAGCAACAGGGTTCTGCCCTTTCCAGAATAAATGAGAGCATGCTCTTTTCCCTGTTCTATCTCTTCTACTCCCCCACCCTCCAAAGTTCCCTTTCTCTAATTCTCCAGATATTGTGTAACAAAGACCCACAACAAAAAAGAAGCTGCAAAAGCAGAAGTGAAAAATATACATATTAGGTTTCCCTATCTTACATGTCTATCAGAGAATACCCTTAAGATAGCACGTTTTCAGTTTCTGTGTATGGTTGAAAGAACACTCCTAAGATTTGATGTCAGATGGACACTTAACACTTCTGAGACTTTATTTCCTCCAACGAAGACATCATTATAAGAAACAAATGTAATCACATACGTTAAAAGACAGAGATTTCTTTGCTGGTCCAGTGGTTAAGAATCCACCTTCCAATGCAGGGGATACGTGTTGGATTCCTGGTCTGAGAAGGTCCCAAATGCCGTGGGACATCTAAGCCCATGTACAAGTACTAAAGCCCACAGGCTCTAGAGCCTGTGCTCTATGCCAGTCGAAGCGACCTCAATGAGAAGCCTGTATACTGCACCCAGAAAGCAGCCTGCACACAGAGACCTCGTGCAGCCAAAAATTGAAAGGGGGGAAAAAAAAAGATGAAACAAATATCTGTTAATCAACACTGGTCTCACCTGCCTTGTCAATTTAATATCTAGAGATAAATTCAATTTTGGGGGGGGGGCGGGGGCTTGGTTAGTGTTAGAGTAACTCAAGTATTTTAAAGTACCTCCCCTAGGGAGTAAACAGTACACACACTGAAAACCCATGTGGTAAGACTTCTGGATACCGTATCTTTGGAAGTTATTTCAGGTGTTCTCCATACTGTCAGGTAGAAGGAAATAACCTCTTCATAGGATAAGGATCAAAAGAAATATTAAAACTCTGTTATCACACCCACAAGTTATAAAGAAAAAAAAAAAAGCTTCAGCATCTGTGGACTTCCTATTACATTCTTGCAGGATCAATGGACAACACTGCGCAAAATCTTCGTTGCTGTTGTTTTTCCATAGGGAAGTCATATGCTTTGAGCAGTGCAAAGAACCTGATTTCTACTACTGGATGATGCTTTCTGGTACCTAAATTCCATTTATCTGAATGAATTTATTGCCTAGTTTCAACTGAACTGTTTCCCAATTATACTGACATTATCTCCAAGGGCTTCCCAGGTGGCACAGGGGTAAAGAATGGGCCTGTCAATGCAAGAGACGTAGATGCAGGTTCGATCCCTGGGTCGGGAAGATGCCCTGAAGGAATAAATGGCAACCCACTGCGGGCTACCGTCCATGTGGCTGCAAAGAGTCAGACACAGCTAAGCACGCATGCACATACCAAAGAACAAAATATCCATATTCTACATATACTGAAAATTACTTGATCCTGTCTTTGCCTTAGAGATTTTACGAATGAATTGAGAGTCAGACCTGTGTTTGCCTCTTCCTCTTCCGGCCCCTTTAATGGCCTACGTAGGGAATTCTACAGATACCCTCCTCGTGTGATAAATAGATCATTTGTGTATTTCAAGTACACTACAGAACAGAGAACAGAAGATGAGATTAACACCTTTTTGTCCATGGAGAACAGCAGCAAAATCAAGAAGCTAGCCCACTGTATAAAATTTTTTGAAATATTTTACTAACAAAGGCTCTGCCAGGTTTTTCTTCAATGATTCTAATTTTCTGAAAAACTCCAGACAACAGCGGTACTGTTCTCACCTCAAGATGGTTTCAGCCAGACTTAATAACAGTGATAGAAAGTATAAGTGATAGCTGCTATTTTGCCAACAAGAGAAATAGTTCACCAGTTATTACTCGTATACAAAGAGCGTTCTCACCTCAAGTCAGGATTGTTCTACAGGCCAAACAAAAAATTATTTTCAAAAAAAAAAAAAGGAAAGTAAAAGAATTAGGTATTAAAAGGAAAAGGAAAATAGAGAATTTATTTTTAATATTATTTTTATTTATTGAGAAAAGTTAAAACTAGCATTTTCTCATAGTTCTGGCAAATTTTTCTAAGACCATGATTATTTAAATAAAAGCCATTATTCTCCTTTCCTGTAGCCAAAGTGTCCTGGACTTTCAATCTCTCTCTCTCTCACACACACAAACACAATATTTATGAGATAACTATTTTCCATCTTAAAACAATAAAATGTTGACTTAAAAAAAACATACACTGGGGTATTTACATTGACTCTCACGTTAACATTCAACTTTCACCTACACTCATCTCTAACTGATAAGGGATGACAAAGGCAGAAAACTGCACCACCAAAGGGGCAGGAAAGACAGGATGCTGGAAAATGAAAGGGAAAGTGAGAGAGGGGAATAGTGTGATATGGGTCTTTTAAGATTTTATACACTTTGTTTATATATTTTGTTCTGTTCAGACATGATCCATCTCCTCCAGCAGAAAGGCAGACTCTCTTGGACCATCCGTGTCAGAAGAGACAGAATCAGGAATCTAGGCAGCAAAACCTCAAAAACTGTGTCACGTGAATGTAAACACAGGATCTCAGATTTCTAGTGAAACTCGATAAAATAAAAGGAAACAAATATTTGTCAAGAACCTACTGTATGAACTTCCATAGGTACTGTGTGAGACTTTGGCTAACTTCAAAGCCTTGTTCAAACTAAAAAGAAAAAGACACCAATTCAGATGAGCAATTAGAAAAAAACTACCCTGGAAAAATCATGCCTTGGGCTCCTGCTTGGCCCTGAGAGCAGAGAGTCGATATTAACCCCGTGGCCCCTCTGCAGGGTGGCTTTATGTGGAGCTTGCCAGCCACTGCAGCCCACTGCCAAGCTCTCAGAGCCGAATTCAGAACCTGACACCGCAGCTTCACTCCGATAGCGAGTCTCATTCTGTACAAAAGAGGTGGAATCTTTGGAGACATCATTTAAATGCCAATTTTCATGTCTCAGCTTCCAAGTTATGGCACTTCTAACATCAATATTTTAAACAGTTCAAGTATTTTTTAACACCCAAATGAGTCATTCACTCTCTTAGTCGAGAAGACGTAAAATAAAATGTCACTGATGAAAATGTGAACTGCTTCTTCAAAGGCAGAGTTAAGTACATATCTCACAATTCCACGGTAATTGGCACTGAAAATACAATGCTGGAGCCTGACAGTGGGAATTTGCTGGACTCCACAGGAGCTCAAAGGCTGAGGGAGAAAGAGGGCCCAGAACTACCAGAATGCCCCTCAGTCTACTCTTTCTGCAGTGTCCTCCCAGTCCTCACTGACTTTTAAAAGGACTAATTCCACCTTCTCATTGAATTGATACAAACATCAAGGTGCAAGGCAGAGAAAACTGCTCTGATACGTGAAAAGGATATTTGCAGATGCAAAGTGGCATTCCGGATCAGCATGACCAGCTCCATAAACAACAAAGTACACCAGTACACAACAAAGTATAATATCCTAAAACCTGACATGCTCACCTAACTGTATTTTCAGGGTTCTCCCAGGTGTATCTGCTTAATGCCCCTCGCCCCAGGTCTTTTTTAGAGTGAATAAATACATAAATAACTGAGAACCAAAGGTGCTGTAGAAGGAGAACTTATTTTGCAAAACTGCTCAAACTAAATCACTCTAATCCGTGAAAGACATAATAAGTGGTTCGCTTTAAGCTCGTGTGGTTTCTCTGCTTGAATTACCCAAGTAATTGTAGCTATGCAGAATCAAGCTAAATGCACTGCACATGTATAGTACTGCATGATTTCAATAAAACGGAGAATCTCTAGAATCACACTCGCACCACTTTAAGACTCTAACTGAGAACAGGACACAAGCAGCACTGGGAGTCCATAAAAATAATGGGCCCAAAGCACTCCCATGAATGGTTCCCAGAGTGTTACACAGAATTATAATGAAATCATATTGGATAAATGAAATGACATAAAGAATTTAAAAGGGTGTGAAGCATGAAACTCAAACGTCTAGCCACTTAACTATAACACAGCTTTTATGTGAATAAATATCGATAATTCCAAATTCATCTAAATGAATTCTGGCACACCCGCACAGGCTTAAAAATTCAACACCACAGCAAAAGTGGGGGAAAATCCAAATGTGGAGGTGAGGAAGAGAAGGAGAGAAACCAATACATGGGCTAAGAGAGGGAGAGTCCACAAGAGCATGGATCACTCCCCAAAAGTTACTACTTCACCAGCATCCTTCCTTCATATACAAGTAACAAACTTCCATTGTCCAAACAAAGAGATGAATTACACTTTCTTTAACTCTGAAAAATCTGCTCTGAGATGGCATATTATAGAAAGATAAGCCCCATTCCCACTGAAGTGTTTGCACCCTATCTCCATCTACTCAAGAATATCTTTTCATCTTCTCTGTACTTCCTCTCCAAACCATGACATCGAGACCAAATCCATTTCCATTGGTATCACCAAGCTGGCATTCCCTATACCAACATTAACCAGCACCACTTAAGGCCAAGAGGACTTCTAGGGTGCTTGTCTGTCCACAACTCTACTGAAAATCCATCAGCATTTAAAATTTCCAGGCAGCAGTACTCTTGCCTGGAAAAATGCCACGGACGGAGGAGCCCTGTAGGCACAGTCCATGGTGCTGCAAAGAGTCAGACACAACTGAGCGGCTTCACTTTCACTTTTAAACTCTTTAACTAAAGGGTTAGAAGCCCTGCGTTAAAAAATCTCACAATCGCCACTGATCATCTCTGGGCTTTTGGCAAATGATTGCATTCTTATGTTCCCAATTTTTCATGTGAAAAATAGTGATCACAGTATTCTGTTCTATCTTCTTACTACATTTATGCCAACATCAAACAATAAAGTGCTCAGAGTCACACAAAGGATACATACAGATACAAAGCAGTAGTGTTGTTATCATTTTTCCTTCAGAAGACAAAACTCGAAAGAAGCCAGAGGAAGTATATTCCCAATGCCAAAGAAATGCAAAGTTAGATTAGCCAAGTCAAATTCATTCAACTAATCAACAGATAGCTCAGTTCCGTTCAGTTGCTCAGTTGTGTCCGACCCTTTGAGACCACATGAACTGCAGCACGCCAGGCCTCCCTGTCCATCACCAACTCCTGGAGTTCACTCAAACCCACTTCCATAGAGTCGGTGATGCCATCCAGTCATCTATCTCATCCTCTGTCGTCCCCTCCTCCTCCTGCCCAACATTCTAATAAATATTTTTCATGAGACATGATAATAAAATAATGAGAATTATTCTTAAAGATCTGTAAAAATCAATCATTTTCCATGAAAGTTTCACCTAGAATGCTAGAAATCTAGCATTTGCTAAATAGCAGCTTAGTAGCACAAAAAAACATCAGTCTTGATTTCAAACAGCTGGTTCTGACACTGAGAAGTAACGTGATCTCAGAGAAATTACATAACGATTCTTAACACAGCCATTCTAATTGGTAAAGTAGAGATGATCATCACTGCGGGATTATCAGGAATGTTAGATGAGATGGCACCAAGGACCAGAAGTGCCCATGAATAGCACCCCCCATAACTATTCTTCTTGGGAATATTAATATTAGTATCATCTTCCTGATAAACCATGCTGCTGCTGCTAAGTCACTTCAGTTGTGTCTGAGTCTGTGTGACCCCATAGACGGCAGCCCACCAGGCTCCTCTGTCCCTGGGATTCTCCAGGCAAGAACACTGCAGTGGGTTGCCATGTCCTTCTCCAAAGCATGCATGCAGGCTAAGTCGCTTCAGCAGTTTCCAACTCTGTGCGACCTTATGGACAGCAGCCCACCAGACTCCTGTGTCCACAGGATTCTCTAGGCAAGAATACTGGAGTGGGTTGCCATTTCCTTCTCCAGATAAACCATGGGCCTCCTTCAAGTCAGACTATACCTTGTTTCCTAACAACCAGCACCATAAATGATTGTTCTGAGACTGAACTAACGAATGAGAGTGCTGGAAATCAAGCTGAGAGTTAATATGCATGATGCCATTTGAGCTCAATTAAGTGCTAAATTGGGTAGGTTGTGACTACAGACAGAGTTGATCAAAGTGCAGAGAAGAGAGAGATCAATGGGAATGCTAAATGCAAGAAAGAGTTTTGTCTTGGAACTTGGAAGATAACCATGATTTCAACAAGCTCTGGGGACAGAGAGGGTATTAGGTTGAAGCATCAGCTAGCAGCAAATGGGCATCAACTCCTTTATCTTCCCTGAAATAATGGAAACAGCGACAGACTTTATTTTCTTGGGCTCCAAAATCACTGCAGACGGTGACTGCAGCCATGAAGTTAAAAGATGCTTCCTCCTTGGAACAAAAGCTATGACAAACCTAGACAGCATGTTAAAAAGCAGAGACATTACTTTGCCTACAAAGGTCTGTATAGTCAAAGGTATGGTTTTTCCAGTAGTCAGGTGTGAGAGCTGGACAATAAAAAGGCTGAGCTTCATTGATGCTTTCGAACTGTGGTGCTGGAAAAGACTCTTGAGAGTCCCTTGGACAGCAAGGAGATCAAATCAGTCAATCCTAAAGGATATCAACCCTGAATATTCACTGGAAGGACTGATGCTGAAGCTGAAGCTTCAATCCTTTCCTCAACCTGATACAAAAAGCCGACTCACTGGAAAAGGCCCTGATGCTGGGAAAAACTGGAGCCAGGACGAGAGGGGACGACAGAGAACGAGATGGTTGGATGGCATCACTGACTCAATGGACATGAGTTTGAGCAAGCTCCAGGAGATAGTAAAGGACAGGGAAGTTGGCATGCTGCAGTCCATGGGGTTGCAAAGAGTCCAATAAGACTGAGCAACTGAACAACAACAATTATAATCCCCATTTTACAGAGGAAGAAAATAAGACAGAGATTGAGTAGTTTGCTTTGGTCACAGAAAAAAATGTCAGAGACAGGACATAAGTATACCCAGTCTGGCTCTAGAGTCCACACACTTCACCACAGAGACTCACTGAGGCAAGTCCTAATACATTTAAGCTGGAAAATGAGTAAAGCTCACTGTATCAGCTATAAACAGCATCTACTCTAAGTAGTTTCAGTAGTGAAAGCTACTCATAAAATGAAGTGAAAGTCTCTCAGTCATGTCCGACTCTTTGCGATACAGTCCATGGAATTCTCCAGGTCAAATACTGCAGTGGGTAGTCTTTCCCTTCTCCAGAGAATCTCCCCAACTCAAGGATCAAACCCAGGTATCCCACATTGCAGGTGGATTCTTTACCAACTCAACTATCAGAGAAGCCCAACTCTTTGCGACCCCATGGACTGTAACCTGCCTGGTTCCTCTGTCCACAGAATTCTCCAGGCAAGAATACTGGAGTGGGTAGCCTATCCCTTCTCCAGGAGATGTTCCCAACCCAAGAATCCAACTGGGTTCTCCTGCATTGTAGGCAGATTCTTTACCAGCTGAGCTACCAGAACTATATTTTTTTTTAACATAAGTTCATTTTTTAAAAAACTTTTTAGTTTGTATTGGGTTGGCATCACTGACTCGATGGACGTGAGTCTGAGTGAACTCCAGGAGTTGGTAATGGACAGGGAGGCCTGGCGTGCTGCGATTCATGGGGTCGCGAAGAGTTGGACATGACTGAGCAACTGAACTGAACTGAACTGATAGCCTATTAATGATGTTTTGACAGTCTGAAATGAACAGCGAAGGGACAGCCACATGTATACATGTATCCATTCTCCCCCAATTCCCCTCCCATCCGGGCTACCACACAGCATTGAGCAGAATTCTCTGTGCTACACAGTAGGTCCTTGTTAGTTCAGAAAATCTGGCAGGTCAATGAACTAGGCTTACATTCTTAAGGAACATACATAGTTAAGAGGAAAAATAAATCACATCTCAGGTCTCTACCAGTGAAAATTTGACAACCACCATCCTCTAGCATCCAATGCCAGAAAGTCTGTCACACCAACCCCAAAAGCTGGGAAGTTCTTGCCACTGCATTCACCCAAAAGACAGCCTGGCCTGCACTGTCCATTCTACATCTCTGTACAGGTTGGTGCAGCTCACTGGCCAAAGTCCTATTAACTGCAAGAGAGTCTAGGAACTGTAAGGTGTTATGGTTTCCTTTTTCCTTGTTGTAAAAGATTCTATAAGGGGAATTGAAATCACGATATGGGAAGTTAACAGAAAGTCAAGATGATAAACACAAGATGTCAGGAGATTGCCAAGGGCCACTACACACAATGATCATTCGCAAATAATGTCAGCTACATAAAGGAAGGTCACATCATGTAGGTACAACTTCATTGCATGTGGGAACAATTTACTCTTTTCTAACAAAGGCCTTAGGTCTCTTATAATGGCAAGGTGTTGTGCAAGGCATAAAGATGATAATTCAGGTAATTAAAAAACTAATAATATCAATTACTTGGTGACTTTTTTCCCAACAATTTCAGACTGCTATATAGTATAATGATATGTATCATTTTTCCTATAAGAAAAAGCAAAAGATATTAATTAACGAAACAGGCCACATTACATATCATGTACTATTTTTGCCTCTTATACTTAGTTCTGGAGAAGGCAATGGCACTCCACTCCAGTACTCTTGCCTGGAAAATCCCATGAACGGAGGAGCCTGGTAGGCTGCAGGCCATGGGGTCGCTAGGAGTCAGACACGACTGAGCGACTTCACTTTCACTTTTCACTTTCATGCATTGGAGAAGGAAATGACAATCCCCTCCAGTGTTCTTGCCTGGAGAATCCCAGGGACGGGGGAGCCTGGTGGGCTGCCGTCTCTGGGATCGCACAGAGTCGGACACGACTGAAGCGACTTAGCAGCAGCATACTTAGTTCTTCTGTACTTCTGTAGAAGAATCACTTTCTAAGACACCTGAAATTTTGAATGGTGGCAACATAATTTTATCTCTGTGGAACATAGGAGTTTGAAATAAAATGCTTTATATAAGTATTTGCTATAAAAAAGTTAGTTTTGGTTAACACAACAGAAAGTAATTTTTAAATCATTATTCCTTTAACTATCATGGCCATATATATTTCTGAATAACATTTCAATTGCTTTCCACAGTAATGATTGTTTCTAGTTCTGTATTTTTAAGGAAAGTTAACTATAGACAATGAGATACAGTATTTCTGAGTAAAGTTCAAGAATACAGAACTAAAGACTTATTTTTAAATGCAAATTATGCATAAAAGTAGATATTAATAACACAAAATCAATATGTATTACTTCTATTGTATAAATATAAATTCACAGTACCATTTTTAATTGATAATGGAGTCACATGAAACAAAGTAACTCTAGAGCATCATAATGTTCAGTTTTTCCAAAATCCATATGAATAAATGAACATCTATTTTATACATATACAAATTATTTTACATGATAAAATTAAGGAGAAATTCAAATGAACAACAATCCCAAGAGCAGTTGCTTCTTACATTAATTACTTAATACATAGGGTACTATGTTAAGGATGATATATATAGTTTCATTATCCTAGCTGAATTCTACACCTTTACTATCCCTGAATTTAAATATATAGGAAAATGTTCCCCATCCTTCTCAGAAACATTCCTGTCAATCAAAAGCACTGCACAGAAATGTGAATATACCCCAAGGACAACAACCCAAAGAGGACAAAGACAAAATTTCCACTTTTATGCATTTATGGAACGTTGATGTGGAAATCAGAAGTCACCATGGCAAATAAAATTTGGTGGGAGGGAAATGAGAGCAAATTGAGAGCAAGGTGAATGGAAAGCGATAACGTCTCTATATATATTTTATGACTTGATATAATAGGCATTAAGGGTTTTACCATGTAATTGATATTTATTTACCATATTAATAATTATGTATAGGAAAATCATGTTCCTTTGCAAAATAGTTGCTGGTAGAAGAATCAAGACATTTTCAGCAAGACAAAAGTTTTTAGTAAGTACAAGATTGACTGAGGGAAAAATTTATGATCTTGTACATGAATAGGTTATACACATAGGCCTAAAAATGAATTCCAGACAGTCAGCTCCCTAAAATGTACCAACTGGCTTTGCACTATTCATAGAAAATACTTTACTCCAAATAATTTGCCTCTTTATTTTCTTCAGCAAATATCACAATATATTGATTTTCTTTTAATGTTTTTAAAAAGTTTTTTATCTTTTGACTGTGCCATGTGGTATGTGAGATTTCAGCTCCTTGACCAGGGACGAAACCTGCATCCCCTGCACTGGAAGCACAGAGATTCAACTACTGCACCACCAGGGAAGTCCCTGATGAATCATTTTTAAAGGGCTTCAATACTTTGTATGACGTGAATCTTTATATGACGTGAATAACTTGAAGTGACCCGGGAGACTTATGCTACTACCCTGTTATAACTGACTTAGCCAAGGGAGGTTTGAGGTTTTAAACCCACAGCTGTATTAATTTCTTTCAAGTTGAAAGTAAAAAATATATAACCTAGGTCAAAAAAAAAAAATTTAAGAACAGTATATTCTTTATCTTAATTTTAAAGAACAATAAGACTGTCTTGTTTAGTAGATATAGGCTTTAAGACTATATCAATCATCATCTGCATGCCTTTATTGAAAAGACATACTTAGTTAAGACAAGAGTGTAACAATGAAATTGCAAAGTTGGAAATAGACTTGGTCATGGAGACTATGAGTCATCTGAACATAATAGCTCATTTATGATTGACAAGAAGTACGTATTTCTTAATTAAGAAAATTTTCTGACAAAATGCCCTTAAGACAAGAAAATGGACTGACCAGCAGATCATAGAGACAGATTTTCCCACAGGCCACAGACACGACCATTCAGCAGCATGTGAAACTGATCAAACCTGCCACCAGGTTGAATGTGCCTTGGTAGCAAAGCATAGATTTTCCTCAGTGATGACACTGACATAATTTGTAAAGCAATAAAAAAAAAAAAAAAAGCAATTGCTGACATCCCTATGTTGTTACTTATTTATGAAATTCTGCGTTCTCAAAATACCAGGACTGAGAGACAGAGTTTTCAAGAAGGTGAATCTAATACATGCTGTCAGCTCCGCTCAATATCTTGATTTCTGAAATTGATACACACAGTGAAACAAAATTT
Source organism: Bubalus kerabau (assembly GCF_029407905.1). Classification (NCBI taxonomy): domain Eukaryota; kingdom Metazoa; phylum Chordata; class Mammalia; order Artiodactyla; family Bovidae; genus Bubalus; species Bubalus kerabau. The sequence continues at coordinate 49,305,967 of NC_073635.1, forward strand.
TTCCACTGTGATGAGCAGGGAATATTTTTGCACGTTTTTACCAATGATAAAATTGTTGAAACCATTATATTAAAACATACATTATGCAGTAAAATATTTTTAATCCTCCCCTCTACTACAACCTCACCAAAGTGAAAGTGAAAGTCACTGAGCCCTCTCCGACTCTTTGCAACCCCATGGACTATACAGTCCATGGAATTTTCCAGGGCAGAATACTGGAACGGGTAGCCTTTTCCTTCTCCAGGGGATCTTCCCAACCCAGAAATCAAACCCAAATCTCCCACATTGCAGGCAGATTCTTTACCAATTGAGGCACCAGGGAAGCCCAAAAATACTGGAGTGGGGAGCGCATTCCTTCTCCAGTGGATCTTCCCGACCCAGGAATCGAATGGGGGTTGCCTGCATTGCAGGCAGATTCTTTATCAGCTGAGCTAAGGCTAAAGAGAGATTCCAAGAGTTCATATTTACTTCAGGCTACTGTGTACAATGGTCACAGAACTTCTACTGGTGAATGTGCACTTACTGGGGTAGTGAATTAAAACTTTTCATAAGATCTGCTAAAATTTTTCTTAAACATTAATATTGTAGTAGAAATTATCTGAACTCAGATAATATGAAATATGATTACTAGTTATAAAACTAAGACAGCTTGCAATAGTGAAAAGATTCAGATTCAAAATACACAAACTCCAAGTACATCCCTTTTACTCACTGGTGGTATCTCTGATGCAAGCTATGTCTGTAATTTTATTTACTAATAGGGATAATGCTATATCGACTCAAGGGTTTACTATGGTAAAAAAAAAAAAAACAATTTTGACTGTCAGACCCTCTAAAAACTGACTTTCTTACCATTATGAAATGTTCTATTTTACCTCTGGTTTCTAAACCTATTTTATCTAATATTAATATGGGCACCATGTCTGTTTTGTGATTTGGTGTATATATACATGATACATCTTTTCCTATCCTTTTACTTCTTGTTTAAAAGAATGTCTATTACAAAATTATTAACTCCTAAAAGAAAACATCTCACATGCTAGTAAAATAATGCTCAAAATTCTCCAAGCCAGGTTTCAGCAATATGTGAACCAAAACTTCCAGATGTTCAAGCTGGGTTTAGAAAAGGCAGAGGAACCAGAGATCAAATTGGCAATATCCCTGGATCATTGAAAAAGCAAGGAAGTTCCAGAAAAACATCTATTTCTGCTTTATTGACTATGCCAAAGCCTTTGACTGTGTGGATCAGAATAAACTGTGGAAAATTCTGAAAGAGATGGGAATACCAGACCACCTGACCTGCCTCCTGAGAAATCTGTATTTAGGTCAGGAAGCAATAGTTAGAACTGGACATGAAACAACAGACTGGTTCCAAATAGGAAAAGGAGTATGTCAAGGTTGTATATTGTCACCCTGCTTATTTAACTTACATGCAGAGTATATGATGAGAAACGCTGGACTGGATGAAGCACAAACTGGAATCAAGATTGCCGGGAGAAATATCAGTAACTTCAGATATGCAGATGACACCACCCTTATAGCAGAAAGTGAAGAAGAACTAAAGCGCCTCTTGATGAAAGTGAAAGAGGAGACTGAAAAAGTTGGCTTAAAGCTCAACATTCAGAAAACGAAGATCATGGCATCTGGTCCCATCACTTGATGGCAAACAAATGGGGAAACAGTGGAAACAGTGTCAGACTTTATTTTTCTGGGCTCCAAAACCACTGCAGATGGTGACTGCAGCCATGAAATTAAAAGACGCTTGCTCCTTGGAAGGAAAGTTATGACCAACCTAGACAGCATATTAAAAAGCAAAGACATTACTTTGCCAACAAAGGTTGCCAACAAAGGTCCGTCTAGTCAAGGCTATGGTTTTTCCAGTGGTCATGTATGGATATGAGAGTTGGACTATAAAGAAAGCTGAGCGCCAAAGAATTGATGCTTTTGAACTGTGGTATTGGAGAAGACTCTTGAGAGTCCCTTGGACTGCAAGGAGATCCAACCAGTCCATCCTAAAGGAGATCAGTCCTGGGTGTTCATTGGAAGGACTGATGTTGAAGCTGAAACTCCAGTACTTTGGCCACCTGATGCCAACAGCTGACTCATTTGAAAAGACCCTGATGCTGGGAAAGATTCAAGGCGGGAGGAGAAGGGGATGACAGAGAATGAGATGATTGGATGGCATCACGGACTCAATGGACATAAGTTTGGGTAGACTCCGGGAGTTGGTGATGGACAGGGAGGCCTGTTGTGCTGCGATCCAAGGGGTCACAAAGAGTCGGACACAACTGAGCAACTGAACTGAACTGAAAAGAAAACACTCTAAAGTATAGCAGGTTTTATTTCAAGGCCATGTGATCATGCCTTTTATTTTATTCTTGGTTTTGTATACACAGTTTTCAATGATGAAAATGTTTTCAGATGTAAGAGTTCCATTTCTGATCTGAGTGATCCACAGGATTGAGATGACTAAACTAATAAAACTGACCCTTGAACAATATACGTCCTCTTATGCACGAATTGTCTCAACAGTAAATACTACACGGTCCACATTGGTTGAGGCTTCCTTTATAGCTCAGTCAGTAAAGAATCTGCCTGCAATGTAGGAGACCCAGGTTCAATTCCTAGGTCCAGAAGATCCTGTGGAGAAGGAAATAGCAACCCACTCCAGTAATCGTGCCTGGAAAATCCCATAGACAGAGGAACCTGGCAGGCTACAGTCCAAGGGGTTGTAAGAGTCAGACATGACTTAGCAACTAAACCACCACCAGCTTGGTTGAATCTGTGGATGTGGAACACAAATATGGAGGAACCTTGAAAATGGAGGGCTGAATATAAACTATACTTATATATCCAACTAGCATAAAGGGTTGATACTCCTAACCTTTACATGTTTCTCAACTGGAACCTCACTTTTCATATACAACTTAGTTCTCTAGTCAGAAGAAGAATTCTGTCAAAGCCAACATTTGCTTAAGAAGTAGCCATTGTAAATAAATATAGGACCATTCATTCACACATAGTAACTTTGAAAAACTCACTTTCCATTTGAAGTACCTAAAACAATTTCTGGAGAAGGCAATGGCACCCCACTCCAGTACTCTTGCCTGGAAAATCCCATTGATGGAGGACGCTGGTAGGCTGCAGTCCATGGGGTCACTAAGAGTCGGACAGGACTGAGCGATTTCACTTTAACTTTTCACTTTCATGCATTGGAGAAGGAAATGGCAACCCACTCCAGTGTTCTTGCCTGGAGAATCCCAGGGACGGGGGAGTCTGGTGGGCTGCCGTCTATGGGGTCGCACAGAGTCGGACACGACTGAAGCGACTTAGCAGCAGCAGCAGCAGCAGCAAAGCAATTTCTGCTTAATTTCTTCTTTAGCCATTGAGTTTCATAATCCATACTAGCTCTTCCAAGAACTGTTCCACTTGTGGCCATCCTGGATGAATCACAAGTTGAAATCAAGACTTGAAGTATCAATAACCTCAGATATGCAGATGACACCACCCTTATGGCAGAAAGTGAAGAACTAGAGCCTCTTGATTAAAGTGAAAGAGGAGAGTGAAAAATCTGGCTTAAAATTCAACATTCAAAAAACTAAGATCACGGCATCGGTCCCATCACTTCACGGCAAATAGACGGAGAAACAAAGGAAACATTGACAGACTTTATTTTCTTGGGCTCCAAAATCACTGCAGATGGTGACTTCAGCCATGAAATTAAAAGATGCCTGCTATTTGGAAGAAAAGCTATGACAAACCTAGACAGCATATTAAAAAGCAGAGACATTACTTTGTCGACAAAGGTCCATCTAGTCAAAGCTATGGTTTTTCCAGTAGTTATGTATGGATGTGAGAGTTGGAACACAGAGAAAGCTGAGCACTAAAGATTTGCTGCTTTTGAATTGTGGTGTTGGAGAAGACTCTTGAGAGTCCCTTGGACAGTGAGGCGATCAAAACAGTCAATCCTAAAGGAAATCAGTCCTGAATATTCATTGGAAGGACTGATGCTATGCTCTGATACTCTGGCCACCTGATGTGAAATACTGACTCATTGGAAAAGACCCTGATGCTGGTAAAGATTGAAGGCAGAAGGAGACAATAGAGGATGAGATGGTTGGATGGCATCACTGACTAGATGGACATGAGTTTGTACAAACTCCAGGAGTTGGTGATGGACAGGGAATCCTGGTATGCTGCAGTCCACAGGGTTTCAATAGCTGGACACGAATAAGCATCTGAACTGAACTGAACTGCCATCCTGGTTCTTTCCTTGCCATCCTGTCCACGCAGGCAGACCACTACTTAGCCAAACCCTTAAGGGGACCAGTTTAAAGATCCCCAGAGCCCTCTCTCTGTTCAGCTACTTCCTTTCTGTTATTGTTCGCTTTAAAATTAGCTGCCTTGACCTCTCCAAATTCCAAACCCTGCCTGCTTACCCCAGTGTGACTACTGGGTCCTCCCTGTTTGCCTCCAAGAGTCAAATCACATCCTTTGTCCTCCCACTGCCAAAGATTACAGACTATAACTTCCTGTTGTCCACTAGGTAAGAAAACATTTCATATATTTTGCATGGTTTTCTAATGTTTACAGTAAGAGATTGATACCCATAGCAGTTAATCCTTCACAGTCAAGAAAAAAAGTCCTCCAAGGGCTAAATGAGGTATTTTTGTGAGATACTTAGAGACTATGCGTCAGTCTGTACATATTAGTACAAGAAAACACACCCAGATATAGAGAAATACACACCTTATGCTCCAGATTTTTTTTTTTTCTTACTCTCCCACAACGACTAGTACATGAAGGAGAACATCATCATTCAGAAGCTGAAATATTTCGGAAAGGTTAATTTTCCCCCAATCAAAATTCCCAAAAGACTCAGAGCATGAGTTTGCTTTAAAAATGTGTTCCTTTTTACAAAGCACTGACCCTATGCGGATGCAAATAACGCTTGAAAAGAACAGCACTTCACATTCTCCTCCACTAATGAGACTGCAGTTAGAACCAGTCATCTGTGGATACAGAGAACCATCGCGGCACAGAGGGTCAGGGTGTCTGGATGGCGGGCGAAAAGGAACGAAGCTGAAGGAAAAAGTACATTGCTAATGGGAAAGAGGAGGGCAGAGTTATCAACTTCATAGCGCTGCCCAGGGCAGGCCCCGAGGGAAGGGATTAGGCTGCCAGCTATATTTCCCTTGGGTGCTATCTGTAATTACCATCACAGCTCATTGATTTTCAATTCTTTCTATTAATACATTTATTGGCCATTCTGACATTATTAAAAATCAGTCCAACTCTGCTTCTATAGTGGAAGACAGCTCTTCCCTAAAATGTGAGTTTTGTAAGTATAGATATTTTTTTCCTGCCTTTTTTTTTAAAAAAAAACGGTCTTCTCATATTAGCAATAGCACAGCTTCTGCCCATGTTTTCCTTTGAAGCCAGGTAGTGACATGCAAAGATTTGACTAGAGATCAAAAGATCTCAAGTAATGGGTCATCAGAGAATATTAAATGATAAGCAAATTCATATGTCTAAGATAATTCTACCAATTTACTATGCTGGCGCCTGTTCCCACAGTAGGGGAGGTAATAATGAGGTGCTGTTGAAGGGTAATGCAAGTGGCATTTTTATAATGCTTTCTCGTCTCTTCTGATGAAGTCATTAAAGTAACACTGTCTTACTAAGCCTCGACACACAAATGTATATTAAATCTTTTATGTTAAATTAAACATCGTGGTTTACTGAGGAAAAAGAAGCTAGATGTGATGTTGAGTGTGTTTTCTTTTCCTCTAAAGCCACTGAATTCTAATATAACTGCCAATCTCTAATCTAGGTTCAACTACAGTGAGGGTCCCTTGGACTGCAGGGAGCTCAAACCAGTCAATCCTAAAGGAAATCAACCCTGAATATTCATTGGAAGGACTGATGCTGAAGCTCCAATACTTTGGTCACCTTATGCAAAGAGCCGATTCATCAGAAAAGACCCTGATGCTGGGAACGACTGAGGGCAAGAGGAGAAGGGGGAGACAAGAGGATGAGATGGCTGGATGGCATCTTTGATGACATCAATGGACATGAGTTTGAGCAAACTCTGGGACATATTGAAGGATAGGGAAGCTGGCATACTGCAGTCCATGGGATCACAAAGAGTTGGACACAACTTAGCAACTAAACAGCAACAATAACACTTGCACCTGTTTTCATTTATTAAACCTAAGGACTGGGGGCTTTTCCAGAAAGGCACCTGTCTCCAAATCCTCTCAATTCTAAAGTATGACACTGGCTCCCACTTACAACGAACAGCATCTGCACTGATCACTCTTGGCTGAGCCCTGCCAATCAACTCCTTGTGCCGGGAGGATGAAGACTAACAAGAGACATGAAGCATGAGCTCTGCTCTGAAGGAAGAGGCAACACAGTCACCTTAATGGCACCAGTCGGTCCTCCGTGACACAGAACTACTTTCAACACCTTGTTATGGATGTACTGAAGAAGGGTTTACAAAAGCTACTCCAGAGAAAAGATCATCATTCTCTTTTGTCTTAACTCTAAACTTAGGGCACTCAGGGATCTCTGGTCCAACCAGGGCTGATGTTCTCTGGTAGGAAACCATGGAGGATACAATGGAATGTATCTCTCCTCTGCTGCCATACCTGCCCCCTTCCTGGCTCCCGGGCTGTGGTACGTATGAAATAGATATGAAAGCCTACTGTTAGCACAGGGAACTCGGTGCTCTGCAGTGACCTAAATGGGAAGGAAATCCAAAATAGAGGGGATATATATGTGTATGTATAGCTGAATCACTTTGCTGTATAGTAGAAACGGACACAGCACTGTAAAGCGAATATACTCCTTTTTTTTAAATGGGCAGAACATCCAATCTCCTCCTCTCTCAGCCACACTCTTACCACTACCCTCTGCCTACCAGCCCCCTGGTCAGAACTGCACCTGCCTGGAAAAGAGGAGAGAGAGGAGGAGAAACCAAGGGCTCCAACATGCTTGTGACTGGAACAAGGACTCGGCTCCACCCCCGTGGAAGACTCTTCAGGTCTTAGAACAAGAAGAATGAAGGTGACTGAATGAGAAGTGATTCCTGCCTGTTCCCCTCTGATGCCTATGCACCTACTATGTATCTATCGTATTTTCATTGAGAGCTTTTTTAAAAATTATACTTTAAAGAATTTCAAACCTATATACAATCAGGAAGAAGAGTTAAACAAGCCCCCTCGTATGCACTGTCCAGCTTCACTAATGATGAAATCATGACCACTCTTATTACATCTCTGTCTCCAATCATCCACCCTCCCATTTTGTTTTGCAGCAATTCCTAGCTGTTGAATCATTTCATCTGTAAAAACATCAACAACTATCTTTAAAGTATGCGAACCCAAGAGTTCCTTTTTTTAAAAATTATGGTCAAATACCATTATCACACCAAATGGTGGTATCATTTTTATCTTAAAATAATAATTGATTTCTGCATTCATTCTGTATTTCTACAATATAAAATCTGATCAGAATTTGAAACATTTTTCCAAACATGCTTGAATAGAAATTAAAATAAAAAAGAATGCTTCTGATTTGAGATTTACCTTAAATCCTCTCTTAGGATTATAAACTAAGGCAGATGTTGAAATCTCTACTCAATAACGATGAGAACTGCAGAAATGGAAAGTGAAGCAATGGGGCCCTTTCTGTCTTTACACAAAAGGAGAACATTCCATGAACAGCCACCGCATGTGGGCAGGTTCCTTCCTGTGAGGCTAGATGGTCTACTTCACTTCCCAGGTGAGGGGGACTGGGTGGACAGGGACTGGAGACCAAAAGGGCCCACAGAGCAGGCCCCTGGCTAAGGAAGCATCTGAACTCAGGCCTGTCTCACCGTAAAGTCAGCACATTTCTGCTTTCGTATACAGGCATTTTCATCTCAGTATCACTTTTAGACTTATAATTGAAAATGCCTTCTCTCATTCCTGCCTGCAATGCAGGAGACCAGGGTTCAATCCCTGGGTAAGGAAAATCCTCTGGAGAAGGAAATGGCAACCCACACCAGTATTCTTGCCCAGAGAATCCCATGGACAGAGGAGCCTGTCAGACTACAGTCCATGGGGTTGCAAAGAGTTGGACACCACTGAGCAACTAAGTTTCACTTTCTTTCACTCCATGCCTGTTACCAGAATTAAAGATGGTCAGGCTGAATTTGGAAGGCCTTATCTCAACACCCCCACTGCATAGATGAAGACACAGAGGCCTGGAGGTGGGCAGTTCCTTGTCAATGCCATTCCAGGGGGAGCTGCAGGGCCACGAATAAAATCACATTTTATGTCTTTGAGGTGGTGCCCGTTCTCTGCACACAGGCTTATCTCTGGGTGTAATAGTTCCAGAATTCCTCTTCCTGCTTTAGTCCTGGGCTCAGTAACATGTTAGACTATTCAAAGGCTGACAGCATTTGGGAAGCTCTTGTCCCAGAAGAACACAAGCACCAAAGGTCACAAAGTCACCCCACATTCCACGCTGGGCCCCTGGAGTGTATCACAGGAGCACGTGACCTTGCCATGGACCACACAGCAGCATGTGCTGTAGTACCGATGAGCCTGGAGAAAACTAAAGTCCCATTTCAGGAGACTGGAATAATAATAATGAGCAACTTCAATACAACTAACCACTTTCCTGGTGGCTCAGATGGCAAAGAATCTGTCTGCAATGCAGGAGACCCGGGTTCAACCCCTGGGTCGGGAAGATCCGCTGGAGAAAGGCCTGACTACCCACTCCAGTATTCTTGCCTGGAGAATCCCCATGGACAGAGGAGCCTGGCAGGCTAAAGACCACAGGGTCGCAGAGTCAGACAGACTGAGCAACTAACACTTTCACTATCAAGAGGGTTCAAAACAGAAGGGAGACACGCAGAAGTGGTTTCAATGAGCCACCCTTATCTATCCAGTTAACATGGCTGCAAGACGGAGACTGTCACCAATGGCAATCTCTTATTTTCAGCGCTTATCTTTATGCTCACAACAACCTTACGAGGTAGACGGAGCAGGTTTATAACTAGCTGTTGACTGATTTCATATTTTGCATATGCCAGTTAAAATGCCTGGACAAGCTGCACAGAACATGTATTTACCAAGTGCCAGAAACTACAAGAAAAAGGCAGAAAATAGTTCTTGCTTTTTAAGGGCTTACAATCTAATTGAAGAGATGGGACCACATACACACATCATAAAACTATTAAGGAGATGAGGCAAGGCAGCCAGAACTTTTCCCAGAGTAAACTGAGTGGCCAGCCTTGGCCTGTTCCACAATCTTTCTTTAAGCTCTAAAATGAGCTCATCCGGCCCTGAATTCCTTGAAGGGGTGGGGGCACATGCAGAGACCAGCTGACAGCTGGAGACCTAAGGGACTATTTTTAGAAAGAAAGAGAGAAGGAACAGATGCCTTCATAGCGCCCTGAGACAGGAGGTCCATGTACAGTAGCAGATCTTACAATGCTGCCTACAGCCTGAAAGGCAGGTTCACTTTCCTTGTCCTAAGCACTGATGGAAAAGTCTTAAAACTAGGTTTCCTGAGTGATTACAGAAACCCACCAACGTACCAGCTTCAGCCTTTCCATTCACTGCTGTGATGCATAGGCACATTTCTATAATTTTGTTCACTGTAACATCTCGTTTTCAAAAGCCCATAATCATATATGTGATGATTTTAATTTCACTAATATATTTACATTTTCTTATGAAGAATCAAACTTCAACCAGACTTTAATACTCAATAAGGAAAGAGTTCTGTAACATGGAAATCATGTTTAGAATCTAGCACTCCTTACCTTAAAATAGTTCTGAGATTCTGAAATTCCACATTATCACCACCCATCCTATCATCCTCAATGAGATACTTCAGTAAAGGAACCAAAATTAAAGTTCACTAAAATTGCTGATTTGATCTCTTTAAAGAAGAGTTGACTTGCTGCTGCTACTGCTAAGTCACTTTAGTGGTGTCCGACTCTGTGTGACCCCAGAGACGGCAGCCCACCAGGCTCCCCCGTCCCTGGGATTCTCCAGGCAAGAACACTGGAGTGGGTTGCCATTTAAAAGTATTATAAATGACTAAAAACAATTAATTATATTCTAAAAATAATCAATCATAATACAATTCATTAAATAGCATGGTGTGCTTCTCTTAAAGTTTTACTGTCAAAGAGAATGCAGTTATATCTGCCATGTATTTAAGAAAAGTAAATATATTGCTAAGAAAAAAGAATAAATTCAGCTTCTATTCCCCTCCAACATACAAAATCTAAATTAGGGCTAAAATATCAACATCAGTTCCATTCACAAGGAGGAAAATTGATTTTAATGAATTAAGTAAAACCTAGAACTTACAACTTTTCCTGTCCCTATTTGAGGACCAAAAAATACTTTCTATAAATAATGTGACACGAGTTGCTTATGCATGCTGTAAAACCCCTGGGAATACTGGCTTTTGTTTTTTATGTACCTAAATCTTTCACGCAAGCATTACTTTAAAATTGAAAAATGACAGTCAAGGAGACAGAAGTACCTAGATGTTCTTAAGGATTTCCAAGACCGTGACAACAGTGTACTATCCTGGCTTTGACTAGTAGCCCTGGTAATATTCTAACTGGTTTTCTGTATATACAGCATATTTTGGGGTTTTCTGCCTTCCTTCAACATGTATGACTTGAACAGATTTGCTGCTATTCAAGTTGAGGAACATATTGTGAAATAAAACCAACATTGTGAAATATACTATTTTCACTTTTCCATCAGGCTGTCTTCTCCAAATGAGATGTTATGGTTTGTATGTTTTGTTAAACGTAGGGTGTATGGAAATATATTTTATTAAACTGACGCTAATGCATTTAGAGTAAGAAAACAGAACTGGGAAAAGATCAAACACATTCTAGTGTGGTTAAGCTAAAACAATAAAGGTAAAAAACTGTTCAGAGGATTTAACTTGCTAAGTGTCAGGCTAGAAAATCCAGGTGAACACATGACTTTTCCTGAAGGTTTAAAATTAGAAAACAATTATTAATAACTGACATATAGTCTTTTCTTTCGCCATGGCCTTCTGCTTGAATCTCTGGGAATCAGTCATTACATCACATAGAGAACTGTGGGGTTGTATTTCTGGTTGATATACTCCACAATGCTCATTTCAGAGCTCCCCAGTCTACACTGAACATAAAGATGAAATGAAATGCTCTACATGATGGGACTCTGTTTCAGACACTGGCTTATACAGAACAGAAATATGTTATGAAATGCCACACAGCCTGGCACACAGTGGTCAAGAATGGGGCGTTACTGGAGGACCCTCTAAATGCAACCATCAAGATCCTTGCCCTTGACTATCCTCATTATGAAATCCTTTTGCTACATCAATATCCTAACCTTCTGAACGGGGTCCCAGAAGAACTCATGCACACTGATTTTTTTTAACTATGAGATATTACTCACACTTAAAATATCTTTTGATTGTTCAATTATAAAACATTGTTAAGGTTTTGCTTTGATCTTGATTTGAATAAAGGATACATAAATAAGATTAAGATTAAATATTTAACTGATGTCCTTTATTTTTTGGTCATAAGTACTTGCTCTGTAATGCTAGCTTAATAAGATAGGTAGATGGTGCTTTCTCCCTTAAAAACATAAAAGGTGGTCAGCCACACATTGCCCTGAGGATGGTTTTTACAAGCGAACCTATTAATATAAATGTTAACAATTATAAAATCACCCACATCCTTATTTAAAAAAAAAGCTAGCTCTGCTCTTAAGTCTTCATATACTCAGTAGCCATAAACTGTCATTTGGCTATGTTATTATTCAACAAGCTTTCTTTTGCTTTTACGTGCTTTTCAAACTCACTGACCTAAATTTCATCAACTCTAAGAAAGGGTAAACACAAATGTCAAAAGAGAAGTCCATCCAACCAACGGTAAACCTTCCCCTACCTGTACTCTGCAATTTCCCAACTTGGTAAGAACCCATCTATATTGACACTGAGGTTATAGTCTCATCTTATCTTTTTAACATTTCCCCTGTGCTCTGGATTGTTATAGCTTTCCAAAACATGAATCCATTTAAATAAAGCCATATGGTCACTATGTCTTCCTAAATTTAGGAAGCTATCTTTCCTAAGTTAGTAATGTTTTGAGGTTGCAAATGGGTAAGAATCACCCACCGTCTCAGAGGATTGTTACTCAAGAGACAAAAGCTGAAGCAAGTGAAACATCAGAAGTGTTCTGCAAATCTCAGAACACTCTGGACATGAATGCCTGCCAGGGTCTGAGAGAAAAGGGGGCGGGGCGTCATCGGAAACTTTCACTTACCCCTTGCTCAGATTCCAAAAGCTCTGTTTTGACTCTGACTGCCGGCATCCCATCAAGCATTAACATTCTGTTCTCGAAGGTGTTGATATTCTGAGAATAAAAAAAGGGAGAGAGGGAAATTCAGCTATGAAGCCTTCAACGGAGGACATCTGGTAGAATCTGCCGTCCTTGTAGCACAGTCAGTACTGCTAACCTAATTTTTTAACAATACAGTATAATTAAATGAGAATACCCGCACCACCAATTATCCCCCCATTCCGAACTTTCATTAGAAATAATGACCAAGAACTTGAATTAATCAGTCTGATTCTCTGACCTCTGGGTTGCAGGTCAGATGATAATAAACTGGAGTAAGGAAACCTTACATTAATTTATATGGGGCCGGAATAATTCATCAAGCTTTTGCAAAGAGTGGAAGGAAACGCAAGGCAAGTTTCTTTATTCCTTTAGCTTTAGAGGTTGTACTGCATACAGAAATCCATAAAGAAGAAAACAGATCACAATAATTTATATACTCTCATATTCCTGTAAAAGTCTAAGTAATTTTAAAAGCAAGAAACTATAATACTAGACAGTTAATTCTGGTATTGTGGCATACCTGACTCAATGAAAATTTCTACCTATCAACCTCAAACACCTTCTTCGAAAACAACTAATGTAAGTCTTGGATTAAGAATGAATTCTTAAGCTGAAATCATAATCAAAGAATAAACAACAATTTGTTTTTTGTTCTGGTAGATGTTTGGCTCCATTTGCCACCTCTTGAAAGGAAAACCTTACTTCTATGTGGTTCAATAGAATTTCCAACAACATTTAAAAAAAGATTAAATCAAGGTTATCTTTGACTAATTTCCACGACTTTGGGGATTTTCTGAAGTCAATAACCTAGGAAGGGAGTCATAAAGCCACACATCAGTGTTTGCTTCAGGCCAAAATCAGGCTCAGGTTTTAAAATATGTTGAGAATGCCAACTTGACTCTCAAATACTGACTAAATCCAGAAATTAAAATCACTAAGTTTGACTGAATTTTTAGGATAGCTTCTTTGCTCGGTTATAGAATGTAACCATGACACTTAAGTGGTCTTACTAAAAGAAGTTTGCCTACATGGTGACAAAGGTTAAAATCACTTCTAAACCATCAACTTTTCCCCATTCATAGAGTTGCTTTTCTCCCCAGCAGACAGTTGAATAAAAACTCCTACTTCAACACATCATAAATTAAATGCTTTTATTACCAAACAATACCAACAGAGTGCAGCATGGTGAAGCTCTAATTATTTCTCCCATTTCTTGACTCTCTTTTTTGTTTAAGAAAAATACTCTAAGAAATAAAATGTATGGGGCCACTCATGACAAATATTTGCTCAGAGAAACCAACAGCAAGAAAAAGCAAATTTACACTAAAGCTAACTAATGAGCATTCAGAAATTCCATGCTACCTAGTTTGTTAGGGAATAAAAAGAAAATTACTGTCAGGTTCCTCTCTTAGAAAAGTACAATATTATTAACACTGATAGGATACTTTTTTTAATGTTTGCTTTTGATTTGTCCGTATCTTGGAGGGATTTTCATACCCTCATGGCTTAGAATAAGAGGAAATCTGGTGTTAACTGGTGAGCTCAGTGCATTTGTTCCAAGCTTAAAATCCTTTCAGGGAGACTGATGGATTGCTTACACATCAGGCATGGATCTCAAATCCCAATGGGGCACTTGCTTCCACGGTTGGAAGTAGCCAGCTGCTTGCCCCCTCTCAGCCTCAGGGAAGCCTAGGAAGGAGGTACCCAGCCCTCAAGTGCCCAGTCCTTCACAGCAGCCAGGAATTCGCCCTAACAAAGCCTTTGGGAGGCTGTTTGGTTGGTGGACAATGAAGGATGAGTTGATATAGTTTCCTACCCCGGAGGAGGTCTTGCCCAGGTGGAAAGGGAAGAAGATGCCTTGCAAAGAAAGGGGAAAGACAAAGAACGATTCTGGAAAGACAGGTTTAATGAACTGTTAGAAACTGATTAGAGGCTAATGTCCCTTTTAGTGCTTTATACCAATTTACAGCTGATATACTTCAGCTGTTTTCCTGGCTGGCTGTGATCAACTCATTCTTTTTTTTTTTTTTTTAAAAAAGGCAAGCTAACCAGAGCCTTTGAAGTTAAAAACAGATAAACCACAAAAAGCGAACTGGGTTCATATTCCATTGAGTACATTTAAATATCACTGCATCTGCAATATCATTTGTGTTGTTGTTGTACTCAAATAATTCTAGATGTGTTAAAGACACGATTACATGTCAGTTTCATGTAAAAGTCAACAAAAATCCAATACGTTTTCCAAAAAAAATTTCTTTTTAAATAAAGTTTGCCCTGCAAATATTTCTCTTCCCCTGGTTTTTCCAGGATCAGCCAAAGCACAGCCATAATAAACATCATAAATAACACTGTTCACAGCTAAGGAACCAATCTTTAAGAAACTCTTGCAACTAGTACAGATTCAATGTGTACATATGCCTGAAAGTTACACTATACACACGTGAAGGATATTAATCTCTGCATTCATGATTCTAACCTTGTTTGGCATAAAGAGAAACACACATATTCGGTGCATCACACCATATTCCAGACCATCCAACAAGGTGTATGGTTTTTATAAAGCACGTGATAATTTTACAGTATTAAAAAGTATAGTCCTTGGAACAAAACACAATAGATTTCTCTCTCTAAACTAAAATCAGATACATACAGTCTCAACTGACTGCAGACTTTAAATATGTAATAAACTGTAATAATTTGAAATTGCTGTCAAACATATCTTGCCATGATCTTGATCAAAATGCATTTACAGGAGAATCCAATTGCCTGATTGAGGAAAATAAAATTATAATTTTAGTAACATGGTACTCTTTACATTGTGACAAACTGATATTGTACAACCCTATATAATTTATGTGCCTGTGTTTATATTCATGCACACATCTATATACCTTGCTACTTATTTCATATGAGTAAACTGTATCAACTATAGCCAAATTTACCATCAGATTAGCTGGCTGTTGATCAGTTACATGTGCACTGGATCAGAATGGTACTCTGGACATTCGTACTTGCCAAATAAGATATGGGGCTTAGCAGTCCAGCTGATACTAGTTCTCCCAGTCAAAGGCGGTATAAAACAACTGTGCTCAATCCTGGCATCTCATAGTATTCTGAATGGAACATGGAGGAAGGAAAAAAAAAATGATGCTCACTTATAATCTCCCATGAAAAACAGAGAACAAAGATGACTTTCCAAGTCAGCTACTACAATCTGGAGTGGTAGATTGGAATGCTCCAAATCACAGAACGCAGATCTCCTCCTCTCCCTCCTCTAGGATATGGGTTATCCAGTTTGCACAATTTAAGTAATAAAGAACAAGCTAGTCAACATTCAATAAATCTAATTTTTAAACCAAGTTTCCCTTCATAAACCAAAAATATCTACTGAGATTTGTTTTGATTTCTCAAGATGCAGGACATATTCATTTAAACATCATGAATCTCCAGTGTTTGGCTAGAGGTACTGAGAAATATGAATTGCCCCCACCCATGCCCAAGTTATATTCAACAGTGATCAAAGGGACATAGTAGCAATTCAGGATGCATGCACCAAATTGGTTGAGGTACGTTCAGAAAAGATTCTAAGGAGTTTATAATGCAAACATGCGTGTGTGTGTGCTAAGTTGCTTCAGTTGTGTATGACTCTTTGAGATCCTAGACTGTAGCCGGCCAAGCTTCTCTGTCCATGAGATTCTCCAGGTAAGAACACTGGAGTGGGCTGCCATGCTCTCCTCCAGTAGATCTTTGCAACTAAGGGATGGAATCTGTGACTCGTAGGTCTCCTGCATTGGCAGGCAGGTTCTCTACCACTAGCGCCACCTTGGAAGCCCTATTGCAAATATTTCAACTGGTAAAAAGCATCACCCTTTGACTTTTTTGGGCTTCCCAGGTGGCTCAGAGAGTAAAGAATCTGCCTGCAATGCAGGAAACCTGGGTTCAATCCCTGGGTTGAAAAGATCCCCTAGAGAAGGGAAGAGCTACCCACTCCAGTATTCTGGCCTGGAGAACTCCATGGAAAAAGGAGCCTTGGGGGTACAAGTCCATGGGGCTGCAAAGAACCGGACATGACTGAGTGACTTTCACTTTAACTTTCTATAAATAGGAAAAGCAAAAGTATCAGATTATAAGGAAATTAGGCTTTGCTAAAAAACCACTTCATAGAAAAGTCAACCACCACCCTTTTTGACTCAATTCTAACATAACAACAAAATCAACAATGGTAACGACTTTTTTCAAGCCTTTATGCCATTCAACCAATAGGTCATTTTTTTCAGAGAAGACATTAACTGTTTTATCCAACCCCCAAATTTTGGGTGAAATGCAATAAAATGAGTGAATTTTGCTCTTTGTAAGGGTCAACATATCTCAGAGATTAGAACAGTGTCCAGTCAAGGATTCCATTATCTGCTGTTATGCAGTAACAGGTAATATAAAACAACTATCATTTTACTATTATTAATATCTTGGTAACACACACAGTGGGCTTTCCTGGTGGATCAGCCATTAAGAATCTGCCTGCTGAGACTCAGGGACACAGGTTCAATCCCTGGGTTGGGAAGATCCCCTGGAGGAGGCCATGGCAGCCCAATCCAGAAATCTTGCCTGGAGAATCCCATGGACATAAGAGCCTGGTGGGCTGCAGTCCATGGGGTCATAAAGAGACACAACTAAGCAACTAAACAACAACAAACAAACAAATAATAACATCTACTATTTGTGTATCTACTGTGGACTAGACACTGTGCTAAGAGATTTGTACTCATTTAGTCCTTATATAGCCTCTGCCTACAATGTGGGAGATCTGGGTTTGATCCCTGGGTCGGGAAGATCCTCTGGAAAAGACAATGGCAACCCACTCCAGTACTCTTGCCTGGAAAACCCCATGGACGGAGGAGCCTGGTAAGCTATAGTCCGTGGTCGCAAAGAGTTGGACAGGACTGAGCGACTTCACTTTCACTTTCAGTCCTTATAGTAAATCAAGCAGTAAAGACTCTGTTATCAGAAGATGAGGCATTTGAGACACAATGAGGTTAAAGTGTCCAAAGTCATGCAACTGGTAATTGGTGCAGCTTGATTCCAAATCAAATGAGCCTGAATCCTAGCTAAGCTCCCATCCACTACACTCCTCTCTCCCTCTCCTTCTTATTCCGTCTTTCTCTGTGCACATATGCTCACAGGCAACCCTCATCAACATGGAAAAAGACACGAGCACCTTACTGAAGGCCCCAAGAGAGGAACTCTTGAATCTCCATCAATGGTTCCTCTCAGGGCTGAGCTGATTCAGTCACTGAACAAATGGGACGTGCAACTTCCAATCACCAGCAAAGTATCAACATTTTGGGGAATAACAATAAGAATTCAAATAAATCACTGGTATCAAAGCTATTTCACATTTTCTTCTTTAAATCAATCTTTCAACATATTTACTTGGCTTATTACAATTATACATTCCTATCCTAGAAACATCTCATAATTAATTCAGTCAGTCCTATCCTGAATGCAACATCCAGAAAAATCTATGGTAATCTCATCTGCTACCTGTTTTGAAAATAGTCCTATCCTCGATGGATCATTCAATGTTTTCACAATAGTTTCATGTACTTAAGATGATACAGGAACTCCGTCTTCTACCTTTTACATTCCAGAGACATACATTTGGGCCTCACATATAATTTATAATCACTTGAGTATAAAAGCTTATCTTTCTAAGCTCACATAGCCTCAACACTGGTAAATCAATTTTGTAGTGGGCATACACATCATCAGAGTACCTCCAATGGTACAAAATAAACACTAGTTCAAACACAGACTGCCACTCTGACCCAGACTTTCAGGTTTCATTGCTTTGCAGCATGGCAGAGTGGATGTCACATTAATGACCATATTTAACTGGGACCACTAGAAGTCAAACTACAGACACACTGGGACTCACAGCTTAAATCCCCTTCAGTGGTTTCAATGATCCATATATACATTCTTCTTAAATATCTGTCTTCAGTCTCAAAAACAAAACCCTTCCATAATCCCCTCACACTGAAACATGGAATTGTGTCTTTCTTAAGAACTGGTAAAACCACATATGCAATGCAGTAACTTGTATTTTCCTGATAGCAAGAATCAGTGTTTTCTATGTTGGGAAAGGGTCGGGAAGATCCCCAGGAGGAGGGGATGGAAACCCCTTCAGTATTATTGCCTGGAGAATCCCATGGACAGAGGAGCCTGGCTATAGTCCACAGGGTCGCAAAGAGCTGGGCACAAATGAAGCGACTTAGTACACAGCACAAAGTGCTAAATTATTAAAATAATAGTTTACACTAAAATTTGTAGAAACGTCATCTGAGCACTTAAACTTCCACCCCAGCATTAATACAAACTGTAATAAAACTTATTTTGTCATTCATATTCTGAATTATTTGGTCATGAGTTGACGAAATCTCTCCTTAAACATGCAGGGAGGGTCTCTGCTGCTGCTGCTGCTGCTGCTAAGTCGCTTCAGTCGTGTCCGACTGTGTGTGACCCCATAGACGGCAGCCCACCAGGCTCCCCCGTCCCTGGGATTCTGCAGGCATGAACACTTCTACAGCCAAGTTATTTCATCCTATCCAAGCCATGTCTGTGAACCATGAGGCACTACAAAAGATAATGGGGCAAAGTCAGGGACTCGAGTATAGAAACGATGTTAACACTAGGAGAACTAATGCAACACAACCACAACAGGACTCCAGGGTCTCATAATTTCAAAAAATAATTATGTAACAACTACAATACTTAAAACACATACATAGAAACAACTATAATAACAAGAAAAAGTATCATTTACTGAGCATTCATGTACCAAGTGTTATTTCAGGTGCTTTATATTTGTTATATCACTCATTCATTCAAAAAACACTGAGTACTAGGCACTGTCAAGGTATTTAGGAAACATCAGTGAACAAAAGAGGAAGTTTTATAGAGTTCCATTCTAGTCATTTAGTATCCCAGCAATTTTTTTTTTTTTTTACACTATGTGCATATTAGACAAGAAAATTCAGGTTCAGAGAGATTAAGCAATCTGTCCAAGGTTACTAGTCTATATCTGAGACTCATATCTATTTCCTATTGCTAGCCTGGATAGAGATTCTTCACTACTGGGTACTTTGACATTGGTTTCAAAGCTGCATGAGCCTAGCAGTATCTCAGCCACTCTGGCAAATGACCTTTGGGCTATTAGATCAAAAGGCCGAGAACCAGGACTACTGTGGGAGGAGCAAGGCAAAGGCGGGCTGATCATGGACACACTGAAGGGAGATGATGTTAAGGTCATTCTGAAGTCCTTACGTGTGTGTGTGTGTTCAGTCACTCAGCGTGTCTGAAGATTTACCTTGTTCTAGAAGAAGCACCTCAAACCATTCATCAATGTGCCTCTAAAAAGCTACCCAACCCTGTTTTCCACCATTCTGCTCAGGTTACACCTCAACCAAGTCAAATATGCTGGTCCTCCAAGCCTCTGTATATTCTATTCCATCTTTGTGCTCCATCACTAGTGGACAAATTCTTCATCTGCTATTACACCAGAATGTAAATTCCAGGATGACCATGACTTTGTCTTTTTGTTCATAAGAGTATGCCTATCCCCAGGTTTATATGTGTGTCTAACAGGAAGCTCGATGGTAAAAACCTGGTTGCCAATGCAGGAGATACAAGAGACGTGGGGTTCAATCCCTGTGTAAGGAAGATCCTCTGGAGTAAGAAATGGCAACCGACTCCAGTGTTCCTGCCTGGGAAATTTCATGGACAGAGGAGGCTGGTGGCCTAGAGTCCATCGGGCAGCAAAGAGTCGGACACGGCTGAGTGACTGAGCACACATGCATACAATACATAGTATGTGCTCAGTAAATAAATGTTTGTTGAAAAGAATAAATGTAAATAAATCTAAAATCATTCCATGCCCAGAGTTCATCTGACCCAGGTGATAACTGGTTGTTGAGAAACAGATGGGAAGAGGTACATGTGTGCTCAGTCATGTCCGACTCTTTGCAACCCCATGGGCTGCAGCCTGCCAGGCTCCTCTGTCCATAGAATTTTCCAGGCAACAATACTGGAGTGGGTTGCCATTTCTTTCTCCAGATGGGAAGAAGAGCATAAGCAATGAAGGGCAATGAAATTCTCATATTTGTGAAGAATAGTAAAGGATATTATGTGGCTGTAACATCATGTGGTTCACTGGAAAAGAAACTAGAGATAAGAGCAGATAAGTAACGTGGTGTTAACTGGCAAATGGTCTTATATGGTATGGTAATTCATTGAAAAGTGTTTTTTAGTGACTGCAATGTGCTAGTTGAAAGAGATCCAAGTGAATAAGAGAGAAAGACTCCCAGCCTTGAGAAAACTGAAGGTAAGTGAGGAAGAAATGTGTTTGGGCAACACACAACAGGTGGTGGGGCATCATGAAACAAAAGCATAATATGTTTTAACGTTTGTGTTTGGAAAGCTAGCACTGGACTTGCTTTGGAAGATGGCTTATATACATAAGAATTTGATGCAAAGGAAGTAGCCACAGGCTACTGCAATAACTCAGGGGAGAGCTGGTAAGGTCTTGACCCAAGGCAGTGGCAGGGCGAATAAGGAGGAAGATTCTTTGAGAGAGAGAGTTTACAGAAGAAGGAACAGCTTTGGATGACTGACAAGGAAGAGGAAGTATGGGGTGAGAATCAGCAGAAATGTTAAGAATGGCACTGGTTTTCTACATTGTACATGAAGCCTGAGGCAGTATGTCCAGTTGGAAAAGCCAAACATGCCATAGAGTCCTCCAACATCCCATAAAGGACCTACTACACTCTGGGATACATGAATATTTGGGTATACTGTTTAATACATTTTTGCTTACTCAGGGATCTGTTATGCATTGAAGAAAATGTCTCACAAGCTGAGTATGTTTGAATATTATAATAGATACTAATAGAGTCAAATTTATTCAAACTTGGAAATACAGCTTTGGTTAAAGTAAGGGGAAAAAACTATATAAAGAAGTTATCTCATAAGCTTATATATTCAAGACAAGAAATAACTATGTCTTTACTTTCATTTTTTTCCTGGGATTTAGTGTTTTACAGACTTTCATGGTTATCAAAACTGAGAACAAAATAGGTATTTGCCAAAGTATGAATTTAAGAGTACTATATATCAACGTATTCATTGCCACTTTCCTTTATGAAAAGTCATTTGGACAGTAATGAAAAAAATGCAGAACACTGAACAGAATATGTAATGAAATAACATCACTGGTCCTCTGTGCCTAGGGACAATGAAGATTACTATCAAAAATTAAGTCATTTATTTTCTGCAGGAAGCAAAGGAAATGACTATTAACCTGTATCTCCACCTTTCCTGACCTACAGTGATGTCAAAGGGGTCCTTATCAAACCCAAAATGGATTATCTTATTAAAACATGAACTGTTGAGTGCTTGTCTCTGGTATAGCCTGAAGAAACAGCACTGAAGAATTGGGAATATGCAAAAAAAAAAAAAAAAAAAAAAAAACTGAGGAAAAACAAAAATACAAGTTAACTTTTTTTTTCGTTAGAACTATTCTAATGAAATCAAAAAGAAACAATCAACCACAAGGGTCTCCATGCGGCCAGAAAACTACATAAACTTATAAACCAGACCTTATATTCACTCCTTATTTTATAGGTTAAACATAATATTGGGTTAAGATTTTGTAACAAATGTCTCACATTCCTTGAAAACCCTAGGCAAGATGTTGTTTCTTAAGTATGTTTGAAAAAAGTAAAGCTAAAACAAATGACCTTTACTGTTTATTTTATCTAAGAAGGATTGTCAAAGCATGTAAAAGCTCTATGTAGTGTTTGCCATGTTATTAAAAGGTGAAACAAAAGTAATTGCTTTTAAAGGATTATATCAAAAATACAATGGTGCAACCATGGCATCGCCTGGACAATCATATAAGACACATCACTGGAAAGGTCCTTCCTCTCTCCCTCAAAACTCTAGGTCCAGGGAATGCAATGGAGAAAGACATCACTAGTTAGCTGCCAAAGGCAAAATGCATAGGCTCAACCCCAAACTTAATCTGTCAGCTTCCAGGTACATCCACCTCTAGCCATCATCTCTCTGGATTCTTCAAACAATGATTTTAGTTGTAATAATTAATGATGATATCAAATTCTGTACTAATTTGCCATTTTTACTGGTAATGCTCTTACACATCTACTTTCACTTTATCTAATTCCATCTCCAAGAATTCTGACTACTGCACCTTTCACTTTTTTAAAAAGCATTCTATCTTTCAGGTCTGCGCTTTTTTCCTGTACACTTTAAACAATTATACAGACGTGTAAGTTAGAATAGCAGACTGCCCAGAACATGGGCCCAGGAGCACATTTCCTGGGTTATGACATTCTCATGCTTTCAGTTTTCTTACCTGTAAAATACAGAGAACAGTCTACTTCACAGAGTTTAAGGATTCACTGAGATCATGTGTATCAGATACTTCAGCACAAAGTATTTTACCAGTTAATATTAAGGAATTTTATTAGTAGTAGTAGTTATACTATTTCCACCATTCTACTAAACTTTGCAGAGCCCTCATAGTTTTGTGTGTGCGATTTCTCTATATGAACTACTATATAACTAGAATGAAAATGGCAGATTTGATAAAAATACAATTAACAGGAGTTCATGAAAGATTGATCGACACAATATATATACATTTCTCAGGATGAACAGCAACAGTGAACTATTGTATCAGTTTTAAACTGTGAGGATGAACACCAATAACAGTCACACAGCTCACCTCAACACAGGCATCTCAATGAAGACGTTTAGTATTCTCCAACTGCTGGGCGCAACTAGCTCACACTAGTCTGAGCCCTTCCTAGCAATCAAGTGTTATTTGCTGCAGTGCTCAAAGCCTTTTCTTATGGTTCTCCTTCACATCATTACCCAGAAACACATTATTTTAAAGAAAGATATTTACAACTACAACATATTCTCTGTACAAGAACAAACCTATAGAGTACCCCGTAATTTGAGCTGTGGAAAACTTACTAAGTTATTTGAGGCAACCAGAACTACATAGGAAACACAAATCCAAGTGGCTGCAAGTTTAAAATCTGTGTTTCAAGGCAATATGAAGCCAGTGATATTAACACCTCCATGCCATTACCCAGGCTGCTGTCATCTTGAATGCCCCTCCCCCACCTCTGCATGTGATTTTATCACTCATCTTTATGCCACATTAGAATTTCTATGAAGGCTATGAGAGAGAGAGAGAGAGAGAGAGAGAGAGAGAGTGTGTGTGTAGATAAATAAAATTTATGGTTACTGTCCCCATAAAACAGTACTTTTAAAGTTCTAAAATGCAACACAAGGAAAATCAGAAAAGAGACAAAGTTTACTCAACAGAACTCTGAAATATGCTTCTTATTAAGGAATTATGTAACTGCATAGCATTTGTTTAGGCCTTCCTACTTCCTCCAGCCTCTTAATAACCAGCCCCACAAAAACGGAAGCAGTACAATCTTGAACCTGTATAACACACTGTCCCCTTCATGGACCACAGCCTTGTCAAGGCGAAGGGGCTTGCATAATTCAATGAAGCTATGAGCCATGCCACGCAGGACCACCCAAGACAGACAGGTTCTGACAAAATGCGGTCCACTGGAGGAGCAAATGGCAACCCACTTTAGTATTCTTGCCTGAAAAACCCCATAGACAGTACAAAAAGGCAAAAAGAAATGAAACTGGAAGATGAGCTCCCCAGGTCAAAAGGCGTCCAATATCCAACTGGGGAAGAGTGAACTGCAATTACTAACAGCTCCCACAAGAATAAAGTGGCTGAGTCAAGGCTCAGTCATGTGCCTGGTGGTGAAAGTAAAGTCCGATGCTGTAAAGAATAATATTGCATAGGAACCTGGAATATTAGGTCCATGAATCAAGGTAAATTGGATGTAGTCAGGCAGTAGATGACAAGATTGAACATGGTCATCTTAGGAATCAGTGAATTAAAATGGACAGGAATGGGCAAACTGAATTCGATGACCATTACATCTACTACTGTGACCATTGTATCTACTTCTAAGGGCAAGAATCCTTTAGAAGAAATAGAGCAGCTCCGATAGCCAACAAAAGTGTCCAAAAGCATGAGCTTGCTTTATTTCCAAAGCAAATCATTCAACATCACAAGTCTATGTCCCAACCACTGATGCCAAAGAAGCTGAAGTTGATCAGTTTCTATGAAGAACTACACCACGTTCTAGAGCAAGCAACAAAAATGTCCTTTTCATCATAGGGGATTGGAATGCAAAAGTATCAAAAGATACCGGCAATAATAGGCAAGTTTGGCCATGGAATACAAAATGAAACAGGGCAAAGGCTAACAGAGTTTTGTCAAGAAAACACGCTGGTCATAGCAAACATCCTTTTCCAACAACCCAAGAGATAACTCTACACATGGACATCATCAGATGGTCACAACCGAAATCAGATTATGTTCTTTGCTGCCAACGATGGAGAATCTCTATACAGACAGTAAAAACAAGACCTGGAGCTGTGACTCAGATCATGGGCTCCTTACTGCAAAATTCAGACCATAAATTGAAGAAAGTAGGGAAATTTACTAGGCCATACAGGTATGACCTAAATCAAATCCCTTATGTTTATACAGTGGAGATGATGAATAGATTCAAGGGATTAGACACGAGGGATCAGAATGCCTGAAGAACTAAGCACGGAGATTTGTAACATTGTACAGGAGGCAGTGACCAAAACCATCCCAAAGAAAAAAATGCAACATGCAAAAGTGGTTGTCTGAAGAGGCTTTACAAATAGCTGAGGAAAAAGTAAGCAAAAAGCAAGAGAGAAAGGGAAAGATATAGCCAAATGAATGCAGAGTTCCAGAGAATATCAAGGAGAGTTAAAAAGGTCCTCTGAAATGAACAATGCAAAGAAATAAAGTGTATACCTGTGGCGGATTCATTTTGATATTTGGCAAAACTAATACAATTATGTAAAGTTTAAAAATAAAATAAAATTTAAAAAAAAGAAGAAAAAACATAAAAAAAAGAAATAAAGGAAGAATAGAATAGGGAAGACTAGAAATCTCTTCAAGAAAACTGGATATCAAGAGACCACTTCATGCAAAAATGGGAACAGTAAAGGACAGAAACAGTAAGGACCTAAGAGATTAAGAAGAGGCGGCAAGAATACACAGAAGAACTATACAAAGGAGTCTAAACAACTCAGATAACCATGATGCTGTGGTTACTTATCTAGAGCCGGACATATTGGAGTGTGAAGTCAAGTGGTCCTTAAAAGCATTAATATGGAAAAAGCTAGTGGAGGTGACCCAATTCCAGCTGAGCTATTCAAATCCTAAAAGATGATGCAGTTAAAGTATTGCACTCAACATGCCGGTAAATTTGGAAAACTCAGCAGGGGCCACAGGACTGGAAAAGGTCAGTTTCCATTCCAGTATCAAAGAAGGCAATGCCAAAGAATGTTCAAACTACCGCACAACAGTGCTTATTTCACATGCTAGCAGGTTTAAGCTCAAAATCCTTCAAGCTAAGCTTCAACAGTATAAGAACTGAGAACTCTGATGTACAAACTGGATTTAGAGAAGTCAGAGGAACCAGAGATCAAACTGCCAACATCTGTTGGATCATGGAGAAAGCAAGCGAGATACAGAAAAAACATCTATTTCTGCTACACTGATTATGTTAAAGCCTCTGACTGTGTAGATCACAACAAACTGTGGAAAATTCTTCAATAGATGGGAGTACCAGACCACCTTACCTGCCTCCTAAGAAACCTGTAAGCAGATCAAGAAGTAACAGAAGTGGCCATGGAACAATGGACTGGTTCAAAACGGGGAAAGGAGTATGTCAAGGCTGTATATTGTCACCCTGATTACTTAACTTGTTTTCAGAGTACATCATGCAAAATTATGGGAGGAAACACAAGCTGGGATCAAGATTGTTGGGAGAAAGACCAACAACCTCAGATATGCAGATGGTACCACACTAAGGGTAGAAAGTAAAGAGGAACTAAAGAGCCTCTTGATAAAAGTAAAAGAGGAGAATGAAAAAGCTGCCTTTAAATTCAACATTCAAAAAACCAAGATTATGGCATCCGGTCCCATCATTTTAAATGGGGAAAAAGTGGATGTTGTGACAGATTTTATTTTCTTGGGCTCCAAAATCACTGCAGATGGTGACTGCAGCCAAGAAATTAAAAGATGCTTGCTCATTGGAAGAAAAGCTATGAAAACCCTGATGGTGTATTAAAAAGCAGAGACATTACTTCTCCAACAAAGGTCTCTATAGTCAAAGCCATGGTTTTCCCAGTAGTCACATATGGATGTGAGAGTTGCCTCATAAAGAAGGCTGAGCACCGAAGAATGGATGCTTTCAAATTATGGTGCTAGAGAGGACTCTTGAGAGTCCCTTGGACAGCAAGGAGATCAAACCAGTCAATCGTAAAGGAAATCAACCCTGAATATTCACTGAAGAACTGATGCTGAAGCTCCAATACCACCTGATGCGAAGATTCGACTCATTGGAAAAGACTCTGATGCTGGGAAAGATTGAAGGCAAAAGGAGAACAGGGCAGCAGAGGATGAGATGATTAGATTGCATCACCAATTCAAAAGGCATGAATCTGAGCAAATTTGGGAGATAGTGGAGGACAGAGGGGCCTGACATGCTGCAGTCCATGGGGTTGCAAAGAGTTGGACACAACTCAATGACTGACCAACAACATACATAACACATTGTATCTAGGAAGTTTCTATTACCTTTCTTGCTATTTCATTGTAATTAAGTCTAAATTAAATGCTGCTCATAGCGAGAAGAAACGTGTTTTGTTAAGGAGGTCCATGGTTATAACTCAGGTATTCTTTGAGACCAGGTCTTTTCAACATCTGTACCAACGACATTTAGACCAACTGTTGTAGCAGTTGTCCTTTGCATTATAAGATATTCAGTAGCACCCCTGCCTTCTACCACTAGATCTCAGAATATCCCTTCACCCCAACAGTTGTTACAATAAAAAATGCTGTCAGAAATGGCCAAATGTCAAGGGAGAGGCAAAAGGGAAGGGCAGGTGAAGGCAGCTGCCCCATCTAAAAAGCACTATTTTACAATTAATGATATTGTGAACTCATTACAAAAGAACCTTAATTTTATGTTGGATTATATTACCCAGTAGCATAAATACAATCCCAGTAGTAATAGAAACTAATACCCGATTATAAAGACTATCTATAGTTGACTTTAAAATATACCTGATGAGAAATTAGAAACATTTTACAAGATGGTTTTATAATTTTGTTCTAATTCCTTCTCTTCTTTCTGCAAATCCAAATTTTCCCACGAAACAAGGGCAAAGATTCCAGGAAGGAGTTTCAAGAATTTGCTCATTAGTTCAAGCTATGGAAACTGAAAGAAACCTGTAAGGATATCAATATTAATATAACAAGTCAAGGGAGCTTTCTGGCCTCAATCTTAGATACGGCCAGTGAGAACCTACCAAATTAGTCTCAAAACCCTTCAATGTAAGAAACTGTAATTACCCAGATGAATATGCTGACTGAACTTTCAATAAGAAACTAGAAGATAGAGTTTTCATTCTAATTTGCTGGATGACAGATACTTGGCTTTTTTTTTTTCACTGAAACCAGAACTAACCCTCCTATGAAGAACAAAGTATTTCACAATATGCATTGAAATATAAACCTGTCTGTATTTTCTCAATTTCATTAGGAATGTTACCTTTTAGATAACACAGAAGTCAATTCATCCTGGTTGAATTCAATACATCCTGGAAGGATTTAGTTTCATCTAGTTGTTGGGAAATTAGAAACATTTTATAAGATGGCTTTATCATTTTGTTCTCATTTCTTCTCTTCTTTCTTCATATCCAAATTTTCCCAGAAAACAAGGGCAAAGATTCCAGAACAAGTTTCATCTAGCTGTACTGGATCAAAGGAACAAATTTAAATCACCAAAAGCTATGTAAATTAAAAAGGAAACAATGTCCTTAATAAAGAAGAGGAAGAAAGGTGCCTTCTTAGGAAATAGGAAAAGCTGTAGTGGCTAGTAGGTTCCTAGAGCATCTTACTACTGATTCAGACTCATAGGAATAAAAGGACCTTTTTTAGAAGACAGGAGAACATGCTGGAAAGGCAAACTACAAATTCACTTCCATTAGGACACACACAGTCTACATCTATGGTGCCTGGGGAATCACTAGCTACATGCAGCTATAGAACAGCTGAAGCGTTGAGCCCAAATCTAGAGGTGCTTTATATATAAAACACACACTAGATGTGGAAGACTAAATATGAAAAGAAGAATGCAGAATATTTCATTAATTTCTAACTGATTGCTCAGTCGCTTCAGGATCAACTCTGCGATCACCATGGACTGTACCCCACCAGGCTCCTCTGTCCACGGGATTCTCCTAGCAAGAACGTTGGAGTGGGTTGCCATTTCCTCCTCCATTTAATTGATTAAAGATGTTGAAATGACATTTTGGTTATACTGGAATAAATAAAATGTATTATTAATTTTTTATGTTTTAATGTATGTACTAGAAAATTTAGAACTACACATGGAATGGATTTCATTCCATGCCTACTGGACAAAACCATTATGGGCCATCGCTTCAGCAGATCTCAACCTCTACTGAGATGATGACCTTCCCTCCAGCTTCCCCAGTCCTTGGAAACTCGGGTGGGGGCACGGTGGGGTAGAGAAAGGAGAAGTTTTGAATGTTACAAAATTGGCAGAGTGTCACTGGCCTTTAATGCCAGAGTACTAACATTCCTCAGAGAATCAGCCCCGTGAAATGAAGGATTCTCTGATCTACAGTTGTGTCTCCACTGACAAGGGGACAGGGAATACAATCAGCCAGCCAAATGGCAGCAATTGCTAATTGCTGGGACCCAATCTTGAATTTTCAGCTCTGACGTTTTTCACTTAAGACTCTCAGACACGACTGAGCGACTTCACTTTCACAGTCTTGAAATTTCAGCTCTGACGTTTTTCACTTAAGACGCTACTCCAACTGACTGGTCGACATCTTCAACTCCATGGTCAGGCCACGATTTACTAATCCACACCAAGTACAGTATCTCGGATCTCCATACCCCTTCCCCAAAAAAGAAAGGAAGACAGGAAGGATGGAAGAGAAAGGGAGGGAAAGAAGGAGGGAAAGAAGGATGGAAGGGGGAGGGAGGGGAAGGGAAAGATGGATGGAAGGGGGGAGGGAAGGAAAGACAGATGGAAGGGAGAAAGGAAGGAAGGGAAGAAACGGGAAAATCTCACTCTGTCCCCCAAGGAATGACCTCATCATCAACACTGTTTCTCAGACTAGAAACCTTCCTCTTCCTAATTCATATGAACTGTGTTACCAGAACCTTCAGCCATCACAGTCAGCCTCTACTCTCAGTTACCATTAGTCTTTGTCCCGTAAGTGACAGCCTTCCTGCCCCCTTCTTCTACTCTGCTGCCAGAGACATCTTGGGACAGAGGGGAAATATTCTAACTATGTCTAAGGCTCAACTAACAAACTTAACCAGTTCAGAAGGTAAGCCTCCCTGATCTTTGACGGTAGATAAAATCTAAGGTCACAAGGATACCTTAGAAAATTTGACTTCATTTTAAGTAAAAAGAATCAAGTAAGGAAAAATAATAAAGTATATTGATGACTTAAAAAAATTTAATTATTATATTTGGTTATATATTACATATGGTTACATTTTCTGTATGTGGCTATATATAAAACATGTATATGATTATGTGCTGTATGTATAATACAAATAATAAATTTACATAGTAATATAGTATATAGTTAGCATGTATGATCATTTAAATATAAAGAGATTTTAGGTGCACTGATTTCAGCACAATATCAGATAAGTGCTACCTTTAAAAACAAAAACATTTATGCTAGATTTTCGAAGGATAAAGTGTGGTAAAGGTTATCTTGCTCATAAGTACATGGTTTATTCCTAAAGATCAGACAATGATGACCCACAACCACCTTTTGAAGGCATAAAATTACTGGAACAACAGTTGCAAATATTGCAAAATGCAGGGGTTTTTTTTCCTTTCAACATTAATTTGAAAGCCTACTAAACTGAAAAAAGCTGGAGATACACAAATGGATGAGAAATATCAAGACCTACTGCATCCTGGTAAAAATAATGAAATTAACAGAAAATGCTATTCTAAGAAAAAGACTGAACAAACATATACTTAAGCATGTGTAACAATGTCCTGCTCGGGTGATTTGGCATGTGCACTCAGTCATGTCCAACTTTTTGCAACCCCATGGACAATAGCCCGTCAGGCTCCTCTGTCTATGGGATTTTCCAGGCAAGAATACTGGAGTGGGTTGCTATTCCTTCTCCAGGGGATGTTACCAACCCAGGGATCAAACCTGCATATCCTGTGTCTCCTGCACTGGCAGGTCGATTCTCTACCACCGAGCCACCTGGGAAGCCCACTTAAGGTGTTAACGAAACCAAAATCAATCTAAATGCCAAACAATAGGGAACTGATTAAATGGATTATGGGACATGCAAATCACTGAGTAATATTTATTCATTAAATTTATGATATGTAGTTTTTGTCTTAAAAGTAGATTGATCATAACTAAGCAAAAAAGAGAAATGAAAGAAGAATATGTTCCTGAACCTTTAAAAACAATGCTTTAACAGAGACAAAGAGAATGGTGGAGAAGAGGAGGAAAAAAAGAAAAGGAAGGGAGAGAGGGAGGAGAGGAAGGAAAGAGCTAAAAGGATCTACAATAAAAATTGGACTTGATAGAACATAGACTGATTTTTTTCACGTTTTGACAAATGCTCTCACTTTTACGAATTTCATATATTATCTGTATAATTAAAAGAAATAATTAGGTGTTTAAATTTTGAGTTGTAAAGAAGAGCCAAACACTTAAAAGAAAAAGACGAAATAAATTCGCTTTTATCCAGATTAACTTTCATAAAGTATGAAAAGATGACATCAATTCTCTAACAAGAAAAGTGGACAGGCACACAGAGTTGCATGTATATTCATGCTGCAGTTAAAATTTAACTACTACAAATCTAAGAGAGTAAACTTAAATGAACTGATTGTCTAAGTTATATTGTAATTGATTCATGGAATAGTTACACTGCTTCACATGGGGTATTAGCTGATATTTACAAATATTTTTATTATGTAAAGATCTATGATAAACTGGTATCTAATTTGAAAGTGCTATAATCTTTTATAAGTTCCAGTCATTTACACACACACACACACACACACACACACACACACACACACAATGGGTACACTGTACTAGTATCTTGAGCTAAGAATTTAGAATTCTGAAAAAGGAAACCATGGGACAAATACTTTTGTTTTTTCCACTACATTGAGCAGTTGGTGAGTATATTTTAAAAGATTTCAGTCTTATGGGAAAAAAAAAAATCAGCCTTTTCTGTTCTTGTCTGAAAAAGCACTGAAGTAAAAAGATGTATACTTGTGAAGCTTTTAAACAAAACATTCTTAAAATAACCACAAAATACTATACTCTCTGTCCTCTGTGTAGATCTCCCACTTCACTGGGCTTTGAAATGTTAAGGCCACATTCTCTGATTACATAGCAATTTTGGAATTGTTATCTGAGAAAATTCCTAAAGAGTAATGAGGAAAAGAAATAAAACCCAGGTTCTCCAGATGCATTTTTGGAAGAACTAAAAATACCCTTGGGGACTTTCAGTTTCTAGTCCACCATATAAGAAGCTTAAAGTCATCAATCCATCATGACAACAAGTAAAAAGCTGAATAAACAGACATGACAACTGTTGTTAGATCCATCAGAGAAGTGAGGTCATAAGGCAAAGTGCTAGTCCAAAAACGGCAAAGAAAGACAAGAGGATGCAAATAGCCAGAGCAAAATCCCCTGAACCAAAACCTCTTTGGGAACCAGTGCTCAGGTAGACAGAGCTGAACTGTAACAGAAGAATTCCTGGAGGCTCAGGATGGACAAATTCAAGAATTATAGAATATTATAGAACGTCCCCAGACTTGTTGAATTTAATTTTCCAGGAATTGTACAGTGAATATTGGACGAAAATCCTCTAGTACTTCCATCACGAGGAGGATTTCTGTCTGAAAGCTGTCACAACACTAAGTTCTTAACAAGACTTTCCCTTAGGAGGAACTCTCACCAAGGTCTAACCCATTGAGTCTTAGACACATCTAAAACACTTGCAGGGTGAAAGATACACAGTTTCAGCCATCCTGTCCCATGAAAGGGGATGGGAAGGATGCAAAAGCACTGGTGAGATACACAGTTGAGAGGTACATGCTTGCTAAAAAGATTCCGACCTGACCACAGGACTACGCCGTACCGATAACTAAGAGCCTATTAACTGTAGCTCATTTTATCTACTATCTCATGTCCACCTTTCAACAAATACTTATGAGCCATACTGGCAGGCAAGAAAAAAAAAAACAAACAAACATAGTTTGAAAAGACTGAACATCAGAACCAGGGTCAGATGTGGCAAGATCACTGTAATAATCAAACCATAATTTCTTTTTTCTTTTTTTTTTCTATTAAAGGATAATTGCTTTACAGAATTTTGTTGTTTTCTGTCAAATCTCAACACGAAGCAGCCATAGAAAGAAAGAAAGAAAGTGAAGTTGCTCAGCTGTGTCCGACTCTTTGCGACCCCATGGGCTGTAGCCTACCAGGCTCCTCCATCCATGGGATTTTCCAGGCGCACTGGACTGGGTTGCTATTGACTTCTCCAGGGGATCTTCCCGACCCAGGGATCAAACCAGGTCTCCCGCATTGCAGACAGACGCTTTAACATCTGAGCCACCAGGGAAGCACTATAGGTATACATATATCCCCTCCCTTGTGAACCTCCCTCCCATCTCCCTCCCCATCCCACTCCTCTAGGTTGATACAGAGCCAGTGTTTGAGTTTACTGAGCCATACAGCAAATTCCCGTTGGCTATCTATTTTACGTATGGTAATGTAAGTTTCCATGTTACTCTTTCCATACATCTCACCCTCTCCTCCCCTCTCCCCATGTCCATCAGTCTATTCTCTATGTCTGTTTCTCCATTGCTGCGCTGTTAAGTAAGTTCTTCCCTGGTAAAGTATCTGCCAACAAAGCGGAAGACACGGGTTTGATCCCTGGGTCAGGAGGATCCCCTGAAGAAGGAAATGGCAATCCATTCCAGTACTCCTCCTGGAAAATCTTATTGACGGAGGAGCCTGGTAGGTTACATTCCA
This sequence comes from Bubalus kerabau, assembly GCF_029407905.1. Taxonomy (NCBI): domain Eukaryota; kingdom Metazoa; phylum Chordata; class Mammalia; order Artiodactyla; family Bovidae; genus Bubalus; species Bubalus kerabau. Next base: position 49,339,706 of record NC_073635.1, read on the forward strand.
TGGGGTCGCAAAGAGTTGGACAGGACTGAGTGACTTCATTCAAACAAGTTCTTCAGTACCATTTTTCTAGACCCCATATATATTTGATAGAATACGATATTTATCTTTCTCTTTCTGACTCACATCACTTTGTATAATAGGTTCTAGGTTTATCCACCTGATCAGAACTGACTCAAATGTGTTCCCTTTTATGGCTGAGTAATATTCCATTATGTGTATGTTCCACAACTTCTTTATCTATTCATCTGTTGATCAATATCTGGGTTGCTTCTATGTTCTAGCTACTGTAAATAGTGCCGCAATGAACAATGGGATATATGTGTCTTTTGTCAATTTTGTCTTTTCAAAACTGTCTTTTTCAGTTTCCTCAGGGTATATGCCTAAGAGTGGGACTGCTGGGTCATATGGTGATTTTATTCCTAGTTTTTTAAGGAATCTCCATACCATCTTCCATAGTGGCTGTATCAATTTACATTCCCACCAACAGTGCAAGAGCATTCCCTTTTCTCCACACTCTCTCCAGCATTTATTGTTGTAGACATTTTTGATGATGGTCATTCTGACCAGTGTGAGGTGATATCTCATTATAGTTTCCATTTGCATTTCTCTAATAATGAGTGATGTTGTGCATCTTTTCATGTGTTTGTTAGCCATCTGTATGTCTTCTTTGGAGAACTGTCTGTTTAGGTCTTTTCCCACTTTTTGATTGGGTTGTTTGTTTTTCTGGCACTGAGTTGTATCAGTTGCTTGTATATTTTGGAAATTATCCTTTGTCAGTTGTTTCATTTGCTATTATTTTCTCCCATTCTGAGGCTTGTTTTTTCACCTTGCTTATAGTTTCCTTTGCTGTGCCAAAGCTTTTAAGTTTAATCAGGTCCTACTGTTTACTTGGTTTTTATTACCATTGCTCTATGAGGTGGGTCATAAAGGATCTTGCTTTGATTTATGTCATTGAGTGTTCTGCCTATGTTTTCCTCTATTATAGTTTCTGGTCTTACATTTAGATCTTTAATCTATTTTGAGTTTATCTTTGTATATGGTGTTAGAAATTGTTCTAATTTCATTCTTTTACATGCAGCTGTCCAGTTTTCCCAGCACCATTTATTGAAGTGGCTATCTTTGCCCCATTGTATATTCTTGCCTCCTTTGTCAAAAATAAGGTAGCCATAGGCACATGGGTTTATTTCTGGGCTTTCTATCTTGTTCCATTGGTCTATATTTCTGTTTTTGTGCCAGTACCATACTGTCTTGATGACTGTAGTTTTTTAGTATAATCTGAAGTCAGGAATATTGATTGCTCCAGCTCCATTCTTCTTTCTTAAGACTGCTTTGGATATTTGGGGTCTTTTGTGTTTCCGTGCGAACTGTGAAATTCTCTGTTATCATTCTGTGAAAAAATGCCATTGGTAATTTCACAGGGATCCCACTGAATCTGTAGTTTATATCATTTTCACAATATTGATTCTTCCTACCCAGGAACATGGAATCTCTTGCCATCTGTTTATGTCATCTTTGATTTCTTTCTTTAGTGTCTTGTAATTTTCTGTGTACAGTGCTTTTGTCTCCTTAGTTAAATTTATTCCTAGATATTTAATTTGTTTTGTTGCATTGGTGAATGGGATTGATTTATAATTTCTCTTTCTGAATTTTCATTGTTATGGAAATGCAAGTGATTTCTGTGTATTGATTTTGTATCCTGCAACTTTGCTAAATTCACTGATTAGCTCTAGTAATTTTCTGATACAATCTTTAGGGCATTCTATGTACAGTATCAAACTAAAAATAATACCCAGTTGTGGATGTGACCAGTGATAGAAGTTGCTATAAAGAGCAATATAGCATAGGAACCTGGAATGTTAGGTCCATGAATCAAGGCAAATTGGAAGTGGTCAAACAGGAGACGGCAAGAGTGAACATCAACATTCTAGAAATCAGTGAATTAAAATGGACTGCTGCTGCTGCTGCTGCTAAGTCACTTCAGTCGTGTCCGAATCTGTGTGACCCCATAGACGGCAGCCACCAGGCTCCCCCATCCCTGGGATTCTCCAGGCAAGAACACTGGAGTGGGTTGCCATTTCCTTCTCCAATGCAGGAAAGTGAAAAGTGAAAGTGAAATCGCTCAGTCATGTCCGACTCTTCGTGACCCCATGGACTGCAGCCTACCAGGCTCCTCCATCCATGGGATTTTCCAGGCAAGAGTACTGGAGTGGGGTGCCAATGCCTTCTCCAAAATGGACTGGAATGGATGAATTTAACTCAGATGACCATTATATCTACTACTGTGGGCAGGAATCCCTTAGAAGAAATGGAGTAGCCATCAAATCAACAAAAGAGTCCTAAATGCAGTACTTGGATGCAATCTCAAAAACGACAGAATGATCTTTGTTCATTTCCAAGGCAAACCATTTAATATCATGGTAATTCAAGCCTATGCCCCAACCAGTAATACTCAAGAAGGTGAAGTTAAACAGTTCTATGAAGACCTACAAGACCTTTTAGAACTAACACCTAAAAAAGATGTCCTTTTCATTATAGGGGACTGGAATGCAAAAGTAGGAAGTCACGAGATACCTGGAGCAACAGGCAAATTTGGCCTTGGACTATGGAATGAAGCAGGGCAAAGGCTAATAGAGTTTTGCCAAGAGAACACACTGGTCATAGCAAACACTCTCTTCCAACAACAGAAGAGAAGACTCTACATATGGACATCACCAGATGGTAAACACCGAAATCAGACTGATTATATTCTTTGCAGCCAAAGATGGAGAAGCTCTATACAGTCAACAAAAACAAGACCGGAATCTGACTACGGCTCAGATCATGAACTCCTTATTGCCAAATTTAGACTTAAATTGAAGAAAGTAGGGAAAACCACTAGACCATTCAGGTATGACCTAAATCAAATCCCTTATGATTATACAGTGGAAGTGAGAAATAGATTTAAGGGCCTAGACTGATAGACAGAGTGCCTGATGAACTATGGACGGAGGTTCGTGACATTGTACAGGAGACAGGGATCAAGACCATCCCCATGGAAAAGAAATGCAAAAAAGCAAAATGGCTGTCTGAGGAGGCCTTACAAATAGCTGTGAAAGAGAAGCGAAAAGCAAAGGAGAAAAGGAAAGATATAAGCATCTGAATGCAGAGTTCCAGAGAATAGCAAGGAGAGATGAGAAAGCCTTCCTCAGCAATCAATGCAGAGAAATAGAGGAAAATAACAGAATGGGAAGGACTAGAGATCTCTTCAAGAAAATCAGAGATACAAAAGGAACATTTCATGCAAAGATGGGCTCGATAAAGGACAGAAATGGTATGGACCTAACAGAAGCAGAAGATATTAAGAAGAGGTGGCAAGAATACACAGAAGAACTGTACAAAAAAGATCTTCATGATCCAGATAATGACGATGGTGTGATCACTCACCTAGAGCCAGACATCCTGGAATGTGAAGTCAAGTGGGCCTTAGAAAGCATCACTACGAACAAAGCTAGTGGAGGTGATGGAATTCCAGTGGAGCTATTTCAAATCCTGAAAGATGATGCTGAGAAAGTGCTGCATTCAATATGCCAGCAAATTTGGAAAACTCAGTGGTGGGCACAAGACTGGAAAAGGTCAGTTTTCATTCCAATACGAAAGAAAGGCAATGCCAAAGAATGCTCAAACTACCGCACAATTGCACTCATTTCATACGCTAGTAAAGTAATGCTCAAAATTCTCCAAGCCAGGCTTCAGCAATACGTGAACCGTGAACTTCCAGATGTTCAAGCTGGTTTTAGAAAAGGCAGACGAAGCAAAGATCAAATTGCCAACATCCGCTGGATCATCAAAAAAGCAAGAGAGTTCCAGAAAAATATCTATTTCTGCTTTATTGACTATGCCAAAGCCTTTGACTGTGTGGATCACAACAAACTGTGGAAAATTCTGAAAGAGATGGGAATACCAGACCACCTGATCTGCCTCTTGAGAAACTTGTATGCAGGTCAGGAAGCAACAGTTAGAACTGGACATGGAACAACAGACTGGTTCCAAATAGGAAAGGGAGTACATCCAGGCTGTATATTGTCACCCTGCTTATTTAACTTATATGAAGAATACATCATGAGAAACGCTGGCCTGGAGGAAGCACAAGCTGGAATCAAGATTGCCAGGAGAAATATCAATAACCTCAGATATGCACATGACACAACACAGATGAAACCACCCTTATGACAGAAAGTGAAGAGGAACTAAAGGGCCTCTTGATGAAAGTGAAAGAGGAGAGTGAAAAAGTTGGCCTAAAGCTCAACATTCAGAAAACGAAGATCATGGCATCTGGTCTCATCACTTCATGGGAAATACATGGGAAACAGTGGAAACAGTGTCAGACTTTATTTTTTTGGGCTCCAAAATCACTGCAGATGGTAACTATAGATATGAAATTAAAAGATGCTTACTCCTTGGAAGGAAAGTTATGACCAACCTAGACAGCATATTAAAAAGCAGAGACACCACTTTGCTAACAAAGGTCCGTCTAGTCAAAGCTATGGTTTTTCCAGTGGTCATGTATGGATGTGAGAGTTGGACTATAAAGAAAGCTGAGTGTCAAAGAATTGATGGTTTTGAACTGTGGTGTTGGAGAAGACTCTTGAGAGTCCCTTGGGCTGCAAGGAGATCCAACCAGTCCATCCTAAAGGAGATCAGTCCTGGGTTTTCTTTGGAAGGACTGATGCTAAAGCTGAAACTCCAATACTTTGGCCACCTCATGCAAAGAGTTGACTCATTGGAAAAGACCCTGATGCTGGGAGGGACTGGGGGCAGGAGGAGAAGAGGACAACAGAGGATGAGATTGCTGGATGGCATCACCTACTTGTTGGACATGAGTTTGAATAAACTCCAGGAGTTGGTGATAGACACGGAAGCCTGGCATGCTGAGATTCACAGGGTCGCAAAGAGTCGCAAACGACTGAGTGACTGAACTGAACTGAACTGATGTACAGTATCGTGTCATCTGCAAACAGAGAGAGCTTTCCTTCTTCTTTTCGGATCTGGATTCCTTTTTTTTTCCTTCTCTGATTGCTGTAGCTAGGACTTCGAGAACGATGTTGAATAATGGAGGTGAAAGTGGGACTTTGTCTCACTCCTGATCTTAGGGAACTATCACTATTCTGAATACTTTTTCAAGTAGTTTGCCTATCTCCTCTTCATTTATTTGCACTTTTGTGTTTCTAGTTTGTTCCTTCATTTGTGTAGTATTTCTCTGCCTTTTCATTATTTTTTTTTAACTGATTTTGTTTGAGATCTCATTTTCCTAGGCTTCAAGGTTGATCTTTCTTCCTTTTGGTTTCTGCCCTCCTAAGTTGGTCCAGAGGTTTGTGTAAGCTTTGTATAGGGTGAGATCTGTGCTGAGTTTTTGTTTGTTTGTTTTTCCTCTGATGAGCAAGGCTGAGTGAGGTGGTAATCCTGTCCGCTGATGATGGGGTTTGTATTTTTGTTTATTGTTTACAGGTATCTTGCACAAAGTGTTACTGGTGGTTGGGTAATTCCTGGTCTTGTATTCAAGTAGCTTCCTTTGTGCGAGTTCTCACTCTTTGATACTCCCTATGGTTAGTTCTCTGGTAGTCTAGGGTCTTGGAGTCAGTGTTCCCACTCCAAAGGCTCAGGGCTTGATCTCTGGTCAGGAACAAAGATTCCACAAGTGGTTTGTTATAGCATTAAGTAAGATTAAAACAAATATCCAAAAACAAGAAACCAAAGATGAACCCCAGACAAATGGCAGTTACAAAATCAGGCAAATAACAATTAAAATAATGGAATAAACACACATATTTATATATACCCATGAGCAAAGTGAAAACAGTCCAAGAAAAATCAAGTACAGTAGGTTGACCCAGTGAACAAAGGAAATCAAAAATTATATTAACGAATTAAGAACAAAACTAACTAAAGCACAAACTGGAAAACAAAACTAAAGCAAGGTGCCAAGTAGGGAATAAAGCAATGAAAACAAACTAACAAATATGTTGAGAGGAAAGGAAAGAAAGAAAAGAAAGGAAGAATAAATATACAAAGTTCAATAGAGATAGATGAAGAAGATTTATATACATTAAAAATTAACTGCAAGGAGAAAAGAACAGTAAGAAAGGCAATCAAAGGAATAAATGTAGAAAACTATAATGGGCTTAAAAAGATTAAAGTTATAAAAAAGAGAAATGAAAAATATGGAAAAAAAGAAGAAAGGAAAAAAAAGGAAAACTCCACAGAACTGCAAAAGCCCAACATAGAGGCAGAGGTTTATAACAACAATAAAAAGTATGACTGAATATATACATATACACCCATATGCAAAATCAAAACAGTCCAACAAGAATAAAGTACAATAGATTGACCCGCTGAACAAAGGAAACCAAAAATTATATCTACCAGAACAAAACTAACTAAAGCACAAAGTGGGAAAAAAACTAAAGCAAAGTGCCAACTGGGGAATAAAGCAATGAAAATAAAACTAACATATATTTGGGGGGAAAGGAAAGAAAGAAAGAACAGATATGCAAAGTTAAGCAGAGGTAGATAAAGAAGATTTATATACAGTGAATATTAACTGCAAGGGGAAAAGAACAGTAGGAAAAGCAAGCAAAGGAATAAATGTAGAACAAATAATAATAGGTTTAAAAAATTAAAAATTAAAATTAGAAAAAGAAAAAAGGAAAACTCCACAGAACTGCAAAAGCCCAATTTAGAGGTAGAGGTTTATGACAATAATATAAAATGTGAATGAGAAAAAAAAAACCTTAACTGGATTTCTTAGTGCCAATAAAACTGACAACTGCAACAGGGAGAAAAACAGGGGAAAAAAGAAGAAGAAATCCAAAAGAATCTACAGAACAAGTCGAAAAATAAGAATAATAAATGTTTTCCTTGTGTCACTGCTGTCAAGAGTCCTTTCCCTCGCTGGGAGTCCCAGTCCACCTCACCTCCCTAGCATTCCCTCCAACACTATACTGATCCCTGGACCTGCTGTGGGGGCTGCTCAGATTCTAATCTGGCCCTACTCCTGTGTGTTCTTGCCTCCAATGTCCACAGCAATCAGAGCTAGTGTGTTTTCTTTTGTGGGAGCTCTCAATGGCCTTTTATATATTCCATAGATACAAGTCTGCTTAGTTGATCGTGTGGATTTAACCTGAGCTTGTACAGCTGGTGGAAAGGTTTTGGGTCTTCTTCCTTAGCCACACTGCCCCTGGGTTTCAACTGTGGTTTTATTTCCACCTCTACATGTGGTGGCCCACAGGGGTTTAGCTTCTCTGGCTGCCCTGGAGGGCTTGGGTTTGCCCCTGTGAGGGCCAGGTGTGGAGGTGGTGCAGCTGCCTGGATTGCAGGGGTTCTAGCAGCACCAGGTACTCAGGGGGAGTTGGCGGCTAGGGCAGCAGGAAGTATAGCGCTCTAGAGGGACATGGCAATCAGTATTGGCCAGTATGCTCCAGTATTCTTGCCTGGAGAACTCCTCTCCCTAACAGAGAACTCCGGCAGGCTACAATCTACAGGGTAGCAAAGAGTCGGACACTACCCTGAGCATACAGAGGCAAGACTTTTTTTGCCTGTAGCATCTCTGCCTCAGTGGGAGTTGAGTATGACGACAGTATAGCTGATTGGTTTGCCAAGTGTGCAGGGACAAGGACTGCCTCCACCACAGGAGTTATAGCTCTATCAGAGTCTTTTTTTGAGCCTCTTGTAGCTGGCAATTAGAAGGCCTCTTTGGCCAGTCCTTCTCCATAGCTCCGCCTGTTCAGGCACTTAGAGGGCTCCCTTGCCTGGGGTCCTTCTCTGTTGTTCAGGCGCATCAGGCACATAAAGGGACCCCCCTGGCTGGGGTCCTTCTCTGTAGATTGGTACATCAGTCTGTTAAAGGGGCACCCTGGGTGGGGTCCTACTCTGTAATTCAGTGTGTCAGGAGTTTGATGGCCCAACCTATCTATTGTTCAGCTGCCAATGCTGGCATATGGGGTGAGAGAGGCCGTGGCGATGGCTCCACCCCCTGCACGTGACTCAGCAGTATCACCTTGCCTCTGCGGCTGCTCGGCTTTCCTCCACAGGCATTTCCCACCACCATCTCCTCCCTCACCTCCCCTCAATCAGTTTCTCTGCAGTCAACAGCAGCCCTCACCCCGGGGTTGCTCCACAATCCCTAAACTCCAGCTCCCAACTGTTGCACCTTCCAGGGGACCTGCATCCCTGTCTGGGGTCTGTATGGCTGCTGCAAGAACAATCTGATTCTCATTCCACTTAGGCTGCCACAGATCAGCTGTTTCACGCTCAGCCTTAAATGTTTCTCCTCTGACTCAGACAACTGGCCCAATGTGGGGACTGGACCCCGTTTCAGTTCCTCCACCAGCTAAGGGCAGGTCCAGTCCTACTAACACTCCTATTTTTCCCCCAGTTCCTTCATCCTACCAAGTTTCACGTGGCTCTATATATTCTTTTCCACTGGTCAGGTACTCCTGTCTGCTCTCAGCTGGTGCTATGCACGCACTTCTGTGTCTGAAGGTGTATTTCTGATGTATTTGTGGAGAGGTACTCCACGTCCACCTACTCCTCCGCCATCTTGTTCAGCTCCAGAAAATTTTAAAACTATGATTAACATGCTAAGAACTTTAATTTAAAAAGTAGGTAACATGCAAGAACAGATGAGTAATGTAAGCAGAGATATGAAAAGGCTAAGAGAGACTGCTCAGTCGTGTCTGACTCTTAGTGAACCCATGGACTGCAGCCTACCAGGCTCCTCCGCCCATGGGATTTTCCAGGCAACAGTACTGGAGTGGGTTGCCATTGCCTTCTCTGCAAAAAGAAATACAAGTGATCCAAAACATTGTAAGGGAAATGAGGAACGACTGAAGTGACTTAGCAGTAGCAGCAGTAAGGGAAAAAATGATTTTTATTATTATTATAAGGTACTTGTACCATCCATGAAACAGGATGCTGCTGCTACTGCCAAGTCGCTTCAGTTGTGTCTGACTCTGGGCAACCCCAGAGATGGCAGCCCTCCAGGCTCCCCCGTCCCTGGGATTCTCCAGGCAAGAACACTGGAGTGGGTTGCCATTTCCTTCTCCAATGCATGAAAGTGGAAAGTGAAAGTGAAGTCGCTCAGTCGTGTCTGACTCCTAGCGACCCCATCGACTGCAGCCTACCAGGCTCCTCAGTCCATGGGATTTTCCAGGCAAGAGTACTGGAGTGGGGTGCCATTACCTTCTCCAATAGTGTTATTTAAAAGTGAACTAGGATTAGTTACAAATGTGTATTGCAAACTCTAGGACAATTACTAAAAAAAGAAATATAACCAGTATACTAAGAAAAGAGAGAAAGAATTATATAACATGTTAAATTAAAACCACAAAAAGTAAAGAAAAAAGTGTGAAAGACAAAAACAATAAGAACAAAGACCAAAGGCAACAAATAGAAAATAATAAATATAGCAGCTATTAATCCAACTAAAATAAATTATTTTACACATTTATGGTATAAATACACCAATGAAAAGACAGAGATTTGTTACAGCGGACTAAAAAGCAAGACTCAACTATTTGCGATCTACAGGAAACTTAGTTTAAGTATAAAGACATACGTAGGTTAGAATAAAAGTATGGAGAAAGATATACCACACCAACATTAAAAGGAAGAAAACATAAGTAGTTATATTATTTCAAGCAGATCAGACTTCTAAGTAAGGAAAGTTTCTCACGGGTAAAGAAAGACATTATATAATGATAAAGGGGTCAAATATTTCAAGAAGATGTAACAATGCTTAATCTTAATCTGAATGCATCTAACAAAAGTATGCCAAAATACGTAAGACAAAGACATAGAAGTTCAAGCAGAAAGAAATGAACACACCATTATAGTTGGAGAGTTTATATCCCTCTATTGGAAATGAACAGAACTGGCAAACAGAAAATCAGTAAGGACATGGCTGAACTCAACGGCACCATCAATAAACGGGATACACTTCACAGCGTGGCCTACTTTATTCAATGACAGTAGATTACACATTCTTTTCAAGATCACACGGAATATTCACCAAGAGAGACCAAATTCTGGCCCATAATATAACTTAAATAGTTTTTTAAAAAGAAATTGTATAGTATCTGCCCTCAGACCACATTGGAACTGAACTGGAAATCAGTACAGAAAGATGGCTGGAAAATTCCAAAATATTTGGAGATAAACAACATACTTCTAAATGACAGATGGGTCAAAAAAGAAATTTCAAGAGAAATTTTAAAATATTTTGAACTAAATGACAATGAAAATACAACTTTTTTAAAATTTCTAAGGTGCTGCAAAAGAAGTATTTAGAGGGAAATTTATAGCACTGAATGAATATACCATAAAAAAAAAAAGAGAGAAATACAAAAAGTCAACAATCTAACATTCACAATGGGAAACTTTAAAAAGAGCAAATTAAACCCAAAGTAAGTAGAAGAAAAGAGATAATATAAATTAGAGCAGAAATCAATGAAACTGAAAACAGGAAATCAATGGAGAAAATTAACACATCCAAAAGCTGACCTTTTGAAAAGATTAATGAAACTGATTGTCTCTAGTCAGACTAAGGAAAAAAAAAAAGAGAGAAGACTCAAATAAATAATATGAGAAACAAAAGAGGGGACATCTTTAGAGACCTTATGGACAATAAAAAGATAATATTATTATGAATAATTCAACACCCACAAACTTCTTCAGTTCAGTTCAGTCACTCAGTCGTGTCCAACTCTTTGCGACCCATGAATCGCAGCATGCCAGGCCTCCCTGTCTATCACTAACTCCCAGAGTTCACCCAAACTCATGTGCATCAAGTCGGTGATGCCATCCAGTCATCTCATCTTCTGCCGTCCCCTTCTCCTCCTACCCCCAATCCCTCCCAGCATCAGGGTCTTTTCCAATGAGTCAACTCTTTGCATCAGGTGGCCAAAGTATTGGAGTTTCAGCTTTAGCATCAGTCTTTCCAATGAACACCCAGGACTGGTCTCCTTTAGGATGGACTGGTTGGATCTCCTTGCAGCCCAAGGGACTCTCAAGAGTCTTCTCCAACACCACAGTTGGAAAGCATCAATTCTTCGGCGCTCAACTTTCTTCACAGACCAACTCTCACATCCATACATGACCACTGGAAAAACCATAGCCTTGACTAAAATGGACCGGAATGGGTGAATTTAACTCAGATGATCACTATATCTACTACTGTGGGCAGGAATCCCTTAGAAGAAATGGAGTACCCTTCATGGTCAACAAAAGAGTCTGAAATATAGTACTTGGATGCAATCTCAAAAATGACAGAATGATCTCTGTTCGTTTCCAAAGCAAACCATGCAATATCACAAACTTCTTAACCTACATGAAATGGATCACTATCTTGAAAGATATGAGCTGCCACAACCCATATAGAAATATTCAGACAATATGAATAGGCCTGCACCCATTAAAGAAACCAAGTCAATAATTAATATTCTTCCATTAAAAAGGGACCAAGTCCAGATAAGTATAGAAATGATTTCTACCAAATATTTGGAGAAAAAATTATACCAATTCTCTACCATCTCTTACAGAAGACACAATCAGAGGGAAGGCTTTGCAACTCACTGAGACCAGTATCACCATATTACTAAAACCAAGCAAAGACACTTCAAGAAAAGTACAGATTGAAATTTCTAATAAACAGAGCTGTAAATTTTTCAATATTAGCAAAATGAATGCAAAAATATATAAAAAGAATTTTACACCACAGACAAGTGAGATTTATCCGAAGTATGTAAGGCTGGTTCAACATTAGAAAATCAATTAGTATAATCCCTCACATCAACAGATTAAAGTAGAAAAATATCTCATCAGTGCATGCAAAAGAAGCATAAATCTGACACGTATCAATGATTTTTTTTTTTAAATCTCTGTTAACTAGGATTACAGGGAAAGTTCCTCAACTTGACTCAAAACAGTGTGGTAGTTAATTTTATATGTCAACTTGACTTAGGTAAAAAGCATGCCCAGATAGCTGGTAAAACATTTCTGGATCAGTGGATTGAGTTAATAAGACTGACTCTCACCTATGTCTTCAGCAGCCATCAACCAAACCCCTGCGGGTCCAAATAGAAAAGGCAGAGGAAGGTCAAATCCGCTCTCTCTTCTTGACTTGGGACATGCATCTTACTCTGCTCTCGGGCAACAAAGGTCCCATCTATCTGACCTTTGGACTACAGGAATTATACCTTCAGCTCGCCTGTCCCCCACCCCCACCCCCTACCTGGTTCTTAGGCCTTCAGACTTGGACTGAATTATACCAATAGTTTTCCTGGTTCTCCAGCTGTTAGGTGGCATACTATGGCATACCTCAGCTTCCATAATTGCCTGAGCCAATTCTCATAATAAATCTCCTTATTTATTTATATTTATCTATCGTACAATTCTCTTTTCTAGACAACACTGATGTACATAAATATCTACAAGTGACCTACACCTAACATCATATGTAATGACAAGAAACCAGAAGCTTCCCACTAATATCAGGATCTAGGCAAGGATGTCAACTCTCACCACTGCTTTTCAACATCACACAGGAAATCATATCACATGCCCTAGGAAAGACAGGAAAAGGAAATAAAAGGTATACAGATTGAAAAGGAATAAATAAAACTATTTTTGTTGACAAAATACATGTAGACATTCCCAAGAATCAGCCCAATACTCCTGAAAATAATAAACAATTATTATAAGGTTTTAAGATAGAAGGTTAATTAATGTGCAAAAGTCAATCGCTTTCTCAAATACTAACAATGAACAAGTCAATTTGAATTTTAAAACGTATTACCATTTTTGTGCTTCCCAAAATTAAACACTTAGATATAAATCTAAGAAAATATTTACAAGGTCTATATGAAGAAAACTACAAAATTCTGATGAAAGAAACTAAAGAACTAAATAAATGATGAGATGTCCCATGTTCATGGATAGGAAGACTTAATACTGTCAAGATATCAGTTTTTCCCACTCAGTCTTTTAGATTCAACACAGTCTCTATCGAACTTCTAGCAAATCACTTTGTGGCTATCAATAAACTGACTAGATTTATATGGATAGGCAAAAAAAATCTAGATTAGCCAATTCAAATTGAAGGAGAGGAACAAAGCCAGAGGACTGATATAACCAACTTCAAGACCTTAAAGACCTATTAAAAAGCTTCAGTAATCAAGAAGTGTGGTATTGGCAAAAAACACCAAATAGATCCATGAACAGACTAGAAAGCCTAGAAACAGATCCACATATAGTTAACTGATATCTGGAAGAGAAGCAAAGGCAATAAAATAAAGCAGAGATAACACTGTCAACAAACAGTAGAAAACATGTGGACATCCACACGCAAACAAAAAAACTAATGCCTCTAAACACAGACCTGACACCTTTCACAAAAATTAACTCAAAAAATATCAAGCGACATAAATATGAAACCCCTAACAATAAAAATCCTAGAAAATAAGGCAGGAGAAAACCTAGATGACCTTGGGTATGGAGATAACACCATAGATGTAACACTGAAGGCACAACTCATTAAATAATTCATCAGCTGGGCTTTACTTAGTTACATTCAAGGGAACAAGAGAAGTTGCAACAGACTGGGAGAAAGTACTTACAAAAAACATGTCTGATATAAAACTATTACTCAAAAATTCTTACTGTTGAGTTGAAGGAATTCTTTCAATACCACAATACGAAAGCAAACAATTTGATTAAAAAATGGGTCAAAGACCTTAACAGCCACCTCGACACAGAAAATATACAGATGGCCAAGTATGTATATGAAAAGATGCAAACTGATACGATGAAATACTGCTATACAGCAATCAGAATGACCAAAATTCAAAACACTGACACTACCAGATGCTGGCAAGAATGCAGAGCAAAACAAACTCTCACACATTACTGGTTGGAATGCAAAGTGGTTTAGCCACTTTAGAAGATAGTTTGGGATTTTTTTAAAAAGAAAACTTACTATAGTGTCCACAATCACACTACTTGGAATTTACTCAAATGAACTGAAAATTCATGGCCTTGAAAATAAAATATGCAGTTGTTTTTAGTCAGTCGTGTTCGATTCTTTATGACCTCATGGTAGCCTGTACACATGGATGTTTATAGTAGCAGTATTCATAACTGAAAAAACATAAAAGCAATCAAGATGTCCTTCAGTGGGTGAATGAATAAACTGTGATACATCTAGACTATAGAGTACTAAAGAGCACTAAAAAGATATGCGCTATCAAGCCATCAAAAGACACAGAGGAAACTTAAATGCAAATCACCGAGTGAAAGGAAGCTATCTGAAAAGGCTACGTGCTGCGTGACTCCAACTATATGATATTACTGAAAGGTAAAACTACTGAGACAGCAAAAAGAGAACTGGCTGCCAGGAGTTAAGGAGGAGGGAGGAACGAACAAGCCGAACAGAAAGGATTTTTAGGGCAGTGAAACTATTCTATATAATACTACAATGGTGAGCACATGGAGTTATACATTTGTCCAAACCCACATAATTTACAGCACCAAAAGCAAAGTCAAATGTAAACTGTGAACTCTGCATTACGATGATGTGTCCATGTAGGTTCATCTATTGAACAAATGGTGTGAGATGTGGACAATGGTGCAGGGTGTGCCTGAATAAGGACAGCAGGTACCCAGGAACTCTACACACCTTCTGCTTCGTTTTTCCATGAATCTAAAACTGCTCTAAAAATAAAGTTTATTAATTAAAAAAATTCTCTACTGTAACTTTAATCACAAATTCCATTTTTCAATTAAAAGAAAGAATACATCCTTTAAAGTAGTCTCAAAAAGCTGTTAAAAATAAATGGGCAATTCAATAATGCCTTTCTTTCCTCATTCAGAGGACATCAGAAATAATATTTAGACATATCAAATAACAACTCCTAAAGGCAATCATTACTGCCAAATCTAAAAAATTACAAAAAGGAACAAGGTGTTGTCACAATACTATCCCAGTATCCCAAACAAATTAAACATACGTATACAACAGTGATTCAAATGCTATATATTACTTTACATTCATTATAAACACGTTTTCTCAAGACCAAAAGAAGGAACTGCTTAATAATCTGATACATGAAATAAAGTGGGCAAATATATCATTCTGCACTTAATCATTATTCTCTTCACAGTAAAAAAGTTTGTTACCCAGTGTATTTGTAATATATAAGACAAAAGCACAATTGAAGACAGCAACAAAACAGTCACTCTTATACCAGAAGATAAAAGGATATATATGTATGTATGTATATATATTCTTATATATTATTAATATATGTCATATATATATACATATGACTTCATTTGTATGTCTCTAAAAAATATCTGGGATATCTTAATAGCCCAGATAACCAGGATGGTGTGATCACTCACCTAGAGTCAGACATCATGGACTGCGAAGTCAAGTAGGCCTTAGAAAACATAACTAACAACAAAGCTAATGGAGGTGATGGAATTCCAGCTAAGCTATTTTAAATCCTAAAAGATGCTGCTGTGAAAATGCTGCATTCAATATAGTAGCAAATACAGAAAACTCAGCAGTGGCCACAGGACTAGAAAAGATCAGTTTCCAATCCAGAGAAGGGCAATGGTGAAGAATGTTCAAATTATCGCACAATTGCACTCATCTCACATGCTATCAAAGTAATGCTCAAAATTCTGCAAGTCAGGCTTCAACAGTACATGAACCATGAACTTCGATATCTGCAAGCCAATTTAGAAAAGGCAGAGGAACCAGAGATCAAATTGCCAATATCTGCTGGATCACAAAAAAAAGCAAGAGAATTCCAGAAAAACATCTACTTCTGCTTCATTGACTACACTAAAGCTTTTGACTATGTGGATCACAACATACTGTGGAAAATTCTTCAAAAGATGGGAATATCATACCACCTTACCTGCCTCCTGAGAATTCTGTATGCAGGTCAAGAAGCAACAGTTACAACTGGACGTGGAACAATGAACTGGTTCCAAATTGGGAAACGAGTACATCAAGGCTATATACTGTCACCCTGCTTATTTAACTTCTATGCCAAGTATACCATGAAAAATGCCAGACTGGATGAAGCACAAGCTGGAACCAAGACAGCAGGGAGAAATATCAATAACCTTAGATATGCCGATGACACCATCCTTACGGCAGAAAGTGAAGAGGAACTGAAGAGCCTCTTGATGAAAGTGAAAGAGGAGAGTGAAAAAGGTGGCTTAAAACTCAACATTCAAAAATCGAAGATCATGGCATCTGGTCCCATCACTTCATGGCAAATAGATGGGGAAATGATGGAAACAGTGACAAACTTTATTTTCTTAGCCTCCAAAATCATTGCAGATGGTGACTGCTGCCATGAAATTAAAAAGACGCTCGCTCCTTGGAAGCAAAGCTCCGACAAACCTAGACAGCATATTAAAAAGCAGAGAAATTACTTTGCCGCCAAAGGTCTATATAGTCAAAGCTGTGGTTTTTCCAGTAGTCATGTATGGATGTGAGAGTTGGACCATAAAGAAGGCTGAATGCCAAAGAATTGATGCTTTTGAACTGTGGTGTTGGAAAAGACTCTTCAGAATCCCTTGGACTGCAAGGAGATCCAACCAGTCCATCCTAGAGGAAATCAATCCTGAATATTCATTAGGACTGATGCTGAAGCTGAAACTCGAATACTTTGTCCACCTGATGCGAAGAACTGACTCATTAGAAAAGACCCTGATGCTGGGAAAGATAAAAGGCAGGAGAAGGGGGCAACAGAGGATGAGATGGTTGGATGGCGTCAATGACTAAATTAAAGACATGAGTTTGAGCAAGCTCTGGGAGATGGTGAAAGACAGCGAAGCCTGGTGTGCTGCAGTCCATGGGGTCACAAAGAGTCGGACACAACTGAGCGACTGAACACCAACAAATGGAGAGGGGGAGAAACTGGGAGACACTGAAGACAGCACACTGTCTTCACTAACCTTTTCCATCGTTTCCAGTTTTGAACATATTATATAATCATGAAAAAAAAAAAAAACAGTTTTAGATGGAAGTCTTACTACTGTAACATAGAGGACAGGTCACTCAGCAATGTTTTCAAAATGTTTCTTTCTACTAATTATGCATTAATTTGAAAGGGATTTAACAAAACAATTCTGTTTCTCTATATGGAAAAGTCTTGTGACAACTCAGTACTTGCTGCTTGCATTTTAGGTCACTTCAGTCATGTCCAACTCTTTGCAACTCTCTGAACTTTAGCCTGCCAGGCTCCTCTGTCCATGCGATTCTCCCTGCAAGAATACTGGAGTGAGTTGCCAAACCCTCCTCCAGGGGATCTTTCCGACCCAGGGATCAAACCCGCATCTCCTGCGGCTCTTAATTGCAGGTGGATTCTTTACTGCTGAGCCATGATTTAGTACTTGGTATGATACAATAACTACCAAGAGATAAATGTTTCATTTTAAAGTACCTGACTGGACAAACTTTAATATTTTGGCAGAGAATAAGCTGTCAAAGGAAAAACAATAGGAAAATGGTAAAAGAGTTAACATAATCATTTAATACAGCATCCTATGATTATATTGGAGAAGGCAATGGCACCCCACTCCAGTATTCTTGCCTGGAAAATCCCATGGACGGAGGAGCCTGGTTGGCTGCAGTCCGTGGGGTCACTGAGAGTCGGACAGGACTGAGCGACTTAACTTTCACTTTTCACTTTCATGCATTGGAGAAGGAAATGGCAGCCCACTCCAGTGTTCTTGCCTGGAGAATCCCAGGGACAGAGGAGCCTGATGGGCTTCCGTCTATGGGGTCGCACAGAGTCAGACACGACTGAAGCGACTTAGCAGCAGCAGCAGCAGCATGCTTATATTTCTTCAAGCTGTTAATTTTTAAGTAAGAACCTATGTACCACTCAGCTGCTAAAAGCTGGTTCCCTGGTTGGTAAGTGCTAACAATCAGGAGAATTGGCAAAAAGATTCTGACCCTCAAAGAGAGATGAGAGGAAAACATCACACTCTGTGATCAGGATGGAAACCTAAGTAGCCACAGAATCTGAGGTTCGACTCATGGGCCAACTTTTATCATTTATTACCAATGATGCCAACAGAGCTGGTAATGTGACAGAGCTGACAGGTCCTTCCTACAGTATTATTACAAATGCCTAATGTCTAATTTCGGAGAAGGCGATGGCACCCCACTCCAGTACTCTTGCCTGGAAAACCCCATGGACGGAGGAGCCTGGTGGGCTGCAGTCCATGGGGTCGCTGAGGGTTGGACACGACTGAAGCGACTTAGCAGCAGCAGCAGCAGCAATGTCTAATTTTATACCATTCAGTATCTGCCATTCAAAACTTAAGTCAATGAGAACATGATCTGTTCTATGGTTAAAACTTTTAAGAGGAAATCCAAGTATTGGGGACTTTTTCACACCTATATAAATTACAGTCAAGGATGCAGAAATACATACTTTGCAAGGAAATACAAATAGTAAGAAGCAGGTCCATGCAATGGTAAGCTCCTCCACAGCTCTTAACCATGACTGATTATCTCTGCACCTCCCACTGTTTGTGGTACAGTTCATAGAACACAGGGCTGCAAAATCAAGTCTAGCAAGGTCTTTTTATTTTATTTAACTGGAGGCTAATTACAATATTTTGATGGCCTCTACCATACATCAACATGAATCAGCCATAGGCAAACATGTGACCCCCTCCCCCCTGAATCCCTCCTGACCTCCCAAGAGGTATTCTTGTTTTAGGGCAAAGGGCACTGAAGATACCAAAAGTACCCCCTGAATTTCAGAATCACTCTACGAGAATCTTAGATAACTCTCATTCATTCTAGGTCTAGTGTATATCTCAAAAGTTTTGGATCCTTCAACTCTCCCCAAATGTTATCAGAGTAACTACAGGAGGCTGAATAAGGATGCTGAGACACATTTGTCCTGATGAGAACCTAGAGTCTAGGTCTCCAAGGGAGCCAAAAACCACAACAGATCTATAAAGCAGTGCCTCCCAACTGTTTTTACATTATGGAATATAAAGAACAATTAATGGCTCTACTGCACAGAGAGGTAATCAGACAAGGCCGGCCTTGGCAGACAGTCTTAAACGCTCAAGAGATGAATAAGTGTAACCCATCTGTGTTGCACCAGTGTGACTTGATACACTGTTGAAGTTGAAAGGCTCTGCCCTAGGATCAAATACCCTCAGCATAGTTAGGTTATAGTCAAACAACAATAAAGAACAGTGCTACAAGACTCACGGATATATGAGAACAAACTAGTGGTTGCCAGTAAGGAGAGGGAAGCGGGAGGGGCAATAAAGGAGCGGAGAAGAGGTACAAACTGTTAAGTATAACATAAGTGACAAGCATATACTGTACTATATGGGGAATATAGCCACTATTTTATAATAACTATAAATGGGACTCTAACCTTTTAAAACTGTGAATTACTATACAGTACACCTGTGAGTTACATAATATTGTACAGCAACTATACTCCAATAAAAGAAAATTTTTTAATTTGAAGAAAGTAGTGCTATGAATCAAAGCACCATCAGTATCCATACACTTGAACAGATAAATATCTATTGTCACCATTAAAAGCACATTTTCCTAAGAAAATTAATTTCTTACATATTTACCTCAGATGAAAGACTCCTCAAGGGAAACTATTTTAACAAGGTCTCCATAAAAAATACTGTGTTTTAAAAGAGTTTATTTTTGATGGCCCATTTCTTTGTTCTTCCACAAAATTCAGAAATGGTATATTAGCCTCATTATTCTAATATATACAACACTTTCTTTCTCTAATGACCTCTGTTTCAGTCGTAAACAGAGAGAGACTGGTTGGGTCTACAGAATTTGATGGGAGAGATGGGAATCCTAGCTGTCAGTCATTCAGAGACCCTGCACTCACATCTACAGGGCTGTTTATGATCCCACTGCCCACAGTCTACAGAGGAACATTCTGGAAGCTGAGTCGACATCCCCAGGATAGGAGATGCAGAGACTGTTCACACACACAATTGCACATTACCCCAAAACTCCTGTTGCCCTTTCATCACTCATGTTTCCTTTTCAAAACAGATTAAATATATTAAAATTTCCCACTCTAACCAAAAGCCATGAGGTGACAGGAATTTCAGTAGAGGAAAAGAATGATAGTAATTAAGCCCCTATTATAGTCTGCTCTTCAAACTAGAAAATGACCGTCTCATGCCAGCAAACTCTATTTTCCAAGTTATTGGGATGTAGTTGCAATGTAAATTAATTAAGAGAAGGCTACTCTCATTATCTAGTGGGTGGGGCTGTACACTGCAGGGCAATTTGGCAGAAAATATTAAAAGCCATAAAATGCACATGCCTTTCGCTCTAGCAATTCTAACTCTTGGAAGTCATCCTAAGGTAATAATTAAGGATGCACAAAAGAACATTTATTTATCTGCTGCTTGGAATTACTAAATCTTGGAAGCAAACTAAATGTCCAAAAATAGGACGGTGGTTAAATAAATTATCATAAGGCTGTAAAATAAAATACCATAAAGGGTCATTTAAAGAGATGCAGAAATAGCCCACTGACATACACAGGTTTGTACTACATATTCCTAAACATAAAAATCAAAATACAAATAGCATCTAAGACGTTACCTCATTCCAAGTGTAATGGATAGTATGTAGGTTTACTGTTCTTCCCTGACTTATTTTTCTGCTTTCTACTATTTCTCTGAGTACATAAAGAGTATGCTGTGTTTTGATAAAGGCAAACGTAAAGAGGGAAAACAGTGCAGTTGGTTTTGGGGTTTTTTTTTTTTGCAGTATTCCAGAGAAAAGAAACGAACTAAAAGAGGGAGGGTTAGGAACGGGCTTTAGGGCGAACTCCCGACAAGGGTGACTGTGAAGCTCTGCAATGTGCGGTCAACCGAGGTCACAGAATCTCTTTTCCTTGGGGATTTGTAAGAAAAGGGGGGCCAACTTTCATTTGAGGACAGCTCGAATGCAAGCCTAACCTCTGTGGCCTCTTGCGGCTCCATGTGCAAAAGGATTGAGCCAAAATACAATTTTCACTTGCTGCCACACAAAGTGGTCCATTTCATACACTGCCTCTGATCCTCCACAATCTTTTCTCCCCTTCAAGGGAAGATAACCCCCAAGGTCTTCCACCCAACACTGAAACCCAATGACCTTGAATTTATAGGCCCAGCCACTTGCCAGAACTTTACTCAGAAAACACAGTAGAATGTTAGTTAACATTCTGCAGCATACAAATGAATTCTGACTTTTCCATGTTAATTTAATTCTAACTTCAGCCACTTACATTGCCAAACTGAGACAAAAAAAAAAAGATGATAGCCTTTATTTCAAATCTTATCTGTGTTTACCTCTAAGTTTTATAGAGAAAAATAGAATAAATAATGGCCAAAATAAATGCCAGGATATAGCTGGAGACAAATGAACAAGATCAATTCTGACAAGTTCCTTTGCTATAGAAAAGCCCCTAATTTTGTTTTCTGATAATTTCCTATGAAGACAAATGGGACACTTTCCAAGTCCATAATTAAACATAACTTTGACTTAGGGATCAGTCTTCCAGCCCAGTGAAAAGGGTAGAAGGTGGAGAGGTTGACAGCCAAGTGCGTTGAACCAAGAATGCCCAGTTAAAATAGGGTTCTGCTAGTCACCAAATGGAGAAGACTGAGTCAGTGAAGAGACGCACAGAAAAGCCAGGATGAGGGATTCAGCCAAGACTGAACTACACAATCCCATAACACAACTCAAGCAAGGTGGTGTTCAAGGACAGAAGAATGAGGTAAGTAATGTGAAAGGAAACTTAGGGACTAGTTTGTAAGACAAAATCCGGTGGAGGGAAAAATCTTTCTCCCGAGGCTCTCATGCTTTCTGCAAAGGATGACCCTTAAACCATGAGCTTTGTCAACAAGGCATCCAAGAGATCCTTCGTTTCTCTAAATATCTGAAGGCTGCAGTTCTAATTAAGGTCATGCATCTTTAAGGTATATTATTCTCTGCATCCAACGATTAAGTCTTGTCATTTTTTTCTAATTGGGTATCATTGCTTTATAATGTTGTATTAGTCTCTGCTGCATAATGAAGTGAATCAGCCATATGTATACATGTCTCCCTCCCACTTGGACCTCCCTCTTGCCCCCACCCCCATCCCACTCCTCTAGGTCATCACAGAGCACCAAGCTGAGCTTCCCTGTGATACACAATAGGTTCCTACTAGCTATCTTCGGAGAAGGCAATGGCACCCCACTCCAGTACTCTTGCCTGGAAAATCCCATGGACGGAGGAGCCTGGTGGGCTGCAGTCCGTGGGGTCGCTAAGAGTCGGACACGACTGAGTGACTTCACTTTCATTTTTCACTTTCATGCATTAGAGAAGGAAATGGCAACCCACTCCAGTGTTCTTGCCTGGAGAATCCCAGGGACGGGGGAGCCTGGTGGGCTGCTGTCTACGAGGTCGCACAGAGTCGGACACGACTGAAACGACTTAGCAGCAGCAGCTATCTGTTTTACACATGGTAGTGTATATCCGTCAATCCCAATGTATCCTAACCCTTCCCCCACTATCCCACATCCACACATTTTTTCATTTTAATGAAAGAGTGAACAGGACGTAAGAGAGACCTATCCCTTTACAATAAGTCTCCTATACACAGTATTCTTGGGCTTCCTCAGTGGCTCCAGCAGTAAAAGAAACTGCCTGGATAATGTGCTCTGGAGAGTTTCATTTTCTGGACAGGGCAAGGGTATATCTCTATTAAGCGCAATTTTAAAAGAGAAAAGTCTAACTATTATTCTTAGGATGGAAATATTCCTAACGTATTTTACATAGAAGGTAAGGGACATAATTTTTTGACGCCTCAGACCAATAATTATGAACCTCAATGATTATGCAATGCTGCAGAGAGATAACTTTGGGGCCCACTGAAGTGTGTCTCCACTAAATGACCTGAAACTCCGGTGCTTCCTGAGTTCTTGGATCTGCATTTTATAGTCTATCAGGTTTTTACTTCTCAACATTATTATTATTTTTTTTAACTAAAAATGAAAGATCTCTCTGCCCTGGGGTGAAATAGAAGGAACATCAGACTAAGAATCAAGCTGATTTACGTTATTGTTCTAGGTAAGTGACCTTGGATATGACACTAAACATCTTTGGGCCTAAGTAAGGGGCTTCCCAGGTAGCACTAGTGGAAAAGAACCCACTTGTCAATGCAGGAGACATAAGAGACTTGGGTTCAATCCCTGGCTCAGGAAGATCCCCTGTAGGAGGGCACAGCAACCCACTCCAGTATTCTTGCCTGGAGAATCCTATGGACAGAGGAGCCTGGCAGGCTATGGTCCACAGGGTCAAAAGAGTCAGATATAACGGGAGCAACTTAGCACACAATGTTTATGCACATTTTCTTCTCTCTGCAGAATTTGCAAATTCTGCAAATTTTCTGTGTATATTCTTTAAAAAAATAAGTCAGATAAACTTAGCTGGAAAGTAATATAGATACTTAAATATGCAATATGTATCTTTTTACATTCCCTTCTACACATTAGGGCATGACCACACTTGGTTTATCTTAGGAGGAATACCGTTTCCTCCTCATTGGTAACATATCTTTTACTCATCCTTAAAGTCCTTATTCAAATACTGGTATGTAAAGAGTCTTCTGACTCTTCTATAATAGTCATCACAGACTGCTATT
This sequence comes from Bubalus kerabau, assembly GCF_029407905.1. Taxonomy (NCBI): domain Eukaryota; kingdom Metazoa; phylum Chordata; class Mammalia; order Artiodactyla; family Bovidae; genus Bubalus; species Bubalus kerabau. The sequence goes on from NC_073635.1 coordinate 49,363,456, forward strand.
AATGACACATCATACACTGGTGGGTAAAACAACGGAAATTAATTTCTTCCAGTTGAGGAGCTGAGAAGTCAAGATCAATGGGCTGGTCTATTTGGTTCCTTATGAGGTATCTCTTGTCTGCTGCAGCTGGCCATCTCCTGTCTGTGTCCTCACATAGGAAGAGAGATCTCTCATGTCTCACATCTCTTTTTCTAATAGCATTAATTCATCACAAGGGTTCCACCCTCATGATCTACTTATCCCCTAAAGGCTCCACCTGCAAATGCCATCGCACTGGGGTTAGGTCTTCACCACATGGACTTGGAGGAGACATTTTAGTCCACAGAATCTATGGAACTGAAGTCATTTCCTCTCCAGTTCCCCACTGGGCTGTCAGATCCTCCTCAGGGCTGAACCATACATATTAATCATCTTTATGATCATACCCCAATCCCCGGCATACTGCTTGAGACCAAGCACATCTATGGAAAGCATTCAGTCCACCTTCCACAGATCCCAGTTAACAGTACACCATTCTAAAAAGCTTCCTCATAGGATTATCATCAAATCTTCCTTTTACTGCAGTAAAGACATACACAGAGAGAGAATATATGGCACAGTGGTAAAGAATCTGCCTGCCAATGCAAGAGAGGTGGGTTTGATCCCTTCTCCAAAGGAAGATCCCCTGGAAAAGGGAATGGCAACCTGCTCCAGTAGTCTTGCCTGGAAAACTGCATGGACAGAAGAGCCTGGAAATTTACAATCCATGGGGTCGTAAAGAGTTGGACAAGACTAAGGGGCTTCCCCCATGGCTCGGTGGGTATAGAATCTGCCTGCAACACAGGAGACACAGAGCCGCGAATTTGATACTTGGGTTGGGAAGATCCCCTGAAAAAGGAATGGGCAACCCATTCCAGTATTCTTGCCTGAAAAATACCATGGATAGAGGAACCTGGCAGGCCAGTCCAGTGGCTTGCAAAGAGTTGGACACAACAAAGCAAAGACACACACAACTGATCACACACACTAGCTAGGTACACATGTGCATCTCCACTTCTTCATTTTTTCTTCTAATCATAGAGACCTACTTATAGTTCTAGATCACATCTAATCAAAGCTTTATAAATTCCATACTGCTTAGTTACAATCAACAAATAACTTGTTGCCAAGTGATCACCTGATATTGATGTTCTGAATCATTGAGTTCTGGGTCCTCAATGTGATGTCTATTTGATGCAATTTATATTATACAAGGTCAGTCCATCCTCCATTGGTCATGCCTTATCTCCTGTGTAGCTCAGTGAGAGAATAAATAAGACGGAACCCAATGATGAGGATTTAAAGTCACAGTACATTGCTGGTCTCCATTGGTGGCTCAGCAGTAAAGAATCCACCTGCCAACGCAGGAGACTCAGGTTTGATTCCTGATCTGGGAAGATCCCCTAGAGAAGGAAATGGCATACCCATTCCAGTACTTTTGCCTGGAGAACCCCATGAACAGAGAAGCCTGGCGAGCTACAATCCATGGGGTGGCAGAGTCAGACATGACTTGGCAACTAAAGAACAATATCAACATTGCCAGCTTGTGTGTCTTACTTCTTATCTGTAAAAGGGGTATAACACCATCTACTTCACAAGTTTCTTTTGACTGATCAAATGAGGAAACACAACAGTGTACTTTATAAACCAGAGAGCACTACCAAAGTATTTTTTTTTACTATAAGTGTTTTTTTTTTTTTACCATAATATACCTTTGTACAGGAAAAGGTAATGGCACCCCACTCCAGTACTCTTGCCTGGAAAATCCCATGGACGGAGGAGCCCAGTGGGCTGCTGTCCGTGGGGTCGCTAAGAGTAGGATACGACTGAGCGACTTCACTTTCACTTTTCATTTTCATGCATTGGAGAAGGAAATGGCAACCCACTCCAGTGTTCTTGCCTGGAGAATCCCAGGGATGGGGGAGCCTGATGGGCTGCCATCTATGGGGTCGCAAAGAGTCGGACACGACTGAAGCGACTTAGCAGCAGCAGCAGCATACCTTTGTACAACAAAAACTTATTAGATCTCAGCTGTATTAAATGCCTTTACTTTAGATCCAATATGATTGAACAAGGTGCTCTAAGAGTTCTAATTTCCTTGGATCAATGTCACAGGGGATCTGTGTGGGCTTCCTCAAGCCACTCTGGACAGGTTGAGGAAGTCTGTTAGTATTCATATGCTTCTGTGTTATAGACAGATGCTTCCAGGTTCCTTCTGGCCGTCTTCTGCCAGTTCTAACATATAGCAACTGGCTACAAAGAGGAGCGTTCTAGTGCCACCAACTGCCCACAGACACCCACTTCCACTCCCTGAGAGGTACCAGACTGCTGGGCAACTTGGCTGCCTGCATATAAAAATGGGGAAACACAGTAGACACATTAGCCAATAAAGCACATACTGGCAGCTGAATCAAATATTTAGGCTCTAAGATGTACCCAAATAAATCGTTTGTGTGTTCTAACAAATGTTTTATTTGGAAAGCATTTCCCAGTACAGCTGCTGTCAAAAGTACCCATTTTTTGTGGGTTAAATCAAGGACTGGAAGTAGCAGAAAGGCATGGCATGTTTTTTAAACAAAATTACATAAGCTTCAAAAAAATATTAATGTCAACTGTGGGAGGGCATCCTTGAAAAACAAAAGCACTGCTAGTGGTTTTCAAAGTTTATACCAACTGCAAATAGTAAAAATTTATAAACATAATTACAAAATGAGAAAGATATCAGAACTTGGCAAGAGATTTAAAAGACTGTGCTATTTTTAAAAATATGTAATATATCAATAAAAGTAGATGGCAAAAAAGATAAAATCAAGCAGGGAGTCAAGAAGTTAAGCATTATAAATTAAATCCTTCACTTGTCGGATCTTTTTAATAAGCCATCAATCACAAAGACATTTAAGGGTTCTTATACAGGAAGTTAATAATTTGGGGGAGAGACATAATGCAATCCAAATACATAGACTTCCTTAGCAAAATAAACTCTGGGACCAAAAGCCAGACAGAGCCTCTGATAAGCTGCCAGACTCTATAAAGACACAATAATATACTACAAAAGACTGGAGAACTATTGACCCCTATTCTTAGGCAATACTGTAATGCATATATAATTCATCTGGGCTACATCACCCTTTTTCAGTTTAGTTCCACCTGCATGGTGCTGTGCTCCAAGACAGAAAAAGTTACTAAAGTCTGAACTATGAAGTTGATTCCTTTTAGGCCCCCGATTAAGCTGCTGCATAGCACAGGGAGCTCAGCTTGGGGCTCTGTGATGATCTAGACAGGTGGCTTCAGGGGTGGAGGCAAGGCTCAGGAGGGAGAGGAATATATGTATACATATGGAGAAGGCAATGGCACCCCACTCCAATACTCTTGCTGGGAAAATCCCATGGACGGGGAGCCTGGTAGGCTGCAGTCCATGGGGTCGCTAAGTCGGACAAGACTGAGCTACTTCACTTTCACTTTTCACTTTCATGCATTGGAGAAGGAAATGGCAACACACTCCACTGTTCTTGCCTGGAGAATCCCAGGGGCGGGGGAGCCTGGTGGGCTGCCGTCTATGGGGTCACACAGAGTCGGACACGACTGAAGCGACTTAGCAGCAGCATGGCTGATTCACATGTTGCACAGCAGAAACTAACACAACATTGTAAAGCAATTATATTCCAGTAAAAAAAATAAAAAAATAAAACATTTTGTGGGCCAAAATTAAAAAAAAAATAAATAAATGCATGATGAATATTTCTCCTGAGACTGAAAACAGAGAAATGATGGCTAAATAGGTTCCATCACCATCAATTTTCGAGACTTTGTAACTACTGATGACAATGAAAATACTTCATTCATGTTAGCAATGTGATCTATGAATAAAGACAGCTAATAAATGTTTTCCTCCTGAACTGAAAGGAGTTTTAGAAGTCTTTTTGCATGTTTGCTAGTTTGCTTCCCACTTACACATTAACTGGTTGCACAACTACAATGACCAAATCAGTCATAGTCTTGGTATTATGCAATCAACAAATGTTTATTAAGTAGAAGTTAATGGCACAAAAATACTTTCAGGAAAAGAATGATGAAAAAGGAAACTGTAAAATTTTAAAATGCTTTATTCTGACCAAAAAAAAAAGAAAAAATTTAATATGCATGAGTATGTAAAAATCACAAAAACCTGTTAAATATAATTATAGCTTGAGAATTTATGACTGTTCTAATACTGAGTTTTGAATGATCATGATGAAGAAACACTGCCAATATAGGAAATGTCCCCCATTATCCTGATACATTTTCATTGTTAATGTGTCTTTAAGGAATTATGGACAGTCTTTAAAATAGTCTTCAAAGTTTAATTCCCTATAATTAATCCAATCAATAACATTATCAATATGATTAATAATAATCATTTAGAACAGCATGGTGTTCATCAGTCACAGATCATCAATCCTTATGATATACGACAAATAACTTCCTTCTGGGCCATCTCAAAAGAAGGGAAAATATCAACTGCATTTAAATATAACCATAAAAAACTGCACACAAAGTCTGATTCTTCTTTCTTTTTTGGGGGGGTAAACTGTATAAATCTCAGTTTGTTTTTCTCACCTTGTATGTCTCAGACTGAATTCACAGTAATCACAGCTACAATGGAGCATCTTCACACATAAATGAAACAAATAACTAGTAGATCGATACAAGGTGACAGACTCTCAGCTAAAACCCTGCCCTAGTGTGACCCAGCACTGGCCTTCTGCACTCCAAAGACTTAATGAATCACCAGGAGAACACTGGAGATTGTCTGGTTTTTGCCCATGTAAGAACTGGATTTATGTCAGCACCAAAAAAAAAAAGATCATTCTCTTTCCAGGAGATACATACACAGAAGTAAAGACTATGAAGTACTGGACATACTGATTCAATACAGCTTATGTCCTTATTTTATAAATACTTACTTGTATGTTGAAACACCAAGAAGGACAGAAAACCAGGATGCCTAATGAGTGAATGATTTAAAATGATATGTACTTTAGAGCAAGCTGCTTCTATGTGGGCAACTGGAAACAGCGCAAGGGGACATATAAAGGAGACATGGGGAAGCCCTTTCAGAATCTCTGAAGATGTTCCGCTCTCAAAAATGTATAACATGATCTTGTTATTTAACACTTTTGAGGCTCTTACTGGCCCCCAAAGTAATCTTAAATACTTCAAATAAGTACTCTGTGGAGAAGTTTTCAGCTCATTAATAAATAAAAATCTATGAAACAGGGCTCCTACGTGTCAAGAAGAAAGCCACAGGATGAAACAAAACACCGCTGAGCTCCCTAAAGAGTAGCTTTGTGCCACTTAGCTGAAAAGTGCAGAAACAGCATGCATGTCTTTATGAGGAAATTTTACCTGTGTGCTCCTTTGAAAGGGTTATCACTGTCCACACCTGGCTAAAACGCAGGGAGAAGGCCAGAATATTCAGACACAGCTCACACAACCACGCCCTTTCCTCCCCCACTTCCCCAGAATAAGGCTAACCCACTCCTCATCTGGAATTACTGCAAAATGAGAGACAGTAACGGATTCTCAATATGTAGCAACCAAGAAAAATAGGTCTCAACCACAGAAGGAAAGAAGAAAGATTCATCAGCACTGCATCTCAATCACAGAATATCTGTTCACATGACAAAACAGGAAATATGTAAACATATCTCAGGATTAAGGAAGAACGGGAGAGAGAGAAAGGGAAGGAAAGTAAGGGAAAAGTATTCATTTCTAAAGAAAAGACAACCTGAAAACAAAAAGCTTCCCATTGTATAATAGCAGGATTTTTAAAAATTATTATCAGTGAACAGGAGCTCAGAGATGAAATGATGAAATAAGAAAAGTTAAAAAGATGCTGCAGAGCCATCAAAACATATTGAAGACCGAAAATGTATCAAATCAGTACTAATAAACCAAATAAAAACACCAAGGGAACGAGGAGATATGGCTAGAAATGAGAAGATAAGGCTACAAAATGAATTACTAAGTGTTTTTTTAAAAAAGACTTAATTTATTATTATTTTTTTAAATTTTATTTTATTTTTAAACTTTACATAATTGTATTAGTTTTGCCAAATATCAAAATGAATCTGCCACAGGTATACATGTGTTCCCCATCCTGAACCCTCCTCCCTCCTCCCTCCCCATTCCATCCCTCTGGGTCGTCCCAAAGACTTAATTTAATTCCAGTGAATATATAGAGAAAGACAAATACACTTTTTAATGGAGAAAAGACAGGGGGCATGAAGAAGAACCTGAAAACTGCTTATTTTCTAGAAAAGAGCCCCAAAACTGACTATAAAAATATTTCAAGTAATGATACTACAAATTTCCCATACCAAGCAGGAAAAAGATTGCAATGACAGTTAAAAATTGATACGGAATGATCCAAAAGAATTATATCCTCAGTCACTGAACTTCAAGATACAGAAAAAACATTCTACAGGTGTTCAGGCAGAAAGAGCAATTCACGCACATGGCAGGTGGGGGTGGGGGTGAGGAGGTCAAACTAGACCAACTAGACCCACTGTTCTACGGGGAGCATTCCCTGCCAGAAGACAAAATAGCAGTGTCTACAGATTTCTTAGCAGGATCCCCAAATTTTACAACAAAGCAAAATATCCTTTGAATAGAAAAGAAACATAGTAAAATATGCAAGAAGTCAGGGAATACAGCATCCATGAGTCCTTCATAAAATAAACTATTCAATAATAAGATCCAGCCAAACAAGTTATTGGGCTTCAACTGGTGGCTCAGACAGTAACAAATGCACCTGCAATGCAGGAGACCTGGGTTCGTTTCCTGGGTCAGAAAGATCCCCTGGAGAAGGGCATGGTAACCCACTCCAGTATTCTTGCCTGGAGAATCCCCAAGGACAGAGGAGCCTGGAGGGCTACAGACTATGGGGTTGCAAAGAGTGGGACACGATTGAGTGACTAAGCACAACAAACCAAGTTATAAACACAGAAGTATGGCAAAAAGACTACTTGAACACTCAAGTTTTATAAAGCTCTGAGGCAAAATATAATCCAATTCTTTTATTAAATCAATCTGACATTAGGGTATAAAAGCATCTGTTTAATGTGCCCGAACATAAAAATATCTTAGGGACTGCAGGGTGTTAAGATATTTTCTTAAAATTACTTGACAATGAAATCTACTTGACCAAGAGATAAATTAAAAGAAACAACTCAGAACAGAAAAGCCATGGGAAAGGACCAGGATGAACATCACACTAATGTAACTGATAAACAGCAAACTGATTTAAATATTTTGCTATTTAATCAACTAATGAACTTTTAAGAACACAATACAGATGTTCTACTTTTTCAGAGGCCCAGTAAATAGCTAGCTCTACACAGTCAACAAAATTTGCTAATTGCTCAACTGATTCAATGAAAGGCAACTTTGACACTTAACTGAACTTTTAATTGCAAAAACAATCATTATATATTCATTAAAATATTATTTCATAAATAAAGCAAGCACTTGCATTTAGAAATCTTAAATTCTAATCACCTACATATCAAGTATATAATTCAAAAGTAACCATGTAACTCTAAAAATCCTAATAAAAAATTACAGAGAAAGTATGGAAAGACAAAAGCTTATCCCATTTATTCACTCTCAATTTTTTGCTACTATTGGAGACCTGCCAAAGTAGTTTGTCTAAAATTACCTTGCATCATTTCAACCACTTTTTTTCCCTCTAAACACTACAGTTTAATAATTAATGCACACTTACTTAAATAACTTACAAGTGAAATCAGATGAGTGAATTCAGTGTTACTACATTTCCTGAAATACAACCTGAATATTTCTTTTAAAAAAGAAACATATTTTCAAAAAGCACCTCAAAAGAATTTCAGTTAATTACATCAAAGGGAAAAAATTAACAATAAAATATACCTACAGACTGTTAACTGTGACCTCATGGGTTAATAAAATAGACAGCCACTTTTACAAGTTACACTAGTCGAGTTCATTCAAATACCTTAAACTGTACTCTAACATTATAATGCATTAGATATTTTATAAAATGGCCCCAACTGACCTTTCTGTTCTGTCCTAAACTATAGCTATTCATTAGTTTCTAAAGTTATGCTCTTCTTTTCTCTGTGTGACTATTTGTATAACTCCTGGTTGAATCTTTCTGTTTCACAATTATTCAACGTTAGCCATCATTCTTCAATGATCATCTCACTTGAAGACTCTCTTGTTTTTTTAACAGGTGGCGACTATTGCCTTTAAAAATCCCATCAATGGTTTATATTATTTCACTGCATGTCATCATATTTCTGCATCCAAGTCTTTTATACTTGTTTTATATCAATTCTCTCCATGCTTGACTCGCCCACTTTTCTCTTCTCTTTCCAAAAACATTACTTGGCTCATCTCATTTACTCTGACAGCTTCCAGTGCCATCAATGTATCACTGACTTCCTAAGTCACAGGCCCAAATATACGCCCAGGAAAATCCCTTTGGATTTCTCCCAGGAAATTCCAATCTCACAACTTCAAAACACTGCATCACGTTTTGCAAACCTGATCCTCCCAGTAGCACCATCCACCCAGTGATTTCATTAAGCAGTCAGTATTCCTAATAACAAACTAGTTGCTGCTGCTGCTAAGTCGCTTCAGTCTTGTCCGACTCTGTGTGACCCCATAGATGGCAGCCCACCAGGCCCCTCTGTCCATGGAATTCTTGAGGCAAGAATACAGGAATGGGTTGCCATTTCCTTCGCCAATGCACGCATGCATGCTAAGTAGCTTCAGTTGTGTCCGACTCTGTGCGACCCCACAGACAGCAGCCCACCAGGCTCCTCTGTCCACAGGATTCTCTAGGCAAGAATACTGGAGTGGGCTGCTGTTTCCTTCTCCATAACAAACTAGTTACGCCTCAGTAATAGCTCAGTTACAGCTCAAGCAGGCAGCAGATCCTCCAGATGCATAGGCAGATCCACTGCCCCCACACCCCCCACCCCCACCCCAACCCCCTCCACCCCCACCTCCCCACCCCACAAGAAGCATCCCCATTCGTCTTGGCTTCCCTTTTTTATTAAACTTTGTCTCTTCCAACTGGAGCCTGACTGGCTATGCCTTATGCAAAATAGGGGAAATGGCACCAGCACTCGCCTGATTGGTTATGCCCAGGACCAATCAGGGGAGGGAGTGTGTTCGTTGTGGATTTTCTTGCCAGTAGTTCTCACTCTGGCCCTAGAGCTACCCCTTTCATGGGCTTTGTTTTTTATTTTTCTTTTTTAACCCTCTGCTTGGTTCCCCAATCTTGGGCTCCTTTTTCTGTTCTAATTAGCAGACATCTTTATCTCCATCTTAGGTGCTAACACTCCAAGTCAAGTCACCACCATCTCATGCTGCCCTGTAATAGACCCAACTCCAGTTTTTTTTGCAACCTTCCAATCCATTTTCTATACAGAAGTCCATGCCATTTTCTCAGATGTCCTGACCATATGAACCTCCTGCTTGCAGTCTTTCAGACTATGACTGCATGTAAAGTGAAATGGAATAGTGTCCTCACAATGCTGAAACACAGCAATAAGTAGATGGAGTATGTAAATTCTGACAAAATGCATTATAAAAAAGGAAAATGACTAAACAATGAGATGCAAGGTATTTCTCTTAAGAATATTAAAAATTCTAAATGAGTATACATCTGTTGCTGCTGCTGCTGCTAAGTCGCTTCAGTCGTGTCCGACTCTGTGCAACCCCAGAGACGGCAGCCCACCAGGCTTCCCTGTCCCTGGGATTCTCCAGGCAAGAACACTGGAGTGGGTTGCCATTTCATTCTCCAATGCATGAAAGTGAAAAGTGAAAGTGAAGTCGCTCAGTTGTGTCCGACCCTCAGCGACCCCATGGACTGCAGCCCACTAGGCTCCTCTGTCCATGGGATTTTCCAGGCAAGAGTACTGGAGTGGGGTGCCATTGCCTTCTCCGATACATCTGTTAGCATAGCTCAAAATATATAGAACAAAAATATATAGAAACAATGAGAAGCTAAAAGAACCATGACCAGAAATGGAGATTTTTAAGCCATTCTTTCAGTCATGGATAGATTAGCTAAGAAAAAACCAGTAAGGCTATAAAGATTTTGAGCAAAATAATTTAAAAGCTTTATCAACTGAACAAAGTGATATAATAACAATAAGTGATCATATACTATTTCCAAACACAAAGCATTTACAAAAATTGCTCTGGGAGTAGGCCATATAGTAATACTATAAATAATTAATATCAAGTAGACAATACACTGTAAGTACAACACAATGCAGCTAATTTGATCATTTAAACACAGCACCAACTCGATAGACGTGAGTTTGAGTGAACTCCGGGAGTTGGTAATGGACAGGGAGGCCTGCTGCTGCTGCTGCTGCTAAGTCGCTTCAGTCGTGTCTGACTCTGTGCGACCTCATAGATGGCAGCCCACCAGGCTCCCCATCCCTGGGATTCTCCAGGCAAGAACACTGGAGTGGGTTGCCATTTCCTTCTCCAATGCATGAAAGTGAAAAGTGTAAGAAGTCGCTCAGTCGTATCCAACTCTTAGCGACCCCATGGACTGCAGCCCACCAGGCTCCTCCATCCATGGGATTTTCCAGGCAAGAGTACTGGAATGGGTGCCATTGCCTTCTCCCAGGGAGGCCTGGTGTGCTGCAATTCATGGAGTCACAAAGAGTTGGACACAACTGAGGGACTGAACTGAACTGAAGACTCATTTGAAAAGACATTGATGCTGGGAAAGATTGAGGGCAGGAGGAGAAGGGGAAGACAGAGGATGAGCTCCCAGTCAACCACATAAGCACAAGGGTAACCAACCAACACACAACCTTCTGTACCCAGATAACCATTCTGCTTTTCAACTCTAACAGTTTTCAATAAATCACACGAGACGTTCAACCCTTACTATAAAACAGACTTTGTGTTAAATGATTTTACCCAGCTGTAGGCTAATGTAAACTGTTCTGGGCACACTTAAGGTAGGCTAGGCTAAGCTATCATGCTTGGTTTGTTAGGTATATTCATGCATTTTCAACTCAGGATATTTTCAACTACTGATGGTTTATCAGGACACAACTTCAATATGAGTAAAGGATCTATAAATAAGACTCTCAGAGAAAAATTACAGTGGAATACAGAAAATAAATAGTTCAAAACTTCATACCAAAACTCATAAGAGAGGTATTGCTGTGCTAATTATACACTGAAATCCTAAAGTATAAAAAATTAATTAGTCCAGTGACTAAATTTATTAGACAAAGAATATGAGAATAAACTCAAGAGAAAATTAAAGACAAAAACTAGGAATATATATAACACAAAAATAACAGAAACAACAAATAACAAAAATAGGAGGTTTTTGAAAAGATATAAAATGGACAAATCTCTGGCAAGACTTACACAGGAAATAAAAGAGAAATGAAAAATGCAAAAACAATCATTTTGAAATAAATTAAATAAACTGAAAAGGGAGACATACTATAAATACAGCAAGATTAAAGATGTAATTAATGGACAACCATGAACATCCTTGCTGTGGCCTGAAATGAGTCTCCCATAAATTTTTTATGTTCAAGTCCTAGTAACTCAGAATGTGACTGTATTTGGAGACAGAGCCTTTACACAGGTAATTAAGGTAAAATGAGGTCAAATTGGTAGGTTTTAATCTAATATGATTGGCATACAAAGGAAAGACTAGGAGAAGGCACAGGGAGAAAAAAGCCATCTATAAGCAAAAGAAAAAAGCCTCAGGATAAATCTATTCCATCAACACCTAGCCCTGGAGCTACCCCTTTCAAGGGCTTTGTTTTTTCTTTTTTAACCTTCTGCTTGGTTCCCCAATCTTGAGCCCCTTGGGCCCCCTAGGGATTTCCAGCCTCCAGAAATGTTAAGAAAATAAATTGCTGTTATTTAATGTCACCAAAAACTAGAGATCAAACTTCCAACATCTGTTGGATCATCAAAAAAGCAAGAGAGTTCCAGAAAAACATATATTTCTGCTTTATTGACCATGCCAAAGCCTTTGACTGTGTGGATCACAATAAACTGTGGAAAATTTTGAAAGAGATGGGAATACCAGACCACCTGACCTGCCTCTTGAGAAACCTGTATGCAGGTCAGGCAGCAACTGTTAGAACTGGACATGGGACAACAGACTGGTTCCAAATGGGAAAAGGAGTACGTCAAGGCTGTATATTGTCACCCTGCTTATTTAACTTATATGCAGGGTACATCATGAGAAATGCTGGCCTGGAGGAAGCACAAGCTGGAATCAAGATTGCTGGGAGAAATATCAATAACCTCAGACATGCAGATGACACCACCCGTATGGCAGAAAGTAAAGAGAACTAAAGAGCATCTTGAGGAAAGTGAAAGAGGAGAGTGAAAAAGTTGGCTTAAAGCTCAACATTCAGAAAATGAAGATCATGGCATCCGGTCCCATCACTTCATGGCAAATAGATGGGGAAACAGTGGAAACAGTGGCAGACTTTATTTTGGGGGGCTCCAAAGTCACTGCAGATGGTGACTGCAGCCATGAAATAAAAAGATGCTTAATCCTTGGAAAAAAAGTTATGACCAACCTAGATAGCATATTAAAAAGCAGAGACACTACTTTGCCAACAAAGGTCCGACTAGTCAAAGCTATGGTTTTTCCAGTGGTCAAGTGTGGATGTGAGAGTTGGACTATAAAGAAAGCTGAGTGCCGAAGAATTGATGCTTTTGAACTGTGGTGTTGGAGAAGACTCTTGAGAGTCCCTTGGACAGCAAGGAGATCCAACCAGTCAATCCTAAAGGAAATCAGTCCTGAATATTCATTGGAAGGTCTGATGTTGAAGCTGTAACTTCAATACTCTGGCCACCTGACGCAAAGAATTGACTCATTTGAAAAGACCCTGATGCTGGGAGGGATTGGGGGCAGGAGGAGAAGGGGATGACAGAGGATGAGATGGTTGGATGGCATCACCGGTTCAATGGACATGAGTTTGGGTAAACTCGGGAGTTGGTGATGGACAGGGAGGCCTGGCGTGCTGAGATCGCAAAGAGTCGGACACAACTGAACAACTGAACTGAACTGAAGCCACCAAGTCTATGATATTTTATGATAGTTCAGGCAAACCAATAAAATCTTCATGCCAATACATTTAAAATCTTAAAATAAATGAACAACTTTATATAAACAGTGCTATAGAAACATACAACTTACCAAAATCATCTGAAGAAGAAACTGAAAACCTAGTCTTTTTACCACTAAAGGAAATTAATTTCTTTTTTTTTTTAAAGGAAATGAATTTCAAGTTCAAATTTTAGCCACAAAGGAAATTCTACTCCCAAATAGCTTTATAAGTGAATTCTACCATATATGTAAAGATAAGATTATTCAAGTTATTCACATGCTCTCAAAGAACAGAAACAGGAAGATTCTAACATTGATACCAAATTCCATTCCAAACAGTGTAAGAAAAGAAAATTACAGGTCAAACTCACTTAGTAGATATAAATATCCTATATAAAATTATCATGACAAAATGCATATAAAACACTGTCCATAGAATAGGTATACATGCATGCTCAGTCGCTTCAGTCGTGTTCTACTCTGTGCGACCCATGGACTGTAGCCCACCAGGCTCCTCTGTCCACAGAATTCTTCAGGCAAGAATACTGGAGCGGGTTGCCAATCCCTCCTCCAAGGGATTTTCCAAACCCAGGGATCGAACCTGTGTCTCTTACATCTCCTGCCTTAGCTGGTGGACTCTTTACCACTAGCACCATCTAAGAAGTCTATAGGATAGACACATATTCAGACAAATTAAAAATAAAAACATTATTTAAAAAGTAAAAAGAAGGCCCATAATCTTGGAGAAAATATTTTCAATATATTTAATCAGCCCTGTTTATCGACCCTGAAAGGGAGAAAAAATATTGACTACCATTCAATAGAAAAACAGGCAAAACGTGTGAAAAGGAATTCCACAGATGAAACCTAAATAAGCAATAAACATATAAGCCTTTAGTAACAGCAAATCACCATTAAGGCTGGAAGGAAACACTGTTTAACACAACACCAGACTGGCAAAACTCTAAACATCAGCAGAAACCAAGAGTTGGTAAGGATATGGAGAAACGGAGCTATTAAACAGCACTATTTAAGTGTTGCAACAATATGGAAAATCATCTGGGCACTATGTAGCGTTGCTGAAAATGTGCATTCTCTATAATCCAGCAATTCTACTCCTGGGCATATGTTCCAGAGAAACCTTCTACCTGGGCACCAAGACACATGTAAATGACTGTACACAGCAGTATTATTTAAAATAGAAAAAAAACTACAAGAAATAGAAACATCTACTGCTGAAGAATGGATACATTACAGTACAGCCATAATAAAATACAGTTCCATTCAGTTGTGGAAGTAAATAATTTTACCTACATACACCAATGTGGATGAATATCAAAAACAAAATACAAGTAAGAAAGGCAAGTTACAAAAGAAAAGAGCATAACCCTACTCATCTGATGTGCTAAGTCACTTCAGTCGTGTCTGACTCTTTGCGGACCCTATAGACTGTAGCCCACAAAGTTCCTCTGTCCATGGGGATTCACCAGGCAAGAATACTGGAGTAGGTTGCCTCCTCCAGGGGACCACCAGGAATCGAACCTGCAGCTCTTCTGTCTCCTGCACTGGCAGGCAGGTTCCTTACCACTAGCACCACCTGGGAATTCCCTAAGTGAAAGTCACCCAGTCATGTCCAACGCTTTGTGACCCCATGGACTATACAGTCCATGGAATTCTCCAGGTCAGAATACTGCAGTGGGTAGCCTTTCCCTTCTCCAGCACATCTCCCCAACCCAGAAATGGAACCCAGATCTCCTGTATTGCAGGCAGATTCTTTACCAGCTGAGCCACCATGGAAGCCCAAGAATACTGGAGTGGGTAGCCTATCCCTTCTCCAACAAATCTTATTGAACCTGGGTCTCCTGCATTCCAGGTGGATTCTTTACCAACTGAGCTATCAGGGAAACCCTACTCATCTGATATCCCCCAACAAGACGAAGTAAACCATATACAATTCCTGAATATGTCCTTATATATGATGACAAGTATTATAAAAAGCAAGTTAAATATAATACAAGGATAAAGCTCATGTCTGAGACTAAAAGTTATTTAGTTGCTAAGTCATGTCTGACTCTTTGTGAGCCCATGGACTGTTGCCTGCTAGGCTCCTCTGTCCATGGGATTTCCCAGGCAAGAATTCTGGAGCAGGTTGCCATTTCCTACTCCAAGGAGACTAAAAGGGATCTTTACAAATACTGGAAATATTCTACTTTTTAAGGTGAGTTTATCTATATCCTTGCACTTATAACTTACATATACAGCACACAGATTCTTTTATATCCACCAAATACTTAATAGGGCTTCCCAGGAGGCTCAGTGGTCAAAAACTCTGTCTGCTAATTCAGGAGACACAAGAGACAAAGAGTTCAGTCCCTGAGTCAGAAAGATCCCCTGGAGAAGGAAATGGCAACCTACTCCAGTATTCTTGTCTGGAAAATTCCATGGACAGGGGAGACTGACAGGCTACAGTCCATGGGGTCATAAAGAGGTGGACATGACTGAGCACATAGTAACTTCATGAAAGCATCTTCTCCTACTCTTTTAACTGCTGCTGCTAAGTCACTTCAATCATGTCTGACTCTGTGTGACCCCATAGACACAGCCCACCAGGCTCTCCCATCCCTGGGATTCTCCAGGCAAGAACACTGGAGTGGGTTGCCATTTCCTTCTCCAACGCATGAAAGTGAAAAGTGAAAGTGAAGTCACTCAGTCGTGTCCAACTCTTAGTGATCCCGTGGACTGCAGGCCACTAGGCTCCTCCATCCAGGGGATTTTCCAGGCAAGAGTACTGGAGTGGGTTGCCATTGCCTTCTCCTACTCTTTTAACTAGAACTGTTTAAATTGATAAAGAATTTTCAAAGTTACTAATTTTGAAATAAAATGACTAATAGTTGGCTAGAAATTTGCTTTATTAAGACTACATAGTCATCTCATAACACAAGCAATTAAGATAATCAAAATTTAATTTCCAAAGTATAAGAAAAACAGAATAGAGGGGAAATTCTCAGAACACTTAACTTACCAAATTACCCAAACACCATATTTTCCATTAAAACAAGTCATGTTGCTAGATGCCTTAATATAAAATTGCTGGTCTATCACTAACAATCATAAACACTTAGTATAAGAAAATACCTTCTTCATGTTTGTTATTATATTTAACCATAGTCTGAGCAGTATTCAGAATATTTTTGTGTTATCAGCATAGTGTTTAGGAAAATCCTCTCTTGCCATTTTCCACATGGTTAGCTCCTGTAAACCAGGAAACCATTGTTTCCCTCAATTACCACTTACTGGAAAAGTCAACCTTAATAAATTTTCAGTGTTTCACGTTCTGTGTAACCCACTTGCCAACGTTTCAGGATCTCATCTTTCTCTCTCTTCCTTCACATGTGGTCACACTCTTTAACACTTTTTTCAAAGAAGGGAAATGTAAGCGAGATTGGACTCATTTTCTCTCTGATGCTCTTTCCTTTGTCCTCATTCATCCTCCATCGTTTGTTCATTCATTGAAAAGATATCAACAGGTACTTTTCACTTTAATGGTAAAAACAGGCAAAAGGTAAACCTACTTGCTTAAATTAGGTTTCAAAAATCTGTGAACTACAAGCAATCATGTTGCCTTTATGTCTTCCTTTCTCCCAAATCTCCCACTCTATAATTGGCTGTCACCTTGAGCAAACTGCTTTTTTAATTGTTCATTTTAATTGTTTTTTTATCTTACTTACACGAATCCACTTGAATGAGCTATTTCTTATATTACCATCCAACTTCAAATTTCTATGTTTCTAATATAAACGTTTGAAATTTTCAACATTACTTGAGAAGAAAGATCTAGAATGAAGCTGCTCTTGAGGGCAACAACATCATTTCCTTAAAGCATAGACCCTGCATGGTGAACTACTGAATAAGATGGAGCCAGCATAAAAAGAATGACAATTCACTAGGCCACTGGTCTCTTCAGTCTCCCCTTTCAACTGCTCAACATATTTCAATAATGAAAGAGCAGCTAACGTTACCAGCAGTTTCTGCTGGGGCTTTTGCAGTATCTCAGTTTCACAGTTAGAGGCAAAGTAACATGAAGATTTAATTTCTCATTTAAAAAGCACTAGAGACTGCACTATAATTAAATTCTTGCATTAGAACAACATATATTGTTTCCAGCAAAATAAAAAATAAGCGCTGTTGCATAATTGATTAGAAACAGGGAAGGGGAGTCAATTCACACTCAGAGTTGCAACACAGAAATCTCTTGGCCTTTTCTCTTTCTATCTCCCCTTGATTATTTGCACCAAGCTAGCCAGCAGTGGGCTGGGGAGCTGTGAAACTACATGTCAGGGTCACCTCTGAAAATCTGATATCTGTTTTCTTCAAATTCTATGGAGAGAATTAAGAGGTGAGATGGTGATGCAATAATTACCTAGTTAGATGAGCAAGCATTTCAGATCCATAATAGAACCAGAAGACATTATAAGAGGAAATCATTTAATTGCTTAAAATGACTTTCACTTACTATCCTCTACCTCTAATCACTCAACTCCTCCCAAATACCTTCACAAGTACCACCTCCACAATTATTTCTCTACTGGGGCCTTTCTAAATGGCACTTTTAGAAATGATATACAAATAAATGTTATGCAACAAAAATTAAATACATGACATTCTACTAACTGCAGCGCAACCTCAGGCAAGTCTCTCACAATTTCAGAGAATGATAAAGGTCATCACTAATGGAAGTAAAAATCTGGGAAGAAGCTAGACTCCCACCAACGTCCATCATTTTCTCCTCTGCAGAATGAGTACACCGTGGAGCAGAGAGTTGTTTATAAACATGAATAAGACAGTCTGTCCTTTGTATCTATATGTTCAGTTCAGTTCAGTCACTCAGTCATGTCCGACTCTTTTCGACTTCATGGACTTCAGCACACCAGGCTTCCCTGTCCATCACCAACTCCTGGAGTTTATTCAAACTCATGTTCATCGAGTCAGGGAAGCCATCCAACAATCTCATCCTCTGTCATCCCCTTCTCTTCCCACCTTCAATCTTTTCCAGCATCAGGGTTTTTTCCCATGAGTCAGTACTTCGCATATGGTGGGCAAAGTATTGGAGTTTTAGCTTCAGCATCAGTCCTTCCAATGAATATTCAGGACTGATTTACTTTAGGACTGAATGGTTGGATCTCCTTGCAGTCAAAGGGACTCAAGAGTTCTCTCCAACACCACAGTTCAAAAGCATCAATTCTTCAGTGCTCAGCCTTCTTTATGGTCCAACTCTGACTCCATACATGACTACTGGAAAAACCATAGCTTTGACTAAACAGACCTTTCTTGGCAAAGTAATGTCTCTGCTTTTTAATATGCTGTCTAGGTTGGTCATAGCTTTTCTTCCAAGGAGCAAATGTCTTTTGATTTCATGGCTGAAGTTAAACCATCTGCAGTGATTTTGAAGCCTAAGAGCAATTAGGTTGCTAAAAAAAAAAAAAAGTTCAGATATTGGTAGAACATACCAGTTTATATTTTTATATTTATAAGGTGTGTGGGGTGGGGGGCAGGGGAGAGGTTGATTGATTCTAGTTTATGGGTTGATGGTTACTAGATTTCTCTGAGTTTTAGTTACTTTTTAAATTTAATCACTGCATTACTTTTAAACTGAACTGTAAGTGAAATTCACATTCCTTAAAGACCAGGATCACACAAATTGTGCTACTGTGCTGTGCTGCTAATACAAACAGGAGCAGAGGTCCTACTGTTTCTCAAAAGATGGGCAGAGCTCTAAAACAGTGAACCCAGGGAGGTGGCTGCCCAGAGCTGGTGAGACTTCTCTGTGTGGAAGCTGATCTCCACTACAAGCCTGGCTCCCAAGTACAGTGCTTCCAGTCCTTGGACAGGAACGGAAGTAACAACCTAGAAGGCAGGAATCAGAAAAGATAGATGGCGTCCAATACTCAGAAAGCGGGAACGGTTGGGAAGGAGACCCCTGCAGGAAAACGGAGAGAATGGGCAACATGGACTCAGTAGTCCATGAACTGCCATGAACCGTCACAGCTTGGCTGAGCTCCACCTGCTGCCAGCACCGGCCCTGGGTTACAAGAAGCATGTTGGTGGGACTCAGGAAGGCCGAAGTGCAGCAGCCCTCCTGTTCCCATCACACGAGGAAGATGGATGCAGGGCTCTAGAGGTGGGGCCGGCCTACAGGCTCTCCATCAGCTTATCTGATTCTTGACCCTGATATGTCTGACTCAGTGAAGGCGCCTGCTTCCCCTGCGGTCCAGAGCATCCTGGAGGTTAGAGCCTAGTGAGCAGTAAGGAGTCTGTGTGGATTCAGCTTATCCTCAGGGCTTTTAGTTCACCCCCATTCTCCAGCACCTTATTTGCCAACTGCTTGCCCTGTGGATTTAGGCCTCATATCCAAAATACAGAAGCAACAATCTGCCTAACTTGCTCAACTAATTTCTACAAATAAATATGGTCAAATGCTCATAATAAATACCATATTCTCTACCACTCCCATGGTTCTATTTCTCTGAGTAAACCTTGCCTGATATAGAATTTGGTACCAGATCTAAAATTCCAGGAAAACAAAGCATGGTGAATATAAGTAACCAGGTGACTCTCAAATTGTAATATTTGTGAGTTTTACTTCTATTAGGCCATAAGTTATACTGAAGGACCAAATTATGCATAAGGTAAAGAATCACTCTCAATGTTGAGTCAATAATTATTCATGATTTTACTAAACAAATATCTCTTTCGAGAACAGTAATAAATTAATTCTCAGCTAACATCAACAGGAGAAAAGTGAAGGAGGCTATGCTTTTAAAAAAATGCACAGATGTTGAAAATAACAAAATTAACCAGATAGATGTTATATTTCAACAAATGTTTTCAACAATCACCCTGTTGCTTTAATACTCTGATGTTCTCATTAAATCAAAACTGTTCAACTGAAATGGTTATGTTTAAAAGACGCTCATATCATTTTTATGATCACTCCTGAAAATTTCTGGCAAAATACATTATATAAACTACTTTCATAATGTACTCTAAATAGGATGACATAAAGCTTAGCTGAAGAGCCACTATAATCAAAAGGCCAGAGAATGAAAATGTGAGAGAGACAGACATAAAAGGAGAGAACCAGAGGGGGAGGGAAATAAAAAATCATTTAGACACATAAAGGAGCCTCAGTAGATTTTGGGTGAAATACTGAATAGCATCACTAAATATTACATTTATGCAGGGCACTTTTGTGTCCAAAGGAAAGACAATATACTTTTGTATTTACTTAGAATTTTTTTAAAAAAACAGAATATTATGACTTTTTCTCCTATTTCTTCCAGTCAATGTGACATCATCATTCAAGGCCCAGGTCAAAGGTCACTTCACCGGTGAAGCCATCTATGGCCCACACCAACTCCAAATCAAGATTGTAGTTACTTATTTGCCTTTTCCTGAGATGATGTAACCTTGAAATCAGGGTCTAAATATAATTTGTCTTTGTAGCCCAATAACTAACAAATAACAGATTCTAAGTACATGATTGCTAAACCCATTCACACTACAGCATAGATGTGATGATTAATTTTATATGTCCATATAGTTACTGTGAAAGTCAAGTGAGAAAAAAATGCTAAAGGATTTGTATATTGTCTGCTAGCTACTATATTCTCATTAAAATAGTCATTTTCATCATTTTAAGTCATGTTAATAATTGGGTCTGTTTGACTTTAAGAAAATCTGCTTTTCAGGTCAGTAATTGTGTATGCATTATTTCCTTTTACTGAAGAAATGCTGGGATATACTCACATACCTGGGGGTACCTACTTTGTATTTCAGCCTCTGGCTTCAGGGTCTAACTAGGGATTTCCAAATTGTTACTCTATGTTGATAAGAAATAGATACATCTGGCTTTCTTCTGGAGGAAATAAAATCCTGAGCTCACTGGGTATGCTGCAGTTACTTGGTTCGTCATTGTTTGTTTCACTCACAGAATGCTGACAGCTTATTTTATATTAGTGAGAATTCTCCAGAGAAATGGAATAGGAGACATATATATGTGTGTGTGTGTGTATGCATGTATATGTGTGTATATATATATATGGTATGTGGTATATGGTGTATGGAGAAGGCAATGGCACCCCACTCCAGTACTCTTGCCTGGGAAATCCCATGGACGGAGGAGCCTGGTAGGCTGCAGTCCGTGGGGTCGCTAAGAGTCGGACATGACTGAGCGACTTCACTTTCACTTTTCACTTTCATGCACTGGAGAAGGAAATGGCAACCCACTCCAGTGTTCTTGCCTGGAGAATCCCAGGGACGGGGTAGCCTCATGGGCTGCCGTCTATGGGGTCGCACAGAGTCGGACACGACTGAAGCGACTTAGCAGCAGCAGCAGCAATATGGTGTATATATATATGGTATACGGCAGGTGGTAAAGAATCCACCTGCCAATGCAGAAGACACAAGAAACAGAAGTTCGATTCCTAGGTGGTGAAGATCCCCTGGAGTAGGAAATGGCACCCCACTCCAGTATTCTCACCTGAAAAATTCCATGGGCAGAGGAGCCAGGCAGGCTATAGCCCGAGGGGCCAGAAAGAGTTGGACATGACTGAGCACCTGAATACAAAACATCTATATATGAGATACGTGATTTACTGCAAAAATCAGCTCATGTAATTATGGAGACTGAGAAGTCCCATGATCTGCATTTACAAGCTGGAGACCAGGAAATCTAGTGGTGTAATTCCAGTCCAAGTCCAAAGACCTGGGAAACCAAGGGAGCTGATCATGTGAATCCAAGTCCAAGGCCAGGAGAAGGCTAATGTCCCAGCTTAAGCAGCTAAGAAGGGACTGATCTCTCCCTTCCTCCATTTTTGTTTTATTCAGGCCTCTAACAGGTTGGATGATGCCCACCACTGGGCAGGGTCATCTGCTTTTTGAGTCCACTGATTCAAATGCCAACCTCACCTAGAAATACTCTCCCAGATATACCCAGAAATAATGTTGTATGTGGGCACCCTGTGGCCTAGTCAAGTTGACATACAAAATTAACCATCACAGCTAGCTCCTGTCCAATGGTTGGTGCCCCTACCCACAATACCACCTGCCACATTGGAAACGACGGGCCCCATTCAAAATTGGGTAAAAACCAGAGACAGGCCACAAGGAAACTGAGCGTAAAAGTAGCAAATACCAAAAGCAAGACAGAAACGGAGCAAAGAGGCCAATGAAGAACAAACATCTTAAGAAGAACTACCCAAGGAAACAGATGAAGAATTTAAATAACACTTCACAGACCCAATAATAATAGTAATACTTTAAACAAACGGCTCTTGCTTTAAAAGAAAATAATGTTCAGGAAAGAAATACAAGGGCCCAAATGATAAAATACAAGATATTTGAATCAGATGAAAATAAATGGACAGGGTTATAAAACACTACAGAGATGAGAAGCCACTTTAGGAACTAAAAAATAACAAAGAATTTGACTAAAAATATAGCAGGAAAAAATACTGAATGGGAAAGAACACTTAAGTGAAATAAAAAAGTTAAAGATGATACAAAAAAAACAAGGAGAAATGTTATACCTATCTTCAGAGTTAATACAGAAGAAAACAAAAGGAAAAGATACCTTCAGTTCATGTAATTCTCCAGGCCAGAATACTGGAGTGGGTAGTCTTTCCCTTCTCTAGGGGATCTTCCCAACCCAGGAATCAAACCCAGGTCTCCCACATTGCAGGCGAATTCTTTACCCGCTGAGCCACAAGGGAAGCCCAATATTTAAATATGAAGGCATAAAATGAGAGTCTGCTTCTCAGAGTTAAATGGCAAGATCCAAGAAAAACTGATACAGAATGAGAAGAAAACAAGAAGAAAAACTGATGAAGTTACTGAACTTCTTTCTAGCTTACTAAAAATAGCCCATGGACATCTGAACAAAAAGCAAAACGAGAACAAGTGCAAAGATCAGTCTGCTTCAGGCTTCAGTGACACCAAATGCCAGGTGACAAGAAAGCAGCGATTCCACACTTCTGAGAAAAAGAACGCAGACTGAATAGTTTTGATAATTATAGTTAACAATCAGAAAATAAATATTAATAACCTAAATTTTAAGAAGACAGTAAAATAAGAAGAGAAGAAAAGCAAGTTAAAAAGAAATGTCATTAATCTACCCATCTTTCAAAGCAAAAAGTCAAAAGACGTTGTTTAGAGTTAAATTCAGTCGTTAAAAAAGACAGAAATAAAAGAATACAAAGAGGGGTTTTTGTGTTTGTTTGTTTCTTTGTTTTCTGGTCTTTCTCTTAATTCTCAAGTAATACAGTCACTTTGGTGAAAGGATATTAACTTAAAAATAGTAAATTCCTTGGTTTAAACCCAGCTTCTAAATCTTCCATTACATCAGAAGCAAACAAAAAATAACTCTATATTAGAAGCAAAATATAAATATGGTCCTACTTTTGCAAAACCATCTCTATTTACTTGTATATATGCACACACAGATGCTGTAAATAATGCTCACCAAATGCCAACAAGCATGAGGCAGGAAGTGATGGGGCCTTGTATGCTTTAATGTTTTTAAAATGAGCAATGCACCATCTTTTCAACTAATAAAGCTTTTATCCTACTTCAATAATGGCACAATCTTTCTCAAATCCCTGTATATCATTTTGTTCTTATATCCCAGGTCTAAGAAACTAGACAGTGAAGAGTTAAGGGACTTGAGAGAAGAATGACCTCACAAAGGATGATATTTTAATAAATATGAGATACACCTATTAGTTTGGACCATTATCAAATCTACTGATTATACTCAAGAAAATAACTTTTAATATAACTAGATATGCCTGGAAACAGGATGAACTGCCACATGCAGTAAGACATTGCACAGAGTACTCAAGATACAGGGCTAAAGTAATCAACCCACGCTTACGGAAGAAAGCCATACCAGGCACAGGTTAGAGTCCGTGACCCTCGTGGGCACTTTCAGTTCTTAAAACACTTGACTTTGATGTGACATCATACAAGAAAGTCATGAATCTCTGTCTTGTGCTATATAAATAAGAGTATCAAGCACCACCCTCACCTTTAGGACTCTATAGCTCTGAATTATTTTCATAAATATGTCATATTTCCTTTCACGCCTATTGCTACTGCTAAGTCACTTCAGTCATGTCCGACTCTGTGTGACCCCAGAGACGGCAGCCCACCAGGCTCCCCCATTCCTGGGATTCTCCAGGCAAGAACACTGGAGTGGGTTGCCATTTCCTTCTCCAATGCGTGAAAGCGAAAAGTGAAAGTGCAATTGCTCAGTCGTGTCCAACTCTTTGCGACCCCATGGACTGTAGCCTACCAGGCTCCTCCGTCCATAGGATTTTCCAGGCAAGAGTACTGGAGTGGGGTGCCATTGCCTTCTCCATTACAACTCTTGAAATAGGCAGGACAGGTGTTATTTTTCCACACTGCAGTTCAGATAATTAAAATTCAGAAAAAAGTCACTGGCCCAAGATACTACAAAGAACTGCAGAGCAAGACCTCATTTTTTCTGATTCCATGTTTATGATCCAGGTGACTACCTAAATGCAGAGTAGCCCAGTGCTGATGATAGATTTCACTTACATCAACCCAGGCTTTCTCAACAATTATGCCAACTTAGCTCAAAATGGAAGAAAAGACTGGCTTGTTGCTGGTACAGTTTTCTACTTTGTGTGAAGAACGTCTTGACACTTTATGGAAAAGAAATTTAAAGTAACCACATTATATCTGTCCATTGCTATGAAATACAATTTTGGTAGGGAATTAAAACTTTCTCAGAAAGGTAAGCTATTGTCCTCTTGCTTTCCACACTTACCCACTGCCAACACTGGAGCAAAAGTTTGTACATGAATTCTGATAAGCTGGACTAATGTATATGCATGCATATGTTCTGGACACCTGCTCTGAACCAGCTGCTCAGAGTACTGGGTAACATATTGAAATGGCTGGAAAACAGTGGAGCAAAGTCAGGTCTGTTGGAGTCAGGTCCACAAACATTCTACAATGAGAGAAACTGCTAATATATGCTAAAGAACTAAAATATGCTATAGACCAGGTTTTATGCTGATATATGTGAGTAGAAATTAATGGTAACTGGAATCTTTTTAGAATTTATTTAATATTATCTAATGGCAGGTGGGGAGAAGGCAATGGCACCCCACTCCAGTACTCTTGCCTGGAAAATCCCATGGACAGAGGAGCCTGGTGGGCTGCAGTTCATGGGGTCGCTAAGAGTCGGACACGACTGAGCGACTTCACTTTCACTCTTCACTTTCATGCATTGGAGAAGGAAATGGCAACCCACTCCAGTGTTCTTGCCTGGAGAATCCCAGGGATGGGGGAGCCTGGTGGGCTGCCGTCTATGGGGTTGCACAGAGTCGGACACGACTGAAGAGATTTAGCAGCAGCAATGGCAGATGGTATAGGGGCAAAAAAGAAAGAATTTAAAAACTAAGTAAAGAATTTAATGTGAATTTATATAGGTATATTTTTATATAAATATATATTTATACACTGTATATATTTATACATTATTGATTGATTGGAAAGGGAGAGGAAGACTGCTTCTAGAAGACTCTTGATATGGCCACAAAAGAAATTTTACAAATGCTATTCAGGCTCTTTAAATGTTAGAACCTAAGCAGAAAGGCACCACATCATATTCTGTGGCTCTGGCAAGATTTTATCACCACTGGCAAATTGGAAACGTACAAAATAGTTTTAAGAGCCATATTCAAATCCCTTTTCAATTATGTAGACAGTGGCAATGTTGCATCCACTGCTGACATTTTAAAAACGTCATCCTAAAACTGACCTTGGGAATATATGTGAAATATAGAAAAGATAAATGTCCAAACTGCAATTTTCTCTCTGAATCAGACCTTATGAAAACTAACACCACCTGATCCAAGCAGGTTTAAAAACAAGTATCAATGAATTTGCTCTAAAGCCTCTATACCTGAAAACGCAGATTTAAAAATATAAAAAAAAGCATGATGAATAATGTAATTCATTACGACAAACACATTAAGTGAAACACTCACTATGCCTCCCTCTATAAAGACTTCTGAACTCATGAATTACAAGCTATGAGGCATGATCATTTAGAATGAATCACACATAATATATTATAGCTAATAAGGATAGCATCTTCAGTTTATACTCAGGTAAGTATTAACAAAATGATTCTCTTTGCCATCATCCTCAGTTGTCATAGTTATATCTATGTCATAGATATAGTTATATGTATAGTTATATAGTTATATCTATCTATGTCATAGTTATAGAACAATGACATTGTCAAAATGTATAAACATATAAAACTTAACACTGATCTATTCAAACATAAAATTTTCATAACAACTGAACAAAAACATGAATACAGTATTAAACTCATATATAGGGAAAGTGAGAACTTTTTGTATGATAATGAGCGAAGATTTCCATGGTGACAGAGGAATGAGCTGCGGCAATTTGAATTTACCACATTTGCCCTATTTGTCTTCAGTTCAGTTCAGTTCAGTCGCTCAGTCGTGTCTGACTCTTTGCGACCCCATCAATCGCAGCATGCCAGGCCTCCCTGTCCATCACCAACTCCCAGAGTTCACCCAGATTCACGTCCATCGAGTCAGTGATGCCATCCAGCCATCTCATCCTCTGTCGTCCCTTCTCCACCTGCCCCCAATCCCTCCCAGCATCAGAATCTTTTCAATGAGTCAACTCTTCACATAAGGTGGCCAAAGTACTGGAGTTTCAGCTTCAGCATCATTCCTTCCAAAGAAATCCCAGGGCTGATCTCCTTCAGAATGGACTGGTTGGACCTCCTTGCAGTCCAAGGGACTCTCAAGAGTCTTCTCCAACACCACAGTTCAAAAGCATCAATTCTTCGGCGCTCAGCCTTCTTCATAGTCCAACTCTCACATCCATACATGACCACTAGAAAAACTATAGACTAACGAACCTTAGTCTTGACTAGATGAACCTTTGCTGGCAAAGTAATATCTCTGTTTTTGAATATGCTATCTAGGTTGGTCATAACTTTCCTTCCAAGGAGTAAGCGTCTTTTAATTTCATGGCTGCAGTCACCATCTGCAGTGATTTTGGAGCCCAGAAAAATAAAGTCTGACACTGTTTCCACTGTTTCCCCATCTATTTCCCATGAAGTGATGGGACCAGATGCCATGATCGTTTTCTGAATGTTGAGCTTTAAGCCAATTTTTTCACTCTCCACTTTCACTTTCTTCAAGAGGCTTTTTAGTTCCTCTTCACTTTCTGCCATAAGGGTGGTGTCATCTGCATATCTGAGGTTACTGATATTTCTCCCGGCAATCTTGATTCCAGCTTGTGTTTCTTCCAGTCCAGCATTTCTCAGGATGTACTCTGCATATAAGTTAAATAAGCAGGGTGACAATATACAGCCTTGACGGACTCCTTTTCCTATTTGGAACCAGTCTGTTGTTCCATGTCCAGTTCTAACTGTTGCTTCCTGAGCTGCATACAGATTTCTCAAGACGCAGATCAGGTGGTCTGGTATTCCCATCTCTTTCAGAATTTTCCACACTTTATTGTGATCCACACAGTCAAAGGCTTTGGCATGGTCAATAAAGCAGAAATAGATATTTTTCTGGAACTCTCTTGCTTTTTCCATGATCCAGTGGATGTTGGCAACTTGATCTCTGGTTAGGAGTATAGAAAACTGTTTATCTTTACATTATAAATGCAACTATCAGTAGCTGCTGGAGTTAGCTCATCACCAGCTCATAAGAGCCAATTGTTAAATTTTAAGAATCTTGCAAGTTCTTTTTTAAACCACTGAAACCGGTGGGAATATTTACACCATGGGAACTGACAAATGCTACAGATCAGGCCTTCACATCCAAAGCCCTCGAGTCAGTTTACAAACACACCACTAATCCACATGCAAGTAAGTACACAGTGCACTCAGTTCTTACAAAGTTAATTCATCTATACAGATAATAATGAGCTCATAAAAAAAGAACATTACCATACACCCAGAAATCTCCCTTGTATCATCTCTGAACTGATACTCGCTTCTAGAGTATTTTCCAGAAACAAATATTATAAAGCAGAAATTTCAGCAAGGAAGGAAAGAGGCATTTTTTTTTTTAAAGATTCCATATACAAGTGAGATCATACAGTATTTGTATCTGTCTTTATTTCAATTAGTATAATGCCTTCAAGGTCCATCCGTGTTGTCATAAATAGTAGGCTTTCCTCACTTTTAATGACTAATACTCCATTATATGTTTTTATATATATACATACATATATACACACACACCCCACATCCTATTTACCCATTCATCTGTTAATGCACACAGAGGTTGTTTCAATGTCTTGGTTACTATAAATCATGCTGCAATGATCATGGGGGTGCATATATCTTTTGTTGAGTGTTTTTATTACCTTTAGACATTTCCTAGAAGTGGAACTGCTGGATTACATGGTAGTTGGTCTTAATTTCTTGAGGATCTTCCATAAAATTTCCATAGTGACTGCACCAATTAACAATCCTACCAACCAGCGCACACATCCCTTTTCTCTGCATCCACACCAGCATTATCTCTTCTCTAATTATGGTCATTCTAAAAGGTGTGTGGTGTTATATCACTGTAGTTTTAGTTTGCATTGCCCTAAATGCCTAAATGATATTCAGCATGTTTTTATGAACCCGGCTGTTGATATATCATCTTTGGAGAAACATCATATTCAGACTTTTGACCATTTATTTGGTTATTTGGATTTTTTTTTTTTTCCTATTGAGTAACAAGAGTACATTATATTTTTGGATAGTAAACCCTTCCTCATCTGATATATAGTTTGCAAATATATTTTTTTTCCCATTCTGTAGGTTGTCTTTACACTTTTTGGATGGTTTCCTATGGTGAAGAAACTTTTTATTCTGATATAATCCCATTTGTTTATTTGGTTGCTTGTACTTTAGGTGTCATATCCAAAACATTAGCAAGATCTATGTCAAGAAATTTTGTTCCTATGTTTTCTTATAGGAGTTTCTTAGTTTCAAGTCTTACATTTAAGTCTGTAAGTGATTGGTTCAACTTTTGTGAGAGGTGTTAAGATATGGGTCCAATTTCATTCTTTCACACATGAAAATCCAATTATCATAACACCATTTATTGAAGAGACAGTCTTCTCCATTGAGTATTCCTGGTTCCCCTGTCAAATATTAGTTGATCATATATGCTTGGGTTTATTTCTGGGCTCTCAATTCTGTTCCACTGGTCTATTTGCTGGTTTCTTTTCTATGAGTATCATGCTGTTTTGATGACTATAACTTTACAGCACACCTTGGAATCAGAAAGAATAACGTGAGACACCCCTGCTTTTTCGTTTTCCATATTTCCTTGGCTATTCAAGGGCTTCTGTGGTTCCATATGAATTTCAGAAATTTTTTCTAGTTTTATAAAATATGTAATTGGAATCTTGATATGGAATGCACTGAATCTATAGATGGCTTTCAGCAATATTAACATTTTAACAGTATTAATTCTTCCAATCCATAAATAATGAGGTACTTCTCCATTTATTTGACTTCTTCAATTTCTTTCATCCATGTCATGTGGTTTGCAGCATAGAGATCTTTCACATACTAAGTTAAATTTATACCCAAGTATTTTATTGTGTTTGATGTTACTGTGAAAAGAAATTTAAGTCGTTCAGTTGCGTCTGACTCTTTGCAACCCCATGGACTGTAGCCCACCAGGCCCCTCTGTCAATGGAATTTTCCAGGCGGAGTGGGTTGCCATTTCCTTCTCCAGGGGATCTTCCCGACCCAGGAATCAAACCCAGGTCTCCTGCATTGCAGGCAGATGCTTTACCATCTGAGCCACCAGGGAAGCCCATGATGCTACTGTAAGTGGAATCTATTTCTTTTTCAGAAATTTTGTTGCTTACAGAAATGCTACTGAATTTTGTATATGTTGATATTGTATCTTGCAACTTTATTGAATTCACTGATCATCTATCAGTCTTTTGAGTCTTTCAAATTTTCTCTATATAAAATCAAGGCATCTGCAAATAAAGACAATTTTACATCTTCCTTTCCAACTGGGGTAACTTATTTCTTTATCTTACATGATTGCTCTAGCTAGTACTTCTAGTACTATAGTGAATATAAGTGGTACGAGTAGGCACTCTTGACTTATTTGTCATCTTAAAGGAAAAGCTTTCGAACTTTCAACACTGAATATGATGTTAGCTGTGGGCCTGTCACATTTTTATTGAGATATGTTCCTTCTAGGCCTAATTTGCTAACATTTCTTATCATGGATGGATGCTGATTTGGAAGAAGGCAATTTCAAATGAAAGATATAATCTGGAAAATCATTTGTAAGTAGCACCATCTTCCCAAATGACGCTAGTGATAAAGAACCCGCCTGTCAATGCAGAAGACATAAGAGACCTGAGTTTGATCCCTGGGTTGGGAAGATTCCCTGGAGAAGGGAATGGCAACTCACTCCAGTATTCTTGCCTGGAGAAGCCCATGAACAGAGGAGTATGGTGGGCTAGAGTCCATGGGGTCACAGAGTCAGACACAAATGAAGCAACTTAGCATACACACACGTGAAGGTCAGTGGGCAGAAAGACATAATGTACATTTATGTGAAAGTAACAGGAGCAATGGAAGAAGGAAAGTAAGAAATTGTACGTGCTGTGCAGCTATATAGGGTTATGAGTCACATGCCTCTGTATCAGACTTTAAGAAATGGAAATGGTTTAACATATTGTTATTTTCTTAGTATTAATGTGTGACTTTTGTATTATGTCTAGTATGCAGTACAAGGTAAGTTTAAATAAATACCACAAAGTGATAGCTAGCACTTGATAACTGTTGAAATCCATGGGATTTTTTTTTTATCCTACAATTTATACCTGAACTTTCCTATGAAACAGCCAAAGGTAAAAGCCTCTCATAGTCATCCTATCCTATCCTTGAAGAAAGCCAAGATTGCAGCTGCAAAGAGGACAGCATTTGACAGCAATCATATGCCATACAGGGCTGAGATGAATATTATGCCTGTGGTAGGAAAATCTGGCTTGTTTTTTTTTTTGTCCCAGTGATCAGTTTCAATTTTCTAATTATCATTTTAAAGTTGATTCTTAAAACAATTTTGGTTCTGGAAACTGATGATAGCTAGACTTGCACAAAAAAATCTAGCTTCTTTATAATTTTTTATCCTTAGGGGTTTAAAAAAAAATTAAACTTTATAGACAGATGAATGTGTCTAAGCATTGACCTTTGCCTTATAGTCAAAGCAGTGCACTAATGAAAATAATTGCCCCAAATTAATGTTCAAAATAGGACTGCCACTGCAATTATACAATTTGACCAACCTTTATTGTTTTCCTCTTCATATGGATATTCATTCATCCATTTGTTTCTAGAGTCACATTGATCCTGAAAGAAAAGCACACAAAAAATTAATGAGAACTGCTAAGGGGTTAATATCTAAAATATATAAATAGTTCATACAACTCAACATCAAAAACACAAGTAACCCAATTAAAAATGGGCAGGAGATCTGAGTAGACATTTTACAAAGAGGGCATGCAGATAAAAACAGGCTCATGAAAAGGTGCTAACCACCAGGGAAATGTAAATTAAAAACCACAATAAAATATTACCTCATACCTGTTAGCATGACTATCATCAAAAAGAACACAAATAACAAATGTTGGCAAGGGTGAGGAGAAAAGGGAACCCTTGTATACTGTTGGTGGGAATGTACATTGGTACAGACACTGTAGAAAATAGTATGAAGGTTCCTCAAAAAACTAAAATTCGATCTACCATATGACCCAGTAAATGCACTCCAGGATATATTCAAAAACAAAACAAAACACTAACTCAAAAAGATACATGAACCCCAAAGTTCATGGCAGCATTATTTATAATAATGCAATTAATCGCAAAGATAAGGAAGCAATCTGAATGACCATCAACAGATGAATGGATAAAGAAGATGTGGCATACATATGCAATGAAAAACGACTGAGCCATAAAGAATGGAATTTTGCCATTTATAACAACATGGATGAACTTGGAGGGTATTATGCTAAGTGAAATACGTCAGACAGAGAAAGGCTGGGTGATATCACTTACATGTGGAATCTAAATAATACAACAACCTACCGAAGATAAAAAAGCAGCAGACTCCCAGATAAAGACAACAAACTAGTGGTTCTCAGCATGGAGAGGGAAGCGGTACGGGATTCAGAAGTATAAACTATTATTATAAAATAAACTACAAGGTTATGTTGTATGACACAGGGAATATAGACAAACCTTATAACTATATAAATGGAGTGTAACCTTTAAAAGTTGTGACTCACTATACTGTACACCGGTAACTTGTGTAATATTGCACTTCAGCTGTACTTCAATTTTAAAATGATAAAAAGTTGCACGTGTTGATAACATTCTGCCACTGGAGGAAAGAAAAGAAAATCTTGAGTCTGCAATTTTTTTAAGCTCTTGATTAGTGGAGTGACATAATAAAAGGGGTAGCTGAAGAACGGTTTTGGTTTTTGCCTCCTCTTTAGCAGCCATGTAAAGGCGGAAATGGAGAACTGAAGAAA
Organism: Bubalus kerabau; assembly: GCF_029407905.1. Taxonomy (NCBI): domain Eukaryota; kingdom Metazoa; phylum Chordata; class Mammalia; order Artiodactyla; family Bovidae; genus Bubalus; species Bubalus kerabau. The sequence goes on from NC_073635.1 coordinate 49,396,274, forward strand.
CAGGAGCATTCCAGCTATGAAACCGCTGACAGCCCCTGGGCACAAGATATGCAAGTCTGTATAAAGATAAGGGACGGAGAGAAGAAAGAGAGGGACGAAACAGGGACAGAGGATGGGGGTAAAAGGGCGGAAACTGGTTTAAAAGAAACTTTAATATCTGAAAGAGAAGTCACAAATGTTTTAGCTGAAATGGTTGGCTCCATTATTCTTAGCAACTAAGAGATTGTTAAAGAAACATGGTTTTCCAGAGGAAATTGTCTCCTTTCGCCTCTTTATAGTTGATACCTATGTGCAGAATAATTAGTATGAATACTTTTTGGTGACTCCATCTTGGCCAATACCCAAGTAACTTTTTAAAAATTGATTTGAGTTAAAATACGTCACTACTTAAAAATTAAACAAACATAAAGTAAATATTTATGTTGTCTCTAAAAGCTTCCAAATCCCCAAGACCATGTGGATCTCAGCAAACAGAATTAAATATTGCTGGACTGGAGAGTTTCAATTACAATAGACCATTTGCCCCATTTGGATACATCTTAAAAGTCCTCCTATTTATGCCCTCTCAGTATTATGTAACTTGCTTCAGAATTTCCATTTCACGAGGCAAAATTTTTTTTGGCATTCAGTTAAGCCAGCTTATTAGGCAGAGTTCTTTTTGTTTTTTTTCACTTGGAATTACACTCAAGAGGGGACACGCCTTAGAGTTCTTAAGCAGCTCCCATTCTGTGCCAATGCCTACACAGGCAGTATCCAGCCATGTTTCCTCTGCATGTGTTTCCACACATCTGAGCAGAAAATGTGTGGAAACTCATAAAGCCTTAAAAGAAATATACCAGAATGTACATGTTTCATGGGCTTGGTCTGTAAGATGAAGTGGCCTTTAATTTCATTCCAGTTTGAAATCAATCAATTGATCAAGCAATGACTCTTTCTTCCTCCTTCCCCATCTCCTTTCATCTCTCCCTCCATATTATAAAGATATGCCTCTTCTGACTCAAAAACGCATCCTCTAATACACTGTACAGTTTTCAGCACTACTACAAGGGCCACTAAGAAGCAACAGAACATAAATGCAATATTTTAATATGACAAGGACAAACAGAAATATTCTCTTGAAATTCAAAGGATAATTCTTCTGTTTTATATCATGAAATCATAATAGGCTATCTCTTAAAAGATATCCCTTGCTCTAGAAGTTATCTAGAACACCATGTTTCTATCAAATATGTCTTGTCCTTTCTAGTCTTCAAAATGTGTTTCAATCCATCAATTGCAACTTCTCAGCAGAATGTATCAGGTACTTCAAAACTCACTGCAAGCTTACATTCTAGTTCTATAATTTTTTTCACACTTTAATAAACTAAGAACATTTTGACATGACATTCAACTCATTAATGCTTATCTCCAAATTCATAGTACTCCATTATAAAGATACAGGATTATTTACTCTCTCATTTTTGTCTAGTAGTTTACAGTTTTTTACTATTACTGATAATACACATCCTTCTGTGTAAATCATGTACATCAGGACCTCTGCTAGCCTGAAAGATGCCTTTGGGAAACTAGAAAGGATGCCGTCTCTGGGAAGACACAGACAGACTCATCAGGAGGTGGGGCCTGGCCAGGGAAGCCTAGTATAGATTTCTACCACTCACCCCTCAGCCAGGAATCCATATCCTACACCACTGTACTCTGGTGGCCTGGTGTGCACTTTTAATTACTGTCTTAGAATTCAGTTACAGAAGTATCATTCTTGGATCAGAGTAATATAAGCTTTTTTCAGCCTTTCAAAATATATTACTCAACTTGCTTTTTATATACACGCTAGCTTCCCTAGTGGCTCAGATGGTAAAGCATCTGCCTGCAATGCAGGAGGCCCAGGTTCAATCCCTGTGTTGGGCAGATCCCCTGGAGAAGCAAATGGCAACCCACTCCAGTACCCTTGCCTGGAAAATCCCATGGACAGAGGAACCTGGTAGGCTACAGTCCATGGGGTAGCAAAGAGTTGGACACAATCGAGAAACATCACTTTCACACTAATTTCTATGCCCACCAGCAGAAGCAGCACATGCTAACCTAGTTCTATTACCATCTACTTCCCAGGACACAGCCCATTGCCCTGCAAACTTTAGGAGATTAATAAAGGTTTGTCATATGAGTAGGAGAAGCTAAGGAAGAGGAAAGAAAAGGAAACTCCCTTTTATATCAAGTGTGTGGATATTTCCTAACCAAGGAATTTGCATGCATGTGTGCTCAGTCATGTCTGACTCTTTGTGACCCCACAGATTGCCGGCCTCCTCTGTCCATGGGATTTTCCAGGTAAGAATAACTGGAGTGGGTTGCCATTTCCTTCTTGATGGGATCTTCCCAATCCAGGGATGGAAGCTATATCTACTATGTCTCCTGTTCTGCAAGCAGATTCTTTACTGCTGAGCCATTGGGGAAGTCCAACCAAGGAACTAAGGCCTTAACTACATAATCTGTATTTTTTATATGCAATTAAGCTACAGACTACAATAAACATTGAATTTTGTGAGTTATACATAATATTATACATTTTACAGCATTCGAGGATTTGCTAAGTATCCTAATGATAGTATTTGTTCTGAAACCAGTTTTGCAAGTTGAGCACATCAACAATTTTAAGATCCATTTGACAATGATGAGCAGAGGTTAATTTTATATGCAAAGTAACAAGTCAGATAATGGTAGGGTCCTTATAAAACCCCTGAATTAGACTCAAATATTGTGGCATGGCTCTTTGCAGCTTATCGTTGTAACCACCTACAATTTAAAAGTAGACTTCAGTACATATTTTGGCCACCTGATGTGACGAGCCAACTCATTGGAAAAGACTCTGATGTGGGGAAAGATTGAGGGCAAGAGGAGAAGGAGGAAACAGAGGATGAGATGGCTGGATGGCATCATCGACTCAATGAACATGAGTCTGAGCAAACTCCATGAGACAGTGAGGGACAGGGAAGCCTGGTGTGCTGCAGTTCATGAGGTCACAAACAGACACAACTCAGCAACTCAACAACAACAACAGTATATTTTAAACCTGGGGACAGCTTGGTACAATGCTAACTTCTGTTTTCCATTCAACTCAAGCTCTTCAACGAACACTCAAGACTGTCCTTTGCTCTGTGGTGCCCATCCCACACTTTAAGTGGCACAAATGACAGAAAACAAAGACACAGTTTAAGCTTGAGAAAACCTGTCCCTTGTTTCTCCTCTATCATCTGTTAGCATGTGACAGTGAACAACTCAATCAACCTTGAGGCTCAACTTCATTCTCTACAGAAGCAAAGATAATGCGTGATTTACCTATCTATCCTATACACCCCAACTGAAGCAATTTCTGTAATACAACAGTCTGCACTATTATATATGTAAGTACTCGTAAGAATTATCACTCCTTCATCAATGGCCCAAATATTAAACAAGAAAACAACAGAATGTCCCCAAATTAAGACCACCAGATATAATAGAAGGAGCTCCAACTTTATTCCTGCCAAGGGACCCTTGGGTTGTTCCCCAAATCCCCATCAAAACCCAAACCATGATATACAATAGAAAATTGGCATATTTCCAATAAGTTATTATCTCATCAATTTTCTAATTAAAATATGACTAAACTCTGCCGAACAGGTTTGTGAAATTATCCAGTAAATCTTTCCTAAGTCCGGAAGTTTTAACGTCCACTGTCCTCATCAAGAAACTCATCACGCTTGCTTTTGGCCTTCGTTTCCCTGGCTCCAAAAGTGATTCAGGTGAGGAAAAACCAAGGGCAGTCATCTTATTCCAACATGAAAAACACAAGAAGTAACAAAAGGCGTAACATATTTTAGAAAGAATTTTAGATTTACTTTTAAACAAAAATGTTGCTTCCTGGAACCACTCATAAATACTTGTTTATTTTTCTTTTAGTGAAGAGTATTTCTTTTAGTGAAATTCTACTTATACATGTTTCTCTTCAGTAGCTATAAGCAATAAAGAATGACTGTCCACATTCTTCACTTTCTAACTCTTGGTTTCTTCCCTAAGGTTTTCACACATGGCCAGCCAGCTTCGATAAAAATTCAAAGAGAATATCAGCTCAGTGGTAAAGAATCCGCCTGCCGATGCAGGAGACATGGGTTCGATCTCTGGGTCGGCAAGATACTCTGGAGTAGGAAATGGCAACCCACTAGAGTATTCTTGCCTGGAAAATTCCATGGGAAGAGGAGCCTGGTGCACTACAGTTCATGGGGTCACAAAGAGTCAGACATGACTAAGCGACTGAGCACAAACCACGCATCCTAGGTAACAGAGATGACCTTGGCCAGAATGAAAGTGGATGCTCTCCTTCTTAATGAATAAGGAGTTACTTCAGGATGATTACCTCAGAGTACAGGCATCATATTACCCTCCGGTAACAGGCTGCTAGCTCTTCATCACAACTTAAATGATCTATTATGTTCTCAATATTTAAAGGCTACTGTTAATACATTCTTAATACTTCAGGATCCACAAGTACACTTGTTGCTAGTCCCTCTGAGAATCCCTTTATGTATCTTTAAGGAGAGACAGAAAAACACATTTTATAAGTATTTATAGACATCTGACTAGTCAGGGTATTACTCCTTTTTGCCCAGAGGGATTTTAGTTTGCTCTGTTTCAAATAATTGAATCCTAGTGCTGGAATAGTAATCCCATTTGCAATTCCAGATTCAGCTTTACAAAATCACTACTTCATTAGTTGTGATCTTGTGTGTTCAAGCACTGATACAAAAAAAGTCAAGTTATAAAGATGGATATACCATTCAACTCAGTTACTATAACTTTTAGAGCTGATTAGCGAACCCATAGGCAGGCCTGTGCATTTCAGTCTGAGATATTATATAAGAGGATCCAGGTTGGCCTTACTCTGTATCAAGGTTTCTGATCTGTAAATTGCCTTTTTTCATTTAAAGTTATTTCTGTTTCATCTGTCGTGGTGAGTTATCTTGGGAACGAAAAATATTTGAAGGTTAATCTAAATATTTCTGGAGATAAATGCAAATCTAAGTGCTACACTTTCAGAGCTATTTTGACTTAAAATGATAAGACACTAAAGACACAAAGCAGTAAGCCTGTTGCTAGGTGACAGGTGACACCTACAGGATCTTCTCTGAGCCTGTATGGCATGAGACATCCTACTGCTGAGAAAAGACACACGGATCTCCATGGCATACACATCACTCTCTGCAGACAAGCAAACTGAGGTTCAAATATTTTTAAACATAGGCCATAGGCAGTCAGGAAATCACATCTATATGAATATCTTATTTTAAAGATGCTTCTCACAATAAATAGAAAAGGGAAGTTGCTTATTGTCTGTTTTGAGTATATGCGATTCCATGATCTAACATCTATGTATGAAATACACATAATTTTCATGATTTATGAATAAAGATTAAACAGTGATAATTGTTTCCCACTGAGAAATTTTCAAACTTTTAATTGAAGTCACTTCAACAAGTGTTAGGTAGAGTCCATAGAGAAAGCAATGCCTTATAAAAAATAACCCAATTTCTATTCAATTTATTAATACCAGATTATCATATCAAAGATCTGATGAATTAAAAAAGAAAAGCACACAAAGCTTCAATGGAGATTACTTCCTAGATACATTCTATAATTACAAACCTATATTCCAGCATTACCTTCCTTTCTCCAGGAAGAAACTAAGGGACAAAGTTCCACCCCCTATCCTTTGCTCACTGGGTAATACACAGGATGACACAGAAATTTCAGGGATTCTTCTATGCCCAGAATTCTGGGATCTCACATGAATGAATGGCATGTCTACTCCCGTAAGACAGGCTGTGCTGATGGTCATGGAAAAGATGCAGGCACAAATGCCAGAGAGAAGGAACACTTGGAGGTCATGTGACTTGGGGCAGGTTGCTTCACTTTCATGTACTCCCTTTTCATAATTTATTAAGCTGGTAAAATAAAACCTTTGGGCAAGGGGCACCAGAAATGAGAATGTAGACAATATATGGACCGCAGTTCACTACGTGGCACATACTAGTTACTCGACAAATGTCAGTCCCATCCATACTCCCTATGCTTATAATCAAGTGCCCAATCTCCTACTTCCACTTAAACCTCCCCCACAACTAGGAAAAAGCAATGACTTCTCTAGCCCAAGTTGCACTTACTCCATACCACCTTCAACCATGACTGTACGTTTCTTACAGGAAAAGTCCTAAGAATACAGACAACAGGAGCTCCACTCTAGGGCGTCACAGTGAAAGTGTAAGTGTTAGCTGCTCAGCTGTGTCTGACTCTTTGCAACCCCATGGACTATAGCCTGTCAAGTTTCTCTGTCCATGGAATTCTCCAGGGAAGAATACTGGAGTAGCCGTTCCCTTCTCCCAGGGATCTTTCTGACCTAGGGATCGAACCCAGGCCTCCTGGATTGCAGGCAGATTCTTTACCATCTGAGCCAACAGAGAAGCCCCTCTAGGGCATCACAGTATAGTGTCTATAAAAAACCCATTAAGAGAGTTCACTGTTGTAAGGTCATCAATAACTCTTACCCCACAATAACCCCCTTGGACTTGTTCAGTTCAGTTGCTAAGTCGTTTCCAAATCTTTGCGACCCGATGAATTGCAGCACGCCAGGCCTTCATGTCCATCACCATCTCCCGGAGTTCACTCAAACTTACGTTCATCGAGTCGGTGGTGCCATCCAGCCATCTCATCCTCTGTCGTCCCCTTCTCCTCCTGCCCCCAATCCCTCCCAGCATCAGAGTCTTTTCCAATGAGTCAACTCTTCACATGAGGTGGCCAAAGTACTGGAGTTTCATCTTTAGCATCAGTCCTTCCAAAAGAACACCCAGGACTGATCTCCTTTAGAATGGACTGGTTGGATCTCCTTGCAGTCCAAGGGACTCTCAAGTTAGTTACATATAAATCGTTTGAAAATTCTCCATTATAAAATTGCTCTTTCCCATTTCCAGCTCTATGTTTCTCTGAAATTATGCTTCCACCCAGGAAAGGAAAGGAAGGAAAGTCGCTTAGTGGTGTCCGACTCTTTGGGATCCCATGGACTGTAGCCTACCAGGAAGAAAAACAGACAATACAGAAAAAGCAAACTTTCTCAGAACTAAGGAAGGTCCCACATGGAGTATGGTATACCCTGAAGCTTTGCACAATCATTTAAGCACAGAGTTCACTGAATAAACAGCCCATTTTCTGAGGGAGAAGGCAGAGATAAAGCACACTGGCAGAGAAATGACGCTTTCCATCTGTTTTCAGCTTGCATTACATCCAATCATTCCATACAGACAGAGAACAAATAAACCTTTAAAAGAAAGTAACCACAGCAAATGAATTAAGCTTTTCTTGTACATATATTGTGCTCAATATAATGGTTTGAAAAGTACGGTATGCTATGCTCATATTCAAGTGTAATTGCCATTTTACTGGGACTGCATAGTCAAAAATCTGATTTGTATTGCAAAGGAATGACAAGATGATTAAATCTTGTCTTCATATGTCTAATTCACGTGATTTAGATTGCAGCACAAATATGAACGTGTGCAATATGTAGTTGCATGGAAAGCTACTGCATATAACCCTACATTCTGCCAAAAGTAACTGGGCCACACCGGAGTTTCCATTCTCACACGGGAAACAGGGTGGGAGGAGGGGAGTCACTAAGTCTTCCCCTAACTGTATCAGGGTGTGTTTTAAACCATTATCCTTAAGATATGAAAAACTTCTGGGGATCTTAAGAGGCTGGTAGGAGAGAATAACAGGGTCCCAGCTACTTATTAATCTCCACTTCACTTCCCAGCACTTTTTATAAATATAAATGTGGTTGTGTGATTTATACAGAGAAAAGCAAACATCAAGTGTTGAAAACAAATGAAAATAAAATCATGATAAACACACATTTGGTACTATTTATACATGCATAACTCACAAAGTCTAGAAATTTCCACACTACTTTACTTCAATGGGTGTTGTCTGAACATAGCTGGGTGTATATATTATGAGGTAATTACAAATTTTATACACTAAAGAGCAATGACATCGTCAAGACAAATAAGTTGCCTCATTCAGTATGCAGTCAACATACTTGGCTTTCCTATTAATTTCTGCCTTCTATGTTTAGTTTCCCCATGCTAAGAAAGAGAAACCCCATTCAATGCACAGTACACTGTGTGCTTAGGGAGTAAATTTGTTTTCTAGTCCATCACAACAATAGTTGATTAAAATATGTCGCTCTTACCCAGTTTTGATTAACTCATGTGAAATAAAACAAATATTTATTAAATAGTGAGGAAAACATTCCATCAAACTGTAAACCCTGAGTAGGAAAACAAATGGCACCCACTTAATTACAGCTGACATTTAAATGAAATTTGCAATTTCCAAATATTTATCAAGAATTAGAAAATATCCGACTGGAGGTATTTTTAGGACACGTTCACATTCAGTCTTTTCACACAGCTGAACCCAAAGAAGTTTTAACAGAGGCAGATTTTACAATACAACTGAAAGATAGATCAAAGAAGTAAACAGATTTGTTTTACTGGCATTTGTGACATATTGATACAGACACAAGAGAATTAATGTGATATCTGTAATGAATATCTTGTCTTACTGAACAACAGTTTTGACCAGCAAAACTCATTAATCTAGCGTGTACATTCAGATATCATAATCACTGCCCCATGAAGTTCATAATCTGGTTCATAACAGATAGCTGGCTGTCAAAGCACATATATAATCAATAAGTATTTCTCAATGATGAGCAAATTAGTAGACTGTCAAATGTATTACATAACCATATGCTTCTCTCTGCTTCCCTCATAATTAATACCAAAAAATCAAAATACTATTTATTGAGAATAACAAGTGATATATTAGGTGGATTCCTCTCTAGAGGGATCCAAACCACCACTTGAAAAACTAAAAAGTACTGAAATTGGAAGTCAACTCAAATATAATGCAAGCAATAGCTAGTAGGTCTTAATTGAGGGTCTACTGACATTTATTACAGGGTACCTATATTCTGTTATTAATTCATATTGCTGCTAAGTCGCCTCAGTCGTGACCAACTCTGTGCAACCCCATGGAGTGCAGCCTACCAGGCTTCTCCGTCCATGGGATTCTCCAGGCAAGAACACTGGAGTGGGTTGCCATTTCCTTCTCCAATGCATGAAAGTGGAAAGTGAAAGTGAAGTCACTCAGTTGTGTCCGACTCTTAGCGACCCCATGGACTGCGGCCCACCAGGCTCCTCCATCCATGGGATTTTCCAGGCAACAGTACTGAAGTGGGGTGCCATTGCCTTCTCCAATTCATATTAATATATGCCAAAAATTGAGGACATTACAAATCATATATCACAATACCTGACTTAAAGAGGCTCATGGACAACAAAAGGGAGAATATAAACAAGTAAAATAATTATAACAATAATGGATACCATTTAGCGGATGTTCACCACATGTTTAACATGAACTAAGGCTTGGACATAACTTGGTGACTGAACAATGACAACAAAGGCATTATTATAATATTAGTTAATAAATTCATGTACAAGGCATAGCTATTCCAATGACCCGGTATGAATACCTCCATTTTGAATTGAAAGTAAGTGTGATTAAAGTCCATCTCCGCTAACATGTATCAAGTTGAAATCCTAATATCATCATAGGGGCTCTAATGAAAATAATAAAGTATAGCACGAAACTGAGGGAACCCACAGCGAGGAGAAACAAAGCTAAGTCTTGAAGTTAAAGAGGTATATGAGGAATGAGCACGTTTAAACCTGACTCTGAGAACACACACATGTATGTACAGACACACATATATATGACTGAGCATCCCAGCTGACATACCTACACCAGCTAGCCCATGTCACCCAACAAGGAGCTCTGATACAGCAGAGAAGCCTCTACAGTGGAGAGAAGGACCATTTCAAAAGCATAACCAAACCAATCATGAGCCCATAATTTCTAGTGTCTCAGGTGCACATATGTCTTATAATATAAAGGGATTTATATTATGTATTCTAAATCAACAATATTAAAAACATTATGTAAAGAAGCTAATTACATGGCGGAAAATGACTGTAAAAGGCCTTTTTCATGTGTTATGTTCCCCAACTGAAGATATTTCTGACATCACTGACCCTTATGGATATTTCAAAATATTTACTATTCAAATATAAAGCAGTGAAAATACGCCAACAGCGCGCATGTGCGCACACACGCAGTCAAGCACCAGTGAAAACCTGATGAGAAAGGAATTTCTGACGCAAGCATAAGTTATATGAGTAAGTTTTTCTTTTCTAAAAATATTCCAGAAAATTATTTTAAATGATTTTGAAAAATAACAGTATAGCCGAGAATAACAAAGGCATTTTCAAAAACAATCTCAAAACAAAAATTGGCCACCTGCAGACTTGAAGGCCTACTTGAATACAAACATAAAACTATTTACATATAAACATCAGAATTAGTCTGATATATATATAATACATGGATTAATCATTTATAATTGCCAAGAAATGTTCTCAAGTAAAATAACTTTATCAAATAACTATTGGGAGTAAATGACAAAGTGCTCACAGGTATTTCCCCAATATGTATGGAAAATCTATTCTTATACTTTAATTCAACTACACTATCAAAAAACCATCAGACTTTACAAGGATAGTTCTTAAATTCTCTGACTTTATTCCCAAAAGGATGTCAAAATACTACTTCATTTATCATATATTTTTGATGATGGCAAACCACTTCAGTATTCTTGTCCTGAGAATCCCATGAGCAGTATGAAAAGGGAAAAAGATACAAACACTGAAAGATGAGTCCCCCAGGTGGATAGGTGTCCAAGATGCTAATGGGGAAGAGCTGAGAAATAGCTACAGAAAGAATGAACAGGCTGAGCAAAACCAGAAAGGACGCTCAGTTGTGGATGTGTCTGGTGTGAAAATAAAGTCCAATGCTGTAAAGAGCAATACTGCATAGGAACTTGGAATGTTAGGTTCATGAGTCAAGGTTAACTGGATGTAGTTAAACATGAGATGGCAAGAGTGAACATCAACATATTAGGAATCAATGAACTGAAATAGACGGGAATGGGCAAATTTAATTCAGATGACCATTGTATCTACTACCGCAGTAAGATTCCTTAGAAGGAATGGAGTACCCCTCATAGTCAACATGAGTCTGAAAGGCAGTACATGGTTGCAGTCTCAAAAATGACGGAATGAACTCAGTTCGTTTCCAAGGCAAACCATTCAGTATCACAGTAATCCAAGTCTTTGCCCCACCACTAATACTGAAGAAACCTAAGTTGAAAGCTTTTATGAAGACCTTCAAGACCTCCTAGATCTAATACCAAAAAAGATGTTCTTTTCATGATAGGGGAATAGAATGCAAAAGTAGGAAGTCAAGAGATGCCTGGAATAACAGGCAAGTTTGGTCTCAGAGTACAAAATGAAGCAGGGCAAAGACTATCAGAATTTAGACAAGAGAACGCACTGGTCATACCACACACCCTCTTCCAACACAAGAGACAATTCTACACATGGACATCATCAGATGGTCAATACCAAAATCATAGCAATTTTATTCTTTGCAGTGAAGATGGGAGAACCTCTATACTCAGCAAAAACAAGACCTGGAGCTGACTGTGATTCAAACCATTAGCTCCTTATTGCAAAATTCAGGCTCAAATTGAAGAAAGTAGGGAAACCACTAAGCTATTCAGGTATGATACAAATCAAATCCCTTACAATTATACAGCGGAGGTGACAAGCAGATTCAAGTGACTAGATCTGGTAGACAGAGTGCCTGAACAACTATGGACGTAGGTTCATAACACTGCACAGAAAGTGATGACCAAAACCATCCCCCAGAGTGGGGTGGGGGGGGAGAATGCAAGAAGGCAAAGTGGTTGTTTGAGAAGGCCTGACAAATAGCTGAGAAAAGAAGAGAAGCAAAAGGCAAAGGAGAAAGGGAAGGATATAACCAACTTAATGCAGAGTTCCTGAGACTAGCAAGGAGAGATAAAGTCTTTTTAAGTGAATAATACAAAAGAACAGAGGAACACAACAGAATGGGAAAGACCAGAGAGATCTTCAAGAAAACTGGAGATCCCAAGGGAACATTTCATGCACAGACGGGCACAATAAAGGACAAAAACAGCAAGGACCTAACAGAAGCAAAAGTGATTAAGAAGATGTGGCACGAATATACAGAAGAACTATATAAACTGTGGAAAATTCTGAAAGAGATGGCAATACCAGACCACCTGACCTGCCTCTTGAGAAACCAGTATGCAGGTCAGGAAGCAACAGTTAGAACTGGACATGGAACACAGACTGGTTCCAAATAGGAAAAGGAGTACGACAAGTATTGTCACCCTGCTTATTTAACTTCTATGCAGAGTCATCATTGGAAATGCTGTGCTGGAAGAAGCACAAGTTGGAATAAAGATTGCCGGGAGAAATATCAATAACCTCAGACATGCAGATGACACCACCCTTACAGCAGAAAGTGAAGAGGAACTAAAAAGCCTCTTGATGAAAGTGAAAGAGGAGAGTGAAAAAAGCTGGCTTAAAGCTCAACATTCAGAAAACTAAGATCATGAAATCCGGTACCATCACTTCATGGTAAACAGATGGGGAAACAGTGGAAAGAGTGGCTGACTTTATTTTTCTGAGCTCCAAAATCATGACAGATGGTGATTGCAGCCATGAAATTAAAAGACACTTACTCCTTGGAAGGAAGGTTATAACCAACCTAGGCAGCATACTAAAAAGCAGAGACATTACTTTGTCAACAAAGGTCTGTCTAGTCAAAGCTATGGTTATTCCAGTGGTCACGTATAGATGTGAGAGTTGGACTATAAAGTAAGCTGAGCTCCAAAGAATTGATGCTTCTGAACTGTGGTGTTGGAGAAGACTCTTGAGAGTCCCTTGGACTGTAAGGAGATCCAACCAGTCCATCCTAAAGGAAATCAGTCCTGGGTGTTCTTTGGAAGGACTGATGTTGAAACTGAAACTCCAATACTTTGACCACCTGATGCGAAGAACTGACTCATTTGAAAAGACCCTGATGCTGGAAAAGATTGAGGGCAGGAGAAGAGGATGACAAAGGATGAGATGGTTGGATGGCATCACCGACTCAATAGACATGGGTATGGGTGGACTCCAGGAGTTGGTGATGGACAGGGAGGCCTAGCATGCTGTGGTTCATGGCATCGCAAAGAGTTGGACAAGACTGAACGACTGAACTGAATATAAAAAAGACCTTCATGACCCAGATAACCATGATGGTGTGATCACCCACCTAGAACCAGAGATCCTGGAGTGTGAAGTCAAGTGGGCCTTAAGGATTACTATGAACAAAGCTAGTGACAGTGAGAGAATTCAAGCTGAGCCATTTCAAATCCTAAAAGATAATGCTGTCAAAGTGCTGCATTCAATATGCCAGTAAGTGTGGAAAACTCAGCACTGGCCACAGTACTGAGAAAGGTCAGTTTTCTTTACAATCCCAAAGAAAGACAATGCCAAAAAATGTTCAAGTTACCATACAATTGCACTCATTTCACATATTAGCAAGATTATGTTCAAAATCCTTCAAGCTAGGCTTCAGCATTTTGTGATCTGAGAATTTCCAGACGTAAAAACTGAATTTAGAAAATGCAAGGGAACCAGAGGTCAAACTGCCAACACCAGCAGGATCATAGAAAAATCAAGGAAATTTAAAAAAAAAAAATCTACTTTTGCTTCATTGCCTATGCTTCAAAAGCTTTTGACTGTGCTAATTACAACAAACTGTGGAAAATTCTTAAAGAGATGGGAATACCAGACCACCTTACCTGCCTGAGAAACCCATATGCAGTTCAAGAAGCAACAGTTAGAACTGGACATGGAATAACAGACTGGTTCAAAATTGTAAAGGAACACGCCAAAGCTATATATCGGCACCCTGCTTATTTAACTTATATGCAGAGTACATCATGTGAAATGCTGGGCTGGAGGACTCACAAGCTGGAATAAAGACTGCCTGGATAAATATCAACAAACTCAGATATGCAGAAGATAACAATTTAAGGGGAGAAAGTAAAAATGAAGTAAAGAATCTCTTGATGAAGGTGAAACAGGAAAGCGAAAAACCTAGCTTAAAACTCAACATTCAAAAAATTACGATCACAGCATAAAGTCCCATCACTTCATGGCATACAGATGGGGAAAAAGTGGAAACTATCAGAGTTCATTTTCCTGGACTCCAACATCACTGCGGATGGTGATTGCAGCCACAAAATTAAAAGACGCTTGCTCCTGGGAAGAAAAGCTATAACAAATCTAGACAGTGTATTACAAAGCAGAGACATCACTTTGCCAACAAAGGTCCATATAGCCAAAGGTATGGTTTTTCCAGTAGTCATGTACGGATGTGAGTGTTGGACCATAGAAAAGGCTGAGTGCTGAAGAAGTGCGCTTTCGAACTGTTGTGCTGGAGAAGACTCTTGAGAGTCCCTTGGACAGCGAGGAGATCAAGCCAGTCAATCCTAAAGGAAATCAGTTCTGAATATTCATTGGAAGGACTGGTGCTGAAGCTCCAATACTTTGGCCACTTGACGCGAAGAGCCGACTCCTTGGAAAAGACCCTGATGCTGGGAAAGACTGAGGGCAAGAGGAGAAGGGGGTGACAGACGATGTGATGGTTGGATGGCATTACTGACTCAATGGATATGAGCTTGAGCAAACTCAGGCAGACAGTGAAGGACAGGGAAGCCTGGTGTGCTGCAGTCCCTAGGGTCACTAAGAGTTGGAAATGACTGAGCAACTGAACGCAACAATCATATATATTAAGATTAACAATGGCTGGAGATGGCACACTGCTATTTGGGTAACTACTGAGCCTGCAAAAAAGGAATGGTAAAACCAGGTGTTGTGGTTTTACACATACTTCACCTCTGCAGAAAGTCATGGTGTGAAGGATGAAAATAACTGCATTTCAATTCATGAGAACCTAATAGATGACAACTCAACCAAATACATAACAACTATTAATCCAGAGCAGCGCTATGAAGTACGCACATGACTCTACTAGTCAACTTGAATTTGAAAAGAACATTCAGTGAACACAACTGTCACACAAGAGCAAGCCATATACCATTAACATTTTGAAGGTCTTTCTATTGTTAATATTTGAAGATCTTTCTGCAAACTATTGAAAGTCTATTTCTCTATTACTATTTGGAGACTTTGTCCAAAACTTCCTTCACTGTGACGGCTGCTGGTTGATAACTTACATAATGAACATTTATTTAATTTTCACTCACAAGCTTCAAACTTCAATATACTTCAACCCTCAGGTTCAAATGCTTGATGGCATACACGCCCACCCCAGCTAGCCTTTTAAAGGTTTTTATTTCATTGAGGGGCTTTAACCTTCCCTCACCACATCCGGGTTCTAATTTTCTACTCTTTTCTACCATATGCTTGCATCTTCTCCCTCTCCTTAAAAATATTCAGATAATCTCCATCTCAGTTCTAACATTCAGGCAGTTCTACTACAACTCCACGTAACTAGAAAGCAGTTTCTATCCTTCCTCAGACATAGGATCACAACTTATTCACTCTACTGTGATCCACCTCCCCCTGTCTTGAAATGGTCTCTCTGATAACTGATGTTTATTTAGCAACTCCACTTGGAAATACAATCTCCCTCCCCCATTTCAATGAGGTCTCGGATTCTTCTCTCCAATTTCTGTGCTACCATTGGCTGTCTTTTGAACAGTCTACCTCCCTACAGAGGGATATCTTACAAAAATTCCCCTTAATTTTACAAAAGCCTTTTCTCTCTTAGGAAGTTCCCCTACCAGAGATTTGACTATTACCTCCCAAATGAACTTCTCTAAGCCTAAACTTTTGCTAAAATCTTGCTCTACCTTTTTTTTTCCCACACAGATATTACAGAATGATGTCCAGTGTATATATACACGAGTCATTCCAAAGTTAGCTATCACCCATAAAGTGAAAGCCACTCAGTTGTGTCCAACCCTTTGAGACTCCATCTACTGTAGCCCGCCAGGCTCCTCCGTCCATGGAATTCTCCAAGCAAAAACACTGGAGTGGGTTGCCATTCCCTTCTCCAGGGGATCTTTCCAACCCAAGGATCAAACACGGGTCTCCTGCACTGCAGACAGATTCTTTACCACCACTATGAAGTCCTATGGAATGAAGAGGAGACTACACAAGGCATTCGTAATCACAGGAGGGAAAGCAACTTGAAAAATATCCAGTGCTCCAACTCTCTTGAATAATCCTTGCATTTTGTTTGGAATGTCTATTTTCTTAGCAATATGCTGAATTCTTGTAGCTTACCACTAAACATTATTTGATTAATGAAATTCATATTAAATAAGGGAGAGTAAAATACTACCATTACCTATGATACTGGGTTCCAGTGGTAAATTAGCGAACCAATCTGGACCACAACTCCTGCATCAGTGAAATTAAGGCACTGATACATCTTTCAGTTTCTCTTCCCTTATAAGGCTGTGGAGTCTAAGAAACTATGTAAAAAATGCACACACAAAAAAAGAATCATACTAAGTCACTGAAAATCATTTATGGACTGCAATTTATTAGGTTCATACTGTAAAAAATGGTATTTATAACACAGAAATTATTCAAAGAGTTCTATCTCTGAAATTCTTTCAAAGTGGAATAAACAGCTGTTGTTGAAAATAATGCACAAGCCTGCACAGCATATGCTATGAACTGGGATAAATAAATATTAGTTAACGGAGTTTGAGTTCTATCTCTGAATTGGTGAACGCAGTGAAATTTATCGAAACTTCTCCTTCCCAGTGGCTACTAACCTGCTTTGGGCAAAATACATTTTGCACTGCACTCAGTCCCTCAGTCATGTCTGACCCAGGGATCGAACCCACGTCTCTTGGGTCTCCTGCGTTGGCAGGTGGATTCTTTACCACTAGCGCCACCTGGGAGGTTCTGGGCAGAATACAATGGATGACTAAATGACCAGTGGTACCTGAGGACACCACATCTCTTGACTACATGGCACTTCGAAGAGAAATTCTCAACTGATAAACAGGGGACAATAAAGTGAAATATTTTCACTATTCCAAAGCTGAGCCCATGGGACACACCAGTAGCTGAACGATTCCTCTGGAGGTGGCCTTGGATAATTCTGAAGGTGAGCAGGGACAATTCCTTGTCTAAGCACAGTTCCATGAAGCACTGTTATAATAACATGTTCATCTGTGACTGGGAGTAATTTATTCCCCTTAGGGTTTTACCATGGCCACTTGGAATGCTCAAAAACATATCTGTCACTTTGTTTAGTGTAGATTACATAGATATATTATTCCTAATAGTATCTCAGCACCAAAAATATAATCCATATACCATGTACACAGCAGGCAATGTGAAAGGTACTTTTTACCGTTACCTAAGGCAGTCCCCACCATGAAGGAGGGATGTGAACCCCCATATTACAAGCAAAGCAAGGTTCGTGGCTACTGAACTGCACAGTAGGGATCTGAACACATGTCTGTCTGATCCCAAACTCTTCTCCTCCCACCACAATGCCTCTCACTACAAGCTCCTAAGGTGTGAGCATGATGGAAGCACTATTCCAGGACAAATTTATCCAGTTACAGAGGGGCCAGCTGTCAGGAGTGCTACCATGCACTGAAATGGACAACCATTGCAGCTTTTGCTTTGTGGATCCAGACGGTCACTTCAGTTCAGTTCAGTCGTTCAGTCGTGTCTGACTCTTTGCGACCCCATGAATCGCAGCACGCCAGGCCTCCCTGTCTATCACCAACTCCCGGAGTTCATTCAGACTCACGTCCATCGAGTCAGTGATGCCATCCAGCCATCTCATCCTCTGCTGTCCCCTTCTCCTCCTGCCCCCAATCCCTCCCAGCATCAGAGTCTTTTCCAATGAGTCAACTCTTCGCATGAGGTGGCCAAAGTACTGGAGTTTCAGCTTCAGCATCATTCCTTCCAAAGAAATCCCAGGGCTGATCTCCTTCAGAATGGACTGGTTGGATCTCCTTGCAGTCCAAGGGACTCTCAAGAGTCTTCTCCAACACCACAGTTCAGAAGCATCAATTCTTCAGTGCTCAGCCTTCTTCACAGTCCAACTCTCACATCTATACATGACCACAGGAAAAACCATAGCCTTGACTAGACTGACCTTTGTTGGCAAAGTAATGTCTCTGCTTTTGAATATGCTATCTAGGTTGGTCATAACTTTCCTTCCAAGGAGTAAGCGTCTTTTAATTTCATGGCTGCAGTCACCATCTGCAGTGATTTTGGAGCCCAAAAAAATAAAGTCTGACACTGTTTCCACTGTTTACAACCAGCCGAATCTTGTTACTGCTAGAGTTGGGCAGCATTTCTCCATGGATGCTCTGTGGATGGAATGGGGTTTATATTAACAGGTTTGTTTGCTTGGGCTGTGCCACTTGGCATGGAGGATCTCAGTTTCCTGACCAGGGATTGAACTTGCACCACTCTGCATTGGAAGTATGGCATCTTAACTACCAGACAGCCAGGGAATTCTTCAAGTGGGGTCCATATTAAACAAAAGATATCAGAGTTCCTTTTGCCAATGCATTTTTTTTTTTCATGTAGCCTTCCCAGAGGTATTATGCAAGAACTTGCCCACACACCCCCAGAGATCCCAGTAGCCTCAGAAGTTACTGGAAAGCTAACCCTCCCATTTTTATAAGACCATGAACAATACCTGCAGAGTTCTTCAGAAGCAATCATGCCTCCTCCTATTACTCTGCCTATTCATACCATTCATGCATGGGCTTCTCGAGGCAAGAATACTGGAGTGGTTTGCCAGTCCCTTCTCCAGTGGACCATGTCTCGTCAGAACTCTCCACCATGACCCATCTATTTTAGGTGGCCCTGCATGGCCTGGTTCATAGCATCATTGGGTTACACAAGGCTGGATCCATATGATCATTTTGGTTAGTTTTCTGTGATGAAGAAAGAAAGTGAAAGTCTCTCAGTCATGTCCAACTCTTTGTGACCCGACGGACTAGACAGTCCATGGAATTCTCCAGGCCAGAATACTGCAGCAGGTATCCTTTCCCTTCTTCAGGAATCTTCCAAACTCAGGGATCGAACCTAAGTCTCCCACATTACAGGTAGCTTCTTTACCAGCTCAGCCACAAGGTAAGCCCAAGAATACTGGAATAGGTAACCTATTCCTTTCTCCAGCAGATCATCCCGACCCAGGAAACGAACCAGGCCAGGGTCTCCTGCATTGCAGATGGATTCTTTACCAACTGAGCTATCAGGGAAGCCCTGTGATGGTGAAATACTTTATCCACCTCCTGATGCTAGAAGTGGATGTCACCTCCTGATGACATTTAACATCCTAGAGACTTGAATTCAAAACTCAGCTTTTGTATTTCCAGTAACAATTTTTAGAATACAGGTCTGAATTCCAGAGAAATTAATTGGCTAAAAAATGTTAAAATAATGCCTACCTGGTAGTATGTTTGTTATGTCCAGATATGTAATATGCAGAAGGCACTTGATAAAAGTGGCAGCTATTATTATTATCTTTTTTCTTAATGATAAGTACTACTTTGGTTGTAAAAACACAGAGCTAAGCAATAGGCCACAGAATCTGCTGGAGTCAGAAAGAGATCAGAAGAAAAGCCACATGTACTTCTCTGGGTATCCTATATTATTAAATTATACTAATTTAAGGAAAGAAAAATAGTTACTCAAGACAGCCAGATTTCTATAAAGCATATATTAATACATCATACTCCTCTTTTACAGGGAATGAGGCAACAGGAGATGGGTCTACAATTTTTCATAGCAGTATGATCCAAATAAAGTAAAACCCACAGAAGTAAAGATCATGCTGAAAATCCATCATCCAGAACTCCTGTTTATGGAGATTATCTGACTGTATTTTCTAAAACTTAATATGTTAATATTGTATCTATTTCACAGTCAGTCAACTTTTTATGTTCAATAACTTCTATACCCTCTCATTCACTGCCTCCTTATTGCCATCCATCTTATTCCTGTAATTATCCAGAAATCCACACCTTGATCTCTTTCCTACGAACTGTACTCATTCATGGAATCAGTAAGTACTTCTCTCCCTTCCTCCTTTTTCCAACTAATTCCCTGGTGTAGTTAAAAATAACCTGATGTTATGTTTTGGCAGATCATGTTGATGTCTGGCAGAAACCAACACAATTCTGTAGAGTAATTATCCTTCAATTAAAAAACAAATAATTTTTTTTAAAATATTAAAAAAAAAAATAACCTGATACAAAGAGCCAACTCATTGGAAAAGAACTTGATACTGGCAAAGACTGAGGGCAAGAGGAGAAGGGGGCAACAGATGATGAGATGGTAGGATGGCGTCACCAACTCAATGGACAAGAGTTCGAGCTAGTGAAGGACAGGGAAGCCTGGCATGCTGCTGCCCATGAGGTCGCAAAGCTCTGGACATGACTTAGCAACTGAGTAACAAAAACAACATACACCAATACAAGGGCTTCCCTGGTGGCTCAGTGGTACAGAATCCACCTGCCAATGCAGGAGATGCGGGTTGATCGCTGGTCTGGGAAAATCCCCTGGAGGAGGAAATGACGCCAGTACTCTTCCCAGGGAAATCTCATGGACAAAGAAGCCTGGCAGGCTATAGTCCACAAGTCACAAAGAGTGGGACATGACTCAGCAACTGAACAACAACTAGGTTTTAGAACGCACCGATTTCAGAATTTTTTAATTATCATGTAAGTATCACTCACCTAGAGCCAGACATCCTGGAATGTGAAGTCAAGTGGGCCTTAGAAAGCATCACTACGAACAAACCTAGTGGAGGTGATGGAATTCCAGTTCAGCTATTTCAAATCCTGAAAGATGATGCTGTGAAAGTGCTGCAACTCCATATGCCAGCCAATTTAGAAAACTCAGCAGTGGCCACAGGACTGGAAAAGGTCAGTTTTCATTCCAATCCCAAAGAAAGGCAATGCCAAAGAATGCTCAAATTACCACACAATTGCACTCATCTCACACGCTAGTAAAGTAATGCTCAAAATTCTCCAAGCCAGGCTTCAGCAATACGTGAACCATAAACTTCCACATGTTGAAGCTGGTTTTAGAAAAGGCAAAGGAACCAGAGATCAAATTGCCAACATCTGCTGGATCATGGAAAAAGCATGAGAGTTCAGAAAAACATCTATTTCTGCTTTATTGACTATGCCAAAGCCTTTGACTATGTGGATCACAATAAACTGTGCAAAATTCTGAAAGAGATGGGTATACCAGACCACCTGACCTGCCCCTTGAGAAACCTATATGCAGGTCAGGAAGCAACAGTTAGAACTGGACATGGAACAGACTGGTTCCAAATAGGAAAAGGAGTACGTCAAGGCTGTGTATTGTCACCCTGCTTATTTTACTTATATGCAGAGTACATCATGAGAAACACTGGGCTGGAAGAAGCACAAGCTGGAATCAAGATTGGCGGGCGAAATATCAATAACCTCAGACATGCAGATGACACCACCCTTATGACAGAAAGTGAAGAGGAACTAAAAAGCCTCTTGATGAAAGTGAAAGAAGAGAGCAAAAAAGTTGGCTTAAAGCTCAACATTCAGAAAACGAAGATTATGGCATCTGGTCCCATCACTTCACGGGAAATAGGGAAACAGTGGAAACAGTGTTCAGACTTTATTTTTGGGGGCTCCAAAATCACTGCAGATGGTGATTGCAGTCATGAAATTAAAAGATGCTTACTCCTTGGAAGGAAAGTTATGACCAACCTAGACAGTATATTAAAAAGCAGAGATATTACTTTGCCAACAAAGGTCTGTCTAGCCAAGGCTATGGTTTTTCCAGTGGTCATGTATGAATGTTAGAGTTGGACTGTGAAGAAAGCTGAGTGCCGAAGAATTGATGCTTTTGAACTGTGGTGTTGGAGAAGACTCTTGAGAGTCCCTTGGACTGCAAGGAGATCCAACCACTCCATCCTAAAGGTGACCAGTCCTGGGTGTTCACTGGAAGGACTGATGCTGAGGCTGAAACTCCAACACTTTGGCCACCTCATGCAGAGAGTTGACTCATTGGAAAAGACTCTGATGCTGGGAGGGGTTGGGGGCAGGAGGAGAAGGGGATGACAGAGGATGAGATGGCTATATGGCATTACCGACTCGATGCACATGAGTCTGAGTGAACTACGGGAGTTGGTGATGGACAGGGAAGCCTGGCATGCTGCGATTCATGGGGTCGCAAAGAGTCGGACACTACTGAGAGACTGAACTGAACTGAAGTATACACTAGAAAAGCATAAAATCTCTACCCACACTGTTAATGAAACTAAAAGTCAAGGACTTCCAGTGGTTACTCCAGTAACCACCAGCCATATCCGAACATCTGAAATGTATCTTGTCCAAATCAAGTTGCTCTGCAAGTGTGAAATACACAGCAGACTTTGAAGTCCTTTTACCACAAAAGCATAATTTAAAATATTTCATTTATCATTTTATATTTATTATGTGTTGAAATGGCAAGACTTTATTATAAAAATAAATTTATTAAAATTAATTTTGCCTATTTCTTTTTATGTTCTAACATAAAAAGGAACCCTAAAATTACTGAAGCAGCTCGAATTATATTTCTATCAAACGGCACCAGTCAAGGTCCTACAACTTCAAAGCCTTTTTCAATACACTGGGAATTTTCCTGGCCTCGAGTTGCATTTTATAGAGACCTTAATGACTTGCTACCACTAAATTCCCTAAAGATATGTTTTCTTGTTTAATCTAGCATTTAATGTATCTGGATATGAATATATCACAACAGGTCCTGATATTTGAGCAGTTTTCAGACCCTTGGAGAGTATAATTGTGCAGAATGTATTTGATGCTTGCTGCTACCAGATTTTTATTTTACCAGATTTTCAATCTTCAGATCTTTGAAAACTTGCAAAGTGATCTCAAAAGTCTTGTGTGTATCTTTCGTAAAGCACGCACAGCCATGGCTGAACTCAAGTGTCAAGGGTTTTCCCTAATCCTCACAGCCTATTAAAACTAAAAGATTCCCAGAGGGCCAGAAATATAACCCAACATCCAGTTTATGTCCTGAAGCATAGCTGTATTTAAATCAATAAATAAAACGTAATGTATTCTGTACCACACTTCCACTCTACCGCTGATGGAAAATGCACTGGACAAAATATACATCATTAAACTGAACACAGCCAAGTGTATTATATTACAGCAGCATTTGTAACTCAAGGCAAATAATCCTCCAAAATTTCTGAATGTCAAACTTACTGACAGTAACATTTTCATCCATTCTGTGTCTCACTGTTGTTTTTTTATGTTTCTCCTTAGGTATTCTTCTGAGTTAACAGATTTGATTAAGGATCTCTCCTTTTCATAATGTGTAAAACTGGGAAAAGAATTCACTGTATATTTACACTATATATTTATTTAAGGAATTTTTTTCCAGCTCTTTCACTGACAAGCAGCAATACCTAAAAAAAAACCTCATATTATAACTCATATCAGTCCTCATTTTTTTTTCATGGAGTTACATGCAAACTCATGTTTGTAATCATATGATTTCTACCAAATATCCCTGCTGGCTCAGTTCCTGTCAGATGCTATGACTGTGATACCAGGCAAGATAAGCAAGGCTAGACTGGGTTTCTTTTGAAAGAACTGTCCTTTGAGTTCAGTCATGTCCAACTCTTTGCAATCCCATGGACTGTAGTCCGCCCGGCTCCTCTGTCCAAGGGATTCTCCAGGTAAGAATATGGGAGTGGGTAGCCATGCCCTTCTCCAGGGGATCTCCCTGACCCAGGGATTGAATCCAGGTCTCCTGCATTGCAGGCAGATTCTTTACCATCTGAGCCACCAGTTTACTGCTGATAAGCCTTTGACTTCAGAGAGAGGATCCACTTGGTAAAGAGCCCATGGATTTATTACTTCTAATTCTGCGGCAGGTCTGTAGGAGCCAACCATTCTCCACAGGGTGGTATAAACACAGAGAGTCTCTCAGGTGAAAAAATGCCCCAACTCACAGCCATGGGGCATCCTGGGGGTGGGGATGCCAGGCCACACATGAAGTTATTAAAAGACTGACTCAGTGTTTCCCAACCCATTCACAGCATCCTCAACTGTCTAAGGATATCAGTATCTCAACACGCCTGGAACCAACTCCCAGGATGCCAAATGGGGAGCTCTGGGCTAATGTACTGAGGGAGCTATGAACCTTTGACTCCCAGGAGCCAGGAGGCTGGAAGAGTGGAGCCACCCAAAAGAAGGCTGGAAGAGGAGGCAGGAAGGATGTCCTCTCTGGACAGGGCCGCTACTCCTCAGCTTCTGACAATGATTCCCCCTGTAATTATATGAAATGAAAGGAAGACTCTATGTCCGCTTATGCTGCTGCTGCTGCTAAATCGCTTCAGTTGTGTCCGACTCTCTGCGACCCCATAGACGGCAGCCTACCAGGCTCCTCCATCCCTGGGATTTTCCAGGTAAGAACACTGGAGTGGGTTGCCATTTCCTTCTCCAGTGCATGAAAGTGAAAAGTGAAGTCGCTCAGTCATGTCCAACTCTTCATGACCCCATGGACTGCAGCCTACCAGGCTCCTCCGTCCATGGGATTTTCCAGGCAAGAGTACTGGAGTGCGGTGCCACTGCCTTCTCCGATGCCCGCTTATGAGATCTCCTGCAAAAACAGTACTGCCAAACTGAAAAACAAACAAACAAACACCATCTACTCATCAGTTAGTTCATGGTATGTTCTGTACTCTTCTGACCTTCAGATTCAAAATATGTAGGAAGTCAAGGAAATTACAAACTACAGAGTCCCTAGATTTCTCTGGGCCTTTGCAACAGTGTTCCAGGAAGAACGTAAATTCTCATAATAAAACACAGTATTTTTAAGAGAAGCATCGATTTCACTGAGTTTTTGTTTTGTTTTTGGAGAAACTGTATTAAAGCCAACTTGAGTATATTATGCACATGGTTCAAAAATCACATGATTTAACATAAAACAAGAGAGTCAGAATAAATCCACTGCTTGCAGCAGGCTACATTCAACCACATACCTGGAATCACTGTCCTTTTCTAAGAAAAAGTCTGAAGAGTAAGTGATTGGGCAACCCTCAGAGAGGACAAGAACCCCTTAAATGGGCTCTGAGCACAGTAACATTTTCAAGAATTCTTTCATAGTTTGGAGTTTGGGGGAAGCTCTGGGCTTCTTAGGTGGCTAATTCAAATACAATTTACACTGTCCGAACGTTCAAGACGGCTCCTGGAATACCGCATTTCAGCAGTTCAGGTTTGTCAGCCCAGTGGACAGAGGGCACCCACCTCATACAACAAATCTGCTCATTCTACATTAATCAACAGTTTTCTCGCTGTATTCTGCATTTGTTCAGTGTAATGAATAAAACATTAAAATTGCTATTTAGAATATAAAACAACGTAGTTCTTACAAACGGTAAAGTTATGCTGGGCCATAGTTTAGGGTACTAAGGCTGTTATTTACAGAATAAAATTCATTATCACTACGCAAATATTGAACAAGAATGGTCTGTATTCAAAGATAAAGTTGCCACAGGGGACTGTTGATATAGGAAATATGGCTGGAGCGATAGAGGATGCATATTAAAATTCATATACTGAAAAGGAAAAATGTACTTAACAGGGATATTTAATATTCCAAGAGCATCAACTAGAATTGTTAAGGTCGTATTTGCTGACATCTCAATTATAACCCTCCATTTTCAGTGCCTTCAGTTCAATCCAAAAATTTCCTGCAGAACCCAATCTACTGTACTTTACAAGGCCTCTGTTGACAAATGATTTTTTGGTAGTGTTCAACATATTGAAACTATCATGAAAAAGACCAAAGGCCAATTTGAGTATTTTCCCTCACAGGCCCAGCAAATTTTGAAATGAATAGTAGGGATTTAAGACAAAGTTTTGTAAAATGAAGCAAACAAGTTAAGAGTTTGCCATGGTTAGTTTAATAATAAATGGTAGAGCTGGGAATCAAACTCAAGGATTTCCACTCCAGAGTCTGTGTTCGCTAGTATAATTTGCCTGTTCATCATCTTAAGTAGATAGAAGTATTTTTATATTCAATAACATATATTAGTATATATATAATATAAATGTGATGTTATATACTTATATTATATACCTATTACATTCCTATATCATTTGGGAGGCCTGGCGTGCTGTGATTCATGGGGTCGCAAAGAGTCAGACACGACTGAGCGACTGATCTGATCTGCTATCATTTTGTTAGGTAGTTAGAATAGGAAAAAGGAGTCCAGAATGGTGGTGGCTAAAAGACAAAGAAGGGTAAAGCCCATGAAAATAGAACAAAGGAAGGTCCAAGGACCAGAGTGAGGACCTCAGGTGAAGTAAACAGCCTTCTGGCTAGCCCAATTTACACAGGGCAGGCTCAGAGGGAGAGGAAAAAAAACATACAAAAAGAGGGGCCAAAATTGAGCTTGGGGCTTTTCTTCTCTTGTGTCTTTTGGGTCCACCCAACCTCACATGCCTTGAGGATGTATTTTCCTTTCTCCTTGCAAATACAACTAAGCTGTAACACGCAGCTGTAATATGCAGCTGTAACACTGGTCCGTCCAACGCTTCAAATTTTTGCTGCAGTGAGACAGAATCGAGGAAATTACAAACTTCCTGGACATATATGATGCTGTGACTTGGATTTAACCTGGCTGATACAACCTCGGCTTGGCCCCTGCAAGGCGAAGGAAAAACACAGCAGAAGCCCAACTGGGCGAAAGCTCCTGCCGAGGAAGCTGAACATGAAGAAAACCCAGCGCAGGGGAAGTGACGAGAAGCCCAGCGTGCTGGAAACTGGGACAGCAAAAGCAAACTCAGCAGAAAGCGCATGCAGCTCAGTCTCAGATTCTGTAAGACTTCTGGTTGGGGTAGGAAGTCTTCGCTCCTGTGGCTGGAAGGATATATGGCTAACATAATCTTAATTCCTTTACAATCTCTCATTCCTTGTTTCCTCAAAACCCCCGTGAACAGGCGAGCAGCACTGGGTGCCCCAGGGTGTCCTGAAGGCTCTACTATCTGCTGTGCCTTAGTAGCTGTTGCCCAGGTGGGTAGGGGTTCTTCTGACCTTAATCTTCTTTGTGCCAAGGATCAGGTCAATGAAAACCCTGAGCACAGGTCAGGTATTTAGCAGATTTTCTGGCAGGTAATGAAGGGGATTTCTCGGCACATTTTTCCCACTGCTTTTTCCTCCCGTCCTTCAGCTCCTCTCTCCATCTATGCCACTGTTTACAAATTATTGGGCAGATCATTTTTCCATTTCTAAAAGTTGTGCTTGAAACTGTTTACCTAAGACAGGGACTCAAACCCATGTGGCAGGGACTCTGTGCAATGCTTAGTCACTCAGTCATAGCCAACTGGGACTTGAGCCGACCAAAACCCACGGTGCCTGGCTTCAGGACCTAATGAAGCTCAGGCTCTTGATGTCTCATTGAAAAAACTGAGAGAGAGACACAGCAATAGGTAAGAGGTAATTTGTTAGGATTCAGAAAGCAGCACAGTGCACAGGGTGTGGGCTATTGCAGAGGGCAAGTGCTATGGCCATGGAAGGTGGTGTGGTTAGTTAGCTGGGTGTTTTCATATGCTAATGAGTGGGAGGGTCATTCCAACAATTGGGGAACTACCCCCTCCTCAGTCTTTTGACAGTGCCTTGGAACTGTCCTGGCACCTCTGGGTGTGTCATTTAGCTTGCAGATTGAGGATCAAGGTTTAGTTGAGTCTGACTAGTTTAGTTGTCAACTTGGACCCATTTGATTTTAATCGGTTTATGTTATGCCCTTGGGCTATGTGATTCTTTCAAAAGTTGTGCCCTGCCCTCTTCTCTCCTGTTTTCATGAGCCTGCTTTTCCTGAGCCCTGTCTGGACCCACAATGTTGCCTCTACGATCTTCTGGAGGGACAACCAGAAAATAGCTGGCTCTTGGGAAAGAAATACTGTATAATATCCAATCTCTCTAGATATTCAGGCCTTCATGTTCCACGTTTCCTAGAACACGTACAACAGCCTTTCTCAGTGAATCCGCTAGGGCAGGCAACAGGCACACAATGCCCACTAGAAGTCCATCTGTGGGTAGCATCCCTTCAAGGGCAACTGGGCTTCCGGGGATAATGTTTGCCACTTTGGGAGTTAGCCCTGCAGGCTGTTTGGGCCCAAACCCTTGCCACCCTTGTCCTAAAGTTACAAATATAGCCCAGGATCAAATCTCTACTCCACTTTTATGTAACATCTGGTCTGTTGCCTCTTAGTAGTTTGTTCTTAAGCCACTTACTAACTGCTACAACCAGGACCCTGGCCCCCTGTAGGCAACATCACTCCACCCCCTTATTATTAAAATACTCTTAATGCCCCTAACAGGACCAGATAACAGATAACCCACTCTTTTGTCATTACTTCTGTTATTATCTAAAGTGGGTCTATGAACTGTTTACCACTGGAAACACAATAAGCTGTTCTTATGGAGGACTAGAGGAAGAAATCAGTGACTTACATTCCCTCGGAGGAATAAGAGGATAAGGCTTACGGCTATTTCACCAGGTTCCCAGTTCAGGGCACAGGCTTGGACTGCTTTACATCATAGTATCTATTCCCATCCATGGTAGACAAACGAGCAATGAGTTCAGACTACAACCCCTTAATTGTACCCAACAATGGTCATGCTGGAGACCTTGAGGCCACCCAACTCCAGCCTGGGAGGTCCCAGGAGGTTGACTTGCCTCAACCTGCCTAGGGATCTTGTCCCCGGGAGACTGTCATGCCTCAGCCTGCTTGGAGATCCACCAGACTAGGATCCCAGGAGGTCGAACTGCCTTGATCGGCCTAGGGATCTGGTCCCTGAGAGGTTATCACACCTCAACCTGCTTAGGGATCCATCAGGCTGGGGGTCCCAGGAGGTCAACCTGCCTCGAACTGCCTGGGATCTGGTCCTCAGGAGGTTGTCATGCCTCCACCTGCTTGGGGATCCACCAGTCCAGGGGTCCCAGAAGGTCAACAAGCCTTGATCTACCCAGGGACCCAATTCTCGGAAGGCCAACATGCCTCGACCTGCCTGGGGAATTGATCTCCAGGAGGCTGTCACGCCTCAGCCTGCCTGAGGATCTGCACCCAGAGCCAGGGATGCCCGGCTCTCAGGTTGCAACAGTACTGGGTAGGATAAGCTTCAGAAAGACTCACCCTTAAGGAAGTCTACCCATAAAAATAAAAGGAAGCCTATCAGTGGTGGTGCTGTGCCCAGTAACACCAATATCTCACCAATAACTCAGGAGCCCAATGAGAACCCCACTGCCTTTCTGGAAAGGCTAAAGGAGGCCCTCCAAAAGTTTACCAGTGTGGACTTAGACTCTTAGGAGGAACAGGTGATTTTTAAAGGACAAATTCTTGTCCCTGTGTGCATCAGACATCAGGAAAAAGTTACAACAGATACAACAGCAGAACCCTGCTACCTCTTTAGCTGAGATGGTCCAGATAGCCAACAATACCTTTTATAACAGAGAACAGGAGAGGGAGGCCAAGGCCCAGGAAAGGGAGACAAGGAAAGAGATGAGGCAGGCCCAGATGCTGGCCGCCCTGCAGAGAAGCTCTATGACAAACCTTGTCCTTGAAGGACAAGGCACAAGGAAAAATGCCTAATCTGTAAACAGGCAGGAAAACCGGTCAAAAAGTGTCCAAACCATGAAAGTTTCCTAAAATGGCTTGCTACAAATGCCATCAGTTGGGATGCTGGGCAGCACTCTGTCCTCGGGACCAAAGAGCCTCAAGGTCAAGCATCAAGCCTTACCTCACGATGGTTCAATAGGACTGAAGCAACTGCTCCAGCCAGCCCACCTGTCACACTTAAACATCATGGGGCTGGAGCCCAGGGTGCAACTGGATGAGGCAGGTAGGTCCGAGAATTTCTCAGTTGACACAGGGGCTGCCTACTATGTCCTGGTCTCCTACTCCAGAGCCTACTCCTCCCAAACCTGGACCATTTGGGGTGCTACAGGAACATTCTCCCATCAGGAAGCTTCCACAAGCCGCTTAAACTTCTCCATCAGAGAGCAGACAGAAGTAAAACCAAAATCACAGAAAACTACCCAATCTGTTCACATGGAACACAGCCTTGTATAACTCAAGCCATGAGCCATGCCGTGTAGGGCCTCCCAAGACAAACAGGTCATGGTGGAGACTTCTGACAAAATGTGATCCACTGGAGAAGGGAATGGCAAACCACTTCAGTATTCTTGTTTTGAGAACCCCATGAACAGTATGAAAAGGCAAAATGATAGGACACTGAAAGATGAATTTCCCAGGTCAGTAGGTGCCCAATATGCTCCTGGATATCAGTGGAGAAATAACTCCAGAAAGAATGAAGAGAAGGAGCCAAAGTAAAAACAACACCCAGTTGTGGATGTGACTGGTGATAGAAGCAAAGTCCGATGCTGTAAAGAGCAACAATGCATAGAAACCTGGAATGTTAGGTCCATGAATCAAGGCAAATTGGAAGCAGTCAAACAGGAGATGGCAAGAGTGAACATCAATATTTTAGGAGTCAGCAAACTAAAATGGGCTGGAATGGTTGAATTTAAACTCAGATGAACATTATATTTAATACTGTGGGCAGGAATCCCTTAGAAGAAATGGAGCGGCCATCATAGTCAACAAAAGAGTTCAAAATGCAGAACTTGGATGCAATATCAAAAATGACAGAATGATCCCTAGCCATTTCCAAGGCAAACAATTCAATATCACAGTAATCCAAGTCTACGCCCCAACCAATAATACTGAAGAACCTGAAGCTGAACGGTTCTATGAAGACATACAAAACTTTCTAGAACTAACACCCAAAAAGATCTTCTTTTCATTATAGGGGACTGAAATGCAAAAGTAGTAAGTCAAGATACCTGGAATAACAGGCAAATTTGGCCTTGGAATAGAGAATGAAGCAGGGCAAAGGCTAACCAAGTTTTGAGAACAGAACACACTGGTCATAGCAAACACCCTCTTCCAAAAACACAAGAGAGTCCTCTACACATGGACATCACCAGATGGTCAACACCAAAATCAGACTGATTATATTCTTTGCAGCCAAAGATGGAGAAGCTCTATACAGTCAGCAAAAATAAGACCGGGAGCTGACTGAGGCTCAGATCATGAACTCCTTATTGCCAAATTCAGACTTAAATTGAAGAAAGTAGGGAAAACCACTAGACTATTCAGCTATGACCTAAATCAAATCCCTTACAATTATACAGTGGAAGTGACAAATAGATTCAAGGGATTAGATCTGATAGACACAGTGCCTGAAGAAATATGGACAGAGATTTCTGACATTGTATAGGAGGCAGATATTGAGACCAACCCCAAGAAAAAGAAATGCAAAAACACAAAATGGTTGTCTGAGGAGGCCTTACAAACAGGTATGAAAAGAAGAAAAGCAAAAGGCAAAGGAGAAAAGGAAAGATATACCCATTTGAATGCAGAGTTCCAAAGAATAGCAACAGGAGATAAAGCCTTCCTCAGTGATCAATGTAAAGAAATAGAGAAAAACAATAGAATGGGAAAGACTATGGATCTCTTCAAGAAAATTAGAGATACCAAGGGAGTAACATTTCATCCATAGATGGGCATAACAAAGAACAGAAATGGTAGGGAACTAACAGAAGCAGAAGATCTTAAGAGGTTGCAAGAATACATAGAACTGTACAAAAAAGATCCTTAAGACCCAGATAATCATGATGGTGTGATCACTCACCTAGAGCCAGACATCCTGGAATGTGAAGTCAAGTGGGCCTTAGGAAGCATCACTACGAACAAAGCTAGTGGAGGTGATGGAATTCCAGTTGAGCTATTTCAAATCCTGTAAGATAATGCTGTGAAAGTGCTGCACTCCATATGCCAGCAAATTTGGAAAACTCAGCAGTGGCCACAGGACTGGAAAAGGTCAGTTTTCATTCCAATCCCAAAGAAAGGCAATGCCAAGGAATTCTCAAACTACCGCACAATTGTACTCATCTCACACGCTAGTAAAGTAATGCTCGAAATTCTCCAAGCCAGGCTTCAACAGTATGTGAACTCTCAACTTCCAGATGTTCAAGCTGGATTTGGAAAAGGCAGAGGAACCAGAGATCAAATTGTCAACATCCATTGGATCATCTAAAAAGCAAGACAGTTCCAGTAAAACATCTATTTCTGCTTTATTGACTATGCCAAAGTCTTTGACTGTGTGGATCACAACAAACTGTGGAAAATTCTGAAAGAGATGGGAATACCAGGCCACCTGACCTATCTCTAGAAATATCTGTATGCACGTTAGGAAGCAACAGTTAGAACTGAACATGGAACAACAGACTGGTTCCTAATCAGGAAAGAAGTACGTCAAGGCTGTATATTGTCACCCTGCTTATTTAACTTTATGCAGAGTACATCATGAGAAATGCTGGGCTAGATGAAGCACAAGCTGGAATCAAGATTACCAGGAGAAATGTCAATCAATACTTCAGATATACAGATGACACCACCCTTATGGCAGAAAGCAAAGAAGAACTAAAAAGCCTCTTGATGAAAGTAAAAGAGGAGAGTGAAAAAGTTGGCTTAAAATTCAACATTCAGAAAACGAAGACCATGGCATCTGGTCCCATCACTTCATGGCAAATAGATGGGGAAACAATGCAAACAATGACAGACTTCATTTTCTTGGGCTCCAAAATCACTGCTGATGGTGACGGCAGCCATGAAATTAAAAGACACTTGCTCCTTGGAAGAAAACCTAGACAGTATATTAAAAATCAGAGACATTACTTTGCCAACAAAGGTCCGTCTAGTCAAAGCTATGTTTTTTCCAGTAGTCATGTATGGATGGGAGAGCTGGAGTATAAAGAAAGCTGAGCACCAAAGAATAGATGCTTTTGAACTGTTGTGTTGGAGAAGACTCTTGAGAGTCCCTTGGATGGCAAGGAGATCAAACCAATCCATCTTATAGGAAATCAGTCCTGAATATTCATTGGAAGGACTGATGCTGAAGCTGAAACTCCAGTACTTTGGCCACCTGATGCAAAGAACTGACTCACTGGGAAAGACTCTGATGCTGGGAAAGATTAAAGGTGGGAGGAGAAGGGGACGACAGAGGATGAGATGGTTGGATGGCATCACTGACTCAAGGGACATGAGTTTGAATAAACTCTAGGAGTTGGTGATGGACAGGGAGGTCTGGCATGCTGAAGTCCATGGGGTTGCAAAGAGTCGGACACGACTGAACAACTGAACTGAACTCAACTGAGCACTTCTTTGTTGGGGAAGGGACAAGTATTTTCCCACCAGTTTCTGGTGGTTGATGAGTGTCCTACTCCCTTATCGGGAAGAGATCTTTCCCTGCCTCTGAAATCTTGTAGCTGTTGCAGTCCTGATAGAAGATGCTTTAAAACTCTCTCTTGAGGGCAAACTAACTATTATTACCAGCCACCAAGTGAAACAACTTCTAAATGGGAGAGGCCATCTATGGAGGTCTGATCAAAGAATCCTGGTAGTGCTGATGGAAAATCCAGGCCTAACTGTATCCCCTTGTGAGTTTCTTAACCCTGCTACCCTCCTGCCTACCCCCGAGGGCTCTCTCCCCTTTCACTCTTGCCTAGAAACTTGGTACCATTAGACAAAACCTCGAGAGGGAATTTTAGGAGATCCTCTGACCAATCCTGAGGAAATCTGGTACACTGATGGAAGCAGCTTTGTCTTGGATGGAAAAAGAAGAGCCAGATATACAGTAGTCTCCAATTTTGTGACCACAGAGGCTAAACCTTTGCCACCAGGTACTTCAGCCCAATTAGCTGAACTCACAGCCCTGACTTGAGCTTTAGAGCTAGGAAAAGGAAAAAGAGTAGCCATTTACACTACTCCAAGTATGCCTTTCTGGTGCTACATGCACATGCTGCTATTTGGAAAGAAAGAGGCCACCTGACCACCCGAGGGTCCCCAGTCAAATATGGTGATCAAATTCTTAGGCTCTTGGAGGCAGTCCATTTGCCTGCTGAGGTTTCAGTCTCCCATTGTAAAGGACAACAAAAAGGGAGCACAGAAGTGGCATGAGGGAACCAAGCAGCCGACCAGGCAGTTAAAAGAGCAGCATTACAGAACAATGACCTAATAGGGGTGGCCACCTTAGCTCCACAGACTAATTTGCTAGAAACTCCTTCATATACTAAAGGTGAGACTCTTAAAGCTCAGAGTGAGGGCTTTCAAGAAGATCATATGGGGTGGTTCCAAAAGGAGGGACTCCTTTTCCTGCCTGGGAACCTCCAAGGGAAGCTGGTTAACTCCTTACATGTCACCACTCATTTAGGGGATAAGGCCCTCCAAGGATTACTGGAAAGGTCCTTCAGAGGAAAGAAAAGAAAGTGAAAGTGAAGTTGGTCAGTCGTGTCCGACTCTTTGTGACCCCATGGACTACAGCCTACCACGCTCCTCCGTCCATGGGATTTTCTAGGCAAGAGAACTGGAGTGGACCACCATTTCCTTCTCCAGAGGATCTTCCCAACCCAGGGATCAAACCCAGGTCTCCCACATTGTAGGCAGATGCTTTACCATCTGAGCCACCAGGGACCATGGAACAGGCCTCTATATGGTCCCTCTTGGACCACTTGCCAAATAAACAACCCCCAAGGAGCTCAAAGACCCAAGCTGGACCAGCCCATCTAATGACCTGGGACCTACCCAGGAGAGGACTGGCAGATGGACTTCACCCAGATGCCAGTTTCTCCAGGGTATAAATACCTATTAATCATGATAGATACATTCACAGGATGGATTGAAGGCTCACCCACCTGGACTGAGAAGGCAGAGGAGGTGGTAAAAAAAAAAAATGTTCCATGAAATCATTCCAAGATTTGGTCCACCCAGATCATTGCAAAGTGACAATGGGACACTGTTTACTTCTAAGGTCACCCAAGGGGTCTCTAAAGCATTGGGCATTACTTATTATCTCCATTGTGCCTGGAGGCCTCAGTCTTCAGGAAAAGTAGAAAGAGCCAACATATTCTTAAAATCAGCAAGAAAAAAGATAACCCAGGACACCTCTCTGTGATGGAAGGAAGTTTTACCAATAGCTCTCCTCCACACCCTACTGCCCCTAAGGAACAGGCTGGTCATAGTCCTTATGAGATGCTATATAGGAGACCTTTTGCTTATGTCAATGACCTCTTCCTAGATCCAGAGGCTCAGACCCTCTGGTCTTATACCATGGTCATTGGGCAATTCCAACAAGATACATGCTTGTGGGGAGTCAACCAGGACCCAAGTGATTCTAAAGAGCCAGCACTATATGACAATAAACTGTGGAAAAATTCTTAAAGAGATGAGAATACCAGACCACCTGACCTGCCTCTTGAAAAACTTGTATGTAGGTCAGGAAGCAACAGTTAGAACTGGACATGGAACAACAGACTGGTTCCAAATAGGAAAAGGAGTACGTCAAGGCTGTATATTGTCACCCTGCTTATTTAACTTCTATGCAGAGTACATCATGAGAAACGTTGGGCTGGAAGAAGCACAAGCTGGAATCCAGATTGCCGGGAGAAATATCAATAACTTCAGATATGCAGATGACACCACCCTTATGGCAGAAAGTAAAGAGAAACTAAAGAGCCTCTTGATGAAAGTGAAAGTGGAGAGTGAAAAAGTTGGCTTAAAGCTCAACATTCAGAAGACGAAGATCATGGCATCCGGTCCTATCACTTCATGGGAAATAAATGGGGAAACAGTGGAAACAGTGGCTGACTTTATTTTTCTGGGCTCCAAAATCACTACAGATGGTGATTGCAGCCATGAAATTAAAAGACGCTTACTCCTTGGAAGGAAAGTTATGACCAACCTAGATAGCATATTAAAAAGCAGAGACATTACTTTGCCAACAAAGGTCCGTCTAGTCAAGGCTATGGTTTTTCCAGTGGTCATGTATGGATGTGAGAGTTGGACTATAAAGAAAGCTGAGCACCGCAGAATTGATGCTTTTGAACTGTGGTGTTGGAGAAGATTCTTGAGAGTCCCTTGGACTGCAAGGAGATCCAACCAGTCCATCCTAAAGGAGATCAGTCCTGGGTGTTCATTGGAAGGACTAATGTTGAAGCTGAAACTCCAATACTTTGGCCACCTGATGCGAAGGCTGACTCATTTGAAAAGACCCTGATGCTGGGAAAGATTGAGGGCAGGAGGAGAAGGGGAAGACAGAGAATGAGATGGTTGGATGGCATCACCAACTCAATGGACATGGGTTTGGGTGGACTCCGGGAGTTGGTGATGGACATGGAGGTTTGGCGGGCTGAGGTTCATGGGGTCACAAAGAATCGGACACAACTGAGTGACTGGACTGAACTGAACTATATGCTCCAGGGACTTAAGTCCTAATTAAAGTGTGGAAAGATGGGTCCCCAAAGGCTCAACTCCAGCCCACATGGATGGGCCTATACCCTGTAATACTTTCTACCCCCACAACAATTAAGGTTCCAGGACACAACTCCTGCATTCACTACTCACAAGTCAAGCCGTGGAAGAAAACAAAAGAGGACACTCAGTACCCCTGTCAACAAGCTACAACATGCAGTGCCAGGTCCACAAGGACATATAAAACTACTTCTGACCACGGAAGATATCACTCACCCTCAGATGCACACCATTATATGGACTCTGATGTTTGAGACTAACAAGAAGGGGAGACTCAAAGGCCCTCACTGTCTCAGTTCAGCAAGAAGTAGCCAGAGAGAGCACAATGGCCCTATTCCAAAAGAAGGGCCTCCCATCTCTTGAGGTGAGAATGTTATGTAGTTAGAATAGGAAAAAGGAGTCCAGAACAGTGGTGGTTAATAGACAGAGAAGAGTAAAACCCTTCAAAATAGAACCAAGGAAGGTCTCAGGACCAGATTGAGGACCTCAGGTGAAGCAAACAGCCTCCTGGCTAGCCCAATTTACAGAGGGCAGGCTCAGGGGGAGGAAGAAAAAAAAACAATTATAAAGAGGAGCCAAAATTTAGCTCGGGGCTTCTCTTCTCTTCGAGTCTTTTGGGTTGGCCCACCCTCACGCCTTGAGGATGTATTCTCCCTTGCTTGCAAATAAAACTGAGCTGTAACACAGAGCTGTAACACTGGTCCGTCCAACACTTCAAATTTTTGCTGCAGAAAGACAGAATCAAGGAAATTTTAAAACAATGCTAGACAATTCCCTGACAATTTTAAAACAATGCTAGAAAATGTATATTCTTATCTATCCGGTTACCACATACACACCCGTATCTAACATTGCTACCTCAACGCAATTACAATCCATACGTGTAATTCTCTGTGCAATTTCTGAAGTCCCCAACAAATCTATTTTCTAGAAAGCATAGAGGCTTTCTAGGTCTACTGAAGTTATTTAACCTCTGGAGCACCCGATTTTCTCAACTATAAAACAGGAGTAACGGCCGTGCCTATGTCATGGACTGGCTACGTGAATTCAGTGCAACAGTACAAGCATAGTGCTTAAGCACAGGCCGAGCACAAGAAGCGCTCAGGAAATATTATATATTATCACTGCTATGGTAAATCATTTTATCCACCCTTGTGTCCTTGCAATTTACACAGGGTTTGGCCCATGAGAGGTGTTCAGAAAATACTAATTAAAAGAAGCTAATGAATACAGTGTTCAACACCCCCCTATAAACACAGAAACACACCCCTCCTTTCCTTAGGCACTCCCATCTCTCATGATTTTGTTTCTTCCACCTGAAACTGTTCCCCATCCTAAACTTTCATCTGGCTAATTGCGCTTTTCCATTTAAGTTTTGGTTCCTATTCTTAAAAACTCTGAGCCTATTATGCATCCTGCTTGCACATTTTCATTGGGCTTTCTCCTTGTTGCTAATTAGCAAAGCACTCAACCCTCAGTATCTTGATGTCTTTGACTTGCCTTAACACCCCATTACACTGCAGAGGCAGACACTACCTTTTTCCCATTCAAGGGTATAGAACAAAAGGAATGTTCAGTAATTCTTTGTTAAATGAATGAACACACACATATTTCCACCTGAATAACTTTTCCATGATTCTCATCCTTCCTACCAAACGTCATCCTGGATTTAGGATATGGTTCAATTTTAGACATGAACAAGAAGGAAAAAAGACAGATCATTCAGTTTTTTTTATTTTTAATTGACCAAAAAACCTGGACAAGTTTCTCCCCAAAGATGGCCAAATGACCTTAACATATGAAAGGTATGCAATTCCCATTAATCACTAGGAAAATGCCAATTAAAACCACCACTAAGACATCAATACATATCTATCAGAATGGCAAAAAGAGAGTGAGAAAATACAGAGAACAATGAAATATGGGGCACCTATATTTTTTATACACTGCTGATGAATGTCTAAATTGGTAGAATCAGTAAGGAAAACTGGCAGTATCTACAAAAATGAAAATACATTCCTGAAGACTCAGCAATTCCACTTCTATCTAATATGCTATGAAGAAATATGTACCTAAACATGCCAAAAGGCATTCACAAGAATATTCATAGCAATGTATTCCTTACAGCTGCAAAGTAGAAACAACCAAGATGCTCATCAACAGTAAAATGGATAAATAAATCTGTGGAAGCTTCTGGATAAATTCCTATGATAGAATATTATGTAGCAATGAAAAAACAGTAAGAATGAATCTTAAAATATAATGTTGAGACAAATACTGTAGATGTCACTTATATATGGAATCTTAAAAAATACAACAAACTAGTGATGATGATAAAGAAGTAGACTCACAGATATAGAGAAGAAACTAGTGGTTACCAGAGCGGAGTAAGGAAAGGGGAGGAGCAATAGAGGAGTAGGGGGTAAGATGTACAAACTATTAGGAATAAAATAAGCTATAAGGATATACTGTGCAAATGGGGAATATAGCCAATATTTTATAGTAACTAAAGTTTAAATCCTGAAAGATGATGCTGTGAAAGTGCTGCACTCAATATGCCAGCACATTTGGAAAACTCAGCAGTGGCCACAGGACTGGAAAAGGTCAGTTTTCATTCCAATCCCAAAGAAAGGCAATGCCAAAGAATGCTCAAACTACCGCACAATTGCACTCATCTCACACGCTAGTAAAGTAATGCTCAAAATTCTCCAAGCCAGGCTTCAGCAATATGTGAACCGTGAACTTCTTGATGTTCAAGCTGGTTTTAGAAAAGGCAGAGGAACCAGAGATCAAATTGCCAACATCTGCTGGATCACGGAAAAAGT
The DNA here is from genome assembly GCF_029407905.1 of Bubalus kerabau. NCBI lineage: Eukaryota > Metazoa > Chordata > Mammalia > Artiodactyla > Bovidae > Bubalus > Bubalus kerabau. The sequence continues at coordinate 49,435,649 of NC_073635.1, forward strand.
AAGATTCCAGAAAAACATCTATTTCTGCTTTACTGACTATGCCAAAGCCTTTGACTGTGTGGATCACAAGGAACTTTGGAAAATTCTGAAAGAGATGGGAATACCAGACCACCTGATCTGCCTCTTGAGAAATTTGTATGCAGGTCAGGAAGCAAAAGTTAGAACTGGACATGGAACAACAGACTGGTTCCAAATAGGAAAAGGAGTACATCAAGGCTGTATATTGTCACCCTGCTTATTTAACTTATATGCAGAGTACAGCATGAGAAACGCTGGGCTGGAAGAAACACAAGCTGGAATCATGATTGGCAGGCGAAATATCAATAACCTCAGATATGCAGATGACACCACCCTTATGGCAGAAAGTAAAGAGGAACTCAAAAGCCTCTTAATGAAGGGGAAAGTGGAGAGTGAAAAAGTTGGCTTAAAGCTCAACATTCAGAAAACAAAGATCATGGCATCCGGTCCCACCACTTCATGGGGAAACAGTGGAAACAGTGTCAGACTTTATTATGGGGGGGCTCCAAAATCACTGCAGATGGTGACTGCAGCCATGAAATTAAAAGACGCTTACTCCTTGGAAGGAATGTTATGACCAACCTAGATAGCATATTCAAAAGCAGAGACATTACTTTGCCAACTAAGGTTCGTCTAGTCAAGGCTATGGTTTTTCCTGTGGTCATGTATGGATGTGAGAGTTGGACTGTGAAGAAGGCTGAGTGCAGAAGAATTGATGCTTTTGAAGTGTGGTGTTGGAGAAGACTCTTGAGAGTCCCTTGGACTGCAAGGAGATCCAGCCAGTCCATTCTGAAGGAGATCAGCCCTGGGATTTCTTTGGAAGGAATGATGCTGAAGCTGAAACTCCAGTACTTTGGCCACCGCATGCAAAGAATTGACTCATTGGAAAAGACTCTGATGCTGGGAGGGATTGGGGGCAAGAGGAGAAGGGGACGACAGAGGATGAGATGGCTGGATGGCATCACTGACTTGATGGACATGAGTCTGAGTGAACTCCGGGAGTTGGTGGTGGACAGGGAGGCCTGGCGTGCTGCGATTCATGGGGTCGCAAAGAGTTAGACACAACTGAGTGACTGATCTGATCTGATCTGAAAGTTTAAACAACTATAAATAAATGTAGGAATTCCCAAATGCCTCAGAATCCACCTGCCAATGCAGGAGACACGAGTTTAATCACTGGGTTGGGAAGATCCCCCAGAGTAGGAAATGGCAACCCACTCCAGTATTCTTACCAGGAAAAGTCCCCTAGACAGAGGAGCTTGGCGGGCTACAGTTGGTGAGGTCACAAAGAAACAGACACACCTGGGCACATGCACACATGTACCTGTAATACGAAATGAAGGGAAGGGAAGTGACAGTCGCTCAGTCGTGTCTGACTCTTTGTGACCCCATGGATTGTACAGTCCATGGAATTCTCCAGGCCAGAATACTGGAGTGGGTAGCCTTTCCCTTCTCCAGGGGATCTTCTCTAGCCAGGGACTGAACCCAGGTGTTCCACATTGCAGGCTGATTCTTTACGAGCTGAGGCACAAGGGAAGCCCAAGAATACTGGAGTGGGTAGCCTATCCCTTCTCCAGTGGATCTGCCTGACCCAGGGTCTCCTGCATTGCAGGCAGATTCTTTACCAACTGAGCTATGAGGGAAGCCCTGTAATATGTAATACAGTAATTATACATCAATTAAAATTTTTTAAACATAATGTTACATGAAATAACACAGACACGAAGGAGCACGTGTCCTTGTGCAGCATCAGAACAGACCGCTGTCTACAGTGATGGAGGTGAAACAGCAGCCGACCGGTGTGTGTGCCGCTGCTGGTCATTTTTTAAGAATGGATCTGAGTGATCGTGGAGTGTGTATGTTCACTTTGTGGAGTTCCTTCACTTGTACACTTGGTGCATGGGCACTTTTCTGCAGGTGACCTGCACTTTGGTGAAAATGTGAGCTAAAAATAAATGAATACATAAATGCATTCAATTCACGCACACGAAAAAGTCAACACAGATGATTCACACAACTCCAGGAGATCTGAAATCCTCTAAATCTGACCAGTCACTTGATTCTATTTGAGATCACATCTTCGTCTTATTTCTATCTCTTCTCTTTATTGGGAAATTCTATTTTAATCTATTTGCTAAATATAAACTACATATACACAGGTTTAACACTGCCATAAAAAGGGACAGAATAGCCGAAATGGGGTCATGATCTTTTTATTACACATGGAAGAAAAAGAAGGAAAGCGGTTTTCCTGAGATAAGCTGGCAACTGTCAAAAGAGATAGAAATGATACACGCATTCCATGTAGTTATGTTTAGATAGTCAGACAAAGCTCTCAAATGGTCTGAGTTGAAAATAATTGGCACAGGGCAGTGAAAAGACACAGAGAAGCAGAAGTCCAGGCGTATCAACCACTGTCTACCTGCAGGAGTGAAGCCAGAGCGGGTAAGAAAGAATCACAACAGACGGGACCAGAGTTGAGGCCAAGGGGCACTTCTGACCCCGGACAGACTGGGAGGGGGCAGGGGGCGTCAGATTACTCAGAGGTGCCCGCCAGCTTCATGCTTACTTCAAGAACACCAGCTACAAAACAAGGTGAGAAATCAGGGTTGGACCAACCAAAGCCTTGCGAAAACCGTTGAAACTCCTTCTAATTATCGCCTTTACTACATTTTTTTTTTAAGCTAAAGAGGCAACATCCCCAAGAAGGAAATAACTTCAGTGCAATTTTAAATTAGTAATTAGGTTTCTATAAAATGACTTCTTCATGTTCAAACCTTTGCTCACTAAAAATTTTCCAGGATCTCTCCACCTCTCCAAGTATCGCACTTTCTTATGTATAACACGCAGCTAATCATCTCTTGCAGACACAACTTAAGATGCAGAAATGCCCTAAAAGGGCAGCCACTGTTGAACAGGTATACAAAATAGATCCACCCATACTTCAACAAGGCAAATTCACCTCTGGGAATGGGTCACTGTTGAAAACGTTCACAAATGTAGTTTTTACCAGACATTTCATTTCTGTTTCATTAAAAATTATATCTCGGTCTCTAACACTCAAATATTTAGGCAACATCCTAGTCTTATCAGAGATGACTTATTACTTGGAAAAACTGCATTGTATTCTTACTTTTTACTGATGTAAAGTGAAAGTGAAAGTCGCTCAGCCGTGTCCAACTCCTTGTGACCCCATGGAGTATACATACAGTCCATGGAATTCTCCAGAATACTGGAGTGGGTAGCTGTTCCCTTCTCCAGGGGTATCTTCCCAACCCAGGAATCGAACACAGATATCCTGCATTGCAGGCAGATAATTTACCAGCTGAACCACTAGGGAAGCCCTTTACTGATGTAAACAAACAATAAACATCAGGCATGCTTTATTTATCTAATGGTGGTGATTCAGTTGCTAAATTTTGTCCACCTCTTGTGATTCCATGAACTGTAGGCTGACAGGTTACTCTGTCCATGGAATTTTCCAGGTAAGAATACAGGAGTGGGTTGCCATTTCCTTCTCCAGGGGATCTTCCCAACCCAGAGATCGAACCCACGTCTACTGCTTGGCAGGTGGTTTTCTGCATTGCAGGCAGATTCTTTTATCTCTGAACCACCAGGGAAGCCCCAATTATCTGAGAGAAGTTACCAAAAGCATATATATTTCCATTCCTATATATACTGACTCCCCATATGAAGACTTCAAACTGAAAGACTTCTTTGGCTCTAAAGTATTTTAATTCCATTTCATTCTAAATCTCTTTGGATTACAAATATATCCATCATAAATCAGTATAATTATTTTAGAATGATCACAGAAAGTAGTTTCCTTGTACTGCTCACATAGAAAATCAGTTTTAACTGTCAAGAAGCTTATTCAAAATAGGTCTTTTTAACTTGAGTCCCTTGCAATCAAAGATCTATATGTTGAAATAAAAGCAGGTAACATTTCACTTTTGCATCTCTTCTTATAATTAGACTGAGAAATAACATTTATTTTTTCCTGGGAAATTTCTTTGTCTTGTGGAAAATGCTTCCAACTTTAATATCTAAGATGATAAAATCTACTCCTTTAACATGTTCCTCAAGAAAAGCCAAATAAACTGCCCAGGATGCAAACTGCACTAGAACCCTCTAGGCTTTTCTTTCCATGCCCCCTGTAACAGTAACATCAACTCAGCCCCTGGCCCCCATGGACATCTGCTCTCGTCACTCAGGATTGTGGCCTGAGTATTAAATGTAAGTGTCAGCCAGCCATAAAATCTCAACAATTTCCAAATCTTCTGGGGTCAAACATATGATGGCATTCTGAGTGGGGAACCCCAGGGTCTGCAGCCACGTCTTCTAGAGGTCTGACATGATGGAAAAGAAAAACATGGCCTGCCTTTACAACGAGGTCATTCTTACACGGAATTTGGTTGTAAGGAAGACTTTACAAGCCTCATATTTATACTGGCTAAAATATTTTCCCATGCATAGATAAACTTCTAGAAGCAATTTTAGAAATTCGGTTGAAGAATTTTTTTTTTCAAATTACACAGAACGTGTGGACTAACACAATTTCTGTACAGTCAAATACGAAGAAAAAGCAAGCAATCCAGGCCCACTGATGGATTCAAGCACTCCCTACTTCCATTCACCTATCAGGGCTCTGCTAAAAAAAGAAGATGGGTACCCTAATCACACCGGGGCAAATCCTTCAGAGATGGCAGCAGCAAGCTGTCCATGACATCCTGCTCGAGGTCTTAGCAAAAGTAGGGCATTTGACAAAATGCAATGATTTCTAATGCACTCCAGTTTTCAAGGAAGTCAGTGTTACAGCCAGAAACAGGATAAATGAAACCTCTAAGACACGTGCTTTCTGAGATTTATCATCAGGTATAAATTGACAAGGGGAAGGAGATTAGACAAGTATTTAGACTTTCCATCAAAATACGCAACCAGAAGGAGATTGCAACACTGGCCATTTCCTTTGCAATTATGAATAAAGATGACTGATGATTCTCACAGTTTTCATTATCCCTGAGATCCAGCATCCTCCCAACTCGGCTACTACATAGCTACGTCACCCGAATCCTATCCTGAAGAAAAAGGGGTTTAGGGTACAGGCTGTGCAGGGGGAAAGAAGGCATGGAGAAGAAAAAAGCATTCTGAGTTAAACTAAGAACAGTTGGTGCTGTGAATAAAATCAGTTTGACTTGTTACAGTTTCACAAAGTTACCGCTCACATCTAGAATGATCGGGCATTTGACTTGACAGCATACTCAAACACTGTCCTTATCAAGAGTTAAAAAAAAAAACAGACAATATAATAAATCCTATTAATTCAACTTCAGTTTAAGGCAAGAAGGGTGCTAGATGTTAACATCTGACTATAATTCCATGTCTTTTAAGAAATTCCTAATAGAAGAAGCTACAAACAGAACATGATGTCCTTGAGACAGTGATACAGAAGATTCTGTAAAATAACTGCCCGAGAGGAGCAGGGAGGGAGAAAGAAAGGGAAGGAGAGAAGGAAGAAAGGAAGGGAGGAAGGAAAACACAACATTAGCTTTGGTGAAACAGCCAGAGAGGAGGTGGAGCTAGTTCAGATGGACACATGAAAGAGGACTGTGTGCATCGCTACACAACCCTGTAACTACACTTTTGTAACCTGGAATCCATCATGGTTGGTATATTTATATCAGCAAATGCAACAAGGCTTTCCTCATGGTTCAGCTAGTGAAGAATCTGCCTGCAACGCAGGTGACCCAGGTTCGATTCCTGGGTAGGGAAGATCCCCTGGAAAATGAAATGTCAACCCATTCCAGTATTCTTGCCTGGAGAATCCCACAGATAGAAGAGCCTGGCAGGCTCAGAAAGCTGTTTTCCCGTATAGCCCTGGTTAGATCCAAACTACCATGCTCAGTGAGAGCATCTCTTTACCAATAAGAGAAGTGCTACCATCTACCTCAAAAACTCCAAATGAAAATTACATACAAATAATGCAAGAGTACTTAGTAGACATACAAGAATTTCAGATGGCTATGACTATTATTACTTTCAAGAATTACCCATCAAGTATGCATCACAGAAAACCTCAAAGAATTTCACCAATAATGAGGTCTCCTTCATGGTCGCACTTAGACCACAGGTTTCAAATGGCTGGACAGCAGCAGTGAAAGTAGCAGTGGAGTTTACAAACAAATACACAAAAGGGAAAACAGTTAAGGTCACTGGGAAGCTATCAAAGCATGCAAGCTTGACAAGGAAACCAGCACAAAATGAGAAATCAACACAGAAGCATTCATTCCGAGCCTTCTATGTGAAGCAGACCCACATTACATCTGTTGTTTTTAATGTCTTCTTAGATATTTTAAATATACCATCACTGTGCAAGAAATGGCACAATGAAATACTAGAAATAAACCACTAGGAAGCATCACAAGCATTAACTAGCCCTCAGTCCATAACACTAAAGGCACAACCTACTTGTCGAGTCCACGCAGTAAAAGGTGGATGAAGACCAGGAGGAATGTGCTCTCATGAAACTAACACGTTACATTGGTAAAAGTCACTGCAAACAGAATTTCAGAAAAAAAAGAATGTGATTCGTTATATGTGTACATTTCTGTGTCACAAAAGACAATCATTTCCTAGTTAGACTAATTATCAGTACTAGATACTAGGGACTTCCCAGTGGTATCCACCCAGTGGCTCAGTGGTAAAGACTCTGCCTGCCAAGTGAGACACAGGTTCAATCCCTTGGGTCGGTAAGATCCCCTGGAGAAGAAATGGCAACGCACTCCAGTATTCTTGCCTGGGAAATCTCATGGACAGAGGAGCCTGGGGGCCTACAGTCCGTAGGGTCGCAAAAGAGTCAGACACTACTTAGCAACTAAACAGCAGCAACAGCAGTACTAGATACTAGATAAAAGTATCTTCCATACTTTTTCAACTCATCCTCATCTCTCTTCATGGGGCCCAAAACAGGTTTTCAAATAGCACAAAAGCAATGGTAGAGAGAAAAGGCTAGCAAGAAAAATACCAACCCACACCCCAACTGAGATGCAGCCACCAGGGACCATTCCAATTCTCCCAACACATCCAAGGAACGCATGACTCATTGACCTCCTATCTCAGAGATGTCTGGGAAACCTTGCATTGTGAGGAGGAGTCAGATAATAAATTGGTTTTTGTCTTGTTGAAAGTAACATTACTCTAAATCCACCCATGGAATTCTCCAGGCAAGAAGAGTGGAGTGGTTAAGCCATTCCCTTTTCCAGGGATCTTCCCAACCCAGAGATCAAATCCAGGTCTCCTGAAGTGCAGGCAGATTCTTTACCATCTGAAACCACCAGTTCAGTTCAGTTCAGTCGCTCAGTAGTGTCCGACTCTTTGCGACCCCATGAATCGCAGCACACCAGGCCTCCCTGTCCATCACCAACTCCCGGAGTTCACCCAGACTCACGTCCATCAAGTCAGTGATGCCATCCAGCCATCTCATCCTCTGTCGTCCCCTTCTCCTCCTGCCCCCAATCCCTCCCAGCATCAGAGTCTTTTCCAATGAGTCAACTCTTCACATGAGGTGGCCAAAGTACTGGAGTTTCAGCTTTAGCATCATTCCTTCCAAAGAAATCCCAGGGCTGATCTCCTTCAGAATGGACTGGCTGGATCTCCTTGCAGTCCAAGGGACTCTCAAGAGTCTTCTCCAACACCACACTTCAAAAGCATCAATTCTTCTGCACTCAGCCTTCTTCACAGTCCAACTCTCACATCCATACATGACCACAGGAAAAACCATAGCCTTGACTAGACGAACCTTAGTTGGCAAAGTAATGTCTCTGCTTTTGAATATGCTATCTAGGTTGGTCATAACATTCCTTCCAAGGAGTAAGCGTCTTTTAATTTCATGGCTGCAGTCACCATCTGCAGTGATCTTGGAGCCCAGAAAAAGAAAGTCTGACACTGTTTTCACTGTTTCCCCATCTATTTCCCATGAAGTGGTGGGACCGGATGCCATGATCTTAGTTTTCTGAATGTTGAGCTTTAAGCCAACTTTTTCACTCTCCACTTTCACTTTCATCAAGAGGCTTTTGAGTTCCTCTTCACTTTCTGCCATAAGGGTGGTGTCATCTGCATATCTGAGGTGATTGATATTTCTCCCGGCAATCTTGATTCCAGCTTGTGTTTCTTCCAGTCCAGCGTTTCTCATGATGTACTCTGCATATAAGTTAAATAAGCAGGGTGACAATATACAGCCTTGACGTACTCCTTTTCCTATTTGGAACCAGTCTGTTGTTCCATGTCCAGTTCTAACTGTTGCTTCCTGACCTGCATATAGGTTTCTCAAGAGGCAGATCAGCCCCTAAATCTATCCATTGCAACCAAAAATCATCATCACCACCAACATAACCTGCAAAATTTTTAAATAAGTATCCCAGTTAATCTCTGGGATATAAAGAGGTTTAGACCAGTATTTCTCAATTTTGACTGTACAACAGAATTCATTAGGAGCTATAAAACTCCCTTTGAGCCATCAGAATCCCTGACTAATGACCAGAAAATCTGTGGGATATGTACTCAGGCATCAGCAGATCTTCAAAGATGGCCAGGTGATTCCAGGATACAGTCAGGCTGAGAACCGCTGCTCCAGCGGAAAAGCCCTTACTCCACACTCGACACTCATGACTCTCACCTTGAGCCGCATGTTCCCATATCCCCTTGTCTCTAGTAAGGATGCCAATCACAGGTTGGATTAAGTGCCCAGCCTACTACAATATGACCTCCACCTACTTAATTACACCTGCAACAACTCTATTTCCAAATAATGTCCCATTTTGAAGTCGCAAGTAGAATATGAATTTTCGGGGGACACCAATCAACCCTGTACAGCAGACAAGAAGGGGGAGAAAATAGCAACTCTGGTCAGAATTCTAAGTGTTGATTACAAACAAGTAGTAGAGTAACCTAGTCTCTGGGGACCTTGAAGAAAATAAAGGAGTATGTGAAACAGAGCTAGAGTTGAGAGTGTCCCTAAAAGATAACCTGAAAGAGATTCCAAGCCCTAACAGTTTATCACCCCCGATGCAATGGAACCACTTCCAAATTCCAGCCTCCGAAATATCATGTTGCCTATGCCTTAGAACGTTCAAGTCTGTACTTCTGTTGTCAAGAGTTAAAGCACTGTCCCTGAAAATTCATATGAGAATTCAAACAATTCCAAGAGACACACTGTCATATTTAGAGTTATGATGGAACTACCCCATTCTTACTAGGCAAGCGTTACAGAGGAAATGTGCTTTGTAGAGTTAACTACGTCTAATAATCACATACTCAACCATATCTCAAGGAAAATATACTCTGAATTCCAACTTCATACTCTTAACAAATACCCAGCAAACTAATAAACTTTCCATGATTTAGCACTCTGGGTATCAATCAAATGGTTTGTATATTAATTGTCCTCACTAGTGATAGTTTGATGGCTCGCTCAGTGGTAAAGAATCCTGCCAATGCAGGAACCGCGGTTTCAATCCCAGGGTCAGGAAGATCCCCTAGAGGAGGAAATGGCAATCCACTCCAGTATTCTTACCTAAAAAATCCCACGGACAGAGGAGCCTGGCAAGCCAAGTCCATGAGATTGCAAAAAGTCGGACATCACTGAGCAACTGAGCATATACAAACACAGCAATAGTTAGCACAGACGTTTTGTTTCCAACAACCAAAGAAATCAAAGAGGATGTTAATTATTTTGTCATGCTTGAAAACTCGGTGATACACGAAGAGACCCCATAATGTTTACAGCCATCAGCTGAACTACTAGCAAGAGAGAGAAAAGGAGAGGGAAAATGTATGATAAATGTATGAACTACAAAAACTTTTTGACAAAAATTATTATTCCATGGACACAAATTAGTTTGATCCCTTGGTTAACTTCTTTGGCCTTAAATATCCTATAAATTAACCAGCAATATAAACAAGTTCATCTTGTTCATTTAAATACTATTTTAACGGAAATGGACAGAATGACATGGTTTAGCCAAGCTTTGTCTGCATTAAGGAAGAGAAAAGCAAAGCCTCTCTAACGTATGAGAAATTAGGAGAAACTCTGCTGCTGCTAAGTCACTTCAGTCGTGTCTGACTCTGTGCGACCCCATAGATGGCAGCCCACCAGGCTCCCCCATCCCTGGGATTCTCCAGGCAAGAACACTGGAGTGGGTCTCCATTTCCTTCTCCAATGCATGAAAGTGAAAAGTGAAAGTGAAGTCGCTCAGTCATGTCCGACTCTTAGGGACCCCATGGACTGCAGCCTACCAGGCTCCTCCATCCATGGGATTTTTCAGGCAAGAGTACTGGAGTGGGGTGCCATTGCCTTCTCCGAGGAGAAACTCTAAGGTAATCAAAAAGTTTTTAATTGATTTTTTTGCTTTCAACAGATTTCAAATATGGGAGTCTTGATGCTTTTCAAACTTTAATAACTGTTTCCTAACTACATTAAATTCTAAAGATAAATAAGGCAAAAGAAATCTCCCTTTATAATGTAGCTCAGAGGTGGGGGGGGAGGGGGGACTCTTCTATTTACTAGGCTGACATTTACTTTGATCTCTTATAGACCCTTTTAGGTAACAATTTATATAACAGAGCAAGCAAACTCCTTTGGGAATTTATAATACCTTAGAAGTACGAACAAATGCAAATAAACTGAAAACACAGGGGGCTGTATCTCCATTGCTTGCTTTTTCTTACTCTGTCTGACAGCACTGTTTTCAAGAATAGGCAAGGAAATAAATCCTTCAATTTGGCTCTGATAACTTAAAAAGAAGCTTAAAGCAGTTTAATAACGAAGTAAGATTAAACCACACTTCTTTAAAAAAATATTTCAAAGGTGGCAAAAGGAAGTGCCTTTATGCAAATGTCATTCCTTCCCAACTACCAACTAAGAGTTGCTAATCCACTCAGATGAAGTGTCCAAATATATCTGATGCCCCAACTACCCCTGTGTATCTTCAAAGTGGATTTGAAGTTTCTTAATTGTGCTACTAATCTAGCTACTGACATTAGTAAATTACACATGGGGGACATTTCATTCTTTTTGCAGTTTTAGAAAATCAACAGTGTAAGTAGATGCAAAGGCTCTGGTGCTTCATGGCCATAGGTCTGTCTCGCCCATAATAATAATTGACGACATACACTGAGCATGAAAGATACAAAGGGGAATTTAGAATCATAGAAGTTTATGCTCTGCATTTTGACAGAATCATACAGGTTTATGCTCTGACTTATGATGGCTTCCTAGAGCATTCCCTAGTGGCTCAGACAGTACTCAGATGGTAAAGAATCTGCCTGCAATGCAAGAGACCTGGGTTCAGTTGCTGGGTCGGGAAGATCCCTGGAGAAGGGAATGAAGACCCATTCCAGTATCCCTTCCTGGACAGAAGAGCCTAGGGGGCTACAGTCCATGGGAGGGCAAACAGTCGGACATGACTGAGCAACTAACAGCGGCTTTCACCACCGCAGGCACTGCCGTCAATACAAAATAATACAGAATACATCATCAATCAATAAAGCAAAGTGAAATGCATTAGACGGAGCTGATGAGATAACCAAATGACTGCAGATACAGCTAAATGAAGAGATCAAGTAGACACATCAGGCATCTAACTTGATTATAATAATCACTTTTCCAGAGTCCTTATGACAGAAAGAAAATATTATTTAGAGAATGCAAAGGTTACTTCCTTAAATAGACTTGTTGATGTTTACCCAGCAAAACAACTGAATTTTAGGTACCGTCACTCAAAACTTAACTTTATTAATAAACATAATTCATGCCCATTGAAACACATTCACAATGATCAATTTCTTTTTATTATTATAAAATAATTATAAATAACAGCACACAGATTCCAAACACATGCCATGAAAAAAGTATTTTTTCTTTTAGACCTTGAGGGGAAAAAAAAAAGGCTCTATGTTAGAGGAAAAACAGGTCTAAAATAACCTGGCAATAGTTCAGCTACCAAAATATATGTGTAAAAAATGAAGAAAGGCGGAAGAGGAAAGAAAATCGGTTATTTTAATTCCAAAAAAAAGTGAAAGATTTGCAAATCAAATTCTTTTTTAGCATTATGCTTCCGTTATAAAACTATATATAATTCCCCCGATGCTTACACAGTGAATAAAAATCACCTTGAAATATAAACTTAAAAATGTCTAAAAGGTCAATTTTATTGTCATATATATTTCAGCACAATTAAAAATAAAAATGAAGTGCTATTTAGAGGTTTTTCTATTCATTAAAATAGGGACAGAATGGTTTTCATATGCAGACACATATTTTCAGTTAGATACAGCTATGTGAAAATATATGGATTTAACTCTACTTCTGCTGTTTGAAGCATCAGGTTCTGTTCATCTTTGAATGTCCTAGATTTAGAAAAGTTCTTTGTATAGTGTGAAAAGTTATACCTTTGTCAAGTAACTAACTTTTTTTTAAATGGTCAAAAAGGTCAAGTTTATGCTATGCAAATTCTACTACCATAAAAACAATCACTTTACTTGGAATCAAATATCAGTAACAGTCACCTTGAGTTCAATCCAGGTGAATGTGAACATCAAATCTAATCTTCTATAATTTATATTCTGGCATACGGTTTCATGAGCTTTTCAATTTTCTAAGCACTCTAATTTTAGACCCCTGGGAGGCTAAAAGGTATGGGAACAGAGGGACCCATTTGTGCACCACGATGATTGGCTCCTCCCACAGTCAAGCAGGTGCCCTGTGAAACTTCTCAGGTCCTTTCCTGTGTGAATAGCCACCTAGAAATGTCAGGGGCCTGCCTTGGGTTTCTGACAGGAAATGGTGCCCCTGAAGTGCAAATTCACACGGAGGGGGAGCTGCTGGGCTGAAGGTGCACTGGCGGCAGAGCAGAAGGAACCAGAAAGTCGCACTGTGCGTTTCGTAAAGATAAAATAATGGAAAACGAAAAAAAAAAAAAGGAGCGGGGGGAGAGATACAGAATTAATTTGATTAAAAATACAAATCAACTACTCCTCAATACATCTAAAGGATAGCCTATCTGAAGGCTTACAGAGGAGTTGGTGAAGAAATTGGAAGGCAATGAAAATTCAAATCTATTCTCTTCTGTAAGTGCATGTCTTCCTCCCTAATCTCCTTCTAAATTTTTTTGTTGTTGTTCTCACCCTTTCCTCCTTTTTTTCCTATCTAATTATACATCTCAAAGAAATTCCCTTGCCCCTTTAGGTTCAATTCATCCAACCTATGTTTTGCCTGGGGTGGAGGGGATGAGGGGGCAAGGAGCACCCTGAGTAAATACGAATATCCAACCTCCCACAAATTAGGTCAAGGAGAATAGAGTAGTTGACCTTAAGAGTAAAACTCAAGATAAAGATCCCTTGAGGCTATTTTAAAATGTCCATAAAATCAAAACAGTGGTTTCCAATCCTATATTTGATGACTGGGGCTGCAGACAGAGTTTAAAGCATATGTTAATACATTAAGCCAAATAATCAGTAATTAGATCTATAAGCCAGAAATACCTTTAAAAAAAATCTTTTTAACTTCAAAGACTTTTCCTGTAAATAGTTTTAACTGTGAGCACACAAGTTCATCATATAAAAAGTCGACAAGTTGCATTACAGAGTTTTTCTTTAAATGAGTTCTAACAAGATGTACTTTATTACAACTGTACAACGAATTCCAGAAAATTACAAGACATGACCAGATGTCCTGCTTGGGATCAGAAACTAAATATATGTCAACAAGATCACTTGTGGCCCTTGTAAAGAAATAAGAAACTGTGAGATACACTCGGCATCAGTTAGATTAGCCAATTTTAAATTAATAACTACTCTGTTCATTGTTAGAAAATGGTATAATCGTCTTACCCATACATTGCCTCTGGCAATAAAAACTACCAGAATCCTCTGAAAGGCACTCATGTTTCTAAAGTCAAAACAGTTAATAACCTGTGACCCAGTAATAATATTCCTGAACTAATCATTCTCCCTGAAAAAAAAAAAAGGGAAGAGGAGTGAGGCAGAGGGGGGGAAAGAGGGAAGGAGGGAGGGAGACAGAAAGGGATAGAGGCAGAGGAAAAAGAAGGAAAGAAGGAAGTAAGCCTACAAATATAAAAGGCTCACTGTTAACACCATTTATAACCTAAAAACAGTTCCAGTTCATCCCAAGGAAGCAGCCATAATGTAATGGACTATTATGCTGCCATCATAAACTATACTTAAGAAAGATGGGGGAAAGAGCAATATTAAGTAAAAATACCTTGCATATGAAGAATTAGTAAAATACACAAAAATATTTGTTGAATAAGCATGGTGTGGTGGTTTGACTAAGGGTTTCCCTAACTTAATTGGCGTTACTGATATACCTCCATAATATTTTTCTTAAAAACTAGATATACTTTTATAAGTATATTTCCTAATACTACTTTTAAAATAAGTATATTTCCTAATATTTTCTTAATATTACTTTTAAATATTAATAAACCGATTTCAAACAGTAATGTTTACAGAAAAACTGTCAAGATTAATCAAGTCACTCCTAGAATTTGCCTTAATATGAGATAATAAAATAAATACGGCTCTTAAGTGGAAAACGCTTCAAGATTCAAAATGTTCAATTAGTCTTCATGTTTTAACAGGACTTTCAAAAAGCACCTGCTAGATGCTGCAGAGAATTACAGTGTGTAAGAGACAGAAGGGAAGAGAATCACATCATTACGGAAAGCTCACACTACAAGAGGAAATAAAGAAAAAGAGACTTTTCAATTTTAGAAAGGTCATGCATGATATGACCAATTACAGTACTCCTGAGAAATAACCAGCAATAATGTACAACGCAAAGAAAGCATCTGCCATTACTGCTTATTATTTTTATTTTTAGTAGCTATCATTCATTGAATACTAATTTCCAGACACCTGGCCAGATGTTCTACATAGTTATCATTTCACACTCAGTACAACACTACCACCTAAATTTTAGCAACTGCATTTCACAGATGAGGAAACTGAAGCTTAAATAAGGAATATCATTTGTCCCTCATAGCTCATGGGGTTTCCCTCATAGCTCAGGAGGTAAAGAATCCACCTGCAATGCAGAAGACCCTGATTTGATACCTGGGTCTGGAAGATCCGCTGGAGAAGGGATAGGTTACCCACTCCAGTATTCTTGGGATTCCCTGATGGCTCAGCTGGTAAAGAATCCGCCTGCAATGCAGGAGACCTGGGTTCGATCCCTGGGTTGGGAAGATCCCCTGGAGAAGGGAAAGGCCACCCACGCCAGTCTTCTGGGCTGCAGAATTCCATGGACTACAGCCCATGGGCTGTACAGACCATGGGTCACAAGAGTCAGACACAACTAAGCGACTTTCACTTTCACTGTAATGTGTCCAGGGTTACATGAAAGAGATCCAACCAATAATAAAGAGTGGAACTAGGACTTGAACCAAGTTTTGATCTTTCATTGCATCCTTTTTCCAAAAACTTTAAAAGAAAACATGTACAAACCACATAAAACCAGCACTTTTACATTTCTTTATATAACCCCATTAGATTTGCTTTTCCACAGCTATTTTTATCTGTTCTTCTTGAAATAGAAGAACTTTTCAACTCTATGACAAGAAAACTTCATCATGGTTAGTCATTGCATTAAAGTCAACAGGTTTCCTATTAAATGTTTCCAACTAAATACAAACTGTATCTTTAAGATCATAAAATTAATACAGCCACTTTTTTTTAACAGTGGTTTTAACTTTTTTTTTTTTTAATATTTACTTATTTATTTGGCTGCACTGAGTCTTAGTTGCAGATGTGGGATCGTTACTTGCAGCTCGTGAACTTTCAGCTGTGGCATGTGGGATCTAGTTCCTGACAAGGGATCAGACCCAGGCCCCCCAACATGGGGAATGTGGAGTCTTAGCCACTGGACCACCAGGTAAGGCCCATTACAAGAATATTTCCAGATCATAATACGCTTTAGGTCAGGTTTAGCTACACCTAGAACAATCTGCCAGAATATGCTGGATCAGATATGCTTTTAACTTTTTTTTTTTTTTTTGGTTTCTAAGTTTCTCATGATTTCTAAAGTAAGTATTTAGGAAGACCTGTGGTAGGGTTTGGGCCTCGAGGGCACACAGCATCACTATTTCAATTCGTTCTCGTATATTTTTCTATGCAGGTCTTAACGCTAAACACCAGGTAAGTTTCAGCTTCTAGAATGAACGAACCTTGCATTCTAGTATTAACAGCACCTTCGGTCCTCTCTTGAAGAGTTACCTCCTTTCTAAACAACATAATCAGTTCCTTCTAAGTTAAGGTCTGTAACTTAATCTCCTAAAGGCACTGCTTTATTAACTCTAGGCCATGGCTAAGTGCAGAACCAAGGCCTAGTGAAAAGAAGCCTGGAAAGGAAGAGAGAGTTCTTGTTGCTGGTAGAACCTGATTCACTCACAGGTGGGTCTAAGGTACCCAAAATTCTGTATTTTCTTATGAGGAGACATGAATTTTCTTCATAAAATTACACAGCAGATCTTCTCAGATTACATTTAAAATGTTTTAAGTCCTCACCTATCTTGAATTACCCGAGTAAACTGACAGGTAAACATAAAAGTCAGGATGCCCTGGGAGACGTGGACATCCCAGAACCCGGGCTGCGAGGTGGGGGAGGGGAGGGCACCCTGTGCTTTATCCAAAATGGTAGAGGGCTTACCGGAAAACAGGAAGCAAAAGAAGATGGCCAACAACAGAACCCACTGGAGACAGAGGGCCACCTCTCAGGAGAAAGCATTAAGAGGCCAGAAAAGCAGCCACTGGGAAAAATCTGGGGAGCAGTGGGCAGGGCTCAGCTCAGCACTGGGCCACTTCTCCCCTAAGTCACTGCCTCTGTCTTCCTCTTCCTGCTTCAGACTCTGTATCTTGACTCAAGTCAACCTCTGGTCCAGGGAAATACCAATTCCTTAGGCTTCCCTGATAGCTCAGTTGGTAAAGAATCCACCTGCAATGCAGGAGACCCGGGTTAGATTCCTGGGTCAGGAAGATCTGCTGGAGAAGGGATAGGCTACCCACTGCAGTATTCTTGGGCTTCCCTGGTGGCTCAGCTAGTAAAGAATCCACCTGCAATGAGGGAGACCTGGGTTTGACCCCTGGGTTGGGAAGATCCCCTGGAGAAGAGAAGGGCTACCCACACCAGTATTCTTAGGCTTCCCTGGTGGCTCAGCTGCTAAGAGTCCTACTGCAATGAGGGAGACTTGGGTTCGATCCCTGAGAAGGGAACGGCTACCCACTCCAGTATTCTGGTCTGAAGAATTTCAAGGACTGTATAGTCCATGGGGTCACGAAGAGTCAGACATGACTGAAAGACTTTCACTTTCACTGCATTAGCACAGGGGTCTCACACTCTACTTTTAATGGGCATTAACAAAAACTGAGCTTCCTTGGTGGCTCAGATGGTAAAGAATCTGCCTGCAATGCAGAAGACCTGGGTTCAATCCCTGCGTCAGGAAGATCCCCTGAAGAACGGAATGGCAACCCACTCCCAGTATTTTTACCTGGGAAATTTCATAGACAGAGGAGCCTGGCGGGCTACAGTCCCTGGGGTTGCAAAGAGTTGGACACAACTGAGTGACCAACGCTTGCACTTTAACAAAAACTGTATAAATACCTACATTTAGAAGGGACAAAAATTTTAACAGCTCTACCATTTCAGAACAAAATGGTCATTTTGTCCATTACATGCTTACAGTCGACACCCTCCCTAATTCTAGCCCACTTCCAATCAATATAATTTAAAGAGAAAATAATCATATTCTACAGACAATAGGTAAGGAACTTAGTATCACCTCTTAGAAGTTTAAGGTAGGCCATGAAGAATACATTTATGCGTTAATGCGGGCCACAAAAGTAGCATTCTGCCATATCCCACGTCCCTTTTATTTAAGGGTAACATTTAAGCTAACACAGTGCTAAAGGCTTTGCAAGATTTCTCATTAAAATCACAAAATAGGACCCTGTGGTTGCTCTGCCACGGTACAGATGAGGAATCTGTAACTTGAAGGTAAAGAGCTTGCTCAATATCACAGAGATGGAGCAAGTGATGAAGGCAGGAATCAACTTCCATCTCTCCAACTCCAAAGTGAGTTCTGAAACAACTTATACTGTAAGTTGTTAAAAATCTACTTTCTACCATTTTTAATATCTGAAAGGCACTATATTTAAAAGAAGCAGAAACCGTAGGAGGAGGAGATGAAGGAAAAGAGGAGGAAGAAAAAAACGGAGTACCAATATGTATAAGGCTCTATACTACATCCACAGATTAGGTAAACAGTCCAAGTCTTGATGGGTGCACAGACTCCCAACAACTCACCGTTCCTCCTATAGGTAAACCTGCCTTGGTACACTAATTACTATCTTTATGCTCTTTCAAAACTCTTGCTCACTTTATCCATAATGCCTTTCTTAACTAAGTCCCCTTATTCAATCAGTCTAGCGATGCTATTGTATATGATATTGTGTGTGATTTAAAATCAGTTCTATAATTTCTTTTGTTTGAAGATGTGGTACATTAAATTTACATTCAACAATTTACTTTGTTCTAAATGACCAGCTGCACAAAGAGTACACGGCATATGGAATACCAAGGAGAGTATACAATTTACTTTGACAGGGGCATCTCAGGTGCAGAGAAGTGGATTAATCATTAATTCTCTGTTTATGAAAAACTATCACCATAGGTCTCTTATGTTACTTACGGGATCCATATCTTACTGGTAATAATCCATATTTGTGTGAGGTACACAAGCATTTGTTACTTATTAATAATCAACTTATTTTAAATTATTACTAACAAAGAAATTGATCTTTTGTCAAACCAGAATTGAATACTTTTTGTGTATACCTGTAATATGCTACTTGTCATGTTGAGCATTATAAACAGTACACTGTGAGACAATCAAATAAAAAAGTTAGTATCCTAGAATACAAACATGATATATTTAATATCTGATACATTATTTTCACAGTCATGCCAAAAGATCAAGTGGCATGTTGTTACTTGACAAAGTTACCTAAAATATTTATGATGTCACTGACAAAAAACAGTATTCAATTTGCCAGATTAAAAGATTTAAAGATGTTTTTTCTAGTTGTGATTAAAGATTAAATGGCTTTTTAAAAAAAGCATTTCAAAAATTAAATTTAACTTAACTGGTAATTTAGTATTCTACATGATCCTTTCCCAATAAATACAAATCTTCTAAAAGAACACATGCCGTGTGTGCTTTTAAATTTTCCTTCAGCTATAAACAAATGCATCGACAGCTAAAACAGGCTACTTCAAACGTGAGGCTAAGCAACAAATTCCAGTCTTCATCCTCTTCTCTCCAGTCATCATTTTAGACAAACAGAAGTGATTCCCTTAGAAGATTAGGACAGAAGAAATACCTTTATTGAGGTGAGAAATCAAACTAAATGATATTCAAAACACCATCCAACCAGAGTTTCTTAACTAAGAACACTACTCACAAAATTCCAATCAGATTGATCAGCTTCACTATTTCTGATGTAATTTCTTGGGATACTGTTAATATTTCATAAAATTTATTTCATAAAAGCACAGGTTTAAAACTGACAATAAAACCTTGGGGTGGATAACAGGAACTTCCAAATCTGTTAGGCAAGGACTCTTTTTGATTAAAGGACTTTCCTTAATAAATAAAACTATTATTATTAAGCCCTGTAAATGGCCTTGAAGTTTTTTTTTTAATTTGTCCTACTTTCTACATAAATTTTTCTGTTTAATTTGTCCAACTGTCTTCACAGGGGAAGCTCTCTATAACCGGACCTCTCCTACTTTACTTTCCATCACCTGCCAACCATCGCTGAACTAAAGGCCTGCCCCCATCCTGCTCACTCTGGCTTGGACCACTTGGTTCAGGCTACCTGCCACCTTCAGCTACCTGTGGCCAGTGTTCAGGGTCAAACCAATCCTTACTTCTCCATGTACCTTCCCTATTACCTTGAGTATTACTCGACCCTATCCATCTTATACTTTATAAGCTCCTTTGTGTAGTACATACAATACATACTTACATATAACCCTACCCTCATGACTTAGTTTTATTTCTATATTTTCATCTGAAGTTTATAATGTACCACCTGATAACTTACTATTTTAAATACTGAGTTGACCCAAAAGTTCATTCAGGTTTTTCCATATCATCCTACAGAAAAACCCGAATGAACTTGTTGACCAACCCAATACATACAGATTATCAGTTTCTGAGGTTTTGTTTGTACAACTAGATTGTTAATTATGCATCTTACACTTCTTTTTTCCTGTAAGTTCTCGATATTTAAAGCTTGCTGATAAAAATAAAATTACTCTTATATGGACTTTATTAATGTTTAAAAAGTATAAACTTTTAAGCCAATAAATATGCTCAATATTAATTGCTTTTCTTTAAAACTCAATTTTGTTGTACCTACACTAATAAGTACCACAGAAAACATCACCTATGGATTTCCTAATATGCAATGTCCTATGGTTTTTATGAAAAATGTCGATTATAATGCTGAGCATTCAGTTTTCTTCAACTCTTCCTCGTAGTAAAAGTTGACACACATTGTATACAAAGTAGAATGAGGGTGCCTGCCCTTCTAAAAATCTAACTACAACTAATTATATAGCACAAACAGTAAAAAATAGAAATAGCTTTGCTTTTTCTGATTAGGGAGATACAATGCGCATATTCTAAAATCCTGAGAGAATACCTAAAGGTATAAATAAGAAAACTTAAATCATTTGTTAGTTGACAAACTAGTAACAAACAGAAAGAACTGTTAACCATATTTGCTGTGCCCTTTCACACAAGCATACACTTACACGAAAGTATGAATTCTAGAAAGTACTCATTAAATCCTGGCTCCACACCTCCTATTGGTGCAACCTTGAGCTACGTATCATCCTGATATTTCTGTTTGTTAATCTGTATAATGGGGCCAATAATATCTAGTAGGAGGAATGCCATGGTCATTAAAAGAAATAATCAATGTAAAGCACTTAGCAAAGGTTCTAACACATAGCACATTTTCAACATTACTATATATCCCTACAAACGCCACTTTCTAATATGCTTCCTTCAGCTGACAACACTGACAAAACAACTTCACTGACAAATTTCCCTATCAATAAATTCAAAAATCTGTTGTCTTTTTAGCAGCAGCTTAGTGTTTTCTGTCAATGTACCATATTGATTTAACTATCTCTCTATTACATGTTTTGACTCCTTCATTTTTAGGGATAACCATACTCTGGTGAAGAGAAGGAAATGGCACCCCACTCCAGTACTCTTGCCTGGAAAATCCCAGGGACGGAGGAGCCTGGTGAGCTCTGGTCCATGGGGTCACCAAGAGTCGGACACGACTGAGCAGCTTCACTTTCACTTTCATACTCTGGTGGACATAACCATAGCCAGACCTTTGAACATATTCATTATCGCATTTCTGAAATAACTTCCTAAAAGTAAAATTTATGGTCCAAAGGGTACTCCTATATTAAATGTTTATATATATTTCCACAGAAAAGAACAAGTTTATACATGCTTCATCAATGCATATACATGAGTATTTACCACATCCTCCCCAACATTTGGTCTGGTCGTATTTTTAATCTTATGCAAATTGACAGTAAAAAAAAAGAAAACAGTTCTAAACTTGTACTTCTTGGACTATCAGTGAGATTAAACATGAATTCAGCCAGATTAAACATGAATTGATCAGTTAACTGGTCATGTGTAAGTCTTCTTTTGTGAAATTTCTAGTCAAATCTTTTCCCATCTTTATACTGGTGCAGTTGCCCTTATTCTGGTTAAGAGAGTTCTTTCCTTAAAAATACAAATTTTCACTGCCATATATATTTCAGATAGTTTTTTCCACATTACAATCTGTCATTTCAACTTATTGAATCTTTATCATAAAGATGTTTAATTTTTTTAGTCAAATATATCCATCTATTTTCAATCTATGATTTCTGGATTTAGCCTTACCCCTTAGAAATTCTTCCTTCACGCAGATTTATAAAAGTATTCACCTGAATCTTACTTTAGTACTTTTATACATTACTCTGATTCAGTTTTATGAAGCCAAGTATGAGAAAGATGTATTTGAAATCTTAGAGAATTATTTCAGAAAATATCTCAGGTCGAACAAAGCATAATGCTTAGCCAAACCACTGTATTAAGGAAGATACAGAAGCAGCTTTATCTAAGCTTCCATGGAAGAATATTATAAAAAAGCAAATCATATACAGCGGCTTCATAGTTTTAGCAATTAATTTTTATCTCAATCCGTAGACTTCTGTTCTGCTCTCCAGGCCTGTTTATCCCACAGCTTACTTCAAATCTGTACTCAAATTACTTCCTCAGGGAAAACAGGATCACAGGTGCTGCGTATAAAGCAGGCAGACTTTCCCCCTTGATTCTACAGTGGATCTCGGCTGGAAGAGATACATTTATTTTTATTAATTTGATTACTTGAATCATGGCAGAGATGATGAGTATTTTTGATCCCCACTGCAGCAGCTGACATATAAACAGGTCCTCCAGGAAGGAACGGAAGTTTCCAATACAGCTTTTTGTCTTGTTTGTTGGCACTTGTTTGTTTTTCAAAGAAAAATATAAAGTCAGATTGAAGCCAAACAAAAAGCTGGGCCACAGTCCTTCTTTGGAAGTAATCCATCTTTCCCTCACACATTTTTAGAAAAGCTGAAGAGAATCACAATCATTCGAAAAATTCATTCCTTACGAGTTGAAAGGGGGATATATGTTTCATCCTAAAACGATCTGCTGAATTGGGTTATTTCAGTTCCATTTCATGCTCTTATACATAGGTAAAGAGTATCCTGTCTAACACTCTGCATTTTTTAAAGTGTATAAAAAAGAAATTTAAAAATGTATTTCTAAGACTGATATTAAAAGGATAAGGATTCAAATCTGTGTACAGTTTTTCAGCTTATAGAGCTTTTTTATAAAAATTATTTAATATTCATAGTTTTACTGTATGAATGAAAAATACTTCCTGCCATATCAATAAACAAAGGATGCTGCAGCCATCAAGCCATCACACTACAGCATTCCCAGAGGGGAGCCTTGAGGGAACTCAGGATAGAAATGGGATGCCCGCTATCCAGCAGTACAACTCTTGTAGCCACCCCCATGGTACATCCTGAGGAGACACAGGATGAGAAAGTACAGGATACTGGCCCCCAGAGAGCTGAGGTGCCCACCAAAGGAATGACTTCAGTGAGCCCAGACTCCTGGCATTTTCCCATACAAAGAAAAGTACTCAACTCTTTAACTTGAGATGTCTGGTTTTAAGTAACAGTCATCTTTTGATGTTCCGACTACCTAATCTTTGTTGTGAAGAGCCAACTCATTGGAGAAGACCCTGATGCTGGGAAAGATTGAGGGTAAAAGGAGATGAGGGCAGCAGAGGATGAGATGGTTAGAAAGCATCACCAACTCAATGGACATGAACTTGAGCAGACGCCAAGAGATAATAGAAGACAGGGAGGGTTGGCATGCTACAGTCCATGGGGTCACAAAGAGTCGGACACGACTTAGCGAGCGAACAACAACAATCTTTTGATGTTCCGACCACCTGGTCTTTGCGGCTGAAACTCCTATACAGCCCAGCTCCCCTCCCCACCTGTTCAGAGCAGTCCCTCAGAGCCATCTGAGGTGCTGCATCCTGGGCTTAAGTCCTCAGTTTCATCCACCAAATAAAACGTAATTCTTAACATTTAGGTTGTGCAATTTTTTTAAATCAACAACAGGGATTATATAGTCAGGGAAGGAACTCAACTTGAATTAACAAAACTAGTCAGTAGAAGGACTTGAACTCAGAACTCCAACCCACCCCCACCCCAGTGCACACATGAGTCACATTGAAAACCCCTGCCTCTCAAGTGCCCCCTTCTTCACTGCCCAGCAGTCCTTCACTCCTTGTGAACCGTCTGGATACGCACACGCTCTAGTCTTCACAGACTGCGCCCAGACCACTTCTATCAGGCTAACGATGTATCCTCTCAGCACTTAAAATAAGTCCATGGCCTGTTATTTTGTACTCCGGGTAAATCTCTTTTGTCTCCCACTAGTAAATAAATCCTCTGAAGAGATTGTGAGTTCCTCAAGATAAAGACTTTTTTGTTAACTTCCCACAGCACCTGGTATAAGAGTTTAAAAATTGAGAGTTAATAAACTGGAACAGGAAGGCTATATTCCAGAAATGAAAAACAAGCTATTTTTAAAGGCTTAGCCTGACACTAACCCAGACATGGTGTCCCCACGCCCACCGGCAGGTTCCCACACCCGCTCAGAGTGTACACACAAACCTGCATTCCACGCCCAACAGGGACCCGATGTTCCCAAGACAGGCCGAGGTTTCTCAACTTGAGGAGGTGGCAGTACTTTTCTCAAGGTTTAGGGAGTGTCACCTGGACGCTTTCTTTACAAAAGTTTTTTTCACAATAGCTTCTGGCCCAGCAGGCAGTCTGAGAGAGGCTAGAGGATGCAGGAAAGGAAGAAAGGCAAGAAGCAGAGTCAGCAGGGGAAGTTCCTTCACTTCCAATGATTAAATTCCCAAGTCACTTTCACCACCGTGCCTTCCAGCATCTCTCTAAGTTGCTCAGTCGTATCCAATTCTTTGCAACACCATGGACTGTAAGCCCGCCAGGCTCCTCTGTCCGTGGAACTCTCCAGGCAAGAATACTGGAGTGGGTAGCCATTCCCTTCTCCAGGGGATCTTCCGAATCCAGGGA
This sequence comes from Bubalus kerabau, assembly GCF_029407905.1. Classification (NCBI taxonomy): domain Eukaryota; kingdom Metazoa; phylum Chordata; class Mammalia; order Artiodactyla; family Bovidae; genus Bubalus; species Bubalus kerabau. The sequence continues at coordinate 49,460,493 of NC_073635.1, forward strand.
TGGAACCCGCATATCCTGCACCGGCAGGCAGATTCTTTACTGCTGAGCCACCACGCAAGCCCACCTTCCAGCATAATGAAAGTAAAAGAATAAGCAGATGAGAGAAGGGAGAGACACACCACCTTCTCTCTCATACCCAGACAAGAGATACAAATAGGATCTGTAGAACTTGAGAGTAAAAGAGATTCATTTTCAAAACTCCAAACTACTTCCTAAAGCAAAAATTTCCACAAGCAACAGTTTTTCCCCTTCCATACGAAAAGCTTCCTCTGTACTTATCTAAATATGGGTGGTTGTATCTGCAACTCAGGCTGCTATATTCACTCCAAGGGATGAATTCCCTTTTAACATGTAAAGTCACACACTGAGACACACTAGGCCTACTGTATGCATCCATCCTTACAGCCTCCACCATGCACAAAGCATCCGTGGTCACACCAATTAAAACCCGCTAGACACACCCATTCAGGGCACGCAAGACTGAATCAATTTATTACACTTAAGATCATTTCCTAAGATTCATTTGTCAACATCTAACTCATTAACACTGGATCCCCATTTTTAGCATTAAATTTATGTTTTGCAACCTCATGCATTTTCTGGATAACAACTATACTACGTGGTCTGTAAATTCCAACTAACGGCGAGTGGACTCTCATTATCTGTGTTGACAATTCCCTACTTTGCGGAAGCCAATTTTAAGATAATATTTCTTTAAAATAGGAAATGTGTAAACTGTGGGTGAGAGATGATCTTTAGAGTGGGGAACAGCCACGAATCCTATCACTGATGCTCCATCTGAGCCACCAGGGAAGCCCTTTTCTTGATTGTGCTGTGCTTAGTCACTCAGCCGTATCCTACTCTTTGTGACCCCGTGGACTGTAGTCCGTCAGGCTCCTCTGTCCATGGGGATTCTCCAGGCAAGAGTACTGGAATGGTTGCCATGCCCGCCTCTGGGGGATCTTCCCAAGCAGGGATCAAACCCAAGTCTCCTGGATTGCAGGTGGATTCTTTACCACCCGAGCCACTAGGGAAGCCCATGAATACTGAAGTGGGTAGCCTATCTCTTCTCCAGGGGATCTTCCAAACCAGAAATTGAACCAGGGTCTCCTGCATTACAGGCGAACTGCAATGTAGGAATTGCATTCTTTACCAGCTGAACTACCAGGGAAGCACTTTCTACATTACTCAGCTATAAAAAGAAATACATTTGAGTCAGTTCTAATGAGGTGGATGAACCTAGAGCCTATTATACATAGTGAAGTCAGAAAGAGAGCAACAAATAACATATATTAACCCACATATATAGAATCCAGAACAATGGTACTGATAAACCTATTTGCAGGGCAGCAATGGAGAGACAGACATAGAGAACAGAAACATCATTCTGCTATATGTCATAAATAATGTAGGAGCAACAGCCAAGCAGAGTCAGCACGATTAAAAGCCTATTGTGTGGAGCGGGAGGGGTGAGCAATCAAAGGGCAGCACGGGGAAGCCTTCTGCCTGTGACAGTGGTTAAATAAATCTGCACATGTGACAAAACCGTGCAGAACTACACATACAAGCACACACATTAAGTACATGTGAAACTAGCAAAATTTGAATAAGCCTACAAGATTGGATTCATCTCTTGGCTTTGATTTTGCACAACAGTCACACAAAATATTACCATCAGGGGAAACAGGATAAAGGAGTTCCAGATCTCCCTTGTATCTCAGGAGTATAGTGGGCAAAATTCCCGTGAACCTCTAATTATTTAAAAATAAAATGTTTCAGAAAGAAAATCTGTCAGTAGGAAACAATGTCTGCTATACATATTAATACATACAATTAGTTGTACTCATTCAACCCACATTTATTAAGCACATACTATTGCTTGGCCCTGCTGGACATACCAGGGCTATAGACACAGAAATGATATTACCTTTGATCTTGAGAAACTCACAGCTGGTCATCTCCCAGGAAAGCAATGTAAGAAGGGAAGAGAAGGTACAACGCAACTCCACATGGAGAGGTCATGTAAGGGTCTCCAGTTGGTCTACATCATTCAAGCTTTATATGAAAATGAATGTACTTGCCAATCACCACTCCATTCACAAAACAGATGACCAGAATAAAAGAGCCCTATTAACCTAAGGTTCACATCATTAAAAATCTTAACCCAGAGAATAGTTTTTGCTCAAGGTATGTCTGACTTAAGAGCAAATAAATATTCAGGTAAAATAAGCTGACTGCTTAACTAAGAAAGAAGGTTGTGTCTAACTTCAAACACTCTGTTTCTTTTAAATCGCTTTCTGAGCTATGTTTTGGAAATGTTAAAATTATTCAAATAAGATTTACAGCATAATGTAAAACATGTAAAACTGAGGAGTGATAACCTCCCAGGAAAAAAATGCTTAATATTATTAAAAGGCAGATTACTATTTTTCAAAATAGCTATGAATTCACTTTTCCTGTTACGTGCCTTCCTGGAAAAGTTTCGTAAAAGCAAACAATTTTGCTTTAAAGAAATAAGCTCTCTAAGAAGTACTGTCTCCCTGAATCTGATTATCAATTAACAGTATGTCAATATCGTAATTTTAATTTATGAGTCCCTCTGACAAGTTGGCCTGGTAAAATCTTTGGATTCCCTTCTTCTAATATCATACTTCTATTATCATACTTCTAATATCATACTTCTAATATCATACTTCTAATATCATACCTGGATAATGTTACACAAGAAAACATAATTTTGTAAGACATTTTAAAATAAAGAAATAATGCCATTCCTGTGCTTTCGTCTTATTAAAGATTTACTACAAAAAAAAAAATATTCCTTTTGGAAAAAGGACAAAACAAAAAAATAAAGGACTATTACTTAGAAATATTAGCTTTAGTAATATTCAGTAATATTAGCTTTCAAAAACTTAATGCAATTAAGAGAAAAATGGACATGTTACAAATATCTCTAGCCTCAGCTTGAAAGATCACTGGACTAAGAGTGGAAGCAAAGATGGCCATGCTGACCACACAGAACTCGACCTGCACACACTACCATTTATATTGTCCCAAGCCTTTCTTGGTGAAAGTGAAAGAGGAGAGTGAAAAAGTTGGCTTAAAGCTCAACATTCAGAAAACGAAGATCACGGCATCTGGTCCCATCACTTCATGGGAAATAGATGGGGAAACAGCGGAAACAGTGTCAGACTTTATTTTTTGGGGCTCCAAAATCACTGTAGATGGTGACTGCAGCCATGAAATTAAAAGACGCTTACTCCTTGGAAAGAAAGTTACGACCAACCTAGACAGCATATTGAAAAGCAGAGACGGAGACGTTACTTTGCCAACAAAGGTCCATCTAGTCAAGGCTATGGTTTTTCCAGTAGTCATGTATGGATGCGAGAGTTGAACTGTGAAGAAGGCTGAGTGCTGAAGAATTGATGCTTCTGAACTGTGGTGTTGGAGAAGACTCTTGACAGTCTCTTGGACTGCAAGGAGATCCAACCAGTCCATTCTAGAGATCATCAGCCCTGGGTGTTCTTTGGAAGGAATGATGCTGAAGCTGAAACTCCAGTACTTTGGCCACCTCATGCGAAGAGTTGACTCACTGAAAAGATTCTGATGCTGGGAGTAATTGGGGGCAGGAGGAGAAGGGCTGGATGGCATCACCAACTTGATGGACGTGAGTTTGAGTGAACTCCGGGAGATGGTGATGGACAGGGAGGCCTGGTGTGCTGCGATTCATGGGGTCGCAAAGAGTCAGACACAACTGAGCGACTGAACTGAAACCTTTCGCATGTGACGTATCGTCCATAAATCAACACAAAACAGTACCTTATAGTCAATTTATAAAGTACACAGGATGGCTTGCTCAAAAACAAACTCAGTAGAGCAAATCCTAAGAGCTATCACTACAAGGAAAAAAAAAAAACAACTTTTTTTTTGGGTGTGGGGGGCTATTTCTTATTGTATCTGTGTGATGATGGATAGTAACTAAACTTACAACAATCATTTCATAATGTATGCAAAGTCAAACCATTATGCTCTACACAGACTTATACAGCACTGTATAATTATATCTCAATAAAATTAGAAAAAGAAGATATGCAGGCAAAATTAATAAGACTTACTGTGTTACAGAATTTTTACCCTTTCCCTGTTAAGTAAAATATATTTTATCTAAAAAATTATCAAAAGACACTAAACAGACCTAAACAAATGACTGAAGAGACCAAGTTATGAGACTGAAAGTATTTTTTTAAAATGTACTTTCTCTCCAAAACTATGTTGTATACATTCAATGCAAGCCCAATAAGAATCTAGGAAGGGTCATCTTTGTCTTTTGGAAACTTGTAAGCTGACCAAAAATATATTCATAAGTATATAGGACCAATAAAAACCTAATTACAATTGTGGGGTGGGGGGAACCCATGAATGTCAAAAATCAAGTATAGTGTTAAACAGATATTCAGGTTGAAATAATCCAACTACAGGTATCACATACTGAAATCAATAAAGGGCAAATCAGACCTACAGGTTCCTTAGTTCACACGTTCCCTAACAAACAGCCATCAGAACATCATGTTCGCAAACTTAATCTGCCACAGGATATGGGAACAACTCATCACCACTTCACTTCTGTTTTTATGAGTCTACCATGTATCAGGCACGCTGCCAAGTGCTAAAATTCAACAGTCATCTAAAGCAGACAGGATTTGTGCCATCATGGAGAACGTTGCCAAGGAAGAAAGGTATGCTCGATGCCACCTGTGCATAAAATACAGGACTGCACACTCAGACCACCCACCGCTCCTGAGAAGATCTGAGGCTCCAAGTGGCTGCACTGAACATCTGCAGTCCTGGACTGGGACACTGGATGGCAGAGACCTCGGGAGCCACCATCAAGCCAAAAACAGTTTCAGAAACAAAGTGGAGTCCAGTCGTACAAACTCAGTGCCAACGTAAGTATGCCTACAACTTCTCTCCTTTATTTTCAAACCACTTAAGACTGAACAAGAGGCTCTTAGAATACCTCATCCAGACACACTGAATGTGCTACATAACAAAGCTGTTGTTCTGAAGAGGTATTTTCTCCACAATTCCGTTATGGAGCTGTCCCCACTCCTTAAACACACACCCTTTAAACAGTCAGTTGTTTGATTCAGGTTTTCCACAGCTGAGGTGGTCAAAAAATGTTTCTAGTGAATATAGAAATAATCCTTGCTCAGCAAAGCAGGCTAGTGAAAGTGAAAATTTCAAGTGTTAGTCGCCCAGTCAGCGTCTGACTCTTCGCGACTCCATAGACTGTAGCCTGGCCAGGCTCCTCTATCCATGGAATTCTCCAGGCAAGAATACTGCAGTGGGTTGCCATTCCCTTCTCCAGGGGATCTTCCCGACCCAGGGATTGAACCCAAGGACCTCCAGCATTGCACGCAGACTCTATATCGTCTGAGAGAACCATCTCTTCTGATCTCCATTCATCCTCCCAAGTCTCCTTGACCTTAAAAGCTTGACATCAACCTTAACCCTCCTCCTCCACCCATATCCTTCCCATTCTATTAGTCGTCAAGCCCTATGCATCCTGAGAAAGGGGATCTTAAATTGATTCCTTTCTTTTCCCTTCTCACTGTCACAACAATTTCCACAGTGCTGGCAATGAATAAAATTCACACTACAACCCCAAACCACATCTCAAAAATTATTCCTCACCAGGTACACATCTGAACCAACAACCATACTCAACCACTTACGCACACCTTTCCTCCCAAGCACCTCTGGTTCCTTCTATCTCAAATATCTCTAAAAGAAATCCCATGTTCATAACTTCTCTTGAAAGCCACTTCCTCAAACAAATTATGTCCTAATTCTCTACCACCTCTGAACTCCCACAGTATCTTCTGCCATTCATATGCCTTGCAGTGTAGTTACTCACCTGAGTATTTAATATGGATGTATTTCACTTACGGATAAGGTTTTGTCCCACCCAGGTCAAGAATGTATCCTTGTGAATGCTGCGCACAGGAGATGACTGATAAATATTTATCAAATGGAACTGACCTTGAGTATTCACGTGAAAGTGCTGACTTATTCTCAAATGCAAGCAGTGGGTAAATGGGGCTAACATTTGGATGAGTGGGGAGACAGGAACTGTAGTACTTCAAGTGACAGCACAAACTGTGATTTGCTAAAACTCTTCAAAATCACCAATACCCGCAGCTCAACTTCATGAAAAAGAAATCCAACATCAAAGATACGGCAATAAGGAACTTTCCTGTTGGTCCAGTGGTTAAGACTTCGTGCGTCCAACGTAGGGGCCGCAGGTTCAAACCCCGGTTGGGGAACTAAGATCCCACATGCCACAGGGCATGGTCAAAGAGTAAAAATAAATATATGGCAATAAAGTTCCCCCAGATCTCTGACTTATACACACACTCTCCTTCCCTCTCTCCCCCCTCACTCTGTCCCCACCTCTCTCCAAAGGAAAGGATAGATCTCAGGGCAGGATAGTATAGTTTTTACATCAGTCTCTAGAGTCAGAATGGTCCAATCTTGCCTTGCTATTGTGTGAATACAATCAAAGTATATAAATTATCAGCATCATAATTTCATCACCTGCAAAACAAATATTATGACACAGTACTTGCTTCACAGAAAATAGGTATATGCTTAAAAAGGCTATGTAAGTGTTTGCTACTATTATTTTCTGTTAATGTATTTGATTTATTAATAACTTACTTAAATATTTAGAATGATGTTATCTACTGGCTAATTCTTAATAGATAAGATCTCAAATGCAATTTACAGTGTGAGGACCCAATCCTGAAAATGAATCTGACCTGGGAGCATCTCTCCTGCCCAGCCAATAGTCCATGCTTTTACTGTAACAATGATATCAAGAAGTCAAAGGTCCTAAAGATTCCTAGAAGCTAACCCAGAAAAGAATCTCTCTTTTGACTCAGCTATGGTGAACATGTGGGAGTTAGGACTACAGGAATCCTAGTTACAGCCTCAGTTTGAATTGATTGAAAAAGGCTTAATGGATTGCTGAGTCTTAACATCAATTAAGTAAGACCTGATAAGTATGTCCAAAAGGGTAATAAAATAATTCAGAAAGCCCTCATAAATATGAAACATTAAATATTTGCAATGTGTCATTCAATCAAACAGATAAGATCTATGCTTCAGAGAACAGAAACTCATAAAGCATTTAAATGAACATGAGAAAAGCATTAACTGAAGCACAAATTAAAACTGAGATAGCACAATGATCTCTACGGGCAGGAACTTAACCACATATCCCAGGAGACATAGCAAAGTATGGAGAAATAAAAGTAAAATAGGAATCAGAGATTCAAGAAAACAGCAAAGGCTCCTCAGTTTAAAAAAAAAAAAAAATTAGAAGAAAGGTATTAAGACCCCATGCATGATAAGCAATGTCTGACTAATTGACTGATTGACTAAAAACACTCTCCACAAGGTTAAACTGAAGATTCCCTTTGTGAAATATTATTTTTTCATTAAGTCTGTAAACTTGAAAGTTTGGATGAAGTACAGGTCTAGCACTGCTCAAGCTTTTCTAATTAGTCTGCTAACAGCCAGAAAAAAAATAAAATTAAGACCCTCATCCCTTGACAAATTAAGCCATTTCAACCATCAAAAAATAATGTGCTCAAATGCTTCAAAAGAATAGAATCTACTTAGAGATGGCTAAATATAGGTGTGGAGAAGGAGGACAAGGATAAGATAATTCATGGCAGCCTAATGGACAGCCATTCTGTCCACATTAATACAGTAGCAGTGAAAATGAAACAACTCACTTCAATTTCCTGACACACAGCAGACCTCGTCGGAAATTAACCTCTGTGTGTGCATGAGTATGTGTACACTCTCTGCTTCCATAATGGCTGCAGTGTTTTTTGATGTTTTCCTGAAATACAGGAAATCCAGATTATAGAAGGATCTTGATCCCTGACCAGGAAAACCAGTAAAAGCTACTGATCTCCCATTTCTAAAGAACTTGGTTGTTGTTCAGTCACTAAGCTATGTCTGACTCTTTTGCAACTCCATGGACTGTAGCCTACCAGGCTCCTCTCTGTCCATGGGATTTCCAGGCAAGAAAACCGGAATGGATTGCGATTTCCTCCCCCAGGGGATCTTACCGATCCAGGGATCAAACCCACCTCTCCAGTACTGGCAGGCTCAGTTCTTCACCACTGAGCCACAAGGGAAGCCCATTCTAAAAGCACTGAGTAATTAATGCAAAGGGACAAAATAGTATGTGCTATACCATTAGACAGGGTTTAAATTTTTCTCTAAGGAAGAGTTTCTTGAGGAAGGTTTCTCAAGATTTTCTCTACTCAAGATAATATTTATGTTTTCAATAAAGACTAAAATGAGAAAATCGGGCTGTAGATCTAGTTATAATACATTAGGCAAGTGCTCAGAGCAACTGCTGTTTAAGTTGAGAGAAGAGAGTGAGGAGCATTATATCTATTAAATAGTCCTAAAGGGCTTCATGCTTACCAATAATCTTGTGAGGAATTTTGCATCTATTCTTATTGTCAGAAACAATACACAACAGTCTTTAGCAGATCATATTTCATTGTATGCCTTTTTGGCAAACTGCAAAAAAAAAGAAAAAATGATGTGATCAATGAATAACTCCACCAGTCAGAACATTAATAAAAATTCTCTTATACTTTGCCCTTAGATAAATGACTCATGAGAAAGGCCAGGAAAATAAACCACCTCACAAAAAATATCAGAGAGAAAAACGTTCCCAAAATGCAGAGGAATGGAAGAGACACTACCCAGACACAGGCCTCTTAGTCCACAATCTGACCACAACTATTTCTACCCTCTTCCATTACCACCATTTTTCTTTGGGATCTCCAAGTCTACACCTATAAATGAGATAATAAAAACACCCCAGCCGCAATAAGCACACCATGTACCCAGTTCTTGGTTTCTAATACCATTCTCTAATAAAAGAAACCAGGTCTTACAAAGAAATGGCTGATTGTAGGACTGAGGCAGGAGATACACAAGATGAGCATGTAACATCTTAAAGAGCCAGAAAGTAGAGAAGAGGAGGGGAGAAGAGGGGAAGGGGAAGACAAAGGGAAAGGGACGGAAAGACAAGAGAAAAACAAAAAACACACAAAAACACAATTAAGGGAGTTTGACAAAGGATACAAGGCCCAAAGAAAAGAGTTCCCAGTGCCAACCAAGTACAATTTGAGTAACAAAATTAAGTAGTATTAGATTATAACTGAAAGCATAAAATAAACAGCCATAAGTCTAGGAAATAGCAACCCACTCCTGTGTTCTTGCCTGGAAAATCCCATGAACAGAGAGGAGCCCAGAGGGCTACAGTCCATGGGGCCACAAAGAGACTTGACTTACTGACTAAACAACAAACAGCAAAGTCTATACTAATATAAAGGTTTAGATAAAAAGAGACAGATAGATAATAAGGTACAATGGACAAATCTCATGAGCTGAAGAAGTCCAAATAATTTTTGTATACACTTCACCCTCAAGGAGAAACCATTACACCCTACTCTTCAAATATGAGACACACAGTGACTTCCTTCCAAAGGGTAGTAACAGTAAGGAAAGAAAGAAAGAGGATAACATTACAGTGGAGAAACTTGACCAACCCTATCTCAGCCAGGTAACCCAGGTCAGCATCAACAGTGATAAATCATTCTGACCGAATGTACTGTTGATCTGACGTCATGACAATGCCACTTTAGCTCTGTGACCCTCCTCTCAAAATCCTTTAAGCCAAGACTAATCATGAGAAGGACACACACCAGTTGAGATTCACCCTACAAAACATTAGTCCGGTATTCCACAAACTGTCAAGGTCATGAAATACAGGAAACGTACCATAGCCACGAGAGGCCAAACAGGTATGACCCCAAAATGTAGTGTGGGTGCTGGATGAAATCCTGGAACAGGAAAAGGACAGTGGGTAAAAACTGAAAAGATGGGAAGCAGGTATGAACTTATTATAATAATGTGTCTGTATTGGTTAAAAAACTGCAATAAACATACCATAGGAACAAAGCTTTTCTAACAAGGGTGTAGGGTATAGGAAAATGCTCTGTGCTCTTGTCACATTTTCTTCTATAAATCTAAAGTTTAAAAAAATATATATATACATATATATATATATAAAAAGTTTATCTTTAAAAATGCCTGACTCACCTCTATGCAAGGCTTTCTTTTTAAGTTTATGGAAGAGGAGTTACTGTTCAATGGATATAAAGTTACAGTAATACAAGAAGAGCAAGTTCTAGAGATCTGCTCTACAACACAGTAAATATAACTAATAACATTATGTTGTCCACTTAAAAATTTGTTAACACGGTATGTCTCATTTTAAGTGTTCTTGAGCAACTGAACTGAACCATTAAAAAAAAAAGGCAAGGAGACACAAACTCTTGGAAAGTGATGGATATGTTTACTACCTTGATTATGGTGATGATATAATGGGTGTACACAGATGTTCAAACTCATCAAATTACATTAAATATGTGCAGTTTTTTGTGTATCATACTTCAATAAATCTGTAAAGAACATTTATAGAAGTACTTAGTTTGTTCACAGGCTACAACACCTGTATTCTTAAAATGTATTTTAAAAATTATACTTTTCCATTTGTTTTCCAAAAGAAACGATATATTTCATTCATTTTGAGGGACTCTTGAGATTCGCTTTTCCACCCGATTATAAGAAACTTGAGTCAACTGTGATTTTGGGTGGGGCTTTTCAGGAGGCTCATGGGAGAAAAAGAAGAGTTACTGGCAAAGATTACAAATTGCAAATGAGTTCCATTAGGTTGTTTCTTGACTATAGTTGAGACAGTCTGCTACGATACACTGTAACCACTCTAATAAGGAATGCTTAATTATCACTAAGAAATGATCTCTATTAAAATTATATTGTGATTTTTTTTTTAACCACAGGTATTTTTATCTGATCATCTTACTATCTACTATTCTGTACAGGCAAAGAATACTTTGTACATTCTTGCTGCATTATTAATTTTATTTTTATCTCTTAACTGTCACTGATTTGCCTCATGAACAAAATGAATAAAATCATTCATTTAACATTCATTACATTGTTTGGAAAGAACTACTGAAAAACACAGAAAAAGCAAGAAAGTAACATATATATATTTTAAAATCACAGCAACATGATGGGTAATTATATATAATGCAACCAAACATATATTTATTTTCCCAGCATCTTCTCAGAACCAGCCCCTCCTTCATTCCAGAGAAATTCCATGTAGTCCCTGGGTCTGGGAATGGATGTCCCTCTGCCTGGAGCTCAGGAATGGGCATGTGACCCTGGTCTAACTGAGCATCCTTCCCCTGGTCCCCTTTGACTGGTTTAGGGAACAGGCAATAGGGACAACTGTTAAATTATCAGAAAAAGTGCTTGCTCTTTCTCTGAGAATATACATGTCTTCATGACAGAGGAAACCAGAAGTCATACTGTTGCCACATCTGAACAGTCTGAGAATAAAGCAAGCAAAAGTAACAAACCTGAAAAGCGAATAGAGAAGGAGAGTACTAATGACATAATTTAAACTGCTTCATGGAGCAGGACTTAAGACCGCTTCACCTCTTGGATGAACCCATTCCCATAAGCCAATAAGCCTTAAACCTGTTTTCGATTAAGCAAGTATGCATCGCTCTATCAGTTAAGATTGGGTTTAGCTGCAAGTGTCAGCAAACAAGCAGACTTAAAAGGACGGTGGCTTAGACACACATAACTGCAGCCTGTATCTCTAGCATTCAGAATGCCGAGCTGGTAGGGAAGTTCTCCTCCCCCAAGTCTTACAGGACCGCGTGCAATGCAGCTTACCAGGACAGCCATTCCAAGAATCTGACCCCCTCTCATGGGTTTAAGATGACAGCTAGACCTCCTGCCATTGCATCAGCATGCCACACACAGAAAGAAAGAAGGGAGGAAGCTATGAGGTGACTTCACAGGTGGGTTCCTAGCTGCCACTTACATCTCACTGGCTAGAACTTCCTCAGTCACCTCTAGAAGCTAGAAAATGTCACCTCTAGAAGCTAAAAAATGTCAGTCTTCTTTATTCTGGGAAGCCATACACTCCAGAAAAAAATTCTATTATCACAGAAGGAGGAAAGAACAGATATTTCAAGACTATCAGCCTCTGCCAGTCTGGGTTTCTACAATTTCCAACCAAGACAACTTATACAAATCATATGCTACATAATAGGTGTTCTTTCAATGACTGTAATTTAAAACAAAGAGAGAAACTTTTAAGGCATTAAATCACTGCGGTACTTCCGCTGTGTGACTCTCACACAACAATACACACCCTCAGAATCCAGTAGTGTTAACATCTAACTTCACATTTTGGAAAATTAAAATTTTGAGAGCAGAGCTTTATCACATGGTCCAAGTTTGTTAACATAAGGATAGAAACTCAATAAGGAACTAAAACTACAATATATAAGGAAATTCAAAGAAAAAGACAAGAAACTCAACAGAAAATCTGCTAAAACATATGGATAAATGATTGACAGAAAGGGAAACACAAAGAGCCAACAAGAATATGACTTTCGCATTAAGAAAGAGCAGATTGATGATACACACTGACTTTTACTCTCTCTCCAATTCAAATAAAATGAGAGGTAATAGATTTTTCTTCTGGCACAGGATGTGAGATGAGTCAATAATAGCAAATACATATATATATATGGAAAGGCAAAAAGCAGATGGAGGTAAGGTAAATGATTTAGCAGACCCCAGAAAGCTGAATGAAGCTCAGCCAATTGGGAGGAAAACTGAGAAGCAACTCACTTAACCAACAAAACCTTCCAGAATCTCAGAGGCTGTCAGTTCCATGTGAGTCTAGAAATGGGGGTAAAGTTAAGCTATAATAGGGAGACTGGTTGACAATGCCTCTGAGAATTAGTTAGATCTTCCAATACTTCACTGAATGCACATGACTGCCCTCTTCAATCCTGGAAGAGGAATACTTTGGTCTCTGGATAGAGGAAAGCATGGGGCCTCTACTTGGGAGTCCTGGGACTCTGTGAGGGTGGGGAAATCATACAGAGAACAGAGTTGGGGGCAAGCAGAGTGCTGAGATGCCCAGTTTTCTTCCCATTCACGTTTCACATGGCTGCCTGGCCTATACCTGTAGGCAGGAGTCTGGAAGATCTGTCTATGAGAAGCTAACTGGTCCTAGAATCAAGCCTACAGATACCTCCTGCCACCAGGGGCTCAACAAGCCATAGTCCAGCCAGGTGACTCTGCTGAGAAGCCCACATTCTAACGCAGAGCTTATAGGAAGCTGTTTGCTGCTCCCATCAGAGATTATGGCGATTGTAAATGCATTCAAAAACAAAAAGAGGACATCATGAACAAAGGATTACTGTAAGAACAACAAGTGCTTTTGGAAATTAAAAATGTGACAGTAGAACAAAATGATATAAATAAAAGGATGGGAAGATGATGATGACATGACCATTCAGAAAGTAGAAGCAAAGACAGAACAGGAGCAAAATAATAATTGGAATTGAAGAAAAGTGGCATTGAAGTCCAGGATTTCAACCTGGGAATACGGGCGTTAAAGAGGAAACAGAACGGGGAGATGAGGACAGCATGAACCAGGCACGACCCTGCCATGCTCCCCAAACTCCCTGAACTGAACAGATGATAAGAAATTTTGAAGGAGCCAGCTTTGGAGGAAACAGTATTCCTGGATCCTCTGACATATCCCTATCTGGTTGCTTGCTATCTGAACTCAGTAAATGAATCAATTTGGATAACAAGAGATTTGTGTATTTGAAAAAAAAATTTTTTTCCATAAAATAAAGATTTAAAAGTGGACAGAATGCTGAACCAGCTGCAAATGATAGAACCTGCAAAATTTGATGAAAACTGATCATACACATATGTGATGAAAAACTGCATATCCTCGAGAAATTCAGGACTCCTGCAACAGGAAGAGCCTTCTACAAGATTCCAAAGAGAGAGAAAAGGCAAGAGGGGAGGGGAAAGGAAAGGTCAGCAACAGAAGTACTGAGAATCATAATGGCATCCAAATGGAAGCTGGAGTGGAGGAATACCTTCAAAATCCCAAAGCAAAATAACGTGCCACCCTGTGTGCTGCAGACCCAACTACGCCATCAATCAAATACAAAAGTAAAGATATGCTAGATGTCAAACATGTACCTCTCCTACAAGACTCTTCTCAGGAAAGAGGAGACGAAAAGCAAAGGAGGTCAACAGAGGAGGAGGAACCAGGAGATAAGGAGACAGATGGCTCAAGAGAGAGGAAAAGGACTGACAAGTATGGGGCCGCAGGGCCACAGCTGTGTGTGAGGCAGGGCAGTGCCAAGACGCCAAGAAGAAGGCCCTGACGCAACACGAAGGCAAAGAGAAGAGAATCAGACAACTCAGGACTAGAGGAGGGATAAGAATTTTCAAAAACTCAGCAAATGAAAATCCTGACAATACAACCTACAAGAAAGGAAGAGTAAATGTTGACCTTTGAGGAGCGTCTCCATAGTTGTAATTATGTGAACACTTAATATGGATTGAACCAGAGCTGACACAATTACAGTGGAGAGACAGCAAAGCTGTGGGTTTGGTACACAGAGCAGGTGGGAAATGGTTCAATCCTGTTCACACACCGGAAATCCACAGATAAGGGCAAACACTAAAGGAAACAAAAGACAAGCTAAGTAATGCATACGAGTTAGAGATACAAAGGGTTTTTTTTTTTAATTGGAGTACAGTTGATTTACAGTGTTAAGTTTCAGTTGTACAGCAAAATGATTCAGATAAACATATACATGTATCTACTCTTTTTTAGACTCTTTTCTCATATAGGTCACCACAGAATATTGAGTAGAGTTCCCTGTGCTGTAACAGGAGGTCCTTGTTGGTTATCTCATATATATTTAATAGTAGTATGTATATGTTCATCCCAAGCTCTTGATTTATCCCCCCAACACATTTCCCCTTTGGTAACCATCAGTTTGTTAGACAGTGGAGAGCATTTCCTCAGAGGATGGAAAAACAAGAAAAGACTTGTCACTGTTTATTAACCGGCTGTGGTGGTCAATCTGTTTAAACTACGTGCAAACCAACTTTTGATAAAAGCAAAAGAACAAAGTAAGGATTTCTGACAGAATTAGGAGGGCACACCATGTGGAGTCATGCACAGTGAAGAGACGTAATACATGTCTAGGGCCATAAGGATGTGTAGAAGCCAAGACTAAAAATACACTGTGGACCAACCGTATCGCAGTGGTGGAGCTGGATGGGGGCAAGCAGTTCACACCAGAGGAGCTGACTTCATATAGAGAAGATGCAAAGCCTTTAAGAGATCTGGGGCAGAGGATCCAGGTGACAAGTTTAGGACAATAAATCTGACAGCACTGAGCAAGCGGATCTGGGGAATGACGCAGAGACTCCAGTTAGAATATTTCACCAGTCCAAGTAAGAGTTAATTAGGGTCTGAATATCAGAAGCAGAAGAAGATAAGAAGAGCTGGCAAGAATACAAAGAAGAACTATACAAAAAAAAAGATCTCCATGACCCAGATAACCACGATGGTGTGAAGACTCACCTAGAGCCAGACATCCTGGAATGTGAAGTCAAGTGGGCCTTAGGAAACATCACTATGAACAAAGTTAGCAGAGGTGATGGGATTCAAACTGAGCTATTTCAAATCCTAAAAGATGATGCTGTGAAAGTGCTGCACTCAATATGCCAGCAAATTTGGAAAACTCAGCAGTGGCCACAGGACTGGAAAAGGTCAGTTTTCATTCCAATCCCAAAGAAAGGCAATGCCAAAGAATATTCAAACTATTGCACAACTGCACTCATCTCACATGCTAGCAAAGTAATGCTCAAAATTCTCCAAGCCAGGCTTCAATAGTACATGAACTGTGAATTTCCAGATGTTCAAGCTGGATTTAGAAAAGGTAGAGGAACCAGAGATCAAATTGCCAACATCCGTTGAATCATCAAAAAAGCAAGAGAGTTCCAGAAAAATATCCACTTCTGCTTCATTAACCACAATAAAGCCTTTGACTATGTGGATCACAACAAACTGTGGAAATTCTGAAAGAGATGGGAATACCAGACCACCTGACCTGCCTCCTGAGAAATCTGTATGCAGGTCAAGAAGCAACAGTTAGAACTGAACATGGAACAACAGACTGATTCCAAATTGGGAAAGGAGTACGTCAAGGCTGTATTTTGTCACCCTGCTTATTTAACATATACAGAGTATATTATATTATATACATATTTAACATATACAGAGTATATCATATACAGAATATATCATGTGAAATGCCAGACTGGATGAAGCACAAATTGGAATCCAGATTGCCGGGAGAAATATCAATAACCTCAGATATGCAGATGACACCACCCTTATGGCAGACAGTGAGTAGGACTAAAGAGCCTCTTGATGAAAGTGAAAGAGGAGAGTGAAAAGATTGGCTTAAAACTCAACATTCAGAAAACTAAGATCATGTCATCCAGTCCCATCACTTCATGGCAAATAGATAGGGAAACAATGGAAATGGTGAAAGACTTTATTTTCTTGGGCTCCAAAATCACTGCAGATGGTGACTGCAGCCATAAAATTAAAAGACACTTGCTCCTTGGAAGAAAAGCAATGACCAACCTAGACAGCATGCTAAAAAGCAGAGACATTACTTTGCCAACAAAGGTCCACCTAGTCAAAGCCATGGCTCTTCCAGTAGTCATGTGTGGATGTGAGAGTTGGAATATAAGGAAAGCTGAGTGCTGAAGAATTGATGCTTTTGAACTGTGGTGTTGGAAAAGACTCTTGAGAGTCCCTTGGACTGCAAAGAGATCAAACCAGTCAATCCTAAAGGAAATCAGTCCTGAATATTCATTGAAAGGACTGACGCTGAAGCTGAAATTCCAATTATTTGGCCACCTGATATGAAGAACTCACTCACTGGAAAAGACCCGGACGCTGGGAAAGACTGAAGGCAAGAGAAGAAGGGGACGACAGAGGATGAGATGGTTGGATGGCATCACCAACTTGATGGATATGTGTTTGAGCAAGCTTCGGGAGTTGGTGATGGACAGGGAAGCCTGCCGTGCTGCAGTCCATGGGGTCGCAAAGAATCAGACACAACTGAGCAGCTGAACTGAACTGAATATCCATAAAGGTAAAGGATAATATAATAAGGCAGGGAGAATAAGAGAGAGGGTAATACTCACTAGAAATCAAGGGGATACATATCAAAGTAATCTATTTCTTTTTATCTATCAGAATGGTGTAAAATTAGAAAGGAGAACAGTGTTAAGTCTTTGCAGTGATCTGGGAAAAAGGAAAATTTTACACACAGCTGGTGGAAGTTTAAACTAGTCGAGTCAGTATAGAAAAAATAAAAATATGGTGTTAATTAGTGAAATTAAGTATGTTTAAGCCCTATCTGATCATTCATCATAAAGACACCTGTTTCGAAATCTTTAAGGCAACACTGTACTGATGGGAGCTGAAGGCACTAAGCTGGCATTAGGGAATGGAAAAGTAAAATAGTAAGGGAATGTTATGAAATACTACGCCAAAGTGAAAACTGACAGCAAACTGGATCGTAAAATTGGAACTTAAAAATACAGTGTTGGGTGAGCACTGTAAGAAAGAAAAATGAGTTTTATAGCACAGAACCAGTTATGAACATTACAACACACACATGTGCACACACATACACAAACACCACTGACTACTCTGCAAGGACTCCTGCACACATACTCCACATCAGAATGCATGCTTGGCTGGTGGTGAGGAGCAGGGCCTGACCAAGGGAAGAGGAGTGCAAGAGCACACCAAAAGAGCAAGGAAGTAACGTGAATACAGCAGGAGAGGAGCCTTCCTCTCCACAAAGAAAGGTAAAGCATGATGGACTCAACTATCTACAGCGGAGGATCCAAAACACCATCACCATTCACCCCTAAACCCCGCCCTCAAAGACAAAAGACAAAGACCAGAACTGAGATGAAGTAGAAGGAAATAGGGGCTTCCCAGGTGGCGCCAGTGGTAAAGAACCTGCCTGCCAATTCAAGAGATATGAGAGACGCAGGCGGGTTCAGTCCCTGGGATGAGAAGGTCTCCTGGAGGAGAGCACGGCAACACACTCCAGTATCGTTGCCTGGAGAATCCCATGGACAGAGGAGCCTGGCAGGCTACAGTCCATAGGGTTGCAAAGAGTTGGACACAACTGAAGAAATATAGGATGTGTCAAATTAAAAACAAAAAAAAAAAAAAAAAAAAAGGTTTGGAATCAGAAAACACATACTCCAAGTCTGGCTCCCAAACCTTTCTAGGTATATCGTCTGAAACAAATTATGTATTTTCTACATTATGTATCTTCTCTGCCTCATTTTCCTTATGCATAAAAAAAGGAAGATACTGTAACTTCTTACAATAACTGTGAGAATTAAACTAGAAAACTTCCCATCAATGTCAGGTTGCTTTTAAGCCCAGAAGCTGGAAGACAGTCTAAATTTAAAGTAGCCCTCATGTGGCATCACAAACGTGGTACACAGTTTGTTAGCCTCTCACACCATGCCACAGGCATGCAGGCTCGTGGTGCTCACCTGCTGCCCAGCAGACAATCCTGAGAATTAATTTTGAATCAAATAAAAAAGGTTTCTTCTGTTTTTTTGGTACGTTTTCTACTAGTCCCACTCTTGAGAAGGCTAATTCTACTGAAAAGAAGCTTTCTGACACTCCATGGAAAGGAAATCACAATTGGTCCATTTATCAACACTGAGAATCAGGTTAATACCCCAGGAAGCAGGCTACCTTACCCACCCAACGTCACACCGCATTGTCTTGGCCTGAAACACAGCATATACAATTCAAATGGGAGAATTCTTTCCCAGAAGCAAGTTTCTATTTCAGTTCCCTAAATTTTAAAGGCAATGTCCCTTGGACATGATCAGGCCACTCACAGCCATGAGTCAAGAATCAAGAAGAATCAAACATAATCCCTACTAGATAGTGTCATCCCTCCTATTCTCCCATTATCACAGCTGAGGGAGAAAGCTGGAGGGCATTGGCTTTCTCTCCCTTGCATATAACCTGCTCATTCTGTCTCCAAAAATTCCAAGGTACTCCGCCCTTCAGCTGCTAGGCCTCTCCTCTCCATCTCTGCCAATCAACACCTGGCTTTCCCTCCAAAACCTCTGGAGTCTTCCCTGTGCTCTCCATCCACCACGGCCACACCAGCATTCACTTAAACTTATGCACATTAACTTATACCGAATCAGGAAACAGCCGTATTATCAGGAAACTCTATATAGAGATTTTCTTGGTCTATACTTATAATAAGCATCTTTAGATGTTGTTTTGCTGTTGTTCAGTTGCTGAGTCATGTCCAACTCTTTGCCACTCATGAACTGCAGCATACCAGGCTTCTCTGTCCTTCACTATCTCCCAGAGCTTGCTCAAATTCATGTCCACTGAGTATGTGATGCTATCTAACAATCTCATCCTCTGCCGCCCTCTTCTCCCTTTGCCTTCAATCTTTCACAGCATCAGGGTATTTTCCAATGAGTCAACTCTTCAGATACTTGTTATCATAAACTGAAACACCTAAAATAATTAAAGACGGACTATGTATCACAGTAGGTTAATATAGTATCTAACTGAATTTTATTAAATACAACGTTCATAGAGAAAAGTTTTTTTATTTGCCATTTGTGGTGAAAAAGTATACTCCAAACATAATTTATACTTAATACATATTCCATATAATAGAACTCTCAACTTTCCATAAAACTGTAAAAATCATGATGGCAAGAAATACTACCTACCACTATAAACAGTACCACTGCCACTACCAATGAAAGACAGTAATATAATAATAAACAATAAGGACTATGATGTGTCAGGGATCATACTAAGTCTTTTCAATGTATTAACTCATTTAACATCCAGCAACCCCAGGAGGCAGGCTTAGCATCCCTATTTCACAGAAAAGGAATCAGCATAGAGAGAAGGTCAAGACTGGCCAAAGTCACACGCTCAATAAGCCAAGAGACCAATAAGCCAAGAGACCGTATGCAAAGACAAGCAGTGAGAGGCTAGAGCTGTTTCCCATCACCACACTGCCCCCACTGGCTTCCTAAAGCCAGACAGATGCTGCGTGAACAGTGGCACTCCCCTACCTGGGTACCGGGCTTCACACACAGCAGATGTTAAGTATAAAATGAATGCCTGAAATTTTAAATTACTGCACTGACCTCTCTGGATGAGAAAATGTGCTAAAAATACTGCTGAAAAGTATATGAGTAGACGGATGAGAAGGAAAGGGAGGTGGAGGAAAATCAGAAAACCTTTTGGCATGTCTGAAGGAAGGGAAAGAATGAAGGGTAAAGGGGACTAGAGACTCATTCATTGAACAACTGGAGACAAACTCATTTTGTGGGACAAGTGACTACAGAATATTGTTATGGGCATTTAAAGCCTTGTTTATTAGTTATAAGAAAAGTAATTTAAGTTACAATTTTTTGTACAAAATCCCAATCCCGGTAAATTTTTCTGTGTACCATCAATAAGATAGGATTGTTGCTGTTGTTTAGTCATGCCCAACTCTTCGTGACCCCATGGACTGTAGCCCACCAGGCTCCTCTGTCCCCAGGCAAGAATACTGGAGTGGGTGGCCATGCCCTCCCCTCCAGAGGATCTTCCAGACCCAGGAATGGAACCTGCGTCTCCTGCACCGGCAGGCAGATTCTTTATACCACTGAGCCGCCAGGGAAGCCCATAAGCTAGGATTAAGGTATGTTAAATTTGAAACTGCTCCTGTCTCCAACAGGTATTTCAGACAACTCACAGCATCAAAAGTCTTAGACCCAAAGGGGTTAAAAACAAAACACAGAAAGTCCAGCTCTAACTCCAAAGACTAACAACCACCCAGCTAGGCAAAACAGCAAGGATGATTCACAAAGGAAAGTCAAAGCAACTAACTCAGAGTGATCATTTAAACTTCTAGATGCTTTAGCCAGAAATAATTAATGCACAATACAGAATATAAAAAAAAGTTCAGGGCCCTGTTGTTAGGAGCTGGCGTTTTCTCATCAGCAACTTCAGCGCCGCAGAGAAGCAGCTCACTGAGGTCCACATAGCTCCCTCGCAGAGGCCGCGTCCAAAACCTGGCAGGGACAGAAGGGGCAAGCAAGGAAGGCTGGGGACGTGGAAACGTGGTTTCAAGACGACAAAACACAAGCAAACCTTTGGGATTGGCACGTCAGATGACTCATTCTACAAATGAGAAAACACCTCATGACCAACCCAGGAGCACGCTACTAATGAGAGACAGCTTCAAGATCAGAGCCCAGGGCAGCTGTACTGCAGCCTCCCTGTTCATGCGATTGTTTTGATGTTCTGAACACAGTACATACTTTACTGACTACATTAGACTCTCCAGAAAATGAAAAGCCCCGAGTTAATTTCCATTCTTGACAGAACTGCTCATTCCTCATTTCCCCAAGTGAAAACGAAAGGAGTACACGAGGACCTACTGTACAGCCCGGGACACTCGACTCCGTTCTCTGTAATAACCTATATGGGAAAAGAATCTGAAAAAGAATGGATCTATGCATATGCATAACTGAGTTACCCTGCTGTACCACTGAAACGAACACAACACTGTAAATCAACTACCTGCCAAAATCATATAAAAATTGTAAAAATAAAAAAACAAAAGCAAAAGGAATACCCCTGTGATCTTACTAAGACTGACTCACAAACTTAAACATCTTCAAAGTACAGCTATCCTAATTAAAAATTAATGAGCAAAGATTTGATGTTGAAGAAGATAAAAATCCCATTGTTACACTGTACTTCATATTTACGCATGACATCTATTCCAAAGCATCATGACATTGCTATGAACAAAGTGCAGACTAATTATAATAATTAACATCTTATGGGCAGGGAAAGAGAAGTTAAATTTTTTGTTCAAGGGCATCTACCAGGATGGATAAGAGTGACTGAAACTCTTCATGTCCCAGGAAACCTTGACATCACTGACGACATTATTATATATTTAAAAAACATGACAAAAATCATATCAAGAGAAACAATCAAAGGAAAGTTAATTGGAAGTTTCAGGAAGTCAAAATCTGCCCTTTACATTCTCCCCAAAATGCCTTGCAGTCTTAACAACAAGTAAGTTGGAAATTTAAGACTTCTGCTTCTCAAATCCATTCTAGTCACTTAAAAAAAGCAAAACCCTGGCTAAAAAGCAACTTATTAGAAGAAGAAAAAATACATGGCGCTTGTGTTAATGGACCACAAAAACAAATCAATGCAAGGCATTTACTTTGCCATCAAAGTATCTGAGGATACTTGTAAATTGTTTTTTTCCTGGTTCTTTACAAGATGTCACAGAAAGCAACAAGGTTTACCCCAGTAGGTATGGTTTCTGTATCAATGTGCACAGATGATGCTTATCTCTGGAGTTTGCACACAAATTGCAGGCACAATCAAGATTCTTTAACCTACTCCCCAGGGCAGTATAATAGGCCTTTCAGCCTTTGGTCTTAACTTCTCTGCAGGCAGAGTGCTCTGTGGCTCAGCACCTGAAACAACCAAGACACATCCAAAGAGAGATTTACATTTAACAGAGTGGGGTATGGGTAAGCAATGATGACAGAAGAAACAGCAGCACTCATCTACCCCAAACACAGCTGTTCCCAGCAACAGCCAGCCAGGAAGCAAGGGCTATAATGCACCAAGCCCAGGACCAGGATGAAGATTGGCACAGGAAGACTCAGGAATGGGCCCAACAAGCAACAGTGGATTGTACAGATGGGCAAGGAAGGCAGAGGACACAGTGATGGGAAGCATCAAGTGTTAAGTGAGGCCATCCGCTTTAAAAGTGATTCTCAACCCCGTTCAGGGAAGATGGACACGCTTGGGACCACGGATACAGACAAACGCAACACCTGCCTGAAGAGTGAAAGGGAAAAGGAAAAGGTCAAGCAGCTCCCACCCAGAGAAGATGCTTGTAATAGGATGTAAGAGGTGTGGGAAGTACAGGGGAAGAAGGAAAAGAGGGGTATGGAGGAAAACAAGGAGAACAGCATGGAGCCCCTGCTAGAATTTGAAGTGAAAACCATGAACCATATTGAGGGCACACACCAAGGCATCAGTTGTGCAACATACATGTAACCCAAATTTCACTGACTGTCACTTCTTTCTGAAGCATCTGTTAGGAGATTTTTTTTTTTCCCTGTATGTTTGCTGGTAGTTTTTAAGGCCTGTTTTTATTGCTCACTTGTCATTCTACTTACAGTAAAGATTAATAACACTGCATATGGTGTGTGATGAATAAGAAATCCAACTTATATGGCACTAGGTATAAAATTATGCAGTTTATCCCTTTGAGTATGTACGAATCCTATTTAACATGAAGAGTTTCCTAAGCAGAGAAAAGAAGTGAAACTTATTCATGTATTTGTCATGCTCTGGTCTGCAAATAGGCTCAGAAAAGTAATCTGTGAAAATGAAAATTGTGTTACCCGACTCTACTGTCAAACTGAAAAATGTTATTTCAAAGTTACAGTAAACTTCAACTCATCCAAAATCTACTCAACCAAAAAGCCAAGATTACCATAATTTGTTTTGCTTTAATTCTACATGTAAAAGAAGAGTGGAAAAATATTGAAAAGCCATGTCTGCCTTGTTTGGGAGGGAAAGGGGGTGAAATTCAACTTGGTGGGGAAAAAATCTGCTTACTCCTCCTTCCATTGTGAAACCTCTTAAAGAAAGGGGAAAGTGAAAGACCCGGAGTTAGAAAATATTCATGACTCTTCAGATAAGGAAAAGGAGGTTCAGGACTCCAGCGTCAGAGAAAGTTGTAGTGCTCTGCATAACTTGAGAGCTCAGAAGTTTGGTTTTTTGGGTTTTTTTTAAGTTACTGGGAGCCAATAAGGGATGAGAGGAGAAGGGTTAAGGTCAACTATGGGCTGCTGGGCACAGCTGTTGGAACCTGACAAGGGAATTTTTTAAAAATATGGTCTAGTATTCCATTTCAAGCTTTTGTTTGCTTCTGGACGCCTTTCAGTTTCCCTTATCTTCCACAAAGCTAACTCTAGAGGGGCTTCTAATAAAAAGGAAGGGCAAGGGGTTGAGAGTGTAACTGGGGAGGTACCAAGTGCGATGGGACAGTCAGTTTGAGATGAAGAGACAGAGCAGGCCAGCAGGCCAAGTGTCCCCAGCCTATGCCCAGCCCCAGGGCTCAGGAGGGGGCTCTGACCTCCACCCACTATTTCCGAAAAGGGTCCAACTAAACTCACTAGACTCTCAAAGAATAGGTTACAGGTTTTGTCCTCTGAGAAGACAGATTTAAAGCAACTGAAATAGTAGCTACTATACGATGTCTTTTAAAACCAGAATACAAGCCAAATTATCTATCAGTGACAAGATTTTCAAGATATATATCCATGAGTCGCCTCCATCTCTTAAACTTGAGTAACAAACTACTTTTCCTGTCAGCTTGTCATGGACATGCAAGGGAGATGAGTTAAACAGCTGGCCACAAAGTATAACTTAATTCAGCAGCTTTATTAAAAATATATATATATTCTCTCCTTTCAAAGTGGGTATGAAATTCAAAACTCATTAGATACAACAACTCTTAAAAGTTAATTTTTGTTATACCTATGAGGAATGAGGAAAAATAAGGGAAAAATAAAATGAGAAAGACTAAAATAACAAACACAGGGAGAATAAGATGAAAGGTATAAAGGAAGGAGTCAAGAAGTACGGTGAGGAAAAGAACCAGATGAAGAGAGAGATGGAGACACAGGAAGAAAAACAAAAAGTAAAACAAAGTTAATGCAACCACTTTTTAACAAGTTTCTCAAAGCTTCAGTTTTCTCATCCATAAAACAGGTCCAAAGAAAAACTCATAACTTCATCATTTAAATAATATTAATAAATGCAAAAACCACATATAAAAATGCATACCATATATAGTCAAAAGTAAGAAGTGGAAGCAATAAAGAGGAGACCTTAATATATAAAATGACCTTGAATGAAAACTGTCATTGTGAACTTGGGGGTGTTCCTATAATCTACTCTGAAATGTTCACTGACCTCTCTTTACAGGTGTTAACTTCTTGAACTTTATTCCTGATGAAGTATTCATTTCAGCTCAGCAGAAAGAAAATTATTTTTCCAATATACAGGGGTGAGGGGAAATGTAAACCTTGGTCCCTTGTGGGGCCTAGTACTCGGATGGAAATGAAGATGAATCTTTTAAACGAGGGCCTTGAGGTATTGTAGAACAAAATAACATAAGTCATTATAAGTCATCATCTGAATAGGCCACGTTTACTTTGCTCTTTCTACATAGCAGACACCACACTAAGGCATTTCAGATCTGTTCTTTCAAAACGTCATAACAATCCTTTTAGGTAGGTTCTTTTATTAAGTTCATTTTACAAAGGAGAAAACTGAGGACCCAAACATAAGTCACTTTCCTGGGGTCCCAGCAACAAAGGGGAAGTCAGATTTCAAGCCTGGCTTTTAAAAACCTATACTAAATTTCATGATCTGTAAGTATCAGAGAAAGAATCAATTAAAGCCAGGAAAGCTTTACTACAAGCATATTACAGTTTTTTCTTAGTTTTCCCCCAAACAGCAAGTCTAATATTGAATATAAAGTAACTCGCAATTCGATTCATTCATCCAATTTCCACTAATACTTCTTAAGATAGTGAGATTTTATGAAAGCGACACTTCAGGGTCTTAGCTTCTTCATCTGTAATTGAGAATGTTCCAAATGATGCCCCCAATTCTACTGAATAATAGAAAATTATTCTGCAACTCCTCCCACACCATCCCAGAAATCCTAAGGCAATAATGATCTTTTTCCTGTTGAAACATGGTGGACTCTCTCAATACATGTCTTCTAGAACAGCTTGAAGGAAGCACCCACCTAAACAAAGGTTTCATTACCTTCGAATATGCAGAAATCCAGGCCATGCCCTCTCATCCTTGACTTCTGTCAGAGCCCTGCTAAACTGTTAACTGTTACTGAATAAGAAATGTAAGGATTGTGCTCTTTTAATTAAATAAAAAATTAAGAAGTAAACAAGAGCTCTTTAGTCGTATATAAACACCTATACCAAACACTTTGGCTTTTTTTTTTTTCCTTGCACTAGGGTTTGCTATTCAGAATGAAAGTGCCAGCAGAACCTTCCTCAGTTGGCTGAGACTGTGGTTACCCTACTTCTAATAAACAAGGCGGCTTCCTGTCTCTGACGTCTCATTGCTCAACAGGGTTGAATCATGGCAGCGTGCACAGCCATGACCCCTAAGTGCACGCATGCTAAAGAGTGTCTGCTTTGATTCACTCCTATTGTAGGAAACTACTTATCAGAGGACACCTCTTGCTTTTTGAATTGAAAATACTTGCATCAGTGAAGCTGAAAAGGAGCGAATTTCTCATGCTCAAACTTAGTATGTCATTATCTCTAAATTTATCTCCATTTGGTTGAGGTCCCTGGACTTTTTCTAAGTCTCCGAAGGGCCTGAGCTCTGTGTACATTTTTAGACCATTTCAAAAGTGGTTAAAACAGCATCCGGTAGGTGATTTTCGAATCAAATATTCACTTATGCTTTTCTGAAGGATCTTCAGTGTGGGGGCCCACAAGGCTGAGTTCTGAATCAGAAAATCTAAATGCAGTTGAGGTTATACAAAAAAAAAAAAATGGTTTACAAGTGATAGATCTTTTTCTTAAGGGTTTCAGAGATACAACGGAACAGTACTTTCTCCCATGTTGGGGCTGTTCTGTGGTCCTTTACTGTCCAGCACAGTATTCAACTTGTTTTCAATATGCTAATAAATTATACATGGTCCACATCCCACTTCCTTTACTTTGCTCATAAACCCCTACACGGGTATGCCAGCAGAAAGGGCAGGCTTTGCATTTCTGACCTGAGTTTTTAAAAAAAAGGAAAAAGAAAATAGAAATCCGTCGTGCCGTAAAGAACAGACTTGGACTCAGTTGGAGAAGGAGACGGTGGAATGATTTGATAAAATAGCATTGAAACATGTACATTATCATGTGTAAAACAGATGACCAATGTGAGTTCAATGCATGAAGCAGGGCACCCAAAGCCAGTGCTCTGGGACAACCCAAAGGGATAGGGTGGGGAGGGAGGTGGGAGAAGGGTTCAGGAATGTGGGGGGGGGGGGTGGCCAGGGCAGGGGGGAATACATGTATACCTGCGGGCGATTCATGTTGATGTATGGCAAAAACCATCACAATATTGTAAAGTAATTATCCTCCAATTAAAATAAATTTTAAAATTAAATATTTAGAAGTATATAAAAAAAGAAATGTCTTGCTGCTCTAAAAACAAAAAAGACTGCATTTCCAGCTTTCCACCAACACCATCTTCCTTACCCAGGGCCCCCTACTCTGTCAGACAGCCCTGGTGCCTTGATACTGAGACATCGCTTCAGATCACACGGGAAGGCTAAAACGCTCCCTGTTGTCCTTCTGCCTGGGCTGTTACACAAGCCCTCGTGCTTCCTGGAGATGTCAGAGTCCCAGCCGGTGTGAAATGGTGATGCTGTCAGTCAGCAGGCCAATTTTCTGCTTCTGAAAACCCGCTGTCTCTCGGAGCTTCCTCTGTGCAGCACTTCCAGCTGCCTTGGAGCACCGTGTCAGGGCATGAAAATAGCTCCAGCCTGATGACTTCACTAGTTCTCACAAACCGGCCAGTTGGCGGAACTCGCCTGCAGTCTGCTTCTGAAGTGAAGGCAGTGTTCCTTTCCCCAGCGCCCCCTAATATGAATATTCAGTTTCATTGTGACTCTGGAAGAAGTCTCATTTTTGAGGTTAGAGTCAAACCTTAACACCAAAATGTCCAAATGCTGTGGGAAGGCCTGAATGAAAAGAGCTACTAAAAACTGACAGCCAAGACGAAACAACCTGGAGGCTAGATTAGTATTTTTCAGGCTCAACTTTAAGGCCATCAAAGCTGCTTGGGAAACCAACCTTATATTCCATAACACGTTCTCATTTCATTCATTTTTAGGGCCAGGTAGCTTCCTGAAGAACATGTGCGATAACTAATAATCACACACACTTTTAAAGCAATAATCAAACACACTTTTAAAGCCCTATTTCTCATCTTTACTCGTTTTCTACAAATAAGAAGGCTGACAAGGTATCTAAGTAAGAATTAATCACCACTACACCTAATCAACTGAAGCTGACTAAGGGCCTCTACAAAGCATGTTCTGCAACCACAGCAAGCTTTAGTGATGAATGCTCAAACAGATTTCAAAATTTAAAAAAGCAGCACAAGGTATTTCATGCAGTGGAAAAGGTAATCTTTTATATGAGATTACCAAATTTTCTTTTAATGTTTATCATGTTCCCTTATAGAGCTTTTTTACTTCCCTTTTCAGTGAATACATGCTAGTTAAGAGACTATTCTAGAAGGAAAGTAGGAGCCTCTGACATCCCAGTATCATAACTCAGGGCTAGGTCTGCACTCACTTTGATTCTAAAACAGAGCATTTAGATTAACTGCTTCAGTGCCCTATGGACACAAGATTTATGCCCAGAGGAAGAGCTCCCGTATGACTCTCTGGATACCGGGCTAATGAAATAATGTGGTTCACTGATTTAAGATGGTTCCACTAAAGGGGTGCAGGAACTTGGTCCAAAAAGACAGAAAAGCACGAACACTCTACTCCCACTGCCCCTCAACTCCTCTCCCCTCTGTCAGTCACTAGCAGCATCTAAACAGCACTGCCTTCTCGCAGCCATGACGACGCGACCCCTCTCCACCAGCTCCAACCAAAACATCACAAAGGAATCATCAGAAAACACATGGGCACACAGGTGACAGTGAATTATTAAAACCCGCTGTATTGTAGGATCATTTGTTCATTCTATAAAGTTCATTCTATAAATATATGCCGACTATATAGCGTGTGGCAAGTATTATCTATGTACTGCCTACAAACATGAATACTGCCTTCAAGGCTTTCACGCTCTCAATCACTTTAGTTAGGTATTATAGAGCCAGGTGGCCTTAACAGGATGAGACAGCCTGCTGCAAGGTTTTCCTTATGTTAATGCAAAGGTTTAGAAAACTTGGTCTTTTTTTTTTATAGTACATCCAAAGAAGTGTTGAATTCCTTTAAAAAAAAATTGGGGGTCATTTGAGGCATAGTTCAGGAAAATAACCATGAAAATTAAAGACTTATGTCTCTCTCCCACAGAAGCTAATAAACAAAGATATAACAAGAGATTCTAAATGAAGAACAGTCAGTTATAAATGTCATTACAGACAGAATAATTCACACAGTGATGGGACAGGCTAAGTAGTTTCAGACGGTGACTGCACTAACCATCAAATTTTATAATCATAAAGGACGGTAGTTAGATGTAGTAAAAATCTTGTATTTTACTAGTGGTGCCTAGAAAAGTCATGTGATTTATACAAAGTCATGGCGGTGTTATCATTTTGGAATCAAGATGCTTTATTTATCCTGTATTTTCCCAATTATACTACTCTGTTTCTCTCTCTATCTCACACACACACACACACACACACACACACACACACACACACTCTCACCTTATACTACGTGTCTGAAACATATACAAACACACAGATGCACACGTGCTTGCTTGTCCCCAGTTCTTCTACACACACTATATTACTCTGATTCAGACACACCACTGTGTGGAATTCATATATACATACACACATACATTACACTACTCTGACACACATTTCTTTGCATACACACATATATACATATGTGCATCAACCACACTACTGTTCAGTTCTTACAACTTACTCATATGTATCATACTACTTTGTGCCATAAACACACACACATACCCCTTATATTACTACTACTGTGTATGTGATTTATAGTCACACACTTCATACTGGCATAGATACATACTAATAAAATTTTAAAACTGTAAAATCACCTTCATATTCAAAATACTATTTTTCAGTGTGAGAAATTCAAATGTTAAATAGACACTCACGTAACTACTTCAAAGTTGTGTGTGTTACTTGCTCGGTTGTATCCAACTCTTTGCAACCCCACGGACTGTAGCCCACCAGGTTCCTCTGTCCATGGAATTCTCTAGGCAAGAGTATTGGAGTGGGTTGCCATTCCCTTCTCCAGGGGAGCTTTCTGACCCAGGGATCCAACCTGGGTCTACCACACTACCGGCAGATTCTTTACCATCTGAGCCACCAGGGAAGCACATGTACCTCATAGAAGTTCCTAACTTGAAAGGAAGAGACATACATAGGTAAATACGATGATGTGGAAATTACCTGAACCCATACGTATCCACTTACATCCATTCGAATCCATTTTGCTCCTTGGCTCGAGAATGAGGATATTAGCATTGTTTCTGTTGTGCTGTTTTCCATCATACTTGGTAAAGAATGGATGCAGAGCAATCAGCAACAGAGAATAGTATTATATGCCCCTGCTTCAAGACAAGTCCCCAGTTTCTAAGCAATAAAGCAGTGTTAGAAGTGATGTGGAGAAAGTATATGAGCAACATGGCTTAGGACCCCAGCTACAGAGTGTGACCTGAAGGAACATTCTCTCTTCTACTCAAGGGCTGACAGTCTGGAGAGCTCTTTCTTACAGGAGTTATAACCAGCAATGATGAGGCCTTCTCAGGGACTTTAGGAAAAGAGGATGTGACCAAGCAAGAGACAAAAATAAAGAAGACTCTTCATGGTAACCAGCAGATGGAATAACTCATCAGCATATATAAGATGTCCCTGGGCACCCAGACACAGAAGGATTAAGGTAGCCTTTAAAGGAGGTTGGGGGTCAGCTATAGAGACATAGATAGACCTAGAGACTGCCATACAGAATGAAGTGAGTCAGAAAGAGAGAAACAAATATTGTTTATTAATGCATATATGTGGAACCTAGAAAATTATATAGATGATCTCATTTGCCAGACAGACCTATGGACACAGAAGCAGAGAACAAATTTAAGGACACCAAGAAGAGAGAAAAAAGGGTAGGATGAATTGGGGGAATGGGATTATACACTATTATACACTATTATGTATGAAACAGAAAACTAATGAGAATCTACTATATAGCACAGGGAACACTAGTCATCGTTCAGTGGTGACCTGAATGGGAAGGAAACTCAAAAAAGAGGAGATATATGTATACATTTAGCTGATTCACTCTGCTGCACGGCAGAAATGAACACAACACTGTAAAGCAACTATACTCCAATATGAAAACTAATTTTAAAAAAAGAGGCTGAAAGTCCTGCAGGAGCAGGTAGGGGCATCACAGGAAATGTGAATTCTGTGGATGATAGTGTCCCTTCCTATCTACAGACTAGCAAGGCCAATAGATGCAGAGATGATACTGAGAAGGTAAGAGAGAAGTGGAAATGGAGACGCCTGTGTTTGTGGGTTTCAGCGTGTCCTCTATTATTCTTAAGATGTCTACTGAAGCAGATGGTGAATATTTGGAACACTTGCTTTCTTAAGCTACTTGCTCTAATAGTCTAGCATGCTTTTCTTTATCCATAAATAATTGTCTTTTATTATGAAATATAGCCACTTCCAACTCATATACACTGTATACTGAAAAAGCCTGAATAGTCAAGTAGGAGGCACTGCTTTTATGATCCTTTCCATAGCAGCCTCAGAGTTTTAAATAAGATAGTGAAAAGAAAACACCAAGAATAATGGTAATGTAATATGAGTATATTTCTCTGAGTGTCAGATCGAAGAGTGTTCACCTAACATTGAAAAATCAAAGACTGGGAAAGTGCTGCCAAAACTAACACGAGATTATCATACTAAGCAAAGTCAGTCAGAAAGAGAAAGACAAATAGTGTATGATATCACTTATATGTGAAATGCAAAATGGGACACAAATGAACTTATCTACAAAAGAGAAACAGATGCATAGACATAGAAAATGATTTGTGGTTGTCAAGGGGGAGATGCGTGCAGGAGGGCAGGATTAGGAGTTTGGAATTAACAGAGGCAAAACAGTACATATAGGATGGGTAAACCGAACAAAGTTCTACTGTACAGGACAATGCCCTGAGATAAACCATAACTGCAAAGAATGTGCATGTATGTGTAGAACATGTAACTTTCACTGTAACACAGAAATTAACACAGTATCGGAAATCATCTGTACTTCAATAAAATGTTTTTAAAAAGACAGCACCATCACTCCAAACATGGAATACAGCAATAACATGTCACTAGCCAACTCTTAAAAAAATGGGACATTATCCCTAAAAAGGAAACACATAGCTTAAAGAAAATAAACCTAGGTACTTTGAAGACCATTTTAAAGACCTTATCCATAGCTCAAGATAAACATTTGCCAGGGATTCAAACGATTAGGTCCTGGGTAGAGGTTTAGAGGAACCAGGGTCAGAGGGGACACATATAGCTAACGCTTTTCAAAAACCGGAATGCGAGTCCTATCAAGGAATACAAGGAAACCCTCAGAGATTAGTAGGTCAAGGACAAGCTACTAATCAGGCCTGCCAAGAAAAAATTTGACAGTAACCTTACAAAGTCCTCCAAAGCCAATAAAAAAAGAAAAAATGTTGCTTAAAAAGATAAAACTTCAGGAAGCAAAGTAAGATTTTCTGCAAAGCAAAAAGCAATGTACTTTAGCATGAGAGGCAGAAAGAAACCGAATAACTGTTTCCTTGGTCTTTATCAGTGAAAGTATTAAGAGTACTGCAAATACCAATTCCGAAACAGAGAAACTGCAGGACCTAAATCAAAGACTGACAGAGTCGTTTAAAGGCGGGTCTAAATCTAACTGTTAAATAAGATGCAACAAAAATTCAACTGGCATTATCACACAGTTAAGGATTCAAGGTAGAATTTGAGAACTGTTGGCTCGAATATAAAATTCTAATTACGGGCCTTCCCTGATGGCTTAGATGGTAAAGAACCTGCCTCTAGTGCAGGAGACCTGGGTTTGATCCCTGGGTCGGGAAGATCCCCCGGAGAAGGGAATGGCTACCCACTCCAATATTCCTGCCTGGAGAATTCCATGGACAGAGAAGCCTGGTGGGCTACAGCCCATGGCATCGCAAAGAGTCAGACACGACTGAGTGACTAACAGTGAACTGAACTGAATGACCTTTAGGGGAATAAAATGCAAAAAAAGAGAGGATATATGTGTAAGTGATTCACTTTACGAGAAACTAACACAACATTATAACCCAACTATATTCGAGTTAAAAAATTAAGTTAAAAAAATTCTCATTACAACCAGCCCCTGTGCAGAGGATGCAGTTGCTAACAAGGATGCCCAAGCAGAAATGTTCAAAATGAAGGAGTTTCAAGTAGTAGAGAAAACAACATGTTGAGAGACAAAAACAAACAGGAATTGATGGCAGAGTACTGCTGAGCACTCATTCTACTGGAGAGCTATCAACAGACTGGAGAATACCCAAGCTCGGTTTTAAAAATTACATTTTACTGTGATTAAAGCGGGAGACAAATGACAGACAAACAGATGTACAAATGCAAGGATGTCCAGAAGACAGGTGCTTCCAAGTGGTCTTATTTAACATTTTTAAAAATGATATTGAGGACAGAGTGCACAGGAAAGCAGGCACGTTTCTAGCCAGCTCTTTTAATACCAAAATGCCAAGTAACCGAGATAACCATCTTTTCAGCAATCAGACAAACATGGTAGAAGGCTTTGAACCAACTTCCACTTAACCAACTGTCCAGATGGACCAATGAGCTCCACTCCCCTTGTATGATAAATCCTACTGACTGGCGCACCAGGGATCTTCCCCACCAGCAGCCTCCTTCTGGAGCACAGCGAGCGTCTCTGCTGCCATCAGCTGAGCATATTTGTAGTAAGACTAGTTTTGACCCTAAACCTGTTTATGCAGTTATATTTTAATAATGTGATTTTTATCCAGTGATGTAGCAAAGAAGTGAAATTGGAGCATGAAAAGAAAATTTTCATTTTCTATGAAAAATACGTTGCATGCTTTCAAAATGTTCAAAGCTTAATCCATAATAAAGTAATAATTTCTAAAGCTGCCAGTGAATAAAGCATGGACATCATAACTGTACAGGGGAAAATATCTTTCAAAGGACTTTAATTTCACTTTTAAAAGAAACAAATTGGAAATAACATAAAATCCACTATTGGTTTTGGTAAGAAAGATAATACTGAATCCCATTTTTGGGTTCACACTGAAAGAAAACATCTTGGTCTTACAGAAGGTTTGTAACAGGGGAAAAAAAACATGTATAAGTTCTATGTCTAAAATATTCTAGATATGTATACATCATGTTTATGTCTCTGTGTTTTAATAACTTCTCTGACTTACTGATCAACTATTGATTCCTACTTCTGTGAAGAAAAGTTTTACTATTCTTACTTCTTTTGTGAAGAAAGTCTACTATGTACCAGGCAGTAAAATAGAGACTGAATACAAAGAAGGTTTTAGCCCTCCAGTAAGTCACAGTTTAATGGGGTAGATGCATGTGCTAACAGAAGCAGCTACCTGTTATACTGTGCTTAGCTGCTCAGTTCTGTCCGACTCTTTGCGACCCCATGGACTGTGGCCCGCCAGGCTTCTCTGTCCATGGGGATTCTCCAGGCAAGAATACTGGAGTGGATTGCCATGCCCTCCTCCAGGGCATCTTCCCAACCTAGGAATCGAACCGGGGTTTCCTGCACTGCAGGCGTTATACTGAGTGTTGTAAATAAACATGAAGTGTCAAAACGAAAATAACTAACTCAGTCTAGAGAACAGTAGACTGAGTTGATAGGGTCAGTAAGGCTACAGGTGAGGCCTGAAGCGTGATGTCAGGTGTTGGGTGCTGGTTAGAAAGGCACATTATGACACAGCCCATGTGACAAACCAGAGCCACACTAGGAAGCACCAGAGGAACAGACACCACAACTTCCCAAACCGTGCAAGACTGGAAAGGGAGAGCGGCAGGCGTTATCACCAGGAACTACGTTATTTAAGTTTCAGATCATAAATTGTGGGGAATCACTAAATGTAAAACAAAAGAATGACACCATTACACGCATATTTTAGCAAAGTATACTTCCAGTTA
Source organism: Bubalus kerabau (assembly GCF_029407905.1). Lineage (NCBI taxonomy): Eukaryota > Metazoa > Chordata > Mammalia > Artiodactyla > Bovidae > Bubalus > Bubalus kerabau. The sequence continues at coordinate 49,495,669 of NC_073635.1, forward strand.
AGCGAATGGATGGAGATAATACAGAAAGGAAAGAGACCAGTGATGACATGAGGTTATAAAAACAGTCTACTAAAAATCATAAAATAACAGAAGAACAATATTGAGGAGGTAAAATCAGCCTGACATGGTGACTGATGAGAGACAATAGTGGTGAGTCAAGAATAGTTCCCAGGTTTAGGGATGTAGCACCTGGTGGTCAAAGATTCCTTAATTAAAACAGGAATTTGCAAAGCAAAACTAGACACAGACATAGAGATCGAACATATGAATACAGTGAGCGGGGGCAGGGGGGCAGGGAAGAAAGAGGAGGGATGATTTAGGAGGTTGGGATTGACATATATACACTATTGATACTATACATAAAACCGGTAACTAACGAGAACCTATTGCATAGCACAGGGAACTCAGTGCTCTGTGGTTACCTAAATGGGAAGGAAATCCAAAAAAGATGGGATATGTGTATACATACAGCTGATTCACTCTGCTGTACGGTAGCGACTAACAGAATATTGTAAGACAACTATACTCCAATACAAAATTAATTTTTAAAAATAAATTAAAAAACAAAAACAGGAAATGCAATATTAAAAAAAAAAAGAATTCAACTATGGACACATGGTAAGTCTGAAATGCCACTATACAATCAAAAGGAGGTATTTGAGCTTAGCGGCAGGTGCATCAGCTCAGGACCTTAAGTTGGAGTTGTAAGATCAAGAAGTGGAAAAGAGCTCTTTAAGAAACATAAATTTTTTTAAAAATTAAAAAAAAAAAAAAAAAAAAAAAAGAAACATTCCTTCAAATGAAGTGAAAAAGAAAGTGAAGGCACTTCTTAGAGAATGGGAAAACATAATGGAAGAAGTTGGCATTCTTCAGATGACATAACCTTCAAGATTTTCATAGACAGAGGAGGTGATGAAAAGAGTCATGGGAGACACAGAGGCGGCACCAACTGAGAAAAGCCAGAAGGACCCAGATTCTAAGATGGCCAACTCCAGGGCAGCCCCAGTTCATATAAGCCACCTGTCTCAGAGGGGAGAGAAGGAATGGTGAGAGAATCAGGCTCTGATGAGACCAAAAATCGGTCAGGTGAGAAGCTGAGAAGTTCCTGACACAGAGACCTACTGTCTTGGTAACACAAACATTAATCCATGAGGGTGAGAATGGCATCTGTTTGGGGTAAAGGAATGAGAAAGGAAGGCAATGTAGTTTTAAACACCTCTTTGTGTGCAATGCTAGGGCCTACTGAGACACTGGAAGTGGGTTTGTAAAATTTTCCTGATAAATCATTTTGTGACAACAAAAAATCAGTTTTAGGTGTTTATGGAATCAAGGGTGGTAAGTTATAAACAAACATAGGAAATCTGTGCAAAGGCACAATGAACAACTCATAGAAGATCTCTCTCTAGGGACACTCAACTCACATAAACACATTTTTAAAATTTAAACATTACCAAATAGAACTAAAAATAAAGCAGATATTACCTTTGCAGAGCTGTGATGCTCTTCACAGTATTAACCACCATACCTTACTAAATAATGCATGTTAAAGATAATATCTACTTACAACTGAATGCTCATGAGAATGTGAGAGAGCCACATAAAAATACTATGGTGTCTTGGCCTAGAAACAGAAGCCAAATAATCTATAGAATCGTACCTGTCATGGATGCTCTAACACGACCTGTCTACCTAATCCTGGCCTCAGTATACTCGGGAATATCTCATTAAAACCTGAGAGAAATATGCATAAGATTTAGGAAATGAAAAGTCACTATGAAAAGTCAGGTGGTAAACCTACATAAAATAATTCCTTAATCTGTGAGACAAAGTTATTTTTAGGTTACAAAAATTAATAGAAAACTAAAATTAATTCAACAGAAATAAGTATTTAACATAAAGAAACTAAGTTGTCAGTGGATTATTTTATGGGACAAGTACATTATGGCATTACAAGAAAACAACACCTTTCTTGACTGGCCAAAAATTTGACCCTATACAATGATTTTTCTTATTTTAAATAAATGCTGATGGAAAAGTATGAGAAATTCTACATGTATAAACAGAAAAATGTAAAACACAATATAATCTAATAACATTTCTTAAATCTTTTTTTTCCCCTGGAAAAAGAAAGCAGTGTCTCATTGACACTTACATTACAGAAGTACAGAAAACAGGGGCAGTATTCAAACCTCATTGTTGTTATTCAGTAGCTAAGTTATGTCCAACTCTTTTCAACCCCCATAGATTGAAGCATGCCAGGCTTCCCCGTCATTCACTATTTCCCAGAGTTTGCTCAGTCATGTCCATTGAGTCAGTGGTGCCATCCAACCATCTTATCCCCTGTCATGCCCTTCTCCTCCTGCCCTCAATCTTTCCCAGCATCAGGGTCTCTTCCAATGAGTCCAGCTCTTCGCATCAGGTGGCCAAAGTATTGGAGCTTCAGCATCAGTCCTTCTAATGAATATTCAGGGTTAATTTCCTTTAGGATTGACTGGTTTGAGCTCCTTGCCATCCAAAGGGGGCTTCTCTAGTAGCTCAATTGGTAAAGAATCAGCCTGCAATGCAGGAGACCCCAGTTCAATTCCTGGGTTGAGAAGATCCCCTGGAGAAGGGATAGGCTACCCACTCCAGTCTTCTTGGGCTTCTCTTGTGGCTTAGCTGGTCAACAACCCGCCTGCAATGTGGGAGACCTGGGTTCTGTCCCTGGGTTGGAAAGATCTCCTGGAGAAGGGAAAGGTTACCCACTCCAAAGTTTCTGAAAGCATCAATTTTTCGGCACTCAGCCTTCTTTATGGTCCAGCTCTTCACATCCACACATGACTACTGAAAAAACCATAGCATTGACTCTATGGCCCTTTGTTGGCAAAGTGTTGTCTCTGCTTTTTAATACGCTCTCTAGGTTTGTCATAGCTTTCCTTCCAAGGAGCAAGCATCTTTTAATTTCATGGCTGCAGTCACAGTCTGCAGTAATTTTGGAGCCCAAGAAAATAAAATCTGCCATCGTTTCCACTTTTTCCCCATCTATTTGCCATGAAGTGATGGGACTGGATGCCATGATCTTAGTTTTTGGAATGCTGAGTTTTAAGACAGCTTTTTCACTGGCTCCTTTCACCCTCATCAAGGGGTTCTGTAGTTTCTTCTTGTTTTCTGCCATTAGGGTAGTATCATCTGCATATCTGAAGTTGCTGGGTATTTCTTCTGGCAATCTTCATTCGACCTTGCGATTCACTCAGTCTGGCATTTCTCATAATGTACTCTGCATATAAGTTAAATATGTAGGGTGACAATATACTGCCTTGACATACTTTTTTCCCCATTTTGAACCAGTCTGTTGTTTCATGTCCAGTGCTAACTGTTGCTTCTTCTCCTGCATACAGGTTTTTTAGGAGACAGGTGAGGTAGTCTGGTATTCTCATCTCTATAAGAATTTCCCACAGTTTTTTGTGATCCACAAAGGCTTTACTGTAGTCAATGAAGCAGAAATAGATGTTTTTCTGGAATTCCTTGCTTTTTCTATGATCCAACAGATGTTGGCAATTTGATCTCTGGTTTCTCTGCCTTTTCTAAATCCAGCATGTACATCTGGAAGTTCTTGGTTCAGGTATTGTTGAAGCCTGCCTTAAAAGCTTTTGAGCATTACCTTGCTAGCATGTGAAAAGAGCACAATTGTGCGGTAGTTTGAACATTCTTTGGCATTGCCTTTCTTCGGGATTGAATGAAAACTGATCTTTTCCAGTCCTGTGGCCACTGCTGAGTTTTCCAAATTTGCTATTGACTAAAAGCACTTTAACAATATCATCTTTTAGAACTTGAAAAAGCTCAGCTGAAATTCCATCACACCTACTAGCTTTGTTCGTAGTAATAGTTCCTAAGGCCCACTTGACTTCACACTCCAGGATGTCTGGCTCCTCCTTATGAACCCTTAAGTTCTTGCTAAAAAAAATTTTACCTTGAAATAGAAGTTTATCTGGAAATAAAACAGAGGAAAGCATATCTACGCCACTTACCCTGTCCCCCAAATTATATTTTACATTTATTATTTTACCTTTATTATTACTTAACTCTTCGCATATTATCATACACTTATTTTCTACCTGTGAGTACTAATAGAGTGTCTGGTATATGAGAGTACTCCCTTAAAAAAAAAAAAAATGACTGAAAGTATGATTTTTATATAAAATGAAAGAATGCTTATTTTTTTTAAATGCATGAATGGATTCTTGCCTAACTCCTAATTTCTACCACTTCAAAGATCTTTATAGAAGAAATATAAATTATGTAGACAATTAATCACCTTAATTATCTGCAAGAAAATAAATCAATCATATGTGAAAATATCACACCATAGTATAAGCTACAATGTTTTAAATATTCTTCCTAAATTAACCAGCATATGTGTCAGGCACTTCTCTGGCATTACTAACAATGATCTAGCTGATATGACCATGGTATTTACTGATTATTACCAATAACTGATTATTCCTATTTTTTTTTTTTTTGTAAAGTAGGTTTCCTTGCTTTTGTGTTCACTTTTTATTTACAGATACTGATCTTATGACTTTAAAAGACGAGATTTTTAAAAGGAGTCAATTACCACGAATTGGGTGTAGAAGAGACGTGTTACAGGCAGTCATGTTGACCTCTGCACTTCCGCAAACCTTTCTGAGACTTTTTTGAGGAATAGGAAGTTCCAGATCCTGCTCAGCATTGCTTAAGGAAATGCTTTGTTCAGGCTGTTTTTTAGAGAAAACACTCAATAAGTATGTTTGTTCCTCTGAATTCAGCTGCACCAGCTGCTGACTCAATGACACTGAAATTAGGAAGCTTTGTTTGAAAGGCGGCCACACAGAAGCTCCTTTGGTATATGTCTAGCTCCCCAACAAACAAAAGTCTTTAAAAGGCACATGCCAATCCACACCTGTCCAGAGAATAAACTCTTAGCAAAACAAAATAAACAAGCCAAACAGCCCAAATAAAAAGTGTAAAAGTTGAGGGGGAAACACAGTGTGAGGGAAAATCTTGACAACAAAATATCATTTCATTTATAAAGTAAAAGCAGAATGCATTTCTTCAAATATTTTCCTAAAAACATGTGGCAGGCTACAACCCTAGATATCATTATTCACTATTGCATATATAAATTTAATAATGCCAAGAGTGGCAGCAAAGATTCAACCAGGAGGAATGCCTTGTTAAACTTTGAAATTGTTCTTTCTTGCCCCATGTGACAAACCCATCATAAGCACCACTGCAAGATACAAAAGCCAGCAACACACACCCACTTACTCTTATTCACAAGGTATTTTCTATATACTGAAAGGCTGGAAATGCTAAAATTAACTGAGTTTTTGTATTGTTGTTGTTATTTTGTTTGTTTGTTTGTTTTACAGCAGTGATTGTTGTTGGTTAGTCACTAAGTCACGTCCGACTCTTTGAGACCCATGGGCTGTAGCCCGTCAGGCTCCTCTGTCCATGGGGATTCTCGAGGCAAGAATACTGGAGTGGGTTGCCATTTCCTTCTGCAGGGTTGCCATTTCCTTCTGCAGGAGATCTTCCCGACCTAGGGGCTGAACCCACATCTCCTGCAGTACGGGCAGGTTCTTCGCCTGGGCCACCTGGGAAGCACTCTGCTACTGTTTTCTCACTCTTAAATATATATTTAAGGGTATGTGTGAGTGTGCATGCATACATGCAACACAGCCTGGGCTCACATGCACACACGGGGACATTTTATTATTTTGTTCTAAGCACTCTTTTTTCCATAAGTAAAGTCATCTCTAAAATAGTCTAGCAACTGTAGGGAATCACAGGAGAGATGATCAACACAGTAAGCATGTATTAACTACTACAGAAACATACCCTGCTTCCCCTTTTCCTGCTCTCAGGAAGGAAATGCACCATGGGACTGAGTGCAAGGCTGGCTTCTAAGACCAAGTCCTTTAGAGACACCCACCTCTCATTTACAGCCCCATCTTCCTCATCTCTGTCATCTGACTTGATGTTGAGAAAACCTAAAACTCAGTTGCCGGTAGGACCCAGGTGTTTGTGATATATAGAGAAGTGAGACCTCAATCACCATTCCTAACCAACTCTATCCTGATGACTCAAGCCTGGCTAGATTTTAGGGTGTCCCTGAGCAGAGAAATGAGGAAATCACAAACAATGCTTGGAATGTTCCTGGATATCAAAAAGGCATAATTTCTACAAAGGATCTAAGGCACTGCATAGCAGTACGCCAAGAGGGCTCAGCTGTGATTCTATTCAATTCAACAAATATTTATTATGCATCTTTTGCCAACTCAAATGTAAGAAGGACTCCAAATTGTATTTATATCCTCAGGGTATAAAAAGAGTGCTGGAACAGACAGTAGGCACTTAATAAATGTCGAAGGAAAGAAGGAAGGAACTTCCACAGAGCAGACATCTGCTAAGTACGGAGGATATGAGCTTCAAAGGTGTTACCTAGTGAATTAATCAGGGTCCCCCTCCAACATTTTACTCTAGCCTTGATTAAATCAGTTCTTTTTCTTAGGCTTCAGACAGACAGACAAAAGGGAAATTGTTTTTTAAAAATGTTTTTGACAGCATAAGTCTAAAATAGGTTTTTCCTGGCCACACATGAAAATTTCATAGGAAACTTAAAACTTGCCAGCTACTGGCACCTGGGTACCATGCCAAAATTATCAATTAAATTACAATATCTGAGGAATAAACATACTAGTATTTTTTACACCCATGTGATTCTAAGCTGTATCCATTATTGAGAACTACTGCCTAATAAATAATGCTACATAAGGTTTTGTGCTTGGGACCCACTAGGAATGATAAACTAAAACAGAAATCTTACCATGTGTATGTTTATAGCTCCTACAGTAAAATATGAAAGGCATTTGTTTAAGCAAACATTGTTCATTTCACCTTCCTGACCAAAACCTTACAAAAACAGGAATAGAGAACCTTAAGTCAGTGAAATAATGAAAGAAAAAAAAAACTTTTTTTAAAGGCTGGGCATATAGTAAAGTTTTTCAGCTCAGCACACTGGCAAAAAAAAATCTCTCTAAATAACTGAGAAATAATTACCATATAATTAAAGGATTTCAAACATACGATTCTGACATTAATTTAAAGATTATTTTTTACGTATACTTTTAAAAGCAGCTCTATTCATAACAGCCAAACACTGAAAACCACCCGTTTGTCCCTGAACACTTCTACTTTTAAAAGTAGGTTTTCTATGTTCTAAAATTAATTGTGGTTATTGTTGCACAACTCTGAATATGCTAAATACCACTGAGTTGTATACTTTAAATAGGTGAATTATACGGTATGTGAATTCTCTCTCAATAAATCTGCTTTAAAAAAAAGAGAAATAAGTAGGTTTATTTTCTCAGTTATATTAAAAATGAGTTTTTTCATAGTTTTATATAGATTATGGGTGCTATACAAAATATTAGTATAAATCTTATTTTCTTTTTTCATATTCTCCTAAAATCAAAGGTACATTCCATACTGAAAGAATTTTGGCTTCAATAGCTTTTAAAAATCAGAGCCTAGAGCAAAAAAATTTTAACTCTAAGTTAACACTGCAATACTGAAATTAATGATATCATAACTGGGGGGCAAGGAGTGAAATGTAATAAAGTTACTAGGGAATCACTAAGTGTGATGTTTGCAAATGAAACAGGCCTAAACATCAGAAGACTCAAATCCTAGCTCTGACTAGGATGAGTTTTCTAAGACAAATTACTCCAAGTTTCCTTAAAAATTGTAAGTCAGAAACTCCTTGTAAGCATAAGCTAAAAAGCAATATTTAAGAAACCATCTGAAAATTGTTTGGTGCTTGAAAAAACAGTGTTGAAATGATTTTGGCTTTCTTACAAAAAAAGAGAGAGGACAGAGTTCAGAGAAAGACTATGACTTTCTCCAAGAATCTCTCCAAGTCTGTTCTCCACCCACTTTTTCCTGTAGCATCATTTAAACTGCCTAAGTTTTTCTTGTCTATGTAACTTCTCATCTCTGAAAGAGAGACATACGTCTTTTAGGCAGTTATTGAACTATAAAGTCCTCTACTCTGAAAATAAATGCAGCTGGTGAAACAAACTGGGGGCTCGCTTCCTTCAGCGGCCTTCTGGACCCAGGACAATACTGTGTGCTTTTATAAGAGTGCAACTATATACTGCAAGTGGGTTCTGTTTGTTTGTTCTGTGGTTTTTTGACAAGAGTCCAGACAGCTAGGGGAAAGGGGAAGAGCTAAAAGGAACGTTACTGAAGGACAGAGGAGTTATGATAACCAGAAGGGCAGACTCTCACAGTAGTTCTCATCAGGAAGGGTCCATCTTTACGGTAAAGGAATAAGTCCAAAATTCCATGCACAGAACTGTAACTCTTTACAAGAATTAGTCTTCTCTTTCAGAAATCCCACCACAGTGAAGCTCTGCAAATTAATTGCTCCCATTCCAAAAAAAAAAGTTACACTTATCTCTAACACATGTAATTGGTATCCCCCAGAAATAAAAGCCATATTGTTAAAAAGGCTTTTTCATTTAGAATTAGAAAACACAAATATATGGAAATGTTTCTAAAAACTTTTGCAAACATTACTGAAAACCATTATAAGGCATAATTATAAATGTAATACTATTATTTAACTGAATCAACTCTTCTATAAGGATAAATTATTTCTTGTATTAAGTTTCCCTCACTGTGTGATGATACGGAAATACACATACCCACACATGTGTGAGCTGTTCTCCTGTAATTAATGATGCACTTTTATTCTCTATTATTGTATGGAAAACATTCTGACACAAAATAAATGAAGCATAATCATTCAGAGTAATGATTCGCACGTACTGATTAATGACACCAAATAGCTTTTCTGTTCTTTAGTTAAATTAAAACATTTATTCGGAATCATAAGGGCATCCCTAAATTAATGTTTTCTAGGTAATTATTTTTCCTTATGGAAATGATCTATCCTAACCCGCCTGCCAATGCAGGAGATATAAGAGGTGTGGGTGTGATTCCTGGGTCTGGAAGATTCCCTGGAGGAGGGCATGGCAACCCACTCCAGTATTCCTGCCTGGAGAATCCCATGGGCAGAGGAGCATGGTGGGCTACAGTTCATAGGATCTCAAAGAGTCAGACACCACTGAAGCAACTTAGCATGCAGGCACCATCACTGGATACAAGTTCCAATCGATTGTAAAATATACGGCTATTTTATGTGTGAGAAAAAACCTGTCAATTAAACTGGTATATAATACTAACTTGCCTTGAGAGATATTTAAATGTGTGTAAGGGGCACCTTGGGGGAGACAGTGTTGAGTTACATGGCATTCTATTCCCAAAGTACTCAATAAATGTTCATTAAATAAACATTTTAAATGCTGCAACAAAATATTTTCAAATTTTTTAAATGTGAAACAGGCCAGCCACACACACACACACAAATAAACTGATTTTGCTTATAGGAGACACCTAGAGTAGTCAAATGCATAAACAGAAAGCAGAATGGTAGTTGCCAGGGACTAGGAGGAGAAGAGAATTATTGTTTCTGGTACAAAGTTCTAGTTTTGAAACGAGTTCTGCAGATAGCGGTGACAGCTGCACAAAATCTGAATATCCCTGATGCCTGGACGAAGCAAAAGCTGGTCAGATGGTAAGCTTTGTGCGCATTTTATCACAAGTAAAAATAACAAAAAAAATATCTTCATAAGAAAAAAAAACAGTATGTAAAACAACATCACAAAACAATTTAAATATTAAACTGGAAACTACCTAAATGCAACCTAGCCAATTAGTTAACCTGATAAGGTCACTAACTTCTCCTTAGAAACTTCTATTTTTGGAAAAAACACAGTCTTTTCTCAATGAACTCAATGAGAAAATTTTCTATACTCTGATTCCTAAAGCTGGCATGGTTGTAGTATCTGAAACACAAAGATCTGCTGAAATACTGGTTTCCACATTTACTCTACCATCAGTATCACCAGCAGGCTTTTAAAAGACTTCCTGACACCTCACACCCATTGGGATAGCTACTATCCAAATAATAATAATAATAATAATAAAATAAAGTTTTGGCAAGGATGTGGAAAAATTGAAACCCTGCACTGTTTGTAAAATGGTACAGCTGATATGGAAAACAGTATGACATTTCCTCAAAAAATTAAAAAACAACTATCATTTGATCCAGCAATCCTACTGCTGGGTATAAATCTACAAGAACTGAAAACAGTTTAGAGAAGATAGTTGTACACATCACTGCAGCACTATTCATAACAGTCAAGAAGTCAAAGCAACCCAAATGTCCAGTGACAGACAGACACACAAAATGTGGTATACACATCAACGGAGTATTATTCAGCCTTGAAAAGGAAACCCTGTCACACGCAACAATGCAGGTGAACCTTCAAGGCATTATGCAAAATGAAACAAGTCAACGACAAATAGAAACAGACTGCTGGTTACCACAGCCTGAGAAATGGAAAAAAACGCAAAGTTGTTTTAATGGATATAGTATCAGTTTTGCACGACAAAATTCTGGATATCTGTTGCACAAACAATATGAACACACACTACTGAAATGTATGTTCAAAACTGCTTAGATGGTTTTTAAAAAGCAATTAATCAATAGATTTCCCGATCACTATCATGAACCTACTGATAGGTTTCCTAGAGACTGGGTTAAAATATTAACATGTGTAAAGTAAGAAACCGAAACCAGCAAATGGAGATCAATTTTGTCCGTTTCCTAACTTCAAGTAACTCAAACACAATGGCGGCCATGCTAGCACTTCAGTTTGTTTTTAACAACTTTTTATAGGTGTATGTAAAATATGTTTTATAATGGAAACTGATCATCTTGAAACCATCATTAAAAATGAGTAAATTTTAATACTGATACTGAAAGACACAAAGGAAGCAACTTAAAAGTCCCTGCACAACATTCTCTGTTCCCATCACGGCACTAGTAACAATGGGTAGAGTCCAAGTCCACTGACAACAATATCTGCCTTACAGCTTTTGTTGAGAAGAGCCTAAAGTTTTCTGCTGGGTCTGTGGAGTCCAGAAAACCTCTGATACCCAACTACCATCACAGACCAATCTTGGGGTAAAAGAGGCCAACACAGTAAGCCTCACAACCTAGCTCTGACACTTAACTGCTAGGCAATCTTGAGAGATACAATGAACCTTGATTTATTTCATGGCTATGAAATATCCATGAAATATATTTGAAATACATTAAAATATGTGAAATAGCCATTCAAAATAACAGGAATAAAAGTCACAGGTTTATTACGAAGATTCACTGGAATAATATGTGTAAGCCAATTAGCACAATAAACAGTACAAAGTAAGTATTCAGTAACTGGATGACAGTATCACCACCACCACCTTTTTTATTAAAAAATCACTTTAAGTACTACAGAGCTCAGCACCAGGCACTCTATAAATGCACTGGTTCCTAGTTCTACTTCTAACATACAACCTCAAGGATCAAGTCGAATATTATGGCTTTTTCTATGTCCTTAGAGTTCATCACATAGTGTTAAACAACAAGCAGTTAGTTGATCAGCTCAGCCTTCACTGGACAGGTAATAATTCCGGACATGCCATGTGCAAGGCACCATCAGTTCACAGTGCACTGATCTCCGCCTCAGAGATTACAATTTAGGCTCAACAAGATCTAGTTCATTCTATTGAATTACTCACCAGAACAGCAGAAACACATACATATCATCATGTACAGGCATGGAAAGCCTCCTTCCATGGATTTACAGTCATCTGTTCCCTTATCCCACTATCAGAGAATAAGTTACCTTATTTAATTATTATACTAAATCAACTGTATAGTTTACAGAATCTCATATTCCAGCAATCTCAACCACTGGGATCTGTCTACAAATGAAAAATGTCTATACATGCCTCAGAGCTTATAAAACAATGAGAATTTTTACCCTAATTAAGAGTATTTTATAGTAAAATTTTTGTACAAGAACAAAAGAAATTCATAAAACCATATTTATACATGATGCTGTAAAACATTTCAACATATTCATTGATGGTGCTTTCTTTTCAATTCTAGAATCACCTTTTCTCATGTAAAATTTCTTATAGTTAGGAAAAAAGTGTAAGTGAGCTAAAAAAAGAAATGTCTTGAAATCATAGTGTACTGTATGTAACCGAGAAACAGCTTGCATGCTATTAAACTAAAAAGTCGGTCAATAAAGAAAAATGCACAATTTTGTCCATTTGTTCAGGACCATCCTTTCTTCCCCGCCAACCCCAACTCATCACCCCAGCCCAAGACTCCCCACTACAAGCTGCCTTAGATGTCTACCCCTCTACCAAATACACGATGTTTTTAGCGGGGATGAACATGCACATATTTTTGTGCAAGATGAGTATCTAGTTTGCTATTTCTGGCAAAGGACAGAGAATGCCCAAGGTTGTCAGTACAACTTTTATGTCCTGTGATTTAACTGGACCTTTAGCAAGTACAAAATATTTCAAAGGAAGGAAAGGATTTTTTTTTTCCATGACTAAATAAAGAAAGCCAGAGAGGATTTTCTGAGGCAGGAGGACACTGACAGAATTCCAGCCAAGAGTTTACAAAATTTTGAGAAAGGGACATTAGAAAATAATTATTATTTCTGCATTAAGTAAAGCAAAATAAAACAAGTACAGGCAAAGAAAAGAAAAATATTTCAACAAAGATAACAAGATAAAACTAAAACATAAGCAGCAGTGATGGAGACAGAAAGTTTAACTTTAGGTATCTGACAATATGGAAACGGTCTGGATAACCAGCAGAGTACACGGTGGACCCCAGTGTATGCTGGCTTTCAAAGGGTGTGGCTCACAGAACAGGCTTTCTTTCCAAATCAATTGTTAGCTGTTTATAAAAAGCAACAATAATTTAGACAGTCCAACTGATCTCATTTCAACGAACATTTCTTGAAAACTTTGTCATGTATGAAACTCACCGAGATATGTAAATTCATGTAAATTCAAGTCCAAGTTGTGTTTTAAGTAACTCAGACCATTTATTTTCAAAAGTTTGTACAGTTCATGATGAAATAAGTATGAAGTTTGACTTTATTAACTTGATATGTTCTGCGGATCAAAAAGAGTTGAATAATGGTAATTTCATATGGTTCAGCCTGATATGATACCTATCATTGAAAACTAACAAAATACCTGTGAAACAGAAGTCTAGGCAAAATACCGCGAACATTACAAAAATTCAAATGCAAAAGAAGAGAACTCATTCCCTTTTGACTTTGGAAAGCAGGACAGCTTCTCAGAGCAGATGGCATATGAACTAGGAATCAGGTTTTGAGAGCTGGAATAGTTAGAAGAGGGAATATAGTGGGGAGGAAGTAGCAGATGGGAATTTTAAGCTGAGGAAAACCAAGAACATAAGCGCAGGATCAGAAAGTGTAACAGAATAATTCAAATAGCAGAATCATCTATTTTTTTAATGTCAGAGAACAAGTATGGAAGGTTCATTATTAAAAATTTACATTCAATTCACTTCATGAATTTGATGTTATGTCTCATAATCCAATTAAGATTTGGGATTATGAAACACATATAAAGGTTTTCTGATAAGCAATAAAAGGAACTGAAATGAAGGCGTCAAGTCAATCATTCCCTATAAAAGGGCTGCAAACACTCTCAAGTTCATAGAAGTCTCAATATAACACAATACACTACAAGCCCCTTGCTTTGCTTCAGATGCAGCAAAACCATGCATTAAGATAATGCTGATCTGTTCAGTGATGGGCAACAGATATCCCCTTGACTAGTGTCCTTATGGATGCTTCTGCTTCAAACATCAGGGCTTTAGAGAAGTCCCATTGGATTTAAAGGCCAAGTTCTTTTCCTCACTCCACTTACAAATCACTGCAAGTAACCATTATAAATTTACCACGGTACTGGCAAAATTTAATAATCACGAGAACTTACTGAGTGCTTTGTGGGAATACTGGCTTTTGCATGGTTATGAGGATGATAATGAAATCTAATCTACTGCTCCATTACACATATTATTCTTAGCCACAATAACATTGTTCCATTTAAGCTTTAGGACTGTATTTAAATAGATGGTTTAGGAAACAATAAAGCCTAGAAGAATACCGTAGGTGTATTTCAAATTTAGAGTGAGTAGGAAACATCAGGGGAATTTTATCTACTTGAACAAACAATCAAATGTAATCAAAAAAAATTTGTTGTTGGAGACAGCAACAAAAAGATGCCAAGAAAACAAGGGACAGAATTTTTTTCTCTCCTTATTAGAAAGTCTGTGAGCTAATAAGACTATTAAATCAAAGGACACAGAAAAAGACTTTTAATTATAGTTTGGCTGTTTTTTTTTTTTTTTAAGAGAAACATTTAATGCCACACAAGTTATACTGTATAAACGCTGGACACAGGGGGTATACTACATATTATGACTAGTTAAAGAAGCAGGACCCAAGGGGTACATTACATATCATTACCAGTTAAGAGATGAGGAAGAATGGAGTTAGGGGACCAAGTAAAGGAGAAATGAGACACACAGGGAAAAAGATACAAACACCAAAGCAGCAGAAATACGAGAGAAAAGCACCTACAATCAAATCACGGTGAACGCAGAACAGCAGCATTCTGATGTCTCTATCTCCAACATTTTTTCTAAGGAATAACAGATGCCTGTTTTCCTACCAGGAACACACACAAAAATGCATATACCCCATCATCTGCCCCAGGGGGGCATGGGAAATTATGCTAAGGGTTGAATAGAAAAATCCACAGTACAAAGGCACCTTTCCAACTAACGCCCATGACAACATTAGAGCCTCCAACAAGAAGGATGGAACTAGGACTCTTGGAATGAAGTGAATTATTTCTATGATTAAAACCACTGGGAAAACATCAAAATGTTATGAACCGATTGTTGGACAAACACTTCAGCCTGAAAAAACACTTGCTGAACAGAAGTTCTAGGTGAGCTTAATAGTTGTAGCTCCACTTAGACTTTAGGTTTAGAGAATCTCGAGATTGTGACTGTTTCCATAATAATATTCTTCCACAGTTTGATATCAGCTTCGCATTTTCTTTCTCATCTGACAGTCAGGTTTGGTTGCCGTTTCCAACATAGAAGGGGTAGGAGATGAACAACAGTGTGTTTCCAGAATTAGATGTAAACTCAAACTTGGCAGTGAGAAGGCTGCATGTTCTCTAGAAACTGAGTCCCGTTCCCGTGTTACTGCCTGTGGGACTTTAACACCTGAGTCCTGGGGGTCTTGGAAGCTTTCAGGCTTCCAGGATGCTGAAGTGGTCCAGGCTCCTGTCACTGCTTTTGAGGCTGTGAAGGAGGTGGTAGAGGGGTCCGAAGAAGGCCTGGCGCCACGTAGCAACATGAAGCAGCAGGTGTGGCGGGAGCACTGGAGCCCAGACAGGAACCCTGACAACTGCCACCAGCACTCTCCCATCAGCAAGGCCTGACTGCCTCTCGAAGCTTCCACTGAAACACCACATCTGGATAGAGCTGGACTCAGCGAACTTTTCCCATCAAGCACCAGAGAGTAAATATCACCTCCTCTGTGGGCCAGAGTCCACAGCAGCCACAGATAATACTTAGAACAACGGAGCAACCATGGAGCAATTAACACTGTATTTGCAAAAACACGTTGTGGGTCTGGCAAAAACTTCATGCCTCTCCAAAGTTATTTTTCTGGTAACATTCTCAACGGTCTTATTTGAGGGAGACGACGAGTCCCTGCAGCTATTACATCATCTGGGTGAGATGTAATAGTAAAAAGCATTGCTGAGCCTGGCACTTGCTATAGACCAGTGTGCATTGTGTGCTGTGCTCAGTCGCTCAGTCGTGTCCAGCTCTTTGTGACCCTATGGACTGTAGCCCACCAGGCTCCTCTGTCCATGGATACTGGGTTGGGTTGCCATTTCCTCCTCTGGGCCATCTTCCCAACCCAGGAATCGAACCTGTGTCTCTTGCATCTCCTGTATTGGCAAGTGGATTCTTGACCACTGCATCACTGTAGGCCAGACACAGCACTAATGCAACACAGAGTTCACAGGATCCTCCCTGACCTAACTACATCATCCCTATTTCCAGATACTGGGTTAGCCAATGGGTCATTCAGGTTTTCCCGAAGATGTTACAGAAAACTCAACAAACTTTTTGGCCAACCGAATACAAATATCACAGCAGGCTTAAACAGCTCAACGATTAAGTGCAAGATTTTTGTGACTCTGATCCATGGCTCCAATTTACTACCCAGCAGGCTTCTAACTTCAGAGCCCACTTCAATCAATAAGGAGCTGGTAAAAATGCCCATTCCTGGGCCCTAACTACAAAAGGTTCTGATTTAGTCATGTGGGGTTAGGCCCAGGACTCTGCACTTTAACACACACTTCTGTTAAGTCTGGTGAGAACTGCAATCCCATGCATTTTCCAAGCAAAAGGCCACGTTATCTGTGCTGGAATAGGGTCAGTGCCTGCTAAAAACCTACTTGAAGCAAATGATTAGCCTCAATGAGGAAAACCTGAAGTACATTTTAGGCTAAATTTTACTTTCAGCTTGCTTTCTATTTTTTATGCATTAATATTATGAAAGGTATACTGAGCTTTTAATATTTTATATAAACACAAAAGTGGTTTAAATTTTAAAAACAAGTTTTTGCTAAAAAAAAAATTCATAAGCTAAATAAATCACTTGACATTTTAAGCACAGGGAGAAGTTCATGATCAACTATTAGCATTTCTGCTTTAAAAACATAAACCCATTATATCTCTCTCCTGCATTCTCCAAACATGTAACATCTAGTACATTCTATTTATTTGGCCCTGAGAATGCTGAAGAAGTAGTATGTCATTGTTTGGCAATAACTGCACTTGGAGTTAATGCTGACCTCACAGCTTGTTGAGTAGGGAATAGAAAGCCTGGCCCAAGACATGAGTGCAGAGCTGAAGCAGCAGCTCTATGAACTCTGCCATCAGAAGCACATGGTACAGAAGCCTGGCCCCCAGCAAGTGCTCGTGATTTGAATGTTGACACAGGTACTCTGTCAGAAGTTATGTAGGTCAGAGATAAGACAGCAGAATGGCTTCAAAAAAATCCTGGCAGGATATGCTCATCTCCGAAAGCAGCTGATGTCCCTGGGCCTGAGGTTCCCAGGAAACAGTCTAGAACCTTCTGCATAAGCAAGCTCCCAAGAGCAGAGCTGTGGGGAGTCATGTGAGATGGAGTGGGGGGCTCAACATTTATACAACACATATCCAGGCTCCTGATATGAGCCAAGATACACACTGAGTGCTAGGGCTAAAACACTGATTAACACATAATCCCTGTTCTCAGGAAGCTTATCATCTGACAGAAGTCAATTTCCTAGCCCCAGTTTGTGCCAGTTTCTGGCCTGTCATGAAAGTTCCCGAGTCTCTGTGTTTTTTATTTGTAAATTACGTTCTTCCACTGTTAGCATCAAATGAGAAGCTCTATCAAGTACAAATCACTGACTTCCCTTGGTGGCTCAGGTGGTAAAGAAGCTGCCTGCAATGCAGGAGACCTGGGTTCCATCCCTGGGTCAGAAGA
Source organism: Bubalus kerabau (assembly GCF_029407905.1). Lineage (NCBI taxonomy): Eukaryota > Metazoa > Chordata > Mammalia > Artiodactyla > Bovidae > Bubalus > Bubalus kerabau. Next base: position 49,513,275 of record NC_073635.1, read on the forward strand.
TCCCCTGGAGAAGGGAACGGCAATCCACTTCAGCACTCTTGGCCTGGAGAATCCAATGGACAGAGGAGCCTGGTGGGCTACAGTTCATAGGGTCGCAGAGTCAGATACAACTGAGCGACTAACACATTATAAAGTGTAAGGTACTAATATATAATGAATTGGTGATTCTCAGTGCATTGCACAGAGGAAGCCAGACCTGGGCTGTCAAGAAAGCCCCACCAACTGCACAAAGGAGCTACCAGGCGCTGCACCCAGGTGAATCCTCAACCAGGAGAGTACTCAAGAGGGCAAGGTCCAGGCTGGTTTCACCACTAGGTGCTGCAGTGCTGCTGCTTTGGAACTTCACAGGGATGAGTGATTAAAGGAGGGGGTGGTATCCTATAGCTGCTGCTAAGTCACTTCAGTCGTGTCCGACTCTGTATGACCCCATAGACGGCAGCCCACCAGGCTCCCCCGTCCCTGGGATTCTCCAGGCAAGAACACTGGAGTGGGTTGCCATTTCCTTCTCCAATGCATGAAAGTGAAAAGTGAAAGTGAAGTCGCTCAGTCGTGTCCGACTCCTAGAGACCCCATGGACTGCAGCCCTCCAGGCTCCTCCGTCCATGGGATTCTCCAGGCAAGAGTATTGGAGTCGGGTACCACTGCCTTCTCTGGGTATCCTATAGACTGGAGACAAAAGTATGGTCCCGGGCTCCATTAACACCAGGGGACCCTAAGAAACAGGAATCTGCTAACAACTCCACGAAAGATGGTGAGATCAGGCCCAAAGGCCAAGCAACTCTTACTGCTTAGCAGATCTTCTGCTCAGAAATTCGACCGAGGATAAATACAATCCTTCAGAGGAATTTAATCTACCATAAAAACTACTGGACTAGTGACAATGCTGACTGCAACTTGCTGTCTGCTCTAGTTCACCAAGGACAAAAAGAAAATGATGAAGGCCATTCAGCAATCAGAGATGCTCATTAGGTGGTACTGTTATGCAGATAATTTGATTTATAAGACAGAGCATATGGCTGGGATTCTGAACATCTAGATTGCTATGTTTCTAACGCCACTACAAAGACCTGCAGCTTTAAGGTCTCTCAGTGACTGCATGTGTCTTTCTAGTAAGTTCAGGTTAAAATATTAATTCTCCCATTTGTTACAAGATCGTGATGATGACCAGATAGGACGACAAATGTGAAAGCATTTTAAAGTGTTAAAATCACTCACAAGGAATTATGTTTAAAGAAACAAGCTTTATGCATAGGGGTATGTCTGAAGACAATAGGCTTTAATGTTTTGAATTGTACTGTGAAAAACTGTATTGTGTTCCAAGCTAAGAAAAAAGAAACCTGTGCAATAAATTATTCTGCTACCTGTAGTCAAACTGTGCAATTATCATTTGTAAAATTCTCATTGTTCTAATCATCAAAAAAAGGCAATAAAACCTTAAATACAAGTCTAAGCTTAATCTCCATATAATACACTTTATCTTATTCATACTGTAATATATTCATTGCTTTCCAGGTAAATGATGGAGTAAATGAGTCCTATAAACACACACACACACAAAGAATTAAACACTTCCAAACAAAAAATTTTTTTAAAAAGTTAAGAGAAAACACACTAGGTTCATGAACAAAACAGATTCTGCCATTACACTGTAAACATAGGTGTTACTGTGCTCTCTTTCCAATCCTTAAAAAAAAAAACTTCAAAATATGATAGTAGAGACTAATTCATATCCCATTTTATTTAATGTGTGCACTTAAATAAGCCCATAAAGAAGAATTAGAATCAATAACATGTTAAAAGTTACAGCTAATCTAAACTAGCCATTTACTTTGTCAACAAAGGTCCGTCTAGTCAAGGCTATAGTTTTTCCAGTGGTCATGTATGGATGTGAGAGTTGGACTATAAAGAAAGCTGAGTGACAAAGAATTGATGCTTTTGAACTGTGGTGTTGGAGAAGACTCTTGAGAGTCCCTTGGACTGCAAGGAGATCCAACCAGTCCATCCTAAAGGACATCAGTCCTGAGTGTTCATTGGAAGGACTGATGTTGAAGCTGAAACTCCAATACTTTGGCCACCTGATGCGAAGAGCTGATGCACTTGAAAAGACCCTGATGCTAGGAAAGATTGAGGGCAGGAGGAGAAGCGGACGTCAGAGGATGAGATGGTTGGATGGCATCACCGACCCAATGGACATGGGTTTGGGTAAACTCCGGGAGTCGGTGGTGAACAGGGAGGCCTGGGGTGCTGTGGTTCATGGGCTCACAAAGAGTCGGACACGACTGAGCGACTGAACTGAACTGAAACTAGCCATTTAAAAATAAACTATTTCCAAAAAAATAAATAAATAAAAATAAACTATTTCCAACAAGGAAGCTTCCCAAGTGAACAGTAATAAACAATTCGCCTGCCTGTCAATACAAGAGACACAAAAGACGTAGGTTCAATCCCTGGGTCTGGAAGATCCCCAGGAGTAGGAAATGGCAACCTGCTCCAGCATTCCTGCCTGGAAAACTTCATGGAGAAAAGAGCCGGGAAAGTTATAGTTCATGGGGTCACAAAGAGTCAGACAGGACTAAGCACTCGTTCACTCATTATTTCCAACAAAGACATCTTAAGAAAGCTATAGACTTGTAATGTTTTGCGAATATTAATACAAAATCATCAACAAAACATAAGCAAACAAAATCTGGCAACATATACGAAGAATTACATATTATGACAAGTGGGATTAATGCCAGGAATGCACAGTTGGTTTGATATATGAAAATCAATTTTATCAAAATACTAAAAAAATAAAAAGAAACACAAAATACATGATCATATCAATAAATACAGTAAAAGCATCTGACAAAATTCAATCCCCTTTCATGATAAAAACTCAACTAACTAGAAATAAAACTTCAACATGGTAATGGGCAGCCACAAAACACAGACATACACACACACAAATTACATCATACTTAATGGTGAAAGGCAAGAAGCTTTCCCCTGAATCAGGAAGACTAGAAATCCTGCTCTTCAGTATTGTACTCAAAGTTCTAGCCAGAGTAATTAGGCAAGAAAAAGAAATAAAAGCCATTCAGCTTGGAAAGGAAGCAGTAAAACCAACTCTCTCCACAGATGACTTGTTCCTGAATATAAAAATTCCTAAAGAATTCATTTTAAAATTAGAATACAAGGTTGCAGGATACAAAATCATTATACAAAAACCTACCGTATAGATTTTCTATATACCTGCATGAACAATCCAAAAATGAATTTTAAAAAACATGTCTACTGGTAGTTAATAATATGGTATTACATATTTGAAAGTTCCTAGGAGAATAATTCTTTAGAGTTCTCATTGCAAGAAATTAGTTTTTATAACTATGTATGGTAATGAATGTTTAGACTTATTGTGGTGATCATTTCACAATACACACAAGTATCAAATGATACTGTAAATGGAAACTAATATGTTGTATCAATTACACCTCAATTAAAAAAGAAAACAATTCTATTTATGACTGCATCAAAATAATAAGATACTTAAGAATACAGTTAACAAAAGAGGTACAAAACCTACAGTATGAAAATCATAAAATACTGCTGAAAGAAATTAAAGAATATCTGAATAAACAAAGAAAAAAAAAATCCCATGGTCACGGTATCTTACAGCATATTAGTCACAATGGGCATCTTAGAAAGAAGCTTCCTCACCTGAGAGGCTGCCAGGAGCCAACTTCTTCTCATCCTACAAGTAAAAACCAGATGCCTTCCGTCTCACTTCTACACAGCTGAGGAGGAGTCAAACTGATGTTAAAGCCAACACAGAAAGATAGATACATCCTTGATACTGTTGAGACATTAAACCAAACATCCTGAAGACCTACCTCCCTGTGGATTTTATAGGATCAGATCAAAGCCCCCTTTATTATCAAAGCTAGTCTGAGTTCATTTTCTTTACTCCTAATCAAACACATCTTAACTGACTAAATTACAGAGTTAGGAAATGCTAGTGGATAAGTGAGGCAGAAATATAATCTTGGAGGCAAGTGTTGAAACAGCTATTTTAGAAGAAAGGCAAAGTATGTTTCCCCCTGGTGTATTGAATCACATCTCCAAGTTCACTCAGAATTCTATGCTCAAAACTTTTTCCACCTCAAAGATGTTACCTAAATCCCAGTTTCAGAAATGCCCTTGTATCAGTTCCTACATAATCTTGACGGTTACTAAACTCAGAATCAAACACTGTTATCAGCTTTCCCAGTGTCCCCCTATGAACGGCATCTCCCAACCACCCAACCCTGGAATTGCAGAATCCTGTTTCCTCTCTCCCTTGATGTTTGCACTCGAAGAAGTCAAAACAACCTTCATGAAATGTTCTTAATTCTACCTATTTCTTGCATTCTAAAATGCCCCGATTTCACTCTAGACCAGAATTTTGACATTTTACCTAGCCTCCTCAACTCTAATTTCTCCCCATTAAACTCAATCTGCATGCTGCTCAGATGAAGCTTTCCAAATTAACATTTACACCATGCTGCTGCCTTCCTTGAAAAGTTCCCTCACTGACTGCCAAGTACTGCCTCATAACCTACCACCAACCCCAGTGAAAGTGAAGTGAAGTCGCTCAGTCGTCTCCAACTCTTCAAGACTCCATGGACTGCACCCTAAAGATTAAACTCAGGGAAGTAATGGGAGTGTTCGCTTCCTTTGCTTCATTAAGGTACAAAAAAGTCACAATGGACATCATCAGGAGGCTAAATCATCTTCTGGGCACAGAATGGGAGCAATACACCCAAAACACGACACAGAAATGTTACGTTTGATCACTTGTCTCCTACTTTTTAAGAAACCATTCAGTTATTTTTTTCACTTTTCCCAAGCTTTTGCTCTTTCCTTATCAAAAACAGGTCTTTCTTCTTTCTACCACGTATATGAAGAAATAATAGCCAGTGTCCCTTAATCCTTACAATTACTTCCCATTTATTAATCAATATGTTTGACATGACTGCAGCCATGAAGTTAAAAGACGCTTACTCCTTGGAAGGAAAGTTATGACCAACCTAGACAGCATATTAAAAAGCAGAGACATTACTTTGCCAACAAAGGTCTGTCTAGTCAAGGCTATGGTTTTCCCAATAGTCATGTATGGATATGAGAGTTGGACTATAAAGAAAGCTGAGCACCGAAGAATTGATGCTTTTGAACTGTGGTGCTGGAGAAGACTCTTGAGAGTCCCTTGGACTGCAAGGAGATCCAACCAGTCCATTCTAAAGATCAGTCCTGAATATTCATTGGAAGGACTAATGCTGAAGCTCAAACTCCAATACTTTGCCCACCTGATGTGAAGAACTGACTCACTGGATAAGACTGATGCTGGGAAAGACTGAAGGTGGGAGAGAAGAGGACGACAGAGGATGAGATGGTTGGATGGCACCACAGACACGATGGACATGAGTTTGAGTAATCTCTGGGAGTTGGTGATGGACAGGGAGGCCTGGCATGCTGTAGTCCATGGGGTCGCAAAGAGTTGGACAAGACTGAGCGACTGAACTCATGTTTGACATGGACACACAAATTGAAAAACTCTCCCACTTTTCACAGAGATTCCACTGTTTCCTTTTCATTCACCTTTGCTGACATTAATGTCCAAAATAACATGACAGAAAGAATAAAGAAATTCAAATACAGAGGCAATAGATGTGGGCAAAGCTGGAGTCCCATTTAACGAAAAAGAACTTTGTAAACCATAAATCTCCATAATATAATCATTATCATTTGTTTGCAAATAACTTTAAAGAATTAGACTAAATTAATTTTCAAAGAATTCTTTTCAAAGAACTAAAGTTGTACTTTCAAAGTTTTCAAAAACGTGGACAGAGGAGCCTGGTGTGCTGCAGTCCATGGAGTCGCAGAGTCAGACATGAATTAGCAACTGAACAACTACAATGCTATACATATATTTACACATATAAATACACACATACACACATATATATTGGGGCTTCCCTGGTGACTCAGATGGCAAAGAATCTGCCTGCAACGCAGGAGGCCTGGGTTCAATCCCTTGGTTGGGAAGATCCCCTGGAGAAGGGAATGGCTACCCACTCTAGTATTCTTGCCTGGAGAATTCCACGGACAGAGGAGGCTGGTGTGCTACAGTCCATGGGGTCACAAAGGGTCAGACATGACTGAGCAACTAACACATTTACTTTTTTAACACACATATGTATATGTAAGTACACACACACATACATAGAAAGAGAGAGAGAGAAAGTCAAGCTGCTGCTGTTAAGTCACTCAGTTGTATCCGACTCTTTACAACTCCATGGACTGTAGCACGCTGGTCTCCTCTGTCCGTGGGATTTCCCAGGCAAGAAAACTGGAGTGGGTCATCATTTCCTTCTCCAGAGAAAGTTAAGAAATGACTGTAAAAATATATACAATGAAAGGGACTATAATTCAGTACATTATACCTCAGGCCCATTCCTCTAGATAGGTAAAATCAAAATTACAAACTAGCATAAAGGAGCGTTACTTTGGTTTAACACCAATTTACTGTTTAAACCACTCTGCTTCAACATAACCTACCAAGTAAGAACATGAAAGTCATTTCTTCCTTAGAGAAGCACTGCTGCTGCTGCTGCTAAGTCACTTCAGTCGTGTCCGAGTCTGTGCGACCCCACAGACGGCAGCCCAACAGGTTCCCCCATCCCTGGGATTCTCCAGGCTAGAACACTGGAGTGGGTTGCCATTTCCTTCTCCAATGCATGAAAGTGAAAAGCGAAAGTGAAGTCGCTCAGTCGTATTCGACTCTTAGCGACCCCATGGACTGCAGCCTACCAGGCTCCTCCATCCATGGGATTTTCCAGGCAAAAGTACTGGAGTGGGGTGCCATTGCCTTCTCTGTGTCAAAGTATACTTAGGTGCATTAGTGAAAAAACAATTTTTTAAAAAGCCTGGGGATAGCCCATATTTAAGTTACATAAACATGTATTCAAAAACTTAAATCAGTATGTTTTATGGATTCTGATGTATATAATTTTATATATTTTAAACACATCTTTTATACAGACATGCTATACTATTAATTGCCATACACAAATAAATATATACACAGCAGAAAAAATTTTAAATCCCATTTATTCAAAGTATCTATACTTTAATCCCTTGACCAACAGATAGGAAAGCAAAGGGCAGTGGTTTTATTATAAATAACTATAAACAGACGTATTTAGAAAACTACAGCTTTTGGCTTTAAAAAGCAAGTGTACATGCCTTTGTGATGGGAAGAAATGATCCAAGCACCACAGACTTCCCTAGCAAATACACTTTCTCCTGAGATCACATGGTCATCTCCTTCCCCAGATGTGCACTTCTGAAGGGAAAGGACTGGGCCAGGAGTCCCCACAAGCAAGCACAGGGCTGGCTATAGAGGGAGCACTCAGTAAAAATGTTTATTTCCATAACCAGAAAGACTTTAAGATCTACTGTTCTACGGATTTGGCTGTAGAAAATTAAACACCTCACATAAGTAAACTATTCTACAATTATTCTATTCATTGTATGCAGTACTGTCTCCTTTCATTTGCTTTATACTGAAATACCTTTCAGATTTCATAGGAAACTTCAATTCTATTTTAGATTTCTGAAATGTGATCAATAAAGTCTGCATTTCACAGGCTCTGATCATATAACCTCCAGCCTGAAAAGTGCACATTTTTCAAATCCCCAGGTAGAACAAAAATCAGTTCATTTCCCTTGTTTCAGATTCATATCTTTCTTGAAATGTGACTGAAAACCCCACATGAGATTTCAGATTAGAAACGTCAGGAGGTTATGACAATAAAACTGCATTCAGTGAAATCTCAATTATCTAGAATCCTTAAGGAGTAAGTCCTCAGAGATAACTGAATTTCTGTTACAGGGAACATTTTCAGTGCCCCTGTTTTTTATTGTAATTTTTAAAAGACATGTTTATAAAAGCTGCATTATGTATTACTCATCCCTTACAAAGACTTGGGGTTACCATCTTGAACATCAGTTACCGAGAGGAGTGTGACCTGAGCCATTCCCATATCGGATTCTAGAATTGCACTGGGTGTGCTGGGCTGCCTTCAGCATGGTACTGTGAGACCATCAAGGACACACAGTTCCACACACACACACACACACACACACACACACACGCTGTATCTCACACTTTCATGAAGCTTTCTAGGGAAGGTAGTGGCTTCCCCTCCCAGATCCCTACCACCTTCCATCATATCACGAGCTAGAGCTTCTGGTCTGAAGAGGCTCAACTTTAACACACACATCCTGATCAGTTAGTCCCTTTCAGTTACATTAACGTGCTGACAAGGGCTTGGAAGCTGTTTCTGGAAGCTTTCTTCTTCTCCTCCTTTTAATTATAAAACTCAAAAAGCTTTTATATGAATTGGGGGTACAGAAAGGTATCAAGTTCAAACTACTTCAAAGGTTTGTCCATTAGATAGAATGATGAACTCTTGTAGTCTATCAATAATTAAACTCTAAGCTGCATCATATATTATGTTCACCTTCCTCTGTACCTGCTGCCCCTTTTCACACTGGCACTCGTCACCGAGCTCAGAACATCAAAAGATGCTGATCAGACCGTACTCAGCTACAGAAAAAAAAAAGAAGTCCCCCATTTCTCCAACAAAGAAACCACACAGGCACCAAAGCTTACAATCGCAAAGAAGCTCAATCCAAGTTTCACAGAATCACCTACTATGGAAGATGTATTCTATTCTCCATAAAACGCGATCATTAAAGATTCAGTTATTTAACTTGCTCTCTAAAAAAAACTGTTTGAAAGACAGAAACCATGACCTAGGATCTCCTTAAAGCTTTTTCAAATCAGTATTTGTAAACCAAGTCTGTATCCTAGGAAACTCAGCAGGTTTCACCTGGGACAAGGAAACTCTACCTGTGTCATTTCCCTTTTATCCTTGGTTCACATATGTGGCTGCGGCCTATTAGAAAGAAAAAAAAATTACCTTCTAGTATCAGAGAAATGAGAAGGCAACTAGAATATCACTTTCCCAGCCTGCTTCTTTACCTGGGGTGGATGGAAGAACAAACAGAAGAAAAGTCTGTCCAGAGAGCCCCAAAAAGCTAGAAAGCAGTTTGTGATCCAGTTCAGTAAGCGCCCAACACAGTTTGGGCCATTTACCTTAACTCACTATGTGAAACGGGAAACAAAAAATGTTTAAAATCTGGATTTATTAGAAACCTTGGGTCAGACATCTCTGAGTTCAAATTCCAAATCTCTTTTTCTGCATGAGTTTACTTTACTTAGTTTACTTCTAACTCTTCAAACCGAAAAAGTACATTGCTCATATTATGGTAATACAAATTCAGTGCAAAATGAATACAAATACCAAGTTCAGAAATAATTTTGTCTCTGAAGACTCTCTAAGCACTACAATTCAAACCTGGGAGTTTGCCAAGGACTTTATACTATAATAAAATAAGGGTGTGCTTTTAGGGGGGCAGGCTTTTTTTCCCCTCCTCTCAAAGGATTTATAGGGGACATGGCACTTTCAGAAAGCACGATGGAGTCTATCACTTCTACAAACATCCGCGAGTGAACTTTTTAACACGGAGAAAATAGGTAATATAGATTAGACGCCTCTCCCAGGTCCACAGTACCTGGACTTTTTTCTTTCATCGACAACCAAATACAGGAGGAAAACGGAGACAGAAATCATAACATGGATGAGTTTTAAACACAACTGTAGAACTTAATTGTTGTTGTTGTTGCTTAGTCGCTAAGTCACGTCCAACTCTTTTGTGAACCCATGGACTGTAGCCCTCGAGGCTCCTGTGTCCATGGGCTTTCCCAGGCAAGAATACTTAAGTGGGTTGCCATTTCCTTCTCCAGAGGGCTTAAACAGTTTTAAATTTCAAAGAGCCATTATTAAATCACAGTAACGTGTAAAGCATCACAACCCTGGCCCGAAGATCCAAACACTACATATGCTGTTGAAAGTTGCTGCTTAACAAGATTCAGACACTATACCCAACATTTTTAACACATTCTTAAGTATTTTTCCAAACATTTAACCACACAGCATACTTTAAAATGTTATACATATATTCATGTGCTTTGATGATTTAAATGTCTGCAATTGCAAAGCGACTTTTCTCTAAAGCAACACTTAGTATTTCTCCATAATACAACTCCAACTCTATGAAATGCTCCTCCACATAATACAAGCTCCAACTCTATGAAATGCTCTTTCAAATACTTTTTTGAAATATTCCTTTTGATTTACAGGTGCATCTAACTGGCCCACCACAGAGTGAGTCTGAATTCAATTTTCCATTCTCTCCCTTTTCACATACATAAAAATCCAAGAATGAAACTACGAAATGTAAACACCCAGCTAAACTAATTTTTACAGGCCCATTTGGCATCTGCTACCAAATGATGGTTAAGGCCCTGTAAATTTTCCTCTGTCCCACTCACCTCTTCAGAAATCCTGATCCCAGGACTGGAACCGTTTTAGCCATTACACCAAAGGAAATTCTGCTTTTCAGCTTATCACTCACAGATACAGCTGAACTCACTGCTCAGATTCTTGAAATTAAACACTGACAAGAGAACACTGCCCATTTTAATTAAGTGTTAAAAATGGTCCAGGTAATTACTAACCATTGGCATTGCTTACCTCCTGGCTAAAGCTTGGTGTTACAAACTGTTACGCTAATCAAATAATAATTATTATAATTATTATATAACTACTATTTATATAATATATAATCATATAGTTTATTTTTATAATGCATTTACATTATTTCTATAACCATATAAACTAAATTTTAAATTGCTATGATTGTGCGATTCATTATGGTTATTATTATGACCACTACCATCACCCCCAAATCCAGAAGCACGAAGACCTCGGGCATAGATTTTGACTTAGAGCCAGGAGAGCTTAGTTTCCGTCTGGGCCCCTGGCTCTGCTGCACTCAAACTCCATAACCGAGTGCAAGTCACTTTACCTTTATCTACAGGAGACAGATGCTTTCCAAAGCTCCTTTAAGCTCCCATTACTCTCCAGGGCTCATGCCCTGGAGACCTGTATACTGAATAATGAATGGCCATATAAAACCTCATACATGGATTGTGCCAGGAGAAAGGAATGCACACTTCCCAGAGAGTTAGTCAATACCACAGGAAAGAGCCATTATATAAATCAGACCTTGGTAACCTTTGTTTTCGAATTTTTATGCAAGGAGTCATCATCATCAGCTTAACAATTTTTAGAAAATATTCTGCTAGCTAGTTCATGCAGCACTGAACTATTATTAAGCAATTATGTTTAATTAACAAACAAGTAAACAAGCCCACGTGGGACACTGGTTATTTTAAATCCTTAAAGTGAGAATATGCTATATGCCACAGGCCCTGTTTTATAACACAAATGAGTGACATTTCATTAACATGTGTTTACTTTCTGAAGTTAGCAAAGGCTATTTTTATGACTTCTTTTCCCCCTGCTGGATTTATATTCCGAATTGTTGTTGTTTAGTCACTAAGTTGTGTCTGACTCTCTGCGACCCCATGGACTGTAGCCCACCATTCTCCTCTGTCCATGGGATTCTCCAGGCAAGAATACTGGAGTGAGTTGCCATTTCCTTCTCCAGGGGATCTTCCGATATGAGGATTGAGTCCACGTCTCCAGCTTGGCAGGTGGATTCTTTACCACTAAGCCACCAGCAAAGTCCAAATTCCTAACTATTATTCTATAAATGACGTTAGAGAAATCTCTTTGCCTTGGGTCAAGCCCCATAAGCATATGAATACTTTACAACCTTGCTCAGAAACATCAGCTAGTCCCTTCCAACCAAGCAAAAATGAATAATAAAAACAGGCTTCTGACCAACGCTATACAAAGATCATCAAATCAACGCACTGGTCTTGTACTCAGAGACTGCTACTCTCCAAGTCATTCCTCTAGGCTGGCCACATATCATATTCACACCACAAATACCAAATAATTCACTTTGTGAATCCTGTAGGAGAAAGACACTAATACAGGATTACTAGGGAGGCACTTCCAGTGTACATCCTCAACATTCTTCCTTTTTTGTAAAATTCAGCCGTTTCACCTTCTAGTCATGGTCCCATAATGAGTGGAAAAGTGAAAGCATTAGTCTCAGTTGTGTCTGATTCCTTGCCGACCCCATGGATTGTAGCCCACCAGGCTCTTCTGTCCATGAAATTCTCCAGGCAAGAATACTGGAATGGGTAGCCATTCCCTTCTCCAGGGAATCTTCCCGACCCAGGGAATCAAACCCGGGTCTCCCACATCACGGGACTGTGTCTATCTTCATTTCTGTAATACACCCAGTGTGATACCCCTCATAGAGTAATCCCTCATTTTAAAAAAGAAATTCATTTAAACTGAAAAAAACTTTAATAACACATCCTAACAACAACACTAAAGGTGTTAAAATGGTACAAGTCAAGGTCACTCAGCCATATCTGACTCTTTATAACCCAATGGACTGTAGCTTGCCAGGCTCCTCTGTCCACGGAATTCTACCATAAAATATTATTGCATTGTTTGGCCAGCAACACCTGAGAACATGGAGAGCTGATGGGATGGGAAGAAGGTGGAGCTGGGGGTAGGGGTGGGCGGAGATAGCACATGCAGATAAGCATACCCACTGGCCCCAAGCACCTGGAAAGTAGGAGTGGGGGAGGGGTGAGAAGGCTTTAGAGACGGAAAGTACTGAGGCATGTTAGCAGCTATCCATTGGTGACTGAAGACACAGGGCAGTGAGGGGGTGGATGGTAAGGAGACAGCAGACAATAAGAGAATGGATAGGGAAAACAAGTAAAATGACTGAGCAAATAAGGATGTATACTGTCACTAACCAGGATCAGGCTTCTCACTGCTTGAGCAGGTATTTACAAACATAGAAAGGGCAAAAGCTGGAAAGACACGTTGGGTTAGAATTGAAAGTTTAATTATGAATTTAGTTTTTTTAAATATATATACGCAATCCCCGGAGAAGACAATGGCAGCCCACTCCAGTACTCTTGCCTGGAAAATCCCATGTGCGGAGGAGCCTAGTAGGCTGCAGTCCATGGGGTCTCTAAGAGTCGGACATGACTGAAGGACTTCACTTTCACTTTTCACTTTCATGCATCGGAGTAGGAAATGGCAACCCACTCCAGTATTTTTGCCTGGAGAATCCCAGGGAAGGGGGAGCCTGGTAGGCTGCCGTCTATGGGGTCGTACAGAGTGGGACACAACTCAAGCAACTTAGCAGTAGCAGCAGCATACGCAGTGCCCTGTGGCTCAGCTGGTGAAGAACCTGCCTGCAATGTGAGAGACCTGGGTTCTATCCCTGAGTAGAAAAGATCCCCTGGAGAAGGGAAAGGCTACCCACTAATTCCATGGACTATACAGTCCATGGGGTCACAAAGAGTTGGACACGACTGAGCAACTTTCATTTCACTTCACAACAGAAATAGGCATAAATATAGACGAAGTGATTATGAGTGTGTGCGTGCTCAGTGGCTTCAGTCGTGTCCAACTCTTTGTGACTCCATGGACCACAGCCTACCAGGCTCCTCGGGCCACAGAATTTTTCCGGCAAAAATGCTGGAGTGGGTTGTCATGCTCTCCTCCAAGGGATCTTCCTGACCCAGGGATGGTACTCGCATCTCCTGCACTGCAGATTGATTTTTTACCACTGAGGCTCCAGGTGTGTTTATGTGGGTAAAAATACTTATATGTGTGCAGACATGGACGTATTTCCTCAGGTCTACTGGGAGAGCCCAGATCTTAAGTTTCTGAATACCACTGTTCACTGAAAGGAACAAGGGCTACCTGAAAAATACAGCTTATTGCAAGGATGGGGCAAGGAAAGTAGCAAAAACAAGCCTGGGATAGTCACAAAGTAAGAAAGTGCTCCAAGATTGATGAAAGAAAAGTGAAAGTCACTCAGTCATGTCCGACTCTTTGTGACCCCATGGACTATACAGTCCATGGAATTCTCCAGGCAAGAATACTGGAGAGGGTAGCCTTTCCATTCTCCAGGGGATCTTCCCACCCAGGGATCAAACCCAGGTCTCCCGCATTGCAGGCAGATTCTTTACCAGCTGAGCCACAAGGGAAGCCCAAGACTGATGAGAATGTGTCAAAAGACACACAAGCTACTTTGAAAGAGATCCTCATTTGCCAAATTTGGGACAATATGAACATCAAAATAAATAAGGATAATGATGAATCAGAACCCCCTAAATACACGAAGAATCTGTGATACATGAAAAAATAAACAAATGAGGAAGAAGGGAAAACCACTTCCATAAAGTAGATTACCACTAGAAGGAAAGACAGGAAATGAAAATCACCACTTGGTAACTATCCCTGCGTCAACTGATTCAGGCAGAGCAGTCAATGGAGAATAAGCCTCGTGGATGGTGCTTTGGTGAAGGCAGGATCCTGGCGTAATCTCAGATTATCTCCCTGTTACAAAGGGGGAGATGGTGCCTTTGGAAGGGAAATCCTGCAGACACACACGATGATCAAAACTAACATCACCAAATGGCTCAGGATCTTCCTCCAGTATGTAGGTCTGTACCTTACATGTGAGAGACAGGGAATGACTGAGGAAATGGTCCTGATTCAAGGAGTGGGAAGAGGTATGTCCACTGACTGTGATGTATATTCTGGGATGGATTTCTGAACAGACGGGAAAACAAGCAAGCAATGGGACAGCTGGTAAAATCAGAATGAGGTCTGTGGATCAGAGGGCTGGCTGTGTTACTATGGCAGGTGTATACGAGTATTCTTTCCTGGGAAAACTTTCACTGAGGTATTTCGGGATGATGGTGTACTATGTCTAAAGCTTACTCTTACTTAAGAGACCAGAGATAACAGGAGAGTGAGGTATATCATAGAGGAAACATACTGAAATGCTAACAACTGTACCACTCACGCAAAGTGCTGTAAATTTTAAATTAAGTAAATAATTTTCAATTTTTTTTCTAAAAATTCCATCAGAAAACAAATTCTAGGACATTGCAGAATTTTTTCCTAGCTGTTGAAAAAACGTTAAGTTAAATTTTTAACATTACTAAACAGGAGTATCCTTTTAGCTGGTCATTTAAGGCTTTCTTCGTGGTACCAAATTAAAACAACAATGTGATTTTAAAAGTGTGTGTGCTATGTAGTACAGACAGCTCAGCTCTGTGCTCTGTAATGACCAAAAGGGGTAGGATGGGAAAGAGGCGTAAGAGGGAGGGGGCATGTGTATACATATAGCTGATTCACTTTGTTGTACAGCAGAAACTAAGGCAACACTGTAAAACAACCATACTCCAAAAGTAAAACAAAATTTTTTAAAAATTTTTAAAGCTTGTGTGTGCCAAGGCATTCATCTAGATGCTAAGAAATATCCACAATGAAGCATGGAAAATGCCATTTGGAGGTACTCTCAATCTAAAACAGCAGCGTGTACCAGGACAAGCACATACATACTGGCTACTAGTGGCCACTAACAAGAAAACAATCTCCTAAGTGGCCCAGAGTCACCCCACAGAGAATTCTGAAGAATAAAGTCCAACTTTTAATTAGAGGTATCTGAGTAAGATATAACGTGCTATTTGTATTTGACTTTATGGATATTTTGAGTGAAAAACAAACATTCACCATTAAAGAAATGCTTCCCTAGCACTGAACTGATCCACAAAGGAAAAAGACAACTTCAAAACCACCATGAATACATAATAATGAGCCAAAATTAAATTCTGCCTAATTTCAAAAGGCTTAATCACTTATGATACTATCAAATAAAGTACAATGATTACACAAATAACTCATCAACATGAGACCTACTTTATTACAGCATCACAGCTTACATAGTGATTTACAGACAACGACAGAAATTACATTAGAAGTAGGTGAAGTTATTAGTTAAAATATGACCCTGTAATAGATCCTAAAAAGTTAATTTAATACAAAAAAAGGGGAGAACAATTTTCCCAGTGGAAAAATTACCTTTCTAAAACTGGGTTACATATTGATTTTATCCTGTTATTATTATAATACACACACATTGCGTACAAAAATAAAGAGGCATATACAGATAAGGAAATTTCCCAGATAAGATGATTTGGGGGCTCGCAAGTCACAGTTGAATGTATTTTTAGCTCATTATTTCAATGATTTGCACACTTTGTTTCTACATAGTGTTGAGATTGCATCACTATTTCTCTGTGGACAGGTAGAGAGATTCAGTGGGTGATTAAACTCATGCTGTGTCATCCCATATTCATTCAACTGCAACTTTTCAGACTGACACTTCTGCACATTCATATAAAGTGAAATTCATGAAGATGAGTAAGACACCAAACTCTCCTGACTTGCATGACCTCCAAATCATTCAAGATTAAATGTGTGGTTAATATCATATGGTTTCAGTGAATCCATGTACCCAGTGTTTGGAATGAACAGAACCCCTTGGTCAAGTCACATGGTTTTTACTGTTTATCTCCAGTTCCCCTACATCTCTCTCAGCTTCTCCTTATTTCTCTTTATGGTACCACCATTTTCCCAGAGTCTCATAGAGTGAAAATATACTATAGTAGAGCTGGTATACAATTCCAGGAATCAGAATGTTCTATCAAGAAAACATTCTCCTAGTTTAGGATATAAATCCTTAAACATATATAGTGTTACTAATTAAATCTATTAACTTCTAAATTCATTAGATTTAGTTTAGGAAGCAACAGACTAGCAATATGAAACAGGTGATTCAGTAGGTAAAGAATCTGCCTGCAATGCAGGAAATCCTGGCAGAACCGAGTTCAATCCCTGGGTATGAAAGATTCCCCTGGAGGAAAATATGGCAACCCACTTCAGTATTCTTGCCTAGAGGATCCCATGGACAGAGGAGCCTAGCAGGCTACTGTCCATAGGATCACAAAGAGTCGGACATGACGGAAGTGACTGCGCATGCCTGCACACCAAACAGAATAGCCGTAAGAAACCATGGTGACTGGGAGATAAAACATGGAATAGATAGGTTCTCATATATTTTAAATTTGATGAGTAAACATTAACTAAAGTAGGCCAGGTCCCCCTTTATGCTCCATACAGGTTCCACAGGAGCTCTGGATACTTTTCCTCTATTGCTCTTTAGCCACTTTTACTAATTTTATTAATTTCTGAAATTATTTGTCTTTTTTTAAGACCATAAACAGTTCACAACAGGTTGGGTCACCATGAATTGTGGTACATCACCTGAGTCAAGCACAGCACCAAGTTCTGACGGTAAGGAAGGTGAGGAGGTAACCATCAAAAGGAAATCGTGTCTTATTTAGCCACTCCAGAATTTTCAAAAACAAGTCTTTTCTGGAACTACAACTACCTGGGCCTTGTATACCCAACAGAATTGAGTTTTATCCCTAATGATGTTTAACTTCATCACAGCCTCTTTATTTAAAATTTTTAAAATATAATCTGATCGATAAAGGGAAAATGGGAAGCAAAGCTAGAAACAAAGTCACGTCATTATTACATTTGAAATAGTTTAATTAGAAGCATCAAATAATACATAGAGAATGCATGTGTGCATGCGTGCTCAGTCATGTCTGACTCTTTAAGACTCTTAGGGTTGCCATTCCCTTCTCCAGGAGATCTTTCTGACCCAGGGATCAAACCCACATCTCCTCCATTAGCAGGCAGATTCTTTACCTGAGCCACCTGGCAAGACAACACAGAGAATGATTTGACCTTATTGAAGATTCATCCACAAAGCAAAAAAGAAAAATTACTGAGAAGGCAAGCAAGGGGAAGAGAAGTTTGAAAAAAGAAGAAAAGGATCTTTGGTAAAAGAGTAAATTCACATGGAATGGAATGCGGGGGGTTGGGGGTGGCAGAATTCTTGGCTTCTCTCACCATTGTACAAGTGGAGAAGACAGCACTTCTTGACTTCCAACCTGAAGGTGTTAACAGGAACAGAGCTTCTGAAGGAGTTTTTCCACGAAAGGATGAAGTGTTTGTTCAAGTAATGCACTATTCAAGCACTGACAATAAAAGGAAAAAAAATAATAATAATACACAGTGTCTAATGGAGTCCAAAGGAAAAGAGGAAGAAGACTTTTTGTAAAGATAAAGAAAGGCAGGGCAAATGACTTTGCTGCCACATATAAGGAGAGGAGAGAAAAAAAAGAGAGACTCAAGCCTAGACACTGCTACTTGGCCTCATCTCTTATTATAATAAAATTAA
The DNA here is from genome assembly GCF_029407905.1 of Bubalus kerabau. Lineage (NCBI taxonomy): Eukaryota > Metazoa > Chordata > Mammalia > Artiodactyla > Bovidae > Bubalus > Bubalus kerabau. The sequence goes on from NC_073635.1 coordinate 49,531,539, forward strand.
GGTAGTTATGAGATAGCAATTTCTTGTCAGCTTTAAAAAGAAATGGTGTAATTGAATTTTACACACTTGATTGAGCCCCTACTCTGTAGCTCGTACCACAGTTACTGGGAATTCAAGGCTATTTATAAAGCTTTGTCCCTGTCCTCAAGGCACTCACAGTCAATTATATTTCATAATCACATTTGCTGGTTCCCAGTTATTAAAGGCTTCATCTGGGCTTTACCTGTAGACAGAAAATGCTTGTAGACTCATAAACAGGCAAACTGCTTATTTGAGACTGTTTTGACAATATAGGTATTTCAACAGATGTCTGCACCAATTTCCTTTTGAAAATGGACATCTTAGACATTAAAACTGAGTTCAAATACCTAACATAAAGTTTTCATATAATTATCTGAAAAGTTCATTATTTTAAATATAGGCGAAAATTGCGATTATGGTTCACTACAAAGGGAAATTAATGGTTTCTAACATAACAAAACAGACTAATTTAGTGCACTTTAAAATTGAAATTTCATTTCCTCTTCTCAACACTACATTTCAAGACGTGTATTTTTAATTATCGAATACTCAAAATTTTTCAAAACCTTCATTTTATTGATAAGAAATAGTGACATTTTCTGGAGAAACAAAATCAATACATACTTACAAAACTGTTGGTAGAAAATCTGCTTTTTTATCATTATCAAGGCCATACAATAAATTATATTCAAAAAATGTAACTGCCTAAATAACAAAAATTGTGTTATGCTAAACAGATGATTTTAGACACCTGCTCCAACCCAAGTATTGTTAGGTATTTTTCACTGTCTATAAAGACAACAAGGTAGACTTAGCAACTCAAATCTATCTCCCACTAACCACAAAATACAGCTAAGCGAAACAATTCAAGAAGGTCTTTCTTGTTCTGTATGATGATGGTAAAGTCTGGGTAAGGGAGTTAGTTCCACTTCAAAAGAGCTCAAAGGAAAAAGGAATAAAGCCACCTCTATGGGACACACGTGTACTGAGGATCCAATTTCTAAGAGCAAATATCCTGGGTAGAGTATGCAATTTTTCTACAAACTTTTCAATCAAAATCTGAAATCACAGTATAATCATACTAAGCTAAAATAAATAAGCTGAATTTCAAGATAATCATATCGCTACAGAAATAAGAGTATGAAGAAACGTTAACACATCACTTTTTAGATCATTTTACATTCTACCTAAGTATGAGGTCTCTCGGTATATATACGCTGTATATATGTGTATGTACATGTGTATATGTATATCTCAATTTAAAGAATAAGAATTAGATTAGAGAAATAAATCACACAACAGAAACAAGAAATTAAGGAAAGCTAAGCCTGTACTTGCCCTGTACTTGAAGGACGGTACAGCTATGCTTAGTCAGAGTACGGGAACCAAAGTGAAAATGCCCACACATAGCATGATTCGCTTAAGAAACTAACTGTATTATAGATGCTCAGTACTCTATAGAGATCAGAAAAAGCCTCTTTTATTTTAAAGTATGTCCTTCATCTCCATGAGTATGTATATATATACTTAGAAAGTTAGAAAGTTAAGTCGCTCAGTCGTGTCCGACTCTTTGCAACCCCGTGGACTGTAGCCTACCAGGCTCCTCCATCCATGGGATTCTCCAGACAAGAATACTGGAGTGGGTTGCCATTTCCTTCTCCAATATATACTTAAGTTCTCTGTAATAGCAATAATAATTTATCCATATCTAGGTATTTCGCACTTGCTTTGAATCTCCTGGGGTCAACTATTTCACTAAAGTCCTACTGATTCCAATTGGTCTCGAAATTCTAATGTTCATTTACATATGGTCTTTCTTCAAGAAGTAAAGTAGAACTCTTCAAGAGCAAAAGACAAAAGCTGAACATATTTACATCAAATTTTCTAAAAGTTAAATATACTTTATTTTTAAATATACACAGAAATTCCATCTAAATTAATCATACTTCCATGATGAAGAATTCTAAATAAATGCCAAAATCCAGAAACTGCAAATCAGATTTTTTAATTAAAAAATAACTAAACGTAAAATCTAATCACTTTGAAATAATCAATTATAAAATGCAACAGAAAAAATGTACTGAACTTGAATTTTTTTAAGTGATAAAATGAGCTATCAAACTAAAAAGCATTTGCACAGTGAAGGAAACTATCAACAAAATGAAAAGGCCAAAGGCCACCTACTGAATGGGAGGAGACATTTGGAAATTGATGAGGGATTAATATCCAACATATACAAAGAATTTATACTACTCAACATAAATGAACAAATAACCCAATTAAAAAATAAGTAGAGAAATTTAATAGATATTTTTCCAAGGAAGACATACAGATAGGCAACAGACACATGAAAAGATGCTCAACTTCACTAATCATCAGGGAAATGCAAAACCAGTCTATAATGGGCTATCACCCCACACATGTCAAAATGGCTATTATCAAAAAGACAACAAAAAACAGGATGTGGAGAAAACTGAACCCTTGTGCACTGTTGGTGGGAATGTAAAATCCAACAGCCACCATGGAAAACAGTGTAGTTTCCTTTAAAAAATAAAAACAGAACTTCCATATTATCTAGCAATTCTGCTTCTGGATATTTTTCCAAAGAAAACAAAAAGACTAATTCAAAATGATACACGTATCCCTATGTTCACAGCAGCGTTATTTACAATAGCCAAGACACAGAAACAACCTCAGTGCTCCCTGACGGACAGATGAAGAAGATATATATATATACACACACACGCAGGAATTGTAAATCAGACTTTCCTAACTAAAAAATAACAAAATGTAAAGTCTATATCAAATGGAATATTACTCAGCCATAAAAAGGAATGAAACTTTGCCATTTGCAACAACGTGCATCTAGAAGGTATTATTTTAAGTGAAATAAGTCAGAGAAGGAAAAACACCATATGACTTTACACGTGGAACCTAAAAACAAATGAACAAAGCTAACAAAACAGACACAGTTATAGACAAAACAAACAGATGGCGCCCTAAAAGGTAAAAACTTCCAGTTATAAACTAAATGAGTTACAGAGATGAAATGTACAACATAGAGAATACAGTCAATGACACTGTAATGTCTTTGTATGATGACAGATGGAAACCAGACGTTTCATGGTGATCACTTTGTAATGTACATGGAGGAGGGAGGGGGATTTGGATGAAAGTGATCAAAAGGTACAAATTTCCAGTTATAAGATAAATACTAGGTGTGCAATATACATGATTAACACTGCTGCATGTTATAGATGAACGTTGCTAAGAGAATACATCCTAAGAGTTCTCATTACAATAAAACACTGTGTATCTATGTGAAATGTTTAGTGAACAACCACAATGTTCACTTACCATTGGAGTAATGTCATAATGTATATAAGTCAAATTATTAAACTTATACTGTGTTGCATGTCAATTATACCTGAATAAAACAGAAAGGAAAAAAAGTAAAAGAAATCATAAACTAGTTTATTTTAAAGATATGATACGAAAATCATGAAATTAAGAATTGCTTTTAATTACCAAATAAAATATTTTTAAAATATATTATGTTCAAAATTATGCTACTGAATTTGAAAATAACCACAAAATTATTTTGGTGTAACCATGGATATCAACCAATATTGATTTAAAAGAGGTAAGAAATCTGACTGAATCAATCACTACAGGATAGATTCAGTGAGGTGCTGGAAGGGGAAAAAAACAATTATTTCAAAAATATAGATACAAACATCAAGTTTCCCAACATTTATGGAATAGATAATACATTTTATAATAATTTTTAAAAGAAAAGATTATTCTGATGCTCTAGAGCACAGAAAAACATGGGAAACTTACTAATTTACCAATGAAAAGAAACATACCATAAAGCAAAGCATCAGTATGTCAAAAAGAAAAATCATAATATGCGCCAAAACATTTGATAAAATTCAAAGTCTATTCTTGACAATAATTCTTGGTGAAAAAATGATGCTTCCTTAACCTGAAAGAAAAATATTAATCCAAGCCAACAGAAACTGCCTACAAGAACACACTGAATAAAGTAGTGACAATAACCATGGCATTTTTAAAGATTTGAGCTATATTAAGATGCTAAAATACATTAATTAAAACAATATGAGACTAAGGAATGGTGGTAAGTTTCAACCAACAGCTGTAAACAAACTTTTTAAGAAAAATTGGAAATCTAGATTTAAATGAAATCTTTCATGTTACTCTGTGGGCTCAAGTTTTTGAAAGCATTGTATATTTCCAAAGAAAGCATTGCTGTGGGCTAAATCAGCCACAGTGGACCTCAGCCCTACACACACCCAAGACTTCCTGCCTCACCCTGAGCTCAAGCTGCTTCCTGTGTGTGGACAGCCCTTTCCTCTCTCTCCACCCATTCAAAGCAACCCACCCATCAAGGTGGGGCTCATAAGCCATCCCTCTACAGAGTTTCTTAGAACCTCTACAAGGAACTACCATTACTTTCCCTCTACTACTAGTCTTAGCACAGCTTTAACCTTATAGGCTATTTACTTTCTCTCTCTTCCTCTAGACTGAAGAGGAGAACAATATCCAGTAATAATATCTACTACTATCCACTGGCCATATCCCTGCCATGCACTATGATGAAGCATTGCACACAGCTTCTGTAATCCTCTCAACAAACACAGAATAAATATCACTCCCATTTTACAGATGAGTGGGTTTAAATAACTAAACAGGCCCTGGAAGAAACAGTGTTCTAACCACCCCCCCCCCCTTTTTTTTTTGCCAGATTTCACCAACGACATCACAGATGGTCTGAATTCAGTTGACTTGATATTCTCCTCTGAAAGAAGGTCAAGATGAGAGATGGGGCTAAAAGAAGTCTGAGATTAAGGTTTGGTGGTGTTGGTCGGCAAGGAGGGGTTTATATTCCAGAAACAGGATATAAGCACCACATGCAGTACAAGAGACTACTACATATTCTAATTCTGTATTTGAGATTGATCTCTGTAATACAATTTGACCCAAAATTACCTTTTGCCTCAGAAAATTTCATTGATTCACCTGAACTCTGTGTACTCAGTGAGGGGAGAAAAGAACAAATGGAAACTGCACTATACTTTGAAAGGAAGTCTGAGTGGTAACACAGCTTCTGAAATATCCTTAATATTCTTTTCATTTTAACCTCAGTATAATGTTTTTCTAACACCTAATTTGCAACAGTACTGTTGGAACTAAAAATAAAGTCATCTTTGAGGTAAGCTATACATGCTTACCTTGAAAGAATTTAAAATAATCCTAACATAATTTGCTGACAGATTTTAAAGCTACAAGCTCTTTGCTTGGGATGTTTCGGAAGCTGTGAGTAAAAAAAAGAGAAGACAATTTAATAATAAGTTCTCTCACAAGATGATCTGAAGTGTCCGTTCAATCATTCATGCTAAAGAACACAACCTTGTGAGGCACCTTTAAAAGTACAACATCTCACATAGAAAAGTATCTGCACTGAGGAAAAAGAGAGGACTTCTTAAAAGTGCTATCAGTTACTAGACAGAAATGTAGTCTTTCAAAGTGGTATAATCAGAGAAATCATCAAGATGGCATACTTCCTTTTTTGTGGGGGTCTTTGTCTGGAAAATCCCATGGACGGAGGAGCCTGGTGGGCTGCAGTCCATGAGGTCGCTAAGAGTCGGACACAACTGAGTGACTTCACTTTTATATATATATATATATATATATACACACACACACACACACACACACACACACACAAGTTCAATTTTTTTTTTTTTAAAGGCAAGAACATTGAACAAAGCAAGCATTTACCTGGTCATGTCTATACTTGTTCAATCTCTGTTTGAGGTTAGAAAGCTATAAAGTCCCATAATCATAGTCTGGCTCAGATTTTAAGCTGTTCATATTCAATATCTATTCTTTAGAGTAGAAATACTTGATTCTCCTTTCAAAAGAAAAAGGACCCCTAATTTAAGACATTATTAACACATCATAGAACAAGAGTCAGCAGACCAAACAGAGCCTATGACCTGTTCTTGTAAGGGCTGTTCTCTTAAAACTTTTTACATTTTTAAAGGGTTATTTCACATCTATACACACACTCTAACACACACATACATATATATATTTAAAAGTTGTAAATATATATATGTGTGTGGGTTTAGAAAAAAAATATATATATATACATACTTACACACACAAACACACCCCCAGACACTTTATGTGACATAAAAGATATAAGTATCTGAATGCAGAGTTCCAAAAAATAGCAAGGAGAGATAAGAAAGCCTTCCTCAGCCAACAAAGTCTAAAACATTTACTTTCTGGCCCTTGATGCAAAAGTTTGCAGAGCCCCAACCACAGAACATACAGAGACTATAACTCACAACACGTTACATACTGACTTCATTCTCCTCTCTGAACTGCCAAAGGTACTGAGCCAGAAGACTAAATGACGAAGCACGGCTGGAGGATGATTTTTTTAGATACCTTTTATGTATCACAGGGACAGACTACTAGAGCCTGGCAGCTTCAAGTTGACAACGTCACTTCAAGAAACAGCTCTGCACCCAATAATACTTGAAAAGACTGAGCCCTCAGATGGGTGCTCATCTCCCAGATAGGGGTTAAAAGAGCAGGACCAGCTGTTTCACATGTTTCTCCCCGATCCCCGTTCTTCCAAGCACACTTTTATTACTCCTCATTCAAGCTGAGATCAAAAGTTTCACCCTCGATGAATCCTCCAAACTCTCCAAATTTACAACGTTAGCTGTACCCTTCAGTGTTCCCAATATACTCTGTACAAATTTACCGTAACTCATTGCAAGAGTTTATTACAATTTACTGTAATATAAAATTCATTGTAATAGTTTACTATGTTTTGGTTTACATTTCAAAAAATTCTAATTTCCTAGTGACAAAGCAGAGCATCGAAGAACTGACGCTTTCGCATTGTGGTGTTAGAGAAGACTCTTGAGAGTCCCTTGTACAGCAAGGAGATCAAATCAGTTAATCTTAAAGGAAATCAACCCTGAATACTCACTGAAAGGACTGATGCTGAAGCTCCAATACTTTGGCCACCTGATGTGAGAGGTGACTCATTGGAAAACACCCTCATGCTGGGAAAGATTGAAGGCAGGAGGAGAAGAGGGTGAGAGAGGGTAAGATGGTTGGATGGCAACACGGATTCAACAGACACGAACTTGGGCAAACTCCAGGAGATAGTGAAAGATAGGGAAGCCTAGTGTGCTGCAGGCCATGGGGTCACAAAGAGTCAGACACAACTTGGGGACTGAACAACAACAACTTCCCCATGGCAGAGAGCTGGGGCGGAGGATTAGTACCCGAGGCTGCCCTAACAGAAATTCCTCTCTCACAGTCTGGAGACCAGAAGCCCAAAATCAAGGTGGTAACAGGGACACATTATTCAGAAGCCTCTAGAAGAGAATCCATTCCTTGCCTCTTCCAGCTTTCGTTGGCTGCTGGCATCACATGGTGGTCATGGCTTATGGCTACACCTCTCCAATTCCTACCTCTGTCTTCTATCACCTATTCTCCTTTGACTCTTATAAGGACACATATGGGACTTAGGGCTCACCCAGCTACTCCAGAATGACCTCATCTCAAGGACCTTAAGAGTCTTTTCCATATTAGGCGACATTCACATCACATTTGCATGACAAATTCAGAAATGGAAAAACCTTTCTAAAAGCCACTATTCAACCCACTGCAGTGGGCATTCAGTAAATATGTATTTATTTTTTTGCCTTAGATCCAAATGAAATATACGTCTTCTAGATAAACCCCAAAAAGAGGAAAAATGGAAAAAGAAAAGCCTTTATTCCATACCCTTTTTTGCTAATGCCCTGCTTGAAAAGCAACACTGCGGTACAGCCAGAAGCCTAAGCAGCATTTTTTTGCTCACCCCTAAGAATTACTCAGTGTCGGACTTTATTTCTTGGGGTTCCAAAATCACTGCAGATGGTGATTGTAGCCATGAAATTAAAAGACGCTTAATCCTTGGAAGGAAAGTTATGAGCAATCTAAACAGCATATTCAAAAGCAGAGACATTACTTTGCCAAAAAAGGTCCATCTACTCAAGGCTATGGTTTTTCCAGCGGTCATGTATGGATGTGAGAGTTGGACTGTGAAGAAAGCTGAGCGCCGAGGAATTGGTGCTTTTGAACTGTGGTGTTGGAGAAGACTTTTGAGAGTCCCTTGGACTGCAAGGAGATCCAACCATTCCATTCTAAAGGAGATCAGTCCTGGGTGTTCTTTGGAAGAACTGATGCTGAAGCTGAAACTCCAGTACTTTGGCCACCTCATGTGAAGAGTTGACTCATTGGAAAAGACTCTGATGCTGGGAGGGGGACTGGGGGCAGTAGGAGAAGGGGATGACAGAGGATGAAATGGCTGGATGGCATCACCGACTCAATGGAGATGGGTTTGGGTGAACTCCGGAAGTTGGTGATGGACAGGGAGGCCTGGCGTGCTGCGATTCATGGGGTCCCAAAGAGTCAGACATGACTGAGCAACTGAACTGAACTGAACTGAAGAATTACTCTACCTAGTTTCAACACCGTTTTATCTTGGAAGGCCATGTGTTTATTCTAAGGTGTGAAAAAAGTCCAGTTATATATTCTTGTTCTCACAAACCAACACACATATTTACATGGTAATTTTATAAAGACCTTCACTGGGTGAGGTAATAATCTCTTTAAATTATACATAGACATGAATGTTTAACAATTTGAGTAGTTGAAAATCAAACTATTAAGAACTCACTCTGATAGGACACATAAACCGAGAGTTAAAACCTTCTATTTCCAGAATTTAGGCTTTGGATCTATTACAGACAGAATGTGTGTGTCTGCCCAAAATGTTTATGTTGAAGGCCTAACCCCCAATGTGACTGTATTCGGAGATAAGGTCCAGGTGGAGGTGATAAGATTAAATGAGGTCATCAGGGAGGGCTCTAATCAAACCAGGCTGGTATCCTTATACTAAGAGACCCCAGAGTACTCTATCAGGTAAGGACACAGGGAAAGGATGGCAATCTGCAAACCAGGAAGAAAATCCTCACTACAGACCAACCCTGGTCTGGGACATATAGTACCCAGAACCATGAGAAAATAAATTTGTGCTGCTTAAGCCACTGAGTCTGAAGCATTTTTCTAAGGCAGCACAACCAAACTAAGGCAAGATCTCAATGCAATCTCACACACATCATAAATATGAATTCAGAATTAGTTGATTTTCATGACTATGACTGTTTCCACCACACAGTTTATGATTTCACAGTAAGACTTTTCAGAAGATATTTTAATTATTTGGAGATCAAAGATTCTTATGATTTTCAAGATAAGGATAAAAACTGGGATAACAATCCCCAAACTTGTTTAAAATAATACACCTAAAGCAATTTTTCCATCCAGGATTTGAAGAAACGAATGAACTACTCTTAAAAAAGAAATTTCTAGCAAATTACAGAAGAGTACTAGCAGTACAAGGTGTCCATAGACTCATATCCTTAGAATAAAAGGCCCTGGGCTCCAAAATCACTGCAGATGGTAACTGCAGCCATGAAATTAAAAGACACTTGCTCCTTGGAAGAAAATCTAAGACACACCTAGACAGCACATTAAAAAGCAGAGACATTACTTTGCCAACAAAGGTCCATGTAGTCAAAGCTATTGTTTTTCCACTAGTCATGTATGGATATGAGAGTTGGACTAAAAAGAGAGCTGAGTGCCAAAGAATTGATGCTTTTGAACTGTGGTGTTGGAGAAGACTCTTGAGAGTCTCTTGGACTACAAGGAGATCAAACCAGTTAATCCTAAAGGAAATCAGTCCTGAAAACTCATTGGAAGGACTGGTGCTAAGGCTGAAGCTCCATACTTTGGCCACCTGATGCGAAGAACTGACTCACTGGAAAAGACTCTGATGCTGGGAAAGATTGAAGGCGGGAGGAGAAGGGGACAACCGAGGATGAGATGGTTGGATGGCATCACCAATCCGACGGACATGAGTTTGAGCAGGCTCCGGGAGTTGATGATGGACAGGGAAGCCTGGCGTGCTGCAGTCCATAGGGTCACAAAGAGTCAGACACGACTAACCAACTGAACTGAACTGGTACTCCACTATATCTGGGCACCAATGAAAGAAAACTCACAAAGGAGAGAATGTAAGGAAAACAGTCACCTTACTGTAAGATGTAGTGGAAAGTCATTTCCTGATTCTTTTCAAAGCAAGCAATTAGCTAACCAATGGCATCACACATAATCACACATAAGAGCGGGCCCTTAGCACTGTAGACACTGAAGATGTGTCTATCTGTTACTAAAATGTTCTAGCGATGGCAGTATATCACCAAAAAAAAAAAAAAAAAAAAAAATTGCACAACAGAATTGTCTTAAAGAAACAGTGCATTTTCTTTGTCACAGATCAGCACTATATGAGCGATAAACATGAAGCTGGGGTTAAAATACTTACTGTTAGTCAAACAGCACAGTACAGCGTATCTTCCAAATTGACGGGGGTCACATAGGAAATTTAAAAATATAAATATCATTTTGATTAAATTCACAAACGTATGATGAAATGACTAAAAACATCATAATCAAGGAAAACATAGGGATCATTATTATTATGTTAATGTAACCATTAAAAAGAAGTAATAAAATGGGTTGAAAGAAAAAGAAAATGATGAAAAAAACTACTATATGTTATAAAATAAACAATACAAATTAACAAGAAAAAGTTAATGACAAACTAAGTCAACTGGTACAGTAAAATCGGAAGCATTCAAAGTCTCTCTCAAAAAGAAAAAACAGGAATGGCAGTATTAATAGCAGTCTAGGATGAATTTCATTTTAAAGGTATTCAATACCAAAAAAAAAAATGAAGAATTTTAAGAAAAGTCATGGAGTTATATATACCTAACAATACACAGGCAAATATACAAGCAAAGCTCCCAAAATTTAATGAGGACATAAAATTATAAAACTTTTAAAATAGAACACAGGAGAAAAGCTTCATGATAATGGATTTGCCAATGATTTCTTGGATATGACACCAAATGCATAGGTGACAAGAGAAAAAAAAAAGATAAACAGCACTAAAAAGGAATTTGATTTTGTACATCAAATGATACTATCAACAGAGTGAAAAGGGAACCCATGGAATAGGAGAAAAATATTTGCAAATCATGTATCTGATAAGAGGTTAGTATCCAGAATATACAAGGAACTCCTATAATTCAAAAACAGCAATAAAAATCCTAATTGAAAATGGGCAAAGGACTTAAACAGACATTCCTCAAAGAAGATATACAAATGGCCAGAAAGCATGTGAAAAGATGATCAACATCACTTATCTCTATAGAAATGTAAATGAAAACCACAAGATGCTACTTCAAATCCACCAGAAAGATATTTTTAAAAGCCCAGAAAACAATAAGTATTAGCCAAGATGTAGAGAAACTGGACCCCTTGTAGCGGATGAAAATGCAAAGTGGTACAGCTCCTGTGGTAAGTGGTATATCAAGTTCTCAAAAAACTAAAGAATTACAACAGTATACAGCAATTCCACTTGACGCTATATACCCAAAAGAATTTAAAGCAAGACTCAAAAGACTTTCAACCATCCATGTTCACGCAGTAAACATACAATGCAATGTTATTCAATCTCAAAAATCGAAAGAAAACTTAACACATGATAGAATAAACTTGACCTCTGAGGACAACGTGCAAATTGAAATGAGCCAGAGACAAGATGACAAATAATATATGACTGTAGCTATATGTGGTATGTAAAACAGTCAGACTCAAAAACCCAGAAAGTATGATGATGCTTGCCAAGGGCTATGGAGAAGGGCAGTTAAGTTTTCGTCACTTTTATTTTACAACAACTTAAAATAACAAAAAATAGATTTTAAAAGTTTAACTAAGATTTTAAAATATTAGAATGTAAAACTCAATACACAATTTCTGAATTAATCAAATTGAACAGAACAAATATAAGATAAAGGAATTTAATTTAAAACAAATCAATAAACTCAATTTAGCAGAAAAAAATATAGAACATCACATTCCTCAAGAGAAGATATCTTTATTCAAATCTCTAGAGAATACTTATAAAAGTAAACCATATACTTAGACATTAAAAAAAATCAGTGATTTAAAAATGAGAATATTTTAAAAATTACAATCTCTGAATGTAAATCAAAATTTAGATGCAAACCCAAAATTGAAGACCTAAAAATGATGATCAAAAATTTAAAAACATATTCCGAGAAATTCTTGACGTAAAGAAGAAATAATAGAATTACACTCCAGATATACTGAGAGTAATTCCTTCATAAAAAATACACAGAATATATAGCCAAGGATATACTCAGAACACTACTAACTTCAATGTCTTTGTAAGTAAATGCTTTAAAAAAAAAAAATGAAGCAAAAAACAAAAGTAGAACAGGAGAATTGAAAAAATATAAGCAAAAAGTCACTAAAAGAAGACAAAAAAAAACAGTAGAAATGATTAAAAATCCAAAAGAATTATGAAAGAAAAATAATAAAACAGCAAAGCGTCTTGTGGACTATTTAATGAAAGAATGTAAAAAAGAAAAAAAACAGACAACATTGGGAATACAAAAAAAGTTACATATGTGATACTAAAGAAATGTAATTATGTAGTATTAGGGAATATTACATTTTATCCCAAAGTAACAAATCTAAAAGCTCCCAAAGGAAATGTGTACATATCAAGATCCAAAGATTACAGATACAGAGAACAGACTGGTGGTTACCAGAGGCTGAGTTGTGGGGGTGGGCAAATGGGGAAAGATGGTCAGAAAGTACAAACTTCCAGTTATAGAATATATAAGTCCTGAGGATGTAATGTTGCCAAGAATAGCAGAGAGAAATAAGAAACCCTTCCTCAGTGATCAGTGCAAAGAAAGAGGAAAACAGAATGGGAAAGACTAGAGATCTCTTCAAGAAAATCAGAGTACCAAGGGAACATTTCATGCAAAGATGGGCTCAATAAAGGATAGAAATGGTATGGACCTAACAGAAGCAGGAGATATTAAGACGAGGTGGCAAGAACACACAGAAGAACTGTACAAAAAAGATCTTCATGACCCAGATAATCACGATGGTGTGATCACTCACCTAGAACCAGACATCCTGGAATGTGAAGTCAAGTGGGCCTTAGGAAGCATCACTACAAACAAAGCTAGTGGAGGTGATGGAATTCCAGTTGAGCTATTTCAAATCCTAAAAGATGATGCTGTGAAAGTGCTGCACTCAACATGCCAGCAAATTTGGAAAACTCAGCAGTGGCCAAAGGACTGGAAAAGGTCAGTTTTCATTCCAGTTCCAAAGAAAGGCAATGCCAAAGAATGAGCAAACTATCACACAATTGCACTCATCTCACATGCTAATAGTTAACAGTAATGCTCAAAATTCTCCAAGCCAGGCTTCAGCAATACATAAACTGTGAACTTCCAGATGTTCAAGCTGGTTTTAGAAAAGGCAAAGGAACCAGAGATCAAATTGCCAACATCCGCTGGATCATTGAAAAGGCAAGAGAGTTCCAGAAAGATACCTATTTCTGCTTTATTGACTATGCCAAAGCCTTTGACTGTGTGGATCACAATAAACTGTGGAAAATTCTGAAAGAGATGGAAATACCAGACCACCTAACCTGCCTCTTAAGAAACCTGTATGCAGGTCAGGAAGCAATAATTAGAACTGGACACGGAACAACAGACTGGTTCCAAATCGGGAAAGGAGTTCGTCAAGGCTGTATATTGTCATCCTGCTTATTTAACTTATATGCAGAGTACATCATGAGAAATGCTGGGCTGAAGCACAAGCTGGAATCAAGATTGCCAGGAGAAATATCAATAATCTCAGATATGCAGATGACACCACCCTTATGTCAGAAAGTGAAGAAAAACTAAAGAGCCTCTTGATGAAAGTGAAAGAGGAGAGTGAAAAAGTTGGCTTAAAACTCAACATTCAGAAAACTAAGATCATGGGCATCTAATCCCATCACTTCATGGCAAATAGACGGGTAAACAGAGGAAACAGCAACAGACTACTTTTTGGGGCTCCAAAATCACTGCAGATGGTGATTGCAGCCATGAAATTAAAAGACGCTTGCTCCCCGGTAGAAAAGCTATGACCAGCCTAGACAGCATATTAAAAAGCAGAGACATTACTTTGCCAACAAAGGTCTGTCTAGTCAAAGCTATGGTTTTTCCAGTAGTCATGTATGGATGTGAGAGCTGGACTATAAACAGAGCTGAGCTCCAAAGAATTGATGCTTTTAAACTGTGGTATTGGAGAAGACTCTTGAGAGTCCCTTGGACAGCAAGGAGATCAATCCAGTCCACCCTAAAGCAAATCAGTCCTGAAAATACATTGGAAGGATTGATGCTGAGCTCAAATTCCAATCCTTTGGCCACCTGATATGAAGAAATGACTCATTGGTAAAAACCCTGATGCTGGAAAAGATTGAAGGCGGGAGGAAAAGGGGCCGACGAAGAATGAGATGATTGAATGGCATCACCAACTCAATGGAGATGAGTTTCAGTAAACTCCGGGAGTTGGTGATGGACAGGGAGGCCTGGCATGCTGCAGTCCATGGGGTCGCAAAGAGTTGGACATGACTAAGCGAATGGACTGAACTGAAGAGAGTAAATCTTAAAGGTTCCCTTCACAAGAAAAAATAATTGTAACCATGTATGGTGACAGATGTAAACTAAGCTTACTGTGATAATCACTTACGTACATACAGACACACACACACACACACACACACACACACATCAAATCACTTGAAACTAATAAATGTAATATATGTCAATTGCATTTCAATATTAAATAGCTTTAAAGAGCAAATGGAAATCTTCATAGCCAAAACCTTGACACAAAAAGAAGCTGCAAACTTATTAATGGACAAATAAACAGAAGAAACTGGAAAAAAAAGATCACATATCTACCACTGAGGGGTGGGGAAAGGCTATGGTTCACACTGGAGTATCACCCTTTAAAAGCGTTCCAATTACAGTTCATGGAAAAACATGAATATTTTCTAAGTTAATTTTGGTGGATACATAAATTATTATACAAAAATCTGATTCAGAACCAAGAAAAATACTATAGATGTATAGCACAGTGTGAATATAGTTGTATATATTCTAAGTATCTTTCCTAGATATCAAATAGAATCTAGTTGCACAAAAGTAAAAAATTATTTTTTAAAAGCGTTTGCTCCCTAATGCAAGAATAGGTCAATACTGCTGCTGCTGCTGCTAAGTCACTTCAGTCGTGTCCGACTCTGTGCGACCCCAGAGACGGCAGCCCACCAGGCTTTCCCGTCCCTGGGATTCGCCAGGCAAGAACACTGGAGTGGGTTGCCATTTCCTTCTCCAATGCATGAAAGTGAAAAGTGAAAGTGAAGTCGCTCAGTCGTGTCCGACTCTAGCGACCCCATGGACTGCAGCCCACCAGGCTCCTCCGTCCATGGGATTTTCCAGGCAAAAGTACTGGAGTGGGGTGCCATTGCCTTCTCCAAGGTCAATACTAGTAAATCCTAAATCCTCCAATGCATTGTAACAGTCAACTAAAGAAGAAAAAATTTCCACTACTATATTTTATACATACACACACAGTTTAATGGGTATTAGCAAAGTAAAACAAAACAAAGAATGACATCAAGGCAAATTGAAGTTACACAGGTAAAGAAACGGAGAAGGCAATGGCACCCCACTCCAGTACTCTTGCCTGCAAAATCCCATGGATGGAGGAGCCTGGTAGGCTGCAGTCCATGGGATGGCTAAGAGTCGGACACAACTGAGCGACTTCACTTTCACTTTTCACTTTCATGCATTGGAGAAGGAAATGGCAACCCACTCCAGTGTTCTTGCCTGGAGAATCCCAGGGACGGGGGGGAGCCTGGTGGGTTGCCGTCTATGGGGTCGCACAGAGTTGGACACAACTGAAGCGACTTAGCAGCAGCAGCAGCAGGTAAAGAAAGAAAAATACTTATGTGAGATGAATCCTCTCCAAATTCATGATTTTGAGACCAAAAATTTAAGTCACAAGGCAACTAGGTGAACTGGGTTCAGTTCATAGGACTGCCCCTTCATAGAGAGACAGGAGGAATTGCCTTCAGCCATGATAATGGAAAAAGAGTGAACAGACATAAAAGCTGCTAAGAAACACAAAACAGAGGATGGTTACCAGGGTCCCATAAGAGAGGGTAATAGAGAGTTTCTGTTAGGTGGGTACAGAGCTTCAGTTTTGCAAGATGAAAATGTTTGAGATATGCAGTATAACTGGAGGAGGAAATGGCAACCCACTCCAGTATTCTTGCCTGGAAAATCCCCATGGGCAGAGGAGCCTGGCAGGCTATAGGCCATGGGGTCATAAGAACCAGACACAACTGAGCGACTAAGCATGCAGCATAACAATGTGAATACAGTTGACAGTACTGAACTGTGCGTTTAAAAATAGTTAAAATGATAAATCTTGTTACTTTTTTTTAACTTCAATTGCAAATTGTCTTTTAAGTTTTAAGCAGTAGGAAACCACCAGAAACGTAATAAATGTTTAAAAGCTGAATGTGAAAAAAAAATAAATAAATAAAAGCTGAATGTGGGCTAAAAAAGTCACTTAGTATCAGGAAGACCCAGATGCAAGGATACTCCACAACCACTCACCTACTCTTCTGCAGAATCCTCCTCCAGGTGCTAACACAAAAGACTAGAAAAAGAACAGGAGACCTAAGAAAGCCACCCTTGGAAGTGATGACATACAGGTAGAGATCAGCTAATACCACTGGGACACAATCATCAAAACTGGCCTCATTCCCGTCTCTGATATCAAATTAAGCAAAAGCCATCTGCCACAGGAAAGACGACAGTAAATATTCCTGCTCCCGCCAGGAAAAAGTGGACTACTGCTAGAGGAGGAAGTTATCTGCCACTGGGGAACTTTTTCCAGGTTCAAAGAATAGCAGCTGTTGGGCGAGAGACAGAAGTCATGAACACAACTGCTCTGCACTCAACACTAAGTTAGAACTCAACTGGTTCTGAAATAAGGGAAGAAACCCACACAAGCTCAGAATTCTACAGTGATGTAAATAACATATCAGCCATAATTGATATAGAACTCACAGGCACAAAAACCTACCACAAAGAGAAAGGGATAGACATGCAAACAAAATCTCAGCTCAGATTCAGTCATCCAGGCCAGACCAAAACTGTAGCTGGCATGGGGAAACTGAGACCCCCACGTACTTATCCATTCACAACTTCACCCAGACTGCTGCCAAAGTGAAAGTGAAAATCACTCAGTTGTGTCCAACTCTGCAACCCATACAACTGCAGTCCATGGAATTCTCCAGGCCAGAATACTGGAGTGGGTAGCCTTTCCCTTCTCCAGGAGATCTTCCCAACCCAGGGATGGAACCTAGGTCTACCACATTACAGATGGATTCTTTACCAGCTGAGCCACAAGGGAAGCCCAAGAATACTGGAGTGGGTAGCCTATCCCTTCTCCAGCGGATCTTCCCGACCCAGGAATTGAACCAGGATCTCCTGCATTGCAGATGGATTCTTTACCAACTGAGCTATGAGGGATGCCCTAGACTACTGCCAAGACAGAAGCAAAAAGCCCAGAAAATAATCCCTTGTGTCACCGGAGTTCAGAACTGGTGGAAAGTTGAGGGTATACCAGAACTCTGAGAAGAAAAACCCACTCCATGTCTCACAGAAGTCACCAGGTAAAGCAATGCATTCCAACAGGACCTTGAAGTCTCTGGTGATATGACTGTTCACTAGCAACAACAAAGCAGTGAATCAACACATCAACTGAACAAAATGACTCACTCCCCCATCAACAGACAGTAACACCTTGCAGAACAAGAGGCATATCCATGTCTTAGCATAATATTTACCTCACTCTGTACTATTCTTTTACATAATGTCATGCAACCAATCAAAAATTACAAGACACCAAAACAAAGCAA
The DNA here is from genome assembly GCF_029407905.1 of Bubalus kerabau. NCBI lineage: Eukaryota > Metazoa > Chordata > Mammalia > Artiodactyla > Bovidae > Bubalus > Bubalus kerabau. The sequence goes on from NC_073635.1 coordinate 49,549,594, forward strand.
GGAAAGATAATGTCAAGGGATAAAGCTATCACCATAATCAGACCCTGAGATGGCAGAGATGTTGAAACTATCAAAGAGGTTTTATAATTAAACTATTTTTAAAATAGTTTTATAACATGTATAAGTAAAAATATTAAGAAAATAAACAATGAGAGAGGAAAAAATGGTGGTATAACACTGAGATTCTGATATCATACAGGAAATGTGAAAACTTAATGATGCATACTGTAAACCCTAAAGTAACCACACATAAAAAATATAAAACAAAGAGCTGCAACTAATAAGCCAACAACGGAGATAAAACAGAATATTAAAAAAATAATCAAGTCTAAAGAAGGCAAAACAGGGATAAGAACAAAGAACAGGAGGGACAAATAGAAAACAAACAGCAAGGTAGTAGAGAAACCTAATCACATCAAAATGTTTAATGCAAATGAGCAGATTATTCCAAATAAAAGTTGAAAGCAGTAACACTTAATCAGATGTTCTCTACAAAAGAAAAACGGGGATATTACATGGCAATGTAGGGGTCAATTCACAGAGAAAACCTAACAATCCTAAACGTGTTTGCACCTAAAAACAGAGCTTCAAAATACATAAACAAAAGCTTACAGAACTGAAAAGAGTTAGAATACAACTGAATTTAAATACTTAAACTCTTCAGAACAAGGAGATAGAAAGATCAGTTAACAATATAGAAGACTGAAAGGACATTCACCAACTTTCCAAACTGACACAGACCTAATAGACATTTATAGACTCCACAACCCAACAATGCAGGATCCACTATTTACTGCACCTCACCTTCACTAATACGGACCACATTCTGAGCCATAAAACAAATCTTAACAAATTTCTAAAGACTCAAAATCATACATACTCTGAAAAACATGGAATTAAACTAGAAACCAATATCAGAAAGATATCTCTTAAAAAAAAAAAAAAAAACACTCTGTGGAATTTATATTGACTGAGAAAAGAGATATATTCCTTAAATATGGTTCTGATACAATGGACTGAATATGCATCTGAAAATAATTAAAACTGGACCCCCCATCATCCCCTCTTTTATACCATACATACAACTAAACCTTCCCAATGGACTAAAGATGAAAGTCGAATGAAAAATTAAACCTAAGTATAGATTATAGGTCTACTTTATCAGTGGATAAAGTCTTTTAAAAACATGAGACAAAAACAGGAAACCAGAGAAACACAGAAAAAAAAATATTAAAATTTAAAATGCTATATACCAAAAGCTACTTCTTAAACAGACAAGAGACAAAAGATGAGTTTTTGGAAAAATATTATCTGCAATGCAGGTATCACACAAAAGGTTAACCAGTGTAATATATAAGTAACTCCCACAAAAGGACAATAACCAAATAGAAAAATGAACAAGGAATAAAGGGCGACTCTTAGAATAAGAATTCCAGTTACCTACAAACAGGAAAAATTGTTCCCGATCACTAGAAACCAGCAAATAATAAATGAAGGTGTGTCAACTTTGGCTGATGGAATTTTGGGAAATGGGTATTTCCCTGCTTTGCTGGTAAAAAACCTTTCCCCAAAGTAATGTGGCAACATTTTGAATCAATAATCTCACCCTGGTAATCAATACCATAGGTCTGTAATACATTTATTACAATACTGGTTTTAATGGCAAAAACTGAAAACAAAGTATTGCCCATTAGTAAATTATCAGTTAAACAGACTATACAACCATCCCTGAGAATATATGCAACAGTTTTGTTTTGCTTTTAACAGGTTAGAGTTGTTGCAGCTAAGTGGGAGGATTTCCCTTAGGCAGTACTAAATGAAAAAAAGGTCTCCAAAAAAAACCTTTTTTCTAAGTGTGACCAAAAAACCATGTGTGCATATGCGTTTGTAACACTTCCAGATATGGAGATAAATATGAAGACACATAATAGTTCTGATGACAAGAGTTATGGGGGAATATAATCCTACTGTTGGCTACAGGAAGAAGGGAAGCTAAGTAAAAAAGAGAGAAAGGAGTTCACTGTAAAAATGAAATTTAGTGATCTCTTGGTTCTTTTGGTAGCATATTGTTTAGCCTCCGTGTGTTTGTGTTTTTTACTGTTTTTTCAGTGGAAGCAACCTAAATGTCCAACAACAGATGAATGGATAATGAAGATGTGGTACATATATACAATGAAATACTAACTCAGTCATAAAAAGGAACACAATTGAGCGATTTGTAGTGATGCAGATGGACCTAGAGTCTCTCATACACAGTGAAGTCAGAACAAGAAAAACAAATATTCTCTACTAATGTATATATATGAAATCTAGAAAAATGGTACCGATGAACCTATTTGCAAGACAGGAATAGGCACACAGACATAGACAGCAGAAGTGTGGACACAGTCGGGGAAGGAGAGGGTGGGAGAAACTGGAAGAACAGGGTTGACATATATACACCACCAGGTTTAAAATAGATAGCTAGAGGGAAGCGACTGTATAGCCCAGGGACGCCAGCTAGGTTTCCTGTGGCGACTTAGAAGGGTGGAAAGGGGGTGGTGGGAGGGAGGCTCAAGAGGAAGGGGACGTATGTATACATATATAGCTGGTTCTCTCTGTTATACAGCAGAAACCAACACAACATTGTAAAGTAATTATACTCCAATAATAAAATAAAAACAAAAAAACTGGATGAAACAAAATGAACAGCAATGCCTTAAAAGATAAGGAGGGAGGGGCAGGTTTAAAACAAAATAAATTTGTCCCTACTGAGTAGTTGGTACACAATAGTAATAAAAATTTTAGTCAATTGCAATGAATGAAATGTGATTGAATGCTGGATTAAAAAAAAACTGTAAAAGACATTTTTGGACAATTGGAGAAGTTGAATATAGACTGGATATTAGGTGACATTATGGAGTTACTGTCTGTTTTCTGAGATGTAATAATAGTATCACAATTTTATAAGAGAATGTCCTCATTCCTAACAGAGCATGCTGATGGTGTAACAGGAGAAAAAAATGAACAAGTGGACATTTACCATATTTCATTGTATCCACTGATTATAAGATGTACCATTACTGTGTATTAACTAAGACAAAAATGCTGTTAATAAAAATACTACATGCTTTCAAAATAAACAAAATAAAATGAAGTTTAAAGTCTCCACACTCATGTACCTACTTTTAACAAAGAGATATATTTGTAAACACTGCTCAACAAGTGAGTTTCTACAAAGCTTATTTCCTATAGAGCTGAAGTGGTAATCCTTCAAAAAACTAAGTCAAAAAGAAAGAATTCACATTTAAATACCATAAATATCTAGCTTTGAGTTGGTTGTAAACATTAAAGAATATCTTTAAAATGTATATACACATTTTACATATAATAAATGTGCAATGTACAGTTTTTGAAAAAAAAAACTTAGAAAATCACGTTTAAATGGAAAAAAAGGTTTTCTGCTAAGATTAAAGGTACTTAAAAGAGACTAAAACAGAAACCTAAGATTCTCCAGGGTATTATTTTTAGGCACATAAAAGATCTACACGAAGAAAATAAACTGAAGCAGGATACACTAGTATGGCCCTTCCTTTGGATTCAGTTGTGCTTTCTATTTTCCCCAATCCACCTATACATTAGGACAAAGCCCATGTTTTATTTATCTAACTATTCTCAGCACCTAGTATCACCCCGATATGAACCACCTCCCTAACTTTCTTCAGAATATGGATGCATTCCTAGTCTCGTCTAAGATTAACTGGGCTGATCTATCCAAGGTGTTATATATGGAGTTTGATATACTCCTTAAAAATGCTTCAGAAGGAGATAAAAATTCAACCAATTATACTCAGTGAATAGCCCATCTAAGCTAAACATTAGCAGCAGCACCTCTGTATACAATGTAGACTACCCAAATGTCCACTGGTTAAAACTAAAATCAAGTAGGAAGACAGCAATGGAATGAAATGGAAACAAATTATCTTACTGGCATTGGAAATCAAGGTTCTAGTTTTTACTTGGCTGTCTTCAAGCTATTTTACATTCACAATCTTATTTTACAGGATTGTAAGGATGAAACTAAAACCACTTTATGAACCCCAAAGCACTAAGCAAATTTTTTGCTGGCCCCTACTTCTCAGGTGTTCTACTAAACTGTCTTAATTACAAAGCTACTTATACATATAACACAACTGCTTCTGCCTAGAGCCTTGGTATAGTCCCAATATACTCAATAGATGGCTCAGTGTACAATAAAAATTCCATCAATGCTCTTTATAGACTCATTAAGAGTTCATTTGTTTCTTATTATATGATCTCTCAAAATGAAGTATTTCATGTGTTTGCTTAAGTGTCCTGTATTTATACCTACAGCAGAAAAGCTAATGCACATTCCACAGACTAGCCCTCTTCAGATATTCAACCACTCTAACAAAGTTCCTTTCTAAATATCCCTTCAACTGACTCTGACCTTCTGTAAAACTGATCAGTTTTAAAGTTTTCCCTTTCATTGATCTTAGGTAGGAAAAAAGATTTTATACTTATATGTTAAGGTTTTTAGTCAAGGCTAAAATTCCCATCGTTTATAAATAAAATATATATCAAACCTCTTCAGCAATATGAAAAAAAATTTCATTAGACAGCTTCATATAAACTGTATTTTTTTAACTTTATTAATCAACCATCATTATTATTATTTTTATTATCCAAATAAACCTTCTCTAAAGTCATTGTAACATGGGTGGGGAGGGAGGTAGAAGGGGGGTTCAGGATGGGGGGGACACATGTACACCCATGGCTGATTCACATCGACGTACGACAAAAACCACAATATTAGCCACCAATTAAAATAAATAAACTTTTAATTTCAAGAAATAATAATTATAAATAATGAATCAAAAAAAAATTCATTGTTAACACTGTGTGCATACTAGCCAAGCATATCCCAGGATCTATTTTTTGGAAAAGAAAATTTTCTGGTGATACAGCAAACAGAGGTTCGCCAAAACACCAAAAGCCATCAGCTCTCAAAGATAACAGAAAAGGAGGTGTGAAATCACCATAGATGCCAAAACAGCTCTCCTCTGGCAGGTTTGCTTTTTCTTTTCTATAAAGTAAACATTTTCCATGAAGGACTTTTGCCACATACCCACTAAAAACTTGAAACCTTTGATTTCCCAAATAGGAGCAATTTTTCTCCCCTACATTTTGTTGAAACATCTTAGAGCACTTGATCCATGTATCACAAATTACCCTGAATTATAATTATCTGTATAAGCCTTACCTCCCTCACTTGATTTTCAAGCAATTGATGATGTCCTACCCACTTTCATACATGATTCCAGACACATGGTAGGAGCTAAATAAGCATAAGTCAAATGAGCAAGTAAGGCATTTTTAACATGGATAATACATTTTTATTACTTTTATTATGCCTCTGACTTTAACAGCTTTCAGTTCAGTTCAGTCGCTCAGTCGTGTCCGACTCCTTGCGACCCCATGAACCGCAGCACACCAAGCCTCCCAGTCCATCACCAACTCTAGGAGTCCACCCAAACTCATGTCCGTTGAGTCGATGATGCCATCCAACCATCTCAACCTCTGTCGTCCCCGTCTCCTCCCGCCTTCAGCTTTTATCAAATACGAAATGCATACTGGCCAGAATTTCTTGGTCTACTATTAACATTATGGAACATTCTATAGAGTTGCCTTCCAAAATAATTTCTTTGGATTGTCTCAATTTGTTTTAGTACATACATCAGCAAACACAGAATTGGCTTCTACATTGAAGTAAATATTCTAGTAAATGTATTCTAGTAAAAGTATATCAACTTAATCTACAAGTAAAATAAAATGGCCTCTAAAGACAACATCTATTTGTCTAAGACTCCCATTTTTGTGCTCTAATTCTCTACATAAGACTAACTGGAATAGCATATTTAATACTGAAGGGAGATAGGGATAACACAGAAGATAGTTCAAAGGTTTTTCAGTCTTCAAATCTCTGCTTAAAGCTAATTGGCTATTGCCAATGAAGACATGACTCAGAAAATCAGTTTCCACATCTATAAAACAGAAACCATATCATGCATACATACTCAATGAATATTTAATAAATAAAGGAAGGAAGCTCATGTTTCTAATATAAATGCACTCCTACAAACTTGTACAAAACTCAAATATGTATAAGTTAAGGGTTTAGACTGACATTTTAAAGGACACCCCTTCCCAAAGGAAGATTACAAAATCTGTAATTATACACAATCTTTTAAATAGCATTATTAAAAACAGATGTATAGCATTTTGCATGTTCTATCATCTTATTTTTTTTATAATTTATTAGCTTACCTCCATTAAACATTTTCAATAAAGATTCACCAATTTTAAGCACACCTAATGATTTCTTTGTCTCAACTGGGCTTCTCTTCATAAGGAGAAAAAAAAAAATTCAGGAAAATATAGTGAATTGGGAAATGGTTAAAAGAAGTGAATATATTTATTAGAGATGAAAAGGCACAAATAAGAAATGACCATGATATCTGACACTTAGCTACTGAAAGGACAGTCACAGAGACTAGCACTTGGTTCGGTCTTCTTACAACCTGAGGCAGGAATTTCATTTTCCCTTTTTTCTACTCAGTTTGTTAATGAAAGGCAAAGAGCAGCAACATTCTCAAATAGTTTTTGAAATTATTATCACAAACAGCAAAATCATGGCTGGCAGGAGGGGGCAGACTACTACTTGGCAGACAGCCTCGTCTTACAAGAGCTAAAAGATGCCTCCATGAACTCTGTTCCTAAGTCAAAATCCACTGTACAAAAGGCAGTTTAGGGGTCTCCACATGTAGTATTCAAAGTGGCAATTATTTGAAAATCAACTATACATGCCTTGTTACTAAAAAGTACATATTAAGTAACCTAAGACTGGAAAGGCACAGTGCCTAATTTCTGCATTTGTAGCAGTTGCACACTACAGAGCGGTTATTTTGTCAACGGCTGCCTTTAAGAGAGGAATCAATATACTGGAAGAGATTAAAGTTTTTTTCTTCCAGTTTTATTGAGATATAATTGATATATAACACTGCAGAAATTTAAAGTGTAACATATATCATAAAATGATTACCACAGTAAATTTAATAAACATCCCACATTTCATATAAATACAAAACTATAAGAAAATTCTGTGATGTGGTAGAAACTCAGGATTTACTCTTAACAACTTTTGTATATAACATACATCAGTGTTGATTATATTTAATATGTTGCATGTTACATCCCTAGAACTATTTATCTTATAATTGGAACTTGGTACCTTTTGAGCAGACTAATATTTACTGAGCACTAAATATGCCAAAGAACTGATGCTTTCGAACTGCAGATCTAGAGAAGACTCCTGACATCCTTGGACAGCAAAGAGATCAAACCAGTCAATCCTCAAAGAAATCAACACTGAATATTCACTGAAGGACTGATGCTGAAGCTCCTATACTTTGGCAACCTGGTGAGAAGAGCCGACTCATTGGGGAAAAAAAAGATCCCGATGCAAGGAAAGACTGAGGGCAGGAGGAGAAGGGGAGACAGAGAATGAGATGGATGGATGGCATCACTGACTCACTGGACATGAGTCTGAGTAAACTCCAGGAGATAGTGAAGGACAGGGAAGCCTGGCGTGCTGCAGTCCACAGGGCTGCAAAGAGTCAGACGTGATTAATGACAACTACAAGAAAATACGTACCAGGCTCTACATACTGGAGGTTTTGCAGGCATTACCACAATTTTGACCCTCAAAAACATCCCACAATGTTGACATTACATATTCTTGTTTTTGTTTTTCTTTATCAATGAGTGAACTAAGACTTGGAGAACCAACCTGCCCACCTAGATGGCTAAAAACTGGGTTGCTTAAGGTTTTAAATCCAGCATTAGTTAATTCCACTACAAGGAGGAAAAAAGTTCAGAAAAATGCAGTGAACTGTGGAATGGCTAACAGAGGTGAATATATCAGAAACGAAAAGGTATAGATAGGAAATGACCATGATATTTGGCACTTGGTTACTAAAAGGACAGTCATATGGACAGTTCTCAATTAGTTCCTTTAGCACTATATGATCAGTCACTATGTTAGAAGCCAGGAAAGGAACTATAAAGAAGATTCATTTCCTGCTCTCAAGGGGCTTATTACTGGGAAGGGACAAGACAGATCAACGAGCAATTACATCAGAAGGAATATCGTATGCTATGGAGCCAGAGATTACAGCCTAGAACCCAGTGTATTCTACAAGCAAGGGATGATTAATGAGAGTCCCACAGAAAGTGATGTTTACAATGATAGTTGTAACATGAACAGGAGGTGGGCAAGGTGTATGTGTGACACAGAAAGAGTTATATTGATGAGCTACTTTTGAGTCTAAGAGCAAAGAGTGTGAAAAAACTTGTGTTTCTTAATTAGAGAAAATGTAGCCGGTGAAAAACTATGTAAATTATTATAGCTCTTAATTTTTTCCAAAATGTGTGTGTTTAAAAAAAATACACACAGCAGAAAAATGTGCACAGATAAAAGAAAATGTGTGGCAGTATATTTTCAAATACCCATTTAAGATCCCCATCACTACCTTTCTTTATTGTGCATATGCTGTATTGCAACAATGTTTGAGTCTAACCAAGAGACTCAACCATAAATCAGACATAGCTTTATCAACAGAATCCTGGCTTAACTGGGGATCTGCAGTTCAATAGATGGTTCTAAATTATAGTACAACAGCACAAATTTAATGATTCCATTTAAAAAAAAAAAAAAAAAAACTAAGGGCATTTCTAATGACCAGCTGATAGAGGTTTCAGTTCACTCACTGAAGAAGTAGCCCGGAGGTTTATAATCTCTAAATAATCCTTGTTGATCTTTATTTTCTACTTTTTATAAATGATCACAGAAACTATTTTCATGTATCTGCCTTTGAAAAAGCTCAGATGCTTCACCTGCATTATATAAATATTAACAGTCAGTAACTTATATATCAGCTACATAGAAACTTTTTAAGAGTGACTTTCTCAAGGTCATAGAGCAAATCTCTGGTGAAACAGGAATGGAATTCATGACCTTTGACTGCCAGAAGTTTTCTACCCACACTCGGAAATTCCTTCTCCATAAGTGTAATTTATATGCTCACTTTGAGGGACTGGAAAGTTCGTCCCTTTTAGGGCAGGGGATGGGGGCTGGGGAGGGAGAGATTTTTCTGTCAAATCACTTGTCACACAGTTCCTGAGGTTTATACAGTGATTTTTACCTACACTATTTCGTCTTACCCTCACCACCACCCTGTAAACTTGCATGCTGTTTTTCCCATTTTACAGGCTCGAAAGAGTTAAAAAATTTAATCAAGGTCATCCGGAGTTAGTAACTGAGAGAGCAACACTCAAGCTGCAGTATCTCTGCCACTTAAATCAGTCCTGATTCCAGGATGTATAATCTGAGCAGACACCCAATTCTGAAATGAATGAAGGTTTCCTTTACAGTTATTTATCTGATGCTTTATAATCATTTACCTTCCTTGTCATTTAGGTCAGTTGCTTTGTTTTCTTTGGGGCAGGGTTGTTTTCATGTTTTGTTATAAGTTGGCTTGTTAAACTTAAGCGAAAGTAGTATCCCCCAATATAGAATTTGAAAAAACAAAACAAAGTTTGCCTGTTTTTCTTTTTTTTATATATAAGTGGGAAGAGGGCTTTTTACCATAATTCGTGATCATAATATACACAGTTTATGTATGGGGTATATACCAATATAACTAGAGAATATAAAAACTCACATTCATAAGTATAAATACTATATATATACATATATATACATATGTACATACCTAAAATAGACTACAGTTATATATAGTACATATATACACACAATGCCAGCAATTATTGTGAAAAGCCATATATATATATATACGGTGAATGGAGCATATAAAACACAATTCCTGGATGTGAAGGGCAGCAAATTGTAATAGTGGCAGCTTCTATTGCCTCTGTTGGGGGTGGAAAAACTTTCTCAAAGCTCTATAATTTTTTCATCTTCTACACAGCAATAAAGCAGCAAGGGCTTTCTACTGCTCCATCTGTACCTAAACAGCAATGCTGTTTGGACCAGCCCCAAAACTGCTTTTAATAAATATTCAAAAATATACACCATCAAATGAGCCACAGAAGAAAAGTATGGCTTTGAGTTAAAAAGAAAAAAAAAAAAAAAAAAAGACAGAAGAAAGACCATCTCTGAGAATTCTGAGTATCCTGTAATCTACTGACAGACCAAAACAAATTTTTATGGGGCAACAGGACTACTCAAGTAGCCACTTTTATGACAATAAACACCCTAAACCGAAAAATCCTTTTGTAACATAATTACTGAGAATATATAGAGAAAGTAACCATTTAATCCACAGCATGTGTTCCCTACCGCAAAAACTCAAAAGCTGACATCAGATGGGGTGTGGCCGGTCTAGGCCCTGACAATGAATTCTGGCCAGCTGAAGTCTGACAGTTCTCTGGAAGGGCTTGGGACCTAGAAACCAAGCAGGTCTCACAGAGCCTAAGGCTACTGCCCTTCTGGGCACAGGGGAAGGCCCATCTGTTTACTTGCGTTTTGATTTTGAGAGCCCTGGTTGTGGTAGATGAGTTAAGGCTGTGGTTATAGGGTGCTGCCAGTGATTTAACCTTAATATTTTTACCCTTACATTTTGTCCATACTTAGGATGGAAAGGCGCACGTAATTTGTCAGCTGAAAAAACAAACATAAATTTTAAAATGGAAAATAAATGAACACTGGGCAAAAATACAGATATTTCCACTATAGTACCCTATGGGATTTTCAAAATGTAAACAAATGATAAAGGTAAGCCACAGCAACCTATTTTAGGAATTATTTACAAAAATGAAAGTTGTGTTCTTAAAAAAAAAAGATAATCATGGTGTCAATTCTGAACAAAACTCTTCGGGAATATTTAGCTCGTGTTCATTAATCAACATGGAAGCACAAGTAAGAAAACTTATTCAAAGAAAGAATAACTTTTCAAATAAGTTTGTGCCATTTCTAGTGGATTACAAACTATTTTGCATTAATACACGATTAAATCATCTACCGCTAGATTTATGAAGTTGACACGAAGATAACTGTTACTCTCATGATATAAAGAAACCATTTGACACCCCCCAATTTAATGTGATTAACCTCATGTTAATTTGCATAAACATGAAATTCCACACATTCCATGTTGTACCACCATGAAAATGTCCAAGACGTTTACACGCTCATCTAGCTAGCAGTATCACTTCACTGTTCAAGATACTCAACACTCCAGATTAACCAACACGGGCCTGAGTTCAAAATGCTCCCATACAGGCCTAGAGGCCTAACCCCTTATGGCATCTTAGAAAACACACCTGCATTTAAGACTAAATTATTTCATTACGTTGATAGCAGCCTGCTTCAGGATATGACATCTAAGACTCACTCTCAGTCTGCCGAAGAGAATGTTTACCTTTCCCAGGAGGCTGGGAAGTAATTCCCCAGGAACATATATTTTTTTTTAAATGACCAGAACACTAACACTATTACATGCCTGATGGGTGCTCTTTGGAAAGACTGTCAAGCATCCTGATTTGTTTTTCCCTCGGCCTGGGGAAAGAGCGCTTCAGTGTTTGCAGTCCCTCCCTTTCTGTACACACATAGGCTGCAGCTGTAGTAAACAAGCGCCAGCCAAGAGTTGCTAAGGTCAAGGTCTCAAATGCTATACCAGGACCAATTTTCTACCAAAGGACATTCAGCTGTGGCAAAGGAATTTTCAGAAGAAAAATATATATATTAAAGGGCCATCAGTGCAACCATTTTCATTCAGTAAATAGTCATTCAAAGCATTCCAAAATAAAGTTTTAACTGACAGAAGTTTCTTTTAAATATGTTTAAATACTAATGTTTCAGTTAGTAGTGAAACTACTGAATAACTGAAATATTTCAAAAATACACAGAAACCCCTCAAGGATGTTTCTTTATCTCCCACAGCGATAATACAATTTTAGGGCATAAATTATTACAATGTTCTGTGAAACCATCCCAACTTTTACCAGCTTCAGTATATTTCATAGAAGGCAAAATAATAAACCCCTTTCCTAATTACATTACAGATTCCTGTCAATTCTGGTATGCTCAAAACTCTCTCCCCCCAACTCAAAGGAGTTTCAGTTCAGTTCAGTTTAAGCTACTCCAATTGACCTGGCTGCAGCCATAAAGATACAACTTATGCAACCGAATGTTTGTCCTTCAACATCTCATTTCTAAGCTGCTAAAGTTAAACATTTTCTAGCCTAAAAGTATACCCCTTTATCATAACCCATTTCTATGTGGTTTTTTAAAATGTAAACAACATCTGAATGAGGTTTACAAATAGCACTACCAGCCTATTTCATTTTTCAGGTGAGGGGTCACTGTTTTTGCTGAACGCCAATTTCAAAAAGCCTTTCTTAGAAGAAGGAATACACCCAGCCTTCGAAGCGACCACTCCTATTCCCCCATCACAAGCTGCTGCCCGTTAAAAACCACCAAATTCATTTCAAGGCATTTACTTAACTGAACAACTCTATCCTCCAGTAAGAAGAGGGCATGGAGGCGTCTAGGTGGATTTGCAGAATGACGTCCGTTGATTGGCAGATGTCTACCGAAGCCACTAGATGCACATGCACTAAATGTAAATAGAGCTGCTCCTCTCCCTGGTGTTTCAGGGAAACTGAGAGAATATTAAAGCTGATTTAAAACAAAACATCCGAGGGCTCGGCTGAGGATCCTATTAGCCAGTGGAATTGCCTAAAACAATCCATACAGCGCGACACTTAAACCATCTGTACAGTTAAATTAGAGAGCTGACAATATTAACCACGCAAACTGTTTATCCAGATTACACATTCCGTTGTACTAATACTCTCTAACTCAACACAGTCAGCTTTTACCAGCTGAATTAAGGCTATTACTATTAAAGTATGCAAAACTCGAAGCGCAGGGTGAAGGGGGTTGGGAAGCTGCAGGGCACGTAACAAAGGAATTGGTACTTTTTCCAAGCTTTTGCCCCAAATGCACTTCGAAACTGAACTGTTGAGTGCACCCCACCCTTTTCCCCAAAGATAAAAGTTTTCAAAGTTCTAATAGGCAGTTCTCTGCCCAAGAAAAGCAGGACTGACTCGCCCCGTAGGGGAGCATCTAACGCGAACACCAACTAATGTCGCGGAGGTCAAGTACGAGTCCTCCTCTAAAGGCAAGAAGTGGCTCCCAGGCCGGCTCCGCGGGCTTCCCGCCCGGGTGGCCCTGCAAAGTTGCCCCTTGTCAACTCCGGCCAGGTCCCCCGTAATTGAAAATAACAGCCTCGGGTCAGCCTCCCGGCTACTGCCACGGACCAGGCACTGTAGCAAGTGACAGTTACACATCATTACGACCAGAGACAATAATGAATGTGGCACCAGGACCACTATTCATGCCGGCAGTGTCATCTCCGCTTTAACCCCTTCCCCTCCGCTCTCTCCAATGCACACCCACAGCCCACACGGCCCGGTGGGGCAGCTCGTCACCCAACTCGCTCTATTCCTGGGGGCAAACTACTTCCACAAGCTCCCCCGCACCCCCAATTCAGCCCTGGTGTTTTATTTCCCATCCTTGGCAACTGTCAGGCAAACACTGCAAACAACAATTCCACTAGGGATAGAAAAATATTGCTTAATTCACGCTACTTGATAAGTTCTTTAAAAAAAAAATGGGGTGGGGGGGGAGAGAAACCTCCTTTCTTCACGAATCCAACCGACGCTACTTGCTTTGCAAAAGCGTCGCCCTCCCTCTCGCCCCCACGCCGCCCCGCTTCCCAACACTTTCCCCCTTTAAGAACACAGACCAACCAAAATGATTTAACTTGAGCAGATGACAGAAGAAAAATAAAACACGTTAAGAGACTACGGTCTGATCTGGGATGGTACCAGGAAAAAAAAAAAAAAAAAGAGGAGGGGGTTGTTTATTTTGATAAGAAACAGAATCGGCACAGACCTGAACAGAAGCTGCAGAGCAGGAGAAATTGTTTTCTTTCCCTCACCCAGAGTCCCCCTCTCTCTCCCTTTCTCTCGCTCTCACACGCGCGCGCGCACACACTCACGCTCACACACACACACACGGCGTCACCCGCGCACACTCACACGCACACTCGCACACGCACGGGCAGAGCCTCTCAGCTGCTCTCTGCAGTTCTCAGGAAATGAATGGGGGGCAACCCAGGGAACTGTTGTACTTGCAAATGACTTACCCGGATCACATGATGCGCTAAATGTAGGGTGGGCCGGTGGGTGGAGGCTGCCGAGACGCGAGCCCGGGTCTAGCGTGGGGAGCCTCGCCAGGCCCGCATCGAATTACCCCGGGGCCCAGCCGAGGGGGTTGCAAGACGCCGCTTCTCCTCCCTTGCAGCCCGCAGCTCAGGAAACCGGAGAGGCGCGGGGGGTGGGGTGGGGTGGGGTGGGGTAGGGTGGGGTAGGGTGGGGTGAGTTGGGGGGGCGGGTGGTGAAAACACCAAACCCCCAAACAAAAGAGCTCCGGGTCCTCCTCCCCAGAAACAAAGCCCCGCCGCTGCGGGCGAGCCCCGGGGTGGGGCCGAGGGCGGGGGCGGCGGCGGGGAGGGGCTCGCTCAGCAGGCGCTAAGTCGCTTTATTGCCATAAAATGGGGCCCCCGAGCCGCTCCGCCCGAGGATTAGGAGGCGGGCTCTGAGTGTGATGGTTGAAATCCCCTGTGGGAAACTAACCCCTCCCCGCTCGCAGAGGTAGAAGGCAACACCCACTGCCCGGCCCTCGCCTCGCCGCTCGGGCCGGCGGCTTGGGGGGTGGGTCCGCGGAGCCTCCACCCCGCCCCACCCCGCCCCACCCCTGCCCCCGCCCCCCGGCCTCGGCCGCGCTTCGCGATCACCTGCACCACCTTGCTGCGGCACCCAAAATAACCCACACATGGCCAACACCGCCTTGGGAGCCGCGGGGCGCGGGGGGCCTGCGGGAGGAACCCCCGATTTCAACTCCTCGGGAGCGGACTCGCGCGGAGCCGCCAGAAAGTCCCCTCTTTTGTGCCAGATCCCGCTAGGCTGCCTTAGGAAGGGAATTTGGAGACAAATAAAGCGCGGAGCCCGCTCGGCCCACCACTCCTCCGCCCCCGCCGGTCCCCTCCCGCCCGGGTGGAAACGTGCGGGGAGAGGGCCGGGTGCCCGAGCCGTCCCCGCGGCTCACCCACCAGCTAACTTGGAAAGGTGTGGGCGGAGCCGGCTCCGGCGGCCGGCGGCGGCTTGGGACCGCTCGCGGGGACCGCCCCCGTGGCTCCGGGCATCGCCCGCGCCGGGCAACAATGGGGTCCCGGCCGGGGCAGCCCGGGCGGGCGGTGCCCTGGGCGCGGGGGCGCACGCGAAGGTGGGGCGCGTGCAGGACCGGGTGCGGAAGGCGGTGGGGAAATCATTGTTTGGGTTCTCGAGCGACGCACGTTGCGGGCGAGGCGGGGGCGTCCTCCAGCCCAGCGCTTCACCTTGGCGGGATGAATGGGGGCGAGGCGGAGCCGCACGCCCGGTTCCGGACCCCCGGGAGATGGGATACCCGCCCTCGCTCGGAATTTGGGCAGGAAGCGGGAGCTGTAGATACCAGCCAAGGGGCTGCGGGAGAGCGGAGTCCGGCCCTCCCCGCCCCGCGCCCCAGAAGGGAGCCCCGAGAAGCGAGCGGCCCGGAGCTGAGTCCTCGACGCCCTTCCCGAGGGTCCCTCCCTCCCTCCCCGCTTCCGCGCCCCGGGGAGCGGATCGACGCGATTCTGGGGCGGGAGCGAGAGGAGGCGGGCAGCGCGGCCCGGCGCTCCCGCGGCGGCCGGGAGGGCGCGGGGTCAGCGCGGCGGAGAAGGGTCGGCGGGGGCAGGGCGGCGAGCGGACGGAAGCGGGCGCGCTGGGAGCAGAGCGGGCGCGGCGGCGATCGCGTGCGCCACTTTCTTGCAAAGCTGGGTAAGCGCGCTGGGGCGCCCGGGTGGCCGGACACCCCGGCACGGCGCCCCTGAGCCCGCCCTGCGTGGGAAACCACCTCGGCAGTGGGAAGGCCTCGAAGGGGAAGTTTATATTAAGGAAAGAAAGATTTGCAAATGTGGCACGAAGTAGGGGTGGGAAGAGAAACGAGACAGAGGCCGAGAAACAGGAAATGAGAGCGAAAGGACGCATTCTAGCCAGGAAAAAGCCCAGTTCTACATTTCGTGTGGCGGTTTTCCAAACACTTCTAGAGGCCCTGTGTGCGCTATTCATGAAAACAAAGGCAACGCACTGCCAGGTTGTGTTCCATGCCTCCTGCCTCCTCCTGGATGTGAGGATTAGGCAAGGTGGTGCGGCCCAGACGATGATTCCACAGCCCCCTTCTGATTCTCCAGTGGGCCTGCATTTGAGACACATAAGAGGAGGGGGTCTGTCCCGGTCTTAGGATTTCCAAGAGCCAATAAGTGAAAGTGGCCGAATAATTGTGCCCCAGTCCTTGAACGAAGTATCCTTAGACTAGGAAAGCATCGGGAGCAGGAAGGTGATGGAAGACCACATTCTTAGACGTGGATGCGGCCAGGGAATCAGGAACCCCCCAAAGGAAAATGGAACCTGGGGGCTGAGGGGCGCTCCTTGGGGCGGGGTCTCTTCCGGGGAAAGCAGGCCAGGACCCCACCCCCTAGCTTGATCCTGAACTCTGGGTAAACAGCCCCTTACATTCCTCTGCATCTGGATAAAAACATCGTCAAAAGACAAGTTTGAAAACCGATAGAACATCAACAGACACACAGTATTTAAACGGAAAACTTGGCTCTACTAGAAATAGTGTAAAGTTTTCCCCTAGGTGGGGCAGGGAGAGAAGGAGGTGAGTTTAAGAGTGGAAGGATGCTATAAGAAATTATGTCATCGTGGCACTCCTTGTACAAGCAGTTCTTGCTCTGAGAGCGCTGCACTGACCATAAATATATTCTCGAGCAAGTGCTTCTGCACTTGGAAACGCATTCCATAACTGCATTTCCTACCTACGGCTCCAGCTGTGGACATGCTAATAGAATGATGGAAGATAGAAAATAACATAGAAGAATCCACACCAGAGAGATAAGAAAAATACAGATAGGTCAAGGTTAATATTTAGAATCTATGTAATGTGGTTAAAAGAGGGAAGTATACCAAGTATTAGGGGGAAGAAAACTAGCAGATTTTGTTAAATTGAAGTAAGAAAGAATACAAATGTTAAATTAAGGCAACTCCCCAGATATAAAAAGGAAACAGTTTAAGAGGGAGAATCACTTCATTGTGTGAGCTGGGAGTGGAAGAATGAAAGCAATGAGAGAATAAAGAAGCAGGATATTTTGGGAGTTAGAGTGCTGGAGACAATTATATGTGAGTGTGTCTGTGTATAGGCGTACATTTCCAATTCATTTCATGTCATTCCATCTCGTACAGAACTTGGATTTAAACAAAGTAAAACTGTTAGTCGCTAAGTCATGTCTGAATCTTCAACTCCCCAGACTGTAGCCCACCAGGCTCCTTTGCCCATGGAATTATCCAGGCAAGAATACCAGAGTGGGTTGCCATTCCCTTCTCCAAAGGATCTTCCTAACCCAGGGATTTAAACCAAGTCTCCTGCATTGCAGGCGGATTCTTTACTGTCTGAGCTACCAGGGAAGCCAAACTAAGGTGTAAATAACAGGGGGAAGGTAAGAAACAGGTCCACATACCCTGGCAAAAATGTGTGCACATCTTTGTCTTTATTTCCATGTGTATTTGGGGATGTGAAAAGTCAGAAAATGTAAAGATGACAAAATTATTTTGTCAAGAATGTATAATTCTGTCTGCATAAAAGAATGTGTTGAAATTACAGAATCATAAAATTTCAGTGTTGAAAGTATATGTAAAATGCCAATTCTTTATGATACTTAATTCTGTTTAAAACCCAGATGACTTGGATCAAACATGTTTCCGTAACTTTTTATACTTCATTTATTTAGTCTTTAGTATTGCAAATACCTGGAGAAGGCAATGGCACCCCACTCCAGTACTCTTGCCTGGAAAATCCCATGGACGGAGGAGCCTGGTAGGCTCCAGTCCATGGGGTCGCTAAGAGTAGGGCACGACTGAGCGACTTCACTTTCACTTTTCACTTTTATGCATTGGAGAAGGAAATGGCAACCCACTCCAGTATTCTTTCCTGGAGAATCCCAGGGACAGGGGAGCCTGGTGGGCTGCCGTCTGTGGGGTCACACAGAGTCGGACACGACTGAAGCGACCTAGCAGCAGCAGCAGCATTTGCAAATACCAGAAAAATGATTTAAAGATGATGAAAGGGAACTTTTGTGGTAACCCAGTGGTTAAGACTCCACCTTGCCATGCAGGGAACAAGGGTTCGATCCCTGGCCAACGAACTAAGATCCCACAAGCCCTGGAGCAACCAGGCGGGCACTGAACCCAAGCGCTCCAGAGAGCGGGTGCACCACAACCAAGATCCTGCGTGCTGCAACTAAGACCCATGCAACCAAATAAATATTTTTAAAGCTGTTTGAAAGAGGATGAAGGTTGGAATTCTGACATTTTTATACACATACCCTATACAAATATTGGATTTCTTTTCCCTAACATATTGGTCAGGAAAAGAACAAAAACAACCATAACAAAAAACCATTCACATGCATCCTCAAAGCAAATATACCTAATTCAATGTAAATATGTGGCTAAATTTATAACTAGAGATTTTAAATTGTTACCGTAAATGCTACCTACGCAGAAACTTTTTGCCAGATCCTATACTTTCCCAGTTGTGCTACTCTTTGAAACATTAGTATCAGTGATGGAAAATCTTTTCTCATATTAAGAGTATCACCTGTCCCATAGCCTGACTTGTCTAAGGTGATGACTGTACCCAGTATCTGTGTACATGTAAAGTTCTTAAGCCGTTGGCTCAGTGTTGTCAAAGACTGTGTGGGTGATTTAACACTAATATAATTTAGGCCGGGGATTGGTGGGCATGAAGTCCATTTTCAGAAGTAAAAGTTGTGTTGAAAGATGAGAACTAACTTGAAGTGAAAATAAAAGTGATTCTCAGAGCTTTAAATAAGTTAAAGAATATAATCGTGATTTTTTTCCTAAAGCCTGAAGTGAATATGTGCTATTGGGTTTTCAGTGCCTGGTTTCTGTTTTTCTTGTGTCAATTTTGCCAATAATGTGCAGCAAAGGGGAATTTTCCTGTTTAAGTATGAGAAAGGGTTGTGAAAGCCTTACTACAAAAGCAAAAAGCTGGTAATATGGTAAACAACATGTTTCAATTTGAGTGAGAGGCTATTTAGAAATAGGGGGGACATGACGTTCAAAACTTTGTTTTGTTGTACTCAACATAGTTTTGGTCATTTTAGCTTTAAAATCTTCCTCACATCCTTACATGTGTCTCTTCTTTTCCACCGTTCCTTCAGAGTCACTTTCATTCACGTCTGCCCCTGCCCACATTCCCACATCTCCTCCCCTAACTCTGAATTTCTGGTCCATTTCTCCTCTTATACAGCAAAACCTTAATTATTGCATACCTATATTTAAAAATCCTAAAGTGGCAAAAATTAGTTTCAATTCAATACAGTGATATTCAAAAGCCCCACTTAGCTTTTTATCTCATACTTCCATTCCAGCCCATGTGGACATCTTATAATGCCCCATCCATCCTAGATGCTTTCACTCTCAGTGAAGGTGAAGGTGTTAGTGGGTCAGTCCTGTCTGACTCTTTTGCAGTCCCATGGACTGTAGCCTGCCAGGCTCCTCTGTCCATGGAATTCTCCAGGCAAGAATACTGGAGTGGGTAGCCCTTGCCTTCTCCAGGGTATCTTCCAGACCCAGGGATCAAATCCAGGTCTCCTGCACTGCAGACAGATTTTTTACTGGCTGGGCCACCAGGGAAGCCCTTTACTCAATAGCCCCCTCTTTTTCCTCCTGTGGAATACTCCCAAAATGATGCCTTGATGCCCCATACTCATATGTGCATCTCCATCATCAAAAAAATCATCTCTCCCTTCTTTCAGCTTCTTTAAAAAAAAAAATGATTTATTTATATATTTTTGGCTGCACTGGGTCTGCATTGCTGCACTCAGACTTTCTCTAGTTGTGGTGAATGGGCTTAGTTTCTCCCAGGGATGTGGGATCTTACCAGACCAGGGATCAAACTTAAGAAACTTGCATTGCAAGGCAGATTCTTAACCACTGGACCACAAGGGAAGCCCCTGAGCTTTTTTTTTTTTTTTTTTTTTTTTGGTATAATGGAAAGAATGCCTCAGCCACTGACCAGATGGTTTTTTATCCTTTTTCTGATTTTCAATTTTTCTACCTATTTAAATAATATTTCCCTCACACTGAAGGATTAACATTTATTACTGGACCAATTAACATGCTTACTTGGACCAATGTGAGGTATGCCTGAGCAGGCATCCAGCAAATGTTAATTCCCTCACTTACTCTTAAGGCACTTACATCTTTCTGCTTCCATTAAATTTTGTTGGCTCCTCTATCACAGGTAACCCTTTGAGGACAAGCTGCTGCTGCTGCTGCTAAGTTGCTTCAGTCATGTCCGGCTCTGTGCAACCCCATAGACAGCAGCCCACCAGGCTCCCCTGTCCCTGGGAATCTCCAGGCAAGAACACTGGAGTGGGTTGCCATTTCCTTCTGCAATGCGTGAAAGTGAAAAGTGAAAGGGAAGTTGCTCAGTCGTGTCCAACTCTTAGCGACCCCACGGACTGCAGCCTACCAGGCTTCGCCATCCATGGGATTTTCCAGGCAAGAGTACTGGAGTGGGATGCCATTGCCTTCTCCGTTGAGGATAAGAGCTACATCTAAACCATTTATTTAGCCTTCCTTTCACACTAGTTTGCATGTAGTAGATAATTAACGGGGCTTTTCAGCTGATGGCACCCCACTCCAGTACTCTTGCCTGGAAAATCCCATAGACTGAGAAGCCTGGTAGGCTACAGTCCATGGGGTCGCAAAGAGTCGGACATGACTGAGCGACTTCACTTCACTTCACTTCAGCTGATTCTAGTGGTAAAGAACCAGCCTACTAATTCAGGAGATGCAAAAGATATGGATTCGATCCCTGGACTGGGAAAATCTCCTGGAGGAGGAAATCGCAACCCACTCCAGTATTCCTGCCTGGAGAAGCCCATGGAAAGAAGAGCCTGGTGGACTATGGTCCATAGGGTGGCAAGGAGTCAGACACACTGAAACGACCTAGCATGCACACATGCACAGGTAATTAATGAGTGCTAGTTGAATCTATTAAACAATTACTAAAATTAGAACGACATCACTAAAATACAATATAGCAGAAAACCTGAGTTTCCATTTGTGTGCATATATTAAAAATAAATTTTGGCATGTGTTGATAAATACCTTTTGATCATTAATTGTAGCAACTTTCTTCTAAAAGTTTGTACATAAAGGCATATATTAGCTTTGAAGAATTTTAACCTAATTTTACTGTCCCTATCATATTTAATCATTTCAAAATTATCTAATCAACTCTAATTTTTGTTTTATTAGAATTATACTGTATTGAATGAAAACTCAATTTTTCAATACGAGAGAGGAAATTCACAGCAAATTTGTTTTTTAAAATGGCACTTCACAAGTTTTTCGGTTGCAAACATTGGAGTTATAATTTTGTGATAGACATAGTATACAGTTTTAAATATAGCAAGTTGATGGTGGGGTTGATGGTAACCTCTGGGAGGGCTTGCACCAGGGGGCACCTTCCAGGACTGCTGCTGCCAGGGCCCCCACCCCAGCGGCAAGCCACTACCAATCCTTGCCTCCATGGGAGACCCTCTAACACTAGCAGGGGACACAATGTGATCCATAGTCTGGGAAGATCCCACATGCCGCAAAACAACTAAGCCCCTGCCCCACAACTACTGAGCGCATATACTGCACTTAAGCCTGTGCACCCTAGAGCTTGTGGACCACAACAAAAGAACCCACGGCAATGAGAAACCCATGCACCACAATTAGAGTCGTCCTGATTCACTGCAACTAGAGAAAGCACACCTGCAGAAGTGACAACCCAGCACAGCCAAATAAGTAAAAGTAAATATAAATACATATAACAAATTAAGGCTTATCAGGTTTGAACTATAGCTATCCTTGGCTTTTAAAATTTTACAAATGAAAATTGTACCCCCATGAATCAATTTAGGAGAAGGCAATGGCAACCCACTCCAGTGCTCTTGCCTGGAAAATCCCATGGATGAAGGAGCCTGGTGGGCTGCAGTCCATGGTGTCGCTGAGAGTCGGACATGACTGAGCGACTTCACTCTCACTTTTCACTTTCCTGCATTAGAGAAGGAAATGGCAACCCGCTCCAGTGTTCTTGCCTGGAGAATCCCAGGGACGGGGGAGCCTGGTGGGCTGCCGTCTGTGGGGTCACACAGAGTCAGACATGACTGAAGTGACTTAGCAGTAGCAGCAGCAGAATCAATTTACTTCAGCTAATGTGTAGATGGTTTACAGAATACCACTTTAATTTCATGCTGAATGCAAAGGACTAGCCTCAGTATTATAAGCATATGAAGATGGGCTTAGATAAAACTAATGAATAACAATAATACAATGTACAATTAAAATACTCTGGATGAAGTTCTATCTGTTTGGAAATACTGGAGAGATGGTTGCACTTAAAAGATGAGTAGGATATTTTTATTTCTTAACAACATGAAGTGTGTCATGTATATGAAATAGTATACATCATGCACATGTGGCCTCTCCCTCACTTAAGAAATAGATCCTTTCCAGTACTTTCTAAGCCACCCGCTGTGGTCATCCCAGTTGTATCCCTCTCCTGTCCCTCCCGGGGTACCTGCATGCATGCTAAGTCGCTTTAGTCATGTCCAACTATTTGCAACCCTGTGGACTGTAGCCCACCAGGCTCCTTTGTCCATGGGATTCTCCAAGCGAGAATACTGGAGAGGGTAGCCATGCCCTCCTCTTGGGAATCTTCTCAACCCAGGGATAGAAGCCATCCAAGTCTCTGATGTCTCCTGTATTGGCAGGTGAGTTCTTTACCACTAGTCTCACCTGGGAAGCCCCCCTACATGGGTAACTGCTTTCCACCTTGGGGTTTATCACTTCATTGCAATTTTTATTATTAATATTTTTGATCTTGACATATAGTCTCCATATCATTATTATTCCTAATAATGAATTGCTGTTATCTATTTAAATTACTGACCTCCACATTTAAGTTTTTCCAAATGTTTGCAATTGTACTTATATTAAACACCTTATTTTTTAAAAAAGTATCTTTTAGATAGTTTCCACCAGTTTCAATAGTGTAATTGAAATGAAGATTATGAATTTGTTTTTATTATTTTAGAAACACATTGCCAGATTATTTTCCTAATATTTTACCAGGTTAACATGACACCATCATTTATGAGAGTGCTATTTTCCCAGTGTTCTTGCTCAGGTTGGGTAGTGTTTTGAAATTTGAAAAAAAAACACAAGATAGTAAGCAAGAATGATTTGAAATTTAATCATTTGATTAGTAACGATTGAACTCTAATCTAGAAATATAAATGCGACATTGGTGGGCAGGATGTTTGGGCTGTCAAACTGCTGTTGCCACAGCCTGGCTAAGAGGATGCGAATCTGGCTACAATAGGAATTGGGTGTTGGAACAGCTGTGAAAGACATTACACATCCAAACTCTGAAATTCAACATCTTGTTAAGTATTTAGGGGAAGGGATAGAAAGGAAGGAAAATAGGAAATTTTGCCTCAATTTTCAGTCCTGGTAATAAGAGGGAAAAAGAGGGTCTTAAAAATATGGAATTCATCCTTGTTTTTACTTTCAATAAAGGTGTAAGACATCTAAATCGATATTTAATTCTATGGCACTGGAAGCTAAAAATAACAAATTAGATAACTGATAGAGAAGAAGAGAGAGACAGAAAAAATTAAAATCTCTCCAGAAACATGGGAATAAAATAACATGAAATGAAAATAGGGGCAGAATGAGAGAAGAAAGAGGAAAGGGAGGGAGAAACATCACTATATTGATGAAGTATTGCTTTTTCCTCATCTGCAACAACAGAAAACCTAGCTAATGTCTGCTTAAGATACATACCTGCCCCCCTCACACCCTTGCAGTGAAACAAGTCCAAAGGTACACGGCTAGAGTTCAAGGCTGTGCAGCTGTTCTCTGGTGCCCAAGGGCTCCCAAGTTCATTTTCTTTTTCTGCTGGCCTTCTTAATGTGTAACTTTTTTCTCTCCACAGAAGGAAGAGGGCGAAAAGCTAAAAGCCAAACCCATTCCTTTTAGAGATTATCCTCAAAGCCTCACCCATGTCATCTGCCTATATCTCATGGGCCAAAACGAGGTTACGTGGCTTCCTAGAGTTCAGTCACAGGAAAGAGGACAACTTAGATGGAATCTGAGACAGCCCACTAACAGTCTCTACTTTTTTACTATATAATTTTGTGTAATGTTTTAGTCTTAAATTGCAAGCCATTATATTCCTGAGACCCTCTATTGAATTCTGGCTGACAACTAAAAAAAGAAAAACACTTCGTAGGCTGACAAGTTATTGACACAGCCGTTGTAAGGACACCATTTCATAAATGACAGGAAAAAAAAAAGACTTCGTGATATTTCTTAACACGTACTTTTCCGCACAATGTGATTTTTAAAAATCATTAAAGTACACAAATCATAATGTAGTCGATTTAAGATTAATCCTTGTGCAATTTATCTAAGGCAAATGTGAATCCCAGTTTAGCTTCACCCAGTCACATAGTCTGGTTGTGGCTTATCTTTCTATTTTATCAATTTACATGTCTTTGAGACATGAACATTAATTTTTAAAAGCAAGTCACAATCAGAAAGATAAATATAAACTACATTCGTATTTCATACTCAAATATTAGTGAATCAGCAGCGTAAGCGCTTCTATCTGTTAACCAAAAAGTCCCTAACTGATTATGGGTTTTCATCACTTGAATGACCTTTGACAGCTTGCTTTGTTTTTCTTGGTTTCAGTTTTCCTCCCTGTACACCTGGGATGGCACCTTCTTTATTAAGATGTGGAGAATGAATGACGGCTTATGTATCTTCTGAGTACCAAGGTCTTTGAGAATTCCCAAGAATTGTGCATGACCACCTGGCTTCCCTGGTAAAGAACTTGCCTGCAATGTGGGAGACCTGGGTTAGATACCTGGATTGGTAAGATCCTCTGGAGAAGGGAAAGGCTACCCACTCCAATATTCTGGCCTGAAGAATTCCATGGACTGTATAATCCATGGAGTCGCAAAGAGTTGGACACGACTGAGCGACTTTTGCTTTTTTTTTTCACTTCTTAATTATCCCACCAATGCCTTATTCAGCACTCAATACACAAGTCCCTAAAACTTTTTTATGGAAAGTAACTTCCAAATTGCCTGGCACATTGTGGGTGCCCTAGGATTATTTATTTTCCTTTTGTATTAGCCAGAATGATTAATTTCTTTAATACAAATAATTCATTCTTTGTTTACTATTAAAGTACACCTAAATATAGTCACCTACTAGAGTAATAAACTTTGTCAAGAAAAATTGTCTAAAGGAATATATGAGATTTCTATGTTAGTTCAATAAAATGTTTGGACCCATTTAATTCAGTCTGAAGATTGGTATTTTCCTAGGTTTGAATTTAGATGTTTTAATTGAGCCATCTTCCAAATTAATTGGAAGTTAAAAGTTAAAATAATTTAAACTTTTATTATTTTATATATATATATATTTTTTTTCTTCTCCTCCCTCTCTCCTTCTCCCTGCCCCTACCCCTTCCTTTTTCAAGACAGGGACAAACTGTGGATAATCGATCCATGAATCCACAAGGACCTAGGTCTTCCGGTTCTTTATTTTTATCCAGTTTACAAATTAGTTTTTTGAAACTTTTGTTCAAAATTCAAATACAATTCCATTCTAAACTCCAGATAAAAGTAGCCATGGCCAATAGAGGAAAGTCTGCAGAACAAACAAAAACTTTCCTCAAAACAATCCTGTTACACCCTCTTTTCAACCTGACGTTTATTAACCCTGCTTCCCTGGTAGCTCACCTGGTAAAGAATCCACCTGCAATGCAGGAGACCTGGGTTCAATCCCTGGGTTGGGAAGATCCCCTGGAGGAGGGCATGGGAGCCCACGCCAGTACTCTTGCCTAGAGAATGCCCATGGACAGAGGAGCCTGGTGGGCTACAGCCCATGGGGTTGCAAAGAGTTGGACGTGGACTGAGCGACTAAGCACAGCACAGCATATGTGCCACACACTGCTCAAAGCTTTTTGTTTTGTTCATAATTCGTGCAATCTCACTGAGAATCCTATGAGCCTCTACGACTGTTGTCACCTCCTCAGGGCAGTCACCACCAACTATTGCAACTAAGTTGCATGCCCCACAAGCACTCTTGATCCTCCTTCCTTTTACCTTTCTCTATACAGCACTTCTCACAGTCTAGGATACTACATATTTTGCTTTATTTTTGTTGCTTACTGTCTATCTCCCCTTCTGCAGGACTCCTCCAATAGAGAGAGATTCCAGAAGAGCAGAGGCTTTTTTTGCATGTTCACTGCTGCAGCCCATTGTGTTAGAAACATGCCTGGCATGTAGTAGGCACTCAAGGAATAGCACCGTTCCCATTACATAGATGAGAACTCTGAGGCATCTGATGCTTTTGTATCACTTTATCTTTAACGCTACAATTTTAAGGATACTGTACAATTCGTCAGGAGAAGGCGATGGCACCCCACTCCAGTACTCTTGCCTGGAAAATCCCATGGACAGAGGAGCCTGGTGGGCTGCAGTCCATGGGGTTGCGAAGAGTCGGACACGACTGAGCAACTTCACTTTCACTTTTCACTTTCATGCATTGGAGAAGGAAATGGCAACTCACTCCAGTGTTCTTGCCTGGAGAATCCCAGGGACTGGGGAGCTTGTCGGGCTGCCGTCTATGGGGTCTCACAGAGTCAGACACGACTGAAGCGACTTAGCAGCAGCAGCAGCAGTACAATTCGTCACTAATCATTATGATAGAAATCACTTCAACATATATATATATATATATATATATATATATATATATATATATATAATGTTGGCATGAAAGAGCTTGATAACCTCACCAAACCCAAGATGACTATGAGTCTCAGGAATTCAACTAGTTATCATGAGATCATGAGAAGAGATATAATTTCTTCAAAGATGAGGATGAAACCAGGACAAGGAAAATCGAATACGTGGCCATTAGCTACTGCTACTATATCTGTCAGAGAAGGCAGTGGCACCCCACTCCAGTACTCTTGCCTGGAAAATCCCATGGGCGAAGGAGCCTGGTAAGCTGTAGTCCATGGGGTCGCTAAGAGTCAGACATGACTGAACGACTTCACTTTCACTTTTCACTTTTCACTTTCATGCATTGGAGGAGGCAATGGCAACCCACTCCAGTGTTCTTGCCTGGAAAATCCCAGGGACAAGGGAGCCTGGTGGGCTGCAGTCTATGGGGTCGCAGAGAGTCGGATACGACTGAAGCGACTTAGCAGCAGCAACTATATCTGTATATTTGCATATTATTTGTACTTTGATTTTTGAGTTAATAGTGTCACACCTTTGTATTTTGCATCAATCGCTGCATATTTGTAGTATATAAGGAATTCTTTAGTCTCAGGAACTAAGTAGTATAATATAGGGGAATAAATATATGGTTGAATATTGTATTTTAACTCACTGAGAGAGAAAAATTAGAATCATAATATTTTCATTCTCACATTATGCCTGGTACTTTTATGTCTGCGTCTTAAGATGATAGGTGCTATAGAAAGGGCAAATAAATACAACATAGGAAGTCTGTTTAGTTATTTTAGAGCTGTTGTATTGAAATACTGTCTTGTTTACAATTTTCAACTCCACAAATCCTCATCAATTATTAAATATTTTTCTCATTGAATTAAGCAGGTTGACTGTATTTTCTCAGGAAAAACATCAGGTAAGACACAAGGCTTACTCTTAACATATTAAAATGTCCCCATATGAATGAAATTCTATAGCTCTGTTACACTACTCACCCCACCCCCACACTAACAGTAAGTATACATTCTATTTGCTACATAAAAGGAAAAAGAATTGAAATTTCATTATTTCTTTGAGGCTGAAAGCAGTTCTTTCCTACTGCAATGACAAAATAAACAAGATTTTTTGTAGAACGGAGCCACTGTGCATCAGGCATCATGTTTGGAGCTGTCCTGGATGGTTCCTGGGTGGTTACAGTGAAGACAAGTATAGACAGAAGTCAGGGAGAGAATGGGACAGTCACATTTTACAGTGGCAAATGCTATGTGGTCCTTCATCAGACACTTGACAATTTTTAATTTGGGATGATTATATATCATCTATCTGTTTATCCAAATTACTCATCAAAAAAGTTTGGTTGAGTAGTATTGTACAAAGATACAATTTGCTATTAGCACCCTTCTTCATTTCATTTTGAGTTATGTTCATTGTCTATATGGCTTCTTGCCTGCTAGAACTGCTATCCACATGCATGAGTTCGCTGGGCAGCCGCCTAGGCAAGAAACATATGGCCAAGTCGGCTGCGAAAATCGAGACACACACCATTCGTAATTCTATCTCTTTGTGTGTGTGTTGACTTGTGTCCATTCATGCACGTCTACATTTAGGATCTGTATCTCTTACAATTGTGTGCTAATAAAAATATTTATATCATTCCACCCCAACAATACTTATAAATACCACCTTTATTTAGTAACATGTAATCAAGCAGCAAAGAAATATTTTGCCATTTATCTAGCAGCATCAAAGTTAGAAAGGAGATATGCAATCCTCCATGGATTTGGCACCAAAACCTAGACTTCAGGTTTTTAGCTCCTGCTTCTGAGCCTGGTCTTGGATCAGGTTCCATAGTTAACAGCAAACACACTCCAACACATTTTAAACCTATGTGTGCAATGTCTTTTTTAGTCTTAGTATCATAAAGTTTTCTAAGAATTATCTTCTTACAACAAGCAAGCGAACTTAATTCTCTGACATTTCAAATCTAAAGGAAGGCTGACTTTTCACTGGAACGTGTTTTTTAAAACTACTGTAATTATCTTGGAATTTGGTCAAAGTAGAAGTCTTGAAAATTGGTAGGTCCAGATCTTAAAGTGAGCTTAAAGCAGGTACTTGAAGGACACAATAACTAACAAAGCACACCTAAGATAAAGGGGGAAGGTTTAAATGGTCAGAGACCTTTGAATAAAAGAGAACATTAAACCATCATCTTAACCATAGAGTTATAAATATGTCAGAAATTCAGACTTTACTACTGCTCTATGAGTGACCTTGGCTAAGTTGGTTAACCCTTTGTATTCTTTATTTTCCCATTAGGAACAATACCTGCTTGTAAAGGAAATGCTAGACCACGTATCTAAAATAATATTATTTTATTACTATTATTATCCCCAACAGAAAAGCCATTCCTTTCTGCAATAACGCAGTTACAAGTTCAATAAACCTCTGGTGCAGACTTTGTCAAAATGCTGAAGAGAAAATAGAGTAGGTTTCCTACTTTTAAAAACCAAATCAATCTGTTATATGTTTTTTTAATTTAATTTCCTTTGCCACACTGTCAATACAGAACTAATGCTGCTTTTCAATTTCATAGGACTTTTCATTTAGAAAAGCACTCCGTATTAGTTATTGCTTGTTACAATATACATGTTAAAATAAAAATCAATGTGCTAAGTATTTAATGTGTTTTTTCTCATTTAATGCTCATAATAGCTGGCAAGGTAGATGATATCGTCTTCTCTGTTTTGCAAAGAAGAAAACCAAGATCCATGGATATTAACTTGTTTCCAAGGTGACACGGTTAGTAGGAGATGGAAATAAGATTTGTCCCTGGGCTGACAAATGTCAGATGAGTCCCTTTAATCACTGTGTAGTCCCAAAACTGGTGGAAGAAACTTACTAGTGAACATTTAGATGCTTAAGTGTTGAATACTCGCCAAGATTGCCCAGCCTGTGTACATGAGGTTTGAGTTCATGGATCCCAGCACACTGTTACTCTTATCAGACTGAATTGTCATTGAAGGCTTTCTATACCTCTGTTAGGGTTCATGAATGAGAAACCTCAGAAAAAAATTAATTTGATAGTCTCTAATTGTTTACCTAGAGTCTCTTTAGTTTTGATTCTAGTTCAGATGTTGCCTCTCATAGGTGGCATAGTGCTGAATGCAGGGCTTCCCTGGTAGCTCAGTTGGTAAAGAATCCACCTACAATGCAGGAGACCCAGGTTCGATTCCTGGGTCAGGAAGATGCCCTGGAGAAGGGATAAGCTACCTGCACCAGTATTCTTAGGCTCCCCTGGTGGTTCAGACTGTAAAGAATCTGCCTGCAATGCGGGAGATCTGGGTTCAATCCCTGGGTTGAGAAGAGTCTATCCATAGATTGCAAAGATCGCCTGGAGGAGGGCATGGCAACCCACTCCAGTATTCTTGCTTGAAGCATCCCCATGGACAGAGGAGCCTGGCAGGCTATAGTTTATGGGGTCACAAAGAGTCAGACACAACTGAGCCACTAAGAACAGCCCAACACAGTGCAGAATGCAAAAGCCTCTCTCAGGGAACTAAGGCATGACTTTGGTGATGCTGTACTTGTAGCAGTGATTTTCCAAACTGGAGTCCGTGGAGCATTGTTCTGGAGGATGCCAACAGGTAATGCAACACAATGAGTTCTGCATTCTCAAACATTTGGGAAAATTTTAATGATACAGTGTTAAACGTCTTTAAAGATCATGCTGTAGTTGCTGTTAGCCCTGTAATTAACATCATGACTTTTGAAGTCAGGGCCAATGGAGCAT
Source organism: Bubalus kerabau (assembly GCF_029407905.1). Taxonomy (NCBI): domain Eukaryota; kingdom Metazoa; phylum Chordata; class Mammalia; order Artiodactyla; family Bovidae; genus Bubalus; species Bubalus kerabau. The sequence continues at coordinate 49,580,515 of NC_073635.1, forward strand.
GCAGCAGTTCTCCAACATATTTATTCACTTGGTTTTCAAATGTGTTTGGAATGCTCTGGGAATAGTTTCCCAAGGAACCTGAATTCCAAAAGGCTCTTCTGGGGTATAAGTACTGCCCAATGATGTTGAAGCTGAAACTCCAATACTTTGGCCACCTAATGGGAAGAGCCGACTCATTTGAAAAGACCCTGATGCTGGGAAAGATTGAGGGCAGGAGGAGAAGGGGATGACAGAGGATGAGATGGTTGGATGGCATCACCGACTCAATGGACATGGGTTTGGGTTGACTCCAGGAGTTGGTGATGGACAGGAAGGCCTGGCGTGCTGCAGCTCATGGGGTCGCAAAGAGTCAGACACAACTGAGCGACTGAACTGAATGATCCTAGGGCATTTTCTGGCCCATTGACGATTTACACTTCCTGTCTCATCTCTTTCAACACTCATCTTCCATCCTCACTCTCAGCTGATAGTCTTGTTTCCTATTTCCCAGAGAAAACGGAAGCCCTCAGGAGTACATTTTCCACTTATACGCTTTCACACCCCAGCTACCCATCTTCTTACAGCACCACCTTCCTTCCTGGTACCATGGATAAATCATGGTGCTTGTATCTAATTCCTCCACCTTTAGCATGCAACTCCTTATCTTCTCACCTACTCATGTATACTGTTCCATAACTGTTTCCTCACTTCTGCATCACCAGTTTTTCCTTCTCCACTGAATCAATTTCTTTAGCACACAATACCCTATAATTTACCAGATCTTAGGACATTTGAAAACCTGACCACACAGCCACTTCCAGCTCCTACTTCATTTCTCATTATTTGTTGTAACAAAAGCCTGTCAAGAAGTGCTGCATTTTTTTTCTGTACTCAATCTCTCTTCTCCCATCTCTCTCCTGAAAACAATTCCATCAGACTTTCATCCCCACTGACCTACTAAAAGTGCATTTGTTAAAGTCAGCAAAGATGAAATCTGGTGTTTTGATCTGGTAATAAATGCTCAGTTAGCATTATCTTGATCTATCAACAGTACATGGCACAGAGAGGTCAGGAAGAAGAAGTCTAACACAAACACCAACTGATGGTTAAAGAGACTAAAACACCCTTTCCTCCTTGAAACATTTTCTTCCCCTGCCTTCCAGAATATCCCATTATCTTATTCTTTTTGTTTTGTTTTGTTTTCCTAATTTTTCCTATGTCAGACTGCCTACATGTCACTATTAGATCTCTTAACTGTCTCTGCCCACTCCCTTGGTGATCTCATCCAGTCTTCATGGCTGTGAATGCCATCTCTATGCTGATCATTCTCAAATGTGTATCTCAAGGTGCCCTTCACTCCAGATTTATATATTCCTCTCTTTATTCTATAGCTACACTGATGTGTAGGATGGACACCTAAAGTTAACTTACCTAAAACTGAACAGCAGATCTTACTTTCCCCCTATTCTTCACCATTTTCCTCACCATTCTTCACCTAGTCATTTTCTTCATCCCGGTAGACAGCAATTACTTCTCTTCCCTCATTGTTAGGGTGAAAAATCTTAGTTACATTCTTGACTCCTATACGTTCATGTATGATAAGCCAGCAAGTCCTATTGATTCTTCTTTCAAGTTCTATCTAGAATCACTAACCTTCACCTCACCCGGATCATTACAGAAGTTTCTTAAATACATGCTCTGCTTTCATCCTCCCCTGTCTACAGACACTTCTCAGGGCACTATCCAGAGGGAACCGCTTAAAACATGAGTCATATCTTATTAATCATTGGCTCAATGCCTCACAATGGTGTACACATTCACTCCTTTTTGTTTTTTTTTTCCAACATCCCACAAGGCATGTGGGATCTTCCTCAACCAGGGATCAGACCCATGCCACCAGAACTGGAAGCATGGAGTCTTAACCACTGGACTGCCAGGGACGTCCCCATCTCACTATTTATTAGCAAAAGCCTCACACAGGCCATGTCAGGACTTTACCTCTCCAAATCCCATCTCCCATTTTTCTCCTTCATATCTTCCGTGCACTCTGGCCTCCTGGTTGTTCCTGTACACACCAGGCCACACTTGCTGCTGCCCCTGCCCTGAGCTCTGTGCCTGGTGAATATTCTCACCTCTAATGTCTGCTCACCCAGTCAAGGAGACCTTCCTGGACCACCTTTTGAAAAATAGCAACTTCTTCCCCACCCTGTCCCACCTCCCTTCTCTGCTTTATTTCTCTCCATAGATCAAATCAATAGTAAAAATATTTTTTTTTTAATTTTCTCTCTTCTTCCCAGTAGGTTATAATCTCAGGAAGGACAGACATTTTTGTCTGTTTTGTTCAATAATGTATTCGCATTGCCTAGAAAAGTGCCTCAAATTTGTTGGCACTTAAGAACCATCTTCCCAGGTGGTGCTAGTGGTAAGGAACTTGCCTGTCAGAGCAGAAGACATAAGAGACCTGGGTTTGATCCCTGGGTCAGGAAGATCCCCTGGAGAAGGGAATGGCAACCCACTCCAGTATTCTTGCCTGGAGAATCCCATGGACAGAGGAGTCTGGTGGGCTACAGTCCATGGGGTCGCAGAGAGTCGCACACGACTGAAGCGACTTAGCATGCACGCAAGAACCGTCTATTGAATTCATTATGGAATAAACTAATGAATACCCCTCTAATACATGTTGAAGTAATTCTCCCTACCCAAATATTACCATGCCTGAAAACAGTAGCACTCATGCACAGAGCATTAGTAGTTTAAAAGAAGAGGACTTTGTTTCTATGAATTAAAAGACAAAATTTCTGTTATCATCATTAATCAGTTTTAATATAATAAAATACAATGCTTCATCCATGATGACTAATTTTAGGACTCATAATAAGTGGTGAGTTTTGAGGGGTTTTTTTTTCCCCACAATTAGTTCTATGAATATAAACTTACCTAGGTGATTACAGATGTGTATAGTGAACTGCTTTTAGGGTCTTAGAGAAGACTAAAGAGTAATAGTTCTGAAGAATAAGTCCTGAGAGCAGGAAAAAATAGCACTTGAGGGGCATTTTCATATCATCATTTACAGTTAAAGTTGTAATTCCAACTATATAAAATGTGATCAGGCATTTACAGTCAATAGACAAAATTATACAAGCCCCCAAAGTGCAAAGAATTCCTACACTTAGGAGAAAGTCAAAGGAACAGTAAGAAATTCTGACCAGGAAATGATTGAAACTTACAAGTATGTGGTTTAGGAAGTAGACTTGACAGAAGGAACCTATCTTCAGTGTGATTTGGGGTTGCTGCAGTCACAACATGAAGAATAAAGATGGCTCTTTATATAAACTGATCAATGTAGTCAACCAAAATTAATAAGACCAAAAAAATCTGTAAGTAATTTACAGTGTTTTAAAAGTGCATGTTGAAAAGAAAAAGATGAGGTGAACAGATACAAAGTAAAAAGTGGTGGGACTCTTAAAGATTAAGAAGAGCAGTTGGTAATGGCAGTGTTTCATTTGTGGCAGTATTTTCCAAGACAGCGGGTGGGTGGCTTGACTTTGGAATATAAATAGATGCCCTGGTACAGTCTTTGAATGGAGAGAAAAGCAGGTCACTGGGCTCCTACAATGTGGTGAAAATAGCCTGCAAGACCACCCAGCACGTGTACTCTGATCCCAGATTTACCAAGATGTTAAAAAAATTTTGATTTCTCAATACAGGCTGGTTGGCAGGAATATTAAGCTAAGTTTCTCATCATTAATTATTTAAATGTCATCCTGGTACAAATAATTCATGTGTCACTTGGGGGCCAGATGAGCTTGTTTTCCTTTCCAGGCAAAATTCCGAACTAGATAAAAATTTCTAGAATGCTCCCTCCAGCCCATTTCCATAATTGTATTACCTTCCTAAGAACCAAATATTTTATTTGCCAGTACTTTTGTGCCACCCGATAAACTAACAGGACATTTTAAAGATGTATGCTTTTATGGAGATCTCTTAAGATCTAAAAGCTGACAGAAGCAGAACATAAAGTCCAGAAAACAATAGAAAGATGTAATGCTCTAAAACAATTAGTAGCTATCATTTATTAAATGTTTGCTACGTATCTGTCACTTTTAACACATACATGGGGTATAATTTTTACATAGTCACAAAATCTGGGTGTTAAATATGAAAATGCTTTTCTTTCCCCCATTATAATGAAAACCACTTAAGAACTCTTGATCTCTCTCATGATGGAAATTTTTGCATTGCAAATTTCTCAATAATTTTCTGAACTCATTGTGGTCAATTTAAAGTTTTCAATCAGTCAGCCAGTGATTCTCCTTCATGCTCTGTGAAGACAGAGGTTGAACTAAGACCCGGGTCAGAAAGGAATTGAGGGAGATACTGGAAAAGACACTACCTTGGCCTAGGGATCTGATTTGGGTGTTATCCTCTGTGCTTTTTGGTCCCATAAGTTATGGCTGGTCCTTTCTGAACTTGAATATCTGTACATCCACTGTTGATCCATATCCCTCCCCGTTGTCAGACCATGCTTCTTTCATCTTCCTTGTTCCAAACGTGAGGTCTCCTTTGGTCCACTTGTTCTCTCAATGCAAGCACCAAGGGCTTTCTCCACACCACACCTGGGTCAGTGACTGCAAAGGCCTAGGAACTCAGAGCCCTGATTCAACCATTGTTAGTTAACAGCATTTGGTTTGATACTGGTTTTAAACCTCTAGGAAACATTCAGTGCTGTGGGCTTTACCTAGGGTCCTCCGTCCATGGGGTCGCTAAGAGTTGGACACGACTGAAGGACTTCACTTTCACTTTTCGCTTTCATGCATGGAGGAGGAAATGGCAACCCACTCCAGTGTTCTTGCCTGGAGAATCCCAGGGATGGAGGAGCCTGGTAGGCTGCCGTCTATGGGGTCACATGGAGCGGACACGACTGAAGCGACTTAGTAGCAGCAGCAGCAGCAGCATGGGTGAAGATGTCACTTGCTTGCACTATAGGATCATTGCTGCTTTCCCAAGAATTTCTCTTTGCTCACTTTCCCCTTCAAGGTAGTCTGTACTACAGAAGGGGCTATTGTGATGCTGGGATAACTAAGGGGTCTTTTCTGAGAGTTATAGGAAATGATATATATGACCCCAGTCCAAACCTCCTGGGATGTCCACTGACTCCCAGGAGTAGCAACTCTCCCATCACTGTGTAAAGGCAATCTAGCTAAAGGGAGGATTTTTTGATTAATCACTAAGTCTTGTCCAACTCTTTGTGACCCCATGGACTGTAGCCCACCAGGCTCCTCTGTCCATGGGATTTTTCCAGGCAAGAATACTGAAGTGGGTTGCCATTCCCTTCTCCGGGAGATCTTCCCAACCCAGAGATCAGATCTGCATCTCTTACATTGGCAGGTGGGTTCTTTACCACTGGCCACCTGGAAGCCCAAAGGGAGGACAGACCCTGACTAATCAGTCCTTGGCTCTTGCAAGATCATGATGTCTCCATTCTCCAGGATCTCAAGGATCCCTTCCTAGTTTATTGAGCTTCTATATCACTAGCTATGAGTGGTCCTCACATCTTGAACAGATCTTGTTTTTTCTTCCAAAATCAAACTCTCCAACTATCTGCCATCACCATGTTTATGGCCTAAGCTGATGCCCCCTAAAATCAGCCTTCCTTCTATGAGTAGGAGGTTTAATTTTTGGCATTTCAGAGTCACAATGAATTTTACAGTTTGGGATTCCAAACTTCAGCTTTCTGCATACGGTTCTCTCACAACATCATGGTTGGGACTTGCTTCAATTCTTGTCTAAGGTTTAAATTAGTTCATGGTGCAAGTATGCCTTAGATGAATGTTCCTTGGAATGTCAGCAAGCTCCTACATGCAGCAGACTTAAAGTTTTACACTCACTAACCTATGGGTGCAGAACTTTAATAGTATTTATTTTTCTACAAGTGAATTTAATTCAGTTCTAAAGTTCCCCTTTTAAAGATTATACAAAGATAATCTGAGCAATTCAAGATGGCTCAGTCATTTGCAACTTTTGTGTGGCCAAATCAAGTAACATACTAAATCGCTTGACTATTCTCTTCCTCTTCGTTCTTCTTTTCTGGGATAAGCTGCATTGGGAGAAATGCTGTTGCTTTTGCATCATCCTGGCACTGAGGAGCGGTGTTTGGTCCAAGTGATGTCTTCTGAACTTGCTGGCCTCCAGGGAGGTGAAGCTCACTTGAGTGATCTCTGCCAGTATCCTGGCATCTGTTCCTGATATCTGTGGTTCCTCCATGGCCTCTAGTCTCGGAGTCTACACATTCTTGTTTCTTTCTTGGTTGTACCACTTCTGTGCCCATGGGAACTTCTTGCAGAGATGAATTCCTCACCGCCCCGCCCCCCTCACCATTCTTCAGGTGCTAGGTTGGAGACTTTCTTCAAAACACGGCTTCCCAAACTTCCTTGATGGTCCAGTGGTTAAAAATCTGTCTGGCAATGCCAGGGAACACCAATTGGATCCCTGGTCTGGGAAGATCCCAAGTCCCACAGAGCAACTAAGCCCGAGTACCACAGCTACAGAGCCCATGCACTCTAGAGCCCATGCTCCACCAGAAGAGCAGCCACTAAATGAGAAGCCCACCCACTGGTCCCCCACTTGCCGCAACTAGAGAAAGCCACGTGCAGCAACAAAGACCCAATGCAGCCAAAACTAAATAAACAAATTAAAAAATACATACACAGTATATCTGTGTATACACAAAATCTCATGGTGGGGCGATCAGGGAAAAACAAACAAAAAAACATCTTTCCAAGTTATATCTTGGGCAGCTAAACCTAGTCCTGATGCTCTGAGAATCTCCCCCAAATATAGAATTTATGTTGCTATCTCTATTTATAATTGAGATTTTAATTTGAGACAGCGTCCTGGGAACTTCTTAGAGGCTTCTATATGATCTAGTCATATAGTCCAACTCAATTCATTCCAGCCATCTGATTTTTCTCTTAGCACATTTGGGATGAGGGAACCTGCTCTGTAAACATCATATGGATTTTCTGCAAGATGTCAGTGTTAGTCGCTCAGTCATGTCTGACTCTTGGAAATCCATAGACTGTAGTCCACCAAGCTCCTCTGTCCATGGGATTCTGCAGGCAAGAATACTGGAGTGTGTTGTCATTCCCTTCTTCAGGGGATCTTTCTGACCCAGGGATCAAACCCAGGTCTCCTGAATTGCAGGTGGATTCTTTACCATCTGAGCGACCAGGGAAGAACTTTCTAGTTCTACTTCCATAAAAATGTAGTTTATGGTATAAAATCTACAGTCTGAGTGAACCAAGCTCTGAATCTTTGGACCCCGCAAATCCTTTTCTTTCTCATTAAGTCTAGTTCTGGCAAACCTAAAGTGATTTGAAATATCTGACACAAAAAAGGTTGCATAAGTCAGCTTTTTACCCCTTCTCCTAGGAAAAAGCCAAAAGCCAAAGGCTTTAAAAATGGACCTTGCAAACTTATTTTTTTATGAAATTACACATATAATCCACCAAAATCAGCTAACTTCAAAATCATGTAAGAATAACTAAAAGTCATGGGAGAAGGTGGAGAGAAACCCAGAAAATTCCAGAGCTCAGATTGAGCCACCTCCTGAAGACAAGGAGCTCTCCCTAAAGTGCAAACACTACTTTACTTATTTAGAAGAAGGAGTCAGGAACAGGGGTGAGCAGGGCTTCAGCTGAGGCCTTTTAGAGCCTTTTGCTTCAGATAAACAGAAAAGGAAGAGTTGAACAAAGGCACACAGATGAGCCATAACTGCAGAAATTAGCCTCCCTCTGTGCTAGGGCAGGGGGAGAATTGTTCCTGCTGAGAAGACCCCCAGGCAAGTCTTCCAGATTCCCTGACCTCCAGCAAAAAGCCTAGGTGCTACAGCATCATGAAAAGATTTCTAAGAAAGAAAAATATGTAAAAGAACAGCAACTTTTCCCAACAGATAAAGAGCAGGCATCAAACTTTCAATATTTTGAGTACCTCTAACCGTATTCCCAGAGGGAAGTATAAGCCAAAGATTAAATATCCAGCCAAACTAGCATTTGAATATAAAGACTGAAGTCTGTCCAGGCTGTTTTGAACATGAGGAACACAGGGCATATGGTCCAAATATAAACCAAATGTGACAGAAGGTGGTGACAGAACACATATATGTGTGTTATATGTCCTAACAACTTAGAATGTATTTAACTCACAAAAATTTGGAGGAGATAAAGAAAAATGGGTCAGAGTAAACTTGCTGATTGCTTCGTCTAAAATATTTGAGAGTCAGGAGATATCATTTCAAGTTGACAGATGGAGTAATATAAATACTAACATGTGTAACCATACTGTTAAGCACTGAAAAAAATATTAGAGTTGGAGAGAGGGAGGAGAGAGGACACAGGAAACATGCTAATTTTATCATTGCTCATAATAGAAAGTTAAGAGGTACTGTCTAAAGAAATGAAAAACTAAGGATATTATATTGTTATAATTATAAGAGTTCCGCTGGTGTAAGAATACCAAATTTCTAAATAATAGAAGAACTGTACAAACACATAGACACAAAGAATATAGGCCATAGAGTTAAAGGCTTAAATAGCCTATAAAACTGAAAACATAATATTGTGTTTAGTCTTTTCCTCCTGTTAGATTGCAAGCTACATGAAAATGAAAATACAGAAGTGATCATAGGTGATAGATAGATAGATTAAAAAAAATGATAGATGGTAAATAGAGAGAGAGAGAGAGGGAGAGTCACTTCTTTCAATCAACATTCCTGATGCCTGGAACGGTGCCTCTATTATCCATCTATTTATCTATCTATCACTTTTGTATTTCCAGCTCCTATGATACCTGGAGTAGAAGACACTCAATAAATGATAGAACTAAGATATCTCTCATTAATAAACGTAAGTAAGTTTCACTCTCTATGAAAGAAAAGAAGTTTCAGACCGATCTCAATGAAAAGCCAAAGCTGTGCTACCTATGCAGCTAAGTCGCTTCAGTCGTGTCCGACTCTGTGCAACCCCATAGACAGCAGCCCACCAGGCTCCCCCATCCCTGGGATTCTCCAGGCAAGAACACTGGAGTGGGCTGCCATTTCCTTCTCCAATGCATGGAAGTGAAAAGTGAAAGTGATGTTGCTCAGTCGTGTCCGACTCTTCGCGACCCCACGGACTGCAGCCCACCATGCTCCTCCATCCATGGGATTTTCGAGGCAAGAGTACTGGAGTGGGGTGCCATCGCCTTCTCCTATAAGCCAGAGATAATACATTCTGACTTAAAAAGATTGTAGATTAAAAGCTGGGCAACCTTTCAACAAACAAAAATTAAAGAAAGCTAGAGTCATGATCTTAGTATCAGGTACAGGGTTTCAGGCCCATATGCATTAAATAAAACTAATAAGGTTACAATTCACAGTGGAGATACAGGTATGGATATTCGTGCTTTGCCCAAAACAAGAGTGAAATAGTAATAAAGCAGAAATTTAAAAAATAATAAATAAATAGGGAGAAACATACTAGCAATACAAGCCCTTAACTTACTTTTCTCACAGACCAAAATTAAGTGAACTAAAAGACTTAACTATTATAATTAGCAGGGTAGATCTGATAATACGTACAGATGTATATAACCAACGTTGAACACAGCAACTACACATCTAAGTGTTCAAGTCGCATTCATAAAAATTGATCACCTATTATGCTACATAGAAAACCTTAATGAATTTTGCAAAGTAGAAATAACACAAATGTTCTGATTCTAATGCAATGAAATAAGAAACATATGAAAATCTAAAAATATTGCATTTATCTTTTCAATTATTTAAGAAATAATTTTATTGTTTTGTTTGACTTCTTTTTGAGCACTAAGAAACTGACATCATACAGTAAGAACTTTTCTGGGACTTTTGTTTTCACTCAATGTCATCATCCTAGTCATCTATCCTTGTCTATCCCTTTGTCATCACTGCAAAACTCAGTGGCTTAGAATGGCAAACATCATTTGTAGCTGATGGACCTAAGTGGACATCTCATGCTGTCTCTAGATTCAGGAGTTTAAGAAAAGCATGGTTGCGGCTCAGAGTCTCTTATGTGTTTGAAATCCAATGATTTGTAGAGCCAGAGTCATCTCTGAAACATCTTCACTCATATTTCTGCTGTCTGAGCTGGTAACACAAGCATAGCTTCTCGGTCTACCTCTATTTCTAGGTATTCTTTTCACGGGGTCTTTTCAACTTGGTGACTATAGGGTCATCAGACTCCTTACAAAGCAGCTTAGCACTCCAAAGGCCAAGAGGGAAGTACATTGCCTTTTATGATGAGCACTCAGAAACCACATAGCCTCTGTCCTGTATGAGTTAAGCAGTCACAAAGACACAGCAAATTCAAAGGGAGAAAACACAGACTCCACTTGTTGATGTAGGAGGTGGTGGAGAGGGTGGAGAAGGTTCTGGAAGAACATTTGGGACCAGAAATAATACTGTGGCTGTTTTGGGAAAATATCCTCTGTCATAATTATCTTTCAAAGATAAGTCATGGTTTTTTGTTTTCATCATTGAGAACAGTTCAGTTCAGTCGCTCAGTCATGTCCAACTCTTTGCGACCCCATGGACTGCAGCATGCCAGGCTTCCCTGTCCATCACCAACTCCTGGAGCCTACGCAAACTCATGTCCATCATGTTGGTGATGCCATCCAACCATCTTATCCACTGTTGTGCCCTTCTCCTCCCACCTTCCATCTTTCGCAGCATCAGGGTCTTTTCCAATGAGTCAGCACTTCACATCAGGTGGCCAAAGTATTGGAGCTTCAGCTTCAGCATCAGTCCTTCCAATGAATATTCAGGACTGATTTCCTTTAGGATTGACAGGTTGGATCTCCTTGCAGTCCAAGGAACTCTCAAGAATCTTCTCCAACACCACAGTTCAAAAGCATCAAATCTGTCTGAGAACACTTCATTTTATTAACCCATTCTTCTGTTGGTAGACGTTTAAATGGTTTTCAATGTTTTGCTCTTGTGAACATCTTTGCTGGAGACATTCTTGTCTAAGTCTCCTGATAACAGGTGTGCAAGTTACAGCTCTTGGGAATAAGCCTAGGCACAGGAATGATGTGTCATAGTACCAGCTATTTCACTTGGCAGCATAATATTACATTGTCTTCCACACGAGTTGAATCCATTTAGAATCGGTCATCAGCTCCAGTTTCTTCCACTCTGTACCTTCCCGCCACTCTTTTCCTTTCCCTTTATGTATATATGTATCATAAGAGTGTATTGGCTACTTTACAAGGTACATTTTAAAAAATCAGAATTTTTGTTTGTTTTTCTCACTGTTACATTCTCAGTGCTTAGAAAAATGTTTGGAAAACAAAAATTTGTTGAATGAATGTAGCTTTGCGTCCTGTGACAAGTAACTGAACTTGGCTTATTGGAGATTTATTTGTAAGTTTGAGGTTTAACTATTTTCTTTTAAAATTAAAAGTACTTTAATTCAAGAGTAACACTTGCAGTAGGAGAACATTAAAAAAGCATGAAAGGAATGGTTAAAATGGCATTTTGCTTTTCAAGTCTTTGTCTATTCTAAAATTTTCAATAATTTTAGAATTTAAACACAAAAATATGACTTCTGATTCCACTATATATTTTCCTCACTATTTTCTTCTATGTCCTCTTTTTCCTGAGTCTCTGCTTTCGTCATTCTAGTTTGAGTGGTAGAAGGGCTCTAGCTTTGAAAAAGAGTTGAAAGATACACTGAGTAATATTTCAAAACATTTGTCACTATTCTCTCATACTGTCCTGAAGCAACCCTTATGGTATGTAGGGAGTAACTGTGTAAGTCAAGAGCCTGAGGCTCAGTGTAGTTAAATGACTTGCCCAGGGTCATATAAAAAGTAATCACAATTTGAAACCACCTCAGCCTGATTTTAAAGCCCATATAGTGTCCTATATATGTGTGCTGGAAGTCCATATATCTGTCCAAATACAGATAATTAATTTATTTTTTCCAAATCCTTAAAAAAAAAAAAACTATTTATTTTACTGTAGAAAATTCACAGAATACAGAAAAATAGAAATTAAAAAATTGAAGATCACGTGAAATTCTACTTTGGAGATTTGACAGTAAGTGTTCAATATTTTGGTTAATATCTTTTTGTATCTGTGTGGGCCATGTATGTTAATATAAACTTATCATAAGTGAGGTCATAAATGTTTTTTGACTTCCTTTTTGCATTTAACAATGAATCACAGGGGATTTCTTTATCAGTGAATAAAGAGATACACTTTTAATGACTTCCTAGTGTCCATTTTATATGTAAGCACGACAATTTATTAATCAATATTTTGAAAATATATAAAATGCTGTGATAAACACTCTTATACGTGTATCTTTTTTCCACAGTTATCTTTTTATGAGACATTTCTTGTCTCAAATATTAAAAATATGCAGAACTTGCAGAGACCTTGTAGAACTCATCTGATCAAACACCGGTTTACCTGATTTTACAGCCAAGATCCCTAAAGCAAGGCAGAAGGTATTTGTAAAACCACATTATTCAAGGTATAAATAAGACCAGGCAATGATTGCTTAGAGAAATAATTGTAGTTTTAAAAAGATGTTTTGCTATAGCCGTGATTTAACTTTTGTGGGGAAGGAGATGGAAGTTGCTTGTGCTCACTCACTCTGAGGTAGAGCAGTAGCCCATGACAAGGTGGACCCAAACACTAGTATAGCACAAACAAGGAGCTCAGAGGGGTCACTGAAGACGGTCAGCTTAAGCCATGTTCTGCCTGATCCCTTCAGCTTCCTGTGGATCCATTACAAAATCCTGAACTTTACCCCAGACTTGTCATTAATCTTCATCATGCCCTGAAAAACTGGACCAGAAATGTCAACATGCTTGGATAGGCCAATTGTTTGGATCAGAGAAAACCATTAGGCAGGGGAAATTAGTGATCTGGGATTCCAGTTGTCTTGGTTAATTGCCACTGGGGAAGATGGCCACTGGCATCTGTAGACGTTCTCTGTCTCAGACGGCACTCACCAGGGAGACTCCCAACCAATACCCTCCCTGCCCTAGGGACGGCCTGCTTTCTTGTGCCTCGCTCCTCTTTATTTTTTAAGAATTATTTAAATTTGTATTGAAAATTTATTTTCTTTATTTTTATTGAAAATTTATGTTAATTTTTATTTACAATGTCTTGTTAGTTTCAGGTGTTCAGCACAGTGATTCAGTTATATATATATATATATATATATATATCTTCTTTTTCAGACTCTTTCCCCTTATAGATTATTACTGAGTATAGTTCCTGTGCTATAAAGTAGGTCGTTGTTGGTTCATTCCTATATACATTGCTGTGTAAGTTGCTGAGTTTGCGCAAAGCCCGGGAGACAGTGAAGGACTGGGAAGCCTGGGGTGCTGCAGGCCATGGGGTTGCAGAGAGTTGGGCACGACTGAGCGATTGAACAACAAGTTGCCAGTTGCTTCTGCTGCACTTTGTCAGTTTGTTCTTATTCAACTTTAAAATCATGTTTCTCTGTAAAATCTTCATAATGACTGGTGGAAATAAGTGGAACCCAGATAGTGCAGGTTCTGGCATGGCTGAGATGAGAGAGCAGGGGAGGGGATGGACATTCAGGACTCCAGGGGAGGGCCCTGTGGGTGGTCTGGGAGGTCCTCGGGAGGGCAGGACCTGCAGAGGCTGCGGGGGCTGGAGGCTGAGTGAAGACATATGTGTGGCTGCAGGATGTTGGGCTGGATTCCTTCCCAGCCATCCGGTGGGGGATTTGTGGGGCGGGGAGGGGGAACTAGGGGGAGTGTAAGATAGAGGCGATCTGGAAGGTGCTCTGAGTTCTTGGAGCAATCTTCCAGTAGGATGAAGAAGCCAGCAGTGACCTTCCAGTGTTGCAGATGTGAGCAATTCAAGTTCCAGGATTAGGTAGGTGGAAGGCCCCTGGAATCCAGTACTCAGACTCCCGCTTCTTGGTGAGAATCTGCTTTTTCTGAACTTCTGAACTTGGATTACAAAGCTATCATCAAGCTTCTTGAGGGGAAAAAAAAAAGGGTTCAAAACAAATTGAGTCCCAAATAAAAGTAAATCTTGGGCAATCACGGGAAAGGGAAACAATGGAGAGACCAAGTTGATTGTCAAGAGATGATTAGATTACTTGAATAAAAAGACCCCATGTGGAAATCAAGCATTGAGTCGGGGAAGAAGGATGTAGAACAGGAGAAGAAAAAGCTTGAAAGTGTTACTCTTAATGAGCTTTGTGGAATTTTGCCTGACACATAGGTAGTTTGCAATGAATGCTCACCAGATGAATAAATGAAGCTCTACTACAAGAGACAAAACAAATTGATAAAAAGTCATTCACTAATCTGGATTGTAATTCACTGAGATTTTGTAAAATTTTTAGAGTTAAAAGAGCTGTTGGAGGTGGTTGGTTGATTAGCACATAGTGGATACCTACTGCTACTGCTGCTAAGTCACCACAGTCGTGTCCGACTCTGTGCGACCCCATAGACGGAAGCCCACCAGGCTCCCCTGTCCCTGGGATTCTCCAGGCAAGAACACTGGAGTGAGTTGCCATTTCCTTCTCCAATGCATGAAAGTGAAAAGTGTTAGTAAAAGGGATTGGAATACAAGATACCCCAGTTCTTTGCCTAAATAGGTGGAAACAGATGTGTTTCCTACCCCTCAGATACTTCAAGGCAAAGCTGAGACCAGAACCTAGAGATCTTGAATCTTAGTTCTTTTCACATCCCATTAGTTCACGTTCTTTCTAGGAATTAAGTGCCCTGGAGGAAGCTTTGTCTACCTGTGTTCTTGAGACCTTGTGTAATACACACAGGGCACAGCAGATCCAAAACAGGGTGCACCCTTCAGTCTGACCGAAATAGCAAGTGTTGACATGAAAGAATCAGTGTAGCCTTTTGGAAAGGATATTTTTTCAAAAATGTACTATCACATTAAGATGAATCATATAAGAATGTCACAGGTAAGATAACAATACCTTCCTGAATTCCCATCAAGGAAACCCAAATCTAGCAACATTCTGAAAATCATGGAGGGAGATATGGATGTAATAATGCCGAAAATTCTGACACCGAGGGCAATGTTAGTCACAGAAACTTTTGCACAATAATAAAGAATACTGAAACTTGAGAGCTGGTGAAGGCACATATTCCATTATGACTTTAGTGTACTCTGGAGCAACTGAGAAATTTTGATGCATGGCACCTGTAACCTCAAGGTAGAGTAGTAGCTCTATGTCTTAAAGTTAATCACTTCTTTTATTTTCATTCAATAATCCAATATATCCTCTAATTTTGATTTTATTTCTGAAGGACACATTTCTATTGAGAAGGTATTACTCCGACTAGTTGAAGTGAGCATTACAATCCACCTGGCTGTAATAGTTTTTGGTGTAAATTAATAAATTGGCATTTTGGTTTATCAATGCTTTGCAATGTGGTTAATGTGAATTAATTAGCTCAGCAGAGAGAATTAGAAGTCCAATTGCAGGATATTAAATATAGCTCCCCATTATATATAGTAGGACCTTGCTGTTTATCCATTCTATATATAATAGTTTGCATCTGCTAAACCCAAACTCCCAATCCACCTCTCCCCTACCACCACATCCTTGGTAACCACAAGTCTGTTGTTTACGTCTGTGAGTCTGTCTCATGGAAAGTTCATTTCTTTCACATTTTCTATTCCACATATAAGTGATAATATCATATCCTATAATAAACTATCATGGAAAAGATTATGAAAAAATATATATGTATGTGTGTATAAGTGAATTAGTTTGCTGTACAGTAGAAATTAATACAACATTGTAAAGCAACTATACTTCCATAAAATAAATAAATAAACTTATAATGGTAGAAAAGTCCAATTGCAGAACTTAAAAATGTAGGAACATACTATCTTCTTTAGTGTAGGACCATGGCATGATGGTGCATGCGTCTGTACTCTTTGTATGCGTATTTTTCATCTGAACACTGAAGGCGAAATTCTGTACTCATTGGGACGTCAACACTCAATGAAACTCAGTCTAAAGTAGGTAGGTCTCCCCAGAAACCATAAAACCTTAGAGGAAAACATAGGCAGAATACTCTCCAACATAGATCACAACAAGATCCTCTATGACCCACCTCCCAGAATAATGGAAATAAAAACAAAAGTAAACAAATGGGATCTAATTAAACTTAAAAGCTTTTGCACAAGGAAGGAAACTATAAACAAGGTGAAAAGACAGCCTTCAGAATGGGAGAAAATAATAGCAAATGAAACAACTGACAAAGAACTAATCTTCAAAATATACAAGCAGTTCAATACCATAAAAATGAACAACCCAATCAAAAAGTGGGCAAAAGAACTAAACAGACATTTCTCCAAAGAAGACATACAGATGGCTAATAAACACATGAAAAGATGCTCAACATCACTCATTATTAGAGGAATGTAAATCAAAACCATAATGAAGATTCATCTCACGCCAGTTAGAATGGCCACTATCAAAAAGTCTACAAACATTAAATGCTGGAGAGGGTGTGGAGGAAAGGGAACCCCTTACACTGTCGGTGGAAATGCAAACTGGTACAGACACTATGGAGAACAGTGTGGAGATTCTTTAAAAAACTGAGAATAGAACTGCCATATGACCCAGCAATCCCACTGCTGGGCATACACACCATGAAAATCAGAACTGAAAGAGACACATGTACCCCCGTGTTCACTGCAGCACTGTTTACAATAGCTAGGACTTGAAAGCAACCTAGATGTCCATCCATCAGCAGACAAACGGATAAGGAAGTTGTGGTACATATACACAATGGAATATTACTCTGTTATGAAAAGGAAAACATTTGAGTCAGATCTAATGAGGTGGATGAAACTGGAGCCTATAATGTAGAGTGAAGTAAGTCAGAAAGAGAAAAACAAATATTGCATACTAATGCATATGTATGAATTTAGAAAGATGGTAATGATAATCCTACATGGCTTCTCTGGTGACTCAGAGGTTAAAGCATCTGCCTGCAATGTGGGAGACCTGGGTTCGATCCCTGAGTCGGGAAGATCCCCTGGAGAAGGAAATGGTAACCCACTCCAGTATTCTTGCCTGGAGAATCCCATGGACAGAGGAGCCTGGTGGGCTCCAGTCCACGGGGTCGCAAAGAGTCAGACACGACTGAGCGACTTCACTTCACTTCACTTCACATGCAGGGCAGCAATAAAGACATAGATGTAAAGAACAGACTTTTGGACTCTGTGGGAGAAGGCAAGGGTGGGATGATTTGAGAGAATAGCACTGAAACATGTGTATTCCCATGTGTAAAATAGATCACCAGTGCAAGTTCGATGCATGAAGCAGGGCACCCAAAGCCAGTGCTCTGGGACAACCCAGAGGGATAAGGTAGGGAGGGAAGTGGCAGAGCGGGGTTCAGGATGGGGGGGACACATGTATACCCATGGTGGATTCACCTTGATGTATGGCAAAAAATCATCACAATATTGTAAAGTAATTATCCTCCAATTAAAATAAATTAATTAACTGAAAAAAAAATAAAGTAGGTAAGTCTCCAACTGTCTCTCATACCCATCTTATTTACTCCATAATGTAACTAAATGCTCCGTAAATACAAAGAAGTGGGATGTATTCTTTTATTAAGTCTTAATTAACTAAAGTTTTGGCTGGGCTGCTTGCAGGATTTTAGTTCCTCAACCAGGGATCAAACCCAGGCCCATCAGTGAAAGTGCTGAGCCCTAAACACTGGACCACCAGGGAATTGCCAATGTGGGATATATTCTTGTAAATATTTTGTTGCAAATAGAAGAGAACTAGGGAATCTGTTGATAGTGATTCTGTGTTCTGTTTTCTATGGAAGGTCTCAGCCTAAATCTGTGTACATACTCAGACCTTTCCAAAAGGCAGAGAGCATAGAACAAAAATGAAACGTCTTTATGTCAATGTCAAATGAGCCTGAGGGAGATAAAAAATGATGAGGGGACACGTAGGCCTTGTGTTCCTTCCCTGCAGCCCCACCTTGAGAAATCAGGTTACCGAGTTCCCTCCTTAGTCTTAGAAGCATATGAACTGGAAAGGGAAAAAGTGCAGGAAGGTCAGGGTTGATGGAGAGTGGGGGATGGAAAAGGACTGCGGGAGGAATCATTCTCAGTAGTTGACTCAAGAGAACTTCTGACCGAGAAACTTTGAAGTTCAGTCAGGTTTTGGTCTGCTCTAATTAACCAAAAGTGCTATTACACAAAGTTCACTGCTTGTGGAAACTTTTAAAGTTCTGATAAGCATGAGGAAGAATAGCTCCTTCTTACCCTTTTCACCAGGGCATCCATTAGAACAGAGCAGGGGAGCAGCTGCGGTGGAACCACAGCAGGTAGGATAAAGAGGAAGTCATGTTGTCGTGTGGAAGATGTCTGTGTCATGGAGCAAGGGTGTCAATCTGGGACATTCTGGGGTGTTTTGGAGCCGTTCTGGTGAGGCGTCATTAAACCGGACTAGCAGGATTTGGGGAAGGTGGTTGAATTGGAGCAATTGCAAATGTGTTAGTCTGTGCTGAGCCACACTTTAAAAATTGCTGTTAGAGCCTGTAGCGGGCTGTATATTGTCCACCCCAATTCGTGTACCCTCAAAATCTCAGAATGTAGACTTGTTTGAAAATAGAGTATTTGAAGATGTAATTAGCTAAGGTTCTAAGATGAAATCATTCTGAATTTAGTTGTTGATTTTCAGTTGCTAAGTCATGTCCACCCCTTTGCAACCCCATGGACTGCAGCAGGCCAGGCTTCCCTGTCCTTCACTATCTCCCAGAGTTTACACAAACTCATGTCCATTGAGTCGATGATGCCATCCAACCATCTCATCTTTGGCTGCCCCCTTCTCCTCCTGCCCTCAATCTTTCCCAGCATCTCTTCCAATAAGTCAGCTCTCTGCACTAGGTGACCAAAGTATTGGAGCTTCAGCTTCAGCATCAGTCCTTGCAATGAATATTCAGTATTGATTTCCTTTAGGATTGACTGGCTTGATCTCCTTGGTGTCCAAGAGACTGTCAAGAGTCTTCTCCAGCACCACAGTTCAAAAGCATTGATTCTTCTGCACTCAGCCTTTTTTATGGGCCAACTCTCACATCTGTACATGACTACTGGAAAAACCATAGCTTTGAGTATACAAACCTTTGTTGGCAAAGTCATGTCTCTGCTTTTTAATATGCTGTCTAGGTTTGTCATAACTTTTCTTCCAAGGAGCAAGTGTCTTAATTTCATGGCTGCAGTCACCATCCACAGTGATTTTGGAGCCCAAGAAAATAAAGCATGTCACTGTTTCCATTTTTCCTCATCTATTTGCCATGAAGTGATGGGACTGGATGCTATGATCTTAATTTTTTGAATGTTGAGTTTTAAGCCAACTTTTTCACTCTCCTCTTTTGTGCACATCAAGAGGCAGCCAAAACATGGATTTAGGATGGACCCTAAATCCAGTAATTGATGATTTTAGAGGAGAAAGGAGAGGGAGACTTAGACACATACAGAGACACAGGGAGAAAAATTTATATGAAGATAAAGAGTGGAGAAGGCAATGGCACCCCACTCCAGTACTCTTGCCTGGAAACTCCCATGGACAGAGGAGCCTGGTAGGCTGCAGTCCATGGGGTCATGAAGAGTCAGACACGACTGAGGGACTTCACTTTCACTTTTCACTTTTATGCATTGGAGAAGGAAATGGCAACCCACTCCAGCGTTCTTGCCTGGAGAATCCCAGGGATGGGCGAGCCTGGTGGGCTGCCGTCTATTGGGTCACACACAGTCGTACACGACCGAAGCGATTTAGCAGCAGAGAAAGAGGTTGGAGTAGTGAACTGAACTTCCTGTGCTTTATAGTGAGTTCCCACTAGCTATTTTACACACGGGAGTATATTTATCATCAATCATAAATAATCTCCCAATTCATCCCACCCTCCCCTTCCCCAGCTCTGCCATTCTCTACATCTGTGTTTCTGTTCCTATCTTGGAAATAGTCTCAGCTTGCTGCTCTGTGATGACCTAGATGAGTGGTGGGGGAGTGGGGGGTCGGGGGAAGCAGGTCCAAGAGGGAAAGGATATATGTATACTTATGGCTAGTTCACTTCATTGAACAGCACAAACTAACATAACATTGTAAAGCAATTATACTCCACTAAAAAAAGAAAGAGATTGGAGTAATGGAGCTACAAGCTACAAATCAAGGGATGCCAAGTGTTGCCAGGGTCACTGGAAGCTGGTAAAGAGGTATGGAACAGATTCTCCCTCAGAAACTCCAGAAGGGACCACCATGCAATGTCTTAATCTCAGACTTCTGGTCTCCATGCGTGCATGCTAAGTTGCTTCAGTCATGTCCAATGCTTTGTGACTCTATAAGACCATAGGCCACCAGTCTCCTCCATCCATGGGATTCTCCAGTCAAGAATACTGGAGTGGGTCACCATGCCTTCCTCCAGGGGATCTATCTGACCCAGTGATCAAGCCTGTGTCTCTTGCATTACAGGTGGATTCTTTATAACTGAGCCACTGGGGAAGCTCCTCTGGCCTCCAGACTGTGAGAAAATAAACTTCTATAGTTTTAAGTCACCAAATTTCTGGCAATTTGTTATAGCCTTCCTAGGAAAGTAACACACAACCCATCTTGCTCAATTTTAGATCCTGGGAAGTGTGGCCCATGGAAATGTGCATGGCATAGTTGTTTGCTTAGCAACTGAATAGAGGTTAATTTTAATTCTCCTCACCTCTGCCTTCCTCATGCACTTCTTAGATATAAGCAAACAACGCACCCAAAAGGACTCACAGATAAAGACTCAAGGGTCAGAAGGAGTCATAAGAAATATTCAGAATACTCTTTTCATTCCCTGATCAAGTTAGAGACAAGATTTTAAGTGCTTCTACTTTGTTTGTTTTCATTTTTGCTGCCCTGGGTTTTGGTTGCTGCATGCAGGATTTCTCTAGTTGTGGTGCACAGGCTTCTCATTGCGGTGGCTTTTCTTCTTGCAGATCAAAGGGCTCTAGGATCCATGGGCTTCAGCAGTTGTGCTACACAGGCTCAGTTGCCCTGGAGCATGTGGAATCTTCCTGGACCAGGGATTGAACCCATGTCCCCTGCATTGGTAGGTGGATTCTTAATCACTGGACCACCAGGGAAGTCCCTAAATTATTCTACTTTAAATTAATACGTTTTTATTTCTATCATGTTGGCAACTTGTCTTTAAGAAAATATTTTTCCTATCATGGAGAATTCTTTTTAATAAAGTATACAGATTCCATGGCGAAGTGAACATGGGGAAAGTGGCAGCAAGAGACAAGACTTTCATTTGCAAAAGAGAGAGTTTTCTGCTACAGAATCTTAAACGAGTAAAACCTGTTATCACAACACAGTTAGGACCACTGGACCTCTCTTGTAAAGTATATTATGTTATGGGTTCAAGTCAGCTGTGAATCCCATGAAATAATATTGTCTTTCTCCTGCTCTCTGTCCAATGTCCTCCTCCTCCTCAAACACCAAAGAACCCTCTAGTTTGGCAACACAGATTGATCAACACTGAAGAGACCTTGACCAATGTCTCCTTTATCTTTAACCTTAACCCAGTCCTAACACTGACCTCTTCAGGTCTGGTTCATAAATAAAGCCAGATGCTAATTTTGGGGGTTCCTGAGTCTTCCTCCAGCAGTCCATCCTTACAATCCGAAAGCTTGCCTGTATGTGAGTGTGTGTGTAAGAAATAATAATGGCTCTATGATCGTAGGATATAAGGCTGTTTATTTGCTCTTCTCTTTCATTTTGCTTCCTCAGTGCTCTCTTGCTTCTCCGGATTCTGCTCGCTTCTCCTCACCTCCCTTGTCAGCATTTTCAGTCTTTATTTTCCACCCCTGGCAGAGGTCTGCAGGTCAACCGTGGAATTACAGGTCAGCAGTGGCATTGCTTTGAGTGCCAGGCCAAGGTCCTTACAACTATTACTGCTCTGTTAACAGAGGAAAATGACAAATTATACTGAATAAAATAATAATTCTGAAGTTAGAGTATGTATTTTAAAAAGCATGTGTAAAAGATGGACTTGAAAATGAAAACAAAGACTATACCGAAAGACTATACCAAAGACTATACCAAAGACTAGACAGGCAAAAATAAATAAAAAGAACCAAGGAAAATAAGTGAGCTGCTAAAGTCCTAGATGTTTATGTTCAGAAGAGAAAGTGGATGGATGAGTGGATGGGGACAGGGTATTGGATTTAGTGGAAGAATGGGAGAAAGATTGAAAAGAAGTATTAAATAAAATGAGAGAGGGTAATCAGGAGAAGATGCGAAGGGAGAGCTGAGGTCATCAGTATGGAGGAGACAAATAAAATAGAGGAAAATGAGAAAGAATAAAAGAAGAAACACCAGCATGATGCGTAAGAAAATGGATAGAGATAATAATGGAGGAATTGAAGATAAGAAAAAGGTGTATTTCAGGAGTAGCCACATCTGGTCATTGCCTTCTAATGAACAGATTTCAATAATTTATGATAGTGCCTCTGTGTCTCCTTTGGAAACCAAGATGATGGAGGAGGAAGTCTTCTGCCTGAAAGAAGGATTGTACTCTTGTTCTACTTGCTGCTGTCTTAGTTAAGCAATCACATCTTTTAACCCCTCTAGTTTGTTCCCAAGGTAAAATAAAAGTATATATATGGGCGTCTTGCTCTCTTAAGACTTTATGTATTCTTGGGACTTCACTGGCGGTCCAATGGTTAACACTCTGAGCTTACACTGCAGGGGGTCTGGGTTTGATTCCTGATCAGGGAACCAAGATTCCACATGCCATGTAGCATGGCTAAATAAATAAAGACTTTGTGTATTCTTAAATAAATTTAAGTTAAATTGATTAATCAGGAGGCAATATGGGAATGCTATTTTTATTATCTCCATTCATATAGAATGTTTATACTTTTACTGTAATTTATTTATATTTTAATTTTCTTGTCATTTCTTTTAATATTCCAAGTAGAAGGTGATAACACATGAAAATAGGTAGAAGAACTTGTCATACTTAAGTTCTCTGGATCTGTGACAAAAAAAGAATGTGCTAAATTACTTTTAAATATGTTAGTTTGAGATGACTCATTTAAATAGTTTCCTGAAGTACCAAACAAATGCATTATTTTAAAGCCTAAAAGACATGATGAAGATTATAAGTTGATTGTCCAAGTCCAGATATGATTGAATGACTAAATGCTTTCAGTTTAAATAATGGAAAATCCAGCTAAACAGTAGCTTACCCTTGTAGCACATCTGGTAACTGGCAGCCGCAGAAACAGCCTTAGCTATTAAATGGGCTCAACCAAAACTCTCGACCCTTTTCACCCTTCAACTTCACCATCCTTTTGAGCTTGTTGCCTCATGGTTGCAAAACAGCTGCCACATCTCCAGACATTATGTCTTTACTTCAGTATCACAAGCAGGAATGGATAAGTCCCTGTACACTACTTTTGAAGCTAGAAGGAAAATACCAGGTTTCCCTTGATGTATCATTAACCAGAACTGATTCACATGCTAATTTGGGACCAAATCCATTAATAGAAGGGAATGAGATTATTATAAATGACTTGGACCAGTCATGACTCATTCTTTGGAGCTAAGTCAGCATCCTGTCTTGCTTGAAATCAGATCTTTGCCCACTGCAAAAGGATGTTTCACTTAGCAGGTAGGAAAAGCATAATGACAACAAACTGGGTGAGCCCCCAAAAGATGGACTTGTGATATCTAAGAGACTTATAGGGGCAAATTCTAGAGAATGTATTTAATTCATGATTGGTAGTTCAGGATGTATTGATTCAGTAGGATTTTGAACTAGTGCACACATGTTTTCTTCTTAACAACTAAAATCTCATCCCTGTTAGAAAACAATATAATACTTAAGTCCTCCTTATGCCACTTTTTACATATTTCTCCCTCTTGATATTTATTTATTTTATCTTTAATTCTTTTCTGCACTGACTCCTACCCCCATTCTTTTTTGTCTACCCATTACGTTTTCACTTTGTTCTGTTCTTTAGATTCTGACTCACCATCTACTTTGTTCTAATGTTAAATACACAGCACTGCACATTTGATACAATAGTTCATTAGGATTCCTCCACACACTTAACCTTTTTCAGATGGGTGCTTCAACAGTTGGCTCTTCTCCCACTGAAGCCAGGTTATATAATTGATTTATATCATCCAGGTGCCCAACATACACTTTGATTCTCTCCATTCTTTCTCTGCATACATATTTGCAGGTTATATATCGTGCCTTTGCCATTATGTGGAAGCAAACATAAGGCAAACAAAGCCATATTTTTTTCTTTCACCAAACTAGAACTATGTATCAATCCTTCTCTCTGCTCACCTTGAATGCTTTCATTCTAATACATTCCAGTCTCTTTTTCCACATTCACACACTCTGATCATATCTTGTTAACTCTTTCCTTTTTATTCTCTGCCTTTTCATCTCACCAGCTACTATATCAAGGTGCTCAAGCAAAGAATGCATTTGAACATAATAACTAAGTTGGCTTCTTTGCCCACAGCATGTCCTGTGGGAAGAGGCAAGGCTTGCAACATCTGGTATACCTCCCTCCTTTGCTGAGGCCAGAAGGGAGAAGACTGAAGGCTAGAGGTTTAGTATTAGGAACACTGGAGCCACTATAGGGAAAGTGGAAATAACTCCTTTTCCCAGAGACTGTCTCTAATTGGAGTTAGGGAAATAAATACAGCAAACTGGAACCACAGAGATTCTAAAAGTATTTCTTTATCTACTTTCACATTTCTTCATATTATATAAAATGAGACTGGTAAGATTCCATGTGAAATGAAAAGTAAGCAAAAATCTGGTGAGTCAGATATACGAAATATCAAGCAAGTCAACTTGGTAACAAGAATTACTTTCTCACTTCTATAAAAGGAACTAGTATTAACAAAGTAGCTAACATATGCCAGGTACTGTGATTTTATACTTTATCTCTTATTTAATTTAATCCTCCATTGCACTTCATTGTTCCTGACATCTACATAATATAGTCATAACAGATCTTCTCTTTATTATCATCAAAACAGCAATCCTTCATTAGAAGGGAGCAAATGCAAGTTATGTATTAATTTACTTAATTTATACCATTTGTGAAAGTATTCACTAAAGAATGCAAGATACTCACAAAGGATGCATTTAATGAATCATCTATACAGTTACCATGAGTATGTTTTGAAAATATGAAATTTGTGAAAGAATGGTTAGACAAACTGGATAGGCAGCCTTAAATGAGTCAAAACCAGTAATTTTTAAAAGAAAACCTATCAGAATTCAAAAATTCCCAAAAAGGGTTGGAATGGTTATATCAAAAATGAAATGCATATTTCACTTTTTATACAAATGAGTGACTTTATCATTGACTAGTGGCTTAGATAGTAAAGAATCTGCCTGCAATTTGAGACTTGGGTTCAATCCCTGCATTAGGAAGATTCCCTGTAGGAAATGGCAACCCACTCCAGTATTCTTGCCCGAAGAATCCCATGGACAGAGCCTGGCAGCCTATGGTCCATAGGGTCGTAAAGAGTTGGACATGACTAAAGCGACTTGGCACGGCACGGCATGGAGCTGGCCTTAAGTCAATGAGTTTTAGGTGTATTTAACTGATAACATAGCAAGGATGTGAAATGGTAGTTCAAATTCTTTGCATCCTGACTCATCTCTGCTGTAATTGGCATTTGTGAGACAGCTCTGGCCCCTAAGTGCTAGTCACTTTCCTTGCAGGTGGTCCAGTATGAACAACTTTAGCAAAGGGATGGCAGTTTTAGATGCTATGCAGCCTGTTTTCTGCCCTCTGACCCCAGACTGGACTCTGGCCCTGTACCTTATTTTGCTCCCTGTATTACAACTTTCTTTTGGCCCTGGTGTGTTTGGCTCGAGTGTTTGCTTGTGTACACCTATCCCTGACTCTGAGTTTTAACTCCTGCCCAGTCCTCATGCCAACTTGGGTACAACTTGTGAAATGGTGCCACCGGTGATATTTGACACAGAGACCATGTGCCTCTCAGTGAAAAGATCAAAGCACTTTCCAAGTTTGACCCAGTGCTGGCTGAAAAGCTGGGCTATATCAGCAGAAACAGTGGCCACAGTACACTTTCTCAAGGCCAGAGTTGGCCATTTAGAATAAAGTGTGCTATAAGAAATGGAAGACACTTGTGACAAAGACTCAGCACAGTAGGAGGCTGCTGCTGAAAAATATTTGTGACTTGTTTTCAGATAAATCACCTTTAAACAATTTACCAACCTGAAGAAGTTGGGCTGTTTGGGTAAATCTAATCTAGAAGACACATAAACAATAATCTGATGTCTCTAGAATGAATCAAATAAGAAAAGATTTCTGTGCACCAATTGTTGAGGTTCCTATAACATGAAAATATTAAGGATTAAAATTCATAGTCCTACAGCATGGCAGCTGCTTTGCATTTATTGAGTTCAGAGCACAAACTAACACAGGCTTCAGACAGAAATTCTTCTTGTTGATTTAATCACCTGGTAGCTTCATGAGAAGAGTCCTAGAAGATTTTATGGTTTATTCTGAAGAAATAAGTTTATGTTTGGGGACTCTTTTTTTAAACAAATGTTATCCACAAATTCAAAGTATAGATCAAAGTATTACTAAGAAAATTATATTACCTGAGGAAATATTCTAATAGAACATGACTGTGACTTTCAAGAATATTGAAATATTTTAATAGGTAATTTATAATTTCTTGTGGCTACAAGAGTTCTGTTCAGGAAATACAATAATAATAATCACCATTATTAAGTTCTTACTCTATGTCTGACCCTCTAAAGATGCTTCACAGATATTATCTTATTCAGTCTTTATTCCTGTTTTATAGGTAAGGACATTGATTCATAATATTAAATAGCTTGCCTGAGCTCCTATAGTTAATAAGGAGCAGAAACAAGCTTCAAATTCATATATGTCTGACTCTATCTGAAAACTAGAGTAAATAGTAACTAACCCACAAAGGAATTGTGAGGATTAAAAGAAGGTATTTATAAGGAAGTGTAATGAGCAGGACCCTATGGGGCATTTCTGGGATAGACACCCCCCTCCCTCTTTGCTTTAACTCCTTTCTTTAAACAAAAATGTTTTATTTATTTAATTGGAGGATACTTACTTTACAATATTGTGATGGTCTTTGCCATGGTGCACATGTGTTCCCCCTATCCTGAACCTTCCTCCCCACCCCATACCTCTGGGTTGTCCCAGAGCACCGGCTTTGAGTGCCTGCTTCATGAATGGAACTTGCACTGGTCATCTGTTTTACATATGGTAATATACATGTTTCAATGTTATTCTCTCAAATCATCCCACCCTCACCTTCTCCGAGTCCAAAAGTCTGTTCTTTATATCTGTCTCTTTTGCTGTCTTGCATAAAAGATCATCATTTCTATCTTTCTAAATTCTGTATATATGTGATAATATACAGTATTTATGTTTCTCTTTCTGACTTACTTCGCTCTGTATAATAGGCTCCAGTTTTATCCACTTCATTAGAACTGACCCAAATGTTTTCTTTTTTATAGCTGAGTAATTCTATTATGTATATATACCACAACTTCCTTATCCTTTGCCTGTCAATGGACCTATATGTTGCTTCCATGTCCTAGCTATTGTAAACAGTGCTGCAATGAACACTGGGGTACATGTGTCTCTTTCAATTTTGGTTTCCTCGGTGTGTATGCCCAGCAGTGGGATTGCTGGGTCATATGGCAGTTCTATTCTCAGTTTTTTAAGGAATCTCCACACTGTTCTCTATAGTATCTGTACCAGTTTGCATTCCCATCAACAGTATAAGAGTGTTCCCTTTTCTCCACACCCTCTCCAGCATTTACTGTTTGTAGACTTTCTGATGGTGGCCATGCTGATCAGCGTGAGATGAATCTTCATTGTGGTTTTGATTTGCATTCCTCTAATAATGAGTGATGTTGAGCATCTTTTCATGTATTTATTAGCCATCTGCATGTTTTCTTTGGAGAAATGTCTGTTTAGTTCTTTTGCCCACTTTTTGATGGGGTTGTTCATTTTTCTGGTATTGAACTGCTTGTATATTTTGAAGATTAGTTCTTTGTCAGTTGTTTCATTTGCTATTATTTTCTCCCATTCTGAAGGCTGCCTTTTCACCTTGCTTATAGTTTCCTTCCTTGTGCAAAAGCTTTTAAACCTAATTAGGTCCCATTTGTTTATTTTTGTTTTTATTTCCATTATTCTGGGAGGTGGGTTATAGAGGATCTTGCTGTGATTTATGCCAGAGAGTGTTCTACCTATGTTTTCTAAGAGGAAACATAGAAAACATATGTATTCCTCCATGTTTTCCCCTAATTATTTCTGGTTTTACATTTAGATCTTTAATCCATTTTGAGTTTACCTTTCTGTATGGTGTTAGGAAGTTTCTAGTTTCATTCTTTTACATGTGGTTGACCAGATTTCCCAGCACTACTTGTTAAAAAGACAGTGTTTTCTCTATTATATATTTTTGCTTCCTTTGTCAAAGATAAGTTGTCTGTAAGTGTGTGGATTTATCTCTGGGCTTTCTATTTTGTTCCATTTATCTGCATTTCTGTCTTTGTGCCAGTACCATCCTGTCTTAATGACTGTAGCTTTGTAGTATAGTCTGAAGTTAGGAAGGTTGATTCCTCCCATTCCATTCTTCTTTCTGAGGATTGTTTTGGCTATTTGAGGATTTTTTTGTGTGTTTCCATACAAATTGTGAAATTATTCATTCTAGTTCTGTGAAGAATACCATTGGCAGCTTGACAGGGATTGAGTTGAATTTATAGTGCTTTGGGTAGTATACTCATTTTCACTATATTGATTCTTCCAATCCATGAACATGGTATATTTCTACATCTATTAGTGTCATCTTTGATTTCTTTCATCAATGTTTTATAGTTTTCTATATATATATGTCTTTTGTTTCTTAAGGTAAATTTATTCATAAGTATATGGGCTTCCCTCATAGTTCAGTTTGTAAAGAATCTGCCTGCAATGTAGAAGACCCCAATTCAATTCCTGGATTGGGAAGATCTGCTGGAGAAGGGATAGGCTACCCCACTCCAGTATTCTTGGGTTTCCCTTGTGGCTCAGCAGATAAAGAATCTGCCTGCAATGTGGAAGACCTGGGTTTGATCCCTGGGTTGGGAACATCCCCTAGAGAAGGAAAAGGCTACTCACTCCAGTATTCTGGCCTGAAGAATTCCATGGACTATATAGTCCATGAGGTCACAAAGAGACAGACACAACAAAGGCCCATCTAGTCAAAGCTATGGTTTTTCCAGTAGTCATGTATGGATGTGAGAGTTGGATTGTAAAGAAAGCTGAGCACTGAAGAATTGATGCTTTTGAACTGTGATATTGGAGAAGACTCTTGAGAGTCCCTTGGACTGCAAAGAGATTCAACCAGTCCATGCTAAAGGAAACTAATCCTGAATATTCATTGGAAGGACTGATATTGAAGCTGAAACTCCAATACTTTGGCTACCTGATGCAAAGAACTGACTCATTTGAAAAGACCCTGATGCTGGGAAAGATTGAAGGCAGGAGAAGGGGATGACAGAAGATGAGATGGTTGGATGGCATCACCAACTCAATGGACATGAGTTTAAATAAACTCTGGGAGTTGGTGATGGACAGGGAGGCCTGGCGTGCTGCAGTCCATGGGGTCACAAGAAGATGGACACTACTGAGACACTGAACTGAACTGATTCGTAAGTATTTTATTCTTTTCGTTGTAATGAATGGGATTGTTTCCTTAATTTCTTTTTCTGTTTTTTTCATTGTTAGTGTATAAAAATGCAAGGGATTTTTGTGTATTAATTTTATATTCTGAAACTTTACTATATTCATTGGTTAGCTATAGTAATTTTCTGGTGGTATCTTTAGGGTTTTCTGTGTAGAGGATCATGTCATTTGCAAACAGTGAGAGTTTTACTTCTTTTTTTCAAATCTGGATTCCTCTTATTTCTTTTTCTTCTCTGATTGATGTGGCTGGGACTTCTAAAACTATGTTGAATAGTAGTGGTGAGAGTAGGCACCCTTGCTTTGTTCCTGATTTTAGAGGAAATGTTTTTAATTTTTCACCATTGAGAATAATGTTTGCTGTGGGTTTGTCAAATATTGTTTTTATTATGTTGAGGTATGTTTCTTCTGTGCCTGCTTTCTGGAGTTTTTAATCATAAATGGCTGTTGAATTTTGTCAAAAGCTTTCTCTGCATCTCTTGAGATAATCATATGGTTTTTATCTTCCAATTTGTTAATATGCTGCATCACATTGATTTATCTGTGAATATTGAAGAATCCTTGCATCCCTAGAATAAAGCCCATTTGGTCATGATGTATGATCTTTTTAATATGTTGTTGGATTCTGTTTCCAAAAAATTTTTGAGGCCTTCTGCATCTATGTTCCTCAGTGATATTAGCCTGTAGTTTTCTTTTTGTGTGGCGTTTTTGTCTGTTTTTTGTATCAGGGTAATGGTGGCCTCATAGAATGAGTTTGGGAATTTGCCTTTTACAACTTGCTGAAGAGTTTGCATAGGATAGATATTAGCTCTTCTCTGAATTTTTGGTAAAATTCACCTGTGAAGTCATCTGGTCCTGGGCTTTTGTTTGTTGGAAGATTTGTGATTACAGTTTAGGTTTTCATGCTTGTGACTGGTCTGTTCCAATTTTCTATTTATTCCTTGTTTAGTTTTGGAAGGTTGTACTTTTCTAAGAATTTGTCCAATTCTTACTAGTTGTCCATTTTATTGGCATATAGTTGCTTATAGTAGTCTCTTATAATTTTTTATATTTCTGTGTTGTTTATTTTGATTTCTCCATTTTCATTTCTAATTTAATTGTTTAATTCTCCCTTTTTATTCTTAATGAGTCTCGACTAACGGTTTGTTTATTTTGTTTATCTTCTCAAAGAACCAGCTTTTAGTTTTGTTGATCTTTTCTACGGTCACCTTCATTTCTTTCTCATTTATTTATTTTTGCTCTGATTTTTATGATTTCTTTCCTTCTACCAACTTTGGGTGTTTTTTTTGTTTTTTTTCTAGTTGCTTTAGGTGTAAAGTTAGGATGTTTATTTGATGCTTCTCTTGTTTCTTGAGGTAGGCTTGTATTGGTGTAAACCTCTCTTTTCGCACTGCTTTACTTAATCCCATAGGTTTTGGGTTGTCATGTTTTCATTATCATTTTTTCTATGCATGTTTTGATTTCCTTTTTTATTTCTTCTGTTGGTTATTCAGAAGCATGTTGTCTAGCCTCTGTATGTTTGTGTTTTTAATAGTTTATTTTTCCTGTATTGATATCTAATCTTTCTGCATTGTGATCAGAAAAGATTCTTGAAATGATTTCAATTTTTTTAAGTTTACTAAGGCTAGATTTGTGGCCCAGGATGTGATCTATCTTGGAGAATGTTCTGTGTGCCCTTGAGACAAAGGTGAAATCTGTTGTTTTTGGATGAAATGCCCTGTAGATATGAATTAACTCTAACAGGTCCATTGTCACAATTAAAGTTTGTGTTTCCTTGTTAATTTTCTGTTTGGTTGATCTAACCATAGGTGTGAGTGGGATATTAAAGTCCCCCATTATTATTGTGTTACTGTTGCTTTAACTCCTTTCTGAAGTATCCTTAGATAAAAACAACTAATACACATTTCCTGAGTTATTTTACAGATGCTAAAACCACCACCAAGTGGAAGAAATTAACTCCCTGATGATCATGACTACATAGCCCCCAAACCTACTAGTGCCTAAGGATCAATAATATTAACCCTTGCGACACTATCCGACAAACACTGGGTGTTACCTCACCATCAACTGAGTGCAAGAGTTTTTTTAAAGAACATATTGAGATAATACAGGTATTACCACCTAATATAGAAGAGGAAATTTCCCCCACCCTTCTAGGTACTTGCCTGAAACCACCCTGTAATAAAAGAAAAATTAACAGGAGAAAAACAGAGTTTAATAACATGTGTACCTCTCATATGGGCTTCCTTGGTGGTAGCTCAGTGGTAAAGAATCTGCCTGCCAATTCAGGAGACATGGGTTTGATCCCTGGGTTGGGAAGATCCCCTGGAGGAGGAAATGGCAACCCACTCCAGCATTTTTGCCTAGAAAATCCCATGGACAGAGGAGCCTGGCAGGCTAGAATCCATGGGGTTGCAAAAGAGTCAGATATGACATAGTGATTGAACAACAACAACAAATACCTCCAATATACATGAGAGATACATTGGAAAACAATAACTCTCCAAAATGGCTCAAGACACCACCTGAATACCATTTACAGCTTAAGGCAAAAGAGACGTTGGGAATGGGAGGCAAGTTAAATGAGAAAAGCAAGGTAATTGAGCTTAAGGTGATTATGTAGTTGTAAATCTGGGGTTCTCTCCATTGATGATAGTTTTTTGTATTTAGAATCCTCCATCTCTTCCTGGTACTGAAAGGAGACATTTAAACTGATAAACTACTGTTGGGTATTGTTAATATTGTTGACCGTCTTTGGACTAGACCATACTCTTTGGCCTTGGATAACTTCTTCAAGTACTAAGATATGCTCCTTCTACACACTGCATCCTCAAACTGGTTAAATGAGGTGTAAAAGGAATTATAAGCTGAAAAGAAGATGACCGTGGCCTATTGAGTTGTGATCAAGAAACTAGGAATGATGCTTTGAATGCTGTGGAGGAGGAAGAGACACAGTGACTGTGTAGGTAACCTGGGGACTGTGATAATCACTGGGGAGAAGGCTGTTTGCTTCAAGTTTAGTTCACTAATTAGTTTTACAGAAAGGCAGCTGTGTTACCCTGCGCAAGGGGTCAACAGCTGTACATTTTTCACTCCACCTTTACAAGAGTCAGATTGTTTAAAAGCAAACAAAGATTGGTGATTTTTTTCCCCTAGAAAGCAAGTGTCAGACCCATTGCTGGGTCTTTCCATTCATCCCTATATGCCACATAGTTATCTCACATCTATATTTATAGCTGTATGTACTGCAACTACTATCACTGATTTTTATAGTCATGAACTCTCAAACCCCTTCTACAAGTGGCTCTGTGTCCTGTGTGTTCTGCTCTAGAAGAGGGGAAGATAGGCAAGTATAGATATGATATACAAATTCTTTCCACTGAAAAAAAGTAAGATGCTAAAACTCTGTTCTCTGCTTTCAACTTATATTAAATATGTTTAATCAATATTTATGTATTAATTAATGTTCAATAATAGGTTGCAACTTATAAAGGCCTTTATATATACTTAATTCACTTACCAATCCTGGGAATTAGGCATTGTTACCCTTCTATGGTTTCAATTTCTTGGAGAATGCTGTGCCAGGAAACTGCTATGTGTCCTCAGAGGAACTGATGTTCACTTTCCTTAATGAAAACCAAATATATGTAACCTCATTTTTCCCTTCATGCCCTGGCTTCTAGGAACCTCAGATTCTAATGTAATGTATATTTATGGCTATTATATCAACCTTTAGAGTTAGAAATGCTTTCTCCTTTTTCTTTATTCTGCTTTTCTATTTCTGTTTCATCAGCTTCAGGTGATTTTTATACATATAATTTTTCATAATCTGCTTCAAATGTTCTGAAAGAGGATCCATATGAGAAAATAAAGAAAAAATGAAGGAATAATTTGGCTATTACTGTCTTAATCTCAGAGATAGGTGAAGCTACTTTAGTAAAGTTATAAAGCTTGTAAATGGCAGAGCAGGAGCTTCATCTCAGGTCTGCTGATTCCAAATTCCACGTTGTTTCTAGAATGACCCATCCCTTGAGATTAAGGTGAGCTAGGATTAGCCTGGAGAAGGCAATGGCACCCCATTCCAGTACTCTTGCCTCGAAAATCCCATGGATGGAGGAGCCTGATGGGCTGCAGTCCATGGGGTCGCTAAGAGTCGGACACAACTGAGCGACTTCACTTTCACTTTTCACTGTCATGCATTGGAGAAGGAAATGGCAACCCACTCCAGTGTTCTTGCCTGGAGAATCCCAGGGACGGGGGAGCCTGGTGGGCTGCTATCTATGGGGTCGCACAGAGTCAGACATGACTGAAGTGACTTAGCAGCAGCAGCAGCAGGATTAGCCTGGTGGGCTGCCGTCTATGGGGTCGCACAGAGTTGGACACGACTGAAGTGATGTAACAGCAGCAGCAGCAGCAGCAGGATTGTACCAAATGCCCTGTCCCAAAGAATAAAACAGTTACATTTTCTACCCAGGGTTGTGCAAATCCATATGATTGCTGATACCATCTTCTTAAAGATCCTTAAAGCCTGGACTTGGGGACACAGTTTCAATCCTTGGTTGGGGAAGATTCCACATGCTGTGAACACTTAAGCATGGGCACCACAACTACTGAGCCCGTGCTAGAGAGCCCTAAAGCTGCAGCTACTCAGTCCACATGCTGCAGTTACTGAAGACCCTGCTCCTAGAGCCCATGCTCCACAACAAGAGAAACCACTTCAACAAGAAGCCCACATACCTCAGTAAAGAGTGGCCCTCACTTGCCACAACTAGAGAAAATCCTTTTAAAGCAACGAAGAACCAGCACAAGCGAAAAAGTTAAAAATAAAAAACTAAAGATCCTTAATTCCTGAGAAAGAAGGATAAACAAAAGAGCACCGCTCTTGTCATTCCCAGCTTTTTACATGTTCACTTAGGAGATTATCCATGTTAAAAATGGAGGTGAGGGTGTGGTTGCAGAACATCGATATGGCTACTATCCACAGCCCCTCCCATCTCATTCCAAAGAAGAGGACAAACTGCTTCCTTCCAGTCTTCTGAGAAACTGGCCCAGCTGCTGCTCTGTTCTCCCTGCAGCTCGGCATGAATTTTTCTTTTTGTTGGAAAGAAGATATAAAAAGTCAATGCATTATTTATAGTAGTTATTTTCATCATTACGTATTCACAATAATTGAAAGGTGGAAGTGGAGTATAATATAATGGAGTGGGAAGAAAATGATTTGCAGGAACTTCAGAAACATTCATAGGAAACGTTCAGCTGCTAAAAAAAAATCCCAACACAAACACTGGATCTTAAAATACCATTTAAGCCACCCACATCTGCAAAGCTTTATTTTTTGCTATGTATTGGTCCAAAGCAATAGAGTTAGGGTAAAATAGAATCTGAAGGATAATTCTCAATTCCTTCCACGTTCCAAGACATGTAAAGCAGTTCTTTTTACTCTCAGAGTAAGCATACCTTCTGATGTTTGGCCTGACATCCTAATGGCTCCAAGACAATGTGTTCTATGCTGACATAACTTCAACCCATTTCATAACAAGGCACTATACCATTGACTCCACTCAACTGGATGTCAAATATATGTTCTCAGTTACAAAGAGAACTCGTTGATAAAATGTAGATGGACCCATCCCAATGTATCATCCTCGTGAAACACACACACACTTTCTTTACTGACATGTACTCCCAGGACTATATTTATCTACAAAGGACAGCATATACTTATCAGATATAGATGGTGTATTTTCCATGACAAGGCACTAAACCTTAGGTTTCCCCATGTATTATAAGAGATGTCTGGACTGGATAACGCAAAGAATGTTTATTGGCTGGGAGACTTTAAACTAAAAGTAATAGAAAAACCTGACTCAAAATGTCTTAAACACTAATAAAAATGTATTATTTTATGTAATAAGGTTATAGCCTCTCATTGTGTGGTTCCAAGGCCAGGTAGTTTAGTGACTTAAAGATACTGGGATTGCAATTGACGCTCCTTCCATCTTCCTGTTATTATGCTCCTGTGGCCTCAGCCTCACTCCTGCTCCTTTCATGGTCACACAGTGCTGGCATCGTTCCAGGTATTGTACAAGGTCAAATGGAAAAAGAGATTCCTTTTCCCCCATAAGTCTCCTTTTAAGTGTAGTGAAAATTTCTTTCTGAAGCCATCAGCAGATTTCCCCTAATGTTTCATTGACTAGAATTGTATGATGTATCAGTCCCTGTACTACAGGCACCTGGGATGAGATGACCATTGTTGACTCATTAAAGTCAAGAAGCAAATGGGGTACCTGAAAAATATGTTAGTTCTGTTGAAATTCAGGAAATAAAAGAATCTATGGTGGGCTAGCAATTTAAAAATGCCTCCTCAGGTTTCCCCTTTGCCCAACCATCAATTTGTTCCATTCACATTTGCTTAAAAATGCTCTGATCTACATAAAATATACCACCACCTTCTGAACAAAAGACAGTCCCAAATCTCATCAGTCAATACACCCAGTCTGGTGTATTATTGACTGCATCTGGGATCCCTGGACATTTATTCTTCTATCATAGTCTGTGCACATATGGCTAAAAAAAAGATGTTCATCGCTAGCATACTTACTATAAAATATAATTTATTCTCCTTCTAACCCCCTCACCAAATCAATTCCAATTCTGAAAAGGAAATGTAGAAACACCTGACAATAGTCACTGGTCCATAGCACATATTCTGCTAGATGAGAGTGGCAGGGCTTCTTATCCAGGCAGTAGGGAGAAGTACTTGGTCATTTAATTGGACAGCCCCAGTACTACTCTCAGGATGGGTCTTTCTTTCCTCTCTTGTGGCAGAGATGGTTAATTGCTCTCCAACACCTATTCTTCTTACTGGACATACAACTAGGACACCTTTTCCAGCCTTTCTTGCACTTAGTTGTAGACATGTAGACTGCATTCTAGCCCATAGAATACTAGTGGAACTGCCACACCTCACTTCCTGGCTGGGCCCGTAAAATCACTAGGGTGTGTGCTTACGTGTCATTTTCCCCCTCCTTCCAACTCACTATCAAGTATCTCAAGTGGAGTTTGACAATTAAAAGATGATGTTGAATATGGTAGAAACTCCTCTTTCAACCTGAACCCCCAAAGTACTGCACAGGTAAAAGC
Source organism: Bubalus kerabau (assembly GCF_029407905.1). Classification (NCBI taxonomy): domain Eukaryota; kingdom Metazoa; phylum Chordata; class Mammalia; order Artiodactyla; family Bovidae; genus Bubalus; species Bubalus kerabau. The sequence continues at coordinate 49,617,479 of NC_073635.1, forward strand.
TGTACACTCACTTCTTCAGTTGCTCAGTTCTAGTATGTGGATAAGAAATAAAATTTCCAACGTGTTTGAAGCGTTTAAATAGTGGGTTTATTTATTATGGCAGTCACCCTACCCATACCAACATAATTCTTTATGGCAACAGTAGAGATGAACATTGAGGGCATATGTTATTACTGGGGGCTGCACAGCTTTAGTATTCTACATCCTGTTGGTGGGAGTTTAGGTGCTCAGGGATTTGCCCTAGAGACCGAGTAGTCACTAGCCATTGTTTACTAACCTTGGACTTTCTTTGGTAATACAATTCCTGTAAGAACCCAGTAGGCTTCAGGTGCTTCCAGTCAACTCCATGGGCTAATAACACAGCCAGAGATCTTTTCTCGAAATAGACTGTGAGCCTGAGAATTCCTGACTCCACGCCAGGGACTTCTACATGATGCCGGTCCTCCTGGACCTCAGATTAATGACCTCTGCCCCGAGGCAATTGAAAACAATAACCTTGGGTAGAAACGCAATACTCATAATCCAATCTTGGCCATCTGGATTTTTCTCTTCATCAGGCAGAAACAGCTTTATAAAAATTGTTTAAGACGGATCTGGAAGCTTAAGGTTGTCTTTTGGCTGAAATTTACCTGCTGTTGCTAAATCTCCTGCTTCCCTCTTTAAGATAGTCTATCGTTAGTTTTAACTTGTTTCTTTCCCATCGGAACTTCACTGAATGGCATCCTCAGATCTTCCTACTATTTCCTCTAATACCAAAATCTTCCAGGCCCAGGATCTGTGTTCAAGAGCAAGAGATAGTTTAAACTATTGCTTTCCAGACTCAGAAAAAGAACCACTAACTGACTGGTAAGTCAGCTTCCTCACTACCATTTACTCAATTCCTCATTTTAGTTTCCATTGCTTTCAGCACTCCACTTCTGGAATAACATTTGTATCAACAGAATTAATAGTTGTCAGAAAAATGAATCATATCTAAGAATCCACTTGTTAATGCAGGAGACATGGGTCCAATCCCTGGTCTGGGATGATCCCATATGCCACAACTACTGAGCCTGCAGACCTAGAGACTGTGCTCTGCAACAAGAGAAGCCACCGCAATGAGAAGCCTGCACACCTCAACTAGAGAGTAGCCCCTGCTCACTGCAACTGGAGAAAGCCCACTTGCAGCAATGAAGACCCAGCACAGACAAAAATAAATACATAAAAGAATAATAAACCATATCTTTGAGCAACTGAATTTACAGAAAGGATATTGGATAGGAATCATGTGGCATGCTAGACCAGGAGTATAGGAAGTGTCAGGAACAATGGCACGAAGCACCTGCAGAGCTGGCTGGTTGAGAATAACTTCCACTGCCACTGAGTCCAACAGCCCGCAGCTCACACTGCTGCTACCACCACTGGGGTGCTGTCACTGCCACTGTTACTAATACTATTCTAGGGGACTAACCTTGCTGCCGTGTTCTCTGCCGCAAGAAATACTTCTTTGCTATTCTCCATTCCAGATCCCAGGGTAAAGCCTGGGAAGCTGCATCTTTTTGGCTGAGCCTAGGTCTCATACATTGGCTTCCTCTGTGGCTCAGCGGTGAAGAATCTGCCTATAATGCAGGAACCACAGGCAATCCCTGGGTCAGGAAGATCCCCTGGAGGAGGGCATGGCAATGCACTCCAGTACTCTTGCCTAGAGAATCCCCTGGACAGAGGGGCTTGGAGGGCTACAGTCCATAGGATTACAGTCGGACATGACTGAAGCAGCTTAGCACACACGCAGGTCTCATACATGCTCTTGACTCGCAACGGAGGCTGGATAAATGAGGAGCTGGCATTAGTTTCTCCCTCTGCCTCATAAAATGGGAACTCCCCCAAGTAGAGAAGTGGCTCAGATACAAAGCAGCCAGAAAGATTTCCTACTGTCCTTATAAGCAATTTGAAAATGTGCAATCAAAGCTTCTATTTTCTAGCAGAGCATTAAAACTGACTGTTAAATTCATTTATATTCATTTACCCAACGATTCTTGCTTGTCCTTCTCTTGTGTCAGCCACACCATTAGTTGATTTCCTGACCTTTTTATGTCTCTGAGACAGAGGATCTCCTTTTCTGGGATTTCACCTCTGCCAGGGGCAACCCTGAGAGAAGATCCAATCCAGGCCACAGCATATGCCTTCAGAAACTTTAGTCATCCCTCTCATTGGAACGTTCCCACCAGGAGGTCAGTATATGGACAGTATGTAATTTTAGTTCTAAACCATGTGGGTAAGAATTTCCTTAGAGACACCACCATAATTTCTCAAGAAGGTTCACATATGAACCCAGAACACCAGAGATCACGGACAGCTTACCCCAACTATACTAGGATATACCTGAAGCTCAGCCTGAGCCAGCCCTCAAACCACCTGTCTCCTTCTTTCCTTAAAGTCTTGATGCCTGTTAATTCACTATGCCTCGTCACCCATCAACCTGCTAAAAAAAGGAGTCTCATCAAGTCTCTTCATATTTTTTATACAGATGATTTTATGTGTTTCCTCCCCTCTGGCCAGCCCCCTAGTATCTAACTGTCACAATATTTTACATTTTCAAGAAATCTCATTTCACAATGAAGAAAAATTCCATCATTTTAATCATCTTTAACAGAAGACTCATTAAACCTTCTTGATTTGATTTAAATCTAATTTTCTCCTAAGAATACAATTTCCTTTAGCCCTCTTCACTAAAATCAATCATTCCTCCTTTTCAGCATTAGGGAGACCTAGGTTCGATCCTTGGGTTGGAAAGATCCCCTGGAGAAGGGAACAGCTATCCACTCCAGTATTCTGGCCTGGAGAATTTTACTGACTGTATAGTCCATGGAGTTACAAAGAATCGGATACAACTGAAAAAAATTCACTTTCACTTTCAGCATTAGGATTTGGTATGTGTGTGAGTAATTGGAGGGGGACAGAATCCCCAGGACTGGCTGGAAAGCATTGTTCTCCCATCATTGTGTAAATAGCCCTTGTCCTGTGGAGGTTAAACCATTCAGCTTATGTACCCAGTAGGCGTCCTCATAGATGACCTTCTACAAATATCTAGAAGCTTTCATCTGACTTACGTTCTTCACCTTAAACTCTTATTTAGCCATTATTGTAAATGACTTGTCTGTCCATACACACAAGGCCATTGTTCTAACCTCATGGTGTCTTGTCCCCCTCACCTCCATGTCTGGCAATCTCTTTCCACCCTATACACTTGAATGTTCATCCCCAGGGACTGTTTGACACTGAAACCTTGAACTTGGATTTCCCATTTTCTTTCACCCCCCTCCCCGCTTTTTTTTTTAATTGGAGTAGAGTTGTATTTACAATGTTGTATTCATTTCTACCATACAGCAAAGTAAGTCAGTTATACATGTACATATATTCACTCTTTTAAAGATTCTTTTCCCATATAGAGCATTACAGAGTATTGAGTAGAGGTCCCTGTGCTATACAATAGGTCCTTATTAGTTGTCTATTTTATATACTGGTGTGTCCCTGTCAACCCCAATCTCCTGATTTGTCTCTCCCTTTCCCATACCCGCTGGTAACCATAAGTTTGTGTCCTATTTTCTAATCACCATCTCCTCTTCCAGCATTTTTATCTATTACATACACTAACTAGATCCTTTGACCGTATTCAGACATTCAGGTGCTTAATCTCTTGACTTTTCTCCTAATTTTGTCAGTCTCTTTGAAGGTTCATTTCTTTCTGTACCTGATCTAAACTCAGGGGCCTGATAATTTATTCTCTTACCTTATTTTCCATTCTCTTGCCTCATTACACTTACACTTTTCCCTCCTTCCCAACTTTCCAGGAAAACACTTGCTTTATATCAATCTGTCCACTCTGTCAGCAACTCCATTAAGGTCCACACATTAGGTACTTAATAAATACTGAATTAATTAGTTACACTTCTTGCATTAGATGTTATCATTGCATCAGACCATAGTAGAGTGGAGCATTTTAGCCACCTTCGGGTTATTAGGAATCTCTTTCAATCAGCTTCCTTCAATAGCCAGCTCTAATCTTCCTTGATCTAACAGTGCTTTACTACCAATGATCAATACCAAATTTATTTGAAGTAAAGTAAGTGCACTTATCAGTAATTCTTTTCAACATTTTTAGTAACTTTCCTGTTCTAGGATGTGGAAGGAAGGTACTAAGCATAAAAATTGATTCTCCATATCATCAGGGACAACTAGAGTTCACCGTATTGAAGCTGAATCTTGAACTCTGAATAGAAACTCATCTGTGAAGGAAAGTGAACAAGAAATTTCAGGCAAAATTATAGGCAAATTCAAAAGGTGTCAAAGTGTATAGTGTTTTCGAGGAAGGGCTGAGGAAAGCAAGCTATATTTTCTAAGTGCCTATTTTTGCCAGCCTTGTGTAAGGCACTTTAAATACATTACCTAGCAAGCAGTTCAGTGAACTTGAAAATAGGGAACCTGGGAGAAAGAAGTGATGGAAGGTGGTCAGATGAGGTTGGAAAGTTAGCATATTGCAGGGTTCTGAAAGATCCTACATGAAATATAATGTTTTATTTTTACTTGAAGGTTATAAGAAGTCATTTTTTGCATTTTAAATAGGGAATGATGTAATCATATAGACATTTTTGGAGGATCACTGATGACTGCAAGAAGGAAGAACTCAGGATGTTCAATGACATGAACCACTCCTAGTTCACTACTCTTCCCCCAGCATCTACTACTGCTGTTGTTATCATTTAGTCGCTAAGTCGTATCTGATTCTTTGCAACCCCATGGATTGTAACTCGCCAGACTCCTCTGTTCATGGGATTTCCCAGGCAAGAATACTGGAGTGGGTTGCCATGCCCTCCTCCAAGGGATATTCCTGTCCCAGGGATCAAACCCACATCTCCTGCATTGGCAGGCAGATTCTTTACCACTGAGTCACCTGGGAAGCCTCATCTACTACTGCTACTGCTGCTGCTACTAAGTCACTTCAGTCGTGTCTGACTCTGTGCGACCCCATAGACGGTGGCCCACCAGGCTCCCCCGTCTCTAGGATTCTCCAGGCAAGAACACTGGAGTGGGTTGCCATTTCCTTCCAATGCATGAAAGTGAAAAGTGAAAGTGAAGTCACTCAGTAGTGTCTGACTCTTTGTGACCTCACGGACTGCAGCCTACCAGACTCCTCCGTCCATGGGATTTTCCAGGCAAGAGTACTGGAGTGGGGTGCCATCGCCTTCTCCAATCTACTACTGCACTTGATGCTTAATAAAGAGTCACCGCAGATATAAATGAATGAATGAGACTGGAAGTAGAGAGGATAATTGGGAGGTTTTTGCAACAGTTCAGATGAGGAAAGTCTGATCTAAGATCATAATGGTACAAGTGGAGGAGAGAGGCCAGAAAGACTTGGGGGAAATTGGATTCATGATTTAAGAGAGAGAGAAGAAAAAAGATTTGACACCAGGTAGTTCACTTTGGTTTTGTGATAATAATTCCTACCCCAGAGGATTTTAAATCATCAAATGTTAATGAACTAATGTATGCAATACATTATATTAATGAATGAAATACACTTGGGGATTGTGTTTGACTGTGAGCAAAAGAAATTTCTATAACCTAGGTTTAAATATATTAGGACTTTTATTTTCTAACATAAGAAAACTAGAGTCAGGTGCTATATCAGGACTGATAGAGCCTTCTATAATGCCACCAGATTGTCAGTTCCTCTGGCTTTCAGTTCTGCAATTTTTCTAAATGTATGTGCTATAAGCTGAATGTTTGTTGTGTCCAAAAAATTCATATATTGAAACCCAATGTCCAAGGTGATGTTATTAGGGGGTGAAGACTTTTTTAAGGTGATTATGTCATGAGGGCAGAGCACTAAAGAATAGGTTTAGTGCTTTTTATAAAAGAGGTCCTAGAAATCCTCCTCCCTTCTTCCACCCTGAGAGAATACAACAAGTTTCCAGTCTGCAATTTGGAAGAGGGCTCTCAGCAGAACCCCACCATGCTGGCACCCCAATCTTGGACAACTAGCTCCAGAACTGTAAGCAATACATTTCTGCTCTTTATAAGCCACCAGTCTGTGATATTTTGTTATAGCAGCCTGGATGGACTAAGACAGGATGGTTTTCACCTCATAGCCACCAACCAGGGTTGGGTGCATATTCCATAAAGGTCAAAGGGGAGGATCAAAGAGCAAAGGATATTCTCTGGCTGATTTGCCCCTTATGTGCAGTGTTCCCCTAAAGTTCTACCACGTGGACCATAGCTTCATCACTTTGTCCCCTAGTACAAGAAGGACTGGAAAAGCAGTGTTTTCATTACCCACGTGGCAAGACAGGAAGAAGTCAGTGTTCAGTTGAAAGGAAAAAAGAGCCAAACAAGCATGAGCAGTGTCTTTCATAGCATCTAGAGAGGGGAGGTGGTTTGAGGAGGGGTTGGAACCAAAGCTACAGGTTCAAGAGCCAAACTCTCATCACTGCTCCACACTGCCTGTCCACTTAGGGCAGAACTGGGCAGTCCTTTGGCACCACCTACCCCATCCAAAGCTTCTTAACTCAAGGCCATGTATGGGCTTGAAAGCTCCAGGATACCCCTGAGAGTTTATGTACATGTCAGGGGAGAGAAGTTTCTCAGAAGGATGTTCTCAACTTTAACAGACTCCTCAGAAGAATGTGGTACCCACAGAAGATGAGAGCAAGCTCTGACTGAATAGCTCCCAGTACAGGAGGAAGTGCTGCCACTTTACACGCATGCTGAACCCAATCTTCTGTGCGCGCGCACACACACACAAATACACACTCACACAGACACACACAGACACAGACACACACACACAATAGGAGGGAGGTGATATCATTGTACCTTGACTGTTTTGACCATCTCTGATTTAGAAAGATTAGAGATTTTCCTTGTGCTTCTTCATGGTACTCAAGAGGGTTCAAGTTGATACTAAACTTTAGAAAATTGAATGAGGGTGGTCACAGAAGAAAGATCATCTCCCTGTAAAGGGTTTCTTGTATTTACCAATAGAGGCTGGTTCATCTCCTTGGTTTTAAGACAATTTTCTTATTCCTATATGTACCCCAATCTATAGGCTGAAACTGAGCCCAGGACAACCCCTCTGTGAGGGTGAGTTCTTCCACTGGACTCTCTCTGGTCCCAGTATCTTCCTGCAAAATCTCATTCACTAGGAAACCTCTGGAACTACTGGTGTCTCATGTTTGCTCCATCCCCAGTGTTGCTAACATCATCTGTTACTCTTTAGTGTTTCTTTTTACTTTAAAAATTATAACCTGTGAGACTTCCCTGGTGGTCCAGTGTTTAAGAATCAGCCTGCCAAAGCAGGGGACACCAGTTTGATCCCTGGCTTGGGAAGATTCCACATGCTGCGGGGCACCTAAACCTGTGCGCCATAACTACTGAGCCCACTCTCGAGAGCGGTGAGCCAAAACTACTGAGCCCACAAGCTCTAGAGCCCATGCTCAGCAACAAGAGAAGCCACCGCAGTGACAAGCTCTCACATTCCAACTAGAGAGTAGCTCCTGCTTGCCACAACTAAAAGCCTTCAAGCAGCAATGAAGACCCAAGTGCAGCCATAAATAAATAAATAAATAAAAATTAAAAGTACAACCTGGGCCTTTTGCTTAAAAATGAGATTATAGATACAATGTATAGTCAGTTGCTGATCAATAGTACTTATTGAGTATCTGCTATGCTTCATGCACTACAGCTTCCTCTAATCCTTTGCCTCCCTTCCCCACACCTAGGCTGCCCATCAGACCGAACACTCAGGTCCCTCCTGCCAAAGACTTTAGAGTCCATGATCCACAAGCTTTTGGTTATGAGGAAGAGAGAGCCAAGAAAGCCTCATGTGTGTAGTGAGAGCTCGTTTGGGCAGGTGTCGATTACAGCTGCAGAGGCTGAGAGATACGCTCATTAGTAGAGAGGAATAAAGCCACAAAGTGACTCCTGTAGACATTCGACTTGACTGCTTGTGTCCATACTTTAGCAGAAACGGTGGCTTCTCTTAAAATGGTATTGTGTCAAGGAAGGTGCTCTTAGCTATCTGTAACTGCCCTTTTTGAGCACCAGTATCACATCTTACCCATCCTCCTTTTACGATGAAGCAAAATGATTTAAATGAATGGAGCCACACAATCTTGTTTGGAGATATACTGAAAAATAAGGCTATATGTCAGAAGAAAGATTTTTACCCATTTTGTTCAGTAATTTAACTTCTCCCTGACCTCCATTTAAAGACATATTGATGCCATGGTTCTTCTGCCAGCTGGTTAAATTCTAGTTTTTCAGTGGTTTCTGAAATTGAGGTTGCTTTATCAAGATCAACACTGGAGAACAGCGTATTCCATGTGGCTCGAAAATGGACAGCTTTATCCCTCTTGTTTATTTCAGTGAATACACAGAGCTTTTAACTCATAATTACTTTAGTATGTCCTTAGAAATGAGACTGCAGGTATACAATCTCTCTTTTTCCAAACAATCCCCTAAATCGGCATCTGGTAATGACGAATGATTACATAATTAACTTGTACTTAAAGAAGGAGAAAGTTTCTTACCCATGTTGGAAAGAAATGACTTACAGCTATTCAAGTTCAGAGCATGAAAGAGTATCATAGTTGCAACAAACTGGGAAGAAAATAATAAATAGATAGCTTTACAAATCACTAGTATACTTATTTAAGACTTTCTGGCACATTCCTTGGCTGTTATAAGAGTTTTGGAATTATCATGCAATGTATAGATTTCTCTATGGAAAAATCAAACCTAAACTAATAGTCTGTGGTTGGCATTCTCAATTGGGCCAAAAGCCTTAACAAATTGCAAAGAATATGTCAAAAGACAGATTGAGTTGGTTTGCTGAATTTAGGGAAATGCTTGGTCTGACAGTTAATCAATTGAAATACTTGCAATTGAAAGATTGTGTTACTAATTCTCTTCACAATTTATCTTTCTTTCCTCATCTCTTCTAAATAAAGCCTCAGAAATGACTGCCTTTGCCAATGAAGTTACCCATTTAGCATGTAGGTTTTCCGAAACATGGGTGGCTAACTGGCAAAACTCTTAATTAGCTTGGATTTTATTTCTGAAAATCATCATGAGATGTTGCTTTTTAAGTTTCTTCCCAATCAGGTGTAGGAAAGTTGAAACATGCATGAGTCAAACAACTCTAATAATTTAAAATAAATTGAGAAATCAAGATGCATATAGACAAACCTTTTGAGAAGAACACTTAAGGTTTTATCTTATTTCATCAGTAATGGATGTTGTTATCCATGAAATCAGTAGATTTGGGTAGATTTGTCTTCTCTCACCTCTAGGAGTGATTAATTATAAAATACAAACATAAAATCATAGAATATAACTATGTCTCAGAAACTCTGAATCCTGAGCTTATTGCTTTCCCCCTCCCTACTCAGAAATATCTGAGGCTAAATAAGGGACATTCACAACACAAAGGATAAAATATAAAGCCCATTTAATTTTGTATGTTCTCTGCCCAAATTTAAAAGATGACCTACCTTTTTTATTTTTTCATGTCCTTTGATTAGAATAGTAAGTCATGAATGTATCTTAAAAATGTATCGAGCATAAACGAAAAGAGTGTAGAAAATAATGACAAAAGTGAAAAAAAGGAAAGGGGGACTTAAGATTGATGAGATGAGAAATAACAACTGAATACATATGGGCCTTGTTTGGGTCTTGATTTGATTTGACCACACACATCGCATCTTTGAAATAATTTGGGGATCATGAATATGAACTTGCTATCAGATAATACTAAGAAATTACTGTTAATTCTGTTAGATTTAATTATGGCATGATACATCATGCCATTATATAAATTATATATATATATATATAATTATATATATATATATAATCAGAGATGAAGAACAAAGAATTTATAGCAGAAATGGCATAACCTTTGGAGTTTGGTCTAAGATAGTTTAGGAAACAACAAAAAGGGTGGAAGAGTAAAAAAAAATTGACAAATGTCATATTTATTCAAGCTGATTAATGAGTATGAAGATATTTTTAGAATGTCCTTCTGCTTGTATTTGATTACAAATTTTCCAAAATAAAAATTATGATCTCAATTCATTGCCTCAGAAATGAGCAAATAGATGAATTGGAAACTTTCTTTTCTTGTATTAGCTGTTCAGGTTAGGCTTTCTTAACAAGGGATTGCTTTAAACTCCACACATAAAGCTAGAGTCGCTTTTGTCCACGGGTGATTCTATTTTCTCTGCCCACAGTTAGCAGAGAATGAGAGAGGATGAGCTAATTACAGCCTTTTGTGTCACTAGGTTTGAATCCATTCAAGCAACCTACCATATATTACAGTCTGCCCCAGGCTACAGTGATTCTGGGGCAAGGGCTAGGGTTTATTCCACTTCCTGTTAACTTGGTGAGGATGTAAAAGGAGGAAAGCTTTTGTGTTAGCTTTTTGGTGGGGAAGATGAGAGGGAGGAGCCCCTTCCTGCCTTTACCAGCCAGTGAGGGAAGCCAGGAATCCCCTCTAACTGAGCTGGACAGTTCATCTAAGAAGGGATGAACAACCTCCTTTATGCTGACGGGTAAGAAGACACAGGGGAAAAATGTTCTTGGCCTTTCTGTAAAGGAACAAGTGATACATTTCCTTATAGAAACCAAGATGCTGCTTCCACAAACATTGAAAAGATGTTATGTGGAGAAGAATGAGGAATGGGCATATGTCAGATAAGTCTGAGAGCTGCTTGGTTAGAGGTGTTAAGCATTTTTTTCCCACAAGAATGTAACATGTGTGTAATACCTTAATACATATGACAAGTGTCCAGGTGTATGTGCAGGAGGCAGAATGCAATAATTCCCAAACTGTTTTGACCACTGATTCTTTTTCCAGGAGCATCATGTAAGACTAGTATTTCTTGGAACACACTCTGGAAAATGCTGCCCTTGACCAAACCATTTTCAACTCAAGTCTCAAGTGTACAATGGGCTCTTAACCTGGGTCTCTCTTTCCCTTTGTGCATACTATAGCCATGACAAAGTTGCTTTTAACATTAATTCATAGAATAGCACTCGTTTATTGTGTGCTTACTACGTGGGTATGCTCTGCTTGCTGCTGGAGATGCAGAGATGAATAAGACATGATTGCCTTCAAAAGCTTCTTACTCTACCAGAGGAACCAGATACAAGGCAAGTGATCAGGTTAAGTGTTCATAAGCCATATGAACACGGCACTTGGCAATGATGGCATAGGGAAGAGTGACAATGTTTCCTAGGGCAGTGACTTCCCAACTGTCCCCTTATTTCTGCTTGTAAAATTCTTATGTTTCCTGGGAAGCGACTCTACCAGTGCTAATCTAGTCAGCATCTTCTATCCTTCTCAACAAAGACAAGTTCAGTTCAGTTCAGTTCAGTCGCTCAGTCATGTCTGACTCTTTGCAACCCCATGAATCGCAGCACGCCAGGCCTCCCTGTCCATCATCAACTCCCGGAGTTCACTCAGACTCACGTCCATCGAGTCAACGATGCCATCCAGCCATCTCATCCTCTGTTGTCCCCTTCTCCTCCTGCGCCCAATCCCTCCCAGCATCAGAGACAAGCTCAGGAGTAGCAAACGCCCTGAGCCAGTTCAATTAGGATGGATCTCATGAATTATGCCTGGAATGTTGTGATTCTGAACTTTTGCCTTGTGATATAATGCAACCATTCCTAACACTCTGAGAAGGAGAAAAACCCAGCCTAACACAAAGTAGGGGATTAGAGGAGGAAGAGCCGAGAGAATCACAGGAAATGAGCCAAAGACCTGGAACCGTGTGTATTAAACCCTCACCTCCCCTTCTACTCTACAGTTCCCTGAGGACAAATTTCCTTTACTGCTCAAGCCAATTTGTCTTGAGTTTCTGTTTCTTTCACTTGAAATATCCTAAGTCATTTAATGCTTATAATGCCCAGAACTTTTATATATACATAGATATATATGTATATGTAATATATATAATTGTATTTATGTTTTTGGTTGTGTTGAGTCCTCATTGCTGTGTGGGCTTTTTCTCTAGTTGCGGTGAGTGGGGGTACTCTCTAGTTGCAATGTGCAGGCTCCTCGTTGCGGTGGCTTCTCTCGTCACACAGCACAGACTCTAGGTGCTTTAGTAGTAGCAGCATGCAAGCTCAGCAGCTGTGGCACACAGGCTTAGTTGCTCCACCGAATGTGGGATCTTCCAGGACCCAGGCATTGAACCTGTATCTTTCACATTGGCGGGTTGATTCTTCACCACTGAGCTACCAGGGAAGCCCTGTGCCCAGATCTTTACCTTGGCGTGCTCTCCAATGAAAATAGCCACTTTTCCACTGAGCTAGGTCCTACTCAAGTTCTGCCATCACCCTGAATCCTTCCTGGATCAGCTGAGTTCACAGTGCTTCCTCCCTCCTTTACCACTTGTTTCCATTATGTTCATTTAGCACTCAAATACTTCCTTATTAATACACCTGTGCACACACACTCACTCACGTATACGCCTTATCTCCTAAATTAGACTGTCAAGTTTTTGAAAATAGAGATTATAACTTATTATATTACAGTGAATAAAGTATAGACATTTGCTGAGTAAATATTAAACTTTTCCATTGTACTCTCCCACTTCTGGCATTTCTTAGCACTGCTGCTGCTGCTAAGTTGTTCAGTCATGTCTGACTCTGTGCGACCCCATAGACGGCAGCCCACCAGGCTCCCCCGTCCCTGGGATTCTCCAGGCAAGAACACTGGAGTGGGTTGCCATTTCCTTCTCCAATGCATGAAAGTGAAAAGTGAAAGTGAAGTCGCTCAGTCGTGTCCGACTCTGTGTGACCCCCATGGACTGCAGCCTACCAGGCTCCTCCGTCCATGGGATTTTCCAGGCAAGAGTACTGGAGTGGGGTGCCATTGCCTTCTCCGTTTCTTAGCACAGCACCTACCATATAGCAGAATCCTACTAGTCATCCACATTTTACTTCTCAGCTGTTGCACCATCTTGACCTCACCCTTGATTCCTCCCTAGAAGGAATGATCACCCTCTCTTGTGCACCCATAGTATAATTACAGATATTATAATACATTGTTGCTTTCATTTTTTTCTAAAGCTCTTCCCTTACTAGGTTATAGAGACAGAGACCATAATTTTCCATCTCTATTTCCTCAAAGTCTTATCAGGTATGTAGTAGATACATAATAGAACTTGTTAAATATAAATGAGAGTAAGCCAGTTTATTTCTGGTTCTTACACTGATATTTAAATAATCTATACAATTCTAACTGATACAATAATTCTTCTATTTTGTTCAAACATATCACAGACATATATAATAGGCTAAGTGGTAAAATGGACTTATGTAGTACATTTCTTTTATTCATTCAAAGATAAAGCATATTCGTTCAAAAGTAATCTTATTAAAAAACCTTCTACATGAAATTTTGTACTTCAATAATAATTATTTCTTGTAAGGATGACAAGCTGTTATGAAAGCCCCAGAATGGGTGTGTAACTCAATATGGTAAATCAAAAAAGGTTTTAGTTTTCCCAAATTGTAAAAATATGAATATATTATTCCCACTTGACTATCTTCCAAGAATCCTGTAATATTTAACACTGTTATTTATGGAACACAGTAATATGCATTGAGAAAGAACTGTGTAAGCAGCATTCTTGCAAATAATGTTTGGATGAGAACTTCCTCCAGCAAATATTTTCCCCATTATAAAATGTTCAAAAGTATTCGGAGAAAAACCATAATTACTGGAGACTTTGTAATTGGCATGCAAGCTTAGTGCAAGCCACAGTAGACTAAGGGTTGCATTCACAGAAGCCTGCACCAATTCTCTGGAGCTGGGAGATATGGTACTTAGTAGCACAATAACCAATAGAACACTATTGACCAGTAGGGCAGACAGAAATAAAAATATTTTCATTGGTTCTGTTTTTAAACAACAGTTAACTTTACAATTAGTTTTTGTGTAGAAAAAACTACACAAACTACTTGTCTGAAAATACATAGTAATTTTTTACTTAAATAAATGTGGTTAAGATTATACATTTTACTATTAAAGTACAAAGTGGGTGCAAATTTTACATAGTGATTTATTGTAAACACATCATAAATAAGTATGTCTGAAGTGCCTCTTTAATCAGGTACTAGTGATGTAGATAAATATGGTCCTACCCACTTAGGAACTTATTGACTCTGTAATGTTTATCTTTACTGTTCTTGTCTAGAGCAAGCAAGATGGAGTCAAGTTTCCCAATAGAGTCTACACATGATCCAATATTTTCTTTAAGCTACCTTGAGAAATAAACTACATATAACAAAAGAAGTATTTGTTCCCATACAGTCAATTGTACATTAAGGAATTCCTTATTGAGATCCTTCTCTCTCATTCCCACGTGTTCCTAAATAGTCTTAATTTAGAGCAATAAACTTAAATCAGAGAGGACTCAAAAATAATGACCAAGACCAAGGACAGAGTGAAGCTGGCAAATATAGTAACTAGTTCCTCAGTAAACATATCAGTCAGGCAACAATATCAACTTCATTTGGCAGGTTATTATGCAATGTAAGTTGACAGGCTTAGTTTAGGGCCAAAGAAGTTTGAGCTGTTGTGGAGAACAGTGGGAAGAGGCAGCAGAAGTTAAGTGATAGCCTTGGAGTTTTCAGTGTGGAATGGTGCTAACAATGGCCAGACTAGTGACTTGGACTCATAAGACCTCTTAACTTTGCTGTAGGTCACCTGGAGTTCTGTAACCAGAAAAGTGATGAGCTAAGATTGTTGCTATGACTAATGATTAATGAAGGACTTTAAAACACTGAGCTTTTTATACACACTAATTGATACAGTATTTTTTAAGAGTGCAGTCATACAGAAATCACCAGACTCTTCAAAAAATGAATGCAACAAATAACTTGGAAACACAAGCCTAATGACCATATTTTAAAAAAGTTTTTTCCCCGTAAGATACATATAAGAAAAACTACAATGTTTTAAGATCTGTAAACAGTTTCTTTTGTTGGCGGATGTTCATTCTGGAAATTGTAAAATATTTCACCGCAAGCTTAGAAGTTTCAACTTTTCCTACTTTGCCATCTTTCTCTCCCCAGATATTGATACGAGACCATGAAGACCTAAGCCAAGCCCTATTTTCAGATGTAATAGAATGCATAGGTGGGTTCTGTGCTAGTGTCTCCCTGACGAAGCAAGCAGTGTCCCTGGATCCTGAGACAGCGTGGGGCAAAGTGGCTGGGAATTCTCAGAAGACAATGGTGGAGGCTGCATTTGATGGAGACCAAGAGATGGAGGTTCAGAGACATCATCTCGCTGATGTCAGAGCTGAGGATATTGACTACATAGCATCCCATGGTGGCGTGTAGAGAAGTTATCTTTTGGTTTTCCACCAACCCACACATTTCCTGACATGAATTTTTTTTAAGTGACTTTAGTTGTTTATTTAAATTAAAAAATTAAAAAAAAAACCTAAATTAAAAAAATTTAGTTAAAATGTATAGTGCTTATTATGAGCCAGCCCTGTTCTAAGTGTTTTTTTCCCCCATATATTAACTCTTCTAATAGTATTCACTCTATAAGGTATGTACTTTCCTCTTTTACAGATGAAGAAACTGAGGCACTGAATGATGAAAGAAGTTTGTTCAAGGACATAGCCAGTAAGTGAAAGAGCTGAGATTTGAACCCAGGGGTTTAGCTAACCGATCTTGTGCTTTTAATTTCTGCTCTTTACTATTTCTTCCTTTATAAAAAATAGTTATTTATTTATTTGGCTGCTTCAGGTCTTAGTTGCAGCATGTGGGAACTTTTGTTGTGATGTGTGGGCTTCTCTCTAACTGTATTTCGTGGGCTCAGTGGTTGCGGCATGGGCTTAGTTGTTCCCTGGTATGTGGGAGCTTAGCTCCTGGACCAGGGATTGAACCCATGTTCCCTGCATTGGAAGGTAAATTCTTAACCACTGTACTACCAAGGAAGTCCTGCTCTACTGTTTCAGCGTGTAAGTCTATTAAATGAGGTTGTTGTTGTTGTTTAGTCCCTAAGTCGTGGCCAATTCTTTTGCGACTCTATAGACTATAGCCCTCCAACCTCCTCTATCCATGGGATTACCAAGGCAAGCATTCTGAGGTGGGTTGTTATTTCCTTCTCCAGGGGATCTTCCCAACCCAGGGATCAATTCCCCCATCTCCTGCATTGGCAGGAGAGTTCTTTACCACTGAGCCACCAGGAAAGTCCATTAAATGAGATACCACACAAAAAATACAAAATGCAGGACTGTGCATAGGAGGCCCTCAAAAATTTTACTTCCTCTTCTGTTAAAATGATGGTGTACACCTGAAACTAACACAACATTGTTAATCAACTATACTCCAATATAAAATAAAAATGTCGAGGTATGTGTTTATATCTAGGGAGGGCAGAGTCCATTACTGCTGAGATTAAGACTGTAGGCTCAGCAGTTAGTCAATGTGGATAAAAGCCTGCCATCTCTTACTGTGGCCATGGGCAAACTATATAACCTCATATGCCTTCCTGTCATTATCTGTAAAATGGGTCAACAGAGTAGCATCTCAGAGGGTTGCTGGGAGGTTAAATGAGGTATCATGTAAAATTCTTGCAGAAGTCTAAGTACATAGTGACCACTGATGAACTTTGGTTGTTAGTAGGGAGCTTATACAGAAAGCCTTAATACTCAGCCTTCCATTGGGAATATAGTAGACAGTAAGTAAATATTTAATGAATGACTGAATGGACATAAAACTTAATTAATTTGCCCAAGTTTGATTTGCCCCAGGGATGACTGGGGGCCAGAGAGGTTGTATAATATTTCCCTGCTCCCTGGAGGTGCCAGGATGACTCAGCAAACCCTCATTCTGGCATCTGACAGTGATATGCTAAGCTGCTTGGGCACCATCTGACTTTGACATGATCCCAACTCTGACACAGTTTATGGTTTTAGACTCTGACAGACCCAAGCCAGGTCAGTCCCAAGGTGCTGAGAATTGCTGAAGGCTGGGGCGTAGCCGGAAGAAAATTCAATTACTTAACATTGCTCATGAAATGCAATACTTGTGAATTTTTAATGAGCTCACTAAAATGACAGTTATTCCTTAAAAAAAAAAAGTCTATGTAACAAACATGATGTTTACCATGCTGTCCCTTTGACGTAGTATAAGGTCTGGGTGTATCTTTGAAATAATAAGAAGAGAAAGAGTGGTTTAACATATTTCTGTTGTTTTGTGTACTGAATTCTTAGATAATCAGTGCATTACGACAGCTTCCCTGGTGTCTCAGAAGGTAAAGAATCCACCAGTAATGCAGGAGACCCAGGTTCGATCTCTAAGTCAGGAAGATTCCCCTGGAGAAGGGAATGGCAACCCACTCCAGTATTCTTGCCTGGAGAATCCCATGGACAGAGGAGCCTGGCAGGCTATAGTCCATGGGGGTGCAAACAGACACGACTGAGAAACTAACACTTTCACTTTCAAGTATATTAATTAGTGTATTCTAGTCACGCTGTTACTTATTGAACAAATACTTGTTAACTGTCTACCGTATGCTAGGCACTGTTCTAGGAGTTGCAGACTTATCGGTGAACAAAACATATCAAAATTATATCAAGCAGACTGTACAATAGAAAATTTATATTAGAATTACGTTGCTTCAATGTCAATACTTTTCTGAAAATAGCATAAAGTTGATGAATTCAATAATGGAATGTTCTATGGTTCTAAATTGTATAATCTTTACTAAATTGTAAATACAATTGAAAAATGTTACGGTTCCTTTAAAATGTGTCTATGAAATTGTGGCTCAGATATTATGCCTAGCACAAACATGATGGTAGAATCTGAGAAAGTTAACATGGGCCAATGTCTCTAAATCAGAATTTTGAATATTATTTTCCATGAACTGTTAATAGGTATTCATCTTAAAAGCAATAAATGACTTTCCTGCATAAATAACATTGGAAATACATCTGTGCTTCATGAATATCCAAGCACAAAGACTATTTCCCAAACCTATTTGATCACGGAACCCTCTTCTAGTGGATTCTTTTGTTGGACAATTGTTTTATTGAACAAATTTTGGAAAAAAATATTCACTAAGCCGCCTCTGTAATTTATTTTCAGGGCATAGAGGAATTATAGACAATGGTAGGCTCATAAGAGAAAAAATTCGAAGAACCAATTTTTCATCCTGTTTTGTAAGACGAACAGCAAGACAATAAAAATGCACCAAGATCAATAGCTTTCCTTCCTAAACAATGTCTATATTTGGCACATGTTCTTCTTCACAGCAGATGCCTCTCTACTGATGGCAATGGACAAATCTGCACCTCCATGGACCTGACCTTGTATGTGGAACCACCCCTGCTCAACACGACCCTCCTGCAACATCCTCTATGTCTGTTACCCTCTTTCTCCAGGCTTTGTTCACGCAGACTATTGAAACAAAAAGTTGTTTTTGTTTTGGAATAGGTAGTGCATTTACATGGCTCAAAATTCAAGAGGTACAGAAGAGTAGAAAATGTCTCTTTCACTTCAGTTCTTCAAACCCTTGGTATAATTAATGCTGCTAATTTCTGGTGTATCCTTCCAGCGATATTTTATTCATATATAGGCAACAAACATATGCATTCATATTAGCTCCACCACTAATGTCTATTATAATATTTTCACAACTCCTTTTTTTCTTAACAAGCTATATCAGAGATTATTTTTGACCAGTACTTGAGGAGTTTACATATTCTTTTTTGCTTACTGTGTGCAAAATATTCCACCAAACACTTTGTGCCATAAGTTATTTAATTAATATGCTATTGATTAACACCATTATTTCCAAAGTTTGCTCTTGTATGCATGTAAATATTGTTGCAAAGAATGACCTGGTCACATTAATCAACTCACATTCTTGAGAGTATGTTGGTCATGTGCATTTTTGAAGCATTTTTGAGTCAGAGTATACGCATCAGTAATTTCATAGATATTGTCAATTTACCTTCCACAGGACTTATACCAATATGCACTCCCATCAATAATATTTAAAAGTGTTTCTTTCGCCTATACCCATGATAGCACATCAAAAAGTATCGAACTTTTTGATCTTTGCAAATCTTATAGGTGAAAAAGATATCTTAGTACCTTTTAAATTTGGAATTTATCCCTTGAAGAAGCAATGGATTTTTTTAATTGAAAAAACTTTAATAGAAATCATTTAAGAATATATTGCCTATTTCTCTTGCCCTCTTACACAACTTATTTTCAAGTTAATCCTTCTAATGTTTCTTTGATGTTTAGCTGTCACCATTATGGACATGAATTCTGCGCTCCAATGCAGTGATACATTAAAAGGTAGAGAGGACTAGAGGCTTTTTGCCAGGAATGGGACTGGATTCTGAATGCTGTGCTTCTATTGTTTTTTCCGGCTACTTAATTTCTTTCAGCTGTGGCTTTTTGTCTATGTGAATATCCTCTTGGCTTCTAATCTGTTCCCTTAATTAATATTTTATCATCTGAAAAAAGGCGTGAAAGAGGTTCCTAGACTTCAAAATACTAACTTCTAATAGCTGCTGCTGCTGCTGCTAAGTCGCTTCAGTCGTGTCCGACTCTGTGCGACCCCATAGACGGCAGCCCACCAGGCTCCCCCGTCCCTGGGATTCTCCAGGCATCTAATAGCTACCATTTATTAAATATCTTTTGTGGTTCAGATAGATGTTTGTATGCAAAATCTGATTAATTCTTTAGACAGACTTTATCTGGTAGATGGGCTTCCCTGATAGCTCAGTTGTTGAAGAATCCACCTGTAATGCAGGAGACCCCAGTTCGATTCCTGGGTTGCTGGATCTGCTCCAGATCCACTGGAGAAGGGATAGGCTACCCACCCCAGTATTCTTGGGCTTTCCTTGTGGCTCAGCTGGTAAAGAATCTGCCTGCACTGCAGGATACCTGGGTTCGATCCCTGGGTTGGGAAGATCCCCTGGAGAAGGGAAAGGCTACCCACTCCAGTATTCTGGCCTGGAGAATTTCATGGACTGTATGGGGTCGCAAAGAGTCAGACACAACTGAGTGACTTTCACTTATCTGGTAGATACTATTATTTGCATCTTATTGTTCAGTGTTACTAATAGTCAGGCTACATATATGGCAGAGCTGGGATTTGGTATTCCAATGGGCTTATTAACTCTCTCCTCCCTCCAGAAGAAAGGGTATGAGCTTTTTGATGATTGTTTTCCTCCCTGCTCAAAGACCCCTTTCTCCACTTATGTTTGGGTTCCCAGATGTGTTCACAGGGTCTGGGGTTGCTCTGCATGTGACCTGTGGAAGCACAGGGCACCGCTGCCCATTACTTTACTTTGCAGATGCTTTTGAAACCAGAAGCCAGGAGTATCTTAATGTGAACCAAAATAACTAAAAAGCCAGGTCAGCAATCATTTTAGCAATAAATGTCTGCTTCATTATCTTGTGAACTCTGTCTCTCTAATGAATTCCCCTTTCAAAGGGTTTTATGTGAAGCATGTGACAGCGGTATATTCTGTTTGGGAATTAGTGAGGAGATTCAAAGAGCTTGGCATCTGGGCATACAGGTGGCTGATTTATCATTTCCTATCTGCCTCAACCATGTCTGAAGTTCCTTTATTGTTGCTTTATCACGAAATAGAATTTTCCTTTTTCTTGTCCACTCATTAAGCCGTAGAGTAGACAGACCCAGAGTAGAAATACTTAGCGACTAAACAACAACAATAACAGAAACACCCAGAGCTCTGAAAACCTTTGTCTTTTCTCAGGTTAAATTAGTTTTCTTTCCACTTGAGGTTAACAACCTAGCTCCTGAGCCTCCCAATGCAGTCCTGAGAGGGGCTCATTTCTGCTCTTGCTTCTCAGTCTGCTGATGCTCACCTCACATAAAATCAGTTCTTCTCAGGTTAAGGGGAGCCTCATGTCTCTGTATCTGGGATCCAGAAGGTCTCTTGCCACAAAGAAATAAGTATTCTTGGAGTTTTCCTGGGATCACCTTGAAGAAATTCTCACTCAGGGAAGGGTTGGGGAGGGGCTGCCCAGGCCTGTCTAGCTCTGTCCATCGGCCTCTTTAGAGGACAAGATAGGAAGTGCAGAGCTCCTGACTCACAGCAGGGGCTCTCATGTCTTAATACCCTTGAGAGAACTTCTGGAGTGTCAGACTGACGAATTAAGGGGCAGATGTTTGGTATATATAGGGCTTCCTAGGTGGTGTGTGTGGTAATGAATCCGCTTGCCAATGCAGGAGATGCAAGAGATGCAGGTTCAATCCCTAGGTCAGGAAGATCCCCTGGAGAAGGAATTGACAACCCACTTCAGTATTCTCGCCTGGAGAATCCCATGGGCAGAGGAACCTGGTGGGCTAGTCTGTGGGGCCGCAAAGAATTGGACATGACTGAGCAACTGAACACACACACACACACACTCACACACACACATATGCATTTGGTATATATATATATAAATAAGCCGCAAAATGTTATGTACTTGAGGAAGGAGGTAGATGGACCCCCACTGGGGTAAGCAGACAGAGTTCATTCCCTATGGGCAGAAACTACAAAATGTCAATAGCAGGACAAAGGAGAGAGGAGGCTGGGCTCCCGCAGCTACCCATAGGCGTCCTCGTTGGAATCCACCTCGGCTGAGAAATTGGCACACGCACGGGAGAATCCTGACATGTACCATATATGGACTCAGAACCAGGCAAGTCAAAGTGACTGGCCAAAGGAAACCCAGAAGTAATGCCCCATAAAAGTGATTCAAGCCACCAAGAGGGCACAACTACCTCTCTGAGCCCACCTGTGTGTCTATCCTCACTTACTGTACTCTTTTTCTCCTAGTAAACACTACTTGTTTCACTACTTTCCCTCTTTGTGGAAATACTTTTTCTGCAAAGCCAAAGGGCCAGGGCCTTGTCACTGACCACCAATCTAGTGGTTAGGATTAACACTCTGACAGCCTCGGCCCTACCTCAATCTCTGGTCAGGAACGGAAATCCAGGTACAAGCCGCTGCAGACTGAAGCCACCCAAGATCACACCCACTCCTGTCGTAATTATTTTTACTTTCACCAGTTCCACTTGAAAAACAGAAATGGTTTAAATCCCCGTTTTTGAATTTTTATAATTCCAATTTTTAAAGAAATTGTTAAGGTTTGAGATTATGTCTTTTCACTTCAAATCATCTATATGGATTGGGCATCATTGTTTTCAGGTCATTGTCCATTTTAAAACCTCAGAAAACACACTCAAACTTCTGATGATAACTTCTGATCATAAGCCTTGTGAACAACAGGCAGAAAACTAATGAACACTTGAGGAATATGTCCTTCTCCAGAGGGCAGAAGGGCAAGTCAAGGGGAGAACCTTGGATAATGACTACATTTTAATCCTTTTTTTTTTTTTTAAAGGGACACCATAATAGATTACTCATAGTGGACCTACAATAAACTTGAACCAAGTAATCTGTTAATTACTATCCTGTCTCCTCCCAAAATGCTGCTTTTCACTGATCATTCCAGCTCAATTCCTTTTACAAACTACATTATGTATTTAAATATATTAAACTCCCAGGAATGGAAGTGACAGTTTAAACTAGTCTAGGTAACCTGATCTTTCCTTTCTAGTATTAATGCAGCCCCTAGTTTTACTTTTTCAAACATTATTTTCTGGAAATACAAAAACACCCACTGGCTCTGTTAAAAACATATTATGAATATATTAGGTGTCAAGACTCTGTAATGTGATTTATGAATGTTTATTATGTTTTGGCTTCACCTAGTGTGAGATCTGATTACAAGGTAATGAAATGGGTTTTTGTATGTGTCATGAGACAGGTTTCATAGTTTTGTATTCCTGTAGTTTGACACACTTATAAAATGGGTCCAAGTTGCCAAGTCAATGGCAAACTATTATCTGCAATTGGATGCCTTTTGTTAAAAAAATATGGAATGTTGAGATTCTTTTCATGCCTTGGACATTTTGTGTAGCTGGTGAAATAAACTCTAGAATTTAAAAAAATTCTTAAAATACATAGATTTCCAAACAAAACCAGTTTTGTTGACATAGAAGTTTATTCTTATTTCTCACTCCTTGCTGTCACCTCTCAAATTTTGTTACCACAGACCCACATACAACATAGATGTGCTTTTAGGTTAGAATCAGATTGAAAACTCTTAAGGAACTTTTCTTCTTAAAGAGCTAGTAAGATGTGGATGAAAGCAGAATTTTAAACTTACCCATTGCCTCCAGCCCTGGCCACTTCCTCTGTTGACCCACATGCCCTTAGGATTTCTATTCTCTGCCTTTCTTCTGGTCATTTCTGTCTGAGGGAAAATCCCAGTGTTTGCTAATGCATCCTTCTTAAATAATTGAAAAGGCTACTTGTATTTGTAACAGAAATGTATGTTTATGTTCTTCAGCCTTGGTTTCTTTGACTATTGTTATAGCCTTCTGAGAACGTGGATTTCATTAAGTGGATGGTGATTTTTTTGTTCTGCTGAACATTTTAATGGGTTTGGATATATATGTTTGTTGTAAGGGAATGACTTCACTTCTCTTTTTTCCTGAATGAAGTATAATTTGGAGAACTGGGGGCAATCTGGGAAGGAAGTATGAGCGAAGGGAGGACAAGAAAAGAGAAAAGGAAGTAAGGTATGTGTGAGAAAGAGGCATGAAATACAATGTAACTCCTTATTGTGCCGATAAATCTCCAATAAAGTCTTGTGTATTTTTTACAAAACGGGACAGGTAAAGGTAGTATCTTTTAAGCAGAGCTTTCAGGAATTCAGACACCAGAACAGAGTGAATAGAGCAGAGTTCTATGGACAATTTTGGCAGTTTAAATGAATGGAGATGACACCACATATACCTTATCCTCCCAAGGGTCAAAAGAGGTCTGGATGACAATGAAGATGCTCAAAGAGAAGGGAGAACTAACAAGCAAAAGGAAGCTCTAATGTTTTCAGCTTGAAGTAGCTGTAACTCCCAGATGACATCCTTTTCCTACTCACATTGAAAAATAATCTAATTTGTTTATTTCTTTTTCATTGACAAGTTTGATCTATAAAAGCCCATCAACTGATAATTATCTGCTTGCCTCAGCTCTCTCAAAGGCATTTTCTTCAGGACTCCCTTCCTTGTCAGAGTTTGTTGTTGACGTCACAGGTGTGCTAGCTGTCATATGGGACAAAGAGGCCACTGTGGGGAGTGGATTTCTGCAGTTGGCCCTTTGGCTGCTTATGAATTGTGTGATCTTAATTTTCCAAGCTCCAGTTTCTTTATTGGCAACTACATTTCATAAGATTGTATTAAAATGCTCTTGGAAATATGTATCTACCCAGATTAAAAACAAACAAACAAACAAAAAAACCCTTAGAAAAACCCAGAACTTAATGTAGCTAGTTTCAGTAGAGAAGAAAGTTTTTAAAGATGGTTTACAGAATCTTTGGAGAGGCCAGGAAATCAGACATGGAGGCCTCACGGCCAAGAAAAATATTGAATTCACACCTTTGCTGGGTGAGTGCCCTCAGTCCTTGAGCAGGGCTGAGCAGAGGACACTTATAGCTATAAACCCCATCCCACTCCACTCTGCCATGCCACACCAACCTGTGCCAGTATGAAGGAGGTATGAGCAGTCTCCTTTCCTCTTCCCAAATTCAGTCTTGTTTGTAGGAGTCTGATGAGCCTAACCTAGCCTCCATGTCTGAGGCTGGGAAAGTCCGTCCTGGTTTTGACGATGGGATGCAAGACTCACAAAGAGGGAAAGTCCAAAAATAGCATGAGATTTTTAATAGCTGGTGGCCAGAGAGCACGACAAACCTACTACAACCCAAGAATATATGGTGCTAAGTTGCTTCAGTTGTGTCTGACTCTGTTCAACCTTATGGGCGACAGCCTGCCGTGTTCCTCTGTCTATTCTCTAGGGCAAGAATACTGGGATTCTCCAGGCAAGAATACTGGAGTGGGTTGCCATGTCCTCCTCCAGGGGATCTTCCCAACCCAGGGACTGAACCCATGTCTCTTACATCTCCTGTATTGGCAAGCAGGTTCTTTACCACTTGTGCCACCTGGGAAGCCCAAGAATGCATGGTACCTGGGACCTAATGAAAGCTCAAGAAAATGCATTTACTATTGTTACCACAAGTATTATGAAAATAAAATGAGATAAATTAGGTTACTCTTGATATGTATGCATATATCTTTTGTTAGCTCTTTCATATTTTAAAGCACACATCAGGCACAAAGCATTCTATTTTCTATTGAGAAATAGTTGATTTTCAAGGTTTTGCCAATCTCTGCTGTATAGCAAAAGGACTCAGTTACACATATATAGACATTCTGTCTGGTACAAAGTATTTTAAAGGGCACACATGCAACCATGTGTACATTGCAAGACAGCACACTGAGTCTGTTAGATGTCTTGTGTTTTTCACTCAATCTTTGTTTCTGTTCTCCTCCATCCTTCTCTGGACTTAGGAGTCTGATTGGTGGTAGCCTCCTGACTTCTGGTTGAGTTTTCCAATGAGGAGCATCAGCAGGACTGAAGACATATTTCTTCCCAGGCTCTTTTCTTGCAGAGTGCACTTTGGGCTAGTTGCATGCCTCGACCCAAAGGCCCATGCTGCTGCTGCTAAGTCGCTTTAGTCGTGTCCGACTCTGTGCGACCCCATAGACGGCAGCCCACCAGGCTCCCCCATCCCTAGGATTCTCCAGGCAAGAACGCTGGAGTGGGTTGCCATTTCCTTCTCCAATGCATGAAAGTGAAAAGTGAAAGTGAAGTCGCTCAGTCATGTCCGACTCCTAGCAACCCCATGGACTGCAGCCTACCAGGCTCCTCCGTTCATGGGATTTTCCAGGCAAGAGTACTGGAGTGGGGTGCCATTGCCTTCTCCACCAAAGGCCCATAAATTTACAATATTGTCAATAAGTGATAGTAAGTAGTGGGAAAGAAGAATAAACTCCATGTTTGTTTTCTTGTTTAATAATTTGATTGAAGTATAGTTGATTTACAATATTGTGTTGTTTCAGGTTACAGTGAAGTGATTTATTTAGTTATTCATATACTTGGGCTTCCCTGGTAGTTCAGACAGTAAAGAATCCACCTGCAATGCAGAAGAGCTGGGTTTCATCCCTGGGTAGGAAAGATCCTCTGGAGAAGGGGATGGCAACCCACTCCAGTATGCCTGGAGAATTCCATGGGCAGGGGAGCCTGGCAGGCTATAGTCCATGGGGTTGCAAAGAGTCAGATGTGACTAAGCAACGATGCACACACACACACACACACACACACACACACACACTCATACAGTTATTCTTTTTCAGATTCTTTTCTCATATAGGTTATCACAGAATATTGAGTAGAGTTCCCCGTGCTATATAGCAGGTCCTTGTTGGTTACCTATCTTATACAATAGTATATGTAGGTTAGTCAAAATCTCCTGGCTTATCTGTGTTCGCCATGTTTCTGCTTTGGTAACTGTTAAGTTTGTTTTCGATATCTATAAATCGATTTCTGTTTTGTAAATAAGTTCATTTGATCATTTTAAAATTAAATGCCACATATGAGTGATATCATATAATATTTGTCTTTCTCTGTCTGACTTATATGATAATCTTTAGGTTCGACCATGTTGATGCAAATGGCATGATTTCATTTATTTTTATGGCTGAGTAATATTCCATTCATTTGTTGATGGACTTTTAGGCTAAGCAACCTAAATGTTGATATTGCTTAAATGCTTCTTGTATCTATAACAGAAATGTACGTTTATGTTCTTTAGCTTGTTTGCCATCTTGGGGTTCATCTTCTGTGTGGTTCCTTAACTTAACCAGCCTTGTGGTAACGTATTATGTTTTGTAGTTTCTCTACACTGAGACCACATCCTTGAAAGTAATCCCTTAATTAAATTCTCCCTAAATATACAATCTGATTGTGCCATCTCGTTCTTACCTGGACTCTGCTAATACCCTGAGGGTGCATTGTTGAAAGATACTGTAGATACATATAGCAACATTTGTTTAGAGTTTTTTAAAAATTGTGTTTCCTACAGCTTTTAGAATAAGTTAATTTAATTTAAAATGTGCATACATTGAAGGACCATATTTCCAGTAGAAGTTTGGGAAAGGAGAACTTTTCACTCTGAATAATTAACTTGGTGAAGATTTATTTGGTTTCTTTGCTATGCCAGGCTCTGAGGAAAAAACAATTTAAATAATATAATGAATGCAACCTGTGTTCATCTCTAAGTCTTAAGGAGATAAGATCTCAGAAAACTGGAATTTATTTTTTTACAATACTTTCAAGTATGTAATAGCTATTGAAATAGAAATAATGGCTAGAATTATTTATGTGGTCATAATAAATAATTGATAACAAGAAGGAAAAAACACGCACACTGTCTAGATTGTCTAGTTTCTTTTGATGGCTGTTTTAAATTCTACAAAGTAAGTTTTCAGGCATCTTTACAAAATTATAATTTTTGAAATATAAGACTATCCAGAAGGAACCATCCAATTTTCTTGGAGCAACTCAGTTTTCCTGAGAATAAAGCAGACGTTAACATGTTTGTGAAGTTAAACCCCAGGAGTGCATAAGGATCCCACAGTAAGAAATGAATTCTCTTGCCAGTTGTCCGCATACACACATACACAAACACATACACAAAATAACTCTTTCAACGTACCTGTCTTTTATATTAGCAGCATTATTTTTGATTTCATATATATAAAGATACATATCCTGAAACTCCTGTCTCATTGTGAGATGAAGAAATATGAGTAAAGATGAATAAAGGAATGTATAAATGTTTGCCTCAAATTATCATTTTCATGCAGTTATTAAGCAAGTGGTATGTAATAGTGATAAAGTGTTTTAAAATCCTTTATAATGACTCTTATTTGTAGGATATAAGTTTAATAGGCATTTTATGAAATATTTTCATACCCTATACATTTTTTTTTTGCCTCCAAGGCTCCCCACCCATTTTGTCAATGGCAGTTGTCCTCTCAGAAGGAAGGCGGGTACCAACTGGAACAAAGAGGGCATTGATCAGCTTTGAGTTCCAAAGCCAACTTGAAAAAAAATTCCAACAAGAGGGTTGAGCCTTTTAGAGACTGAAAAGAGTTTTCTAAAATGCCAAAAAGAAAGAGAGAGAGAGAAAGAAAGAATAACATACGAAAGGAAAAAAATCCCTACTGGTCACATATCAAAAGAAAAGACAAATAGTTTTGTCTAGAAACCCCAAGAAGGAGAGGAAATGGAGAGACTCCTGGTTTGTGAGACAGATACTGAGAGGGACCAGGGCCAGGAGGGACGGTGTCTCTCTAACCCTTGAGGCTAAACCCTGGGGCGTGTTGACCATAAGTACAGCTGGGCATGGTGCTTGAAGGCTCTTAGAAAAAATAAAACAGAGAAACTGCAGAATTCTGGCATAGTGGAACTTGCTCTTCCCTTCCTAGGGCACTGCCTAAGACTAAAGATCATCTTAGACAAGTTCTTGGTAATACATGGGCACATTTTAGGGCTGTGCTACTCAGAGTGTGGTCCTAAGAAAGTGCTGGCCTGTAATCCACAGTGAGGTCAGTTCTGAAATGGGGATTGAGCGTTTAGAAACCTATGGCAATTTGATAGACTACTGTTGCGGACTGAATGTTTGTGTTCCTTCAAATTCATAGTCTGAAACTCCATCCACCAATGTCATAGCATTAGGAGGTGGGGCCTTTGGGGGGTGATTAGGTCGAGATGAGGTCATGAGGGTTGATGTTGTTCAGTTACTAAGTTGTGTCTGACTCTTTGCAATCCCATGGACCGCAGCACATTAGGCTTCCCTCTCCTTCACTGTCTCCAGGCATTTGCTCAAATTCATGGCCACTGAGTCAGTGATGCTATCTAAACATCTCATCCTCTGTTGCCCCTTACTCCTCCCACTTTCAATCCTTCCCAGCATCAGGGTCTTTTCCAATGAGTCAGGTCTTCGCATCAGGTGGCCAAAGTATTAGAGCTTCACAACGAATATTCAGGGTTGATTTCCTTTAGGATTGACTGGTTTGAGCTCCTTGCTGTCCAAGGGATTCTCAAGAGTCTTCTCCAGCACCACAATCAAAGTCATCTGTTCTATGGAGCTCAGTCTTCTTTATGATCCAACTCTCACATCCATACATAACTGCTGGAAAAACCATTGCTTTGACTCTATGGACCTTTGTTGGAAAGGTGATGTCTCTGCTTTTTATTATGCTGTCTAAGTTTGTCCTAGCTTTCTTTCCATGGAGCAAGTATCTTCTAATTTCATGGCTACAGTCACCATACACAGTGATTTTTGAGCCCAAGAAAATAAAATCTGTCATTGCTTCCACTTTTTTCCCCATTTATTTGCTATGAAGTGATGGGACTGGATGCCATGATCTTAGTTTTTTGACTATAGAGTTTTAAGCCATCTTTTTCACTCTCTTAGAGGACATGTGGGTGGAGAGCTCATGTGTGGGGTTAGTGCCCTTGGAAGGGTCAGGATAGAGCTTGCTTCCACTCTACTTTCCTCTGTGTGAAGATAACACAAGACATTGATCATCTGCCACTTGGAAGGAAGTTTTCAGTAAAACTGATCCTGTTGGCACCCTCATCTTGGACCTCCAGTCTCCAGAACTATGGGAAATAACTATTTGTTATGTTTAAGCCATATATTCTATAATATTTTTCTGTTAGAATCCCAAAGACAATTGATTTTAAACCTGTTGAATCAAATCATAATTTTTTTTTAAATGAGGCTTGTATTGTGTGCCTCTTTGCTATTTTATTTTTCTAATAATCTATTTTTATTGTATTTTACAAAGAAATACAATGCAGTGGATTGGGGGCAGGGGTGGGAATCCACTATATTTTGAGGAGTGTGGTCCTGAAGGAAATGCTATAAGTGGCTGAGTGAGGGGTCAAAGAGAGGGCTGGAGGTCAGACTCCTCTCTTTCCTCCAAACTCCTTTCACTTGCTTGATTCTCTGGGCAATGGTAGAAATCCAGGAGAAAGTAAGGCCATGAGTTAGAAGACAGACATGCTGGGGCCACCCCTAGAGATCCCTGGAACGGATGACCTGTGGTCCTCACTGACTTCTGCAGTAATGTCCACCAGTCAGGAGAAGACATAGAATGTCCCTCAAGTGAGAATCTACAAGCCAACAATGGGAACAAGAGAAGACGCCAAATAAATGGCTTAAATCAGAGCTAGAGGAAGGACTAGACTGATACTCAGGCCAGTCTACAAGGCCAGGCAGAGAGCCAAAATATTCTCATAGAGCCAGTATCAGAGCAATTCATGATTGCACCATGGGTTCCACCAAATGTCAGCACCATGGGCCCATGGAACATCCTGTGACTGGCGGGCATTACTATAAAAGTCAATGTGGATCACAAATCATCCATTTCTGAGGTCTCTAGGAGTGGCCCCAAAGTGTCCTCTCTCCCAGTAACTCCTGGCTTTTAAAGTTCCCTGCACATTCAAGAGCCATCTTAGGAATGAGGGTGGAGAACAGAAGGACCGAAGATTTACTTTAAAGTGATTGCCCCAAAGAGATTATATACTGTTATTCAACAGTCATATTTTCCCCCAGTACCCAGCAGTATGATACCTTGGGAGCAAAACTAAGTCAGATGTAGAAAATAAAGAAACTGTATTTCTTTCACACCTGACTGGTAGTGCATAAATTATTGACCCTGTCATACACCCAATAAATTTTAACAGTAAAAATCATGCCTGGTGTATAGTACAGTCTTAATAAAGGCTGGCTGAAATATTGAAGGGAGCTTTAAAAAATGTCACATTTCAGAAATAGACACATAGCAGAATGAGGATGACATAGGACTTGCAGAGCTATTCTCCACTTGGTGGCTCAGACTCTTCAGTTCCATTGCCCAATATTTTAGACAAAATAAATGAATTAGGTAAAAGAGTCATGACATGTGAATTGACAATAAAGCTCTGAGTAAGTCATCGGATAGGAAGCTTTCCATATCATGTGAATCTGTTCTGGGAAAGGGGAGACAAATTTAATCCATTTTTAAGGAGTCACTGAGCTTCTCAAAAGGATAGGCTACAAGAGATGGGGGATAAAGTGCCTCTGAATACCACACAGAGACTTCATCTTAACAATCCCAAGCTCTGTCTAGGGCACTGTCTGTGACCTTTGGGAACATCTGGTAAATAATGATCACTAGTCATTCCATCCATAAACATTATAGCATCTTAGTAACTGTGCAATGCACTGGGCATTTCAAGATATTTAAAGATAATTTTCAGATTCAAAATGGCTTCCCTGGTGGCTCAAATGGTAAAGAATCTGCCTACAATGCAGGAGACCTGGGTTCAGTTCTTGGGTTGGGAAGATCCCCTGGAGAAGGAAATGGCAACCTACTCCAGTATTCTTGCCTGGAGAATTCTTTGAACAGAGGAGCCTGGCAGGCTATAGTCTACCCTGATGCTGGGAAAGATTGAAGGCAGGAGGAGAAGGGGACAACAGAGGATGAGAAGGCTGGATGGCATCCCTAACTCAATGGACATGAGTTTGAGCAAGCTCCAGGAGTTGATGATAGACAGGGAAGCCTGGCATGCTGCAGTCCATGGGTTCACAAAGAGCTGGACACGACTGAGCAATGGAACAAAACTGAGCTACAGATTCAAAGAGATTCTTCCTAGTCTTAAAGAGATTGTATTCTAGTGGAAGAAACAAGAGAGTAACAAAGACACAACTGAATTGGCACCATTAACAAGAAGGAAGGGAGCTTTAGAAGAATGGAAGAAGGGAAACATCTATTTCTATGCCTAATCAGTGAAAAGTTCGCTAAGGAGATAGTGATCTTCTGGGCTAAGGCTTGCATCATCTGGAATGCACCAAGCATGCCTGGGAGAATCAGGCAGGAACTGAAGCAGGGAGAGGAGAAAAACTAGGTCTAAGTTGACTAAGGCAATAGAGTTGATACACTTGAGATGGTTCTGTGACTAGAGCCGTGAGCATCTGTGATGATGTGTGAAGGGCAAGGATGGGGAAAGTTTGCAGGATCCTACTGTCATAGACAGGTTTGAAGGCAGAATAACCTGACCAGATTTTTTTTTTAAACAAATCTTATAAATGGCAGGTAGAGTGGAATGGGAAATAACTGAAGATAAGAGAATATGACTACCTTGCTGCTGCTGCTAAGTCGCTTCAGTCGTGTCCGACTCTGTGTGACCCCATAGACGGCAGCCCACCAGGCTCCCCGTCCCTGGGATTCTCCAGGCAAGAACACTGGAGTGGGTTGCCATTTCCTTCTCCAATGCATGAAAGTGAAACGTGAAAGTGAAGTCCCTCAGTCGTGTCCGACTCTTCGCGACCCCATGGACTGCAGCCTACCAGGCTCCTCCATCCATGGGATTTTCCAGGCAAGATAAGACTGAATGAGAGATGCTAGCCTGCATCTTTGGTTTGCCCAAAGAAAACTCAGATTTTAAAAAAAGAGGTGGGATGTCTTAACATGCAAACTGAATGCAGAAACAGTGAAGACTGGCTAATCTCATGTCTGTGACATGAGTTCAATCTCATTGAGAGTTTCTGTGGTTATACACTCTTCTTCTCTGTGGAATAGCCTATTCTTCCCATTTTCTTTTTTCCAGTTCCTAGAATACGTTTTGCATATCATTCTTTCCCCTACGAAGATGATCTTTACTGAATTGCCTTTTAATTTGGTTTCCTCCTAGTTTTGTGCTCCAAAGCATAGATAGACAAATGAGTTTTAAGCTTCATCCTAAAGCACTAGAATCTCATGCCTACTTGGGTGCTACTATTTCATTTAGTGTAGATACACTCACAAGATCTATTTGGCTTTTTAATAGCTGTCTCCTTTTACTATCTGTGAAGCCTAGTCAAGAAGGTAGTTGTCATTACCAAGGTGATTTCTCTTATTATATTGTTTTTAATGATCAAGAGAGGGGCTTCCTCTCATCCTAAGTTTGGAATGAATTTGGCTAGATTGTCTCAGACAATGCTCTATACTCTGGTTAAGCAAATGTCAAATTCACCTCTACAAATTCTCATGAAACTCTACCCCACAATCCTGGAATGACTCCTGTGATTTTTTTAATAGTATTTTTCCCCATATTTGGATTTTGTACATCACTGGGTCTAATGCTGTGCTTGAATCCTTATGACTGGCTTGCACTTCATTTCACTCTTGGGGGAAGCAGATGAATGCAGAGATATAATTCAAAGGGACCCAGGATTCTGGAAATCCAGACTGCACTGGCTCCTCTCACATGGTTTCAATTGCCAGTATGACAGTCTTTGCCAAGCAGGGCATTAATTTTAACCATAGAAACCTGGCAAGTCAGACAATTCAGCTTGACATTGCAATTCAGCAGTGGGAACTATTAGTTTTGGATCTGATTTTAAGTGGTCTCAGAATACCAGTTACAAATAGAAAGGGTTTCCTGAAGCCAAGTCATATGGTGGCCCTGTGTTTCCTTATCTGCTTTCAACCAGGCGACCGGGGACCAGAGCATGTACTTCCCAGTGCCAATGTCTAATCGCATGAGAGAGAGAGGCAGTCATCCTGCTCTGGGGTCCTTGAATTTAATTTTTATCTGTTTTTTTTTCATTTTTGCTTTTTTATTTCTTTATCCTCGAATCAGAACATGTACATGGTTGGGGGAAAAATACAAGTAATTTGAAAGATCTTAAAAGCCTCTTGGATTTCCATCATCCAACAGTAACCCCTTTTTCATCCAAAAGTAACCACTTAAAAATGGTACCTATCCTAGAAGGGGCAGGACAAGGAGAAAGACACAGAGGGAGGGAGAATTTCACTTGCATTTCCTATTTTCTGGAATTGCTCCAAAGCAAAAGCACCAAAGCCTTGCTTTGGCCAGGATAGTATCCACTTTATCTCTGCTGCACACAGATGTCTTGCCCCTCTATCCTGGAGCGGGTTGTCTAGTCTTCCTCAACCCTACAAACAGATTCACACCCCATCTAAGGCACTGTGATTAAAAGGCTTCTTCTGACCCCTCTCTTTGTGTTAGCTACTTCCTTTGGATGGTAAGGCAGAGAGACTGTTTCCTTAATAAAACTGACAGTTACCCTGCTGCAAGTGAGTGCTCATTGACAAGTACTGATGTGCCAGATTTGCAATCGTCAATACGCTTATGACTCAGCACCTCCAAGAACTAATGTCTCCCTCTGTTTCTCTGACACAAAATTCTTGGCTTCATTCGGCTTGCCTGCTCTGCCCTCCTCTTTCTATGGATAGGTTGGTTCCTTGCATATTCCACATCCGAATTCCGGAGGAGCTAATCTGCTAGATGCTGCTGCCTCTTTTGAACAGAATGTTCTGAGTTAAGTGACCTCATTAATCACTGGCTAGAGTCTTGGCACAGGTGAGTCTGCTCTGTCCATTTATTGGCAGCCTTTGTTCAAATCTGAGTCCTTGTTCAAAAAAAGAACTAACGCTTCTTCCATAAAGGAGGCAAGATAGGGGGTTTCCTTGGTGGCTCAGTGGTAAAGAATCCACCCTCCAATACAGGAGACAGGGTTCGAACCCTGGTCTGGGCAGACTCCCCCATGCCTCATGGCAAATAAGCCATTGTTCCACAACTATTAAGCCTGTGCTCTAGAGCCCGGGAGACACAGCTATATTCAGTCCACATGCCACAACTGCTGCTGCTGCTGCTAAGTCACTTCAGTCGTGTCTGACTCTGTGCGACCCCATAGACGGCAGCTCACCAGGCTCCCCCGTCCCTGGGATTCTCCAGGCAAGAACACTGGAGTGGGTTGCCATTTCCTTCTCCAATGCATGAAAGTGAAAAGTGAAAGTGAAGTCGCTCAGTCGTGTCCGACTCTTAGTGACCCCATGGACTGCAGCCCCCCAGGCTCCTCCATCCATGGGATTTTCCAGGCAAGAGTACTGGAGTGGGGTGCCATTGCTTTCTCCAACTGAAGCCCAAATGCCCAACAGCCTGTGTTCCACAAGAGAACTCACCTCAGTGAGAAGCCTGGGCACCACAAGGAATCGTAGCCCCAGCTCCTTGCAACTAGAGAAAGCCTGTGCACGGCAACAAAGATCTAGCACAGCCAAAAAAAAAAAAAAGAGGTAAGATGGGAAAACTCTGTGTGTGTGTTGCGGGCAGCAAGACTAGACATGATGTTGCCAACAAAAGAAGTGACAGAAGGTAGGAAGGGATTTAATCGAAAGCTATTTAGGAGGTGAGAATGACAGAACAGAACTTAGTGACTGATCATCAAATGCTTAGATTTCTGGTTTACATGAATAGGTTAGAAGAGGTTCTATTAAGAGAGCAAGAGATATTTGGCTTTGGCATTTATTTCTAGGTATATTTAGTTTGAAGAATGTGTGGTGGTATCTGGGAGATGATGTATCTTTGCAAATAAACTAATGCAGATCTAGAGGTGAGGGTAATATCTGGCTGGAGATAACTGACTTGGGAGTCATTGTTCACAGGTTGCAGAAGTTCTTGAGAACTTCTGTTCTCTCTATCCTGAAATAAGACCACAAGCAAAAAGATGGTGACAAAGTAAGATATGGAAGCAACCTAAATATCCATCAACAGGTGAATGGATAAGCAAGGTGTGATGTAAATATACAATGAAATGCTACTCAGCCATGAGAAAGAATGAAAATTTGCCATTTGCTGCAACATGGATTGACTTGCAGGGCTGTATACTAAGGGAAATAACTCAGACAGAGGAAGATAAGTACTATGTGATGTTACTTATATTTGGTATCTAAAAAAAACAACTAGTGAACATGTAAAAGGAGCAGACTCACAGATATAGAGAACAAAGTGGTTACCAGTGGGGAGAGGGAAGGAGTGAGGGGCAATAAAGGGGTAGAGGAGTAAGAGGTGCAAACTATTAGGTATAAAATAAGCTACAAGGATATATTGTACAACATGGGGAATATAGACAATATTTTATAGTAACTATAAATGAGGAATAACTTTTAAAAGTTGTGAATCACTACACGGTACACCTGTAACTTATATAATATTGTACAGCAAATATACCTCAGTTAAAAAAGTACTTAGTTATTGTAGACTCAAATCCTCTAATTTATTAGGAATCACTGAAATACTATAATGTGCTATTTTAAACAATTATGCGGTTAACATTCTATTGTTTTTCTTTATTTCTTTGCATTGATCACTTAGGAAGGCTTTCTTATCTCTCCTTGCTATTCTTTGGAACATTAAAATGATTAAATGTTCCATACTTTGGAACATTAAAATGATTAGCACTAAAAAAAGATGGTGGCACAATGAATTTTGAATAGAACACTACTTCTTTTTAGAGATATTTTCCCTCATCAGACTTATAAATTAATAGTACCAATAGTAAAAAAAAAAAAAAAAAAATCAAGCCTCAATTTCCCCAACAAAAAGATTTTTAATAAGGCCATTATGTAGTTCCTGATAGGAGCTAAGGCAACATGGTTATTAGAAGAAAGTAATGAAAGGTAATGCTGATGAATTGCAGCTGCCATTGAGATGTATAACAGTGAAAAACAGGAAGTGTTATGATTATAAGTAATGTGAAAATCTGTATTCAGCTTGGTGGAGTAAAAGCAGGAAGTGACTCTTCTTGGCAAAGAAGATTTACAATATCCTTCTATCCACAAAACACAGGACATTAATTATGGCAGAGAAACGCAGCTGCCAAGGAGAGGGTGGACCCAGCACTCAGGCTGCTCAGATAGAGAGCTACAGTATCGCCCAGACATTCCTCAGTTCAGCTCAGTTGCTCAGTCACGTCCAGCTCTTTGTGACCTCATGGACTGCAGCATGCCAGGCCTCCCTGTCCATGACCAACTGCCAGAGCTTGCTCAAACTCATGTCCATTGAGTCGGTGATGCCATCCAACCATCTCATCCTCTGTCGTCCCCTTCTCCTCCTGCCTTCAGACATACCTACTGAAGAATATATAGGAGGCAGTTGCCAATTTTAAAACAGCTTTATCAATACTCAGTCCTCAAAGACTCTACTTCAAATAGCACATTGGTGGCAGCTCAGAAGAAGCAAAGAGCAAAGCTTGAATGATTGGATACAAAGAGACCTTCAAAAGAAGACATGCAGATGACGTGGACATTGTTTCTTAAAAGTTTAAGGGAGTTCGATACATGAGACAGGGCCCTCAGGGCCAGTGCACTGGGATGACCCTGAGGGATGGGATGGGGAGGAAGGTGGGAGGGAGGTTCAGGATGGGGGACACATGTACACCCATGGCTGATTCATGTCAATGCACGGCAAAAACCACTACAATATTGTACAATAATTAGCGTCCAGTTAAAATAAGTAAATAAATTAAAAAAAAAATTAAGGGAGTACCACCAGAAGGGTATGGAGATATTACAGGAAGTAAATGAAGTTTGCAGTGCTCCCACCATCTCAGTTATTGAATGGGCTTTGAAGCAATAGAACTCTGGTTTTAAACCCTAACTTCATCCAGAGAATGGGGTGTTGCTTAGCATCACTGAGCTTCCTTGGTGGCTCAGATCGTAAGGAATCTGCCTGCAATGCAGGAAACCTGGATTCAGTCCATGAATCAGGAAGATCCCTTGGAGAACAGAATGGTTATCCACTCCAGTATTCTTGCCTGAAATATCCCATGGACAGAGGAGCCTGGAAGGCTACAGTCCGTGAGTTCCCAGAGTGGGACACAACTTAGTAAGTAACACATGCTTAGCAACATTATAAAAATTGAGAAAATATATGCAAAGTGCCTAGTACATGAGAAGTATTGAAATGATAGCTATTACTTTTAAATCACTTTGTTAGTAAATACAAAAATACCTGTAAGAACTCTTTTTGGTTCTCTTACGAATGATTATAAAATCATACTTCTCTATTACCTTAAGTTTGAAAGCCTGTCAACCACAAAATCCTTCCCACTAAAATTATTTAGATTTTTAGAAATTTCACCCTACAATTAGGGTGAATTCACTGTAGTTTTGAAGGAATAAATGGAATGGCTTCCATTTTTCTCTAAATCTT
This sequence comes from Bubalus kerabau, assembly GCF_029407905.1. Taxonomy (NCBI): domain Eukaryota; kingdom Metazoa; phylum Chordata; class Mammalia; order Artiodactyla; family Bovidae; genus Bubalus; species Bubalus kerabau. The sequence goes on from NC_073635.1 coordinate 49,655,545, forward strand.
AAGCAATTTTCAGATTTAAAAACATGTTGAAGATCCTATTTTGTGTATGAGACTGGCTATTTCTTGGATGATTCAGAAACCCAGGTTTCTGTGTGGCATCTGGAGGGACTTCAGGAATTTGTGGTTGGATGGATGATTGCTCCACCATCGCTGCGTGTTTTGGATATTTGGGCTGCTTTGGTCTATGTAGCATCTTGCTAGCAACTTCTTTCAAGCTTATTACCACTATAGCAATCTTCAGGAGGTCTCCCCAGCCCTTTGACCGTTGGGCTCTTTACAAAACCAAAACCAACCTAAAATAAATCACTGGGCACCTACAGATGACAGAAAATGACCATCGCGTTGTCTTCTCATATACCCTTTATTGTTATATTTAGAAAATGAACTTCCCTCAACTTTTGACATAGCCACCCTATATCTTTTTGATCTTTGGTTGTATTTTGCTATGCAAATATTCTAAAAAGTTATTTCCCTAGTGGTCAAGTACACCAACTAGAGGGTACATTCCTGAGGGGTATAGACTGACAGCACATTCACCCAGAGTGGAGAGAAGAGAAATCACTAAACACACTTTGTCCGATTAGGCCAGTGTCATAAATTCATAATTTAGACAACCAGCAGACTTTTACTGCATCAGAATATGTTTGTTAGGTAGGTAGAATAGGGAAAAGGAGTCTAAAATGGCGGTGGCTAAAAGACAAGGAAGGGAAAAGCCCGTGAAAATAGAACAAAAGAAGGTCCGAGGACCGGGGTGAGGACCTCAGGTGAAACAAAGAGCACTCCTGACTGGCCCAATTTACATAGGGCAGGCCCAGGGAGAAATAAACATATAAATAGAGGAGCCAAAGCTAGCTCTCTCTCTCTCCTGTGCTCTGGGGCACTCTTCTCCTTGTGTCTTTGGATCGACGTGCCCTCAAACCTCGAAGATGGATTTTCCTGCTATCTTCTAAATAAAATAGAGCTGTAACACTGAGCTATAACACTGATTTGTCTAAGAGCTATAACATGGTCCATTCGAGACCTGAGAGCTATAACACAGTCTATCCGAGACCTGAGAGCTGTGACCCGCTGAGGGGGCTTTAATGTCCGTCACTCCAAATCTTTGTTGTGATGAGACAAAGAACCGAGGAACATACACTTGCATGACATGTTGTTAGATGAAGTTTCTTGTGAACAAATCCAGTGTGAAATGAAAACTCATTCAAGACAATGGGAATTTTTATTTCTGAGATTTACTAGGCTTTTGGAGAAGCTAACATGTAGTCTGAGCTTTTGAAGAGATTCATCCTGTCATGCAGGCACTAAGGTGTGAGACCTTCTTCCTACCCAAGTGTACGGAGTGAAGAAAAAAATTACCTAAAAAATGATGGTGAGTGGCTCTGACTCAGCAAATACATTCTTATGTGTGTCCTCAGTTGCTCAGTTGTGTCCGACACTCTGCAACCCACGGACCCCATGGAGCCTACCAGGCTCCTCTGTCTGTGGGATTTTTCCAGGCAAAAATACTGGAATAGGTTGCCATTTCCTCCTCTGGAGGATCTTTCTGACCCAGTGATCAAACCTGTGTCTCCTGCAATAGCAGGTGGATTTTTTACCACTGAGTCACATTCTTGGACCTGTGCAAAACACACAAAGCTTTGCTAATCATGTATAATTAAGGATTAACCTCCCTTGACCTGCCCATGTAACTTTTCTGACCTTCATGTGGACAGAGAGAAAGGCATTGGTTCTCTCTACTTACCATTTATAGCAAAAATTAACAGAATTGAAACAACTCTAGAGACTGGAACTCTTTAGTCTCAGAAAATGAGGACATGCTTAGCTGAGTTTGAAGCTTACCCTAAGGATGAAGGGCCATGGTGGTTGTGAAGTATGAGTCTTTTCTCCAGACTGTAGAGGTTATAATATTACAGTTGTGGGAAAGAACTGTCAAATATTAACTCTGTCCCCAGAAATTTACAGCTTCCAAATGTGGTAGACCAGGCCTCTACGTGTCTCAGAAGTATATGAGATGCCACAAGATACACGTTTATTCATAGAACATCTGAATTAAACAGTCATACTGAAGATACCATTTTGTCTTTCTTTTCTTCCTATTCTTGGTTATGATCCATTTCATTAACCATTACTTCAAGTTTATACAATGGTACCCAACTGTGATACAATCTAAGAATCTAGTTCTCAAGAAAGTATGTCTCACCTGCTTTTATTCCCCATTAGAGGCCACTTCCTATTTTAGAATACATTAAAATTTTTACAATGGGTAATTTACACAAGATACTTTATAAACTAACTATAATAATTATATTTTAAGTGTTTTTAGAAGGAGAGTTGGCTTTGTACTACTCTGGTTATCTTGGTTATAAAAACATTGACTTTACTTAGAGGTTATGGACTTTAAAATATTTTTAAATAGTATCAAACAATTGAGTTATTCAATTTCAAACAATGACCACAGGCTTTCATTCCCCAAGTTCCAGGCAACCTCTTTTGAGTAGCCCATTTGTTTCTGGCTACTTTGGTATTTTCCTTCTCTATTCTTCCATTCTCTTTGTGTTTCCATTCACCCACAGGAAATGGAGTACTCTACACAAATGATCTCTTCCCTTCTTCCACTGATCTAAGAGATAGGAGGTATATTGCTAATTTTCTAACAAGGAAAATGTAGTGTTGATTCTAGAGTGAGAATGAAAGAGACTGGTGAAAAGGGGTGGTTTAAACTATACTTTGTTTTTCTTGGGAGGCAGCAGGCTCACTATGCATTGAATTATGGAAAATGAAACAATGTACAACACAGCACGTTGGTAATTCATTTAACCTTCTGCATTAGAACAAAATCCAGAACAGTTAAGAATCTAAAGCCTGTCTTCAAGAGTTTTCTAAGCACTTGGTATCTGCCAATAATAATGTAATGACCTAACAAACGCTTTTGTTCTTCTTGCAACCAACCCTTATATAATTCATACACAGCACGCAGAATGGGACAGGGAAGTGCAATAGTCCTCGTTCCACAGGACAGCTCACACAGGAAGTGCTAGAAAGAGGTTTCCATCCATCCTCAAATCTACTGACAGCCTGTTCACTTTTCAAACCCTACTGGGGCGTATGCTTATTTAACTATTCCTTTCTTATAAGGATCTCTTCGTTCAAAGTAAACCACTTTATCATCTGAGCCTATGGTGAAAAGTAGAAAATAAAATTTTTGTTATGCAGCTCTGTTGTCCTCCAAGTGAGTTATAAATATGTTTGTTGGAGGTATTTTATAGATCATGACTCCCCACTGAATTAGACATTCTTTTTTTCTCACTTTATTGAGATATTAGTGACATGTAACTACATTAATCTAAGGCATACAAGTAGCTCAGTGGCTAAAGAATCTGCCTGCAATGCAGGAGACGCCAGAGATGCAGTTTGATCTCTGGGTAGGGAAGGTCCCCAGGAGGAGGGCATGGCAACCCACTCCAGAATTCTTGCCTCGAAAATCCTATGGATAGAGGAGCCTTGCGGACTACATTCCGTAAGGTCACAAAGAGTTGGACATGACTGAAGCAACTGAGCATGCACGCATGAACATGCATACAACATGATGACTTTATATATATATATGTATTACAAAATGATTACTACAATAAGTTTAGTTAACATTCATTACCTCATATAGTTACACTTTTTTTCTTGTGATGAGAACTTTCAAGATTTTCTCTCTTAGCAACTTTCCAATATACAATACAGTATTGTTGTAGGAAGGGGGACCCCTTCCAGGGCCTGAAACTGGGCTCTTGTCTAACACTCGAAAATGAATTGTCTGAGGTCAATTATGCAGGTCAGGAAGCAACAGTTAGGACTGGACATGGAACAACAGATTCGTTCCAAATAGGGAAAGGAGTACGTCAAGGCTGTATATTGTCACCTTGCTTATTTAACTTATATGCAGAGTACATCATGAGAAATGCTGGGCTGGAAGAAGCACAAGCTGGTATCAAGATTGCCATGAGAAATATCAACAACCTCAGATATGCAGATGACACCACCCTTATGGCAGAAAGTGAAGAAGAACTAAAGAGCGTCTCAATGAAATTGAAAGAGAAGAGTGAAAAAGTTGGCTTAAAGCTCAACATTCAGAAAACTAAGATCATGGCATCCGGTCCCATCACTTCACAGTAAATAGATGGGGAAACAGTGGAAACAGTGTCAGACTTAATATTTTTGGACTCCAAAATCACTGCAAATGGTGACTGCATCCATGAAATTAAAAGATGCTTACTCCTTGGAAGGAAAGTTATGACCAACCTAGACAGCACATTAAAAAGCAGAGATATTACTTGTCAACAAAGGTCCATCTAGTAAAGGCTATGGTTTTTTTCAGTAGTCATGTATGGATGTGAGAGTTGGACTATAAAGAAAACCGAGCACCGAATAATTGATTCTTTTTGAACTGTCGTGTTGGAGAAGACTCTTGAGAGTGCCTTGGACTGCAAGGAGATCCAACCAGTCCATCCTAAAGGAGATCAGTCCTGAGTGTTCACTGGAAGGACTTATGTTGAAGCTGAAACCCCAATACTTTGGGCACCTGATGCAAAGATCTGACTCACTTGAAAAGACTCTGATGCTGGGAAAGATTGAGGGCAGGAGGAGAAGGGGATGACAGAGAATAAGATGGTTAAATGGTATCACTGACTCAATGGACATGAGTTTGAGTAAGCTATAGGAGTTGGTAATGGACAGGGAGGCCTGGCATGTTGCGGTCCATGAGGTCACAAAGAGTCAGACACGACTCAGCAACTGAACTGAACTGAGGAAGGTGGACCCCTTCCAGGGCCCGAAACTGGGCTCTTGTCTAACACTCAGAAATGAATTGTCCGAGGAGACACATGTGCTGACAAAGCAAGAGGTTTTATTGGGAAAGGGCACCTGGGTGTAGAGCAGTAGGGTAAGGGAACCCAGGAGAACAACTCTGCCATGTGGCTTGAAGTCTTGGGTTTTATGGTGATGGGATTAGTTTCCGGGTTGTCTTTAGCCAATCATTCTGACTCAGAGTCTTTCCTGGTTGTGCACACCTTGTTCAACCAAGATGGATTCCAGAGAGAAGGATTCTGGGAGGTGATCGGACATGTAGTGTCTCCTTTTGACCTTTCCTGAACTCTTCTGGTTGGTGGTGGCTTATTAGTTCCATGCTCCTTCCCGGGACCTCCTGTCATAAAACAACTCATGTAAATGGTTACTATGGTGCCTGATCTGTGTGGCTGGTTTCAGTCAGTGTGCTTCCCCTAACAGTATCATGAACTGTAGTCATTATGCTGTACATTACACCCCCCTAACCTGTGTAATTGGAGAAGGAAGTGGCAACCCACTCCAGTGTTCTTGCCTGCAGAATCCCAGGGATGGCGGAGCCTGGTGGGCTGCCATCTATGGGGTCGCACAGAGTCAGACATGACTGAAGTGACTTAGCAGCAGCAGCAGCAGCAGCAGCAGCAACCTATGTATATCGTAACTGGAAGTTGAAGTCTTTTGACCCACTTTCACCATCCCCAGCCCCTGAGTTAGACCTTTTTTTTTTAAAATATTAATTTCAATGAACAAAAATTACAAGAGAGAATTTACAGAATAAAGAAAAAAAAATGTAGTTATTAAATTCAAATAAGTTAATTCCCTTTTGATATTATAAATGTCCACATTCAAGACTCTCATTTGTTAGGTCAAGAGGCATGATGCAATGAAAAAAAGTATATTTTCACAACAATAATGTGACCCTACAGTCTTGCATTCTTAGAGTGAAATACATTAAGAGATTGCTCCTTTTCTGTAAAATCTGTCCAAAGTATATCTTTGAAATCTCAAGAGGAAACTGACTCTAAAACTTTGTAACACAGTCTTACAAACACAGATAACTGAGAATGCTGCAGCATGGTGCATCAAAATTTGAACTCTTGGAGGCCAATATATCATCAGTCATGTAATTAGCAAGGAAAGAAAGATAAAGTACTAGAAAACTAAATGTCTATTTTAAAAGACAGATGCATATTTTGTCTGAGAATATTTCTAATGTTAATATTTTTGGTACTGATATTTTAACAGTAAAGAGATTTTATATAATTTTCTTGAAAGGCAGAGTCCTTAAAGTCAAATACTAATCTTTCAAACTTCTACTTTCTTATCAAAACGGGTCGACAGCAAATCTTTTGGATTCATAATTCTCAGTGGCTCTGTTAGAATCTAGGAAAAGGGTCATAAAAAAAAGTGTATGGGAACCTAGAGAGGGTAGGAAGGGGTGGGGGGGGAGTTCAAGAGGGAGGGGACATGTGCATACCTATGACTGATTCATGTTGTTGTATGGCAGAAACCCATGCAATATTGTAAAGCAAGTATTTTTTCAATTAAAAATATATAAATTTTAAAAAGTGTATGAGGCTTCCATGGTGACTCCATGGTGGGGAGGCTGCCTGGCAATGTAGGAGACATGGGTTCAATCCCTGGTTCAGGAAAATTCCACGTGCCATGGAGCAACTAAACCCATGTGCCCCAACTACCAAGCCTGTGCTCTAGAGCCAATGAGATACAACTACTGAGCCCATGTGCCACAGCTACTGAAGCCTGAGTGCCCTAGAGACCATGCTGCCTAACAAGAGAAGCCACCACAATGAGAAGCCCACACACTACAACCAGAGAGTCGTCCCCAATCTCTCTGCAACTAGAGAAAACCTGAGTGCAACAACAAAGACCAAAACAACAATAATAAATAAAACATTTAAAAATGCAATTAAAAAAGAGCGTGAAGCACTTCCTTAAGAAAAAGAGAAGGTGCAGAGTTTAATTTTGCCTTGGGAAGGAGAATTGTGGGCAAACTTTAGCTTTATTATCTTTGCAGTGGCCTAAGTGGTATGGAAGAAAGATGAGAAATTTCCCAAGCATTTCATGAAAATGCACTAAATACTGATAAGAGATCCTATCTCAATTCAATTAACCACAATCTTGAGTGACACAACAGCGCACCAGGCTTCGTGGCAGTGTGGAAGTATAAAAAAAGGCTCAACACTTAAGGAACTTACAATCTTATCACACAGACAAACATATTAAAAATATGTTCCACAGCCAAGGATAATGACACAAACCCCATTTGTATTCAATAGATACTGGATTCTGTTCTTCACAATGTTCATGTAACTCTCTGTGAAGTGCAGTGAGAGCCACTTAATTTCCTTCCTGTGATATCTGAATTTCCTAGGCTAACTCAGAGGGCCAAACATTCAGTCCTCTTTATTTTTTCCAGCTAAAAAGCTGTCATTTTAATTGGAAAATATTTAGTATCTGCTTGTGGTACAGTGGGAAAGAATCTGCCTGTCAATGCATGAAACATAAGAGACTTGGGTTCAGGGCCTGGATTGGGAAGATTCCCTGCAGTAGGAAATGACAACCCACTCTAGTATTCTTGCATGGAGAATCCCATGGGCAGTGGAGCCTGGTGGGCTACAGCCCATGGGGTTGCAAGGAGCGGGACATGACGACTGAGCGACGAAGCAAGTGCGTGCACGCACATGCGCGCGCGTGCACACACACACACACAACATAAGCTTCTGAGCACTGAGACTGATTTTTAAACCTTTTCTGACTCCTACTGAATACGCTGTGCTGTGCTGTGCTTAGGGAAGCCCATTGAATACCGTTTATATTGGTTAATGCGCAAAATACTCAATGAAACTTCTGAAAGAGAAAATAAATTTTTCTTAAAGAAATGAAGAAAAGAGAGAACATTTTAGTACCTGTCACACACCTCTCTACACACATTCACTGTGGTGGTTAAATATAAAACTTAAAAGTTCGAGACCTGGCTTAAAAATCCCAGCTCTACCTCTCACTACCTGTGTGATCCTGGGCAAGTTACTTAAGCTAAATGGACCTTAGTTTCTTCATTTGCAAAATGGCAGATATGCGAGTGCATGTCTAATAAAATTTTGTATACATTAGATGTAATAATGTAAATAAAGTGTCCAGCCTAAGTTCTTGTACATAAGTGCTGGATAATTAGAACTACATTATTGTTTGCCACCTGTCTATGTTTAAAAAGATTTGAGGCAACTAACACTAAGTAGCAGATATAATAAAACAAAGATAAAAAGATAAATGTGTCAAACTATAGTATTGATATATTTTCTTCCAATTCTTTGATCAAATAAGTGAAATTGATTTGTAGCACTTAAGAACGTTTCCCAAACCATTGTGGAAACCTCCATTATTCTGTGGAGGAAGGTAGGTATTTGCTGCATATTTAAAACTTGTGTTAAAATTTATTCTTTACAAAATTATTTGGGGTTTCAATTTTCTAAAATTGAGAATGAATAAACTTGAAACACTAGTGCAAAAATTTTAGAAAGACTGCCTTTCCATCCTTAATTAATAGCTAAAGAATCTGAAAGTGGTAGACAAGTTTTTATCAAGTTGCAGGAAACTACATTCTCTAGGAATCCAGACACATAGTTCTAGAGCATGTTGGTTTGATAACTGACTGACAAAGTTGTAAAAATCATTTTGGTGAATCAAGAAACTTCTTGAGAGGTGCTCAGCTCAATAGAATTAAACTTCCCTCCATCCAACTGCAACCGTGAAATTAAAAGATGCCTGCTCCTTGAAAAGAAAGCTATGACAAATCTAGAGAGTGTATTAAAAAGCATAGACATCACTTTGCCGACAAAGGTCCATATAGTCAAAGCTATGGTTTTTCCAGTAGTCAAGTACGGATGTGAGAGTTGGATCATAAAGAAGGCTGAGCATTGAAGAACTGATGCTTTTAAATTGTGATGCTGGAGAAGACTCTTGAGAGTACCTTGGACTGCAAGGAGATCAAATAAGTCAACCCTAAAGGAAATTGATCCTGAATATTCATTGAAAAGACTGATATTGAAGCTGAAGCTCCAATACTTTGGCCACTTGATGGGAAGAGCCGACTCATTGGAAAAGACCCTGATGATGGAAAGATTGAGGGCAGGAGGAGAAGGGGGTGACAGAGGATGAGATGGTTAGATGGTATCACTGACTCAATGGACGTAAGTTTGAGCAAACTCTGTGAAATAGTGAAGGACAGGGAAGCCTGGCACACTGCACACCATGGTGTTACAAAGTGTTAGACACATCTTAGCGACTGAACAACAACAACAGCAACAAGAGCAACCCAAGTGGGGCTTCCCTAGTGGCTCAGTGGTAAAGAATCTGCCTGCCAGTGCAGGAGAAATATGTTTGATCCTTGGGTAGGAAAGATCCCCTGGAGAAGGAAATGGCAACCCATTCCAGTGTTCTTGCCTGGAAATCCCACGAACAGAGGAGCCTGGCAGGCTACAGTCCCTGGGGTCGCAAAGAGTCAGGCACAACTTAGGTACTGAGTACAATGCATGCCACCCAACTGCTTACCACCAAAAACTGTTCAAAGATTCTAAAATCTTCTGTATTTCAAATTGATTTTAGGAGACTTACCCATTAATCTCTGAGTTAGCTATGTTACAAACTAACATCATCCATTTCTAGGTTAAAGTGTTTTAACTGTGAGGCTATGCTATTTTCCCCATCTATGTCTCTTCCAAGGTCATAAAATCTGTTAGGACAGATACTCTCTATGCAAGTTATGATCCAACCATTTCCTGCACATTTTCTAATACAGAGAGCAGTATCTGTAGCTTCAGTGCCTCTTTTAAAGTTTTCCATTCTTTCTGCTTTGTGCTTTAGTCACTACTCACAGATGGTAAAAAATCCACCTGCAAAGTGGGAGATTTGGGTTCAGTCCCTGGGTTGGGCAGATCCCCTAGAGAAGGGAATGGCTACCCACTCCAGTGTTCTTGTCTGGAGAATTCCATGGACAGAGGAGCCTGGCAAGCTACAGTCTATGGGATCGCAAAGAGTTAGACATGACTGAGCAACTCTCACTTTCATTTTTCTTTCATGACATGGGACTTGACAATGCAGTTAGTTTTTTGAGCTCCCATGGTAAATTGCTATTTCTGTTGGGCTCCAAACTTGAGATCCAGTATTCCCTTAGGATACCGCTGGGTGATTATTTTACCTCCAGGTCCTAGCTGTCTGCCAGCTCATAGGCATGTGGAGTTTACGTTGATCTGGCTTTTGCGCTGCTCTGTGACGACCAAAGCTGGGCTGGTAAACTTGCCCAGCAAAGGCTGGGAAAAGAGAGGACATACCTATTACATGGTCCTGTAGCCTGCACAAGTTCTGAGTTCCTGCTGACATCTGTGAGCTCACAAGGCAACCGAGGGACGACTGCAGCCTTCCTTCCAGACAGCTGTGTTCATTACTATGTTCCTCAGCCTTCAAACATCTTTGCTGTGCTCTGGGATTTTTGGAACTCTTGGTCCTGTTCTTGTCTGAAATGCGATTTAACTTTTAAGGCTGACAGGTGCTGTATCTTAGCTGTTCAATGGCATCTCTGAATTTCTGCATTTACTCTTTTTTTAATTTTTAGTTGGAGGATAATTGCTTTAGAATGTTGTGTTGGTTTCTGCCACACATCAACATACTATGCTATGCTATGCTATGCTATGCTAAGTCACTTCAGTCATGTCTGACTCTGTGTGACCCCATAGACGGCAGCCCACCAGGCTCCCCCGTCCCTGGGATTCTCCAGGCAAGAACACTGGAGTGTGTTGCCATTTCCTTCTCCAATGCATGAAAGTGAAAAGTGAAAGTGAAATCGCTAAGTTGTGTCCGACTCTTCGCGACCCCATGGACTACAGCCTATCAGGTTCCTCTGTCCATGGGATTTTCCAGGCAAGAGTACTGGAGTGGGGTGCCATTGCCTTCTCCACATGGACATGAATCAGCCATATATGTATCTGCTTAGTTGCTCACTTATGTCTGACTTTCTGCAGCTCCATGGACTGTAGCCCACCAGGCTCCTCCATCCATGGTATTTCCCAGGCAAGAATACTGGAGTGGGTTGCCATTTTGTACTCCAGGGGATCTTCCTGACCCAGATATCGAACCAGAGTCTCTTGTGTCTCTGGCATTGGCAGGCAGGTTATTCACCACTAGCGCCACCCATAGGTATACACGTGTTCCCTCTCTCTTGAATCTCCTTTCTACCTCCTACTCCATCCCACCCCTCTAGGTTGTCACAGAGCACCAGCCTAAGCTCCCTCACTACACTACACAGCAACTTCCTATTACCTATCTATTTCACACATGGTAATATATATATTTCAATCCTATTCTCTCCTTCCCCCATTGTGTCCATAAGTCTGTTCTCTTTGTCTGAGTCTCTCTTCCTGCCCTGCAAATAAGTTCATCAGTACCATTTATCTAGGTTCCATATACATGTGTTAATATACGATATTTGTTTTTCCTTTTCTGACTTACTTCACCCTGCATAGCAGGCTCTAGGCTAATCTACCTCACTAGAACTGACTCAGATCCTTTCCTTTCTATGACTGAGCAATATTCCATTGTGTATATGTACCATGACTTCTTTATCCATTCACCTGTCGACAGACATCTCAGTTGGTTCCATGTCCTGCCTTTAGCTTTGAGCCTAGTCAGTTCTCTCAGTCCAGTGTTTGGGTTATCAACCAGTCCCCAAATTTTCCACAGGTGCTGACTTACCATGACTTGTGCTTCAATACTAAAATATGAAAATAGCCAACCATCATGTGAGCTGGAAGGAGTCAGGGAAGTGATTTCAGAGGAGGAAACATTCATATTGAGCAATTGTCTCAACGGTTTTGATTGAATAGAATACTGAAGTTGGTGAGAGGGCTCTCCAAGTAGGAGAACCACATGAGGAGAGGCAGATACATCGTTAATTTTTAATTTTTGAAGCAAGTCAAACAAAACTGTTTGCCTTCTGGCTTCAATTTGTATTATGAATTAAAAAAATTCACTGGAAACTTTGAATGAACAAATAAAAAATTTGACAGTATTCATTTGAGGAAGATACATTGAAAAAAATTGAGGCAAACAATTATTAAGTGCCCAGGCATTTCATTAGTCCTAGAGAACAAAGATTAATAAGACCAATATGTGATATTTTCTCTCAAGGGGCTAACATTCCAGTAGGGGAGGCAGATAAACAAATAAGTGATTATTTATATTCAGTTGAAGCTCTTTTATCTAATGCAATTTGGTTTAGAAGTTGATGTATTAACCAAATAAAAATGTGGTTGTAGGAGGGAATTTTAAAATGCCCTTTAATATTTTAATTTAAACATAAAATTGTATATTCACTGATTTTTTGATATGCAAAAGCCTTTTCTTTACATGATTTTTCTTACATAAAGCATATAAAATTCAGGGTATGAGGTTTAATGTTTGTATTTTTAAAAAATGAAATGAAAAACTAAAGAAACATGCAAAGTACTGAGCACAGATTCTCCTGGAGTTGTAGTAGTTTTGTAAACAAGCATCTGAGTTATCTTGTCAGTACTTTATTTAACAGAATTATTTTTTAATAACAATTTTATCCAGTGTTTTACATGTATTCACATGTTATCACAGAAACATCTCTCTTTTCCTATAGCATTTCATTAGTTTCAACATAAAATTTAATTATGTAATTAAAATAGCAGAGACAACTGGTTTGGAAGAAATGTTACCAACTTTTTGGAAATGTGCAACTCAGCTGGCAGGAACAGAAGTTCATGGTTATACTGGAGAACAGCTGAAAGCTGGGAGATTTTTAGCATGCTTTGGACATCAGCCATTATATTTAACAAAGGAATACACGATATCAATCACTTGGTTGTAGGTATAATAATTGGAGTTTCATTGAGAAAACTGCTCAGAACTAAAAGCCAAGGCATGCATGAGGTATTATGTTATCTCAGAACAATTGATATTAGATTATGTAGGGCTTAGGTCAGAACCTTGGGCAGCATCAACTTTGGGATGAGAGACTTAACTATCTTAAGCTGTTGTTTAGTCGAGTGTGACTCTTTGGCAACCCCATGGACTTTAGTCTGCCAGGCTCCTCTGTCTATGGGATTTCCCAGGCAAAATACTGGAGTGGTTGCCATGCCCTCCTCCAGAGATCTTCCTGATCCAGGGGTTGAACCCATATCTCCTCCGTCTGCAATGCGGGAGACCTGGGTTTGATCCCTGGGTTGGGAAGGTCCCCTGGAGGAGGGCATGGCAACCTACTCCAGTATTCTTGCCTAGAGAATCCCCATGGACAGAGGAGCCTGGAAAGCTACAGTCCATGGGGTTGTAAAGAGTCGGACACAGCTGAACGACTAAGCAGAGCACAGCACTCCTGCATTGCAGGTGGATTCTTTACTGCTGAGCCACCAGGGAAGCCTAACTATCTTAAGTGTACACAACAAACTTAATGAAAAATAAAATCATATTAGCTTTAGTAGAATTGGTCTTGCATAGTTAGGATGGGAGGAAAACAAGGGGGAGTACAAGAGAACCTTGGAAAACTGAAAGGGAGTAGGAGAGGTTTTTTTCCTAACCTTTTTTGGGAGGGAATTGGGAGCCATTGAAAACAAATTTCTTTAATACCACAGTTATTCCCAGGATCAATCTTTCTTAAAAGTACAGAGCAGTACAAGGAGGTGATGTAAAAATAACTATTTTAATTCAATGTTTTGGTAACAGTTCTAAGTTATTTATTAATGGAATAATAGAGACAAGGAGGTTGGTTATAACAACATGTTTTACAGGACGGTAATAAAATAAAATTTTATAATTAAAATGAGGATGGTACTAATAAAAACTGTATGGGTAAAATATAATTTTTGAGTGTAGCACATAGTAGAAAATCTAGAAAACTCTGCAATAGTACAAAAAGGTGCATACATATATCAGCAAATAAACGTTAATAGTCACCTACAATTCTTTTACCCAGAGATCTGTTGTTCAGTTGCTAAGTTGTGTCTGATTCTTTTGTGACCCCATGAACTGTAGCCTACAAGTCTCCTCTGTCCATAGGATTTCCCAGGCAAGAATATTAGAAGGGATTACCATTTCCTTCTCTAGGGGATCTTCCCAACCTAGGGATCAAATCTACATCTCCTGCATCGGCATGAGAATTCTTTACCACTGAGTCACTGAGGAAGCCCTATATCCAGAGAAAGCCTATGTTAAATTTTGTTTCATATCTCCTTTTGAATATTATGTACACACACACACACACACATAGGAGCATACTAAGACTTCTTTTTTTTTTTCCAATTTAACAATATATTGTGACCATTTTTCATGACAGCATGAAAAATTTCTTTGTGGCATTGGCTAGATTGTGAGTACATTGCCGAATGTTAATGTTGAGAACAACTATTCTTTATTCTGATTTGTCATTTTAATATCATAGTGGTTGCTGCAGACTTCTGGAAGCTATTTTATTATGAGACTTCTTTTATTTATTTCAGCAATGGGTACAGAATTTTATCAAATTTTTTGTCAGCGTCTATAGAATGGACCATATATATTATCTCCTTTAACTGGTAGATACAATAAATACATGGATGGAACCACCTTCCCTCCCTTCCTTTCTACCTTCTTTCTTTTCTTTTTTCTTCCTTCCTTCTAAGTTTAAATAACTTTCTGTTCTATGTGAAATACTGTTTTATTTTTTCTAAGTAATAAATATATGTAGTTCAAACAGTAAAATACCTCTACAAGACTGATACTGAAAAGCACTTCCCCAAGCCCCAAATTTCCTATTTCTATGTTCTTTTTTCCCCAAGTTTTCTGGCTATTTCTTTTGGCATTTAATTTCTTATATTTTATAGTGCTATTTCTTAACTTGTCAATTTTAGTTATTTTATATTTTTCTTATGAAATGAGGATTTATAGTTATTACATCATGTCATATTTTTCTACTGTCTCAATGTGCAGTCTTATCAGTAAGTTTTGTTGAATTCATGATCAGTATTCATCTTCCTATGACTTTATTAGTATTGGTCAGAACTGAGCCAAATATTATAATTATAATTATATTTTCTATCTTGTGAAATTTTTGTTTTACTTAGAGTTAATAATTTGTTGTTGTTTAGCCACTAAGTCGTGTCTGACTCTTTTGTGACCCCATAGACTGTAGCCCACCAGGCTCCTCTGTCCATGGGATTTCCCAGGCAGGAATACTGGAGTGGGTTGCCACTTCCTTCTCGAGGGGATCTTCTTGACCCAGGATCGAATCAGCAGCTCCTGCATTGGCAGGTGGCTTCTTTACAGCTGAGTCACTAGGGAAATCCAAAGAGTTAATAATACGTTTGTTTTTATTTTTGTTTGTCTAGGTTTATGTATTTATCACAGTCATTATTCCAACTGATCAATAAAATCCTTTTAGATTCTAATTTCCATATGGTCAAAAACATTTGGTGCTTTATCAATTACCCACACCCCCTACAAACACCCACCTCCCTGCTCTTGGAAGCATCCATGCTGGAGCCCTCCATCCTTCTACTCCAATATAGACTAATTTCTCTTTAGTGCTAATGCATAGCTGGTAACCTGGAATTTCTCCTTTCTCCCAGTTTGAGTCCCTTATTTTGAAAATTTGGTTTCTTCCTCTATTTTAGTTTATGTTCCCATTGTCCAGGATCTTAAGAGAGTGTGCATGGGAGATAATTTGTTTAGGGCTTGCATTGGTAAAGAATTCACCTGCAATGTGGGAGACTTGGGTTCGATCCCTGGAATGGGAAATTCCCCTGGCGAAGGCAAAGGCTACTCACTACAGTATTCTGGCCTGGAGAATTCCATGGACTGTATAGCCCATGGGGTTGAAAAGAGTCAGACACAACTGATTGACTTTCACATTCATCTGCATGTCTGAGAAATGTTCTAATAGGCTGTTGTACTTGATTGATAGTTTGATAGAGATTGATAGTTTGAGAACAGAATTTTAGGTTAAATAAAAAGTTTCTCTTAGAAATTTGAAGGCAATGTTTTATCATCTTCTAGCTTCAAATGTAGTTGTAGAGTTGTCTGATAATATTCTGATTGCAGAACCTTTTATAAAATTTACTTCCTTCTGATAGCTTTTATTCAAAAGCAGAGACATTACTTTGCCAACAAAGGTTCGTCTAGTCAAGGCTATGGTTTTTCCTGTGGTCATGTATGGATGTGAGAGTTGGACTGTGAAGAAGGCTGAGCGCCGAAGAATTGATGCTTTTGAACTGTGGTGTTGAAGAAGACTCTTGAGAGTCCCTTGGACTGCAAGGAGATCCAGCCAGTCCATTCTGAAGGAGATCAGCCCTGGGATTTCTTTAGAAGGAATGATGCTAAAGCTGAAACTCCAGTACTTTGGCCACCTCATGCGAAGAGTTGACTCATTGGAAAAGACTCCGATGCTGGGAGGGATTGAGGGCAGTAGGAGAAGGGGACGACAGAGGATGTGATGGCTGGATGGCATAGCTGACTCGATGGATGTGAGTCTGAGTGAACTCTGGGAGTTGGTGATGGACTGGGAGGCCTGGCGTGCTGCGATTCATGGGGTCGCAGAGAGTCGGACACGACTGAGCGAATGATCTGATCTGATCTGATAGCTTTTATAGTACTTTACTTCTTTCTAGTGCTCTGGATGAAATTTCAAGGAGATGTACATTAAAAAGGGTATTTTAAATTTTATTTTGTTGAGATCCCTTTTGCTAACTTATATTCTAAAATTCTGGAAACATTTTCTTGAAATAATTTTTTATAATATCTTCCCATCTTATTCCCCCCTCCTCCAAGTTAAATTATCTTTCCTAAACTTTGATTTATTGGCAACTTTTTATCCTGAACCATTTCCTTATTTTTCTGCTCCAATATTTCATATATTTGCCTTTTTTATTATGCTTTCTGGGCCCCACGTCCTACATTTCTGTTGACTTTTTAATTTTAGCAACCTTATTTTTATATTGCAATAAAAACAAAATTGTCTCTGATTATTCCTCTTTTGTAACTGTTTCATGATGCCATATCTTTCCTTAAACCTCTGAGGAGAATAATGCCAGGATGTTTAACTTAAAAAAAAATCTATCATATCTTTGCTTCCTTTGAATTCCTTTTTATTTGTTTATGTCTCTGCATTTTATGAAATTAGATGGTTTCCTCAAATTTCTGATAAGCTTCAAACCTTCATATTTAAGAGGAAGATCCTGAACACATGTATGTGGTCAGAACCTGCCATTTGATGGGCCAGTTCCTGGATTTTGTTGCAGGACTTCCCCTTCTCTCTACGGTCTCTTTTACTCTCTTGTATGTATGTGTAGATTTATACTTAAAAAAAAAATCTAATCTTCTTTCAGTGGGGTTGGGTGCTTAAAAATGCATTTGTTTCATTGACCATGTCTAACTGGAAATGAAAAGTAAATCAATTTAGTCAAATGTGTAAACTTTTCCCTTTTCCTTTTTTGTGTCTACCTTTGATGTGTGTATGTCTGTGTGTGTGTGTGTGTGTGTGATGTTTAGATGTTCATTTATTTCATTTCATTTTATTTTTACTAGATTATCAGTTTATTATGAAAGAATATAACTGGCAGCTCAGACGGTAAAGAATCCACCTGCAATGCAGGAGACCTGGGTTCCATCCCTGGGTTGGGAAGATCCCCTGGAGGAGGGGTGGCAACCCATTTCAGTTCTTTCCTGGAGAATCCCCATGGACAGAGGAGCCTGGTGGGCTGCAGTCCGTGGGGTCACAAAGAGTCAGACACAACTGAGTGACTAAGCGCACATAACTCAGGAACAGCCAGATAACTTTCTTCCCCAGTTTCCCACTCTCAGCCAGTCCATTAGCAAGTCTTGCCAGTTTTCACTCCAAAATAGATCCCAGTTCTTCCAAAGCTTTCCCTCTCTGTATCTTGGTCTAAGCTATTACCTTCTTTTGCCAGAATTACTGCTACATCCTAATTGAACTCCTTACTATATATTTGGCTGATGTGAATCCAATAGTGTGAATCAAGCTATTTTTTTCTTAACCTTCTTAAAACTCTTCAATGCTTTTGCTTGGCACCTAGAATCAAACGTCCTTTGAAATGCCTACAGAGCACGACATAATGTGTCCCCTACCTGCTTTCACTGGTTACAAGTTACACACCCATTTATTTTAAATTATAAATTTAGAAACATTCATGACAGTTTTTATTAAGAACATTGTGTATCACATTATACAGACATTTTAACACTATTTTATCCATATATAGTGTGCTAGAAAGGGTATACCATAGTTAAACCTTGCTTGTTGTACTATGTATATAGAAGTATGTTATTCAGATTTTCTCATACAGAGAAATTCAGTCATGTATTTCAGGAAATGTTGTAACTAAGTGATTACTAAACATCAGCAGAATGGAGGGACATAATTTACGTACACAAAATAGTGTCAGTTGGCACTGAAAATTAGAATAAAATAGAGCCAAACATGAACATCAGACATTTTCATGTGACACATGATTCTACCAGTAACATGACATTTGCCAAAGCTTTTTCATTTGTGAAATGAGAGTAATTGAAAAGAGAAGATAAACTCTGTTCACATGTGATCGAGTTGAGGTTTGGACACGATTGCATACAAGAGAAAGAAGAAAGAGATATAGCGTTAAGAGTTATTTCATTCAGCTTAATCTATGTAAATAAGTTGTCCCTAACAGGATGAGTACAGAAAGAGTGGGGCCACTGTCCCTAGAGATCATGCTGTGAAGGTCACTCTTGAGAATTGAGCAACATGGTGGACCTGGCTGAGCCCCAGCAGGTGTCGTGGGTGAATGACCAGGGTGGGTAGGGACAATGCTTCTGCCTTTTTCATTTATCCTGACTTTCTCAGAGGAGTGTACATCAAGAGACATAGTGAAGGGAAAGGTGTGAAAATAGGTGATCAAACTATTAAAATAGAAAGTGAAAGTTGCTCAGTCATGTCCAACTCTACGTGACCTCATGGACTATATAGTCCATGGAATTCTCCAGGCCAGAATATTGGTGTGGGTAGCTGTTCTCTTCTCCAAGGGATCTTCCTAATCTAGGGATCGAACTCAGGTCTCCCACATTGCAGGCAGATTCTTTAACAGCTGAGCCACCAGGGAAGCCCAAGAATACTGGAGTGGGTAGCCTATCCCTTCTCCAGTGGATCTTCCTGACCCAGGAATCGAACTGGTGTCGTCTGCATTGCAGGCCAATTCTTTACCATCTGAGATACCAGAAAAGCCCATTAAAATGGAGTGATCATGTAATTCTTGTTTCCAACTTCTGAAAATGAGAAGGGACACTATCAGTAAATACACAGGGACAATGCACTCAAGCCAATCAGGACGGTCAGAAACCAGAATCTATGTTTGTCCTGATTAAAATCCTCTGTAGCAAGAAGTCTTAACCAACCTTGACAGGAAAAAGAGTTTCAAAAATAAATATGATTGACTGACAATGAATTCCACTCAGCACTTCCATTTTAAAATAGTGAAATAGTTTTCTATAAAAATTTATGGCTTTATATTAATTATCTAGCTAGCAATCAGCATATCTGAAAAAATACCTTGACCTTGATTTTTTTTACTACATTTATTTCTTCCACATCCCCTAGAAGAAAGTATTTAGAAAATATCCAGGGATTTCTAAAAGAAAACCCCAAGTCATAAGTTTTCTGGAACTTATTTATTTTTCTTCTTGGTTATCAGAATATTAATATTCAGTATAAACAATCCAAGTTGCTCAAATTCCTTCCATGATTTGAGTTATAAGCTGACAAGGATACATTTGGATTGGAATGAAGCTCTAGGTTAATAAGGCAGGTTTCATAAGACATAAGCCTCCAAAAAATATTACCAAGCTTTACTTGCTATAAAGTTGAGGGGTAAAACTGCAGGCTTGAAAATGGTGAGATTAGAATCCCCCAACCACTGGTGTTCCTCACCATGATGAAAAAAATGAGAAATCCTTTTCGAGGCCATGGAGAATGGTTTGATCAGCTTCTATTTCTTGAGGTCATTTATTATGAGAACGAATATGGGGAAAAATGGGGAAATCCTCTTGAGCACGGGAAGTGGTGGTGGTGGTGGTTTAGTCGCTTAGTCGTGTCCAACTCTTGTGACCCTGTATGTAGCCCATCATGCTCCTCTGTCCATGGAATTCTCTAGACAAGAATACTGGAGTGGGTTGCCATTTCCCTCCAGACCCAGGAATCAAACCTGGGTCTCCTGCATTGCAGGCAGATTCTTTGCCAACTGAGCTACAGGGGAAGTTCAGGGATAGTGGGAGAAAGAAATAAGGCAAATGAAAAGGGAGAGCTCTAAGAAAAGGGAGTTTCTTGCTTAAAGCTGTTTTGTTTTGATTGGACGTGTAACCCGGGAGATGCCGTGGTCTGGGAATATCAAAGGAAGATATTTCAAAGAGGAGAAGATAAGAGTCCTTCTTTGTAGGTTAAAGTGATACTAACTGCCCCCACCCTCTGTGTTCACATGGTTTGAGTTGGTTTTCCATTTTCTACAGTTTGCAGCATCCACTCAAGTTCTCTTACCATGAGACGCAGGTAAAGACTTGAAAGCCTGGCTCCTTGGCTGCTAGATAATGTACAAAAGGGACATTTTGTTCTGTGTGCAGAGCTAATTGACCTACACAGGGAGCAAAACTTCAGACTAAGCTTCATTACCATCGTGACCCACTCAAACAAGAGAACAAGGCCAGCTCTAAAACACCATGCTGATAGATGAATAAATGTAATGTTTCTAGTAGAAGTCTTAATAATTATGAACTACTCCTGAAAAGCTTTTGCTTTTTGTTTTTCTAAACGAAAATGATAGTGGCAAAGAAAGCAAATAAAACAAAATGTGAAAAAGTTCCCTCTTATTTCACACCCCATGAAAAATAACTATATCCGTATTGACTTTTCTGGAAATGTAAACTCATAATGAACAGAGATTTATAATTTTTACCCAATACTGAACTATACTTCTCCATAGATGCTTCTTTCTTTTTTTTCTGTATATTGTAATACTGAGATTATATTTTCATGTGAATATACAAATATCTGTGAAATCTTAATGCAAATTCTGAATGAATCTTATTTTATGTAATTGTTCCATTTTGATACAGATTTCACTTGTTTCCAAATTTTTGATAAAACAAGGAAACCTGTAATAATATATATACATCTTATAAATATATCTTTTAATGTTTGTTTTATTATTAAGATAAATTCCTAGGATTGGAGAACTATGGGTGAGTACATTTTATGTTAAAAAAATTTTCTTTAACGTGTGTTTACTAACGTTCTCTCTGAGATTATCTTTAGTTCAACTTATTCTTAAATGATATTTCTGCAGTGGATAGAATTCAGATTAGTCCTTTGAAGGAAATACTCCACAGCCTTCTGAGTAAGGTTGTTGTTGTGAAATCAGTTCTCAGTGTAACTTGTTCTTTGAAGGTAATCTATTTTCTTTTGCTGCTTTCAAGAATTCTTTGTCTGGTTTTGCACAGTTACAACTCAAATGTGTTCAAAATGTGGATTTCTTTCTTTTTGTTTACCTTGATACTTCTATTAATATCTAATGTATTTCATCAGTTCTGGAAATTTATTAGTCAGTATCTCTTAAATATTACATTTACTTCAACTTCCTCCTCTTGTGGAACTTTCTCACTATATCCTTATATCTTTTTCTTCTGTATTTTCTAACTTTTTTGTCTCTTGGTGTATTGTTCTGGTAATTCCTTTTGATGAAGCTTCCAGGCTAGTGAGTCTTTCTTGGTTATGTCTCAGCTGATGATACACTCATGGTTTGTTATTAATTTTGGTTGTAGTTTATAAAAATGAATTTGAGTACTTTCCTTACTTCTCGAGAGTCTCTTATTCTAGATTTGTCTAGAAAGCAAGTCATCCTGTTATCTTTCCAACACTGTGAAAAGATTCTTTAAAATATTTCATCTCAAATTTTTTTGATTTGTATAGCCTGCTATCACTGGAAGCTTATACAGCACATATAATCTTAAAAACAATAAGGCTATATTTTCCAATTTTAATGCTTCCTTTAATTTTATTTTTTTCTTATTTGGTCTATGAGTTTTTTTTTTTCTTTTTAGTTTTTGTCCACATTTTGGGTCACTTGGAAACTCTGTAGCCTGTAATGTAGTCTTTAATGTTACTTCTATGATTATACAGTGGAAGTGAGAAATAGATTTAAGGGACTAGATCTGATAGACAGAGTGCCTGATGAACTATGGATGGAGGTTTGTGACATTGTACAGGAGACAGGGATCAAGACCATCCCCATGGAAAAGAAATGCAAAAAAGCAAAATGGCTTTCTGGGGAGGACTTACAAATAGCTGTGCAAAGAAGAGAAGCGAAAAGCAAAGGAGAAAAGGAAAGATATAAGCATCTGAATGCAGAGTTCCAAAGAATAGCAAGAAGAGATAAGAAAGCCTTCCTCAGCGATCAATGCAAAGAAATAGAGGAAACAACAGAATGGGAAAGACTAGGGATCTCTTCAAGAAAATTAGAGATACCAAGGGAGCATTTGATGCAAAGATGGGCTCGATAAAGGACAGAAATGGTATGGACCTAAGAGAAGCAGAAGATGTTAAGAAGAAGTGGCAAGAATACACAGAAGAACTGTACAAAAAAGATCTTCACGACCCAGATAATTATGATGGTATGATCACTCACTTAGAGCCAGACATCCTGGAATGTGAAGTCAAGTGGGCCTTAGAAAGCATCACTATGAACAAAGCTAGTGGAGGTGATGGAATTCCAGTTGAGCTATTCCAAATCCTGAAAGATAATGCTATGAAAGTGCCCCACTCAATATGCCAGCAAATTTGGAAAACTCAGCAGTGGCCACAGGACTGGAAAAAGTCGGTTTTCATTCCAATCCCAAAGAAAGGCAATGCCAAAGAATGCTCAAACTACCACACAATTGCACTCAACTCACACGCTAGTCAAGTAATGCTCAAAATTCTCCAAGCCAGGCTTTAGCAGTATGTGACCTGTGAACTTCCAGATGTTCAAGCTGGTTTTAGAAAAGGCAGAGGAACCAGAGATCAAATTGCCAACATCTGCTGGATCATTGAAAAAGCAAGAGAGTTCCAGAAAATCATCTATTTCTGCTTTATTGACTATGCCAAAGCCTTTGATTGTATGGATCACAATAAACTGGAAAATTCTTCAAGAGTTGGGAATACCAGACCACCTGACCTGTCTCTTGAGAAATCTGTATGCAGGTCAGGAAGCAACAGTTAGAACTGGACATGGAACAACAGACTGGTTCCAAATCGGAAAAGGAGTC
Organism: Bubalus kerabau; assembly: GCF_029407905.1. Taxonomy (NCBI): domain Eukaryota; kingdom Metazoa; phylum Chordata; class Mammalia; order Artiodactyla; family Bovidae; genus Bubalus; species Bubalus kerabau. The sequence continues at coordinate 49,678,726 of NC_073635.1, forward strand.
TGTCAAGGCTGTATATTGTCACCCTGCTTATTTAACTTATATGCAGAGTATATCATGAGAAACGCTGGGCTGGAAGAAGCACAAGCTGGAATCAAGATTGCTGGGAGAAATATCAATAACCTCAGATATGCAGATGACACCACCCTTATGGCAGAAAGTGAAGAGGAACAAAAAAGTCTCCTGATGAAGGTGAAAGAGGAGAGTGAAAAAGTTGGCTTAAAGCTCAACATTCAGAAAACGAAGATCATGGCATCTGGTCCCATCACTTCACGGGAAATAGATGGGGAAACAGTGGAAACAGTGTCAGACTTTATTTTTTTGGGCTCCAAAATCACTGCAGATGGTGACTGCAGCCATGAAATCAAAAGATGCTTACTCCTTGGAAGGAAAGTTATGAGCAACCTAGATAGCATATTCAAAAGCAGAGACATTACTTTGCGAACAAAGGTCCATCTAGTCAAGGCTATGGTTTTTCCAGTGGTCATGTATGGATGTGAGATTTGGACTGTGTGAAAAGCTGAGTGCCGAAGAATTGATGCTTTTGAACTGTGGTGTTGGAGAAGACTCTTGAGAGTCCCTTGGCCTGTAAGGAGATCCAATCAGTCCATCTAAGGAGATCAGTCCTGGGTGTTCATTGGAAGGACTGATGCTGAAGCTGAAACTCCAATACTTTGGCCACCTTATGTGAAGATTTGATTCATTGGAAAAGACCCTGATGCTGGGAGGGATTGGGGGCAGGAGGAGAAGGAGATGACAGAGGATGAGATGGCTGGATGGCATCACTGACTTGATGCACATGAGATTGGGTAAACTCGGGGAGTTGGTGATGGACAGGGAGGCCTGGCGTGCTGCGATTCATGGGGTTGCAAAGAGTCAGAGACGACTGAGTGACTGAATTGAACTGATAACACTAATTTACTTAAACCTAATTTCCTTGTTATATAAACCTTATAGGGCATCATTTATTCTCTAACATAAAAATGAAGAAATTAATGTAACACAATTATTCTTCTTTACAAATTCCTAGTCCTCCATTTTTCTTTTATTATTTTTAGTTCTCATGGTTTGTAATACTTACATTCGATATTGTGACAGGTTATTGTGCCTCATTTGTATGACTTTGTTTTATATTTAAATGGAGTCAAGGTTAGATTTGAAAAGAGGCAGTTTTGTTCTCAGCTTTATCAAGGTATAATTGATAAATAAATTTGTAAGGTATTTAAGATGTAAATTGCAACAATTTATATATATAACATATTAATTATATAATAATGTAATATAATATTCATTATATTATATTTATGTATATATGTTTGTATATATATGTATAAAATTGGTAAAGCTTCTGCCTGCAATGCAGGAGACCTGGGTTCTATCCCTGGGTTCAGAAGGTCTGGAGGAGGGCCTGGCAACCCACTCCAGTATTCTTGCCTGCTGAATTGCCATGGACAGAGGAGCTTGATGGTCTACAGTCCATTGATTCGCAAAGAGTCGAACATGGCTGAGAGACTAACACACTTTGATACATTATTAAAGAATATTCCCATCTAGTTAATTAATACATCCATCACCTCACACATTTATATATTTTTGTGAGAACATTTAAGTGCTACCTTCTTAGAAAATTTCAGTTTCACAAATGTTATCAACTCTAGTCACCATGTTATACATTAGATCCTCAGATATTAACCCTCTTATAACTGAAACTTTGTATCCTTTTACAACCTCTTCCTATTTTCCTCATCCCTCAGCCTACTTTTCTACTCTCTGTTTCTAAAAGTTTGACCATTTTTTTTTTTTGGATTCCAGATATAAATGATAGCATGCAATATTAGTCTTTTCCTGTCTGACTTACATCACTTGGCCTGATGCCTTAATGGTCCATTTATGTTATCACGAATAGTAGGATTTCCTTCTTTCAGTGTGTGTGTGTGTGTGTGTGTGTGTGTTAGTTGCTCAGTCATGTCTGACTCTTTGCAACCCCATGGATTGTAGCCCCCAGTGTCCTCTGTCCATGAAATTCTCCAGACAATAATACTGGAGTGAGTTGCCATTTCCTTCTCCAAGGTATCTTCCCGATTGAGGGATCGAATCTAGGTCTCTCTCTCATTGTAGGCCGATTCTTTACTGTCTGAGCCACAGACTCAGACTTCATAAGGGAAGCCCCATATCTATCTATAAACACATTTATATATGTATATATATATATCACATACACACATATCACATTTTATTTATTGATTCATCTGTTGATGGACATTTAGATTGTTTCCATATTTTGACTATCATAAACAATGTTGCAATGAACATGGGGCTGTAGATATCTCTTTAATATCCTGTTTTCATTTCCACTGGGTATATACCCAGAAGTGGGTTTGGTGGATCATATATGGAAGCTGTATTTTTAATTTTTGAGGAACCTCCCATATGTTTCCCACAGTGGCTGCATCAACTTACTTTCCCACCAACAGTGCACGAGGGTACCCTTTTCCCACATCCTCACCAACACCTGTTGCTCTTTTTTAGTTCTTGAATATGGCCATTCTAACAGGTGTGAGATGATATCTCATTGAGGTTTTGATTTGCGTTTCCCTGATGTTTAGTGATGCTGGGCACTCACAAGAGGCAGTTTTATCAGCTGATACTATGAACTCAGGGGAGCATGGTTTGAGGAAACTGGGAAACAGCTTCAGTTTGGGTTTGTTGTTCAGAACAATTTTCTGGGCCGAGTCTTCTCTATCTAGGGCCTCATCACTCACTCCTTCACTTCAGGAGCTCGCACTTCCAGATCGGCAGGTCGCAGAGGCAGGAGGTCACCAAGTTCCACCGTGAAGCCTTAGAGCTCACAGGTCGTTTCTGTGGTGATTTACCTCTGCTTAATTAATTCTGCCTGCTGGTTCTCTTCTCCCCTTTACCTCTCCCGACCTGAAAGCTCTTTTTCCAGTGTTAGAGTTAGTTGGGTGAGAGGATAGAGATAATAAATATGGATGTTGACATAGTATTTTGTATATATTTCTACATAGGTTTTATCCTTTCATGACTCCCACCATTTGACAATGTACAATTTGACTCTCACTCACTTCCTCCCCCACCTACAATTCCAATTCTTGTAGTTACATTAAAAAAAAAAATGTGGATTACCTGCTCTCGAGCTCTCTAATTTTCTTTTTAGAGAAATATATACTTCAACCAAGATTTGGAGGGCAGTAAGTTAACTTTTGGCATTTTCTTTGGGTTTTGATAAAATTTCTCTGTATTTTTAGAGTCTTTTTTTTTAATAGTAATTCATGGTTTTGATTTTCTGATGTTTTGGTAATTTTCATGGGAAAGAGCAGGGTATATATCTGAATCCCTTTATCTTTTATAAAATGGACACAAATTTGTTTCTGGAATCTTTATTCCTAGACATTTCTAGTCATCAGGGCCTGCACCATTACTACGCTCCTTTCATTACTGGAATTTTGTATTGTATTGCTATCTTAGGGCAAGCCTATTCTCATTATTCTACGTTTTCAAAATAGCTTAGTTAGTTTCCAGCACTTATTTTCCAAAAGAATTTTATAATCAGTGGACAATTCTGAAACAGTTGTATGGGAATTTTGAATATAATTGCATTAAATTTTCAGATAAACATGGAGAGATTTGACATTAACTCAAATAGAAAATCTGATAGTGCAAATAAAATACAGTGTGTAAAATCTGCATGAGATAACATTTATTTGTAAATAACTAAAAAGAAAAATACGTTATTTTATGAGTCAGTGATAATGTTGGGCTTGTTCATGAAGATATTGCCAGAACCCAACACAATGCATGGTGCGGACTAGGAACTCAACAATGTAGACTGAATCAACCATTGAATTTAATAAAAATGAATTCCTGTTGTTTTAGAAATAGCATTCTTGGTTTGTAAAACTTAGAAAAGTAACTGTTAACCCTGGTTGGTTCACAAGCGAAAAAACTGATTTAACAAGCAAAAATTGCTTTGAAGCAAACAGTCCAAGAAATGAAGCCCACAAGCACATAATACCCCACCCTTTTGCTTTTTGTAAACATCTGGATCTTTTTTGTGGTGCTCTGCAAATTTTAAAGTGGCTTAATTTAATTGGCTCAAATGTTCTTGGTGGAAAGTGGGAGGAAGAGTAACTTATTTTATGAGTGAACAACAGTATTGTAGATAGCTCAGTTCCTTTACATTTCTGTTTAAAACAAACACATTTGGGTTCTTCTATTAGAGAACTGTGACTTTGGGTGGAGTTGTTGGAACCATAGGTGCTGAGAGTCATATCTGGGAGTTTATGAGTAGAGCTATCAAAATCTACTGAGAACCTTAGCCTAATTTTTTAGGCACTTATCACAGTTGATACATCCCACAATAGTTAATGGGTTTTAGTATTCATTTATTCTGAATTCCTACTACTCCTCTCTAGCTGTTTTCCAGCACAATGAAACAGTTTCCAAATGATGATGAGGGACATTTTCTTACGTTAAGGACTAAAGATCTTAAACTATCGCTAGGATCCAGTGTGTGCTTCTTATATATATGACCTGAATGGAGTGGGAACAGAAAAGATGGACTTTCTTATGGTCCAAAAAGCTAAGAGCAGTCATATCCCACCACTTTTATATTGGGCGGTCAATGTTGAGCTGCCTCAATGTCAAGACATCCCCAAAACAGATCAGTTCAGTTCAGTTGCTCAGTCGTGTCCGACTCTTTGTGACCCCATGAATTGCAGCACGCCAGGCCTCCCTGTCCATCACCAACTCCTGGAGTTTACCCAAACTCATGTCCATTGAGTCAGTGATGCCATCCAACCATCTCATCCTCTGTTGTCCCCTTTTCCTCCTGCCCTCAATCTTTCCCAGCATCAGGGTCTTTTCAAATGAGTCAGCTTTTCGCATCAGGTGGCCAAAGTATTGGAGTTTTAGCTTCAACATCAGTCCTTCCAATGAGCACCTGGGACTGATCTCCTTTAGGATGGACTCAGTCTCAGTCAATTTTATCTGTTACCTTTTTGGAGTTTTGCCTCTATATTGCTAACCATATTACTAAGGATGCACTTGAATGTGGCTATTCTGTGGGCCTTATAACCATGTGAGTTTGATGAACAGTCACCAATTCTGTATTATGCACACATGCACATTTCTCTTGGTTTAACCCTGCTATGTTTACCATCTATAGATGAATGTGGATTCATCTGCCATCTGTAGGTGAATGTAGGTCACCATTCATTTATGAGAAGAGGACCTTATGGAATAAAGAACTGAGAAATTGGCTGCCCCTCCTATCTGCTCTCCTGTTTTGTATTTCCCCTAAGAAGCAAAATCTTCCCCAGTAATGTTGATCTTTCACTCCAGAAAGAGAATCCATCAAAGGTGTGGTATCATGTCCCCATAAATATTCTCATCCTAACTCATGCAGTTCCCCAAAATTTAGAATGTATGTGCATTGATTACCTGATAAATAAGACAAATAATCAATATTTCTGTTGACAATCTGCAGAAACACAAAAGAGGTTTGACTACTTATACAATCAAAAATGAATTTATTGCAGGCCTTGGGTTACCTACTGGGAATAAAGGAATGAACAATATAAATATGTTTCCTAGATCTGAGAATTCCTGATCCCAGGATTTCTGACATCCAGGCTAGTGAGGTCTATAAAATCCAGGATCTTCCAACTTTCTGTATAGGAAAAATCAGCTCACTGTGAAGCCAACCAACCAACCTATCCTACCATACAATGTGATTGAAAAGTGAAAGTGAAAATGGTAGTCACTCAGTTATGTCTGACTCTTTGTGACCCCGTGGATTGTAGCTTGCTAGGCTCCTCTGTCCATGAAATTCTTGAGGCAAGAATACTGGAGTGGATAGCCATAGAGATCAAAAGAGAGGAAATGATCTTTTATCCATTTGACTTGTGTTTGAACTCTTCCCAAATTTCATTATGTGTAGATCCAGTAGTTCTTTGCAGCATGTAGCTGCTTAAAACTATTTTAAATCTCCATTAGGTAAATGGGAACACAATGCATGAAAATCTACACTAGAGTGGGAGCACTTTATAGTTTTTTAAGATTCTGGTATTTTTTTCCTCTAAACTATCATGTAACTAGTTCTTAATAACTAGTACAGTAGATAAATATTATGAAGAACATGTTGAATTTAAGATGCATATTGTAATTTTACTAAGCATTCTTACTCCTAACTGACTTTCTCTTTGATTGCATACAACTTAGAAAATATAAATGACATAGCAGAATTAAGCAGAAACTAAAACATAACGCTTGAGTAAGCTTTAAGAGTTGGTGATGGACGGGGAAGCCTGGCGTGCTGCAGTCCATGGGGTCGCAAAGAGTCGGACGTGACTGAGCGACTGAACTGAACTGAAAACATAATGCTATAATCATTTTTAGAAATATAAATGTTTTGACTGTGGCATCTTCAGCAAGAATTTGAACATCATCATGGATTATGTATGTACTTTTCTCTCCCTACACTTGATCCCTTGATATCCTCATCCTATTAAAGTTTCAATTTCTACCTTACAAAGAAGATACCCAGGACTAGAATGAATATCCCTAAGTTCTCCATAACCAGAGTCTTGGTTTCACCCTTCTTGTAAAGGTGTTATTTGATTCTTTGCTACCAAATCTATGTTGTTAATAAAGATATAGTTACATGTTTTCAAAACATTCCTTGCAGATGAATCTCTAAATCACCATTAATTCCTTATCTCTTCTCCATGAAGTATTGTATGTAGTCATGGTCTACAGTGTAATTATTCCTAATGGGTAATTACTTTTCTGTACTATATTCAACAGTGATAGTGATAATCAGTTATTCATTCAACAAATACTTATAGAACACATTTCATTTATCAGGCTAATTTGAGACCTAGAGATAAAAGGTAATGAAATGCACCCCATACCCTGAGAATTTTCTTGTCTATTGGAAATGCTCTGATATATAAACGGGTGAAGTCCAATAGAATAGGAATAAAGGTAGAAACAGTGTACTCTATGGATATAGGCAGACACTCATTTTGTCAGGCAGTATTAGGGAAGAAAAACTAAGCTTCGGTATGGTTATTAAAGGATGAAAAGATGTCCAGGCTTAGAAAGAGAGAAAGGGAACATTTGAGGCAGACCTAGTAGCATGTGCGGTGGCCATGGAAGGACAATCTCCTACTGTGGCAATTCACCAAAATGATGATAAATGGGGCTACAACTTGAGTATGTGGACTAGCTATTGGAAAGTTGTATTGCAGTCACATTTAAAGTGTCTTTGCCTGCCACACTCAAGAGTTTGTGTTTTGTTTTCCAGGCACATGTAAATATCTGGAGTTTTAAGCAGGTGAATGATGGGAATGGATTTTTTATTTAAAAGCAAGATACCTTTGGGAGTTGTGTAGAGGATGGTTTTGAGGAGGAGACTGCAATAAAATCAGAAAGAAAACCAATGTAATAATCCGGGTGAGAACGGATAGAGATCTGAAGCAAGGAAACTCAGTATCTTGAGGAACAAAGGAGGGAAAATCTTCAGAGAAGTTTCTGAGCAAGGATTGGCAGGACTTGTTAATGATTTGGATAAATATCTTTGGAATTTTTGGCTTGGGAGACTGAGTGGATAATGAAAGACAGTAATATAAGTAGGTTAGCAGAGAGGGAGATGAATTTGATCTTAGATACAACAGTTAGAACTGGACATGGAACAACAGGCTGGTTCCAAATAAGAAAAGGAGTACGTCAAGGCTGTATATTGTCACCCTGCTTATTTAACATATATGCAGAGTACATCATGAGAAACACCGGACTGGAAGAACCACAAGCTGGAATCAAGATTGCTGGGAGAAATCTCAATAACCTTAGATATGCAGATGACACCACCCTTATGTCAGAAAGTGAAGAGGACTCAAAAGCCTCTTGATGAAAGTGAAAGTGAAGAGTGAAAAAGTTGGCTTAAAGCTCAACATTCAGAAAACGAAGATCATGGCATCCGGTCCCATCACTTCACGGGAAATAGATGGGGAAACAGTGGAAACAGTGTCAGACTTTATTTTTCTGGGCTCCAAAATCACTGCAGATGGTGACTGCAGCCATGAAATTAAAAGACGCTTACTCCTTGGAAGGAAAGTTATGACCAACCTAGATAGCATATTCAAAAGCAGAGACATTACTTTGCCAACAAAGGTTCGTCTAGTCAAGGCTATGGTTTTTCTAGTGGTCATGTATGGATGTGAGAGTTGGACTGTGAAGAAGGCTGAGCACCGCAGAATTGATGCTTTTGAACTGTGGTGTTGGAGAAGACTCTTGAGAGTCCCTTGGACTGCAAGGAGATCCAACCAGTCCATTCTGAAGGAGATCAGCCCTGGGATTTCTTTGGAAGGAATGATGCTAAAGCTGAAACTCCAGTACTTTGGCCACCTCATGCAAAGAGTTGACTCATTGGAAAAGACTCTGATGCTGGGAGGGATTGGGGGCAGGAGGAGAAGGGGGTGACAGAGGATGAGATGGCTGGATGGCATCACTGACTCGATGGATGTGAGTCTGAGTGAATTCCGGGAATTGGTGATGGACAGGGAGGCCTGGCGTGCTGCGATTCATGGAATTGCAAAGAGTCGGACATGACTGAGCGACTGGACTGAACTGAACTGATATGCCCATTTACCAGGTTTGTGGAACGTCTATGTGGACATGTCCATTCAGCAATGAGAAATATGAGTTTGTACTGGGCAGAAAGTTGAAGGATGGAATTTTACAAGATCACTAGCAATTGATCACATTAAAAGCCAGGGGCTTCAATTATCTTACATAAACTGTGAAAAAAAAAAAAAGCTATCTTGTTCATTTTTGTATTACTTCAAATTGAACCATGCTCCCAGGTAGCTCAGCTGGTAAAAAATCTGCCTGCAATGCAGTAGACCCCAGTTCGATTCCTGAGTTGGGAAGTTCCTCTGGAGAAGGGATAGGCTACCCACTCCAGGATTCTTGGGTTTCCTTAGTGGCTCAGACAGTAAAGAATCCAACTGCAATGAGGGAGACCTGGGTTTGATCCCTGGGTTGGAAAGATCCCCTGGAGGAGGACATGGCAATCCACTCCAGTATTCTTGCCTAGAGAATCTCCATGGACAGAGGAGTCTGGCATGTTACTGTCCATGGGGTCACAAAGAGTTGAACATGACTGAGCGAATAGGATCAGCCTCTTACAGAGTGGTTGAATAGTAATAGTTGACATTGTCTATACCCCCTCATATTTTTGTCTTTTTAACATTATAAAGTCATATGCTCAGACACGTCAGTCATGTCTGACTCTTTATGACTCCATGGACTATAGCCTACGAGGATCCTCTCTCCATGGGCCAGGCAAGAATACTGGAGTGGGTTGCCATGCCCTCCTCCAGGGTATCTTCCCAACCCAGGGACTGAACCCACTTCTCCTATGTCTCCTAGATTGGCAGGTTCTTTACCACTAGTGCCACCTGGGAAGCCCATAAAGCCATATATGATAACTCATTTTCAATTGGTATATTCATTGTGATTCTCTGATCAAAGATTTTACATTTCTAGTCAAAGTAACTCCCTGATTAAGTTTTCCCCTCTTTATTTTCATCTATAGCCAAGGCTAACAATAGTTAAGAATCCCAGTGGTTATAAAATCAACTCCCCCAAATCCTAGCCTTCTCATTCTAAAGTGGAAACCATCAAGGGAAAGAGGGTAGCCCATAAAAATTTATAGTTTATTCTGATAATAAAATATAGTTTCATAGTTAGAAAATAACTCTTAGATATTGCCAATTTCTTTGGGGGAAAGGAACAAATAAAAATATAGTCCAACCAAATGAGATTTAGGCTGATTTATCAGAATAACAGAGAATCTAATCTTTTAAAAAAAACGTGTTCAATTTTTAGTTTTTCCTCTCTGGTAGAAGAGAATCTAGTCAATTTTCATGGACCTTAGACAGAATCAAAGATCAGCATGTTGAAGTTAATCAGTAACTCGAAATGCCTTTTTTCATGTGTTTGGAAGAAAGAAAAGAAGACAGATTGCTCTAGAAGTATAAGATGTTATTTCTGCAAAAATAGTTGTATCTCTACCAATTTTAAATGTCAGTTTTCTTCTCCTTAAGTTTATTTTACCTGTCTACTTGGATGAAATTCATAACTATCCATGTCTGAGAAATATTATCTTTTTCTTATACATTTTGCTATAGAGCATTTTGGGCACTGTATGTTGAAAAATTTGAAACTATATTATATAGTAGAAACAATTCAAGACTTAACTTGAAAAAGAGTCACAGATTGGGCTGGAATGAAAATAATATATTTTGGAAAAGCAAACCAGTGAAAGCTGGACATGTTATATTCTAAAATAGTAGGTTACATTTCTTTAATCTTTGAAATAGTATTTAGTTATTATTTTCCCACAAAGTATTATCTATAGATAAGATTTTAAAATGAGATGAGATTTTGGAGGTCATCTAGACCAATTGTACCACTTCAAGGATAAGGAAATATTAAACTTAGAAGCATTAAGTCCCCTTTCCAAGGTCATGCAGAAATTAGTAGCAGAGCACAAATGAGAATTTAACTTGAATGATTCTAGGATATATGTCTCTTTTTACTTCTCATTTGCTGTCTATATTGTCTGAATTTAAAACTAGGGTATATATTATGACAGTCTAATTTGACTCAAATGGAAACAATGAAACAGAGTATTTGAAATCAAAACTGTTGATACTTGATAACTAACACAAAATTTATTTGTGTCTTCATTTTTCTTGTACCCTTTAGTTTGTTCTTCAATGTAAATGGTATATTTTTTGCTTTATCCATTTTCATTATCTTCTTTAAATGGCTAAGCAGAAAAATGAAGAAAACAAAACACCAGTATTCCACATAGTGAATAATTTGAATACCATTTAAATCTCCATTAACAAATATTAAGAATCCTCAGTACACATATCATTTAAAGTTAAATATAATAAATCCTTATGATCTGAACTTTATATGCTAAATAATGCAATAATGCATAACATCTTAAAACATAAAAAAAAAACAAGGAAACAAATAAGCTTCTTTAGAGTTGCTAGCTGGGATGGCAGTATGTATTAAGCAAAAAGAAAGTTGCCATATTCCTAGCTTCCTGAATTCTTGGATCTCACCATCAAAGGTACATTATCCCTTGTGAAACTATAGAGGGGAATAGCCTTTAGTAACAAAGGCTTTGAACCAAGGTAAAAATACAGAATAAGCAACATGTTCCTAAGCAGTCTGAATAATACATTCTTGAAGAATAAAATCTTAGCCAAAAAGATGTCCTCTGAGTCTGGACTCATTATTCATGGTTTTGAATATTCAGGGTTCACAGGTCCAGCCTGTGCTTGGCAATGATTCTCTGTTTTCCTGAGCCCTATGATGTGCACAGCTGCTTGTAAAATTAAGGAAGTGCTGGAGAAGGTGATGCATGGTAACAACATTTTTAAGTCTTTTTCAGACTTGAAAGGGTGAGAATTTGGAAGAGGTAAGAGCCTATGATGAGAGTCTTAATTAAAAAAAAATATTCACTCCTACTAACTCTAGGAAAGTCATCTAAAATAGTAACTTCTTTCAGATTCTAAACTGAAACATAACTAGTACTTGGCAATTTTTTCACAGGTCCTTGAGAGCAGCCTAGGAGCCATTAATAACCAGTAGCTGAACCTAAAGAAGCTCAGAGAATCAGTTTGGAAAGCTGAAAACCAAGCTGACTCCAATTCAGTTTCATTTCTTTTAAAAATTATAGTTGATTTACAATGTTGTGTTAGTTTTGGGTGTACAGCATAGCAATTTAGTTACTTGTTCAGTTGCTCAGTTGCGTCCGACTCTTGGTGACCCCATAAACTGCAGCGTGCCAGGCTTCCCTGTCCTTCACTACCTCCTGGAGTTTGCTCAGACTCATGTCCATTGAGTTGGTGATGTTATCTATCTAACATCTCATCCTCTGTTGTCCCCTTCTCCTCTTGACCTCAATCTTCCCCAGCATCTGGGTCTTTTCCAGTAAGCTGGGTCTTCGAATTAGGTGGCTAAAGTATTGGCGCTTCAGCTATAGCATCAGTCCTTCCAGTGAATATTCAGGACTGATTTCCTTTAGAATTGACTGGTTTGATCTCCTTGGTGTTCAAGGAACTCTCAAGAGTCTTCTCCAACACCACAATTCAAAAGCATCAATTCTTCAATGCTTCTTTATGGTCCAACTCTTGAATCTGTACATGAGTACTAGAAAAGCCATAGCTTAGACTATATGGACGTTTGTTGGCCAAAGTGATGCCTCTGCTTTTTAATATGTTGTCTAGGTTTGTCATAGCTTTTCTTCCAAGGAGCAAGTGCATTTTCATTTCATGGCTGCAGTCACTGTCTGCAGTGATTTTGGAGCCCAGGAAAATAAAATCTGCCACTGTTTCTACTTTTTCACTATCTATTTGCCATGAAGTGATGGGACCAGATGCCATGATCTTAGTTTTTTGAATGTTGAGTTTTAAGTCAGTTTTTCCACTGTCCTCTTTCACTCTCATCAAGAGGCTCTTTAGTTCCTCTTTGCTTTCCGCCATTAGTGTGGTATCATCTGCATAATTGAGGTTGTTGATATTTCTCCCAGCAATCTCGATTCCAGTTTGTGAGTCATCCAGCCAGCATTTCACATGGTGTACTCTGCATAGAAGTTAAATAAGCAGGGTGACGATATACAGCCTTGTTTTACTCCTTTCCCAATCTTGAATCAGTCTGTTGTTTCACATTTCGTTCTGTTTTTTCTTGTCCTGCATACAGGTTTCTCAGGAGACAGTTCAGATGATATTTATAGTCTAATAGAGTTTTATATATATATATATCAATTCAGTTCAGTTCAGTCACTCAGTCGTGCCTGACTCTTTGTGACCCCATGAGTTGCAGCACGCCAGGCCTCCCTGTCCATCACCAACTCCAGGAATTCACTCAAACTCACGTCCATCAAGTTGGTGATGCCATCCAGCCATCTCATCCTCCGTCGTCCCCTTTTCTTCCTGCCCCCAGTCCCTCCCAGCATCAGGGTCTTTTCCAGTGAGTCAACTCTTCACATGAGGTGGCCAAAGTACTGGAGTTTCAGCTTTAGCATCATTCCTTCCAAAGAACACCTAGGACTGATCTCCTTTAGAATGGACTGGTTGAATCTCCTTGCAGGCCAAGAGACTCTCAAGAGTCTTCTCCAACACCACAGTTCAAAAGCACCAATTCTTCAGTGCTCAGCTTTCTTCACAGTCCAACTCTCACATCCATACATGACCACTAGAAAAACCATAGCCTTGACTAGACGAACCTTTGTTGGCAAAGTAATGTCTCTGCTTTTTTTTTATATACATATATTACCATTTTAATCATTTTTAAGTGTACAATAGTTCAGTGGCATGAATTACACTCATCATGTTGTAAAACCATTACCACTATTTCTAAAACTGTTTCATCATCTCAAACAGAAATTCTGCAAACATTAAGTAATAACTACCCATTTCCTCCACATGCCTCTGTAACCTCTAATCTACATTCTGTTTTCATGAATTTGACTATTCTATACATTTTATATAAGTGGTCACAAAATATTTGTCCTTTTGTGTCTGACATTTCATGTGGTATAAATTTTCAAGGTTCATAGAAGTTGTAGCATGTATCAGAACTTCATTGCTTTTATGGCTGAATAACATTTCACTGTATGTATAAACTGCATTTTGCTTATTTATTCACCTGTTAATGGACATGAGTTGTTTCCACCTTTTTTCTATTGTGAATAATATTATTATGACCCTGTGCCTGTGCTCGTGCATGCGTGCTAAGTCGCTTCAGTCATGTCCGACTCCCTGCAACCGCACAGACCGCAGCCCGCCAGGCCTCCCCATCCATGGGGCTCTCCAGGCAAGAACCCCGGAGTAGGCCGCCATCACCTCCTCCAGAGGATCCTCCTGATGCAGGGATCGAACCTGAGTCTCCTGTGTCTCCTCCATTGCAGGTGGATTCTTTACTGCTGAGCCACTGGGGAAGCCCCATTATGAACAAGGTTATACAAATATCTGTTTCCACTGTTTCCCCATCTATTTCCCATGAAGTGATGGGTCCGGAAGCCATGATTTCTGCTTTTTAATATGCTATCAAGGTTGGTATACACACACACCATTTTTCAGATTCTTTTCTCTTATAGGTTATTACAAAATATTGAGTGTATTTACCTATACTACTAAGAATAGGACCTTATTGTTCATCCATTTAATATATATTAGTGTATATATATTAATCCCAAATTTCTAATTTATTCCCTTCCTTTCCCTTCCCGCTTTGGTAACTATAAATTTCCTTTCTATGTCTGTGGGTCTATTTCTGTATTGTAAATAAGTTCATTTGTATCTTTTTTTTTTTTTTAGATCCCACCTATAAGTTATATTGTATTTGTCTTTCTCTGTCTGACTTACTTCAGTTAGTATGATAATATCTTGGTCCATCCATATTGCTGCAAATGGCATTCTTTCATCCTATTTTTTTAGCTGAGTAGTATTCAACTGTATACATATACCACATCTTCTTTGTCCATTCATCCGCTGGTATACGTTTAGGTTGCTCCCATGTCTTGGCTGTTGTGAATAGTGCTGCAGTGGACACTGGGGTGCATGTATTCTTTCAAACTATTGTTTTCTCTGGATATGTGCCCTGGAGTGGGGTTGCAGGATTGTATGGAACTCTGTTTTTCTTTCTTATACAGACTCTTTTAGTTCTCTCTTCCCAGTGTTCCCCATGTTGTGTTTCCAACTAATCCCACCTTTTCACCTTCTGAAAGGTACATGTCCATGGTCCTTCAAAGCATAATGGAAAGATAGCTAGAGCAGGTAGAATGTGAGTTTTGTCACTCACGGACTTTGGGAAGATGGGTAGATGAGCACCTTATTTAATTTTTCTGAGTCACAATTTTCCCATCTTTAGTATAATCTGATAGCATCTGTCTTTTAGGTTTCTCTTGTGAGGGTTAAATATGGCAGAAAAAGTACTCAGAACATAGAAAGCATAATTATATAAGCTCCACCTCCTTAACTATGTGGCAAAAACCCTAGTCAAGGGTTAAGATTCTTTAGTTCCACTTCAGACACCTTCAATTCCACGATGTTTATCTTAGCCCCCTAACCAAATGGACAGCAGCTGGTTTTGGATGGAAATGAACAATGGGTAAGACAGATTTTCTCCCCTTTATACCTGAGATGAGTTCTGCTCAGAGAAACCATACTCCTGTTGATCTAACCTTATGGACATTACACATATTCATGCTTATCAGACCTTTATTCATCGCCTCCAAAGCTAGCCCCTCTGAACCCGATGGCTTTTCCCTCTTACTCTTGCCTCTCCTGTTGGCTTCTATCCCAAATATTTCCAGTATGCTTATGAACTTTCATTCTCTTTTAAGTAACCCTCTCATTGTCATTTTGCTTTGATTGAACTTTGTTTCTGCCACAAAGATACCAGTTCTTTTTTTGCCATGCTAAATCCAAGATGCAGTTATCAAACCTCATCTTAGTTGGATTCTCACCACTTCCACTGCTACTACCCTTGTCCAAGACACCATCATTTTTTGCCCAAAATGATACATAGGTCTAGAAGCCAAGGATCTCTGCTTCTGCCTTTACCTCCCTATCATGCATTCTCAACGCTGCATCCAGAGTGATCCTTATAAATGAAAGTCAGATCACTCTGTTACTACTTCAGAGCAAGGACCAAGCCACTTTATCTGTGAATCTCTGGTGTTAATCATTGGAATTTAGCAAACACTCAAAAAATATTTTGCCAAGCCTCAAAAACTAAGAGAAGAAAGAGGAGGAAGAAATAATTGAATCACTTGCCACATCCTCTTTTAACCTCTTCAGTATCTGTAACAATGCCTTATTTTGCTCTTAACTTCACATCATTTTGTTTGCTAAACAAAACCATCATTAACAGAGGTAGGGCAAACTTCTAAACTGACACCCAGAGAGGTTAAGCGATGTGCCTAAGGTAATAAGGACAGTGGCATTGGGAGCTTGGCCTTGAACTGAGCCTTGTTCCCCCAAAAAGCATGCTTTTCCTATTATGCCAAGTTTTACATAAAGTTTTGTGGGGTCTCCAGGCTTGTCTGTCCCAAGGTGTGATTCTACAATATGTATCGTCTTTGGAAATATCTCCTGTAAAGATCAAAATTTGAAATTATGGGAAACCATAAGGTGGACATGGGCCCTTGACAGCCAGCTTGAACCCTCCTAACAAAAAGCCTCTTTTCTGTATCCCATCTTGAGAGTGCACATCATTCAATACAGAACCTCAGAAACAGAGAGTATTATTATATGCTTGCAAATCGTCTCAAGCAAGCTTTAAAATCTGTTGATAAAAATGGTTTATTGAATAGGAAACCTGATTTGGCTATTGTCTGTATACTCATTATTACGTTACGTTGGTATACTCTGGAGAAAAATTGGCAGAAAGCATCTAACTTATTAAATATCCCAAAGAAATTTAATTTTTTGGTCTGAATTGATAATAGAAAGTATTGATGCTAAAATTCTAGAACCTGTGTTCGAGATGAATTCATAGTGTGACAAGATCTGGGACTAACATAAAGTACTTTACCTTGTAAGTAATCATCTTCCTTCAGACCAATGCTACCACTGGAAGAGGTTGTGGGGCAGAGTGAAAAAGAGGAGGGAGGCAGGGTTGATTTCATTATGGGCTTTGTAGAGAATGGCTTATTAAGCAACAAAACTACAGTGACAAGAGCAACAATAAAACTTTACTTTTCCAAAGTGTGCAGAAGATTAGGATGATATGGAAATACATTTCTGAACAGATTTGGAGTGGGTAGCCTTTGTCTTCTCCACGGCATCTTCCCAACCCAGGGATTGAACCCAGGTCTCCCACATTATAGGTGAATTCTGTACCAGCTGAGTCACAAGGGAAGCCCAAGAATGCTGGAGTGGGTAGCCTATCTCTTCTCCAGTGGATCTTCCCAACCCAGGAATCAAACTGGGGTCTCCTGCATTGCAAGTGGATTCTTTACCAACTGAGCTATGAGGGAAACCCTCTGAACAGTGTTACTCTTTCCAAATTGATAACTGTGGTCAAATAGATTTTCATGATTCTTTACAAGGGACTCTCTTAAGGATCCTAGTTGGCAGTTTCAGTTTCTGCCACATAAAATTGACTGCTGTAGTTTATTTTCTCATGTAAGTTTGTCCCATGGCCTGAACTAGATTGTGATAAGAAACTCTTGTTCCTGGTATGTCTTCACACTCATTCAAGCTCTCACATCTCTATATAATTCTGTGGCTCTAAAAGATGCCCAGTAAAACCTTTTGAGAAATTTACTTTCCAGTCCAAGAGTATCCTATCCAGATTTGAGGGCTTTTGGCCACTGACAGTTGAATCCACACAAACAAAAGTATTTTTATACAATGTCTCAAAAACTTTTAAAAGTGATAGGCCTCCACCATCTGACCTCAGAATCTTTATTTATGGCACTTCCGGTAGGTTGACAACAATTGCAATAGAATCACATTTTCTCTTTCCAGAGGTGGATCTAAAGGACAGAGCACACAGTTTCCCCAAGGTCACTGTCAGAAACAAGAGGGTTCCTCTACTTAAAGTTAGAGAGCTTGGGTTCCCTGTTTCTTGATGGGACCACTGTGAACCTTGCTTAAAGACAAAGGATCACTCACTAAACAAAGAAATCACAGGCTCACACTTGGGCATTCACATGAATACATGAATAGCTACAGCTGTCATTGGGACAAGGCTTTTCTTGTACAAGATTCTGAAACCTGTTAAAGGCTCCTTTGGTTCATTCTGATGCCATGGTCTGGCAACCCTGACATGCTCCACTCACTAACATCCTAGGAAGCATTCCTACAGGGGGCAACAGGTCCCACAGGGCCTATTTCACTTGTCCACAGCCAGAAGAAAGTCTGAGCATCTGGGGGAGAGTGTTATGTAAGCAAAGGAAGAAAGCATCATTGTCAGCAGTTTTTCTGGAAGAATGCTTTGTCCATGCAGATTCGACATGTATAATAATTAAGTGTAATGCCTTTGTTTCTAACTATACACTATAGTTGGAAAAAGCATGATCATAGTCAATTAAAAACGACTTGAAAATATATACTGAGATACTTCAGTGGGCTACATTATCTCTGTGAAGACAGAGAATAAAACAATTGAAATTTTAGAATTGGAAAGATCTGAGTTACTATCTGAACTAAGCAAATTATAAAAGCTGTGTGAATCTGAGCAAGTGGATTTATTTTTCCTGAACTTTATTTGCATCATCTGTAAAGCATGTATAAGAAGAACTACCTCATTAAAATGAGATTTTGTTGGCAAACCACATAAAACACTGCATGTTACTCTGTAAATGTCCAATAACTAATACTATCCAATTCTTAATGTATGATTCTACATTTAAAAGCTGTCCAGATTTCAAAAGCTAACAAATTTATGCCAGAAATAAGAAAGGTTACTGGAGGAAAGGAGAAGTCATTATGTAAAAAAGGAAAAGTCATTAATTTATTTGGCTATACATACATTTTAAAACCATTCAGTAGGTTTACTTATTTAAGCTTTGTAGGTTTTGTCACTCTTATTTGGAATTTTGAAAAATGCATCAAAGATATCTTCCTAAAATTTCTTTTCACAGCTCAAGACCATTCATTCAGATATGACCTAAATCAAATCCCTTATGATTATACAGTGGAAGTGAGAAATAGATTTAAGGGCCTAGATCTGATAGATAGAGTGCCTGATGAACTATGGAATGAGGTTCATGACATTGTCCAGGAGACAGGGATCAAGACCATTCCCATAGAAAAGAAATGCAAAAAAGCAAAATAGCTGTCTGGGGAGGCCTTACAAATAGCTGTGAAAAGAAGAGAAGTGAAAAGCAAAGGAGAAAAGGAAAGATATAAACATCTGAAAGCAGAGTTCCAAAGAATAGCAAGAAGAGATAAGAAAGCCTTCTTCAGCGATCAGTGCAAAGAAATAGAGGAAAACAACAGAATGGGAAAGACTAGGGATCTCTTCAAGAAAATCAGAGATACCAAAGGAACATTTCATGCAAAGATGAGCTCGATAAAGGACAGAAATGGTATGGACCTAACAGAAGCAGAAGATATTAAGAAGAGATGGCAAGAATACACAGAAGAACTGTACAAAAAAGATCTTCACGACCCAGATAATCACGATGGTGTGATCACTGACTTAGAGCCAGACATCCTGGAATGTGAAGTCAAGTCGGCCTTAGAAAGCATCACTATGAACAAAGTTAGTGGAGGTGATGGAATTCCAGTTGAGCTATTCCAAATCCTGAAAGATGATGCTGTGAAAGTGCTGCACTCAATATGCCAGCACATTTGGAAAACTCAGCAGTGGCCACAGGACTGGAAAGAGTTTTCATTCCAATCCCAAAGAAAGGCAATGCCAAAGAATGCTCAAACTACCGCACAATTGCACTCATCTCACACACTAGCAAAGTAATGCTCAAAATTCTCCAAGCCAGGCTTCAGCAATACGTGAACCATGAACTTCCTGATGTTCAAGCTGGTTTTAGAAAAGGCAGAGGAACCAGAGATCAAATTGCCAACATCCGCTGGAGCATAGAGAAAGCAAGAGAGTTTCAGAAAAACATGTATTTCTGCCTTATTGACTATGCCAAAGCCTTTGACTGTATGGATCACAATAAACTGTGGAAAATTCTTCAAGAGATGGGAATACCAGACCACCTGATCTGCCTCTTGAGAAATTTGTATGCAGGTCAGGAAGCAACAGTTAGAACTGGACATGGAACAACAGACTGGTTCCAAATCGGAAAAGGAGTCTGTCAAGGCTGTATATTGTCACCCTGCTTATTTAACTTATATGCAGAGTACATCATGAGAAACGCTGGACTCGAAGAGACACAAGCTGGAATCAAAATTGCCGGGAGAAATACCAATAACCTCAGATATGCAGATGACACCACCCTTATGGCAGAAAGTGAAGAGGAACTCAAAAGCCTCTTGATGAAAGTGAAAGTGGAAAGTGAAAAAGTTGGCTTAAAGCTCAACATTCAGAAAACGAAGATTATGGCATCCGGTCCCATCGCTTCATGGGAAATAGATGGGGAAAGAGTGGAAACAGTGTCAGACTTTATTTTTCTGGGCTCCAAAATCACTTCAGATGGTGACAGCAGCCATGAAATTAAAAGACGCTTACTCCTTGGAAGGAAAGTTATGAGCAACCTAGATAGCATATTCAAAAGCAGAGACATTACTTTGCCAACAAAGGTTTGTCTAGTCAAGGCTATGGTTTTTCCTGTGGTCATGTATGGATGTTAGAGTTGGACTGTGAAGAAGGCTGAGCGCTGAAGAATTGATGCTTTTGAACTGTGGTGTTGGAGAAGACTCTTGAGAGTCCCTTGGACTGCAAGGAGATCCAACCAGTCCATTCTGAAGGAGATCAGCCCTGGGATTTCTTTGGAAGGAATGATGCGAAAGCTGAAAGTCCAGTACTTTGGCCACCTCATGCGAAGAGTTGACTCATTGGAAAAGACTCTGATGCTGGGAGGGACTGGGGGCAAGAGGAGAAGGGGATGACAGAGGATGAGATGGCTGGATGGCATCACTGACTTGATGGACGTGAGTCTGAGTGAACTCCGGGAGTTGGTGATGGACAGGGAGGCCTGGTGTGCTGCGTTTCATGGGGTCGCAAAGAGTTGGACATGACTGAGTGACTGATCTGATCTGATCTGATATATATATATATATATATATATATATATAAAATGCAAATATATATATGGACACATATATATATCACACATATATAGATGGATGTTTGGATTTTACACATATATATTAATATACACACATGTCTCTTTTGGATTTTAGCTGAAATATTTTTCTCTTTTATTTAGAATTTATGAAAATGTTTACATTTATGGCATGTCTGGTTGGAGACTAAGGTAGTTCTCCTGTCTTCTCTTGAATATTATAGAGTATTTGCATATGTATTTAAATATATATATATATATATATATATATACATCTTAAAAATCTTCAAATGTCACATAATATAGTTCAGATGCAAGAAACCAAAACTGATTAAACAAGCATTTCTTCCCTGACTTTTAAAGAGACAGTTACTGGGGTGTTTACCACCAAACTCATGAAGGGAGATGCATCTCAGCTTTGAGGACCATACAGGCTATTTTAACCCTGTTGATTAAAATAAAAATCAGACTTTCATTCCTCATGTTTTGGTACTTGGTATAAATCATCAAGGTACTACATTGATCTTACAGAGCACATGCAGCTATTTGCAGTAGGTGCTGGTAAGGAGAAGCAGAATATTGTTTATATTAAATGAGATAACATGCATAAAGAGTTTATCTCAGTTATTCTGCACAAGTATTTATATAGAAACTGCCTTTCCCTATGTTCACTTAAAAAGTTTAGCAGTTATAATTTAGATTCATTACTTGAAGTGATGTAATATTTCATGGCTGCAATTACATAAGACAGAGGAGAAATAAAGAGGAAAATAGTTAGAAACCATCTTTGACTACTCTGCTTCTCTGGTGACTCAGATGGTTAAGAATCCACCTGCAATGCAGAAGACCTGGGTTCAATCCCTGGGTTGGGGCAATCCCCTGGAGAGGGAATGGCAACCCACTCCAGTATTCTTGCTTGGAGAATTCCATGGCAGGGGAGCCTGGTGGGCTATAGTCCATGGGGCTACAAAGAGCTGGACATGACTGGGCAACTAACACTTGACCGAAATACATGCATCTGTTATAACTGATCTTGCTCCCTCTTTATAGGTATTTGTGAAGTAGTACAGATGAGATAAGATCTTGATCTATTAACAACAAATATTTCTATTTGCTTTTTATAATTAAAAATCCTTTTATGGGAAGTATTTCTCTCCTTTGGAGTAGGAAAGGCACATCCATGAAAGCAGAGACAACAACAACAAAAAAATCAGACAAATTTGTCTTCATCCCTTTACATATTATTATCTTGGCATTTTATTTTAAATACAAATTTCTTAATAGCATATATGCAATAGAGGGTCAACAGCAAGATTCAGATACACATATTGACTCTGATTTTCAGTTACTGAATCTATTAAAACTCTTCTGTGTGCTTCTCAGAATATTTGAGAATTAAGATAGACAACTTAGAATCACATGTTTGCATGACTGACTCAGTTTTCCCTCAAATAAAAAAATGTTTGTTAATGGCTGTGCTATTTATAGAAAATACTTATCCATTGAGCAGTCAGATTTCATAGAATGTACATTTAGTCTTTTAAGATAGGCATTGATTTTGAAATGAGCTTACACGTCCTTGCATTTTCTTTGACATACATATATATATATGAGGTGTAGAGCTTCCCTAGTGGCTCAGAGGGTAAAGAATCTGCCTGCAACTCAAAATGGATTAAAGATCTAAACATAAGACCAGAAACTATAAAACTCTTAGAGGAGAACATAGGCAAAACACAATTCGACATAAATCACAGCAGGATCCTCTATGACACACCACCCAGAATATTGGAAATAAAAGCAAAAATAAACAAATGGGATCTAATTAAAATTAAAAGCTTTTGCACAACAAAAGAAACTATAAGCAAGGTGAAAAGACAGCCTTCAGAATCGGAGAAAATAATAGCAAGTGAAGCAACTGACAAACAACTAATCTCAAAAATATACAAGCAACTCCTGCAGCTCAATTCTAGAAAAATAAACGACCCAATCAAAAAATGGGCCAAAGAACTAAATAGACATTTCTCCAAAGAAGACATACAGATGGCTAACTAACACATGAAAAGATGCTCAACATCACTCATTATCAGAGAAATGCAAATCAAAACCACAATGAGGTACCATTTCACACCAGTCAGAATGGCTGCAATCCAAAAGTCTACAAGCAATAAATGCCGGAGAGGATGTGGAGAAAAGGGAACCCTCTTACACTGTTGGTGGGAATGCAAACTAGTACAGCCACTATGGAGAACAGTGTGGAGATTCCTTAAAAAACTGGAAATAGAACTGCCATACGACCCAGCAATCCCACTGCTGGGAATAGACACCGAGGAAACCAGAATTGAAAGAGACACGTGTACCCCAATGTTCATCGCAGCATTGTTTATAATAGCCAGGACATGGAAGCAACCTAGATGTCCATCAGCAGACGAATGGATAAGAAAGCAGTGGTACATATACACAATGGAGTATTACTCAGCCATTAAAAAGAATACATTTGAATCAGTTCTAATGAGGTGGATGAAACTGGAGCCGATTATACAGAGTGAAGTAAGCCAGGAAGAAAAACACCAATACAGTATACTAACGCAT
Source organism: Bubalus kerabau (assembly GCF_029407905.1). Lineage (NCBI taxonomy): Eukaryota > Metazoa > Chordata > Mammalia > Artiodactyla > Bovidae > Bubalus > Bubalus kerabau. The sequence continues at coordinate 49,702,124 of NC_073635.1, forward strand.
ATATATGGAATTTAGAAAGATGGTAACAACAACCCTGTATGTGAGACAGCAAAAGAGACACAGTTGTATAGAACAGTCTTTTGGACTCTGTGGGAGAGGGAGGGGGGTATGATTTGGAAGAATGGCACTGAAACATGTATAATATATGTGAAACGAATCACCAGTCCAGGTTCGATGCAGGATATAGGATGCTTGGGGCTGGTGCACTGGGATGACCCAGAGGGATGGTATGGGGAGGGAGGTGGGAAGGGGGTTCAGGACTGAGAACACATGTACACCCGTGGCGGATTCATGTTGATGTATGGCAAAACCAATACAATATTGTAAAGTAATTAGCCTCCAATTAAAAAAAAAAAAAAAAAGAATCTGCCTGCAATGCAGGAGACCCAGGTTTGATTCCTGGGTTGGAATGATCCCCTGAAGAAGGGAATGGCAACCCACTCCAGTATTCTTGCCTGGGAAATTCCATGAGCAGAGAATCCTGGGGCCTACAGTCCATGGGGTCGCAAAGAGTCAGACACGAATGAGTCACTAAGCAAATATGAGGGGTAATAAAGTTTCTTTATGACTTTTGATTCTTTAATAAACTTGCAATAAACTGTGTCTAACATGTACCAGTCCTAAAGCAGGATGCTGGTGATTCAAAGGGAAGCAGGTGTGGCCTTACTCTCAAGAAGCTCACAGGCTAAAGAGGAGATGAACATATGGAGACATACCTCTATTACAGTGAGGTGAGGCCATCTGGACCACGTAGACACAAAACTTATAGGCACATAAAGATGGAGGTTGCTGATGCTGCTGAGGTGAGTGGCAGTGACAAAGCATCCTCAAAGGAGGTGTCTTTTGGCCTGGGTTTTGAAATAGAGCTAAGGGTTCTGCAGGTGGAATAAAATCTCGGATAATAAGGGCATCCTTATCAACGGGACCAGAATGTATATGCAATGCCAAAGAGGCCTGAAACTGGTGTGCCTTGTGATCTGTCTCATTGCTTTTAATTTATATATGTTAAGAGTTGGAAAAACTGAAGTGCTTTCACTAATAAAGATACCTGAAACATCTACTACAGGATGTTTACCAAGTGAGTCATTATAGCGGTTCCTGTTGCGGTTGAATTTTTTGTTTTTAACCTCAAAACTCTAGAGTGAAAAGTGTCACTTCTATTCCCACGGGTCAACTCTTCAGTGATTGGTAACTTTTATCTTTCACCTGGACTCTTGCCTGAAGCTTCCACTCCAGTCTTTGACCCATACAACATGTTACTACCAGAGGTACTGTTTTGCTTAGAGCTTTCATTTCTGAAAGACAGGTGATCCTACATTGTCTTAAAACATCAAGGACTCCCCATTAGGTACATGATTAAGTCTTACCTGTGGGAGACAATGTTCTTCACAAACTTGACCCCAAGAATTCTTCCCAACTTTTTTCCAAGCTCTATTCCCAGTCCCTTAAACTTACACTGTCATGAATGACTCATTGTTCTCCCATACTCTGCACCTTTGTCTAACTCATGGCTTTGTGCATGAAACAATTTCACATGTTGAGATAAAGGTAACTTGCTACCTTGTTGGAGCCCTGGGTGGAAGGGGAGCAGGAGAAGAATATGAGGCTGTTGAGATAATAGATGTGGACTAGATGACTTGCAAATGCGAGAAGTTTTGGTTCTATTCTTCCTTTACTACGTGTGTGCTCAGTCATGTCTGCCTCTTTGTGACCCTGTGGACCGTAGCCCACCAGGCTCCTCTGTCCATGGGATTTCCCTGTCAAGAAAGCTGAAATGGGTTGCCATTTCCTACTCCAGGGGATCTTCCCCACCCAGAGTTCAAATCTGAGTCTCTTGTATCTCCTGCGGCAGGTAGACTCTTTACCAATGGCACCACCTGGGAAGCCCATTCTTTATTTACAGTACTTCTCAAACATTTTGTCTGTTCCAAAGTATCCCAAAGAAGTGAGAAGACTATCCTGTCTGCCACCATAGGCTTTGGCTGGAGAGGCATCACAAGTGAAAAATTTATTTGACGTCTCCTTTCATATTTTTGCTTTCTGTTGTGTATTCTACTTGTTTCAATACTAAAGGCATATGTTACATTCCTTGCCATTAAGTAAAATTGAGTTCCCAAGAAGATGTTATCCTGAGGTGTTCAATTCCCCTGGCACACTGCCAGGACTCCTGAGGAATGTGTATTTCAGACTCAGAAGCACAACCTGGGGGCGGGGAACAAATGGTAGGACTGAAAAAGGTGGTGCCAGCAACAGACTTGTGGTTAAAAGTTTTCAATTGAGAGAAAAGGAGTGCATCAGTGTCACTGAAATGTGGTCATTCTGATGGTGGCTCAGAAGGTGAATTGAAGACATGGGGATGTAAGAGGAATGATCGATTGATTGTTATAGGTACCAACTGGATGGCAATACAAATGCCTGAAGAAAATTCTCAGCTCTTGGTTTTGGTATTTGAATAGATAGTATAATTATTTATCACAATAAATACAAAAATAGAAGATTTTCAACTTTGCACATGAAAGTTGAGATGATTTTGGAATGTACAGATAGAGACATTTGGTAGAATAATAAATATCAGATTTGGAAATCAGGAGATAAGTTGCTCATTTACATCTATCTCTCTAATCAATCATTCATTTACCTATGTATCTAATCAATTACATATCTATCTATCTATCCACCTACCTACCTGTGTGCTCAGTCGCTTCAGTCGTGTCTGACTCTGCGACCCCACGGATCATAGCCCGCAAGGTTCCTCTGTCCACGGGATTCTCCCCACAAGAATACTGGAGTGAGTTACCATGCCCTCCTCCAAGGGATCTTCCCAACCCAGGGATCATACCCAGGTCTACTGCATTGCAGGCAGATTCTTTACCATCCAAGCTATCAAGAAAGCCCATTTACCTACCAAACTGCCCTTTATCTATTATTTATCTATTTATAGTTGGGAATTGTCTTTAAGTGGAAACCAAAGCCATGAGAATTGATGAAATTGCCCCCAAATTAATGTAGGTTCAGAAAGAGAAAGTGTTTCACAGAAGGGAAAAAAAAAAGAGGGCCCTAAAGAAAATAAAGCTAATAAGGGAGAAGAAAGAAAGGTCTATGAGGGAATGGTAACACTATAAACACATTTAGAGACCTTCTAACATAAAGTTTTATTTTATAAATTAAGTCAAGGTTTACAAATAATGAAGGATTACCCTAAGAACATTTTTATTTTCAATTCCTGGTTGCATGTTCTTACCATATTTTAATTGATCTCAATTTATCAATAAAATTTATAGTGCTTTATGAGTTTCCCATCCACCATGGCAAATAGCTAAGTGTTTCACAAAGAGCAGTTACTCAATACAGTTTTTTAAATCAAATTAATTAATTAAAAAATACCTTGTGGGAATAAGAGTAAATAATAACTTTATTTGGGGCAGATCAAATCAAAATGTAAGCCTAGTAGTGGAATATATAAAAAAATCACAGCCCTGTATCTTAAAGTAGCAGTGGAAAAATAACCACCTAAGACCCACTGCAAAGGGAATTTTCATAACTTTTCCCCAGACACTTCTCTGCAGAAGGGTTATTTTTGGCCCTTGTTCAGCTTCCCTGAGAACTTCTTTCTTTGGTTTCAGAGTTCTCTTTCTCAAATCCTCTTCCACGTCAGTGCCCTAATCCTCCTGCTTCGACACCACACCCAGCCCTGCTTTCCCCAAGTGCCCACACTTCTACATGAGCCCGAAACCCCAGTCACAGATGGCAGAGGAAAGAGTCAGCCAGCGATCTCAGGTCGGCTTCTGGTCTACGTGGCTACATCCTGCTAGATGTGGATGACGACTGTGTACTTTCCTAGGAGGGTCACTCGGTACCAGGGTTTGGTCCCGTTCTGGTTGGGAGTTCCAGGATGGAATGGAAATAGCATGTTCCTACACTCAGAGTGTCAGCAGGTGGGTGGCTCCCCTGGAACAGAGCCCATTTTCTATAGGGCTTTTCTGTCCTTGGGCGAAGAGAAGTGGAAGCATTCAAAATGCTGCCCAGGCTGATTCTCTAGGCATAAAAAGCAGTGGGCTTGATTCTTTGCAATTGTTCTCCAAGTAATGATTAGGTTGAACAAGGCAGCATTTGCCTTTTCTAAAATACAGGGGAACCACTCTCTTGGCTTCTGAGAAAACTGAAAGTGGCCGCTTGCCAGAGATTTCTGCAGCTTCCTGGCTTGGTGGGTGGAAAAAATAGCACAGACCAACGTGAGGGAAACAGAGACTCTTCTTCCAGCACGTGCCCATGATGGCTCCCCAGCAACGCCGGGCAGATGGTGAAGATCACCTTGGTGGCATTTTCTGCAGAAATCGGAGTCTGTGTGCAGGAAGCCTCCAACGAAAGGGGGTCTCAGGCTGAGGTGTGCAGTCTCCAGTCAGGAGTCAGGGTGATGCGGCTGAGATCTGCATCTGTGTGCGGAGAGTCTGAGAGGCACATCTGACAGGCTGCTAACAACAGCCATTCGCAGTGTTCAAAGGATGAGGGAGGGTCAGAGGAGCTAATTACTTAAGGTAAAAAAAAACTAAATGCTCAGAGGAGTTAACTGGTATTCCGTAATTAATTTAAGAAAAGACTCTTTTGGTTGAAAAATATGATCTTAATATAGACATCAGTAGTGTGAATGCCATCCGTGGTTATTGCTTTCTGTGAAAATTATCATATTGTACTGATAATGAGTTTGGCGACAGGAAGCTATGTTCTTTTGACCGGATTTCAAAGAAAATAAATTGAGAGTGCAGAAAAGACAAAGCGGAGAAAACAATATCTTTGATATCTTGCTTATTACAGTGCAGTAGAATGGATATCACAAATGCGCTTGGTGATAAGGATGGCTTAGATTGCTCTGCCTTGAAAAGACCATATAATAGAAAAGAGTTTTCTTGTTGCTACAGATTTTCTGGTATACAACGATGACACAGATTAAATAGGAGCATTTGACTGTGATGATAACACTTTGAAAAAAATATTGGAGACACAATGTGGAGGAATCTTTGAAATCATTAATTGAATTTTTCTCTGTGATCCATTTTCTGGCACATATCAAGATGTACCAGCCGTACATGTAGGTGAAAAAGGCCATGAAATGCCATAAGCATCCTACCTGATTTTTTCTTATCCGCCCAAATTGACCTCAAGTTGTGAGGGGCTAAGGGACTAAGTCACTTCAGTAGTGTCTGACTCTTTGTGACCCCATGGACTGCAGCCTACCGGGCTCCTCTGTCCATGGGATCCTCTAGGCAAGAATACTGGAGTGGATTACCGTGCCTTCTTCCACATGATCTTCCTGACTCAGGGATCGAACCTGTGCCTCTTATGTCTCTTGCATTGGCAGGTGGGTTCCTTACCACTAGCACTGCTTGGGAATCCCCAAGTTGTACTTCCCCCCTACTTATTCTGGAATCCCCATTGATGTCATGAAGAGGCTGCAGAAAGGGATTCTCCAAGAATTTGTAAGTCTGTGGTATACAACTGAACTCTGAGAATTTACCTATGAAAACAAGGAATGAAAAATCAGAATTATGTCAAGTTATCATAGACAGATTGGTTTATAGGTCTGTTACTGAACAGTAGCCAGATTGAACGAATTGCAATTATTATAGAAAGATATTTTCTCTATTACAAAAGGAGGATGACAGAGGCCACTGTCAACAAGCGTTCATCCAAACAGCTATGTCAAGGAGGGGAAATGAAGCCAACTGATGATCAACTTCCAGTTCCATTGGCAAGGTGTCAGTACTGTGGCACTGGATGCCCTGGGTTACCTTAAACTAATGACAACATGTACTTAATTAGGTCAGATTGTCTTCTTTGGTTATAAGCTCATCAGATAAACTTCTCATTTTGATTTGGCTTCCTATATAGCAGAGGAACAGTGGTGATGCTAATTTCGGTGTTACAGACATTGCAATAGGCCTATCTGTAGTTGGAGCCTGGTTTTATACATCTGTCAACAGTTTGGTTACTGTGAGTTCACACTGAGCACTTGTATTTGCTCTTGGTGACCTGAATGCATTCGGCTTTTGAGCCTGAGAGACTGAGGGTAAGCATGCTGTTGCTGTGAGTCCACTTGGAGGCAACCAGCCATTTTCTTCTGATGACATTTGTGTGCAACACTGTTGATCAGAAAAAACTATTCATGCTCCTTTAGTAGCTATCTGAGTATCTTTTTTTAAAAATTAATTTAGTGAAGGTGGCAACATTGGTTCTAAAGTAGGCTTTATATGTTACTAGGAAGAAAAAGAGAGCTTAAGGAAAGTAGGAGAAATAGCCCCCACCAATGAATACAATTTCAGCCAATGATTAGTAATCTATGTCTAAGCCAAGCTTTGTCTTGGAAAGCACTTAGAAGTTGTGGGACTTCTTCAGTTTGATGTTCTGGCCAGTCATTTAGACCTATGTTGCAGCAACTGTAAAAGTGCCTGCCATAAGGGCTGACATAGCTTTTGTCTCATAAGAGACTGGTCCTCCTGGCCCTTTTTTTTCTCTTTGCCATGAGCAGCTGGAGGGCAGCAGACACAGAGGTGATGGAGGGTTGGGTTTAACTAGGGTTGGGGTTTTGCAAAGTGAGCTGCAAAGTGGACAAGCCACACTGGCATTGAAGGTGTGTGCTAAGGAGTGTTCATGATGGACCATGGATTTTAAGCTGGGTAAAGAGGGAAGGAAGAGGTGTTGGGGGGGTGTGTGAAAAAAAATAGTAGGATCAGTAGACTGTCAGTTTCAGGGAGGCTGGAGATTATGAAATAGTCATCCCAGAGGATGAATTCAAAAGATAGGAAAGGGTGGTGGACAAGTGTGCTCTTTGAGAAAATCTAGGCAAACTAGGGCCTGAAACAAAACCACTCCCTGAAATTTGCTGTGATGGTGCAAGTTATTTAGTTTTTCTCAGTCTTAGGCTTTTATATTTTTAAATTCTTAAGTCGGAATAATAATATGAAAAAGCTACAAAGATTATGATGTAATGGATATAAATAACTTTGCACCATGAATAGCAAATATTTGATACTTCAGAAATGTCAACTCTTGCATTTCTACTATATAGTAAGTGCTTTAAAAGGCTGGGCATCTCTCTCTATGTGTGTGTGTCTCTCTTACACACACAGACACACACACACACACATCCTAATACAAAAAATGTTTGCTGAAAAGGGATCACAGAGCTGAGCCCTGATGCATTGTTAGCAAATGAGTCTGGACCATGAAGTTTCTCAGGGATTTCTCCCCATAACTTAGGGACTGGGGTGGGTTTAGGTGGGGGTTGGGATAGAGAAGGAGGAGTTTGAAAACAGTAGGTGAGAGCTGGAAAAAACAACAAGCTTTCTTACTTTTAAGATTTGGTTTTCATCAACCATAATTATATTTGGGAAACATATGGAACCTGAAAGTTCTGATAAATTTTTTTACTTTAATATTACACAGAAAAATACTTAGATTTATTTGTTGCTATCCTTTTGAGGAGTACTTGATTGGAAAATGCTGTATGGATTCCTTGGAGAATTTTTTTGGATATGAATATCATAAAGAGGAGATTCTGCAATTATTCCCTGATTGTTTTGGTGGAGTCCGTAGATACTTTCTGGAAGTTCGTCATTCTTGAAGCATCACTGGGAGAGGCTCTCTGAGGCTGGAGAAGGGGCAGGGTGGTTATTCCACCCAGTGAGGTCAAGCTCTCTCTTTGGTAATCATGTCAGTTAATGGTCTCCAACTTCGTAACCATAATAGCTTTGCTGAAACTACTTTATCTGGGGCTCAGTAATGAGAGATATTAATGACATAGGTCTGAGCTACTGAGGTAAGTTTGGAGAAAAAGAGTGAGAGGTAATGCAAAAGATAGTGAGATCCAAGTGAATATAAAACCAAAAAGGCAAATAGATACCCCAAACTTCCAGTTATAAAATAAATAAGTCTTGGAAACATAATGTGCAGCATGATGGTACTAATGAAGAATACTGTATTGTATACTTGAAAATTGCTAAGAGAGTAGAATTTTAAAGTCCTCATCACAAGAAGAGAAAAAAATTGTAAGTGTGTGTGATGATGGATGTTGTTGTGGTGATCATTTTGCAACATATAGAAGTATGAATCATGTTGCATGCGTGCTTGGTCACTTCAGGTGTGTCAGCTCTTTGGTGACCCTACGAACTGTAGCCCGCCAGGCTCCTCTGTCCATGGGATTCTCTAGGCAAGAATACTGAGTGTGTTGCCATGCCCTCCTCCAGGGGATTTTCCTGACCCAGGGATAGAACTCACGTCTGCATGCATCTCCCACATTGCTTACCCACTGAACCACCTGGGAAGCCCATTATGTTATATACCTGAAACTAATACATTGTTATAGATCAGTCATCTCTCAAGAAAATAGTTAAATAAGCGAATGCATTCATGGAGGAAACCATGCTTTGAGAGAGAATGTTGACTAACTCAGGGCAGGATTAGCCTGTCAAAAAATGAGTCTGATGAAGACAAGGAGTTTTAAAAACACAGAGCTCTGTGCCTGGAGAAAGGAGGAGATCTGTTTTCTTCATGCTTTAGATAGTAAGAAATTTCGATGACAGAAATGTCAAACTATTCCAGAGAGATCTGAAAATCATGCACAGGGATGTCTGCAAGGTCATGAGTAGATGGGATGCAGACAAGAACCAGCAGATGAAAAAAAAATAAAAAAGAACCATCAAGTGAGAAGCAGGAGGTACCAGAAGGGAACTGGGCAGGACTTAGGAGGGATGGGAAGCTGGGGGTGGGAGTATGGAAAAAGAGAAAGGTTAGAACCATCAGAGACCACTAAAAGAAGTGCTGAAGAATGCCTTAGAGAAGAAGAGATGAGGGCAAAGTAGGCCAGAGCTGGCTTCCCAGAGAAGAAGCTTAAGCCCTTTTCTGAAAGCAGGAACTCTGGTGACTCAATTACTGTGCTACGTCTGTCAGGCTCTCGTTATGCCTAACACACCAGGGACTGATGATCTGATTACATCAAACTTCAGAAATATCAAGACTGCAATAAAAGTGAGCCCAGCTTTGCTGGGTTTTATGTTTTTCTTCTCACCATTATGTGCATTAGTCACTACACTGAAAGAGCAGTGAGAAGATGTGCCAAAAGTGATAGAGAAAACATGTCAACATTCAAAGAATAATTAATGAAAAGTGTTGCTGTTTTAATACCACCAGTGAAAGCTGATCCCAGCCTTACCCAGTTCTTCTCAACAGTACCCAGAAATCTCTGTCTCCTGGATACAGCCATACCTGCTTTCTACACTGATAATGGCTTAGGTACAAGTTTGAGGAATGCTTCTTCACTATAGACCTCAGCCTGGCATCTGCTCTCTCTAGATAAATTACCTAAGTATCCAAGGGTTCACTAAACTGAGGCTTTCCTTGCAATCTTCACCTTTGATATTCTAATATTTGCTTTTTGTGGTGTGGGTTTTTACTTTCCGGAACTTCATTGTGACTGCGTCCCTGCCTGAAACCACAGTCTGCTTGGCTCAGTTCCCAGTGCATTGCTCCCCACGTCCTGCCTCCTACTCCTTGGAGATTAAAATTCTTCTATCCGCTCTCATTTTCCTACTCTCCCCTGCCAGGTGAGAAAGGTCCAGCTCCTGACTTTCTGGCTGGTGTTCAGAATCAGGTTCCTGATTTCCCACCTCGAGGAAGATACTCTCAAGAAAAACCACACACTGCAAACTTGAACTCAAGGGCTGGGTAGAATTATTTTTCCTGGCCCAGAGTTCTAAATAAGTTAAAAGTATGAGTCATATTCCTGCTGGAATAGATTTATTCCAGCATAGAATTAGAAATCTCTAATCTCAATTATTCCTATTCATAATTTTCATTTTTTAACACTCTTTGCATCCATAGCCTTTATTATGTCATTTATATGTCAAATCTAAAAAATGCAAAAAACTAACAAAGATAAAAAAAGAAGCAGATTCACAAATATAGAGAACAAACCAGTAGTTACAGTGGGAGAGGGAAAAGGGGAAGGACAATTTAGAGTTGGTTGATTAAGAGACACAAATTATTAATTACAAAATAAGCTACAAAGATATACAACACAGGGAATATAGCTAATACTTTTTATACTTTTATTTTTTAATTGAAGGATAATTGCTTTACAGAATTTTGTTGTTTTCTGTCAAACCTCAACATGACTCAATAACTATAAATGGAGTGTAACCTATAAATTATGTATCACTATATTGTATACCTATAACATATAATAGTTACATCAACCATATTTCAATTTAAAAGACTCTTGGGATCCATCTATCATCTGTGTATCATCATCATCTATCCAGAGAAATATCTGTGTTTTTAGAGTGTGATTAGAGATCAACCTTTGTGATTAGAGATCAACCTTTGTGATTAGACATTTTTTCTAAATAACATTAATCTAAAACCACATTCAAAAACTATAGTCTTACACTACCTTCCCGGAGTCACCTGAGATACTTGATAAAGTGCAGGAATCTGTGTTTGGGCTGAGAATCCGTATTACTGACAAGACTGCTACCCCAACCCCATCATTCTTAGGCACATTATATTTCCTGAACTCTGCAGATGAAGAATTCATAAACCACAGAGCATTGCACCAGAGAAAGGACTATTTTGAAGTGGGATTAGTGGATGGGAGGTGTAAACATGTGTCTGGGAGCCACCTCAAATCCTTTGTGGATATTAAAGTTATGAATGAGCAAAAATGGAAAGATGTAAATAAGTGAACATGTAAAAATATCTTTAAGTAGCTACTCATCAGTTTATTTTTCCTCTTAATAGGAATTGAATGCTTTATCCTATCCATTCTTCAAAGAGATTAAATCTCTTTCCTATTAAAACTTGCCAGCCTCTTGGAGCCCATAGAGCTATCTGTCTTCTAGAATAACAAAGCTTTTTCGAATTTACCAGTAATTCCCAATGTTCCATAGAAAACTGGTTCTTAAACTATCTCCACCACTGTAGAAAAAGATTGACATGTTTCTGAAAATTCAGATTCATAAATTAGGGAAATAGTACCAATTATATATTCACTATTTAAGCTCCATGACTTGTTATAGATTATGCTTAGCCTTGCATTAATAAACTTAACTTTTTAAAAATCAGGGTTTCTGAAACTTACTTGAACAAAGAGTCTTTTTCAAAAGCATAACATTTATCTACATTTTTGTCTTTGTCATTTATATGCTTTATGTTTGCAAATTAATCATTTGGAGCCTTGAACTATCTCTTATAATTATTGTTCATCCTTTTATGCATTTGTAACTAAAGTATCTCTGATCAGTGTATGTATGTGTCATGCATGATTGTGTGTTTGGTGTATTTTATTGAGTGAATTGTCCTGTTTACGTGTATTGGTACAGCAAGCAAAGCTTTTCTTCATGGGAGTGGACTTTGCTGGTGCTGTTAGAGAGGATGAGGAAGGTTCTGAGACAGAAAATGAAACTGAGATGCAGGCTTTAGTGAAATAGAGAGGGAACTCCATTCACTCTGGGTCTTGCTATCTTTTATGGGTTTTAAATGATCATTACTATTTTGATCATGATAATACTTGCCATGTATTGTGCACTTGGAGAAGGCAATGGCAACCCACTCCAATACTCTTGCCTGGAAAATCCCATGGATGGAGGAGCCTGGAGGCTGCAGTCCATGGGGTCACTGAGGGTCGGACACGACTGAGCGACTTCTCTTTCACTTTTCACTTTCTTGCATTGGAGAAGGAAATGGCAACCCACTCCAGTATTCTTGCCTGGAGAATCCCAGGGATGGAGGAGCCTAGTGGGCTGCCCTCTATGGGGTTGCAGAGTCGGACACGACTGAGGTGACTTAGCAGCAGCAGCAGTGTTGTGCACTTAAGGTGGGCAGTGTGCTAAGTACTTGCTATTTCTTCTGATTCCAAAAACAATCTGACGAAGAAGGTGTTATTAATGCTATCATCCAAAAGATAGTACATAGCTACTGGTTTAAATCTATGCAGGTGTGTAGCCAAATCGAGATTTGAACTTATATCTGTGAGACTTCAAAGCCCATGATCATGATCATTCTGCTCACAGTCTGCTAAATCTAGAAGTCCTTGAGGGTGATCCCAAGGTGGTGAAGTTTGAAGGCAGCCTCTTCCAGAGGAAATGAGAGTGAGAGCAGCCAAGAGGAGACCCCCGAGCTGAAGATAAATACGTACACATCCTAGGGCCCCTGATCTCATGCCATGGTGTGTCCGTTTATTTTGTCTTTTGTTTTCCTTTAACTGCTAATTAACCACATTTAAATATATAGGCTTGGGACTTTCCTGGTGGTCCACTGGCTAAAACTCTGAGCTCCCAATGCAGGGGGCTCAGGTTTGCTCCCTGGTCAGGGAACTACATCCCACATGCCAAAGAAGACCCTGAGAGCGGCCACGAAGATCGAAGAGCCTGCCTGCCCCCACTAAGACCTGGAGCAGGCAAATAAATAAATATATATTTAAAAAATAAATCAATATACAGGCTTTACTTCAGGTATTCTATGAGTAATCAAACAAAAGGTAAGATGGCCAAGACTAGGCCATCAAGCTAAATGGAGAACAGTTTCCCCATTCAAAATGCAAGAACTGGATTGTTTGCCAGAGGAGAGGAACACCAGGAGAGATTAGTATCTGCAAGAGCTGGCTGCTTTTGCATCTATCAAGATGATTTCGTTAATATCTAGAACTTATTTTTAGAAATACAGTATTTTTTAAAAGCACATCTTCTGTAACAAATATCTAGTAAACTACTTTAAGGAAGGGACACTTTTTATTATCCCTTTAAAGTATCCATAATGCTTATGGTAACTTGTTCCAAGTAGGTGCTCCATAAATACAGGTTAATAAGAGAGAATGAACTTTTTCCGAGTTAAATGGAATGGTGTTTGGGCACAAAGGAAAAAAAATTTTTTTACTTGGTACATTGAGTGTTCTAAAGTATAAGTTTGAGATTAATAATGAGAATTATCATAGTTTTTGAAATATATTCATTTTCTTAAGGTATGAAGACTAGCTGAGTTTTTAATTGCTTATCAATTTTTTTGGCATCTAAATTTTACATTGTATCATTTAGCAGCAGGCTACTCATCAGAGTTTCCTTTGACTTTCAGTTGCATGATATAGTGAGATTCCAAACAGATATAATTTTAGGAAGGTGTTTGATCAAATTATTTCTGACCTCAGAAGAACATCCACAGAGCAGTTGTCTGTAGCTTCTATTTTATCTAATGGCTTCTGTTTAATTAAAATTGTGTCCCTGGTCTAGAAAGTATTTTCTAAGAAACACTTTCATTAATTCCATTTGTAGCAACATGGATGGACAGGGATTATCACACTAAGGGAAGTAAATCAGAAAGAGAAAGACAAATACCATATGATATAACTTATATGTAGAATCTATAATATGCCACAAATGAACCTATCTATGAAACAGAAACAGACTCACAAAGAGAATAGACTTATGGTTGCCAAGGGGGAGGCATGGTAGGGGAAGGAAGGATTGGGAGCTTGGGGTTAGCAGATGGAAACTAGTATATATAGAACCAAAAAGCAACAAGGTCCTAGTGTATATAGCACAGGGAACTACATTCAATCCCTGTGATAAATCATAACAGAAAAGAACATGAGTACATATATACATGTATACATGTATATATACAGAAAAGAGTACATATATTCATGTATATGTATAATCGAATCACTTTGGTCAGCAGAAATAAATGCAACATTGTAAATTAATTATACTTCCATAAAGTTAAAAAAACACAAAAGTATAATGCAAAAAAACTAAAGAAAAAGAAATGCTTTTTTTGCTAAGAAAGACTATTATATATATATGTATATACAGGAAAAGTAACTCTATCCAGTGACTGCTGCTGTATATTGAGGAGAAACATGTATTTCCATAAATTTCAAATAAAGTTTTCTTAGGTTCCAATCTAATGTCACCATCTACTGAGAAGTTATGGCAGAAAGCAAAGAACTAAAGAGCCTCTTGATGAGAGTAAAAGAGGAGCGTGAAAAAGCTGGCTTAAAACTTAACATTCGGAAAACTAAGATCATGGCATCCGGTCCAATCACTTCCTGGCAAATAGATGGGGAAACAGTGGAAACAGTGACAGACTTTATTTTTTTGGACTCCAAAATCACTGCAGATGGTGACTGCAGTCATGAAATTAAAAGATGCTTGCTCCTTGGAAGAAAAGCTATGACCAACCTAGACAGCATATTAAAAAGCAGAGACCATCTAGCTTTGACTACATCTGTCTAGTCATGGCTATGGTTTTTCCAGTAGTCTTGTATGAATGTGAGAGTTGGACTGTAAGAAAGCTGAACACCAAAGAATTGATGCTTTTGAACTGAGGTATTGGAGAAGACTCTTGAGAGTCCCTTAGACTGCAAGGAGATCCAATCAGTCCATCATAAAGGAAATCAGTCCTGAATATTCATTAGAAGGACTGACGCTGAAACTGAATCTCCAATACTTTGGCCACCAGATGTGAAGAACTGACTCACTAGAAAAGGCCCTGATGCTGGGAAAGATTCAAGGTGGGAGGAGAAAGGAAAGACAGAGGATGAGATGGTTGGATGGCCTCACTGATGGGATGGACATGAGTTTGAGTAAGCTCCGGGAGTTGGTGATGGACAAGGAAGCCTGGCATGCTGCAGTCCATGGGGTTGCAGAGTCAAACATGACTGAGTGACTGAACTGAACTGAACTGAACTGAGAAATTACCATGTTCATGCCAAGAAATACAGTTTCAATTTAAGGTACACTTGGCTCAAGTTTCTGATAATGACTAACACTGGTATCAGCATGACCCAGTGGCTAAAAACAAGAAAAATAAACAAAACAAAGCAAAAATAACCCCTCTGAACATATGACTTAAATAAAGATGTCTGGACTCTAGTCCAAGATTTGTCAATGCCTTGCTTCATGGTTTTGGGTCCTGTACATCACAAAGGAAGAGGCTGAAACTTGCCCTTCTCATCTTTTTGTGATGACGAAGAGATGAAGACCAATGTGGATTTGGGTGAGACTATATTAAAGATCACTGCAGTAAACCAATCTTACTGAAATAACCAACAAGGACCACTCAACCCAATGGGTAAATCACAGTGGGTGGGATCAGAAGGCCTTTAGCTGCTGGTTGAAATGGAGGAGAGCCTGTGTGTCTGCTCATTGGTGGAGGTGGGGTGGGGGATGGGGAGGTAGGTTTATCAGCCTGAAGCTTCTCTTTCATCAGTGGAAAATTCTGAGTAGTGCTTTTGTCTAAGATATTCCTAACTGTTGCCATACTGTTTTGGAAATGGTCTGGGAATTACAAACAGACTCACTGTCATTCAGCAGTCTCAATTTTCATCACATTTTAAATTTTATGTGTGCATGTTCAGTTGCTACAGTCGTGTCCGATTCTTTGTGACCAAATGGACCATAGCCCTCCAGGCTCCCCTGTCCATGGGATTCTTCAGGCAAGAATATTGGAGTGGGTTGCCTCGCCCTCCTCCAGGAGATGGTCCCCACCCAGGTATCAAACCAGCATCTCCTGCATGCAGGTGGATTCTTTACAGCTGAGCCACTGGGGAAGCCCTTTAAATTTTATATTACTTGTGAAAAAGAAGAATGAGGATTAAAACTGCTATTGGTGTCACTGGACACATATTTTTATATATAATAATTGGTGATCAATCTTCACTTTTTGGGGCATCGCATTTGTTATTTCTTGATCCTTTCTCTATTCAAGCCACTAGTCCATGAGGCACCGAACAATAGAGAAAAAAAAAAAGAGTGAAAAGTTTGGATTTTGGGATCTTCAAAAAGTAAGGTCAAGATATAAGGCAAAATTTGAAAGAAGTTTTAATCAGTCATGGTTAGTTTCCCAATTAGAAAGTCTAGACAGGGGAAGGCGTGTGGCCCAGGGGAGGTAAAAGCATAGAGCTTGGCTTGTTCCCTGGAAATCCTCCTGCTTCTGTCCTCCTTGGCCAGAGGCCCGGGACCTGGAAAAGGCTGGAAACCTGAGACAGAGCAGAGCCTGTGCCACCTTCCCTGAGGAGGGCTGGGGAAAGCAGCGTGGCTCTGGAGCCCAAGAAACCTCACAAGCAGTGTTCAGGAGGGGTGGACCTGTGTCAGCTCCCCAGGGTCCCACACTCTCCATGTCTTTCCATACATTTCAAATAAAGTTTTCTTAGGTTCCAATCTAATGTCATTATCGACTGAGAAGTTACCCAGTTCATGTCAAGAAATCAAGAATGAAGAGCTTGAAGTTTAAGATACACTTGGCTCAAGTCTCTGATAATGATTAACACTGAAATCAATATGGCCCAGTGGCTAAAAACAAGAAAAATAAACAAAATAAAGCAAAACAATTCCAAACATATGACTTAAATAAATCGTGGTGTGAGGAAGGCAGACCACTTTCCCTTGCTGCCCAGAGTGATGCAAATGTGCACAGGATGCTGGCAGGTCTCATGTGAGTATGAGGCAGATGTAGGAAAATGTGTGGGCCAATAACGCAGATCCAAATCAGAGTTCCTTGGACTGCAAGGAGATCAAATCCATCCTAAAGGAAATCAACCCTGAATATTCATTGAGGACTGATACTGAAGTTGAAGCTCCAATACTTTGGCCACCCAATGCAAAGAACTGACTCATTGGAAAAGATCCTGATGCTGGGAAAGGTTGGAGGCAGGAGGAGAAGGGGATGGCAGAAGATGAGATGGTTGGATGGCATCACTGACTCAAGAGTTTGAGCAAGCTCCAGGAGTTGGTGATGGACAGGGAACCTGGTGTGCTGCAGCCCATGGGTCACAAAGAGTCAGACAAGACTGAGTGACTAAGCAGTAAAAGCAAATCTTACCAGCGCCCCCACTTCCAGTGATGCTCTGGTACTTAGTCAGATCCCCCCGCCCCCACCTCCACAATGGCCTCTAGAAACTTAGATGTAACCCTGGCAGAAGGTCATAATTGGATGGAAGTTAAGTATTGTCACCTGGGAGACTGTGAGTTTGTTATGGAAATCAACTCTGGGTACAGATTAATAAAGATGATGCACTTAAAAGTCTTGTTTTGTGGACCCAAGTTAGCTTCCACAAAGTGTCTGTATTGACAGCCACTGAAACTCCAGGGCAGCACTGGGTTCCTTGGTTGCCTTTTTCTAGATGTGTTCAGCTCGATCCCATTTTTCCCTTTTGGATTTTCATTTCTGAGCCCTGGTGGGTGGTGTTCTGATAAGTAACTAACAGCTACTCTCTGTTTCAGTTGAATAGTCTGGTTTGTATTAAATAACCAAGGTCACTTAGATACATACCTTATCATTACCTGAGGGTACTGAACTGCTGTTTTTACACATTAACTTGTATTATCTTTCAGTTCAAGGGGAAATAAAAACATGTGGCAAAAGGAGAAGTTTTAGAATTTTATGAGTTATCATTTTTCTGTCTAAAGTCTGCTCTTTTATGAGCAATAAGAGCAACTGCCTTCTGTTTGTCTAGTGTGTTACCGTATATATGCTAAAACAACAGTTTCCTCTTATTTTTGAAGGTTTCCCCTTCACTCCCCCAACTGGCAGACACTGTGGGGTTGCATGCACTCAACTGAAAGACGGAGAAACTAGATCTTTTTTGCAGGCCTCCACTCACCGACCATTTGACTTTGTCAAAGTCATTTCTCTTCTTTGCACATCATCTGCCTTACCTGTAGAAGGAGGACTCCAGCTAGGTGTCTTTTAGTTCCTTATTAATAGAGAGATGTCCTGGTTCCATGGGTACTTGTTCTCTGTGGGATGGTAACCAAAACAAACTGAGATCAGTAGCTGGGACACAATTAGGTAAAGCATTAAATATTATATTGCATTATATTACAATACTTTGGTAAATCCCTGTTAGCATTGGTGATCTATAACTCTGGATCTGGATAAACAGTGCAATTTAGAAGATCTAACTTTGTTACTAGGAGAATATAGAGTTGGCTACAGGTTATAGGGATGGGCAGGTAATTCATAAGTGGTGGTTGTTCAATCCCTAAGTCCAGTTCAACTCCACTGTGACCCCATAGACTGTAGCCCACCAGGCTCCTCTGTCCATGGAGATTCTCCAGGCAAGAATACTGGAGTGGGTTGCCAAATCCTTCTCCAAGGGATCTTCCTGACCCAGAGATTGAGCCCACGTCTCCTGCATCAAAGGTGAATTCCTTACCACTGAGCCACCAGGGAAGCCCAATTCATGGGTTAGATACCTAATAAGGGATCATCTCTTTATCACCATGTCCAAACAATCCTTCTTCCTCACCTTCCCCAGGAACTAATTGCTTACTTTGAGTTCCCCCATAAGTGGGCCATGAGATGAGGATTTCATGGAAGCAGTTTACTTGGAGGTGATCCCAGGAAGATTGATAGGAGAGTAGAGGAGTAACATGGAGAAGAGAAGAAAGACATTCGATGTGCAGTCCTGCTGGGACGTTTGGAAGATGGAGAACCTGCATCAGAGTTTCCCTCTCTGCTGAGATGAGAGAACCAAGGTATTGATGTACTATATTTCTATCCTGTCCTGCTTACAAGCCAGAACTCCTCCAGAAGTCCTGCCTGCTCCCTGGATAGGCCAGGGCGTCTCCCTTGGCCAGAGAAAGCCTGAGGGTGGAGAGTCACAGATGCTCGTGTAGGTGGCAGGTGGTGAGTGTGGAGACAGGCCTGGTGATGCCAACGTGATTTGGGCAGGGCACCAACGGCATCTGCTGTGCTCCCCTCATCCAGACAAGAAGACTCCTCTTGCTCCAAAGATTCCCCTTCTAGCCTCTAATTCTTCTTACTCTCATTTAGTTTATACGTATAGTCTAGAACAGCTCCTTAGATATTGAATGTGCTGCTGACTTTCCTCATCTCTATGCAACCTCATGTCACTTTACTCCTCAGCTTTCCTTCTGTGATCAAGCCAGTCCACACATGTGATTTTGCCTTTCATTCTTTGTTAAGCTGTTCTTTCCACTTGGAATGTGTTCATCAGTGGTTCACATGAATCTGTGTCCTTTCCAGTACACAGAAAGTTTTTTATAAAGAACGTAGCTAATGCTTTATAATTATTTTCAGATTGATTTACATACCATCTCAGGGGTTCTCTCTTTCCAAAGGCCTCTGCAATAAATCCTTTAATCAATACCCTCTCAGCCCTTGTATTCTACTCCTTCCCCTTTACCTAGCTAACATTATGCATCTTTTTAGTGTGATGGTGATGGTTTAGTCGCTAAGTTACGTCCAGCTCTTGAGACCCCATGGACTGTAGCCTGCCAGGCTCCTCTGTTCATGGGATTTTCCTGGCAAGAATACTGGAATGGGTTGCCATTTCCTTCTCCAGGGGATCTTCCCAACCCAGGAATCGAACCCAGGTCTCCTGCATTGCAATTTAAAAATTTAAATTCTTTACTGACTGAGCCACCAGGGAAGCCCATCATTAATTCAAGGAAGCCTTTCTGGTGCCCTGCGATTAGATTAGATTTTCATATTGCCTGCTCCCAGATCATTCCATGCTTGTTCTTTGTAATCGATTATTTCTGTTCACCATCGGCCTTCCAGGGTTTGCTTCAAAGGCCATGAGACCAGGTACCACGGTTTTACTGCATTCCTAGAATCAGACCTAGTGACTGGCACATAGTAGGCATGGATTAAAATTTGCTAAATCACTGTATGAAGAAACTATGCCACTTGGGGCTGATTCACATGTTAAAGAAGAATTGATTTGACTTCTTCTGGGTGTTTTCCTCATGAATGTATAAATCTGTTATAAGTCTAAAGTGGAGATTATTTCTCTTGTATTCCCTCTGGAGTGCTCTACGCAATGCACTTCATACAGTAGGAGCTTAATGTGTTTGTAAATAAATTAACTTGATGACTCCAAGGCCCCACACTGCATGCTTCGGTAAGAGCTAACTTGGCCCACCAAAGGCATGCTGCTCTCCCCAGGTGAAGTACAGCAACAATTCAACTAGAGTAAATTAATTGCAGGAGAGAGTCTGAGTAATAAAATTGGGTTTCAAATAGAAAAACAGTGAAGAAATATATCCTGTGATTAGGAAGGATAATGAAGTTACTGAAAATAGACACTGATTCTGAATGTGCAGGGAATGCTTGGGAAGACAAAAAATATTGGGATATGTGTGCCAATTGGTCTTAATAAGACACACTAAGAAAAATAAATTAGTCTAAGGGGCACAAGCAAGCACAAGATTTGCAGTTAATAATTTTGGGAAAAAAAATAGAGGATGGGAGCAAAGCAAACTAAAATTTTGAAAATGCAAAACATGTTGATCAGTTTAAATCAATATACATTAAAATAACAGAGACACTTTTGAAAAGATCTAGTGTTTAACAGAATAATCTCAGTAATCACTATCAAAGAAAATTATTCTTAAATGTATTATGTTTTCCTGGTAAGATCATACAATTAGAGAATAGAACAGAAGAACATTATCTTTATATCTATATTATTTTATATGCTTATAGACTCAATTTCTTTAATAAATATATATGTAGATATTTACTCAGCAGACATAAATTAAAAAAAAAATAAAAAGTACTTTGGCTTAAGCATTCAATACAGTATGATAGAAGAGTTCATTTGCCCCTACTAGATTGGGTAGAAACCTGCTAGCTTTTTTGGAATATTATCTGAATAAAAAAAAGATAACAAAGGAAGTTATAAATGGGCAAAATATCATGTAGGAGGCTGTATATAAGTCTCCATCTTTAAATAACATGTAAATATTATATATTAACAAATACATATATTTGTATTTTTGGGCAATCAAAAGCCTTGACTGATATGGAATCTGTTTCCAAGAGTAGATTATTGCATTAGGCCTCTGAAAAAAAGGAAATCTGGGACTTTTACCTGTCAGAATCAGGCTAAAATTAGTGAAAGTGCAGTCTTTGTCAGTGATGGAAAGGTGGCAGATCATGGTGAACAGTGGTGAAACAGCTTCTTTTCCTGCAATCACTTGGAATCATGTGCACATTGAAAGTACAGCTTTGGGTGTCAACCTGTTGCTATTACATAACAGCATGAAGGAATTCAAGTGGGAGTGGGAATGACTGCTTTCTCTTTTTTATAAAAAAGAGAATTACAAGGTTAAATATGAAACTCAAGTCACCAACTTAAACCCAGGAGACTTTACCTGATGATGCTGGCAGAATCTTTTGACTCTTACAGCTGCAAAGCTAAGGTACCCAACAAACAAAGGAATAGGCTGGCCATGGATTGTCAAGTTAACACATTATTTACTATGCCCTCTCTCCAGGTGTCTTTTGGGAAAGGTTAAAGTATTTAACGAAACAGAGTAAGCCCCAGAACATTGAAATAAGAATTATGGGAGGGTTTGAAGGACTTGGATTATCCACAAACCCCCAATATTTTCAGCTTCTCCTGCTAGTGGAGTCAACCCAAGTAGTTCATGGAGATTCTTTTCTTAGTCTTAATGAGCTAGTCCTCCCTTTCTTGATTGAGTCTGTTCTCTTCAGGTCCTCAGCCTCTTTTCCATAATGTTTATCTCAAATTGATAACTAGAGTTGTTATCTGAATACTCAATTATGTTGTTTACCATAGTCATATATTTATACAATAAAATAAGTATAGTTAGCAATTTATATTATAACATACAAAGGAGAGATACATGGGACTAAATCACAAACATGCTCAAGATGCTAAAGAGTGAAAAACTATAGTTTTATGTTAACCTGATTTTTATAAAAACATACGTGCAATTATCTGAATTCATTGTGAAGGCAAATTAATTTTAATTCCTAGGTAGTTTGACTGAAAGAAAGTTGTACTGAATGATGATTACGCTAAAGAAGATTAAGATGCCATACATGATTTGCCATAATATATAGATAGGAATCAACAAACTAGATTTATGATATGAATCTTATGTACTTTCTGTGCTTCCTAAATGGGCACAGAAAAAGCCTTGAGAAATGCTTTGAAGAGGGAACCACTGGCATCATTTAAAAGTGCAACTGTGTATATATACTATCAGGTATAAGATAGATAGCTGATGAGAAGTTGCTGTGTAGCACAGGGAGCCCAGCTTGATGTTCCCTTATGATCTGGAGGAATGGGATGCAGGGAAGGGAGGGAGGTTATGGAGGGAGAGGATGTATGTATAATTATGGCTGATTTGCACTGTTTTAGGGCAGAAACTCAACATGGTAAAGATTTTAAAAGTGAAGTCGGTCAGTTGTGTCCAACTCTGCGACCTCATGGACTGTAGCCTACCAGGCTTCGCAATCCATGGGATTTTCCAGGCAAGAGTACTGGAGTGGGTTGCTATTTCCTTCTCCAAGGGATCTTCCTGACCCAGGGATCGAATCCAGGTCTCCCACATTGTAGGCAGACACTTTACCCTCTGAGCCACCAGGGAAGCCCAAGATTTTTAAAAATATTTAAATTAAAAAATGGAAAAAAGAAATGAACTCTATGCCAGTATAAAATAAAAATTAAATTAAAAAAATGTGATTGTGGTTTTTCATGTAGATAAAGGATATTATAGGGGGACACTAATATTGAACTGATCTGCCCAATTACAATGGAGATGGGAAGATCCTATCGTGGAGGTGGGCAGGTGCAGAAGCCAAGTCAGGCACTTAACCTCCAGAGACTAGATGGTTGTGCTTTTTCTAATAGAGACACAAGGGATTTGACATTGGTTTATTGATCATTGAGTCTATGGAAATGTATAGGCGACTCAAAAATTTCCTAAAAAATTTGCATTTAAAAAATCCATGTCTCTTCATAGAGCTCACCAAAAGGGAGACAGTCATTATCTCTATTTCGAGACCTGTGGTCATTTTATAGTGTAAGTACACTCTGAGGAAAGGATATAAGTAGACCTTTCACCCTGTTTTTGGATAATGGATCCAAAATAGCACATTCCTGGCAAGGAAAATTGGCACTGTGGTTCAATGATCAGAGTGGAAGCTTTTGGTGGTCAGGTGATGAAGAGAGTCTTGAGCCAAGTACACCACACAGTGGGCACAGTGGGACCCGAAGACACATCCTCTTATTTTCCCTCCATTTCCTGAGTGTATGCTGGGGAAAAATACCAGGCAATGGCCTGATATTGACATTGGCATCCTGACTCAAAATGGGTTGTTATGAGAGGAAGGACGAACGATGAGGGAAGTCCTAGATCTCACCTTCCTCACTAAAAGAGTAAACCAAGAGCAAAAGGCACATCCCTGTGGAAACCCAGAGATTAGTGCTACCACCCATGACCAGAAACATAGGGAGTGGTCATTTCTATCACAGCCCCATTTAACACTCCAATTAGGCTGATGGGGAAGACAGACGGGTCTTGGAGAATGAGAGGGGATTATCATAAACTTAATTAGGGGAAGCTTCCAAGTGCAGCTGCTGTTCCAGATGTTTTTTCCTTACTAACTCAGATCAGTCCTGCCCCTGGCAATCATTCCAGGCTGAAGTGCAACCAGCTCTATCAGGCAGCCCATGGGATCTAGCAGATCCATGAAGCCTGAGCTGTCTGTGGCAGATTGGGGTGCTTTATGGAGCCCCAATAGTCAACTTAGGGGTAAGACTCATAATATCATTCTTGAAATATAAGCTATGGCCTCTTCAGCAAGTAACTGTTCCTATTTTGAGAAATACCTCTTGAATTGCTACTGGACCTCAGTAGAACCTCAAAGCCCATTTCTGTGAACTGAGCTTCCCATTATGAACTGGTCATTAGCTTATCCACCAAATCATGAAGTGAGACATACCCAGCAGTAGTCCATCAAATGGAATATACATTCAGGCTCACATCTATATAAGGAATGGACTCACCTCAATGTTGAATGGATAAGCTAAATTGTACAAGGAGGGTGTTTCTCCTCCCCATAGACATCTTCCTGTTCTACTGCTTCTCTCTCTCTATAACATGGGAATGACCTCATGGAGGTGTTCCCATGACTAATTAGTAGCTTGAGAAGCCATATACACATTTCTTCCTGGTGTTCTGGAACCAATATTAGGTGGATCTAATTCTACCATACTGCGTCACTTATTACAGTTGTTTTTCTAAAGAGGAGGGATACATGCTTTTGAACTGTGATGCTGGGGAAGACTCTTGAGAGTCCCCTGGACAGCAAGGAAATCTAACCAGTCAATCCTAAAGGAAATCAACCCTGAATATTCATTGGAAGGACTGATGCTGAAGCTCCAATACTTTGGCCACCTGATGTGAAGAGCTGACTCATTGGAGAGGACACCGATGTTGGAAAAGATTGAGGGCAGAAGGAGAAAGGGGCGACAGAGGATGAGATGATTGGATGGCATTACCAACTCAATGGATATGAGTTTGAGCAAACTCCAGGAGATAGTGAAGGACAGGGAAGCCTGGCATGCTGTAATCCGTGGGATTGCAAAGAGTCAGACATGACATCCTCTAACTTGCCTAGAAATAGTCATGGATTGAGTTAAGTAATAACACAAACTAATAGTGGTTAGTAGTATGAGCAGGCAGTTAGGAGTTTGAGAGTAATAAGACTGTTTTGGTAGAGGTATGTAGATAAACCTTTTGGGATGGCTCCAGGTGGGAAAATATTAGCATGCCATTTAAATGGTTATCAAGAGTCTCTAAAAGGTCAGAATAGATAAGATGGTCTACTCTCTAAATGTCAGTCAGCTCCTCTCCTTCTGATTAGTGCTGACTTAGTGGTCTCACGAGTGATGTAGCAATGGTGATAGTGATGGAATTTATTATAGTGGGTTCAACGTTGCCTTCCTCAAATATATCTTTGTCCTAACTCCAGAACCTGTGAATGTGATTGTTTTGAGAAAGGGTCTTAGCAGATGCTATTAAGTTAAGGATCTTGAGATGAGATCACCCCGAATTATCTGAGTGGATCCTAAATCCAATGACAAGTGTCCTTATGAAGGAGAGGAGAGAACACAGACAGAGAGAAGGCCAGGTGAATATAGAGCAGAGATGGGGGTTATGTAGTCATAAACCAGGGAACACCTGAAGTTACAAGAGGTGAGGGAAGGAATAGGACCAACTGATACCCTGCTTTCTAACTTCTGGCCTCTGAACCATGAGAGATGAACCACCAAGTTTGTGGTAATTTAGTACGGCATTTACAGAAATGAATGTACCCAAAATTGGGACTTCTCTATATAACGCTTGTTTGATTGTCATCATTGCTGAGGGCTCAATTTTCCAGTAGAATATGTTCACCCTGAACAAAGGGCTGAGGACCTGGGTGAAAGTCCTGGCAGGTTGCTACTTTGGACAATTTCCAACAAACATTCAGTATATGGATTTGCTTTTCCTGCCTGTTATACTCCTGAAAGCACCATTGATTATGGACTTAACATATAATCTTTTTACCTCATCAGAAGATTATGTTCAACATCTCTCTGGCCACACAATTGGTTTCAGTGAGTAGAATCAGGCACTGTGCTACTGCTCATGGGATTACTGGTTTTATTGTATAGCCGTCATCCGAAAGCAGCTCACTTGTAGAATGCTTGCATGGCCTGTGGAAGACTCCCTTTGAGTCCCAGATGAGTGAGTGATCTTGTGTGTGAGACTGGGGTGCCTTTTCAGGAGAACCTTGCGGACCTGAAAAGAACTGTGGGGACCCTTTTAACGCATAGATGGAATAGATGAGTCTAGGTAAGAGTGGATGGTGTTTGGTGTTACTTAAGATTTCACCTTATAATGTACTCCAGAAAACTGTGCTAACTTCCAAGGCTTCTGGCTTCAAGGATTTGGTAAACAAGGGATGAATGTACTTACAAGGCATCATAATAAGGGTTCTCTTGAGTTGGAACCGGAGACTATCACTGGTCTTCACTGTGAGTTGAATGTATGGAAAAGAGGGATTATGGGGCTGTCTGGGTGATTAATCCTGACACCGAAGGAAAAATGGGGTTATTACTTCACAATGGAGGCAGAAAACAATGTGGACAGAGCCAGCCAAGCTGAGAGCAGGGCTGGAGATCTCTGTATAGTCATTTCTAGAAGTAAAAAAAAAAAAAGGCAAGTTCAATCTTATATAGTAGGACCATCCAAGACCCAGGGCTCTTAGAAATAAAGGTTTGAAGTATCCTGGGGCAAAGTTACTCAACCAGCTTTTGCACTGGCTGATGGCAAAGAGAACATGCCATCTATTTGTCTTCATGATTTTGAATAAACAGGGACTGCAATCCCTTGTATATGCTCTTACTTGCTCTCTTTGAAGGAGATCAGCCTTGGGATTTCTTTGGAAGGAATGATGCTAAAGCTGAAACTCCAGTACTTTGGCCACCTCATGCTAAGAGTTGACTCATTGGAAAAGACTTTGATGCTGGGAGGGATTGGGGGCAGGAGGAGAAGGGGACGACAGAGGATGAGATGGCTGGATGGCATCACTGACTCGATGGGCGTGAGTCTGGGTGAACTCCGGGAGTTGGTGATAGACAGGGAGGCCTGGCGTGCTGCGATTCATGGGGTCGCAAAGAGTCGGACACGACTGAGTGACTGAACTGAATTGAACTGAACTGATGACTATATATTTTATATACATTATATGTGTATTACATATGTATATAATTAATGTATCTCATTTCCTGCTCATTTGTGCTCACTATTATATATAAGGCATACCTAAACCAGAAGCTGAACAATATTTATATGGGATATTTCTGTGGGATGGAGGCAAAACTAGAGAATGAAGGGATACTACCCAAAGATCTGAGACATGTTGTTGGGTTTATATATAATAGGACTTTGAATGTTCTCCATGTTTTAAGAGTAGAAGAGTGTGTTTCAATTATACAAGAGATAGTATTTTACAGAAGTAGATTTTGGGGAGAAGAAGGATGTATATGGATGGTAAGTAGTGGAAAAGGTGGAATATAGGGGTAACTTTCATATTTTTGCTGCCCAAGGTCCCAAGCTCCTCAGTTGGGGAAATTCTCCACTATTTGAAGATTCAAAATAAGGTTTATATACGTCCACGTTAGAAGCTCACATGGGATAAATATTCCTTTTCTCTGCAAGCTAGGGTGTGTGCACACAACCTAAACTTGGATAGTGAAAGACTCATGTCGAGGAGCTTTGAAACTAGAAGTGATGCAAAGGAGCTACAATATCCATTCATTTTGAGAATGTCATTGGTGCTATGGGATCCAGTGTGAATGACGCTGTTTGTGGCAATGTTGGTGAATTCCAGGCAAGTCTGTGGAGTTGGCAGTTGTGCTCTAAGACAATCATTCCTGTGGAAAGGTCTTGACTGTGATCCTGGTTCCTGCTGATTTACTGAAGAAAATTTCCTGATTTTCTTCAATGTTGTATAACACAGAATTTGGCTGGGCTTTGTCCCGGCTACTAGGAGGGAACTTCTAAATCCTTGGACTACCTGAGTGATGGAGTGTCTTTGTTATTCATGGTTGGTCTTTCAGATCACACCTAGTAGTTTATACTAACAAGGAAAGTGATGGCAGACTCTTGGATAGTTTCACTAATGAGATAGACCAGGCTCTCAGACGACAAAGACCAACCATGAGATTAGCGGTTTAGTGCTTTGAGCTATGTGGTATCCACCTGACTTTCACAGAAGCTGGGGAGCTAGAGATTTAGTTCAATCACATGAGCAATGATTCAACTAATCACATTGATGGAAGGAAGCCTCAATAAAAGCCCTGGGCACTCAAATTCTAGTAAACTTCCCTGGTTGATAATCATATAGCCTGTCATAGAACTCAGAGACTTACTGTCTTACTGGTTTATTCTGAAAGGATTTAACTTAGGAAGAGTGAAATGATCAAGAAGCACAGGGCAAGGCATGAGGAAAGGGCTGGGAACTTCCATAATCTCTGGGTGTACCACTCTCTCCAACCCCCAAACCTAGTACTTTTTGCTTTTTATGGAATTTTCATTACGTAGGTGGGGCTTGCCTGGTGACTTACATGGTAAAGAATTTTCCTGCAATGCAGGAGATCTGGATTTCAATCCCTGGGTTGGGAAGATCCCCTGGAGAAGGGAATGGCTACCCACTCCAGAATTCTTTCCCAGAGAACTCCATGGACAAAGGAACCTGGTGGACTATGGTCCACCGGGTCATAAAGAGTAGGACACAAATGAGCAACTACCGCTAACACACACACATTACACAGGCATGAGTGTTTGAATCCTCTGACATTAGGGATTGACTCATTCTCCAGAGGCTGGGGGGTGGGGATGAGAGTTTGAATCCTTTAATCCTCATGGCAAACAGCACCCATCCTTAGGTACGGTCCAAAAATCACCTCATTAGCACGACGTAAGACATCTTTATGACTCTCATCACTTCGGAAATTCCAAAGGTTTTGGGAGCTGTGAGCCAGGAACCTTGAATGAAGACCAAATATATATGGATAATATATATTGGTCATCTGATGACTAAATATGTATTTCATATAAATCACACTATTGCACACATATCATAATTCCAATAAATTCCTATTTTTCTTACATAAGTTAGAGCACCTTTACATTGTTTGCAATCAAGTACCTTGAAAGGTTGAAGTAGTAATAGAGGAAAACTACTAAGGCTTTCACAGGAACTGAGGGTATGCTTTAGACCTTGATCTGAAGACTCTAAGCAGTCCATTTTCTTTTCTTTGAGCAAACTTATAAACAATAGACAGTAAAAAAGCCAAAAATAGTAGGCACATTTTGTATTTTCACATCACAGAAAATAGACACTGTGAAGCAGAAACACCTCTTAAGAAAAAATAATGAACTGCATTTGTTAGGGGACACACACTGACTGAAACCACCCACCCTGGTCAGGCCCTTTAGGTCAGGCCCATTCATGAGTTGTTTTATGACAGGAGATCCTGGTAAGGAATAGGGAACCAATAAGCCACCACCAACCGGAAGAGTTCGGGAAAAGTCAAAAGGAGACACCACGTGTCCGTCCACTTCCCAGAATCCCTCTCGCCAGCATCCATCTTGGCTGAGTGATGCATGCACCACCAGGAAAGACTCTGAATTAGAATGATTGGCCAAAGACAACCCGGAAACAAATCCCATCACCATAAAACCCGAGACTGAGAGCCACATGGCAGAGCAATTCTCCTGGGTTCCTATACCCTACTGCTGTCCACCCGGGTGCCCTTTCCCGATAAAATCTCTTGCTTTGTCAGCACATGTGTCTCCTAGGACAATTCATTTCCAAGTGTTAGACAAGAGCCCAGTTTTGGGCCCTGGAAGGGGTCCCCCTTCCTGCAACACATTTATAATAATTATTTGATTTTTGCTCCAAGGAAGAGTCAATTTCTCAACGATGAACATTGTTTCATGAAATATCTCTCTTTGTTAGTTTAAAATTTTATATCAAACTTTTAACCAACTATATCAGTTAAGGATGTGTTAGATTGTTGGCTATAGGAAACTAAAAGACAGTGGCATAAAACAGAGAGGTTAATTTTTCTCTTATGTGAAAGAAGTCTTGTAGTTGGCAAGCTAAGCATGGTATACACAATGTCATTCAAAGATCTAGTCTCCTAACTTCCCCCAGAATATATGCTCTTTTTCTCATTATTATAAGATAACTCTTGCCCCCATGGGCATGGCAACCAGCCTTTCGGACAGGAAGAATGGTAAAAGGCAAGGGGCAAAGAACTCATGCCAGTGTAGGCAGCTCCTTTAAAAAAGCTTTTCTGGAATGCCCTCTGATGAGTTCCATTTACTTCTTATAGGCCAGAACTGTGTCCCTTGACAAGCCTAGCTGAAAGGGAGTCTGGGATTGTGGTTTATTTTTCTGCCGCATATATTGTCATCACAAATAAAAATCAGGGTCATAAAAAAAATTGAAGTATTCTTTTCTTTACCTTCTATGGGCTGTTGATAATTATTTGCATCTAATAAATTCCTATCTAACCTGGGATTTATTTTATATATCCACCAACTTAATAGCTGGTTAATAGATGGATACTCAATTCAGAATTTGTTTAATGGCTAATCTTCATGTTGGATAATATTAAGACTTCCTCTATATTCCTTTGATGGAACTAACCATTAGTCACACTTAGAATTGCCACTGAAGAGCAAATTCGGAGGGCAGTGTAGGAAATCTTAAAAATGATTGTATGGATTGAGAACTTGTAGTGCTAGTCTGTCAAACTGAAGTATTATAAGTTGCAAGTAAGGTAGTTGTCATATTAAAGTATTTGAGAAGGAAATATCTCTTCACAGGATGGCCTGAAGGTAAGATTGCAGAAGTTTAGGTATGAAGCTCTGGAAAGGAAGATCAGGTTCAGGGGTTAACATTGACCTAGGAAGGAACATAGAACATTTAGAGAATGTTGGAATAGAGAGTTGGAAGAAATATCAATGAAATTTTGTCCAATTGGGAAGTAGAATAAAGGATATTTTGAAAAATTCAGCAATAAATACTTAGAATGAAGGTGTGTTTCCAGAAAGGAGAGTGAATGATTTGGGAACCTTGTCAGGTTGAATTCAAGCAATCTGAGGAGCAAAATTTTTCTGATGGCAAGAGAGGGGTCTGATTTGTTGACAGAAAAAATTTGATATGTCAGGTACCTGGATTTCTGGGCACGATAAGCCAGGTGTAGCCAAGGAATAAAGGTAAAAGTGAGTTTTAAAAAGGATAGTGTGTGAAGTGTTAGTTGCTCAATCGTGTCAGACCCTTTGCGATCCCACTGACTGCAGCCCACTAGGCTCCTCTGTCCATGGAATTCTACAGGCAAGAATACTGGAGTGGGCAGCCACTCCTTTCTGTAAAGGTTAGGATGTAGGAAATGAAGATATATTGCTTTAAAATAAATGAAGCAATGTGGGTTAAATGAGCTTGAGAAGCCACAAATTCAGTATTCTTTTTCCTTTTGGAAGAGGTGTGTTCTACTAGTATAATTTCAAATAGTGCTCATTTTAGTTTTTTCTTTCCTTCCTAGAAAAATCTAAAGATAGAAATAATCACTAGGTGGTCATTACAGAATTCCTGATTTTGTGGCACATAGCTATGATACAACTGGTGAAATGATGTCAGGATTTGTTTGTTTGAAAAATGAGTCTATTTGGAGTTTATTAAATATGAACACATGATTCTTTAAGTTATAAATAATACAGTGATATCCCCTCTATTTTCCATATAAGCAATTTATATTCCTTTCTTCCTAGGCTCATTTTTTCCCTCTTGGTGAATGTATCTGTACTGCTTAAAACATGATTTGATTTGACTTAATGTCAATCTACTCCTGTAACAGTTTTGATATGCAGCTTTTCTGTTGAGTATGTACAAATCTTTTTCTCATATTTGTGACATTTTCGCTTTATATCAGATCTTCCCAATTGTTGTTGTTGTTCAATCACTCAGTCGTGTCCGACTCCTTGCGATCCCATGGACTGCACCACACCAGGCTTCCCTGTCCTTCACCATCTCCCAGAGCTTGCTCAAACTCATGTCCATCAAGTTGGTGATGCCATTTAATCATCTCATCCTCTGCTGCCCCCTTGTCCTCCTGCCTTCAATCTTTCCCAGCATCAGGGTTTTTTTCAATGAGTCAGCTCTTCTCATCAGGTGTCCAAAGTATTGGAGTTTCAGCTTCAGCATCAGTCCTTCCAATGACAGGATTGATTTCCTTTAGAATTGACTAGTATTGTTCCTTTAGAATTCCATTAGAATTGTAGTCCAAGGGACTCTCAAGAGTCTTCTCCAACACCATAATTCAAAAGCATCAATTCTTCGGCACTCAGCCTTCCTTATAGTCCAACTCTCACATCCATACATGACTACTAGAAAATCCATAGCTTTGACTATACAGATCTTTGCTGGCAAAGTAATGTCTCTGCTTTTTAATATGTTATATTTTAATAGAATTGTGTTTAATATTTGTTATCATCTTAGTGATGAGCACTCAGTAGAAACACTATAAGAACACTAATAATAAATTTAAATGTTAGGTGAACCAGAAAACTTACTCCCACTATCACTGAAAACTGGACTTGGAATATCTTTGGCCTTTCAGACGGTTGATAAATTGATTTCAGACTTACAGTTTTCTGAGAAAAGCCAAGATCAGCCAAAGGATTTCAGATATTACTGAGATTATATAATGCATGGCAGCTGGTAGTTTGAAGCCAGAGGGCCCCACATTAATTCTTACTGAGAAACCTATTTGGATAATAAAGAGTAATTTTAAGTATTATTTTAATGAGATGAGGTGACAGTCACTCTAACATGAACCCATACTACACAATGAACAATAGACTGATCAAACTTGAAGCATAATTAAAAATAGACTGAATGTGAATTTAAGCATCAAACCTGCTTCTTGTAGGTGTGCACCAAAATCATCTTAATTTGACAAAAATCTCTTCTGTGGTATAAAGTCCTCCAGGGAATGTGGTTATACATCCTACTTTACCCAATATCAATGTTTACAAATCATCTGGTAAGGAAATACTTTCTTATATTTAACCTAAATCCCTGTGTGGAAGCTTAAGCCCACTACTTCCTCTTCTAGCTTTAAGATACAATACAGCTGCCACTTCCAGATGGTCCTTAAAGATAAAAAAAAAAAAAAAAAAAGACCTGAAGCTTATTTACATATAATCATCTCAGAGATCCCCTTTCTAGGTCCTCATCAACAACAACAAAACTGCATTGTCTCCTCTTAGTTTCCTCACTCCTTCTAAGGTTGTACCATTACTGTTTTATTTCATCTTTGTAGTTAAATCTTTCCACCTGTCCCTAATCATTTCCGTATAACCAGTTTCCACAAGTGAAAGTCCTGGGTCAGGGGTGAGATGTATGGAAAGAGTAACATGAAAACTTATATTACCATATGTAAAATAGATAGCCGACAGGAATTTGCTGTTGGCTCAGGAAATTCAAACAGGGTTTGAGTATCAACCCTCTGCATCAACCTAGAGGGGTGGGATGGGGAGGGAAATGGGAGGGAAGTTCAAAAAGGAGGGGATATATGTATGGCTGATTCATGTTGAGCTTTGACAGAAAAAAAACAAAATTCTGTAAAGCAATTATCCTTCAATAAAAAAAAAATTAAAAAAAGGTAAGCACATTTAAACTATTTTTTTCAAATTCATATTGCCAACTTGCTCTTGAGATAGACTGTTTGTTTATACATCTATTGGCTGCATAGAAGCAAAAGTGTCATCTTGTCAATTACCCTTCTTTCATCTTTGATATTTTGGTGTTGCTTTATTTTAATTTTCACTTATTTTCTCATCAATGATGAGGAATAGTTTTTATGTATGCTGGTAATTTACTACCACATGTGTGTAGGAATTTTCTTTTTCATTCCTTTGACCATTTTTGGTTGGTATTTCTCTTGCATGTGATGGGTTTTTTTCAGAGGAAAGAAATTAACCTTTACTTGGCACATCTTACCAGTATATTTCTTCAACTTGTTGCTTGATATTTTATTTTGTCATATTTGGAACAGGCAGAAGTTTAAAATTTTTATATATATATAAATTTTTATATAGTAAAATTTATTTATTATATAGTAGAATTATCAGTAATTTGTGAATTGATAAGGGGCCTAGTAACAACTTCAGATTATGTAAGTATTCATATATATTTTCTTTCTTAGAATTTGTCTAATTTCAGAGAAACAGGGAAGATATCATGGAGAAGGTGACATTTGAGCAAAGATCTAAAGCAGATGAAGGAGCTTCCTTCCAGGTGGTGCAGTGGGCAAGTGTGTAGCCTGCCGACACAGGAGATGCAAGACACTTGGGTTTGATCCTGGGGTCCAGAAGATCCCTTGGAGTAGGAACTGGCAACCCATTCCAGTATTCCTGCTTAAAAAATTCCATGGACAAAGGAGCCTGGTGGGCTACAGTCCATGGGGTCACAAAGAGTCAGACACAACTGAGCTACTGAGCACAAACACACTGAAGCAGATGAAGAAGAGGCCATATGCATATTTTGGGGAGAAGCATTCCAGGCAAAGAGAACCACAAATGCAAAAACCTTGTAACTGGAACCTTTCTGTGTTGTTGGAGGAGCAGCAAAAAAAAAAAAACACAACAAAAAAAACAGTATGTCTGGGGCAGAATGAATAAAGGAGGAGAAAAATAACAAAAAAGTCAGGGAGAAATTATGCGCCATGTGGCATTGGGCTGTCAAGGTCACTCTGAATCTTTTACTCTGGGAGCAATGGAAAACAATTAGGGGAATTTAAGCACAGAAGTCATGTGACTTACCTTTCATTTTATTGGAATTATTCTTTATTATACTGTAGTTTAATCAGTTGACTTCAAACTGTTTACTGAATAACTTTTCTCTAGAGATAGAAGCTTGTGGGGTATTTTTTTATGTAACTTGTATAAATTATTAAATTCTTATGTATACTTAGAGTTAATATATACTTGGAACTTCCATTTTGTTTGCCTTAGTCTCCTGACTTTTTCTTGCATGAATGTATTACTGCTGTAATTTTGTGCCTTAAAATAGATTTGAAATCTTGGGAAGATTCCTGTTTATTAATCTTTTCTCAAATTGTTCTTGCTTCTTTTCAGGTATTTTTTCTCTATATAAACTTTAAGGTTGTGATCAAGTTAAAAAATTCCATTGGCTTTGGATATTTGAATTACACACCCAGATTATTTTAAGCAAGAATTTAAATCAGTACAATACTGTCTTTCAGTAATTTAAGCCTCATTTAAGTCCTCTAGTAAAACTTTCCATTTGCCACATCTAGTTCTTACATAGTTCTCTTAAGTTGATTTTAGTCTTAAGATACCTTGATAATTGTCTTAACTTGATTTCAGTATTATAAAAAATATTTTTTCCCTAATTAATCATTGTGTGGAGGGCCAGTGTTCTAATTTCTTTGCTGCTTACACTTTGTACTGTAAGACATTTTGGTATTTCAGAAAAAGAAAGGTCTTGATTTTTAGTGATTCTTGATTTGAATCTCGGTTCTGCCATTTATATTGCCTTAAAATTTACTTAACTTGTTTGAGTCTTGGTTTCCTCAATGGTGTGATGATAATAATCACCCCTTAGAGGGCTTTTATGGAGATTAAACAAGGTAAGTCATGTAGAAGAAAGCACAAAATAGTCACTCAGTACATTTTTATTTCTTGACTTTTCTAGTGATTTATATTTTCTTCCTTGCTTTGCAGTCTATGTTTCATCTTCCCAGGGAAGATTTAAGACAAAAAGTAGATGATGCTTCTTCCTAATATCTAAGGCCTTTTGGTACCCCAAAGCCTTCACACTTTATATTTTTCCTCCATTTTCTCAGTCAAACTAGTTCTCTTTAAATCATTCTAAAATGTTAATAAATAATATCCTGAGAAATTATCTTCTGTGACAGAGATAGCTTCTAAAAAAGGCATTCCAATGACCTTTATCATGTCATTTCATTGAAATAACTTTCTCTTTCCATGAACTGGGAAAATTGATTCCACCTCAAAATATTTCACCACTGTGAAAAATGGCCTTGCCCTTCTAGATTTATCTGAAGCACTATCGGTATCAGTAAGACATGAGTCATCTGAATGAACAGAAACAAAAAGTTGATGACAGAGGTAGGGAATTCGGGGGTAATAACAAAAACTATATACAGAAGAGATAAACAGCCATCTTATTTAAACCAGCTAGTTTGACATAGCCAAACCCACCTTTTCATTTCATTCTCTTACCATTGGCTTCTTCCCTATCAGTTCAGTTCAGTTGCTAAGTCGTGTCCGACTCTTTACAACCCCATGGACCGCAGTACTCCAGGCCTCCCTGTCTATCACCAACTCCTGGAGTTTACTCAAACTCATCTCCATTGAATCAGTGATGCCATCCAATCATCTCATCCTCTGTCTTTGCCTTTTCCTCCCACCTTCAATCTTTCCCAGCATCGGGGTTTATTCCAATGAGTCAGCTTTTTGCATCAGATAGCCAAAGTATTAGAGTTTCAGCTTCAATATCAGTCCTTCCAAAGAACACCAGGACTGATCTCCTTTAGGATGGACTGGTTGGATCTCTTTGCAGTCCAAGGGACTCTCAAGAGTCCTCTCCAACACAACAGTTCAAAAGCATCAATTCTTCGGTGCTCAGCTTTCTTCACAGTCCAACTCTCACATGTATACAATGACTACTGGAAAAACCATAGCTTTGATTAGATGGACCTTTGTTGGCAAAGTAATGTCTCTGCTTTTTAATATTCTGTCTGGGTTGGGTCATAGCTTTTCTTCCAAGGAGTACGTGTCTTTTAATTTCATGGCTGCAGTCACCATCTGCAGTGATTTTGGAGCCCCCAGAAATAAAGTCTGTCACCGTTTCCACTGTTTCCCCATCTGTCTGTCATGAAGTGATGGGACTGGATGCCATGATCTTCGTTTTCTGAATGTTGAGCTTTAAACCAACTTTTTCACTCTTCTCTTTCACTTTCATCAAGAGGCTCTTTAGTTCTTCACTTTCTGCAATAAGGATGGTGTCATCTGCATATCTGACGTTATTGATATTTCTCCCAGCAATCTTGATTCCAGCTTGTTCTTCTTCCAGCCCAGAGTTTCTCATGATGTACTCTGCATAGAAGTTAAATAGCAGGGTGACAATATACAGCCTTGATGTACTCCTTTTCCTATTTGGAACCAGTCTGTTGTTCCATGTCCAGTTCTAACTGTTGCTTCCTGACCTGCATATAGATTTCTCAAGAGACAGGTCAGGTGGTCTGGTATTCCCAACTCTTGAAGAATTTTCCAGAGTTTTGTTGTGATCCACACAGTCAAAGGCTTTGGCATAGTCAATAAAGCAGAAATAGACATTTTTCTGGAACTCTCTTGCTTTTTCAATGATCCAGCAGATGTTGGCAATTTGATCTCTGGTTCCTCTGCCTTTTCTAAAACCAGCTTGAACATCAGGAAGTTCACAGTTCATGTATTGTTGAAGCCTGGCTTGGAGAATTTTGAGCATTACTTTGTTAGCGTGTGAGATGAGTGCAATTGTGCGGTAGTTTGAGCATTCTTTGGCATGGCCTTTCTTTGGGATTGGAATGAAAACTGACCTTTTCCAGTCCTGTGGCCACTGCTGAGTTTTCCAAATTTCCTGGCATATTGAGTGCAGCACTTCCACAGCATCACCTTTCAGGATTTGAAATAGCTCAACTGAAATTCCATCACCTCCACTAGCTTTGTTCGTAGTGATGCTTCCTAAGGCCCACTTGACTTCACATTCCAGGATGTTTGGCTCTAGGTGAGTGATCACACCACTGTGGTTATCTGGGTCGTGAAGATCTTCCCTATACTTGTGCTGAATCTTTTGTTCTTGTGGTTTTACCTGCAGTTAGAGTGAGCTAATACTTCTTTGTTTGTAAAGCTGATGACTGGAGAAGCCAAGTCCCTTTATGTCTGGAAAATGAATCTGCTTAATAAACTTTAGGTCGACACTGCCCTCCTCATTGAACTTGACCCTTCATTTGGCAGCATCTTCTGAATGATGGACATAGCAGTGCCCTTGATGGACCTCTGATGAATTTCCCAGTCTACTCTCCTAGAATAAGCTTTACCTGATTCTGTTTGGGGATCTGCCAGCAGCCTGATGGCCTCAGCCTCTCCAATCTCATTGTGGTTCACCTCTTACTCTCTGTTCTCATTTACTAGAAAGTGATTATCCATACCTTCACATCGCCATCTATAACAGGGCCACTTTAATTTCTAGAGGCTAGCTGTATCTCTTCACCTCTATTCTTTTTCTCCTGCTGCTACATTTTTTTTTCTTGAATTTCTGTCACTCTAAATGAACACCTGGTGGAATATTAATCTTACATGTCATATATGGCCATGTCCATGATGTCTTCTAAATAGCTATCCAACTAGGAATGTGGTTCCTCTCTCATTCACACCCATGCACTGTGTTGG
Source organism: Bubalus kerabau (assembly GCF_029407905.1). Lineage (NCBI taxonomy): Eukaryota > Metazoa > Chordata > Mammalia > Artiodactyla > Bovidae > Bubalus > Bubalus kerabau. The sequence goes on from NC_073635.1 coordinate 49,739,995, forward strand.
CCAAAAATTTCACTTGGGTTATTTTGTTAGATGTTATGAAAAACCCAAACAAACTTTTTGAGCAACCCAATAATTCTCTTTACCTCTTCCCTGTATGACTCTGCAAATACTCTGTGCTATGTAACGGTGCCAGTTACTAGACTAGATACTGAGAGTACAAAAATGACGAGTACAAGACAGAGTAGCTGCCATTAGAGATCCCAAAGTGGGCAGAGAGGCATATGAAAATAATATATTAAAACAAACATGGATCAGGGGGGATGGAATCATAGAACCACTGTGTTTTCTTTCCTGAAGCCCCTTAAAATGAGCTTTGTAGGGTGTCCCTACCTGTCTCCTGGATGAAAATCAGGCAGGAGCTAGGACTTTAAAGTCTCCTCTTAGGGCACAAAACCCCTTCTCAATTTGATAGTTAGAATGACATGTCCTACAGAATGTCACACACAACCTCAGTCTTGTGGTCAAGTAGAGGCATCTCTGACCATCTGAAACCGAGGGAGAGAGAACAGATGGTTTCTCCCTTCCTGCCTGTACATCAACTTCTCTGCCTCCTCCTATTATTAATATTAGATTTTTCTTTTTCTCCCTTCAGAATCAGAGCTGGTGGGGGAGAAAGAAGAGAGAGGTTGGGGCAAAATAATCTTTAGTGTCTGTTATGTTACTTTCAAGGGTCATGTAGTGCTGTGCTCTGGTCTTGGTGGATACTGAATGCTGGTGCTTTCCACTACAGTTAGCCCTAACCCTAACCCTAACCCTAACTCTAACTCATGGGTTCTTTGGACCCTCTCCCTCCTCCAGCTTCCTTACTCTCCCAGCATCCTTTCCCTTGCCTCCACCAGTAGCTGAGGATTTCTATTTTCCTTTGGGCTGCCTATTTCCAGCTCCCTTAGCCCGAGGACTCTGGTGATACAACCAGTTTCTCTGGTGAGTCTGTTCCAACTTTGGGTGGCTTTCTAGGTCAACATCTCAGATGATTGCTCTTTTACTTACCTGACTGCATCTGGTCCAATAGAAACTTGCACGCTCTCATTGCCTCCTGCTCCCTCTCATCTCTGATACTCTGCTGCAATAAATTCTGGGTCTACACACTGATCTTAGTTCAGCAGCAACTATTTCACCCTCCCACAGAGGAACCTGTCAGCCCACCTCTTATGCTTTAGATTTCCAAGCAAGAATCAGGCATCAGTCCTTTGTATCTCCCAACTAGATAAGAACATGTATTGAATCCTTCCAGTCGTCCATTTAAAACTCTAACTTGGAGCAGAGGGTAAGTATCACACCTTTTCTCTCCAAAAATTCTCCTCACTTTTCTCAACTCTTCCTAACTTTATAAAGGCATGCTGCTATCTCAGGTGCTACCAAATTAATCTATGGATTTTAGATTTTTCAAATCTCACTTTGTAACATCTGTTATATTCATGCTTCAGCCAAAATAGAAATAGAGAATTTCATTTTAATATCCAGTTACATCTCTGTATTATAATAATGGTTAAGTAGGAATGCTTATTTTATGGATCATTTTACTTCCAAAGCAGGGAAATGACTTTAGCTGCTTTCTGCAGAAAGGGGCAGAGCATCTTTTCTCACTACTACCCAAGGAGCTATGGTGGTATCAACACTAGTGAAACTGAAGGTAGCTCATATCCTTTGTACCACTTCCCAGGTATTAATGGGTCACGGTTCTCTGCCTAAACAATTCTTAGACTTAACTCTTTGCCTCTTGGACATATATGTCCTTAAAATCCCGGGGAGAGTTTCTTCCATTACCATGTTGGGTTATTAAAATATAAGAGGAGATAGGAAGTCCTGAGAGAGGAAGCCTACTGTGCTTTTTTAGGGCTTCCCAGGTGGCATTAGTGGTAAAAAAAACCCACCTGCCAGTGCAGGAGATGTAAGAGATGTGGCTTTGATCTCTGGGTTGGGAAGATTCCCTGGAGAAGGAAATGGCAACCCCCTCCAGAATTCTAGCCTGGAGAGTCCCATGGACAGAGGGGCCTGGCATGCTGCATAAAGTCCATGGGGTGGCAGAGAGTTGGACAGGACTGCAGTGAGTTAGGATGGATGGACTGTACTCTTTAATTTAGCTGCTACTGAGATAGCTTTATCTAAAGGGAATGCATTTGCACTTAGGTTCTTGGCTAGGACTCTAGGATGGAAGGAATGTTAACTAACATCCCTAAGTAAACTCTTCACATTAGTAGACTGTGGCATCACTTTTGGTGGGTACGAGAAACGTCTTTTTTCTGCACAATAATTCAGTATCCCTCACAACAGTTTGAAATAATTAGAAATTCTATTGACATTTTCTTTAGTCATAATGCCCTTTGAGGAGTAGAATCAAAGTGCTGAACAAGCACAGAGTGGGGAACATCAGGTCCGTAACCAGTGAACAAAAGGGTGGGTGACATTACTGTCTGAGAGTGTAGCTGGAACAAAAACACGTCGCACAGGGAAATACATCAGGAGGCTGTTTCATAGTGGGCTCAATAGAGAAAGAGTGCAGAGTACATAATGGGCATTGTCAAGTGTTGTTAAGCTTGTTTGGGCTGGGATTTTAAGGACCCTTAAATGCCACATTAAGAAGCTTGAACTAATTCTCATGGGTAAAGAGAATCTAAGACTTGGGCAAATATATGGAAACAAATGAAAATCTCTGAAAGGAATGATGTGTACAAGGATGTTATCTTAATTGCAGAGCACTGGCAGGGTTGAATGCCATCAGTGCAGACCATGGAACAAGTAATGGGTCTAAGAAGTAATGTTTCTTGCTACCATCCACTGCAGGATACCCCTAGGGTTGAAAATAGGCAGGCAAATCTTTTTGAAATTCATCCGGCATGGTGGTGAGCAGATTAGTAATTGCTTTGTTGTTGTTTAGTTGCTAAGTCATGTCTGACAGTCTGGTCTGTCCATGGAATTTCCCAGGGAATATTATTGGACTGGGTTGCTATTTCTTTATCCAGGGGATCTTTCCTACCCACGGATCAAACCTGCGTCTCCTGCATTGGCAGGTGGATTCTTTACCACTGAACTACCAGGGAAATCATTTATTAAATTCCTACCCTGGGTCATAAAAACAAGTATCAGTCCTCACAGAACTGCAAGTCATTCTCATGTTTCCTTTCTAGATGAGGAAACAGGTATTCAGAGCAGTTAAGCAAGTAGCCCAAGTTTCCAGAACCATGACTGCAACCTGGTATGATCTAATGTTCTTCATGGGTGGAGAGTCTGATGAATAGCTTCCTCCCTGTTCCCCTCAATTTTAAAGTCACTGAAACAATCAGAAACAGCTTAACTTGACTTCGTTCCTTAGAATGCTAACAAAGGTGAGGTTGGGGAAGTGGGCTTGCACGATTACCTGATTACTCTCTGGTGTTGTTGTTCAGTTGCCCAGTCGTAACTCACTGGGTGACTGAACAACAACAGATGGTAATCAGGTAATGGTGCAAGCCCACTTCCCCAACCTCACCTTTGTTAGCATTCTAAGGAACGAAGTCAAGTTAAGCCTGTTTCTACTCTCTAATAAGATAAAAATGCACACTGTAAATTTACAAGCTGTAGAGATTGTATCCCATAGTAGTGAAGACTGCATGGTTGTGAGTGTGGTGGGAGAGACTAATAAAGAAGACACGGTGAGAAAATGGATCTCAGGTCAAAACCCATCTCTGGCCACATTCCCTCGGTTTCTCCACATCGATGGTAGACAGTGGCCTAGTGGGTGGGATCAGACCTAACAGTCTGATGTAACAGAGAATCACAGGAAATGCTGTCTTGTGAACACTTCTATCTACTCTTTTCCCTACCTTACTTTTGAAAAAATGTCTAGCAGGATATAGAAATCACACTCACTTTCTAATAAAAGACTGTCCCATAAAAAGGAAGAAAATAAATTCAAGGACACACTTTCTCTGAAGATACTCACTGCTTTTCATCTGTCCGGTATTCTCTCCCTGACTAATGAGCTGTGAGTAAAATCTATCTGCAATCTATTACTAATTGGTCATCATATTTCTCCTAGACTTCTACCTCCCATGTTCTTATCTATCCATACTTTACTGTATTTTATTTTTCTGCCAATTTTTTAAAGGATGATGTTTACAACTTTCTTCTTTATTATTATTATTTTTAAACCAAGTCTCATTGGGAGAAACCCACACACAATTCTCACGACACTACATGAGTTGTTCAGGTAGAAATAGCACTTGATGGAGAGGGTCTTTGCTCTCCACACTGAGATGCTGGAGTAGTTTTTCAATGACTGTCATCAGAGGAAAAGGTGAAAAAGTTATTGTAGTCCCTTTTTTCCTCAGAACCTTAAGACAATAAGAATGAAGGAATATGGAATGCGAAGGATGAAAGACATTTAAAAATTGTATATGAATGCAGGTATTTGTCAAAAATCAGTTCTTGTGCTAGATAACTATGAATAAAATAAGTCCTAGGTTATATATTTTGTTGCAAAATACAATAAACTGCTGTTAACTATCTAAAAACTATAAATGCACCTACAAAATAAGCTAGAATCTAAGTTTAGAAGCAGTAGAGAATTTTCTGTCAAGGTAACAGAATAAGGCTATAAAAATGAATTGTATCAAAATATGTACAAACGCCATGGTTCACATAAATCACTTTTTGATGTATGTGCTTGGTTACAAGACATTCTCCATTTTGGAAGATTGTTGCAATCTTCTTGGTAGGTATAGAAAATATTTTTTTTCCTGCACAAATAATTCAATATCTCTCACTAAAGTCTGAAATAAGAGAAAACTTTGTTGATATTTTCTTCAGGAAGATGTAAAATTGTTTCTGCTAAACACTGCTAGCTTCCGCAACTGAAAGCTTTCCTTGGAAATTCTTGTCAGCAAGGGCTTTCTTCTGCCATCACAGCGTCATTTCCATGTACCTTGAGAAGCACAGTGCAGTCACTGAACACCTGGGATGGTCTCAAAGTTCAGCCCTATCAACCTTAGGAAGGGCAGCAATTATTGGAGACCGCTGGCGGAAGGTGGGGGAGGGACTTGCAATCCGACCGCAGCCCTGGCAAGTATGACTCAGTTTCTAATAGCAACAAGCTCAAAGCTTCTCTGTGGGGCAGCTTCATAATTAAACGTTAAAATCGAAATGCTTTTCTGTGAAGGAGCACACTCTCCTTTCCAAATCCTAGTTTAATATTCAGCTCAGAGCTCCCAGCTTAGTAAAAAAGTCAGCCTTAAGATTCGGCACACTTAAGCAGGTAGTATGTGATTAAGATGCTGCTTTGGTGGCAAGACTTTGAAACTCAGTGCCTTTGTTTACCGCATATGTGGTTTATATGCTAAATTGCTTCAGTCATGTCCGATTCTTTGGGATCCCATGGGCTGTAGCCCACCAGTCTCCTCTGTCCATGGGATTCTCCAGGCAAGCATACTAGAGTGGCTTGCCATTTCCTTCTCCAGGGAATCTTCCCAACCCAGGGATAAAACCTGAGTCTCTTAGGTCTCCTGCATTGGCAGGGGAGTTCTCTACCACTAGGGCCACTTGGGTGGCTTACGAATCTGGGCAATCAGAACTCTGTATTCCCTCCGTGTGAACAGTACACATTATTGTCATTGTTTCCTGTGGAGTCGTCCTTCAGGCACGAAGAATGCTGATGGTCTGAGTATCCCCAGGGCTAGGGGGTGATGATTTGAAGATTTTGCACCTCAGTGAGAAGGAGGTGCCTCTGCTGAGAGGCCGTGTGATGCTAAACCTGAGTGACTGCACAACAGTGTGTGTGGAAAAAGAAATATGAGAGTAATAACGTCATGGGGGAGGAGAAAATGTGAACCAAGGAACAAAAATGAACTAAAAACCCAAAAATGACTAGGAAGGGTAATGCCACAAAGATGAGTCCAGAGGTTGAGGACCTTCATGATGGTTTGAGTTCTGTTCTTGAGTGCTGTGTGACCGAGCGTGAGGTGCTTAATTTCTCTGGGTCATAGTTTCTCTCTTGGGTATGTTTTGACCATATGACTCATGTGGTATTTTATAATTCTAACATCCTAAGTATTCTATTATCTTTACGCTTATATTTTGACTTTCAATATGTTCGTACAGCTTATTACAGCAAAGCACAAGTGTATTGATTGTTGATGACATATTACAATGATTTAGCAAGAATATTAGTTTAAAAGTAGCCAAAAGAAGACTTAAAATTAAAAAAACACTTCAACCTTAAAAAATAATGATATGCACATTAGTTCCCAACCTGATTGAAGGTGGAAGGAGAAGGGGATGACAGAAGATGAGATGGTTGGATGGCATCACTGACCCAATGAATATGAGTTTGAGTAGACTCTGGGAGTTGGTGATGGACAGGGAGGCCTGGCCTGCAGCAGTCCATGGGGTCACAAAGAGTTGGACATGACTGAGCGACTGAATTGAACTGAACTGAACCTACTGGAGATTCCAGAGGAAATATACTACAAAACTGCACAGAAAAATTCTACCTGTGTAAATCAAATAAGCCAGCTAGAAAGTATCTTCCAAAAACTCAAGACAATATTGTTTCAATTATTGTTGTTGTTTAGTCACTCAGTCATGTACAACTCTTGGAGACCCCATGGACTGTGTGTAGCCTGCCAGCCTCCTCTGTTATGGAATTCTCCAGGCAGGAACACTGGAGTGGGTTGCCATTTCCTCCTCCAGGGGATCTTCCAAAACTGGGGATGGAACCCACAGTTCCTATGTCTCCTATGTTGGCAGGTGGATTCTTTACAACTGAGCCACCTGGGAAGCCTTTCCAATGGTTACTTCATGGGTATTCTAACATTAACAAGATGTTTTCTCTTGATTAATAAAACCACTAAGAAGATATTATTGGCATAATCCAAAGCTTTTGTGAAAGCTTCGTAGCTATTACCTGCTGAGCCATAATTCGAAAAAGAACAAAACAAATAAAAATGCAAATAAGTCCAATGGAATAACCCAAGAGCCTTGCAAGAATAAATCAGAAAAATCAATTCTTCCAGACAAGGCATAAACTCAAGATTCACACATTTCCATGTAGACACTCCTTCACAGGTGTTCTGAGTTTTCATTAATTAATAAGACAGCATATGTTAATAAGTAGGCCAGGCATTAGGCTAGAAGTCAGGGGAATTTAGATTTTATTTTAAATTCTTTCATTTTTTACTCTATGACTTTCTCCACTCTTAAACCTTGTGCCTCTCTTTCCATATCTGTTAAAATGGGGATAATGATATTCACCTGATCAATGTGAGATTAAATTATAGAATTTGAAAATCTATAATTAAATGTGCTAAAGACTATGCATTCCTAGTTAACAATACAATGATTCTTGCTATTTCAGTAAGACTGAGGTTTTTAAATATAATATAATAATAAAAAATATAATCTTTGAATATGCCTGAAAGTCTCATTAGCTTCTCAGAGCCCTTAAAAATGTCCAGGTCTGCCTATGATCTAGCTGTGAATGGACTCACCCTTTTTGCCCTCAGGTCACCCAGCTGACCATAAAGTCACAAAGAGTAGGACATGACTGAACAATGACAGCAACTCAGAGAACACATTCTTTTAATGAAACACAGTGCTCCCTGGATGATGAGTCAACTGGACTACTCTGCTAAGGTGATCTCGGTTAGCATGTGGAACTCCGTGCTTACCTTGACAGTGATGAGACCACAGCCCAGTCTTCCTTTTCCATTTATGGGATAGGAGACTCAGAGGCTGAGGCTCTGTTCCTTCTGTGCTCAAGTTGCTTCTAATTCAGCCCTTCCCAACAGAGAGACAGAGTGATCCTACATCTCTGAGCCTGGTAAGCAATGGAAGCTTTGGGGGTCTGGGGAGGGCTTTCAGAGGAAATATGATTGAAAGGAAGACATGGGTAAGGGGTCTTTGCCCCACACCAGGATTCTCAGCTCTTGGATATACTATGAAGCCTATGAGAATGATGGGCTTCATAGTTTATTTAGACTATGTCATAGAATTATCCAACATCCCTATTTTAAAGTATAAATATTTGTTTTTACCAATCATGAGTTTGACCTTTCAGGTAAGCACAAACTCCCTGAAATATGATGTACTATATTTATTCATTCCATTGTCATGGTCATGAGATCAGAGGTTTATGAAAGTCCCTTTCAACTCATCAACTTTCTCCTCAATGGAGGAGAAGTTATCACATACGTCAATCTTCGTGGAGTTCATGGTTTTCTTATGGGCATGTGAAATCCACTTATGACCCCCTTAACACTTTTATAAGATCAAATGTGTCACCAGCCCTATCTGATATTTTTCACACCATGGAGAATTTGGCCTCTTGTTAATTGCATCTGCAGTCTCAAAGCTCTTTATAGAATCTTCCCTAAGTGATATTAATAGCAATGGTGGTCCTTTATTAATAATGTATAATAACAATAGCTCTCATTAAAGCTTCAGTTAAGTGATTAGAGAATGGTTAGAGTTGTGGTTAGAAAATGGGCCTGTAGACATCAATACTGCTGAAGTCATTTATTCCTTCCCTCATGAAACAGAAATAAATACAATGACCGACTAAGATGGTAATGAAATTCCGCCACAATGGCATCACTGCAAACTGGCATTTTTTAATCTGTGGGAGAGTTTCCTTGGTGGTATTGTGTGATGGGGCATCCCCAGGAGGAAGAAGAGAACACAAAGCATTTTTCTCTATGATGTCCCTGTGCGTCCTGTGGCTTTCTTTCATTCTCTCCAGGCTGGAGTTAGCATTAGTAGCAGAAATGTGAGCAAAGGGCTAGTTCCTCTTCCTGACTCTGTTACAGGACATCATCCCCTGAACCTCAATTTCTCTCATCTGTGAGATGGGAGGAATTATGTCTATTTGGCAGAAATTCCCTTTGGTCTGCAAGTAAAATTACACATGAGTTATACCTACAGGTGCACCTTGAGCCCACGCTTCCATTTCTTCCAACAATTTTGTCAGTACCTAATCTCCTGTATGGACTTCCCATTTGGCTCAGTGGTAAAGAATCCACCTGCCAATGCAGGAGATGCAGGTTCGATCCTTGGGTCGGGAAGATCCCCTAGAGAAGGAAATGGCAACCCACTCCAGTATTCTTGCCTGGAGAATTTTAAAACACCTAGACTGTTTCTGTTTCCTGCAATGAACACTGACTAATGTAGATCTGATGTTGAGAATTTGAAGTGTTTGAGAGAATCGAATACATTAAATCTGTATTCAAATGTTTAATAAAGTTTGATGAGCTTCTTTTAAAAACTGCACAGAATGATGCTTTGTAAAGGAATTTAAAAGAATGATAAACATTCTCCAATAATTCTTAGCCAACCCCAGAAACAGGTGTACTTCTTTTGTCCGTTCACACCTCTGCTCCCAGTTCAGATGCTCAGAGTGCGTGGTCATTTTCTCAGGCACAAGGAAGCCTCTTGTGCACATTAAAGCCGAGTTCCCCCAAGATCACTACTCTAGCTCCCCTTCTCTGCCTTGCAAAGGGTAACAGGATAAATGCAATTAATGAGATTATCATAAGATGTTGAGTGTTAACAACAGAGTTGTATTATTTCTTCCTTTTCCTCTCTCTTCTCTATCCTCTTTCCTCCTTCTCTCCCTTCTAAATGGGTATATCATGCCAAAATGGATGTGAGGGGATATGCACAGTTGAAAAGTACAAATATATTAAAGCTATAAACTGATTAAAACAAGGTAGGAAGCCATTACTGGAATGTGAAATGAATGGAGGAAAAATTATGCAAAAAACTCTAAAAAAAAAAAAAAAAGAAACTCTAAGTCTGGGAAGCTACTGAAATTCACGATGAAATGTAACACTGAGCTTCCAGGCAGACAAAGACAAAAAGGGAAACAGTAAAAAAAAAAAAAGTATTCAGGAGATAACATCTTATATGCAATTTTTTAAAAGTAGAGATAGTCTTCATAAAAGTAGAGAAAGTCTTCTTCAGACTTTGTTAACAAATATTCACGTTGATAAAACACAAGCTGACCTCACATCCACAGTGACTCCTGGGGGCATTTGCATTTTTACAGTGAACTCTGATCTTAGCCCTGAGATGACTGACAAAATCAACATCTGTGGTGTTAGGACCAGGAAGCTGACTTTGTAAATGGGACACTCTACCACAGTCATCGTTTTCTGCACTTGCTTTGGCTTTGTATGTGTAACTTCCCCACTGCGTTGGATTCAGTGTATTCAAGGCCATGGCGGTTTTTGGAATGGGGGCTCAGAAATGGAGAGAGAGCCTTGGAGACCATTGTCCAGGAATCATTTAAACCAAGTTGCAGCTATTGTTTTAACGCCCCTTGGAAGGAGAACACCTTGAAATTACTTCCCATCTAACCTCTCAAAAATATTTTAAAGTAAGCTTCATTAATCATTATTAGGCTGTCTCCTAGGCCTTGTCCCAAAGGTCTGGTAAGCTTTAAATCCCTAGTGACACCTGCTGGGCAGACCTCATCTCACTGCTGCAGGCTCCATCCGCCTTCCTCTTCTTTAACATGCAAAGCTGCAGGCCGAGAGGTAAGGGGCTGGCAGGCAGCCTCCTCAGCTCACAGCCAGTCTGCTCATTTCTCCTGTAAGTGACCTTTGCCAGGACTGTACTGCCCTGGAGTCTTCCCAGTACTTTCTCAGGGGCTTGGTTTTCAACCTGTCCCGCCCCCAGGAAAAAGCTGGGATTCATCAAAGTTAGAGAGAGAGAAGGAGCCGAGAGAGGAGCAGACAGTATCCGCCCCCACTTCCAGCCCCAAGTTACTATACGGTTGCTTCTTTGTCTGAAAACTCCGAGGTGAAAGATGCTACTTGAGCCGTATGTTTTGTTCCAGCACAAACCCAATTATGCTATACTTGCTTATATCTGAACATATTGGTTTATCTTACATAGAGTTTAATTGATGCAAACTTGAACTTCAGTATGTTAGATTTTCTGAGAAAACACCATGCCTGTGGATTTAGATTGCTGTGTTTTTCTCTGAACAAAGCAAAGAGGAGCCAGGCAATTACACCTTAAGTCTGTTCCTTTCTTCTGGATTCACCAGCCATTACAAAAATAGTGTTTAACCTCTTGTCGGACTACCTCTGGTGTCCTTTACTGTCCAATTGCAAAATTTCTTGCAGAGCCAACATCTGCCTCCTTGGACAGATCAACTAGTGTGCAAAGTCGGTGTTAGCTGATCAAGCGTGGCTTTGTTTGCGCTTATTCACAGCGCAACCAGCACTGCGTAAGTGGTTTTGCATATTAACTAAGTGCACAGTAACCTTCCTTTCCCTGCTCAGAGCTCCACCCCCTCCCACCAGGCCTCCTCGGGAAATCAACACTGTTACTCACTGAGGAAGCTGCCAAGAGGTTGCCATGGCAACTGTTCTGCTTTCAGCAGCTACTTTTCTGGTTTGAAGGTGGGGGGGCGGGGGTGAGGGAAAAAAACCGAGGAGAACTAGGCAGCTTTCTGATCAGAGTTCAGATAAAGAGGGTCACAGTCATTTGCGGGCGCCGCCTAAAATAACCCCGCGGATTTGACAGTGACAGAAAAGAAGCAAATAGACAAATCCAAAAGGTAAGTCCAGTGGAAGGACAATCGTCCAGGTATTTGGAAGTGGTCTTAGGCGGAAGCATTGCCAGCAGATATCAGTGCATCTCATCCAGGATGCAGTTTTATGAGTCTTTTCATTTTTGTCCAGAGCCAAACAAAGATAATGGGTTGTATTAGATTATAAACAGCAAGGGGGTAAAACAGCCCCAGAATGGGAATGTAACATCTGAAAGTCATTTTCTAAAACTTCATTCAGCACGGGAACAATGCCGCATTCAAGCAGCATGAGCGAAGGACGCGTGGTGCGCCAGGTCAAGCCGGTGACCCCTGAGCTCTTCTCTCCCCGAGTGGCTTGCCAAGGTTGGCCTCAGAACAGTCTCCTTTCAAAGGAAGGGCTGGGATTAGCCAGGGAAAGGTGTAAAAAGTCAAAAAAGGGAAAGCTGGGCTCACAGGATTGCTGGATTTCAGCGACAGACAGACAGCTGTGCTGAAAACTGCTCCAGACACCTGGTTCCTGGGGTCTCAGCAACTCCTCGTGAAATAGCCCACAGTTTTTGGTGGTCCCTGGAAAAAAGCTGCTGGGGCTTGGGCAGGGCCAGTTCAGGAGGGTGGCAGTGAGTTCGACAGTCTATGCCCCATCCTTCCTGTCTCCGTTCCGCCCATCCCCAGCGCACACCTGCTCCCCACCGGCCAACCAGCTTCTCAGCGTTGCTCTGGTTCACCTTCTCTTGCATTATTTATTCCGCGGTGATGAAATTCTAGTGCTTTAGCCGTCCACAGACAAGCTACTATTTTCTGTATAGGTTTGTCCAGAACCTGGTAACAGCTACAAGACCCAGATAATTTAAAGGAATTGTAAGTTACAGAGGCAAAACAAATGCAGAGTCTAAATGGCTTGGTAACATGTAGGGTCATGCTGGTGCCATTGTCCTTAATGTTTGATGACAAGATTATTGATATTAAGGGCATGGCAACCCACTCCAGTATTCTTGCCTGGAGAACTCCATGGACAGAGGAGCCTGGTGGGATCTATAGTCCATGGGATCGAAAAGAGTCAGACACAACTAAGTGACTAACACTTTCACACTTTCACTAGGATCTCAGAGTCAACACCTCTTTAAGGACATGGAGCATGTTTGAAGTAAAAAGAGCCAGTTTATATAACAACTTGTTTCTGACCTGAAATACAGCCATTTTTGTCTAAGTTTTAGTCTGAACATTTGTGTCTCCCCCACCCCCAAATTCATATGATAAAATTCTAACCCCCAGAGATGATGGTATTCTCAGGTGGGTTTAAGTCATGAGGGTGGGGCCCTGAATGGGATTAGTGCTCTTGTAAAAGAGACCCACAGAGGTCCCTGTCGCCTTCCACCATGTGAGGACCCAAGGAGGAGACAAGGAGAAATCTGCACCTGGAGAGGTCCCTCACCTCACCTTGATCTCAGGCTTCCAGCCTCCAAAACTGTGAGAAATACGTCTCTGCTGTTTATAAGCCACTCAGTCAGAGGCAATTTGTTTGCGTGCTAAGTCGTTTCAGTCATGTCCAACTCTTTGTGATTCTATAGACTATAGCCTGCCAGGCTCCTCTGTCCATGGGATTCTCCAGGCAGGAATATTGGAGTGGGTTGCCATTTCCTACTCCAGGGGATCGTCCCGACCCAGGGATTCAACCCACATCTCTTATGTCTCCTGCATTGGCAGGCAAGTTCTTTACCACTAACACCACCTGCGGAGAAGGCAATGACACCCCACTCCAGTACTTTTGCCTGGAGAATCCCATGGATGGAGGAGCCTGGTAGGCTGCAGTCCATGGGGTCGCTAGGAGTCGGACACGACTGAGCGACTTCGCTTTCACTTTTCACTTTCATGCATTGGAGAAGGAAATGGCAACCCACTCCAGTGTTTTTGCCTGGAGAATCCCAGGGATGGGGGAGCCTGGTGTGCTGCTGTCTATGGGGTCACACAGAGTCGGACACGACTGAAGCGACTTAGCAGCAGCAGCAGCAGCACCACCTGGGAAGCCTTAGGAGCCCAAATGGACTAAGACACTCCAGATTGTGGCCCATATAATAGTTTGTCAACATTCTGAAGACCTTTCTCACTTGCAGTTTTAAAATTTGTCTTTGACAAGTAGATGCATTTTGAGGTAGGAAGGAAGAGGTGACAATAGAAGGAAAGAAAATATAAAATTCAGAAAAAAAAATTTGCCAAAGCCAATTTACTCTAAAGCAGGATTCAAAATTTTACATGGTTTGTATTGTAGGTGGTCTTCACAGATGACAAGAGAGAAGTTTGAGGATGTAAAGGAAATAAAGCCAAAGATCCAAAGCATTTTATTTGAGCAAACCTGTGCAGACCACTACAAGCTGGTCTAGATGGGGACCAGGCATAGGGACTGTTCCCTACATCGGAGCTTCCCAAGTTAAAGCAAAGAACTAAGAGTTAAAAACAGCATGGACCCTCCTGTGTGTCATGGATGTAGCTGGAGGCCCTATGTTATATAACAGTAACAGGATGGAAAATGACAGTTCCTCACAGACTACAGTAAATGTGATTAAATTATCTCATCAGCTTCATACTCCAGAGTATTTCTACCATGGCACAGAACCATTCATTAACCTGACCTGTTGGCTAGACGGCACTGGCTGGAAGTATTAGTATTCAAAGAAATCCCTCCCCCAAATGGCTGATTGGAGAGATACCAAGTTTAGCCTGTGCAGCAGTTGAGTCCAGGAGGAGACACGGAGAAATAATAAGGTGGGGGGTGGGGAGGAATAAAAATGAAGGGAAAATTCAGAAATTTGTTTGAACTTGACAACAGCTTCTATTCCATTCCTTTGCACTGACCTGATCTAATTCCAGCAGCTATTATTCCTGTGAAACACTGCCACAGCTGAATTTATTTTTATTTTGCCTGCTCACAGGCAATGTAAAGTGAATTTGAGAGCACATCACCTTCAGGGAAAAGACTGCAGCATATTACTCACCACCTCCCTCCTCCCCTCTGCGTGAAAAGGTTAATTTGAATAAGGCTGCTGCTTCCACAAATAGAACAGTAACCAGCACACAGAGGAACCACCAATGAGAGGGTTTTGCAGTGATGTCATACTTATACCTGCTCCTTATTATTTGCTGAGTTGTGACAATGTGTTCCTTGTATCTCACATTTTATTGGTTAAGAGCCCTGTCATTCTGAGTGCTTCTGGAGAGTTTTAGACACTGCAGTTTCTTTACAAGCCCAGAATTTTTTCAGTTTCTGCACTTCAACAAATTGTTGGAGACTATAGAGTACTTTAACACTATCGTCCTGAAAATAAATAAAAACCTTTTATAATTTATGCCTGATTTACATGGCCTCTGATGTCATGTCCATTTGCAGTATAACAGCAGAATAAGAAAAGTCTACCTTTTGCTTAAAAGAAAAAACAACTACGTGAACAGAGCTTTCATTGAAGTGTTCATAGAAAGGTCTTGCTAAGCTTAATATTATCGGCATTGACCTAATGGAAAACAAATTTTTCCATTTGTCTTACAAAAACTTATTGGTTCATGGAACAGAGCTTCCTAAAAAGAAGTGATAGTTTCTCAGTCATGTCTGAGTCTTTGCAGCCCATAAACTGTAGCCTGCCAGGCTCCTCTGTTCATAGAATTTTCCAGGCAAGAATACTGGAGTAGGTAGCCATTCCTTTCTGCAAGGGATATTCCCAACCTAGGGATCAAACGCGGGTCTCCTGCATTGCAGGCAGATTCTTCATCATCTGAGCCACAAGGAAAGCCCCAACTAGCTCTAAAACTTGGCAGTTTGTAGGAGAGAAGGTACTGGAGGAAGGGAGACCTACCTGGTTTATTTTTGTGTTAAAGTCGATTTTATTTTTTAAAATCAGGTAGGTTTTTGTGTCATTAAAATATGTGTCCAGGTCACTCATATTCTAGGGCTTTTCTGAGGAAACCCCTGCAAATAGGTTTGAAAACCTATTGTGAGATTAAATTTAGAAAAACAGGTGCACCAATTAACAATGATGCTGTAAATTAGGAAGTAGGAACTACCAAACATTTTGAACATCCATCGCTTAAATTCAGTACCCATTATCAAATATTTCTGAAATAAGATTGTCTTTACAGCTGTGTATGATGGCTTGTTGTCTGCTGATTTTGATGAGAGGTTAACTAGATGTTATAAAGATTTGATTATCTAATAATTTAAGTAAATGCTTGTACAAAATCATTGTGGACTTTGATCATTGAGTGGGAATCCTGTGTTGAGTGCATGAAAATGTGACCAAAAATATAATTTAATTGTGGTAAAGACTAGAGAATATAGTTCTACCATGTCATTAAATGTGGAAGGGACCACAGTCATGTCTGTTTCACTTAAATATCACAGTATTTCTAGTAATTAACTGTATATAAATTTTGATTCCAGAGATCCAGCTGTCATAACTGCATTGTGGAAAGTATCATGGCCTCTGGTCTCAGACAGACCTGAGTTCAAATTCCAGCTCCAACACTTAGTAGCTATCTGACCTTGGTCATGTTCATTAATCTAAGTGTGATTTTCCTTGAAGGATAATGAGATGCCCATATATAGGATTACTGTGAGGATTAGCCTGAGCAATGTAGCTAAGTTTTTTCAGTGTAGTATGTGTAGTGAATGAAAGATTCAAGCATTGTCTCAGTGTATGAAAGATTTCTTTGTTTTTAACTCTATTATGACCTTTAGGGTTTGTCAAGGGCCCACATGATGGCACCTGGTTGATCATTTCCTCTCCTCTTCCCTCTCCCTTTGCTCCAGGATGTTGACCTAGGAATTTCCCAAACATGCCTAATGCACTTCTGCCCAAAGAACTTTGCAGCTTCTTTTGCCTGGAATGCCTCTCCTCAGAAGTCTAACCTCTTTATTTTATTCCGGCCTCAGCTTAAATATCTATTCCTTGGAGAAATCTGACTTAACACCCTGTCTAAAACAGCATCCTTATTGCTCTTTCTCATAGCGCCACATTTATGCTTTTTTATGATCACTTATCACTCGTAGACACATTATTTTATGGTTTATTTTCCATTTGTTCAACATCAGTTTTACTCACCTGGATGTCAAGTCTGTGTGAGCAGTGGTTTTGGTCACCTCTGTGCCCCAGAGCCTAGACAATTGCCTGATCATAGCAAGTTCTCAAAAAAGCTTGATAACAAACAACATGATGAGGAAGACAGCAGTGAAACCCTACACTCTCCTGGATATTGCCATTACAGGGATATGAATGCATGGCCAAGGAGGAAACATCACAGTGGCCTCTTGCCAATGTTAAAAATGTATACAAACTTTTCTTATTGAGCCAAGATGAAATATTTAAATTTGCCCAACACATCTAAAGGATCAAATTATAAGACAAGGGAAATATATGGTTCTAATATTCTTTACAAAAGGTACCAGTGGTCATCAGGGTAGATGGAATGGGAGAAAGCTGGTACAAATCACTGGGCCACTGGTTTAGAAGAGATTCCAGGGTGAAAAACTGGGTGAAGAATTTTAGCTCGTGTACCTTTCTTTCATTTCTTTCCCCTTCCAGGCTCTACTGAACCTATCTGTCTTGGTTCTGGTTCTAATTAATTATGTACAATCTAGAGACTTTGCATCTATAACAACTGGAGAGAAAAGTAAGTTCAGGACAGGGTTTAAGACTTTCTCAACATTACACACACACACACACATAGACACACACATTAATATACACATGTATTGATTGAATGAATGGATTGAAAGTTCAGAAAATATTTTAAGATCTTTCTGTTCTGTCCCCCTTTCAGTCAGTCATGATGATAAAATAGACTTGCATCTGGATTTCTGTTTTCCTGGTACCTCGCTGAAGGACAATATAAGACAGCATAGCGCTTATGTAAGCATTATCCTTGCTGACATTCCAAATGAGCAGATCAAATGCCACCTAATCATTTGGTTACAGCTTGGATTTGGCAGTCTTTATAAAATACTGAATTGAAGGAGCATCTGCTTTCTACACTTGGCTATGTCAGCACCTGTGGCTGCTTCTTCTAGAAACTTCTTAGCATAATAAAAGTAATAGGAAATAAGATCATTGCTAAGCAGAATGTGTTTGAAAGATTATAGATTTCAAGCTTTGGAGCCTATTTTTAAAGAAAATTTCCTCTCTTCTCTGACACCTACCTCCTCTATTACCTTCAATTTTAGATCTTGTAGATTAGTGCTTCTTTTACATGGTGATCTTGTTAAAATGCTCAAGCATGAAATTTGGCATTTCCAACAAACTTCTAGGTGAAAATGACACGGTGGCATGTGGACCATATTTTGGATAGACAGGTTTAGATGATACAGTGCCATCAGTTTGAGTCTGCCCTTCCCAGTTAATGTAACATTTTAAAATAAAGTAGTTTACTATTCTCCCTCACATACATTTTAAGATATCTGTGTTCAGAGACTTCATTCTGAAGCATATTCACATCCAATTTTTTGGAGTCTCTCTAAGAAGTGTTTCTTTTCTCTCCAAATGCACAGGAGCTTGCTCACTGAAGCCTTCCTCATCTCTCCCCTGCAAAGCTGCTATAACCTCTACCTAATCTCCTAATCCTCAGCCATCTCCTCTTCCAAGCCAACATTTTATATTCTGTCACATACTTTCCTTCCAAAACACAGTTTTTTTTTTTTTTTTTTTTTGATGAGGTCACTTCCTTGATTAAAGACCCCCTGCTGGTTCCCTTGCTTAAAATAGAGGTTGGTGTAGACTCTTTTAACAAACCTGGGCTGGAATCCAAATTTCTTTAATTTCTTTTTATGTAACTTTGAACAATTTGCTTAACTTCAGAAAACCACACTTTCCTCATCTGCACAATGCAGATGATACTGCTTATCTCTGAGTGTTGTCCTATGATTTAGATGCAAAATTGTAGTGGAGTGCCTGGTATGATGCCAGCCACAGTAGGTGTTCAGTAACTTGGTGGTGGCGGTTTAGTCACAAGTCATGTCTGACTCTTTGTGACCCCATGGACTGTAGCCCACCAGGCTACTCTGTCCGTGGGATTCTCCAGGCAAGAATACTGGAGTGGGTTGTCATTTCCTGCCCCAGGGGATCTTCTCAACCCAGGGATCAAACCTGCATCTCCTGCATTGCAGGCAGATTCTCTACTGCTAAACCACCAGGGAGGCCCTGTTCAGAACTTAATTACCTTTCCCCCCTGTTTCTTTCCAGTCTGACCACTTTTGGCCTTTAAACCTCTGATGTGAACACTTTTGAACTTCTGTCTTCTTGTCCTCCCTCCACTCCTTGCAGGCCACATACATGTACTCTTTAGCTTCACTGAACATCGCTTTTCCTGATACATCTGCCAAAAGACCCATCCCATAGTCCTTCACTTGGCAAATCCCCTTCATCTTTCAAGGCACAGCTTCTCCTCTTTCTTTCCTGAGAAGACAGAACCTGCATACTTGGGTAGAACTTACCATTGTCTTCCTGTCTTCCCACAGCACTGTGCCACACCTCTCCCATAATGCACTTGCAGTAATGTGCTAACACGATCTGGGCCTCAGCTGTCTTTTAACTCAATGGTGACCTCTCAGTGGGCAGGAGTTTCTCTTATTTCCTGATTCTTAGTAACTTGAGTGTTTGTTTAATAAAGGAAGGGAGTCAGTGTGGTATGTAGTTTAAAGAGATGGATGCTTGAGTATTATATTCCAGAAACTATATAGAAAAAATAATTCTGAAATTTCTTTTAGACCAAAATAATTGTTTAGAGTAACAATCCCCACTTTCAAGTGTATTTAACATATTTTATTGTTTTTCACGTCTGATTTTAAATGATTTACACATACTGTTTCATCAGATTCATTTGACTGTTTTGTTGTAGGTGATATACTACCCCATTCACAGCTACAGAAACTGACATTCAGAAAAATTAAATATCCTCTATAGTCACACAGTTTAAGATTGTTAGAGTAGGGATTCGAACTTATGTCTTTCTGACATCAATTTGTCTTCTACCCAGTATTATCTCGTGCAATCTGCTGTCATAACGTGGTTTCAGCTTCCTCTTAAATATAGGTTAAAATCATGGGTAGAGATCTCTGCTAGAGAAGAATTTGTGACACAGATAAAACCACTCTCTGTGACAGTCACATATTTAAATGGTTTGGAGAGAGTAATTATTAGGTAGATAAAACATAACTCAGAACTGGAACATTCTAAAATCTGGACACCTTGTAAATCCTTCTCTTTTCACTTATTATTTGTTTTGAAGAAGCCATTAAGCAGTCTTCTTCCTGAGGGGAAACTGTTTTAATGATGCCTTTTTGACTTTCAAAGATACTTTTCATTTTTGTCACACATTAGTTTCATAGGCAGTCCTTACACAGATAATTTTCTTAACTAAATTATGTAGGAGAGTTCTTTCCTGTAGTCTCAAAGAAAACAAGCTGAAATAAGGCTGGTCATGAAAACTACTGTATGTTATCTGGTCTTGGGAACTGCTATTTGTGACAGACTCTAGGTATTTTCAGGAGAGGAAATCTTGTCTACACAGCCTGTGCTGTGTGCTAAGTCACTTAAGTCGTGTCTGACTCTTTGATACCCCAAGGACTGTAGCCCGCCAGGCTTCTCTGTCCATGGGACACTCCAAACAAGAATACCGGAGTGGATTGCCCTCGTCTCTTAGATCTCCTGCCTTGGCAGACAGGTTCTTTATCACTAGTGCCACCTGGGAAGCCCAGGAACCTATAGACAATAGGTTATAAGCCCAACAACTTATAGACAATAATCATATAGTTAATTACATCTACAGTTAGTGACAAATTTGTAGCTTGAAGAGCAAATGTGACCCCAAATGTGTTTGAAGCCTCTTGGCAATGAAAAACTGTTAGAAAAGTTCTCAGTGGGGACTCTAGGAATACACAGTGGAAGTTATTTATTAGTTTATTTATTTATCTAAGGGTCTCTTTGATCTTTTGGAAACCTCTTAACCTAGGCATAGCTGACATTCTATTGAATTGATAGGGTTTTCAGAATTGGTTCAATGTATTTATATACATCTAGTATAAGCCAGAATATTTGGGAACAGGAAATTGATACTTAAAATACTTAATGCCTAGTGTATTCCCTGGAACATTAGTTCCTTAGGCTATTGAGAGATGTTAAGTGAGAATGTAAAGTGTTCTAAGGTCATAATCACAGAGAAACACGGAGTTTGAAAAAAGTCAACAGGTTTCTTTGCTACTGAAGTTTCCAGACTCTCTATGTCAATGTGTATTATTGCTCTCCAGGGAGAGTATAGTTGCTCTCTCTTCAGTTTGTTTTGTTCAGGGAGTATTTCAAAAGTACTACTGTGCAGAGTAGACACTATTATGCTCTGGACAAGTGTGTTTTCCCCTCAGACTTTCAAAGTATTTTGTCTGGCTGTGGGCTTGCGTCCTACTCACTGGTATGGCGTCATTGTAGCGACTCAGTACAGACTTGATGTCTACAGAGTAATAAAAAAGAAATCCTCTGTAAAAATACAAAGAAGGATTCTGTAATTATAAAGATCGAAAATTTAAGAATCAACCGAATCTTCTATAGTCTTATAAATACATTTCGAAAGACTTCATTTGGATAAGCCTGAAATTCTACGTTTTAAAACCACATTATTGCTAAGAATATTGTTGATTTTCAACTAATTTTCAATTATCATAGGTAATAATAGTAACTGAAAAAAAAGGGAGAATTTAAATTTTATACAAATTCTGATTTCAAGATCTTGATGTCACTTTCTCTTTCTATTCTGAATTTTGTCATCTGGAAATCATGGCCTGTACAATGTGGTCAACAGGAATAAAATTAAGTTTATTATACAATTGCAGTAGCAGAGTTGATGTACAAGATTTTAAACCTAAACTTATTGTGAAGTCCTGACATCATTTTACTATTGATAAACATGTACTTTCTCATTACAGATACCTGAGGGATAACTTTCAAAGTAATTTTATTTTTTTTTTCTAAGAAACTTGCCTGAAAACCATTGGCAGTAATAAAGTATGTGACCGAGAGAAGATAAGGATATGGGGTTTGCAGGAGGATATAGAAGCAGATTGTAAACTGACCATCAACCTCTATTTCCCTGTTTGGTAGTGAAATTTATCTTCATTAAAGATGCCTCTGGAAATTAAGAATTCAGCCATGTTTCAAATGCTCTAGACTCATGTGACTAGTGGTTACTGTATTGAACAGTACAGATACAGAACATTTCCATCACTGCAGAAAGTTCTATTGAACAACAATATTTATATACAGAATCGGATCCATGTGAGAGTTAGGAGTAGGGAAAAAGAAGAGTGGCTAAAATGCCAGGATTTTTATCAGTAAGTAGTACTTTGTGTTGGGGCTTCCCTGGTAGCTCAACTGGTAAAGAATCCACCTAGCAAAGTGAGAGACCTTGGTTTGATCCCTGAGTTAGGAAGATCCCCTGGAGGAGAGCTTGGCAACCCACTTCAGTATTCTTGCCTGGGAAATCCCATGGACAAAAGAGCCTGGCGGGCTACAGTCCATGGGGTAGCAAAAGGTCAGACATGACTTAGTGAGTAAACAACAACAGTGCATATATTTTAAATCCATTTGTCTTTAATAATAACTAGTATGAACATCATTTATGGAGTGTTTGTTATGTGCAAGGTCAGCTTTTAGATACTTGGAATAGGCTTCAGAGGCATGGACAGGAATGGGGAGAACATTAGGAATGAAGAGAAGCGGGAGGAGAGCTTCCTGAGCTGGAGCCAAATGAAACACAGATTGAAACCAATCAAGGAAATTACTGTGTGAAAATTCACTGTAAAGACCATGGAATGCTACTATTTTAATTTTTAAGCAAGAAAAGTAGAGAAAAGGCAATATGTATAATACCGCAAGCCCCAAAGAAGACTGTATTTGAAAGAAATATGTCACTAACATCTATATACAATTTTAAATATGAAAAAATCTCTGAGTTTTTATTTTAATGTTAAACATGTCTAATTCCAACGTCACTGATTTAAGATTTAGGAACAAAGGTATGTATGATTTTGCTGCAGAGACACAAAAATAAAGAGGACTTAGAAATATGAAATTATCTCAGGATTTCAAAGCTGGAAGTGCAGTCATTCTTCATTCATTTATTCAATAAATATTTGTGGAGGCCCTTCTCTGTGCAGGGTGGTGTTGTCAACACTTGGGGAGCAAAGCCAAGTCCATGCTCTAATGGAGCTTGCCTTTCAATGGGGGAGGGCAGACCATAAGCAAATCAACAAATGCATTCAATGTCAGATGTTTATATGTGCTCTGGGAAAAAAAAAAAAAACCTACAGGGGATCATGATACTGGAAGTAGCAAGGACCATTGACTGATAGTGGAGGCTGCTGGTTTATAAAACATGGTCAGAGAAAATCTAATGGAAAGGACAGCATTTGAGCAGAGATCTGAACGAAATGCAGGAGTTTTGTGAAGGTGGATGAACACTGTTCCAAGTACAGGAAGCAGTTTATGCAAAGGTCCTGAGGCTGACATATGTTTGGGCTGTCCAATAAACAACAAGAGGTTTAGTGTGGCTGGAATTGATGGAATGAGAAGGAGAGGGAAGAAGTTGAGGTGAGACAGGAAGGAGGGGCAGAGAGCAGATGGAAATCAAGGCCCTTTGCAAGGGTACTGGGCTATTTTTTTGCCAAGAGATGGGAAGCCATGGAAAGTTCTGAACAAAAGAGCCATGGGATCTGACTTACCCTCTTCTGTTGATTTTCTATTCTTGCACCCCATATATCCCTCTCAAAATACCTTTTTATTTGCTTTCCTTATAAGTTGGAATAGAACATATCCATGATTACATCAGTATCATGGAGTTCTTTCCTATAAAAATTTGGGCAAATTTAATTAATGGTAGAATGTCTATTTGATTCTAAATGCCATTAACTTGTTTTAGGTTACGCAGCAACTATCAGCAAAAGCACATTAAAGTTTCTTCATAACTCCTAAAACATTTTTTTTTATAAACTCTCAGTTTTAAGTGCCAGTAAGATACATTTTGAAGGGAAATTCCAACAGCATGTGCATTCCAGGGAGGGACTTCAAAGCAAAGAGAGTAGACCTTAGAAATTGTCAAGTGGCCTTCCTAGTTTTTACTTCTTCTTTAAAAATATTTAAAAAAAAACCACTTTTTTGTTGTTGTTGTTGTTTTTTAAATCTCAGGTGACTTTGGCCCAAAGCAGGGCAAGAACAGCAACAATGGCCTCAAGCTTCTAGTTCTGTGTTTTCAGCTCCAGCAGTCCAGGGGAGGTAAAAGACGACAAAATAAGAAAGAGGAAGAGAGTCTACTAGAAAGTCAGAAAGAGAGAAATGCTAGAAAGTTCTCTCTTCTTCTTTTCCTAGACTGGATAGAATAAAGCAGATTTCATCTATGTATAAAAAGTATCATAGTATCTGATTACACTAAGAAGAAATTCTTTAATTTCATGTGAAGACCTAGCTGGGTTTCCTTTTTGAGTGGAAACCATTTCAGTTGAATGGAGAAAATGATGCAGAAAAATATTTTTCAAAAATTTCTTTCAGAATGAGAGGGAAATTTTGAAGGAGAGGACAATGAAAGTGTTAGTCGTTCAGTCATGTCTGACACTTTTTGACCCTGGGGAGTGTAGCCCGCCAGGTTCCTCTGTTCATGGAATTCTCCAGGCAAGAACGCTCGAGTGGGTTGCCATTCCCTTCTCCAGGGGATCTTCCTGAGTCGAGGATCAAACCCAAGTCTCCTATATTGCAGGTGTATTCTTTACTGTCTGAGCCAAGAGGACAATGAAAATAAATAAATGGTATCCTTAACAATAAGAAAGTAGTCTGTTGCTTTTCCTGACTACTAAATGCAGCTCTAGTTAGAGATTGTTCTGATTGCTCACATGTGACTTTATCTGGGTCAGCATAGTAGCCATCATTTGATTCATGACAGCATAAATAAGAGCGTGGTTCTCAAAGGGAGTGTATGGAGAACCAAGAATCAAGAACAGAGAGATAAAATTAAGATTAAGGGGTAGGGTAGGGGTGTATGTGTGAACTTGTTTTTCCATTTCTCCTTAAGAGTCTCCCTAGGCTAGCTTCATTTCAGAGAGAAAGAAAATCATCATATTGCCTTCCTAAAAAAAAAAAAAATTTGCCATAAGTTTGAGAAGTAGTGGTGTCAAACCTCAGCTTAGGCGTCACTGAATGTCATTTTTAAGATAAAATTCATTTCTTGTTTGCCATCTCATCATAATATTGAATAAAACTGAACTAAAAAGATTTTTAATAGTCTGCTCAAAAAAGAAAAGCTGTTTCCAGAATTAGCTGTGGGAGCTGGTTTTAGGAAAGTGAATAATTGGGTCTGCGTTTTGGGATGGGATTGAGAAAACCAGGTCGGCTTCCTACCTGGGTGGGTTCTCACCGTTCTTGCTCATGGACTTGCTCCTATGAGACTGACATTGACAAATAGGGAACTTCCTGGGATGTCCTTTACCTAAAGATAGTGCTTAAACAAATATTTTTTTGGTGAGAAAATTTCCATCACACTCTGATATGTTGATGATTCACGTTTGCATTTCTAGGCATCTAGCTTCTGAAGATGAAAAAACCACATTTTTAAAGTCAACTAACTCTGCTGTGTCTTCAAAAGTCTTTTAAACTTGCGTTTTTTAATATAGAATTCTACAATGGGGAACAGTATTTCAGTATAACTCTTAATTGACTACTGTTACTATTCCAGATCCCTGATTACTTTTGCAGCTAACAGTGCAAACTCTGAAAAATCCCTACATGGAAATCCTAGTCTCCCAGTCACCCACACCACCCACTGTACAGTGAGGGCCACCCAAAATAAATCAGTGCTGTAATTTCCATGATGACAGTCCCCCAAACAGCATTTTGTTATTGTTCCCTTCACATCCCTAGAATTCTTCCCATGTGCTGTCATGTCTCTAGATAACCGTGCAGGGAGATGAAATGTGAGTTTAAACGAACTTTTACGTGTGCCTCTATATTTTCTTCTCGGATTTTATTATTTTTAGAGGCAAGTGATGAAAGGTTATTCCCTGCAAGATTTAGCCAGTGAAACGTGCTCATCAAAAACCCGAAGCCCTGCAGTGGGACCCAGAAAAGAGCAAAGGGGTAAAATGTTCCGTTGGGGCTGCAGCTTTTCAGAAGAGCGTGCAGGAATGATGTCATTTGTTTTTACAAAACCCAGTTTAAATTTGTTCCTGCCTTTCAAGAACTGCAGCAGAGTGCATCTGTGGAGACTTCCTGCATCCCATATTTCAGGACGTTAGAGTGTTTGCTGCATCAAAATCCAGCCAATCGCGGGGTGTGCAGGCTTGCCCTCCCCAATTTTCCTTTGCCTGCCCACCTGAAGCAAGCGTGTGCTGCCCGCCTTAGATCGTTGCTCAGCACCCTCTAGCCCTTAGAACGCCAGAGCCATCACTCCGTGCCTCGAATGGTTTAAAGGAGAACAGTGCCCCAATAAAAACTTCTTTCAGGTCACCCACACGCATTCATTTCATTGACAAATAAGCTCCAAGAAAAGGTCTGTTTGAGTAAGTATGTGTTGTTTGTGTCAAATCTTAGCCCTTTGTTTTTGCAGCCCCTGCAGCAGCATTGGATCCAACGCAGGAGGACTAGGGGACTCTCAGAGGCAGAGGCAAGACCTTTAAAGTCACTACTCACAATTATCTTTTTACAGAGCACACCTCCCTTTGTGAGTATATGTACATGATGGTTGAAAAATAAGCAATGAAGCAGATAGAGCATTTTACAGTGATGCGGTGATGGAGGGAGATTATGGCATGGTGTTCACATACAAAAATAATGGTTAAGATACAGAGTGAAAAAGGAAAGTGCTGGCTAGTGAGTGTGTCATTCCTCCTTCCTTTATCCCCTTCATCTGTAAGTATGGCCTCTTGATAAAACATCGGGATCAATGTGGATTCATTTGTTATGAGTGGAGGAAACCGAACTCTGGCTACTGTCAACCAAAAATATATTTATTGGAAGGCTGTGAGGAAACTCACAGAATGAAAGAAAGGCTGAAGAAACCGACTCCCAGACCACAGGACCCAGGCCCTTCTGGGGGTCTCTGCAGCAGGAACCGCATGGTGAAACGGAGTCAGGACACTGCTGCGAGATTTCTTTCTCCAAGCTTCCCATCCCCCAACCCCTGCCCCGTCCTCGCTCATCTTCTCATTCTGCTCCAGGGGCAAAGTTCCAGGAGAGAGTGTCCCATTGGCTGATTGATCTCATGCCACCCCTTGGCTTCAAGAAAACAGAGTGCCCTTAATTTACATAAAGGGCCAGGAAGGAGACATTCTCCCAAAGGAGGTGGGGAGGCTGTTTCGAAAAGATGGAGAAACGGCTGCTGTTTGCTCCCCTCTATCATCATGACCCCAGCCCTGGGTCAAGGTCTCTAAATATCTTGCCCAGGTTAGTGGTCCCCCTCCTTTAACTTATATTTTAAATCTCTGCAAGGTTCCTCATTTGTTGCTGCTGCTAAGTCACTTCAGTCGTGTCCAACTCTATGCTACCGCATAGACAGCAGCCCACCAGGCTCCCTGGTCCCTGGGACTCTCCAGGCAAGAACACTGGAGTGGGTTGCCATTTCCCTCTCCAGTGCATGGAAGTGAAAAGTGAAAGTGAAGTCACTCAGTCGTGTCCGACTCTATGCTACCCCATGGACTGCAGCCCACGAGGCTCCTCCACCCATGGGATTTTCCAGGCAAGAGTACTGGAGTGGGTTGCCATTGCCTTCTCCGTAACAAGCTAAGGCAACATTGCAGAATGCACAGAAGTGCAATTGATAATTACCCCAGGGCAGGAGGCATACGCTTGGACTGTCTTTGGCAAACTGGGATGTAGAGCCATCCTCATGTTATCACACGCTTCTACTTTTCTGTGCTTGATGAAAACCTACTCCATACATAGCAATTCAAGAGAAACTTAAAGCTCTTGTGAGATAGAAGAGGTTGCTTCTCCTTTGTGTACCCAGCATCTCATTTCATGCTTGGCACATGGTAGGTGCCCCGTGGACCTTCACTGTGGAATTATAATTGAGCCTGGTGGGCTGCCATCTATGGGATCACACAGAGTTGGACATGACTGAAGTGACTTAGCAGCAGCAGCAGCATGAAGTCTTTTGGAGAAGGCAATGGCACCCCACTTCAGTACTCTTGCCTGGAAAATCCCATGGACGGAGGAGCCTGGTAGGCTGCAGTCCATGGGGTTGCAAAGAGTCAGATATGACTGAGCGACTTCACTTTCACTTTCATGCATTGGAGAAGGAAATGGCAATCCACTCCAGTGTTCTTGCCTGGAGAATCTCAGGGATGGGGGAGCCTGGTGGGCTGCTGTCTATGGGGTCACACAGAGTTGGACACGACTGAAGTGACTTAGCAGCAGTAGCAGCACCATGAAGTCTTTATCCTTCCTCCTCACACATAATCCCACGTTTAAATTTCCCATGCATTTAGAGAGTGCACTAGCTCCCAATATCCACATTGGGAGGTATGGCTAACTCCTTTTCCCCTTGCTTATCATCACTCTTTTCTTCTGACAGTGGCACTAATGTGGCTTCCTGCCCACTAAAGAGTGTAGGTAAAAACCAAAGGAGCCTAGACCATTTCCACTTATGGAAGATGCTAATTACTTAATGAAAAAATGCTTTGGGGATGACATGGAAAGCAAGGTATTTTAAAAGTTAATTCTTAAAATCAGAAAAAAAAAAAAAATAAAATAAAATCAGATGGCACCTACTTTATTACATACAGTGGAACGCTATCATAGTTTTTCCCAACCAAACTTCCTTTCAGAGTTACTGGACTTACTTAAAAATCCTCTAGGTTGTCTTTTGAATAGAAATGACTCTCTGATCAGGGGAATGCTGAAATCAGACTGAACTCTTCTGATCTTATGAGCACCAGATCTACTCTGGATTGTCTTTTCCGAGGTCCACTCTACCCTCAAAATGAATCACAAGGGCATGTTCCTGGTCCCTGGTTCTTATTCAGATTACATCCTAAAGACTTTCTTGAAACAATATCTTTCTGATAAGACAGAGATTTAAAAAGTCTTGATTTTTTTCCTGCATCTTTGCATCTCGGAATGAGGATCAAAGAGCTTCACTACATCAAGCAGAACATCAAGCAGATTCCTTCTGGGTCTCTTTGAAGGCCCAGTGGACAACTAATGAGCCAGCTTTCCAGTTGGGTGCTGGAGGGATTGGGAACCCAAGTCAAATGAGCAAATCCTATTCCACCACAGCTCTGTGATGGAGACCTCAGCTTTCAGCATAGACCAAAGCCCCAAACCAAACAAATTCCATATCAGAAGCCAGGGCATTTCCTCTTGTTCTCATTATTCTCCAGCTTATCCATTCTGTTTCCCTCTCTTGGAAATGTTTTCTCCTTCTATCAGTCATTCTTATTCTTCCAATTCTAGAGTAGGACACTATACCCTTTCTTGTTGCCATATTGGCTCTCTGTTTAGAGTGGATGGTGCAGAAGACAAAGCATAAGATGCTAGTAACATATGGAATTTCATCTGTTAAGTCCCAAGTGTCAGTACCAAGTACTGCACCAGAGCAATAATATATTTTTAAAAAATACAATTAAAATGAGTCATTTAAGATTATGCTGACTAATACAGTTTAAAATTTATATAAGGCTTACTTTATGATACCAAGTATTTGGGATTTCAGCTATTAAGTTGAGGAAAAAATCAATTAACTATGGAGCAGAAGAGAAGAGGCTAATTTCATGTAAGGGGTGAATATCTCATAATCATTGAGGAAGTATGGTAGAAAGATGACCAAGTTCTTTGGAAGTAAGGTGAATGAAAATGCAGTGGAAAATGATGTGTAATTGATAAAATCAGGCTGAAGGTAGAGAGAAGTAGCTCTCAGAGTAGAGAGCTGAGAAGTTTTTAATAAAAGAAGACATGCAGCAGTTCCCATCAAACATGATGTTTTACAAAATAAGAAAAAGTATTTTACCTGTTAGAAATTCCACAACATTTCACATTTTCTGCCATTCCTCTTGACTGATGATAAATCTTTTTTATACTTTTATTTTATTTTTTAAACACTCAATAAATTTTTATTTGATTTTTGTGATTTGATACTCAGAGTGAAAATTAATCTCCATGTAATTTTAAGAGAACTAATTAAGGCAATATCCACAGTTTTATTTTAGTTGCTTTTCTCAGAGTCTATGTCTATATGGTCAGAATTAAGGGGAAACATGACTAATAATCTGGGTAATTCAATCAGTGTCTCTGGGAACACACTATTAAATTCTTCCCCTCCCTGTGGCCCTTTCCCCATGTCTCATTCTTATTTTCCCCAGTAGCACTCTTGAATTTTTTAGAAACCTTGAGTTATCTGGATAAATGTTTTCTACAATTCACATTACTTGAATATATGTAGCTTGACTGTTATTAGTAAGAATTCTTTTAAAATCTCCACATCTGCAGGGGGTATCATAGAGAGGAAATAAAGAGCTACATTTTCATTGGCTATGCTGGTTACCTAGTTCAAATTTTTGAAATACTCCAACTTTTAAAATGGTGCTCATAGATAAAAGTATTTGCACAGTCATGTATTAGAATTGACTTAGTTATTTACATTTAACTTTTCTTCATTTAACTTTGTATAACTATTAAGGCTATTAAATATTACTAAATCTTCAGCTTTTTTTTTCTTTCTCAATTGTTTTTACCTTAAAATCAGAAAAAACAGCGTGCTGTCTTTTCCTTTCTCTTTCTGTCTCTCTAGGATTTAAACTTTGTGAGGGCAGGACCTATATATTCTCTCCTTATAATAAACATGAAACTTTTTTCCTTGCTTACAGTTCAATGGGGTTCACTTAATAAGTCAAATTCAGTGTGAATCCTTAAAAAGAATCTTTTGCATCTCCCTGAAAACATCTTTCTAGTAAAATGTGTTTGTTAAATGACTAGGAATCCTTTAACAAATAAAACATAACCCTGTTTGCTGCTCTTTCCCTCTGAGGTGATGATAAATTGCTGAGAAATAAAAGCCTTCATACTAATAACAGAGGAAAATTGACTCTAAGATCCCATCATTTTGTTTACCAGCTGTCTTTACAATCCTATAATCACCCTAGCCACATTACAAAAAAAAAAAAAAAATTGTTCAGAGATAGTAAACTAGACCAGAAACAAATGATCTCTGCTGAAATTAGTTTAAGCAGGGGAACAGGCTGGAAAGAAAGATTTGATCCAGAAACTTACCTATATCTCAGGCATGGTATCCGGTGACCACACACCCGGTGCTGAAACACAACTCAGGAGCATTACATCATCATGACAAACTTTCATTGGCTGCAGAAACCCCAAGGATAAGACAGGCTTTTAAGGTGCTGAGTGAAAACCCCTGTTGGTTCTTTATCAGACTTTTGCCAAAATATTGAAAGACAGACTTTTTCTAGTTCATGCTATCATGACTGAACTTACAAAACATTATTAACCATTTCCTAGTCTTATTTGGCTCCACTATAGTCACCAATTTTATATTTAACTCTAACCTGTTGGGAGAGTTTTTTCTTTTAAACATTAAAAAAAATTTTTTTAAAGCTTATTTTTATTGAAGCTGCTCGTATTTCTCATGTTACTCTTCAGGCTATTTTTCTCATTTTTAAACTACGTTTGACTCAGTAAATCTATTTTTCTCTCTATTACTTCTGTTTTTGTTCTCTGTAGGCAAAAAGGGCCAGCACCCACAGATTTAAGAAAGCACAAGTGCTTTATTTATTTTGAGCAGTGTAGTTGGAACTAGTGCACCAAGCCCCTACTTCCTCATTCATTTTCGTCATTAGCTTTTTTTCTGATTGAACTCTATGAGTTATTTGTGTCGTGCTTATTACCATGGTGATTTATAAACCAAAACCATGTGTGTGATTTGAGGGTGATGAGGAGCTTTCAGTGACTGAGTGAAAGTGATGGTTAGGGTTCCTGCACCCCCTCTGCATCCATTTCTACCACCTGAGGCAGAAGATTTTGATGTAGGGGAAGGTGATGTTTTCATAAAAAGAGAAACATTTTCATGATTAGAGCTCATTCAGGAGATGACAATAATACCGCATTACTAATGAGTGTCAACCTGTTTGTCTGTCTGCATTTCTTTGTCTCTGTCAGTTTGTCTGTCTCTAGCCCCTTCTCTTAAAATTTAGGACTACAGACAAGGACCAGGAGATGACAGGTGTGACTGAATCAGTGTCTCTTTTAGAGTCTCATGCCCACTCTCCCAAGAACTTGACTCTCTGGTCCCTTAAAGACAAGTAAACACACACACACACACACACATTCTCTATACATTCTCACAAGGAGAAACTGGGAAAGCCATGTCTAGTGCAAACCTGCTCAACTAGGAGACCTCCCAGACTCCCGTTCTCAGCCACGTGCCTTGGAAGGGGCTCGACTGATCTATGGCAAGAGAAGGAGTGGCTACTGAGAATGTGATCTCTAGAGAGATCCCTTAATTATTATTTCCTAGAATCTGGTCTGGAAAGAATAGCTAGTGATTGTTTTCCCATTATAAAGACTGATAATGAGGATTCAAGGCCCTAGATAAGAGTTTTGAGAGATTTAAGAATATTTTTTAAACAGTGATCAGAAAGGAGAGAGAACCTTTTCTTATTTTGTCTCTGCTAAGTGGAGGGACATACCTACTGGTCAAGAGTTTCAACACCGAGTGTGTGGTCACCAAATGCATGCCTGAGATATAGGTAGGTTTCTAGATCAAATCTTTCTAGGATCTACAAGGTAAAAGAAATCACTTTCCCTGCCCTTAAGGTTTTTTATATGAAGGAAGGCGGAGTTGACATTAATTCACAATTACTATTGAAATCTGATAGACATACGACGGGTATATATACAATGGTGGGCATCTCAGTGAGATTGCAAGATCCCAAAATAGGGTATATTTGAAATGAATTTTTATGAAATAGAAGTTAGCTAACTGAAGGGAGAGTAAAGAATTCTGTTAAAGAAAACAGAATGGAAAGGAAAGGAGGAATGACTAGCATGGTTTGTTTGAGGAACAGCATATAGTTTTCCATTTACAGAAGGAAAGAGCAGTGTGGAAGAGGAGACTAGATGATAGATATGATCAAATCATAGAGGTTTGTGGGCTAAGCCATGGGATATGGACTTTTTGAATACCACTGTAGGTCGCCCAAGAACGATCATCAGATTTTGACTGAGCTCTATTAGTCTAGTGGTAGCATAAGGAGGATGGGAATGGACTGGAACTGGGGATACAAGTTAGCCTGAGGTTCAGTTGCAGTCTTGGCAGGAAAGAGATAGCACTTTCCAGGGGCTAACTGTAGATGAATTACTGAGGGACTATTTATACGGGCGTGAGCAAGGTTAAGGGAATTAGCAAAGGATGGTGAAGCACCCAGGGAACCATAATGGTAGGAAGCTTTTTGTGCTTTATGTCTATCACCAGAAGCTGAAACCAATGGGAGGCTGCAGAGAAGAAAAGTTAGACACTGCAGTAAGTAGAGATGACCTCTTGAAGTATAGAAGACAGTTTTATACAGAAGTGAAGAGAAAGTATCCTTTTATAAAAAAATTGGAGTATAGATGCTTTACAATGTTGTGTTAGTTTCTGCCGCACAGCAATGTGAATCAGCCACACATTTACATATTTCCCTTCTTCCTTGGATTTCTTTCCCATTTAGGGCACTGCAGAGCACTGAGTAGAACTCCCTGTTCTATACAGTAGGATCTCATTAATTGTCTATTTTATAAATAGTCGTGTATTAATACCAATCCCAATCTGCCAATCCACCCCATCCCCACTCCCCCTTAGTATCCATACATTTGTTCTCTATGTCTCTGTCTCTATTTCTGCTTTGCAAATAAGTTTATCTAGAGAAAAAGTGTCTTGAGGTGGGAGTATGATGGGAAATAAAAATATCCAGCATGGTTGCCTAGCATTGTCATCAAGGACAGAAACAAGCAAGACCTGAAGTCAGGTAGTGGGGCTTTGGAAAAGTAAATAGATATGAGAAATTTTAAGGAGATAAGACTCAATGGTATTGGCTAGTGGTGTGTTTGTGTGTGTGTGTGTGTGAGAGAGAGAGAGAGAGCGAGAGAGAGAGCAAAGGGAAATGGAAACCTCTAGGTAGGACAATTTGTGCTTTCTATTCCTGACAAATGGATGAATTTTTTTTCATTGATAAAAAAGATTTCACGGATATATGCTATGTTCAGTCTAGCAAAAGTTACATTTGGAGGCTCCTGGAATGTCTAGACAGAAAAGACAATTATATCTCCATTCAGAGGTCAGATGAGAAATCAGGATCAAAGATGGGGCTGCACACTCGGGAGATGTGGTTATATGCATCATTTTCAAAGCCATGGATGTGGATGAGATCATCCAATGAGAAAGTGCATATAATGATGTGAAGAGAAGAGAGCTGACTGTGAGCCTGGGGCATCACATCCAAAGGGGCAGCTGGAGTAAGGGGGTCCAGAAAGGAAAACAAAGAAAGAAAATGTTCAGACAGAAGAAAAATAAAACATAGAGAAAAACACTGTTTCACAATAATGGGGAAGAAAAGAGCTTCCAGAAGAAGGAGTGATCAAGAGAATAATTCTGGAGAGAAGTCAAGCGAGGTAAGAATCATATAAATTCCCATTGGTTTGAGTATAGCATGGAGATCATTAGTAACCTTGGAAAGAATAGGTTTAGTACAGGAGTTCACATGCCAACATGTGTTGTGAACTGTCATCTGGCAGATGCTCTACCTACTGATTGGACCTATCTTACGAACAGCTCTTTAGAGATAAATGTGAGATGAAAGCCAGCATTTGGGGACCGGAGTTCTCAATGAGCTTAGAGAGAAGAGTATTTGGGGGTGAAAAGTGGTAAGTTGAAAGGCTGGGCTTTTGTGGTAAAAAGAACAGTTTGTGCTTTATGGTTGTGAAGTAGGCCAGAAAGAAAAACACCAATACAGTATACTAACGCATATATATGGAATTTAGAAAGATGGTAACAATAACCCTGTGTACGAGACAGCAAAAGAGACACTAATGTATAGAACAGTCTTATGGACTCTGTGGGAGAGGGAGAGGGTGGGAAGATTTGGGAGAATGGCATTGAAACATGTAAAATATCATGTATGAAACGAGTTGCCAGTCCAGGTTCGAAGCACGATACTGGATGCTTGGGGCTAGTGCACTGGGATGACCCAGAGGGATGGTATGGGGAGGGAGGAGGGAGGAGGGTTCAGGGTGGGGAACACATGTATACCTGTGGCAGATTCATTTTGATATTTGGCAAAACTAATACAATTATGTAAAGTTTAAAAATAAAATAAAATTAAAAAAAAAAAAAGTCATGCCAAGTGTATTAGTCAGCAAGGGCTGGTATATCAAAATACCCACATTGGATGGCTTAAACAACAGAAATTTATTTCTCACAATCTGGAAGCCCAAGATCAAGTGCAAGATCAAGGTGCTAAGATCCAGGTAGTGTTGATTTCTTTCAAGACCTATCTCCGTGGCTTAGAGATTCCACCTTCCCTCTGTGTCCTCCCATGGCCTTTCCTTTGTAGGTGGGCATATTTGGTATCTTCCTTTTCTTACAAAGACACCAGTCTTATTGGATTAGGATCCACCGTCATGACCTCATTTAACCTTCAGTTCAGTTCAGTTGCTCACTTGTGTCCGACTCTTTGCGACCCCATGAACTGCAGCACGCCAGGCTTCCCTGTCCGTCACAAACTCCCAGAGTCCACCCAAACCCGTGTCCATCGAGTTGGTGATGCCATCCAACCATCTCATCCTCTGTTGTCCCCTTCCCTTCCGGCCCTCAATCTTTCCCAGCCTACGGGTCTTTTCCAGTGAGTCAGCTCTTTGCATCAGGTGGCCAAAGTATTGGCGTTTCAGCTTCAACATCAGTCCTTCCAATGAACACCCAGGACTGATCTCCTTTAGGATGGCCTGATTGGATCTCCCTGCAGTTCAAGGGACTCTCAAGAGTCTTCTCCAACACCACAGTTCAAATGCATCAATTCTTTGGTGCTCAGCTTTCTTTATAGTCCAACTCTCACAACCATGACCACTGGAAAAACCATAGCCTTGACTAGACCGACCTTTGTTGGCAAAGTAATGTCTCTGCTTTTGAATATGCTGTCTAGGTTCGTCATAACTTTCTTTCCAAGGAGTAAGCGTCTTTTAATTTCATGGCTGCAATCACCATCTGCAGTGATTTTGGAGCCCAGAAAAATAAAGTCTGACACTGTTTCCACTGTTTCCCATCTATTTGCCATAAAGTGATGGGACTGGATGCCATGATCTTAGTTTTCTGAATGTTGAGCTTTAAGCCAACCTTTTCACTCTTCTCTTTCACTTTCATCAAGACGCTCTTTAGTTCTTCTTCACTTTCTGCCATAACGGTGGTGTCATCTACATATCTAAGGTTATTAATATTAATATTAATATTAAGATTTCCCGGCAATCTTGATTACAGCTTTTGCTTCTTCCAGCCCAGCGTTTCTCATGATGTACTCTGCAGATAAGTTAAATAAGCAGGGTGACAATATACAGCCTTGATGTACTCCTTTTCCTATTTGGAACCAGTCTGTTGTTCCATGTCCAGTTCTAACTGTTGCTTCCTGACCTGCATATAGGTTTCTCAAGAGGCAGGTCAGATGCTCTGGTATTCCCATCTCTTTCAGAATTTTCCACAATTTATTGTGATCCACACAGTCAAAGGCTTTGGCATAGTCAATAAAGCAGAAATAGATGTTTTTCTGGAACTCTCTTGCTTTTTCCATGATCCAGCAGATGTTGGCAATTTGATCTCTGGTTCCTCTGCCTTTTCTAAAACCAGCTTGAACATCTGTAAGTTCACGGTTCACATATTGCTGAAGCCTGGCCTGGAGAATTTTAAGCATTACTTTACTAGTGTGTGAGATGAGTGCAATTGTGTGGTAGTTTGAGCATTCTTTGGGCTTCCCTGGTGGCTCAGAGGGTAAAGCGTCTGCCTGCAATGCAGGAGACCTAGGTTTGATCCCTGGGTTGGGAAGATCCCCTAGAGAAGGAAATGGCAACCCACTCCAGTATTCTTGCCTGGAGAATCCCATGGACAGAGGAGCCTGATGGGCTACAGTCCACGGGGTCGCAAAGAGTCGGACATGACTTCACTTTCACTTTGAGCATTCTTTAAGCCCTGTCCCCAGATACAGTTACATTGGGGGTTAAAGCTTCAGATGTGAATTTTGCAGAGATACAATTCAGTCCATAATAGAGTGTGGGTTAGGAGAGTGAGCTACTGTAGTGAAGAGTGAGTGAAGATCATCCGAATGGAGGCAACCCAACAACTTGTACTCTCCCAATAATGCAATCCTGCATTTTGTGATTGAACTTTTTTGAATCATTATCTTCCAGTGGAGTTTTTATTGAATTTGCAAAATGAAGCTAGGAAGAAAAGCATAGCCATCAGTAGTAGTATAATTATTATGCTTATCTATGAAACATGTGAGACATTTATCAAGAAAACTTGAAGATCAGTTAACCATTTCATAATTTTTTGTAGGACACTTTTGTAAGTCAAGTTGAAGAGTCTCTCTTTGTATATGTTTGTATATATCTATCTATCTATCTCTACCATACTCACATACATGTATATTTTTGCCTCTGGAGAAATGTATTAGAAGGTGAATATAGTTGATATGGAAATTCATGTGGAATAGTTTAGAATGAAACTTCCACAAAATTCACATGGGATAGTCTACTTTTTCACATAGAATTATGAAATATGGAATGAATTAAATGATCACATAATGATTAATCATTCAGTTCAGTTGCTCAGTCGTGTCCAACTCTTTGTGACCCCATGGACTGCAGCATGCCAACCTCCCTGTCCATCACCAACTCCCCACAGTTTACTCAAACTCATGTCCATTGAGTCGGTGATGCTATCCAACCATCTCATCCTCTGTTGTCCCCTTCTCCTCTGCCTTCAGTCTTTCCCAGCATCAGGGTCTTTTCCAATGAGTCAGCTCTTCTCATCAGGTAGCCAAAGTATTGGAATTTCAGCTTCAACATCAGTCCTTCCAATGAACACCCAGGACTGAACTCCTTTAGGATGGATTGGTTGGATCTCCTTGTAGTCCAAGGGACTCTCAAGAGTCTTCTCCAACACCACAGTTCAAAAGCATCAATTCTTCTGCACTCAGCTTTCTTTATAGTCCAACTCTCACATCCAAACATGATGAAAAACCATACCTTTTACTAGATAGACATGAATTTGAGCAAATTCTGGGAGACAGTGGAGGACAGAGGAACCTAACATGTTGTAGTCCATGGAGTTGCAAAGAATCTGACAACTGAACAGCACCAACAACAAAAATGGTCCTCGACACATGCTTAGCCCGTGCTTGTGTGTATTTACAGTGCACTTATTTTCACAGCTGGACATGCCAGGAAAAAAACAAAAACAAAAACCAATCAGGTATTACTTGTTAGTGTCAGTTCTCTAGAGACGGAACTGAGGCTCATGAACTAATTAGCAAAAGATCAGCAAAACATTTGCAAGAAAGAGTTTAGCTGCCATTTCCCCCCCTACACTCTACATTAGCACAAATTCAGTAATTTCTTTAAGTAAATTAAGCTGTTTTAAAGTTTACTCATTAAACACACATTTCTCAAGAAGCATCAGCATGTTATTTTAAACTTCAGAGGCTACCGTACCATCTAGTTAGCTAGCTTTTTGGTCTTTAACTCAGAAACAGGGAAAGGAATGCTACCAAAATCTCTGGCTCCTGGCCCTAAAAACTGGAACCTGGACCCTGGAAGTCCCTTTACTGTCCAGGGTTCAGTTTGCTCCTCTGAAAGATGAGGCATTTGGTATAATCTCTTCTCACTCTAAACTCCTATGTTCCCATAACTTTTGCTTTCCAAGATTTCTAGGAATTTTTTGCTTGCTTGCTTGCTAAGTCTCTTCAGTTGGGTCTGACTCTTTGTGACCCCAAGGAGTGTAGCCCACCAGGCTCCTCTGTCCATGGGACTCTCCAGGCAAGAATACTGGAGTAGGTGCTATTTCCTTCTCCAGGTGATCTTCCTGACCCAGAGAATGAACCTGCATCTCTTATGTATCCTACATTGGCAGGTGGGTTCTTTACCAATAGCACAACCTGGGAAGGCCTTCTAGGGATACACAGGGAGTCAACTCTGATTCAGATATAATTCTCAAACCTAGAAGCTAAAATACCAAGGCTACAGCATGGCTGGCACTGGAAATAGTAAATTATGCAGACTGCTTTGGCATACAACGGTCGGTGTCTTAGTTTGTCAAAAGGTACTGTGAAAAGTCTCAAAACGGGATTAACTGTATTCTACTTAATTGAAACATATCATAGGTGAGAAAGCAATGGAATGAATTGATTAGTCAAATATGATCATTGCCAGAACTCAAGTATATTAGAAACCATTGGAATAAGTTATTACACATAGACCAGAAAAGTCTATTTTTTTTAAAGTGAGGAAAAATCAAGGTTATAGAA
Source organism: Bubalus kerabau (assembly GCF_029407905.1). Taxonomy (NCBI): domain Eukaryota; kingdom Metazoa; phylum Chordata; class Mammalia; order Artiodactyla; family Bovidae; genus Bubalus; species Bubalus kerabau. The sequence goes on from NC_073635.1 coordinate 49,779,069, forward strand.
GCATTGATTGTGTAAACAGAGAAGGAATAAATTTTGTTATACAAAGTAAAAAGACATTTGAAACTTAATAAATGCCAAAGGACCTTTAAAAAAGGAAATAAAATTGAAGATCACATCACTAGATTATATTTCAAGGTGGGGCAACCCAAGATGGGTGGGTCATGGTGGAGAGATCTGACAGAATGTGGTCCATTGGAGAAGGGAATGGCAAACCACTTCAGTATGCTTGCCTTGAGAACCCCATGAACAGTATGAAAAGGCAAAATGATAGGATACTGAAAGAGAAACTCCCCAGGTCAGTAGGTGCCCAATATGCTACTGGAGATCAGTGGAGAAATAACTCCAGAAAGAATGAAGGGATGGAGCCAAAGCAAAAACAATACCCAGCTGTGGATGTGACTGGTGATAGAAGCAAGGTCCGATGCTGTAAAGAGCAATATTGCATAGGAACCTGGAATGTCAGGTCCATGAATCAAGGCAAATTGGAAGTGATCAAACAAGAGATGGCAAGAGTGAATGTCGACGTTCTAGGAATCAGCAAACTGAAATGGACTGGAAGGGTGAATTTAACTCAGATGACCATTATATCTACTACTGCGGGCAGGAATCCCTCAGAAGAAATGAAGTAGCCATCATGGTCAACAAAAGAGTCCAAAATGCAGTACTTGGATGCAATCTCAAAAACGACAGAATGATCTCTATTCGTTTCCAAGGCAAACCATTCAATATCACAGTAATCCAAGTCTATGCCCCAACCAGTAACACTGAAGAAGCTGAAGTTGAACGGTTCTATGAAGACCTACGAGACCTTTTAGAACTAACACCCAAAAAAGATGTCCTTTTCATTATAGGGGACTGGAATGCAAAAGTCGGAAGTCAAGAAACACCTGGAGTAACAGGCAAATTTGGCCTTGGAATATGGAATGAAGCAGGGCAAAGACTAATACAGTTTGGCCAAGAAAATGCACTGGTCATAACAAACACCCTCTTCCAACAACACAAGAGAAGACTCTACACATGGACATCACTAGATGGTCAACACCGAAATCAGATTGATTGTATTCTTCGCAGCCAAAGATGGAGAAGCTCTATACAGTCAGCAAAAACAAGACCAGGAGCTGACTGTGGCTCAGACCATGAACTCCTTATTGCCAAATTCAGACTTAAATTGAAGAAAGTAGGGAACACCACTAGACCATTCAGGTATGACCTAAATCAAATCCCTTATGATTATACAATGGAAGTGAGAAATAGATTTAAGGGCCTAGATCTGATAGATAGAGTGCCTGATGAACTATGGAATGAGGTTCGTGATATTGTACAGGAGACAGGGATCAAGACCATACCCATGGAAAAGAAATGCAAAAAAGCAAAATGGCTGTCTGGGGAGGCCTTACAAATAGCTGTGAAAAGAAGAGAAGCGAAAAGCAAAGGAGAAAAGGAAAGATATAAACATCTGAATGCAGAGTTCCAAAGAATAGCAAGAAGAGATAAGAAAGCCTTCTCAGTGATCAATGCAAAGAAATAGAGGAAAACAACAGAATAGGAAAGACTAGAGATCTCTTCAAGAAAATCAGAGATACCAAAGGAATATTTCATGCAAAGATGGGCTCGGTAAAGGACAGAAATGGTATGGACCTAACAGAAGCAGAAGATATTAAGAAGAGATGGCAAGAATATACAGAAGAACTGTCCAAAAAAATCTTCATGACCCAGATAATCACAATGGTGTGATCACTGACCTAGAGCCAGACATCCTGGAATGTGAAGTCAAGTGGGCCTTTGAAAGCATCACTACGAACAAAGCTAGTGGAGGTGATGGAATTCCAGTTGAGCTATTTCAAATCCTGAAAGATGATGCTGTGAAAGTGCTGCACTCAATATGCCAGCAAATTTGGAAAACTCAGCAGTGGCCACAAGACTGGAAAAGGTCAGTTTTCATTCCAATCCCAAAGAAAGGCAATGCCAAAGAATGCTCAAACTACTGCACAATTGCACTCATCTCACATGCTAGTAAAGTAATGCTCAAAATTCTCCAAGCCAGACTTCAGCAATATGTGAACCGTGAACTTCCTGATGTTCAAGCTGGTTTTAGAAAGGGCAGAGGAACTAGAGACCAAATTGCTAACATCCGCTGGATCATTGGAAAAGCAAGAGAGTTCCAGAAAAACATCTATTTCTGCTTTATTGACTATGCCAAAGCCTTTGACTGTGTGGATCACAAGAAACTGTGGAAAATTCTGAAAGAGATGGGAATACCAGAGCACCTGACCTGCCTCTTGAGAAATTTGTATGCAAGTCAGGAAGCAACAGTTAGAGCTGGACATGGAACAACAGACTGGTTCCAAATAGGAAAAGGAGTATGTCAAGGCTGTATATTGTCACCTTGTTTATTTAACTTATATGCAGAGTACATCATGAGAAACGCTGGACTGGAAGAAACACAAGCTGGAATCAAGATTGCCAGGAGAAATACCAATAACCTCAGATACGCAGATGACACCACCCTTATGGCAGAAAGTGAAGAGGAACTAAAAAGCCTCTTGATACAAGGGCAAAAAGAAGAGAAGGCGGAGTGAGGACTCCGAAGAAGAGGAACTAGCCAGTACTCCCCCCAGCTCAGAAGACTCAGCATCAGGATCTGATGAATAGAGAAGAAGATTGTGTCTCTTGGGGCTTGCCCCATCCCAGCCCGTCTCCCCACCCGTGTTTTGGTACCTGTTTTCTCCTATGAAATGCAGTCCTTGGGTTCTATGCCATCTGAACAAGCTTTCCCGCTAGTCTGCACTTCCCTGGGGCCGCAGGGGAGGCATCTCACCCTGCGGCTTCAGAAGATGGCTGTTTATAATCCGGAGAGACATCTGGTGGGGGCCAGGGCAGGGCTGGATCCCACCGCACGCCCTGCCTTCCCGCCCTTTGGGGTATAGCTGCTGCTTGTCCTGTACAAGTTGCCGCAGGCAGGGGTCCTGTGAGGGCAGGTCTGTAGCTCCTAACCGGGGCCTATTTCTACTTTTATTTTGTATTTCTGGTCTGTGAAAAATGAACATTTAATAAAGGGAACTGACTTTGGAAATCAAAAAATAAATAAATAAATAAAAAGCCTCTTGATGAAAGTGAAAGTGGAGAGTGAAAAAGTTGGCTTAAAGCTCAACATTCAGAAAATGAAGATCATGGCATCTGGTCCCATCACTTCATGGCAAATAGATGGGAAAGAGTGGAAACAGTGTCAGACTTTATTTTTGGGGGCTCCAAAATCACTGCAGATGGTGATTGCAGCCATGAAATTAAAAGATGCTTACTCCTTGGAAGGAAAGTTATGACCAACCTAGATAGCATATTCAAAAGCAGAAACATTACTTTGCCAACAAAGGTCCGTCTAGTCAAGGCTATGGTTTTTCCTGTGGTCATATATGGATGTGAAAGTTGGACTGTGAAGAAGGCTGAGTGCCGAAGAATTGATGCTTTTGAACAGTGGTGTTGGAGAAGACTCTTGAGAGTCCCCTGGACTGCAAGGAGATCCAACCAGTTCATTCTGAAGGAGATCAGCCCTGGGATTTTTTTGGAAGGAATGATGCTAAAGCTGAAACTCCAGTACTTTGGCCACCTCCTGCGAAGAGTTGACTCATTGGAAAAGACTCTGATGCTGGGAGGGATTGGGGGCAGGAGGAGAAGGGGACAACAGAGGATCAGATGGCTGGATGGCATCACTGACTCTATGGGCATGAGTCTGAGTGAAGTCCAGGAGTTGGTGATGGACAGGGAGGTCTGGCGTGCTGTGATTCATGGGGTCGCAAAGAGTTGGACACAACTGAGCGACTGATCTGATCTGATCTGAGGGTAATGTGATGTAAAAATAAAGGTTCTCCAATAATTCTTGGCAGTGGTCAGAGGACTGGAAATGGTCAGTTTTCATTCCAATCCCAAAGAAAAGCAATGCCAAAGAATGCTCAAACTACCACAAAATTGCACTCGTCTCACACTCTAGTAAAGTAATGCTCAAAATTCTCCAAGCTAGGCTTCAACAGTATGTGAACCTTGAACTTCAGGTGTTTCAACTGGATTTAGAAAAGGCAGGGGAACCAGAGATCAAATTGCCAGCTTCCATTGGATCACCGAAAAAGCAGGAGAGTTCGAGAAAAATATCTACTTCTGCTTTATTGACTACACCAAAGCCTTTGTGTGGATCACCACAAACTGTGGAAAATTCTTAGAGAGATGGGACTACCAGGCCACCTGACCTGCCTCCTGAGATATCTGTATGCACGTCAAGAAGCAACAGTTAGAACTGGACATGGAACAACAGACTGGTTCCAAATAGGGAAAGGAGTCCATCAAGGCTGTATATTGTCACCCTGCTTATTTATCTTATATGCAGAGTACATCATGAGAAATGCTGGGCTGGATGAAGCACAAGCTGGAATCAAGATTGCTGGGAGAGATATCAGTAACCTCAGATATGCAGACGACACCACCCTTATTGCAGAAGGTGAAGAAGAACTAAAGAGCCTCTTGATGAAACTGAAAGAGGAGAGTGAAAAAGTTGGCTTGAAACTCAACATCAGAAAACTAAGATCATGGCATCTGGTCCCATCACTTCATGGCAATAGAGGGGGAAACAGTGGCAGACTTGATCTTTTTGGGCTCCAAAATCACTACAGATGGTGATGTAGCCATGAAATTAAAAGAGGCTTACTCCTTGGAAGAAAAGTTATGACAAACCTAGACACCATATTAAAAAGCAGAGACATTACTTTGCCAACAAAGCTCCATCTAGCCAAAGCTATGGTTTTTCCAGTAGTCATGTATGGATGTGAGAGTTGGACTGTGAAGAAAGCTGATCCTGGAAGAATTGATGCTTTTGAACTGTGGTGTTGGAGAAGACTCTTGAGGGCCCCCTGGCCAGCAAGGAGATCCAACCAGTCCATCCTAAGGAAATCAGTCCTGAATATTCATTGGAAGGACTGATGCTGAAGCTGAAACTCCAATACTTTGGTCACCTGATGCAAAGAACTGACTCATTGTAAAAGACCCGTAGGCTGGGAAAGATTGAAGGTGAGAGGTGAAAGGGACGACAGAGGATGAGATGGTTGTATGGCATCACCGACTCAATGGACATGAGTTTGAGTAAACTCCGGGACTTGGTGGTGGACAGCGAGGCCTGGCATGCTGCAATACATGGGGTCATAAAGAGTCAGACATGACTGAATGACTGAACTGAACTGAATTGAATAATTCTTGAGCTAGATTCTAGGTAACCTAACATAGTTAGGAAAATCCTGAAGCACTAACAAGACATTAGTAACCAGCAGTTTTGGGCCCTAGCTATAATATATATTGAGCAGTTCAAAGTAATTTTTGTTACATACTATTTATGGCAATTTCTAAGTACAACCTTTGTTATTAGGCCAAGAATGTACATACTTTAAGAGCTCCAAAGGAAAGAAATCAGAAAAAAGAATGAAATAGAGTAGTATCAACTCAAGGAGATGTCTGGAATACCAAGGTTCTATCTAATGGAAAAACAAAAGAAGGTAGATTTTAAAACTGATGAGAGAGAATTAGGAGCTCTATGACATTTCAGTTAAAATTCTGAATCTGGAACAAAAGTGGAAAAGCAATCTTAAGATTAAAAAGTTAGTTTATTAAAAATCCAGCTTAAGTATTTTTTCTCCATTGCTGCAAAACACCTTTTTTATTGAAAAGGAAAATGATTTTCTAAACATCATGAATTTAATTTTTTCTGGTTATAGGATATACCAATCTTGCTTTCCATTCTGTCTTCTAAATGACAGTTCCAGGCTAGTAAACATCCATGATACCCGTCATCCAGCCATCTCCAGTGTTCTCAAACCCAAGACTGAATGTGGGATTCATCTGTCTATCTATAGATTCATCTAATCTATTCTCTTGTAAGTCAGCTGGTAAAGAATTCGCCTGCAATATGAGAGTCCTAGGTTCTATCCCTAGGTTGGGAAGATCCCCTGGAGAAGGAAAAGGCTACTCACTCCAGTATTCTGGCCTGGAGAATTCCATGGACTGTGTAGTCCATGGGGTCGTGAAGAGTCGGACACAACTGAGCGACTTTCACGTTCACTGCCATCACCCCTATCCTATGGCAAACGTGGTTTTTGAAAGTTAAAAAATATTGTTATTGCATTTTACTAAATTAGCTAAAATTTAATCTTAGAAGGCTCCAGGTGCTTTGGAATGTACTGAAAAAGAACTTGGGGGAGGGAGGAAGGAAGTTTCTTTTTGAATTTGAGAAAGGTGGAATCTTGAGACCCTTCACAGTTAATTCCCGAATAGCAACTTCTGCAATTTCTCCAACAATCTCCTCTCACCTTGGAATCAGACGCATGATGATTTCAACTTTCTAGGATCATGTAATTCATAAAGTTATAGGTACCACACTAGGTATCATTCAATATTACTCAAGATATTTTAGATGCTAAAACATGGCAATTTAAATTTCCTCTTTGAGTCTGGCTTGGGATTCAGGCTCTGTAGAGGAAGTCTTATGAGTCTTAAAATTTTAGGATCAATATTTTAAAGCAGAAGAAACTGAACCAGACCTTCCTGTGAGTGTTTGAGGGTCTCCTATGGAGGTGTGCATTTGCGGTGGCCTACCTCAGGGACAAAGGCATTGTCAGCTGCAGCCTTGGGAGGTGCCTATTGGCCTAAGTCAATAGTTTTAGCCCTACTATAGAGCCTATAGACTCCAGGAAAGCGTTGCCTCATGCCAAACAGCTAACAGGGAGGGAGCACAGCCCCACTCATCAGCAGACAATTGGATTAAAGATTTACTGAACATGGCCCTGTCCACCATAGCAAGACCCAGTTTTCCCCACAGCCAGTTCTTTAATGAAGCTATGAGTCATGGCATGCAGGATGGGTCATGGTGGAGAGTTTTTGACAAAACATGGTCCTATGGAGAAGGGAATGGCAAACCACTTCAGTATTCTTGCCTCGAGAATCCCATGAACAGTATGAAAAGGTAAGAAGAAATGATACCAGAAGATGAGCCTCACAGATCAGTAGGTGTCCAATATACTACTGGGAAAGAGCTGAGAAATAGCTCCAGAGAGAATGAAGAGTCTGGGCCAAAGCAGAAATGATGCCCAGTTGCGGATATGTCTGGTGGTGAAAGTAAAGTCCGATGCTGTAAAACCACTATTGCATAGGAACCTGGAATATTATTAGGTCCATGAATCAAGGTAAATTGGACATGGTTAAGCAGGAGATGGCAGGAGTGAACATTGACATTTTAGAAATCAGTGAACTAAAAGGTACAGGAATGGGTGAATTTAATTCAGATGTCTATTGTATCTACTACTGCGGGCAAGAATCCCTTAGGAGAAATGGAGTAGCCCTCATAGTCAACAAAAGTCTGAAATGCAGTACTTGGGTGCAATCTCAAAAACAATAGACTGACCTCTGTTTGTTTTCAAGGCAAATCATTTAAGATCAGTAATCCAAATCTATGCCCCAAACACTGATTTTGAGGAAGCTTAAGTTGACCAGTTCTATGAAGATCTACAACACTTTCCAGAACTAACACCAAAAAAGGGTGTCCTTTTCATCATAGGGGATTGGAGTGCAGAAGTAGAAAGTCAAGAGACCCCTGGAGTAACAGGCAAGTTTGGCCTTGGAGTACAAAATGAAGCAGGGAAAAGGCTAACAGAGTTTTGTCAAGAGAACATGCTGGTCATAGCATACACCCTTTTCCAACAACACAAGAGAGGACTCTACACATGGACATCACCAGATGGTCAATGCCGAAATCAGATTAATTATATTCTTTGCAGCTGAAGATGGAGAAGCTCTATACATTTGGCAAAAACAAGACCTGGAGCTGACTGTGGCTCAGATCATCAGTTCCTTATTGCACAATTCAGGCCTAAATTGAAGAAAGTAGGGAAAACTCTAGCCCATTCAGGTATGGCTTAAATAAAATGCCTTATGATTATGCAGTGGAGGTGACGAGTAGATTCAAGGGATTAGATCTGGTAGATACAGTGCCTGAAGAACTATGGATGGAGGTTAGTAGCATTGTACTAACTAGGAGGCAGTGACCAAAACCATCTTAAAGACAAACAAATGCAAGAAGGCAAAGTGGTTGTCTGAGGAGACTTTACAAATAGCTGAGGAAAGAAGAGTTCTGAAAGGCAAGAGAGAAAGGGAAAATATATCCAACTGAATTCAGAGTTCCAGAGAATAGCAAGGAGAGATAGGAAAGCCTTGTTAAATAAAGAATGCAAAGAAATAGAGGAAAATAGAAGAATAGGAAAGACTAAAGATCTCTTCAAGAAAATTAGAGTTACCAAGGAAACATTTCATGTAACAATGGGCATGATAAAGGGAAGAAATAATAAGGACCTAACAGAAACAGAAGAGACTAAGAAGAGGTGGCAAGAATACACAGAAGAACTATACAAAAAAAAAAGTCGTAAAGACACAGGATCCACAATAGTGTGGTCATTCACCTAGGCAGACATTCTGGAATGTGATGTCAAGTGGGCCTTGGGAAGCATCACTACAAACAAAGCTAGTGGAGGTGACAGAATTCCAGCTACGCTATTTCAAATCCTAAGATAAAGTGCTGCACTCAATATGCCAACAAATTTGGAAAACTCAGCAGTGGCCACAGGACTGGAAAAAGTCAATTTGCATTCCAATATCAAAGAAGGGCAATGTCAAAAAATGTTAAAACTACTGCACAGTTGTACTCATTTCACATGCTACCAAGGTAATGCTCAAAATCCTTCAAGCTAGGCTTCAACAGTATAGAAAAGGCAGAGGAAGAACCAGAGATCAAATTGCCAACATCCACTGGATCATAGAAAAAGCAACAGAATTCCAGGAAAACATCTACTTCTGCTTCATTGACTATGCTAAAGCCTTTCATTGTATTTGTCACAACAAACTATGGAAAATTCTTCAAGGGATGGGAATAACAGACCATCTTACTTGCTTCCTGAGAAACCTATATGCAGGTCAAGAAGCAACAGAACTGGACATGGAACAATGGACTGGTTCAAAATTGGGAAAGGAGTATATCAAGTATGTATATTGTCACCCTGCTTATTTAACTTACATGCAGAGTACATCACACAAAATGCCAGACTGGATGAAGCACAAATGGAATGAAGATTGCTGAGAGAAATATCAATAACCTCAGATATGCAGATGACACCACCCTTATGGCAGAAAGTGAAGAACTCAAGAGGCTCTTGATGAAACTGAAAGAGGAGAGTGAAAAAGCTGGCTTAAAACTCAACATTAAAAAATGAAGATCATGGTATCCAGTCTCATCACTTCATGGCAAATAGATGAGGAAACAATGGAAACAGTGACACATTTTATTTTCTTGGACTTCAAAATTACCATGGATTATGAGTGCAGCCACGAAATTAAAAGTCACTTGCTTCTTGAAAGAAAAGCTATGGCAAACCTAGATAGCATATTAAAAAGCAGAGACATCACTTTGTTGACAAAGGTCTGTATAATCAAAGCTATAGTTTTTCTAGTAATCATGTATGGATGTGAGAGTCTGACCATAAAGAAGGCTGAGCGCTGAAGAACTGGTATTACTGAAATGTGGTGCTAGAGAAGACCCTTGAGAGTCCTTTGGATAAAAAGGAGATCAAACTAGTGAATTCTATAAGAAGTCAACCCTGAATATTCATTGTAAGGACTGATGCTAAAGCTGAAGCTCTAATATTTTGGCCACCTGATGTGAAGCGGCAACTCATTGGAAAAGACCCTGATTCTGGGAAAGATTGAAGGCAGGAGAAGGGGATGACAGGACGAGACGGTTGGGTGGCATCAGTGAACTAAATGGACATGGTTTTGAGCAAACTACAGAATATAGTGGAGGACGGGAAAGCCTGTCATCCTGTGGTTCATGGGCTTGCAAAGAGTCAGACAGGACTTAGCAACTGAACAACAACAATTTTAAAGCAGACATTCTTTATGGACTACGTCCACAGGTTTTTCAGAAGAGTTGGCCTGCCTCCCAAACCATGCCACAAAATGTACAGTTGTACCTTTCAGATCTGGCTAACTAAACATGCATTTCATTTTCAGTTGTAGACTCAACGTGCATGAGATAAAGAAGCAACATTTGAGGGTTGAGTTTTAGTAGCAACAGGGATGTGCATAAAATTGAGCTTTGCTTTACCTTAGGATTCTCTCTCACTAGTGACTAATGGACACTTTTGGTCATAGAGTATTCAAGGTATTACTTACATGCTTGTGGCCTGTTTATCTACTGCAGTTGCATTCAGTGAGTTCATTTCTAAAAGATTTCATTTCTTTTTTCTGGAAGGAATTTCTGTCATTTATTTGAGAAGGCAGTACTTTTCTTGCTCCCTGCACATCAACCGAACACTGCATTCTCCCTCACACAGCATCCATCAAAAAACAGTCATCAAGGAAAGAGTGTAGGGGAAAAAAGAATCTTCCCACGTAACTGGGCATCTTTTCAGACAAAGCTAATGAGGCATCAGACAGTCATATTAGAAGGCACTATATAAACACAGGCAGGAAGGGTAGTGCTAACACTCTTTCCCTCTATTAATAACTAAAAATAATCTGTAATTTAAAGCTATATATTAATAGAATATGGCCCATTTTGTTTCAGTTCAGTTCAGTTCATTTCAGTCGCTCAGCCATGTCCGACTCTTTGTGACCCCATGAATCGCAGCACGCCAGGCCTCCCTGTCCATCACCAACTCCCGGAGTTCACCCAGACTCAGTCCATTGAGTCAGTGATGCCATCCAGCCATCTAATCCTCCATCGTCCCCTTCTCCTCCTGCCCCCAATCCCTCCCAGCATCAGAGTCTTTTCCAATGAGTCAACTCTTCTCATGAGGTGGCCAAAGTACTGGAGTTTCAGCTTTAGCATCATTCCTTCCAAAGAAATCCCAGGGCTGATCTCCTTCAGAATGGACTGGTTGGATCTCCTTGCAGTCCAAGGGACTCTCAAGAGTCTTCTCCAACACCACAGTTCAAAAGCATCAATTCTGCGGTGCTCAGCTTTCTTCACAGTCCAACTCTCACATCCATACATGACCACTGGAAAAACCATAGCCTTGACTAGATGGACCTTTGCTGGCAAAGTAATGTCTCTGCTTTTCAATGTGCTATCTAGGTTGGTCATAACTTTTCTTCCAAGGAGTAAGTGTCTTTTAATTTCATGGCTAAAGTCACCATTGGCAGTGATTTTGGAGCCCCCAAAATTAAAGTCTGACACTGTTTCCACTGTTTCCCCATCTATTTGCCATGAAGTGATGGGACCAGAGGCCATGATCTTTGTTTTCTGAATGTTGAGTTTTAAGCCAACTTTTTCACTCTCCTCTTTCACTTTCATCAAGAGGCTTTTTAGTTCCTCTTCACTTTCTGCCATAAGGGTGGTGTCATCTGCATATCTGAGGTTATTGAAATATCTCCCGGCAATCTTGATTCCAGCTTGTGGTTCTTCCAGCCCAGTGTTTCTCATGATGTACTCTGCATATAAGTTAAATAAGCAGGGTGACAATATACAGCCTTGACGTACTCCTTTTCCTATTTGGAACCAGTCTGGTGTTCCACGTCCAGTTCTAACTGTTGCTTCCTGACCTGTATACAGATTTCTCAAGAGGTAGGTCAGGTGGTCTGGTTTTCCCATCTCTTTCAGAATTTCCCACAGTTTATTGTGATCCACACAGTCAAAGGCTTTGGCATAGTCAATAAAGCAGAAATAGATGTTTTTCTGGAACTCTCTTTCTTTTCCAATGATCCAGCGGATGTTGGCAATTTGGTCTCTGGTTCCTCTGCCTTTTCTAAAACCAGCTTGAACAACTGGACGTTCACTGTTCATGTATTGCTGAAGCCTGGCTTGGAGAATTTTGAGCATTCCTTTACTAGCGTGTGAGATGAGTGCAATTGAGTGGTAGTTTGAGCATTCTTTGACATTGCCTTTCTTTGGGATTGGAATGAAAACTGACCTTTTCCAGTCTTGTGGCCACTGCTGAGTTTTCCAAATTTGCTGGCATATTGAGTGCAGCACTTTCACAGCACCATCTTTTAGGATTTGAAATAGCTCAACTGGAATTCCATCACCTGCACTAGCTTGTTCTAGTGATGCTCTCTAAGGCCCACTTGACTTCACATTCTAGGATGTCTGGCTCCAGGTGAGTGATCACACCATCATGATTATCTGGGTTGTGAAGATCTTTTTTGTACAGTTCTTCTGTGTATTCTTGCCACCTCTTCTTAATATCTTCTGCTTCTGTTAGGTCCATACCATCTCTGTCCTTTATCGAGCCCATCTTTGCATGAAATGTTCCCTTGGTATCTCTAATTTTCTTGAAGAGATCTCTAGTCTTTCCCATTCTGTTGTTTTCCTCTATTTCTTTGCACTGATTGCTGAGGAAGGCTTTCCTATCTCTTCTTGCTATTCTTTGGAACTCTGTATTCAGTTGCTTATATATTTCCTTTTCTCCTTTGCTTTTGGCTTTTCTTCTTTTCACACGTATTTGTAAGACCTCCTCAGATAGACATTTTGCTTTTTTGCGTTTCTTTTCCATGGGGATAGTCTTGATCCCTGTCTCCTGTACAATGCCACAAACCTCAGTCCATAGTTCATCAGGCACTCTATCAGATCTAGTCCCTTAAATCTATTTCTCACTTCCACTGTATAATCATAAGGGATTTGATTTAGGTCATACCTGAATGGTGTAGTGGTTTTCCCTACTTTCTTCAATTTCAGTCTGAATTGGCAATAAGGAGTTCATGATCTGAGCCACAGTCAGCTCCCGGTCTTGTTTATGCTGGCTGTATAGAGCTTCTCCAACTTTGGCTGCAAAGAATATAATCAATTTGATTTTGGTGTTGGCCATCTGGTGATGTCCATGTGTAGAGTTTTCTCTTTTGTTGTTGGAAGAGGGCATTTACTATGACCAGTGCATTTTCTTGGCCAAACTCTATTAGTCTTTTCCCTTCTTCATTCCATATTCCAAGGCCAAATTTGCCTGTTACTCCAGGTATTTCTTGACTTCCGACTTTTGCACTCCAGTCCCCTATAATGAAAAGGACATCTTTTTTGGGTGTTAGTTCTAAAAGGTCTTGTAGGTCTTCATAGAACTGTTCAACTTCAGCGTTACTGGTTGGGGCATAGACTTGGATTACCATTTTTTTTAGTGAACATAATAAATGCAGCTCCTCCTATACATATTATAAAAAAATATATTAAAGAAATGCTTGACCTGGAAGAAAACCTGGCATATACTTCAGCTCAGAATTTATCAGGAGTTTTGTTAGCTTATTGTCCTAATAATTCATTTGTTTGTTTGTTTACTATAACACTAATGAACAAAATAGTCTAACAGGATGGCTAATTACATGAGGTACATATTGATGACACTTAGAAGTCGGTACAATTATGATTTTATAATTACTGCCTATAGCAAATACACTGAGCCCCATGAGAGCCAAAGCAATAACCTAGAAACACTTTGCTTTCCTGCTGGAAGTGTATCTTGTGATACCCTTTTTGGTAATTTCAGTTAGACCTTGACTGCAACAGTCAACTGATCATACTGGACTTTATTATGCTAAGACAAATTTTATCTTTGATTCAGTATTCTATGTATGTGGTAATATAGATATTAGAACTGCATCACATTCCTATTGTATCTGGTATAGCTTTAACCCTGGTGCAAAGTTATGGTTTCTCCTTGCTAATTTAGTTCTATCTATAAGACTGACTAGAGTTCTGTAAGATGATGTCCTGCTTTGATGATGATGTAGGATGATGCCTTTGACTTCCTAAAAAGAGTACCTCTATTTGGAATGTATTTAATATGAGATTTCAAGAAGTTAAAGATGATAAAGATTAGAAGGACTGGATGTCAAGTTATGAAAGATAATTTGTCAAAAATTTAACTGAATTATTATAATTTAATGAACAAACAATTTAATTATTAATAAATTTAATGACATGTATACACAGTAATAGGGGCTTCCCAGGGGCCTCAGCAGTAAAGAATCCACTTGCAAAGCAGGAGACACAGGTTCAATCTCTGGGTCAGGAAGATCTCTGGAGAGGGAAATGGCATCCCACTCCAGTATTCTTGCCTGGAAAACCCCATGGACAGAGGAGCCTGACAGGCTGCAGCCCATGTGGTTGCAAAGAATTGGACATGACTTAGTGACTAAATAGCAGCAGCAGCATACACAATAATGTTTGCTTAGTATGATCAGAGTTATTGGAAAGCAAACGTCTGTATGGAAAAAATCTTTACCTGATTCATAATGTGTTAACTTATATTTTACCTCGTTTAGCATACTTGAAGGAAAATGAACATTTATGATGTAACTATATCTATTATGATCTAACTATTATACTGGGTGCTGTATGTACTTTAGTGCACTTAATGCTCACTTTGATACTAGCTAGTAAAGAGGAGGAGCCTGGTAGGCTGCAGTCCATGGGGTCGCTAGGAGTTGGACACGACTGAGTGACTTCACTTTCACTTTTCACTTTCATGCATTGGAGAAGGAAATGGCAACCCACTCCAGTGTTCTTGCCTGGAGAATCCCAGGGACGGGGGAGCCTGGTGGGCTTCTGTCTATGGGGTCGCACAGAGTCAGACACGACTGAAGCGACTTAGCAGCAGCAGCAGCAGCAGCAGCAGCAGTAAAGAGGAAATGTAACTTGCTCATGGTCAAGGAGACAGGTTTACTCAGGGCTGTTTTACTAAAGCTACACAGTAATGTTTCCTCATTTAAATACACCAAAAGCCACTTTAAAGATCATTAACTTGGTTAAAAGCTATAAGAAAAATGAATGCTTCTATTTTTATTGCTTATTTTTGAATATTTTCAGTAGTAATGATTAGAAGCTGAAAACAGCTAAATGGTTGAACATATATAATTTGCTTCTTACAGAGCATGTTTCATCTCATGACTCCCAAAACTAATTACGATACTAGATTTATCTATTAATTTCAAAAAGAAAGTAAATACTGTTATGCTGAGAGTCCATAAATACCAACCTACTTGGTCCTAAAGGAGCTGGTCTCCAATCTATGAAGCACTTCATAGTCATTACCAATTCAGGAGCCAAGAAGTCTTCAAGCACTGACTCTCTTGACTGCTTCTAAGCTCTCTCGCAGATGCCCCAGACAACTCAGGGTCTTCTTTTCTCCTAGATTCACTAAGAACCCATTTTGCTTTTTCCTAATGTTTTTAACCATCCATTTACATTTCCATAGTCTCACAATTAATTTATTAAAGTCACAACTTTAGATTTATTATGTGGTTGTTGATAGGTGTCATTATTTTACCTGTATTATTGACTGATTTATTGATTGATTAACTTAACACACAGTATTGAGAGTGAATCACATGTAAGACTCTAATCTGGATGTCCTAGGATGAAATAAGATGACTGTTAATTGATGCTTGACTTCAAGAGGGTTAGTTGCTATCTAATGAGCAAGACAAGCATAGGAAGAACAAACTATAATTCATACCAGAATTTGATTAAGATACATGTAATGGGAGAAACAAGTGATTAACTTTTTCTTAGGGGAACAAATCATATCATTTCTTGGCTCAAAACCTTTAGTGTTTCTCCACTATGCTTAGGCTTACACAGTCTGTATCCAACATTCATTTATTCAACGATGACTTAATTTTAACCATTCCAACCTTATCTAATCACTAGCCTCCAGTACTCAATACACCCTTAATACATTCATTATAATCCTGATAAAACTACCTCCTCCAGAAAGTGTTCCTTGACCAGGCCCATCTAAAATGCTTTCTTTCTTTTGGCAACCTGTGCAATTTAATATAATCATTTAATACATTGGATTAATAAATGCTTCCCCCCCGCCAAGTACTGGAGAAGGCAATGGCACCCCACTCCAGTACTCTTGCCTGGAAAATCCCATGGACGGAGAAGCCTGGTGGGTTGCTGGCTATGGGGTTGCACAGAGTCAGACACGACTGAACGAGTTCACTTTCACTTTTCACTTTCATGGATTGGAGAAGGAAATGGCAACCCACTCCAGTGTTCTTGCCTGGAGAATCCCAGGGACGGGGGAGCCTGGTGGGCTGCCATCTATGGGGTCGCACAGAGTTGGACACGACTGAAGCGACTTAGCAGCAGCAGCCCCAAGTACTTAACTGCAATTCAAACCTCCTAGAAAGAGATCAAGTCTATATTTCTTTCTCTGTAGTATCTCATGTTATATATGATAAAGAGCCAGTAAATATTTGGTGATTGATCTATCTCAGACATCAGAGAGCCTGTTTGGTTGATTATTTTTACCTTTGCTGAGAGGTTCCCTGTAGAAGGAGTCTTTGAGGATGATTATGTTGCTGAGGCTAAAATGCAGTAATATTTATTATCTATTATAATGGTTTGTATCTGTATTTTTTTTCTAATTTGGCTGTAGTATCTTTTTAAGATCAAATTTTCACCACTGAGATTGTATTGTCATTGAAAATAAGAAATAAAATTCAATTTACCATCAATTTATCATAAAATACCAATCAATGTGTGAAAAGAGCTTGGCTAGAAAAACAAAACAAAACAAAACATATATTCAATGCAGTATAACATACATACTACACATTGCGATATTTGCACAAATCCCAAGAATATAGCTTGATGAATAACCATCACACAGATCAAGAAACAGCATATTCCCAGTACTTCAAAAGTTCCTTTCTACTTCCCTCTATTGTCATAGATTTTCCAAAATATTCTTTTTTCCAGTTTGCATTCCCTTCATCAGTATGCAAAATTCTCAGTTCTTCCATTTCTTCAGTACCCCTTAGTTTCGTTAAAATATTTAACTTTGGCTATTCTAAGTTTTTCAAGGGGTGTGTAATGTTATGTTTTATTTTACAATTCCTGATAACTAACGAGACTAGCATGTTTTCCTGTGTTTACTGGCCATTGGTATATCCTCTTTTATGAAACACCTTAGACTTTTGCTCATTTTTCTATTAAGTTCTTCATATACTTGGCATAAGTGTTACTTGTTTATAAATGTTTCAGACACTATTTTCTCCTCTCTGTGGCTAACCTCTTATACTCTCTTGAAGGTTTCTTCTGAGATACAGAATTTCTTAGTTTTAATTTATGATTAATGATATTTTAGTTCTGTTTAGAAAATCTTTGCCTATTGCAAAGATTTGAAGACAACTTCTTGCATTATTTTCTAGAAGCCTTACTCTGGCACCATTAACATTTAGATTAATAATCCATCTGGAATTGATTTTTGTATATGGTCTTAGTTAGCAGTCAACATTCAGTTGATTCCATGTACTCATCCAATTAACTCAGGATCATCTACTGAAAAGTCCATCCTTTCCCAGAATCACTTTTTGCAGTATCATTTTTGTAATAATGTCAGTTCAGTTCAGTTCAGTCGCTCAGTCGTGTCCACCTCTTTGAGACCCCATGAATCACAGCATGCCAGGCCTCACTGTCCATAACCAACTCCCGGAGTCTACCCAAACCCATGTTCATTGAGTTGGTGATGCCATCCAGCCATCTCATCCTCTGTCGTCCCCTTCTCCTCCTGCCCCCAATCCTTCCCAGCATTAGGGTCTTTTCCAATGAGTCAACTCTTTACATGAGGTGGCCAAAGTACTGGAGTTTCAGCTTCAACATCAGTCCTTTCAATGAACACCCAGGACTGATCTCCTTTAGGATGGACTGGTAGGATCTCCTTCCAGTCCAAGGGACTCGCAAGAGTCTTCGCCAACACCACAGTTCAAAAGCATCAATTCTTCAGTCCTCAGCTTTCTTCACAGTCCAACTCTCACATCCATACATGACCACTGGAAAAACCATAGCCTTGACTAGATGGACCTTTGTTGGCAAAGTAATGTCTCTGCTTTTCAATATGCTATCTAAGTTGGTCATAACTTTCCTTCCAAGGAGTAAGCAAGTGTCCTTAAATGCCTGGGTGTTTTTCTGGATTTTCTCTTTTGCTCTAGTTCTGCAATTTCTGTTCTGGACCTCCTCTACCCTTTTGCTAATACTGCTGCTGCTGCTGCTGCGTCACTTCAGTCATGTCCGACTCTGTGTGACCCCATAGACGGCAGCCCACCAGGCTCCCCTGTCCCTGGGATTCTCCAGGCAAGAACACTACATTGTCTTAATTATCATAGCTTTATTATAAAACTTTGGGGCTTCCCTAGTGGTTCAGGAGTAAAGGATCCGCCTGCAAAGCAGGAGTGCAGGAGACTCAAGTTTGATCCCTGGATGAGGACAATCCCCTGCAGAAGGAAATGGCAACCCACTACAGTATTCTTGTCTTGAAAATTCCATGGACCAAGGAGTCTAGAAGGGTAGTCTATTGGGTCCCAAAGAATTGGACAAGACTTAGCAACTACAATAGCAACATTATAGAACTAATAATCTTCCACTTTTGTTCTTATTTAAAATTATCTCAGTTATTCTTGGTCATTTAGATTAAGTGTACACATTTCCATAAAATATAATCTGAGGACCTTTTATTGAAGGGGGTTGCAGTGATCAAGTTGGAGAGAATTCAGTGTTTCAAATTATGAAAAAGTCTTGATTAATTTTTCCTTAACATATTATATCATCTTTGTATAGAGTTTGTGCTAGTTTTTGAAATTACATTTATTGTTAGATGTTTCATGTTTAACATTGTCATTGTAAATGTGACTTCTTAAATTTATTTTATACAAATTTGTTGCTGTTATATAAACATAAAGTTGCTTTGAAATATAACACTGGCCTTGTATCTAGTGACTTTGCTAAATGCAGTTATTAATTCCAAAGGAATGCCATGTTAACTGCATTAACTCCTAAACTGATTAGGAGTCAGGCCAATGAAGAAGGCAAAATACATATCAGGATGAGTTTTTCTGAAGGTTCTTGGGATAAAAAACATGGAACACAAAGGCAAAGACTGAAGTAAGTAACAGGTAAGCAGTTTTGTTTGTTGTTATGGTTTAGTCACTAAGTCCTGTCCTACTCTTTTGCGACCCCATGGACTGTAGCCTACCAGGCTTCTCTGTCCATGGGATTTCCCAGGCAAGAATACTACAGTGGGTTGCCATTTCCTTCTCCAGGGGATCTTCCTGGGCTAGGGATCGAACTCACGTTTCTTGCATTGGCAGGAGGATTCTTGACCACTGAGCCACCAGGGAAGCCAAGAAGTCTTAGGAAGGCTTTTAAAGAAGGAAAGAAATTAGATGAATTGGAACAAAGCCTTAACATAAGCACAATTTGGAGTTGGATGAATTTCATTTCATAATAAAGACCTGATTAATCTCTTTGGGAAAGCTTGAAGTCGGAAAACTTTCACAGAGCTAGAACTTGGAGATGTGCTTTCTTCGAAGTTTTATTAACAAATGGCCAGGCAAAAGGTTTTATTCCAACTGCCGTGAATCACATCTGCGGCTCATCTGGTATAATCTAAGCCTCTGTATTTGTCTGTCTTTCACAACATGTGTACCAGATAATTTAGATTACAGCGAAACAATTAATAGAAGCCACCATGTTTTCTCTCATGCCAGATACTTTGAATGAATCATCACATACATTATATCCATTCCTTTAATAAGCTCCAAATCCTCCATGATAGATGGGATTATTTTAAGCTTATAAACATAGTTTATTTGTTGGAGCTCTCTTGTTCTAAGAAAGAGAAAACTTGTTTGAAAAAGTTTAATTTGTAGGGAAAAGTATGCCAGGTTGGAGAAGGGCATGGCAACCTACTCCAGTATTCTGGCCTGGAGAATCCCACGGAGGACAGAGGAGCCTGGCGGGCTACAGTCCATGGGGTCACAAAGAGCTGGACATGACCGAAGTGACAGCACGCATGCACACACCTATGCTAGGCTATCTCAGAATAAACCATCTGTGAGACTGCAGCTGGGCTCTGCAGACAGCTGGATAGACATAGATCTCAAGGCCATCAGGATACTGTCTATCATCACTGTTCTGTTTGTGGACTTAGTTTTCCTCCCCCTCTGTTTCTTTCTCCTGTTTATTTCTGGTTTTCTCTTCAAAATGGAAACACTGTTGCTAATGACTCCTGAGCTTTATATCTTTCAGCCTAACTGCCGTTACTCAAAAAAAAAAAAAAAAAAAAAAAAAGAAAGAAAAAAATGCCTGGGAAGAGATTCATTAGCTCAATTTTGTCCAGGTACTCACAGGTGACATATGGCAGGAACATACAGTATTATGTGAACTATATGAAATCAGCACTATCTTCTTAAGAAGAGCAATTTCATCATTCAATCTAATAATTATAGCTAATAGTAATAATAATGTAATTGAGTGCCTACTATGTGCCAAGCATTGTTCTAAGCACTTTACAGATGTTTACTCATTTACATTTGCAACAGCCCTAAAAGTTAAATGCTATAATCATCATTTTATAGTTTAGGAAAGTAAAGCATGAGGAATTTAACTAACTTGCCCATGATCATATAATAAGTGTAAGTACCAGGATTTTGATCCAAGTATTCCTCCAGGGTCTATTACAACATATAGTAATGGAGAGCATTATAGACAATTGGGGGAAAGATACTTGAAGTGGTAGGTCAGGAGTATATGCCACACGCTCAGTCCCACTGTTGTCTACTGCTTCAATATGTTGGCAAGGAAATGGAGGCCCAGAGAGGACGATAAGAAACCCATATATGACCACACAGCCAGTAAACGACAGGACTGAGACTGGAACTCAACTTTGTCTTTGTCCATTATATCATGCTCCCTATTAAATCATTGGTTTGGGGAAGAATGATAAAGTTCATATTATACTACAATAAATACCACTTCTTGTGTGTAGAGCATTCTTCTAGGTACTAATAACTATGGAATTACAAGACTTGGTTTTTGTTTTCTATTTGGAAGTAATATTATATGCATTTTGAATGTATACCTATTAATCATTCTGTTAAGAGAAATACACTGGATATTACTTGTTTTTTTTCTCTTATTTTATTTTAAAAATTTTATTATTATTACTATGATTATTTTACAATATTGTATTGGTTTTGCCATACATCAACATGCATCCGCCACGGGTGTACACGTGTTCCCCATCCTGAACGCCCCTCCCACCTCCTTCCCCATACCATCCCTCTGGGTCCTCCCAGTGCACCAGCCCCAAGCTTCCTGTATCCTGCATCGAACCTGGACTGGCGATTCATTTCTTATATGATATTATACATGTTTTAATGCCATTCTCCCAAATCATCCCCCCCTCCCTCTCCCACAGAGTCCAAAAGACTGTTCTATACATCTGTGTCTCTTTTGCTGTCTCGCATACAGGGTTGTCGTTACCATCTTTCTAAATTCCATATATATGCATTAGTGTACTGTATTGGTGGAGAAGGCAATGGCACCCCACTCCAGTACTCCTGCCTGGAAAATCCCAAGGGCGGAGGAGCCTGGTAGGCTGCGGTCCATGGGGTCGCTAAGAGTCAGACATGACTGAGCGACTTCACTTTCACTTTTCACTTTCATGCACTGGAGAAGGAAATGGCAACCCACTCCAGTGTTCTTGCCTGGAGAATCCCAGGGACGGAGGAGCCTAGTAGGCTGCAGTCCATGGGGTCGCACAGAGTCGGACATGACTGAAGCGACTTAGCAGCAGCAGCAGCATACTGTATTGGTGTTTTTTTTTCCTGGCTTACTTCACTCTGTATAATCGGCTCCAGTTTCATCCACCTCATTAGAACTGATTCAAATGTATTCTTTTTAATGGCTGAGTAATACTCCATCGTGTATATGTACCACTGCTTTCTTATCCATTCATCTGCTTATGGACATCTAGGTTGCTTCCATGTCCTGGCTATTATAAACAGTGCTGTGATGAACATTGGGGTACACGTGTCTCTTTCAATTCTGGTTTCCTCTGTGTGTATGCCAAGCAGTGGGATTGCTGAATCATATGGCTGAATCATATGGCTAATCATATGAATAAATCAAAATCTATTTCCAGTTTTTTAAGGAATCTCCACACTGTTCTCCATAGTGGCTGTACTAGTTTGCATTCCCACCAACAGTGTAAGAGGGTTCCCTTTTCTCCACATCCTCTCCAGCATTTATTGCTTGTAGACTTTTGGATAGCAGCCATTCTGACTGGTGTGAAATGGTACCTCATTGTGGTTTTGATTTGCATTTCTCTGATAATGAGTGATGTTGAGCATCTTTTCATGTGTTTGTTAGCCATCTGTATGTCTTCTTTGGAGAAATGTCTATTTAGTTCTTTGGCCCATTTTTTGATTGGGTCGTTTACTTTTCTGGAATTGAGCTGCAGGAGTTGCTTGTATATTTTTGAAATTAGTTGTTTGTCAGTTGCTTCATTTGCTATTATTTTCTCCCATTCTGAAGGCTGTCTTTTCACCTTGCTTATAGTTTCTTTTGTTGTGCAGAAGCTTTTAATTTTAATTAGATCCCATTTGTTTATTTTTGCTTTTATTTCCAATATTCTGGGAGGTGGGTCATAGAGGATCCTGCTATGATGTATGTCAGAGAGTGTTATTACTTGTTAAGTAGAAATGCCATCTGTATGTCTCCCTTGTATGTGCTCGGTTGCTTCAGTCACATCCCACTCTTCGCAAACCTGTGGACTGTAGCCTTCCAGGCTTTTCTGTTCATGGGGATTCTCCAGGCAAGAATACTGGAATGGGTTGCCATGCCCTCCTCCAGGGGATATTCTCAACCCAGGGATCGAATCAGCGTCTCATGTGTCTCCTGTATGGCAGGCAGATTCTTTATCACTGAGACACCGAGGAAGCTCATGTGTTTCCCTCAGAAATGATTATATGTGTGGGGGGGTGTCTGTTTGTAAACTCTCTCTTCTGACTCTTCACATGAAAATAGGCTGTGAGATACTTTTACATTGTTGAGAACTGATGAGGGCTTCTTAGATTTCTCAGATTCCCATTCTCTGCTCCGAGTGTCCCTGTGGAACTGAGGGAGGCCAGGGGAGCTGGAACTTTCCCGTGGATTTACTATTGTATCCTGGACTAAGTAAAAGTGAAATTGTTCTTTTGCATCCAAGTAAAACGGGGAAAAGTGGTTTGTGTGTAAAGTTTAATGGTGCAACATCAAGAACAAGACCAAACCTTAAAATAAGGCTGGCACATAGCTGATACATGCCCTACCTTGATGCTTAACTTCTTAGGTTGTAAGTGCCTTGTGGGATGAGACTATGTTAATTATCTGTTTTTCTGCAGTTTTACTATGATGTGTATAGATATGGATATCTTTTCATTTATACTGCAGGTGATTTCTTGGGATTCTTGGTTCTATGAATTGATGTTTCTCCTTAGTTCTAGGGATTAAGTATACCTTTTATTAATGCCTTGATTTCATTTTCTCTGACCTATCCTTCTGTTCACTATATTTTCTGTCTCTCGATGGTGCACTTTCATTTCTTTGTCTGTTTCCTTACTTTTTTTTTTAATTTTTTTTATTATTATTTTTTGTTTGTTTCCTTACTTTCTTAGTAATTTTTTATTGTCTATTTTTTCGGTTCATGAATTCTGTCTTTAGCTATGTCTAATCTTATGCAAAACCTATTCAGTTAATTTCAATTTTTGGAGGGGGCTGAAATTGGGGCCTGGTTTATCAGAGGTTCAAATTTTGAGTTCTGAGCTTTGACAGCTCCAATAGTCTATAAAAATGCTGCTCTGTTATGATGATCTCCCCCCAGGCTCAGCAATTAACAAATGACCTCAGGATAAAGAAACTTTGAGTGCCCGGCTGGTCTTTCTGTTTCTCAATTCCCTAGGTTTTTATCAGAAAATTGTTCACTCTCTTGTTAGTTTTTTGTTGTTTTGAATAAATTAAAGAACCGTTGGTTTCCTCAGTGAGAGAGATTATACTAATTACTGAGTTCTTCCCTATTTAAAATGGAAGTCTCAACATTTGTCTTTGATGAGTAAGTTGAGTAACTGAATGAATAAAATCAGTTAATGTTTATAACATTAACAATCTTAATTAGCAATATTCTGCTAAGCAATATTGCTAAGCAGAATTAGCAGTATTCTGCTTCTAACTGTGGCTTCTGAAGGGTTCAGCAATAATAACTTGATATGTCATTTTTACTTCATGGAAATTGCTGATTCTGCTCTGTGAGTTGTTGCATTGCCAAGTATGTATAGGTCTTTAAAGGTGGCTGTGGTGCTCCTTAAAAGACACTTGCTTCTTGGAAGAAAAGTTATGACCAACCTAGACAGCATATTAAAAAGCAGAGATGTTACTTTGCCAACAAAGGTCTGTCTAGTCAAAGCTATGGTTTTTCCAGTATTCATGTATGGATGTGAGAGTTGGACTGTGAAGAAGGCTGAGTGCCGAAGAATTGATGCTTTTGAACTGTGGTGTTGGAGAAGACTCTTGAGAGTTCCTTGGGCTGCAAGATGATCAAACCAGTCAATCCAAAAAGAAATGCTGGGAAAGATTGAAGGCAGGAGGAGGAGATGGATGACAGTTGAGATGGTTGGATGGAATCATTGACTAAATGGACATGAGTGTGAGTAAACTCCGGGAGTTGGTGATGGACAGGGAGGCCTGGCATGCTGTAGTCCATGGGGTCACAAGGAGTCTGACACGATTGAGCAACTGAACTGAACTGAACTGATGGTGCTTCTTTCACATATCTTGTGAGAATTGTGATTAGATGGGCTATGCAGATAAATGGCAACCCACTCCAGTGTTCTTGACTGGAGAATCCCAGGGACGGGGGGACCTGGTGGGCTGCCATCTATGGGGTCGCACAGAATTGGACACCACTGAAGTGACTTAGCAGCATGCAGATAAAGGCTTTATTTCAGTGAGTTTCCATGGCCTCAAGTCCAGAGGACTCTGGTGAAAGGTGATCAGGACATTAACCATTAGAGTTTTTATTAGGTAGATAAAGAAAGGTTTATAAGGTTAGAATGCTATTTAACTTTCCTGTTCAAGAAGTGGCTCTCTCAATTGGCTGGTAATTGAATCTTTTGTTCTGGGAAATTTGAGCATCTTCAGAATAACCTTGATTGTGTGCGTGCTAAGTTGATTCAGTCATGTCTGACTCTGTGCAACCCTGAAGACTGCAGCCTGCCAGGGTCCTCTGTCCATGGGATTCTCCAGGAAAGAATATTGGAGTGGATTGCCATGCCCTTCTTCAGCAGTATAAACTTACCAGTATAATTACTTTTTATTGGAACCAATGGTCTGCAGTGAGTTGTTCTTTTTTCCATGAGTAACAATGGAAAACATATAAATAACAGTTACTATGTGCCAGAATCTTTTCTAAAATCTTTACATTTATTAAACAGTTTTATCTTCATAGGAACATATAAGGAGATGAGATAAAGATAAGTGATAAAATAGCACAACCAGAGAGTAACAGAGAATAGGAGATCCCAGACAGTCTTGATATAGAGTCCAAGCTCTATCTGTTCTATTATAATAGCATAATCCTAACCTGACCTGCCTCTTGAGAAATCTATACACAGGCCAGGAAGCAACAGTTAGAACTGGGCATGGAACAACAGACTGGTTCCAAATAGGAAAAGGAGTATGTCAAGGCTGTATATTGTCACCCTGGTTATTTGACTTATATGCAGAGTACATCATGAGAAATGCTGGACTGGAAGAAGCACAAGCTGGAATCAAGACTGCCAGGAGAAATATCAATCACCTCAAATATGCAGATGACACCACCCTTATGGCAGAAAGTGAAGAGGAACTAAAAAGCCTCTTGATGAAAGTGAAAGAGGAAAGTGAAAAAGTTGGCTTACGGCTCAACATTCAGAAAACTAAGATCATGGCATCTGGTCCCATCACTTCAGTGGAAACAGTGTCAGACTTTATTTTTTGGGGCTCCAAAATCACTGCAGATGGTGATTGCAGCCATGAAATTAAAAGACGCTTACTCCATGGAAGGAAAGTTATGACCAACCTAGATAGCATATTGAAAAGCAGAGACATTACTTTGCCAACAAAGGTCCGTCTAGTCAAGGTTATGGTTTTTCCCAGTGGTCATGTATGGATGTGAGAGTTTAACTGTGAAGAAAGCTGAGCTCCAAAGAACTGATGCTTTTGAACTATGGTATTGGAGAAGACTCTTGAGAGTCCCTTGGACTGCAAGGAGATCCAACCAGTCCATCCTAAAGGAGATCAGTCCTGGGTGTTCATTGGAAGGACTGACGTTGAAGCTAAAACTCCAATACTTTGGCCACCTCATGCGAAGAGTTGACTCATTGGAAAAGACCCTAATGCTGGGAGGGATTGGGACCAGGAGGAGAAGGGGATGACAGAGGATGAGATGGCTGGATGGCATCACCGTCTCGACAGACATGAGTTTGGGTAAACTCCGGGAGTTGGTGATGGACAGGGAGGCCTGGCGTGCTGCGATTCATGGGATTGCAAAGAGTCGTACATGACCGAGCGACTGAACTGAACTGAATAACAAGAAACACCATTCAGACACTTAGAAACACAATCTCTTGCCTGGGAGAAATGAAGATTATGACTCTCTACTAGATCTCCAGTTTTGGGCTTCCCTGGTGACTCAGCAAAAAAGAAACGGCCTGCAATATAGGAGACTTGGGTTTTATCTCTGGGTCAGGAAGATCCCCTGGAGAAGGAAATGGCAACCCACTCCAGTATTCTTGTCTGGAGAATCCCTTGGACAGAGGAGCCTGGTGGCTACAGTCCGTGGTGTCCCAAGAGTCCGACATAACTTAGTGACTAAACCAGCACCACCAGGTCTTCAGTTTTAAAGGTGGAAGATAAAAATAAAGAAAGAAAGAATTTGAAAGAAAAATAAAGAGACCTGTGTTGGACGTTAGTTGTCAGATAAGCAATGAAATGATTTTTCCAGGAGCATAAAGCAAGTGTCGCAGCTGTGTTTTAAATTGGTATTTTCACTACAGTTGTTCATACGTCTATATAAGAACAATGTCAAATAAAACTATAGAATCACTCATTTTTACAAGGTGACTACTGGTGTATAAGCACTTCTGCTGGATCTATGATTTACACATCTTTCAATCACAGATAAATACAGAGCAGGTCGATGTAGCCAAGAATTGTCTCTTCACATGGCTCTCTGCAAAACACACTCAGCTCCCTACTCTGTCTGCTCTCCACATTGCTGCCCGCCCATAGAGAATATGAGGGCTTTGTGGCCTTTTGGTTCTTCTAGTGGAAAATTTTATAGACTAAGCAGAGAGAAAGTTAGCACAAAGGGGACGATTTGCAAATGGACACCATTCCGTGTCTAAGGCCCTGTGGTGTGAAACTGCTAGCTTCATACCATAAATGGAAATTGGTTTTAGAATCTAAATGGGTTGTGATGACTGAGCACCAATACTGTTTGTCTTTATCCTTCATACAAAAATGGTAAAAGGAAAGGATTCCAAACCAGCCAAGGAATGATTTTGAAAAGCTCAATGCCACATCAAAGGGCACCACATAAAGCGAACAGCGTCATCTCATTGCTGAGAATGAAAAATCCATTGAAACTTTGTAAGAATATGTGTGTTTCTGTGTCTATATCTTTGACATAATTAAGGACTGCTGCTAAGTCACTTCAGTTGTGTCTGACTCTGTGCAACCCCATAGACGGCAGCCCACCAGGCTCCCCCGTCCCTGGGATTCTCCAGGCAAGAACACTGGAGTGGGTTGCCATTTCCTTCTCCAGTTAAGGAGTAGTCCATGTATAACATGATGAGAGACAAAATTTTTCTCATAGTCAGTGTGAATGATTATGGTTATATCTGTTTAAAAGATAACCTAAAATGTTCAATACTTTTTTTTCTTTCTTTTTTTAACCTGGGTTTAGGGAAGTTTTATATTGTCCTAATCTGAATTTGTTCTGATTGAGATATGAAGGATCCAAAATTACCCTGGCGTAATAGATTCAGTGAGTGTTTATAAACATGACACATTACTTTTCTTTTTTTAGGCAGAAGAGGCCTTCAAGTGTTCCTAAAGGAGCTAAAAAAACCACACAGAGTCTCTAATATGTATATATTTTTGGCCAGGTCACACCGCTTGTGGAATCTTAGTTCCCTTACCAAAGATTAAACCTGGGCCACAGCAGTGAAAGTGTAGAATCCTAACGACTGGACATCCAGGGAATTTCCAACTATGATATTTTATTATTATCCTTACTTAAGACTATCCTTACTTTCAAACTGATAGATTTTTTTTCCCCCTAAAACTGTCACTTAAATGGGGGTTAGATTCAATCAGGTTAATGAAATTCAACATGTATGAAACTTCTCCTATTAATAGCTTCAGGAGATGACTTTTGAATGTAATTTTTGTAATTTATTACAATGGGTAGGATAAATATGGTGTTAGCTTCATTTTAGGTGACATTTAGATAACTTGAATATATATTGGGACTTAAATTTTTTTTTCTATATATTGTTAAAAGTATAAGTAAATTTGATATGTT
The DNA here is from genome assembly GCF_029407905.1 of Bubalus kerabau. Classification (NCBI taxonomy): domain Eukaryota; kingdom Metazoa; phylum Chordata; class Mammalia; order Artiodactyla; family Bovidae; genus Bubalus; species Bubalus kerabau. Next base: position 49,807,523 of record NC_073635.1, read on the forward strand.
CTTGTGTCAGCTGAGTTAGACTAGATTATGCTGTGGTAACACAAAATCCTGAGACCTATTGGCTTTTAGCCACAGAGATTTATATCTCAGGTACGTGATCAGGACTTGACTGAAGACCCTGGTTCATGCATCCTCATGCCGGGACCCAGGCTGATGGGGCAGACCCTGTTTTGAAGGTGGTTGTTTGCTAGTGCAGGAGGGAAAATTCTGCACTAATTCTTCAAGCTTCCACCTGCAGATGACACACATCACTCCCACAGCAGGTCACGTGGGGAGAGAGCAAGCTCAATCCTACCATGCGCTCTGAAGGAGAACCAGAAATATTTAGTGAATTGCACTAATGATCACCATAATCTCAGTCCCTCGAAATAGTAAAAACTGATAAAGCAAATCCAGTATGTAAATCAGCACATCAGGGAAAGCTACACGGGGGGACAAACAGTTTCATCCGAAGTTTTCTCAGCTCCCTTCTGCAGCAAACCTCCTTACAAGGTACTACTACACTCACTGTCTTCCACTGAGTCATTCCTATTCTCTCAGCAACCCACTGGATCTTATTATTTTCCTAGTCACAGAAAAGCAGAGTCACCTTTCTGTTTGAATCATTCCCTATGTACCCACTTTGTACTTAAAGACATCAGCTTTATTTTCATTCAGCGTAAACTTCTAATACCCACAGGAGAACTCTCAATGACCTCAATCATTCTGTTCAGTCGATTTGGGGAAATGTATGCATGGTATTGATACTTTGAATACTAAAGATGGAAATCTTCTCTAAATGGGGCTGATATTATCCAGAGAGCTTGATAATAGGTGATATAGATACAGAGTAACTGTTGAAGTATTAAAAAAATTTGGGTGTTAAGAATTGAACTAAGCTTTTGTTCTAAAGTCACTAAAACTCAGTAGCTTGAAAAGCCTTTGTAACTATTTTTGTGAAGAAAATCATCCCAGGTATATTTTAAAAAATAGTATGTAAAACACCTCTTACTTTACTTGATACAACTGCCTTCATTCTCCCCCACTGCCCCTCCTTTTCCTTTTCTTCCTTCCTTCTCTGTACCTTCCTTGTTTTCTTCCTTTCATTCTAAACTTCTGACACTGGAATTTCAGGAGATAAACTTTCTTGGAATTAAAAAAAAAAAAAAAGCTCGTACAATATTTTAAAATACTCCTTTGTTTCTTTGATAATTTTTATTTTTTCCTTTAAATGCTTCTGTTCTAGTCCTTTTTATTCTATGTTGATCTTTGATTTTGAGAATTCACTAATGATCTCTTACATTTTTAGCTGTTTTGCACTTGCCAGATAAATGTTTCTTTGATTTTAAAAAATGGTGCATTTTAAAACTTTTTAAAATGATATTTAGAAACTCCAGAATATATTTTAATAGTTATTTCACTTAAAAGGTTCTGGCTAAATAGAAAGAAATATATATAAAAAGAAACAACACACTCTTTCAACTGTAGCGAAGATTATTTTTTTACAGCAAGGAAAGTGCTCTCATTTCTCGGGCATGTAAGATACTAGCCTATTGTATCTGAGGATTACTGTGTCCACTGGAGTATGTTGTTGAGAATCTTCAGTACTCCCATCTTTCTAGCTTACTTTTGTGTTTAGACTCATTTAGACATCATTAAAGAACAAACATGTTTCCTCTTTTAGGACAAAGGCAATCAAGCTGATCTGAAGCTTGATTTTACATGACCATGAGATCAAGTAGATCTCATAGTCATCAAGTGTAATTAAGCTCATAGCTCTCAGTACATGGGTCTTTGTGATTCTTTGATTAGATCGATCCAAAGGTAAACATATTTTGTTGAAATATACAATGTAGAACTAAATTAAATAGATGTAAATCTCATTGAGTCATAACCTCCTGATTTAGCAGACTCCATGGAAAACTGGTTCCTCATAGAAGATCACCTGAGAGTTCAGTGCTAAGTCGATTCAGTCATGTCTGACTCTATGTGATCCTACGGACTGTATAGTCTACCAGGCTTCTCTGTCCATTGGTTCCCCAGGCAAGAATACTGGAGTGGCTTGCCATTTCCTTCTCCAGCGGATCTTCCCAACCCAAGGATCAAACCTGCATCTCTTACATTTACTGCATTGGCAGGCAGGTGCTTTAAATTTAGTGCCACCTGGGAAGTATTAAATCTTTGCAATTTTTATCCTTGATATGTGTGTCCAGTTTATAAAAACAAGGTCAATGTGTGGATTAATTCATTTATCTGTTCTACAAATATTAAGCCACTATATTAGTTTTGTATTGCTGTTGCAGTAGTAGATATAATGGTCATCTGAATACACAGAAGAACTATACAAAAAAAATATTCATGACCCAGATAACCACAAAGGTGTGATCACTCACCTAGAGCCAGACATCCTGGAATGTGAAGTCAAGTGGGCCTTAGGAAGCATCACTACAAACAAAGCTAGTGGAGGTGATGGAATTCCAGTTGAGCTATTTCAAATCCTAAAAGATGATGCTGTGAAAGTGCTGCATTAAACATGCCAACAAATTTGGAAAACTCAGCAGTGGCCACAAGACTGGAAAAGGTCAGTTTTCATTCCAATCCCAAAGAAAGGCAATGCCAAAGAATGTTCAAACTACCACACAATTGCCCTCATCTCACATGCTAGTAAAGGAATGCTCAAAATTCTCCAAGCCAGGCTTTAGCAGTATGTGAATTGTAAACTTCCAGATGTTCAAGCTGGTTTTCGAAAAGGCAGAGGAACTAGAGGTCAAATTGCCAACATCTGTTGGATCAGCAAAAAAGCAAGAGAGTTCCAGAAAAACATCTACTTCTGCTTTATTGACTATGCCAAAGCCTTTGACTGTGCAGATCACAACAAACTCTGGAAAATTCTTAAAGAGATGGGAATACCAGACCACCTGACCTGCCTCCTGAGAAATCTGTATACAAGTCAAGAAGCAACAGTTAGAACTGGACATGGAACACAGACTGGTTCCAAAAGAGTACGTCAAGGCTGTGTATTGTCACCCTGCTTATTTAACTTACATGCAGAGTATACGCATAATGCCGGGCTGGATGAAGGACAAGCTGGAATTAAGATTGCCTGGAAAAATATCAATGACCTCAGATATGCAGATGACATCACCCTTATGGCAGAAAGTGAAGAGGAACTAAAAAGCCTCTTGATGAAAGTGAAAGAGGAGAGTGAAAAAGTTGGCTTAAGACTTTAACATTCAGAAAACTAAGATCATGGCATTTGGTCCCATCACTTCATGGCAAATAGATGGGGAAACAATGGAAACAGTGAGAGACTTTATTTTTGGGGGGGCTTCAAAATCACTGCAGATGGTGAGTGCAACCATAAAATTAAAAGACATGTTCTCTTTGGAAGAAAAGCTATGACCAACCTAGATAGCATATTAAAAAGCAGAGACATTACCTTACCAACAAAGATCCATCTAGTCAAAGCTATGGTTTTTCCAGTAGTCATGTATGAATGTGAGAGTTGGACTATAAAGAAAGCTGAGCACTGAAGAATTGATGCTTTTGAACTGTGGTGTTGGAGAAGACTCTTGAGAATCCCTTTGACTGCAAGAAGCTCCAACCAGCCCATCTTAATGGAAATCAATCCTGAATATTCATTGGAAAGACTGATGCTGAAGCTGAAGCTCCAATACTTTGCCCACCTGATGTGAAGAACTGACTCACTAGAAAAGACCCTGATGCTGGGAAAGATTGAAGACAGGAGGAGAAGGGGATGACAGAGGATGAGATGGTTGGATGGCATCACCGACTTGCTGGACATGAGTTTGAGCAAGCTCCGGGAGGTGGCAATGGACAGGGAAGCCTGGTGTGCTGCAGTCCATGGGGTTGCAAAGAATTGGACATGATTGGGTGACTGAACTTAATGAACTGCTGCTGCAAGAAGTTGCCAGAAATGTAGAGGCTTAAAACAACACAAATATGTGATCTTGCAGCTCAATAACACTGAAGTCTGACACTGGTCATTCTGAGCTAAAAGCAAGGGGTCAGCAAGAATATGTTCCTTTCTGCAGACTCCAGCTTTTTCCAGATATTCCAGGCTATTCTATTCCTTGGCTTTTGACCCTTTCCTTCCTTCAGAATCAAAGAGGCATCTCCTTTAAATCCTTTTTTTTTTTTGTTTTGTTTTCACAGCTGTTTCCCTGGCCACCTCCTGGAAATTTTCTTCACTCTTAAGATTCATGTGATTACATTGGGTCCACCTGGATAATCCAGAATGCTCTCCTCATCTCAGTGTCCATACACCTAATCACATCTGGAAAGTCTGTTTCATCATGTAGGTTACCACAGTACAAAATGATCCATCAGTGAGGTTTGCAGGGCAGTCGTTTAGGTAACATACCATCAATGGACAGGGTCACATTGAACAGTATGAGTAAAAGATATGGTTGAGAGACAGGCACACCTGGGTTCAAAATCTAGACTTATTACTTAACTGAGAACAATTTGGAATCTTACCCAATCTTATCAGGCCCCAATTTCTGCAACTGTGAAATGGGGGATAATAATTAGGAATTAAATGACATTGCATATGCAAAACTCACAATACTTAGGAAGAGAGTGAGTGCTCAAGAAATATCATTTCTCTTCTCTAAAGATAGTACATCTTAAAATACATTTGGAAACATAACTACAAGGTCAAACAACAGAGCTGTTTTTAGTTGGTGTCAATTTAGAAACATAAAGAAAATCTCTCTAACTCTAATTTATCTTCTATCACGTTTTCTGAAACTTTGTAACTAAAAACATATTATTTTGGTTTATGTGGGTTGCTTTCCAAGCGTGCTTGTTAAATATATAGCCGTTATCAAGAAAAATGGAGCATGAGCTGTTATAAGTAATTGCCACTGTGATATGAATTTGTTTGTCAAAGGAGTCTGTTTGAGAAAAAAGTTGGGGGTCATTTTTCAAAATTTGCTTTGAGTGAAATAACAAAGTGAAAATAGTGTTAAGTGATAGTACATCTTCCAAGGAGAACAGATCCAGTTCAGGTGCCAAAGTTGGCTGCACTTGAGCCCCCCTTTTTTGTGCAGAGGGTACATAATTGAGGAAAAAAGTACAAATGAGAACACCAGAGGAATTTGAGTTCATGTCTCCCCATGGCTCTGTGTATCTAGGGATGGCCTTTTAGACATCATCTATTCGGGGATATCAAAGGATGCTGAAAAATAATTTTAAATTATTAAACTTAAAATTATTTAAATAATTAAAATTGTAACATAAGTTACAATTTTGGGCACAAACTCATATTTCCATTCAAGAATATTACTTCTACTATAAGTGAATATTGAGTTTGAATGTGTCATCCACATAGGGTTTAGAGCCAGACAGATTTCTGAAGGTTTACTTCTTGGTGGAGAAGGAAACCCTGCTAGATGGAGGCAATGACTTCCCTCTTTGTGAGGATGGAAGCTGAGTGAGCAGAGGAGCAGAAACAAGCTGCCTGGGTCCCAGGGAGAGAGTTCACTAGGAACCAGGCGATGCCTCAAGGGTTCATTATGGAAGACTAAGATGAGGATGTGGGTCCTGGAGATTGCATTAAGACCTGGAGCTCAGTTCTGAAGCTGGGCAGGCAGGTTGCTTGTATCGTAACAAAGGACAAAGTTAAATCAGACATTGGAGTTTCATTCAATTAGGGAAGAGAAGGCTGAGTTAAATGTCTAAGATTGGGGTCATGTTTGATAGTAGTTCTTATATTATCAGAAGATAAACCTCTCACAAGGGAAGATGGTGAGCAAGTGTAACACAAAAGACTACAGGTTACATTAAGACTGTGGGCAAATGAACGAGGTTACGGTAACTAGTCACAGTAGCAGTTTTGGAAATTTACCACTGGGGGTTGGGATACAGACTGTGAAATATGTTGAAGAATAAGTGCTAAGGGCCAGTGGAGAGGAGTTTTCTTGGGGAAGAGGCAGTATGAAGGGGAGCTAAGTGTGAGGGCTCTAGGTCAATGGCCCAAGACCTCAGAGCTCTCAGTTTCTTGGCTGCAATACGGACATAAAATAATATCCACCTTAAAGTTTTGTGATGAAGTTAAAAGGGGATAATGCCTGCAGAGCACTTAGTGCAGTGACTGACACAGGGTAAGCACTCAATTCATTTTAAGTTTTTATCATTTATCTTGGTGTTGAAGCCACAGAGCTATTTCTCTACTTCCTCTAGGGGCCGAGACCTGGGATTTCTGAGTGTTGGTAGTCAGACCTTCCAGCATAAGGGGGGAATATGGAAAAGAGTTTACAATCCTTTTCTTCCCATTGACTTTCTCCTATTGGGGATTAAAATTTAAGATGAAATATTATCAGTTCATGGGCTTCCCTGATGACTCAGTGGGAAAGTATCTGCCTGCCAATGCAGGAGATGCAGGTTCCATCCCTAGATTGGGACAATCCCCTGGAGGAGGAAACCAACTCCAGTATTCCTGCCTGGAGTATCCCAAGGACAGAGGAGCCTGGCAGGATATAGTTCATGGGGTCACAAAGAGTTGGACATGACTGAGTGACTAAACAACAAACAACAAATTATCAGTTTACCCGGATAGTATTTTCTTCCAAATATTATCAGTGAGAGGCATCTTCTTTCTTGCTTCTTTACAACATTAACATTGTAACTCAAATAACTCCTCCCATCAAGTACTTATGGGGCACATACATATCAGGTGGACTTCCCAGGTGGCACTCATAGTAAAGAACCTACCTGCCAATGCAGGAGACATAAGAGATGTGAGTTCCATCCCTGGGTCGAGAAGATCCCCTGGAGAAGGGATGGCAACCCACTCCAGTATTCTTGCCTGGAGAATCCCATGGAAGAGGAGTCCTGGTAGGCTACAGCTCATATGGTCACAAAGAGTCGGACCTGTTGAAGTGACTTAGCATGCACGTGGGTACATATCAGGCACTGGTGACAGCAGAAATGGTAAACAAAAGTTGACATAATAGAGTTTGCAGTTTAGAGATAGTTAATATAGGAAATAAAAGCCCCTAAAGATTGTCAATAGCTACTCCTGATATTTTAATGAATATTATCAAGATAGCTAGGTTATTTTCTTTCTAAGATTATCACGGAATGCACTTTAATATCAAATTTCCATATAGTAGCATACTGTTTCTATCAAGAATAATAAATTCCATATCACTTTCATTCACACATTTGTCACTGTACATAATCACTACTGAAATCATAGGTTTGAGACGAAAAAGAAAAAATATGAATGGCAAATCATACAGAGAAATCAAATTGGCTCAGCACATAAAAATATTCCATTTTCAAATGCTTTGCGATATAAATGAAATAGATTGAGTAGTGCTATTTTCAAGACTGTCCCCTACTCAGCATTTATGATGAAATCTCTTGAAATAAGAAAGAACATTCAGTCTCCACTGAAGTGTTCCTGGTACTTCTTAAGGATATGACTTTCAGTGACTTTATAAGAAATAAATACCCTGGAAATCTATGTCAGGACTATTATCATGATTAAGTAAATATCAAATCTTGAGGAGTTTAAATTAGAGTCTTGATTTTTTAAAATGTGCTAACAGGGTGTAGGCAGTTAGTAAATTTCCCTTTGGGAGAAGTTCAGCAATTTGAACACTTAAATACATATCCTTCATGCTAAGAAAATCAATCTGGCATATCCAGTCCCATGTAGTTATTGGGCCCCTCTAAATCCATTTGTTGGCAATTTGATCTCTGGTTCCTCTGCCTTTTCTAAAACCATGGCATCTGGTCCCATCACTTCATGGGAAATAGATGGGGAAACAGTGGAAACAGTGTCAGACTTTATTTTGGGGGGCTCCAAAATCACTGCAGATGGTGACTGCAGCCATGAAATTAAAAGACGCTTACTCCTTTGAAGAAAAGTTATGACCAACCTAGATAGCATTTTCAAAAGCAGAGACATTACTTTGCCAACAAAGGTCCGTCTAGTCAAGGCTATGGTTTTTCCAGTGGTCATGTATGGATGTGAGAGTTGGACTGTGAAGAAAGGTGAGCACTGAAGAATTGATGCTTTTGAACTGTGGTGTTGGAGAAGACTCTTGAGAGTCCCTTGGACTGGAAGGAGATTCAACCAGTCCATTCTGAAGATCAGTCCTGAGTGTTCTTTGAAAGGACTGATGTTGAAGCTGAAACTCCAATACTTTGGCCACCTCATGCGAAGAGTTGACTCATTGGAAAAGACCCTGATGCTGGGAGGGATTGGGGGCAGGAGGAGAAGGAGATGACAGAGGATAAGATGGCTGGATGGCATCACTGACTCAATGGACATGAGTTTGGGTGAACTCTGAGAGTTGGTGATGGACAGGGAGGCCAGGCGTGCTGCAATTCATGGGGTTGCAAAGAGTCAGATACGACTGAGCGACTGAACTGAACTGAAATCCATTTGTAAATCAATACACGCCTGCATGCTAAGTTGCTTCAGTGTGTCTGACTGTTTGCAACCCTATGAACTGTAGCCTGTCAGGCTCCTCCGTCCATGGGATTCTCCAGGTGAGAGTAATGGAGTAGGTTGTCATGCCCTCCTCCAGGGGATCTTCCTGACCCAGGCATCTAACCTGCATCTCCTGTGACTCCTGCATTGCCGGTGGATTCTTTACTGCTGAGCCACCGGGGAAGCCCTAAATGAATGCATATTTATTTTTAAATACATTTTATTTATTTATTTATTTTTGGCTGTGCTGGGTCTTTGTTGCTGCTCCTGGGCTTTCTCTAGTTGTGGTCAGCAGGGGCTACTCTCTAGTTGAGATGCACAGGCTTCTCATTGTGGTGGCTTCTCGTTTTGCATAGCACAGGCTCTAGAGCACTGATTCAGTAATTGTGGCACATAGGCTTAGCTGCTCCTCGGCATGTGGAGTTCTCCCTGATCTGGGATCGAACCTGTGTCCCCTGCATTGGCAGGTGGACTCCCAACCACTGGACTATAGGGAAGTCCAATACGTATTTACTGAGCACTGGCTATGTAATCAGTTCTGTGACAGGCGCTGTGAAGTTAAGATATAAGTCAGTTATAAATTATAGTGACTGCTGTACAGGAACTTTTAATCAAGTTGGGAAATAAACACAGAAGAGTATATGTAACAAAATTTTGCACAGTGGAGGTCCAACTCTAAGAGCAATAGGGTTTAGAAATGAGAGGCGACTGTGACTCATACTACTTCAGGAGGGCAGCTTCAAGGAGGTTGCACTTAAGCTGCAAAAGAAGTGTTGTGTTTGAATGAGGAGAAGTGGTATTCCAAAACTGAGAGAGGCAAGCAGGGGTTTGAATGTGGCATCAATGAATGAGGATGACAACAGCAGAGGACACAGTAGGAAACAGTTTGCATTTGTAAGATAGAATTGACATATATACACTACTGTATATAAAATAGATAACTAATAAGAACTGCTGAATAGCACAGGGAACTCTACTCAATACTTGGAAATGATCTACATGGGAACAGAATCTAAAAAGAATGGATATATATGTGGGTATAATTGACTCACTTTGCTGTAGAGCAGAAACTAAAAACATTGTAAATCAATTATACTCCAATTAAAAAATTAATTAAAATATATAAAATGTGTGAAAAAAGAGTTTAAGAGCTGGAAAAAAAAAAAAAAGATGGGACCAGAATATTGAGGACCTTGATGTGCAAGTTGAAAAGCAATAAGAGGCAAGGCGTGTTCCAAGCCCATATGGCCATCTAAAATACAACTTTTCCTATAGAACTTGAACTTGGGTACTGCCAAAGATGATGAAATTGAATGGTTTTTCCACCCTTGTTCTTACATAAGTAAGCCATGAAAATTACTTATTTTTAACTCTTTCCTTTGAACTGAAATATATACTGATAAAATGATATGAAGGACTTCCCTGGTGGCTCAGATTGTAAAGCATCTGCCTACAATGTGGGAGACCTGAGTTCGATCCCTGGGTTGGGAAGATCCTCTGGAGAAGGAAATAGCAACCCACTCCAGCATTCTTGCCTGGGAAATCCCATGGATGGAGGATCCTAGTAGGCTACAGTCCATAGGGTCACAAAGAGTCAGACACGACTGAGTGACTTCACTTTCAAAATGATATGATGCTTATTTATTTCCAAATAATTTGACTGTGGGAGAGGAAAGCACGTGAGGACAGAAATGGGACAAAATTGGCCATGAGTTGGTAACTGCTAATGCTGAATGGTGGGCACATGGCCTTTATCATAGAATTCTATGAGATTTTATGTTTTTATTGTGAACAATAAAAAATTTCAAAACATTCTCCTACTGTACCTGTATAACATATCATTCTTGTGAAAATTGCTGTCTATCTCATATTTCCTGCCAGTTTTCTTAGAAGTTAGTGCTGTTTAATGTATTTCAGGTAATTTTCTCATTTATTTTGTTTCATCCCCTCCCTGCTTGCCCTTCATCATCCGGCCCTTTCCCCACATGGCCCCACGCAGGCAGAGGTTTTCTTCCTTTCTCTTCCTTCCTCCATCCCTCCTCCTTTCTTTCTTTCTCTCCCTCCATTCCTTTCTTTACTGTGCATCTCTATTGCCTAAAATAGTGACTGGCACACAGTATGCAACTTATGCATATTTGTTGAATGACTGAATAGATGAGACAATGTATTTGTGCCAAAAAGTTCTATTTATAATAGATGCTAAACCAAAAGTAGCTTACTCATTCCTCTTTTAAAAAAAAAGTACATTAAAATAATTATTTTAATTAATGTTGACAATAATTTTGGTTAAGTCATGCCTCTAAACTAAAATCCTTACAATTCAATGATGTGGCATTATATATTGTTGCAGATATTATGATATTTTGAGTTCATTAGTTGATTTCAACACAAATATTGAGTACACATCATGTATCAGGTATTCAGTTAGGCATTTATATACACAGAAGAATGAAATGCATTGCTATGGCTTCCCAGGTGGTGCTAGTGGTAAAGAACCCACCTGACAATGCAGGAGATATAAGAGATGCGGGTTCAATCCCTGGGTTGGGAAGATTCCCCTGGAGAAGGACATGGCAACCCACTCCAGTATTCTTGCCTGGAGAATCCCCTGGACCGAGGAACCTGGTGGCTTACAGTCCATAGTGTCACAAGGAGTCAGACACAACTGAAGCGACTTAGCATGCATGCATGCACAGGAGTTTCCAGCCAAGTGAGGAAGCAGATATAAAAAGAGATCATCACATCATAGTAAATGTAATCAGAGAAATAAACAGAGAAGGAGCACTCAACCCATCCTGAAGGCTCAGAAAGAGCTCCTAGTGGAGACAAGACCTGGACTGAGTGAGGCCATCATCAAAAAATCTACAAACAATAAATGCTCTGTGTGACTCCATAGACAGAAGCCCACCAGGCTCCCCCATCCCTGGGATTCTGCAGGCAAGAACACTGGAGTGGGTTGCCATTTCCTTCTCCAATGCATGAAAGTGAAAAGTGAAAGGGAAGTCGATCAGTCATAAAATAGATAACCACTAACGACCTACTATATAGCACAAGGAACTCTAGTTAGTATGCTTTTGTGACCTATATGGGAAAAGAATCTTAAAAAGAGGGGATATATGTAACTGATTGATTGATTTTGCAGTACAGCAGAAACTAACACAACATTGTAAATCAACTATATTGCAATAAAAATTTTTAAAAAATGAGAGTTCCTCAGCCATCAATGCAAAGAAATAGAGGAAAACAACAGAATGGGAAAGAGGGAGATCTCTTCAAGAAAATTAGAGATACCAGGGAAACATTTCATGCAGGGATGAGCGTAATAAAGGACAGAAATTGTACGAACTTAACAGAAGCAGAAGATATTAAGAAGTGGCAAGAATACACAGAAGAACTGTACAAAAAAGATCTTCATGACCCAGATAACCATGATGGTGTGCTCATTCACCTAGAGTCAGATATGCTGGAATATGAAGTCTAGTGGGTCTTAGGAAGCATCACTACAAACAAAGCTAGTGGAGGTGATGGAATTCCAGTTGAGCTATTTCAAATCCTAAAAGATGAGGCTGTGAAAGTGCTGCACTCAATATGCCAGCAAATTTGGAAAACTCAGCAGTGGCCACAGGACTGGAAAAGGTCAGTTTTCATTCCAACCCCAAAGAAAGGCAATGCCAAAGAATGCTCAAAGTACTGCACAATTGCACTCATCTCACACACTAGCAAAGTAATGCTCAAAATTCTCCAAGTCAGGCTTCAACAGTACGTGAACCATGAACTTCCAGATATTCAAGCTGGATTTGGAAAAGGCAGAAGAACCAGAGAGCAAATTGCCAACATCTGTTGGCTCAGCAAAAAAGCAAGAGAGTTCCAGAAAAACATCTACTTCTGCTTTACTGGCTATGCCAAAGCCTTTGACTGTGAGGATCACAACAAACTTTAGAAAATTCTTCAAGAGATGGGAATATCGGATCACCTGACCTGCCTCCTGAGAAATCTGTATACAGGTCAAGAAGCAACAATTAAAACTGGACTTGGAAAAACAGCCTAGTTCCAAATAGGGAAAGGAGTATGTCAAGGCTGTATATTGTCACTCTGCTTATTTAAATTATATGCAGAGTACATCATGAGAAATGCTGGGCTGGATGAAGCACAAGCTGGAATCAAGATTGCCAGGAGAAATACAAATAACCTTAGATATGCAAATGAAACCACCTTTATGGCAGAAAGCGAAGAGAAACTAAAGAGCCTTTTGATGAAAGTGAAAGAGGGGATTGAAAAAGTTGGCTTAAAACTCAACATTCAGAAAACGAAGATCATGGCATCTGGTCCCATCACTTCATGGCAAATAGATGGGAAAAAAATGGAAACACTGAGAGACTATTTTGGGGGTCTCCAAAATCATTGCAGATGGTGAGTACAGCCATGAAATTAAATGATGCTTGCTCCTTGGAAGAAAAGCTATGAGCAACCTAGACAGCATGTTAAAAAGCAGAGACATTACTTTACCAACAAGGCCCAACTAGTCAAAGCTATGGTTTTTCCAGTGGTCATGTATGGATGTGAGAGTTGGACTATAAGGAAAGCTGAGTGTCGAAGAATTGATGCTTTTGAACTATGGTTTTGGAGAAGAGTCTTGAGAATCCCTTGGACTGCAAGAAGGTCCAACCAGTCCATCCTAAAGGAAATCAGTCCTGAATATTCATTGGAAGGACTGATGCTGAAGCTGAAACTCCCATACTTTGGCCACCTCATGTGAAGAACTGAGTCATTGAAAAAGACCCTGATGCTGGGAAAGATTAAAGGCAGGAGGAGAAGGGGACGACAGAGGATTAGATGGCTGGATGGCATCACTGACATGATGGATACGAGTTTGAGTGGGATCCGGGAGTTGGTAATGGACAGGGAAGCCTGGCGTGCTATAGTCCATGGGGTCGCAAGGAGTCGGATGTGACTGAGAGACTGAGCTGAACCAATGAGCTACCATTGAGGAAAATAAAATATAAAGATAAAGCCATATGGAAGCTGGTTTGAGCAAGGAACTAGGTGAAAACGCAAATAGCATATGTTTGTGTGTGTGTGTGTTTGGTGAGTGGGGAGTGTTGGGATTAGATAATACTTTTAGATTTTTAAGTATTATATGCCTGGATGCCTAGTTTTTTTAAATCTCCCTTGCTCTTTTTTCTTGTGGCTAATGTAAAGTTACAGTGACATATAGGTACCAAGTTTCATCTACATGGATAAACGGTGACTTTGTACTTTCTTGTACTTGCACATACTCTTTCTGTGGGATCAGGACTCTTTAGAGTATGTAGTCACTACACAAGAAGACAATATTTTGCAGTTATAATTATCACTTAAGACATGTAGAGATGACTTAGGGAGGTTAAATATTCAGCTTGGAAAAAAAATAATAACTTGCTGTGTCAGGGGAAAAAAATACCTCTGCTTAGTTCTTCCAGAAACTTGTGTTATAAAGGGGACAATTTGTTCAACATGACATTTTGCATATAGAAAAAGAATTCTGCTTGTACTGTCTAAAACAAGCCAAATGGGACTTGTAAAACCCAGAGTACAATAGTTTCATTTCAGTTCAGTTCAGTTCAGTCGCTCAGTCGTGTCCGACTCTAGTAAATCACAATTAGGTACAATTTGGGAAATTAAGAATTTGAAAATTAAAAGCCATGAATATTAAAAAAGAGAGTTTCTTGTACTTTTATATAAAAAGAAGAGTGTTAACATTTTAATTTTATTTTCTAGAGAAAAGGAATCTTGTATTGGTCAAAAAGGAAAATTGTGATACTTGTTTAATGACCTTGTGCAATTATTAGATGCAGCATATTAAACTCAAGAGAGAAATATTGAAACACACAAGTCTCTGATTATTCATCACAACTTGCAAAGTAAACACTGGAAAACTTATATTAATTCTATTTTGTAGATGAGTTGTTGTTGTAAATACATGCATTTCAGAGGCGACTCCCTCTTTCATTCTGGGTGTGATGCAATAATCGAGGTTATCAGAGAGCTGTTGTAATTTGAAGTTGATCTGTTGTCTTAATGAGCAACTCTGTAAACTGTTCTACTATTATTAATGGTCACTATTTGTTCCCTATAATCTGTTTCTCCCTTTGTCCTGAGCTCATGGCTTTACAGCTAGCATTTAGACTTCGTCTGTTTCTTTCTGCTGTGTTGTCTTTGAGACTATGTTTGAGCCAATGGGATATGATCAAAAGTTATTTGCCCTGGACTTTGACTCTCTACTCCTTCCTGTTTTCTGGAAAATAAACATGTCCCTGGCCTTTTTTTGTTCCAAGGAGATAAGGATAATACTGGAGGGATGAGATAGTTGGAAGACAGAAAGAACCCTGATCTATGAAAAACTTTGTGGAACTGAGATACCCCAAGAGTTTATACTGGCCAATCTGCTGTGTGAGAAATGAACTTCTGCCTTACCGAGTTGTTGTATTATTGGCTTTTTTGCTACATCTTCTTAGCTTTTATTCTAATTATTGTGTGTGTGAGCACTTAGTTGACTCTTTGCAAACCTATGGACTGTAGTCTGTCAGGCTCCTCTGTCCATGGGATTCTCCAGACAAGAATACTGGAGTACGTTGCCATTTCCTTCTCCAGGGGATCTTCCCAAGCCAGGGATTGAACCTGGGTCTCCTGCATTGTAGGCAGATTCTTTACTGTCTGAGCCACCAGGGAAGCCCCAACTAGCTCTAAAACTTAGCAGTTTGTAGGAGAGAAGGTACTTGAGGAAGGGAAGCCTACCTGGTTTATTTTTGTGTTAAGTGGATTCTATTTTTTAAAATCAGGTAGGTTTTTTTTTAAACAATATTCCATTAAATTAACAACTTGTGGTTCAGATGATTTAGAACATTGTTAATTTATTAATATTGAGAAAAAATTGTTTCTCTTAGTAAAAATCTCAAAAAATATTCTCTAAGAAAAGAATAAAAAATTTCTCTATTATGCAGGGCACATCTACATAGCATCAGAAAATGCAAATGGAAATATACATGGGTGCAAATTTCTTAACAAGAAAACTCTTAACTTATATGGAGAACTTTACTTCTTAGTTTCTAAATTTCTATAGCCAGAAATTCTGACTCAATAGGTCTGGGCAAAGACATGGTGTCAGAAATGGGGAGGGAGGAAGAGGAATGCTTGTGCGTCTGAGTATTTATTACGGCTTCCTGAAGACAGTGATACACTCCTACATTTGAGATCCACTCATTTACTCAGCTTCTGCTGATGATACTGTAATCACATCAGTAGAACCACTTACCTGTCACCATCTTTAAAATGAAATTTGTTGCTTCAAGTTTCAAGAAATTTCAATAATTGATACAAATTATGTCATTGATTAGTAGATCTTTTCCTCCATCAACAAATTTAAATTTCTAGAAATAGCAGAAGTAAAGGAATGGGAAGGGAGGATTATACAAGAGTGTGTGTGTGTGTGTGTATGTGTGAATGGGGTGTGTGTTTATATAAGCATTGATGGTTGGGTGGATGATAGTGGAAGAAAAAATAGTTACACACTGTAACTGAAATCTCCTTGCCTAGCTGTCTAACTTGTACTCAATCTTCAAGGCTCAGTTTAGTTCTCACCTCCTCTATGAGGTATCTTTGATTGCTTGGGCAAAACTAGGCTCTGCTTTATCTCTGCTCTCATGCTGCTGCTGCTGCTGCTAAGTCACTTCAGTCGTGTCCGACTCTGTGTGACCCCATAGACGGCAGCCCACCAGGCTCCCCTGTCCCTGGGATTCTCCAGGCAAGAACACTGGAGTGGGTTGCCGTTTCCTTCTCCAATGCATGAAAGTGAAAAGTGAAAGTGAAGTCGCTCAGTCGTGTCTGACTCTTAGCGACCCCATGGACTGCAGCCTAACAGGCTCCTCTGTCCATGGGATTTTCCAGCAAGAGTACTGGAGTGGGCTGCCGTTGCCTTCTCCATCTGCTCTCATGGCACCCTGTAAATAACCCTCCTACATACACATGGTGGTATTTTACAGCTCTCCTTCACCCCTGAAAGGGATTTCACCCTGTCTGCCTTTGGTATCCTGAATCCCTGGTATAGTATCTGGTACGGAGTGGGTTCTCAACACATGAAGGAAACTGGACTTGAAAAGTGCCAGAAAATGGTGAAAATAGAAAGATATGTGTGTAAGGAAGAAGAAAGGGCCTACTGGATAATATTTGTCTTTTAAAAAATTGAATTAGAGCTGATTTACAATGTTGTATTAGTTTCATATATATAGCAAAAATGATTCATTTACACAGACAGACACATATTCTTTTTCAGATTCTTTCCCAATACAGGATATTATAAGATATTGAATATAGTTCCCTGTGCTATACAGTAGGACCTTACTTTTTATCTATTTTATGTATATTAATAATAGTGTGTAGCTATTAATCCCAAACTCTTGATTTGATAACTTTTTTGTTTTTAACAGGTTGCAGCTCAGAATTTTATTCATTAAACAAACACTAGTACACTGTCAAGGCACGAGGGTAGGCCAATCCCAGAGGAGCGATCTCAGCTCGGCTTGGATCCCTCTGTTTATACATTTTGTCTCCTCCCCGCTGAGCCTGCCCTATGCAAATTAGGGCTAGCCAGGAAGGGGGCATGTTTGTTTCACCTGAGGTTTTCACTCATGTCTGTGGATTTTTCTTTTGTTCCCTTTTCATGGGCTTTTCCCTTTGTCTTTTGTCTTTCTTTTGAAACTTTTTTGAACTTACTTGTTTAGAGTTCGTGGCCTGAGGCTCTTTTTATTTCTGACTTATTTTTCCCCTTACTCTCATTTATTTCTCATTCTACCATGTTGGTGTTTAAGGTTTTAAAACTGTGATACGGTTATTAATACTTTATTAATATTAATAGAATCATTTAGAATATAATCACAATTATAATTCTCCTCTTTAGTTTTTTATTCGATAGTAAAAGTAGATGTTATCTCTCTCCAAGTATGAACATGGATATATGAAAGAATAAATTATTTTAACAGAGTATGAAAAACTGACATTTGCTAAGCATTTATTACATTCCAGGCACTGTGTTGTACACTTGTACTTAGATTATTTCATGTAATCTTTCTATCAATCTGTGAAGTAGGTATTATATTTCACAAAGAAGAAAACAATATTAGAAAGGTTATAGTTATAGCCCAAGGACTCACAGTTGGCAAATAAATGAGCCAAAATTTGAATGCAGATCTAGCCTAACAAATTCTGGTGACTTGTAACCCAAACTAAATTTATTTGCAAGAATTACAATGATGCAGTAACACCTGTGCATCTTAACATATCCGAGAGAAAGCACCTGCTGTGGGGAAGGTCTTGCCTAACTCATCTATTTTGCTTTGCCTGCTTTGAATGTTTTAGCACCTTCTCATGTTCATAGCAGGACTTCCCAGGTGGCGCTAGTGGTAAAGAACCTGAGAGACCTGGGTTCAGTCCCTGGGTTGAGAAGATCACCTGGAGAAGGGCTTGGCAACCCACTCCAGTATTTTTTGCCTGGAGAATCCCATGGACAGAGGAATCTGGTGGGCTATCGTCCATAGTGTTGCAAAGAGTCAGACACGACTGAAGCGACTTCATACACTCACACATGTTCACACCAGCCACCATGCTGTATTCCACTGTCATCTCTAAATCTGGGCCTGTGAATGTCTCCTATATCTGAAGATGCTCTATTCCTACTCTCAGAAGATTGAAGCTTTATTTTTATGAAATGTATCCCTGGTGGCTCAGGGGTAAAGAATCTGCCTGCCAATGCAGGAGATATGGGTTCAACTCCTGATCCAGGAAGATCCCCTGGAGAAGGAAATGGCAACCCAGTCCAGTATTCTTGCCTGGAGAACCCCATGGACAGGGGAGCTTGGTGGGCTACAGTTCATGGGGTTGCAAAGAGTCAGACATGATGTAGTGACTAAACTAAAAC
Source organism: Bubalus kerabau (assembly GCF_029407905.1). NCBI lineage: Eukaryota > Metazoa > Chordata > Mammalia > Artiodactyla > Bovidae > Bubalus > Bubalus kerabau. The sequence continues at coordinate 49,825,921 of NC_073635.1, forward strand.
CATTGTTTTTTTTTTTAATTTTATTTTATTTTTAAACTTTACATAATTCTATTAGTTTTGCAGGTTCCAATGTTCCAGCTTGACAACTATTTGAATTAATATGCAAGATTTCCATATATCAGAAGATTAAGATTATATACAGTCATCTATACTCATATCACATTAATCATTTCAATCTAATCTCTGAAATAAACCTTATGTTCCAAGCAAGATTACTTTCCATTCCCCAAAGAAATCAAATGGATATTTTAAACTCTATACACTTGCTCACCTCTTTTCCTGAAACACCTTTAAATATATGTGTAATAAAATACTGTCCATCTTTTAAGGATTAACTAGAATGTGCTCATTCCTCTGCACTAAGTGTGGGGAGGAAAAGATGCTGGGTTTTAGTTGTGATCCAGTTTGTAGAGCCTAGCACGCAAAGAGATACTGACCAAAGAGGCAACAGAAATTGTCTAAAGCCCAGTGTCTAAAAGGCACAGAAAGACAAATATGGCTTAGACAAAAGTACAGGAAGTCCTGTCCAAATTTCAGGAGACTCCTAACTTTGAAGTTTTGTGGGATTGCAGTGGATTTGGAAGGTATTAATATTTGAAATAGAGCAAGTCTGCTTGCTACAGGGATGGGAATACAAAGAATATGACTTAACTCTCTGAAATAATGGTTGCTGAAAATTGATTTGCCTTCAAATCCTAGTTATCAGTTGGGCTTCAGGGTAAAATTAAAGTCCTATATAGGAACTGAACTACCAGGTAGGCTAAGTAGGCTCATGATACAGTGAATAAACAAGGTTGAAATCTATTCCCAGGCACAGGGATGAGAAAGAGATGATTAGGGAGTGGCATAGCTGAGAGTTCACTCCAACTCTGCACCTCATTGCTTGTATCTGGCTTGCAGTTAATTATTAATTAACTAAATAATTAAGTCAGTAATCCACAAGGTATTTATTAAGTATCATTCATGTATCAGGAACTAAGACTAAAATGAATAAAGCATAGTTCCTTAGAGTGGGGAAGAAAGAGAAATATTATGGGTTTAAGTTGAATAATATTGTTCAATGAATGGACATTGAATAGGCATTACTGGTGGTTCCATCTGTCATTGACTCACATCACGTGCACTAAGGCCTTATGAAGGACCAAAGAAACCATACAAATGTGAGAGTTGGACCATAAAGAAGGCTGAATGTCAAAGAATTGATGCTTTCAAATCATAATGTTGCAGAAGACCCTTGACAGTCCCTTGGACAGCAAGGAGGTCAAACCAGTCAATCCTAATCAACCCTGAATATTCACTGGAAGGACTGATGAGGAAGCTGAAGCTCCAATATTTTGGCCACTTGATGTGCAGAGCTAACTCATTGGGAAAGACCCTGATGCTGGGAAAGATTGAAGGCAAAAGGAGAAGGGGACGGCAGAGGATGAGATGATTAGATAGCACCAAGGCAGGACAAGTGTCAGAAGCCTTCTACAAACGACATTGGTTGATGAGATTAAATGTCATTCCCAGAACTGGAATTGGATGACTTCCATTTTAACTCCTTCATCCCTTCCCTTCATCTCCAACCATTCAAATGATTTTGACAAACCATCCTTTGATTCAACATGGATGTCACACAGAAATATGGATGTGAATCTGAGCAACCTCTGGGAGATAGTGGGTGACAGAATAGCCTGGCATGCTGCAGTCCATGAGGTTGCAAAAAGTTGGACACAACTTAGTGAATGAACAACAGTAACGACAGTGACAACAGAGAAACCTGCCTGGTTTCAGCCTACTGAGCTACAGTTCCCTAATGGAGAGCAGCTGGCACTGAGTCACTTGTCTTGGTAATTTTTCTGTGTGACATCCATGTTGAATCAAAGGGATGGTTTGTCAAAATCATTTGGATGGTTGGAGATGAAGGGGAGGGATGAAGGGATTCAAATGGAAATCATCCAATTCCAGCTCTGAGAATGACCCTTAGTTTCATCAACCAAAGTCATCTGTAGAAGGCTTCTGACACATGTCCTGCCTTGATTGATTGTGGGTCAAGAAGTGAATAGGACTATCAAACACGTCGGCGCTAAGTGTGAGTACAAGTGGTCTCAACTGTGAGGGAACCAGAGTATCAGTGAGACAAGGACCATTCTGCTGTCACTTCCTCCATAAAGCCCTTATCATCACCCGGACTGGCGTGATGGCTTATTACACCGTTTCCATCCATTTGCTACTTGCCTTATCCTACTATGACCTGGGAAGACTCAGGACTGTCTGGTTCTCATGCCAGAAGGGTTTAGGGGAAACACAATGAACTTAAAATATTAGTCCTGGAGAGTATCAGGTAGTTTGGGCTCAGCACAAAAATTCCACAGTTGAATTCAGCTGTTGCTGATATAAGTTCTCTAAAAAAGTAAAGGATGGAAGGTGTGTATCAGGTGCTAGGCAAGGTGGTGGCTTTACTTTCCTAGGAGATTTATTCATCATGGCAGAGCCCTTAGTTGGATATTAAAAAAAAATTTAACTGTAATATAGTTGCTTTACAATGTGTTTTAGTTTTACTGTAGAGCAGAGTGAATCAGTTATATGTATACATATATCCTCTCTTTTTTGGATTTCCTTCCCAATTAGGTCACCACAGAGCACTGAGTAGAGTTCCCTGTGCTATACAGTAGGTTCCCATTAGTTATCTATTTTATATATAGTGGTGTATATATGTCAATCCCAATCTCCCGGTTCATCCCTGAACCCCTTACCCTCTTGGTATTTGCATTTGCATCTGCTCTTTACATCTGTGTCTCTATTTCTTCTTTGAAAATAGGTTTTTCATCTCTACCATTTTTTTTCCAGATTCTGAATATATGTGTTAATAGACAATATGCTGTACATTTTGATATAGGAAAAAGGAAATGATAAGAGCTAGGCAGTGTATATAGAATCCATCCAAACTCTGCAGACTTGAAGGATGAGTTCCTGACTTTAAAGAACAATAATAGATGATAATGGTGATTTGCTTGCATTTAGAATGCACCTATCTCTACTTTCTCAGGTGCACTTCACTATTTTGAGACTGGATTCTGAGTGGGGGAAGCAGACAGACTACAGAATTAATATTAAGGCAAAGCTGAATCCTGACCATGTTATTGGGGACTCTGTGCACATAAAATTTTCCTTCCTGGAGTATGTATTCCAGGCTCTATTTGGTTTTAGAGGGCTCTCGAGGGCAATGTGAAGTGAACATGCATTTTCTTGCTTCTGCTCAGCTGCATCCTCATCTCTGAACAACTTTCCTTCTTGCTCATCCAACTGCAGCCTCAAACAGGCTGGATATGTTGCCATTAAGACCTTTGCACACACAACGATCCTTGCCTGGAAGGTTCTTCCTGCAAATGTCCACATGGTTTATTCCTTTACTTAGTTCAAGACTTTGCCCACGTTTCATCTTATTGGCGAAGATTACACTCTCTTTCCCCAGTTCTCTTTGTTTTTCTCCACAGCTGTTTTAATACTATGTATTTCTTTGTTGATTTTCTGTTTCCCAACACCAGAATGCAAACTCTGTGAGGCCAAGGCTTTGTTTATTGCTGTGTTCTCAGGGCCTACTACTGTGCTTGGCACATAGTAGATGCTCAATAAATACCAGATAAATATGTACCTGACTGTTAAAATTTAGATATAGGATGTCAGTGATTACCAAGACCAACCAAATGGTGGGGCCATGGTATCCATTATCTTATGTGCTTTAGGAAACTTAATAGGGCTGAGTCTGGTCTGTGGGGTTGTTAGTGGGCACACCAATAGAAGCTGTCATAGACAGATGCAGGAGAAACAAGGCAAGGACATGCTACATCACTTCTGATGGTACACAAGTTGGTTTGATCATTATATTCCTACATAATAAGCTCCTCGGAGATACTTATTCATACTTAAGTATTCTTAATAGCAACTGGCTAAAGGCAGTATATATATAGTACTCAATAACACTTATTGAATGAATGGATGATTTGAAGTTAAAATTACAGAGCTACATAGTTGACAGTTATTTGAAGGAAGAACATCCATAAAATGACTTTCTTAAAATGACAATTTGGGTACAGATTATTATAAAATGAACTATAATTGTTTCATTTTGGAAATAAGAAAGTCATAATCTGAAACATAAGCCAACATAACATGTAATCAGATAAATGGAATGCTCTGTCGCAGGACTCTGAGAATTAACGGTACTACCACATGGAATGCATTCAAACAACTGGACACATAGTAACATCTTGGTGAAAGAAGCAATTAGTATTAGTGTTAGTAGTGGTGTGCTGTGGTGTGTATGTGTGTGGTATGTGTTACTTTCTCACATAGGGAGTAACTCCTGTATAGCAGAACCATGTAATGCATGTTTATGTGTAAAGATGAGGCTCAGTACAAATATATTGGAATAATGAATAAATCATTTTATTTGAAAATGTTTTCTCTCTGCATAACCTTTGGAATGTTGCTGTAATGGCTATTTGCAGGGAGGAATGGACAAGGGAGGCATAGTTTTGTGGTGAGGAATGTAGGCTTGAGAATTGAACAGTGTTGGGCTTCGGTCTCACTTACTAACTATGTTTTCATGGAAAAATTACTTAGTCTAAGACTTTGCTTCTCTCTCAGTAAAATGTGTAACACTAACATACCTCTCAGGATTGTCTTGCTGACTAAATGAGGCAATGTAGTGCCAGAATCATAGTATTGATATTTATTTGCATCTTATTTTGCCAATTATAACTGATTATAATCACTCAGGAATCCACAGTTATATCTTATAAGAAGGAAAGAAATTTAACAACCTTAACATATAACATACCACGTCCTTCCTCCTCTATCTTGTGGAGTTAGGAACACTGACAATAAAACAGCTTCTGTCAGTAAGTATTTCTCCTTCATTCATTTGGAAATGCATCATGGTCTATTTTGGGATTACTCCTGAATTCTTGTCTTGTGTTATTATGAAGAATTGCTCTTGTCTGGCCTGTAATCCACAAATTAGGTTAGGAGTTTGTGGGAAGACTGTGTCTCTGATCATGTTAGAGTTTCATCTGTGTCAGAGACTGTTCCTAATACTGGGCATTCCGGTGCTGTCAAGTGTGAAAGAGTGAACTTTAGGCTGCAGGTTCTGAATCTGGGTCTCAGTGCCCACACCCACCCAGCAGTAGACCCACAGATAGATCCCTAAGCTCTCTATGAAGCCACTTCCTTCTATAAAATGAACAAAATCATCTGAGTGCTTTCAAAGGCCTATTGTGAGAAAATGGCTTGTTGTTGTTTAGTCACTAAGTCATGTCTGACTTTTCTTGACCCCATGAGCTGCAGCATGCCAGGCTTGCCTGTCCTTCATTATCTCCCCGAGTTTGCTCAAACTCATGTCCATTGAGTCGGTGATGTCATCCAACCATCTCATCCTCTATCATCCCTTTCTCCTCCTGTGCTCAATCTTCCTAGTATCAGGGTCTTTTCTAATGTGTCAGCTCTTTGCATAAGGAGGCCAAAGTATTGGAGCTTCAGCATCAGTCCTTCCAATGAATATTTGGGGTTGATTTCCTTTAGGATTGACTGATTTGTTTTCCTTGCAGTCCAAGAGATTCTCAAAAGTCTTCTCCAGCACCACAGTTTGAAAGCATCAATTCTTCGGCTCTCAGCCTTCTTTATGATCCAACTCTCACATCTATACATGACTACAGGAAATACATGACTAATAAATCAACCATGATTTATTGACCGATTCCAGAGGGAATAATTTCATTATTGCTTAAGGCATTTTGTAAGTTATATTTTTTCAGTATTTTTCACAATTCCATGATCTATAGGCATGAAAAAATGGTTAACTTGGGAAAACTATTTCAAAGATATCTTATATTCTCTTATGTTAAGTCTCATACTAGGATTTTAGTTTTGGTTATTAATTATCTTTGGAATTTCTGCTTATTTCATAGTAATATTAAGGAAAAATAACTAGTGTGTAATTTACTATATTTCATACTTGAGAATTGTAAGAACATATTTACTTCTCAGATGGTTAAAATATACAAAAAATGCATTTTGTTCCTGTATCAAGAACACAAAATAGCCAAAATCAGCAAAGATAAATGTAGTAGCACTTTTGCTTTAAGCATATGATTAATCACTTCAAAGATGCTAGACTGTTATCATAGGCTGAGCAACAGCAGTAGAGGAATCAGAAGTAATTAAATATCTTACAATCTATAGTTTTTAAAAATCATCATGTAGGCAGTAAAAGTGATCATTTTTCCTTGTATCTAAATCCATTACTAATGTAATAACTAAATCCTTTGCTATAACAAAATGAGAATCAGGACAATGTTGACTTAGTGAGTGTAGGAGTAATTATGTTGATACATTTTTAAGGTCCACATATTTTTGTATCCTTTGTCTTAACTTTAATAATTTCTACTATGGTTCTCTGTCCTTCGTTAAGATCAATACATGCTGAGAACAAGATTTCTTAAAATGGTATTTCATGTCCTTTGACGAATGGATGAATAGATACAGAAGATGTGGTACATACATACGATGGAATACTGCTGCTGCTGCTGCTGCTAAGTCACTTCAGTCGTGTCCGACTCTGTGCGACCCCATAGAAGGCAGCCCACCAGGCCCCTCTGTCCATGGGATTTTCCAGGCAAGAGTACTGGAGTGGGGTGCCATTGCCTTCTCCACGATGGAATACTACTCAGACATAAAAAGGAAGACGATAATGCCACTTGCGGCAATACAGATGGACCTAAAGATTCGCATACTAGTGAAGTAAGTCAGAAGAAGACAAATACCATATGATATCACTTATATGTGGAATTTAAAATATGACACAAATACACCTATCTACAAAACAAAAACAGACTCACAAATGCCAAGGGGGAGGGGGCCGGGTGAAGGATGGATGGAGTTTGGGGTTAGCAGATGAAGCTAGTATATACAGAATGGATAAACAACAAGGTCCTGCTGTATAGCACAGCTAACTGTATTTGATATCATGTGATAAACCATAATGGAAAGGGATATTAAAAGAATATATGTAAATGAATCACTTTGCTGTATAGAAATTAAGACAATATTGTAAATCAAGTATATTTCAATAAAATATATTTTAACAAAAGATTATTTTGGTGCAGAATGTCATATACTACTGAAATGATAAAAAAAATTCTGAAAAATAAGATCCACAAAAGTATCAGCATCTGCTTTTTTAGATATGAATCTTAAAGCATCAAGTTATATAACAAACAAAAAAGTGACTTTTTATATGCACAATTTCAAGTATACACAAATTAAGGAAAAGAAGAACCTCAATATAACAATTATCCACATTCTAACACTATCAAGATTTTCCCATTTGGGCTTTCTCTGTCCTTCTGTCCTTTCCTTCTCTCCTACGTACCTCCCCTTCCCTTCTTTTTAAAAGCCAACTTGGTGTATCATGCCATTTCACATCCATACCTCTACAAAATATGAACCTTTTATTATGTAACCATGATGCCATTATATTGTATGTAATTAACTTAAAAATAACATTTCTTGGACTCCTTTAGTAACCAATTCATACAAAATTTCTCAGAAATGTTTTTTGCAATTGATTAGTTTGAATAAGAATCCAAACAATGCCCACAAATCGTATTTGGTTGTTTTAGCTCTTTAAATATCTCAGTCCCCGTCTTCCTACCCCTGCCTCCTTTTATCCACTGCAATTGATTTAATACTGAAACTGAATTGAGTAATATTGAATTTATTGTTGCCTTGCAGAATTTCTCATATTTTGGATTTGTCTGTTTGCTTTGTTGTGATATCATTTTATTTGTCCCTCTATCCTCCATAATTTTTATAAATGGAGATTAGCTCTGGAAACTTGAATAGATTTAGGCACATAGTGTTTTGGCTGAAGTACTCAGGGAAACTGTGGGCTATGTGTTATATCTTATCAGAAGGACTAATGTTTCTCGTTTTCTGTTTTCAATTGGGTAGCCAGAACCCTCCACTGGAAATTTCCAATTGAAGTTTCATCTAATGGTTTCATCCACTGATAATTGTTGCTTGGATCAATTATTTTCTTAAGGGTTGCAAAATGTAGTTTCTATTAATATCATCTTACCATCTATTTTAGCTGTAGTTCAACTTGAAAAATAACTTTCTCACATCATTTAGGACTATTTGGTTACCCTGAAATACAGTTTAGGCAGAAAAACAAGACAAATGACTATTTCTTTATCACCTAATTGCTAGTTTTCTGAATAGTAACAAGTGCTGCCAAATCCACTGTTAGTCTTAACTTTTCCCTCCAGTTCCATTGACAAAGCCCAGTTGCACTATTGCTGTAACTTCAATAAGAGTTTCTTTCTCTAAACTGTTCTTTCACTCCCCATTTTGTTTTTAAACTACCCAAAAGGTGCTTCTAAAATCTTCAATGGATTCAAAAGAAGCCTGAACCTTACGTTCAGAAGAAAGATCACAGTCCTTTGCTAAGACTTTTGGAACTCAGATGCTTGCTCATGGACCTGCCTTTCTACTTTCTTTCTTTTTGTGTACTGAAGTGAAGTTGCACAGTCGTGTCCGACTCTTTGTGACCCAGGCCAGAATACTAGAGTGGGGTAGCCTTTCCCTTCTCCAGGGGATCTTCCCAACCCAAGGATTGAACCCAGGTCTCTCACATTGCAGCAGGTTTCTTTACCAGTTGAGCCACAAGGGAAGCCCAAGAATACTGGAGTGGGTAGCCTATCCCTTCTCTAGTGGACCTTCCCAACTCAGGAACTGAACCATGGTCTCCTGCATTGCAGGTGGATTCTTTACCAACTGAGCTATTAGGGAAGCCCTTTCTTTTTCTAAAAAATATTTATTTATTTGGCTGCACTGAGTCTTAGTTGTGGCCTGGAGGCTTACTTGTCCCATGGCATGTGGGATTTTAATTCCCCGACCAGGGGATTGAACTCACATGTCTTGCACTGTTAGGCAGATTTTTAACCACTGAAGCACCAGGGAGGTCCCCCTACCTTTCCACTTTCAACAGTCACCACATTCTGAGAACATGTGGTACGTGTGTGCTCAGTTGCTTCAGTCATGTCCGATTCTTTGAGACCCCATGGACTGTAGCCCATCAGGTTCCTCTGTCCATGGGATTCTCCAGGCAAGAATACTGGAGTGGGCAGAGGATCTTCCTGACTCAGGGATCAAACCAGCATCTCTAACGTCTCCTGCATTAGCATGGAGGTTCTTTACCACTGCGCGGCCTGGGAAGACCCTGAGAACACAAGGGAGCTCAACAAACACTTCCTGTGTTTTCCTTCAGGCTCCCTGCATAATCCCCTCAGATGGCTGTGCCATTCTCCCTATATTTTTTCTCTCTAAATCCTACTGATCCTTTAAGACCCACTCCTATGCCACTTCTCCAGAGAAGACCAATTTCCACCAGTCTCCCCTCGCCTCTCAACATATAGTGATCACTTTCTCCTCTGAACTGCCATAGTATTTCTAAGAACCTGGATTTTGAAAAATATTGCTGTAACTGTCCTTCCTGTACCTGGTCGCACATGCGAATCTTACTTAAGAGATCATGTATTCTTAGGAAGCTTCATTTGTGTAACCTGCATACCCCTGTCACCATCACTTATATTCTGTAATGTTCAGACTACCATCATGGAATTATTTGCACATGATCTCTTGTGATTTGTTGCCTTTGTATCAAGAATGTAGTTAGTATAATGAAATATAGTTAAATTCTGATAATCATGACTAAACATTTTAACAAAATGTACTGAGTACCTAAGCATCAGGCAATATGCCAATGTTTTACAGCCCTTCCCTTACTTATTACCATAAGAACCCTATGAGATAAGTTCTGCTATTATCTCCATTTAGCAAAGAGGAAACTAAGATTTAAGAAATTACTTAAATTGTCAACAGCGTAAAGCAGTAAAAGAAAGATTTAAATCCAGCTATTTCCGAAAAAAGTCTTTGTCTTTAACATCATTTAGATGCTTTGCTCCTCCAAGATTGTTGAATGAACTGGTGTGAGGTGTGAGCTCAGAAAGTTGTTACCTGACAATAACTTGGTATGAGCTCTGTAAGTTCAAAACAAAATTGTGTGCATTTGCAGTCTTACTAAGGACAACAATTGCTATAATAAGCACATTAGTGATAAGTCTGGGAACACCATAAAATGGTAAAGTAGTAAAATTTGGGAAAAAAAGATAATTTACTTATAAGAAAATATTCTGAATTTATTAGTAATTTTTCATCACTTTTAAAATTTATGTTTGCTAAGATATTTTCAATATACTACTTAAAGAAGATGTAGCAGTAGTTCCGAGAGAGAAACTATACAAACTTTAAATTTTGATGCATATATTCAATGGTTTCAAATTGTGTTACTGGAGAAGACTCTTGAGGGTCCCTTATACAGCAAGGAGATCAAGCCAGTCAATCCTAAATGAAATCAACCCTGAATTTCATTGAAAGGACTGAGGCTGAAACTGAAGCTTCAATAGTTTGGCCACCTGATGAGAAGGGAGTCAACTCACTGGAAAACACCCTGATGCTCAGAAAGATTGAGGGCATGAGGAGAATTGGGCAACAGAGGATGAGATGGCTGGATGGCATCGCTGACTCAGTGGACTTGGGTTTGAGCAACTCAGGGAGATAGTGAAGGACAGGGAATCCTGGCGTGCTGCAGTTAATGGGGTCACAAAGAGTTGGACAAGACTTAGCAACTGAACAATAATAACAATTCAACAACAAATTCAGTTCTGTTCAGTTCAGTTCAGTTACTCAGTCGTGTCCGACTCTTTGTGACCCCATGAAGCACAGCGCTTCAGGCCTCCCTGTCCATCACCAACTCCCAGAGTTTACTCAAACCCATGTCCATCGAGTCAGTGATGCCATCCAGCCATCTCTTCCTCTGTTGTCCCCTTCTCCTCCTGCCCCCAATCCCTCCCAGCATCAGGGTCTTTTCCAATGAGTCAACTCTTTGCATGAGGTGGCCAAAGTACTGGAGTTTCAGCTTCAGCATCAATCCTTCCAATGAACACCCAGGACTGATCACCTTTAGAATGGACTGGTTGGATCTCCTTGCAGTCCAAGGGACTCTCAAGAGTCTTCTCCAACACCACAGTTCAAAAGCATCAATTCTTCAGCACTCAACTTTCTTCACAGTCCAACTCTCACATCCATACATGCCCACTGGAAAAACCATAGCCTTGACTAGACGGACCTTTGTTGGCAAAGTAAAATCTCTGCTTTTCAATATACTATCTAGGTTGGTCATAACTTTCCTTCCAAGGAGTAAGAATTTTATAATTTCATGGCTGCAATCACCATCTGCAGTGATTTTGGAGCCCAGAAAAATAAAGTCAGACAGTGTTTCCACTGTTTCCCCATCTATCTGCCATGAAGTGATGGGACAAGATACCATGATCTTCCTTTTCTGAATGTTGAGCTTTAAGTCAATTTTTTCACTCTCCTCTTTCACTTTCATCAAGAGGCTTTTTAGTTCCTCTTCACTTTCTGCCATAGAGTGGTGTCATCTGCATATCTGAGGTTATTGATATTTCTCCTGGCAATCTTGATTCCAGCTTGTGCTTCTTCCAGTCCAGTGTTTCTCATGCTGTACTCTGCATATAAGTTAAAGAATATTTATACTGTGTTAGGTGCTGTGAGAAGGCACAAAACTGTATACAAGTTGACAGTTGTTGACAAGTTGCTTATAATATAACAGTTGCTGCTACTGCTAAGTTGCTTTAGTCGTGTCCGACTCTGTGCGACCCCATAGACGGCAGCCCACCAGGCTCCCCCATCCCTGGGATTCTCCAGGCAAGAACACTGGAGTGGGTTGCCATTTCCTTCTCCAATTCATGAAAGTGAAAAGTGAAAGGGAAGTCGCTCAGTCATGTCCGACTCTTAGCAACCCCATGGACTACAGCCTACCAGGCTCCTCCATCCATGGGATTTTCCAGGCAAGAGTACTGGAGTGGGTTGCCATTGCCTTCTCCATAATATAACAGAGAGGAAAAGAAATATGCTTGGCCATGGACAAGAGTTAGCAATAACCCACCACTGCTACAGCAGGGTTTCCATTCCAGCCATAACTCCTATGGGAATTCTAAAGACGAAGAGAAAACCCTCCACACCATTAGAGGTATATAAAATGGATTTTTTCTGAAGAAAACAGTTGATGGCAAAGTTAAAAAAAAATAGAAACAATTTTCCTATGATCAGATTTCTATCTTAAATAATTACTTTAAAGAACTCGCAAAAAAAAAAAAAAAAAAGTCCCTTTTAAGCATTTCAGGCTCAGTTAGTTAAATAATCAATATGTCCAGTTTGGTTAGAATTGTATAAGAAAGTCACATATTTAAAAAATATCTCCACTATTCCAAGAAAGTTACAAATGATGGAGTGTGTCAATTGTATTCAAAGTACAAACTTTAGCCTGATTATGGCAGGCATTCCATGAGGTAGCATGGAGACTGACTCATGTTTAATGAAAGGAACACCCCATCATGGCAGACTGAAAGCTGTCTGGGTTCTACCTTATGTCCTGCCAAGAACTAGCTGATCTTGAGATTTTGCACAAGTCACTCAATCTCTGTTATTTAAACTGAGTAGTTAAGTTATTTCTAACGTCTCCTCTGTCAGTTAAATTATGTGAGTTGATATCATCTCATTTAAGCACCTGCTAATAATGGAGATGTTCTCTAACTATTGCAAACCTATATGCAGATTTATCATTGTATGGCAAAAAGAAACAAAATGTTTCTGTTCTTAGAGCTGGAACATACTTTGCTGCTGCTAATTTGGACTTTGGGAAGTCATGTTAAAAAAGGAGATTTTTTTTCCTCAGTAATGAATAAATAGAACAGAATTAATTCATCTAACAAGTATTTGTTGAGCACATACTATGTTCCAGACACTGTTGGGTACTGAGAAACGCAATAGTGCACAATTGTCTCTGCCCTCATGGAGCTTTCAGTCTGGAGGGTGGTGTTGGGGGTGGGGGGGTGGGGATAAAAATAACGTACAAGATGCAGTAAAGGGGCTCTTTTTGTCCTTGCATCCTCTCTCAAAAATGAGAAGGACACAAAGACTTCCAAGCTACTTAATATCCTTAAGGGAAGGGAGAGATTACTCATGTAGCAGACACCAGTGGTCAAACCCTTTCTGCCAGAGCAGTATCAACTATGGTTAAAAAAAAAATATTTCATGATACTTGTTACAGACGCTAAAATAGAGTTTATTGAAGACCGTCACAATAGCTATAGGGACCACAGGAATGCAATTTTCTGGTGAGAAAGAGATAGAGAGATTGGGGTCAACCCCAAACACAGCATAGGCAGTAGGAATTTGTAGCCAGAGACCAGGGTTGGGGGTCAATGGATGATAAGTTACTAAGAGAAAACATCAAGGGTAAGGGAGTTATGGTTAAATCGATCTAACAAGATTCTTGGTGAAGTTAGGTCAGGGTGATCAAACACCATCTGGGAAATGGTGGAGGAGAGGAACCTGCTTAGATATTGAGGGTGATCAGTTACCAAGAAATCTTTCTACAACTAGATTTTACAAGGAAATGCACAGGTGGGCTTAAAAGAGGTCTCAGGAATTTGACTGGAGAAGGCAATGGAAACCCACTCCAGTACTCTTGCCTGGAAAATCCCATGGATGGAGGGGCCTGGTGGGCTGCAGTCCATGGGGTCGCTAGGAGTCGGACACGACTGAGCGACTTCACTTTCACTTTTCACTTTCATGCATTGGAGAAGGCAATGGCAACGCACTCCAGTGTTCTTGCCTGGAGAATCCCAGGGACAGGGGAGCCTGGTGGGCTGCCGTCTATGGGGTCGCACAGAGTCGGACACGACTGAATCGACTTAGCAGCAGCAGCAGCAGCAGGAATTTGACTGAAGTTTGATTAAGCAAAGAGTCTTTGTCACTGCCTCTCACCTCCCACCCAGAAAACAGTGGAGAAGAAACTGAAATCAAGAACAAGGGTGAGAACAAGAGAGAAAGAGAGAGAGAGAGAGAAAAATAAGAGAATTCCTTAGGGACCATTGTCAGGGCTTTAAGAGAGGGCTTGATTGACCGGCAGGGCTTGATTGACATGTGTGCCCGGAAGATGTGGAAGACACTGTTGCTCCTTCCAAGAGACTAGAGGTGGGTGTGCCTATCTGGTAGCAAAGAGAAAAATACTGCTCTGGGAGAAGCTTCTCTTCTACCAAAGTGCTGGGTAAGGACGAGGAGTTCTCTTTGTGGGCTCAGTGGCTACTCACGAGAGCTCCAGCACGCTGCCTGGAGGAAGAGACTGACCTCCAAAAGAAAGGTGGGGGGTGGATCAACCAATGCCCCCGAGGGCTAAAGGAGGGGATTTTTTTTAATGTCTTTATTTTTTATTTTATTTGTTTAATATAAATTTATTTATTTTAATTGGAGGCTAATTACTTTACAATATTGTATTGGTTTTGCCATACATTGACATGAATCCACCACAGGTGTACACTTGTTCCCTATCCTGAACCCCCCTCCCACCTCCCTCCCCGTACCATCCGTCTGGGTCATCCCAGTGTACCAGCCCCGAGCATCCTGTATCATGCATCCAACCTGGACTGGTGATTCGTTTCACATATGATAAGGAAGGGGATTCTAAAGTCTGTTGAGGAGTGTTATAATCTACCCCAGAGAGATGATGCAGGATTACCCTACCTTCCCTCTGCTAAAATATACCCCAAAAAGGCACTCCATGAAAGTGAGGGGGTAAGGGGAGACTGAAGAGTAGTCCCTGTCTAGAAGGAAACAATGGTTAAGTACAAATACCTCTGCACCCCAAGAGCATGTTATTTCCCCAGAGACTCTCTCCTGCTTGGTATGATGTTGGCTGGTGCTGGTTGAGGAGCTGGAGTTAGGAGACATGGAGCAAAGTTTCTTCAACAGCAGAGAAAAAGCTTTGAGTAAGGGTGTTAAAATTTGTCCTCATTTAATCAATCTGCTTATTTTCCTAGCTGACATGGGATTTTCTAATGACTCAGAGGGTCTTGAAAAGCTTTAGAACCTGCCTGAGATATCTTCAAGGGAGGGGGAAAAAAAAACCCCCACAAATTCGGAGAGAGGGTTTAGAGGGACCATCTAAGAAAGAATAAAGTTGCTTCATGATCATAAATCAGGTACATTTAACAAAAAGGTTTCACATTACACAAACATACTGATTATAAGAAGTTACTGAATAGCATTATCATGAAAATGTAATAATACATGAAAATGGGGGTTTAGACTGGGAGGCACTGACCGTTTCTTTCAGAAACTGAATAAAACAGTGAGCACTGCTTTTCTTTCTCTTTCCTCCTCCCATCACTTCCTCTCCTCCATCTCCTCATTCATTTCCATCATTTCCAGAACTCAGGGACATTTTTAGCTTAGTGTTTGTTATTTCAGATTCAGTTCCACAATGGTGCTGTATAAATATATCCATAAGCCAGAAACATTACAAACTACCAAGGTGAATCATCAGATTGCCTTGTCATGTTGCTCTCAGTTGGGAAGAAGTGTGTCGAAGATAGAATTATCCTTAATCGGCAATTCTCTTCTAGGGACAGAATTTGATGTTAGATCTATGGTGATGTTGTTTGGTGACAAGGGATCTTTTATATATCACCTTTAAAGCATTGATAGAATTAAATGAGAATGAGCAAGTTGAAGAAAAGGAAATGTAAAAGGTCTTCTTTTCAGTAATGGTAGATAGGAAATGACAGGATACTAGGGGCTTTCATATGGATCTTTGCACATTTTAAAGTATTACAATCAATATTTAATTGCCAAAAGCTGTACAACTTCATCTGCGTATCTGTAATTTAACTGAAATCTTGGTGTTCCTCAGACTTACCTACTTCTATATATGTTCATTATTTTACAGCCCTTCATCCTCTTACAGTCATAGGAAGAGGTGTTGGTCCTTGTAATCAAGGTTACCCCCTGTCCCCACCATAGGATCGCCTCCATGACCTCTGTTCCTAGACTGATTCCTACTCTATTCTGGACCCATTCTGTCTATTATGGCTTCTCCTGCTCAGCCTGTAAAATGTGATTAAATCTCCTCTGCTCCTAATATCAGAACAAAAATCTTCTTTGATGTTCCATGTCTATTTAGCCACTATTCAATTATTCCTGTGTTTTCAACCAAACCCTGGTTAAATTCAATGGGCAATTTTCAGTTTTTATTGTATTTATGATGATGCTACAGACTATCCCTGACTTAAGATGACTTATGACTTTGTGAATTCACAATGCTGTGAAAGCTATACGCATTCAAAAGAAACCATACTTCACATTTTGAATTTTGATCTCCTGGGCTGGTGATATGTAGTAGGGTACTCTCTCATGATGCCATGCAGGGCAGAGGGCCGCAGCTCCCAGCCAGCCACCCCATCATGAGGGTAAACAGTTGATAAACTAATGACAACTCTGTGCTCGTGCAGCCTTTCTATTTTACACTTTTGGGACAGTTCAGTTCAGTTCAGTTGCTCAGTCATGTCTGACTCTTTCCGACCCCATGGACTGCAGCACGCCAGGCCTCCCTGTCCATCACCAACTCCCAGAGATTACAAAAACTCATGTCCATCGGGTCGGTGATGCCATTCAACCATCTCACACTCTGTCGGCCCTTCTCCTCCAGCCTTCAACTTTCCCAGAATCAGTTCCAGTTGCAGTTCAGTCACTCACTCGTGTCCGACTCTTTGTGACCCCATGAATTGCAGCACGCCAAGCCTCCTGTCCATCACCAACTCCCAGAGTTCACTCAAACTCATGTCCACTGAGTCGGTGATGCCATCCAGCCTTCTCATCCTCTGTTGTCCTCTTCTCCTCCTGCCCTCAATCCTTCCCAGCATCAGGATCTTTTCCAATGAGTCAACTCTTCGCATGAGGTGGCCAAAGTACTGGAGTTTCAGCTTCAGCATCAGTCCTTCCAATGAACAGCCAGGACTGATCTCCTTTAGAATGGACTGGTTGGATCTCCTTGCAGTCCAAGGGACTCTCAAGAGTCTTCTCCAACACCACAGTTCAAAAGCATCAATTCTTCGGCGCTCAGCTTTCTTCACAGTCCAACTCTCACATCCATACATGACCACTGGAAAAACCATAGCCTTGACTAGACAGACCTTTGTTGGCAAAGTAATGTCTCTGCTTTTGAATATGCTATCTAGGTTGGTCATAACTTTCCTTCCAAGGAGTAAGCGTCTTTTAATTTCATGGCTGCTGTCACCATCTGCAGTGATTTTGGAGCCCAGAAAAATAAAGTCTGACACTGTTTCCACTGTTTCCCCATCTATTTCCCATGAAGTGATGGGACCAGATGCCATGATCTTCGTTTTCTGAATGTTGAGCTTTAAGCCAACTTTTTCACTCTCCTCTTTCACTTTCATCAACAGGCTTTCTAGTTCGTCTTCACTTTCTGCCATAAGAGTGGTGTCATCTGCATATCTAAGGTTGTTGATATTTCTCCTGGCAATCTTGATTCTAACTCATCCTTCATCTAGCCCAGCGTTTCTCATGATGTACTCTGCATATAAGTTAAATAAGCAGAGTGACAATATACAGCCTTGATGGACTCCTTTCCCTATTTGAAAACAGTCTATTGTTCCACGTTCAGTTCTAACTGTTGTTTCCTGACCTCCATACAGATTTCTCAAGAGGCAGGTCACGTGGTCTGGTATTTTCATCTTTTTAAGAATTTTCCAGAGTTTGTTGTGATCCACACAGTCAAACTCTCTTGCTTTTTTGATGATCCAACGGATGTTGGCAATTTAATCTCTGGTTCTTCTGCCTTTTCTAAATCCAGCTTGAACATCTGGAAGTTCACGATTCCCATACTGTTGAAGCCTGGCTTGGAGAATTTTGAGCATTACTTTACTAATGTGTGAGATGAGTGCAATTGTGCAGAAGTTTAAGCATTCTTTGGCATTGCTTTTCTTTGGGATTGGAATGAAAACTGACCTGTTCCAGTCCTGTGGCCACTGCTGAGTGTTCCACATTTGCTGGCATCTTGAGTGTAGCACTTTCACAGCATCATCTTTTAGGATTTGAAATAGCTCAAGTGGAATTCCATCACCTCCACTAGCTTTGTTCATAGTGAGGCTTCCTAAGACCCATTTAACTTCACATTCCAGGATGTCTGGCTCTAGGTGAGTGATCATACTATCGTGATTATCTAGATCATGAAAATCTTTTTTGTACAGTTCTTCTGTGTATTCTTGCTACCTCTTCTTAATATCTTCTGCTTCTGTTAGGTCCATGCCATTTCTGTCCTTTATTGAGCCCATTTTTGCATGAAATGTTCCCTGGATATTGCTAATTTTCTTGAAGAGATCTCTAGTCTTTCCCATTCTGTTGTTTTCCTCTATTTCTTTGCACTGATCACTGAGGCTTTCTTATCTCCTCTCCTTGCTATTCTTTGGAACTCTGCATTCAAATGGGCATATCTTTCCTTTTCTCCTTTGCTTTTCTCTTCTCTTCTTTTCACAGCTATTTGTAAGGCCTCCTCAGACAGCCATTTTGCTTTTTTGCATTTCTTTTTCTTGGGGATGTCCTTGATCCCTGTCTCCTATACAATGTCACTAACCTCTGTCCATAGTTCATCAGGCACTCTATCTATCAGAGCTAGTCCCTTAAATCTATGTCTCACTTCCACTGTATAATCATAAGGGATTTGATTTAGGTCATACCTGAATGGTCTATAGGTTTTCCCTACTTTCTTCCATTTAAGTCTGAATTTGGCAATAAGGAGTTCATGATTTGAGCCACAGTCAGCTCCTGGTCTTGTTTATGCTGACTGTATAGAGCTTCTCCAACTTTGGCTGCAAAGAATATAATCAATCTGATTTTGGTGTTGGCCATCGGGTGATGTCCATGTGTAGTCTTCTCTTTTGTTGTTGGAAGAGGGTGTTATCAGTGTGTTCTCTTGACAAAACTCTGTTAGCCTTTGCCCTGCTTTATTCTGTACTCCAACGCCAAATTTGCCTATTACTCCAGGTGTTTCTTGAGTTCCTACTTTTGCATTCCAGTCCCCTATAATGAAAAGGACATCTTTTTTGGGTTTTAGTTCTAGAAGGTCTTGTAGGCCTTTAAAGAACCATTCAACTTCAGCTTCTTCAGCATTACTGGTTGGGGCATAGACTTGAATTACTGTGATATTGAATGGTTTGCCTTGGAAACGAACAGAGATCATTCTGTCATTTGTGAGATTGCATCCAAATACTACATTTCAGACTCTTTTGTTGACTATGACGGCTACTTCATTTCTTCTAAGGGATTTTTGCCCACAGTAGTAGATACAATGGTCATCTGAGTTAAATTCACCCCTTCCAGTCCATTTTAGTTTGCTGATTCCTAAAATGTCAATGTTTACTATTGTCATCTCTTGTTTGACCACTTCCAATTTGACTTGATTCATGCACCTAACATTCCAGGTTCCTATGCAATATTATTCTTTATAACATTGGACTTTGCTTCTATCACCAGTCACATCCACAAGTGGGTTTTGTTTTTGCTTTGGCTCTGTCTCTTCATTCTTTCTGGAGTTATTTCTCCACTCATCTCCAGTAGCATATTGGGCACCTACCAACCTGGGGAGTTCATCTTTCATCTTTTTGCCTTTTCATTCTGTTCATGGGATTCTCAAGGAAAGAATACTAACGTGGTTTGCCATTGCCTTCTCCAGTGGACCACATTTTGTCAGAACTCTCCACCAAGACCCATCCATCTTGGGAGACCCTACCTGGCATGGCTCATAGTTTCATTGAGTTAGACAAGGCTGTGGTCCATGTGGTCATATTGGTAAGTTTTCTGTGACTGTGGTTTTCAGTCTGTCTGCCCTCTGATGGAGAAGGATAAGAGGCTTATGGAAGCTTCCTGATGGGAGAGACTGACAGAGGGGAAACTGGGTCTTGTTCTGATGGGCGGGGCCATGCTCAGTAAGTCTTTAATCCAACTTTCTGTTGATGGGTGGAGCTGTGTTCCCTCCCTGCTATTTACCTGGGACCAAACTATGGTGGACTTCCCTGGTGGCTCAGAGGGTAAAGCGTCTGTCTACAATACGGGAGACCTTGGGTTCGATCCCTAGGTTGGGAAGATCCTTTGGAGAAGGAAATGGCAATCCACTCCAGTACTATTGCCTGAAAAATCCCATGGACAGAGGAGCCTGGTAGGGTACAGTCCATGGGGTTGCAAAGAGTAGGACACGACTGAGCGACTTAACGAACGTATTACGTACATAAACTACGGTGGAGGTAATGAAGATAATGGCAACCTCCTTCAAAAGATCCCATGCATGTACTGCTATACTCACTGCCCCCAACCCTGCAGCAGGCCACCACCAACCCAAGACTCTGCTGGAGACTCCTGGACACTGACAGGCAAGTCTGGGTCAGTCTCTTGTGGGGTCACTGCTCCCTTTTACTGGGTCCTGGTGCACAAGGTTCTGTTTGTGCCCTCCAAGAGTCTATTTGCCAGTCCTGTGTAAGTTCTGGCAGCTCTATGGTGGGGTTAATGGCGACCTCCTCCAAGAGGGCTTATGCCATACCTGAGTCTGCTGCACCCAGAGCCGCTGTCCCTGTGGGAGTCCCCTGCTGACCTGTACCTCTACAGGAGATGCTCAAGCACAGTTCTGTCTCAGTCTCTGTGGGGTTCCTGGGTCCTGGTGCACACAAGACTTGTTTGAGCCCGCTGAGTGTCTCTGGCAGGAATTGGGTTTGATTCTAAAGGTGAATTTGCCCCTCATACCGTCTTTCTGGGGCTTCTCCTTTGCCCTTGGGTGTGGGGTATCTCCTCACAGCTGCTTCAGCACTGTGCAGTCGCCTCTTCAGTGCCTACCTTCTTGCTGGGATTTCTCTGACCTTGGACATGGGGTATCTCCTCATGGTCGCTCCAGCGAAGTGCAGCTGCTGCTCCTAATCTTGGACGTGGGGTATCTCCTCACTGCCTCTCCAACGCCTCACAGCTGCACGGTATTCCATAAATTATGTAAGATATTCAACACTTCATTATCAAACAGGCTTTGTGTTAAATGATTTTGCCCAACTGGAAGCTCATGTAAGTGTTCTGAGCACATTCAAAGTGGGCTAGGCTAAGCTGTGATGTTTGGCACGTTAGATGTATTAAATACATTTTGGACTTGATATTTTTAATTCACAGTGGGTTTATGATGTAAACCCTGTGATAAGTTGAGGAGGATACGTAGAGTCCTGGATGGTTGGCCAGTACAATTTCTACTAAGGAAAGGGAAACACACATATTTCAATGGAGAGTCACCTGTTTGACCCAGGGATTTTTGCCAGTATGTATTTCTTAAAACTGTCTGCTCTTTTACGTATTTTCTCAGTGTTTCTTCATGCTTCTCCTTCCACATCTCTGACAGCTTTTCCTGGTTTCCTCTATGGCACTCTCTTTTTATTTCCTCCTTTCTCTTCACTGTGTGCAATGCTCTTCACTATTTCCACTCTACACTGCCCTCTCCACATGAACACTTAGTGGTTCAATTAAAAATCCATATTCTGAAAGTTTAACAATATGTATCTCTGCCCAACCTTGCCTTTGAACTTCTGAGTACATAGTAAATAAATCCTGGACACTGAAACACCAATTCTCTCCTTAAATTTGCTACATCTAAAACTAAACTTACTTTCTTCCATCATTTGAATCCTCAAATGGAATCCTGTTTCTTCATTAGCCAGTCTATAACATCGCCTTATATCTAGTCAACAAACAGAGACTCCTGGGAGTCATCTTAAAGTACTTCCTGTTTCTCGCCATTCTCTCACTTCCTGCTTTCCTCTCCCACCCCATTAAAAGTGAAGCCCTAAATGATAATGATATACCAACAGTATTTTGATTCTCTCACCTCTTCTCTAATCCTGCTGTCACTACCTAGTAATACACTCTTGATGCCCATTCCAAAGCTCAAGAATGTTATAATGGCATCCTAACTACGTTCCAATCTCCAAATTTGCCCTTCTCAAATTTACCAGCCATACAAATATTAGAATGACCTATCTAATATTCATCTAAAATGAATATAAACTAAACCCCTTACTCCACTAAAATATATCAGTCGTTCTCCATCACTTATCAGATAGCATTCAATTTCTTTGATGAATTATACAAAGTTGGCAATTTGCTGGTCCTTACTTTCCTCTTTTTGTTCACTGATGTTCACATCAGAAGTCCAAAAACACTAAATTATCTCCTCAAACAGTATACATTAGTATATAAACCAGTGGTCTTGTTTATGCTCTATTATGTGAAATATACTCTATTCCTGTTTCCCTTTCCTCACCAAGTAATGAAGACTTATTTCAGGTACTACATCCTCCAGGAAGGATTATCCAAACTTTTTTTTAACCATCGTGAGTCCCTCTTTACTTCCTTAGGATCCCTAAACATCATTATGATTAGCTTTACCATGATACATTTCAACTATGTATTTATTTTCCATGTCGACATAGTATGTTCTTCAAAACTATTTTCAACCTTATACACTCATGGCCCAGCATGGTGCTGCCCACAGATAGGTACACAGTAGATGTTATCAAACTGAAATTGAGCATTGCTCCATTATATTTCAATCATTTCAGCTCAAAACATTTTTTTGCACTCAACTTTCTTGCAGAAAGAAGAAGGACAGCAACTCTCTAATTTCCTATTTGGTAGAGATAGATAATTTTTCATCTATCTGATCATTTAATTTTCAAACTCCATCTAATATTCTACCTTTTACAATGATCTTAAACAAAATTGTGTGCATATCTGCCTTTGCATCATAAAGAGGAATATATAATCATTTTATTCATATAAAATGAGTTAACCTTATCAAAACAATTAAGGAAGTAAAAAGTTTGTGAAATACTTTTGAGGATTGCTACTAAATCCTGAGTTTCCCACTAAAATACTTGTATTCAGATCAGCTCAGTCAATCATTCACGTCTGACTCTTGGCGACCCCACGGATTGCAGCATGTCAGGCTTCCCTGTCCATTGCCAATTCCTGGAACTTACTCAAACTCATGTCCATTGAGTTGGTGATGCCATCCAACCATTTCATCCTCTGTCATCCCCTTCTCCTTCTGCCTTCAATCTTTCCCAGCATCAGGGTCTTTTCAAATGAGTCAGTCCTTCTCATCAGGTGGCCAAAGTATTGGAGCTTCAACTTCAGCAACAGTCCTTCCAATGAATATTAAGGACTGATCTCCTTTAGGATGGACTGATTGGATCTCCTTGCAGTCCAAGGGACTCTGAAGAGTCTTCTCCAACACCACAGTTCTAAAGCCTCAGTTCTTTAGTGCTCAGCTTTCTTTATAGTCCAACTATCACATCCATACATGAATACTGGAAGAATAATAGCTTTTACTAGATGGACCTTTGTTGGCAAAGTAATGTCTCTGCTTTTTAGTGTGGTGTCTAGGATGGTCATAACTTTTCTGCCAAGGAGCAAGCGTCTTTTAGTTTCATGGCTGCACTCACCATCTGCAGTGATTTTGAAGCCCAAAAATATAAAGTCAGCCACTGTTTCCATTGCTTCTCCATTTATTTGCCATGAAGTGATGGGACCAGATGCCATGATCTTCATTTTCTGAATATTGAACTTTAAGCCAACTTTTTCACTCTCCTTCACTTTCTTTTTTTTTTTTTTTTTGATTATTTATTTATTTATTTATTTATTTATTTTTTTTTAAGTTTTATAGTTTTTTTTTTTTTTTAAATTTTATTTTATTTTTAAACTTAACATAACTGTATTAGATTTGCCAAATATCAAAATGAATCCGCCACAGGTATACATGTGTTCCCCATCCTGAACCCTCCTCCCTCCTCCCTCCCCATTCCATCCCTCTGGGTCGTCCCAGTGCACCAGCCCCAAGCATCCAGTATCGTGCATCGAACCTGGACTGGCAACTCATTTCATACATGATATTTTACATGTTTCAATGCCATTCTCCCAAATCTTCCCACCCTCTCCCTCTCCCACAGAGTCCATAAGACTGTTCTATACATCGGTGTCTCTTTTGCTGTCTCGTACACAGGGTTATTGTTACCATCTTTCTAAATTCCATATATATGCGTTAGTATACTGTATTGGTGTTTTTCTTTCTGGCTTACTTCACTCTGGATAATAGGCTCCAGTTTCATCCACCTCATTAGAACTGATTCAAATGTATTCTTTTTAATGGCTGAGTAGTACTCCATTGTGTATATGTACCACAGCTTTCTTATCCATTCATCTGCTGATGGACATCTAGGTTGCTTCCATGTCCTGGCTATTATAAACAGTGCTGCGATGAACATTGGGGTACTCGTGTCTCTTTCCCTTCTGGTTTTCTCAGTGTGTATGCCCAGCAGTGGGATTGCTCTATCATAAGGCATGTCTATTTCCAGTTTTTTAAGGAATCTCCACACTGTTCTCCATAGTGGCTGTATTAGTTTGCATTCCCACCAACAGTGTAAGAGGGTTCCCTTTTCTCCACACCCTCTCCAGCATTTATTACTTGTAGACTTTTGGATCGCAGCCATTCTGACTGGTGTGAAATGGTATCTCATAGTGGTTTTGATTTGCATTTCTCTGATAATGAGTGATGTTGAGCATCTTTTCATGTGTTTGTTAGCCATCTGTATGTCTTCTTTGGAGAAATGTCTATTTAGTTCTTTGGCCCATTTTTTGATTTGGTCATTTATTTTTCTGGAGTTGAGCTGTAGGAGTTGCTTGTATATTCTCGAGATTAGTTGTTTGTCAGTTGCTTCATTTGCTATTATCTTCTCCCATTCTGAAGGCTGTCTTTTCACCTTGCTAATAGTTTCCTTTGATGTGCAGAAGCTTTTAAGGTTAATTAGGTCCCATTTGTTTATTTTTGCTTTTATTTCCAATATTCTGGGAGGTGGGTCATAGAGGATCCTGCTGTGATGTATGTCAGAGAGTGTTTTGCCTATGTTCTCCTCTAGGAGTTTTATAGTTTCTGGTCTTACATTTAGATCTTTAATCCATTTTGAGTTTATTTTTGTGTATGGTGTTAGAAAGTGTTCTAGTTTCATTCTTTTACAAGTGGTTGACCAGAGTTCCCAGCACCACTTGTTAAAGAGATTGTCTTTAATCCATTGTATATTCTTGCCTCCTTTGTCGAAGATAAGGTGTCCATATGTGCGTGGATTTATCTCTGGGCTTTCTATTTTGTTCCATTGATCTATATTTCTGTCTTTGTGCCAGTACCATACTGTCTTGATAACTGTGGCTTTGTAGTAGACCCTGAAGTCAGGTAGGTTGATTCCTCCAGTTCCATTCTTCTTTCTCAAGATCGCTTTGGCTATTCGAGGTTTTTTGTTTTTCCATACAAATTGTGAAATTATTTGTTCTAGCTCTGTGAAGAATGCTGTTGGTAGCTTGATAGGGATTGCATTGAATCTATAGATTGCTTTGGGTAATATACTCATTTTCACTACATTGATTCTTCCAATCCATGAACATGGTATATTTCTCCATCTGTTAGTGTCCTCTTTGATTTCTTTCACCAGTGTTTTATAGTTTTCTATATATAGGTCTTTAGATTCTTTAGGTAGATATATTCCTAAGTATTTTATTCTTTCCGTTGCAATGGTGAATGGAATTGTTTCCTTAATTTCTCTTTCTGTTTTCTCATTATTAGTGTATAGGAATGCAAGGGATTTCTGTGTGTTGATTTTATATCCTGCAACTTTACTATAGTCATTGATTAGTTCTAGTAATTTTCTGGTGGAGTCTTTAGGGTTTTCTATGTAGAGGATCATGTCATCTGCAAACAGTGAGAGCTTTACTTCTTCTTTTCCAATTTGGATTCCTTTTATTTCTTTTTCTGTTCTGATTGCTGTGGCCAAAACTTCCAAAACTATGTTGAATAGTAATGGTGAAAGTGGGCACCCTTGTCTTGTTCCTGACTTTAGAGGAAATGCTTTCAATTTTTCACCGTTGAGGATAATGTTTGCTGTGGGTTTGTCATATATAGCTTTGATTATGTTGAGGTATGTTCCTTCTATTCCTGCTTTCTGGAGAGTTTTGATCATAAATGGATGTTGAATTTTGTCAAAGGCTTTCTCTGCATCTATTGAGATAATCATATGGTTTTTATTTTTCAATTTGTTAATGTGGTGTATTACATTGATTGATTTGCGGATATTGAAGAATCCTTGCATCCCTGGGATAAAGCCCACTTGGTCATGGTGTATGATCTTTTTAATGTGTTGTTGGATTCTGATTGCTAGAATTTTGTTAAGGATTTTTGCATCTATGTTCATCAGTGATATTGGCCTGTAGTTTTCTTTTTTTGTGGCATCTTTGTCAGGTTTTGGTATTAGGGTGATGGTGGCCTCATAGAATGAGTTGGGAAGTTTACCATCCTCTGCAATTTTCTGGAAGAGTTTGAGCAGGATAGGTGTTAGCTCTTCTCTAAATTTTTGGTAGAATTCAGCTGTGAAGCCGTCTGGACCTGGGCTTTTGTTTGCTGGAAGATTTTTGATTACAGTTTCAATTTCCGTGCTTGTGATGGGTCTGTTAAGATTTTCTATTTCTTCCTGATCGAGTTTTGGAAAGTTGTACTTTTCTAAGAATTTGTCCATTTCTTCCTCGTTGTCCATTTTATTGGCATATAATTGTTGATAGTAGTCTCTTATGATCCTTTGTATTTCTGTGTTGTCTGTTGTGATCTCTCCATTTTCATTTCTAATTTTATTGATTTGATTTTTCTCCCTTTGTTTCTTGATGAGTCTGGCTAATGGTTTGTCAATTTTATTTATCCTTTCAAAGAACCAGCTTTTGGTTTTGTTGATTTTTGCTATGGTCTCTTTTGTTTCTTTTGCATTTATTTCTGCTCTAATTTTTAAGATTTCTTTCCTTCTACTAACCCTGGGGTTCTTCATTTCTTCCTTTTCTAGTTGCTTTAGGTGTAGAGTTAGGTTATTTATTTGACTTTTTTCTTGTTTCTTGAGGTGTGCCTGTATTGCTATGAACTTTCCCCTTAGGACTGCTTTTATAGTGTCCCACAGGTTTTGGGTTGTTGTGTTTTCATTTTCATTCGTTTCTATGCAAATTTTGATTTCTTTTTTGATTTCTTCTGTGATTTGTTGGTTATTCAGCAGCGTGTTGTTCAGCCTCCATATGTTGGATTTTTTAATAGTTTTTCTCCTGTAATTGAGATCTAATCTTACTGCATTGTGGTCAGAAAAGATGCTTGGAATGATTTCAATTTTTTTGAATTTACCAAGGCTAGCTTTATGGCCCAGGATGTGATCTATCCTGGAGAAGGTTCCATGTGCGCTTGAGAAGAAGGTGAAATTCATTGTTTTGGGATGAAATGTCCTATAGATATCAATTAGGTCTAACTGGTCTATTGTATCATTTAAAGTTTGTGTTTCCTTGTTAATTTTCTGTTTAGTTGATCTATCCATAGGTGTGAGTGGGGTATTAAAGTCTCCCACTATTATTGTGTTATTGGTAATTTCTCCTTTCATACTTGTTAGCATTTGTCTTACATACTGCGGTGCTCCCGTGTTGGGTGCATATATATTTATAATTGTTATATCTTCTTCTTGGATTGATCCTTTGATCATTATGTAGTGACCATCTTTGTCTCTTTTCACAGTCTTTGTTTTAAAGTCTATTTTATCTGATATGAGTATTGCTACTCCTGCTTTCTTTTGGTCCCTATTCGCATGGAAAATCTTTTTCCAGCCCTTCACTTTCAGTCTGTATGTGTCCCCTGTTTTGAGGTGGGTCTCTTGTAGACAACATATGCAGGGGTCTTGTTTTTGTATCCATTCAGCCAGTCTTTGTCTTTTGGTTGGGGCATTCAACCCATTTACGTTTAAGGTAATTACTGATAAGTATGACCCCGTTGCCATTTACTTTATTGTTTTGGGTTCGAATTTATACACCATTTTTGTGTTTCCTGTCTAGAGAATATCCTTTAGTATTTGTTGGAGAGCTGGTTTGGTGGTGCAGAATTCTCTCAGCTTTTGCTTGTCTGAAAAGCTTTTGATTTCTCCTTCATACTTGAATGAGATCCTTGCTGGGTACAATAATCTGGGCTGTAGGTTATTTTCTTTCATCATTTTAAGTATGTCTTGCCATTCCCTCCTGGCTTGAAGAGTTTCTATTGAAAGATCAGCTGTTATCCTTATGGGAATTCCCTTGTGTGTTATTTGTTGTTTTTCCCTTGCTGCTTTTAATATTTGTTCTTTGTGTTTGATCTTTGTTAATTTGATTACTATGTGTCTTGGGGTGTTTCGCCTTGGGTTTATCCTGTTTGGGACTCTCTGGGTTTCTTGGACTTGGGTGATTATTTCCTTCCCCATTTTAGGGAAGTTTTCAACTATTATCTCCTCAAGTATTTTCTCATGGTCTTTCTTTTTGTCTTCTTCTTCTGGGATCCCTATGATTCGAATGTTGTAGCGTTTAATATTGTCCTGGAGGTCTCTGAGATTGTCCTCATTTCTTTTAATTCGTTTTTCTTTTATCCTCTCTGATTCATTTATTTCTACCATTCTATCTTCTAATTCACTAATCCTATCTTCTGCCTCTGTTATTCTACTATTTGTTGCCTCCAGAGTGTTTTTAATTTCACTTATTGCATTATTCATTATATATTGACTCTTTTTTATTTCTTCTAAGTCCTTGTTAAACCTTTCTTGCATCTTCTCAATCCTTGCCTCCAGGCTATTTATCTGTGATTCCATTTTAATTTCAAGATTTTGGATCAATTTCACTATCATTATTCGGAATTCTTTATCAGGTAGATTCCCTATCTCTTCCTCTTTTGTTTGGTTTGGTGGGCATTTATCCTGTTCCTTTACCTGCTGGGTATTCCTCTGTCTCTTCATCTTGTTTAAGTTGCTGAGTTTGGGGTGTCCTTTCTGTATTCTGGCAGTTTGTGGAGTTCTCTTTATTGTGGCGTTTCCTCGCTGTGTGTGGGTTTGTACAGGTGGCTTGTCAAGGTTTCCTGGTTAGGGAAGCTTGTGTCGATGTTCTGGTGGATGGAGCTGTATTTCTTCTCTCTGGAGTGTAATGAAATATCCAGTAATGAGTTATGAGATGTCTATGGTTTTGGGGTGACTTTGGGCAGCCTGTATCTTGAAGCTCAGGGCTGTGTTCCTTTGTTGCTGGAGAATTTGCTTGTTATGTCTTTCCCTGGGACTTGTTGGCCCTTGTGTGGTGCTTGGTTTCAGTGTCGGTATGGAGGCGTTTGATGAGCTCCTGTCAATTAATGTTCCTTGGAGTCAGGAGTTCCTTGGAGTCAGGGTTTAGACTTAAGCCTCCTACTTCCAGTTATCGGTCTTAATTTTACAGTAGTTTCAAAACTTCTCCTTCTATACAGCACCACTGATAAAACATCTACGTTAAAGATGAAAAGTTTCTCTACTGTGAGGGTCACTCAGAGAGGTTCACAGCGTTACATGGAGAAGAGAAGACGGAGGAGGGAGTTAGAGGTGACCCAAATGAGATGAGGTGGAATCAACAGTGGAGAGAGTGGGCTAGCCAGTAGTCACTTCCTTATGTGCACTCCACAACTGGACCGCTCAGAGATGTTCACGGAGTTATACAGGGAAGAGAAGAAGGAGGCAGGAGACAGAGGTGGCCAGAAGGATAAAAGGGGGAAATGAAAAGGAGGGAGACAGATCCAGCCAGTAATCAGTTCCTTAAGTGTTCTCCACCGTCTGGAACACACAGAAATTCACAGAGTTGGGTAGAGTAGAGAGGGGTTAGGGAGGAGATACAGGTGACCTGGTGGAGAAAATGGAGAGTCCAAAGGGAGAGAGAGCAGTCAAGCCAGTAATCTCGTACACTAGTGAAAAATGGGTCCTGAAGATTGGGTTCTTAAAGGTATAAAATTGGTAACAAATACATAAAAACAAAAATTAGAAATCTAGAGTAGAGTTTGGAATTTCAAAAATGCGATGTTAATGAAAAGAAGAAGGAAAAGAAAGAGAGAAAAAACGAACAAAGAAAAACAAACAAGATCGTGAAAGTAATAAAGAAACTACAGGTACAAAATTGATAACTAATACCAAAAAGCAAAAATTAAAAATCTAGAGTAGAGTTTGGAATTTCAAAAATACAACGTTAAAAAAAAAAAAAAAGAAGAAGAAGAAGAAGAAAAATAAAGAGAGAAAACAAACAAACCAACAAAAACAATGTCGCAAAAATTATAAAGAAAATACAGGTACAAAATTGATATCAAATACCAAAAAGCATAAATTAAAAATCTTGAGTAGAGTTTGGAATTGCAGATATACGATGTTATATAAAAGAAGAAGAGAAAGAAACAGAGGAAAAAAAAAAGTCACAGAAATTATGAAAAAAACTATAGGTACAAAATTGATAACATATATCAAAAGGCTAAAATTAAAAATCTAGAGTAGAGTTTGGAATTTCAAAAATACAATGTTAAAGAAAAGAAGAAAAAGAAAAAAGAAAAAAAAAAAAACACGGTCAAAAAATTATAAAATATATATATGAAGTTTGCTGAAGAAGAAAAAAAAAATAGGGTCTTTTTTTTTTTGGCAAAGTAATAGTTATAAAAGTGAAAATTAAAGGACAATAGAGGACTTAAAAAAAATTTTTTTTTTAATTAAAAAAAAAAAAGAAGGAAAGAAAGATTGATCGTAAAAATAGTAAAAATATATCTAGGTCTTTCTCTGGTTTTGTTGTGAGTATTGTGGGTTCAGTTCATTTTTGGCAGTTCCTTGGTCCGACTTATATTTCTCAAGATCTATAGGCCCCTTCCTATGTAATCCGTAGTAACCACAGGGTTTTAATCTATGGCCTGTAGCTTCCAAGGCGTTTCCCTCTGTTATAGCTTCTTCTGTTTGCTGGTCTCTTCAGTGTCTGGTTCCCGCCCTGACACAAAGGGGATGGTTGAGGACACTATTTTTTTTTTTTTTTAATTTAGGCTCACTTGTTCAGCCGCGCTGTGGGGAGGGAGGGAGGGATGCTGCAAACAGATATCACTGGCGTGCGCTCGCAATGCCGCAGCCACACTGGGTCTGCCCCCGCTCACAGCGCGGGTAGCCTCCCTGCCCACACTGCTTGGGCTCTAGGTTGTTCCGCCGGGAACAATCAGAGGCCGGCCCTGGGCTGAGCTCCCAGGTCCAAGCCGCTCAGGTTCATGCACTCGGGTAGTCCTCAGAGGCGCAGACTCGGTTGGGCCTGCGTTTTGTGTTCTTCCCAGATCCGAGCAGCTCAGGTGATGAGATGTTTGGCGGCGCCAATGCTGCGACTTATCGCCTCCCCGCCACTCGGTTATCTGGGTGTAAAACCGGCGCACCTTCTCAGGCAGATGTTGACCGTCCAGACCCCCAAGAAGTTTTAGTTAGCAAAGAAGCCTGCTTACAGTTTTATAGATAGTGTCTCTCTGGGGCTGCGATGTCCCCCTTCCGGCTCTGGCTGCCTGTCACCGGAGGGGGAAGGTCTGCAGCCGGCTATATCTGTTCAGTCCTTTGTTCTGTGCGCGGGCCTGGCGGTGTCTTAGGTTAGGGCTGGCTTTTCGCGTGGTAGATATCCCACAGTCTGGTTTGCTAGCCCAAATTATTTCGCTCAGATAGCGCTCAGGACATTCAGCCCGATTCTTACTCTAAGGGACACAGCCCGCGCCGCACTTCCCTGCCTAGCCCCCGCTTGCTAAAGGCGTGTGCAGGCGTCTGCGCTGCTTCTCCGCTGGGGGAGTTACCGTAGGGCTCACAATCCGCGATTTTTAATTGTTTATTTTTTTTTTCCCCTCCCTTTTATGTTGCCCTCTGTGCTTCCAAAGCTCGGCACAGATTCGGCAGTGAGAGGGTTTCCTGGTGTTTGGAAACTTCTCTCTTTTTAAGACTCCCTTCCCGGGACGGAACTCCGTCCCTCCCTCTTTTGTCTCTTTTTTTGTCTTTTATATTTTTTCCTACCTCCTTTCGAAGAGTTGGGCTGCTTTTCTGGGTGCCTGATGTCCTCTGCCGGCATTCAGAAGTTGTTTTGTGGAATTTACTCGACGTTTAAATGCTCTTTTGATGAATTTGTGGGGGAGAAAGTGTTCTCCCCGTCCTACTCCTCCGCCATCTTGGCTCCTCCCCCTCTCCTTCACTTTCATCAAGAGGCTCTTTTAGTTCCTCTTCACTTTTTGCCATAAGGGTGGTGTCATTTGCATATCTGAGGTTCTTGATATTTCTCCTGGCAATCTTGATTCCAGCTTGTGCTTCATCCAGCCCAGCATTTCTCATGATGCATATAAGTTAAATAAGCAGAGTGACAATATACAGCCTTGACATACTCCAATTTGGAACCAGTCTGTTGTTCCATGTCCAGTTTTAACTGTCCCTTCTTGACCTGCATACAGATATCTCAGGGCGCAGATCAGCTGGTCTGATATTCCCATCTCTTTAAAAATTTTCCACAGTTTGTTGTGATCCACACAGTCAAAGGCTTCGACATAGTCAATAAAGTAGAAGTAGATATTTTTCTGGAACTCTCTTACTTTTTTGCTGATCCAATGGATGTTGGCAATTTGATTTCTGGTTCCTCTACCTTTTCTAAATCCAGCTGGAACATCTGGAAGTTCACGGTTCATGTACTGTTGAAGCCTGGCTTGGAGAATTCTGAACATTACTTTGCTAGAGTGTGAGATGAGTGTAGTTGTATTAGTCTGTATTAGAGAAACAGAATCAGAGCTTGATTTATTGTAAGGAACTGACTGACACAGTTATAGAGACAGCATGATCTGCTGTTAAGTCTTCCCAGTTAGCTCAGTGGTAAAGAATTTGTCTGCTTATGTAGGAGACACAGGATCCCTGGGTAGGGAAGATTCCCCTGGAAAAGAGAAAGGCAACCACTCTAATATTCTTGCCTGGGAAATCCCATGGACAGAGGAGCCTGGGGGGCTGCAGTCCATGGGGTGGCAAAGAGTTGGACCAGACTGAGCACACATGCACTGACTGATGTAGTCAGCAAGCTCGAGGTCCAGGTGAGCTGAGGCTATAAGTTCTAGTCCAAGTCTGAATCTGTCTTGAAGAAAAGAAAGGATTGCTGTCCCCCTTGAAGACTGTCTTACAGAGAGAGTGAATGAATTCTGTTTTACTCTACCTCTTTGTTCTAGTCAGGTTTCCAAATGGTTGAGGCTTACCCACAATGGGGAGGGCAATTTTCTTTACTTGGTCTACAAATTCCAACCAGAAAGATCCTCAGAGAAACACCTAGAATAATATTTAATCAAATATCTGGATATCCTGTGGCCCAGTCAAGTTGACAATCAGAGTAACCATCAGGAATGGTATATCATGTACATTTCTCATATCATTATTTATCAAAGCCATGATTTTATGATGACATAATTTTAAAGCTTATGGGCTATATCAGTAACTATTATTAAATATTCCCCTTGCTGGATGTGAAATTGGTATGAATTTTTGCAAATGTAAGTAATAATACAATAGGCATATCATTATAACATTATAATACATAATATAATAATGTAATGGACAATGCCTTTGGTTATGTATCTACCATTTTGTAGCGATATATTGTTAACTTGTCTGTCTATCCATCTTTGTCTCATTTGAGTAAGTACTCACCACCATATTATGTTGGTGGGGCTATTTAACCTATCATCTCCTCTCCTTTAACTACCACCACTTCAATAATGGAAATCAACATACCCCCATTAAACCAGATCAAGCTGGTCAATCAGAATGATCTGTTCTCATGGCTCAGGGATGATTCAGAGATGGGCACAGGGTTGGGAGTACTCCCTCAGATTCTGTTGCTAGAACTATCAGGGGGGTAGGTTTGCTATGTTAGACTGGCTGAACTGTGAGGATGTGATCTGGATTCTTGGTGGCCATCTCCCTGGCCTGTAGGTAGAACATTTTTATAGAATAAGGTCAATATACAGAGTGAAGAAGGATTGAGATGCAGCAAAAGATGGACCTCTTCCAAACTTTATTGATTCCATATGCAGGATTGTCAATAGCAAATTTGTTCTTGAATTCTCAGTTACTCAGACTATTATGTCACCTCATGCATAAATAATCTTGAATTGTAGATCTCTCATTTTCAACCTAAGGGGGTGGTTTCTTAGAAATGAGATTATTTAGACATAGGTAACACTGACTAATAATTTTACCAAATTACTTTTCAAGAAGATTGCATTAATTAATATTTTTTAATCATGTCATTAGAAATAATAGAATAAAAATAGAAAAAGAACAGAAATGATAGCATTAGCAATAAATATTTAATTGGTTATTGCTACATGCCAGTCATTAAACCTAGGTTTATATCTACCAAGAAGATATTATTCCCTTTCCATCCACACACATACTCACTGAAATGGACCTAGCCAAATGAGTCCAGAGTCTTAAATGTATATAATAAATCAAACAAAATGCAGTTTATTGTGTTTGCTTTTGTTAAACTTTTAAAATGAAAACAGCCTGCTTAGCTATTATATGCTAAAGAAAATAAACAGTATAAAACAAATATAACAAGTGATTTAAATGAAAGTAATGTTATTTGTGGAACTTCTGTGGTGGCTCAGACAGTAAAGAATCTGCCTACAATGCAGGACACCCGGTTTGATCCCTGGGTTGGGAAGATCTCATGGAGAAGGGAATGACTACGGACTCCAATATTCTTGCCTGGAGAATCCCGATAGACAGAGAAGCCTGGAAGGCTATAGTTCATGTGGTTGCAAAAAGTCAGACAAGATTGAGCGACTAACACTTATTTTACATGTAAGTCTCTGTGGCTAACACTTTGCAAAGATTACATTTTTTATTCAAACTGGATTGTTTTGAGAATGAAAGGGAGAACTTTTATCAAATATACTGGGATGACAAGTATAAACTGGGATGGTTCTGGGCATCGTGGGACATAGAGTCACTTTAATTCATACAATAGATGTCTATTTATCACTTAAATAAAGAGGAGCTGGTGCAGTGGTGGAAATTTGAAGTTCAGCCTATACAATTATTTGTGGGTCCAGGTTCATAGAGACATTTTTATCATCAACATGTGGCTTCTATGGGTACCCTGGGTGTTACCATCCAGGAAGATTTATGGACCTTGCCTGGAAATGATGCAATTGTGTTTGCCCACATTCCATTGGCAGAGACTCAGTCTTTTGGCCACATCTAAATACAGTGGGAGCTTCGAATTGTAGTCCTGTTAAGTACTCAGAGGAAAGGAGAAATGGTTCACCAACAGTCAGTCAGGATATTTCCACAGATAAAAATAGAGTATTTTAAAAAACACTTACATCATTATAGAAATAAGCTAAACTTTTTTGGACCAAGAGAAATACAGCTATAAAAAAAACAGAAAAAGAGAAATAAAACTATAGATTAATATTATATTTTATCTCATGAACATTCTGATATTCTTACTTTACTAAATGACTCCTGAAAGAGAGTCAATTAAAGCATGTTGGGCAAACTTCATTTCCTGTTGGATTCCACTCTTCAAAAATTCCATTATGTATTATTATTATTTTTTTATTAGAACTCATGTGCCTATACCCAGTTTATTTAAACAGCTTTTATCATATAAAGAGCATAGGCTTCAGGATTTGAAAGACCTGAGTCACAATACTGATTACTATTTACTAGAACAAAAACCCTGGATAAGCTCTTTAACCTTTCTGAATCTCCGTTTCCTGTCATATAAAAGGCAGGCACACCTATCTCACAGGATGGTTGTGATAACCCTTTATTAAGACAAAGGCTTAACATGTCAAGCTTAATGTTGACCCACGAGAGATGCTTCATAACGCCAATCCCCATCTCTTAGAGTATTTAACGTCTGTTGGATATACTTCATTAATTGCTATTCCAGACAACTGTTCACTTACTCTAATTAATAAAATGCTTCAACC
Organism: Bubalus kerabau; assembly: GCF_029407905.1. Taxonomy (NCBI): domain Eukaryota; kingdom Metazoa; phylum Chordata; class Mammalia; order Artiodactyla; family Bovidae; genus Bubalus; species Bubalus kerabau. Next base: position 49,861,826 of record NC_073635.1, read on the forward strand.
GGAAATAAATAATTTAAAATCCCTGGAGTACAGAAATTGTAGCTGCCAAAGTGTTGGCAAAAGTTACTCTCCTTCAAATAAAAGGAAAAATATAATTCAATGCAACAAATTTTAGTTCTCTACACAGTCCTAATTTTGTATAGATGATGCAACACAGTGAGTTCATTGTTCAAAAGATTTCAGACACGTTGTGTGAGTGCAAAAAGCAGTGTTCATGGTGAAGGGTAGCAAAAAATGACAAAAATACATCACTTTGGCATAAGGCGCTTAAGGCAATTGCAAAGAAACTGATTTAAAACAAACGAACACACAAATATTAATAAGACCTCTCACACTATTTGCCTAAAAGCAAGGACATACATTTTTGGGCTTCCAGGTGGCCCAATGGTAAAGAATCCACCGAAAAATGGGCAAAAGAACTAACAGACATTTCTCCAAAGAAGACATACAGGTGGCTAAAAAACACATGAAAAGATGCTCAACATCATTCATTTTTAGAGAAATGCAAATCAAAACTACAATCAGATATCATCTCATACTGGTTAGAATGGCTATCATCATAAAGTCTACAAACAATAAATGCTGGAGAGGGTGTGGAGAAAAGGGAACCCTCTTACACTGTTGGTGGGAATGCAAACTGGTACAGTTACAATGGTGAACTGTGGAGAGTCCTTCAAAAACTGGAAATAGAACTGCCATATGACCCAGCAATCCCAGTGCTGGGCATACACCCTGAGGAAACCAGAATTCAAATTAAAAGACTCATGTATATCAATGTTCATTTCAGGACTATTTTCAATAGCTAGGACATGGAAGCCACCTAGATGTCCATTGGCAGTTGAATGGATAAAGAAGTTGTGATACATATACACAGTGGAATATTACTCAGCCATAAAAAGGAATGCATTTGAGTCAGTTCTAATGAGATGCATGAACCTGGAGCCTATTATACAGAGAAGTAAGTCAGAAAGAGAAAGACAAATACTGTATATTAACGCATATATATGGAATTTAGAAATACGGTACCAATGATCCTATCTGCAGGGCAGCAAAGGAGACACAGACATAAAGAACAGACTTTTGGACTCAGTGCGAGAAAGTGAGGGTGGGATGATTTGAGAGAATAGCACTGAAACATGTACATTATCATATGTAAAATAGTTAACCAGTGCAAATTCAATGAATGTAGCAAGGCACCCCAAAGTCGGTGCTCTAGGACAACTAGAGGATGGGGAGGGAGGTGGGAGAGGGGTTCAGGATGGGGGGGACACATGTATACCTGTGCTTATTCTTGTTGATGTATGTCAGAAGCCATCACAATACAGTAAATTAATTAACTTCTAATTAAAATGAATTAAAAAAAAAAAAAAGAATCCACCTGCTAGTGCAAGAGATAGATGCAGTTTCCATCCCTGGGTTGGGAAGATCCCCTGGAGTAGGAAATAGCAACCACTCCAGTATTCTTGCCTGGAAATTCCCAAGGACAGAGGAGCCTGGCAGGCTATGGTCCATAAGGTCACAAAGAGTTGGACATGACTGAAGCGACTGAGCACACACGTGGCTTTCTTTGGAGATGAGCAGTTCTCAGGAACAGACTAAGAAATATGCCCATAGGCCTTTGAAGAGTTCACTTAAAGGTCTTCTTTCACTCAGACAGATGACTTGGCAAGAGAGATGGGCTGTAGAAAATTTGCCTTTTCCAATTTCACACTTTGCTTTCCTCAGTCTTCATAGCTAACATAGATCTAATTTCCTCTCCTTTCTCATGTCAATTTTTGTAACTTGACACAGGGCATCTTCCATATTTTTTCTCATATCAAGGGCAGAGCTAGGCAGATCAAGGCAGAGCAAGCCTCAGCAGAATACTTATGCCAGTTTTTCAGATTTACAGGTTGCATAGAGCACTCAAAGTGGTCAAAGGAAAAACCAGTTTTGTTTCTTACTTATTTTAATTTGGTCTAATAAACTGAGAATCAAATGTTATCATAATTTTCCAGGACAAAGTTGAAATTAATGCCCAAAGAAAAGACTAGATGGCATTCCAGTGTTTTCAAAATGGAAGATAAAAATAATCTTTTATTCTTATCAATCAAAATATTCCTTTTGAGAAGAACAATGTGATACAGGCAGACTTCACAGCCCGATGGGTGGCCTTGTATAGACAAAATAGTGGAATATCTGACTAAATTTTGTACTTCGGTTTTGGGTAGACACAACAAATATAAAAGACAGCTAATTCTACAATGAGTTCTTTATCTTTTCCAGATTCGTATGATCAACCTACTTAGGAAGTTAAGGGACTCTATTTTAAAAATGACAATAACCAAAATATGATATGCTCAAATAGTAGAATCATAAATAAAAGATTGAAAGTTTATATTTTCAAACATCTGCATGGGTTTGTGCTGTGATATATGTCTTAAAATTATTAAACTCAACAGTATCCAATTTTAATATTTACAATAAATGAGACCTCTGCAATTTTATTGATGTAATCAATGCATATGTTTGATACTCAGTTAACTAGTTGTAAGAGTGGCTTAAAATTTACCCAAGTTCTAGAATCTGGAAGTTTTTTTAAAATATACTTTTGATTTGAGTACTAATATTCTTATCATCCCAGTAAAATCAGCACTGGTTTTTACATTTATTCTGGTGAGTGTTTGTAAACATGTCTGTGTGTGTGTGTGTATTAAGCATTGACCAAGGGTAGCAGCTGATACAGATGGCTAACAGGCTCTTTCCCTTTGAGAAATCATAGATTGTAGGAGTTTTAGAACATCAGTTGTAGACTTTCCTTCATTTCTATTGTCATAGAGAGAAAGTGAGGGCTTATCATCTCTTGAGTTGATTGCAAAAGAGCTTTCCTGATATTTCTCTGTAACCAAAGTGTTCTCATTCTCTTTCTTTGCAGGCCCCTAGGCTCTTGTTTTCTGAAATAAATCACTCTCTTTCCTCCCAAAGCAAAATGAAAGGGGCAATTATACCCTTGGTGGTTCTTAATTGTCCCAATTAACTAAGTCAGTTTCTGGAGTCTGAGCTGAAAATGAAGCTTAGGATGTGCCTTCAATAAATGGAATTTGTTAAGTCAACTTGAGTCTTTTTTTTTTTCCTCCAGAAAAAGCCAGCTATTTGATTATTGAATTGCAGTCCCTCTACTGGTGCCCTCAATTTAGGTTAGAATGAAACTAACGTGCTCTTTCCCTAACCCTCAGTTAAAGGGAACAACAAACAAAAATCCAATACTGAGTACCTCTTAAATGGATTTTATTTTAGGCAAGAAGTTTTCATTTCTTTAACATATGTTACCCTTACATCAAATTAACATTTACAGTGTTCATGCCAATTTATTTGCCAGTGAGTAATAATATATCCATTAAGTTTTACTAAGTACTGATATAAAAAGCACTGCTGGCCCAGTAGAGACAGTAAAACCTGGCTTATGTAACCTGCATGTGCTCTGATCTTACGAACGGAAATATGAGGAAGATTCATTCATTAGTTATTCTGATAATTAGAGGAATTTAAATTAATAATGTTTTAGAAAATCTTAAAGGTTATCACGAGGGTAATTAAAATAAAACGTATTTATTTCAAATCATTGCATTGGAAGAAAATAAATACAATATTCATTGATCTAAATCAAAAGAGGAGTGACATCATCAAGATGGTGATATAGGAGGTCATTTCTGGCTTCAGTTCCCATCACAAGGAAACAAACTAGCAACCATAGATGAGACAGCTTTGGGAAAACTCCAGAACATGGAGTTGAGGCTGAAGCACACCTCTGGACCACAGAGGCAAAGAAGGACCTCATTAGAAGGGTAAGAGAATGGGGGCACACTAGCCACATTGCCCCTCCTCCAGGCTGGTACAGGGATACACTGAGTTGGTTCCTCTAGGCCTATGGCTTCTCCAGTGTGGAAAATAGAGCTCAAGATTGACATCCAGCTTCCCCAACTTTGTGGGATGCTACCAGAAGACCAACTTACATAACACCTCACAGGAAATACCTAGCAGAGAGCCCAGACAGTGGCTTTGTTCATCTGCAGAGCTGAACTGGTGACACTCTCTGGCCAGTGGTAGGCAGGAGCTGCCTGATTTGAGTCCCCAGTTGAAATATTCTGGCCTTAGAATGTTCTACAGCTCTGTCAGGGCAGGAAAACAAATTTGAAACCACATCTGCTACTGAATATAGCTTCCAACCCCATCTGAACAGGAAGCTTAAATAGAGCATCTGAGAAGCTATGTAGCTCAGCTTGTAAGGCCACTTATAACAGCATCTGAGCAGAGAACCCAGCCGATGGCTCTGTCCACTTTCGGATCCCAGTCCGTGGCCTTGTCAAACTATGGAACTTGGTGGAAAGTTCTGGCTAATTCATGTCCCCAACCACAAGTCATGCTGGCCTTGGGGCCTATTCTGCCACCATTCACAAGTAGGAAGGTCTGTGGCTGTGCCTACTGCTGAATATAGCCATCCCTTTTACCTGACCATGAAGTTTAAGCAGAGCACCTGGGAAGCTGTGGGGCCCACCTTACGTCCCTGCTTGCAGTGGCCCTTGAGCAGACAGTTCAGCCATCAGCCCTGGCCATTAACAGAGTGAAGCTTGTAGCCCAGGCTGGCCAGAGAGCTCAGTGAACAGTACTGTCTGATTCAGCCATCAAGCCACACTAGTCATAGAGCCTGTTCCACAGCCCTGGTGGGGCTATGAAACAAATTTGAAGCCTGCCTACAGCTCAATGTAGCCTAGAATATAGGACCCTTTCTAAGATTAATCAAATGTTACACCACAAAATAAGTCCTAACAAATTTAATAAGATTGAAATAAAACCAATTGTTTTTTCCAACCATATTGGTATAAAATTAAAAATCAATAGTTGAAGGAAAAATGAAAAATTCACAGGTACATGGAAATTAAAGAACACATTGTTCAATCAATAGATCAAAGAAGAAATCAAAGGGAAATAAAAAATTTGACACAAACAAAAATGGAATGACGGCATATGGGATGTAGCAAAAGCAGTTCTGAGAGGCATGTTTATGGCATTAAATACACATGTCAAAAAAGGAGAAATATCTCAAATAGACAACTTCACTTTACACCTCAAGGAGCTAGAAAGAAGGAAAAAACTAAGTCCAAAGTTAGCAGAAGAACAGAAATAATAAAGATTAGAGTGGAAATAAATGAAATACAGAACAGAAAAACAGTGGAAAAGTTATGAAAACTAAGATTATGATCCTTAAAAAGATAAACAAAATTCACAAAACCTTTAGCTATACTAACCAATAATAGAGAGGGCCCAAATAAATAAAATTATGAAAGAAAAGGGAAATATTACAAGTCATATTACAGAGTATAAAGGATTGTAAGAGATTACTGTGAATTAACTATATGCTAATAAATAGGACAATCTAGAAAAATAGATAAATTCCTGGAAACATACAACCTACTGAAACTGAATTATGAAGAAATAGGAAATTTTGACAGACCAATAACAAGTAAGGAGATTACACCAGTATTCAAAAACCTCCCAACAAGCTAAAGTCCAGAACTAGATAGTTTCACCGTTGAATTTTACTGAACATTCAAAGAAGAATTAATGACTGTTATTTAAAACTCTTCCAAAATACTGAAGAGATGGGAACACTGAAACGCATTTTATGAGGACAGAATTATCCTGATACCAAAGTCAATAAGGACAACACAAGAAAACTAGAGAATTATGACCCTCATTAAAAAAAAAATGCAAAAAATACTCAACAAAATACTGGAAAACTGAACCTTGCTACTGCTGCTGCTGCTGCTAAGTTGCTTCAGTGCTCATTAAAAGGATCATAAACTATGATCAAGTAGGATGATTCAATGCAAGCAAGTCAATCAGTGTGATATATCACATTAATAAATAAAAGAATAATTGAAAAAAAATCATATGATCATTTCAATAGATGTGGAAAAATTATTTGCTAAAATTCAACTCTATTCATGATAAAAACTCTCAACAAAATGGGTATGGAAGGAATATAACTTAACATAATAAAGAACATATAAGACTAGCCCACAGTCAACATCATGTTCCTTGGGAAAGCATGAAAGCTTTTCCTCTGAGATCAGGAACAAGACAAAAATGTCTACTCTTACCACTCCTACTCAGAATAGTAGTGGAAGAACTAGCTAGAGATATCAGGCAAGAAAAGAAAAATTAAATGGCATTCAAATCATAAAGGAAGAAATAAAACTATCATTATTTTTAGATTGTATGATATTATATATAGAAAATCCTAAAGGCAACACCAAAAGACTTTTAGAACCAGTAAACAAATTTAGTAAACTTGGTGGGTATAAAAACAATATACAAAAATTGGTTGAATTTCTATGCATTAAAAATTATCTAAAAATGAAATAAAGAAAGCAATACCACTTGCAATAGTATAAAAAATAAAATAAACTGGAATAAATTCAACTGTTAAAAAAATATATATATATGTATACTTATAGGAAAAGGAGTACGTCAAGGCTGTATATTGTCATCCTGTTTATTTAACTTATATGCAGAGTACATCATGAGAAACGCTGGACTCGAAGAAGCACAAGCTGGAATCAAGATTGCCAGGAGAAATATCAATAACCTCAGATATGCAGATGACACCACCCTTATGGCAGAAAGTGAAGAGGAACTCAAAGGCCTCTTGATGAAAGTGAAAGTGGAGAGTGAAAAAGTTGGCTTAAAGCTCAACATTCAGAAAACGAAGATCATGGCATCCGGTCCCATCACTTCATGGGAAATAGATGGGGAAACATTGCAAACAGTGTCAGACTTTATTTTTCTGGGCTTCAAAATCACTGCAAATGGTGACTGCAGCCATGAAATTAAAAGACGGTTACTCCTTGGAAGAAAAGTTATGACCAACCTAGATAGCATATTGAAAAGCAGAGACATTACTTTGCCAACAAAGGTTCGTCTACTCAAGGCTATGGTTTTTTCCTGTGGTCATGTATGGATGTGAGAGTTGGACTGTGAAGAAGGCTGAGCGCCGAAGAATTGATGCTTTTGAACTGTGGTGTTGGAGAAGACTCTTGAGAGTCCCTTGGACTGCAAGGAGATCCAACCAGTCCATTCTGAAGGAGATCAGCCCTGGGATTTCTTTGGAAGGAATGATGCTAAAGCTGAAACTCCAGTACTTTGGCCACCTCATGAAAAGAGTTGGAAAAGACTCTGATGCTGGGAGGGATTGGGGGCAGGAGGAGAAGGGGACGACAGAGGATGAGATGGCTGGATGGCATCACTGACTCGATGGATGTGAGTCTCAGTGAACTCCGGGAGTTGGTGATGGACAGGGTGGCCTGGTGTGCTGCTATTCATGGGGTTGCAAAGAGTTGGACATGACTGAGTGACTGATCTGATCTGAAAGCTATAATATATTGATGAGCAAAATTGAAGAATATGCAAATAAATGGAAAGATATCCCATTTTTATGAGTTGAAAGAACTAATATTGTTAAAATGTCCATATTACCCAATGCGCTCTACAGATTCAATGCAACCTTTATCAAGATTATAATGGCATATTTCATAGAAAGAGAAAAATCAATCCTAAAATGAACATAGCACCATAAAAGACCCTAAATAGCTGAGGCATTATTGAGAAAGAAGAACAAAGCTGGAAGCTCACATGTCCCAATTTCAAACTATAGTACAAAACTATAGTAACCAAAACAGTATGGCACTGGCATTCAAAACACACAGACCAACAGAACAGAATCAAGACTCCAGAAATCAAACTGTTTATATACCTTGAACTAACATTTGACAAGGGAGTCAAGAATAATCATTGAAGAAAAGATAGTCTCTTTCCTAAATGGGGCTTCCCTGGTAGCTCAGATGGTAAGGCATCTGTGGGAGACTTGGGTTCGATCCCCGGGTCATAAAGATCTCCTGGAGAAGGAAATGGCAACCCATTCCAGTACTCTTGCCCGGAAAATTTCATGGATGGAGGAGCCTAGTAGGCTATGGTCCATGGGATCACAAAGAGTCGGACCTGACTGAGCAACTTCACTGTTTCAGTTCAGTTCAGTTCAGTTCAGTTGCTCAGTCGTGTCCGACTCTTTGCGACTCAATGAGTTGCAGCACGCCAGGCCTCCCTGTGCATCACCAACTCCCGGAGTTCACTCAAACTCATGTCCATCCAGTCGGTGATGCCATCCAACCAGTGATGCCATCCAGCCATCTCATCCTCTGTCATCCCCTTTTCTTCCTGCCCCCAATCCCTTCCAACATCAGAGTCTTTTCCAATGAGTCAACTCTTCACATGAGGTGGCCAAAGTACTGGAGTTTCTGTTTGCTGCGGCTGCTGCTGCTAAATCGCTTCAGTCATGTCCGACTCTGTGCAACCCCATAGACGGCAGCCCACCAGGCTCCCCTGTCCCCGGGATTCTCCAGGCAAGAACACTGGAGTGGGTTGCCATTTGCTTCTCCAATGCATGAAAGTGAAAAGTGAAAGTGAAGTCGCTCAGTCATGTCCGACTCTCTGCGACCCCATGGACTGCAGCCTACCAGGCTCCTCTGTCCATGGGGTTTTCCAGGCATGAGTACTGGAGTAGGGTGCCATCGCCTTCTCAGGGAGTTTCTTCCTAAATAGTGCTGGGAAAACTGGATATTCATATGCAAAAGAATGAAGCCAGACCCTTATTTTACATGCTCCAAAATTAACTTGATAAAGATTAAAGATGTAAATACTGCTGCTGCTAAGTCGCTTAGGTTGTGTCCAACTCTGTGGGACCCCATAGACAGCAGCCCACCAGGCTCCCCTGTCCCTGGGATTCTCCAGGCAAGAACACTGGAGTGGGTTGCCGTTGCCTTCTCCAATGCATGAAATTAAAAAGTGAAAGTGAAGTCTCTCAGTCATGTCTAACTCTTAGCGACCCCATGGACTGCAGCCTACCAGGCTCCTCGGTTCATGGGATTTTCCAGGAACGAGTACTGGAGTGGGTTGCCATTGCCTTCTCCGAAGGTGTAAATGTAAGACCATAAAATTCCTAGAAGAAAACATTGGGAAAATCCCTTTATATTGGTCTTGGCAGTGATTTTTCTGGATGTGACACTTAAAGCACAAGTAAATAAACAAGTGGGACCACGTCAAACTAAAAAGCTTCTGCACAGTAAAAGAAATTATTTACAAAATGAAAAGCAACCTATAGAATGGGAAAATCTTTTTTCATATCATATATCTAATAAGAGGTTAATATTAAAACTATATAAGGGACTCATACAACCCAACAGTAAAAAAAAAAAAAAAAAAAACTCCAAATAATCCAATTTAAAAATGGACAAAGAACTTGAATAGATATTTTTTCCCAAAAAGACATTCTATTGGTAAGCAAATATATTAAAAGGAGTTCAGTGTCACTAATCATCAAGAAATGCAAATCAAAACCACAATGAGATATCACTTTATACCTGTTAGAATGGCTATCATCAAAAAGATATTAGATAACAGGTGCTAGTGAGGATGTTGTGAAAAGGGAATCCTTGTGCACTATTGATGGAGATATAAATTATGACCACCACATCCTGGGGAATACTATGGGGCTTTCCTGTTGGTGGATCAGTGGTAAAGAATCCACCTGTCAATGGAGAAGACACGGGCTTGATCCCTGATCTGGGAAGATCCCACATGCCATGGAGCAGCTAAGCCTGAGTGCCACAACAATTGAGCCTGTGCTCTAGAGCCTGAGTAGTCAGGTATGAATGTGAGAGTTGGACTATACAAAAAAGATCTTCATGACCCAGATAACCACAATGGTGTGATCACTCACCTAGAGCTAGACATCCTGGAATGTGAAGTCAAATGGGTCTTAGGAAACATCACTATGAACAAAGCTAGTGGAGGTGATGGAATTCCAGTTGACCTATTTCAAATCCTGAAGGATGATGCTGTGAAAGTGCTGCACTCCATATGCCAGCAAATTTGGAAGACTCAGCAGTGACCCCAGGACTGGAAAACGTCAGTATTCATTCCAATCCCAAAGAAGGGCAATGCCAAAGAATGTTCAAACTACTGCATAATGTACTCATCTCCCAAACAAAGTAATGCTCAAACTTCTCCAAGCTGGGCTTCAACAGTATTTGAACTGTGAAATTCCAAATGTTCAAGCTGTATTTAGAAAAGGCAGAGGAACCAGAGATCAAATTGCCAACATCCATTGGATCATCGAAAAAGCAAGACAGTTCCAGAAAAAAATATCTACTTCTACTTTACTGACTACACCAAAGCCTTTGACTGTATGGATCACAACAAACTCTGGAAAATTCTTAAAGAGATGGGAACACCAGGCCACCTGACCTGCCTTCTGAGATATCTGTATGCAGGTCAAAAAGCAAAAGTTAGAACTGGACATGGTACAGACTGGTTCCAAATTGGGAAAGGTGTACATCAAGGCTGTATATTGTCACCCTGCTTGTATAACTTATATGCAGAGTACATCATGCAAAATGCTGGCCTGGATGAAGCACAAGCTGGAATCAAGATTGCCAGGAGAAATATCAATAACCTCAGATATGCAGAAGACACCACCCTTATGGCAGAAAGTGAAGAACTAAAGAGCCTCTTGATGAAAGTGAAAGAGGACAGTGAAAAAGTAGGCTTAAAACTCAAACATTCAGAAAATGAAGATCATGGCATCCAGTCCCAACACTTCATGGCAAACAGATGGGGAAACAATGGAAACAGTGTCAGACTTTATTTTTTTGGGCTCCAAAATCACTGCAGATGGTGAAGTAGCCATGAAATTAAAAGATGCTTACTTCTTGGATGGAAACTTAATGACCCACCTAGACAGCATATTAAAAAGCAGAGACATTACTTTGCCAACAAAGGTCCATCTAGTCAAAGCTATGGTTTTTCTAGTAGTCACGTATGGATGTGAGAGTTGGACTAAAAGAAAATTCAGTGCTGAAGAATTGATGCTTTTGAACTGTGGTGATGGAGAAGATTCTTGAGAGACCCTTGGAAACAGCAAGGAGATCCAACCAGTCCATCCTAAAGGAAATTAGTCCTGAATATTCACTGGAAGGACTGAGGCTGAAGCTGAAAGTCCAATACTTTGGCCACCTGATGTGAAGAACTGACTCATTGGAAAAGACCCTGATGCTGGGAAAGATTGAAGGTGGGAGAAGGAGATGGATGTCAGATGAGATAGTTGGATGGCACCACCGACTGGATGCACATGAGTTTGAGCAAGCTTTGGGAGTTGGTGATGGACAGGGAAGCCTGACTTGCTGCAGTCCACAGGGTTGCAAAGAGTTGGACATGCTGAGAGACTGAACTGAACTGAATTTTGCCTTAGAGCCACAATTACTGAGCCCATGTGCTGCAGATATTGAAACCTGTGCTCCCTAGAGCCTGTGCTCCGCAACAACAGAAACTACCTCAATGAGAAGTCTGTGCACCAGAAGTATAGAGTAGCCTTTGTTTGTCCCAACTAGAGAAAATCCCAAACAGCAATGAAGACACAGCGTAGCCAAAAATGAATAAAAAAATAAAATGAAAAAAAAAAGCAAACTATGGTGTTCCTCAAAAAGTTAAAAAATACAGCTACCATATGATCCAGCAATTCCACTTCTGAATGTATATATATGAAGGAAATAAAATCACTGTCTTAAAGAGGTATCTGCACTTCTGTGTTTATGGTAGCATTATTTACAATAGCCAAGACATGAAAATATCCTAAGTGTCTATTCACAGATAAAGAAACATGGTAAATATACACAAAAGAATATTAATCAGCCATAAAAAAGAAGGAAATCCCGTCACTTGCAAGTACATGGATGAACCTGGAAGATATGTTACATGAATTGTCAGACAGAGAAAGATAATATATGTTCTCACTTACATGTGGAACCTAAAAAAATCCAAATTCATAGAAACAGAACAGACAGGTGGTTGCCAGAGACCGGGGCTGGCAATCAGGAAAATGGGTAAAGGTGGTCAAGAGGTACAAACTTCCAGTTACTATAGGAGAAATAAACTCTGATGATGTATTGCACAGCATGGTGACTAGTTAATAATACTTTATGGCATGTTTAAAAGTTGCTAAGAGACTAAGTTTTAAAGTTTTCAACATAAAAAAATGCTAATTACATGTGGTGACAATACTCTATTGTGTATTTGAAAGTTGCTAAAAGAGTAAATCAGACATTTCATCATAAGAAAAAATTGTAAATGTGAGGTGATAGATGTATTAAACTGAATTTATTGCGGTAATCATTCCATGATATTTACATGTATCATTATGTACACCTTAAATTTATATAATGCTACATGTCAATTAAATCTAAATAAAACTGGGAAAAGGGGAAAATCTAAGTAAAAAATAAAACAAATAGCCAGGAAATGCAAAAAGCTATTATGTATTCATAAACTGACATGGATTCATTATTTCAAGAAATATAGTTTATACTCTTTATATGTTCTTAAAAAGCAAAGACTTTTAGAAAGATTTAAAATGTAACTGTATGCTGTTTTACAAGGGATGCATTTAAATCTACATGATATAGAAAAGTTTAATATAAAATGGCCAGAAAGAATTTTTACACAAATGCAAACAGAAAAGATAAGCATAACATTCTTTGTTTCAGGACACAAACGTTAAATAAGACAAAAGGCAACGTTTAAAATTGTTAAATGGAGCAATTTTCCCTGTAGCTCTTCAAGTTGTGATTATTATAAAAAATAGTGTAGCATTATAATACTTGAAGCAAAAAAAAATTAGAAATGTGAAGCAAAATGAAGAGAAATAGAATTATGGGAAAATTAAGAGAACCTTCCCAGGCTCATTCAGAATGATGCATATATGCCCTATTTTCTTGGTCAGTTTTGTTGGAATATGACCCATCCCGTTCCTGGCTGGGTTTTTGAGTGAACACACTCAGAAACTTATCTCAGATTATGTTACTTCCTGTTCTAAAAATATCACCCTTATTAACAGCTATTGTAGGTTTACCAGCATTTATAGAAGGGATTTCATCATTTTTCTCTTCAAAATCAATTGTCTTTGGTTTTAGAACCCATTTTATTGTAACAAAATTCACTCAAGCTATATGCCACGCTATATGCCTGACTGCCATGATTCTCCTCATCCCTTCAATCTCTCTATTGAATCTGGCTCTTATTTTCCTCCTCACTATCATTACCTTATCATGGCTTCCCAGGTGGCTTTAGTGGTAAAGAACCCTCCTGTCAATGCAGGAGAGGACGTGTTGATCCCTGGGTTGGAAGATCCCCTGGCGGAGGAAACGGCAACTTACTCCAATATTGTTGCCTGGAAAATTCCGTAGATGGTTTGGAGACTGTCTATGTAGTCTAGGCAGACTACAGGCCATAGGGTCACAAAGAGTTGAAACAACTGAAGCAACTTGTTCTCCTCTTCACTATCTTATTTTAGTCTCTCTCTCTCTCTCTTTTTTTTTTTGGTCTAATTCATACTGTCCCTGGCACTGGACTCTTGTAAACCTGATTACATCACTTTCTTTAGAAAGCTCTGTTAGTTTCCTTTGCCCAAACTATAGGACCAAATTCCAACTCATTATACTGTTATATCCTTAACAATCTGCTCATCTCCCCACATCTGTCCAGATTTCTCTCTCACCATTCTTCCTCTAATCTTCAGTTCATTATGATATGTGTCTTAATGAATTGAAAATATTAATCAATTCAATAAGATGCTTTGCTTAAATTTTTACAATTAACCAAACACCAGACCCACTTACAACTGTTCTTCTAACTGCTATTCTCTCCTTTGGAATAGCCTTCTCTGACTCTGTTTTATTTATTTTTAATTTATTCTTTAAGATGCAGACTTAACTGTCTCCTCATTTCAGAAACATTCTACCACTTCCCTGGAAAAATTCAGCTCTGTGCTGTTCATGATTTTATCCAGCTACTCAACTGCCTCCTTCACTAATAGTGAAACCACGGAAGAAAAATGGAAATTTTAAAAGTTAACAGAGGTAGCAGACAAGAAACTTGAAAATTCTGGCCTTCTGTATTTATGATCTAAACCCTGTAGACTGGAGAAACCCATACCACCAACTGTTGATAAGTGGAGTAACCATCAGTCCTGGTTTTTTATCTACTATTCTGGTATAATTATGAGTAGCACCCCTTTCATTCTCAAGAGTCCCAGTTTGAACAATGCTCACTGTATGTATACACAAAATGAGTTTTTAAAGACAGTAATTTTATACCTTTTATTAAAAATATCCATTGATAATATCTGCCTCTAACTCAATTTCTGTCTATTAGAAATTGAGTTCATTTACATTTACTGTAACATTGAAATGATTGGATTTAAGTCTTCCATCTTGGCTTTTGGTTTTATATACCCCATTTGTTCTTTGTCTCAGTTCTGCTCATCTTACCTTCTTTTGAATAAACTACATACTTCTTCATATTTCACTTTTTCTTAAGAAATGCTTTTCTAAAGTTACATCTCTTTGAGTGTGTGTTCACAGTTGCCCTAGAATTGATATGGTTATTACTGTCAATAATAGTAAGCTGCTTTGGTCAATAAACCTCATGCTAGTATCCAGGATAATATCAATCAATCAATCATTAGGAAATATTGCTCCTTAATTGTCATTACTATGTTCTCATTTCCCTCTTCTTTCTACTCTTTTGTACTTACCCCCTCTGTAGATAGCAAATCTATTTAGTTCCTGATTTACACTTCCTGCATTTATTTTGCATATGAGTGTAATGCGTAGTTTCTAATATCCCTTTTTAATAATACAACTTTGTTGACATAGTTCTCTTTCCACAAAATTTACTCATTTCAAGTATACATGCTGTTGGCTTTTAGTGTATTCACATGGCTGTTCAATCATTTATTTTAGAACATTTTCATCTCCCAAAGAAATCCTGCACCCATTCACCATCCTCTCCCACTCCCAGTCCTAGATAACCACTAATCTATGTGATCTTTGGAGAAGGCAATGGCAACCCACTCCAGTACTCTTGCCTGGAAAATCCCATGGATGGAGGAGCCTGGTAGGCTGCAGTCCATGGGGTCTCACAGAGTCGGACAAGACTGAAGCGACTTAGCAGTAGCATGTGATCTTTGATAACCAACTTCTTGTATTTCAGTTCAGTTCAGTCGCTCAGTTGTGTCCGACTCTTTGCAACCCCATGAATTGCAGCACGCCAGGCCTCCCTGTCCATCACCAACTCCTGGAGTTCACCCAAACTCATGTCCACTGAGTCGATGATGCCATCCAGCCATCTCATCCTCTGTCGTCCCCTTCTCCTCCTGCCCCCAAGCCCTCCCAGCATCAGGGTCTTTTCCAATGAGTCAACTCTTCGCATGAGGTGGCCAAAGTATTGGAGTTTCAGCCTTAGCATCAGTCCTTTTAGTGAGCACCCAGGACTGATCTCCTTTAGAATGGACTGGTTGGACCTCTTTGCAGTCCAAGGGACTCTCAAGAGTTTTCTTCAACACCACAGTTCAAAAGCATAAATTCTTTGGCACTCAACTTTCTTCACAGTCCAACTCTCACATCCATACATGACCACTGGAAAAACCATAGCCTTGACTAGACGGAACTTTGTTGGCAAAGTAATGTCTCTGTTTTTGAATATGCTATCTAGGTTGGTCATAACTTTCCTTCCAAGGAGTAAGTGTCTTTTAATTTCATGGCTGCAGTCACCATCTGCAGTGATTTTGGAGCCCCAAAAATAAAGTCTGACACTGTTTCCACTGTTTCCCCATCTATTTGCCATGAAGTGATGGGACCAGATGCCATGATCTTCGTTTTCTGAATGTTGAGCTTTAAGCCAACTTTTTCACTCTCCTCTTTCACTTTCATCAAGAGGGTTTTTAGTTCGTCTTCACTTTCTGCCATAAGGGTGGTGTCATCTGCATATCTGAGGTTATTGATATTTCTCCTGGCAATCTTGATTCCAGCTTGTGCTTCTTCCAGCCCAGAGTTTCTCATGATGTGCTCTGTATATAAGTTAAATAAGCAGGGTGACAATATACAGCCTTGACGTACTTCTTTTCTTATTAGGAATGTCCAGTTCTAACTGTTGCTTCCTGACCTGCATACAGGTTTCTCAAGAGGCAGGTCAGGTGGTCTGGTATTCCCATCTCTTTCAGAATTGTAGTTAGCATAATATTAATATTTTCAAAGTTCACCCATGCTTGGATCAGTACTTTAATTTTTATGGTTGAATAATATTCTGTTGTATGGATATACTCCATTTTATTTATCCATTGATCAGTTGATGGACATTTAGATTGTTTACACTTTTGGGTTTTCATAAATCATGTTGCTCTGAACATTTGCATAAGCATTTTGTATGGATATATGTTTCATTTCTCTTGAATACATAACTAGGAGTGAAATTGCTGGCTTATTTGGTAACTTAATGTTTACCCTTCTGGGGACTTGCCAGACTATTTTTCCAAAGTGGCTGCATCACTGCATTTTACATTCTCCTTAGCAGTCCTGTGAGAGTTTTAACTTTTAAACATTTGTCAACTTTTTATTATCCATCTTTTTTTTTTATAGTCAAGCTAGTAGTCCCTTCTTTCTTACATGAAGTGTAGAATACTATAGCTACTCCTTTGCATTTTACTTCCTCATTTAACAATATGTCCTAGAAAATACCCAAATCAGTATAGAGGAATCTTTCTTATTCTTTTATACCTGCAGAGTATTGTGTTATAAAAATGTATCTAATTTATTCAATAATTATCCTATTTATGGATATCTGATTTCTTTCTAAAATTTTCAAATACAGTTGACCCCTGAACAACATGGATTTGAATTGCCTGGGTCTACTTATACGTGGATTTTTTTTTTGTATAAACACTGTAGTACTACATAATCTGTGATTGGCTGAACCTACAGATGCAGAACTGTGGATGTGGAGGGCTAACTGTAAAGTCCTTCAAATTTTCAAGTGCACAGAGGACCCCTGGAACCCTTATCCAAGGGCCAACTGTGCAAACAATACTGCAATACATAACCTCACACATATGTACTTGTATACTGTTTGAGGGTTGTCTGTGCAAACAACACTGCAATAAATAGCCTCATGCATATATATTTTTATATTGCTAGAAGAGTATCTCCAGGGGAGATTCCCAGAAGTGGGATTGCTGAGTCAGAAGGTAAGTGCATAAGTAGCTTTGTTGAAGATTGCCACATTTTCCTCCAGAAGGGATATAACAATATCCCAAGAACAACATATGAGAGTGTCCATTTCCCCATATCTTGCCAAAAGAATGCATTTTCTTGGTTTTTTTTCTTTTAAACTTTTTCCAGTCTGATATATGAAAATAATACTTTAGTATTGTTTATATTGGGCTTCCCTGGTGGCTCAGATGGTAAAGAATCTGCCTGCAATGCAGTAGACCTGGGTTCCATCCTAGGAAGATCCTCTGGAGAAGGGAATGGCAACCTACTTCAGTATTCTTGCCTGGAGAATTTCATGGACAGAGGAGCCTAGAGGGCTATAGTCTACAGCGTTGCAAAGAGTCAGATATGAGTGAGTGACCAACACACACAAACACACACATTATTTACATTTTAATTTCTCTAATTTGAGTGAGGTTGAAAACATTTCAATTTTAAATCTTTATTTTTTAAATCTTCATTTTCAAGTCTTTTTAGTGAGTTTTCTGTTCATCCCTTAATTAAATTTTAAAGAGGTAATGAATGACAAAAATGCCTTTCCTATTTATTACAGACTTACCATTTGTAGAACCATTTACTTTCTATGGATCCAAGTTTTCATTTGGCAGCATTTTCTATCAGTTTGAAAAACTATCCTTATCATGTTTCTTATTACAGGTCTGCTGGTAACACACTTTTTCATCTTTTGCTTTTCTAAAAAAGGTCTTCTCTTTACCTTCATGTTTTGACAGATATTTCTGCTAGATATAGAAATCTAGGTTGCCAGCTGTTTTCTTCCAGGCCTCTATGTTGTTCTGTTGCCTTTTGGCTCACCCCGTCTCTGACAAGAAGTCTGCTGTCATTCTGTTCTTGTTGCCCTGCCTGCCTCCAGGTGGTAGTGCACAACCCCTGAGCACTTAGTGAGCATCTCTGGGAAAGAGTTTTCAGGTTTGTTCAGTCTTCTATTGTGTCTGTACTGCCTTAGAATGTTTATGTCATGCTTGCTCACACTTTACCATTAAACACCTATTAATGGTTTGGCTGGTTACCTTATTCTAGTTTTCTAAGGAGGAGAGTAGACTCAGGTCTTTCATAGGAAAAGTTTATCACTTTCTGGGATTTTGTTCATTGATGTCTCTTTGTGTACTCAACTTTGTGACAAGTTTAAAAAAATAAAAAAGAGGTTATGACTTTGTACTTTCTCCAGCTTGTTAGTGTGGGAGCAATAATGTCTTGGTAATGTGATCTGGATCTAATAGAGCAGAAGTTCATGGATTCCAATGAAGAGTGTTTGCTGTTAGTCAATTTAGCTCACTTGTGCATGATGTTTGCTTACTTTTCATTAAGGCGTTCTGTTGAGATGTGATCATCTTTTATTATAGGAAATGTGGATTTTAGCAAAATGATGTAAAGTATAATTATTAAACCTAGAAATAATTAATATATATTCTTCCATGGTTAACTGAAGAGTGATTGACTTTTGTGTTCAAAACTCTGTATCGTCAAAGGATTTGAAGTTCTGTTTTTCTTTTGCATTTCTGTTGAGCTGACACTCCTCTTGCACAGATGTCTAGCAAACTCAAATGCAGGTGTCTACTAGAAAGTGGAATTTTGGGGAATAGGTACAGATTTCCAGTTTGTCTCAATTTCGCTTTTCTCTTACATTATATGCATGAGGTTTCCTCAGTTTCACCACCAAGATTATGTAATCTCCACAAAAATTTTAATGGCTAAGAAAAGTTTAGACCATACTTTCAACTTGTATTAGATAGTGTATGTTATGTTATTACATTTGGATTCAAGATGCTATTATTTGCACAAATAGGTTAAGTATTTCATTTCTAGGAGTGAACAAAGTCTCTAACACTTCTTTTGCTTTCTGAAAGAGTAGCAATTGAAGAGGGTTATGTTACTTTTCATTCAAATAAATGTCAGATAGTAGGAGGTGCAATGAAATGCCTTTACATTTAATTGCATCACAGCTGATTTTGGAATAACTATATATTTTTATTGTTTCCAAAAATATTAGTGTGCTATGAAATCAATATCTTTTTATTACTCTTTCCTAGGTGAATATTCTAAATTTATTAGTTTTTATTTAGGGATCAATTATTTGATAGTATAAATCTATTTATAACCCACTCCAGTATTCTTGCCTGGAAAATTCCATGGACAGAGGTGCCTGGTGGGCTGCAGTTCAAGGGATTGCAAAGAGTTGGACATGAATGAGGAATTCAGCACATTCATAACTAACTTAGAAAAGCATCTGAGTATTCCACTCTCCTCATGTTTATAAATCATGTTGAATATTTTTATGTTTGGGCAATGTTTGTATGAGACGTGTCTTCTGTCCAAGGTATACTTTCCCCATGTTTATTTCTTACCTATTGCTTGAAATGAAGTGGAATGAGGTACATAAGGAGAAAGTTGCTTCCTTTCTCCATTCCTACCTATGCCAATAGAAAGAACAGTCATGAACTACCAACACTTTGGCCTTTGAGGAAGGTGTGCTTGGCAGAGGTAGGATGAGATATGCAGAGTGAGAAATTAGCTTCCTTTTCTCTTCTTTTCCTGAACCCTTCCCTCATGTGTGGGGATTTACCTGCATTCTCTATCACCCTTTCTATTACAGAATAACTGGAGGGAAGCCAATGAAATAGACAGAGGGTACAAGGTTAAACCAGCAAAATCTGTCCTGAGCCTTGAGTTTTTAAAGCTTTATTCTACCTGGACTAGCTGGAAAGGGAGATGTAGTCTGTGACTTCCATCTTCCATCACCATCATAGGCTGAGTGGCTCTAGAAGTGCACTTAACTTCCCATTGACAAATAGGTAGAGTGGATGATAAAAATGCTTTCAGTTTGCTTAGGACTTTATCATTTATTTTATTATTTTTACAACTTACTCTTAATAAATTTATAAAGTAAGCAGAACCCAGACTGTTAGTTCAACTTTACCTATGAGGTAACTGAGCTGAAAGGCTTATTAAGCAAGTTCACACAGTGTGCAAATGGCAGGAGCATATGTAAAATCAAGGGTGCAGACTTTGGATTCTTCTATTATTAATAGATAGAGCTGCTTTTCCACTTTGCAACCAGCAATTCACTTACCTGGGTAATTGCAGGTTTGAACTTCTAGGGGAGCCTAGTACTGACATCTATATATTCTGCTCTTATATATACATGTGTGTGTATACACATATGTACATATATGTATATATGTATGCATATATATACATATGTATATATATGTGTGTGTGTATATTAGCAAAATGACTAAAAGCAGAGAGTTTTAGAAGAAGAATAAAAGCTGTATTGGATGGATTGAGAAGAAATACAAAGAAAAATCAAGGGAGAAAAGAATTCCCAAGTGCTTTTAATTTTTCTACTTGTACCTTTTTCTTTGGTCTCTTTTAAGATCTCAACTCTGTTTGGCAGTTTTACTATCAATTCTTGTTTTCCATATCCTGAAGTCACACATATATTTACCTTGTTGTTTGTAAATTCACTCATTCAGCATCTGTTGAATCCCAACTGTATACTAACCACTGTATTTGGCCTAGGAATTAAAAAATAATTTACAAGTATTTCCTGCATGCAAGAAGTATGCGTAACAGCATAGTAAGCAGGACACAAAATTTAGCAGAGAACATAGTCTTTCTATTGATTACAAATAATGATCACATGCATTAATTTTTCCCTCCCTCTGCCATTGTCCTTTCCCATTGCTGCTTAACCTAAGAATTCTGTTTTCTTGAGTAAATGGTCTTTTAGAAAATGCTCTTTTAGAGCCTATTCATTCTGAACAGGCTTTGCAAAGGCACACGGTTCTATCTACTTATTTTATAAACTCAGAAAAAGTATGACTTTCAGTCAGAGAACTTCTACAAACACTGTTTATCCTCTTTAGAAAAGATTCTAAACAAGGACCTACTTACTTATGGCACATGAAACTATATTCAATATCCTGTGATAAACCATTATGAAAAAGAATGTGTGTGTGTGTGTGTGTGTGTGTATATATATATATATATATCAGAATCACTTTGCTATACAGTCAAAATTAACACAGCATTGTAAATCAACTGCATTTCAATAAAACAAATTTTTAAAAATTCCATATCTTTCTCTGTGTAAACATTGTCTAGTATTATTGGGTTGACCAAAAAATTTGGGTTTTTCTGTAAGATTTTCCAAGAACTCTTTGGCCAACCCAACATTTTGTAGAATGACACATTTTGCTTTTATGATAGAGTGGAGGCTCTCAAAGTGTGGTTCATGGAGGCCTGGGGGTCCCTAGAACCCATTTAGAAATCTAGAAAGTCAAAACTATTTTCATAATTAAAGGAAAACATTCTCTATTCAGGAGAAGGCAATGGCACCCCACTCCAGTACTTTTGCCTGGAAAATCCCATGGATGGAGGAGCCTGGTGGGCTGCAGTCCATGGGGTCGCTACAGTCGGACACTACTGAGCGTCTTCACTTTCACTTTTCACTTTCATGCATTGGAGAAGGAAATGGCAACCCACTCCAGTGTTCTTGCCTGGAGAATCCCAGGGATGGGGAATCCTGGTGGGCTGCTGTCTATGGGGTCGCACAGAGTCGAACACGACTGAAGCGACTTAGCAGCAGTAGCAGCAGCATTCTCTATTCACAAGACTTCTGACACCAAATGTGGGTTTTTTTCCCATACTGATGACTAATTCTCTGACTCCCTGGACATCAGTTGGTGTTCAGTGATTCAGTTCAATGCTGACATTAACTACCTAGGCTGAGATCCCACATGTTAAGAGCTCATTGCCACAAGACTGCCTCCACTTCAGACACTATCACAAGCCCCGGGCCTCATGTACTTATTCAACAGACAGCTACAAATTGGGGATTCCCTGATCCTCTCCTCAGGTGGATAATTTTCCAGAGAAGCTGACAGAACTCAGGAACAGTTTATTATATGGGGCTCCCATGCCCTCAATGGGTAAGCCACTCTCCCCAGCTCCTCAGTGTGTTCACTGATTCAGATGCATTCTGAACACTTTCATTTGGGATTTTTATGGAGGTTTTATTATGTAGGTTACACTGATTAAATTATCGGTCATTGATGTTTAACTCAATCTCCAGTCCCTCCTAAAGGAAATTATCCTGAATATTCTTTTGAAGGACTGATGCTGAAGCTGAAGCTCCAATACTTTAGCCACCTGATATGAAGAACTGACTCTTTCATTGGAGACCTTGATGCTGGGAAAGATTGAAGGAAGGAGAAGTGGACGACAGAGGATGAGATGGTTGGATGGCATCACCAATTTGATGGACATGAATTTGAGCAAGCTCCTGGAGTTGGTGATGGATCTGGAAGCATGGCTTGCTGCAGTCCATGGGGTCTCAAAGAGTTGGACACGACTTAGTGACTGAACAACAACCATCTCTCTCCCTTGCCTGAAAGAAATTTAATTTTTGTTAAGATTTATGTTGTAAAATAATATACTCATGATCTCCTTAACATGAGAAAAATTGACATTTTAAGTACAAAGACCACTTAAAAGAGACCAAAATATCATGGTAAATAGCCAAGAAAGAAAAAAAGGTTTGATTATGATGTCATCTTAAAATGAAATTATATATTAAACAATGTTATGTATGTTATATTTGTATTACCAAGAATGATTCAAGGTTTGATTTTAATGGGTATAATTTTTCAGAAAAAATAGTATGAAAACAGATAATCTTCACTTCATCCTTATGCATTATAATCATGAAGAGTCATTTGTCCTGAAGATCAGTTGTCTTAAATGTCTCTTTTAATCCTTTTTTAGTCATCATTCTTGTCTCTTCCTATCATTCTTTCCTTTTTCTCTAGACTGATTGTTGACCAGTCTAATTTTGCTGGACATTAATTTATCAGTAACTTTGTGTATGTTTTAAGTAATCTTTCAACTTCAATTTCCATTTGCAAAGGAAATGTATAGCATTATCAGATATCCCAAAGTCATCAAGAGACCTGTGCTCCCATGTATCAGCAGACACCAGAGTTGCCTATGGAATGGTGCTGGTTTATTAAGGAAACTTTCAGATTAGGACGACATTTGCTTCTGTATGCAACCTCAGAATACAAAGCACTCACAGAATGGATACTTAGATAAAGATAACAAGTTCAAGTATATGCTTAAGTATAGAAACTAGCAAGCTTACTGAATTCCACCTTTTAAGCATTTCTGGAGCCCTGTTTTCTTGGACAGAGAGACATAATACTCATGCTGAGATAGACTGAACTGATGGATACTCTTCCAAAATAGCAGAACATCCTGTTTCTTTGCACAGCTATTGCTTATGGAGGATGCTCATTATTAAATAATAAGCAAATCAATATGCATTTTATATTAAAAGTAGAAAGAAAAAATTTGATAAATAAAACTTTAGGAAGGTAACTGAATATGTCAGTCAGTCAGTCAGTTCAGTTGCACAGTCGTGTCTGACTTTTTGTGACCCATGGACTGCAGCACGCCAGGCCTCCCTGTCCATCACCAACTCCCAGAGTTTACTCAAACTCATGTCCATTGAGTTGGTGATGTCATCCAACCATCTCATCCTCCGTCACTCCCTTCTGCTCCTGTCTTCAATCTTTCACAGCATCAGGGTCCTTTCCAATGAGTCAGTTCTTTCGATCAGGTGGCCAAAGTATTGGAGTTTCAGCTTCAGCATCAGTCCTTCCAATGAATATTCACTGATTTCCTTTAGGATGGACTGGTTGGATCTCCTTGCTGTTTCCAAGGGACTCTCATGAGTCTTCTCCAATACCACAGTTCAAAACCACCAATTCTTCTGCACTCAGCTTTCTTTATAGTCTAACTCTCACATCTATACATGTAGAAAATACAATCTTATTGTTCATTTTCCTCAAAGTAACAAATGTGTATATACCAGAATTATCATCTGTGTTTCTAGACCTATGTTTTTAAAAAAAGAATTAGGAACACTTTTGCTTTCCTTTGGAAGTATATTGATTTAATGATACTATTTAAATTTAAGATTTTAAAAGAAAAATGTCTATCATAAGTCTCTTTTTTGCTGTTTGGTTTAGTGTAGATTCCAATTTGTATCTTAACCAAAATATGTAATAAGTCATATATCATACAATGTTTTGTAATCATCTGCTTGATTTTTTAAATTTAAAAACATTATGTATGTATCAAAAAGAAAACAAGAAGATGGAACTTTTAAAAGAAATTCTTTATATCTTAAAATGATGGTAATATTTCATTGTGGGAATCAGACAGGCCCACTAATAGAAAATATAAGGAGGCAGGAAAGTAGGAAAAAAGCCCACCAGAGCAACTATTGACAATTTCCAATATTTTCTTTCAGTTTTTCCCTATGCTTCATAAATTTTATATATTTCAAATCAAACTGCAGATGGTATTTGTTTTCCTTTTTTCTCTTTATAGTAAGAAGAAGAAAGCTTAAAAAACCCTTGAGTGGCGTCTTACACACACTAAAGCCGCCTTCTCCATTATTTTTATCAGAGGAGAATAGTCTGACTTAGTTCATGGTGGTCATGTTTACAATGATGTTTTGAGTCTATTTACCTGCATCATATCATCCCATTTCCTGAAGAATGAAACAATGGCATTGCAACCCACTTCAGTATTCTTGCCTGGTGAATCCCCATGGACAGAGGAGCCCGGCAGACTGCAGTCCATGGTTCACAAAGGACAGACTGAGCGACTAAGCACAGCCCTACTATATTCATCTTACAGGCAAGAGAAGACTCTTAGAGATTTGGTGATTTGTCCAAGGTTTTATTGTCATTAGGGCTTCCCTGGTGGCTCCGATGGTTAAGAATCTGCCTGCAGTGTGGGAAACCTGGGTTCGATCCCTGGGTTGGGAAGATTCCCTGGAGAAGGGAAAGGCTATCCACTCCAGTATTCTGACCTGGATAATTTCATGAACTGTGTAGTCCATGGGGTTGCAAAGAGTTGAACAGTACTGAGCAACTTTCACTTTATTGCCATTAAGTGCCTGGGGCTGGAACCCAGATTTCATTTGCTTTCAAAACCTTTCATTTTAACCTTGATCTTTGTTGCTAGCCATGTCAAGGTGGTTGATTACTATTGAAAAGAAAAAGAGGCCAGGTGGCTTAGTGGTCATCCCAATCATGGAGACCACCTTTCCAGATTTGTACTTTCCTGGTTGAGGGATTGATACATTACCTTTTGGAAGGGGAGATCTGAGTGTATCTTACTAAGCTGGGGCTTTCTCCATGGGCTAGGATAATTGAGACAGTAGTTCCCCAAACCCCTGGAGAGTGCTGGCTGCTGCAGGTGGCCCTCTGCTGGAGGGCCAGAGGAATGCATGGTGGCCGCCTGCACAAGGGTGCGAGGTTTAAGTCTGCGGTGGCGCACGGGTGAACCAGAGCACTGCCGTGGTGACTGGCCAGTGCTAGTCCACCTGGGGAAGGTCACTGTGATTAAGACAGCAGTCCTCAGAGTCCTCTCGGGGAGATATGACCAGGATGACAACTGGGATGAAAAAATTTTCCAGAAACTGCAGATTTCTGCTGTCATTCTGCAGCCCAACTACAACCCCATCCTGCTCAATGCTGACATTGCTACTCTGAAGCAACCTCCTAGACAAGACCCACACCAGCCCCTGTGTCCAGCCCATCTTCCTCTCTGCAGACCTCAACACTTTTTCCCAAGAGTCCCACATAGAGAGGCTACTGGAAGGCTCTGGCAACATGAGGAGCACTGGCTTCAAGAATCATCACTGTGCTCTGGGGGTGGTCTGGATGGTAGACTTGTTGCTGTGTGAGGGGTGGCATGAAGACCACTGCATCTAATTGAGTGTCATGGAAAGCATGTTCCTACTTGCTGGGACCCTACCTCCTTTTCCCATATCTGCATGGCAGAGGTGTGTGTGTATGTGTATGTGTGCGTCAATGTGTGTGTGAATGTGTATGTCTGTGTGTGGTCCACCCATTCATCCATCCATGTGTTGCATGAGCCAGTATGGACCTGAAATGTGATTTTTTCCCCTGTGAATTTGGCTGTTCCAGGAAAAGGCTTCTGATTTCAGAGACAAAACTCAGTGGAGGACTGGTAGAACTCAGTTTCTGGTAGACCACTGCCTCCTGACTGCTTAGACAATCATCAGGAAGACATGAGGTTGTGCAAGAACGGAATTCTTTGAAAAGAGACCATTATGAATATCAAAGCAAACTTCCCCATTCAACTAACCCGGTGGCCCTCTCCATCCTCCAGTGGAGTGAAGGACATGAATAACTCTGGTCGACAGAAGGCTAACTGGAAGAGCTGGATTTCAGGAGACCTGTTAGGAGACTCCAGTCTCACCAAGTTCCAAACTGCTGCCTGCAGACAGTCTAGGACTGTGGAGTCTGGTGGGGTGCATGCCTTTGTGCACGCTGTCACACTATAGTGTGGTCCCTTTACTTTCCAATCTCCTGTTCACATACAAATAATTTTAAAAAGGCTGGTTTCTTATCTGTCAAAAACAGACTAGAAAGCAACCCCCCCTCACCTTCTCAAACAAACAAATGAAACAACAAGAAGGAAAAAAACCTTTGGGTGGAGTGAATGCCTGGTAGCTTGGTATTTGAAGGCATTGAGTGCACGGAGAAGAAACTAGAGAAGGAACCTGAGTCTGTTGAATGAACACAAGGGGAAATGCCCTCAGGAAGTCAGAGGGAAAAGTGTTTTCTCAAGGGAGTGGAAGAGAGGAGCCCAGCTAAGAATCTCATGGGTCACAAGCAGAAGGGAGGAACAGGAAGACTAGAAAGTGACTGAGATAAAAACTGAAGTAAAGCAGCTCAAGACTTTCCGTGATCCAGTTCCTGGCAGTGGCATTAGGGGATGATTTCCTCTGAAGGGAAGAGGAAGAGAAGATGGTATGAAAGGCTCTCCAGGGACTGAGTGGGTGGTGAAGCATTAGTACTTGAGATGCCAAGGACACATGCAAATTCTCTAATGAGGATTTTCCAACATCAAGTTCAACTGGTACTGAAGATATTTTAATTTGGCATGTGGCTAGAGTTTGATTTAATCTATCTTGTCACTTGATGAGTTGAACTGCCTTTGTCCCCATGATTATAGCCAATGCATGTCTCTATTTATGTAAGGAAGCAGGACCTTATGGGGCCTTGGTGGGGCAGACACCCACTCATTTCCTCTGCTTCAGCTCCTCTCTAAAGTACCTAGGTAATAGTATCTGGTGCATATTCCCTGAGCTGTTTTACAGATGCTAAAACCCCCATCAAATGCAAGAAATTAACTACTTGATGACCGTGATCACATATTACATAGCCTGAAATGACCCTCCCTCACCTTGTCTCTAAAAATGCTCTGCTGAAAACAGCACTATTTCATCCCTTTTTATGGTTGAGTGATATCCCATGGTATACATGTACCACATCTTTATCCATTCCTCTGTTGATACAAAACAGTGCAATTTGCAGAAATGCAGATAGATCTAAAGACTGTCATGTAGAGTGAAATCATAAAGAGAAAAACAAATATTGCACAATATGGCTTACATATGGAATCTAAAAAATGGTACAGGTGAACTTGATTTATAAACTTGGTGTCCATAAGCTGTAGAGAACAGATACAGAGAACAAACTTATGGACACCAAGGTGGGAAGTGGGGGGGGTGGAATGAATTGGGAGATTGAGACTGACATATATACACTGCTATGTATAACAGATAACTAATAAGAACCTACAGGATAGCACATGGAACTCTACTAAGTGCTTTGTGATAATCAAAATGGGAAGGAAACCTAAAAAAGAAAGAGGGGATATATGTATCTATATAACTGATTCACTTTGCTGTACAGCAGAAACTAACAACATTGTACAGCAATTATACGCCAATAAAAATTTTAAACAAATGCCTTGCTGAAACCCATTGAGGAGCTCAGGTGTCCTGTGTACTAGCTGCTCTGGACTCTGCTTGACACCCTGCAATAAACACTGTATTTTCCTTCACCACAAACTCATGTCATTTTGTTGACTTTACTGCATGTGGGAGAGGGGATCCAAGTTTGGTTGAGTAACACTTTCAAGACAACAAAAGATATATCTCACTTTAAATATCCTAAAAGTTTATACAACTTCAGATTTTAAATATCAGTCTTTGATTGACTCTCTTTGCTTAATGTTTTCTGGAGGTCAGAAAGAGTGGTTAACTGTTTATGTTGACTATAGGGAAAGCTACTGCTTATTTTAACCTATGTTTGTAGGTTTTGAGGAGGGTATTCCTAGCATTTGCTGCAGTTGACTTCCTCAAGTTTAAATGGGAACCAAGATTCAGAACCAAGATTTTGTTGGACCAGTGGGAAGACTCCGGAAATTAAGCCATTGGTTAAGCTGAATCTGGCCCAGATACTTTAAAGCCTTGGGGGAATAGTCATAAGATCATAATTTTGGCCTAAAAA
Organism: Bubalus kerabau; assembly: GCF_029407905.1. Lineage (NCBI taxonomy): Eukaryota > Metazoa > Chordata > Mammalia > Artiodactyla > Bovidae > Bubalus > Bubalus kerabau. The sequence continues at coordinate 49,890,444 of NC_073635.1, forward strand.
TATTGTAATGCTGTTTTTTCATAAGTCAGTTCATAGTAAACTTTGTTAATTTTTTTCCTGAAACATTTTAGTAATATACTGTCCTTAAGGAAAAGTTTATGTAATGCTTATGTTTTGACTTATTTTATAGAACACTCATGGAGGAGGAAATGGCAACCCACTCCAGTGTTCTTGCCTGGAGAATCCCAGGGATGGCGGGGCCTGGTGGGCTGCCGTCTATGGGGTTGCACAGAGTCGGACACGACTGAAGCGACTTAGCAGCAGCAGCAGCAGCAGCATAGAACACTCAAGTAATATTTAACAAAGACTTTTTCTCAAGTGTTTACTATTTTGAAATCACTGTGTTAGATGCTATCTTTAATTTCTTTCTCAATATGCCCCATTTTGAAACTTATACTATTCAATATTTTGGTATTTCCAAGGTCACTCATTTTTTCTCATAATAAATCTGACAACAAATCTTGATTTTTGAGGTGTTACATTTCATATCCATGTGTCCACACAAAATTAATGTATTGTGTGTATTAAATATTCTTCATCAATGAATATTCTTCATCCTTAGTTTTTATAAGCCTAGAGTACTTGCAAAAATATTTTGGTGAATGATTTAACCCATGGAAATTGTGTCTTAATGGAAATTTATTGAATGGGCAAAAAAATGAATAAATTTGGACTGACTACCAGTGCATTAAAAATAGAGGAGAATCAAGAATGGGAAAATAACCACATTCTTTTTTTAAAATTTAAATTTATATCAAAGGAGTGAAAAATGGAAGAGCTCACAGTGCCATTATAATAGTGCAGGTATATTTTCAGCACCTAAGAACTTTAAGTTGAAATACATCATGTGGAATGCTATTTCTACAACTGCATTTTTGGAGATAATTTAGAAAATAAACATATATCAGTGTACTCATTTGATCACATGGAGAACAGTAAACAGAAGTTCTACTTATCCCCCAGGGCCTTTGTCATGATTAAACAGGAATAATCCATCCAGAGCTTCTGAACTAAGTTATCCAATAAGCATAGGGGTTAAACATTACCTAAGATTGCTAGAAAAATTTCTAGGCATTCATTTTCAAAGCAGATAAACTATGATAATCACTACAGCATTATTGCAGGTTTAATTCCTTAAACATTTTGCGGTTATTAGATTCTAAGTAGGGGCTTTCCAGGTTGCCTTAGAGGTAAAGACGTCGCCGGCCAATGCAGAGGACATAAAAAAATGCAGGTTCGATCCCTGGGTTGGGAAGATCCCTGGGAAGAAGGTATGGCAACCCAATCCAGTATTCTTGCCTGGAGAAACCTGATAGAGGAGCCTGGTGGGCTATAGTCGCATGTGGTCGCACACTACTGAAGCAAAAAATTTTTACTTGGTGAAACAGTGTTGTGCTGTGCTTAGTTGCTCAGTCATGTCTGACTCTGTGACTCCATGGATGACCCCGTGTGCGACCCCACCAGGCTTCTCTGTCCAGGGGGATTCTCCATGCCCTCCTCCAGGGGATCTTCCCAACCCAGGGATGGAACTTAGGCCTCCCACATTGAAGGTGGATTCTTTACTGTCTGAACCACCAGTGAAAAGTGAACTCCCTTAGTCGTGTCCGACTCTTTGCAACCCCATAGACTGTAGCCTACCATAAACTGTAGCCTACAGGTTTCTCCATTCATGGGATTTTCCAGGCAAGAGTACCGGAGTGGGTTGCCATTTCCTCCTCCAGGGGATCTTCCCGACCTAGGAATAGAACCTGGGTCTCCTGCATTGCAGGCAGACGCTTAACCCTCTGAACCACCAGATAAGCCCATAAATACTGGAGTGGGTAGCATATCCCTTTTCCAGGGGCTATTCTCTGCGTAGGAATAGAACCCGGGTGTCCTACATTGCAGGTGGATTCTTTACCAGCTGAGCTACCAGGCAAACAGTGTTAGGTGATATAAATGAGTGGGCTAGTCTTCATTCTCTTTAACGTTATGAAACCAATTAATGAAACATTCAAAACTTCTTTTATAATATATAGTCTAAATGAGCAGAATTTTGAGGGGTATTGAGAAGCTAATCACTTTAATTCATTTTTAGCATCACAAACATAAGACACAGATTAATAACAAATAAGGTATTCTATACTTGAGTAACTGGAGAATGGGATGTTTTGCCAGTTAAACTGGTTAGCTTCTGGATATCCACTCAAAATTCTGTTCATTTAAACTATGTATTATGAAAGAAGTTTTGAACGTTTCATTAATTCCTAGGAGAGTCTCTTTCTTGTTAAGGTACAAGTAATATATATCCTAATACGAATCAAATCATTTGGGGGAAATCCTTCCTAAAGGTTTAAGCTTGGCCATGAGTACAGCTTTGAAGACCTTAATTAGAGAAATAGCCCTGCATTATTTAAACAGTTCCTATATAGACCTGTATGCAAATCTATTTTTCAGGTATTCAAAGAGATTAAGAAAAATTCTTGCAAAAGCCAACTTCAAGATCTTCAGAAAAATATTCCTAACTGAATGTAAATCTGCAAAGCTGCCCAGTTAGCCTCATTGATTAGCTTCTAATTCAGCATTTCCTGGCTGACTTGAGAAGTGTTGGTGAATCTCAGTGACTGAATGAATCTTGACTCTGATGCTGGGCATCGCTTCCTGTTTTTAGTCCAACCCTCAAGAAAAGGTGGACTTCCCAGGTGACACAGTGATAAAGAATACTCCTACTAAGAGACATGTGTTCAATCCCTGGGTAGGGAAGATCCCTTGCAGTAGAAAATGGCAATCCACTCCAGTATTCTTGCCTGGAAAATTCCATGGAGAGAGAACCCTGGCGGGCTACAGTCCATGGGTTTGCAAAGAGTCAGACCTGACTGAGCACACACACACAAGCAAAGGCTTTCAAACATCACTGTTCTGTTTTCTATGCTTGCCAATGAAAAACATCACCAAACAGGCTAAATAAAAAACAAGATTTCAAGAAATATTTTCTAAACAGAACAGCCAATTTCAGTGATGGATTAGGCAAAATGGTAGCCAAGCTTTTCTCTTGTCATTATTTGACCAATATTTCCAAATATATTATTCAGTATTCTCAGTTGTAAAGTTCCTGAAGCATCTCTTCAACTGCTAATACACCTCCCAATTTGTGATTAATGAACAAAGCATGTACACATAATTCCTTTAAAATAAATACAGCACCTGGGGGATTTTAGAGAATTCAGGGAATTTCAAGTAATTGAGAGCTTTGAAAAGAACACTTTAGAAGTCAAACCTTAGAATCAGTTTGTAGTGAGGGAACTATAAGCTTTTTGGTAAAGAGACAGAAAATGGAAAGCAAGAGAATTCTCATTCTATAAAGAGGACTCAAATCAGTCCAGAATATGATTTTTTTTTCTTGAATTGAGTAACTCAATATTCATAAGAGGTAGATTTCCACCCCTCCCCCACCCTCCTCTGCCCCCTCACAATATATCTTGCTTTTTAGCCTTAGCAGTGAACTCTACTATAATTAATGTCTTTTACATATGTGTGAAATTAGTCAGGAATGAAATGAACTCCAGATCTCTGGATCCTTGCCTCTCTTCCATAGAATTACTGGCGGACTATGAAGTCCTGTACCATGAGGGAAGAATATGAAGGCCACTGTGTCTGCTTATACGTGTCTGCAGATATCTTGTTATTATTTGCAAGTCTTAATGCCAACCATCACTTCTAGTTTTATAGGATGTAATCTGGTACATGTAAATAAAACTCAGGGTTCTTGAAACCAAAACATAAAAGTAGCATATCGCAATCAAAGAGCAGATGTTTTGTGATGTCAAGCTGAATATTTATGGTCTTGTTTCAAGCCAATCACTGAAACTGACAATTTGTCACAAATTATTTGCCTGTCTAAAGAAGCAATTTCATTAGAAAGATGTTTAAAAGTTTGATTTTCAAACAAACCAATTAAAAAAAAAACCCAGATTTTTAATCTTATGGAAAGGAAAGAAATTCAATACAAGACTGAGGTAGAAAAAGTCTACAAATACATTCAAGAGTTTCTGATTAGTAGTAACAAGTGACCCATAAACAACTAGCTCAGATATCTCTTAGTTAGATTGTGCTAAACACTCCAATTTACATGAAAGTTGAAAAAATTACTCTCAATTTGGTTTCTGCTAATTTAAATGCTCAATCAAATTAACTTTAGTGATTAAATTTGATATAAAAAACATGTTTGATGAACATCTTATTTATTAGTTGGTCTTGGAAGTGCTTCCAGTTTATTCTGGCTCTTTAGAGAAGGGCTCAGAAAGAAACTGGAGAATCTATTTTTTGTAGACAAACACATCATTTTTCCTTCTTATTTTAGATGAGGGATACAATTACAGTACCCACTCCAGTGTTCATGCCTGGAGAATCCCATGGACAGAGGAGCCTTGTGGGCTGCAGTCCATAGGGTTGCAAAGAGTCAGAAATGACTGAAGCGACTTAGCATGCACACACAATTACAGTAAGTCTCCTATATAGGAACAAGTTCCATTCTGAGAGCATATTCATAAGTCTAATTTGCTAATAAGTCCAACTTGTTCATAAGTCCAACAAAGTTAGCCTTGGTACCCAACAAACACAATTGGTTATATAGTTCAGGTCAGTCTCTTGGTTGTGTCCAGCTCTTTGCGACCTCATGGACTGCAACATGCCAGGCTTACCTGTCCATCACCAACTCCCAGAGCTTGCTCAAACTCATGTCCATCGAGTTGGTGAGCCAGCCAATCATCTCATCCTCTGTCATCCCCTTCTCTTCCTGCCTTCAATCTTTCTCAGCATCAGTTATATAGTGCTGTACTTTAATAGGTTTATGGTACTTTTCACACAAATAATACATAAAAAGCAAACACAAACACACAAAAATAAAATATTTTGAATCATAGCCTACAGTACCTTGAAAAGTGCAATAGTATAGTACCACAGCTGTCATGCCAGGGCTGGCATCAAGTGAACGGGCAAGAAGAGTTACTGACTGCAGGAGGGACAGGAGGTGGGAGATGGCAGAGCTGAAAGATCGTCAGCAATAGGAGATGGAGGGCAAGCTGGAATTTTACTCATGCCCGACACTGATGGCACAGGTTCTGGCTCCTTGCTGGATTCAATTCTATCTACCGACTTGACACTTTGGTAACCTTATTACCAAATTCACTTAAATTGAAAAAAGTAGGGAAAATCACTAGACCATTCAGGTATGACCTAAATCAAATCCCTTATGATTATACAGTGGAAGTGAGAAATACATTTAAGGGCCTAGATCTGATAGATAGAGTGCCTGATGAACTATGGAATGAGGTTCATGACATTGTACAGGAGACAGGGATCAAGATCATCCCCATGGAAAAGAAATGCAGAAAAGCAAAATGGCTGTCTGGGGAGGCCTTAAAAATAGCTGTGAAAAGAAGAGAAGTGAAAAGCAAAGGAGAAAAGGAAAAATATAAGCATCTGAATGCAGAGTTCCAAAGAATGGCAAGAAGAGAAAGAAAGCAAGAAAGGCAAGAAAGCCTTCCTCAGTGATCAATACAAAGAAATAGAGGAAAACAACAGAATGGGAAAGACTAGAGATCTCTTCAAGAAAATTAGAGATACCAAGGAAACATTTCATGCAAAGATGGACTCGATAAAGGACAGAGATGGTATGGACCTAACAGAAGCAGAAGATATTAAGAACAGGTGGCAAGCATAAACAGAAGAACTGTACAAAAAAGATCCTCACAACCCAGATAATCACAATGGTGTGATCACTGACCTAGAGCCAGACATCCTGGAATGTGAAGTCAAGTGGGCCTTAGAAAGCATCACTACGAACAAAGCTAGTGGAGCTGATGGAATTCCAGTTGAGCTATTTCAAATCCTGAAAGATGATGCTGTGAAAGTGCTGCACTCAAGATGCCAGCACATTTGGAAAACTCAGCAGCGGCCACAGGACTGGAAAAGGGAAGTTTTCATTCCAATCCTGAAGAAAGGCAATGCCAAAGAATGCTCAAACTACCGCATAATTGCACTCATCTCACATGCTAGTAAAGTAATGCTCAAAATTCTCCAAGCCAGGCTTCAGCAATACGTGAACCATGAACTTCCAGATGTTCAAGCTGGTTTTAGAAAAGGCAGAGGAACAAGAGATCAAATTGCCAACATCTGCTGGATCATGGAAAAAGCAAGAGAGTTCCAGAAAAACATCTATTTCTGCTTTATTGACTATGCCAAAGCCTTTGACTGCGTGGATCACAATAAACTGTGGAAAATTCTGAAAGAGATGGGAATACCAGACCACCTGATCTGCCTCTTGAGAAATGTGTATGCAGGTCAGGAAGCAACAGTTAGAACTGGACATAGAACAACAGACTGGTTCCAAATAGGAAAAGGAGTACGTCAAGGCTGTATATTGTCATCCTGTTTATTTAACTTATATGCAGAGTACATCATGAGAAACACTGGAATGAAAGAAACACAAGCTGGAATCAAGATTGCTGGGAGAAATATCAATCACCTCAGATATGCAGATGACACCACCCTTATGGCAGAAAGTGAAGAGGAACTAAAAAGCCTCTTGATGAAGGTGAAAGTGGAGAGTGAAAAAGGTGGCTTAAAGCTCAACATTCAGAAAATGAAGATCATGGCATCTGGTCCCATCACTTCATGGGAAATAGATGGGGAAACAGTGGAAACAGTGTCAGACTTTATTTTTTGGGGCTCCAAAATCACTGCAGATGTTGATTGCAGCCATGAAATTATAAGACTCTTACTCCTTGGAAGGAAAGTTATGACCAACCTAGATAGCATATTCAAAAGCAGAGACATTACTTTGCCAACAAAGGTCCGTCTAGTCAAGGCTATGGTTTTTCCAGTGGTCATGTATGGATGTGAGAGTTGGACTGTGAAGAAAGCTGAGCACTGAAGAATTGATGCTTTTGAACTGTGGTGTTGGAGAAGACTCTTGTGAGTCCCTTGGACTGCAAGGAGATCCAACCAGTCCATTCTGAAGGAGATCAGCCCTGGGATTTCTTTGGAGGGAATGATGCTGAAGCTGAAACTCCAGTACTTTGGCCACCTCATGCGAAGAGCTGACTCATTGGAAAAGACTCTGATGCTGGGAGGGATTGAGGGCAGGAGGAGAAGGGGATGCCAGAGGATGAGATGGCTGGATGGCATCACTGACTCGATGGACTTGAGTCTGAGTGAACTCTGGGAGTTTGTGATGGACAGGGAGGCCTGGCGTGCTGCGATTCATGAGGTCGCAAAGAGTTGGACATGACTGAGCGACTGAATTGAACTGAACCCACTTGACAAAATGGTCCAGTGATGTCTGGGTAGTAGCTCTTTTTTTTTTATCATAAAAATGAAAGTCGCTCAGTTGTGTTCAACTCTTTGTGACTCCATGAATCGCAGCACGCCAGGCCTCCCTGTCCATCACAAACTCCCGGAGTTCACTGTCTGTGGGATTCTCCAGCGTAGAATACTGGAGTGGGTAGCCTTTCTCTTCTCCAGGGGATCTTCCCAACCCAGGGATTGAACCCATATCTTCCGCATTGCATGCAAATTCTTTACCAGCTGATCCACGTGGGAAGCCCAAGAATACTGGAGTGGGTAGCCTGTCCCTTCTCCAGCGGATCTTTCCGACCCAGGAATCAAATTGGGATCTTCTGCATTGCAGGCGGATTCTTTACCAACTTAGCTATCAGGGAAGCTTTTCTCATCACAGATGACACGGTAACACTGGACTGCATTCTGAATGGCTGCTGCAACCTTTGTGTACCAGTCTATATTGGGGTGCTTTGCCTCAAAAATTAGCAGTGCCTCTCAGATGAAGAAAACCCCCTTGCCGTTTCCTGCATCATGAGTCTCTTTGGTTCTTCAGTCTCTTCTACTTTCTCTTGACTCTCTTGGTTCTTTCTCTGGGACTCTTTTCCAACAGTACTTCATCAGTAAGCTCCATGTTTACATTTTTGAAAGTTCAAAACATGAAGGTTCATATGTAGAAGACTCACTGTACTCACCATGTTTCTCTTATGCTAAGACATGGAAGTTCATAATTAAGTAGAACCATAAATAATGGCACTTAAGTCTAAATGGTTTAGTGAAACTTGAGCCCTCCATTCAACATTCTAGCCCCTTGTTATTCTGTCTTTACAGGAGTGTTCCAGCAACATGTTGTCTGACTGAGCTTTAAAGTTGTGTCAGTCACAAATCCACTCAGATTTTTTTGAGTGCCTACTATATGACACAAACATAGTCCATTTAAGCAAACACAATCCCTGTCTGTGTGGAATATATAGACTATTTTTTTCTGTTTTTTCATTATGTCAAATCTTATATCTCTGCATCTATCTTTTGTTACCAGTTTTCATCATATCTACCTTTTGCTCCTCTCATCTGAAAACTTAACTAGGCCTTCTTTTGTTTACTGATCTATACACTGATCTTTACATGAAATCTGATTTTTAAGGCATTTTGAAGGTGAAAATTTGAGTTAGCAGTGGTATAATTTACCTGTAAAACATTTCAGCTAAATCCTGCATGATTCTGAGGTGTTAAAACAGATGTACTGAAAGTTTTACCATTTTCTCTCCTCTGGTTCACATTCCTAAGTGAAAGTGAAAGTGAAAGTGAAGTCGTGTCCGGCTCTTTGTGACCCCATGGACTGTGGCCTACCAGGCTCCTCTGTCCATGGGATTCTCCAGGCAAGAATACTGGAGTGGGTTGCCATTTCCTTAAGCTTGCTTCGTTAAAGCTCAGTGAGTAAAACTGATTGACAAGTAAAGCAATGTAAATGCAAATGCCTCAATCTGTAATAGGGCAACCCCTTTAGAAGGGAACTGATGGCTCTGTAAATACAATACTCACTAAGTACTTACTCATATATTGAGAATCACCGGCAAAAAATATCATTTTGTCCTTAGAAATATTTTGTTGTTGCTTTATTGATAGTCACTAAAATTATTTTTTAATAATTTAAAACCTTAATTTTCTGCAGGTTATATATGAGAAAGAATCCAGCATATAATCTCATGCACTAGAAGACTAATTATTCTTTGAACCAAAGCTACCACCACCAATAATGGAATGCCAACCATATTTTCTTAACTGGCTCATGAATATGTTAAAGGGCTAGAGTTATGACTCTGCATATTTATTAATCCTATGTTTTCCTATTTATCTAGTGAGATGAACTTTGACAAAGAACTTATATTGACTTGATTTATTTTTAACTTATGAAAAACCGTATTTTATGTCTCAATTTAATATCTTCACAGTGTATACAGAATAATTAATGATTTTATCATTCCAAAACATGGTATATGGATTATATTCAGACCTGACCTTTATTTTATATTAATGCAAAATCTCCTCTTCAATACTTCTAAATGTTACTTCTACTTTGTCAAGTAGATCCAGATGTTGTAATTGTCCTTATACAGAATATTATCTGTCATCATTGTTTTCATTATAGATGAAAGCATCAATTTTATTAGCATAATCCTCTATCAACACTCTGGTGCTAAATATGTTCTAGTTGATAAATATTGGCAATAGAGATCATCTGAATAAAAGGAGGAGAATGCTTCTGGAATCTTTTTATTTCTGTTACAATGACTATCTTTTTGCTTTCAGACCAGGAAGAACCAGAGGAAGTACGGAAGCATTTGTCATCCTGCAATAGAAGGTCACAGAGAAGGCAATGGCACCCCACTCCAGTATTTTTGCCTGGAAAATCCCATGGGCGGAGGAGCCTGGTAGGCTGCAGTCCATGGGGTCGCTAAGAGTTGGACACGACTGAGCGACTTCACTTTGACTTTTCACTTTCCTGCATTGGAGAAGGAAATGGCAACCCACTCCAGTGGGGATTCTTGCCTGAAGAATCCCAGGGACCGGGGAGCCTCATGGGCTGACGTCTATGGGGTCACACAGAGTCGGACACGACTGAAGTGACTTAGCAGCAATAGAAGGTCAGGCACCAATCATGAGGATGATTCTGTTAATGATGGAAGAAAAAGCAGAAAGGAGAGAAAAGTTCCAATGTGTGAACAGACCTAAGTGGGGAATTGAGTCATCAACCAAAGCGTTGTTTGCTGTACAATTACTCTTCACTCCCAAGCACAGTTGCCACGTCCAGCTGTCAGAATGAAAGGACTGTTTCCTAATGTATTGTCCTATCCAGGCTGAATCCATGCGAAACTGGCCTGTTGATATGGTAGGATCACATTTTTACCTACTAGTGAGTGAGATATGAAAATCTTCACTACTGTGTACCAGCTCAGTGCTTCTCAACCTTGGTTCCCGTCATGGGCATTCTTAAGATAAAATCAGATAAAAGATATAAACCCTCTTCTCAGAAAAGTGCACACACATGTACAAATTTCTGTAAACAATTTGTAGTGATTTCACTTGTTTCCAAATACTCAATTATGATTCTCCCTTGGGCCATAGATTTCAGGTTAAGGATCTCCTATATTAGAGACGAGGAAGTAGTTTTTATCAGTATTCCATGTACAAGATATAATAATAATATTTTGTTGTTGTTGTTCATTTGCTATGTATGACTCTTTGCAACCCCATGGACTACAGCATGCCAGGCTTCTCTGTCCTTCACTGTCTCCTGGAGTTTGCTCAAACTCAGATACATGGAGTTGGTGATGCCATCCAGCCATCTCATCCTCTGTCGCCCCCTTCTCCTCCTGCCCTCAATCTTTCCCAGCATCAGGGTCTTTTCCAATGAGTTGGCTCTTTGCATCAGGTGGCCAGAGTACTGGAGCTCTAGCTTCAGTATCAGTCCTTCTAATGAATACTCAAGGTTGATTTCCTTTAAGACTGCCTGGTATGATCTTCCTATCCAAGGGATTCCAGCACCACAGTTCGAAAGCATCAATTCTTCTACACTCAGTCTTCTTTATGGTCCAACTCTCACATCTGTACACGACTACTGGAAAAACCATAGCTTTAACAATACAGACCTTTTTGGCAAAATGATGCTTCTGCTTTGTAATATGCTGTCTAGGTTTGTCATAGCTTTCCTTCCAAGGAGCAAGTGTCTTCTAATTTCATGGCTGCAGTCACTGTCTGCAGTGATTTTGGAGCCCAAGAAAATAAAGTCTGTCACTGTTTCCATTGTTTCCCCATCCATTTGCCGTGAAGTGATGGGACCAGATGCCATGATCTTAGTTTTCTGAATGTTGACTTTTTAATAGTAATAATAAGCTATAAATTATATTATAATAAGCACTTTATATGGACTATCTTTCAATAACCCAATGAGTTAGTTTTATCATCCTCATTTTTTAAATAAGCTGATGAGTATCAGAGATTTGTTTGTAGTTAAGCAACCCATCATTGAGGACTTCAGAATACTAAATAGTCTCTTCATTGGTACTTACTGCTACATTTTCCCATTCTCTTTTCTCTGCTTTCTATCCTGTGTAGCTAATATTCCAAATTGTGTTCAGGACAGATTCCTGGCTCTCAGATCCCTAGAATATCACTTTGTTTCCCCGTGCATTCACCCAGGCCAATATTTACTCATTTCCCCACTGCAAGCTCCTACTCTGCTTTATGGCTGGCTTTCTGTGTCACACTGTCTCTAATTTCACCAGCTGCCCAGCATTTAGATCTTCTGATATATAAGCCTCATACCCTCATGTACCCTCCCCCCACCAAAAACCCCTACAGGTTTAGTTCCACATCTGTTCCTAAGCCAATGCTAATTGAGGCAGGAAGTAGATCTTGGCATAGTGAGTCTTGGAATTAAATTACTTTAACAAGATCCATTGATCTAAACTCCAACAGCTGGGCCCCCAAGTGTCCATGTCTGCCAACCAGATAGGAATCCAATGTGTTTTGTTTATGCTTTATGTGCCTCTGTAGTTTCCAGTTCAAGGTATTCCCTTTGACAGCCTGTGAAGACTTTTACTCTCTTGCAAATTAAATAAAAGAATATCCCTTGAGAGTTAAAATGTTAGGTAATACACCAAAGCACAGATAAGTTATGGGAAAAGCAAAGGACAGTTTTCATGCTAACAGGATCTGATTGTGATGTGGTTAGCAAAATAGATTTATTTAAATAAAGACTATCTCTTATAAAATCAAGCCTTGCCAGTCATAGAAATATAGAATATGAAGAGTTACTGGAGGTAAATCTTGGTAGTACTAATGCAAGAATAGTCAAGGGAATGGTTGCCTTCTAAATACCCACTTTGAGACTCAAAAACTTCCTTCCCAAGAAAGACATCCCTCTTATGAAGAGAGAAGCAAGGAACTGAAGGTTATGGATGCATCAAGTTCTGTATCCATTCACAACAAGAAAATTTTATAATAAAGTAGATGTGTTTTATGTTATCTTAGCCTAATGGCATTAAGCAATTTATACATCATATCACCCCTGCTTACTTAGTTACTATCTAATTATGATTTGATTTTTCAATTAGTTTTTTCTGCAGGCAAACATTAATTGCTCATACAGATGATAAATATCTTTGTTATCTATGGCAATGATTTTTCAAGATGACTTAATAAAGTGGTCTTTGAATATTATTTGATTTCTCTGAAAACCAGACTGTGGCTAAACACTTGCTGAGGCCAGAAATCTGCTGTGTGTCAGTTAGATTTCTCATTGAGTATTTGCAAGTCAGGATTTATGTGACTTCTATAGTCTTAGATGCGTTTGAGTTACAATCTTTCAGTCTCTTATCACCTATTTTTCTGACCACCATCAAGAAGGGGAGGTTGTATATTCATTGCAGAAGGCAGATCTCTTAAGTGACTTAACTAATTGAAGCAGCTCCTAGGGAGATCCCATCTAGAACCAGGTAGCCTTCCTTTTATGGTACCACAACCAATTTTATCCTTCTGAATATGTTTTTACAGTGTTTGCTCTAAGTTAGGATCATGTCTATATTTGCTCCCAACTCTTTGGTCAATCTAATTCTTTGGCTTATTATGTATCCAGCCCCATGGCTTTGCCATGAACTCTAGCCATTTGGATGGTAACCAGAGGCCTAGAGACAAAGATTTGGCTTGACTGTGAATTGATGATAAACTTGCCGAGTGCCTGGCTCAAGAACTGTGCTATAGCTCATCCCTGTCTCTATGGATTCCTGGCTGAGGGCCTTTCATATAGAGAAAAAACTGCAAATTATGCCTCTTGGCCACTGAGTGTTTGATGACCATCTGGATCCTCCCTTCTGGTGTCCAATATTCTAAGAGAGGTGAATGGGCATAGTGACCTGGTTTATGTCTGAAGTTTCTATATCTTTTGAAAAGTCTCCTTGAACTGTCCTTACGAAAGCCAGAACCTATGGGCAGATCAGTTTTCCCAACACTTTCTTCTGCTTGGTTCCAGTTTTCTTTCCCTTACTCGTTAGGTCATCTTGTAGAGGATCTTAAATAACATATACACAATGGAGTATTATTCAGCCATTAAAAAGAATACATTTGAATCAGTTCTAATGAGGTGGATGAAACTGGAGCCGATTATACAGAGTGAAGTAAGCCAGAAAGAAAAACACCAATACAGTATACTAACGCATATATATGGAATTTAGAAAGATGGTAACAATAACCCTGTGTACGAGACAGCAAAAGAGACACTGATGTATAGAACAGTCTTATGGACTCTGTGCGAGAGGGGGAAGGTGGGAAGATTTGGGAGAATGGCATTGAAACATGTAAAATATCATGTATGAAACGAGTTGCCAGTCCAGGTTCGATGCATGATACTGGATGCTTGGGGCTGGTGCACTGGGACGACCCAGAGGGATGGCATGGGGAGGGAGGAGGGAGGAGGGTTCAGGTTGGGGAACACATGTATACCTGTGGCGGATTCATTTTGATATTTGGCAAAACTAATACAGTTATGTAAAGTTTAAAAATAAAATAAAATTAAAAAAAAAAAACCAATATGAGAGATATTAATAGATCCATACGTAAGTCATGTCATCTCATCAGGGGAAGTTGTACCCTCCACAGACTCATAGGACAGAAAATGAAGAATGGATTAAAAAGGGAGGACACTTTTAGATAGCATCTGGATAGCCTAAATAGGGGTCTGACATCTGCTCTGTGTGTATGTGCGTGTGTGTGTGTAAATAATGTTTAATAGAATGCAGCCATCTTCAGCTGGGATTCCCTGGTGGCTCAGAGGGTAAAGATCTTCCTGCAATGTAGGAGACCTGAGTTCAATTCCTGGATCAGGAAGATTCCCTGGAGAAGAAAATGGCAACCCACTCCTTTATCTTTGCCTGGAAAATCCTATGGACAGAGGAGGAGCCTGGTGGGCTACAGTCCACAGGGTTGCAAAGAGTTGGACATGACTGAGCGACTTCATTTTCACTTTCTTTCATACTCATTCACGTGTGTATTTTCTATGGTAGCTTTTGCTATGCTCCAGAAGAGTTGAGTTGGAGAAGGCAATGGCAACCCACTCCAGTATTTTGCCTGGAAAATCCCGTGGATGGAGGAGCCTGGTAGGCTCCAGTCCATGGGGTCACTAAGAGTTGGACACGACTGAAGCGAGTTAGCAGCAGCAGCAGCAGAAGAAGAGTTGAGTAGTTGTGACAGAGACCTATGCAAAGACCAAAATATTTACTATCTGGTCATTAACAGAAAAAAGTTTTCAGACTCTTGGTCTACATGACAATCATGGAGACCTAGACTAATTACAGGGTTAGCAGTAAGAATGAAAGAAACAGTTATGAAGAACATCAAAGAATTTTTATTGCAATTTTATTGAAATGCCTAAGAGTTTTTTATATTTAAGTCTGCTTCAGTTCAGTACAGCTCAGTCCAGTCACTCAGTCATGTCTGACCTGTTGCAACCCCATGAATCACAGCACGCCAGGCCTCCCTGTCCATCACCAACTCCCGGAGTTCACTCAGACTCATGTCCATCGAGTCAGTGATGCCATCCAGCCATCTCATCCTCTGGCGTCCCCTTCGCCTCCTGCCCCCAATCGCTCCCAGCATCAGACTCTTTTCCAATGAGTCAGCTCTTCGCATGAGGTGGCCAAAGTACTGGAGTTTCAGCTTTAGCATCATTCCCTCCAGAGAAATCCCAGGGCTGATCTTCAGAATGGATTGGTTGGATCTCCTTGCAGTCCAAGGGACTCTCAAGAGTCTTCTCCAACACCCCAGTTCAAAAGCATCAATTCTTTGGCGCTCAGCTTTCTTCACAGTCCAAATCTCACATCCATACATGACCACAGGAAAAACCATAGCCTTGACTAGACAGACCTTTCTTTGCAAAGTAATGTCTCTGCTTTTGAATATGCTGTCTAGGTTGGTCATAACTTTCCTTCCAAGGAGTAAGCGTCTTTTAATTTCATGGCTGCTGTCACCATCTGCAGTGACCTTCGAGCCCCAAAAAATAAAGTCTGACACTGTTTCCACTGTTTCCCCATCTATTTGCCATGAAGTGATGGGACCAGATGCCATGATCTTAGTTTTCTGAATGTTGAGTTTTAAGCCAACTTTTTCACTCTCCTCTTTCATCTTCATCAAGAGGCTTTTTAGTTCCTCTTCACTTTCTGCCATAAGGGTGGTTTCATCTGCATATCGGAGGTTATTGATATTTCTCCCAGCAATCTTGATTCCAGCTTGTGCTTCTTCCAGTCCAGCATTTCTCATGATGTACTCTTCATATAAGTTAAATAAGCAGGGTGACAATGTACAAACTTGACGTACTCCTTTTCCTATTTGGAACCGGTATGTTGTTCCATGTCCAGTTCTAACTGTTGCTTCCTGACCTGCATGCAAATTTATCAAGAGGCAGGTCAGGTGGTCTGGTATTCCCATCTCTTTCAGAATTTTCCACAGTTTATTGTGATCCACACAGTCAAAGGCTTTGGCATAGTCAATAAAGCAGAAATAGATGTTTTTCTGGAACTCTCTTGCTTTTTCCATGATCCAGCAGATGTTGGCAATTTGGTCTCTTGTTCCTCTGCCTTTTCTAAAACCAGCTTAAACAACTGGTAGTTCATGGTTCACATATTGCTGAAGCCTGGCTTGGAGAATTTTGAGCATTCCTTTACTAGCATGTGAGATGAGTGCAATTGTGTGGTAGTTTGAGCATTCTTTGGCATTGCCTTTCTTCATGATTGGAATGAAAACTTCCCTTTTCCAGTCCTGTAGCCACTGCTGAGTTTTCCAAATTTGCTGGCATATTGAGTGCAGCACTTTCACAGCATTATCTTTCAGGATTTGAAATAGCTCTACTGGAATTCCATCACCTCCACTAGCTTTGTTTGTAGTGATGCTTTCTAAGGCCCACTTGACTTCACATTCCAGGATGTCTGGCTCTAGGTCAGTGATCACACCATCATGATGATCTGGGTCATGAAGATCTTTTTTGTACAGTTCTTCTGTGTATTCTTGCCACCTCTTCTTAATATCTTCTGCTTCTGTTAGGTCCATACCATTTCTGTCCTTTATCGAGCCCATCTTAGCATGAAATGTTCCCTTGGTATCTCTAATTTTCTTGAAGAGATCTCTAGTCTTTCCCATTCTGTTGTTTTCCTCTATTTCTTTGTATTGATCACTGAGGAAGGCTTTCTTATCTCTTCTTTCTATTCTTTGGAACTCTGCATTCAGATGTTTATATCTTCCCTTTTCTCCTTTGCTTTTCGCATCTCTTCTTTTCACAGTTATTTGTAAGGTCTCTCCAGACAGCCATTTTGCTTTTTTGCAAAAAGTCTACTTCAGACATTTTGCTTTTTTGCAAAAAGTCTACTTCAGATATTACATTTCAACCCTTTGGATAGTTTTCTCAGTGTGAATTATAGGCACTTCACTTACTCCCCACTCCCCAAAATACACCCCCCCCCACAAAAAAAAAAAGGAAAAAGGAAAAGAGTAGACAAAAAGAAAAAGAAGAAACTATTCTGATATTCTAGCTTGTCAGAAAATAGTAATGTATTACCTATGAAACAATGCCTGTTTTCCTCTGGAATCCTATGATTTGGGGTATAAACAAGGTAACCAATGAACTCAATCATAAATAAAATGGAATGATAGTGAAGACAGAAGAAATGCATGGTGGCTTTGCTAAGGCACAGCTTCAGACAAAGTGGGAAAATGGTAAAACTCTGAGAAATAAGCAATGGACATGTCTGAATTCTCTAGAGAAAAAAAAATAGTTCTCTAGAAAGATAAATATATGAATATGCAGTTGGCTAGACAGATGCATAGAATCCTATTATGTTAACTGAAATTCTTCTCTATGTGATGTGATCTATTTCCCTTTTTTTCCAGTGACCTTTCCCCTATCAATTCATTAACACGCAATGTCTCAGGGGATAAATTACGTTGAATATAGTGGACAAAATGTCAATACCTTGGCTTCTGGGTTCCAAAATACACTCTTGAGACTCATAGTAGAGACATAGTCTCGAAAGCTAGAGCTTTTGACCTGTAAGAGTCAGCATATTGTATTTCTAAAAGGCTAAGCCAGAAGACCTACTGTTGCTTCTCTAATAGTGTGGAAAAATAACAAAAGCCTATCCTTGGACCTTAGGTTAAATATTGTCGAAACTGCGGGAGGGAGGAGAACTGAAGAGGAAGCCACCACTCTGTTTTAGAAGCTTGTATTGAAACTGTGACTTCCCTAAGATAACCTAGAAGTGAACTGCTGGTGGGTAGAGTGCTCTACCACCTCTTACTGAGCTTGGGGCAGGGATACAGAGAGTGCCTGTGACTTGTATTTCAGAGGGTGACTGGAGAGCAGGCAAACCTTGTATGTCGGCATGCCTTGTATGTTGGCATGCCCTGCGTCCTGCATAATCCCTAAGCTGTGGAGTGGCAATGGCTGCAGAAGTTACCAGGCTGATGGATTTCAGGCAGCTCCAGAGTTTGAGGAACATAGTCAATTACTAATACTTGCTTCTGTATCCCTCAAACAGGGTCTGGATGTAGCTGAGAGCTGAGAATCAAAAGGGTTTGTTGTGGAAAGAGGATATAGAAGGCTTGACCTTGGTAAGGAAGACTAGACGGTATGTAGGAGATCTCACTGAAGACCAACAGGAGTAAATGTGAACAAACAAATGTGTGAACAGATGACATGGGAGAGGATCTGCCTCTACTCCTCCACCCCTGTGTGGTATTGTGAACTAAGAAAAATACTGGATGCAATTCTAGAGATAAGAATAGCGGGAAAACCTAACTGACTGAAAAAATTCTATTTTTTCTGTGAAAATACTTCACTGACTTCTCAAACTCTGGTGGGAATGAATTAACAGTGAATTAAATAAGATAAGGTTTTGGCTAGTGGATGGAATGTTTACCTGAAGGTGAGAACTACTATTTTAAAAATATATAGTAGGGATTTTATATTCTGAATGTTTGCACTCACGGTTTATCAACAGAATTTTCCAAATTGTTTGCCTTTAGGAAGTAAGATAATGACCATTTTTGGGGCATGTTTTGTAATATGCTTAAGATTATGACTATTCTGAATGTTTTGTATTGTGCTTAAAATTTTACCATGGGTATGTATTATTTTAGTAAATATGAACACTGATCTGTTCCAGAAATACTGTGTTGGCTTTAAAGTTTTTTTTTTGTTTGTTTTAAGTGTACAGAGATTGTACAAAGAGAATTTTGGTCCTATTGGTAGCTTATGGTGAACGATGTTGGATTCATGTTCTCTGAAGAAGATTTAGCATCGTGACTAGGGACCAAGGACCAGGCTTGATCACTTAAGAGCTTTTGTTTGTAGCAGAGTTTTATTGAAGTGAAAAAGGGATAGAGAAAGCTTCTGACACAGACATCAGAAAGGAGATGGAGAGTGCCCCCCTCGCTAGTCTTAGCAAGGGAGATATATACTTTTTAAATTGGTTATTACAGTAAATCAAAAGAATGTTTCAAGGTTGTAAAGATCTTACTAGACCCACTCCCACAGTTTACATTTTAAGATAACAGGGTTAGAATGTAACAATAGAAAGATTTTACCAGACCCACTCCCATTCTAAAATATCAGGACTAGTCAGAAGGTTTTCAGGAAGGAGAAACTGTCCTTAAGCTGGATACATTGTTGTTGTATAATCCTTAGTACAGAGTTTAAAATTAGAATTCAGACTTAAATTCAGCCTTAAATTGAAGAAAGTAGGGAAAACCACTAGACCATTCAGGTATGACCTAAACAAAATCCCTTATGATTACACAGAGAATGTGAGAAATAGATTTAAGAGATTAGATCTGATAGATAGAGTGCCTGATGAACTATGGATGGAGGTTTGTGACATTGTACAGGAGACAAGGAGCAAGACCATCCCCAAGAAAAAGAAATGCAAAAAAGCAAAATGGCTGTCTGAGGAGGCCTTACAAATAGCTGTGAAAAGAAGAGAAGTGAAAAGACAAGGAGAAAAGGAAAGATATGCCCATTTGAATGCAGAGTTCCAAAGAATAGCAAGGAGAGGAGATAAGAAAGCCTCAGTGATCAGTGCAAAGAAATAGAGGAAAACAACAGAATGGGAAAGACTAGAGATCTCTTCAAGAAAATTAAAGATACCAAGGGAACATTTCATGCAAAGATGGGCTCAATAAAGGACAGAAATGGTATGAACCTAACAGGAGCAGAAGATATTAAGAAGAGGTGGCAAGAATACAGAAGAACTATACAAAAAAGATCTTCATGACCCAGATAATCATGATGGTGTGATCACTCACTAGAGCCAGACATTTTGGAATGCAAAGTCAAGTGGGTCTTAGGAAGAATCACTACAAACAAAGCTAGTGGAGGTGATGAAATTCCAGTTGAGCTATTTCAAATCCTGAAAGATGATGCTGTGAAAGTGCTGCACTCAAGATGCCAGCAAATTTGGAAAACTCAGCAGTGGCCACAGGACTGGAAAAGGTCAGATTTCATTCCAACCCCAAAGAAAGGCAATACCAAGGAATTCTCAAACTACTGTACAATTGCACTCATCTCACACTCTAGTGAAGTAATATTCAAAATTTTCCAAGCCAGGCTTCAGCAATACGTGAACCGTGAACTTCCAGATGTTCAAGCTGGATTTAGAAAAGGCAGAAGAACCAGAGATCAAATTGCCAACATCCATTGGATCATGGAAAAAGCAAGAGAGTTCCAGAAAAACATCTGTTTCTGCTTTAGTGACTATGCCAAAGCCTTTGGCTGTGTGGATCACCACACGCTGTGGAAAATTCTTTAAGAGATGGGAATACCAGGTCACCTGAACTACCTCTTGAGAAATCTGTGTACAGGTCAAGAAGTAACAGTTAGAAGTGTACATGGAACAACAGACTGGTCCCAAATGATCAAAGGAGTTTGTCAAGGCTGTATATTGTCACCCTGCTTATTTAACTTATATGCAGAGCATATCATGAGAAATGCTGGGCTGGAGGAGCACAAGCTGGAATCAAGATTGCCAGGAGAAATATCAATCACCTCAGATATGCAGATGACACCACCCTTATGGCAGAAAGTGAAGAAAAACTAAAGAGCCTCTTGATGAAAGTGAAAGAGGAGAGTGAAAAAGTTAGCTTAAAGTTCAACATTCAGAAAACTAAGATCATGGCATCTGGTCCCATCACTTCATGGCAAATAGATGAGAAAACAGTGGCAGACTTTATTTTTTTTGGGCTCCAAAGTCACTGCAGATGGTGACTGCAGCCGTGAAATTAAAAGACGCTTACTCCTTGGAAGAAAACTTATGACCAACCTAGACAGCATATTCAAAAGCAGAGTTATTGTTTTGCCAAGAAAGGTCTGTCTAGTCAAGGCTATGGCTTTTCCAGGAGTCATGTATGGATGAGAGAGTTGGACTATAAAGAAAGCTGAGCGCTGAAGAATTGATGCTTTTGAACTGTGGTATTGGAGGACTCTTGAGAGTCCCTTGGACTGCAAGAACATCCAACCAGTACATCCTGAAGGAGATCAGTTGTGAATATTCATTGTAAGGACTGATGCTGAAGCTGAAACTCCAATACTTTGGCCACCTGATTGTGAAGAACTGACTCACTAGAAAAGACACTGATACTGGGAAAGATTGAAGGCGGGAGAAGGGGGCAACAGAGGATGAGATGGTTGGATGGTATCACCGACTCAATGGACATGAGTTTGAGTAAACTCTGGGACTTGGTGATGGACAGGGAGGCCTGAGGTGCTGCAGTCCATGGGGTCGCAAAGAGTTGGACAGGACTGAGCAACTGAACTGAACTGAAGAGTGTTTAAACTGAGTTATTTGTTGTGTAACCATCAGTTTCAGACTTAAAGAAAAAAAAAATTTATGTGACTAAGACTAAGGAATGTAAAGAAAAAAAGTTGTTTGTCCTTTGCTCCTCCTTGAGAATTCTAGACCCCTATCTCCTCCTTGGGTACCCAGACTTGTTATCAACTTGCTAGGAATTGACTCTCTCACTATCTATTCACAGAGACCATGACTCACTAATGGCTATAATCTGGAAAAGGAACTCAGCCTCTCATTCTCTGAAGGAACACTTATGAAGGTCTCTTTCAATCAAGGCAAATATGGGGCAAGTATGCACAATTTGCAATCTGGCAACCTGAGGGAATGGGGATGATATTATAAAAGGGTGTTCCTGTGGTGACTATTTATTTGGTCATGCAAGTTGGTTAATGAGAAAGAGAGAGAGAAGGTAGGGGGAGACAGAGAGAGACAGGTAGGGGAGGCTGACTCAATGACAATCAACCTGATAGAAAATGATACCCTGCTCAGTGCTGCTGCTACGGCCACCAGAGGATACCTTAAACACCAAATACATTGCCCTGACCAATCTTCACATTGCTTGTCTTTAGTGTCAAAAACAATTATAAACAAAAGCAAAATCTTGCTTTAGCATTTTTGCAGAAGACTCATACCTTTAATATCCTTACTATAAAACGAGAACAACCTTGAAACTGACCTAGAGTTTCTTTTTTGTGACTCAATAGGAAACGTTTTTTTCCCAAGAAGCATATAATGCCTTTATCAACATTAATTTTACAGGTTGTTGATGATAATGGGAAAAATTTCTTATTACAATGTAGAAATATTTTGAGGACATAAGTTTTTTTGGCATCACTGAGTACAGTTTACTAAAATTTCATTTTGCTATTTTTAAGTTGATTTAAAATATAGTTGTTAAAATGATTTAGTGTCAAATAATGACATGCAACATGTGCTTTATGCTAATTTACAAAAACTTAAGATTATGTGTCTGTGTTGGTGTGTAGGGGGTCGTGGTGACAGGGAGAGGGGACTGTGTAATTCATTGACATATATTTGCAAATATCCTGGGAGGTGGAGAGGTTTATTTCTGTTGAATAATAGTAGACCCAAGAAATACATAAATCAGTAATCATAAAACAAAATGAAAAGAAGCTGGAATTGAGATGTTTTCCTTTCTTCTACTCAGGTGCATATTTCAGGTATAATTATTACCCAAAGGGGTGACATTACATGGCTGATTTAGGTTACCTAAACAAAAAGAATATTATACTTCAGAGTTGAATAGGAATAGGCAATGACAATTTATGTCTTTACTGCCAAAGAAACAAGGAGCTTTAGGAAAAAGATTAAATGTAATGACAGTTTAAAATCTTTCAGTATTGCTAATAAAATTGTCAAAATTGAAAACTAAGACCATATATAAGGGAACTTGCATAAACTTTAGAAATAAAATGCATAAAACTGGAGTGGATAATTTATTTCTACCTTAAATTCATTGCTTCTATTTTATTAATCAAACTTGGTTTGTATTTTTTTCTTTTCTTTTTCCATATATTCCTAGACTTTTTATTTTATTAGCTATATATATATATATGTTGAAGCTTACTGATAGGTGTATTCTTACAAATAAAAACACCAGTGACACCCCATTAGATAAACTCTTTGGAAATGCAACAATTAGTTATGCAAATCAATAGCATTTGGGCTTCCCCAATGGGGATAGTGGTAAAGAACCTGGACGCCAATGCAGGAGACATAAGAGTTGTGGGTTCGATCCCTGAGTCTGGAAGATCCCCTGGAGGAGGGCATAGCAACCCACTCCAGTATTCTTGCCTGGAAAATCCCATGGACAGAGAAGCCTGGTGGGTTACAGTCCATAGGGTTGCAAAGAGTTTGACACAACTGAAGTGATTTAGCATGCTAGCATCAATAGTACTTATGAAACAGTTCTGTGTATAATACTTTGCTATTATAAAATAAGGAATTTTACATTGTCAGTCATTAATCACTTGATCCTTAAAATAGCTCTGTTAGTTAGGGACTTGGTTGTTATTCCCATTTTATAGATGAATAAACTGAGGTCAGAGTTATATACTTAAGGCAAGGGATTATATTTTCTTTCATGGAGAAAAGAAATTGATCAGAGAAATGCAAATCAAAACCACTATGAGGTACCATTTCACACCAGTCAGAATGGCTGCGATCCAAAACTCTAAAAGCAATAAATGCTGGAGAGGGTGTGGAGAAAAGGGAACCCTCTTACACTGTTGGTGGGAATGCAAACTAGTACAGCCACTATGGAGAACAGTGTGGAGATTCCTTAAAAAACTGGAAATAGAACTGCCTTATGACCCAGCAATCCCACTGCTGGGCATACACACCGAGGAAACCAGAAGGGAAAGAGACACGTGTACCCCAGTGTTCATCGCAGCACTGTTTATAATAGCCAGGACATGGAAGCAACCTAGATGTCCATCAGCAGACGAATGGATAAGAAAGCTGTGGTACATATACACAATGGAAGTCCCATGGACGGAGGAGCCTGGTAGGCTGCAGTCCATGGAGTCGCTAAGAGTCAGACACGACTGAGCGACTTCACTTTCACTTTTCACTTTCCTGCATTGGAGAAGGAAATGGCAACCCACTCCAGTGTTCTTGCCTGGAGAATCCCAGGGACGGGGGAGCCTGGTGTGCTGCTGTCTATGGGATCGCACAGAGTCAGACACGACTGAAGCGACTTAGCAGCAGCAGCAGCACAGGCTTCTTGGGGCTGGTGGACTGGGATGACCCAGAGGGATGGGATGGGGAGGGAGGTGGGAGGGGGGTTCAGGATGGGGAACACATGTACACCAATGCAGATTCATGTCAATATATGGCAAAACCAATACAATATTGCAAAGTAAAAAAAAAAAAAAAAAAACCTAAAAAAAAAGAAAGAAAAGAAATTGAGGGGACAGACTAATGCTTGCTTAAAGCTGAAGAACAAAATACCAAACCATGTCCAAGCAAGGTCTTGGGGTGAAAGATAAAAATTATTCTGAGGGACTTTCAGTCGAATATATCATTAAAATTGATTCCCAAATACTCTTACTTCATCAAAATGGTGGATGGACTGAGAAGGTTTACCAGATTTGCTTCTGAGAAACTGAAAAATTCAAGACTCGAGAATCTTCTCAAGAAGATGAAAATTTTCATCTTTAAGCATGTGTGAAGATTTCACCCCTTGCTTAAAACAAAAAAAATCTTGGCCTTGAAAAAAAAGAATTTAGTATATTTGAGTGTTTTCTTTAAGACACAATTTAAGTACTATTTCAAGGGTATATACTTACTTATTCATCAAGTATTTATTAAGCATCTATAATACACCTGTGATAGATGAGAAATTCTGTTAGAATCTTTGGATGGAGCACAACTCAATGGGAAAACAATCTATGCCTTAAAAGAATTTAAAAATGGGGAAGATGAATAGTATACAAATACATTAACAAATACTTAATTAGAAGATATAGTTTTAATTGAAGACATTTAAAGAGTAGGGTGATTCAGGCAGGTGACTTAGATCTGAGATTGTAAAGACTCCCTTGAGAAAGTGCTATTAAATTTAAAACCTGACGGAAAATTAGGAATTAGGGTAAGTGAGGAGAAAGAATCTCCAGATAGAGCAGACAATGAGGGTGGAGATAAAGCCTGCTCCATGTCCCTGACAAATTTAATTCTTTTTCCTTGGTGAAGTATTGTAGATTTTTAAACTGAAGATTACAGAGTTAAACTAGCATTTTTAGTTAATTTAGCTCCTGGAGAGAAAATGGATTGAAGGAAAATAAAAGAAGATGCAGGAGGCCTAAATCAGAGGTTTTGGTGGGTTGGACTAGAGTCATGGGAAGATAGAGACATTAACCTATTTGTGATTTATCTATTTCATCAAAAAAGAAAAAAAGAGAGCACTGCATAGACAAATGTGTGTGTGTGTGTCTTCAGTCTCTTAGACGTGTCTGACTCTTTGTGACACCATAGATTGCAGCCCGCCAGGCTCCTCTGTTCATATAATTCTCCAGGCAAGAACACTGGAGTGGGCAACCATGCCCTCATCCAGGGGATATTCCTGACCTGGGGATTGAAACTGTGTCTCCTGCATCTCCTGCAGAAGCAGGTGGATTCATTACCACTGAGCCACCGGGGAAGCGTGATACTGATTATTATCATTTGGTTAAACTTATATCTTTTCTGGACTGAGGCTGAGGCTGAAACTCCAGTACTTTGGCCACCTCATGCGAAGAGTTGACTCATTGGAAAAGACCCTGATGCTGGGAGGGATTGGGGGCAGGAGGAGAAGGGGACAACAGAGGATGAGATGGCTGGGTGGCATCACCAACTCGATGGACATGAGTTTGGGTGAACTCCGGGAGTTGGTGATGGACAGGGAGGTCTGGCGTGCTGTGATTCATGGGGTCGCAGAGTCGGACATGACTGAGCGACTGAACTGAATATGTAGCAACACTTTCGAATGAAATCTATAGTCTGAAATATTAATGGGATAGTATTGTCCCTATAACTTTGTGGATCTGATGTCATATATATGGAGAGCAGTTGAAAAGAAGATGCTGAATGCCTGAAATTTTTTAAAAACTGCATATCTGGCATAGTGTTATAGAGATTTGCGTCATCCTATAATTTTGTAAGTCAACTACTACTTTAATTACAAAAAAAAAAAAAAGATGTCCCAGATTTGAGATCTCACAAAAACTAAGTACCTAAAAAACCAGTAGTGTAAATACCACCCTGGCAGTGTTCAGGAAGTTTAGTCTTTTACCAGTTTTATTCGTCAGGGAAAATGAACTTGTTTCCCAAATCTGTCCTGGCAGCCATCTGCCGCTTGAGCAAACCAAGGGTCTCTAGACCCAGCCTGACTTTTGTATGAGTCACCTGTGGTCCTGAGGCTGGATTCTCTCAACAGGCTATCAATCCTTTTCCATCTACCTCCCATGGGTTACATTCCCTGGCCTCTGATTCCCCACAGTGATAAGTGAGTCCATAATCCTTGAGAAGATTTTCTGAAGGTTTGGTGATAGCAGACAAGATTTGCAATTCAGAGGGAACAAAGCTGGAAACTATAAATAACCTTTCCCAGTTCATAACCCAGGCTCTCCCAGCAGGACCACCTTTTCTCCCCAGCCTGTAGTCTGTAGCCTGAGTACCTGCAGGTACTTCTTGCTTCCAAAGTGACTTCTTCCACTTATTCCTCCCCCACGGTAGGTCTATCCCCTCCCCTTGACTGCCACAACCAGAGAGAAAAGCATATTTCTCAGTAAAAAGTATCAGCAAGTGTACAATTCCACCCCTGGTGAAGGGCATCTCAATGTTATTTTGCACAGCACTTAAACCTGTTAATCTTGTGTTATGCTAAGTCACTTAAGTCGTGTCCAACTCTTTGGGACCCTATGGATCCAGAGAGCCCGCCAGTCTCCTCTGTCCATGGGATTCCACAGGCAAGAATACTGGAGTGGGTTGCCACGCCTTCCTCCAGGGAATCTTTCCGACACAGGGATAGAACCTGTGTCTGTTACATCTTCTGCATTTGCAGGTGGGTTCTTTACCATTGGTGCCACTTTGGGTCTCACCACTGCAGGGTGAGATTTATGTTTTACATTTGCCAAGGCAGAAAAATTGTAAAATGATTACCCCCTGGACAAAAATCACAATTTCTCTTCAGTTTGGATTCAATCTTTAGAAAAATAGACACCTGATCAAGTGCCAAAAATATTTGAGTCTATATTAGATTCCTAGGGCTACCAAAACAAAGTACCACAAATTGGGTAGCTTAAACCACAACATTATTGCTTACAATTCTGGAGACAATAAATAAAAATTCTAGAAGTCCACGATTGAAGTGTTGGTGAAGTGGTAAGCAAGATGCTCTGCCCTCCCTTCTCTGGCTTTCCTTGCCTGGGCATCACCTCAGTCTCTGCCTTCATCTTCATGTGATGTTCTTCCCAGGTCTTCCATTCATCTTTCTTCTCTGCATATCTCTGCATCCAAATCTTTCTTTTTATAAGGATACCAGTCATGTAGATTGTGTGCACGCGCACGCGTGTGTGTGTATACGTGCTCAGTCACTCAGTTATGTCTGACTCTTCGCAACCCTGCCAGACTCCTGTCCATGGGATTATCCTGGCAAGAATACTGAAATGGGTTGCCATTTCCTATTCCAGGGGATCTTCTTGACCCAGGGATTGAACCCACATCTCTTGAGGCTCCTGAATTGGTAGGTGGATTTTTAACCACTGAGCCACCTGGGAAGCCCATAGTGGATTAGAGGCACCCCATTCCAGCTATCCTAATCCAGTATAGCCCCATCCAAGTTAGCCAAATACATCTGTGACCGTCCTATTTTCAAACAAAGTCACATTCTGAGGTACTAACTAGAGTTAAGACTTCAAAATAGAATTTTTTGGGGGGGACACGACTCGACTCATAACAAATTCTTATATCTGGTGAGGAACTATTTGGAGGACTTTGGTGAGGAGATATTACAAATCACATCACTTTACACAGTGACTTGCTGAACAAATCTTTGGCCTAGAGAAAAGGGGGAACCCTGGAGAAAACTGCCTTCCTCTTCCTATGAAAGAAATCATTTGTTTATTTTTGCTTTTATTTCCAATATTCTGGGAGGTGGGTCATAGAGGATCCTGCTGTGATGTATGTCAGAGAGTGTTTTGCCTATGTTCTCCTCTAGGAGTTTTATAGTTTCTGGCCTTAAGTTTAGATCTTTAATCCATTTTGAGTTTATTTTTGCGTATGGTGTTAGAAAGTGTTCTAGTTTCATTCTTTTACAAGTGGTTGACCAGAATATTGGAAATAAAAGCAAAAATAAACAAATGGGACCTAATTAACCTTAAAAGCTTCTGCACATCAAAGGAAACTATTAGCAAGGTGAAAAGACAGCCTTCCAAATGGGAGAAGATAATAGCAAATGAAGCAACTGACAAACAACTAATCTCGAGAATATACAAGCAACTCCTACAGCTCAACTCCAGAAAAATAAATGACCCAATCAAAAAATGGTCCAAAGAACTAAATAGACATTTCTCCAAAGAAGACATACAGATGGCTCTCAAACACATGAAAAGATGCTCAACATCACTCATTATCAGAGAAATGCAAATTAAAACCACTATGAGGTACCATTTCACACCAGTCAGAATGGCTGCGATCCAAAAGTCTACAATAATAAATGCTGAAGAGGGTGTGGAGAAAAGGGAACCCTCTTACACTGTTGGTGGGAATGCAAACTAGTACAGCCACTATGGAGAACAGTGTGGAGATTCCTTAAAAAACTGGAAATAGACCTGCCTTATGACCCAGCAATCCCACTGCTGGGCATACACACTGAGGAAACCAGAAGGGAAAGAGACACGTGTACCCCAATGTTCATCGCAGCACTGTTTATAATAGCCAGGACATGGAAGCAACCTAGATGTCCATCAGCAGATGAATGGATAAGAAAGCAGTGGTACATATACATAATGGAGTATTACTCAGCCATTAAAAAGAATACATTTGAATCAGTTCTAATGAGGTGGATGAAACTGGAGCCGATTATACAGAGTGAAGTAAGCCAGAAAGAAAAACACCAATACAGTATACTAACGCATATATATGGAATTTAGAAAGATGGTAACAATAACCCTGTGTACGAGACAGCAAAAGAGACACTGATGTACAGAATAGTCTTATGGACTCTGTGAGAGAGGGAGAGGGTGGGAAGATTTGGGAGAATGGCATTGAAACATGTAAAATATCATGTATGAAACGAGTTGCCAGTCCAGGTTCGATGCACGATACTGGATGCTTGGGGCTGGTGCACTGGGACAACCCAGAGGGATGGCATGGGGAGGGAGGAGGGAGGAGGGTTCGGGATGGGGAACATATGTATACCTGTGGCGGATTCATTTTGATATTTGGCAAAACTGATACAATTATGTAAAGTTTAAAAATAAAATTAAAAAAAAAAAAAAGAAATCAGCAAGGAATCCTTTGAGCACAGAGACTGTGGTGGCCGTCAGAGTCAATGGAGTTATACCAAGTTTAGTTCGTTTTTCCCCTACTTATAATCTCATTGTTTTCTTTTAGATTATGAAAGCATTATATGACTGTTACCAAACCCAAGTTCACATGTCTAATGCACCGTGAGGCCAAATAACCTGAAACATTGGAGTTTGGACTGGAGAAAGGTTTATTGCAGGACTCAGCAAAGAGAACAGGATGGCTCATGCTCAAAAAAAGACATGAACTCCCTGAAGGTTTTTAGGGAGGAGTTTTTATAGGCAAAGCTTGTGGGGGAGGGCTACAGGGTGTGTGACCTTCCTCTGATTGATTGGTGGGGAGGTAACAGGGTGGTGTTCTAGGAATCTCAATCATCAGCCCTTTGGTGGGGGCCCCAGCTCCGACAGAAGAGCTCAGAGATTTCTATCAGGTTGTTATGCAGGGTAACCAGGACCTGCCCAATTGCTGTACTTTTTTTTCCTTTTGGTATTCTCTCACTGATGCTAAAGCTCCAATACTCTGGCCACCTGATGTGAAGACCTGACTCATTGGGAAAGACCCTCATGCTGGGAAAGATTGAGGGCAGGAGGAGAAGGGGATGACAGAGGATGAGATGGTTGGATGGCATCATTGACTCAATTACATGAGCTTGAGCAAACTCCAGGAGATGGTGAAGGACAGGGAAGCCTGGCTTGCTGCAGTTCATGAGATTGCAAAGAACCAGACACAACTTAGTGACTGAACAATAACAGTTCTCTCACTTCCCTATTTAGTAGCAGTTTGAAGCTGCTCTTTGGAACCTAGGGATGGAGGATAAAACCTTTTTCCTGCAAACAAGAAATAGGGGATACAGAAAAACTTCTGAACCTGGGAGGGCTCTTCAGAATCCTGTTTGGTTTCATGATCATTGTAGAACATGTAGAAAATATAGGTGATTTTGTTGTTCTTGTTTAGTTGCTAAGTTGTGTCTGACTCTTTGTGACCCCATGGACTGCAGCCCACCAGGCTCCTCTGTCCATGGGATTCTCCAGGCAAGAATACTGGAGGGGGTTGCCATTTCCTTCTCCAGGGGATCTTCCTGACCCAGGTAATGAACTGAGTCTCCTGCATTTACCACAGCACCACCTGGGAAATCCAAAGGTAATCTTAGAGGAGAAAAATAATAGATAATTATACAGGATGAATAATTCCGATAGCCATTATTTAAAAATGGAATCTTGTTTATTAAAAATTGAAATTGCCTTGTATAAACAGTTCTACATCCTGCCTTTTCCACTTAACATTATATCATGGACATTTAAAAATACAGTAATATGCTTCAATACTATGATTCTTTAAATAAAATGAGTCATGGTATTTTGTTACTGGATACATTGTAATTTATTTAACCATTCTTCTCCAGTTGGTTATTTAGATGTTTTCTGGATTCATATTAAATGTAGCAGGGCCATAAAAATTTTTGTACATTAATCTTGGGTGCATCTCTGATTATTTCTCTGTGTACATTCCTAGAAGTGGAGTCTCAGGTCACATTTTTAAAGCTTTTGTTTTGTACTGTGATATAACACCCCAAAGAGTGATTTATATGTTGCATTATATCAAATAATACTTATTTTGCTGATCTTTTGTCAACATTGGACAAGAGTAACACAAATCCCAAACTGAAAAGTAAAATAACCTCATAGAAATGGAGCAAGACCTCTGGGGCCAGTGTGCAAAACCTTTCCATGTTTCCCATTTCTTGTTTGTAGGAAATAGGCTTCCTTCAGCTTCCTTGGCCTTCCCTGAGTACAAAAGAAAGTGAAAGTGAAAGTGAAGTCTCTCAGTCATGTTCAACTGTTTGTGACCCCATGGACTGTAGCCTACCAAGCTCCTCTGTCCATGGGATTTTCCAGGCAATAGTACTGGAGTGGATTGCCATTTCCTTCTCCAGGGGATCTTCCCAACCCAGGAATCGAACCTAGGTCTCCCACATTGTAGACAGACCCGTCTGAGCCACCAGGGAAGCCCAAAAGGGCAGATTCAAATAGTTGCTAATCAGAAAAGGGAAGGAATGCAGAAACAAAGGAGGAGCAGTCAAGATATAGTAGTGAAGAGATAAAGCAAAGTCCTGGTTCCTTCTAAAGGAATATGCATAAAAATAACTTTGAAAAGGTAAGATATACCCATCTGAATGCAGAGTTCCAAAGGATAGCAAGGAGAGGTAAGAAAGCCTCAAGTGAACAGTGCAAAGAAATAGAGGAAAACAATAGAACAGGAAAGACTAGAGATATCTTTAAGAAAATTAAAGATAGGAACATTTCATGCAAAGATGGGCACAATAAAGGACAGAAATGGTATGGACCTAACAGAAGCAGAAGATATTAAGAAGAGGTGGAAAGAATACACAGAAGAACTATACAAAACAGAACTTAGGGTAGTGCTAGTCACTCAGTTGTGTCTGACTCTTTGCAGCCACATGGATTGTAGCCTGCCAGGCTCCTCTTTCCATGGGATTCTCCAGGTAAGAATACTGGAGTGGATTGCCATTCCCTTCTCAAAACAAACAAACAAACAAAAAAACTTAAGTGACCCAGATAACCATGAATGTGGGGTCACTCATCTAGAGCCAGACATCCTGGAGTGTGAAGCCAAGTAGGCCTTAGGAAGCATCACTACAAACAAAGCTAGTGGGGGTAATGGAATTCCAGCTGAGCTATTTCAAATCCTAAAAGATGACACTGTTAAAGTGCTGCACTCAATATGTCAGCAAATTTGGAAAATTCAGCAGTGGCTACAGTACTGAAAAAGGGTCAGTTTTCATTCCAATCCCAGAGAAGCTCAATGGCAAAAATATTCAAACTAACACATAATTATGCTCATTTGAATGCTAGCAATGTAAAACTAAAAATCCTTCAAGCTAGGCTTCAAAAGTACGTGAACCAAGAAGTTACAGATATCCAAGCTGGATTTAGAAAAAGCAGAGGAACCAGAGATTGAATTACCAATATCTGTTGGATCATAGAAAAAGAAAGGGAATTCCAGAAAAAACATCTAATTCTGTTTCATTGACTATGCTAAAGCCTTTAACAGTATGGATCACAACAAGCTGTGGGAAATTCTTAAAGACACGGGAATACCAAGCCATCTTACCTTCCTCCTGAGAAACTTGTATGCAGGTAAAGAAGCAACAGACATGGAAAAATGGACTGTTTCCAAGTTGGGAAATGAGTACATTAAGGCTGTATATTGTCACCCTACTTATTTAACTATATGCAGAGTACATCATGTGAAATACAGGCTAGATGAAGCACAAGCTGGAATCAAGATTGCAGGCAGAAATATCAAAAACCTCAGATATGCAGGTGACACTACCCTAATGGCAGAAAGTGAAGAGGAAATAAAGAGCCTCTTGATGAAGGTGAAAGAGGACAGTGAAAAAGCTGGTTTAAAACTCAACATTCAGAAAACTAATATCATGACATCGGGTCCCATCACTTCATGACAAATAGATGGGGAGAAAATGGAAACCGTGACAGCCTTTATTTTCTTGGGCTTCAAAATCACTGCTGATGATGACTGCAATCATGAAC
Organism: Bubalus kerabau; assembly: GCF_029407905.1. NCBI lineage: Eukaryota > Metazoa > Chordata > Mammalia > Artiodactyla > Bovidae > Bubalus > Bubalus kerabau. The sequence goes on from NC_073635.1 coordinate 49,923,250, forward strand.
TTAAAAGACACTTGCTCCTTGGAAGAAAAGCTATGACAAAACTGGATAGCATATTGAAAAGCAGAGACATCACTTTTCCAACAAAAGTTCATACAAAGTTATGGTTTTTCCTGTAGCCATGTGCAGATGGACCATAGTCATGGGAAAGTTGGACCATAAAGAAGTGCTGAAGAATCAATGCTTTTGGACTGTGGTGCTGGAGAAGACTTTTGAGAGTCCCTTGGACTGCAAGGAGATCAGACCAGTTAATTCTACAGGAAATCTACCCTGAATATTCATTGGAAGGACTGATGCTGAAGCTTGAAGCTCCAAAACTTTGGTCTCCTGATGAGAAGAGTTGATTCAATAGAAAAGACCCTGATGCAGGGAAAGACTGAAGGCAGGAGCTAAGAGGGTGACAGAGGATGCGATGGTGGGATGATATCATCAACTCAGTGGACACAGTTTATTGTGATCCACACAGTCAAAGGCTTTGGCATAGTCAATAAAGCAGAAATAGATTTTTCCTGGAACTCTCTTGCTTTTTTGATGATCCAATGGATGTTGGCAATTTGATCTCTGGTTCCTCTGCCTTTTCTAAAACCAGCTTGAACATCTGGAAGTTCACGGTTCACGTATTGCTGAAGCCTGGCTTGGAGAATTTTGAGCATTACTTTACTAGTATGTGAGATGAGTGCAATTGTGCGGTAGTGTGAGCATTCTTTGGTGTTGCCTTTCTTTGGGATTGGAATGAAAACTTCCCTTTTCCAGTCCTGTGGCCACTGCTGAGTTTTCCAAATTTGCTGGCATATTGAGTGCAGCACCTTCACAGCATTATCTTTTAGGATTTGAAATAGCTCAACTGGAATTCCATCACCTCCACTAGCTTTGTTCGTAGTGATGCTTTCTAAGCCCCACTTGACTTCACGTTCCAGGATGTCTGGCTGTAGGTCAGTGATCACACCATCATGATTATCTGGGTCGTGAAGATCTTTTTTGTACAGTTCTTCTGTGTATTCTTGCCACCTCTTCTTAATATCTCTGCTTCTGTTAGGTCCATACAATTTCTGTCCTTTATCGAGCCCATCTTAGCATGAAATGTTCCCTTGGTATCTCTAATTTTCTTGAAGAGATCTCTAGTCTTTCCCATTCTGTTGTTTTCCTCTATTTCTTTGCATTGATTGCTGAGGAAGGCTTTCTTATCTCTTCTTGCTATTCTTTGGAACTCTGCATTCAGATGCTTATATCTTTCCTTTTCTCCTTTGCTTTTCGAATCTCTTCTTTTCACAGCTATTTTTAAGGCCTCCCCAGACAGCCATTTTGCTTTTTTGCATTTCTTTTTCTTGGGGATGGTCTTGATCCCTGTCTCTTGTACAGTGTCACAAACCTCCATCCATAGTTCATGAGGCCCTCTATCAGATCTAGTCCCTTAAATCTATTTCTCACTTCCACTGTATAATCATAAGGGATTTGATTAAGGTCATACCTGAATGGTCTAGTGGTTTTCCCTACTTTCTTCAATTTCAGTCTGAATTTGGCAATAAGGGGTTCATGGTCTGAGCCACAGTCAGCTCCTGGACTTGTTTTTGCTGAGTGTATAGAGTTTCTCCATCTTTGACTGCAAAGAATATAATCAGATTTCGGTGTTTACCATCTGGTGATGTCCATGTATAGAATCTTCTCTTGTGTTGTTGGAAGAGGGTGTTTTCTATGACCAGTGCATTCTCTTGGCAAAACTCTGTTAGCCTTTGCCCTGTTTCATTCTGTACTCCAAGGCCAAATTTGCCTGTTACCCCAGGTGTTTCTTGACTTCCTACTCTTGCATTCCAGTTCCCTATAATGAAAAGGACATCTGTTTTGGGTGTTAGTTCTAAAAGGTCTTGTAGGTCTTCATAGAACTGTTCAACTCAGCTTCTTCAGCATTATTGGTTGGGGCATAGGATTGGATTACTGTGATATTGAATGGTTTGCCTTGGAAATGAACAGAGATCACTCTGTCATTTTTGAGATTGCATCCAAGTACTGCATTTCAGATCCTTTGTTGACCATGATGGCTACTCTATTTCTTCTAAGGGATTCCTGCCCACAGTAGTAGGTATAATGGTCATCTGAGTTAAATTCACCCATTCCAGTCCATTTTAGTTAGCTGATTCCTAGAATGTCGACGTTCACTCTTGCCAACTCCTGTTTGACCACTTCCAACTCTGAAGTATTGACTTTAGAGCAGCAAGTTGCTGAACTTGAGTTTGTTTACATCATTGTTGCTTTGTTTGCTTATTTTCCTTTTTATAATGCTGTTGAACTTTTCCCTTTTATCCACATTCCCGACTGTGAATTGCCTTTCTGTATTCTTTGTTCATTTTTCATTCAAGATTATTATTTCTATAATAATAATAATAGCCATTATTATTAATAATTTTTTTTTTTTACTGATTTGTGAAAGCTGTTTTTCTGTCATACGTGACACAGTGTATTTTTTCCCAGGATGCCACTTGCCTTTTCATTATGTTTATGGTTTGTTTTAAAGTATAAAAATTTAATTTTTATGCCACTGATGATATCAGTCTTTTCCCTGTGGTATCTATCTTTGATTTTATGCCTTGAGATTGCTTTCTCAACCCAATAGCATATAAAAACTCATATATATTTCCTTCCTGTTTTCTGTTTTGTGGATTTTGTCCCTTTTTTTTTTTTTACTACATTTGACTCTTTGGACTATCTGGAAATCATTTTGTGTGTGTGAAATGAGAAATGAAGCACATTTATATCTTTTACATGTTTTACACATTTGTCTGGGCTTTGTAGGTGGTACGGTGGTAAAGAACCCAGCTGCCAATGTAGGAGATGCTGGTTCAATCCCTGGGTCAGGAAGATCCCTTAGAGGAGAAAATGGCACCAACCTCTAGTATTCTTTCTGGGATAATCCCATAGACAGAGGAGCCTCGCTGGCTACAGTCCAGTGGGTCCCAAAAGATTTGGACACTACTAAGCGACTGTACTCACATGCACCTATGCATACTGCTACCCCAACACATAGTTCTCCTTTTCCTAACTTGAAATGCGATTTTTGTCATAGACCAAATTCTTAATTGACTAGAGATGGGTTTTGTATTCTGTTCCATGGAGTGATCTTCAAGGTCTCCTATTTTGTATTTTATTTTTATATATTAGTATAGACATAAATACTTGAAGAAGTAGTTCAAGTATTTATGTCTATAAATACAAAAAATAGTCAAAAAATAGTCTTCTGTACTGTGGTAACTTAGACTCAGTTCTCTAGTGTGCCCTTTTTCCTAAGACAGCCTTGGTACTGGCTGCCTTTTAGCTTTTGGAAGTTGGAGGTGGACCAAAGTTGAGGTTCTGGGAGTGGTCAGCTTGGGTGTAGACAATAAGGGTGTGCATTTACTGCAGAGAATCCACACAAACAACAAAATAACTGACGAATGTTAATCTGCTTTTTATTATTCCTATGTACCAGCAAATTTAAACAAAGTTAATGATAAAATAGGACTTCCCTAGTGGCTCAGCAGTAAAGACTCTGCTTGCAATGCAAGAGAAGTGGGTTTAATCTCTAGGTTGGGAAGAAACCTTCCTGGAGGAGGAAATGGTAACTCATTCCACTAATCTTGCCTGGGAAATCCCGTGAACAAAGGAGCCTGATGGGCTATAGTCCATGGGGTTGCAAGAGTCAGGCATGACTTAGCAACTAAACCACCACAGTGATAAAATACTCCTCTCCTAAAAAATCTTTTGTTGATTTATTTTATTTATTTATTTTTTTGTGAGGAAACAGTCAAGTTTTTTATTTATTTTATATGTGGTGGTGTTGTATTTATTTATTTTTTTCTAAAGCATTTTTTTTTTTTAATTTTATTTTATTTTTGATTTAAGTTCTAAGCAACTGACACGATTATGGTTGAGATTTAATAACATATACAGGGCTACAAATTAGTACATTTTAAAATTACTTATCACTGGATAACCATCGTATTCTCTATGGAAGGTAATTCAGAGAACTCCAAATTATATAGTTAGCTCCTAACACAGAGATTAGCTACAAATGCTTGTTTGAAGAGTAAATTTTAAAACTTCATGATAATTTAAGCTTGCTTGGGGAGTCATTTCCCAGCTCCTGAGGAAGTGGATATTCCAGCATTTAAATAGTAGATACAAAATGAACAAAGGAGCATGTGTGTATGTTAGCTGCTCAATCGTGTCCAACTCTTTCTGACCCCATGGGCTGTAGCCCGTCAGGCTCCTCTCTCCATGAGACTTCCCAAGCAAGAATACTGAAGTGGGTTACCATTTCCCCCTCCAGGGTATCTTCCCAACCAAGGGATTGAAGCCAGGTCTCCGTATTGCAGGCAGATTCTTTACCTTCTGAGCAACCAGGTAAGCCCCTCAAAAGAGCATAGTGGTTTTAAATGAGAAGAAACAGGACATAATGAATTTTCTGGTGAAGCAATTTTGGTGGAAATTTTTTGACTGTAGAGAAATTTGAAGTCTGCTTTAATCAATTTTGAAGAAGCAATGACACAGGCAGTTTGCAGGTTATGGAATTTATTGTTAAATGAAATTTTTATAACTATTTGAAAAAATTATCTTTATATTTAAAGTATGTATATCATCACTTTATTAAAAAATATTTTTAAATGGAAATTAATACAAATACTTTTTGCTCAATTAAGAACAACTATAGAAACAAGGCTGCACTGTCTATGAATGTGAATATGTGAAGGAAAAATAGTTTTTTAAGCATCATTTTCTAATCGGTTTAAGTTAAGTCCTGTTATTGTTTTTATTACTTACTGCAACAGACCTGTATATAGATTTATGTTTTATTTCTAGTTACACTATTACTCCAATATTGATTTTTCTTTAATTAATAAGTTTATTTTATGGGGATAATTATGACAAAGTTACTGAAAAGGAATTTTCTATACCCATGGCTTTTTTGTTGGTCATTATTGTAATTTGCTTCTTTTCATGATTATTACTGAAAATAATTTTATTGCATAGAAGAAAGGGTGTAAAAAAGTGCTCTGCTCCAAGATTTAAATGTGCTCTGTGTACCTACTAGGTAGCACTCCTTTCTGGAGGAGGCCCCTCCCCAATGTCAGCATGTCTGGCCACTAGCTCAGAGAGGAGTTCCTACTATATTATTATTTGTATCTGAAGCAGCCTCCCCTCTCCCTTGGGTTTAGAGGATGTAAGGATATTCTGCTTTGTCTCCTCCATTAACTTTCAAGACATGTTAGCTAATGATTACTCTGTCCAGTCATTCCAAACACCTCAAAATTTCTCGTATACAGATAGCATTCTTCCTAGTATCATGTACTATTGTACATTTCTACCACCTTCCTGTGAAATTTACATCTTGTAGGTTGGTCCCATGGCACTACCTTTCCAATGTCTTATCTGGAAGGCAAATACTGACCATTAGCAATAGAAAAGAGAAGATAGGGAGGTAGCAGGAAACAATTTCCCATGTAAAATATGATCAGAGAACTCCATGGGCTTTTCTGGGCAAAAGGGAGTGACCTTCTGATGCATAAAAAGAAGGTAGTTCATCCATCCTTAAGCAATGATGCTTAAGCCACCTGTGTTATTTCTATCTTTAGTAATAAGAATTCTTGCTTTGAAATGAGTGGCTGTAATGCATTTTCTTTGATGAAAATGCACACTGAATTTTAGAGCTAGATCTTGCTGTCTAAGCCCTTCATTTTATAGATGAGAAAATTAAATCCCAGAGGAGCCAAGTAACTCAAGTTAATTCCTCAAGGTAGTTAGTAGCAGAATTGGAACCAGAGCTCAAATCTACTTATTCCTAATTAAGCATATTTTCTATTAGAGATACTGTTGTGCTCACATTGACGTCACTCTTAACCTTTCTCCACAGTTCCAACCATTGTGAGGATTAAGTACAATAATATATATTAAAAATGGGCCTGAACTTCTATCAGTCCTAGAAAAACCTGGCAGCCTTGCTCTTATTCTAATAAGTGCTCCATGTGACACAGATTTTAAAAAAGATGAAAACTGTGCCTGTTTTTTCAGCTCTGTATCGGCTATAGCTGATTATTATTATTTTTTTTTTCTTCTCGAGTGTTATTGACATACTTCTGCTCCAATGAACTAATGTTCCTATCTCAAATGACTGCTTTGGCAGAAAGGAAAATTAACATGTTAATCCAAAAAAAAAAAAAAAAAGAGAGAAAGATGGGAAGAACTCAACATGGGGAATGGTAGAGTGTCTTATAAAAGCTATCAGGAGTCAAATGCCAGTGCCTGATTTTAATTTTAAATGAATGCGTTGGGTGTCTATATAATAGCCTGACATATGCAGATGGTTGTTCATGACCATGATCATCACCCCTCCTTTTCTTCCTTCTACTTATCTACTTAAAGATTTAATAGTCTTTTCATTAGTTTCCATATCATCCAGTCCTTCCTTACCTCATACAGCTATTTACTGAAATTTTATTACAGTCTACATGATATAAGCATAGCTTAGAGAGAGAACAGAGGTGATCATAGCAAATTATTAAAAGAATTAGGTCAGCAGAACTAGAATGTTAGAGAGGAAAGGAAGAGAAAATTTAGAAAACTTGGTACAGTCTGACCTGCTGTAAATAAGCAATGCTGTTAAAAGTGTTTATAGGGGGATACGAGTGAAACCAAAGGCTTAAGGATCATTTTTGAAGTCTGCTGCTGCTGCTGCTAAGTCGTTTCAGTTGTGTCTGACTTTGTGCGATCCCATAAGCGGCAGCCCACCAGGCTCCCCCGTCCCTGGATTCTCCAGGCCAGAACACTGGAGTGGGTTGCCATTGCCTTCTCCAATGCATGAAAGGGAAAAGTGAAAGTGAAGTCGCTCAGTCGTGTCCGACCCTTAGCGACCCCATGGACTGCAGCCCATCAGGCTCCTCCATCCATGGGATTCTCCAGGCAAGAGTACTGGAGGGGTTGCCAGACAAAATTTTTTGTCCATCCTAACTGAGGATCATAGGGAGATGGCAACTTTTTGAACTCATTTGAAACGTCTTCTCTGAGAGATTCTTCACTTTGCAAGTGTGACTCTGGTTTCTTTGCTTTGAGAGCTGGATTCTAAATAGCTTGGTTTGAGGGCTCATAAAACATTTTCCATTCAGAAAATATTATATACTGAAACAAAGCATCTTGAGTGGAATATTTGGAAATATCTATAATATGACCAATGTACAACAGTGACATGATAAGGCAAAGATGGTTGATAGGTATGGATTCAGAAATAAAAAAGAAGTGCCTTGCAGGAAGGTTAGACAGTGGTGGTAGAAAGCATGTTTATAAGAAATTAGTTTATTAAAATGTGATTTTGACTAATACACTAGACTGGTTGACTGTTATTGCAAGAATGAGAACCAGAAGGGAATTATTGTGTAGTACTCAGGTGAAAGTGAAAGTCACTCAGTCATGTCTGCCCATGGTTATAAGGGCATAATTCAGTGATGAACAGATAATTCTTTTCCATGGATGAATTTCACAGAATAATAAATTTTAACAATGGGCAACCTTAATGTAGATGATTAAGAAATACCACAAAGTAATTGAGAATAAAAACAGAAAAGAATTTGGAACTTCTCTTATGATCCAGTGGTTAAGAATCTGCCTTGCAATGCAGGGGATGTGAGTTCAATCCCTAGTCTGGGAGCTAAGATTCCACATACCAAAACTAGAGAGTCTGTGTGCCGCAGCGAGGATCCTGCAAGCCACAACTGATGCAGCCAAAAAAATAAAAAAAAAAAATAAATAAAGGAATTAGAAATGCAGCATCATAAAGGGAGGAAAGGGAGGGATAAGTAAATCTAAGTAAAGGCAAATAAGGGCACTCGGATCTGTCTTATGCTCCCATCATGTACAATAGAAATGAATAAAGTCAGCAATAAAGACAACGTGAACACCGGGAGATATTGGAGAATATTTTATGCCCTGTACACAGCCAGTTATTCAAAAATATAATGAATGTATTATGCATTAAAAAGACTGTCAATTGATGTAACTACAGATGACTAGCAATAAGTAAGACTTGCCCTAAATAAAAATTTAAAAATTGATGTAAATTGTTTATATACATGCAAAGATTTAGGCTACAGATTTAATCCTTGAATTGATCATAAACCAAAGCAAGATAGCAGAAAATAAGTGAGATTGAATTTTTCACATACCCTCAAATCCTATTATTTTGAGCTGGTAATGCAGACATAAGAAATAAAATTTAGTTGTCTGTTTAGGAAGCATACTTCTTACATACTTGAACAACTTTACCATTTACTTTGTGGCATCATTGCTGATGGATGGGGAAGGAGTTCAGAGGGAAAGAGAGAAGCATGTTTTCCATGTTGTTGACAGTCTGATCACCTCTGATGTTGACCCTTCTCCAATACCCATAAACACATACAAGTTATATACTTCATTTTCATTTTGTAACAGAGAGAGAAAGAGAAGAGAGAGAAACTTCTACTATCACATGCTGGCCCGACGTGGGACCAGGTACAAATCCAAGCTATCTGATTTCCGATCATGTCACTATAATGCCTCTCTGATGTGAGTAAAAACAGAATGAACTATTGAAAATCTTTTTACATGTATTTATCCATTAATTTTGTTTCAGAAAAGAAGCCACTTCTGACTCCATGTTGGAAACTGTTTCTTTGACTTGCTTTCTGTTGCTTTTGTTATTATAAAAACATAATCGCCTGCCTTTTAAAAGACCCTGCCCCTCTGCTACTGCTCCTGCTGCTAAGTTGCTTCAGTCGTGTCTGACTCTGTGTGACCCCATAGATGGCAGCCCACCAAGCTCCGCCGTCCCTGGGATTCTCCAAGCAAGAACACTGGAGTGGGTTGCCATTTCCTTCTCCAATGCATGAAAGTGAAAAGTGAAAGTGAAGTCGCTCAGTCACTTCTGACTCTTCGCAACCCCATGAACTGCAGCCTACCAAGCTCCTCCGTCCATGGGATTTTCCAGGCAAGAGTACTGGAGTGGAATGCCATTGCCTTCTCCTCCATGCCCCTCTGCCTGACTGTAAACTAAAGTGGTTTTGTTCAGCTAATAGATAATCTGACCCTGTCCACCTATGAATAGAAGAGATCAACACACCCTCTCCAAAGGCTGACCCTTCTTGGAGATGTTTTGTAAGACTGAAGACCATTTTAACTTTACTTCCTCACTGCCTCTCCCTCTCTATTCTTCCTTTTGATTTTAGTTCCTCATTGTCTGTCTCTGACTCTATAAAAGAACCTGGCATCCAGGCCCCAGCAAGATGGTTACGCTGAGACATTAGTCTGCCATCTTCTTAGTCAGCTAGCTTTCCAAATAAGGTCGTATTCCTTGCCTAAACATCTTGTTTAGATGTTTGGATAAGAGAGCTGTGGTACATATACACAATGGAATACTACTCAGCCATTAAAAAACAATACATTTGAATCAGTTCTAATGAGGTGGATGAAACTGGAGCCTATTATACAGAGTGAAGTAACTTAGAAAGAAAAACACCAATACAGTATACTAATGCATATATATGGAATTTAGAACGATGGTAACGATGACACTATATGTGAGACAGCAAAAGACACAGATGTATAGAACAGTCTTTTGGACTCTGTGGGAGAAGGCGAGGGTGGGATGATTTGAGAGAATAGCATTGAAACATGTGTATTATCATATATGAAACAGATCGCCAGTCCAGGATCTATGTGTGAGACAGGGTGCTCAGGGCTGGTGCACTGAGGGATGGGATGGGGAGGGAGGTGGGAGGGGGGTTCAGGATGGGGAACACATGTACAAAGAAAAAAAAAATAAATATCTTGTCTCTTGGATTCATTGGCCTGTCATATGGTGAGCAGAGCAAGCTTGGACTCAGTAACAGTTTGAAATATAGAACGATGTAGTTTAGTCTGTGCAGTTGCTCATTCGTGTCTGACTCTTTGCGACCCCATGAACCACAGCATGCCAGGCCTCCCTGTTCATCATCAACTTCCAGAGTTTACCCAAACTCATGTCCATTGAGTCGGTGATGCCATCCAACCATCTCATCCTCTGTCATCCCCTTCTCCTCCTGCCCTCAATCTTTCCCAGCATCAGGGTCTTTTCAAATGAGTCACCTCTTTGCATGAGGTGGCCAAAGTATTGGAGTTTCAGCTTTAACATCAGTCCTTCCAATGAACACCCAGGACTGGTCTCCTTTAGGATGGACTGGTTGGATCTCCTTGCAGTCAAAGGGACTCTCAAGAGTCTTCTTCAACACCACAGTTCAAAAGCATCAATTCTTCAGTGCTCAGATTTCTTTATAGTCCAACTCTCATATCCATACATGGCTGCTGGAAAAACCATAGCCTTGACTAGACGGACCTTTGTTGACAAAGTAATCTCTCTGCTTTTTAATATGCTATCTAGGTTGGTTCTAACTTTTCTTCCAAGGAGTCTTTTAATTTCATAGCTGCAATCACCATCTGCAGTGATTTTGGAGCCCAGAAAAGTAAAGTCTGACACTGTTTCCACCGTTTTCACAGTTTCTCCACCTATTTGCCATGAAGTGATGGGACCAGATGCCATGATCTTCGTTTTCTGAATGTGGAGCTTTAAGCCAATATTTTCACTCTCCTCTTTCACTTTCATCAAGAGGCTCTTTTGTTCTTCTTCACTTTCTGCCATAAGGTGATGTTACCTACATATCTGAGGATATTGATATTTCTCCTGGAAATCTTGATTCCAGCTTGTGCTTCATCCAGCCCAGCATTTCTCATGATGTACTCTGCATATAAATTAAATAAACAGGGTGACAATATACAGCCTTGATGTGCTCCTTTTCCTATTTGGAACCAGTCTGTTGTTCTATGTCCAGTTCTAACTGTTGCCTCCTGACCTGCATACAGGTTTCTCAAGAGGCAGGTCAGGTGCTCTGGTATTCCCATCTCGTTCAGAATTTTCCACAGTTTATTGTGATCCACACAGTCAAAGGCTTTGGCATAGTCAATAAAGCAGAAATAGATGTTTTTCTGGAACTCTTTTGCTTTTTCCATAATCCAGCAGATGTTGGCAATTTGATCTCTGCTTCCTCTGCCTTTCCTAAAACCAGCTTGAACATCTGGAAGTTCATGGTTCACATATTGCTGAAGCCTGGCTTGGAGAATTTGAGCATTACTTTACTAGCATGTGAGATGAGTGCAATTGTGTGGTAGTTTGAGCATTCTTTGGCATTGCCTTTCTTTCAGATTGGAATGCAAACTGACCTTTTCCAGTCCTGTGGCCACTGCCGAGTGTTTCAAATTTGCTGGCATCTTGAGTGCAGCACTTTTACAGCATCATCTTTTAGGATTTGAAATAGCTCTACTGGAATTCCATTACCAACAACATAATCCTCCCTGCTAATTCAGTGCATAGATTTTTTTCTTCTACCTTACTCCATTTCTTTATCTCTTTTAAGGGAGATAAATTTTCTAATCCATTTAAAACATTGACCAATGAGTTTGTGATAAATGTCTAATCTGAGGGCTGCCAATCTGTAAGAAAGAATCACTTGATTTAGTTAGAATTATTGAATTAGCCATACTTCCAGGGTGTATTCTTTTATGTAAACAACCACAATAACAAAAAAGTTCAGAAAAGATTGTCTGGAGAAAGCACAAAATTCCTAGAGCCCAAGATACTGCCATCTTTCTGTGATCCTTGATTTGCATCAGCAAGATAATTTCAGCGATTTTATCTGCAACAATGAGATAGCAAAAGGAAAGAGAGAGAGAAGGGTAAGAAGAAGAGGAGAAATTCCCTGGATATGTTCCAGTGTCTCCTAACTTATAGTCTATGGGAACTTGAATAGAATTTGTATCCTACTGTTGTCTGAAAATTGTATAAATCTTAATTATGTTGAATTGGTTTATGGTGCTTTTCATATATACCAAGGCACTTCCGGTAGCTCAGTTGGTAAAGCATCTGCTGCAATGCGGGAGAGATCTAGGTTCAATTCCTGGGTCAGGAAGTTTCCCTGGAGAAGGAAATTGTAACCCACTCCACACCTGGAGAAACCCATGGACAGAGGAGCCTGGCAGGCTACAATTCATGGGACGGCAAGAGTTGGACATGACTTAATGCTATCTTTCTCTCAGGTCTGCTATATCTTTCTACTTTTCTATATATTCATTCTGCTAATTTTTGAGATTTTGATATTGAAACTTCAACTAAAAACCTTACTTTATCAAAAAAATAATTGTAATACATAGTGTAACTATATGTATTAATAACTTTGTTCCACATTTTCCAAGTCTCTGTAAATGCATTATCATACATTCATAATTTAAAAAATAAGAAAGAAGAGGAGAAAGTATTATTTCCCTTCTAAAGAAATTTCCTAGAAAATCAGCAGTGTACTTGTATTTGATCAAAAATTAGTCATTGGTTACATCTAATAAAAACATAAAACATAAAACATAATACAACATAAAAATATAAATTTTTTATATAAAATATAAATATAAATATTTATATATTTATAAATATTTTTATAATATTTTATAAATATAATATATAAATTTATAAATATAAATATAAATATTTATATAAAATATAAATACAAATATAAATAAAAAATATAAAAATTCCATAATAAAACATAAAAAACAATACAAAACTAAAAACCTGGAAACTATAGTCTTTGACCTGAACACACTGTCATCCTGAATAAAACTTGAGTTCTGTTACTAAGGTGGACAGTGAAGATGGATGTTGGTGAAAGAAACTAGCAATGTGTTGTAAAGTAAAGAAACTGATGTGACTCTAGAGGTCTATGAGAAAGGGGACTGGGAATCAAAGCCCAATTCAGAAATCCACATTAAACCTAAAAGAGTAAATGGGAGGCAACTGTGTGCTAGGAAACTGAATTAGGTCTATTTGCACTCATTTATAATGGATTAAAATTTTAATTGTTGAGAGTCAACTTCTACCTAAAGGGGCTTCTTATAGGTTGGATTAATGTAACAATAGTTACTTTAAAACTTTAAAATTCTTTTAGGAATGAAAGAAAGCCCCAATCTAATTATTCTAAGCCTGCATTCCCTGAAATCAATCAGACATGGACTCAGCCCTCCCCTTTCTGTTCCTGAGAATATAACACAATGGCTTAAGAGGCAAGTAAAGAACCTCTCTTCCTTTTCTTTATTTTTATCTGCTGCAAACAACCATTGCTGAGTTCCAAGGTACAGTGGAAATATATGCCAAAGAAATCTGTAGATAGTTACAGTCTATTCATTTCATCTTACTTCAAATTATAGAAATGAAACTACCACCGAATAAAGACATTTTCATAACCATTTTACTTCTGTGTTCCAAAGGATGCTGATGAGAGAACATATGTATGCACAGCCATATTCACAAACATTTATAACCTCCAGCAACTATAAAGTCTCATCTGTTCTATAAAGAAAGGCACTGTTCCCAGTGCCATTTGCCGGTGGACGCTTATCACTTGACAGTTAACACTTAGAGGCAGAAGGTTCTTGACTCTGAATCCTATGCACTAAACACCTGTTCCCTGTCAGATGTTGCAGCTGACATTTTTTCCAAGAGACCAGATTATTTTGTTGGGACAGTTCCTTGCCTTATGAACTGCATAAAGAATAATCAGTGGATTGCCTGAGACTTCAATAGGCTCTAAGTTGAAAACAGAGCCCTCAAGGATTTTGACATGTGAAAATCATCACCAGAAGATCCAAGTTTACCAACAGGCGAAGTGTCTTTAGCTGTCTCACCCCGAGTCCTGCCGTGTAGATCCTCTGATGCTATTAATGGCACATTATTGAGACATTGCCCCTGGCTTTATGATTCTTTTAAAAAGCAGCATTAAACATCTGTTTCTATATGTATTTGTTATAGTAAGATTGCAGCATATAAAGAATCACAAATTTCAAAACCTACATTATTAACAACTGCAAGCTGCAAACTCAGCCTGTCATAGTTTTATGGATGCTGGTAGAAGACATGAGTCTTCTATGTTAGAGATAAAGGACAGTTTATTACAATAGAGTATCAGCATGTCCTGATCTAGTTCCTGAGCCTTAGTTGCCATGGGGTCACACAAAGAGGGCCCAAGAACACCCCTACGCACAGTGGACTGTACTACAGAAGATAGACACTGAACTTAGGGAAACTGAATCATTTCTTATGGGCAATAGCCTGTCAGAACTTGGTCTCAGAGGAGACACTATCTGTATTAAACTGAATAGTACTACCTGTATCTTCCAAGGCTGTTCACAATACAAGCATTCCTAGAAAGACAGTCTAAAAAAAGAGTAGTCAGTACCTCTACTTGCAAAATAAACAGAAATGCAAGAGACCCATAAAAAGAGATCCCCAAATATATAAACAAATTACAACTAAAATATGTAGTAAAAAGAATGACATGGAATCTTGGGGGGAGGGCAGATATGTATAAACAAACATATATTTACTTTAAAAAGTTAGACCCTTCAGTAATACTATGTCATAAACTTAACGAGAATATTTTGTGCTTTTTGCTCAATAATTTTATAAGATGCTGTGTACATAAATATAGATTTACTGTTCAAAAAAGATTCCTAATTTGGGACATTTTCAATGTTTCTAAAGTTTTACTATTATAAGAATTATCTACTGAAAAAATTTTGTGCACAGGCATAATGGTTTTCTTAGTGTAAATTCCAAAAGAGATGTTTCTGGGTGAAAGTTAGTGGTTATTTTTGAAGCTTTTGATAAATCTTGCCAAATTATTCTACAAAAAGTATGTATCAATTTACACTCCCACCAACAGTGTATAAAGGGATTTCTATTTTTAAGAAGACATTTTAATTTGAAAACTAAAGCTAATATTCGAGTAGTAGTTGTGATTTCCATCATTAAATAAATTATATATATTCATGAAAGTGAAAGTCACTCAATTGTGTCTGACTCTTTGCGACCCCGTGGACTGTGTCTGAATTCTCCAGACCAGAATACTGGAGTGGGTAGCATTTCCCTTCTCCAGGGAATCTTCCCAACCCGGGGATCAAACCCAGGTCTCCTGTATTGCAGGCAAATTCTTTACAGCTGAGTCACAAGGGAATTGAATACTAGCTTCCTTCCTTTTAAAAGCATCCTGTCAAGGTTCCCTTTGAATGGTTCAGAATTCAGGATCATTGATTATTGGCATCTGCATCCAGCAAGCACTCAGTTAAGAGAGGGCTGGGAAGCACCTCCAAATGATCATCCTGTTTATTTTAGCAAATAAATGTAAATGCTAAGCTAGATCGTAAGCACAAGAAAACCAAAAGGAATAGGCTTCCTACTCTTTGCATGCGTGTTCAGTTGCTTCAGTCATGTCCCACTCTTTTTGACCCTGTGGACTATGGCTCGCCAAGCTCCTCTGTCCATGGGATTCTCCAGGCAAGAATACTAGAGTGGGTTGCCATGCCCTCCTCCAAAGGATCTTCCCAACTCAAGGACTGAACCTGTGTTTTCTGCATTGCAAGTGCATTTTTTTTTACTGCTGAGCCACTGAGGAAGCCCTTCCTACTCTATAAGAGCTTGAGATCTAGGGTTTATTAGGCATCAAAGAAGCTTCAAATAAACCTTGGTGTGGTATTACACCGCATAATCTGACAATATAGTTTTGAGTATGGAATTTGCTCAGAATAAAGTACGTTTCAGTTCAGTTCAGTTCATTTCAGTTTCAGTTCATTTCAGTTCAGTTCAGTCGCTCAGTCATGTCTGACTCTTTGCGACCCCATGAATCACAGCACGCCAGGCCTCCCTGTCCATCACCAACGCCCGGAGTTCACTCAAACTCATGTCCATCGAGTCCGTGATGTCATCCAGCCATCTCATCCTCTGTCGTCCCCTTCTCTTCCTGCCCCCAATCCCTCCCAGCATCAGGGTCTTTTCCAATGAGTCAACTCTTCACATGAGGTGGCCAAAGTATTGAAGTAGCTTTAGCGTCAGTCCTTCCAATGAACATCCAGGACTGATTTCCTTTAGGATGGATCTCACAGACAAAAGATGTATACTCATATGTACATAAAACATGTACACTCATTTGCAACCATCTAGCAAGCATCATATGGCTTCATTTAAATAAGCATCTATGTAAAATTGTTCTGCTAACAAGTAATAAAAGGCATTTGTTTATTTGCCTATCAGTTTACCCATCCAACAAATATTTTTTCAATCCTTCTTTCCTTGCTTCCTCCTTTCTCCCTCTCTCTCTCTCTTGATTCTCATTTTTCTCACCAGGACTTTGTTTCTTTGACTGAGATTTTACAGAGAACTTAATACATAACAGTTCTTTCCTATTCCCTCAAGTTTAGAGCCAATGGAGAGAGAACCATAGGACTCAGGCAAAAAATGAACATCAAGGTACCTGCTTTATTACCTATTCTCTACAGAATGTGAAGATACACTTACACTTTACCTCGGAATTAAATTTACTCACCCAGTCATATTCTGAGTTACAAAACACCAGGCTTTTCCACCAGAGGTCTGAACTGGAAAACTTGAGCCTTAGAAAAATGGGGGAAGTATGCTTTGTGGGGTCAGGCTGATGCCTCCACAGGAATGGACTTCCAAATTCATTAATTAGGAGAGATGTGAGGGTGAGACCTGGAATTATCATTTTTGGAAGTCTTTCCCTATGTATAGGTGAGAGGAGGGAATTTAGTGTTCTACCTGATGTCCAAGGGATAAGAAAGCAAGGGATGATGCTAGAGTTCTATGAAACTATTTAATGGTGTAGAAAATCAGGGAGACTAAATTGTCCAGAATTCATAATGAAGAAGAGATAAAACTAGGATTAGATGCCAATTTCTATGGATGTCAGTACAATGATATTCCAGAACACATTCGTCAATCTGGGGGAAAAATGAGTCTGCATTTTAAAAAATTAGTCAACATTCAGGCTTAGCAAAATTTTTGATTTTTTCAATTTCCCGACTACTCAGGTGGTTGTTTTGCTGTTGTTAATAATGAATATTTTTACACAATTTAGATTTAAAGTATTTAAATATAAAGTGTGAAGAATGTGTTTCATCCTTATTCATATTTTCAAAGAATAAGTTTATTATACAAGGAACTTACATTTGCATTATTTCAGAATCCAATGCCCTAGGATGAGTAAAAATGAAACTTGGCCCAAGGAGGAAGAATGGAGGCTGATAATCAAGAGCTAAACTCTACGTCTATGACCGTTTTGATGAACTGACTCATTATTATTTATACTTTAGTGGAAGATGCTTAGAATAGAGAGAAATATGCAGGCAGCATCCTGGGATAAAGCTTTGAAGAATTCACAGTAGAGTGGAGAAATTGGCTAAACCACCCTATAATTTTTATTTAATGACTTTGCTCCACACTAGGAGAAAGGCGATTTCTCCAAAGTTCTTTGTTAGGAGAGAAGGAGGGTGTGGTGCAGGCAAGGAAAATGACAGAGGAGATGCTTATTGTTGCTGGTTATTTCATAGGTTTCAGGCACTCACTTGCCACACATATGTGTGTGTAAGAAAAATGGCAAAATAGAGGGCAGAACAAGTGATCATCTTGGGATTATCCTATGAAACAGAAACTGGATAAGAGAAGAAAATGACTGGCAATCAAACCCCTGAGTGACTTTTCATTGCCTTTAATACTTTTCTAATCAAAGGGCAGCACGCAGTAGAGAGAGCTGGCCAGAGCAGGCAAGATTATGCAGACAGTGACTTCATTCAGTGAAATCTTGGCATGATTCCTAATCTTTAGCCTGAGGGAGCAGTTCTAAATTTTATTTGTGTTCTTCACCTGAGAGAATTGATGCCTTCAAGAGAGCACAAGACAGAGGCTAAACAGACACACAATAAAATTATCCTCCTTGGATGGGGTCAGGAGCCGCCTGATAACTTAGTCTACGCCTACATCAATCCCAGAGCAGAAAGGAGCGTCCGCCCTCAAGGAGAGCTGAAGGTGGCAGGGTTTACAGTGGCAGATCTCCTGAAATAAATACACAGAAGGCAGACCCTCAAAGAAGAAGCCAGATATGGAATGATTAGTAATGACCTCTGTTTATCATTCTGTATGGTTCGCGACTTTCACCATAAGCAAGTGTTGTTTTCTTAAAGAAAAGTCAATAGTAAATTAATAAAAATATGGACTCAATTGTCACTGACTACTCAGAGGAAGCTGTAATTTGCCTGCACTTTTGTGAAGATCACAAGCAGATTTCTTCCTTTTTCTTTATAAAAGTACATTGAGGCTGATCATCCAGTTCATGCATTTGGGTAAATGGATAAGCAAAGATTACATTTGGCATCATCGTTTTCATTATTCCTTGCTTAGAAATTTAAGTTTAGGGAGGAGCCAAGATGGTGGAGGAGTAGGACGGGGAGAACACTTTCTCCCCCACAAATTCATCAAAAGAGCATTTAAACGTCGAGTAAATTCCACAAAACAACTTCTGAATGCCGGCAGAGGACATCAGGCACCCAGAAAAGCAACCCAACTCTTCGAAAGGAGGTAGGAAAAAATATAAAAGACAAAAAAAGAGACAAAAGAGGGAGGGACGGAGTTCCATCCCGGGAAGGGAGTCTTAAAAAGAGAGAAGTTTCCAAACACCAGGAAACCTTCTCACTGCCGAATCTGTGCCGAGCTTTGGAAGCACACAGGGCAACATAAAAGGGAGAAAAAAAATAAATAAACAATTAAAAATCGCAGATTGTGAGCCCTACGGTAACTCCCCCAGCGGAGAAGCAGCACAGACGCCTGCACACGGCATTAGCAAGCGGGGGCTGGGCAGGGAAGTGTGGCGCAGGCTGTGTCCCTTAGAGTAAGAATCGGCCTGAATGTCCTGAGCGCTATCTGAGCAAAATAATTTGGGCTAGCAAACCAGACTGTGGGATATCTACCACACGAAAAGCCAGCCCTAACCTAAGACATCGCCAGGCCCGCGCACAGAACAAAGGACTGAACAGAGATAGCCGGCTGCAGACCTTCCCCCTCCGGTGACAGGCAGCCAGAGCCGGAAGGGGGCAATTGCAGCCCCAGAGAGACACTATCTATAAAACTGCAAGCAGGCTTCTTTGCTAACTAAAACTTCTTGGGGGTCTGGACGGTCAACATCTGCCTGAGAAGGTGCGCCGGTTTTACACCCAGATAACTGAGTGGCGGGGAGGCGATAAGTCGCAGCATTGGCGCTTGCCAAATACCTCATCACCTGAGCTGCTCGGATCTGGGAAGAGCACAAAACGCAGGCCCAACCGAGTCTGCGCCTCTGAGGACTACCCGAGTGCCTGAACCACCCAAGTGCCTGAACCTGAGCGGCTTGGACCTGGGAGCTCAGCCCAGGGCAGGCCTCTGATTGTTCCCGGTGGAACAACCTAGAGCCCGAGCAATGTGGGCAGGGAGGCTACATGCGCCGTGAGCGGGGGCAGACCCAGTGTGGCTGAGGCACTGCAAGCGCACGCCAGTGTTATCTGTCTGCAGCATCCCTCCCTCCCTCCCCACAGCGCGGCTGAACAAGTGAGCCTAAAAAAAAAAAAAAAAGTGTCCTCCACCATCCCCTTTGTGTCAGGGCGGAAACCAGACACTGAAGAGACCAGCAAACAGAAGAAGCTATAACAGAGGGAAACGCCTTGGAAGCTACAGGCCATAGATTAAAACCCTGTGGTTACTACAGACTACATAGGAAGGGACCTATAGATCTTGAGAAATATAAGTCGGACCAAGGAACTAGCCAAAAATGAACTGAACCCACAATACTCACAACAAAAACAGAGAAAGACCTAGATATATTTTTACTATTTTTACCATCAATCTTTCTTTCTTTCTTTTTTTTTTTAATTCTTTAAAAAAAAAATTTTAAGTCCTCTATTGTCCTTTAATTTTCACTTTTATAACTATTACTTTGCAAAAAAAAAAGACCCTATTTTTTTTCTTCTTCAGCAAACTTCATATATATATTTTATAATTTTTTGACCGTGTTTTGTTTTGTTTTTCTTTTTCTTCTTTTCTTTAACATTGTATTTTTGAAATTCCAAACTCTACTCTGGATTTTTAATTTTAGCCTTTTGGTATATGTTACCAATTTTGTACCTATAGTTTTTTTTAATAATTTCTGTGACTTTTTTTTCTCTGTTTCTTTCTCTTCTTCTTTTATATAACATCATATATCTGCAATTCCAAACTCTACTCAAGATTTTTAATTTATGCTTTTTGGTATTTGATATCAATTTTGTATCTGTATTTTCTTTATAATTTTTGCGACATTGTTTTTGTTGGTTTGTTTGTTTTCTCTCTTTATTTTTCTTCTTCTTCTTTTTTTTAACATTGTATTTTTGAAATTCCAAACTCTACTCTAGATTTTTAATTTTTGCTTTTTGGTATTAGTTATCAATTTTGTACCTGTAGTTTCTTTATAATTTTTGCAACCTTGTTTGTTTTTCTTTGTTTGTTTTTTCTCTCTTTCTTTTCCTTCTTCTTTTCTTTAACATCATATTTTTGAAATTCCAAACTCTACTCTAGATTTTTAATTTTAGCCTTTTGGTATATGTTATCAATTTTGTACCTATAGTTTTTTTAATAATTTCTGTGACTTTTTTTTTCTGTTTCTTTCTCTTCTTCTTTTATATAACATTGTATATCTGCAATTCCAAACTCTACTCAAGATTTTTAATTTATGCTTTTTGGTATTTGATATCAATTTTGTATCTGTATTTTCTTTATAATTTTTGCGACATTGTTTTTGTTGGTTTGTTTGTTTTCTCTCTTTATTTTTCTTCTTTTTTTTTTTTAACATTGTATTTTTGAAATTCCAAACTCTACTCTAGATTTTTAATTTTTGCTTTTTGGTATTAGTTATCAATTTTGTACCTGTAGTTTCTTTATAATTTTTGCAACCTTGTTTGTTTTTCTTTGTTTGTTTTTTCTCTCTTTCTTTTCCTTCTTCTTTTCTTTAACATCATATTTTTGAAATTCTAAACTCTACTCTAGATTTTTAATTTTTGCTTTTATGTATTTGTTACCAATTTTGTACCTTTAAGAACCCAATCTTCAGGACCCATTTTTCACTAGGGAACGAGATTACTGGCTTGACTGCTCTCTCTCCCTTTGGACTCTCCGTTTTCTCCACCAGGTCACCTGTATCTCCTCCCTAACCCCTCTCTACTCTACCCAGCTCTGTGAATTTCTGTGTGTTCCAGACGGTGGAGAACACTTAGGGAACTGATTACTGGCTGGATCTGTCTCCCTCCTTTTCATTTCCCCCTTTTATCCTTCGGGCCACCTCTGTCTCCTGCCTCCTTCTTCTCTTCTCTGTATAACTCCGTGAACATCTCTGAGCGGTCCAGTTGTGGAGTGCACATAAGGAAGTGACTACTGGCTAGCCCACTCTCTCCACTATTGATTCCACCTCATCTCATTTGGGTCACCTCTAACTCCCTCCTCCCTCTTCTCTTCTCCATGTAATGCTGTGAACCTCTCTGAGTGACCCTCACAGTAGAGAAACTTTTCATCTTTAACGTAGATATTTTATCAATGGTGCTGTATAGAAGGAGAAGTTTTGAAACTACTGTAAAAATAAGACCAATAACTGGAAGTAGGAGGCTTAAGTCCAAACCCTGACTCCAGGGAACTCCTGACTCCAAGGAACATTAATTGACAGGAGCTCATCAAACGCCTCCATACCGACACTGAAACCAAGCACCACACAAGGGCCAACAAGTTCCAGGGAAAGACATACCAAGCAAATTCTCCAGCAACAAAGGAACACAGCCCTGAGCTTCAAGATACAGGCTGCCCAAAGTCACCCCAAAACCATAGACATCTCATAACTCATTACTGGACATTTCATTACACTCCAGAGAGAAGAAATACAGCTCCATCCACCAGAACATCGACACAAGCTTCCCTAATCAGGAAACCTTGACAAGCCACCTGCACAAACCCACACACAGCGAGGAAACGCCACAATAAAGAGAAACTGCCAGAATACAGGAAGGACATCCCAAACTCAGCAATTTAAACAAGATGAAGAGACAGAGGAATACCCAGCAGATAAAGGAACAGGATAAATGCCCACCAAACCAAACAAAAGAGGAAGAGATAGGGAATCCACCTGATAAAGAATTCTGAATAATGATAGTGAAATTGATCCAAAATCTTGAAATTAAAATGGAATCACAGATAAATAGCCTGGAGGCAAGGATTGAGAAGATGCAAGAAAGGTTTAACAAGGACTTAGAAGAAATAAAAAAGAGTCAATATATAATGAATAATGCAATAAGTGAAATTAAAAACACTCTGGAGGCAACAAATAGTAGAATAACAGAGGCAGAAGATAGGATTAGTGAATTAGAAGATAGAATGGTAGAAATAAATGAATCAGAGAGGATAAAAGAAAAACGAATTAAAAGAAATGAGGACAATCTCAGAGACCTCCAGGACAATATTAAACGCTACAACATTCGAATCATAGGGGTCCCAGAAGAAGAAGACAAAAAGAAAGACCATGAAAAAATACTTGAGGAGATAATAGTTGAAAACTTCCCTAAAATGGAGAAGGAAATAATCACCCAAGCCCAAGAAACCCAGAGAGTCCCAAACAGGATAAACCCAAGGCGAAACACCCAAGACACATATTAATCAAATTAACAAAGATCAAACACAAAGAACAAATATTAAAAGCAGCAAGGGAAAAACAACAAATAACACACAAGGGAATACCCATAAGGATAACAGCTGATCTTTCAATAGAAACTCTTCAAGCCAGGAGGGAATGGCAAGACATACTTAAAATGATGAAAGAAAATAACCTACAGCCCAGATTATTGTACCCAGCAAGGATCTCATTCAAGTATGAAGGAGAAATCAAAAGCTTTTCAGACAAGCAAAAGCTGAGAGAATTCTGCACCACCAAACCAGCTCTCCAACAAATACTAAAGGATATTCTCTAGACAGGAAACACAAAAACGGTGTATAAATTCAAACCCAAAACAATAAAGTAAATGGCAATGGGATCATACTTATCAGTAATTACCTTAAACGTAAATGGGTTAAATGCCCCAACCAAAAGACAAAGACTGGCTGAATGGATACAAAAACAAGGCCCCTACATATGTTGTCTACAAGAGACCCACCTCAAAACAGGGGACACATACAGACTGAAAGTGAAGGGCTGGAAAAAGATTTTCCATGCAAATAGGGACCAAAAGAAAGCAGGAGTAGCAATACTCATATCAGATAAAATAGACTTTAAAACAAAGGCTGTGAAAAGAGACAAAGATGGTCACTACATAATGATCAAAGGATCAATCCAAGAAGAAGATATAACAATTATAAATATATATGCACCCAACACGGGAGCACCGCAGTACGTAAGACAAATGCTAACAAGTATGACAGGAGAAATTAACAATAACACAATAATAGTGGGAGACTTTAATACCCCACTCACACCTATGGATAGATCAACTAAACAGAAAATTAACAAGGAAACACAAACTTTAAATGATACAGTAGACCAGTTAGACCTAATTGATATCTATAGGACATTTCATCCCAAAACAATGAATTTCACCTTTTTCTCAAGTGCACATGGAACCTTCTCCAGGATAGATCACATCCTGGGCCATAAAGCTAGCCTTGGTAAATTCAAAAAAATAGAAATCATTCCAAGCATCTTTTCTGACCACAATGCAGTAAGATTAGATCTCAATTACAGGAGAAAAACTATTAAAAATTCCAACATATGGAGGCTGAACAACACGGTGCTGAATAACCAACAAATCACAGAAGAAATCAAAAAAGAAATCAAAATTTGCATAGAAATGAATGAAAATGAAAACACAACAACCCAAAACCTGTGGGACACGGTAAAAGCAGTCCTAAGGGGAAAGTTCATAGCAATACAGGCACACCTCAAGAAACAAGAAAAAAGTCAAATAAATAACCTAACTCTACACCTAAAGCAACTAGAAAAGGAAGAAATGAAGAACCCCAGGGTTAGTAGAAGGAAAGAAATCTTAAGACTTAGAGCAGAAATAAATGCAAAAGAAACAAAAGAGATCATAGCAAAAATCAACAAAACCAAAAGCTGGTTTTTTGAAAGGATAAATAAAATTGACAAACCATTAGCTAGACTCATCAAGAAACAAAGGGAGAAAAATCAAATCAATAAAATTAGAAATGAAAATGGAGAGATCACAACAGACAACATAGAAATACAAAGGATCATAAGAGAGTACTATCAACAATTATATGCCAATAAAATGGACAACGTGGAAGAAATGGACAAATTCTTAGAAAAGTACAACTTTCCAAAACTAGAGCAGGAAGCAGTAGAAAATCTTGACAGACCCATCACAAGCACGGAAATTGAAACTGTAATCAAAAGTCTTCCAGCAAACAAAAGCCCAGGTCCAGACGGCTTCACAGCTGAATTCTACCAAAAATTTAGAGAGGAGCTAACACCTGTCCTGCTCAAACTCTTCCAGAAAATTGCAGAGGATGGTAAACTTCCAAACTCATTCTATGAGGCCTCCATCACCCTAATACCAAAACCTGACAAAGATCCCACAAAAAAAGAAAACTACAGGCCAATATCACTGATGAACATAGATGCAAAAATCCTTAACAAAATTCTAGCAATCAGAATCCAACAACACATTAAAAAGATCATACACCATGACCAAGTGGGCTTTATCCCAGGGATGCTAGGATTGTTCAATATCCGCAAATCAATCAATGTAATACACCACATTAACAAATTGAAAATAAAAACCATATGATTATCTCAATAGATGCAGAGAAAGCCTTTGACAAAATTCAACATCCATTTATGATCAAAACTCTCCAGAAAGCAGGAATAGAAGGAACATACCTCAACATAATCAAAGCTATATATGACAAACCCACAGCAAACATTATCCTCAATGGTGAAAAATTGAAAGCATTTCCTCTACAGTCAGGAACAAGACAAGGGTGCCCACTTTCACCATTACTATTCAACATAGTTTTGGAAGTTTTGGCCACAGCAATCAGAGCAGAAAAAGAAATAAAAGGAATCCAAATTGGAAAAGAAGAAGTAAAGCTCTCACTATTTGCAGATGACATGATCCTCTACATAGAAAACCCTAAAGACTCCACCAGAAAATTACTAGAACTAATCAATGACTATAGTAAAGTTGCAGGATATAAAATCAACACACAGAAATCACTTGCATTCCTATACACTAATAATGCAAAAACAGAAAGAGAAATTAAGGAAACAATTCCATTCACCATTGCAATGGAAAGAATAAAATACTTAGGAATATATCTACCTAAAGAATCTAAAGACCTATATATAGAAAACTATAAAACACTGGTGAAAGAAATCAAAGAGGACACTAACAGATGGAGAAATATACCATGTTCATGGATTGGAAGAATCAATATAGTGAAAATGAGTATACTACCCAAAGCAATCTATAGATTCAATGCAATCCCTATCAAGCTACCAACAGTATTCTTCACAGAGCTAGAACAAATAATTTCACAATTTGTATGGAAATACATAAAACCTCGAATAGCCAAAGTGATCTTGAGAAAGAAGAATGGAACTGGAGGAATCAACCTGCCTGACTTCAGGCTCTACTACAAAGCCACAGTTATCAAGACAGTATGGTACTGGCACAAAGACAGAAATATAGATCAATGGAACAAAATAGAAAGCCCAGAGATAAATCCACACACCTATGGACACCTTATCTTTGACAAAGGAGGCAAGAATATACAATGGATTAAAGACAATCCCTTTAACAAGTGGTGCTGGGAACTCTGGTCAACCACTTGTAAAAGAATGAAACTAGAACACTTTCTTATACCATACACAAAAATAAACTCAAAATGGATTAAAGATCTCAACGTAAGACCAGAAACTATAAAACTCCTAGAGGAGAACATAGGCAAAACACTCTCTGACATACATCACAGCAGGATCCTCTATGACCCACCTCCCAGAATATTGGAAATAAAAGCAAAAATAAACAAATGGGACCTAATTAACCTTAAAAGCTTCTGCACATCAAAGGAAACTATTAGCAAGGTGAAAAGACAGCCTTCAGAATGGGAGAAGATAATAGCAAATGAAGCAACTGACAAACAACTAATCTCGAGAATATACAAGCAACTCCTATAGCTCAACTCCAGAAAAATAAATGACCCAATCAAAAAATGGGCCAAAGAACTAAATAGACATTTCTCCAAAGAAGACATCCAGATGGCTAACAAACACATGAAAAGATGCTCAACATCACTCATTATCAGAGAAATGCAAATCAAAACCACTATGAGGTACCATTTCACGCCAGTCAGAATGGCTGCGATCCAAAAGTCTACAAGTAATAAATGCTGGAGAGGGTGTGGAGAAAAGGGAACCCTTTTACACTGTTGGTGGGAATGCAAACTAGTACAGCCACTATGGAGAACAGTGTGGAGATTCCTTAAAAAACTGGAAATAGAACTGCCTTATGATCCAGCAATCCCACTGCTGGGCATACACACTGAGGAAACCAGAAGGGAAAGAGACACGTGTACCCCAATGTTCATCAGAGCACTGTTTATAATAGCCAGGACATGGAAGCAACCTAGGTGATGAATGGATGGATGGATGGATGGATGAATGGATAAGAAAGCAGTGGTACATATACACAATGGAGTATTACTCAGCCATTAAAAAGAATACATTTGAATCAGTTCTAATGAGGTGGATGAAACTGGAGCCGATTATACAGAGTGAAGTAAGCCAGAAAGAAAAACACCAATACAGTATACTAACGCATATATATGGAATTTAGAAAGATGGTAACAATAACCCTGTGTACGAGACAGCAAAAGAGACACTGATGCATAGAACAGTCTTATGGACTCTGTTGGAGAGGGAGAGGGTGGGAAGATTTGGGAGAATGGCATTGAAACATGTAAAATATCATGTATGAAACGAGTTGCCAGTCCAGGTTCGATGCACGATACTGGATGCTTGGGGCTGGTGCACTGGGACGACCCAGAGGGATGGCATGGGGAGGGAGGAGGGAGGAGGGTTCAGGATGGGGAACACATGTATACCTGTGGTGGATTCATTTTGATATTTGGCAAAACTAATACAATTATGTAAAGTTTAAAAATAAAATAAAATAAAAAAAAAGAAATTTAAGTTTATAAAATGTATTCTAGCAGAGGTTTAAGGAAATCAGGCTATCTTGTGGTCATCAGAATTTATGGAACTCTGTCCAAAATCCTCCACTGGATTAGATTTTAGCTCTGCAAACAGTCTTATCTCTTAAGAGCTAGGACCTGAAATTAAATTATAAATTGATACTATCAATAGCAGGAATGTTATCTTCAGCCTGGAAGGCCAGAAGGCTGATTGAATCTCATTCATCACTGATGGCACTTTGCTAGTGATGGCCGTGTTTAGGTGTGAGGGTGTGTTTATGTGTTATAACCAGTGGGCTGGTTATCTGAGCTGGTTAGCTGTGCTAATGGGCACAGCAGGAAAAAGCACCACAGCTCCATAAGACGGTTAACTCTGCTTTGTTTAGTGATGATTGATGGTGATTCAGTCCTACATGGCAGTCACATATCTGGCTGATGATCCCAATAATAGAACCAACTTTATAGATAAAAACTTAAAGCTGTATTTTCTTTCTGGATTCAGAGAGATGCGAAAAGTTGAATGGGTAAGCCAGGCAAAGCGCTTATAGCCTGTTTTTGAGAATCTGCATATAACTTTTCATGCCCACATTGTCTTCTTAGCAATTTCTACACAAAGTATATATAGTAACTATACGTTGGTTCATTTGACCTGGAAATACTAGCATTCTTGAACTAGACTTGAAACGAATGTCAACTAAAACCCAACCATTTGTAGACTAGTCAGTGGTCTTAATGAGGGGGCCTGCCATGAGAGCTAGACCCCAAAATTAAGTAATAAAACTGCTAAAATCTTCTTTTTTAGGGGGTTTTAGAATAAAAGACATAGAGAAGGACACAAACACATAAGTGATGCAGGAATGGAGCTTGATGAGGGAGAAGGTAGTAAGAAGATGTGATAATCCAGTAGAAATTACAAGGTAGCAGATGTTGTGAACAAGAAAGAATTGTGCAGCAGATTGCAGAGCAGAAGATATTTCATCAGGAGCAGTTGCAGCACAGGAAGCAGTGGCAGAGAGGATCGGAATAACCATGCTGAGCAGTGCATAAAGGGAGCCTACTACCAGTGGCATAAAATGACAGCAAGGTCTTTCCAGCCATGTTGTATTCTGAACAGCATTTCTTTTCTCCATGAGCCCCAGCTCTGTTATTGTGGAAGGATTCTGGAAGTTATCCTAGTCTCTTGAAAACCTGGCTATACAGCTGTTTCTTGTCTGTCTTACTCCCTTGTGCATCCTTTAAAATAAAACTCTATTATGTGAGGTATCTGAAGGTGGCTTTGCATTTGCTGCTTGAAAGGTCCTAACGTGCAAACATTACTTATTTTAACAAAGATATTTTATTGCTTTGGGAATTAGTTTTAAAATCTCAGATTATCCTCAAGTTTAACCAGTCTACAGTTGTCACTAGCCTCTACTCCCATTCGGCCTGCAAGTCAATGGTTTTACATTAAATCACTGAGAAACAACACATTCACAAAGTCCTAAAATAAATTCAAAATATTATTGAAAAGATTCCATCCACATTTGCCACACATATTAAGTAAAGACTCATTGTATTCTTGGGCTCTTAGAAACCATTTCTCTTGACTTTGGAGTATTATATAACCAATAATATTTTGACAAAGGCTCTGACGGTGGTATTTGGAAAGATTTCATAAAGAAATATAGAACACATTCAAACTGTGTGGGGACAATCCCTAAGCACAAGTTCTTGAGGTACAGATTTCTATGTAGGTTATTGATTATGACTCTCTCTCTCCACTGGAAAGGTATCAGAAACCAAATCAAGTTATTGTATTGATCCATGGTCATATGGTTGGTCAAATCTTTCTCTAATTGTGCACATCATTTGAAGGCTAAATTTTATTCTGTAGGAACACAGACACAATATATACAATGAAAATCAATTAAAACAGATGATCTCATATGCAGAAATTCATTTTTCACAGCACATACTTACATACTTTGATTCTGTATATGTAGGAAGATTAGCGGAGAAGGCAATGGCACCCCACTCCAGTACGCTTGCCTAGAAAATCCCATGGATAGAGGAGTCTGGTGGGCTGCAGTCCATGGGGTCGCGAAGAGTTGGACACGACTGAGCGACTTCACTTTCACTTTTCACTTTCCTGCATTGGAGAAGGAAATGGCAACCCACTCCAGTGTTCTTGCCTGGAGAATCCCAGGGATGGGGGAGCCTGGTGGGCTGCCATCTATGGGGTTGCACAGAGTCAGACACGACTGAAGCGACTTAGCAGCAGCAGCAGCAGGAAGATTAGAATTGAGCATTTATTCAGGAAAGAATAGAGATACACAAGAGAACAATGTAGAAAGAAAATCACATTACTCTTAATCATAAGATGAAGAAAGAATGAAAAATAATTTCCTAACTTAAAAAAATGAAATGAATTTCTTTTTACAAGATAAATATATAATTAACAAATAGTTGTGTATTTGAAAATATCATTTATTTGGCTAATTGCTGTTTCAACTAGAAACTGAGGCATAGAATTAATGGCTGTTTGTCTTAACAGATTTCAGTCTGTTCAGTGCTGCTGTGTCAAAAATACCATAGATGGAGTGGCTTAAACAGTGATACATTTCTCATAGTTCTGGAGGCTGAGAAGTCCAAGATTAAGGTGCCTGCAGATTTGGTGTCTGTGAGGACCTGCCTCCTGGTTCATAGACAGCTATCTTCTGTGTACTCACATGTGGAAGAGGTGAGACTTCTCTGGGGTCTTTTTTATAATGCACTAATCTCCTTCATGAGGGCTCCACCCTCATAACATAAGCACCCCCAAAGCTCCCACCTTTTAATACCCTCACTACAGAGGAAAGAAATTCAGCTCATGAGTTTGGGGAGAAATAAACATTCAGTCCATAACAGCAGGCTTAGCTGTGAATGGAGCTCAGTTCAGTTCAGTTCAGTTCAGTCACTCAGTCGTGTCCGACTCTTTGCGACCCCATGAATCGCAGCACGCCAGGCCTCCCTATCCATCTCAGTAGGGTCAATGAAGGTACCTAGAAATAGAGAGTAATTATGTTGGCAATATCACTTGGAGAAGCAAGAGCCCTCTCTTCTCTCTCTCCCTTTTTTCTTTCTATTCTGAATATTTTTAAACTTTTTATTTTGAAATATTTTAGACTTTCACAAAGAGTTGTAAAAATAATACTTGGAGTTCTCATATACTTTTCCAAAATGTCAACATCTTCAACAATTAGAGCACAGCTACCCAAACCAGTAAGTTAATAATGATTGTTGTTCAGTCACTAAGTCATGTCCAACTTTTGCAATTCCATGGACTATAGTACACTATGCTCCTCTGTCCTTCATTATCTCTGGTAGTTTGCTGAAATTCATATCCACTGAGTCAGTGAAACTACCTAACAATCTCATCCTCTGCCACTCTCTTCTTTTGCCCTCAATCTTTCCCGGCATCCAGGTCTTCTCCAGTGAACCAGATCTTGGCATCAGGTGGCCAAAGTATTGGAGCTTCAGTGTCAGCATCAGTCCTTCCAATGAATATTCGGGGTTTATTTCCTTTAGGGTTGACTGATTTGATCTCCTTGCTGTCCTAGGAACTCTCAAGAGTCTTCTTCAGCACCACAATTTGAAGTATCAGTTCTTCGGTGCTCAGCCTTCTTTATGATCCAACTCTCACATTCATACATGCCTATTGGAAAAAACAGAGCTTTGACTGTATGGACCTTTGTCAGCAAAGTGATGTCTCTGCTTTTTAAATATGCTGTCTAGGTTTGTCATAGCTTTTCTTCCAAAGAGCAAGCATCTTTTAATTTCATGGATGCAGTCACCATCTGCAGTGATTTTGGAGCCCATGAAAATAAAATATGTCACTGCTTGCACTTTTTCCCCTTCTACTTGCCATTAAGTGGTGGGACCAGTGCCATGATCTTAGTGTTTTGAACATTGAGTTTTAAGCCAACTTTTTCACTCTCCTCTTTCACTTTCATCAAGAGGCTCTTTATTTTTTCTTTGCTTTCTGCCATAGGGTGGTGTCACCTGCATATCTGAGGTTATTGATATTTCTCCAGGCAATCTTGATTTCAGCTTGTGCTTCATCCAGCCTGGCATTTCACACGATGTACTCTGCATGTAACTTAAATAAGCAGGGTGACAATAGACAGCCTGGACAAACTCTTTTCCAAATTTGAAGGCTGCCAGCTGTTCAATGTCTGGTTCTAACTGTTGCTTCTTAAGTTGAATATAGGTTTCTCAGGAGACAGGTAAAGTGGTCTGGTATTCCCATCTGTTTAAGAATTGTCCACAGTTTGCTGTGGTCCAGTCAAAAGATTTAGTATAGTAAGTGAAGCAGAAGTAGATGCTTTTCTGGAATCTCTTGCTTTCTCTATGATCCAATGAATGTTGACAATTTGATCTCTGGTTCCTCTGTCTTTTCTAAATCTAGCTTGTACTTTGGAAGTTCTCAGGTCACATACTGTTGAAGCATAGCTTGAAGAGTTTTGAGCATTACCTGGCTAACATATGAAATGAGCAATAATATGGTAGTTTGAACCTTCCTTGGCATTGCCCTTCTTTGGGATTGGAATGAAAACTGACATTTTCCAGTCCTGTAGCCATTGCTGAATTTTTCAAATTTTCTGACATACTGAGTGAGGCACTTTAACAGCATAATTTTTTAAGATTTTAAATAGCTCAGCTGGAATTCTGTCAACTCCACCAGCTTTGTTCATAGTATTGCTCCCTAAGGCCCACTTAACTTCACACTCCAAGATGTCTGGCTCTAGGTGAGTGACCTAGATAACCATTATGGTTATCTGGGTCATTAAGGCTTTCTTGTATAGTTATTCTGTGTGTTCTTGCCACCTCTTCTTAATCTCTTTTGCTTCTGTTAGGTCCATACCATTTCTGTCCTTTATTGTGCCCATCCTTGCATGAATTGTTCCTTTTGTATCTCCAATTTTCTTGAAGAGATCTTTAGTTTTTCCATTCTATTGTTTTCCTCTATTACTTTTCACTGCTCATTTAATAATGGTTTCTTATTTCTCCTTGGTATTTTCAGGAACTCTGCATTCAGTGTGGTATCTTTCCCTTTCTCCCCGTCTTTCTCTTCTCTTCTCTCCTCAGCTATTTATAAAGTTTCCTCAGACAACCACTTTGTTTTCTTGCATTTCTTTTCCTTGGGGATGGTTTTGGTCACTGCTTCCTGTACAATGTTGCGAACTTTCATCTATAGTTCTTCAGGCACTCTCTCTACTGGATCTAATCCCTTGAATCTATTCATCACCTCCACTGTGTAATCATAAGGAATTTGATTTAGGTCATACCTGAATGGGCTAGTGATTTTCCCTATTTTCTTCAATTTAAGCCTGAAATCTGCAATAAGGAGCTCATGATCTGAGCCACAGCCAACTTCAGGTCTTATTTTTGCTGACTGTGAAAACCTCTCCTTCTTTGGCTGCAGGGAGTATAATCAATATGATTTTGGTGTTGACCATCTTTCAATGTCCATGTGAAGAGTCATATCCTGTGTTGTTGGAAAATGGTGTTTTCTATGACTAGTATGTTCTCTTGACAAAACTCTGGTAGCTGCTGATTCATTTTGCACTCCAAATCCAAACTTGGCTGTTATTCTAACTATCTCTTGACTTCCTAATTCTGCATTCTGATCCCCTATGATGAAAAGGATGTATTGTAGGTCTTCATGGAACCAGCCAACTCCAGTTTCTTTGGCATCAGTGGTTGGGGCATACACCTGGATTACAGTGATGATGAATGGTTTGCCTTGAAAATAAGCTGAAGTTTTACCCAAGTACTGCATTTTGGACTCTTTTGTTGACTGTGAGCCCTACTCCATTTCTTCTAAGGGATTCTTGCCTGCTATAGCAGATATAGTTGGTCATCTGGATTAAATTTTCCATTCCCATCCATTTTAGTTCACTCATTCCTAAAATATCAATGTTCCCTCTTGCCATCTCTTGCTTGAGTGTCCAGTTTACCTTGATTCATGGACCTAACATTCCAGGTTCCTCTACAATATTGTTCTTAACAGCACTGGACTTTACTTTCACCACTAGACACATCCATAGCTGAGTGTCATTTCTGCTTTGGCTTAGTTGCTTCATTCTTTCTGGAAGAAAGGGAAATCACTCAGTCATGTCCGACTCTCTGACCCCATGGACTGTAGCCTACCAGGCTCCTTTATCAATGGGATTTTCCAGGCAAGAGTACTGGAGTGGGGTGCCATTTCCTTCTCCAATTCTTTCTGGAGCTATTAGTAATTTCCTTCTACTCTTCCACAGTAGCATATTGGATACTTTCCAACTTGGGGGGCTTATCTTCTGGTATCATATATTTTTATCTTCTCATACTGTTCATGGGGTTCTGGCAGCAATAATACTGGAGTGGTTTGCCATTCTCTCCTCCAAGAGATGACATTTTGTCAGAACTTCTTCACTATGATCCGTCCATCTTAGCTGGCCCTGTACCACATGGCACATAGCTTCACTGGGTTGTGCAAGACCCTTTACCAAGACAAGGCTGTGATGCATGAAGGGGAATATTGATCCAATACTATTAGCTAATTTGCATACACTTTTTGAAATTTGCCAACCGTCTCATGTATCTTTTTATGTTTTACCATCCAACCTAGGATCTCATTTGTTGCATTTAGAGGGCACATCTCTTTTCTCTTCAGCATGGTGAATTCAATGACCTTTCTCTCTGTCTAATCAACCCGACAAATTTGAAGAGTACTAGCTAGTTATTTTGTAGAATTTTACCAAAAAGAAGTTTTGCATTATTGGCAAGAATGTCACAATAGAGATGCTGTGCCCTTTCCAATATATCACACCAGAAGATACATGATTTTTATATGTCTTATTGTTGGTGATGTTGACTTCAATCACTTGGTTAAAGTGGTACCTGCCAGTGTTCTCCATTGTAAATTACAATTTTCCCTTTGTAATTGATAAGCACCTCATGGGAAGATCATTTGAGATGTTACATTATCGTATTTTTGCCATCTAATTTTATCATGGACAGGGAGGCCTGGCGTGCTGCGATTCATAGGGTCGCAAAGAGTCGGATACGACTGAGCGACTGATCTGATCTGATCTGATCTGATAGATGATTCTTACCTGCAACAGTGATTTGTCCATGGTTTTGGACAAATTGTGATTTTCTATCTCCATTATTAATTTATTTTTATTAATTAGGATACTATTGTAGAGAAGAGCTATCCTTTTTTCTCATTTATTTATTCATATGAATTTTCTTTCATTTCAGCTCAGAAGTTCTCCCCATCCAAATGATTACTTTCATTAGACAATGTCATC
Organism: Bubalus kerabau; assembly: GCF_029407905.1. NCBI lineage: Eukaryota > Metazoa > Chordata > Mammalia > Artiodactyla > Bovidae > Bubalus > Bubalus kerabau. The sequence continues at coordinate 49,957,735 of NC_073635.1, forward strand.
TTTTCTTCACTGGGGGCTCTAGCATTGGTCATGAACATAGATTGTTACTCCATTCTCCCACTTTATTTTGTCATGGGTAGTGTCTTCACGGATTGACATGAGTAATTGCCTTGGGTTTCAGGCTAATTCACTTAACTTGACACTGAATTCTTAACTTTCATTAACTCTGTTGGTGTTGGTTCTGGTTTTCAGCATTGCATTCTTGACTACCCATTGTTCTTATTTAAGCCTGACTTTTACCAAAAAATTCCTCCTACTATTAGAAAAGTGATCTTATTTAATTTAGGAAACTGGAGAGTATGTTGCCATGACTCTCAGTGTGAATATTTTATCTGTTGGTTTCTATCCTTTCTTGTTTTAGTAATGAATTCAATTAGGGGTGACTTTTTCCTACTGTTTGTTGGTGAGGTGGGGTTCCCTGAAAAAGTCACCTGCCTTCCCTAAGGGATGGGGCATCATCATTCAACTGGTGATGCCCACACTCTCTCTGCCAAGATTCCAAACTCTGAGTAGGGTGAAGCAGAGACAGAGAACAAAAGCAGTTGGGACACGTTGATCCCCATGGTGGAGACCTAAAGATACTGTCACTTAATCCATGCTAACAAGGCATCTGAATCTCTCCTGGTATTTTTAAGCCTTGTTGTCCAAGCTCCTTTTGAATTTGTGAGTTTTATGGATTTTCTCAATAAATACGTTTCATATACCCTAGCTAGAATCATTTTCTGTAGGTTCGAGGGGAAAACTCACTAATTCTTTTTCTAAGAGAAATACAGAAAAGATGACTACCTTTCTGATGTTAAAGACTTCAAGAGAAGAAAATACTAGGTGTTCTGTTGATGGAAACTGTGTTGGCAGCAACGTCAGGAGGCTGACCTTTCCTCGCAGGATTGTCCTGGGCTGTTATACATGGCAAACTTGGGAAAACAACGAGTGAAGGCTTCAATGCTTCAGCCATCAGGAGATCTACGTGCATCGCTCCTGGACCTCCTTTTCTGGTTTCGCTCACACTGCTCCCAACCCTTCTGTGTGCCCTTTGGGCTTGGCTTGCTTCTGCCCCTCTCAGCTCCCATGCTCTGGACAAGGCCAGTTTCTGCTGCTTCTCTCAATCCAGTTCCCCCCCTGGGAACCCCATACCACTTTCAAATTATCCCAGTTTGTCAAATTGTAACCTTAAACTCTCCACTGAGAATGGAAGGGAAAATACAAGTCTCCAGTCTAGTACTTTCTCCCATCTTTACTACCTATGGAAGAAAGGGGATATCCTTAACAAATTCTGCAGTGACAGGAGAAAATCATGATTCCTTTAGTAATTGTCTGTGTGTCCCTGAGAAAGAGGTTTATGCTGTAAACTGAGCATCTGTTCTCGTTTCTGACACTGAGCCACTCACTCTCTGGGCTAGAATGGACCTCTTTTGTAGGTAAGTTTATGCTAATTTACAATGCCTTATAACATGTTACTCGTGCAAACCAAACAAAACATGTTACTCGTGGTAGCATGACCATGAGATAAAGACACGGTGTGTAAGACTTGTTATTATCTTGAGGAGATTATGAGGTTCAAGAGTAAAAGGCAAACTTTACACAGGCAAACATATGTAGGTTGGAACTCTGCAGATTCCTGCAGTATGCATAAACTAGAATTCTCCAAACAAAGATGTCAAAATAAATGAAATAATCTTATGACTCAATATTGAAAAAACATGTTATGCTCACATCATTTTCAAAATATTTTCCAAAGGCCAATACAGAAAACTGTGTCAAGATGGGGTCAAAATAAAGAAATAGTTACTGTAATATGCATGTTCCCAAATGAATATTACTTTGGAAAACTCTGATAGATGATCTAGAGGATGAGAAATGAAAGGGGTGGAGGCAAGCTCCATTGTATACCTTCTTTCAGGAGTGAGATGCCTGCTCTTCCTCTCAAAAGAATGTGTATGGCCAGTTATCCAAACATTTCTAGGGTGGCTATAGCCAGGATTGCTCAGAAATAGGGCAAATAAGATGGTGTTAATATACTAAATGGACATCCTACCTTTGTTTGAACTCATATAATACCAACTTCCTCCTTGAACAAAAAGTACCACAGAGACTTTGAGGAGGGCTTTCGCAGTGATGAGGTCCAACAAGACATTGTGCTTAAGTTGACCGAAATCCTGCTTAAGTTGACCGAAATCCTGCCTGTGTGCCAGGGGCAGATTCACATGGAAAAGCTACTCCCCAGACAGAGACAGGAAGCTTGTCTCTGTGAGACATTCTCTTCCCTAAACCCACAAGCTGAGCACCACCTACCTCCTCCTCTGCATTCCCTAGAGACTTACTTCACTGTTATCAGCACTGTTCATGTTGTATTATGATTGTTTGTTTATACATTTTTCTTCCCTGCTAAGCTGTGAATTCCTGAGACACAAACTGTGGCATTTTTGACATTCTAGCCAAAGCACCTAGCTGAGACTGGCTCCTGTACAAGACAATTAAGAAACAGATTAAAAATAATCTTCTGACCTCTGGTCTCATATTACCCTTGCTTTTCTGTACTGTCTTACACCATTATTTTAATTTTCTCATGCATAAATTCTTCTAAGTTCTATGTTCATTGTGAAAATTTTAAATTTTACATATAATAGGTAATGCTAAAGGAAATTTGAAAGCAGAACTTCGCTCATAGTGTTTTTATTTGAAATTTGTAAAAAGAAAAGAAAAAAGAAAAATTACTATTGTAGAATAGAAATTTATATACACTGTGAAAAAAGATTCAATGTTTATTTCTAGGAATGCTACTATTTCTCTCATTATACCATGATGGACTAGCCAGCAAAGGAAGGAAGTAACTTCCCAAAATTGCCCTGTCTGTCTGCCCTTCCTGGGTGTTCATAGCACATCTGTCCATCCTTGCTTCTGGAATTTTCTATCCCCGCAGTCAACTGTGGGCTGATGATCACCCAACTGGAAAGGGGAAAATATCTTTTCTGCTTAATTCAGCAGAGAAAAGATCACTTAAGAAAGTAGGAGTATAGTTGTTTCACAATGTTGTGCTTGTTTCTCCTGTGCAATGAAATGACTTAGCTATATGTACACATATATCCCCTCCCTTTTGAATCTCCAACCCCCATCTCATCCCTCTAGGTCACCACAGAGCACCTACCTGAGCTCCCTATGCTATACAGCAGGTTCCCACTAGCTATCTGTCTTATACTTGATGGTGGACATATGTCAATCTCATAATTAAAAAAACCACATTCACCCCAATGTTCATTACAGCACAATTTACAATACCCAGGACATGGAAGCAACCTAAATGTCCATCCAGATGAACAGATAAAGAGGATGTGGTACACACATATATAAAGAAGATGTGGTACACACAGCCATTAAAAGGAACAAAATTAAGTCATTTGTAGTGATGTGGATGAACCTAGAGTCTGTCATAGAGGGTGGAGTAAGTCTGAAAGAGAAAAACAAATATTGTATGTTAATGCATATATGTGGAATCTGGAAAAATGGTACAGATAAACCTATTTGCAGGGCAGGAATAGAGACCCAATACTTAACAATAAACTTATATTAGAAACTAAAAGTAAATGAACAAAACACAGATAAGAAAATACGTGAAAAGTAGCTTCTAGACGTTGCTTTTTCATGGATTAAGTAATCCTGGATCACTGGATACCTAGACCCAATTCCATACCTTTTCTACCCTTCTGGAGCTTCTATCCCATCTTACCCAGGGACATACTCTTTTATCTCACACTCCTGGGGAAATAAAGCTATGCTACTGGACTGTTAGAATCAGTGGTAGCAAAAGCACTTTTCAAAATGATGACAGAGAACCTTTGGAAACCATTCCTCTGTAAAAGCAATGAGGACTCTGGCAAAATTGTCACAATCAGCTTTTTCAACAACTCTGAAAATTAACCAAAAATTTCCAACAATGAGAAGTATTTATTCAAGAAAAATGACAAAGTATCTGTAAGAGCAGTGAAGCTTTTGGTATTTTATGTGTCATATTCCCACACCCTCTACCCAGCTCTGCAGTATTTGTGAAAACCAGCATCCTCACAACTAATCTCTCTGTGAAAAACAACAGATTGGGAACCACTGGAGGATAGGGACTAGATTTGGAGCTTCATTCAAAGCCTCATTCCTAGATAATTGTCGGAGAAAGCCATGGCACCCCACTCCAGTACTCTTGCCTGGAAAATCCCATGCAAGAACCTGGTAGGCTGCAGTCCATGGGATGGCGAAGAGTCGGACACGACTGAGCGACTTCATTTTTACTTTTCACTTTCTTGCATTGGAGAAGGAAATGGAAACCCACTCCAGTGTTCTTGCCTGGAGAATCCCAGGGACGGGGGAGCCTAGTGGGCCACTCTCTATGGGGTCGCACAGAGTCGGACACGACTGAAGCGACTTAGCAGCAGCAGCAGCAGATAATTGTCATTTGACCTGTCTGGCATTTCCCTGGAATTTCCTACTTGCAATGGTCATCCTTATTGGATTTGACTCAGAACTCACTCACTGTGAGGCAATTGATGAAAACAATCAATGGCAATCATTTAGTATAGTGCCTGAGGCAGAAATGGTATTTTGGGCAAACAAGAGGCAAACCAAAACACTTTAAAGGAGAATCTGGGCATGAAATATCCAAAGAGAGCTTTGAAATGCTCTGATATAATCCTGGGAAGCTAGAAGATCATCTACAAATACAGGCTGACCTTGAAGCTTAGCATACATAGAAGTGAAAGTTTAATACATATTGAACATGTGCTCTAATACTCATTCATAACACACTGACAAAGGCTATGAAACATATGGATCAAGGCATTTAAGAAAAGCTTTGTCTAAATATTTGCTGACCACTAAGCTAACTGACCAGAGTTTCCAGTGGCTACAGATGTCAAAGAATAGAAATTTAACAGAATTATCTTGGGAAAGTCACTAAACAATCAATCAGCAGCAGCAACAATAACAACAAACCCTGGGAAAAAAGAGTTTCTCCAGTTTCTGGAGTTGCCACATTATATTAATTAAAATGTCCAATTTTCAAGAGAAAATTATGAGACATCTCAAGAAACAGGAAGGTCTGAGCCATACACAGAGAAAAGAACCAACCATCCTAAAAAAGGCTGGATGTTCAAACTCAGTTCAGTTCAGTTCAGTTGCTCAGTTGTGTCCAACTCTTTGACACCCCAAGGATTGCAGCACGCCAGCCTCCCCAGTCCATCAATTCCCAGAGCTTGCTCAAATTCATGTCCATCGAGTTGGTGATGCCATCCAACCATCTGATCCTCTGTCGTCCCCTTCTCCTCCTGCCATCAGTCTTTCCCAGCATCAGGGTCTTTTCCAATGAGTCAGTTCTTTGCATCAGGTGGCCAAAGTATTGGAGTTTCAGCTTTAGCACCATTCCTTCCAATGAATATTCAGGACTGATTTCCTTTAGGATTGACTGGTTTGATTTCCTTGCAGTCCAAGGGACTCTCAAAGAGTCTTCTCCAACACCACAGTTCAAAAGCATCAATTCTTTGGTGCTCAGCTTTCTTTATGGTCCAGCTCTCACATCCATACATGATTACCGGAAATCAAACTCACTAGACAATTTAAATCAGCTATTATAAATATGTTCAAAGAAGGAATTAAAACAATGCCTAAGAAATTAAGAAATTATGAGCAGGATTTTATAACCAAGTAGAGACTATCAATAAAGAGATATAAACTATAGAGAAGAAATTCTAGAGTTGAAAAGTACAGTTTACTAAAGAGGTTCAATAGCAGAATTGAGTTGGCATAAAAAGGAATCAGTGAACTTGAAGATTGTCTGGTCAATTGAGATTACTTGGTTTAAGGAATAGAAATAAAAAAGGACAATGAAAAAATAAACAGCTTGATAAAGAACATCTACAAAAAATTTACAGCTAGCTCCAAACTTAATGGTGACAAAGTAAATGCTTTATCTGTAAGACTGAGAAAAAGATTGTATGTCCCCTCTCACTGCTCCTATTCAACATTGTACTGGAGATTCTGGCAAGAAAAGAAATGAAAGATATATAGAGTGGGAAAGAAGAAATATAACTGTCTTTGTTTGCAGATGACATAATTGTCTATATAGAAAATGTCACATGATTAACGAAAAACTTCCTGGAACTAATAAATTACAGCAAGGTTGTAGGATAGAAGGTTAATATATATATAAATCAATCCCTGGTGGCCTAGTTATAAGAATCCACCTGCTACCACAGGGGACACAGGTTTGATCACTGGTCTGGGAAGATTCCACATGTAACAGAGCATCTAAGCCCACAGGCACCACAGCCGCTGAGCCCCTATTCTGCAGCTACTGCAGCCCACTCACCTAGATCCCACGCTCCACAACAAGAGAAGCCACTGCAACGAGAAGCCTGAATACCTTAACAAAGAGTAGCCCCTGCTTGCCACAACTAGAGAAAGCCAATGTGCAGCAACAAAGACCCAGTGCAGCCAAAAAAAATCAATTTCTTTCTTATATACCAGCAATGAACATCTGGTTTTATAACTTATTCATATATCACTGGAATTAGTTGTTTTTAATCCAAAAAAGATTGTTATAAATTAAAATGTCAATTGTAATTCTCAGCACAAACACAAAGCAAATACCTCATGCACATGGAACATTCATGCAATAAATAAAAAATTATTAAAATCACATAAAGTATGTTATCCAACCTGAAGGGAATAAAATTAGAAATCAATAACAGAAATAAATCTAGGAAAATCACTGATATGTGGAAATTAAACATCACACTCTTAAATAATCAATGGGTCAGTGAATAAATCATGGGGAAAATTAGAAAACATGAATGAAAACAAAAATACAACACACCAAGAACTTATATAATGTAGCAAAAACAATGCCTAGAGATGTAAGTATCTGTATTAGAAAAGAAGAACTATGTAGTAATAAATTAATAACCTAACCTTCCATATTATGAAACCAGAAAAATAAGAAAAAACAGAACTCAGACAAGCAGAAGGAAGGACATAATTGAAGTAGAGAGTAGAAAAATCAATAAAACAAAAATTTAGCTATTTAATAACATGTGACAAATCAAGAAAAAAGAAAAAAATACAGATGACTCAAATGACTAACATCATGAATAAAAGGGGAGACATTATTATAATGCTACAGAAAAAATGAACTATAAGGGAATACTGTGAACAGCTATATGTCAACAAATTATGTGACCACAGTGAAATAGGCAAATTCTTAGAAAGACAACTGCTGAAACTGATTCAAGAAGAAATAGAAAATCTGAGCAGACTTACAACAAGTGATTGAGTTAATACTCAAAGAAAGAAAAGCTGATTTCCCTAGTGAAGTCTACAAAATGTTCAAAGAAGAAATAGCTGCATACATAAAAATTCTTCCAAGGACAAGAAGATAACACTTCCTAAACACTTTGCAATGTTAGCATTAGCCTGAAAATAATACTATTAATTAATACACAGACCAGACAATTATATCAAGAGTAAACTCCAGACCTGTATACATTTGCAAATATGCATGTGAAAAGGTCCATCACCTTATAATGCTGCCGCTGCCGCTGCTAAGTTGCTTCAGTCGTGTCCGACTCTGTGCGACCCCATAGATGGCAGCCCACCAGGCTCCCCTGTCCCTGAGATTCTCCAGGCAAGAACACTGGAGTGGGTTGCCATTTTCTTCTCCAATGCGTGAAAGTGAAAAGGAAAGGGAAGTCGCTCAGTCATGTCTGACTCTTAGCGACCCCATGGACTGCAGTCCACCAGGCTCTTCCATCCATGGGATTTTCCAGGCAAGAGTACTGGAGTGGGGTGCCATTGCCTTCTCCCCTTGTAATGCTAAAAGCACTTAAAAACTAGCAATGAAACAAAACCTAACACAATAAAAGGCATTTACTAAAAACTCAACAGTTAATATATTTAATGTTGAAAGACTCCTCCTCCTCTCATTTCCTCCTGTTTCACCTCCTACTCCTCCTTTTTTTCCTCTCTCTCCCCCTTCCTTTCCCTCTCTCCCTCCAATATATCAAACTCAAAACTATACAGCAAATTAATTTACATAGTGTACATGTGGTTACTTCAGTTATGTCTGATTCTTTGTGACCCTATGGACTGTATCCTGCCAGGCTCGTCTGTCCATGGGATTCTCCAGGCAAGAATACTGGAGTTGATTGAATTTACAGACTTTCATCTAAAACTTTCTCATAGTTAACCAAACCAATTCCTAATCCCTTTAAGAATGAATTTATGAGCTCTCACTTTGTATGTGTTCCATAACCACCTTGTGTATAGTTCTAGGTGAAAGTGTTAATCACTCTTTGGGGCCCCATGGACTGTAGCCCACCAGGCTCTTCTGTCCATGGGATTCTCCAGGCAAGAATACTGGAGTGGGTTGCCATTTCCTTCTCCAGGGGATCTTCCTGACCCAGGGATTGAACCTGGGTCTCCTACATTGCAAGCAGATTCTTTATGGTCTGAGCCACCAGGGAAGCCCATGGTTCTTTTTACTTACATACAATATTGTCATATATTATCAATATGATTTATTTAATAGTCTATTATTCTCACTAGACTTCAAACTTCTCAAGGTCAGGGACACATTATTATATTCCTGACAGTTAATCCATACTAAGATCCCCTGGAGAAGGGAATGGCTATCACTCCAGTATTCTTGCCTGGAGAATTCCATGGAGAGAGGGGCCTGGGCAGCGGCTATAGTGACTGAATGAGTAACAATTTCACTTAACAACAAATGCCTATAAGATGGCACTAGAGTCTTAAAAGCTTAGTTACTCACTTCTTAGATTTTGATTTTATTTTCATTTATATGGCAACCCACTCCAGTATTCTAGCCTGGAAAATTCCATGGACAGAGGAGCCTATAGTGTATAGGGTTACACTCCATAGAGTCACAGAAAATCAGACATGACTGAGCATAGCACACACACACATATAATCAAGGTTATAAGTGTTTTTGACATTTTAAAAATTTCCAATTACTAAAGACTTCTTTTCTATTAGGTAGAATCTAAATGCTTAGGGGAGGAACTGTGCCCTATTTCTTTATCTCCTCATAGGATACGTAGTACGTGTTCAGTCAACATTTGTGGATTTTCAAAGCTGATGAGAAACACTCCAGTAATTCTAGAATCATGGTAGTTAAACACACTGGCAAAATCTTGACTATTAGTTTGAATGTAGATGATTTATTTGTAATAAAATCCCTTCTTAGCGAAAAAGAGATGTGTATATTTTGGTCATATTTTTATGATTATATCCTTGTTGTTCAGTCACTAAGCTGTGTCTGACTCTTTGTGATCCTGTGGACTGAAATGCACCAGGCTCCTCTGTCCTCCATTATCTCCCAGACTTTGCTCAAATTCATGTTCATTGAGTTGCTGATGCTATCTTACCATCTCATCCTCTCCCGCCCCCTTCTCCTTTTGCCTTCAATTGATTATATCCTTAGAGATAATATATATTTTTAACTTCCTCTGTTCAATACCAGTTCTTATTCTCTTTAGCAGTGTGACCTTAGGCAACCTCGCTATGCCTTCATTTTCCCATGTGTAAAGTGGGAATGATAATAGTACCTTCCTCATAGTATTATTGCTGCTGCTGCTGCTGCTAAGTCGCTTCAGTCATGTCTGACTCTGCCCGACCCCATAAACTGCAGCCCACCAGGCTCCTCTGTCCCTGGGATTCTCCAGGCAAGAATGCTGGAGTGGGTTGCCATGTCCTTCTCCAATGCATGCATGCATGCTAAGTCGCTTCAGTCATGTCCGACTCTGTGTGACCCCATGGACAGCAGCCCACCAGGCTCCTCTGTCCACCGAATTCTCTAGTCAGGAGTACTGGAGTGGGTTGCTATTTCCTTCGCCATCATAGTATTACTGGGGAACTTAAACGTACATTGATATGATCTGGCACAAGGAATTACTCCACAACTGTTTGCTGTCATAATTACACTTAAGAAATCTTATCTAAGCAGTGTACTGAGTACAGAATCTGGCACTTCCTATGGGAAAATGTTTCATAATGTGGAAGAGGATCTTACACCACATTGTCTGTGATCACAGAGCTCTACACACCGTATCTCATGTTATTCTAGCAACTCCAAGAGGTAGATCAGGCAGGAATTATTTATTAGTATACTAATTCTATAAATGTGGAAACAGACCAAGTTTAACTGACTCCATAGCTCTTCAGGATCCAGGTAACTAGTTTGTTTAAACTATATCCTGAAGAAAAATGAATGCTGAAAAAAAAAATTACAAGTTTTGTTTTTATTTGGTAGAGCTTCTTACAGTGCATGAAATCCTCTTGTCCAGGTTTAGGGGTGTGAGGTTTGTTTGTTATATCTCTTTTAAAATTTTTTAATTCTTTCTATAATTGAATTCCTATTCTTTTTTCCCTCAGTTAAAGAAAAAAGTAAAATGAAACTGTGCTTTTCAGCTTCAGGACTCACTGGCTTCTAGATATCCCTAGGCATATCACCTTAGTTAAAAGCATCATTTACGCTCTCTGTGCCTCACTTTGCTCATATGTAAAATGGGAATAACAGCAGTATCCACCTCCTTGAGGTTCATGAGTGCTAAATGAATCAATAAAAAGCACCTAAAAGAGTGTTTAGCACATACTGAGTGCTCAGACAGTGTTGGCTTGACCTTCAAGGTCAGAACTCTTCAGAGAGGCACCAGGGGCAGGAATGCACTTAAGCAGTGCTTCCTTTTCTATCTTCTCCCATCTTGGTGCCCCTGCCTATGTCAATGAAAATTACACATTACCCAGTGCTTGAAGCAAAACATCAAAGAAGAAAGAATTGCTAATAATCAGAGAAATGTAAATGCAAACCATGGTAAGGTATTACCTTACACCTCTCAGAATGGCTGACATCAAAAAGAGCTCAAATAACAAATGTTGGCGAGGATGTGGAGAAAAAGGAACTCTTGTACACTGTTGGTGGGAATGTAAATTGGTACAGACACAGTATGGAGGTCCTTCAAAAAACTACAAATAGAATTACCATATGGCCCAGCAATTCCATTCCTGGGCTTATAGCAGAAAAAAATACCCACTAACTTGAAAAGATACATACATCCCAATATTCATAGCAGCATTATTTACAATGGTCAAGATCTGAGAACAATCTAAGTGTGCATCAACAGATGAATGGATGAAGATGTGACACACACACACACACACACACACACACATGTACACAAAGGAATATTACTCAGCCATAAAAAGAATGAATTTTTGCCATTTTCTACTGCATGGATGTACTTGGAGGGTATTATGCTAAAGTGAAGTAAGTCAGAGAAAGACAAATGCTGTATGCTATCACTTATATGTGGACTGTAAAAAAGATACAGAAAACTAGTAAGTATAGTAAAAAATGAAGCGGACTCACAGATATAGAGAATAAAATAGTGCTTACCAGTGGGGCGAGGGAGGGAGAAGGGGTAAGATAGGGGTAGGGGAGTAAAAGATACACGCTATTAGGTATAAGACATGGTACAAAGATACATTGTAAAACATGGGAGCGTATAGCTGCTATTTTATAACTACAAATGGAATATAACCTTAAAAATTGTGAGTCACTATATTGTACACCTATAATTTACATAGTATTGTACGGTAACTATAATTCAATTGAAAAATAGAGTGCCATTAAATGGGAGAACGAGTAGTTTAAGAGAAATCAAGAGAAGAAGGAAGGAAGCTGTCACACCTCCCTGGTGGAAGAGGAGGAAGGTCAGAGAAGACCTTTGCAGGACTACAGGGAAATCTTAGGAAAAAACCAAGTAGAATCACTATTGGATGATTTGAATTTAAAACAAATTTTCTTCTCTTAACTTTTCCCCTTAACATTTTAATGGGTACTATTTGGACCTCTGGTAAAAGTTCTCATTTTTGCTACAAAATTGTGCATGTGCATATGTCAGTGTGAGGTCAAAACTATTCCATTTTTTAAGGTCAATTATCCTTGGCCATAAAGATTCAAACATCAAATACACCCAGGGATATGGACTACAACAAAGCTTTGGATTCACAAGAGTAAGAAAATTAAGCCTCTGGGGAAAATTAGCATACCCAGCCTCTGCTTTATCCCACTTTGCCTTGTGAAAGTATTTTTCATCTCTGTTATGTCCCAACCTACTGTTCAGAATTCTTAAATACTTTCAAATGCTTAGTGGTTAATATTGAGACACTGGGGCTTCCAGTAAAGCCTCCTTCTTCCTTCTTAGTTTCTAAAGCAAGTTTCCCTTCACAGAAATACTTAGTGCTGTTATTTTGGTAAAAATTTTCTATTTCAAGAGGATGACTAAAAGAAAACTTTCTGACCCACTACAAAATGATTTATGCATTTTATTCTAAAGAAAAGTTCCCATGTGCTTGAACATTATTTAAATACTATAAGTTCTCAGAACTCCAAAGTCAGTTGGGCACCATTAAAAAACTTTATTTTGGGGGGTTCCCAAATCACTGCAGATGGTGACTGCGGCCATGAAATTAAAAGACACTTACTCCTTGGAAGGAAAGTTATGACCAACCTAGATAGCATATTCAAAAGCAGAGATGTTACTTTGCCAACAAAGGTCCATCTAGTCAAGGCTATGGTTTTTCCAATAGTCGTGTATGGGTGTGAGAGTTGGACTGTGAAGAAAGCTGAGCACCGAAGAATTGATGCTTTTGAACTGTGGTGTTGGAGAAGACTCTTGAGAGTCCCTTGGACTGCAAGGAGATCCAACCAGTACATTCTGAAGGAGATGGATCCTGGGTGTTATTTGGAAGAAATGATGCTAAAGCTGAAACTCCAGTACTTTGGCCACGTCATGGGAAGAGTTGACTCATTGGAAAAGACTCTGATGCTGGGAGGGATTGGGGGCAGGAGGAGAAGGGGATGACAGAGAATGAGATGGCTGCATGGCATCAGTGACTTGATGGATGTGAGTCTGGGTGAACTCCGGGAGTTGGTGATGGACAGGGAGGCCTGGCGTGCTGCAATTTATGGGGTTGAAAAGAATCAGACACGACTGAGTGACTGAACTAAACTGAATGACTTCCTTTTGCTTTTTCTTCTTTTTTCTCTTAAACATTTTATTTTGTAATGGAGTGTAGCTGATTAACAATGTTCTGATAATCTCAGGTGTATAGTAGAGCAACTCAGTCATACACATACATACATCCATTCTCCCCCAAACTCTCCTCCCATCCAGGCTGGCACACAACATTGAGCAGGATTCCCTGTGCTATACAGTAGGTCCTTGTTGGTTATCTGTTTTAAATATAGTATCTCAAACTATATGTCGATCCCAAACTCCTCAACTATGACTACCCTCTACCCTTGCTTCTTCTTCTGAGTCACTATTCTGCCTTCCCTGTGTTTCTCAAACTAAGCATTACTTTATGTGTTTAGTTACATCCCTAACTACAGGGAAAGTGTACAAAGGAGTTAGTTAGGGAGACAAAGGAAATAAATTAATAACACAAAATTTAAATATGTAAGTTCCAGAGCCAGGACTCATTAAATCTACTGCAGGTAAGTGAACATCTTTAATAAAAAGAATGGAGGGACTTCCCAGTGGTCCAGTGGTAAAAACTCGCCTTTCAATGCAGGGGGTGTGAGTTTGATCCCTGGTCAGAGAGCTAAGATCTTACATCCCGTGGGGCCAAAAAACCAAAGCATAAAACAGAAACAATATTGTAGCAAGTTCAATAAAGACTTTAAAAATGATCCACATTAAAAAAATCTTAAAAAAATAAAGAGAATGGAGAATTTAAAATGTATCCATACCTTTTGGATAAAGCAAGATCTCACTTCTATATCTGTTAATTGAAAAATAAACATAGCCTAAAATTTAAAGCTTTACTGGTTCCATCTTAGCCCAATACTTTTGCTCAGTGGCAGTAGATATGCAACAACACATTCTTTTTATAATTATCATAAAATTTGTAGTGTGTCTATTAAAAATTAGGTTCAAGTTTGTTATACTGATATGTGTACACAGCTGCTGCTGCTAAGTTGCTTCAGTCGTGTCCAACTCTGTGCGACCCCATAGACAGCAGCCCGCCAGGCTCCTCCGTCCCTGGGATTCTCCAGGTAAGAACACTGGAGTGGGTTGCCATTTCCTTCTCCAATGCATGAAAGTGAAAAGCGAAAGTGAAGTCGCTCAGTCATGTCGGACTCTTAGCGACCCCATGGACTGCAGCCTACCAGGCTTCTCCGTCCATGGGATTTTCCAGGCAAAAGTACTGGAGTGGGGTGCCATTGCCTTCTCCGGGTATGTGTATGATGTGTTTATAATTAAAATCCTATGGATAACTGTGAGTGTTATGTTATCCTTAACAAAATATTAAAACTCCAAGGTAACTTGAGTTTGGTAGCAGCTGCAATTCAATACTTGCTCTTTTTCCAGTTGTCTGAACATCCTCACAATGAGCACATGCCCACAAAGGAGGCAGAAGCTGTTTTTGAACCTATGGTGTGATTTTCATGGTAAAGAATGTATGAACACGGGGTTTGGTTGTGCACTGAATAGAGCCCTTCCTGGAGTTTTACAGTAAGGACTTGATGGGAGAATTTGTTTTTTCCATCAGTCAAGGACCAGGTGGGAGAAGGCAATGGCAACCCACTCTAGTATTCTTGCCTGGGAAATCCCATGGACAGAGGAGCCTGATGGGCTCCAGTCCCAGGGGTTGCAAAAGAGTCAGACACAGTTTAGTGACCAAACAAAACAAGAACCAGGTTTTTGCCTCTAAGTTTGTTTGTTCCCACAAAAGAAATGATTATATTTTTAGGAATGACTTCCATGGGGGTGGGGGGAGGAAAGGTACTAGTCAAAGTACTATTTTCATATAAAGAATGCCCTTTAATATCAGTCCAAAAATTATAAATGCAGAATTTTAGTAACCAAAGTGAAACACTCAGTATTCGGCAGTAGGGGTGGGGAAGTGGGCAGGAAGAAGAAAAGGGTGTGTGTAGCTGAGACAAAGGCTGGTAGATTGGGGTCTCTCCCTTCCCCTTTACTCATCTCTTCATGCTGATACCCCTGATTTGGTTCCCAGGGAAGTTTCTGTGCTTGTGTTTCTGTAACTGTGATTCTGTCATCTCCTATTGGTCTCTTTAATTTGGGGGCCAGCTGTTTGCCCTGTGACCTCACTTCTTTTATGGATCTAAGAGGAGTTCATTTTTTCAGTCTGTAAAGCTTTTTTACTTTTTATTAGGGCAGAGTTGCAACTTTCACATTCTGGACCAGTAACTGCTCTTCAACTAACAGGAAAGGAAAGTTCTAGCATAACTAGGAGCTGTGAGTTCACCATGCCATATGAACAAGTGCGTGCATGCGTGCTAAGTCATTCAGTCCTGTCTGACTCTTTGCTACACCATGGACTGTAGCCTGCCAGGCTCCTCTGTCCATGGGATTCTCCAGGCAAGAAGACTGGAATGGGTTGCCGTTTCCTAGTCCAGGGTATCTTCCTAACCCAGGGATCCAACATGTATCTCCTATGTCTCCTGCACTGGCAGGCTAATTCTTTACCACTGAGATACCTGTGAAGCCCCCATGATAAAAAGAGAAAGCTTAATTTGGTGGTAGAATCACATTTACGAAGAATTTGAAAGATGGTAGCCTGAGAGCAAGATGGCTGCATAGGAATCTTAGCCCCACTCTTGTGGTATAAAGGATGTGACCAGAATCTTGGCAGTATTGCAGAGAGAGGGAAAAATAGAGCAGAGACAGGAAAGGGGCCCCCAGCTATACTGTTGGGGCTGCGCTATATTGCGTATGCACAAAAAGGGGCCCAGAGAGGAAAAATAAAGGAAAGGAAGACTGGGAAGGACTATTAATTAATATTTTCTCTCCAGAAATGTAATGTACCTCTCTCTACACATTTTGCAAAATTACAGGATACAACAGAGAGAAACAAAATAAAGTTCTGGTTCAGTTCAGTTCAATTCAGTCACTCAGTCGTGTCTGACTCTTTGCAACCCCATGGACTGCATCACGCCAGCCTTCCCTGTCCATCACCAACTCCTGGAGCTTACTCAAACATGTCCACTGAGTCGTGATGCCATGCAACCATCTCACCCTCTGTCATCCCCTTCTCCTCCTGCCTTCAATCTTTCGCAGCATCAGGGTCTTTTCAAATGAGTCAGTTCTTTGCATCAGGTGGCCAGATAAAGTCCTAGTGAAGTGAAAGTGAAGTCGCTCAGTCATGTCCAACTCTTAGCGACCCCATGGACTGCAGCCTACCAGGCTCTTCCATCCATGGGATTTTCCCAGCAAGAGTACTGGAGTGGGGGGCCATTGCCTTCTCCGAAATAAAGTCCTAAGTGGTGTTCAAATATGAACACACTTGAAATTCTATTCCTCTTAATTTTTTTGGTTGGTGTAACATCAAATTAAAAAAAAAGTCTTGTAAAAAATCTTATGTCCCACCATATTAAATTGTAAGCAATTTTATTTTAGGTGCATTTCTCCAATTTACTCCCCCTTTTAAGGACCTTTTGTTAAAATTTTCAGGAGAGGAGAATACTGTGAAGTTGGCGCAAACCCCACGACTTGGGGTGCAGCCCAGAAGCAGCTGCTTGGGTAGTTCCCTCCCTGCTGCTTCTTCCTCATTCACAGTCCCGGGGTTTTGCTAAATGCCGCGGGTAGAACAAAATTATCTCAGTGCTTGGTGCCAACCAAAGAAAGGCAGTTAGCTGATTAAAACAAAGCAGAAGATGTCTTCCTTCTTCCCTAAAGGTGTTAACACCAATAGCTATTTTTTGGAAAGGAATAACAAGAAGGGGAGGGCATACAGCAGGGTTGGTTGGAACCAGAAAGTCCACCTTTGAGTCTTTGTTGTAGAACCTGCCATGGCCGTCCTTTTGGGTGTGGTGGGCAAGGATGCCTGGGACATTTGTGTGTGTGAGGGGGGTGAGGTGGGGGGCTGGGGTGAGGTGGGGCTGGGGCTGGGTGGGCCTCTCTCAGGGGCCCACCCTGGGCTCCAGCTGCTCATCATCGTTTGTGCTGATTCCTATCAAATAGAACTATCCCCCTTGTTCCCTCCCTACCACCTCCATCATAAATATATTTCTCTTTCCCTCTCATCTCTGTTAAATATGGTCCAAATTGAACTTGTCATTTTTACCCTTCCAGTCCTACTTTATACTAAACAAAAATTTTTACTGGCAATCCGGCCTTCCCTGGGGCTGCCCAGCTGCCATTGGGGTGATTAGGGTGTTTCCTGCAGCTGAAGTCTCTTGTAATTAGCAAGCCCTTCAGGCAGTCTGGACTCTGAATTTAGCTGCCATCTGGTGTCATCTGTAAATGACAATGGCACTGTATCTTCTCTGTTGACTCAGCCCTGTCTGCACCACCTCGCCCCCACTCTACCCCCAGCAATCCTCAGCTTCTCTTGTCAACCTATAACTATCAAGGCACCCCAGGCTCTAGTTAACTTGCCAGGAGTTTCCAGATTCTTCAAGAGGTTAAGGCAAAAGGCCCCCATGGGACAAGTAGCCTCTCCTGTCACTCTCTAGCAGTGCTTCTTAGAGTATGGCTTCAGGACTGGCAGCAGTGGAATTCAGCATTGATTTGCTTTGTCACTGAACTCCTTGTCTCTGGAATTTTAGGACTGGAATTATCTAGGGACTTACTAGAAACACAGATTCACAGGCCTCACCCTAGACCTTATCAGAAAGATTGGGGATGAGCCCAGCAATCTGCATTCTAACAAGCCTTCTAGGTCATTCTAACACATGCTTAAGTTCTGGCTTCCCACCAAGGCTCCATGGACATTTTGGGCAGGATAATTCTTTGTTGTGGGGGGCTGTTCTGTGCCTTGTAGGTTGCTTCACAGTATCCTTGGCTTCTGTCCACTAGATGTCAGATTCAGGAAATTTGAGTTGGATCCTAAGGTGGTACATTTTTAATAAGCTCTAAGTTTTGCCCCTGTTGCTGCTCTGAAAACTGCGCTTTGATTAACAACGTTCTACAGTCCCTTGAAAGATTTATTGAATAAAGAAATAAATAATTAAAAGACAAAGATATATATATTTTAGAATGTATCCTTTAGAATATACCCTTTCAGAAAGGATATCTATTTTTTAGGCATTGATTCTTTTTGTCCTTCTACTCCTCCATTCTGGACCTTTATCACTTTCATTATTTCTATGTTTAAATATTGAGAAAGATCAACTTCATTTTAGTAAATGAAGTTTATATATAAAAAAACACCAAAGACCTTTGCATATGAATTATGCTACATTTAGGCTTCCCTGGTGGCTCGTATGGTAAAGAATTACCTATAATATGGGAGACTCAGATTCGATTCCTGGGTTAGGAAGATGCCCTGGAGAAGTAATGGCAACCCACTCTAGTATTCTTGCCTGGAGAATTTCATGGACAGAAGAGTCTGGTGTGCTACAGTCCATGGGGTTGCAAAGAATTGGACATGACTGAGAGACTGACACTTTCACTTTATACTACATTCAGAGATACATACAAGTAAATTCTCCAAACCTGTTTCCCAGCCAGTGAAAGATATATCATAGTATTCTAAATTCTAATGCACTCAACTAATATCTGTAATAACACTTTCTCTGTGTAGAGCATGCTGGTCAACTGCTCATCTAAAAATATATGAATGCTGTTTGCAATAAATGCATACCTACACCTGTTTACTTTCATCATATATAATTCCAAAATGTCATGTTTACTGGGAAAGGTTAATGCCTCATGGCCAAAAAAATCCACATAAAAGAGAAAATTAGCCAGCAGGCCTAACTTGTTTTTATTGTCATCTCAGTTAGTGAGAAACTGATTTCAAATGATCTTCTATGCCTATGCGAGAATGATGACATTTGCAATTGCAGAAGTGGCGAAGTAATTCCCTTCTAGAGCTAATGAATTCCTGGTGCTTTCTTTGTTTCTCAGTTAATCCACTGACAGGCATGGCTCTGAGATGCAGAGAAGTCTGAAATCTTGGGGATGGAGCCATAGTTTCAGAAGTTAAAGGATTCTTGAGAGGACTTGAAATTGGAAAACCCACAAGGAAAGGCACACTACCAAATATTCCTGCATGCACAATGATATTGTGTGATGGATAATAAATAACATATCAAACCCGACATGCTGTTTTGTACCAAGACTTAAGACAGACTACATTGAATGTCTCAATTTCAGGAATATATAAATGCGCTCAATGGACACATTTTCATCATAGCATCTCAACATTCCATTGGCCTTCAAGTTAAATTGTGCTTGGGTTGCCAATAAGTCATTGGCCACTGATGAACACATTATACTTAAGTGCACTCTTTCTAGAAGCATATGCATTCTTATTTTACAATGTGTGTCAGAAACGTACTAGCTGTTCAATTAGCTGCCTTCCTTTCCCTCCTGGGCAAGTAGTCAGATTATATTTCCTAGTCTTCCTTTAAGTTAGGTCTGGCCATGTGGCTGAATTTTGGTTACTGAAATGTGTTCCACTTCCACACTTGGCCCATGACATCTTCCCAGGCACAAGCTTCCACACTCTCACATCTTGAGGCAGTTGGGCACAGTGAATTTGGAAGGCCTGTTTTGAAGATGGAGAAGCCAAAATATAAAGAAGTCTGGGTCCCTATTCAAAGGAAGCTGTACTCTAGTTAGGAACACTTGCTTTGGTCTTTACATACACGAGAAACAATTTTCTCTTGTGAATGAGCCATTACACGTTTTGGAATTCATCTGTTCCAATTGCTGGCATTACTTTAATTAACATGCAATGCATTTCTCACATATAATTGGATACTCCACTAGAGATGCCCATTTACTATTGCAGATGCTGCTTTCATAAGTTGATTTTGGTTCCTTTCCCTCCTTTTTTTTTTTAAAATACAGATCCTAGACCATATCACCCTCTTTTAGCTCCTTACCACTTCATTGTTCTCATTACTTGATCCTGGTCCTTGTCTCTATCGTCTTGTTTTAGAGCTCACTGGTGGCCAGGTGTGTGAGACAGCAAGAGAGAGGGCAAAGGCAACAGAAACCTCTACCTCACTACTCCTGTTCCTGCCCACTCTACCAATCATTCCTCCATCTATCCCTTTCTCTCCTTACTCTTATCTTCCTTGGATGCTATTCCTTTATGTCATCACTTCATAAAAATTTTATTCTTATTTCTCATGATGCTAGAGCCTCATTACTGCTGTTGGTTATAATCTTAACTCCCTCTGCTCAACCAGTCTCTGGTTATACCTTATTCCCTCCATCATGAGCAATCTCATCATATGAATGTATAATTTTAGATGTAACAGAAGGCACAAGGGTAGGAAGATCATATAAAGAGTGCAGAACAAGAAGAAAAGAATCCTAAGACATATCAACCGGTGCAGTGTTGAGTCATAAAAGCCAAAGGAAGGGATTGTTTAATGAAAAGGAGAAGAGTTGATTATCTTGGGTGTGGCTGAGATGTCAGGACCCAGAAGAAATGTCTCTCCACTTTGGCAATGCAGGTCATCAGTTGCCTCCATGAGAACAATTTGGATGAAGTGATCAGAAAGATGTTATCCTGCAAATACATTAAAGAGTTAGTGGGAAATGCAGAAAAAAGAAGAAATTATGTATAGAAAACTCTCTTGAGTATTTTGTGAAAGATAAGAAAATTAGAGACCTAAAGAAACAGACCAAAAATATAAATGCCTTCATGGAAAAGTGGAATTGATGAAGGAAATGGTTGTCAAGACATGGATATGCAGACTTACAGACTCAGGTTGAGGGCAATGTATGGCTACAGGTAATGAAGACGGTCCTGATCAAAAGAGTAGATACATGAAAAGGAAGGGAGAAATAGAAAATAAAAATTGAGAGGGCTAGCAGCAAATTTTTCTACTAAATAATTATGCCTATAAATGAGCCTGGTGGCAATTTTTCCTCTAAGAAAGTCATAGTCTCATAAATAAGAAAACATTATTTTGAGTGATCAGAGAGAGGAAGAGGGAGATGAGAATTGTAGCAACATTTAAATTTATATATACACGTGTTTACATATATTTATTTACACGGTAGAGAGATTCACTGTTAAAAGCTTATTGAATTAAAAAAAAAAAAAGCCTATTGAAGTGGAACTGAAATGCTGAAAATATAAGTGGGTCTCCAGCTTTGTCAGAATATAGAATGAGGTGAAAAAAATATCATTCGCTTGTTCTTTGCATAACTGAGCATTCCATTTCTACTACCACGATTGTCAACGATGTTCTGGTCTTACTTGTTAACAATTACAAGACATTGACAAAATCAGTACTTTACAGCACAGGAATGCTATGTAACTTTAGCTCAACTACACAAAAATGGAATCAGAAAATATTCAGGAAAGACATTGACTTTCATTCTGACAAGCAGACTATATAATATGCATCACTCTGATGCCTGTACCTCAAAAAATGGAATCATCAGGGAATAAAATAAATTTATCTTTAGCTGCAATGATTCTAATATTGAAGTAATAGGACAGCAATGAACAAATCATTTAATAATAAGTGTGTCTATGATAAAAGCAGAATATTTATTAAAACTAATGTTTTTATTCTATTCTACAGCTAAAGAAGTGAAACGTTGTTGTTCAGTCACTATGTCATATCCAAGTCACACAACTTAATTTGATTCAATTCAATCCAATTTAGCTCCTAGTCAACTCAAAAATATGCATTTATCTAGGAAGCCAAAGTCAAACCAAATCTTGGATCTTTAAAATAATTGATTTTTTCACACTTATAAATAATAATAATATAAATAACACATTATTTATTTTCAGTTCAGTTCAGTTCAGTCACTCATTGTGTCTGACTCTTCATGACCCCATAGACCACAACATGCCAAGCCTTCCTGTCCATCACCAACTCCTGGAGTTTACTCAAACTCATCTCCATTGAGTTAGTGATGCCATCCAGCCATCTCATCCTCAGTCGTCCCCTTCTCCTCTTGCTTTCAACCTTTCCCAGCATCAGGATCTTTTCAAATGAGTCAGCTCTTCCCATCAGGTGACCAAAGTATTGGAGTTTCAGCTTCAGCAGTCCTTCCAATGAACACTCAGGACTGATCTCCTTTAGGATGGACTGGTTGAATCTCCTTGCAGTCCAAGGGACTCTCAAGAGTCTTCTCCAACACCACAGTTCAAAAGCATCAATTCTTTGGCACTCAGCCTTCTTCACAGTCCAACTCTCACATCCATACATGACTACTGGAAAGACCATAGTTTGACTAGACGGACCTTTGTTGGCAAAGTAATGACTCTGCTTTTTAATATGCTGTCTAGGGCGGTCATAGCTTTCCTTCCAAGGATATAATATATTATATTATGTTTATTAAATATATTATTACATTTCTTTATTTTATTTAAATTTATTTTATCAAATTTATTTATGATATTTAATAATATATTAAGGATATAATATATCATATTATGTTTACTAAATATATTATTACATTTCTTTATTTTATTTAAATTTATTTTATTAAATTTATTTATGATATTAAATAATATAAATAAAATAAATAATATTTATTTAATATATTATTATATTAAATGTATAATATAAATACTATGTCATGTAACAATATAAATTATTACATAATTATATAATATAATATTAATACTAATAGTATTACATCATAATAATACATAATGTATAACCTATATTATGCAATAATATAAATAATAGTAAAATAAAATAATAAAAAATAATAAAAATTTCACAATTATATAAAAAGATTATATATATATATATAATGTTATATATCAAAGAAAGAGAAATGGCAGTCCAATCCAGTATTCTTGCCTGGAAAATTCTGTGGACAGAGGAGCTTGCTGGGCTAGAGTCCATGGGGTTACAAAGAGTCAGACATAAATTAGTGACTGAGCACAATGCTATATACACACACATGTATAATGCTCAAAGTTCTCCAAGCCAAAAAAAAAAAAATTCTCCAAGCCAGGCTTTAGTAATACATGAACTGTGAACCTCCAGATGTTCAAGCTGGTTTTAGAAAAGGCAGAGGAACCAGAGCATTCGCTGGATCATCAAAAAAGCAAGAGAGTTCCAGAAAAACATCTACTTCTGCTTTATTGATTATGCCAAAGCCTTTGACTGTGTGGATCTCAATAAACTGTGGAAAATTCTGAAAGAGATGGGAATACCAGACCACCTGACCTGCCTCTGGAGAAACCTGTATGCAGGTCAGGAAGCAACAGTTAGAACTGCACATGGAACAACAAGCTGGTTCCAAATATGAAAAGGAGTACGTCAAGGCTGTATATTGTCACCCTGCTTATTTAACTTATATGCAGAGTACATCATGAGAAATGCTGGGCTAGAAGAAGCATAAGCTGGAATCAAGATTGCTGGGAGAAATATCAATAACCTCAGATATGCAGATGACAGCACCCTTATGTCAGAAGTGAAGGTGAACTAAAGAGCCTCCTGATGAAGGTGAAAGAGGAGAGTGAAAAGTTGGCTTAAAGTTCAACATTCAGAAAAAGAAGATCATGGCATCCGGTCCCATCACTTCATGGCAAATAGATGGGAAACAGTGGCTGACTTTATTTTTGGGGGCTCCCAAATCACTGCAGATGGTGATTGCAGTCATGAAATTAAAAGACACTTATTCCTTGGAAGGAAAGTTATGACCAACATAGATAGCATATTAAAAAGCAGAGACATTACTTTGCCAACAAAGGTCCGTCTAGTCAAGGCTATGGTTTTTCTAGTAGTCATGTATGGATGTGAGGGTTGGACTATAAAGAAAGCTGAGCGCTGAAGAATTGATGTTTTTGAACTGTGGTGTTGGAGAAGACTCTTGAGAGTCCCTTGGACTGCAAGGAGATTCAATTAGTCTGTACTAAAGGAGATCAGTCCTGGGTGTTCATTGGAAGGTCTGATGTTGAAGCTGAAACTCCAATACTTTGGCCACTTTATGCAAAGAGCTGACTTATTTGAAAAGATCCTGATGCTGGGAAAGATTGGGGACAGGAGGAGAAAGGGACGACAGAGGATGAGCTGGTTAGATGGCATCACTGACTCAATGGACATGAGTTTGGGTAAACCCCAGGAGTTGGTGATGGACAGGGAGGCCTGGTGTGCTGCGGTTCATGGGGTCACAAAGAGTCGGACACGACTGAGCGACTGAACTGAACTGAGGGTGCATTACCAGGGTATGAAAACATATTCTTGGAACTTGGTAATTTTAGCAAGAGATCTCATTATAGGAATGGCACCAGTAAAAAGAAAAGCATGTGCCAAATGTGTGTTTGGGGATATTCTGGAGAAATCGATATTTTTCTTAATTACAGCTACCATACAATTGATACCTTTTATTGTTTTTGGCAATTTCATATAGATGAAACTTTAGAAATTTTGTTTTGAAATTATGCAAGTTGAAATGGCATTCTGGAATCTCTGCTTTCTCTGTTGCTCTAGAAGAACACTGGGGAGTTGGGATGACAGAATACTTTGGGGAAAGATAGGATTGGTACCTTAACTAGAGGCTTAAGGACATTAGAAAGAAACTGGTGGTCTAGGGGAAACACCTCATGGCTGTGTATCACTTTTCCAGGCTTGCCATAGCTAAGTATCACAAACTGAGTGACTTAAAACAACAGGTTTGTCGTCTTACAGTTCTGGAGGCCTGTTGTTGCTGTTTAGTCATGAAGTCACATCCAATTCTTTACTACGCCATGGACTGCAGAATGTCGGGCCATCCTGTCCCTCACCATTTCTTGGAGTTTGTCCAAATTCATGTCCATTGAATCAGTGATGCCATACAGACATCTCATCCTCTGTTGCCCTCTTTTCCTGCCTTCAGTCTTTTCCAGCATCAGGGTCTTCTTCAGAGAGTCAGTTCTTCACATTAGGTGGCCAAAGTATTGGAGCTTCAGTTTCAGCATCAGTTCTTCCAGTGACTAATCGGGGTTGATTTCCTTTAGGATTGATTGGTTTGATCTCCTCACCATACAAGGGACTCTCATGAATCTTCTCCAGCACCACAGTTCAAAAGCATTGCTAGAAATCCAAAATGAAGGTATTAGTAGGGTTACGCTTGTTCTGAAACCTGTAGGGAAGAATCTTTCTTTGCCTCTTTCCAACTTCTGGGATCCTTGGTCATCCTTGGTGTTCCTTGGCTTTTTGCTGTATCACTGCAAACTCAGTCTTGATGGTTACATGATGTTCTCCTTGTGTGTCTGGAGCTCCACATGGCACTTTCCTCTTCTACATAAACACCAGTCATGTTGAATTAGGGCCCACTCCAAAGACCTTACCTTAAATTGATTAATCAGCAAAGATCTTATTTTCAAATAAGATCATGTTCACAGGTACCAAGGGTTAAGAGTTCAATATTTCTTTGGGGACACAATTCAGCCCATAAGAGCAGGTAGGACTCAGATACTTTTCTACAGAGAATGAGATGTAATATTCTGTATTGTGTTATCAGCAGAGCTGTTCTCTGTCTAATGTGACTAGTGCTGTTATCCCCAAATCTTCAATAAACTTCTATCACTTCCTGATTGAGTAGCATGTTCACAAAATCAAGGTAAAAGATCTTTGTTCCAAACCAGTACGGGACAGAGAGAAGAAACATAGTATGGGACAGAAGAGAGAAGAATTGAGTGCTTAGTAATATAGAATACAGGCTAAGTTTCTGTAACAAAGAACACACAAACACAGTGGTTTACATAAAACAGAAGTTCAATTCTCTCTCATCTCACAGTCCAGGGGTCAGTCATTGGTCCAAGTCCAGCAGGCCACTTTCCACCAGATCATCAAGGGACCCATGTTAGTGAGCATTTATAGGTCCAAGTTGACTAAGTTATTGTTTACCAACTTCTAACTAGCATAAAGTGAAAAATAGAACAAAAGGCAAACAGCTCCTTTTTAGAAGGCAATGATTCAGAAGTTGCAAACATTGTCTCCTCTTAAATATCACTGGCCAAAACAAGGTCAGATAGTCCCATCTGGGTGCAAAAGAAACTGGGAAATGTAGTCTCTATCTGACCAATGCTGTGCCTTCCTTAAGCCTGGTAGCAGGGGGATTCTAAGTCAAATGATGAGTGGGCAGTTAGCTAACTTTGCCAAGGATAACAATAACATGAGTGAGACCAGGAGTTTACTGAGAATAAGAAATTGTTAGACGTAGAAGGTGATGGCGCCCCACTCCAGTACTCTTGCCTGGGAAGTCCCATGGACAGGGGAGCCTGGTGGACTATAGTCCCTGGGGCCGCTGGGAGTCGGACGCGACTGAGCGACTTCACTTTCACTTTTCACTTTCATGCATTGGAGAAGGAAATGGCAACCCACTCCAGTGTTCTTGCCTGGAGAATCCCAGGGATGGAGGAGCCTGGTGGGCTTCCGTCTATGGGGTCGTACAGAGTCGGACACAACTGACGTGACTTAGCATAGCAACCAAGGTAAACCCCAGGAATTCTCATAAATCCCAGCACTTTCAAAAGATAGCATAACAGTCAAAAGTGTACATTGGGGAGCTAAGTGTAGCATTTGGCAAGGACCTAATCAATGTTTTTTTTTCTTTTTTAAAAAATTTTGAAACCATGCAGTGACTATAGCTGGTAACTAGATTTTATATAGTGAAAGAGGGAGCTTTATGTTGGAATCAGCACTAGAAAAGTGAAAAAGAGGCAGCTACAGTAACTACAGTAAAGCAATGTAATAAATTTGGCTTTAGTAAAGGAGAAGAGTCTTCAAAGTTGATTTGTAATCAATTAACACATATTTATTGAAAAACAAGCAACAAAAGAATTTTAGAGAGAAGTTATAGAGAAATACAAAGGATAGGGATAAAAGCAAATGAAATCATCTTTATCTTGAGATTTACAGCAAGGCATTAAATTTCTAACAATAATGTTGATTTATTTATATATATATATATGATATGGATATTTATATATATGTATACATCCTATAGTATTATATGCATCTTATAAAGTTCTAGTAGCAAGACCCAAGAAGGAAATGAAAATTCTGAGTAACGAACTTAACATATTGTCTCCTAAACCACTTTGAAATAGACATTCATTTGGATATATAAATAATCTAACATTTGCTTAAAAAACAGTTTAAGAAAAACTACCAGAACTAACACACACACACAAAAATGTCCTTTTCAACATTGGGGGTTGGAATGCAAAAGTAGGAAGTTGAGAGATACCTGGAGTAGCAAGCAAGTTTGACCTTGGAGTACAAAATGAAGCAGGGCAAAGGCTAACAGAGTTTAGTAAAGAGAACACACTGGTCATAGCAAACACCCTCTTCCAACAACATAAGAGACAAATTTACACATGGACATCACCAGATGGTCAATACTGTAATAGATTGATTATATTCTTTGCAGTCGAAGATGGAGAAGTTCCATACAGTCAACAAAAACAAGACCAGGAGATGACTGTGGTTCAGATTATGAATTCCTTATTGCCAAATTTAGACTTGAATTGAAGAAAGTAGGGAAAACCACTAGACAATTCAGGTATGACCTAAATCAAATCCCTTATGATTATACGGTGGAAATGACAAATAAATTCAAAGGATTAGCTCTGATAGAGTGCCTGAAGAACCATGGATGGAGGTTTGTGACATTGTACAGGAGGCAGTGATCCCCAAGAAAACTATCCCAAAGAGAAAGAAAGGCAAAATGGTTGTCTGAGGAGGTCTTACAAATAGCTGAGAAAAGAAGACAAGCAAAAGAGAAAAGGAAGATACATCCATCTGAACTCAGAGTTCCAAAGAATATCAAGGAGAGATAAAAGCCTTCCTAAGTGATCAATGCAAAGAACTAGAGGAAAACAATACAATGGGAAATACTAGAGATCTCTTCAAGAAAATTAGAGACACCAAGGGAACATTTCATGCAAAGATGGACACAATAAAGGACAGAAATGGTACAGACCTAACAGAAGCAGAAGGTATTAAGAAGAGGTGGCAAGAATACACTGAAGATCTATACAAAAAAGATCTTCATGACCCAGATAACCATGATGGTGTGATCACTCACCTAGAGCCAGACATCCTGGAGTCTGAAGTCAAGTGGGCCTTAGGAAGCATCACTACGAACAAAACTAGTGGAGGAGATAGAATTCCAGTTGAGCTATTTCAAATACTAAAAGATGAAGCTGCGAAAGTGCTGCACTCAATATGCCAGCAAATTTGGAAAACTCAGCAGTGATCACCGGACTGGAAAAGGTTAGTTTTCATTCCAATCCCAAAGAAGGGCAATGCTAAAGAATGTTCTAAGTACTGCACAATTGCACTCATCTCACACACTAGCAAAGTAATGCTCAAAATTCTCCAAGCCAGGCTTCAACAGTACTTGAACCAAGAACTCCCAGACATTCAAGTTGGACCTAGAAAAGTCAGAGGAACCAGAGATCAAATTGCCAACATCTGTTGGCAAAAGAATTCCAGAGAAGCATCTATTTCTGCTTCATTGATTACACTAAAGGTTTTGACTGTGTGGATCACAACAAACTATGTAAAATTCTTCAAGAGATGGGAATATCAGACCACCTTACCTGTCTTCTGAGAAACCTGTATGGAGGACAAGAAGCAACAGTTAGAACTGGACAAGGAACAATGAACTGGTTCTAAATGGGGAAAGGAGTACGTCAAGACTGTATATTGTCACCCTGCTTATTTAACTTATATGCAGAGTATATCATGCGAAATTCTGGGCTGGATGAAGCACAAGCTAGAATCAAGATTGCTGGGGAAGCACAAGCTGGAATCAAGATTGCCAGGAAAAATATCAATAACCTCAGATATGCAGATGACAACACCCTTATGTCAGAGAGTGACGATGAACTAAAGAGCCTCTTGATGAAAGTGAAAGAGAAGAGTGTAAAAGCTGGCTTAAAACTCAACATTCAGAAAACGAAGACCATGGCATCCAGTCCCATCACTTCATGGCAAATAGATGGGGAAATAGTGGTAACAGTGACAGACTTTATTTTTTTGGGTTCTAAAATCACTGCAGATGGTGACTGCAACCATGAAATTAAAAGACACTTGCTCCTTGGAAGAAAGGCTATGACCAACTTAGACAGCATTGAAAAGCAGAGACATTACTTTGTGGACAAAAGTTCATTTAGTCAAGGCTATGGTTTCTCCAGTAGTCATGTATGGATGTGAGAGTTGGACCATAAAGAAAGCTGAGTGTTGAAGAATTGATGCTTTTAAACCTTAGTGTTAGAGAAGACTCTTGAGAGTCCCTTGGAATGCAGGGAGTTCAAGCCAGTCAATCCTAAAGAAAATCAGTCCTGAATATTTATTGGAAAGATTGAGTCTGAAGTTGAAACTCCTTTGGCTACCTGAAACTCTAATAATGACTCATTAGAAAGGACCCTGATGCTGGAAAAGATTGAAGGCTGGAGGAGAAGGGGCCGATAGAGGATGAGATGGTTGTATGGCGTCACTCACTGGATAGACATGAGTTAAGCAATCTCTGGGACTTGGTGATGGACAAGGAAGCTTGGCGTGCTTCAGTCCATGGGGTCACAAAGATTTGGAGACAACTGAGTGACTGAACTGAACTGATTACAAATATAATGCTTAATGGTGAAACATCCAACGTTTTCCCTCAGCTTGAGAACAGCCAAAGATAATTACTATTACAATATATTGTAGGCTGTCGCCAACACAATCAGGCAAGAAAATGATTATATTCTATTCTCTCCAAAATGTAAAATAATTGAGAAATAGGACTGTAGGTTGTTTTTTGTTGTTGTTGTTCGACAACATAATTGTGTATGTAGAAAATGCAAAAAAGTTTATAAGGAAACTACTAGCACTTAGCAACTGAATTGCTGAATAAAATGGGAATATAAAATCATTTTTATTTTTATATACCAGTAACAAAATGAAAGTAAAATTTTAAAAGATAGCACTTACAATATATTCAAAAAACATGAAGTATCCAGCAAGAAATCTACGAAAGATATTTAGCACTTCCACACTGAAAATAACATTATTAAAGATTTTAAGAAGTATTGAAATAAATGCGACTTGCTCATTGATTGGAAGACAAAATGTCAAATGTCAAACCTCTTCGAACTATTCTATAGACTTATCACAATGTCAATTAAAGCTGAAAGTTGTTCATGGGAAATGACATTCTTTAATAACATTTATATTGATATGGGAAGACCAAGAAGAGTTAATTCAATTTCAATTAGTAAAACAAAGCAAGAGGATTTACTCTACCAGATTTCAAGACTTATTGAAAACTAATAATGACAGTTGGTATTAGTTCAAGGATAGATAATTAGACGGACCAAGTAATAAAGAGAAAAATTACCATCTTCTTCCAAGAAATTAACCACACACAGATGCCAGATTGATGTCAAAGGTTATACTATACTACAGTGGAATGTCTTTTCATTAAGTGATTCTGTTTCAACTAACATCCACTTGGAAAAATGTAAGCTTGATCTCACACCATACAGATCAGATCAGATCAGATCAGATCAGTCGCTCAGTCGTGTCCGACTCTGTGACCCCATGAATCGCAGCACGCCAGGCCTCCCTGTCCATCACAAACTCCCGGAGTTCACTCAGACTCATGTCCATCGAGTCAGTGATGCCATCCAGCCATCTCATCCTCTGTCGTCCCCTTCTCCTCCTGCCCCCAATCCCTCCCAGCATCAGAGTCTTTTCCAATGAGTCCACTCTTCGCATGAGGTGGCCAAAGTACTGGAGTTTCAGCTTTAGCATCGTTCCTTCCAAAGAAATCCCAGGGCTGATCTTTAGAATGGACTGGTTGGATCTCCTTGCAGTCCAAGGGACTCTCAAGAGTCTTCCCCAACACCACAGTTCAAAAGCATCAATTCTTCAACGCTCAGCCTTCTTCACAGTCCAACTCTCACATCCATACATGACCACAGGAAAAACCATAGCCTTGACTAGATGGACCTTTGTTGGCAAAGTAATGTCTCTGCTTTTGAATATGCTATCTAGGTTGGTCATAACTTTCCTTCCAAGGAGTAAGCGTCTTTTCATTTCATGGCTGCAGTCACCATCTGCAGTGATTTTGGAGCCCAGAAAAATAAAGTCTGACACTGTTTCCACTCTTTCCCCATCTATTTCCCATGAAGCGATGGGACCGGATGCCATGATCTTCGTTTTCTGAATGTTGAGCTTTAAGCCAACTTTTTCACTCTCCACTTTCACCTTCATCAAGAGGCTTTTTAGTTCCTCTTCACTTTCTGCCATAAGGGTGGTGTCATCTGCATATCTGAGGTTACTGATATTTCTCCGGGCAATCTTGATTCCAG
The DNA here is from genome assembly GCF_029407905.1 of Bubalus kerabau. NCBI lineage: Eukaryota > Metazoa > Chordata > Mammalia > Artiodactyla > Bovidae > Bubalus > Bubalus kerabau. The sequence continues at coordinate 49,989,055 of NC_073635.1, forward strand.
CTTGTGTTTCTTCCAGTCCAGAGTTTCTCATGATGTAATCTGCATATAAGTTAAATAAACAGGGTGACAATATACAGCCTTGATGTACTCTTTTTCCTATTTGGAACCAGTCTGTTGTTCCATGTCCAGTTCTAACTGTTGCTTCCTGACCTGCATACACATTTCTCAAGAGGCAGGTCAGGTGGGTGGTCTGGTATTCCCATCTCTTTCAGAATTTGCCACAGTTTATTGTGATCCACACAGTCAAAGGCTTTGGCATAGTCAATAAAGCAGAAATAGATGTTTTTTTGGAACTCTCTTGCTTTTTCCATGATCCAGCAGATGTTGGCAATTTGATCTCTGGTTCCTCTGCCTTTTTTAAAACCAGTTTGAACATCAGGAAGTTCACGGTTCACATATTGCTGAAGCCTGGATTGGAGAATTTTAAGCATTACTTTACTAGCGTGTGAGATGAATACAATTATGCGGTAGTTTGAGCATTCTTTGGCATTGCCTTTCTTTAGGATTGGAATGAAAACTGACCTTTTCCAGTCCTGCGGCCACTGCTGAGTTTTCCAAATTCCATGGCATATTGAGTGCAGCACTTTCACAGCATCATCTTTCAGGATTTGGAATAGCTCAGCTGGAATTCTATCACCTCCACTAACTTTGTTTGTAGTGGTGCTTTCTAAGCCCCACTTGACTTCACATTCCAGGATGTCTGGCTCTAGGTCAGTGATCACACCATTGTGATTATCTGGGTCGTGAAGATCTTTTTTGTACAGTTCTTCTGTGTATTCTTGCCATCTCTTCTTAATATCTTCTGCTTCTGTTAGGTCCATACCAATTCTGTCCTTTATCGAGCCCATCTTTGCATGAAATATTTCTTTGGTATCTCTGATTTTCTTGAAGAGATCTCTAGTCTTTCCCATGCTGTTGTTTTCCTCTATTTCTTTGCACTGATCACTGAAGAAGGCTTTCTTATCTCTTCTTGCTATTCTTTTAAATTCTGCATTCAGATGTTTATATCTTTCCTTTTCTCCTTTGCTTTTCACTTCTCTTCTTTTCACAGCTACTTGTAAGGCCTCCCCAGGCAGCCATTTTGCTTTTTTGCATTTCTTTTCCATGGGGATGGTCTTGATCCCTGTCTCCTCTACAATGTCATGAACCTCATTCCATAGCTCATCAGGCACTCTATCTATCAGATCTAGGCCCTTAAATCTATTTCTCACTTCCACTGTATAATCATAAGGGATTTGATTTATGTCATACCTGAATGGTCTAGTGGTTTTCCCTACTTTCTTCAATTTAAGTCTGAATTTGGCAATAAGGAGTTCATGGTCTGAGCCACAGTCAGCTCCTGGTCTTGTTTTTGCTGAGTGTATAGAGCTTCTCCATCTTTGGCTAATCTGATTTCGGTGTTGACCATCTGGTGATGTCCATGTATAGAGTCTTCTCTTGTGTTGTTGGAAGAGGGTGTTCGTTATGACCAGTGCATTTTCTTGGCAAAACTCTATTATTCTTTGCCCTGCTTCATTCCGTATTCCAAGGCCAAATTTGCCTGTTACTCCAGGTGTTTCTTGACTTCCTACTTCCTACTCACACCATACACAAAAACCAAATCCAGGTGTATGGCATATCTAAATTCAAAAGGTAAAAGATAAAATGACTTTTAGAAAGAAATATGGGAGAGTATCTTTGTTACCTTGAGTATGTTACCTTGAAATTGGCAAAGAACTTTACAGAAAAGAAAAAAGTGGATAAATTGAACTATATTTACATTATGAACTTCATTTTTAAAAAAGACACTTTACTGAACTGAGAAGAAAAGCCTCATCAGGGGATATAATATTTCCATATATCTGAAAAAGACTGTATCTAGAATTCACAAAGAATGCCTACTAACCAGTAAGAGCTAATCACCTCAAAAGAAAACTGGACAAAAGCCTTGAGGGCATATCACAAAGAACATATCAAAATGGCCAATAAACATATGAAATAATAATGACATATGAAATAGCAACAAACATATGAAAAAGTACCGAACTTTGAGGGAAACTCATGAGGGAAATGTAAATTAAAAGCATAATGCTATAGCATTATGTATTATTATAATCCATACTCATATGAGTGATTAAGAAGGAAAAGTCAGACAAATTCAAGTGTTGAAAAGGATTTTAAATAATCTGAACTTTCCAGTACTGATGTGGGGGTAGAAATTGGTAAAACCATTTGGAAACTCCTTGGTAGCATCTATGGTTTTTCTAGCAGTCATACACAGATATGAGAGTTAGACCATAAAGAAGGCTCAGCACTGAAGAATTGATGCTTTTGAATTATGGTGCTGAAGAAGACTCTTGAGACTCCCTTGGACTCAAGGAGATCAAACCAGTCAATCCTAAAGGAAATCAACCATGAATCTTCATTGGAAGGACTGATGTTGAAGCTGAAGCTCCAATACTTTGGCCACCTTATGTGAAGAGATGCCTCATTGGAAAAGACCTTGATGCTGGGAAAGACTGAGGGCAGAGGAGAAGGGGACAACAGAGGATGAGATGGTTAGAAAGATTACCAACTGAGTGGACATGAATTTGAGCAAACTTTGGAAGACCGTGAAGGACGGGAAGCCTGACATGGTGCACTCCATGAGGTCAAAAAGAGTCGGAGATGACTTAGTGACTGAACAACAATTACAGTATCTATTAAGCTGAAAATATACATAACCCATGACTCAAAAATTCTGCTCCTAAATATATATTCTACTGAAATGGGTACATATTTTCACCAAAAGACATGTATAAGGATTCTCTTGGCAGAAATATTTATACTAGTCAAGAGCTGGACTTTGTCAAATGCCAGAATGTCAAGAGTAGAAAGATGAGTTAATTAATTGTGGTATATTCTGTCAATAGAATCTTATACAGAGATGAGAATTAGTGAACAGAAACTATTTGTGACAAGGTGGATGGATCTCACAAACATGGTAAGAAACACAAAAAAGGCCAGACACAAAGAGTGCATAGATGATTTTATTTTTTAGTGTTGAAAATCAGGCAAAAATAATCTGTGATGTTAGGAAGTCAGGACAGTGTTTACCCTTAGTTGAGGTCAAGTGATGAAGAGAAATATGAAGAGAACTTCTCGGGATATTGATAATGTTCTGTTTCTTGATTTGATAGCTGGTTACATGGACATATTTAATTTTTATAATTCAGTAAACTGTGCACTTAGGATTTTTGTATACTTCTACATTTAGGTTATACTTCAATACAATTAAAAACATCAATTATAGTATGGTTACATATGATACAAAATAATTACAAGGTGCAATTTTAGCTCTTAAGGAACTTCATAAATCCAAATAAGGAAAATGAAATTCATGCTGTAATATGATTCAAGGGACATAGAAGAAATAATTGCAAGAAAAATAATACGCCACAATTAAATGAGGAGGCTAAATCTAAAGAAAAGAAAACAGTAATAAAAGAATTGCAAAGATAAGCCTTTTCTTCAAATTTGATTTAGTTTGGCTACAGTGTTAGGAAAAGATATACAATGTTATATTTTTAAAATGCATATATCTTTTAGTTTTATAAAAAATGTGATTTATGCAAATGAAAACTTATAATAAAAGATTCTAAGGAGATAAAACAGGCTATAGGAATTCTGAAGCATTTTCAATGACCAGACAATAACAAAGTTTAAAAAGATCTCCCTATCAAGTGAAAGTTTGTGAAGAAGAAAGAAAAAGTCCATGATTTCATAACACTTCTGTAGCCATTGATCTCCTATGCAAGGATAAAATTTGTCCTTCCAGTCTACTAATTTTTTAGTAGTCTACTAATGACTTTTTCCAGTCTACTAATTTTTCATTCTTTTTTTCCCCTGTGCCTGCTCAAGTAGACATGTATATGTGGAATTGAAAGAAATGTTTTGCGATCCCAAATACAGATCAATTATTACAACTGCCATGGCTTCAACAGAAACCTAGAAATAAATGATCACAAAATTCAAATAGCATCACCTTATTCAACAACAAATTATAGCTCTTCTGAGTGACCTGACACGTTAACTGCATAGTAAAATTAGGGTTACAAAATGTAGACTCCACTATAACTTGTATGATATACTCTAAGACAGTTTGCATCATGGACTTTTATGAGATCTATTCTCAAAACAGGAATTGAGTCTCTTTTGGGAGGATCTAAAAGAAGCACCTGCATATGAGAAATGCTGGGCTGGAAGAAGCACAAGCTGGAATCAAGATTTTGGGAGAAATATCAATAACCTCAGATATGCAGATGACACCACCCTTATGGCAGAAAGTGAAGAGGAACTCAAAAGCCTCTTGATGAAAGTGAAAGAGGAGAGTGAAAAAGTTGACTTAAAGTTCAACATTCAGAAAGTGAAGATCATGGCATCTGGTCCCATCACTTCATGGGAAATAGATGGGGAAACAGTGGAAACAGTGTCAGACTTTATTTTGGGGGGCTCCAAAATCACTGCAGATGGTGACTGCAGCCATGAAATGAAAAGATGCTTACTCCTTGGAAGGAAAGTTATGACCAACTTAGATAGCATATTGAAAAGCAGAGACATTACTTTGCCAACAAAGGTTCATCTAGTCAAGGCTATGGTTTTTCCAGTGGTCATGTGTGGATGTGAGAGTTGGACTGTGAAGAAAGCTGAGCGCTGAAGAATTGATGCTTTTGAATTGTGGTGTTGAAGAAGATTCTTGAGAGTCCCTTGGACTGCAAGGAGATCCAACCAGTCCATTCTGAAGGAGATCAGCCCTGGGATTTCTTTGGAAGGAATGATGCAAAAGTTGAAACTCCAGTACTTTGGCCACCTCATGCGAAAAGTGGACTCATTGGAAAAGATCCTGATGCTGGGAGGGATTGGGGGCAGGAGGAGAAGGGGACGACAGAGGATGAGATGGCTGGATGACATCACCGACTCGATTCACATGAATTTGGGTAAACTCTGGGAGTTGGTGATGGACAGGGAGGCCTGGGGTGCTGCGATTCATGGGGTCCCAAGGAGTCGGACATGACTGAGTGACTGAACTGAACTGAGAGCTTTGAAATTCTCTCTTTATTCTATCCCTGTAAAAATCATATTTGAAGGATCTGAGGCAAAAATGAGCTCCTTATTAGGTCTTCAGGCCACCTGAGAAATTCTAATGAGTTGAGAGGTTCTGTAAAATAGTTGCTCAGGAGTAAGGTTACATGTTTATTTTGTACATGTCATCAAAGACTTTGCAATGAGAGTATTTTCATTGTTCTAATAGATTTCCGGAGTTCTACCTTTTCTTTTTTCTATGCTAATGTCAAGAGGTCATTATAAAGGGAGAAATTTTAGAAAATCCTTGAATGAAAAACAAACTAAATATCCCTACCAGCCTGTGAATTAGCCAAAATTTCCAATTGACTTATTTTATTGATTTATTTGGATTATCCGGTTTATTGATAAGTAAGAACAGCTCCCCTAGTAGCTCAGATGGTAAAGAATCTGCCTTAAATGAAGGAGATTCAGGTTTGATTCTTGGGTCAGGAAGATTCTCTGGAGAAGGGAATGGCTACCCACTCCAATATTCTTGCCTGGAGAATTACATGGACAGAGATGCCTGGGGGACCCCTGGTCCATGGGGTCTCAAAGAGTCAGACGTGACTGAGTGACTAACAATAGAACAATAACGACCTCCAGTTTATTCTATCTGCTTTGTACAGCCAATCTTTAATGAGTAAGATCTGCTGAAATTCAGATGTCAGTAGCCAAGTCATACTTTGAAAAAAGTGAAGACAAAAAAATGACTGTGAAGTTTGGTTAGATGGAAACTTCTTTTAAAAAAGAGTGGAAGAACAATATTTTGAGGTGTGGTTCTTTCACTTCTTGCTGTCTCAAGCACTCAATCTCATTTTTCAAGTTGTGTACCTCCTCAGTGAAGGACAGAAAAGCAGCATTTATACTGCTTAAGTATGAAAAATATACAGTGAAAAGAAATACACAAATTTTATATTCCACAGAATATTGAGGAATATTCTGAGAAAATTCCTGAAATCAAGATTTGCTTTTGAAGAGAAAAATCTCTTTAGTTCTGTGGCTATTGTTAGCTCATTATGTGGGATTACCAAACCTGTCCAACTTGAGTTGCTTGTTTCAAATGCCTACTTTTCCTTGCATTTTCAAAGTGCATTATATATGTATTTAGATACAGTCAAGGGTAATGCCTTGAGGTTTCTGTTTCTTGGATTCTAACCTCAGTATCTAATATAAAGGTAGTAGTATAATGACCTCCATAAAGAATCCATGTGCAGTGTAGGAGATGCAGGAGAATCAGGTTCAATCTGATTCAATTCAATCAGGTTCAATTCTGGGTTGAGAAGATTCCCTGGAGAAGGAAATGGCAACCCACTCCAGTATTCTTGCCTGGGAAATCCCATGGATAAAGGAGTCTGGCAAGCTACAGTCCATGGGGTCACAAAGAGTCAGACATAACTGAAAAACAGCACACACAGGCTCGCAAGCATGTGCACCCTTCCACCACCCGCCCCCGGCACCCCCCGCACCCTACACACAATGATCTAGGAGATTTTTAAGACAGAGAGTTAGATTTTGAATAACCGTCTCTAGTCCTTATTCCAGAGAAGGCAATGGCACCCCACTCCAGTACTCTTGCATGGAAAATCCCATGGGCGGAGGAGCCTGGTAGGCTGCAGTCCTTGAGGTCACTAGGAGTTGGACACCACTGAGCGACTTCACTTTCACTTTTCACTTTCCTGCATTGGAGAAGGAAATGGCAACCCACTCCAGTGTTCTTGCCTGGAGAATCCCAGGGACGGGGGAGCCTGGTGGGCTGCCATCTGTGCCGTCGCACAGAGTCAGACACGACTGAAGTGACTTAGCAGCAGCAGCAGTCCTTATTCACATATCACCACTTCCACCTTTGATTTTCTGCTCCTACACATTCTCCAAATTAACTTTATTCTTATTCCTCATTTTCACTACAGTTTCACATGAATTTAGTCTCTCACATTTTTTTGAAAACCTCAATCTTTATTTATCTCAAATCATTTGTTTCTTTTCCTCTGTCTCTTAGATGGTGCCATTTATATATTTTCCTCATAATTAATCTTTTTAATACTAGATGAAAAAAATCTTGGTCTAGTCTGTGGAAAGAACTGGAGTTTGTAGTGGGAAGCTGCAATTGCATTTTGTTGGAGGCAATTTGAAAGCTAAGTTAGAACTTCACTACTGTATAGAACATTAGACTCAGCTGCTTGGAAGTTTGGGGAAAGAAAAACTACCAGAACTCTTCAAGATTGTTCTGGAGAAAGAGCCATTCCTTCTGAACATAGCTGTCTAAGGAGCCTTCATCAATTCTTAAGAGCATGTGTATTCTATGTAACTTTTTCATTTTTCTTTTTCTCTCTTGTTTCATGCTTACAGATGAGATGTAATCTTTGAGAAAACACATGATAAACCACAGATAGGCATAGCATTTAGAGAAGTATGTCTGAGAGGTCTGAGATCTTTTTATCTTTTGGCAACTTAGACTCAGGGAAGTGAAATGAATTGCTTAAGAATAGTATTTGGTGGACTAGGAACTGAAACACACAGCTTGACTGAGTCCACTGGCCCTTTCACTCTTTCACTCAATGGCCAGAGTCAGATATGGATGACAACACTTATTGTTGCTGCTGCTAAGTCACTTCAGTCGTGTCCGACTCTGTGCAAACCCATAGACGGCAGCCCACCAGACTTCCCTGCCCCTGGGATTCTCCAGGCAAGAACACTGGAGTGGGTTGCCATTTGCTTCTCCAATGCATGAAAGTGAAAAGTGAAAGGGAAGTCGCTCAGTCGTGTCCGACTCTTCGCGACCCCATGGACTGCAGCCTACCAGGCTCCTCCATCCATGGGATTTTTCAGGCAAGAGTACTGGAGTAGGGTGCTAGTGTCCATGATTCTCATTACATTGCTGCTGTATGCTAAGTTGCTTCAGTAGTGTTGGACTCTGTGCGATGCTATGGACTGTAGCCCACCAGGCTCCTCTGTCCATGGGATTCTCCAGGCAAGAATACTGGAGTGGGTTGCCACGCTCTCCTCTAGGGGATCTTCCCAACCTAGGGATCAATCCCACGTCTCTTTTGTGTCTCTTACTTTGACAGGTGGGTTCCACCTAGTGCTGCCTGGAAAGCCGCTTTACACTGGGGTAGAAGCAAAAGAATTTTCCGTATCAAAAAAGTTGAGACTGCTCCAGATTGAATTCTGCTATCATTTCCAGCTGGCTGTAAAGAGGAAGCTACATGCTGGCACTGAGGAGAAAATGGTCTCCAGAATTCTCAGACTCAGCAAAAAGGTCAGGTTAAGATGATGAAATGAAAGGGTGATGTAGGGTCATCAGTTTTGATGTCTGGGCAACCTTTGGTAAAATATGGAAGGAACTAGATAAGATAGGGATGAAGTTAGGAATAGTTTCCTTGCAGACAGGGCATCAGTGGTTACTTGGGATTTTATGCCCATGACCCCTGTTTTCCTTCTACAAGCTTGGTTACAGCTAGACTGGCCCTCCCTGGACACATTATGCTTTTAATTATTTGTTAAGGTCTCCATGTCTTTATTTCTAGGCAGTCACTGCTTTTCATCATTTCATCATGCATAAATTCAGTTACTATGGTTTATTTAAAACAACACCAGTCCCTCAACAAAACAGTTCAAAGTTCAAGTTACTAGGATAGCTCAACTATGAGTAGTTGTATAATGTACGGCCTTTGCTGCTAATTCTTCAGTGTACAAATCACAATTTGAATAATATACGTGCATCATGATCAGTGACCAGTTATGTTGCTTCTTGTAAAATCTGTTGGTGATAAGGCATTCTGTGTGTTTGTTGCTCAGTTGTGTTTGACTCTCTGTGATCCTGTGAACCATAGCATACCATGCTCCTCTGTTCATGGGATTTCCCAAGCAAGCATACTGGAGTGAGTTGCCATGCCCTTCTCCAGGGGATCTTCCTGAATTAGGGACTGAACTTGGGTCTCCTGCATTGCAGATGGATGCTTTACTGTCTGAACCACTAGGGAAGCCCACTGGACCTCCAGGCAAGTCTCAGTGATAGGTCATTACATAGCTCTTATTCAGTTCTGAAGAGACTGCAAAGCATGTAGTTTGATTGGCTTCTTGTTTTGAAGGGATAAACTCACATGATATTTCACATAATGGATAATGAAAGTGGGATTGATCATCAATAAAGAAAGTGTAGCAAAGAAATAAAAAGTTATAATGCTTTAAATGAAATTAGAATTGAAGATAGTATTATAGCAGAAATAGTTGACCATGAAGTGTAGAACATGGCCACCGTTCAAGACACTCTAGATATACTGGCAAGAGATTCAGTAAAGGTGAACTGATAAACATAAATGAGGAAAGTGGTGAGGAGGAAAGGATGGCTATGTCCCAGAAGGAGTGACAATGGGAAAAGAATACTTTACACAAAAGGAATTCTTGAAGAAGTTTCATGACATTGAAAGCAAAAAGGATAAAATGTTGGAAGTTGATTCACATTTAGAAGGGAATATGGCAACTGACCACGGCATTAAAAAGATCCTTGCTCCATATCAATCAGAGGAAGGAAAACACTGTTTAAACTACTTGAACAATTTCTTAAAATGAGATGAAAGACTTTAGTTCTCAAAATTTCTGGTATGTAGGATGACAGTGTACTAAATAAATATTGATTTTATATTTTTTCAGTTACCTATATGTTTATAACCAACAGTAAGACAGCCTTAATGTTTTGAGAAAAAAATAGACTGGTCACAGAAAAATTGTAATATTTCCTATTGATTAATGTTTATCTGCATAATTTCAGCTTGCACAATCATTTTTACTGTTTCATAGGGCTGTACAAAATAAGAACTGCCTGTGATAGTGTTTTGTTGGGTTGTCATTATTTATATATGTCTGTCTTCCACATGAGACCATTGAGCTTCAGTGGAATAGGATCATCTTTTGTACATTTCCCCAAGATTGTCTATAGTAACTGTCACATAGTCTACTCTCAACAATTTTGTTGATTAAATGAAAGGAATATCTTCTACTTAAATCTCAAAGATTTTACATGGAAAGCATATTGAACAATATATACTTTCCACATTTGTATGTTCTTGTACCTAACATCACGGAAGAGCATAAGGATTAAGGGCTACCTTTCAGTAAGACTAAAGATTTTTGAACTCTGTGGGCTTCCTTTGTGGCTCAGCTGGTAATGAATCCACCTGCATTGTGGAAGACCTGGGTTCAATCCCTGGGTTGGGAAGATTCCTTGGAGAAGGGAAAGGCTACCCACTCCAGTATTCTGGCCTGGAGAATTTCATGGACTGTGTAGTCCACGGGGTCGCAAAGAATTGGACAGGACTGAGTGACTTTCACTTTTTGTCCTTCCAAAAGAAAAGTATAAATACTCATTATAAATAGTTGGTTCCTATTAACATTTGAATCAAGAATGTCTCAATAACAATTTTTTGACAAAACTTTTGATTTCAAACCAAATGCAAGGGAAAGTATGGCTTTATTAGGGGCTTGTCTAACTGAATACTATATGTTAAAATAAGCACATCTATGGACCTAGAGTGTGTTTAAAACACACCAGATCTAAAGTATATTTTTATTTTTGGCTATAACTATTTAATTAATTTTACTGGAAAGTTGGGGTAATAGTGGATCCAGTAGACTAGGCCAACTTGTTTAAAATTAATATTTGGCAAAACGCAAAAGTTGTTAGTATTTTGCCTTCTATGTTGTTTCCTCTGATCTGCACACATCAGATGAATTGTTAAAAGTCATTAGAGAACAAAGATTAGTGGAAAGTGAAAAGTTTTGCTCTCTGAGGGTTGTTATATATTTATTTTTAAAAATTATTTATTTATTTTATTAATTTAAATTTATTTATTTTAATTGGAGGCTAATTACTTTACAATATTGTATTGGTTTTGCCATACATCAACATGTATCTGCCACAGGTGTACACGTGCTCCCCATCCTGAACCCCCCCTCCCCCCCAACCTCCCTCCATGTACCATCCCTCTGGGTCATCCCAGTGCACCAGCCCCAAGCATCCTGTATCCTGCATCGAACCTAGACTGGCGATTCATTTCTTATATGATATTATACATGTTTCAATGCCATTCTCCCAAATCATGTCACCCTCTCCCTCTCCCACAGAGTCCAAAAGACTGTTCTATACATCTGTGTCTCTTTTGCTGTCTCACATACAGGGTTATCATTACCATCTTTCTAAATTCCATATATATGCGTTAGTATACTGTATTGGTGTTTTTCTTTCTGGCTTACTTCACTCTATATAATAGGCTCCAGTTTCATCCACCTCATTAGAACTGATTCAAATGTATTCTTTTTAATGGCTGAGTAATACTCCATCGTGTATATGTACCACTGCTTTCTTATCCATTCATCTGCTGATGGACATCTAGGTTGCTTCCATGTCCTGGCTCTTATAAACAGTGCTACGATGAACATTGGGGTACACGTGTCTCTTTCCCTTCTGGTTTCCTCAGTGTGTGTGCCCAGCAGTGGGGTTGCTGGGTCATATGGCAGTTTTATTTCCAGTTTTTAAAGGAATCTCCACACTGTTCTCCATAGTGGCTGTACTAGTTTGTATTCCCACCAACAGTGTAAGAGGGTTCCCTTTTCTCCACACCCTCTCCAGCATTTATTGCTTGTAGACTTTTGGATAGCAGCCATTCTGACTGGCGTGAAATGGTACCTCATTGTGGTTTTGATTTACATTTCTCTGATAATGAGTGATGTTGAGCATCTTTTCATGTGTTTGTTAGCCATCTGTATGTCTTCTTTGTAGAAATGTCTGTTTAGTTTTTTGGCCCATTTTTTGATTGGGTCGTTTATTTTTCTGGAATTGAGCTGCAGAAGTTGCTTGTATAATTTTAAGATTAGTTGTTTGTCAGTTGCTTCATTTGCTATTATTTTCTCCCATTCTGAAGGCTGTTATATATTTCTTTTAAGCCAGTGCCTGAAACTATCTATTGAAAAATTGCTGAGGACTTACATGCAGCCTTACCAAGTTCATGTCACAGGCAATTAATGACATGAATTCAACCACATCAAATGAGTCATCCTGTTCAATGAGATGAATCCATTGATCACATCAGAGATGTGTCAGATTGAAGTTTCTAAGACTTACAAATTCTATATATACCTTATGTAGATGAGTTAGTGGTCCATACTGAGAGTGGCCCACTCACAGGCTAGTCTGTGTTATGCATGGTCAGCATTTTAAACTTTTTGGTCACTAGACCTTGAACTTCTCCCCTCTTCAGACATTTATTCTCATAGTCACATCCTTTCTCACACTCAGTACAAAACAGGTGTTCACAAAATGTTTATTAGATAGACAAATAAGCTAACAAACTAGTAAGTGATGGAGAAGCCACAAATTAAAACAGAAGTATCTATGAAAGGACTACTATGAAGGGAACAGAAACTCACAAGTGAGAAGTGAGATGCCACAAAGTGAAACTGTCATTGCCTAATTGTTGCTGAAGTTGGGATTTAACATTGTAGTGGATTCTTAAGCCACACCTCTATTCAAAATCTTTCAGGTCATATACACAATTTGTGATCCAGTAGGAATATTGTGAGGCATGGAGAGGGGTCCTTAATGATTTCAGGAAAGCTTTCTTTCAGGATAAGATTAACAGACTGACTTTGCTGCTGCTGCTGCTAAGTCGCTTCAGTCATGTCCGACTCTGTGCGACCCCATAGACGGCAGCCCACCAGGGTCCCTCGTCCTTGGGATTCTCCAGGCAAGAACACTGGAGTGGGTTGTCATTTCTTTCTCCAATGCATGAAAGTGAAAAGTGAAAGTGCAGTTGCTCAGTCGTGTCCGACTCTAGCAACCCCATGGACTGCAACCCACCAGGCTCTTCCGTCCATGGGATTTTCCAGGCAAAAGTACTGGAGTGGGGTGCCATTGCCTTCTCCGAGACTGACTTTAGGTATCTATAAACCAGAAGGATTCTTCTGATTCCCTTTCCTGCCATGTAGTCTTTAAATCTCTGAGGCTTAAAATGGTGTTGTAAGTTGCATTGTGTGCAAAAAGAACAACTCACAACACAACTCTGCTATAATAATAAATTTAAAATAAGATTGAAACTTATTCAAGTAGATGTTAATAGTTTTCATACTCAGAAGATAGAGATACTGAAAACCTGATTTAGAGTAGATTGTTTTCTAAAATCTCCTTCCCTTTTTGGCATACCTATGTGTATGGCATATCTTTCCACCAGCTATATAAAAAATAGGAAACAAATATTTATTTTTTAAAGGAAATATTTTCTTTTTCAGTTCAGTTCAGTCACTCAGTCGTGTCTGACTCTTTGTGACCCCATGAATCACAGCACACCAGGCCTCCCTGTCCATCACCAACTCCTGGAGTTCACTCAAACTCATGTCCATCGAGTCGGTGATGCCATCCAGCCATCTCATCCTCTGTCGTCCCCTTCTCTTCCTGCCCCCAATCCCTCCCAGCATCAGAGTCTTTTCCAATGAGTCAACTCTTCGCATGAGGTGGCCAAAGTACTGGAGTTTCATGTTTAGCATCAGCCCTTCCAATGAACACCCAGGACTGATCTCCTTTAAGCAAATAATTTTCCTCAAAAGTATATTTTACATATGCAGACAGCCAAAAGAGTGAAAGTGGAATTAGCAGTGAATAAAGAAGTAAATATTTTAACCAGTATTCTGTAATTTGCACATACAAATAGGACAATGAATTATAGGATAATGAGCAAAGGAAACATAAAATGCTTAATGGCCCTGGTACTCAGTTCACTGTTGTAAAAACCACTTTGAGTCGTGTTTAATTGAAACATATGCTTTCCAACAGTTTGCACAATTGTTTTGAAAAGTTAACCTGCCTCATATTTTACCTAAAGAAAGGATAGATAAAAGTGTAAAAAATTTGGTTTTCTTAGGAATTTTTGTGATTTGTCATGAAAAAAATCTCTGTTAAATCTCTGCCAAAACTCTGTTTCCAGTATTCAAGTCATATTCATGTAACAGCTACCAGTCTTTCATCCCTTCTGAAGAAATAAAAATGCAGTTCAGGCCTCCAAGGGCTGGTTAACATCATGGTGACATCATTTCCACAAGTGGTCCAACTCCAAATGAACACAAATCCGTTTACAGTTAGGGATTTCAGAGGTAAAGAAAAACAGTTTTATCTTCCCATTGGATACTGTGGGCTATTCACTTAATTTCAACTTTGGCAGCAAACATGCAATTAAGATGCTGTGTAGTATATGATCATTTTTGACAAAATGAAAAGATTCAGTTTGGAGGTGAAAATAAGAAAGAAAGTCTGTCAGGTAATTATAAAATCTTAAGCATGAAAATGATCAGTATCCTTCGTTTTATATGATAGTGTGTCCATGAAATTTGGATGTAAATGGAAGCAGCTGGAATTTTAGTTTAAGGGAAATGGAGGATTTTGATTCTTAAGGAATCTTGCTTTACAAAAATTATTCTGCAAACTGAAAGCAATTCTACCCTAATTCATTTATTGTATGCTATAGACTATTTTCTACTAATTTACATGGCAGAATTTATAGATACATTTGGAATAATTTTGATTATATGACTCAACAACTGCACATTAGGTGTTGATAAACAAATATAAAAACAAAATAAATCTATAATCAAAATGCCTAAAAATGCAATCTACTGTCAGTATAAATTTTCTTTTTTATGCAAAGGGAAGAAATTATTTTCTTTGTTGGTCTCTTCACTGATTCAACAACAGCAAAAGTAATTTGATGGGTAGTTGTAGTTACAAGATAAGTTTTCAAAGTTTTCATTCTTTTGAAAAATAATTAAGGATTTGTAGTGTAATTTTGTCATTATTGTTTATACATTTTAAAAACTTGATACAGTTTAAAACTTCAGAAGCTATCAGCTAATATTTCTCTTCTAGTGTCATCTGATTGTGTACAAGAATTGTGGTTAAAATATGATCTTGTATAAGTATTTGGTGGCCAAATAAAGAGGAGCTATTAATTCTTTTAAACCCATAAATGCTATTTTAGAATAGTCTTTTTGAAACACAAAGACGATTGAATCTAGTTATGTCAATAAATGTGTAGATCATGGACAACTTTTGAATAGTATCATATATTTTGAGAATTACAAATGATGGGGCTAATGTCAGAGATTCTTGTTCCTAATTAATCATCTGTTTAACAAAGAGATGTTAATCTTAGACTAGATCAGAAACACGAGTTACAATGAGAAAGGACTGAGTGGATCCTCAAAGACAAAGTATACCATAAGAGTTGTAGAATTATCTTTATATTTCAAAGCAGAATCAGTTCCAGGGACATTATTTCCAATATGGATGCCATTCAGTTCCCTTTACAACACCCTGCCAACTTGTCCAGCCTCTGTTCATGTCTTTTATGAAAGGAAACCCAATGTCCCTGAGGACAGACAAATTCTGAGGCAGTCAGTGGTTTGTTTTCCTTATTGATTTGAAATCTTTCTAAGCTTCTCCCTAATGGGTCAGCATGGCCAAGTAATAGAAGAGAACTTATTTCCCAGACTCCTCTGCCTACTCTCAACCCCCTCCTTCCTCTGTTTGCACCAGCCCTTTCCTTTCTGTTCTCTTTTTGAAGTTTGAAAAAGGGCAGTAAGTACATACTCTTGGTGTTACAGAATATGTCAAAATGAGAAGAGAGAATGAGAGAATAATTAGGGGAGGAGAGAGGAATCAGAAAAAAGAGAGGATGTAATAGATTGAAGAAAGACCAGTAGTCTGTGGACCATTGGTCTCACACTCCCACTTGGTTGGAATTGCTCATCCAAAGAAGGTCTTAACCAGGAGGATTGGGGTCAATCAATGTGGGATGAATTAAAGAGTCCAGTGGTCTATACTTGATGTTGGTCAATACTCAAGGCTTTCTGAGTAACATCAAATACATTTTGATTGGCTTTTATTTCATTTATTTAAAAATTATTTTAATGTTAATTTTGTTTAGATAATATACCTACATATATTCATAAGTCAAATTTATGCACATGGAAAAATCTGTCTACTCTTTTCCCTAAACACCCACTTACTCACTCTGGTAGCCATCAATTTTATTAGATTTTCAAATAAAAACTCTCATTAGGCCACCAGTAAAGACTTATAGGTCTTTAATCCCCAAACTTTGATTTGGAAACTCTGGGACAGCCATGAGGCAATTTTGAGGTATACTCTTCACATATGTCTTTGTTACTTGTTTTTTCAGTTCTCAATAGTGGGTTAGTTATTCCCAGTGAGTATATTTTCGAAATTGAGATGCTGCTTTGTTAACCTGTCAAGGTGTTATGTGTTTCATGCAGACCTTATGCATTATCTATACCATCACAGAAAATCTTTTATGAAGAAAAACTGGATATGTTATGTTTCATGTTGCCCTTGATCTATGACTTTGTCTTAGACTTGTGTTTCATCAAAGGGAAAAAAAAAAGGCAGCTTGGTACAGTTTTGTCTGTCAAAGATAGCTTCTTTAACAAAGTCTGAGGAGAACCAATCATATTACTTTGGTCTGATTCGACTCTTCCAGGCAGTATATAGAAAGGTGAAAGGTCTCTGATTCTATCATAGGTGCCCTGAAAAATAAATCTTGTGATTTGTTCATCTTCTCTCCATCTATCAAAAGGAAACTAATAAACAGTCTCAGATGCAGTGGTAGAAAATGGAACATAAAATTTCCCCCATGCCAACCCAGTAGAAACTGGTATTTACCAGAAAGAGAGCTTATTGTCAGTCTCCCCACACACCCAACCCTACCGATTTGAAGAAGAATGAACACAAGTAAGAGAGCAAAAGAACTGAACTCTCTGATTAGTAGAGTTAGCACTATTAGCACTCTTTTATTTGCTGGTAAATATTGGATTTTGCCTAAAAGTTAAAATGTGGACACAAACTGAACTGGTGAATAGAGGCATGCATCTGTGAATTACTCTCTCCATGTTACTTTGTGGTGGAAAATTACTCTGTAAGCTCTGGATTTATAATCACGCATCTCACAGGTAGCTGACTTGTAGTGGAAATGGTTTAGAAATAAGTTATGTATGCAAGGCCATATATTCTTACATAGATGGATATGCAGAACAGCTAATATTATGGCATGAGGGCACTGCAATCCTATTTTGAAAGGCTATTTGTGTGTGTCACCCTCAGATGACCAAATTGGGTTCTATCTCCTTCACCAATGTGCTAGTTTCATGGGCTCTGTCTTCTTCATGATGTCATTGTGGAATGAATGGCCAAAATGATTCTCGGTTTACTAAAGATTATTACCCAGAAATGAGCTGGAAGAGTACATTGGTCAGGAGACGAATCCTGCTCTATGTCTGTAGTGTGTTCATAGGGGCCAGTGTGGCGGGAGGTGTCTGCCCCATATGGTCATCCAGGGATCCAGACTCAAAGGATCCACCATCCTGTGATTATATAACCTGGAACACACAGCCCCCTTTGTCATCACAGCAAGAGGAAAGACTGCAAGAATATCTCACACCCATGCTTGTGTGCTTCAGTCTGAGTCACAAGTTTACCAGAACCTGTCTTCTCGTCACAAATTACAGAGTTGACTCTTCCTATTAGTTGTGGAACACATATATCTCTTCCTCAAGACCTCCTCTAAGAGACCTCTTTCTCCTCCTTTGAGACAATTCAATCCCATTTAGACATAGCATTGGACTCAAGTCTTCAAATTTCTGGATTCACAACAGTCCTTATATTAGATGTGAATATAGTCTGTCTTGGTCTGGAAACTTTGATTGAAAAATACAAGTTATCTGCTTCCTTACACTCCCACTGTCCTTCAACACACACACACAGTATAGTAGCAGAAAAGGGAAAT
This sequence comes from Bubalus kerabau, assembly GCF_029407905.1. Lineage (NCBI taxonomy): Eukaryota > Metazoa > Chordata > Mammalia > Artiodactyla > Bovidae > Bubalus > Bubalus kerabau. Next base: position 50,006,979 of record NC_073635.1, read on the forward strand.
TGTAAAAAAAAAAAAACAACAAAAAAACAAAACTCAAAATTTTAGTTGCTCACAACAACAAATACTTATTTCTGCTCTCAGATATTTCTAGAAATAGGAGTGTTCCATGATTGGCACTAACTGTAGTCTTTTGGAAAACTCCTTTATCAATTGAACCCTATGGACTCTAACTTTGCCTTCTTTTATAAAAAATTAGCATATTTTAAAATTGGAGTATAATTTACTTACAATGTTGTGTTAATTTCAGGTGTATAGCAAAGTGAATCAGTTATATGTATATATATACACACACATATAGATACATATATATCTATATCTATCTGTGTGTATATATATAGATATATGTATATAAATATAATAAAATATATATATATATATACTCTCTTTTGGATTTAACCTAAAAGTTAAGAATCCCCCTTGGCTCAGAGGATTAAGTGTCTGTCTGCAATACAGGAGACCCAGGTTCGATCCCTGGGTTGGGAAGATCCCCTGGAGAAGGAAATGGCAACCCACTCCAGTATTCTTGCCTGAGAATCCCATGGACAGAGGAGCCTGGTGGGCTATAGTCCACAGGGTTGCAGCGAGTCGGACACGACTGAGCAACTTCACTTCACTTCACTTCACTTAAAAGTTAAACACTTTTATCCAGTGACTTTCTTTTATATCTTCCAAAATCTCTGGTAAATCAAATTCCTGAAACTTTTTTTTTTTGATAATTTGTTAAGCCTTCTTGGCACTTTTTCTTTTGGCCCTTATTCTTATTGGCCATCTCAGAAGTTGGCATTCAGTAATACACCCATGTTGGGGGCTGAGCATCTTTTTCAGTCCACTTTCTTCTCAAGGAAGTTTGAGATTCTAAGAGTTGTTTAAAATATTCAAGAAGTCATAGATTTTTGTTTTATTTTGTTTTGTTTTGCTCTGGGCATTAACTTCTCTGTATTACACATTCCACAAAACTTATTAGTTAATCTATTTTGATTCCAGTCATTTCCAAATTCCAGAATCTACAAGTGCTGTTCTTTTGTAGATACACTACAGACTTGCTATATATTTTTGCTTTTATCTCTCTTAATATTCACTGTCTCAGTATTAATGCTTCCCAGGTGGCACTAGTGGTAAAGACCCCACCTACCAATGCAGGTGATATAAGAGACCTGGGTTTGATCCCCAGGTTGGGAAGATGGGCATGACGAACTATTCCAGTATTCTTGCCTGGAGAATCCCCTTGACAGAGGAGACTGGTGGGCTCCAGTCCATGGAGTCACACAGAGTCAGACACGACTGAAGTGACTTGGCAACTCACACATGCACCTCAGTATTAGATAATGGCCTTTGGAAACAGAATTTGCCCATGATCTTATTTTTTACCTTGAGACTGCTTTAATTTTTATGGTTAACACCAAGTGGGATAGCTCCTCTAGGCCCTCCTGCACCCACGCAGCCACCAGTCCTTGGACTTGGGGTTGCTCCTCCTGGCCACTGCCCCTGGTGAGTACATCATGAGAAACGCTGGACTGGAAGAAGCACAAGCTGGAATCAAGATTGCAGGGAGAAATATCAATGACCTCAGATATGCAGAAGACACTGCCCTTATGGCAGAAAGTAAAGAGGAACTCAAAAGCCTCTTAATGAAAGTGAAAGTGGAGAGTGAAAAAGTTGGCTTAAAGCTCAACATTCAGAAAACGAAGATCATGGCATCCGGTCCCATCACTTCATGGGAAATAGATGGGGAAACAGTGGAAACAGTGTCAGACTTTATTTTTTTGAGCTCCAAAATCACTGCAGATGGTGACTGCAGCCATGAAATGAAAAGACATTTACTCCTTGGAAGGAAAGTTATGACCAACCTAGATAGCATATTCAAAAGCAGAGACATTACTTTGCCAACAAAGGTCCATCTAGTCAAGGCTATGGTTTTTCCTGTGGTCATGTATGGATGTGAGAGTTGGACTGTGAAGAAGGCTGAGCGCTGAAGAATTGATGCTTTTGAACTGTGGTGTTGGAAAAGACTCTTGAGAGTCCCTTGGACTGCAAGGAGATCCAACCAGTCCATTCTGAAGGAGATCGGCCCTGGGATTTTTTTGGAAGGAATGATGCTAAAGTTGAAACTCCAGTACTTTAGCCACCTCATGCGAAGAGTTGACTCATTGGAAAAGACTCTGATGCTGGGAGAGATTGGGGGCAAGAGGAAGAAGGGGATGACAGAGGATGAGATGGCTGGATGGCATCACCACCTTGATGGACGTGAGTCTGAGTGAACTTCAGGAGTTGATGATGGACAGGGAGGCCTGGCATGCTGCGATTCATGGGATCACAAAGAGTTGGACACAACTGAGCGACTGAACTGAACACCAAGTGAAATGGACATGTTTTGGTATGTGGAGTCTTTGAATTTTAACACATATAGATTACTGGAACTACCATCACAATCAGGATAAAAAACAGTTCCATTTCTCCCCATATCCCCAAAATGCATCTTTGTAGTCCCACCTTCCCCCATGATATCAAAACAGGAGTGCCCTTTCCTGCTTTTTAATTCAGAATGTGAGGATATCCGCTATCATCTACTTTTAAGAGTCCTCAGATGGTTGCTTGACTTCTTTCAGGATTTTATATTTGCATTCAGTGGGATAAATGGAAAAGAATCAATTGCTTGGTCTTGTCTGGAACCAGAATTTCACCGAAGTGTTTTGAAGAGGGGACTTTTAAGCATAGCAGCTATAATGAAGTGTGGGGAAATAAAAGTCAATGGAAAGGATCTAGGTCTTTCCTTAGTTAAATTTCCAGTTAAGAAGACTAAGCAAATTCCCATATACCATCAAAGCAAAGCTATCTTTTTTTTTTTTTTTTTTTCCTAGAGTGTCTAATCACTCAGTCATATTTGACTCTTGGCAACCCCATGAATTGTAGCTTGCCAGGCTCCTCTGTCCATGGGATTTTCCAGGTTAGAATACTGGAGTGGGTAGCCATTCCCTTCTCCAGGGGATCTTCCCAACCCAGGGACTAGACTTGGGTCTCCTGCATTGCAGGTGGATTCTTTACTGTCTGAGCCACAGAGGAAGTCCCTTTTTTTCTAAAGAATTTTTTATTTAATATACTTTTTAAGCATCAAAGTAGTAAGTGTAGATAAAATATTGTTTGATTTCATTAAATTTATTTTTTAAGTTAGTATATTTTTATTTTGGCTTACAAATAGGGGCGTTGTTATATCCTGTGTTTAGAGCACCTAAAGTCAGGTCACTAGTGATATCATCAGGCATTTCCAGCTAATCCAGTCTTTAAACATCATTTCAGTATCACCAGAGAGCCCTGACAACTTGAATTTTGGAACAGTGGGATCAATTTTGGATCACAAATATCTTTACCTCTTCATCTTCTGTATCTTTCTCATCACATACACTCATGATATGCGACTAGAAATTTTCATGTAGCAATTTACTTGGTACTCTCAGAACTAAGGAAGAGGAACAAAAGTGAAAGTGAAGTCGCTCAGTCATGTCCGACTCTTTGCAACCCCATGGACTGTAGCCTATCAGTCTCCTCCGTCCATGGGATTTTCCAGGCAAGAATGCTGAAGTGGATTGCCATTTCCTTATCCAGGGGACCTTCCCGACCCAGGAATCGAACCCAGGTTGCCCACATTGCAGGCAGACGCTTTACCGTCTGATCCACCAGGGAAGCCCAAGAGGAACAAAAGTTACCATTAAATAACTGAGTAGAATGTGAAGATACATTGATTATCTCCTTTATTCCCCACTGTTTTGTAGGTATTAGTTCAGTATTACTATTCTCAACATACAGGTGAGGAAACTGAGACAGATATTCAGTAACTTGTCCAAGGTTACAGCACTAATTCCAAAGTTCATGTTCTCTCCTAATGCCACACGGGTCTATCCATCCATGCCACCTATGCTTGAGAAGACAGAAACAAACAGGTAACTTAGAGCTAACGATAATTCAGGAGATTAGGATCTCATGGAGTAGAATGGAGTGGGAAGAATGTAGGAATTCTAATAAGAGACTGAAATCCTTTACGTCTTTGTGTCTGTTTTATGGGCTTCTCAGGTGGCTCAGGGGTAAAGAATCTGCCTGCCACACAGGAAACCCGGGTTTGATCCCTGGGTTGGGAAGATCCCCTGAAAGAGGAAATGGCAACCCATGCCAGTATTCTTGCCTGGGGAATCCCATGGACAGAGGAACCTGGTGGGCTACAGTCCATGGGTCGCAAAGAGTCAGACGCAATTTAGTGAGTGAGCATGTGTGCATGTCTGTTCTATGTTAAAATATCTATGATATTTGAAACAAGCAGTCTACTTCCAAATGTTTTTATGAACATATTTTTCTTGAGGCTGTGGTATTGGGTACTGATGTTATACCACAACCTTTCAAACCTGCTGTCCATTTGTTTTCTGAGACTTTCTGAAGCCTACCTATTAATCTTGCTTCTGCTGTTCGTTCTCTATTTTTTATGCCAACACAGAAAATAAAGGATGAAGGGTTGGTCTCCTGGTTAAAAACCTACGTGAGATTTTTTTTTTAGGCTGGAACCTAGGCAATGACAATGGCTTTACTTGGCAGGCCTCCATGGGACAACTGCCCTCTCCACACCAGACTTGGTGCTTGGCCAGGGCAATATAGTCTCAGAAGGGAGTTGCGGTCAAGAATTCAGGTCCTTCTCGCTAGTAATGTTCTGTCATGTATTTTTATATGCAGTCCTAGGGCATTCATTCTTAGGTCTCTTTATCTGACATCTTGGGCCAAGGTCTTCTTCAGATGCCTCTGCTATGGCCTTCTTATGAGGAGAGGAAGGAGAAAACTTGAAGATAGTTTTCCCCACTCTGACTCAGTACCCACTTCTGTTCTACTCCTAGTCCTTCCCTTACATCCTCCCCCTTATCCTAGAGTCCATAAAACCTCCAGAGGCTTGTTCATGGAGATGACCTCCACCTCTGTGTTGTTCTACCTGACTCTGGACCAAAGTGACATTCCATGGAGGAAAATGGAACGGTGTTTCCTTGGGTATTAAACTTCTACTCATAACATCCATAGTAAGTGGTTAAAGGTTTACTCTCTCATTTTTGACTTGTGCTTTGATTGGACTTCCCAGGTGGCGCCAGTGGTAAAGAGTCCACCTGCTAAGGCAGGAGATGCAGATTTGATCTCTGGGTCAGGAAGATCCCAGGGAGTAAGAAGTGGCAATTCACTCCAGTATTCTTGCTTGGAAAATTCCACGGACAGAGGAACCTGGTGGGTTACAGTCCACAAAGAGTTGGACAGGACTGAGCAAGTGAGGACTTGACTGGCTACTCAGACATCTGACAGCTAAACTTATTCTTTTCTCTTCTATCTCATCCAACCTCAAGACAGAAAAATGCTCCCCGGAGTTTAAATAAGACTGGAAGTGGTGGACTCCACTGAATATCCCTGAAGCAAACTTATAGACCTGTTTTAGGAGAAGAAGAAGAATTAATCTCAACAAACATTCCCATTTATTTATCAAACTCCACTTAATTTCTCCTAAAATGTAAGTTTCATAATTGTCATCTTTGGCAAGCTTTTATGGTAGGAAATTGTTTCATAGTGGTGTCTGCTATATGCTGACCAAATCATAAAGTCATTATGCTTTGACTTCATAAAAATATACAAAGAACATAAATATATTAATCAAATACAAGTATTCCATCTACTGTATGTACTCACATGTCTGATGAACAGCTGACTGACAGAATAAATGAATGAATGACCAAATAACCAGACAGGGACGTCAAAAGTGAGCCTTGGAATGAGAGCAGAGAGTAGAGTAAGTAGAAAGAATGTGGTGATTATGGTTTCTGAAAGAGAAAGGAAAGAAGAAACAGAGCAGCAGGTAGTAGGGAGGAGAGGAGAGGAGAAAACACATGAAGGAAAATAGGCAATACCTTCTGTTTTTACCTCAAAAATCAAATTTTTTGTCTCCCGATTGATGTTTTAGAAAGCTTAATATGCTTCTGAAGAACAAGACCAGGAAATTAGAGAATGTCCCCAACACTACCCTGCTGAGTTCCACCAACTCTAGTTTGATTGAAATGAAAAAATCAAAGTACAGCTATGTTTCATTTCCAACAGAAGGTATAAGGCTTTTTCCCCTTCATTTTTTTTTCTTTCATAAAAAAATTTACCCTTTGAAAAACTCATAGTACATCTAGGTTCACATTAGTCATCTCCCTTCAGTAAAAATAATTTTGACCAATGTTATGCTGGAGATCTCATTGTCTTGTCAACAACAACATGGTAATTGGTATGAATGTCCGAAAATCAAAGCCTTTCAGAAATGATAGGCTTAATTTAGCCCCACTGGCATGGCTCTCATTAATTCAGTGAGGACTGTGTAGTACAAATGTACAGATTCCTTTATTCATCACAGTAATGACCTCAGGGAGCCTCATTGAAAATGTACATGACAGATCAGGTAGGGAATGCTATTGCCCAAATGAACAGAAGATAGCAAATGAGAGCAAGATAATATGAAATTTACCTTAGAAAAAACATTAAGTAATCATTACTTGAATAAATTATGTATTTTATATAATCCAAAATATTCTGTACTTAAAAGCCCCAAAAGGGCAAATGCACATTTCACTAAATGTTTAAAGATTCTGAATTAGATCTGAAAGGAATCTGTCTTCATTATTATGTGTTAACATAGGTCCCTTGGATTCCTTTGGGTGAGAATATTTAAATAATCTCACTTATAAAAACCATGCAGTAGATTTCTGCCTCAGTGACCACCACCATCACTGTCTCTACCTCTCACCCATGCCCACCACAAAAGCACATCTGCCCTGCTATGGACCGAATGTCCGTGACGCTCCAAATTCATATGCTGAAATGCTAATCTTCAATATAATGCTGTTAGGAAGTGGGGCATTGAGAGGTGACCAGGTCACCAGAGCAGAGTCTTCGTGAATTGGATTACTGCCTTTATAAAAGGGACTGAAGAGATCTCCCTTGACACTTCTGGGATGTGAGGATATGGCTAGATGATATCCGTCTGTGAACCAGGAAGCAGAGACTCACCAGATACCAAATCTGGTGGTGCCTTGATTGTGAACTTCCTAGCTTGATAAACAAATGTTTAAGGCATCCAGTCTGTGATAAATGAGCTAAGGTATGCACCCATATGTGTGTATACACACAGATAGGAAGTGAGGATAAAATGTACAGAAATCTCTCTTGCTGTATAGTAGAGGCTTCCCAGGTGGTTCAGTGGTAAAGAATCCCCCTGCCAATGAGGGAGACATGAATTCATTCCCTGGGTTGGGAAGATCCCCTGGAGGAGGAAATGGCAACCCACTCCAGGGTTCTTGCCTGGAGAATCCCAGGGACAGAGAAGCCTGGTGAGCTGCCGTCTATGGGGTCGCACAGAGTCGGACATGACTGACGCGATTTAGCAGCAGCAGCAGCAGCAGCAGCAGCAATGAGTTCATTTTAAATCTCATTCAATGAAATATAATTACTAAAGGAACAAAAGGCATTTTAATCTGTGAGACTGTCTTAGAAAAGTAAGTGAGAAAGGTGAAAAGTGACTCTTTCACAAAGTTGGCTCTTATTGGCATAACAGGGTTTAAGTTTTGAAAAGCTAATTGTTGTAATATTTTGAAGTTAGGAACAGCTATCCTCAGTGATAAGAGTCTTATTAGCCTAGATATCTAGTGGATTTCTTAGAATAAATAATATTGAGGATTTTGAAAAAGCTGATAACTTGATATCAAGGTGAGAGGATTAAGACTTGGAATGGGCTGTTTTAAACAACAGGGAACAAAATGAAGCAACTTTTGGGAGTCCCTCCAAAGAATTAAAATGTTCTTAAGAAGAACGCGCCCATATCTGCTTTTTTGGTGGTAACAGCATGTATAATGAACATGTATGACCATTCCACAGTGAAGGTAAACACAGGTATCTTGCTTCAGTGACAGGCTGGGTACATCAGTGAAGACCACAAGGGTGGAGGAAGCTCAGTTTTTGTGCCTAAACTGAGAACTTTCCACTTGTCTTGAGAGTTCTCTTGATGGGTTTTACAAACTCAAGACTATTTCCCCTTTTATTGTATTGTGACCAGTTCTTTTGATTAACCTCTTGTGATTCAAAACAACCTCAGGATTCCCAAACCAGGCAGTGATGGCCACAGGAGAAGCCAGAAGTTAAAGCTACTTGTGTAACAGAGGAAGCGTGGGTCATGCTCAGAGTAAAGTGCTTCAAAATTCAAAATAAACCAACATGAAAGAGAAAATCATCCTTGTTTCAGAGACTATAAATAATGCAGCAATCTTCCAGGAAGAAGCCAGTTTTAAGACCGTGTTTGCTTGCTGAGCTGTGGAAAACTACATCATGTCCAGAAAGCTGGTAATCTTATTTTTTAAATTGTCTGAAATTCATATGTCACTGCCTCCCTCAGGAGATGGAAAAGCTGATTTTGGTCTGGAACTTGTTGCCTTATAGTTTTTCATCTTATGCAATGTGAAAATGTCCTCTCCTATTTATGTGACCGTGATACTTACAAATGTTCCATTTAGCTATTTGGATAAATTCTGTTCTTATTTCTCACAAATTTTTCTTCATAACATGCGATAGACAGAGCTTTTAGTAGCCAGATACTCAAATATCAGAAATTCACCCTTGCTGAGCTCAAACATGTTAGGATTATGAGTGATGGAAAAATAAAGTACACTGAAAAGTAGCTTAGATTAAGCTCGAGGACACTGGTTGAGCATGAGCGCCCAAGGATGCTTTTGAAAGATTCACGGAATCACAGCCTGAAGCAATGTAACATCACAGCAGAGAACAGAGAAACAACTAAAGCCGAGAGAACGTACTAGTATGCAACAGCCAAGGACAGGGTGACTTAGTTTGAGCAAAATTGCTGTATACTGCACCAGGACACCATTCTTCAAATCGCAACAAGACCCACAGCATAGTTACAAGTGACAAATATTAGGAAAATCCTTTAAGTTTTATCAATGTGATGTGGCTTTACAGTATTATGTATTTAGCGATTCCTATATCCAGATGGGGCTTCCCTGGTGGCTCAGATGGTAAAGAATGTGCCTGCAATGCAGGAGACCTGGTTTCGATCTCTGGGTCAGGAAAATCCCCTGGAGAAGGGAATGGCTACCCACACCAGTATTCTTGCCTGGAGAATTCCATGGACAGAGGAGCATGGTGGACTATGGTTCATGGGGTGACAAAGAGTCAGACACTATGAGTGACTAACACACACACACACACACACACACACACATATCCAGACAGAAGAATCACTAGTACATCGTCTTCATTTTCAAAATAAATTAGCTGTGAGTACATTGGACACATATAGTATTACTATCCAAGGATAACATCATTTGATGGAAAACAATTAGAAATGAGAAAATAGACATATTCATGCCAAATGAAATGGAATAAATGAAACAAGTGTTAAATTATGAGGGAAACTTACAAATTGCTTTTGTGCCATGGGCTCCAAATAGGGATACTATATCCCTAATATAATTAGGGATTTTGGTAGATCTTGGTGAAAATGTCTACCAGTCATTCCATACCCTTTATCCATGTCTTTGGCAGCGCTGTCCCACATAGATTCTATATCCTAGTGGTCAATCTGATGATTTGCCTGGCCATTCAGCACTAGCAAACATGATGTGAGCAGAGACTCAGAAAGCATTTGCATTTTGAGCCTTGCTTCCATGATCCTATTTGGAACTCTGAGACTCCCATTTGAAGAAGCATAGACTAGCTAGAACAGGAGATACTATATGAAGCAAAAATGAATTGTCCAAGCTGAGGTCCTTTTAGACCAATAAGGTACCAACTGCCAGACATGTGACTGAAGTGGTCTTGAACAAAATAATCTTAAATGAACTAGGCTTGAAGAACACCAAGCCGATCCATGGAATCATTAAAAAAAATTGCAACTAATTTGGATATGTTTAATTATGCAACAAAACCTTACCATTCCATGCTCAATTTAATGATAATAATAATAACACTAACAATTAAGGGGCTACCATTTAATGTGTCAGACACTGTGTGAATATATTCAGTTCAGTTCAGTTCAGTCACTCAGTTGTGTCTGACACTTTGCAACCCCATGGACTACGGCACGCCAGGCCTTCCTGTCCTTCACCAACTCTGAGAGCTTGCTCAGACTTATCCGTTAGTCGGTGATGCCATGCAACCATCTCATCCTCTGTCGTCTCATTGTCCTCCTGCCATCAATCTTTCCCCAGCATCAGGGTCTTTTCAAATGAGTCACTTCTTTGCAACAGGTGGCCAAAGTATTCAGCTTCAACTTTAGCATCAGTGGTTCCAATGAAAATTCAGGATTGATTTCCTTTAGGGCTGACTGGGTTGATCTCCTTGAAGTCCAAGAGACTCTCAAGAGTCTTCTCCAACACAACAATTTAAAAGCATCAGTTCTTTGGAACTCAGCTTTCTTTATGACACAACTCTCACATCCATACACAACTACTGGAAAAACCATAGCTTTCACTATATGGACCTGTGTTGGCAAAGTAATGTCTCTGCTATTTAATGACAAAGTGTCTAGGTCATAATTTTTCTTCCAAGGAGCAAGTGTCTTTTAATTTCATGGCTGCAGTCATCATCTGCAGTGATTCAGTTCAGTTTGGTCGCTCAGTCATGTCTGACTCTTTGTGACCCCATGGACTGCAGCACACCAGACTTCCCTGTTCATCGCCAACTCCTGGAGTTTACTCAAACTCGTGTCCATTGAGTTGGTGATGCCATTCAAACATTTCATCCTCTGTCATCCCCTTCTCCTCCCACCTTCAATCTTTCCCCAGAATCAGGGTCTTTTCAAATGAGTCAGTTCTTTGCAGCAGGTGGCCAAAATATTGGAGCTTCAGCTTAAGCATCAGTCCTTCCAATGAATATTCAGGGCTGATTTCCTTTAGGATTGACTGGTTTGGTCTCCCTGCAATCCAAGGGACTCTCAAGAGTCTTCTCCAACACCACAGTTCAAAGCATTAATTTTTCTGCCTTCAGCTTTCTTTATAGTCCAACTCTCACATCCATACATGAATATTGGAAAAATCATAGCTTTGACTAGATGGATCCTTGTTGGCAAAGTAATGTCTCTGCTTTTTAATATGCTGTCTAGGTTGGTCATAACTTTTCTTCCAAGGAGCAAGTATCTTTTCATTTTATGGCCGCAGTCACTATCTGCAGTGATTTTGGAGCCCCCCAAAATAAAGTCTGTCACTATTTCCACTGTTTCCCCATCTATTTGCCATGAAGTGATGGGACCAGATGCCATGATCTTAGGTTTCTAAATGTTGACTTTTAAGCCACCTTTTTTGGTCACCTTTTTCAATTTCATGAAGAGGCTCTTTAGTTCCTCTTTGCTTTCTGCCATAGGGTAGTGTCATCTGCACCTCTGAGGTTATTGATATTTCTCCCGATAATGTTGATTCCAACTTGTGCTTCATCCAGCCTGGCATTTCGCATGATGTACTCTGCATATAAGTTAAATAAGCAGGGTGACAATATACAGCCTTGACATACTCCTTTCCCAATTTGGACCCAGTCTGTTGCTCCATGTCAAGTTCTAACTGTTGCTTCCTGACCTGCATACAGGTTTCTCAGAAGGCAGGTCAGGTGGTCTGGTATTCCCATCTCTTTCAGAATTTTCCACAGTTTGTTGTAATCCACACAATCAAAGGCTTTAGCTTAGTCAATGAAGCAGATGTTTTTTCTGGAATTCTCTTGCTTTTTCTATGATCCAATGGATGTTGGCAATTTGATCTTTGGTTCCTCTCCCTTTCCTAAATCCAGCCTAAATATCTGGAAGTTCTCAGTTCATGTACTGCTGAAGAGTAACTTGGAGATTTTTGAGCATTACTTTTCTAGCGTGTGAAGTGAGTGAAGTTGCTCAGTCGTGTCTGACTCTTTGCGACCCCATGGACTGTAGCCTACCAGGCTCCTCCGTCCGTGGGATTCTCCAGGCAAGAATACTGAAGTGGGTTGCCGTTTCCTTCTCCAAGAGATCTTCCCAACCCAGGGATCGAACCCAGGTCTCCCACATTGCAGGCAGATGCTTTACCATCTGAGCGTGTGAGATGAGTGCAATTGTGCGGTAGTTTGAACATTCTTTAGCATTGCCTTTCCTTGGGATTGGAGTGAAAACTGACCTTTTCCAGTCCTGTGGCCACTGCTGAGTTTCCCAAATTTGCTGGCATATTGAATGCAGCACTTTAACAGCATTATCTTTTAGGATTTGAAATACCTCAACTGGAATTCTGTCACCTAGCTTTGTTTATAGTGATGCTTCCTAAGGCCCACTTGACTTTACATTCCAGGATCTGGCTCTAGGTGAGTTACCATCTTGGTTATCTCGGTTGTGAAGATCTTTTTTGTATAGTTCTTCTGTGTATTCTTGCTACCTCTTCTTAATATCTTCTGCTTCTGTTAGGTCCATACAGTTTCTGTCTTTTATTGTGCCCATCTTTGCATGAAATATTCCATTGCTATCTCTAATTTTCTTGAAGAGATCTCTAGTCTTTCCCATTCTATTATTTTTCTCTAGTTCTTTGCATTGATCACTGAGGAAGGCTTTCTCCACTCCTTGCTATTCTTTGGAACTCTACATTCAGATGCTTATATCTTTCCTTTTCTCCTTTGCCTTTCACTTCTCTTCTGTTCTTAGCTATTTGTAAGGCCTCCTCAGACAGTCATTTTCTCTTTTTGCATTTCTTATTCTTGGGGATGGTTTTTTTCACTGCCCCCTGTACCATGTTACAAGCCTCCATCCATAGTTCTTCAGGCACTCTGTCTATCAAATCTAATCCCTTGAATCTGTTTGTCACTTCCACTGTGTAATCATAAGGGATTTGATTTTTAGTTCATACCTGAACACTCTAGCGACTTTCCCTACTTTCTTCAAATTAAGTCTGAATTTTGCAAAAAGGTCAGGAATTTCAAATATATATATAATACATATAATATATATTTATATATTATATGTATTATATAATATTATTATATATTATTTAATATATAATATTTATATATATTTATAATTATAAATTATATTATATTATATATATATGTATTATATATATATATTTGAAATTCCTGACCTTTAAATAAGGTAGGTGTTCATAACACCATTTTACAGATATTATAATTTATGTTGTGAAGTGTGAATATAGCCATGCAAATAGGAAATAACAATGCCAAGATTCATTTTCAGCCTGTGAGTTCCATGTCCTTTCCATTTTGCCAGGCTGCTGACTGCATGGCCTCTTGAGTAGGAATGAGGCACAGCCTTAGATGGGCTGCTCAGGTTTCCTCACAGTGGTAAAGCCTTTCACACTCAAACTACTCAAGGATTCTTCATTCACCTCATGCCAAGCTGAGTAAAATATTTCTTAATTGAAGAGAGTTGTTTTGCAATGTTATGTTAGCTTTACTTGTACAACATAGTGCTTCAACATTTTTATAGATTATATTCCCTCTGAAGTTATTACAAAATAATGCACGTATTTCTCTGTGCTATAACAATCTATCCATGTTGCTTACCTATTTTACACATGGAAGCTTATGTCTCTTAATCCCATAGCCCAATCTTGCCCCTCTCTGCCTCTCTCTCTCCACTAGTAACCACTAGCTTGTTTTCTATATCTTGGAGTTTCTTTTTATTTTGTTATATACACTGTTTTATTTTTTAGATTCCACATATCAGTCTATTAGTCTTTCTCTTACTTCACTAAGTCTTACTTCACTGAAGTCTTACTTCATTAAGCAGAGTACCCTCCATGTATATTCATGTTGTTTCAAATGGCAAAATTTCAGTCTTTTTACTGCTGAGTAATATTCCATTGTGTATATCACGCCTTCTTTACCCATTTAACCTAAATGGACATTTAGGTTGTTTCATATCTTGACTATTAAAAATGACACTGTTATAATCATTGGACTACATGTATCTTTTCAAATTTATATATTTGTTTTCTTTGGATATATACCAAGGAGTAGAATTGCTAGATCACACGGTGGTTCTAATTTTAGTTTTTTTGAGGACCCTCCATAATGTTTTCCATAGTTGTTGCACCAATTTGCATTTTCGCTAACAGTGTACAAGATTCTTCTTTTCTCTTCATCATCACCAGTTTTTGTTATTTGTCTTTTTGATGACAGCTATTCCAACAGGTGTGAGTTGTTTCTCCTGTTTTGGAAGCGGATTCTTAACCACTGGATCTCCAGAGAAGTGCCAAGGTTGTTACAGTATTACTGCCTACAGTACGTCTGTGTATATTATACCCTTGTGATTTATTATTTTATAGCTGGGTGTTTGAGCCTCTTAATCCTTTTCCACTTTGGGGAATTTATTTTAAAAAATGAAAACACAAGTTCAAAAAGATATATCTACCCATATGTTCATTATAGCACTATTTACAAAAGATAAGATACAGAAATAACCTAAGTTGTTTAGCAGTGGGAGCATGGATAAAGAAGATGTGGTACACAAATACAGTGGAAATCTACTCAGCCATAAAAAGAATGAAATGTTGGCATTTGCAACAACATGGGTGGACCTGAGGACATTATGCTACGTGAATCATTGAATTTTTAAAAAATGAGTTTTAGTAGGAGAACAAGCATTCCATGGAGGTGTGTCTAACTTGTGAACATGACTCAGCATACTCTACTTCAAAGTTCATAATTAGTGATATCTTTTTGGCAATTAGTTTTGTTCTTGGTAAATAACTGAATCACCAGTTTAAGTGTAGATGGAAATTATTGCACACACTAGTAGATTATATAGAGAATTAGACTAAATTATCCTCTATACCTGGGGTCCCCAGTGCCTGGGGCAAACCAGGCTGTATAGTAGGAGGTTAGTGGCCAGCAAGTGGGCAAAGCTTCATCTGTTGCTCCCCATGACCCACGTTACTGCCCAAATCATCCGTCCCCCTCCCACTCCCATCTCTGGAAAAACTGTCTCCTGCAAAACTGTTCCCTGGTGCCAAAAAGATTGGGGACCACTGCTCTATACAGCATTAAGGGGATTATTACGTTGCTTTATGCTCATAAGCACAATGGGGTTTAAATTTAGTGAATGAGTTCAAACAAAAAAATAAATTCCTCTGATGCAATGTAATATTTTTGATGTCAACCAGAATTATGTTTGAATCTTGATTCCATACATAACTTGTGTGTCATTTGGGGCAAATTACTTTAGTTATACAGAGCCTCAGTTTCTCATCTCTATTGTGGGGAAAGTAAAATTTCCTTTGCAGGGTTATTGAGAGTTTCAACAGGGAAAATTAAGTAGATAACCTAGTATGGTGTTTGATTGGTAAACAAAATAAAGCAAAACATCACCTCAATAATTCATAGCACATTCTTTTTATTAAAAGGGTAAGGATTGAAATCTAATGCAGGCGTTAGACTGTGCACTGGTGCCTTTCTGAGCTCTGCATCAAGCATATAATTTGGGGAATGAAATATACTCTTAAAAATAATTTAACCTCTTAGGACCCCTAAGCCTTTATGAGAGAAAAAACAATCAGTGTATAAATAAATAAATAAACAGGCTAACAACTCCTCTAGATTTTTGAGTTGGAGAATATGCCAGAGGGAGAGCCTAATTAAAGTCACTGGAGCCTTAACAATCAATCAGAGACAGAGAAGGAAGCAGGGGAAGAAAAAGAGATATGGGAAAGGAGGAGGGGAAATGCAGTTTCTAAGAGTGATGAGTGAACACCAAGGTCATGGTTCAGTGGACTGTGGAGCAACTTGTAATTTCTACCTCTGTTTCTCACAAGAGCAATAGTTTCACAGCACCTCACCTCTATCTCCATAACTGAGAATTAATGCCATAGTGGATTGTTTCAGCCCAGTTATGATAATCAAAACAGCTTATCTTTTTATGATGTGCTAAGGTTCATAGAATGCCTTCATAACCACCATCTCATTTAATTCCTACAGCATCTGGAGAATATGCAGCATTGGTAACTTCATAATTGTAAAAGTGATCATTTATGGAGAAGAAGGGTAAATGAGAATGTTTAAAAACAGCAATGCTCTAATGTCCTCAATAGTTACCATATCTTGGTTTATTTATACTGTTTATCAGAACTATCCAATGCAATTTACAGTTCTTGAAAGACATAGTACTGACGCTGAGTTTTACATTAAAAAAATACTTCAGGGCTAATTTCTTCTTTGCCTTCATTTAGCAAAAAAAGATCAAGAGTTCACAAGTATTGAGTCATTCAAAACTGAACTAGAATTCACTCCAAACTCTTGACTATTATCTTATTTCAAGATAGCAAGCCTTCTTATGTTCTTTTATATTTCCCCAGAGGACCCAGGAGTCCATTGGCTTGTTTTAAAATGTAATACCCAACATGCTTTGATCTGGGGCCTAAAGGAGATCATCAAGTGAAGGTAGAAAGATGCAAATTAAGTCAAAAGTAATGAAAATAAGGCTTACACATTAAGGGTGGGAAGAAGAGATGTCTTCCCCATATTCCATGGGTTCATAGAAGTCAGTTCTCCCATGTAACTTTTTCAGACTATTAAGAGACAGACCATATCAAAGAGATGAGAAATGTAGGAACTATCACTTAGAAACCCAAAGTGTTACAACTTTGGGAAACTTGTTTAACTTCTTGGGCTTCATTTTTCCAACCTGTAAAATAGTGCCAAGTATAGTATCGTTTAGAATAGATAATTATAGTGTTTACTGCAGAGGGTTATAGTGAAGATTCACTAAATATTGCATGACAAACATTTTGAATATTAGCACAAAATAAGAGTTAAATCAATCTTGCTGTTACTTACTATTTTTACTATGATTATTTATCATTCTTTACTAAAAGCTACAATTAGGCACATGATAGCTTGACCATTTGCTGCCTAATAATCCAAGTACTGGTATGCTTCACTGGATTTATCATTTCTCGTCAGCCATATTTTCTCTCAGAATTGGCTTCTTTCAAAAGAACAAAACAATAACAAACCATTTGGTTGTCGTTTCTAGGGTTATTTTTTTTGTGGAAAGAAACCAAGATTCCATAAAATATTTATATAGATATTCTGTGAAATTTTTAGGAATCTCTTTTAAGCCTCTTGTTATAAATTGACATGTTCACAGTCCTTTTAAATCAATAAGAACTGATGACAAGATACTAACTATATAATCTCCTTTATGTTGTTTGATCACTAAGTCATGTCTGACTCTTGTGAGCCCATCGACTGTAGCCCACCAGGCCACTCTGTCCATGGGATTTTCCTAGCAAGAATATTGGAGTGGTTTGCCATTTCGTTCTCCAGGGGATTTTCCCCACCCAGGGATCAAATTCCCATCTCTTGCATCTCCTGCATTGGTAGTCAGAGTATTTACTATTGAGCCACCAGAGAAGCCCAGCCTCCCTATTACTTTAACTGATAATATAACCACATTTATGTTTAATTTTTTCATGCTCATATTAAGAACTAAAATTTAAAGTGTATTGTATTTGATGCTACAAGCCTTGGGTTACTTTGCAAGTGTTTCTTTTGTTGGATTGTCTTCCACCGTTGACCAGTTTGTTTGGCTTTGTAAAAAGGTTAAAGTAATGCTTTTTTAAATCTTAATTGGAGATTCTGAATTCATATTCATAATGCTAGTAGGAAAGTAATGTCCAAATATTTTATGAAGTCAGTTCTAAGTACTATGTATACGCCATAGTGACTGATTATAGCAATAGTAAATTTAGGGGTCATATGGTGAAAACTGGAATGAGAAATCCATTTAGTCGTCGCAGGTCACTAATTGATAACTTTGCAGAAAACTTATTGCCAGAGAGGAACTTAGAGCACAAGGAAATGTCCTATTGCAAACGCTATTCAATTTGCCCATTAATTAAACCCTTGGGAAGCTTTGTTAACTTGGACAGGACTCAAGACCATTATTTTGGTCACTAGAGCAGCACTGACTTAAAAGCGTTCATTAAATTTCCTAATATGCTCATAAGCTAGCTGAATGACAACCTGCATTATTTTTTATACCTCAGATGAAGAATCAGAGGGCAAAGCTGATTCAGATAAAATGTCTTTATGGAGCCTGTATAGTATTATAATTAAAACAAGAACAATTAAGACAGCATCTGGCAATGTTGAGGTAGAAAGCATGTCAAGTAATAACATCACTGTTAGCAGCCACACCCTGTGGCTGTTTCTGGTCCTTTTCAGAGCTACCTTTTCTGAAACATTTTGCCCGGTTACTACATCCTCTTGCTCAGTGTTTTCTTTCCCTCTGACACTCTCATGTCTTACTCTTGCTTCCATTCCTCTTTCTCTGACTGATTCTACTCTATCCTTAGTTACTTATAACTGTGGCTGCCACCTGCCATACACACACATCATGAAGGTTTGTTTTTATGGATATTTTCTCATCCTTTTTCTCTTTCCCCACCTACTTTATTCCAAGGCAAGTTCTATGGGCTGAATGTTTGTGTCTCCTCCCAAACTCATATGTTGAAACCCTAATCCACAGTGTTATCATGTTTGGAAGTGAGGCCATTTGGAAATTATTAGGTTTAGATGAGGTTAGGTGGGTGGAGCCTTCCATGATGGGCTAAGTGCCCTTATTTGAAAAGGAAGACATAGAGATCTCTCTCCACACATGTGAAAAGAAGAGGTTCTGTGAGCACACAGTGAGATAGTGGCCAGCTGCAAGTGAAGAAGTGGGCTAACACTAGGAACTCAATCTACTGGCACCTTGATCTTGGAGTTCACAGACTCCAAAACTGTGAGAAACAAATGTCTGTTGTTCAAACCACCACTCTATGGTACTTTGTGAGAGCAGCCTGTGCTAAGACAGGAAGTAAATTGAATTTACTTCTGGCTTTTATAGTCAATTTCATGGGCTGACCCTCCAGTATAGATGCCCATCCAGATACCTAGTTCCAGTTGCCAGCTAAGCCAGGTTGGTACTTTAGCATCAAGAGCTCTAAACAGATGCTATTAATCCCAACTCTCTACCTTCTTTCCTACTTCAATTACTGAGACCATTATCCTCCTTCTAACCCAGATTCCAAAGTCTGGAGGCTATTTGTTTTCTTCTGACCCATTACCCTTTACTCTGAACCCTTTTAATCAATTAGCAAGTACTACTGATTATGTGGGCTTCCCTGGTGGCTCAGATGGTAAAGAATCTGCCTGCAATGTGGGAGACCCAGGTTTGATTCCTGGTTGGGAAGATCCCCTGGAGAAGGGAATGGCAACCCATTCCAGTGTTCTTGCCTGGAGAATTCCATGGACAGAGGAGCCTGGTGGACTGCAGTCCATGGGGTTGCAAAGAGTTGGACACAACTGAGCAACTAATACCACCACCACTGTTGATTATGTAGCGTGCTGATAATGCACAATGAACATGTAACTTCACACCCTACATAATTCTTTTATATTTTTTACAATTTTTTAAAAAGTCTTTATTGAATTTGTCACAATATTGCTTCTGTTCTATGTTTTTATTTTTTGGCCACAATGCTTGTGGGATCTTAGCTCCCCACCTAGGGATCAAACCTGCATGCTCTGCCTTGGAAAGTGAAGTTCTAACCACTAGACTAACAAGGAAGTCCATCTATATAATTCTAATATCATTTTTGAGCTCACAGCTTATTTATTCTGGTGATGGTGGTGGGTAATCAGGTGTTGTGAGTACTTAAAACTGCAAATTTGAGGCATATCATCTCTTCCTATTTAAAGTAGTTCCTCAAGTTCACAATGGTCTCTTTTGTAAAAGTGATCTATCGTTCCAGGTTTCATTCTCTCTCTTTTTCATAAGTGATCTTGATATGACAGAGCTAGTCTTAAAGGTTATTGTCAAAATTTTCCCTTAATGGTTAAGGGCTCAATATTGCCTTTTAGGTTCTCTTTCACTTTTATTATTACAGTCCTAATAATTCCTAAGTCAAATGTCTGCCACTAGCTGAAGAGGGCAAAAGTCATAGAAAAATGAACTTGAGGAGAAAGCATGTTTATGTATGTTCTTCTCAAGTAGGTTTTGGCACCTGAATATTATCCCTATGGTAAACCCAGTCACCTTTGCATCAAGGCCAAGCCTTCCACAACCAGGCCTTATGTCCTGAGAAGTGCACTTGTTCTATACTTTCAATGATAGAGATTATTCATTATTCTATAGATGTGCAACTTCTACTCCTTCCCCTGTATGTATTGGTATTGTTGCTCAGAATGAGTCTGCACTCCCCTGTCTTCCAGTGAAATTCTATACATCCTTAAAAGATTTGTTCAAATGTCACTTTCTCCATTGAGTATTTCCAGATTCCCTTTTCAGAAGCTAATTCCTTGTTCTTCATCCTGCCTATGTTACTTTCTCTAGATGTCTTTTGTGTTACTTTTTGCATTATATATTGCATTACTCAGAGAAGGCAATGGCACCCCACATGGTACTCTTGCCTGGAAAATCCCATGGATGGAGGAGCCTGGTGGGCTGCAGTCCATGGGGTTGCTAAGAGTCAGACACGACTGACTTTCACTTTCACTTTTACTTTTCACTTTCATGCATTGGAGAAGGAAATGGCAACCCACTCCCATGTTCTTGCTTGGAGAATCCCAGGGACGGGGGAGCCTGGTGGGCTGCCGTCTATGGGGTCACACAGAGTTGGACACGACTGAAGCAACTTTGCAGCAGCAGCACTGCATTATTGGTGGCTCAGATGGTAAAGAGTCCACCTGCAATGCAGGAGATCCGAGTTCGATCCCTGGGTCAGGAAGATCCCCTGGAGAAAGGATTGGCTACACACTGCAGTATTCTTGCCTGGAGAATTCCATGGACAGAGAAGCCTGGCAGGCTACAGTCCATGGGGTTGCAAAGAGTTGGACATGACTGAGCAACTAACACTTTAACTTTTTCACTTTTCATATTGAATTACAATTAGTAGTGTATATATCCTCTTCTCTATGTTCTGATATTCAAGTTCTTTGAGGCTAGGAGTTGAGACATATTTATATTTTGTATCACACAGAGTACCTAGAAATATCAGATCCTTAATGACCATGAGCTGAATTGAACAATAAAAATGTTGGAGATAATAAAAGTCAAATAGTTGCATTTTATTATCCCTAGTACATTGTCTGTATACCCTGGAGACTACATTGCTGGCATATTTTGTATTCCTTGAAGTTATGCTCTCAATTCCCAGGAGGTTCTTAGATAAACAGAAAAATATTCCATTTTTCCCTTAATGGAATAAATATAATGCCTTTATCAGGAGATTAATAACATCATTTCAGATTCCAAAGAAATAACTTTGAAAAGCTTGCCAAAATCCATCATTCTTTCTTTTTCCCCATTGAGCTTAAAAATTGGGTTCCTGTGAAAGAGAAAATAATTTTTCTCTCCAGATAGATTTGTTTGAATAAAACAAAATTCAGGTAGCCAGCCAAAACAAACTAGCTGAAAGCAGTTGAAGAAGCCCCAGACAGAGAGGTTATTTCATTTTGGAGTTCAAGTGGCAAAGCAGTCATTGTATTATATGAATCCTAAATTGGCATTTGGCAGCAAACAAGAATCGTTTGCAGGAAATATCATCCCTCATTTCCCTAAATGCCAGTCACCTTTGAGATTCAGTCTAAAGTCTCTAGTTTCATCACTCCATGAAGAAACCTCTTCCCCCTTTCTTTTTCTAGGGCTTAATAATGATGCTATATATTATTCATTATACTGTAAGGAACCTCAGATTAGCAACATAGGCTTTCATTAGCAATCTCCATTTCAGCATAGTCCCCAATAATGTCTGTAATCACCTGGGTTGCAGTTGAACCAGGTAAGGAAGGAAAAATGGCTCCTATAAAGCTGAAAATTATGATGCTCTTTGAGAAGACACATAAAGCACCCAGCTATGTTATCAACTTATTTTTCAAAGCCTCTCTTTAGATGTTCAGCGACTTTCTTAAAAGAGTGATTTGCTCTTATCGAAAAAAAATAAAGTTTCCAATCCTTCTGGTTGCAAAGATAGGTCCTTTTACTGTAAATCAATGTGCTGCTGTCTCGTTTGCTTTGCAGCAAGAAAGATGGACACAGCACAGAACCAATGGTGTTTCTCCCTTGCCTCATTTATCTTGTGGGTCTGCTCCCAGTGGAGCTGGCCTTAACCACTTCACCTCCTCTTTGCTGCCATTGTTGCCACAGCTCTGAAGACAGGTGCTTAAAAATAGAGGATGAGCTTATCTTATTTTTCTGGATATAAGGTGCAAAAGATTGGGTTAGTTATACTTCTCAGTTTATGGCACTCTACCTTTACTTGTCCTTGCCAAATTCCTTTCTTGTTATTACTTCAGTTACATTTTAATTTATTTCCTTTTGACCCCATGCCTCACACCCTTCCCTTCCATACCCCTAGACACAACAATTGACAATCATTCAAACACCAAATGTAGCTTTATATTTTTATGTGTTCTTGTAAAACTTGTATTGTTATTTTGTGTGCCTAAAATGTAAGTTGACATAAATGATATTGCAGTAAAAATTTCATTGGGTTGCCTATTTTTTAACTGAGAATTATGCTTTGAACATTTTCACCAGGTTGCTGTGTGTACATTACTCTTTGCTTCTAATATTACTTTGTATTCTACTTACATGCATGCTTGCTCAGTAGTGTCCTACTCTTTGGAACCCCATGGACTGTAGCCCATCAGGCTCCTCTGTCCAAGGGATTTTTCATGCAAGAATACTGGAGTAGTTATCATTTCCTACTCCAGGTGCATTTTAACTGGTGGTATCTAATAGCCATTGAAGGATACTTTGACTCCAATTCCCTGTCAACTCACCACATACTGCAATAAATATGCTCTAAGAGCTTGTGCATGAGAATATAGTTACTATGGATACCTTACTACCTGTAATGAGACTACTGGATCATGCATCTGTGTAATTTATCAAGATGTTGTGCATTTTAATTGAGCTATTTATTTGACATTTTTAGTTTCTTTGCCATTGTGAATGATGCTCTCTTAGCTTATTTCTGGTACAGACAAATGCTATAGATTCTTTGAAAGTTTGTCTCATTTTTAAAAATTTTTATTGAAGTGCAGTTTATTTACAGTGTTGTGTTAGTTTAAGGTGTACAGCAAAGTGAATCAGTTATATCTGAGCTTCCCTGATGGCTCAGATGGTAAAGAATCTACCTGCAATGAGGGAGAGCTGGGTTCGATCCCTGGGTCAGGAAGATCCCTTAGAGAAGGGCATGGCAACCCACTCCAGTATTCTTGCCTGAAGAATTCCATGGACAGAGGAGCCTGGCAGGCTACTTTCCATGGGGTCATAAAGAGTCAGACACAACTGAGTGACTTTCATTTCACTTACATATATCCACTCATTTTTAGATTCTTTTCCCATATAGGCCATTACAGAGTATTGAGAATTTCCTGTGCTATACAGTGGGTCCTTATTAGTTATCTATTTTATGTATAGTAGTGTGTATATCGGAGAAGGCAATGGCAACTCACTCCAGTATTCTTGCCTGGAGAATCCCAGGGACGGGGGAGCCTGGTGGGCTGCCATCTATGGGGTCACACAGAGTCAGACACGACTGAAGTGACTTAGCAGCAGCAACAGCAGTGTGTACATGTCAATCCCAATCTCCCAATTTACCACACTTTTTCCACTCTGGTAACCATAAATTTGTTTTCTACATCTCTATTTCTGCTTTGTAAAAAAGTTCATTTGTACTCTTTTTTCAGGGTTCAAATGAACTTATTTATCTTGAAGTCAGTTACTTTGTAGAGTTCTCATTATTTCTAATAGCTTGAGGAGTATATTTAAAAATCTAAAAGTATGATTATTTTACCAGTTTATATCATTTCTTACATCTTATTTTCTTTTCCTTTTAGTGCTGGGGAGAATCTCTAAAATTATATCAAATAGTAGTATTGAAAGAGATATATTTGTCTTTTCCCAGTCTTAATGCTTCTATATTAAAAATACTTGTAATAGGTTTTGTTATATAATATTCACTAATTTAGGGATATTCTGTTTTATTCCATATTTTCTTGCTATATAAATTAATGTTGAATTTTATCATATGCATGGCTTGCATCCACTGTGGTAAATATGTGTTTTCCCCCTATGGCAATTGTTGTAAATTAATGACATTTCTGCTGTTTAATTATCCTTGCATTTTTGGAATAATTAATCTTGACTATATGTATTTTAAATATGTCTTATAAAATCACTGTTTTATTTAACATATTTGGATCTGTAAGTAAAATGGGGCTGTAATTTATTTTCTTTGATTTTCCTTATTTGTTTTTGGAATGAAGATTTCATCAGATTCAAAAATTAGTCATTTCAGTTCAGTTCAGTTCAGTTGCTCAGTTGTGTCCGACTCTTTGCGATCCCATGAATCGCGGTATGCCAGGCCTCCCTGTCCATCACCAACTCCCGGAGTTCACTCAAACTCATGTCCATCGAGGCGGTGATGCCATCCAGCCATCTCATCCTCTGTCTCATCCTCCTCCTGCCCCCAATCCCTCCCAGCATCAGAGTCTTTTCCAATGAGTCAACTCTTTGCATGAGGTGGCCAAAGTACTGGAGTTTCAGCTTTAGTATCAGTCCTTCCAATGAACACCCAGGACTGATCTCCTTTAGAATGGACTGGTTGGATCTCCTTGCAGTCCAAGAGACTCTCAAGAGTCTTCTCCAACACCACAGTTCAAAAGCATCAATTCTTCAACGCTCAGCCTTCTTCACAGTCCAACTCTCACATCCATACATGACCACAGGAAAAACAATAGCCTTGACTGGATGGACCTTTGTTGGCAAAGTAATGTCTCTGCCTTTGAATATGCTATCTAGGTTGGTCATAACTTTCCTTCCAAGGAGTAAGCGTCTTTTAATTTCATGGCTGCAGTCACCATCTGCAGTGATTTTGGAGCCCCCAAAAAATAAAGTCTGACACTGTTTCCACTGTTTCCCCATCTATTTCCCATGAAGTGATGGGACCAGATGCCATGATCTTCGTTTTCTGAATGTTGAGCTTCAAGCCAATGTTTTCACTCTCCTCTTGCACTTTCATCAAGAGGCTTTTTAGTTCCTCTTCACTTTCTGCCATAAGGATGGTGTCATCTGCATATCTGAGGTGATTGATATTTCTCCCGGCAATCTTAATTACAGCTTGTGCTTCTTCCAGCCCAGCGTTTCTCATGATGTACTCTGCATATAAGTTAAATAAACAGGGTGACAATATACAGTCTTGATGTATTCCTTTTCCTATTTGGAACCATTCTATTGTTCCATGTCCAGTTCTAACTGTTGCTTCCTGACCTGCATACAGGTTTCTCAAGAGGCAGGTCAGGTGGTCTGGTATTTCCATCTTTTTCAGAATTTTCCACAATTTATTGTGATCCACACAGTCAAAGGCTTTGGCATAGTCAATAAAGCAGAAACAGATGTTTTTCTGGAACTCTCTTGCCTTTTCCATAATCCAGCGGAATGTTGGCAATTTGAAATCTGCTTCCTCTGCCTTTTCTAAAACCAGCTTGAACATCTGGAAGTTCATGGTTCATGTATTGCTGAAGCATGGCTTGGAGAATTTTGAGCATTACTTTACTAGCATGTGAGATGAGTGCAATTGTGCGGTAGTTTGGGCATTCTTTGGCATTGCCTTTCTTTGGGATTGGAATGAAAACTGACCTTTTCCAGTCCTGTGGCCACTGCCTAGTTTTCCAAATTTGCTGGCATATTGAGTGTAGCACTTTCACAGCATCATCTTTTAGGATTTGAAATAGCTCCACTGGAATTCCATCACCTCCACTAGCTTTGTTCACAGTGATGCTTTCTAAGGCCTACTTGACTTCACATTCTAGGTAAGTGATCACACCATCATGATTATCTTTGTTGTGAAGATCTTTTTTGTAGGCTTTCTTATCTCTCTTTGCTATTCTTTGGAACTCTGCATTCAAATGCTTATATCTTTCCTTTTCTCCTTTGTTTTTCGCTTCTCTTCTTTTCACAGCTATTTGTAAGGCTTCCCCAGACAGCCATTTTGCTTTTTTGCATATCTTTCCCATGGGGGTGGTCTTGATCCCTGTCTCCTGTACAATGTCATGAACCTCTGTCCATAGTTCATCAGGCACTCTATATATCAGATCTAATCCTTTAGATCTATTTTCAGGTAAGTCTGATTCTTTTTATTTTATTTTTTCTAATTTTTGGAATAGCTTAGTTATGATAAGAATTAAATATTCCTTAAGGTGTTGGCAGAGTTATCTATAAAACAATAAAAGTTTGGTGGTTTTGGTGAGGGGAATACTTTTTCTAATCATTTGACTTATTTAATGTTTGTTGGTTTATTCAGGTTTGCTATTTCTTCTTTAATTTTGAATTTTTTATCCACTTGATCAACTTTTTAAAATATAGCTGTTGATACTTTTCTCTCAGTAATTTTCTATCTCTGTTATTTGGTAATTATTTCATCATTTTCATTTTATATTGTTATCTGTATATTCTTTCATATTTTTGTTACTTGTCTGATAAGTTTATGTCATTAAACTTTCCAAGAACCAATTACTGATTTTGTTAATATTTTTATTTGTTTTCTATTTGATTAATCTTACTATATCTTTATTATTTCCTTTCTTCTGGATTCTTTGAGTTTACTTTCTTATTCAATTTCTATTTTTTCTTATTTACTAATAAATGTATTTAGACTTGAACTTTTGTTCTAATTAATATTTAGCATAATTTTTATCTCACAATTTTTGCCCTTTATGGTTTTCATTGATATTCAGTTCTAGCATTTTTCAGTTTCTTTTTAATTCAATGGTAATTATATGAAATATTTTTAAAAATTTTCAATCATATGGCTTTGTTGTTATTTTTAATATTATTGAATTATAGTCAGATAACACAGCTTGCATGACACTGACACTTGGATTAAAATGAAGCTTTCTTTCAGCTCAGTATATGGAAGCTTAATTTTCTATGTGTGTGCATAAAATCTATGTATTCTCTGTTTTATGTTGTATAGTTTTATATTATCCAATAGCCTGACTTATTAACTGATTTGTTTAGATTTGATATTACTATTTATTTTTTGTCTGTTTGAACTGGGATTTCAAAGGGTTTATTAAATCTAAATTTTTAATTAATGAGATTTATCAATTTTTCCCTGAAATTCTGTGAGTTGTTTCTTTATACAGTTTCAAATTCTATTGTTATGTATATCTTTTCTCATAAAATCATATCTTCCTGCTCTGTCTTTTACCAATTTATAACCTCCATTTTTCATTTTAAAATAGTTTTCAAAAAAAATAAAATACTTTTCTTTTTCATTAATGTGGCTACACATGATCTCTTTGGTTCAAATTTACCTGAAATTGTCTTCTACAAATGTGCATTTTTGACATTTTTGGGGGCCTTTTTATATCCAGTATGTCTCTTGCAGGAAACATATGGCAAAATTGTAAAGAAGAAAAGCAAATTCTTTGTCTTTATATTGATGATTATGAACACTTTACATTAAAAAATAACTTTAACAGTTACTTTTGTCATATCTTCCATACTTTTTACCACTGTGCATTTTATTTTTCTTTTTCCCTACTTTTTTTTGTGTTAATCAAGGTTTTCTAAGTTGGCTAAGAGTTATACATTAAACTCTGCTTTTATTGCAATTACCCTTAAAGCCCAACAATCATGTTTATTTACCTGCGTTAATTCTCTAAATTTATGACTGCTTACGTATCTTTTTCCATAAAATATATATTTTAGCATATTTTCTTATTCACTTGGTCTCCGTCTACCTGTTCTGATATGTCTAGAATTTTGAGTTCTTAAAATTTTTATTATCTTTTTTCATCTAAGCTGTCTTTGACAGCAGTGTTTACATTGGAATTTGATGGTATTTTATCACCCCTATTTCCTATATCTCTAATGAAAAGCTCTAAAATTTAATGCTTTTCTTGTTTCATTTTTTCCAAGAGTATTCAATTCAGGTCAGTTCAGTTGCTCGGTTGTGTCTGACTTTTTGCAACCCAATGAACTGCAGCACGTCAGGCTTCCCTGTCCATCACCAACTCCCTAAGTTCACCCAAACTCATGTCCATTGAGTTTGTGATGCCATCCAACCATTTCATCCTCTGTCTTCCCCTTCTTCTCCTGCCCTCAATCTTTCCCAGCACCAGGGTCTTTTCAAATGAGCCAGCTCTTTGCATCAGGTGGCCAAATTATTGGAGTTTCAGCTTCAACATCAGTCCTCCCAACGAACACCCAGGACTGATTTCCTTTACAATGGACTGGTTGGATCTCCTTGCAGTCCAAGGGACTCTCAAGAGTATTCTCCAATACCACAGTTCAAAAGCATCAATTCTTCAGCACTCAGCTTTCTTTATAGTCCAACTCTCACATCCATACATGACTACTGGAAAACCATAGCCTTGACTAGACAGACCTTTGTTGACAAAGTAATGTCTCTGCTTTTTAATATGCTGTCTAGGATGGTCACAACTTTCTTTCCAAGGAGTAAGCGTCTTTTAAATTCATGGCAGCAGTCACCATCTGCAGTGATTTTGGAGCCCCCCAAAATAGTCTGACACTGTTTCCACTGTTTCCCCATCTATTCCCCATGAAGTGATGAGACCAGATTCTGTGATCTTCATTTTCTGAATGTGGAGCTTTAAGCCAACTTTTTCACTCTCCACTTTCACTTTCATCAAGAGGCTCTTTAGTTCCTCTTTGCTTTCTGCTATAAGGGTGGTGTCATCTGCATATCTGAGGTGATTGATATTTCTCCCGGCAATCTTGATTCCAGCTTTTGCTTCCTCCAGCCCAGCGTTTCTCATGATGTATTCTGCAGATAAGTTAAATAAACAGGGTGACAATATACAGCCTTGACATACTCCTTTTCCTATTTGGAACCAGTCTATTGTTCCATGTCCAGTTCTAACTGTTGCTTCCTGACCTGCATACAGGTTTCTCAAGAGGCAGGTCAGGTGGTCTGGTATTCCCATCTTTTTCAGAATTTTCTACAGTTTATTGTGATCCACACAGTCAAAGGCTTTGGCATAGCCAATAAAGCAGAAATAGATGTTTTTCTGTAAGTTTCTTGCTTTTTTGATGATCCAGAGTGGATGTTGGCAATTTAATCTCTGCTTCCTCTGCCTTTTCTAAAACCAGCTTGAACATCTGGAAGTTCATGGTTCATGTATTGCTGAAGCCTGGCTTGGAGAATTTTGAGCACTATTTTACTAGTGCATGAGATGAGTGCAATTGTGTGGTAGTTTGAGCATTTTTTGGCATTGCCTTTCTTTGGGATTGGAATGAAAACTGACCTTTTCCAGTCCTGTGGCCACTGCTGAGTTTTTCAAATTGGCTGGCATATTGAGTGCAGCACTTTCACAGTATCATCTTTTAGCATTTGAGATAGCTCAACTGGAATTCCATCATCTCCACTAGCTTTGTTCATAGTGGTGCTTTCTAAGGCCCACTTGACTTCACATTCCAGGATGTCTGGCTCTAGGTGAGTGATCACACAGTCATGATTATCTGGGTTGTGAAGATCTTTTCTGTACAGTTTTTCTGTGTATTCTTGCCACCTCTTCTTAATATCTTCTGCTTCTGTTAGGTCCATACCATTTCTGTCCTGTATTGAGCCCATCTTTGCATGAAATGTTCCCTTAGTAGCTCTAATTTTCTTGAAGAGATCTCTAGTCTTTTCCATTCTGTTGTTTTCCTCTATTTCTTTGTATTGATCGCTGAGGAAGGCTTTCTTATCTCTCCTTGCTATTCTTTGGAACTCTGCATTCAAATGGCTAATAGAGTTTTGCCAAGAGAACGCACTGGTCATGGCAAACACCCTCTTCCAACAACACAAGAGAAGACTGTACACATGGATATCAGCAGATGGCCAACACTGAAACCAGATTGATTATATTCTTTGCAGTCAAAGATGGTGAAGCTCTATATAGTCAGGAAAAGCAAGACCAGGAGCTGACTGTGGCTCAGATCATGAACTCCTTATTGCCAAATTCAGACTTAAATTGAAGAAAGTGGGGAAAGCCACTAGACCATTCAGGTATGACCTAAATCAAATCCCAAGAGTATTAGAAAAGCTCTTTTTAAAAATGGGTTGCTTTGTGAAAAAATTTTAAAGACTTACTTGTCAGAATAGATTTTATTATACCCCTACCTTTAAATGATAATTGGTTGTACATCTAGTTCTAGTTTCATAATTATTTTACTCTAAAATATTACCTCTTTGGCTTTCTAATCTTCAATTCATGCTCAAATGCATGATGGCAGTGATTCTTGCTGTTATTTTTGGATAATCTACGCTTTCTCCTTCAAACCTCTAAGATTTGTGCTTTGATATACGTTAATGTTTGGAGAAGGCAATGGCACCCCACTCCAGTACTCTTGCCTGGAAAATCCCATGGATGGAGGAGCCTGGAGAGCTGCAGTCCATGGGGTCGCTGAGGGTCGGACACGACTGAGAGACTTCACTTTCACTTTGCACTTTCACGCATTGGAGAAGGAAATGGCAACCCACTCCAGTGTTCTTGCCTGGAGAATCCCAGGGACAGGGGAGCCTGGTGGGCTGCCATCTATGGGGTCGCACAGTGTCGGACGCTCCTCAAGTGACCTAGCAGCAGTAGCAGCATACTTTAATGTTACTGTATAGTCTGAGTGTGGGGCCTTCCCTTTGACAGTCTATTTGGTGCTATCACACTTGGGCCTTTCATCCTTTAATTCTGGGGACTACTTGAAATATTTCATTCTATCCATTCTTTTACTCTCCTTTTAGGACATTTAATTTCTGGATCTGGCAATTCCATTTGTATCTTCCATGTCTCTTTATTTTTGCTGTTTTTTTCCTTTTCTTCTGCCAACAGGGACTTTCCTAACTTGATATTTCAGCCCTCTAATTTATTCTACTTGAAGGTTAATCCTACTTTTCCCCCAAGCATTGTGTTCTGTAATTTTCCCACTCTATTTTTTATACTTCATACCACCACTTGGTTCTCTCTTAAAAATAACTTCTCTGTTGTATATATTATAGATGTATAGTTGGTATTATTAAAGCATAATATGGTATATATATATATATGTTTAATATCTCACTTTATATTTTAAGTCCATTAACCATACTCAGTATATTTTCCTTGCATATTTGAGAAGAGGGAGGGGATGAACTTAAGTCCAGAGAAATCCAAGTGCCACAGAACCATTATTAAAGATTCTGTTCGCTAATTTTTGGTCAGGTAATACCTCTTAAGGAGAAGGCAATGGCACCCCACTCCAGTACTCTTGCCTGGAAAATCCCATGGACGAAGGAGCCTGGTAGGCTGCAGTCCATGGGGTCGCAAAGAGTCGGACGCGACTGAATGACTTCCCTTTCCCTTTTCACTTTCATGCATTGGAGAAGGAAATGGCAACCCACTTCAGTGTTCTTGCCTGGAGAATCCAGGGACGGGGGAGCCTGGTGGGCTGCAGTCTATGGGGTCACAGAGTCGGACACAACTGAAGTGACTTAGCAGCAACAGCAGCAATACCTCTTAAAAATAAGCAGATATAGAAGAGTCAGCATCCTTAGGTTGTGTTGTACTATACCTGGATTAAAGGTGGTGGGGAAGGTGGAGCTGTGGTTAACATGGAGGGAACAGTGAATACTTGAGGGCAGCTGGTCAGCCTCAACCGGGTTTAATCAATTCTACATTCCAGTGGAGCTTTCAAGCTACCAGATAGTACACCTCCACTGATTCTCCTCAGGCTGACTAGACAGACACAAGAGAAGAAAAATAAATGAAAACTCAAATTTCATGTAATAAGATGACCCTCAGAGAAAGTAAACTTTTAAGAGGCTTTTTCTAAAGTCATCAAAAATTATGAGAGTCATCAAAAGCCTTTCAGAGGAGTGATGTTTAAAAAGAAGTCAAAATAAAAAGTCAACAATGTGAGTATCTTGGAGGAACGTGGCTGAAGGAAGGACAAATGTGAAGTCTCTGAGAGATGGAGAATGGTCCCATATCCAACCAACAGTTGGAACACAGTTGGTAAATAGATTTGTCTATGAGATTTCAAACTATTCAGGAGTAAGACCTGATAGGGTTTTCAACATCAGAGTGTAAAGTTCCAGTTTTATTCCAAGTGCAAATGGAAGTCATTGAAGGGTTTCAGGAGATCCTAGCATGCCATGATTGTATCTGAAGTAGGGTGATTACAGGGGCTTCCCAGGAGGCTTAGTGATAAAGAATCTGCCTATAATGCTAGATACATGGGTTTGACCCCTGCATAGGGAAGACCCCCTGGAGAAGGAAATGGCAACCCACTCCAGTATTCTTGCCCGGGAAATCCCATGGACAAAGGAGCCTTGCCGACCACAGTCCATGGGATCACAAAGACTCCAACATGCCTTAGTAACTAAACAGTGGCAGCAGGAGTGTGATTACAATGAAGAAAAAAGTGGCAGCAGTTTAAAACATAATTGGTGAATATCATTTCTAGCATAAAACATTCATTTGCATCATGTTTCATAATTTCTGGTTTTTTTCAACTTCATTTTGTTGGGAAAATCAAATCAATATCATCAGTATTTCAAAATGCTGATGTTTAATCTAGATGTTCTTTCATTATGGTCTGCCTGTCAATCTTTATCTTTCTATTAATAAAATCTTTATATATCATACCAACTGGATGCTGAATGATTTACATTGACGTCTTAATTTTTCTCAACTTAATGTATACATTCAGACATAGACCATAAGTATTTTAAGCAGATAAAGGACTGAATTTCTTCATGATTAAAAGGCTCTTCTTTTATTCATTTTGGAGTTCTTTGTAGTTCACAGTCACATGGTTCTCCTCATTGCTCTCAGTCCTATACTGCCTTTCTTAAAACTATCTCATATCACAAAATGGATACAATGTCTCCTTTCACTGTCCAAGGCATAAGACAAATTTTGTACCATAAGAGAATTATGATGCCAAAGTGGATAATTAAATGTGCATCAGACATCATTGCTCCTGAAGTCAGTAACCACAGTCCATCACAGAGACTACCCGATCTATGGACTAGTCAACCATGAGGGTCTTTTTCTATAGTGTGTAAAGATACATGGCCATACTGGTGTCCTTTCCAAAGCAGTGTTGTGTTCCCCAGTGGTGGTGTGTTATTTCGACTACTAACAGCCAGTAACTTTGATGTGTGCTCATTTTGCTATAATGCTTCAAAGTTCTTCACTGGGCATCATGGGACATTAAATTTTTACAAACATGAGGCCAATATATGTGTTCTATTATCCCCTGCTTTTTAAATTATAACAATGTATTGTTAACCTTATAAAAATTTCAATGAATGTACTGTTAAAGTATGAGTTTTAATAATAACAACAACAATGCTAGCTTTTTTGATCTTTTTTTCCTTAAGTGCTTTCCATGTATTTATTTATTTATTCATTTAGTTCTCACAATTTTCTGATGTAGGTATTATTGTATATCCAAAGCTACGTGGTTAAAATTGCCAAGTTTATAATTTCTAACCATAATAGCTAATATTTACAAACTGCTTGCAATGGGATAGTCATTGTGATGATTGCTTAACAGAAATTACCTCCTTAATATTTACCTTTCTCCTGATAATTCTGTGAACTTGTCCCATTTGTTACATGGGAAAACTGTTCATAGAGACAAAATAACTTAACCAAGTTAATTAGTCACAATTCAAACCCAGGTTTAAAAAAAAATGAGTTTTAAAAAATGTTGTAGTAAATGTTACTCAATTCCTCTCATCATTTTAAGTGTCCAAGTGCCAAGCGATCTGATCCTAACCAGAGCCTAATGTAACTTGCTATCTGGTACTTGGAGTTTTCTGGAATATGAAAAATAAGTATTTCAACCTCACAGATGCATAGAATGATTCCTTGGTTACTGCTTTTTCTTGTTTCATAACAGATCTGTTTTACTCCCTTTCCTGCTCTGTGCCTAAAAGTTGCCCCCCTGGTTTTCCCTTGGGGTTGGCCAGAAAAAAGAATCCATACAAGATGGAGGAGGGGGAAGAAGAAAATCAAAGCATGTGTAACCCTCCTCCTTCCTTAGTGCTAGGTCTCCCCACAATCGCACCTACTGCCCTGCAGTTTGCTCTAGCTTGCCTTTCCCACTGATCTCTGAAAATGCCTCTTCTTCAGCTCCAGCTTGGAACAGCTATGACTATTGCTAATCTCTAGAAGCCTCTTAATTCCTTGTGTATGCATGCTAAGTTGCTTCAGTCATGTCCAACTCCCTATGATCCTATGGACGTAGCCCGCCAGGCTCCTCTGTCCATGGGATTCTCCAGGCAAGAATACTGAAGTGGATTGCCATTTCCTCCTCCAGGGGATCTTTCCAATCCAGGGATGGAACCCACATCTCCTGCTTCTCATGCACTGAAGGTAGATTTTTTACCTACTGAGCCACCTTTAAACCTGCTCACTCCTTCTATACATTATTTGTTTATTACAATCTCTTTCTATGAACCTTCGAAAATGACTTCTGTTTCCTACCGGTGTCCATGTTTCATGGAAGTTTCAATTTCACTAAAAATTGTCAGTTAGCATCTATCTGATCTCAGGTAGCTTTGGCCTGCAGCAGATTGAAGCAGGGTTTCGGTTCTCAGCCAGAGATTGAGGTTGGGCCAAAGTAGTGAGAGCACTGCATCCTAGCCATTAGACCAGTGGTCAGTGATAAGGTCCTGGCCTTTCGGCTTAGCAGAAAAGAACTCCCACAAAGACAAAAGAGTGAAACAAGTATTTATGAGGAGGCAAATAGTACAGTACATGTGGATGGACACATGGGCAGACTCAGAGAGAGTCTTGCCCTTTTGGTAATTTGAATCACTTTTTTGGGACATTTATTCTGGGTTTGCTCTGGCCAATCATTTTGATTTTCCCAGTTCCAATCCATATTTGGTATATCCTAGGATCCTCCCCATGTGCATGAGCATCTCTTAGTCAAGATAGAATCCGGCAAAGAGACCTATGGGTAGCCTTGACATCATTCTTCTTTTGACCTCCAATTTATGGTCAGGAAGGTCTCCTTGTCTTTGAGAATGAGAAATACATGGTCTCTTGTCTCTTATCTGGGCAGGGCTTAGCCTCCTGCTATTATGGAGTTTTTGTCCACAGGGAATGAACTCCAGCTGTTTGGCCTGGGGCCCATCTATCTCCTGCCTCAGAGCCACTGTAAAGATGTTGGACCAAGAAAATGGAAATGATGAGTAATAAAGATGCTGTGAGATACTCCGTAGAGACATTTCTTCCTGTAGAGCTAGAGGAAGTGATGGATTTTGCAATATAGCTGGGAGAGATAACTATGAAATTACAGATCCTGCTTTAACCCCCAGGCCAGCCGTGTGGATCCCCACTATTGCAAGCTAATTTGGCACTATTGTGTGGCTTCGGACAGGGAAATGGAACCACCGTTTTTAAATTCTCAGAATAACTCGATCTAAGATTTATTGGAACTTCCTCTCTAAGAAAAAAGCTTGGGGAATCATATTTTGTTTTGAAAATGGCTTCTTTGATAATTGGCTATATTTACACAAAGTATTTTCCTTTGCACTAGAGTTTAATTTTTATATTCCTCACAGCTTTGTGCCACAGAAGAAAATTGTGATTCCTGTAAATACACTAAGCTCTCTGAATCTTATGTGATTTTGCTTAAACTTATGGAAATGTCTTATTTCCTCCATATCACCTCAGGCAATCTATTTAGCAGGAAGAACCTACTTCCTTTCAAGAGACTGATCATGACTAACTCTGGCATGAAGTCATTTCTGACATTCTCATTTCTCTTCTCCCCAGGTAAAATGCATCACTATTTCAGTTGTTATCCCTGGTCCCTGGACAAAAATCTCTATAGGGAGGCAAAGCCACCTCTACCCACTTTAGGTTTGCAGCTGAAACTCAAAAAGACAGATTACCAAGAGAAGAATACAGATTATTACTGATGTAGTACACATCAGGCGGAAGAACATTAAACCAAAGGTAGGTAACTCAAAATGATGGTTTAAAATTCCAGCTTATCTAGAACCTTCAACAAAGGACAATAACTTGATAGAGAAATGACACGTCAAAGGACAGTAGTTTTAGGCTGAACACTAATGGAGAAAGGTTCATTTGCAGATGGTCTCTAGATTGATAAGAGTCTTTCTCCAGTAAAAAGATAATTTATATCCTGTCTGGGCAGAAAAGAGGGAGATTTTTCTTTCCTGCTTTTTTAGTTGCTTTCACGTCAAAGGAAATTTTACATCACAAGGCATATTTGGGGGTACTGTATTCTGGTTTTCTTTAATCCATGCATTTTTAAATTTTTAAATAGTCTTTCTTATCTACCAAATTGTAAGCTCCTTGAGAGTAACTTTGTGTCTCATTTGTCGCAACATCTACACAAAAGTGCCTACTCAGAATTTGCATATAATAATGACTTTTGAGTGAACAGATAAATATCTTTTTGTTGTGGTTGTTGTTGTTTTTCAGTTATTAAGTCTGTCTGACTCTTTGTGACCCCAAGCACTGCAGCACACCAGGCTTCCCCAGAGTTTGCTAAAGTTTATGCCCGTTGAGTCCATTATGCTATCCAACCATCTTATCCTCTGATGCCTTATTCTCCTTTTCCCTTCAACCTTCCCAGCATCAGAATCTTTTCCAATGAGTTGGCTCTTTGCATCAGGTGACCAAAATATTGGAGCTTCTGCTTCAGCATCAGTCCTTCCAATGAGTATTCAGGATTGATTTCCCTTATGATTGACTGGTTGGATCTCCTTGCTGTCCAAGGGACTCTTCAAGAGTTTTATCCAGCACTACAATTCAAAAGCATCCAATATCTTTTTAGCCCAATGTATAATGTGAAGACATTTGAAATGTATAACGTGAAGGCGCTTTCCTGATAGCTCTTGCTGGTAAAGAATCTGCCTGCAATGTGAGAGACCTGGGTTTGATCCCTCAGTTTGGAAGATCTGCTGGAGTAGGAAATGACAACCCTCTCCAGTATTCTTGCCTAGAAAATTCCATAGACAGTGGAGCCTGGTGAGCTACAGTTCCTGGGGTCACAAAGAGTTAGACACAATTGAGCACACACACGCAATCTGAAGAGCAAGTAGAGATTGGTCCAACTTTTTAAAAATTTGCAATTGTACCTTTTTTAATATGACAGAGAACTCTCTGAAAAATTATTGAGGCAGATACTCCCAACTGTCCACCCAATATTCATTTTTCCCTTGCTTTTCAGCAGAACCCTAATTTTTGGAGAGAAGAGATGTATTGAATTTAAAATAGTTCTTTTCTTAGATTTCCTTGATGGTCTTGTTTTTCAGATGGAGCTAATGTGATGTAAGTGGAAGTATTCATAGGAAAATGGAGCTTTCTGGTAACTTACATAAGTATGAGTGCATTAAGCACGCACACAAACATAGACTCAGTGAATTGGTGTAAATTTTTACCTCTTCATCTATATCCTTCTTTCATTGAATGTAGATGTGGTGCCTAGAAATATAACTGCTTTTCTGTCTTCTGTGACCAGAGATAGCAGTACCCTGGCTCTTTTTGTATGGTCCCACATGAATTTCAACTTTATTCCTTATTATGTGAGATTAAAAAAAAAAATCCTTAGTTGTCTGAGCCATTGTTTGTCAGATTTCTGTAATATGCAGCTGAATACAATTCTCAGCCATTTATCAATGTAAGTCTCTCAGTAGCTTTCGCTAACTTTTCACTTGTCATCAATTCTGTGGACGGGAAAATGGCTACTGGCCAAGATACAGTAGGTTAACACAGATTTCCAGTTATTCTAAAATAGTTTCTAGTGTTGATTCAGTTGTTCCCCTTTATCTTTAAAATTATACCTTAGTGATCTGATTGCTTTTTAAAGTAAAGTTTATATATGGGCCCCCCTAGTAAGTAATGACATCTTTAACAGTTTGAAACAAGTGTGGCCTTAAGAGACAAATGATTCTGGAATCTGCTGCTAAATAAGATGTACTCCATGTAACTGTGAGAGAACTACAAGCTTATCCTGTGACAGAAATTCCCAAATGTTGAATGGACTTCTTTAAAATAATTCTACATATTTAGAAAATATATTTGGTATTTAGGTTGTAGGTGTGTGTGTGTGTGTGTGTTTGTGAGCGTGTGTGCTGGTGTCTGACTCTTTTTGATCTTATGGACTCTAGCCCTCCAGGCTCCTCTGTCCATGGGATTCTCCAGGCAAAAATAATGGAGTGGGTTGCCAGTTCCTTCTCCAGAGATGATAGATATAATAAGCCAAGAAGCCATGTTGGCCTTCACTGGTGATGATGCTTAGCTTCATTTCCCTACAAGGATGTTTCTAAGATTACCCTATGTCTGGCACAACTATGGTAACACATCCTCTGAAAATGATTCAGGAAAAGATACACTGTCCTGTTCCCTAGTGTGGAAGTTTGTGGTCTCTGTTAAGGACTTTGATTAGGGCCTATTCAATGTCACATTCTCAAGTAAAAATGATGTTTCCACTAGGAACTCCTACAGGAAGAAGTAAAATGGTCTTCCCCCTGGTGAGAAAACAGTATAATTGATAGACAGCTCTTCCCTCTTTCTGACCAGTTTTCATTCTTATGCTTATGGATATACCTTTTGAAAATACCAGCATCCTAGTTTCTTGTCATGTTTGCTGCATGCTCAGTTCACTAACTCATGTCCCACTCTTTACAATCCCATGGGTTGCAGCCCACCAGGCTTCTCTGTCCGTGGGATTTCCCAGGCAAGAATGCTGAAGTGGGCTGCCATTTCCTCTTCCCAGGGGATCTTTCCAGCCCAGGATTTGAACCCACTT
Organism: Bubalus kerabau; assembly: GCF_029407905.1. Classification (NCBI taxonomy): domain Eukaryota; kingdom Metazoa; phylum Chordata; class Mammalia; order Artiodactyla; family Bovidae; genus Bubalus; species Bubalus kerabau. The sequence continues at coordinate 50,045,830 of NC_073635.1, forward strand.
TTCCTGCATTGGCAGGTGGACTTTTTACCACTGAGAAACCCTGTTCTTGTCATAGAAGTAACCTAAGATAATTTCTTTAAATGATACAACTACTTTATTTTTTTTAAATTGTATTTACTTTTGACTGTGCTGGGTCTTTGTTTCTGTGCATGGGCTATACTTCATTGCGGTGCATGGGCTTATCATTTTGTGGCTTGTTTCAGAGCACTGGCTCTAGAGCACGTGGGCTTCAGTAGCTGCCGCACACATGCTTCAGTCATTGTGGCACACAGGCTTAAGTTGCCCTGTAGCATGTAGAAACTTTCTGGACCAGGAATCAAACCCAATCCTCTGCACTGGCAGGTGGATTCTTAACCAATGGACCACCAGGGAAGTCTTAACATAATTTTAAAATTAATAAAGTGTAATTTGGGTTAGAAAACTCAAGTCAAAGGGAAGTGCTTTCAATTCATTCATTTAGGAATTCTCAGTTCAATCTCACTTGAATAAAGTTGAAAGTCAGGCTACATATTTGATTCTCACTAGCCTTAGCTGAGATGTGCTTTCATATGAGCCCTTGACCATTAGCAAAGATGCAAGAGAAATGATCATATAAAATATATATTGGGGATTCAGAAAAGATAAATAACAAGGACATTGAATCACTGAAATAGTTATATTGGGTTGCCTATAACAGTATTCATTCCTCCTTCCTCTTTTCTAACAAGTCAGTTTTGTTACAGTCTTTAGTCCTACAATACACAAGTATGAGGGTAGTTGATTTTTCCTCCTTTTCCAGAAACTTACTAATGTAAGTTTTGTAGTGAGACATGATGAGAAGATTTCTGGGGGATTCTGTTCATACTACAACCTATGGATAATTGATCAACTTGGATGTAGTCTCTGCTGTCAAGGCATTAGAAAAATCTAGATTGAACATAGAAATGGGTTTCCTAATAGGGATGATAAAGCATATGCTCCAAAATCTACCTTTTATTCCTATTCTCTTCACTTTATTCCAATATTCCACCATGTAAATTTCTGTTTTTTCCCCTAAATTTTAATGTGTATTCTTTCATATTTTTGCTTTTTTTAAAATACAAGTATGAGCACTCACATATCATTGTATATGTATATATTATATAATGTGTCTAATTATATTGTATTAATATGTATATTAATATATAAATATGCACACACATGATTCAAAATGAATTACCACACTCACAGGTTTTGTGAACTTATCTTTCTTAGTTTTACAATAAAGATAATACTACAACTCATAATATTACTGTGATTAGTTTACTGTGGCTGTTGATTAGTCACTGAGTCATGTCCTACTCTTTTGTGACCCTATGGACTGTAGCCCACCAGTTCCTCTGTCCATGGGATTTCCCAGGCAAGAATACTTGAGTAGGTTGACATTTTCTTCTCAGGGGATCTGTGGGGATTCCCCTTCTTCACAGGGATCTTCCTGACTCCAGGATCGAAACTGCATCTCCTGCACTGGCAGGTGGATGCTTAACCACCAAACCACCAGGGAAGCTGATGAGTTTATTAAGAGTCTAGTAAAAGGTCTTGTAGCTCGTCTTGGCCACTGCCCCTGACCTTGGGTGTGGGGTAGCTTGCCTCGGCTGCTGCACCCTCAAACTACTGCACAATTGTGCTCATCTCACACACTAGTAAATTAATGCTCAAAATTCTCCAAGCCAGGCTTCAGCAGTATGTGAACCGTGAACTTCCAGATGTTCAAGCTGGTTTTAGAAAAGGCAGAGGAACCAGAGAACAAATTGCCAACATCTGTTGGATTACGGAAAAAGCAAGAGAGTTCCAGAAAAACATCTATTTCTGCTTTATTGACTATGCCAAAGCCTTTGACTGTGTGGATCACAATAAACTGTGGAAAATTCTGAAAGAGATGGAAATACCAGACCACCTGAACTTCCTCTTGAGAAACCTGTATGCAGGTCAGGAAGCAACAGTTAGAACTGGACATGGAAAAACAGACTGGTTCCAAATAGGAAAAGGAGTACTGGTTCCAAATAGGAAAAGGTTGTATATTGTCACCCTGTTTATTTAACTTATATGCAGAAACATCATGAGAAACGCTGGGCTGGAAGAAGCACAAGCTGGATACAAGATTGCCGGGAGAAATATCAATAACCTCAGATATGCAGATGACACCACCCTTATGGCAGAAAGCGAAGAAAAACTAAAGAGCCTCTTGATGAAAGTGAAAGTGAAAGAGGAGAGTGAAAAAGTTGGCTTAAAGCTCAACATTCAGAAAACGAAGATCATGGCATCTGGTCCCATCACTTCATGGGAAATAGATGGGGAAACAGTGGAAACAGTGTCAGACTTTATTTTTCTGGGCTCCCAAATCACTGCAGATGGTGATTGCAGCCATGAAATTAAAAGACTCTTACTCCTTGGAAGGAACGTTATGACCAATCTAGACAGCATATTAAAAAGCAGAGATATTACTCTGCCAACAAAGGTCTGTCTAGTCAAGGCTATGGTTTTTCCAGTGGTCATGTATGGATGTGAAAGTTGGACTGTGAAGAAAGCTGAGCGCTGAAGAATTGATGCTTTTGGACTGTGGTGTTGGAGAAGACTCTTGAGAGTCCCTTGGACTGCGAGATCCAACCAGTTCATCCTAAAGGAGACCAGTCCTAGGTGTTCATTGGAAGGACTGATGCTGAGGCTGAAACTCCAGTACTTTGGCCACCTCATGCGAAGAGTTGACTCATTGGAAAAGATCCTGATGCTGGGAGGGATTGGGGGCAGGAGGAGAAGGGGATGACAGAGGATGAGATGGCTGGATGGCATCACCGACTTGATGCACATGAGTTTGGGTGAACTCCGGTAGTTGGTGATGGACAGGGAGGCCTGGCGTGCTGCGGTTCATGGCGTCACAAAGAGTCAGACATGACTGAGAGACTGAACTGAACTGAACTGAAAAGGTCTTGTATCATTCTATGAAGTATGTAATTAATGAAGGTGAAATGATACCTGTGTCATGCTTCAAAATTCATATTACATTGAAAATAATATTTTATGAGAATTTATCATATAGTTAACTGAGTTAAAGATGATCTAATAATCTGTCTTTTCACTAACAAACTTCATTTGTATTTTGTAATCTCAAAAAGACTTTAAGTGCTTTCATATTTAGGCTTCCCAGGTGGAGCTAGTGGTATAGACCCTGTCTGCCACTACAGAAGACATAAGGAACGAGGGTTCAATCCCTGGGTCGGGAAGATCCCCTAGAGGAGAGCATGGCAACCTACTCCAGTATTCTTGGCTGGAGAATTCCATGGACAGAGGAGCCTGGAGGGCTACAGTCTATAGATTGCAAAGAGTCAGACACTACTGAAGCAACTTAGCACACATGCACATTCTCATATTATTTGCTTTTCAGATTTGGGCAATGCTCTTTGCCAAAAAACTATACATATTGACCTTTTCTGTTCATTAGCATATTTATATAGTGACATTATTAACATAAGCATCTTTTCCAACAATGATCAGCAATGAGAATGCTATAGATCCTACATTAATGGTTAGACGCATGCTTTCTGATTATGGAAAATATTTAGGACTTTGCAAAGGCAACTGCACTGTAAGCACTTTTGGTAAAAAGATGGTAATGTCATGCTGGTTTTCCACATTGAGCAGAATAGAAATAAAGGGTATGATTTATTGTCCTTTTTCCAAAGCTCATAGAGAAGACTTTCTGTGTTTTACCTTCAGCAAATTAAAACAAACAAATCAAGAAGTATTGCTGAGTACTTAATATGTGCCAAAATTTGTGCTAAAAATACACATTTTACAAATTAAAAAATTAAAATATTCCATAATGGTTTAGTTGTTTTGAAATATGTAGTTATTTATTTATTAACTAGTGAGTCATGTTTCTATAACATAGCTCAAAGGACAAGTTAATCAGAAGTTTTGGCAATAATCTAATTTTTTGTGTCCATTTTTTAGTGTGAAAAATTGCTAGCAGAATCAAATGATCACTAAAGTATCTATAAGTTTCACTGATCAGATATATATATATATATATATACACACAATGAAGACCAGTCGTGCTCAGTACAGAATTTGTGAAATGGCCAAGCAGTAAAATTCTCTGCCTGCTCTCCTCATTCTTTCACTCAAGTAGTGTCATAGAATTCATGCTTCAGGGAATTGAGAGATATAATTTCAGCTTATAACTGCTCTAAGAACAGCTGTTATTCTTTCTATCAAAAACTGAGATGGTATAACATTTCCCCAACTGCTAATGTGCAGGACAAACGGTAGAACTGAGTATACTGGGAACCAAGATAGCAGAAGGAAAAGGTGTCCTCGGAACAGGTAGAGGAAAGAATCATCTGGGTCTCACAAGTCATCAAGAGAAACCCTTCCTTAGAAGTCCTCAAATAGGAAGGGCTGACATTTTTAGTGTTCATTATTGGTACACATTGCACTTGACATCCATTTACCCATCTAATCCTCACAAAACCTCTTCCAGTAGGTCCCATCATTGTCTTCATTTTACTGATGATGAAACTAAGGGGTTAGAATGTCAGTGACTTTTCCAGGGTCATAAGCTAGTGTGTAAGCAGTAAAGCAGAGGTGTGAACACAGGTCTCTCTATATCAACTACAAATATAAAAAGGGATGTGGCATCAATTCAATTACTATTGAAAGTCTTTGAAAAAGGCATATTTTGTGTGAACCATGCTGGGGTTCAGAATGATGATTTTCATTTTCAAATTTAGTTTTTGCTTTTGTCAAAGATCTGTAGATAACACAATTTTAATAAACATGTATTTCAACAAAATTTATTTATGTTCAAACATGGAACATTATAAAAAAACTATTTACTAGGCCACAAAAATTTCTTCACCCAAAAACAAAAATTGAGATTATCTTCAGTGGCCATAACAGAGTTAGTAATAACACAGTTTAAGAAATAACAATATGGTAAAGTAATTAGCCTCCAATTAAAATAAATAAATTTTAAAAATATATTAAAAAAAGAAATAACAAGAGAAAACTATATAAATTTTATAGTTCTTAAATAATTATGGTACCAAAGAACTATCTAAAATTATTGGATTATGTAAAAAAAAAAAAAGGATTATGTAGAACATAAAGAAAAAGATACTATTACTCATTAACAGTCCAATTTATTCCCTATTGCCTTAAAACTTAAGAAATGGAGGAAAAAAACGCATTAATTAAGTGAAGAAATTAAGGGAAAGTTAACACAAAAAAAATCAAAATAGAAACCAAGGTAAATAACACAAGTGAGTGAATCAGAATACATAAAACAGAAAAAAAAATGATAGCTATGAGCTTACAAAATTCATAGCTTAAAAAATATGCAATGGTGAATGGAATTGTTTCCTTAATTTCTCTTTCTGCTTTCTCATTATAAGTGTATAGGAATGTCAGGGATTTCTGTGTGTTGATTTTATATCCTGCAACTTTACTATATTCATTGATTAGCTCTAGTAATTTTCTGGTGGAGTCTTTAGGGTTTTCTATGTAGAGGATCATGTCATCTGCAAACAGTGAGAGTTTTACTTCTTCTTTTCCAATTTTGCTTCCTTTTATTTCTTTTTCTGCTCTGATTGCTGTGGCCAAAACTTTCAAAACTATGTTGAATAGTAATGGTGAAAGTGAGCATCTTTGTCTTGTTCCTGACTTTAGGGGAAAGGTTTTCAATTTTTCACCATTTAGGATAATGTTTACTGTGGGTTTGTCACATATAGCTTTTATTTTGTTGAGGTATGTTCCTTCAATTCCTGCTTTCTGGAGAGTTTTTATCATAAATGGATGTTGAATTTTGTCAAAGGCTTTCTCTGCATCTATTGAGATAATCATATGGCTTTTATTTTTCAATTTGTTAATGTGGTGTATTACATTGGTTGATTTGTAGATATTGAAGAATCCTTGCAACCCTGGGATAAAGCCCACTTGGTCATGGTGTATGATCTTTTTAATGTGTTGTTGGATTCTGATTGCTAGAATTTTGTTAAGGATTTTTGCGTCTATGTTCATCAATGATATTGGCCTGTAGTTTTCTTTTTTTGTAGCATCTTTGTCAGGTTTTGGTATAGGAATATATCTACCTAAAGAAACTAAAGATCTATATATAGAAAACTATAAAACACTGGTGAAAGAAATCAAAGAGGACACTAATAGATGGAGAAATATACCATGTTCATAGATCGGAAGAATCAATATAGTGAAAATGAGTGTACTACTAAAGCAATCTATAGATTCAATGCAATCTCTATCAAGCTACCAATGGCATTTTTCACAGAGCTAGAACAAATAATTTCACAATTTGTATGGAAATACAAAAAACCCTGAGTAGCCAAAGCAATCTTGAGAAAGAAGAATGGAACTGGAGGAATCAACCTGTCTGACTTCATGCTGTACTACAAAGCCACAGTCATCAAGACTACTGGCACAAAGACAGAAATATAGATCAATGGAACAAAATAGAAAGCCCAGAGATAAATCCACACACCTATGGACACCTTATCTTTGACAAAGGAGGCAAGAATATACAATGGATTAAAGACAATCTCTTTAACAAGTGCTTCTGGGAAAACTGGTCAACCACTTGCAAAAGAATGAAACTAGAGCACTTTCTAACACCATACACAAAAATAAACTCAAAATGGATTAAAGATCTAAATGTAAGACCAGAAACTATAAAACTCCTAGAGGGAGAACATAGGCAAAACACTCTCTGACATAAACCACAGCAGGATTCCTCTATGACCCACTTCCAAGAATATTGGAAATAAAAGCAAAAATAAACAAAATGGGACATAATTAAACGTAAAAGCTTCTGCACAACAAAGGAAACTATAAGCAAGGTGAAAAGACAGCCTTCAGAATGGGAGGAAATAATAGCAAATGAAGCAACTGACAAACAACTAATCTCAAAAATATACAAGCAACTCCTACAGCTCAATTCCAGAAAAATAAATGACCCAATCAAAAAATGGGTCAAAGAACTAAATAGACATTTCTCCAAAGGAGACATACAGATGGCTAACAAACACATGAAAAGATGCTCGACATCACTCATTATCAGAGAAATGCAAATCAAAACCACAATGAGGTACCATTTCACGCCAGTCAGAATGGCTGTGATCCAAAAGTCTACAAGTAATAAATGCTGGAGAGGGTGTGGAGAAAAGGGAACCCTCTTACACTGTTGGTGGGAATGCAAACTAGTACAGCCACTATGGAGAACAGTGTGGAGATTCCTTAAAAAACTGGAAATAGAACTGCCTTATGACCTAGCAATCCCACTGCTGGGCATACACACTGAGGAAACCAGAAGGGAAAGAGACACATGTACCCCAATGTTCATTGCAGCACTGTTTATAATAGCCAGGACATGGAAGCAACCTAGATGTCCATCAGCAGATGAATGGATAAGAAAGCAGTGGTACATATACACAATGGAGTATTACTCAGCCATTAAAAAGAATACATTTGAATCAGTTCTAATGAGGTGGATGAAACTGGAGCCGATTATACAGAGTGAAGTAAGCCAGAAAGAAAAACACCAATACAGTATACTAACGCATATATATGGAATTTAGAAAGATGGTAATGATAACCCTGTATGCGAGACAGCAAAAGAGACACAGATGTATAGAACAGTCTTTTTGACTCTGTGGGAGAGGGAGAGGGTAGGATGATTTGGGAGAATGGCATTTAAACATGTATAATATCATATATGAAATGAATCGCCAGTCCAGGTTCGATGCATGATACTGGATGCTTGGGGCTGGTGCACTGGGAGGACCTGGAGGGATGGTATGGGGAGAGAGGAGGAAGGGGGGGTTCGGGATGGGGAACACGTGTACACCCGTGGTGTATTCATGTTGATGTATGGCAAAACCAACACAATATTGTAAAGTAATTAACCTCCAATTAAAATAAATAAATTTATATTTTAAAAAAATGCAGACAAAATTTTAAAAATATAATCCTGGAGCACTAGAATTCACTGAGACATATAAAATAGGGACTAATTAGGGCAACCAAGAGACAACAAAATATAACTTTGTCAATATTTTTTTAAAAAAATCAGTAAAATGCTTGTTTTTTTCATTATTAAGGAGTGAAAATCCTACCGAAAACATAAAATGCAATTAGAAGTTTATTAAGGAAATAGACAACATAATGGGTAAGTTCTTTCCAACTCTTAAGGAATCAATAATTCCCATTCTATGTATACTATTCCTAAGTTCATGGAATTTAGAATAAATAAATCCATGCATACTTCTGAATTAAATAAATATTAAAGCAAGAATAATTACCAAATTTATTTTATATTGTTAATGTAATATGATATCTTCTCACTGCCCCCAAATTATACACCAATTTCTAATATAAATACAGAAGCAATAATTCTAAATAAAAGATCTATGAACCAAATTTTGCATAGTGTATATATTGGGTTGGCCAAAAAGCTTGTTCAGGTTTTCCATAGCATCCTGTGGAAAAGCCTGGATGAACTTTTTGGCCAACTGAATCCAAAAGAATTTTCCAAATAGTTCTGGTTCCAGCAATAGAAGCGTGTCTTATATTGGGAAATCTACTACATGGCAAGAATCTGACAGGCAGTGGTTTACCAAGGACAGGATGGTGGGAGTTATCAACTCTGTCTGCCTCCCCGTACAAAAGGGTGTATTGTTGTAGAAAGTTAATTCAATGAAATAAAAGTTCCTCTCCTTTTTACTCTAACCATGCACTGACAATAAAAGGTTAATATCCTCATTTTATAAGGAGGTCTTGAAAAATGAGGGACTGTTAACACCAGCATGTCAAGAAAGAATGGGAGCAAAGAATATGAGCTTATAAATTCTTACAGTTCATGAAAGCTGAAATACAGACAGCCACCTTCCAGATCCATCAGCATCTGAACCAGTGATGAGGGGAACATTTGAGTTCCTGCTCAATTAGCAATCATAAAAGCTGTTCCCGACTGACCCCAGGATGCAAATAAGCACTTTGGAAATATTTGCCATAGCAGAGTGTATGTCTATATACATGTTAATGAGAAGTGTGAAAATAAACAATTTTAGATGTTCATTTTTAAATCTTTCTGTGTTTCCAACTTTCTGCAGTGGGAAGTTATAATTTTAAAAAATATAAAATTTACATATATATACATACATTATATATACATGTAATGTATATATAGTCTATTTGTATGAGGCAAAAGGAATACTGTTAGATCTTCAGTTGCAAACCACAGGCTCTACAGATAACAATAAACAAATCCAACAACCTTCCATTTAGGAAGTTGGCTGAATGGCTTGATCTGTAAAGGAAGGGCTCTGACCACTTGGTAGAGAATGACTTATAAATAAATATTACTTTTTATAAAACAAATGTTTTTGAAGGATTGCTAAAGTCTTTATTAAAACAAGCATTGTGCTCCTATGAGATTTCCCCATCTCTAAGATTAATATCCTATTTGAGGACACAGGAGTATTTCTCTTGTAATCTCACATGAAGGACTATTTTGTGCAATGCCACAGGTTAAATGCATATCATGAAATTCACTTTCCTCCCTAGTGCCCTTTCTATCGCTTACTTCAATGAAAGCCCACCAAAATACAATATGATTCAGAATATTGAAGCTGTAGCTAAGCAAGAAAAGTTCATTCAAAATTGATTTTCTTTCAGGAATCCTTGGTATTCTTCATTCCAATTGTTCACCTCTACTGTAGGGCTCGGTAAACACTTAAGGAAGTTGCCATGCACTGCAGCCTGCCAGACACATGAAGGAATGCAGAGCAGGATAATCACAACATCATCAACCCAATTCTCCAAGGGAGCTGGCCAATAATGCTGTTCTAATTGAATAACTTATCCACAGCGATTTCCCCCGGGAGAGCCGAAGGCTCAGCCTCGGTGAAGAGGCAGATGGTGCCGCATATACAATGAAACCTGTAATTTTCTCTTGCCATTGGACATGTTAACAGTGGGCTGTTTCTGCTTATTCTTTAATATTTTATTTTAATAGTGCCTTCCCAAATTATAATGTACCATGAAGCAGCTAAAGATGGGTGCAGTGAGTGATACATAGCATGTTTAATTTATCATACCTCTCGCTCATCGAACAACTCACTTGATAATCAGCAGCAGTATATGTCAGTCAGGTGCAAACTGATATGAAAGCAACAGAAAGAACCCAATTAAAACCAAAAGGGGAGATGGGTCTTGCGGGGGGCGTGGCATTCACTAGCAGCAAAGTACAGAACATCAAGTGCATTCTAATTCTGATTTTTTTTTTAAATGGTAATTTGTTGTGGAATATGCACACCCAGTGTATTTGGGAGGACAATGGGAAGGTTGTGTTTTCTGCTTTGAGACTGAATCAACCACTGGGATCTAGAGAAGGATGAAGGGCTGTGAGGTTGCCTGATTTTATCATCCAGCGGCAGCCCACGTTGGAGGAGGGAGGAGCGAGCTTCGGGGTTGGGGGAGGGGGGAGGGCAGGCAGCGACAGCCCATCAGCGGTCTAACAACAGGACAGATGACAGGCCCAGAGGCAAACCCAGGGCCGCCAGCCCTTCAGCTTCGAAGGCTGCCGAGTGGCAGCTGCAGCAGTGGAAGGTCATCCAGACTTGAATATTTGGGGCTTGCTGGGGTCTTTTTGCCCTGGAAAGAGCCCTTCCTGGAAAAGAGTGGAACTAAGGTCAAAGGGACACAGTAAAAGGAGATCTATTACTCTGGTGCAATAATCCCAAGGCAAAAGCTGTGTCATAAAGAATGTTCCTGGTACTAAAGATATGTCTCTGTGGCTTGCCTATGAGGAGGAACGCATTCATTGCTCTAGTGAGTAAGTGGACCATGGCTGATGTTTATCAGAAGTGCCAAGTTACAGGAAGAAGGCTCTCGGGGTCACAGGGTGGCGCAGTTTGGCCCATGGTAATTGAGAACAGAAGATGAGATTTGGTTGATTTTATTTTGGGAAAGGTACATCAGTGCTGAAGCATATGACATGGATAATTCATAAAGCCTCTGGTTTGTATTAGACTCCCAATCTGCCTTTCCGAAAGAAATGACACAACAATTAATGTGTCAAATAATAATGTGCCACTTGCAGAAAGATAATTGTACCCAGTGTTAGATAGTTATTAGGTCAGAACGAATGCTCATCCTTTCAAAGGCAGCCGCCTCTATTCACTCCAGCATCCTACTGTAAATACAGTATTGTGTTCATAATCACACAGACCGTAGCCAGGAACACTGGGTTTTATCTGATTTTCCTCCGTTTGGAATAATACTCTGATGATTCCTGAAATAGCAAACTCAGTCATGTGAAACACAAGTGAAGATAATGAGAGACAGATTGTTAAAGGTAGGGGAGGAGGTTTTGTTTTTTTTGCATAAAATAAAGTATGAGTACCATCCCTGGGATGGTTTCAGCATACAACCCAAACTATCAGACCTGAGTTTGCTCATGGGTAAAAGATAGTCTTTCCTTCTGATGATTTAATATATAAGGATATCAAGAAGTCCTTGCTTAATCCCTGATACCATAATTCATTCTATGTGGAGTCTGGACATGTCATTTAATCTGAGATTTCATTTCCTCACTTGAAAAATGCTAATTAAAAAGTTTGCTACCTATTTAACTTTTATTTCTATTGAGGAGGTCAAGATAAAAGGATATGAAAAAATATTTATAAATATTAAGGACTGTATGGATAAAAGGAATTTGATGAATGTGCCTACTGCCGATCAGATGTGCTACCTCTTGAAAAGAGCTAGTTTTATTTTAAGAAAACTGGACAATAGATTAGGTGCTTAAAAATAAGAGAATATGTAATAATTAGGGGGCCCTCAAGACCATCTCTCCTAGACTGAACTAAATACTTCATCCAACCAAGAAGGAGGAAATGAAATACATGATTATTACATATGCATGGGCTTCTGCTTTATTGACTCAAGCATAAATGTTGTGTGATATGAAAAAAAAATAGCCATTTGCGGAAGGAAAGAAACACTGCATTTTGGGAGTACTTTATCTGCAGAGTCCATTGAACTAGTTATTGTCAGGAAGGTATTTAAAATAAATGAAATATTTAAAGTGCTCAATTGTACTTTATGGATAGGAATAGGACAATAGATTGTCCTTTGTGAGGGCGCATTCTCAAGTGACATCCTAACTAGTAGATGGACCACAAAGAGGAACAGACCTTATAGTGACAGACATTCTTACCTGAAAGAGATCTTGCTAGAGGAAATCAAGCTAATACATAACAGATAATTAACCAAAGTGTGCTAAGAGACAGGGGAGAGGGTGAGTTTACCTGTTGAAGATAAATACTTTACAAATTCAGATTACAGAATATAGGTATGTCTGTTCTAACATCATATAAATGATACAGAAAAAAACCCTTTGTAAACTGCAAAAGAGTGCTTAGAAATTAACAGAACTTATAGGCACTTCCCTGGTGGCTAAGATGGTAAAGAATCTGCCCGAAATGTGGGACACCCAGGTTCAATCCTTGGGTCAGGAAGATCCCCTGGAGAAAGGAATGGCTACATACTCCAGTCTTCTTGCCTGGATAATTCCATGGACAAAGGAGCCTGACAGGCTACAGTTATAGGGTTGCAAAGAATTGGACACAACTGAGCAACTAACGATTTCACTTTCATAGGCAAAATAGGGTTGGGACTCAAAACCTATGGACTACTGTAAGCAGAACACCAACATAATAAAAGCTATCAAATCTTCATTGGCATTTACACGAATCATCATCCTCAGTCCATCCTTTGTGGTCTTAAACCTGAAACTTTTGTTTTCTTCTTCAAAACTTAGGACATGGAGGGATATTGATCAAAATTAAGAACTAGACTTCCCGTTCCTCCAAGATGCAGTAGTCCCATTCCTCCCAGCTCCTCCCCTTTAACAATAGCAACAGCGAAATACCCTTGACATACTACAAGCAGAGAACGTCTCTGAAAGCTGAAAGGAGACTGATTGCCTAGGACCTTAGGACTTGAGGAACAGTATGGTGGTGGTTGCCTCCCCAGATAATTCCTCTCATACCTCCCAGAGAGTGCCTCAGAAGCTGCCAACACATCATCAGCATCAGGCACAGCCATAAAAAGCTCCAAGAAAAACCCTGTTTCCTTTTGTCAAAGGATGGGGAAAACAGTGGTCTATTTAAGGAAAAAAGTTTCAGGAATATTCACTCTACTCCAGCCCAAATTCAAGAGAAAAACTTCTGAAAGCTCCAGGTTCACAGAGGTGGATGAGGTGGTAGGAGGTGGGCTTGGGGGTTATTGGCATGTTTGCCCTGTGGTGGCAGTGGGGGCCAGAGAAGAGCTGATCTAATGCCCTCTGTGTGAGTTGGTACTCTCCTTCCACTGGAAGGTTATCAACTGGATGAAGGAGAGCTGAACTTCAACCTCACCTATCTGCTATGAGGCGATGAGTCATTGTCCCACTTGAAGTCTTTGTTTAAGTGTACCTTAAAGTGTTATTCCTTCACTTCTGCCTTTTGATATTCAATAGAAGTAAGTCACTAAGTCCAGCCCATCTCAAGGGGAGGGGATTAAGCTCACCTCTAGAGGTGGAGGCAGGTGGAGAATCTGTGGACCATCTTTTAAGCCACCACCGAGGGTCTCTTAGGGGTGGGGAGTGCTCTAAGAAGAGGGGACAAAGTACATGGAGAAGCCCAAGATCTGAGGTTTGAATCCTGTAAACCCATGATCCTTGGGATCATCTTATATTGGCAGCCACTGAGTAAGGCAGTGGCAAGCAAAACTGAACAATCCAGCCTGTTCGTACAGCCCTAGGAAACTAATACACCCTCTTGTCTCATAACTCTAATTGCTTCCATTCCTCTTTTCCCACCATTGGGTGATGTCATCTTGCATTTCATTCATAAAATCAATGCAATCAGATGAAAACAATCTCATCTTCCCACCAAACCCATAAATCCACTTGTATTTGTTTGGATAGCTTTATCTTCTCTTAGGGGCTTTCCTATCAAAGGCAACCTCTCCACTATACTTTCTTACTCAATTTGCTCACCCAATTATCCCCATTTCTATTCTGTAATATAATCAGTCTCCACTGGATCATTTCCATTTATTTAAAAACATGACTTGAAAAAAAATAAAAATAAAAAATAAAAACATGACTTGATATTGTCCATCCTAAAATTATATATATATATATTCCCCTTGACCTCACACCCCTCTCCAAATACTATTTCTCTTTTCTGCTCCCCAATAGATAAATTTCAGAAGAGTTGTCAATATTCACCCTTTCCAATTTCTCACTTGTTTTTTTCTGTCCAATTTACTTTAAATTAAATTAAATTTAAATTTTCTTTCCACCATTCCACTGAAAGACCTCCTATCAAATTCATTAATGTCTTGTTCAGTTGCTCAGTCGTGTCTGACTCTTTGCAACCTCATGGACTGCAACAGGCCAGGCTTCCCTGTTCTTCACTATCTCCTAGAGTTTGCTCAAACTCATGCCCATCGAGTTGGTGATGCCATCCAACCATCTCATCCTCTGCCACCCTCTTCTTTTGCCTTCAATCTTTCCCAGCATCAGGGCCTTTTCCAATGAGTTGGCTCTACATATCAGGTGGGCAAAGCATTGGAGCTTCAGCTTGCATTTTGCCAAACCCAACAGCTAATTCTCCATCTTCATTTTACCCAAACTTGCAGTGGTCAACACAGTTTACCACTCTCTCCTATCTGCCACTTCCAGTATCAAGCGCTTGTCAATTTTACCCCTTCATCATTTCTAATGAAATAATTTGGGGAAATGATGTTTACAAGTAGCTCTTAATTTGTAGTCTTTCTTTGTGCTTTTGGATGTGTCTTTTTAAGACTTGGTAGGAGGTTTAAGGTTGATTATATTGTTTATTTTCACCAGTTATGCACATGGGCTGAATGTTCTAGGAAACGAGGAACATTTAGAGATAGTCAAAAAGCCACCATTTATGGCTAAAATAATTTTAAACAAAGATTGAATCTCTGTTAGCAAAGTTTCACCAATAAGATATAAGTACACATTAAGATTGTCAAATAGGATAAGCAAGCAGATTCTAAATTTTTTCACATCTGTTATGCTTGTTTGTCTTTCTGTCATAGTGGCAGATAAAGAATGTAGATACATGTGCATAGTTTCCAGAGTAAGATTCTAAGTTGGGAACAGGGCTCAGTGTCTAGAGTGGAGCTGGGCTGTGGAAGATTTTTTGATGCCAGATGTGAGACACAAGAGAGAAAATCTTTTTTATTGGGAATGCTTCTAAGTGTTATTCCTAGATATGACAGAAGAAAACTAGCGGAAATCCGGATTAGTATTTAAAGAGAGCAGAAGTAGACTTGGGACATGGTGGTGGTGTGTGTTTGATGTGTAAATGCATTCTCCACAGGGATAGTTGGTCTAAGCTAAAGCAAAAAATGAGAAAGAACAAGTGAGGGAGAAGAAGAGGAGGAAGAAAGAGGAGGAGGAGAAAAACAAGAACAAGAAGAATAAGAACAAGAAGAGGGAGGGGGAGGGGAAGAAGAAGAAAAGGAGAAGGAGCGGGGAAGGGGAGGAGGAGGGGGAGGAAGAACACAGCAGCTTCCAACCAATGACAGGGAAATTGGTGGTGAAATACTCCTACTTCCTTATCTCTCTGGAGGGATAACTCTGCTTCATTTATGTTCTTTATGGGATTAATAGGGTATCCCTTGTCACCACTGTGGTAGCAGTCTCAATTACACATCTTTCTCAAGTCATTTCCCCACTTCTCTGCTCATGTTTGTGTACATCCCAAATAACTACTTTCATTCAAAGTCTTGTCTTGAGATTTGTTTATGGAAGAACGATAACCAAGACACCACCTATACTGTTGGATATCCTGGTCCAAGGAAAGGATCAACACACATGTTGTAAGTTGAACTGTGAAGTGAAGTGAAGTGAAGTCATTCAGACGTGTCCGACTCTTTGCGACCCTGTGGACTGTAGCTTACCAGGCTTCTCGGTCCATGGGTTTCTCCAGGCAAGAATACTGGAATGGGTAACCATTTCCTTCTCCAGGGGATCTTCCTGACCCAGGGATCAGACCCAGTTCTCCCGCATTGGAGGCAGACACTTTAACCTCTGAATCACCAGGGAAGCCCCTCCCAAATTCAGGTGTTGAAGTCTATCAGGGTAGTACCTCAGAATGTGACATTATTTGGAAATAGAGTTGTAGTGTATAAAATTTGTTAAGATTAAATCATACCCCTAATCTAATAGAACTGGGTGCTTATGAAAAAAGGAAAATTTGGAGCAGAAATAGATCTGCACAGGGAAAACCCCATGTAATCCTGAAGGCAGAGATAGGGGTTGCTATGGACTGAATTTGTCCTCCCCAAAATCATCTGAAGTCCTAACCTTCAGTGTGACTATATTTGGAAATAAGGTCCATAAGCAGATAATGAAAGTCAAATAAGATCATCAGGGTGGGGCTCTAATCTGATTGAATTAGTGCCCTTATAAGAAGAGGTACCAGAGTGCTCTCTTTCTGTGTCTGTCTCCAAAACCCTTCTCCACAATGTAAGGACACAGGGATCTGGTGACTTTCTATAAGAAAAGAAGAGAGCTTTTACAAGACCCCAAATCACCCAGCATCTTGATCTTGGACTTCCTAGCCTCCAGAACTGTGGGAAATAAATACTAATACAGGTGGATGTGTCTAAAAGCCAAGAATGCCTAAAATTGTCAGAAATCCACCAGAACCTGGGACAGAGGCCTGGTACAGAGGGAACAGCCCCCAGAAGGTAGTAACCCTGTTAGCACTTTGACTCAGAGTTCTAGTCTCCGGAGCTGGGAGAGAATAATTTTTTGTGATTTAAGCCACCTACTTTGTGGTGCTTTGTTACAGCAGCCCTAGCAAATTCAAAAAACACAGGACTGAAAGATCATTTCAGTGGATGCAAACTTAGACACTCTCTGTGGCCCACAGCTTGGCTGAGCTGGGCCTCTATTTGGGTGTACATCACAGGAAAGCCAGAAACTGAGTCAGATGTTGGACTTATTTCCCAAGAAGAGATGTATTTCTGTTGAACTTATTGTTCATTTTTTCCCTTTCTTTACTGTTAGCAATGTGGTCTAGAGACCTAACAGTACTTAGCAAATTATAGCAAATTGCTATAAAGTGTCTTTTACTTTTGAATAAAGTAAATACATTAATTTGATGCTTATGAGTCTCTTTTCTTCCAGGAAAAGAGAGATAACCACCAACTAGACTTTTAAAGAAAATTCCTGTGTCTAGAAAAATGAAATAAGCAAGTGCATTAAAATCAATAAAATAAATGAATATGTAAATAAATAGCTTAGGTCTTAACACAGAAAGAGTTTTGGAATCAGGACAGGAATACCTAAGTCTAAAGATGAGTTTAACAGATACTAATTAAGTAAATTTAGAAAAATTGATATCCCCTCCTCAGTGCCCCATTTCCTCATCTTCAGGATGAGGAGATTGGACTTGGTTCTCTCTAAAGCATACAGGCTTTTCTAATTCCAGTATTTCTGTGATTCTGTGATCCATCCTCACCTGTGCCAGGCTCAGATGGTGCCATGGAGTGGAACCAGGTGGATCTGGAAGGCTCTGTTTCTCCTGCACAGTTGGAGTGCCAGACCAAACCAACCACAGTGTGTTTGCCAGCAATGACCTTGTAGAGAATGTTCAAAGGCTGTACATTTATACACATAGATTTTCCTCATTATTATTTTCAGCCTCACTGCACATTTTGTTTCATTTTGTTTCTGAGAAATATTTTGGAAGCCTCTCTGTTACTAGACACTTTGACGGTATTGGCAATCATGGTACCTTTCTCCCCCACACTGTGACTTAATGTGGAGTCAGTCTTGTTCAGAACATCTATCTATTGCAGAGCTGTGGGCTCTGTTTTTCTCTGTTTTTCTTCCCCTTAGATATAACAGAGCAAAAAAACTGGTTGGGGGAAAATTTTAATTTCTTCTAAGGGTTTTTTTTTTCATCTGTTATCATTGAAATAACAAACTGTGAAACATAAACTCTATGTTTAATATCATTCTATATATTAAAGAGCACAATCTTTTATTATTATAAGATGTGCCAAGGCTGGAATTCAGAGCAGGTAGAAAACTGCCTGATTGATCACATTGTTGAGACTTTATCACTGGGGTGGGGTATGGTCTGGGCCTTAATTAAGCTTTATATTTAAAGACAGTAATCATGGAAGGCATTATTGGAGAAGCATAAATGTAAGCAAATATGGGAACTAAAAAGACATCGACCATATTCAGAAACACAGCTAATTCCCCAGTTTCAGTTCAGTTCAGTTGCTCAGTCGTGTCTGACTCTTTGCGACCCCATGAACCTCAGCATGCCAGGCCTCCCTGTCCATCACAAACTCCCGGAGTGCACCCAAACCCATGTCCATCGAGTCGGTGATGCCATCCAACCATCTCATCCTCTGTCATCCCCTTCTCCTCCTGCACTCAATCTTTCCCAGCATCAGGGCCTTTTCAAATGAGTCAGCTCTTCGCATCAGGTGGCCAAAGTATTGGAGTCTCAGCTTCAACATCAGTCCTTCCAATGAACAGCCAGGACTGATCTCCTTTAGGATGGACTGGTTGGATCTCCTTGCAGGCCAATAGTCTTCTCCAACACCACAGTTCAAAAGCATCAATTCTTCAGTGCTCAACTTTCCTTATAGTCCAACTCTCAGATCCATACATGATTACTGGAAAAACCATAGCCTTGATTAGATGGACCTTTGTTGACAAAGTAGTGTCTCTGCTTTTTAATATGCTGTCTACGTTTGTCATAACTTCCTTCCAAGGAGTAAGCATCTTTTAATTTCATGGCTGCAATCACCATCTGCAGTGATTTTGGAGCCCCCCAAAATAAAGTCAGTCACTGTTTCCACTGTTTCCCCATCTATTTGCCATGAAGTGATGGGACCGGATGCCATGATCGGTTAATTTCCCAGTTTAAGCCAGATTAAAAAATGATCTAGGGGGCTTCCCTGGTGGCTCAATGCTAAAGAATCTGCCTGCCAATGCAGGAGACATGGGTTCAATGCTTGGGTCAGGAAGATCCCCTGGAGGAGAGCATGATAACCTACTCCAGTATTCTTACCTGGGAAATCCCATGGTCAGAGGAGCCCGGTGAGCTATAGCCGATGGCATCACAAAAGAGTTAGACACAACTTAGCCACTAAAAGCAACAACAACAAGGATCTAAAGTAATTCTTAATGGGTTTGAATTTCCTTTTGGAGTGATGAAAATATTTTGGAACCAGATAGAGATGCTGTTTGAACAACACTGTGAATGTACTAAATGTCACTGAATTGTTCATGATAAGATGATTAATTTTATGTTACATGAATCTCATCTCGATTTTAAAAGTACCTTAAATGTCAGGGACCTTAAATGGCAGACCCTATGTGAAATTTTGCTTAATTTGGTGAGCAATGTGGGGCCATTGAAATCTATGGACATGGAGAGGACACATGATCAAGAAAACAGAACATGGTGACAGTTTTGGAGTTGAATCAAATAGGGATATATATGAGGTGGGGAGACCAGCTATGAGGTTATTGGGGTATTCTATTTTGTAATGTAAAGCCTAGGAGTGATCTTTTCTTTAAACATGATTTTGTGGAAATTTCCATACTAAAATTTATAGAAAATAGTTTAATAAATTGTACATACCTATCACCCATTTCAACTGTTCTCAACATTCTGCCAAGTTGATTTCAATCCACACACCTCCATCTCTGTACCTTTTGTTTCAAATAGTTTCGTTCAGTATTTGGAGGCAAACATAGAATATCATATCATTTCACCAGGGATAAACAAGCTTTAGACTACATCTTTGATTTATAAGGACATCTTTCTTTCCTCTTCCTACTAAAAGTACACCTAACAGGATAAAGAGCCAATTCTTTTTATTTTTTTTTTTCAATTGAAATATAGTTGACATACACTATTATGTTAGTTTCAGGTGTACTACATAATTATTTGACACTTGCATGCGTGATGAAGAGCACATTCTTAATTCCATCCAATATTTTCGTGATGATATCAGAGATAATTTTGAACAGGTGGATTATTCTAATGAGCTCTACGTAGAAACCATATATTGCATTTAATATTATGTTTCTTAAATGTCTTTTATGTTACAATGGCATCTTGAAACTTTTTCCATATGCCATTATTTGTTGGAGGAAATGTGTAACTTGTCTTGCAGAATATTCCACATTCTGAATTTGGATGCTTAATGCCAAATGGTCCCATCTTGGACCAGTGGAAGCCATTTCAATTTGGATTCTGTTTCCTATTGACCTGAAGATGAAACTGAGAGACAATAGTTAAAGAGCTTGAGTGTCCATTTGCTATCACTTGTCATTGCTTCTGGGACATTTCAGAAAATAGAGCTAAATAGGTACATACAAGAAAAAAGGATAGTGAGCTTATAGTGATATCTACAGTAAAATATAAAATAATGTGGTTTTACTTAATTTCTTGGTTGAATTTTTGTATTTATCATCTCATGCTGAAAATACTAGTTTTAGTTTAACAATGAAATATTTATTTGTAAGCTAGTTTTGAAATAAGAGTATAATATTCCTAACAGATTTTTGAAAGCAGCTTGCATTTTCTTTGCCAGGAGATCTTTGAGATCACTTTTTTCAACATCATTGTAATTGATGGTGTGCCAATTCCTTTTGGCTTTATTAGCAAACAAACGTCAAAAACTCTCTCTCCGTTTCCCTTCCTACTGCCATGGCCCCAATTCAGTTGAACAGTTCTACTAAACCAGATTATTTCATAGTTTCCTCATCTGTTTCTCTCCTTTCCAACCTCTACTTTTCCAAATTATTCTGTACATTTTTGTCAGAGGCATATTTCTAAAGCACAAATTTGATTAAAATAAAAAAGCAAGAGAAGCTAAATTTCAATGGCTCTTCATTACCTGGTTGATGAAATCCAGACTCCTTGCTCTGAAGATCAATGCCCATCCCCTTGGGATAATGCATATATCAAATATCAGTTCTCATGGTCTCTGCTTCTAGGTATCCTATTAGGAGTTCTCCCATATGGGTACAGAACTCAGCACACCAGTGTATCTGCTACAGAATGTATCATATACATGGGAGAGGCAGACAAAAAGACTGATACCCAAGGGCTTCAGAGAACAACTTAAAAAATATCTTGTTATGAATTGGGAGAGTAGCATTGAAACATACACATTACAATACATAAAATAGATAGCTAGTGGGAAGTTGCTATATAACACAGGGAACTCAACACAGTACTCTGTAACAAGCCCAAGGCTGGGGTGGGGAATGGGAGGGAGGTTCAAGAGGGAGAGGACATATGTATACTTATGGCTGATTCACATTGTTGTATAGCAGAAGTCAATGCAACCTTATAAAGCAATTATCCTCCAATTAAAAATAAAGAGAAGGCAATGGTACCCCACTCCAGTACTCTTGCCTGGAAAATCCCATGGATGGAGGTGCCTGGTAGGCTGCAGTCCATGGGGTCACTAAGAGTCGGACACGACTGAGCGACTTCACTTTCACTTTTCACTTTCATGCATTAAAGAAGGAAATGGCAACCCACTCCAGTATTCTTGCCTGGAGAATCCCAGGGATGGGGGAACCTGGTGGGCTGCCGTCTATGGCACAGAGTTGGACATGACTGAAGCGACTTAGCAGCAAAAATAAAAAAAAAAACCTGTGGCCAATTCATGTTGATGCATGACAAAAAACCATCACAATATTGTAAAGTAATTATCCTCCAATTAAAATAAATAAGTCAAAAATAAATAAATAAAAAGAAAAAATGTCTTGTTAGATGTCTCCTTCTTTAAACCTCTCTTTGTTCTTTAACAGTTTTTTTCTCCTTTGGCCCTTTTCCCAAACAGTATCTAATCTGACTCTTCTGAATCTTTTTCCTGGATTTTTTTTTTTTCCCTTGGAAACTTCATATTTTTATCTGTCCCCTCATACAGAATAATTCTTTCTCAATTCTTACCTTTAAACTTCTATTTGCAGCATTATCCACATATGTAGGAAAACAATGGTATCTTCTGGTAACCAAACTCATTATCCTCACAGTTTAAAAGCTGTATTTCATAACTTAAATATTCCTTTTTGTTTCTCTCCCATGCTTCAGTGGCTTATCTAGGTTTCGTGCAACCAGTTGCTCAAATATCCAAGTTTCTTCATTTATTTTTACATAAGGTTTATCCCAAACCATCTTCCCCATGTTATGTTTCAAGCTTACCATACATTCCAGTGAGACAATGCCCACTTAATTTTTTTCTTTTTACTTCTACAATATTGAATCTTCCCTAACTGGATTGCATTTCTCATCATTTCCACCAAATGAAATTCCAAGCATCACTCAAAATTCTGCTTATATACCATCTTCATGGATTATTTCCCCTGTTCTAATGCCAATCTAGGCCTCCCAGAATTCCTATAGAATTTATGTCGGTTCCACTTAGGTCATTTATGGCATTGTGCCTGCTATTATATTTGTCTATATACACATATGTCTCCTTTATTAGGGTATACTTTGCCTGAGGGGAGACCATATTTAATTCACATTAAGGTGACCCAATGACTTCATAAATCTTATTTTGAAACAAATAAGGCAGCTTATTATTACCTAGATTTAAATAATCCAATATTTTCTGTATTCTCATGATATCTTCTGAAATTCAATAATGACTTATAGTAAAGAATAATATAAAAGGTAGGACAGTAGGTCTCACTGAGAATCCAGTGGATTTTATAGATTCTTTTCCTAAAAAAAATAGCATATTGCCTACATTTGCAAATCTTTGCATGGTCACACTTGTCTTTCTTTTGCTACCTGAGTAGCTGGAGCTGAAGAACTACTGCTCTCCTGTTATTTCTATTTACATGTCTGGTCTGTTGAACTCTTCTCCATATTTTGTCTATTTAATTGTTTCTTAATTTGAAATTAGTGTGACTAGTGACATTTCCTGAAAATAATTTGATTACAAAAGAAAAATTTGCATATTGGAATAATGTGTTCCATCCAACAAACTCCAGATATTCATTATGGAACTGAAACTTATTGAACACTCACTGAAGTGTATGGGCGTGCATGTGTGCGTGTGTGTGTGTGTGTACTGGGCGAGGTGCCTTGCTAGATGTTATCATTCATGTCAGGTATGCAGAGACAAATCAAAGAAAACAGACCCAGTTGGTATCTGAAAGAGTGGGCTGCTTACAGATGTGCAAAAAATTTCACACATAAAATAAACTGTTAATAAATGTAATTATTCCACTGCTTTCCCTTGTAAGTCCTTTCCATAGGGAGCTATGAAAAAGCCAGATGCTGATATGGGAAATGTCCCAGAATTATTCTTTTAAAAAATATTAGCACTCCATTACAAAAGGTCTTGCCTGGAATTATACTGAAACTCAGCTCCTGACGATTATAAACATTTAGAAGTAGCAATATATTGCAACAAAACTTGAGATCTGAGGGTGAACATTTTTACTATTAATTAGAATAATGTGAACTTTGGAATTATCTATAAATATTACCACACTTAAATGGCATGGACAGATTTCTTCTGGTGGTCGATGGTATAAATGCTTTCTGAGACAAACTCCTCAATCGTTACACAAAACAGAGGTGCTAATTGCATAGTTCTTAGCATGGAGTTGCCGCCCAGGTAACTGCTTCTTCTGGGGCAGCTGGTGGGGTTGTCATCACTGCTGTACACTCAGATCTTATGGCAATTGTGAACAGCATTTCTCTATCTGCTAGGTATTAGTGGAATCTTTGAATTTTAAGTTAAAATATGGAAGGAATCAGTTCAGTCAGTTCAATCGCTCAGTCGTGTCTGACTCTTTGTGACCCCATGAACTGTGGCACACCAGGCTTCCCTGTCCAACACCAACTCCTGGAGCTTGCTCAAACTCATGTCCATCGAGTCAGTGATACCGTAAAACCATCACATCCTCTGTCGTCCCCTTCTCCTCCAGCCTTCAATCTTTTCCAGCATCAGGGTCTTTTCCAGTGAGTCAGTTCTTCGCATCAGGTGGCCAAAGTATTGGAGTTTTGGCTTCAGCATCAGTCCTTCCAATGAATATTCAGGACTGATTTCCTTTAGGATGGACTGGTTGGATCTCCTTGCAGTCCAAGGGACTCTCAAGAGTCTTCTCCAACACCACAGTTCAAAAGCATCAATTCTTAGGTGCTCAGCTTTCATTATAGTCCAACTCTCATCCATACATGAATACTGGAAAAACAATAGCTTTGACTAGATGGACCTTTGTTGGCAAAGTAACATCTCTGCTTTTTAATATGCTGTCTAGATTGGTCATAGTTTTTCTTCCAAGGAGCAAGCATCTTTTAATTTCATGGCTGCACTCACCAACTGCAGTGAGTTTGGAGCCCAAGAAAATAAAGTCAGCCACTGTTTCCATTGTTTCCCCATCTATTTGCTATGAAGTGATGGGGCTGGATGCCATGATCTTAGTTTTCTGAATGTTGAGTTTTTTAAGCCAACTTTTTCACTCTCCTCTTTCAGTTTCATCAAGAGGCTCTTTAGTTCTTCTTCACTTTCTGCCATAAGGGTGTTGTCCTGCTGCCATATTGAGTGCAACACTTTAGCAGCACCATCTTTTAGGATTTGAAATAGCTCAACTGGAATTTCATCACCTCCACTAGCTTTGTTCTTAGTGATGCTTCCTAAGGCCCACTTGACTTTACATCCCAGGATGTCTGGCTCTAGATGAGTGATCACACTCTTGTGGTTATCTGGGTCATGAAGATCTTTTTTGTATATTTCTTCTGTGTATTCTTGCCACCTCTTCTTAATATCTTCTTCTTCTGTTAGGTCCATACTGTTTTTGTCCTTTATTGTGCCCATTTTTGCATGAAATATTCCCTTGTATCACCAATTTTCTTGAAGAGATCTCTAGTCTTTCATATTCTATTGTTTTCCTCTATTTATTTGCATTGAAAACTGAGGAAGACTTTCTTTTTCCTCCATGCTATTCTTTGGAACTTTGCATTCAAATGGGTATATTTTTCCTTTTCTCCTTTACTTTTGGCTTCATTTCTTAGCTATTTGTAAGGCCTCCTTAGACAACCATTTGCCCTTTTGCATTTCTTTTTCTTGGGGATGGTCTTGATCCCTGCCTCCTATACAATGTCACGAACCTCCGTCCATAGTTCATCAGGCACTCTGTCTATCAGATCTGATCCCTTGAATTTATTTCTCACTTTCACTGTATAATTGTAAGGGATTTGATTTAGGTCATACCTGAATAGTCTAGTGGTTTTCCCTACTTTCTTCAATTTAATTCTGAATTGGCCATGAGAAGTTCATGATCTGAGACACAGTCAGCTCCCAGTCTTGTTTTTGCTGATTGTATAGAGCTTCTCCATCTTTGACTGCGAAGAATATAATCAATCTGATTTCGGTGTTAACCATCTGGTGATGTCCATGTGTAGAGTCTTCTCTTGTGTTGTTGGAAGAGGGTGTTTGCTATGACCAGTGTGTTCTCTTGGCAAAATTCTGTTAGCCTTTGCCTTTCTTCATTTTGTACTCCAAGGCCAAATTTGCCTGTTACCCCAGGTATCTCTTGACTTTCTATTTTTTGCATTTCAGTCCCCTATAATGAAAAGGATATCTTTTTTGGGTGTTAGTTCTAGAAGTTCTTTTAGGTCTTCATAGATCTGTTCAACTTCAGCTTCTTCAGCATTACTGGTTGGGGCATAGACTTGGATTACTGTAGTATTGAATGGTTTGCCTTGGAAATGAACAGAGATCATTCTGTCATTTTTGAGATTGCACCCAAGTACTACATTTCAGACTCTTTTGTTGATGATGATGGCTACTCCATTTCTTCTAAGGGATTCTTGCCCACAGTAGTAGATGTAATGGTCATCTGACTTAAATTCACCCATTTCAGTCCATTTTAGTTCACTGATTCCTAAAATATTGATGTTCACTCTTGCCATCTCCTGTGTGACCACTTCCAATTTACATTGATTCATGAACCTAACACTCCAGGTTCCTATGCAATATTGCACTTCATAGCATCAGACTCTATTTCCATCACCAGTCACATCCACAACTGGGCATTGTTTTCACTTTGGCTCTGTCTCTTCATTCTTTCTGGTGTTATTTCTCCACTCTTCTCCAGTAGCATATATAGGGCACCTAGTGACCTGGGGAGTTCATATTTCAGTGTCATATCTTTACACCTTTTCAAACTGTTCATGGGGTCTTCAAGACAAGAATATGAAATGGAATAGAATATCATTTTTCCTTTCTTGCTAAAGGTAGAGGAATCCCTCTGCGAGCACAGTACTATGCTTGAGTAACTTTGAAACATGCTTATTGTTTTATGGAAGTTTAGAACTCAGTGGGTTTTTTAATTGTAATTATACTATCTAGTTTTGCAGAAGGAAATGGCAACCCACTCCAGTATTCTTGCCTGGAGAATCCTCTGGACAGAGGAGCCTGGTGGGCTGCTGTCCATGGGGTCTCATAGACTCTGACAGGACTGAAGCAATTTTGCATGCATTGGAAAAGGAAATGGCAACCCACTGCAGTATTCTTGCCTGGAGAATCCCAGGGACAGAGGAGCCTGGTGGCTTGCCATCCATGGGGTCGCACAGAGTTAGACATGACTGATACAACTTAGCATGCATGCTATCTAGTTTAGTACTCTGATGTAGTAGGATCTTACGCCTGTTTTTGTGATTTTGGACATTTTGATTTTTTTTAATTTATTTTTATTGGAGGATAATTACTTTACAATGTTGTACTAGTTTCTACTATACAACAGTGTGAATCAGCTATATGTATTCATATACTCCCTCCCTCTTGAACCTCCCCCACCCCTCACTCCTGTTCCTCTAGGTCATCACAGAGCACTGAGCTGAGCTCTCTGTGCTATACGGCAGCTTCCTGCCAGCTATCTATTCTACACAAGATGGTGTATCTATGTCAATTCATCCTACCCTCCCCTCCCGCACCGTGTCCACAAGTCCATTCTCCACATCTGTGTCTGTATTCCTGCCCTGCAAATAGGTGCATCAGTATTATTTCTCTAGATACTATATATGTATATTAAGGATATTCAGAATTTTGAACGAAGACCACAGGCTTACAAAATGGAATAAAATGGTAACATTTAACACCAAACTTCAGTGAAGTGGAGCTTTTGGAGTGGAATTTTTCAAATATCAGGAGGAAAACTTCTGGAGACAGTGGCCCCATGCATATTGGAGCCAGACCTGTGCTTTACAGGAAAGAAATTTATAGCGTGTTTCAGCTTCACACTAAAGGATCAAAATGTAAGGAACAGGCATGATGATATGTCTAACTCTTTTTTTTTCCATTATGCAAAAGAAATATATTGTGAATGGCAAGAACCTTGTGAAAACACTAAGAAAGCCAGAGTACCGTTCATAGAAAACCAAGCACCTGGTTCTTATTAAGAACTACCCACACACTAAATTACCTTTGGCTCTATATGGTACAGTTGGTTTGTGGGACATAGGGGTTAATTAAATATATTTAAAATGTACTGTCTGGATGATGGAAAAATTAAATGTTCAAATGTAATGAGCGATTTGGATCTGAAGAATACAGAAGCTATTTTTACCATGTGGTGATTTCAACTATATTTGCATCCAGACCCACTCTCAAAAGTATGTGGTTAGTGCTTTTAGTGAAGGAGCCCAAACCTGCTCAGTTAAGTAGCCTGTAACAACAGAGAATAACTGTGCACATTCAAAGAAGGTTCAAACTGGGAGGTAGAGATTAACTACTATGCAACTACTCACATTTAGCAAGCAAGAAAGAAAATTTTAACTTCTGGTGAGTAAGAACTAGAGACTTCAGTGACTATGTGTGCAACTGGCTTGGTGGATACACGGAAAGCTGAGGGAGGAGATAAGGAAACTATGCTTCCTCTGAGTTATCAGCCCAAATCTTTGTAATTTGTCCAAATTAGAGATAATTGTATACATTGAATTGTTGGGCCACCATTCCCTGTTTGCTGTTTTGAATGTTTCTGTAGGATTTGCCATTTCAGATCTTGGCACACAGTAGTCTACTCAACTTTCTTGCATATCTGCAATCCTAATAAATCAGCATGTGGTTGAAGGAAAGATCTATCTTGGATTTCTTCATATCCCTAACACTGAACTCAGTGGCTTGTGCTTATCACATACACGGGAGATGGCAGGAGGCCCAAATTCCTTCGAGCACAAAGATCCATAATTCTACTGGAGAACTGATTTTGAACAACTCCTAAAAACTTCAGTTAATTATGTAATCTGAAAACTTCTTATTTGCGATCAATCATTCCGAGAAAATTTATAGGTCTAGTGCAGATGAATTGAAGTATCTTAGTTCTCTGAGGTGAGAGAGAAACTTAAATGCTTTCTTAAGAACTGCACAGTCAGTGCAACGCTGAGATTATTTGTGTTATTATGAGGATTTGAGTAGAAAGAGCTGCTTCTCAGTGCTTCATGGGGCACACGGTAATATCAAGTGTTACTTCAACTGATGTTGATTTGGTCTGAGATTGTGGTGTTATATCTGCTGCTGCTGTTGCTGCTAAGTCGCTTCAGTTGTGTCCAACTCAGTGAGACCCCATACATAGCAGCCCACCAGGCTCCCCCGTCCCTGGGATTCTTCAGGCAAGAACACTGGAGTGGGTTGCCATTTCCTTCTCCAATGCATGAAAGTGAAAGGGAAGTTGCTCAGTCGTGTCTGACTCTTCGCAACCCCATGGACCGCAGCCTACCAGGCTCCTCCACCCATGGGATTTTCCAGGAAAGAGTACTAGAGTGGGGTGCCATTGTGTTCTCTGGGTGTTACATCTAGGATATAGTTAATAGTAGAACTGGATTTGTGGGACTTGATATTGGGGGGAAGATACATTTAGAAATATAATTATAAAAATTATTTGCATACATGTGTTATTTAAGGAGAGATTGGAATTACCCAAAGAAAGACTAAAGAAAGTAGAGAAAGGAGAAAAAAAAAAGAATAGAAAAATAAACAAAATTTCTTTGGTGAAGGTTGCTGATGTGAGATACTCTGACAGTTAAATCCAATGAGAAGAGGTGATAGAAAGTGATGAGGTGTGTACCACGGAGGTGGGAAGGTGTTGGCAGATGAGAATTGATGGTGATGATGACAGAGGAGGAGGAGGCAGAGAGGGTGGAGAAAGAGAAGGTTGCAGAAGAGTGGCTATTTGGGAGGGGCTATTCTGGCATGCCACTTGCATTAACTCATTTCATCATCATAGCAACTTACAGGAGAAGGCAATGGCGACTTAGCAGCAGCAGCAGCAGTACCAATTTATGATTTTTTTTGGTTGAATTGAATGAAAATTGTCTTTAATGGCTAAGACTTTGAAAATGTGCTATATCATGGGAAGCACAAGTAAATATGAAATTATAACATGCACATTTTGTATCCCTTACAGAAAAATATTGCATACCAGTAACAAACATTCCTGCTTGTGCAAAGAACACACTTTAAGGCCATGATGTGTGTGTAACATGAGTGCCTTGAAACTCATAATGGCCTTGAACTATGGGCATTACCTACAATGTGCTTACTCTTATCAGCATTTGAGCCACCAAAGTTGGGCTGCAGTATTCCAGCTCAGAGAAGACTGTGGCTTCTTTTTTTATGAAAGATAGGAAGAATTGGAATACTTCCGGCCATATCAATAAACAAGGATGTCACAGTCAGCAGGGTTTCCAGCCCTCCAGGGCACTCAGGAAGGAGAAAAACACCTGCAATCAGCAGCCATCAGACTGCAGCCACTCCCTATGGTGAGCCCCAAGGGACCTCAGGATGTGAAAAGCACAGAACACTGGCCCCAGATAGCTTGAAAGTGAAAGTGAAATCACTCAGTCGTGTCTGACTGAGCAGCCCCATGGACTGTATCCTACCAGGCTCCTCTGTCCATGGGATTTTCCAGGCAAGAGTACTGGAGTGGGTTGCCGTTTCCTTCTCCAGGGGATCTTCCCAACCCAGGGATCAAACCTGGGTCTCCCGCATTGCAAGCAGATGCTTTACTGTCTGAGCCACCAGGGAAGCCCAGATAGCTTAGACGTATATGAATGAATGATTTCAGTGAATTCAGTCTCTTGCATCTTCCCATATACAGCAAAGCACTAAATTCCTTAACTTGGGACAACTGGTTTTCTTTAATTAACAATAGTCTTTTGATGTTCAGACTACCTGCCCTTTGTTGCAAAACTTCTATATAACCTGGCTTCTCCCCTCTCCTCCTCAGAGCAGTTCTCTCAGGGCTACTTGACATGCTGCCCCATGGGCTTAAGTCCTAAAAATTTCTGATGAATAAAACATAAGTTTCAACTTTCAGGTTGTGATTATTTTTTAAGTTGACAATAGCAAAGTTGCCACTAATTTTTGCTGTTTCGAAATTTTCTTTCATATACACAATGGAAAAATATGCTTAGAAATAAGAGGAAAACTTGGTAATTTATTCCATATTCATTTGGTCAACAAATCAACAAATCAAAAATCAACTACAAAGGTGTTTTAAAATTGAGCCTCTGCATTTTTTCACAACGTCATTAGTGTGGCTCAAATGTTCCCAAGGTAAAGATATCCAGGCAAAGAACTCATTTTTTGTTTTGGTATTTGTTTGTTTATTTTTCTTGATTTTCCCCCAGGTCCTTCCCATAGTATAGAAGTTTCACTGAGCAGTTCCCCTCTCTAAAAATTAGCAATCCATCTCCCAATCACATCTTGTCCTCATTTGGATGCCTCCAAGAGCCTCCCCATTAAAGACTGTCTAATTTGGTCCTCCCTGGCATTCCCTGATGCAGCTGCTGCTGCTGCTAAGTCGCTTCAGTCATGTCCGACTCTGTGCAATGCCATAGACGGCAGCCCACCAGGCTCCCCTGTCCCTGGGATTCTCCAGGCAAGAACACTGGAGTGGCTTGCCATTTCCTTCTCCAATGCAGGAAAGTAAAAAGTGAAAGTGAAGTCTCTCAGTCATGTCCGACTCTTAGCAACCCCAAGGACTGCAGCCTACCAGGCCCCTCCGTCTATGGGATTTTCCAGGCAAGAGTACTGGAGTGGGGTGCCATTGCCTTCTCTGGGCATTCCCTGCTGGATGAGCATAAAGATCTAGGCTGAGATGGTCCTCCTTTTCCTAACATTAAGCTCACTGGAGCCAGATTCTCTTGCCCTGGGCAAGGTGGCCTCCCTTCCTCGGCACCTAACAGAATGAGGAGCAGCTCTGAGAGCACAGGAAGGTGCACTGAAAATGGTAGGAAAACACTGGAAACATAGTATGGAAAGGTTAACTAACTTCTCTGTTCCTCTCTCTCTTTTCCCTTTCTTTTCACCTTTAATGCTAAAAACAGCTGTTATTTGGATCTGAAAAAATGCCATTACCTCTCCAAAACATTATGCTAAAGAAACATTTGGTTTATCCATGAACAATCCAGGCTTCGTGAGAAGGTTGCTCATGTGACCACCCAAGCTCTATTAAAAAATAATAGAAATGGCCAGAACTCAGAAGAACCTAGAATAATTGGGGCTGCAAGAAAAAGGATGATGAAAAAAAAATGCATTCAAAACTCTCAGTTGCCTTTCCCAGAAGATGAACATAGTTTTAACTGGGCTCTTTCGTATTTCTTAGCTAGAGTGGGCCAGCAAAAGACTAGGCTAGCGAGCTCCTTAGAGGCACTGGAGGTGCTTCGAGGGAATAAAAGGTATCTGCTTACCCCTACCTCTCAGGGGATTTAGTTTCTAAGCTTCACAAGGCATTTGTTTCTCTCACTTCAAATGCTCTCTTTATTTCTTAAAGACCTTTTAAACAGTTGTCTTGGTTTAGCTTATTTAAGAAGGTTCTTTTTCCATTTACTTTGCTGTCTAAGAGATTGGGAGAGGCAGCTGCTTTGATGAAAATTAGAGGAAAAACTTTTCCCCAAATAGAAGAAGCTAAGAGGAAAAAAATAGGACTATTTCATGTTGCAACTGTTACTGGTGCAACCAGAAGAGGAAATGGCCTTATAAGTACCTGCAGCTTATTTAAGCCAGGAATATATCACAAACAAAAGAGGCAATAACGTATTGTAAATGAAGCAGCCAGTAAAATTTGCTCTGTTTATTGGGGTCTGGAAAGAATGCAGGATTAAGGGTAGGGAGGGGACAGTAGCTTAGGCCTGAAGCAACTGGTTTATATCAGTAACAAAAATCAAACTTTACCTTTACACTGGGATTTGCACCTGACTAAAGCCATATAAACTCTCTCTCAGAAGACCACGCTCTATTTGTGTTTCACATCCATGACGAGACTGATGGGAGAGAAACAGGCAACATTCTGTCTGTGAATTTACAGTCTCTCACCAGGGAGCTGGAAAAACTTGTGGTTTTTTTCAAAAGAGGAGTGATAATTTTTAGGAACTTGGAATGAAGACTTTACATCTGTCTGATAAACATTCTTCATGTTTCCTGATCTGCAGCCAGAATAGCATATTTGCCTTTTATGTACACATTAATACATATATACCTATCTTCAGGTAGCTCCAACTGTATACTGGTCTCAACTCACTACATGGTTTATACAGCTCACTCTGAATCCTCTCAATGGTCCTGATAAATATTAATAGCTATAATTTTGTATAAATGTATAGATGAGAAAGTTTAGGGCCAGAGAATTTAATTAGTTTACCCAAGGCCATGCTCATGTCTGCTCAGTCTCTTCAGTGGTGTCTAACTCTTTGCGACCCCATGGACTGTAGCCTGTCAGGCTCCTCTGTCCATGGGATTCTCCAGGCCAGAATACTGGACTGGGTTGCCATTCCCTCCTCCAGGGGATCAAACCCGGGTCTTCTGCATTGCAGGCAGATTCTTTACCATCACAGCAACCAAAGGAAGCCAAATGGTTTTCTTTTAAATGGCTCTGAATTGTTGTTGTTGTTGTGATTGTTGTCTTTCTTAGGTCAAATTTGAAGCTACTTTGTCACATGACTTTTGCCTTCTCTTCAGGGTTATCAGTGTCTAGCACTGTAGTTCAACTCCTGGGACTATAACATATCAATAGCTCCTGACACAAGAAGAAGAAATTCACCTATGGGCCACTGATTGCTAAAATGTCCACATGGCAGGGGAAGAAAACTGCTTTTCAAAGCTATGAGTTTGTTTTGTTTTACCTCTCTGTGGCTCTTTTCATGGTTCTTCTGTCTCTCTGGTGATGATGGAAATTCTCTATCCATATCACTTGCTCTACCTTACCCACAGGCTTGTTTTAAGAATGAAATACTATAATAGATACATAAACTGATAAATCAGAAAACACAACACTCAAAACTACCTTAGACACAGCCAGTATATGTATCTTTAAGAAAAATACTTCTGATCAAGTCACCTCCCTGCTTGTGGACCTTCAAGGATGATCTATTACCAGCAAAATATGTTTAAGTGTCTAAGCCTCATATGTAGTAGCCTGTACCCTTTGGTCCCCTGGAGTAGAAAATGACACCCACTCTAAATTCTTGCTTGGAAAATTCCACGCACAGAGGAACCTGGCAGACTACAGTCCATGGGGCCAGAAAGA
The DNA here is from genome assembly GCF_029407905.1 of Bubalus kerabau. Taxonomy (NCBI): domain Eukaryota; kingdom Metazoa; phylum Chordata; class Mammalia; order Artiodactyla; family Bovidae; genus Bubalus; species Bubalus kerabau. The sequence goes on from NC_073635.1 coordinate 50,079,485, forward strand.
CTCAGACATGACTGAGCATAGAAGTATCCTTTGGTCTCTAGATTTCTGATTGCTTCCTTTTACGTATCCACTACTCCAATCACTCCAAGCTACTGAGTAGCTGCCTTGTTGGACAGCAACAGACCTAAGTATTGTTCTTCTATTTCATTTCATGTCCAAAAAATACCATTTATCATTACCTAGTACATAGGCAAAAAGACATGACACTAAAAGAAGATGTAAGTAAAGTCCAATGCTGGAAGTAAAGAACAATATTGCATAGGAACCTGGAATGTTAGGTACATGAATCAAGGCAAATTGGAAGTGGTCAAACAGGAGATGGCAAGAGTGAACATCAACATTTTAGCAATCAGTGAACTAAAATGGACTGGAATGTGTGAATTTAATTCAGATGACCATTACATCTACTACTGTGGGCAAGAATCCTGTAGAAGAAATCCCATAGTAGCCCTCATCATCAACAAAAGAGTCTGAAATGCAGTGTTTGGGTACAGTCTCAAAAACAGCAAAATGATCTCTGTTCATTTCCAAGGCAAACCAGTCAATATCACAGTAATCCAAATCTATGCCCCAACTAGTAATACTGAATAAGCTGAAGTTGAATGGTTCTATGAAGACCTACAAGACCTTCCAGAACTAACACCCCAAAAAGATGTCCTTTTCATCATAGGTGGCTGGAATGTAAAAGTGGGCAGTCAAGAGATACCTAGAGTGACAGGCAAGTTTGGCCTTGGAGTACAAAATGATGAAAAGCAAAGAATAACAGAGTTTTGCCAAGAGAATGCACTGGTCATAGCAGATACCCTCTTCCAACAACACAAGAGACGACTCTACATATGAACATCACCAGATGGTCAATACCAAAATCAGACTGATGATATTCTTTGCAGCCAAAGTTGGAGAAGCTCTATACAGTCAGCAAGAAAAAAAAAAAAAAAAAAAAAAGATGGAGAAGCTTTACAAAGTCAGCAAAAACAAGACTGGGAGCTGACTGTAGCTCAGATCATGAACTCCTTATCGAAAAATTCAGAATTAAATTGAAGAAAGTAGGGGAAACCATTAGACTATTCAAGTATAACATAAATCAAATCCCTTATGATTATACAGTGGAAGTGACAAATAAATTTGATTCAAGGGATTAGATTGGATAGAAAGAGTGCCTGAAGAACTATGGAGGGAGGTTCATAACATTGTACATGAGACTGTGATCAAAACAATCCCCAAGAAAAAAAAAATGCATAAACAAATGAATGGTTGTCTGAGGAGGCCTTACAAATAGCTGAGAAAAGAAGAGACATGAAAGGCAAAGGAGAAAAGGAAAGATATACCCATCTGAATGCAGAGTTCCAAAGAATAGCAAGGAGAGAAAGTTTTCCTCAGTTGTCAGTGCAAAGAAATAGAAGAAAACAATAGAATGGGAAAGACTAGAGATCCCTTTAAGAAAATTAGAGATACCAAGGGAATATTTCATGCAAAGATGGGCACAATAAAAGACAGAAACTGTATGGACCTAACAGAAGCAGAAGATATTAAGAAGAGGTAGCAAGAATACACAGAACTATACAAAAAATATCTTCATGACCCAGATATCCATGATGATGTGATCACTCACCTAAAGCTAGATATCCTGGAGTGTGAGGTCAAGTGGGCCTTAGGAAGCATCACTATAAACAAAGCTAGTGGAGGTGATGGAATTCCAGCTGAGCGATTTAAAATCCTAAATGATGATGCTGTGAAAGTGCTCCACTCAATATGCCAGCCAATTTGGAAAACCCAGCAGTGGTCACAGGACTGGAAAAGGTCAGTTTTCATTCCAATCCCAAAGAAAGACAATGCCAAAGAATGCTGAAACTACCGCACATTGTACTCATCTTACATGCTAGCAAAGTAATGCTCAAAATTCTCCAAGTGAGGCTTCAACAGTATGTGAACTGAGAACTTCCAGATGTTCAAGCTCAATATAGAAAAGGCAGAGGAACCAGAGATCAAATTGCCAACATCCGTTGGACCATCGAAAAAGCAAGAGAGTTCCAGAAAAATTCTACCACTGCTTCATTGACTATGCCAAAACCTTTGACTGAGTGGATCACAACAAACTGTGGAAAATTTTTCAGGAGATGGGAATATCAGACCACCTTACCTGCCTCCTGAGAAATCTGTATGCACGTCAAGAAGGAACAGTTAGAAATGGACATGGAACAACAGACTGGTTCCAAATTGGGAAAGGAGTACATCAAGGCTCCATATTTTTACCTTGCTTATTTAGCTTATATGCAGAGTATATCATGTGAAATTCCAGGCTGGATGAAGCACAAGCTGGAATCAAGATTGCCGGGAGAAATATCAATAACCTCAGATATCCAGATGACACTACCCTTATGGCAGAAAGCAAAAAAATTACTAAAGAGCCTCTTGATGAAAGTGAAAGAGGAGAGTGAAAAAGGTGTCTTAAAGCTCAACATTCAGGAAACTAAGATTATGGCATACAGTCTCATCACTTCATGGCAAATAGATGGGGAAACAATGGAAACAGTGACAGACTTTATTTTCTTGAGTTCCAAAATCACTGAAGATTGTGACCGAAGCCATGAAATTAAAAGACGCTTGCTCCTTGGAAGAAAAGCTATGATGAAACTAGACAGCATATTAAAAAGCAGAGACATTACTTTGCCGACAAATGTCCAAAGAGTCAAAGCTGCGATTTTTCCAGTATTCATGTATGGATGTGAGAGTTGGACCATAAAGAAAGCTGGACACTAAAGAATTGATGCTTTTGAACTGTGGTGTTGGAGAAGACTCTTGAGAGACTCTTGGACTGCAAGGAGATCAAACCAGTCAATCCTAAAGGAAATCAGTCCTGAATATTCATTGGAAGGGCTGATGCTGAAGGTGAAACTCCAATACTTCGGCCACCTGATTGGAAAAGACTCTGATGCTGGGAAAGATGGGAGGCAGGAGGAGAAGGGGACAACAGAAGATGAGATAGTTGGATGGCATCACCAACTCAAAGGACATAAGTATGAGCAAGATCTGGGAGTTGGTGATGGACTGGGAATCCTGGCGTGCTGCAGTTCACGGGGTTGCAAAGAGTTGGACATGACTGAGAGACTGAACTGTACTGAGAACATAGGTTGAAAGTCAAAGAAAGTGAGAGTCACTCAGTCTTGTCCGACTCTTTGCCACCTAATGGACTGTAGCCTGCCAGGCTCCTCTGTTCATGGAATTTTCCAGGCAAGAATACCATTCTTGGGTAGCCATTCCCTTCTCTAGGGGATCTTCCCAACTCAGGGATCGAACCTAGGTCTCCCCCATTGCAGGCAGATTCTTTACCATCTGAGCCACCAGGGAATCAGTATACTTAAGGCCTGCATTTAAACCCTTACCAGTCACCTTCCTTTTCATCTTGTATCTAATTCCATTGAGGCCTCATTTTGGATTTGCTCATATTCCATATCCCCTACTAGGTGATAGGCTCCTTCTACTGAGATCAACAGTGTTGCCCTCCAGAACATTGACCGCCATATCCAACATTTGCTGAGACTATCACAACTTGCCCTGAATGAGGGTCACTTAGTCACTCACTTAATTCACCAGCCCACCCACCGGCCTTCACTGATTCTTCACCAGGCTCAGTGCGGATCCATGTCAAGTCTGAGAGTTTCAATTATTGACCAAGGGGTCCTGGAGATAGCCTGATCCACAACCAATGAACACTTTGTCTTTCTTTTTTTAAAACTTATTGGGAGTATAGTTGCTTTGCAATGTCATGTTAGTTTCTGGTATATAACGAAGAAAATTAGCTAGATGTTTAGATATATCCCCTCCCTCTTGCGTCTCCGTTCCAGCCCCCACCCTCATCCCATCCATTTAAGTCATCACAGGGCATGAAGCTGTGATCCTTTAAATAAGCACCCCTCCCTGCCCCTAGTGGTCCCACTGTAACTCCTGTTTCTGAGGACCAGCTCCCTACTCACTAGACACAGGGGAGGGAGATGTGAATAGAACTACTTGGTACTGGGAAAGCTCCCAGCATTTCAGAGAGAGGGAGAGAGAGTCTCAAGCATCCCATGCAAAACGGAGGTGGCACAGGCAGCCATGTGCCTTTGGTCCTCGAACAAGGAAATCTCCCCCAGTCCCTCAGGCAAGCCGCCTTTTCCAAAAACTTCAGTTTGAAGCCCATCAACCAGGGAAGGAAGAGGAGATGAAAAGGCTTGCTTGTAAATGTCCTTTCCTCCCAGCAACGGCGTCTGCAAGCCCCGGACCTTCCTCGGATGGCGCGCATTGGGCAAATGTTCAGGCGCGCAGCATTTCAATTGATGAAATTTCTTTGTGGAACACGGTTCCCAAGGGCAGGGGAAATTGGAGGGAGAACAATTAGAGGCTGGCATGGCCCGAGCGGCTGTCTGCCGCGCGCCTCCGAGGGCTGTCAGAGCCTGCGGAGGGTCGGCTCCCGCCGCTATCTGCAACTGGCAGAGCCCGGCCCGCGCGCCCCGCCCGCCAGGCCGCGGGGCTGAGCGGAGAGAAGTCTCCGAATCAGGCGGAAGCAGGGAGGGGGGGCTGCGAGGGGGAGGGCCGGGCAGCAATGAAGTCAGAGGCACAGCAGCCACTGCAGCTGAATCAATTTGGAGATAAAAATAGTGCCTGCCGCCCCTGCCTCTGCAGTGATTTCATAAAGGTCTCAGCTGCGTTGGAGAGAAAGCCAGCAGGAGTGTCCCTACCTCCTCTCCAAACTAGAGAGAGAGGAGCAAAATAGCAGCCGCAACCAGAGCTGAAACGTACTTCTCCCTCTACCCCACGCCAGTTCCCTGTTTGCCTGTCTCCCACTCTCCCCGAGCCCCCGGAAGTGTCTCTGGCCTCACCTGTTCCTCTCCTTAATGGGATCATTAAAGACAGGGAAAAAAGAGAGAAGGAGACAGGGATGCCAGGCATTCATAATGAAGCCTGATGACACTTCTCCCTGACTTTCAGCCCGAAGACATCAATAGGGGATGACCCACGGGCTCTAAAGACCGAAGCTCTTTATCAGATGGAAGGTAAAAACCCTTCAAGAATGAGTCTCCCGAAGTCAAACCCACCTGATATTTCCACAGAGGAACTTCCTTTCCTGAGCATTCAGAGAAAACAAAACCTGGGATTGCCAATTAGTGCGACTGTCCTGGGAGACGCAGATTTAGGGGTCAGTTTCGGTGACTGATGAGAGAAACCTCTCTGGAACTGGAACCGAAAGAGACATGGAGTGAATAGAGCTCTGGCACTTTGCAGGGTGATTATTCCTGCAGTGCGGGAGGTAACCTTTTCTGCTGCTACATTCTGACATTTGCATCGAGGCAAATGCATCATTGGTAATTGCACCTGAGTGTCAAAGCCACTTGATGTGTGTGTTCCAACCAAGGTAAGAATGAGGACTTTAGCATTAAGGGAAGGGAGGCAAAGAAGAAATGCAGACAAATTATAGGAGAGGAGATAATGGAATTGGCCATAAAAAGTAACAGCCAGGATTGATGTCTCCTTCATGCAAAAGTTGTATGTTCAGATTAAATAACATATTGCTTGTGAAAGTGCCTAAACTAGTGTCTTACTCTTAAAAACACTGCGTAGTAAATACCATTGTATATGTTTTCAAAATGAATATGCTTAAACATCCCTTGCGAGGAAATATACAAGTGGCTCAGATGGTATAAGAATCCACCTGCAATGCAGGAGACCTGGGTTTGATGCCTGAGTTGGGAAGAGCCCCTGGAAAAGGGAGTGGTTGTCTACTCCAGTATTCTTACCTGGGGAATCCCATGGCCAGAGGACTCTGGTGGGGTACAGTCCTTGGCATTGCAAAGAGTTGGACATGATTGAGCAATTAACACTTTTACTTTCACATACAACTAGTACTGTTTAATGAAAATAAGAAAATCAACAGTATCATGCACAGGCAAAAACGTTCCAAGTACAACCTTCACCGCCTCCTGTTTTCATCTGATTCTATTATGTCAGGCGAAGTTTAGCCACAGATCTTTAACCCAGAAGGTGTTAAATACAGGACCAAGAGACATCATAAAGACACCAGACCCAAAGATCTGTAAAACTGAGAAGTCCAATGTGAGAAGCTTGCTGTTGACTTTACATATAACTCTGAAATCATTTCATTTTGTTAGAAAGAATAAATAATTCCTTCCAGAGCATGTTAGTCGCTCAGTTGTGTCCAACTCTTTGCAACCAATGGATTGTAGCCCACCAGGCTCCCCGTCTATGAGATCTCCCAGGCAAGAATACTATAGTGGGTTGCCATTTCCTTCTCCAGGGGATCCTCCCCACCCAGGGATTGAACCTGGGTCTCCTGCATTGTAGACAGATTCTTTACCATTTGAGCCACCAGGGAAGCCCATCCTGCCACAGAGAGGAATATAATATTGCCAAATTCTCCAATTTGGCAAATACAGCAAACTGTTAGTCAACCACATTGGGAATCTGGCTTTCTCATGGGGCCCTATTGTTTACGGAAATATCTCAGCTGACAAATTAAGCAAACATTTCTCCTGAACAAACTGTGATTCCATTCACATGGCTTTTCAAGGATATTTACAACCACTGAGGGAAAATCTTTAGAAAATATAAAATCACCACAAAGGTCCCTTTTGGTGATTCTGAAAATTGTGATGCCCTTTGAATATCCTGATGACTGTTTTCCCACTGACACACAAAGACATCTGAAGCAAAGCCAGTTTATGCTGTGTTGGGTTCCTAATACAAATTAGTGAAAAGAGAACAAGGTTGGGAGGAATGGTGTGTACTTGATAAAAATAAATCAAGGTTTGAAATATAATTGAACTGTGTTTATTTTCTTATGAAATGTATTTTAAAAGCCGAAATACATTTTGAAATTCAGCCAAACAACCTTTGTCTTATGGATATTCAGAGCATAGCTGGCAGTTTACAGATCATTTTAGGAGCACCCTAGGACTTCCTGCTTTGGGTTGCTTAGGACAGAGCCAAAGAAAGCTACTTGCCACTGCAAAGTGTTGGTGTGTTGCTAACTATAGTAGGGAGGATGAGGATGGGTGTGTGCTCAATTTGCACAGTCACGTCAGACTCTTTGCGACCCCATGGACTGCAGCCTCCCAGGCTCCTCTGTCCATGGAATTCTCCAGGCAAGAATACTGGAGTGGGTTGCCATTTTCTACTCCAGGTGGGTTGCCATTTCCTACTCCAGGGGCTCTTGCCATCTCAGGGATCGAACCAATATCTTCTGTATCTCTTGCTTTGGCAGGCAGATTCTCTACCCCTGGGAGAGTGGGAGGCTCTTCCTTCCTATGTTGTTGTTCAGATGCTCAGTCATGCCAGACTCTTTGCAACCCCATGGACTGCAGCACACCAGGCTTCCCGATCCCTCACCATCTCCCAGAGTTTGCCCAAGTTTATGCTCATTGCATTGGTGATACCATCTTATATTCCTTCCTATAACCAGATTCTAATCAATTTCTCCCACCTGGGAGAGGATGAGGATGTTCCAAAGGGTTCAACAAGACCAGAAACTTTGTGTTGAACTCTGTTGTGAGTCTGTCTCTTCTAAATTTGTTGGAAAAAAGATGGAAGCATGTCCTTCTAACCCTTATCATTAGCCGGGGTTGTCACAATATTGCCTACACAGTGTACAAGGATCAAAATGCCCAAATTTACCTAACAGAGGTTACAAGTGGAGAGAGCTAAGGGATACAGTTGAAAATAGAAGCACTCCATACATCTTATTCCAGCACTCTGGTAAGATGGGATAAGGTAGACTGCTCATACCTCTAATGCATAGATATGCTGCAAAATGTTGTATTTATCATTTATCTATCTACTGGTCTAATCTTTAAAAGAACAGTGGAAATCTTCAGATACCAAAAGCAAAGAAGAAACTCAAGCTCTGAGAAGTAAGCACATGAACCTACACTGGGGCAGTTTTGGGGCTATCAAGCTCAATTAAAGAACCAAATGCCAGGGAATGAAATTTTATCTGCCATGAAGGGTCAAAGGCATGGCAATGGGTATATGCAAGGGAAAAGAATGGAAATAATGCCTTTTCATAAGGTCAGGCCTTTGGAATATATGCCTTCTCCATGAAAGGGGATAAAAGAGATCATCCTTGCTGGACCAAGAAAGGCACCTGGGGTGTATGAGGTGTTGAAACAATCAGGCTACTCAACACAAGTATCAAGGGTCAATTTTACATTACTCATAAGGCATTACTTATAAGGCATTCGGTGTAAGACCCCAGATTTATGAAATTAACAGACATCAGATCATGATGAATAATACCCCTAACATAGTACAAAACAAAACAACTCTTTAGGAATGCTATGGATATGGATTTTCCTACAGGCCTTCCTTGGAAAACACAACTGTGAGTAATAAGAACTGACCTTGTTAACTATTTGGAAGACTCAGAAAACATAAATAAGGAGGAGAATATAGGGTATCACAATGAACAGATTATTATGAAAAATGGAGAGACAAAATTTTAAAAAATAACTTCAAGAAGTGAAAAAAGGTCATTGAAATGACATCAAGGAATGTGTTGATTAGTGTATTTTTCATAGCTGAGTGGAAAAATTAGTGATTTGGAAAATGGATCTCAAAAACTAGACTTCAATACACAGATAAAGAAATGGCACATATGAGATGTCAAATGACTTGGGTGCTAGAATTTAAATAACCAAAACTGGAGTTCCAAAAGGAGAGCAAAGAGAAAATGTAAAGACAGTATTCTAAACTATAGCAAGTAATTTTACAGAATTAGTGAAAAACATAAATAATAATGTTGATGAAGCTTTTTTAATTTATATGATTGACAAAACAATTGTATATGTATATTCATATTAATAAAAACTCCAAAAAAACAAACAAAAATAATCTTATAAGCAACTCCTATACTCCTTATTCCTCATCCAAAAGTATACATTACAAAACATGAGTAGGGAAATATAAGGAAGGAAAATTGTGGACAAATGTCATTTATTATCATAGATTAAAAAAATAAAATATAAGCAATCAAATGTAACCACTGAAACCTTTACCCAATGAATTAAAGAATAGTTTAATCTCTATTAATATAATTCATTGGAGGGATAACATTGAGGAAAAAAGAAGCAGAATGCTAAGTTAAAAAAATGTAGAAACAAATATATGAAGAGTTAAATTCCAGCTCATGATACAAATTCTTAGCTGTCTGAAAAAAACCCATCTTCCTTAATCTTACAAAATATATCTTCCAATACATTAAAGAAGCAACATACTTAATAGTGAGCAGTAGGGAGCACTTTCTTTAAAGTTGGAGCTAGAACGAGGACACTTGTTTTTACTTCTACCATTAAATATTGTATTAGAGAATAGAAAAGTGCAATGAGACAAGAAAATAAAGTGCAGTGAAACAAGAAAATAAGGTAATAAAGAAAAAAATGGAAGTATTAGAACTGAAAAGGATGAAACAAGATCATAGTTGTTTCAAATGATAAAATTATGCATAAGTAAAATTAACCTAAGAAAGTATTTGACTCAGTACTAATAAAAGTGTTCAGAAAATTTTCTAAATTAAGTCTCAAAATAGAAATTTCAGTGCACAGCTTTCCTAGGTACTAATAACTGTTAGATAATATAATGATCTCATCCTCAATAGTAACAAAAATATATAAGATTCTCAGGAATAAATTTAAAAAAATGCAAAATTTTATATAAAGTATTCTCAAAATTGAGAACTAAATGAAGGACATGCACATATATGTGCTCACAGGTGTGAGCACACACATGTACATAGAGATACAGTAATCTTGGATAGATAACAAGAGTCAATATTATAAAGATGTCAGATCCACTGGTTTTAATCTAAAAACTTCATTCACTACCAGTAAAAGTTCTAGCAAATTTTTATTTTTGGATAATTTTGCCATCTTATTGTAATATTTACATAGGAAAGCAATTGGCCAAAATAATTTTAAAAATGCAATTTAAGGAGAAATGAAATGGAAGAGCTCCTATTATGAAACATCTATACAGCTAGAATGCTTTATACACATTGATATCAATGGCACCCCACTCCAGTACTCTTGCCTGGAAAATCCCATGGATGGAGGAGCCTGGTAGGCTGCAGTCCATGGGGTCACAAAGAGTCAGACATGACTGAGCGACTTCACTTTCCTGCATTGGAGGTTTCCTGCATTGGGTAAAGGTTTTCACTTTCCTGCATTGGAGAAGGAAATGGCAACCCACTCCAGTGTTCTTGCCTGGAGAATCCCAGGGACGGGGGAGCCTGGTGGGCTGCCATCTATGGGGTTGCACAGAGTCGGACACGACTGAAGAGACTTACCAGCAGTGTCAGAAAAATATAAAAGTAGGACAAAATATGGAACATAGAAACAGACTAATGCATGTAAGAATCTTATTGAATGACAAAGTATCATTACAATTCAATGAGAAATGAATAGCCTATTCACTGAAAGATGCTGGGACAATCGACTATCCATATGGAAGAAAATAACACTATATCCACACACTGTAAACAAAAATAAACTCCAGATGCATAGAACAAAACATATAAGGTTACATTTTTTTTAATTTAGAAAAAGAATAGGATGATTTAATGACATGAAAGCATGGAAAACTTCCTAAGCAAGCCAAAATCATGAAAACATAAATGTTGATAAATTAGATACCATTCAAACAAATTCTGCACTATAAAAGATACCATAATAAAGTTTTATTTAAAGCCACAAATTGTTTATAAATACTAAAAGGTATTTTCAATGCCCATAATTGACACAGCATTAGATTTTAGGAGATATATATATATATATATATATATGTATATTATTTCTATAAATCAGCTAGAAAGAGATAATTCAATAAGATATGGACAATAAAGATGAAAAGATAATTCCCTAAGGAAGATATCTAAATAACAAAAATAAATATGAAAAGATGCTCTACTTCTAATCATGGAATTCATATTAAGATAATCATGAGTCTTCATTTCACACTTACCCAGTTGGCACAAATGAAGAACTGTTAATATCAAATATTGGCAAGGATGAAACAGGAATTCTCAAGTGCGGATATATAAGTTGAAAAACGATTTTATTGGTCAGGGTCCCAGCAGGAAATAGATGACACACTTAAAAGAAGTAACTGAAAAGAGTTTCGGTTACTTTTACAGAGCTGAAAATAAGGGTTAAGAGAAACTGACACTGAAACACACACACACAAAATCACATAATAAAAGAGAAACTGACAAAGAAAGGTGAAGTACTATTAGGGTTAGTAACAATAGAAGGCTGTTACTACACTTAGCATAATATCCATCCATATTGTCAGAAATAGTAAGATTTCTTTTTTTTTTTTTTATGGCTCAGTATTATTGCATTGTATGAGTGTGTGTGTGTGTGTGTGTGTGTGTGACATGTTGATCCAATCATTTATTGATGGGCACTTAGGTTGCTTCCACATCTTGGCTATTGTAAATAATGATCCAATGAATATGAAGTGAAAGTGTTAGTCACTCAGTCGTGTTTGACTCTTTGCAACCCCATGGACTGTAGCCTGCCAAGCGCCTCTGTCCATGGAATTCTCCAGCCAAGAATGCTGGATTGGGTAGCCATTGCAATCTCCAGGGGACTTCCTGACCCAGGGGTCAAACATGTGTCTCCTGGATTGCAGGAAGATTCTTTACTGTCTGAGCCACCAAGCAATGAATATAGTGGTATATATATCTTTTCAAATTTGTGTTTTTGATCTATAAGGAAAAATACCCAGAAGTGAAACTTCTGCATCGTACGATAGTTCTAGTTTACTTTGCGGTTGGGTGGTGATGGAAGGCACATCATACTGTTTTTCATAGTAGCTGCACCAATTTCTCTGAAGAAGGAACTGGTGACTCACTCCAGTATTCTGGCCTGGAAAATTCCATGGGCAGAGGAGACTGATGGGCTGCATACAGTCCATGGTGTCACAAAGAATTGGACACAACTACAGGGGAGCCTGGTGGGCTGCAGTCCATGGGGTCGCTGAGGGTCAGACACGACTGAGCAACTTCACTTTCACTTTTCACTTTCATGCGTTGGAGAAGGAAATGGCAACCCACTCCAGTGTTCTTGCCTGGAGAATCCCAGGGATGGGGGAGCCTTGTGGGCTGCCATCTATGGCATTGCATAGAGTCGGACATGACTGAAGCGACTTAGCAGCAGCAGCAGCAACACAACTAAGGGCTCAGGAGGGCCAAGAGGAGCTATCCCACGTTGAAGGTCAGGAAGGGTGGCAGTGAGGAGATATCCCTTGTCCAAGGTAAGGAGCAGCAGCTTTGCTTTGCTGGAGCAGCCTTGAAGAGATACACCATGCCCAAGGTAAGAGAAATCCAATTAAGATGGTAGGTGTTGCAAGAGGGCATCAGAGGGCAGTCACACTGAAACCATACTCACAGAAAACTAGTCAATCTAATCATACTAGGACCACAGCCTTATCTAACTCAATGAAACTAAGCCACGCCCATGGGGCAACCCAAGACGGGCAGGTCATGGTGGAGAGATCTGACAGAATGTGGTCCACTGGAGAAGGGAATGGCAAACCACTTCAGTATGCTTGCCTTGAGAACCCCATGAACAGTATGAAAAGGCAAAATGATAGGATACTGAAAGAGGAACTCCCCAGGTCAGTAGGTGCCCAATATGCTACTGGAGTTCAGTGGAGAAATAACTCCAGAAAGAATGAAGGGATGGAGCCAAAGCAAAAACAATACCCAGCTGTGGATGTGACTGGTGATAGAAGCAAGGTCTGATGCTGTAAAGAGCAATATTGCATAGGAACCTGGAATGTCAGGTCCATGAATCAAGCCAAATTGGAAGTGGTCAAACAAGAGATGGCAAGGGTGAATGTCGACGTTCTAGGAATCAGCAAACTAAAATGGACTGGAAGGGTGAATTTAACTCATATGACCATTATATCTACTACTGCGGGCAGGAATCCCTCAGAAGAAATGGAGTAGCCATCATGGTCAACAAGAGTTCAAAATGCAGTACTTGGATGCAATCTCAAAAATGACAGAATGATCTCTGTTCGTTTCCAAGGCAAACCATTCAATATCACAGTAATCCAAGTCTACGCCCGTCAACCAGTAATGCTGAAGAAGCTGAAGTTGAACAGTTCTATGAAGACCTTTTAGAACTAACACCCAAAAAAGATGTCCTTTTCATTATAGGGGACTGGAATGCAAAAATAAGAAGTCAAGAAACTCCTGGAGTAACAGGCAAATTTGGCCTTGGAATACGGAATGAAGCAGGGCAAAGACTAATAGAGTTTTGCCAAGAAAATGCACTGGTCATAGCAAACACCCTCTTCCAACAACACAAGAGAAGACTCTACACATGGACAACACCAGACAGTCTACACTGAAATCAGATTGATTATATTCTTTACAGCCAAAGATGGAGAAGCTCTATACAGTCAAAAAACACAAGACAAGGAGCTGACTGTGGCTCAGATCATGAACTCCTTATTGCCAAATTCAGACTTAAATTGAAGAAAGTAGTGAAAACCACTAGACCATTCAGGTATGACCAAAATCAAATCCCTTATGATTATACAGTGGAAGTGAGAAATAGATTTAAGGGCCTAGATCTGATAGATAGAGTGCCTGATGAACTATGGAATGATGTTCATGACATTGTACAGGAGACAGGGATCAAGACCATCCCCATGGAAAAGAAATGCAAAAAAGCAAAATGGCTGCCTGGGGAGGCCTTACAAATAGCTGTGAAAAGAAGAGAAGTGAAAAGCAAAGGAGAAAAGGAAAGATATAAACATCTGAATGCAGAGTTCCAAAGAATAGCAAGAAGAGATAAGAAAGCCTTCCTCAGCAATCAATGCAAGATAATCATGATGGTGTGATCACTCATCTAGAGCCAGACATCCTGGAATGTGAAGTCAAGTGGGCCTTAGGAAGTATCACTATGAACAAAGCTAGTGGAGGTGATGGAATTCAAGTTGAGCTATTTCAAGTCCTGAAAGATGATGCTGTGAAAGTGCTGCACTCATTATGTCAGCAAATTTGGAAAACTAAGCAGTGGCCACAGGACTGGAAAAGGTCAGTTTTCATTCCAATCCCAAAGAAAGGCAATGCCAGAAAATGCTCAAACTACCGCACAATTGCACTCATCTCACACGCTAGTAAAGTAATGCTCACAATTCTCCATGCCAGGCTTCATCAATACGTGAACCGTGAACTTCCAGATGTTCAAGCTGGTTTTAGAAAAGGCAGAGGAACCAGAGATCAAATTGCCAACATCCGCTGGATCATGGAAAAAGGAAGAGAGTTCCAGAAAAACATCTATTTCTGCTTTATTGACTATGCCAAAGCCTTTGACTGTGTGGATCACAATAAACTGTGGAAAATTCTGAAAGAGATGGAAATACCAGACCACCTGACCTGCCTCTTGAGAAACCTGTATGCAGGTCAGGAAGCAACAGTTAGAACTGGACATAGACCAACAGACTGTTTCCAAATAGGAAAAGGAGTACGTCAAGGCTGTATATTGTCACCCTACTTATTTAACTTATATGTAGAATACATCATGAGAAATGCTGGGCTGGAAGAAGCACAAGCTGGAATCAAGATGGCCAGGAGAAATATCAATCACCTCAGATATGCAGATGACACCACCTTTATGGCAGAAAGTGAAGAAGAACTAAAGAGCCTCTTGAGGAAAGTGAAAGAGGAGAGTGAAAAAGTTGGCTTAAAACTCAAGATTCAGAAAACTAATATCATGGCATCTGATCCCATCTCTTCATGACAAATAGATGGTGAAACAGTGTCAGACTTTATTTTTTTGGGCTCCCAAATCACTGCAGATGGTGATTGCAGATGAAATTAAAAGATGCTTACTCCTTGGAAGGAAAGTTATGACAAACCTAGACAGCATATTAAAAGATAAAGAGATTAATTCGTCAACAAAGGTCCCTCTAGTCAAGGCTATGGTTTTTCCAGTCGTCATGTATGGATGTGAGAGTTGGACTATAAAGAAAGCTGAGTACTAAAGAACTGATGCTTTTGAACTGCGGTGTTGGAGAAGACTCTTGAGTCCCTTGGACTGCAAGGAGATCCAACCAGCCATCCTAAAGGAGATCAGTCCTAGGCGTTTATTGGAAGGACTGATGTTGAAGCTGAGACTCCAATACTTTGGCCACCTGATACGAAGAGCTGACTCATTTGAAAAGACCCTGATGCTGGGAAAGATTGAGGGCAGGAGGAGAAGGGGATGACAGAGGATAAGATGGCTGGATGGCATTACCGACTCAATGGACATGAGTTTGGGTGAACTCCAGGAGTTGTTGATGGACAAGGAGGCCTGGCGTGCTGCATTTCATGGGGTCGCAAAGAGTCGGACACGTCTGAGCGACTGAACTGAACTGAACTGAACTGAAGGGACTGAGCATGAACATGCACCAATTTACATTCCCACCAACAGTGCATGAGGACTCCCTTTCCTTCACATCCTTTGCAAACAAGTATTTGTTGTCTTTTTGATAAAAGCCATTCTGACAGGTGTAAGATGATACCTCACTGGTTTGATTTGCATTTTCCTGATGATTAGTGATGTTGAGAATCTTTCCATGTGTCTGTTAGTCATCTGTATGTCTTCCTTAAAAAAATGTCTATTCAGGTCCTCTGCCCATTTTTTAATCAGGTTCTTTTTTTTTTTTTATGTTGACTTGTATGTGTTCTTCATAATATTTTGGATATTAACGCCTGTTGGACACATCTTTTGCAAGCATCATTTCCTATTCAGTAGGTGTGCTTTTTAATTTGTTGATAGCTCCATCACTATGCAAAAGCTTTTTAGTCTGATATAGTCTCATAGTCTATTCTTGCTTTTGTTTCCCTTCCCTGAAGAGACAGACCCCCCAAAATATTGCTAAAACTGATGTCAAATAGCTTACTAGCTATGTTTTCTTCTAGGAGTTTTATAGTTTTAGTCTTACATTTAACCCTTTAATCCATTTGTAGTTTATTTTTCTATATGGTGTGAGAAAGTTGTGTCCCATTTTATTCTCTTTCATGAAACTGTCCAGTTTCCCCAACAGTGTTAATTGAACAGGCTGTCTATTCTCTATTATATTATCTTATCTCTGTTGTCGTAGATTGATTGCCCATGTAATTATGAGTTCATTTCTATGTTTTTTTATTCTGCTGCATTGATCTATGAATCTGTTTTTATACCAGTAACAAAATGTTTTCATTACTGTTACTTTGTATTATAGTTTGAATCAGGGACTGTGATACCTCCAGCTTTGTTTTCTTTTTGAGATTGTTTTGGCTCTCTGGAGTCTTTGAATTTGCACACAAATTTTAGAATTATTTGTTCAAGTTCTATCAGAAATGCCATTGTTATTTTGATAGGGATTGCACTGGAACTGTTTATTGCCCTGGGTAGTATGGTCATTTTAATAATATAAATTGTTTCAGTCCCTAAGCATGGCATCACTGACTGAATCAACATGAGTTTGAGCAAACTGAGGGAGATAGTGAAGGAGAGGGAAGCTTAGTGTGCTGCAGTTCAGGGTATGAAGAACAGGGAAGCTTGGTGTGCTGGGGTTGCAAAGAGTTGGACACGACTTAGCAACTGAACAACAACGACAAGAAAAAATGGAAAAAGAAATTGGAGCCTGCAAGTACCAGCAACTCTCAGGGTTTCTATATTAACATACATATGGTCAATGTCTTGTTTTGATTTTATAGAAAATGTACCACTCTACTTTTAAAGAGTCTTTATTTTTTATTTTTACATACCATTGGCACCCCACTCCAGTACTCTTGCCTGGAAAATCCCATGGTTGGAGGAGCTTGGTGGGCTGCAGTGCATGGGGTCACAAAGAGTTGGACACAACTGAGCGACTTCACTTTCACTTTTCACTTTCATGCATTGGAGAAGGCAATGGCAACGGACTCCAGTGTTCTTGCCTGGAGAATCCCAGGGACGGGGGAGCCTGGTGGGCTGCCATCTATGGGGTCGCACAGAGTTGGACACGACTGAAGCGACTTAGCTGCAGCAGCAGCAGCAAGCATGGTATATTTTTTATTTGTGTTTACTATCTTCTACTTATTTTATCAATGTGTCATAATTTCCTGAGTACATAGCTTTTACTTCCTTAGTTAGATTTATTCATAGGTATTTTATTTTTTTGATGCAATTGTAAATGGGATTTTTTTCCGTATTTATTTTTCTGGAAGTTCATTGTTAGTGTAGAAATTCATCAGAATTGTGAATATTGATTTTTTATTTTGCAACTTTACTGAGATTCATTTATTAGTTGTAATATTTTCTGGTGGCATGCTTAGAATTTTCTATATATAGAATCTTGGGAACTGCAAAAAAAAAGAGTTTTATGTTTTCTTTTCCAATTTGGATTCCTTTTATCTCTTTTTCCGGTCTTTTTCCTCTGGCTAGAATGTTTCATACTATGATGAATAAAAGTAGTAAGAGTGGGCATACATGCTTTATTCTTGATCTTAGAAGTGCTTTTAGCTTTTTACCATTAAGTATGATGTTGGCTGTGGGTTTGTCATTATAAGGCCTTTCATATGTTGAGGTTTGTCCCTTTTACACCCATTTCATTGAGAGGTTTTATCATAAATGGACACTGAATTTTGTCAAAAGCTTTTTCCGTCCCTACTGAGATTTTTATTCTGCAACTTGTTAATGTGGCGTGTCCTATCGATTGATTTGCAGGTAGTCAACCATCCCTCCATTTCTGCAATAAATCTCACTTGACCATAATGTATGATTCTTTCAATGCAGTGTAAAAATTTGACTTGCTAACATTTTGTTGAGGATTTCTGCATCTATGTTTTTCAGGGACTTTGGCCTGGAATTTTCTGTTTTGTGTGTGATGTCTTCATCTAGTTTTGTTATCTGAGTGATTCTGGCAAATTTATTACCCGTAGAATGTATGTAGTTGTATCTTGTGGTTTTAATGGGCATTTGTCTAATAATAGTGATATTGGGTATCCTTTAATTTTCTATTTGTATTCTTTGGGAAAGTGTTTTTATTAAAATCTTTTGCTCATTCTCCCCCACCTCCCACCATGGGTTGTTTTATTGAGTTGTGAGTTCTTTGTACTAATGCTTTTCAGATATATATCTTGCAAATGTTTTATTTTCCATGGCTTGCTTTTTCATTTAAAGCATATGAATGGTTGCTAGGATCTAGGAGGGTGGGAGAGCATTGGTTGCAAAGAGGAATGAGAGAATATTCCCGAGACTGTTGGAAATATTTCATATCATTATTGTGATGGTGATTACATGACAGTATATAAATATTTGTTGAAACATCTAAATTTATACTTAACACTGGTTGATTCAATTATATGTAAATTATACTTTGATAGGTCACTAGATAAAAGTTTTCATTAAAAGTGGTCAATTTTAGCATTATTTGTTTTATTTAAATCAGTAGGCACATTAGTGCTATACTGGCTTTTGTATGTTTTGTATGTTTGAATTATGTTTTAATTTTAAAATATGGGAAAAAACCGTTATTTTGATTCTAACTATGTAAATCTGGTTTCTTTCATGAACCGTTGAGTCAGTGGGGAAACTAATCTGGAGTGAAAATTACTAAAATGAAAAGAAGACCTATCCCTCCTTATAGTGTCTGAAAACTTTAATTATTCTGTTCAGATTCTGGAATTCCTGGACATTAATTTATCAATTAATTGTACATGAGCTAAGAATGTAGTTCTTCTCCATTGAAGGGATAGCAGCTAGAAAACAGTGTCTATAAAGTGCTAACTGAATCTTTGCCGACATTTCCATCTGGAGAGAACATTTTAGGTTTTCCAACTCCTTTGATTAGGGAGGTTCTTTAAACATTATTAAATTGATCCTCTGATTTGAAAAGAGAATGAGTGCAACTGAAGCTGCTTTTCTGGAAATGCAGTATAAAACAGGTGAGGGACATGGTGCATGTGCCAGAGTTTCATCCTTGACTGTGGAAGCTTCCCACACATACACAGTATGGATACGAACATGATTTCTGGTGGGCACCAGTATCACCTGTGAGCTACTTACAACTCCAGGTGCTTGGGTGGAACTTGGGCAGAGTCTAGATGTCTCAAAGTACAATTATATATATATATATTTTTAATATAAATTTATTTATTTTAATTGGAGGCTAATTACTTTATAATATTGTATTGGTTTTGCCATACGTTATTTTTAATTTTGTCTTTGTTTCTTTTAAACAATCTCTAGAAGTGATGCTTACATACACTACGTGTCTCAGTCAGCTCAGGCTGCTATCACAAGTAATATCATCTGGATGGTTTAGACAACAAAAATGGATTTTCTGATATTTTAGACACGGAAAAGTTTAAGATTAAGGTGCCACAATTCTGTCCACAGCACCAAGGTTTTATAATACTTAGTTAAAGAAACCAGTTATTAAATCACTCAACCTCACATGGAATACCACTATTGTGAAAGATTTTTTCTATCAAATTTTAACTAATATATTAAAAAAATAATATAACCAGATGAGTAACACTGAATTGATATTACTTCAGTCAAAACATAAGTAACTTGGTATGGTAGGTGGCCTGTATAACTTTGGAATAGTGATTTCCTTACTGTTCTTGAAATATTAAAAATAATATAATAGAATTCACTCAGGAAACTAAGTTGTAAATTATGGCATGTACTTGTATAACTTACCTCTGGTGAGATTGTAACATCTTTTCCCCTTCAGATCACTATTTATTTCAAGGGAAACACATAGTAAGTTGATTTTATAGTAGATAAAACAATGTTTATAAACTTTGTTTTGGAGAATTTCAAGTATGCACAAAAGTAGAGAATAAAGATGGGCTCGATAAAGGACAGAAATGGTATGGACCTAACAGAATCAGAAGATATTAAGAAGGGGTGGCTAGAATACACAGAAGAACTGTACAAAAAAGATCTTCACAACCCAGATAATCACGATGGTGTGATCACTGACCTAGAGCCAGACATCCTAGAATGTGAAGTCAAGTGGGCCTTAGAAAGCATCACTATGAACAAAGCTAGTGGAGGTGATGGAATTCCAGTTGAGCTATTCCAAATCCTGAGAGATGATGCTGTAAAAGTGCTGCACTCAATATGCCAGCAAATTTGGAAAACTCAGCAGTGGCCACAGGACTGGAAAAGGTCAGTTTTCATTCCAATCCCAAAGAAAGGCAATGCCAAAAAATGCTCAAACTACTGCACAATTGCACTCACCTCACACGCTAGTAAAGTAAGGCTCAAAATTCTAAGCCAGGCTTCAGCAATATGTGAACCATGAATTTCCTAATGTTCAAGCTGGTTTTAGAAAAGGCAGAGGAACCAGAGATCAAATTGCCCGCATGCCAACATCTGCTGGATCATGGAAAAAGGAAGAGAGTTCCAGAAAAACATCTATTTCTGCTTTATTGACTATGCCAAAGCCTTTGACTGTGTGGATCACAATAAACTGTGGAAAATTCTGAAAGAGATGGGAATACCAGACCATCTGACCCGCCTCTTGAGAAATCTGTATGCAGGTCAGGAAGCAACAGTTAGAACTGGACATGGAAAAACACACTGGTTCCAAATAGGAAAAGGAGTACATCAAGGCTGTATATTGTCACCCTGCTTATTTAATTTATATACAGAGTACATCATGAGAAATGCTGGACTGGAAGAAACACAAATGGAATCAAGATTGCTGGGAGAAATATCCATAACCTCAGATACGCAGATGACACCACCCTTATGGCAGAAAGTGAAGAGGAACTAAAAGGCCTCTTGATGAAAATGAAAGAGGAGAGTGAAAAAGTTGGCTTAACGCTCAACATTCAGAAAACGAAGATCATGGCATCTGGTCCCATCACTTCATGGGAAATAGATGGGGAAACAGTGGAAACAGTGTCAGACTTTATTTTTTTGGGCTCCCAAATCACTGCAGATGGTGACTGCAGCCATGAAATTAAAAGACGCTTACTCCTTGGAAGGAAAGTTATGACCAACCTAGATAGCATGTTGAAAAGCAGAGACATTACTTTGCCAACAGAGGTTCGTCTAGTCAAGGCTATGGTTTTTCCAGTGGTCATGTATGGATGTGAGAGTTGGACTGTGAAGAAGGCTGAGCACCAAAGAATTGATGCTTTTGAACTGTGGTGTTGGAAAAGACTCTTGAGAGTCCCTTGGACTGCAAGGAGATCCATCCAGTCCATTCTGAAGGAGATCATCCCTGGGATTTCTTTGGAAGGAATGATGCTAAAGCTGAAACTCCAGTACTTTGGCCACCTCATGCGAAGAGTTGACTCATTGGAAAAGACTCTGACGCTGGGAGGGATTGGGGGCAGGAGGAGAAGGGGATGACAGAGGATGAGATGGCTGGATGGCATCACTGACTCAATGGACGTGAGTCTGAGTGAACTCCGGGAGCTGGTAATGGACAGGGAGGCCTGGCGTGCTGCGATTCATGGGGTCGCAGAGTAGGACACGACTGAGCGACTGAACTGAACTGAATGAATACTTCCTACACTACCCATGCTTAGCTGCAGCAAACATCCTCAGATGACCTGTAATACTTTACCTATACTTCCACATTTTCCACTTTTTCATAAAATCACTTGAGTTTTTTGCAGGAAGTCTCAGAAAGTCTTATTACCTTCACCTATAAATATCTCAGTATATGTCTAAAATATAAGGACTCTTAAAAATAATTTTAATACTTCATGAACATATCTTAAAGAATTAACAATCCCATAATATCATCAAGCATTCCTTTGATATTTTAATAATTTCTTTTAAAGTTTCCATCAGAATATAAACAAGGTCCACACGTTGACACCAGTTGATTTATCTTTTTAATATTAAAGTTTCTCCATCATCTCTTTTCTTTTTTCCTTGTAATTTATTTGTTGAAGAAATTAGGTCTTTTGTTTTGCAGAATGTCTCACATTTTGCATTTTGTTGATTGTATCCTATTTACTGTTTAATATGTATCTTTATCTCTTACACATCTTAGTATTGGTAGGTAAATCTAGAGTTTTGATAAGAATCTTGATTTCATTTTCATCAAGAGTGCTTCAGTTTTTTCCTTTTATGGGGAAGTAGCTAATGTCTGGTTATCTTTATTTGTTGAGAAAAGAAATTTTAATGATGAAAATTTTACTAGGGCTTGATTGCAGTCATTTTGAAACTCAAAGGCCTAAGGTGATCTAAATTCCTATAATTGTTAAGAAAAATCAGGATAATAATGGAGGTAGAAAAGAAACTGCTTTGATCACACTCTCTGATTTGTATATTGTACACCCCCAACCCTGGAATATTAGGTTTTCCTCACTGAGGACCAAAAGTGTGGATACTGATAGAGAGTGTTTGGTAAAGGAACACAGGCTCATGGTGTTTCTCTTGATATTCTCTCTCTTTTTTTTTTTTTCTTCTCTTCTCATTGGAGTATAATTGCTTTACACTGTTATATTAGTTTCTGCTGTATGGCAAAGTGAATCAGCTATACATTTACATATATCCTCTGTTTTTTGTATTTCCTTACCATTTAGGTCTCTCTCAGTATTTTCAAAGATGTCATAGAAAAGCAAACTCTTTCTCTTTCTTCGTCAAAATTCTAATTTCTTTTCATAACACTCTTTCTGGTTCTTCTGAGGTTATAGATCTCAGACTTCCCTGATAGCCCTTAGGGGACTTCCCAGGTGGCTCAGTGATAAAGAATCCACCCACCAATGCAGGAGATGCAAGAGATGTGGGTTCTATTCCTGGGTTTGGAAGATCCCCTGGAGAAGGAAATGGCAACCCACATCAGTATTTCTGCCTGGGAAATCCCATGGACAGAGGGTGGGTTACAGTCCATGGGGTGGCAAGAGTTGGGCACAACTTAGCAAGTAAACCACCACCACCACCAGCCCTTAGTCCTGGGGTAGGGTGCTTACCTTATCTGAGCCTTCGTTTCCTATCCTACGAAACGAAACCCCTAATACCTACTTCACAGGTTTCTTGTGAGTATTAACTATCTACTCAGCACCCTATCCATACTGGGCATGTGAGGTTATATGCTATTCTTGTCTCATAGTAGATAAAGATCAATGGAAATGTTATAATTAGCATTTATTCAATAGTTGTTTCCTACCTTTCTTTTTCTCCTTAACTCCTGATACATCTAGTATTATCTATAAATATAGTAAAAGTGTACAGTAGGCTATCTGCAAGTTAGTGCTTGATAAAAACTATCAACAAGAGAGTATTAAATAAAGAAAAGACATAAAGTGGTAATGGAGAGCACTTGAAACATTTCAGATTAGAAAAAAAATGGGTGTTGTAAAGCCAGGGATACTGAACCATTTCTACTTTATTAATGTATTTTCTAAAGTGTAGCCTAGGCTAAATGATTTATGGCAGCACTTTGTAGTATATTAGTAAGTGCCCTGTAGTATATTTTGTAAATACAGTGACATTTTAGCGATAAGAGCTCTCATTACATGTCTCTGTTATTAAATCATTCCTCCAAAGACAGGTTAAACTGCCAGGTTTTGGGTAAGAATTATAGGGTTTATAGATTCATGAAGTGAAAATCAGTATGCTTGAGCTATGTCATGTATATTCACTGTGAAGGTGGAACATAGCAGAACAAGAAATGATTAAAATACTAAGGATGTGAAAAAGTGAGCAAAAGAAATTGTTCTTGAATAAGCCCTCCTAGGGTGACTGTTACTGTTACTCTTTGCTTGAATAAGAATAGCGTGTCTTTATTAGCACCATCACTTTCATTGGGCTTAATCAAAAAATTACGGCCATCTTGGCACTGTTTTCATTAAAGACTTTAACTCAGATTGAGATTAGGACATCCTGCTGGCCTGGTTGACAGAGAGAGCTAGAATTCTGGCAGTTACCAAAAGAAATGAAAACAAAATCGATCAAGTACACATTTTGATGAGATATTACTGATTCCAACACAGCAATTGCCACATTTCCATTTATTAGAGAATTGAACCAAAGAAGTCCATAGAATGTCAATGTGGCAATGTGGTCTGCTTTGACACATCTATTCAATGTAAGTCAGAACTGTCTGCTTAAGGACTGAAGTGGTTCAATTGTACTTCCCAGGAGAGTCATTGAGATGGTCCCATGCAAAGAGTTCTTGTTCATGAAATAAATTAGCATGTAGATCTTTTATAACTAGATGGGTATTGATTATTGAGTTTTCTACTCAGGATAGTGACAATAAAAGTCTTCATTTCATACCCTTCTAGTCCTGTGGAACCTGGTTTACTGACTTGTGGCTACAGAACATAGGATTTTAAGTGCAGTAAAAGACCACATAATCTCTTGGCAAGGGCCTAGGTTACTTTTGGAATGGGCTATATCAGTGATCTTCAAGCTTTAGCTTGCATCAGAATGACCTGGAGAGCTTGTTTACACCAACTGTTGGTCCCCTGACTCTGGAGTTTTTGATTCAATAGGACTAGGATGGGTTTCATGAATTTGCATTTCCAACCAATTCCCAGATGATATAGCTGCTGGTGGTCTGGCTACCATTCTTGAGATGCTCTTGTGTTTATGTTATAGACATCAATACATCATTTCCTATTTCCTAGCAATTGAGAGAGTGTAGTGACTGCTTGAGGTGTCTCAGAAAGTTATCTTGCATTTATTCATTTACTCAATAAATACTTTTTGGGTACCCATGTAGTCTCCATAAGTCTCACTAGGTCTTAAATATACAGATATGAATAAGACTAGATCACCATTGCTTTCAATGTGCAGAAAACTAAATATGGAATTCTGATAAAGTGTGTGATAACTGTAAGGATGTTATAAAACCAGAGAGTGAGATATCACTCAGAATTGTAGAGTGGACAGGAAAGTCTTCTTGAAGAATGTAAAAAATACACTTACTTTTCTGATATCCCCACTAAAAAAAAAAAATGCCTATAACTTTTGGACCATTGTCCTGTCTTCTGATTTAATGTGAGAACTTCCTTAGAAACTTCAACCTGGCACCTCTCTCAGCTACTCACAAAACGCCCACAAAATCACTATCATCTTATAAAAATGCAAATAAAATCATATCACTTTCATGTCTTAAAGTTCCTGTCTTCAGAATAAATGCCAAACGTTTCCTTCATTATCCCTTCCAGTCTGCACCTGTAAACTCCAAATATGATAACTTCCACCCAAGCACCTTATTCTCCATCCTATGGTATTTTGTACTCATCCTTTACACATCCTTTTCTCTCTTACCTCTAGGATGTTGTGTATACACTTTGCTCCATTTAGATTTTTTTGGTCCCTTTATTGTCCACCTCCATCTTATCTGCTCAGTGCCACAGCTCAATGTTCTGGTCCTCTGTGAAGCCTTTCTTGATAGTCTGGAAAATAAGCACTTCTTTCTCTGTTTTATAAACATTTGGTAAATATATCTGTGTTAAGCATAATGGGATAATTATCTGTTGACTTGTTTATGCCTTAGATGAGACTGGATGGCAGAGAGTATGAATCATTCATTTTGTAATCATAGTACTTACACAAAGTGAAGTGAAAAAGTGAAAGTGTTAGATGCTCAGTTGTGTCTGACTCTTTGCCACACCATGGTCTGTAGCCTGCCAGACTTTTCTGTAACTAGGTGCATAATAGATGTTCAATTAATTAGCTGCTAATAAACGAATGGGCTTCCCAGGTGGTGCTAGTGTTAAAGAATCTGTCCACAGATGCAGGAGACAGAAGAGATGTGAGTTCAATCCCTGGGTCAGGAAGATCCCCTGGAGAAGGGAATGGAAGCCTACTCTAGTATTTTCACCTGTAAAATTCCTTGGACAGAGAAGCCTGGGGGGCTACAGTCCATGGGGTCACAAAGAGTTGGACATGACTGAGCACACATAAATTAATTAAAAAAGTGAGGATACATAAAAATGAAGGGTCAGTTCTTTCCACGATAGAGATTACTCTTGCTGTGTATTTTTTACTAATACAATTTAAAATATCTGAATGAGAGAATCTGACAGATACAGCTTGGGGCTAGAGTTCACTATTTGTTCTCTAATCTGTGATGTGTAGGGGATAGGGTAGAGTTGTGCGATACATAAGGTTTTCTCTTTATCAGCTATGGGTAGGTAAGTTAATCCACGGAAAAGGTGAGAAAAAGCATGAGTAAAAATGATAGAATCATATCTCACTTTTGTCTCTTTTCAACCCCCCAAAAATCACCCATATTTGTATAAAGATATTAATCCACAAGAACAAAAATAACTAGAAAAAAGAAAATAGTAGATGAGACATTCAATGAATTGTGGAGAGATGAGAAACAAAGGGGAAATAATCAATTTAGGAAAACAGAGAAAATTTAACCTAATTATCTGCAGAGGGGTAAGGAATGAGCCAATTTACTCCATCAAATTGTGAAAGCCCTGATGATTAAAGGGACCCCAGATAGAAAGAATGGAGGGTGGTGCAGAGTTTTTGCAAAGGGATTCTTTTCCAGAATTTTGAGGAAATTTTATGTTTTTCTGAGTCCAAAGAAAAAAATCAGTTGGGAAAATAAGAAAAAGAATTTCAATGCCCCTACCAGAATTAAAGCTTAATAACCACCATGGCTATGTTTACTAATTTGAATAAATAGACTGATGTTAAGTTGGGAGCAAGTGCAGTAATTACTGAGGTGCTGAGTTGAAGGATATGATTGACATTTCCAGAACTCAGGCATGAGCAGGGTGGAGGGAAGCAGTTAAGATCTAATCAGGGTCTGTTGCCATGTGTGTTTGTGACCCTATCTACTGCTAAGGGTATATCATTCTTTTTTTATAATTGGGATATAATTGCTTTTCTTATAATTGGAATATAACTGTGTTACATTCTTCTGTACAACAAAGTAAATCAGCTATATGTGTACATTTATGCCCTCTCTCTCGAGCTTCTCTCTTTCCCCACTCCCATCCCACCCCTCTAGGTCACCACAGAGCACTGAGCTGAGCTCCCTGTGCTATACGGCAGCTTCCTACTGTTCTTTATATGGTAGTGTATAGAAGTCAATGCTGCTTTCCAGATTCAGTCCACACCCTCCCTGTGCCCACACATCAGTTCTCTATGTGCATCTCTCTTCCTGCCCTGAAAATAAGTTCATGTGCCATTTTTTTTCTAGATTCCATACATATGCTTTAATATATGGTATTTGTTTTTCTCTTTCTGACTTGTGACTCTTTCACTCTCTATGACAGACTCTGGGTCCAACCACATCACTACAAATGACCCAATTTCTTTCCTTGTAATGGGTGAGTAATATTCAATTGTATACATATATACCACATCTTTATCCATTCATCTGTCAATGGACATTGAGATTGCTTCCATGTCCTGTAAATAGCACTGCAATGAACACGGGGATACATATGACTTTTGAATTATGGTTTTCTCAGAGTATATGCCTGGTAGTGGGATTGCTAAGTCATACAGTAGCTTTCTTGCCAATGAAATAAATATCAATACATTAATATTTGTAGCATGCTTTATGTAAATCCTTAGACTCTGTTCCAAGAAATAACAAGTTCCAGAAGTAAAATAAGTTATTTTTTTAAGACTTTCTATTTTTTTTTTATTGGGGTTTAGCTGATTAACAAAGTTGTGATAGTTTCAGGAGAATAGCAAAGGGACTCAGCCATACATACACATGTATCCATTCACCCCAAATTCCCCTCCCATCCAGGCTGCCACTTAACATTGAACAGAGTTCCATGTGCTATACAGTAAGTCCTTGTTGGTTATCCATTTAAAATATACCAATGTGTAGTTGGCAGTTTCCACACATGATTGTATGTAGGACTATTAACTGTTATGTTACTGTAATGCTACTCATTAATATTGGACTGCTTTTTCTAATGTTAGAAAATATTCCATAGGCTACAGTTCAGTTCAGTTCATTTCAGTCACTCAGTCATGTCCAACTCTTGTGACCCCATGGACTGCAGCACTCCAGGCTTCCCTGTCCATCACCAACTCTCAGAGTTTACTCAAACTCATGTCCATAGAATCAGTGATGCCATCCAACCATCTCATCCTCTGTTATCCCCTTCTCCTCCCACCGTCAATCTTTCCTAGCATCGGGGTCTTTTCAAATGAGTCAGTTCTTTGCATCAGGTGGCCAAAATATTGGAGTTTCAGCTTCAGCATCAGTCCTTCCAATGAATATTCAGGAATGATTTCCTTTAGGATTGACTGGTTGGATCTCCTTGCAGTCCAGGGGACTCTCAAGAGTCTTCTCCAACACCACCGTTCAAAAGCATCAATTCTTTGATGCTCAACTTATCCTCTAACAGAAGCAAGGCAAGGAAAGAAAACAAGAATGTTGTTATAGAATATTCAGACATAGAACTAGCATCTGACCTAAAAATTGAACCAGCAAAAGCAAAGTAGATTTCAATAGCAAAAGCACTTTCAGGCAAGTGAGTGAAATATTTTCATCATTAAAAAAGGAAATGAACTTTTATGAAGTCACATATAGCCTAACATTCAACTTGAAGCTTTTTTGGATCACTCTACCAACACTGTCATAAAATGGAAGGACTTTTTCTATGAAACAAAATATTTGTAACAAAATAAAGATCAGGATTATTTGATGGAGCTATAAATGCTTTGTGTGTTTTAAAATCTAATTTTAAGAAAAATAACTAAAATATTTTATGTATCTCCAGTATTATCTTTCAATACTTTTAATGATATTTATTTAGCATTTTGTTATGTGTTTCCTTCTAGGAATTTTTGTATTGTCAAGTGTCTAATCAATGGTCATTTTATCATGTTATTAAAATACATAGTCTTGTCAAAATGATATTAGTTCATAATAATGAATAAACTGTGTATTAATTACTGTTTTTTACCCCAAACTTCTGCAAATTTAGTTTGATTCTATCAGAGAAAAATTATTTACTACTTATTATTATGATTACTCATTATCATTCAAAAGCACTCAGATGAAGCATGATGAAAAGTACAAATTAACTGTTGATTGAGAAATTTCCAACAATTCCTGAGAATTCTGATTTCTCAGTCCAGAAGCAACAGAGAACTTGGAAGTACAACAAAATAGTTGAATACAGAGAAGGTGGTAGAGCGTCTGTATTGAGAGTAAATGATCTAGCATGTCAAGAGACTAGCACCCCTCTCCCTGCAAGCTCAATCTCCTACCCCACTACACCTCCAACCAATGGATACTGGATGGTAACCCTTTGGAGAAATGTTTCACACTTAGGGAATATGCAGTAGAGATCTAGAGTGATTTGTGGGCTGAAAAATGTTAAACATCACTAATTATCAGAGAAATGCAAATCAAAACCATAATGAGATATTACCTGTCAGAATGGCTATCATCAAAAAGACAACAAATAATAAAGGCTGGTGAAGATGTGGCGAAAAGGGAACCCTCATGCACTGTTTGTGAGAAAGTAATGTGGTACTTTACTTTCTATGGGAAACAGTGTGGAGATTCCTCAAAAAAATTAAAAGTAGAATTACTGTATGATTCAATGATTCCACTCCTGAGTATTTATCTGAAGAAAACAAAAACACTAATTAAAAAGATGTATGCACCCCTTATGTTCACTGAAGCGTTATTTACAATAGTCAACATATGAAAGAAATCTGATAGATAAACAGAGAAAGAAGATATGGTACATATTAAAATATACAACAGAATATTACTAAATTCATAAAAATAAATCTTGCCATTTGTGATGATATGGAATGATCTAGAGTGTATTATTCTAGAAATGAGTCATATGGAGAAATAGAACATTTCTATTATTTCATTCATGTTTGGAATCTAAAACAACAAAACAAATGAAGAAGTGGAGTAAAACAGAAACAGTCACAGATACAGAGAAGAATCATGTGCTTGCCAGAGGGGAGGAGGATTTGGAGACTGAGAAACAGGTGATGGAGAATATGAGGTGCAAACTTCCAGCTGCAAAATAAATGAGTCATGGTTATGAAATGTACAGTGTGAAGAATATAGTCAATAATTACATATTTGCATGGTGACAGATGGTAACTTAGACTTATCCTGGTGATCATTTTTAAATACATAGGAATATCATATAATATTATACCAAGAAATAACAGTATTTCCAGTCAATTATACTTCAAAAACATTCAAACAAACAAACAAAAAACTCATAGAAAAAAAGATCAGATCTGTGGTTACCAGGGGCGGGGTATATAGGGCAGGGGAAATTGGATGAAGGTAGTCAAAAGAGACAAACTTCCAATTATAAGAGATGCTAAATGATTAACATGGAGAAGGCAATGGCAACCCACTCCAGTACTCTTGCCTGGAGAATCCCATGGACGCAGGAGCCTGGTGGGCTGCCTTCTACGGGGTCGCACAGAGTCGGACACGACTGAAGCGACTTAGCAGCAGCAGCAATGATTAACATGATTAATATAATTAAGACAGCAGTATATTGTAATGACAGCTGCTAAGGGAATAAATCCTGAGTTCTCATCAAAAAGAAAAAAATTATATTTCTTTAATTTTATATCTATACAAAATGACAGGTGTTCACTAAACTTGTGGCAATCATTTGATGATATATATGTCAAATCATTGGAGAAGGCAATGGCACCCCACTCCAGTACTCTTGCCTGGAAAAATCCCATGGAAGGAGGAGCCTGGTAGGCTGCAGTCCATGGGGTCGCGAAGAGTCGGACACGACTGAGCGACTTCAGTTTCACTTTTCACTTGCATGCATTGGAGAAGGAAATGGCAACCCACTCCAGTGTTCTTGCCTGGAGAATCCCAGGGACAGCGGAGCCTGGTGGGCTGCCGTCTATGGGGTCGCACAGAGTCGGACACGACTGAAGTGATTTAGCAGCAGCAGCAGCAGCAGCATGTCAAATCATTACGCTGTAAACTTAAACTTAATCAGTGTGTGTATGCTCAGTCACTCAGTCATGTCTGACACTTTGCAACTCCATGGTCTGTAGCCTGCTAGGCTCCTAGGTCCATGGAGTTTTCCAGGCAAGAATACTGGAGTGGATTGCCATTTCCTACCCCAGGGGACCTTCCTGACCCAGGTATCAAAGCCATCTCTTGAGCCTCCTGCACTGGTGGATGGATTCTTTACAACTGTGCCTCCTGGGAAGCCTACCCTTAGTCAGTGCTATATGTCAATTATATCTCAATAAAATTAGATGGCAGAAAAGCCATCATCAATAAATAAGGAAAGAAGCTGGGATTTCTTTCTTTTGAAACAATTCTATACAAATAAAGCCTTCTGAGTATCAGTTGATTCGAATAGGAACAATTCAATCTTATTCAATAGTCTTTAGCACAGAAAACTGACATTTCTGACAGTTTCTGCAGTTATAATAACTTCCTATCACAGATTATTTGTTAATATTAACCAGAATTATTGGTGCACATGCTGGATTATCTTGCTTTCTTATGATGGTGGAATGCTGTGGGTTATAACTTTGAGACCCATTTTGAATCTTTTTTAATTTTTGTTATTTAGTACATTTATTTTTGATACTGTCTCTGCCATAGAAAGCTTATCATAATTAAGTGAAAACCAAGAATAATCCCAGGGCTTCCCTGGTGTCTCAGTGGTAAAGAACCCACCTGTCAAAGCAGGAGGCACTGGTTTGATCTCTGGGTCAGGAAGATCCTCTGGAGAGGGAAATGGCAACCCACTCCAATATGCTTGCCCGGGAAATCCCCTGGACAGAGGAGCCTGGTGGGCTACAGTTGCTGGGTCGCAAAGAGTGGGACACAACTTAGTGACGAAACAACGAAAAAGAATAATTCCTAATCTGCTTTCAACTAAAGTCACCATCCCTGCTTATCTCCTTTATGTTGTGATATTATCCGCTATTTTGAAACCAGACATTAATTACATTGAATAACATTCACTCATTTAAGAAATATTTGTTGAATCTCTTCACCTGACACATACTTTGTTAGTCTGTGATGGATGTATAAACATGGGTGATTTTTATAACTTCTTTATATTTTCTTAAAGGTTTGGTTTTATGATCTCTAAGAGAGTAATAATTTCTCTTATTTGTGTATGTTTGCGTGTGGATAAATAATCAGCTTATTCATGGGTAGACATACAATAACTGTTATTTCCTTGTAATTATACATACACATGAACAAATTAACTTGAGTTATTTGGCACCGATTTGGGCACAGCAGCTACAAAAATCCAGGCAGCAGGAAAGAAATGTAATAAATACTGGAGGAATAAGAAGTCCATAAACTAAGAATAAGCCAGATACAGAGAATTAACAACTCATTACAATACCAAATGCATCAGTAGAGTTCTTTCTTTGGCACATTCAGAACAGAGCAGTGAATCTAAATGTTAAGAATGGAAGGTTGGTTAGTGATCTAAATCAGTCAAAAGAGCTAGTACTAAAATTCATGTACTTCTGTCTAGGTTGGTTGCTTCTTTGAAGCCTCTGAATTATTTGACACAGAACTGTAATAAATTAATAAGCACTTTCCTAATCATATTAAGAAAGCAAATTACAATAGGGCATAATCTGAAAGCATATGAATATGCTCAAGCAGTAGTTGACAATCTAACTCAGAATCAGTGAGCAGAAGAATCAATGAAATTAGGTTCAACAACTACATCCACAGATGACTGAGCTGTTACAACCTGCCCAATAATTGATGTTCAAAATAAAGCCTACACTTATAACCAAACTATAAAGAAAAGGTCGAGTAATGTTTGAAATACTCTTTTACAAAGTCAAGGTAGTGAATTATAAAGATCAGAAAGGTCTTTTTTTAATGTAGAAAAAGAATGGTAAAAAGTTGTTTTATGAATTATAAAATAGCACTGACATATACACATTACCATGTGGAAAGTAGATAGTTAGCAGGAAGCTACAGTATAGCACACAGAGCTCAGCTTGGTGCTCTGTGATAACCTAGAGTGGCGGGAGGGGGGCTTAAGATGGAGGGGATATAATATATACATATGGCTGATTCATGATGTTGTACAGCAGAAACTAATACAACATTGTAAAGAAATCATATTCTAATTAAAAAATGAAGAAAGAAAAAAATTGCAATGTTTTTGTATTCCTTAAGATTTAATTAACTGGGATACCAGAGTCCATAACAATACTGAATAACAGAGAATTATTTAATATATCCTATACAAAATTGAACCAACTTTTAACATTACAAATAGTTTATTCCTTTAGCAAATCCTAAAATATCTAATAAGAGGTTATAAGAGGATATATCCACTGGCACTAATTCAAATAATCTTTCAGTTAAGTGTTTTTGGCACATGAGCTAGTATGGGGGAGCTATAAATTCTTTTCAACATTTATTTAAGACATCATGAAGTAAACACAGGAGGAAACTACGTAAAGAACATATTCAGTTTGCTGTGTTATGGCCCTGAATCTAAGACTGTTACATGTAATATGGTGTGACATTCAAGCAAAAGTATCAGTGCACTTCAGTTCAGAAGCTCAGTCGTGTCTGATTTTGCGACCCTATGGACTGTAGCATGCCAGTCTTCCCTGTATCACCAACTCCCGGAGTTTACTCAAACTCATGTCCATTGAGTTGGTGATGCCATCCAACCATCTCACCCTCTATTGTTCCCTTCTTCTCCACCTTCTATCCTTCCCAGCATCAGGGTCTTTTCAAATGAGTCAGTCCTTTGCATCAGGTGGCCAAACTATTGGAGTTTCAGTTTCAGCATCAGTCCTTCCAATGAATAGTCAGGACTGATTTCTGTTAGGGTAGACTGGTTGGATCTCCTTGCAGTCTAAGGGACTCTCAAGAGTCTTCTCCAACACCACAGTTCAAAAGCATCAGTTCTTTGGTGCTCATCTTTCTTTATACTACAACTCTCACATTCATAGGTGACTACTGGAAAAAAACAAAACTTTGACTAGACGGACCTTTGTTGGCAAAGTAATGTCTCTGCTCTTGAATATGCTGTTTAGGTTTGTCATAGCTTTTCTTGAAGGAGTAAGTGTCTTTTAATTTCATGGCTGCAGTCACCATCTGCAGTGATTTTGGAGCCCCCCCAAATTAAGTCTGTCATTGTTTCCACTGTTTCCCCATCTATTTGCCATGAAGTGATGTGACCAGAGGCCATGATCTTAGTTTTCTGACTGTTGAGCTTTAAGCCAACTTTTTTACTCTTTAGTTCTTCTTCACATTCTGCCATAAGGGTGGTGTCATCTGCATATCTGAGGTTATTGATATGTCTCTTAGCAACCTTGATTCCAGCTTGTGCTTCCTCCAGCCCAACATTTCTCATGATGTACTCTGCATGTAAGTGAAATAAGCAGGGTGACAATACACAGCCTTGACATACTCCTTTCCCTATTTGGAACCAGTCTGTTGTTCCATGTCCAGTTCTAACTGTTGCTTCCTGACCTGCATACAGATTTCTCAAGAGGTGGGTCAGGTGGTCTGGTATTTCCATCACTTTAATAATTTTCCACAGTTTGTGGTGATCCACACAGTCAAAGCCTATGTCATAGTCAATAAAGCAAAAATAGATGTTTTTCTGGAACTCCCTTGCTTTTTTGATAATCCAACAGATGCTGGCGATTTGATTTCTGGTTCCTCTGCCTTTTCTAAAACCAGCTTGAACATCTGGAAGTTCATGGTTCACATACTATTGAAGCCTGGCTTGGAGAATTTTGAGCTTACTTTACTAGTGTGTGAGATGAGTGCAATTGTGCAGTAATTTGAGCATTCTTTGGCATTGTCTTTCTTTGGGATTGGAATGAGAACTGACCTTTTCCAGTCCTGTGGCCACTGCTGAGTTTTCCAAATTTGTTGGCATCTTGAGTACAGCATTTTCACAGCATCATCGTTTAGGATTTGGAATAGCTCAACTGGAATTCCATCACCTCCACTAGCTTTGTTCGTAGTGATGCTTTCTAAGGCCCACTTGACTTCACATTCCAGGATATCTGGCTCTATGTGAATGATCATACCATTGTGAAGATCTTGGTCATGAAGATCTTTTTTGTACAGTTCTTCTGTGTATTCTTGCCACCTCTTCTTAATATCTTCTGCTTCTGTTAGGTCCATACTGTTTCTGTCCTTTATTGTGCCCAACTTTGCATGAAATGTTTTCTTGGTATCTCTAATTTTCTTGAAGAGATCTCTAGTTTTTCCCATTCTATTGATTTCCTCTATTTTCTTTGCACTGATTAACAAGGAAGGCTTTCTTATCTCTCCTTGCTATTCTTTGGAACTTTGCATTCAGATGCATATATCTTTCTTTTTCTCCTTTGCTTTTTGCTTCTCTTCTTTTCACAGCTATTTGTAAGGCCTCCAAAAGAGCCATTTTGCTTTTTTGCATTTCTTTTTCTTGAGGATGGTCTTGATCCCTATCTCCTGTACAATGTCACAAACTTCCATTCATAGTTCTTCAGCCACTTTCTCTATCAAACCTAATCTCTTGAATCTATTTCTTACTCCCACTGTATAATCGTAAGGGATTTAATTTAGGTCACACCTGAATTGTCTAGCGGTTTTCCCTACTTTCTTCGATTTAAGTTTGAATTTGGCAATAAGAAGTTCATGATCTGAGCCACAGTCAGCTCCCAGTCTTGTTTTTGCTGACTGTATAGAGCTTCTCTATCTTTGACTGCAAAGAATATAATCAATCTGATTTCAGTATTGACCATCTGGTAATGTCCATGTAAAGAGTCCTCTCTTGTGTTGCTGGAATAGCATGTTTGCTATGACCAGTGCATTCTCTTGGCAAAACTCTGTTAGCCTTTGCCCTTCTTCATTTTGTACTCCAAGGCCAAATTTGCCTGTTACCCCAGGTATCTCTTGACTTCCTATTTTTTGCATCCAGTCCCCTACAATGAAAAGAACATCTTTTTTGGGTATTAGTTCTAGAAAGTCTTGTAGATCTTCATAGAACTGTTCAACTTCAGCTTCTTCAGCATTACTGGTTGGGGCATAGACTTGGATTACCATGATATTGAATGGTTTGCCTAGGAAACAAAAAGAGATTATTCTGTCATTTTTGAGGTTGCATCCAAGTACTGCATTTCAGACTCTTCTGTTGACTATGATGGCTACTCCATTTCTTCTAAGGGATTCTTGCCCTCAATAGTAGGTATATTGGTCATCTGAGTTAAATTCACCCATTCTACTCAATTTTAGTTTGCTGATTCCTAAAATGTTGATGTTCACTCTTGCCATCTCCTATTTGACCACTTCCAATTTGCCTTGATTCATGGAACTAACATTCCACGTTCCTATGCAATATTGCTCTTTACAACATCAGACTTTGCTTCTATCACCAGTCACATTCACAACTGGGTTTTGTTTTTGCTTTGGCTCCATCTCTTAATAATTGTAAAAAGTCAGAGTTTCAAACTTTTAAAGAAGAGGAATAAAAGCAGAAAACTTAAAAACTAATTCTTCTCTTTGTTAGTTGCTGGAGTCCTTGATATTACGGGAATATTGAGTAGTATTAAATGTAATTTAGTGTTAACTATTCTACCTGAGTCCATGCTGTGTTTCCCCTCTTTTGGATATCTAGTTTTTATGGCGGAAAGCTATTTTCTGTAAGAATTTGGGTCTTACTCTTGCATCATGTTATATTTCTCTTAGGAAAAGGGAGCTAGCTCATCACATTTTATCTGCAGGGTTGACCTCAAGGCTACGTGATCTGTGAGTGTCACAGGGCTCCATTCTCAGACGGGGCCATGCTTCATTCAATGCTCTGATAGCACCTGCTTGAAATTCTTAGGACTTTTTAACAAAAGGTCTTTTATTTCCATTTTTTACTGGGTTCTCCAAATCATGTAGGTGGTCTTGTTTATCTGACTTACAGTTCTACCCAATTAGTCCATGAAGTGGTACTTTTGGTGTTAAAAAATAAATAGTCCTAATGCTTGTGTTACAACCAACTGTAACTTCATTCTAAGATATGTGTGGCTTTTTCCTTTTTCTCTTGCGCTATTTCTCTCTTCTCTAATTGTTATCCCATGAGACAAGAAGACCAATGAAAAACTGAAATAAGAGCTCAGAAATAGATTTCATATACATGCACACTTGTTACATGACAGTCATGCTATTGGAAATCAAGTAGGGGAAATGCAATGGACACTGAAGTAGATGGTGCTAGTACATTGGGGGGAGGGAAAGAAAATTATATTTCTAACTCTTATGAAACTAAAAATTCAGGTCTGGATAGACTAAAATACTAATAGTGCAAAGCAAAATGTAGAATAATGTGTGATTATATAAAAAGTGAGGATTTTCTGCTCAAGACACTCTATAGGAAGTAAAAGGTTAAACTGCAAAATCTGAGAATATATTTATATAAATGAAGTTTAGAAATGACTAACATCTGGAAAATGCAAGTAGCTCAGTTGTGTCTGACTCTTTGTGACCCCATGGACTATACAGTCCATGGAATTCTCCAGGCCAGAATGCTGGAGTGGGTAGCCATTCCCTTCTTCAAGAGATCTTCCCAACCCAGGGATCAAACCCAGGTCTCTCACGTTGCAGGCTGATTCTTTACCAGCTGAGCCACAAGGCAAGCTCATCTGGAAGAAAAATTCAAATAGTTAAATAGAAAATTGGGTAAAATAGTTGAATAGGCCTTTCAAAGAAGAGGAAATTTGAATAAACTACAACCAAGAGAAAACATATTGAGATTCAGTAATAATCAAGAAATTGAAAATAAAAATTAGAATGAAATGCCATATCACACACGCTAAACTAGTAAAAATGTGATGTCTATATATTATCAAACATTAGAGAGGACATGAATTAAGATACTTTCATACATTGCTCAATGAATCATAAATTGCAAAACTTTCTTTAAAATCATATTGGTTTTACCTGAATATGAAGTACGTATGCCCCATGACCCAGCAATTCTAAGTTTCAAAAAATTAGATAATTCTTATTTATGCATACAGAATACATTTGCATCCACAGGAGCATAGATCTTAATAGACTAGATTGAATATATAAAGTGGGATACTGTCATTCAGTGACATAATATAGCAGTGAAAATGAATTTACTACAGCTGCAGACATCATCAAATTTCACAAACATAACAGTGAATGAAAGATACATAACTTAAAATATTCATATGGTATAATTCCATTTATATCTGATTCAAAAGCAAGCAAAATCAAATAACACATTATTAGAGAGAACATATAGAAAATGCTAAAATCATAAACAGCAACAAAGTTTTTCTTACATCAGTGAGGATAGACATTACTAGTTACTACCCTCCTAGATAGAGATAGTAGGTATAGGAAGAGAAGGATATGCCATCAAAGATAACTGGATCAGAGACTTGCAAATTACTGGTAGTGCTTGTTTCTTAAAGAGCATTTTGCTGGCATAAGAATATTCTTTCCTTTCACAAGAAGAACCCCTTTTTGTCCTCCCCCTCCCATCCCCGCTCATCAGGAAGCATCAAGATGAGAACAATGCCCAGTACTCTTTTTCCATTGAAATGGAAGGAATGAACTCACAGTGGGGCATTTGGTGTAGCAAAAACTAATGAGGCACCCCATTTGTTAGCCCTTATCCAGCCCTTGTTCACTCAACCCATTCAACCTACAGATGTTTGTGCTCCCATTTTTACTTGCTTAATTGCAGTCGGAAAATGATTGCCCTCTAGCTACACCTGATGTTTACCTCTCCAAGACAATATTCCCTAACACTCCTTTCCTCTGGGAGCATTCTTCATTCCAGAAAGAATGTCAAGGGACAATGACCTTGGGGACCACCAGAAGCTGTCATGGAATCACTTGAAGCCAGCCCTAATGATCTCAATGCCTCCAGAAGAAGGAAGAGAATGCTATGATCCTATCATATCAACCCTGATCCTTATCTTCAGCCCTATTTTCCATCCTAAAACTATAAGACATTTCCAACTTCCCAGGAAGCAGGGCATAGTCTTGAAACTGTTAGCTTGCTATGGTCCTCCTTAGCCTGGCAAAGCAATAAAGCTACTCCTTTCTATTGTTATATAAAAAAAGAGCATTTTGGCTACTTTGATGTTGGCTTACTCATTATTCTTTAAAATATGCATATAGGTTTTATACTCTCTTCTACTGTATAAATATATTTCATAATTAAAAAAAATGCCACATGTCAAGGCACTAAGCACCTAAAATCTACATAATTTCGAGGCAACACCTTTTAAGGAGATCTACATGTTGTTGACAAACCTTTAGTGAAAATGACAAATTAATTCCTAACTCTTGTACACACAATCTGCCAGGAGAAACAGTATTATATTCATGTATGTGTTAAACTTTTTTTAAAGAATATTATATGCTGAATCCTATGCTAGTTGTTTTGTAAAAAACATAAATACAATATGCATCTGATTATAGGAAGCACAAGGTGTTGATGGAGAGAAAAAAATGTGAATAAATTGGTAGGAGTAGTGAGTTTTAAAAAGAGAACAATGATTTATACCTTCAAATCTCCAGTAATATTTAAGGTTATAGGTTCCCTTCCAAAGAACTTCACTTCCTAAGAAGAAGAGGCACTATTTAAAGTTTGTGAATACAGATTAAAACTGGATTTCTAGGGATGAAGCCTTTGAAAGAGAGAGATGTCATGGGTTTATCATGGGTGTGGACACTACCTCTCACTTCCTTGCTGCCCTTGTGTTAGGGTCAGGGTTTCTTCCATAATGTGGGTAAGAAGACGCGGTGAGGATGATAGAAACTGAGACTGAAGTGAGGATACAAGCTGCAATCTAAACCATGACAAGGTTATTATGCTACTCTATGGTATTTGGACTCTAAGTGATGGAGAATCATCGAAAGACAGGTGCCACCAAGATGAATGGTCACATTCTATGCAGCCTAAGCTTTTCTAAAGTCAAAAGAAGAGAAAAGGCAAATACAGGTCTCTTTGAGAGATCTAGCATGAGGATGGAAAATGATGGGAGACTGTAAAAATAAAGTCTATCAATTGGAAATGAAAAACTGAAATTTCGTCAAAATATTGACCTTTCTAAAACTGAGTATATAATGTATTACAGATATGGATAAGTGGAAATTTTCCTTTTTTTCTTTTGGGTATAAGGATTGTTGAAGATTTTCTTTTTTAATGGACTGGGGGTACAAAAGAAGCTATGCCTAAGCCACCTTACTCTTCCTGTGAAACTAAAGCACAGATTTTTCTGCTTGGCTTGTCTGCCTTTGACTCCATGATTCCTTAAGGAATAATCCAGATTATTTATTTTAAGCCCATGGTACTGTCACCTTCTGTGCTTTAGAGTTATCTACTCCACAAGAACATTATTTCAAATGGGAGATGACATTACTGGTATTAAGCTATTGGAGAAACAGTGTCTAAGATCATTACTGCTATTCAGCTGGGAGATGCAAAAGCTGTTTATTTTGATTGTCTTGCTTATATTTTCAATTTGAGTCACTGAAGACTTGGTTACAGAAAACAAGAATTTGGAACAGGTAAGCTAGGTGCTTTAGTCTCAGCAAAGGCATCCGTGATTGACAAACCCTTAAAACTTATTTGTCAGTTTCACTGTCTTCACAAGGGTCTCTCCAGTTACCCTGAAAAGAGAGCCTTGATTTGTGCTCTGTAAGTGTTTCCTTGGAGAAGAGCTATTCAGCTTCCAAAAGACAGGAATCATACCTGTGTATTTCTACCCGTTTTTGCAGGGGTGGTGTTGTGAAATATTTTTAGCTTTGTAGAAATAACACTTTACCAGCTAGCATCAAGAGAATACTTTTGGATTCGGACACCAGCATCATTCCTCATGTTATGAAAACCAGTATTCTATATTTAAATTGGAGGTCAGAAGAAAAAGAAATTCTTAAAGAACTCCACATTTTTTTGTATTATGAAATAAACATTTTATCTACTAGAAGTATTTCTTTCTTGCATCTCTGTATTGAAGAGACCATTACAGCAGAATTTATACCTATGATAAATGCTCTTCTTAAAATTCCAAGAGGAAAACATTTACTGACTTGATCTTCAAGTGCTTGTGATAAAGAGATATGACTATATGGTGGTTCCTATTATGTTACTTAAACTACATTATTCTCAGTTCTCAAATTGATATAATTGTATATGTCTGTGCTCTATTAACTATTTTGTGATCAACAGAAAGAAGCAAATTTTGATATATTCCCAAACATCAAATAGAAAGTATTAGTAAAATAATTTAAAACACTTAAACTTTCTTAAGAACAACAAAATAGATTCTTCATCCCCTTGCTCCTCAATGTGTGATCCTACCTTGGATGAGCAGCATCAGTATTATGTGGAAGCTTGTCAGAAATGCAGAATCCCAGGTCCCAGCCTGGATCCAATAAATCAGAATCTGCATTTGAACAAGGTCTCCAGATGATTAGAATGCACATTAAAGACTGAAAATCCCCCTATGTCTCACATTTTCAAATGTACTATTGTACAAGTTGTAACGTTAAGCCAGAGTAGAATCCTAGAAGTGTAAATTCATTATAGAAAAGATTATGATTGTAGTGATCAAATTTGGAATCTCTTCAAATAATAACCTAGCTGAGTTAAATTATACATAAATGGAAAAGTAATTTCTATGGTAACCCAGGTTTCCTAGGTGTTTGGAATTAGGAAATTGAAAAGGAATCATTACCGTCACTAGGGTACATTCATGATAGATGAATTCCTTTGCCAAATGGCAAATGAGTGAATGGCTACAATTTGGCACCAAACTGAGATTCCTGCTGTTTTTTCAATAGTAACACATGAAACACTTGCTACCAATTCTGAAATTGCTATGACATGATGAAATACAAAAAGTCATCTCGATATCTGTGCAAAAAGGGATATCCAAAATGTCCATATTTATAGTATAAGAGCCTTCTGGCACACAGCTAACATAGTGACTGAGAATCTACAATGATGATATCCAACCTAAACATGCAAAAACAAGTTTTGAAAAGAAAATATCCCTGGAAGAAATAATTGATAATCATTAAAATACCATTTAGTTACTTTATACTGTAAACCAAAATTTAACCACAGTAAATTGAATGAAAATATTTTATTGTTGCAGTGCTAACAAACTGACTTATGGCTGAAAGTCATAGGCCAGAGTAAAATAATATCTCATGTTAATTCAAAATTCTTTTCTTTTTTCCCAAAAATGGTAGCTTTTATCTGAAAATGACTGCAACTACAGAGAACAATTTCTAAAGATAGAGATATAGTTTATGTACAATATTATGTAAGTTTCAGGTATACAACATAGTGATTCACAATTTTTAAAGGTTATATTCCATTTATAGTTATTATGATATATTAAGCTTAAGCAACTCCCTGAGTTGTTACCCCAAACTCTAAATTCACTTAAAAGTTAAGGAAGCCTGAACAATGAATTCCCTTCATTAAGTTGAAGGGACTGTTCTCTAAAATGTACATTTCCTCCCCAAAATGCTTTGTTAGTACTGTTTTCAGCGTCTAAAAAGCCAAAACATTTTGAGTAACATTGAATTTTGAATGCCCTCACGCACTCGCCAGTCTCTGACAAATGTTCATCTGTTAACCTTTCCTGAGCCCTTGGTGTGGGCTGGTTTTGGAGCAATCTGTCTGTGACTCAGGGATAAAGCACATTTGCCTTTGCTCCCCCCACATTCTCTATACATATTAAGAGTCTTAAGGGCCAGGTATTGTAAATCAGCCATACTGCTGGTACTTTCTAACTTTGTAACATCAGCTTTCCAAAATCTGGAACCTGTTTTTGAAATTTAGCATAACAGGGCCTGTAATCTCTATCCATCTTTATCTTATTTTTTTATTGGAAAAAATTGCTTTACAATGTGCTAGTTTCTGCTGTACAACACTGTGAATCAGCCATAAGTATACATATATCTGCTCCCTCTTAAGCCCCTATCCCACCCTGACCATACTACCCCTCTAGGTGATTACAAAGCACCAAGCTGAGCTCTTCGTGCTATATAGCAACTCTTAAAAATTCTCATTTCACCTCTAAGTGTGCCTATCAAAATCTTACCCATTCTTCAAGACACATTTCTAATTTCACATGTTCTATGAAACATTTTGTAATAAATCCTTTGAACATCCTTAAGTCTTCAGTGTTCTCTTCCTCATGTATATTCTCATAATGCCTTTCTCTTATCTCTCTAGTAGTTTATTCCCTCTTTCGGAATAAAGTCTACATCTTATCTTTCCATTTAATTACAATTCCCAGTG
Organism: Bubalus kerabau; assembly: GCF_029407905.1. Lineage (NCBI taxonomy): Eukaryota > Metazoa > Chordata > Mammalia > Artiodactyla > Bovidae > Bubalus > Bubalus kerabau. The sequence continues at coordinate 50,122,734 of NC_073635.1, forward strand.
GCTTGCACGTAACAGTTACTTGAAAAATATCTGTAGGATTTGATTTAACGAGATTCCCCGGTGTCCCATATCCTGCACCTCAGTTGTTGGGTCATGACACTATTTTCATGAGTCCAGCATCTGGCTGTGAATTCTGGGTTCTTTGGTTTCTGATACTGATAACTGCTACTACTACTGCTAAGTCACTTCAGTCGTGTCCGACTCTTAGCGATCCCATGGACTGCAGCCTACCAGGTTCCTCCATTCCTGGGATTTTCCAGGCAAGAGTACTGGAGTGGGGTGCCATTGCCTTCTCCGATACTGATTACTATGACATCCTAATTCTGATACCACACTCATGAACTCCACTACAGGCAGAAGTTCTTCCTAGCGCTTATTTTAGAATCATTGTGAAAGTGACACTGTTTTCTCTTGGATGGCTCAGTTCAGTTTGGTTTAGTTGCTCAGTCGTGTCTGACTCTGTGACCCTATAGACTGCAGCACGCCAGGCCTCCCTGTCCATCACCAACTCCTGGAGTTTACTCAAACTCATGTCCATTGAGTTGGTGATGCCATCCAACTATCTCATCCTCTGTCATCCCCCTCTCCTCCTGCCTTCAATCTTTCCCAGAATCAGGCTTTTTTCAAATGAGTCAGTTCTTCGCATCAAGTGGCCAAAGTATTGGAGTTTCAGCCTCAGCTTCAGTCCTTCCAATGAATATTCAGGACTGATTTCCTTTAGGATGGACTGGTTGGATATCCTTGCAGTCCACGGGACTCTTGAGAGTCTTCTCCAACACCACAGTTCAAAAGCACCAGTTCTTTGGCACTCAGCTTTCTTTATAGTCCAACTCTCACATCCATACATGACCACCGGAAAAACCACAGCTTTGACTAGATGGACCTTTGTTGGCAAAGTAATGTCTCTGCTTTTTAATATGCTGTCTAGGTTAGTCATAACTTTTCTTCCAAGAAGCAAGCATCTTTTTATTTCATGACTGCAGTCACCAACTGCAGTGATTTTGGAGCCCCCTCAAAATAAAGTCTGTCACTGTTTCCATTGTTTCCCCATCTATTTGCCATGAAGTGATGGGACCAGATGCCATGATCTTAGGTTTCTGAATGTTGAGCTTTAAGCCAACTTTTTCACTCTCCTCTTTCACTTTCATCAAGAGGCTCTTTAGTTCTTCTTTGCTTTCTGCCATACGGGTGGTGTCATCTGCACATCTGAGGTTATTGGTATTTCTCCTGGAAATCTTGATTCTAGCTTGTGCTTCTGCCAGCCCAGCATTTCTCATGATGTACTCTGCATGTAAGTTAAATAAGCAGGGTGACAATATACAGCCTTGATGTACTCCTTTCCCAATTTGGAACCAGTCTGTTGTCCCATGTCCAGTTCTAAGTGTTGTTTCCTGACCTGCACACAGATTTCTCAAGAGGCAGGTCTTGGATGGCTAGTTGCAGGATATTACAAGACTCGAGTTATCCAATGCCTTATCTAACATTGTATAGGGAATTACTGTCCAAGAAAAAGTTACCAAGGAATAAGCAAGGCTCAGAGTTTGTATAAAATAGAGTTCTAAAGCCAGCATCCTACTCTGCTTACAAAATATCAGTCACATGGAATGGCTTTCCTCTATTAGATGAGACATAGATGAACTTAACTATTCTTTTCAACTGTGAAATTCTAAGTTTTCATTGAAAGATAAATATATATATATATATATATATATATATATATATATATATATATGGCTATATAGCCAACTAGGTATCTCTCCTTCATTCCAGAAAGGATTTGAGATAGCCAGTACTAAGTCACTAAGATCAATCAATTGAAATGGTTTATGTAATTCTCTGTGAACTATCAATGATTGAGATCAGTCTTAGCTTATCTCCAGTGTAATTTCATATGCAGATTGGAAGGTGGATAAAGAAATAGAGTAAAATCCTTCAAGCCTCTGGATACTGTTTCTCAAAAACTATAACTATAATTTCTCCCAAGTAAAGTATTATATCTGCAGCAATAATTGTCACAGAGAGAAGTGTCCAGGGAAGATATGTTGAATAATGAAATAACAGCCATCTGTTTAAAGAGGGCTTGGCAGTCTTATCTCATAAAGGGAGCACTTATTTCCTCTGCCAAAAACTGGCCCTAGTGATAAACAACAGACCTAGAAGTACTATGGCTTTACCTCACACATTAGATGCAAACATCTAGCACTCTTAAGGCTCCTATATACCAAATCCTTCAGTAACACAATCAACTTAAATTTAAGTCCTCATGTTTGTTATCTATGGCTTTATTGTAAGTGTAACTGGCTTGAATTAACTGGAGTTTATAGAAGCAGAAGGACATTCCAGGGGGCTCAGTGGTAAATAATCTGCCTGCCAATGCAGGAGACTTAGTAGACACAGATTTGATCCCTGGGTCAGGAAGATCTCCTGAAGAAGGAAATGGCAACCCTCTCCAGTACTCCTGCCTAGAGAATTCCATGGACAAAGGACTATGGCAGGCTGCAGAACATGGGGTCTCAAAGAGTCAGGCACAGCTGAGGGAATAAGCACATATGAACAGAAAGTAATTCCATCCTTTTCCAACAAAGCTCCTTTAAACCTACGCTCTCAACTTATACACCACTCTTCAACCTCTTAGATCAGGAGTTTCCAACTTCTAGGATCTATTGCCTGATGATCTGAGTGGAGCTGGGTGTGCATGCCTGCTGAGTTGCTTCAGTCATGTCTGGCTCTTTGCGATCCTACGGACTAGAGCCTGCCAGGCTTCTCTGTCCATGGGATTCTCCAGGCAAGAATACTGGAGTGGGTTGGTGTGCCTTCCACCAGGGGATCTTCCTGACCCAGGGATGGAACTTGCGAAACCCATCCCTGGTGCCAAAATGTTAGCGACTGCTACCTTAGATGAAATCTCTGCCATCTCTCATAGCTTTTATTGTCAGTTTTAGGTAACAAATGATTTCATTCAGTCTAATAATCACATGACTTCAAACCACTTTCCTGTTAAATTTTCTATCCCATCTCAGGTGTACTTGGGATCATGGGACATGGTAAAATTTCTTAATTTTTCCAGCTATCTCTTTTACTGTTTCTATTCCATGCACCAGGCTGCATCTTGCTACACCAGAGTTGGAATTTAGAAAAGAACGTGACCCAGGGCAGAACAGCTTACTTGACTACTACAGTCAACCTGGTCTTGTGTAACCTGGTCTTGGTGCCAAGTATGGAAGATTCCAAATGAAGAAATTTCTCTCATGTTTTTATAGGTTCCTGTTGGGGATTCATCATCACCTGCGATACCTTAATGCAAGTGATGTTTTCTAAAGCAGGACACTTACGGCTCCATTTTCAGTTTCTGGTTTTCTGTGGTTTATAACCACTGTGGGAATCACCTTGTCTGACGTTGCACTTGAATGGAATTCCTTTCATAATGACCAGTCTGGTTTCCTTCCACTGAGTCTTCAGTTGCTGCCACCCCAAAACTCACATTTGTTTTACTGTACCAAATTTGGTCATCAGAGCAGCTCTTGCTTTTAGTCCCTTCAGGTGTCGGTCAGTGTATGGCTATTAACAAAACTGACAACATTTTGAGCCTGTCCAGTTCCCCCTGTCCTTCTACTAGCCCTGCCCAAGACTGTACTGCATGGCATGGCAAATCACTTCTCTGTCATCAGGGCTTTGTATTTAATACATTCTGTTTAATAATCATTAGGATGATGAAGACCTTCATTGATGTATTCCTAGTGCTCACGAACCTAGTTGCCATCCATAAATCTTGACTTAGGCATGCACTTCCTGTTTCCAAGCATGTACCCCAATACTCTGAAATTAACTATAGAATTGTTCCAATGGCATCTTGGTGGTATGGAGTGTCACTGTGAATGCTTCTGTATTATGTTTAATTGATCCCATCCTGTAAGCTATATAGTCACTAAGTCATGTCCGACTCCTTGCGACTCCATGGATTATAGCCTGCCAGTCTTCGCTGCCCATGGAATTTTCCAGGCAAGAAGACTGGAATGGATTGCCATTTCCTACTCCAGGGGATCTTCCCAACCAGGGATCGAATCTACATCTCCTGCTTGGCAAGTGGATTGTTTACCACTGAGCCCCCTGGGAAGCCCATCCTGAAGATTACCTTACAATAAACTGATTCATTGATTATACAGAGATGCCTGCCTCATTTTTCAGTCTCAAGATACTGTCTCAGTTGGGTGTGCATTTTTCATTTCCTCGGTTCTCAGTCAGGTATCAAGTACTGAGTATCGCATAATGCTAGGAGACAACAGTTCAAACTCTAAGTTCTCTTGAACCCCACCACTTTTACCACAACCTACCAATTCACCTTGAGAAAAAAATCCTCCCCCCAATAACTGGGACCCCTGGGAGTTTTTAACTCTAAGCTAGTCTTGGAAGGGCCCCCATACTTTTGAAAGTTTTAACCTCCAGGATCACTATCAAATACCCACTGTGAAGATATGGGAAAAATCTCCATTTGCTTGTAGCAAGGGGACAAGAAAAGGAAAAAATGTGAAGTATGTCCAAAGCTCTCTGTTTTCTTAAATGAGGGCTTCTTTTCCCTAAAGGGAAACTATTTTACCTGAACCTAATAAATCTGGAGGAAAAGAAACACCCAACTCCAGCCTCCTCTAGCCTTTGACATGGGGGAAGGGAAATATCCAGTTCAGTCTCACTAAAAGACTGAGACCTAATCATAGCACTGGAGAACACATCTCTGCCCACACAACTTACCTACACATCGAGAGGGCTTCTGTATGATAACAGGAGATTGCAGCTAAAAACACAGCTAAAAATTGCAAACCTTAAACCCTATTTCAGAAATAGTAAAACTTAGAAACAACAGTGGAGACAAAAGCAGAACAATAGAGGAAAACTTAGTCTCTGACACGACAACTACAGTAAACAGGAAATATAATCTCACCTCCAGCTAGAAAAACATAAAATCTCATATAAAAGGCCTGTCTACCTCTATTCTTTTTACTTAATGCATTTTGTCTGGCTTTCAACAATACATACAAGGATGATAATAGGCAAAAAAGGAAATACAGCCCAAAGAGTGGGACACAGCATAGGAACCTGACTCAGATATGGTAGAGGTTTGGGGATTTTTAGAACAGGAATTTTAAATAACTATGAATACCATACTAAGGGCTTGTTGTGACTTTGTAAAATTAACATTTATTAAATGCAGCACAGGGGGCAGATGCAGTTCCTCAAAAGACCACAAGAGAAATTGAAGTAGAGAAGTTTATTACTCACAGGTGCTGGAGAAAGTACACAGAATGATTTGAGGGGGGTCACATGGGGAGATCAAGAAAGGCTGCAGGCAGAGAGAGGGGCAGGACCTGGGGCGCATGCCTCTAGAAGAGTCTGTAGCTGGGGTAATTTGAAGATCCTGGCCAAGGCTGGATTGAATTCAAGCAAACAAACAAAACAACAGAATTTTGGTGAGCTCCACAGGGGTCTTGTCTAAACCTGAGCAAGGGATAGGCCCACAGAAGTAGGGGAGACTACTGATAAGAAACTCTGTCAGGAACTTACAGTTGCTTATAGACCGTTATATAGAGCATGTGCTTGCATGAGGGAGCTGATGTCAGTTTAAGGTCCCAGTAAGCCACTTTGGCAAACAAAATAAATACCAAGGCAGCAATAGCATAGAGTAGCTTAGCTAAACACTTGACAGGGCTCTAATGGAAAAAATAGACAATATGCAAGAACAGATGGGCAATTTAAGCAGAGAGATGGAAATTCTGTGAAAGAATCAAAAGGAAATGGTAGGAAAAACAAAACACTGTAACAGAAATGAAGACTGCCTTTTATGGGCTCATCAGTAGATTGGACATAACTGAGAAAAAAATCAATGAGCTTGAAGTTATTTCAATAGACACTTCCAAAACTGAAACGCAATGAGTAAAAAGAAAAAGATGGAATGGAATATTCAAGAACTGTGGAACGATTGCAAAATGGTTGCATGTACATAATGAGAGTACCAAAAGGAGAAGAAAGGAAGAAACAAAAAAATACTTGAAGTTGTATTAATGGGTGAGAATTTTCCAAAATTAACGACAGAGCCAGGAATCTAAGATCTAGGAAGCTCAGACAACACTAAGGTTAAATACCAGAAAACTACTCCTAGTTACACTATATTCAAACTGTTAATAGATCACAGGCAAAGAGAAAACATTGAAAGAAGGCAGAAGAAAAAGTCACCTTACATACAGAGGAACAAGGATAAGAATTACATTGGACTTCTTTCAGAAATCACACAAACAAAAAGAGTGGAATGAAATATTTAGTGTTGAAAGGGAAAAAAGTCAACCTAGAATTCTGTATCCAGCAAAAATTTCTTTTAAAAGTGAAAGAGAAATAAAGACTTTCTCAGACAAATAAAAATCCATTGAATTTGTCACCTATCCTGCAAAAAAGCTAAAATAAATCATACAGAAAGAAGGCAAATGATATAGAAATTTCGATCTACATAAAAGAAGGAAGCACATGATAGAAGACAAAAGTAAAACAAAATCCTTTTTTCTTACTCTTAATTGAAAGTTTTTTTTTTAATTGAAAATGAAAGTTTGTTCAAAAAATAATAGAAACAATTATTTAGTGATTATTGCTTGTGAATAAGTGAAATTAATAACATCATTAACCTAAGGGATGAGCAAGAGGAATTGAGAATTCTTTTTCCTTAGCCACTTGCCTTAGCCATGAAGTGTTATAGTGTTACTTGAAAGAGGTCTTGGATTAGCTGTAAATATATATTGCAAACTGTTTTTTAAAGTGAAAAAGAAAAAGTAGCAGTATAATTAAAAGGAGAAAACTTACAAAAATAAAAATGCTCACTTAAACTAGAGAAAGCATAAAAAGAGTAGAAGATAAAAAAGAAAAGAAACAAAGAACATGAGCAATGAATAGAAAAGAGTAATAAATATTTCAAATATCAATATAAACATTTTACATATTAATATAGATATATAAATAATCACTTTAAACATCAATGATCTAAATACACTAGTTAAGTCAGAGTCTTTCAGAGTGGATACAGAAACAACTGTATGTTATTTACAAGAAGCTCACTTTCAATACAAAGCCACAGATAGATTAAAAGTAAAGAGACAGAAAAAGTTATACCATGCTGCTGCTGCTGCTGCTGCTGCTGCTTCATCACTTCAGTAGCGTCCAACTCTGTGTGACCCCATAGACGGCAGCCCACCAGACTCCCCTGTCCCTGAGATTCTCCAGGCAAGAACACTGGAGTGGGTTGCCATTTCCTTCTCCAATGCACAAAAGTGAAAATTGAAAGTGAAGTCGCTCAGTTGTGTCTGATTCTTAGTGACCCCATGGACCGAAGCCTGCCAGGCTCCTCTGTCCATGGGATTTTCCAGGCAAAAGATTACTGGAGTGGGGTGTCATTGCCTTCTCCGTACACCATGCTGCTGCTGCTGCTGCTAAGTCGCTTCAGTCGTGTCCGACTCTATGCGACCCCATAGACAGCAGCCCACCAGGCTCCCCCGTCCCTGGGATTCTCCAGATAAGAACACTGGAGTGGGTTGCCATTTCCTTCTCCAGTGCATGAAAGTGAAAAGTGAAAGTGAAGTCACTCAGTCGTGTCTGACCCTCAGTGACCCCATGGACTGCAGCCTTCCAGGCTCCTCCATCCATGGGATTTTCCAGGCAAGAGTACTGGAGTGGGTTGCCATTGCCTTCTCCATCAAAGGAAAGCTGAAGTAACTAAATTCATTACAAACAAGGTTTGAAAGAAAAGGAAATTATCAGGGATAAAGTAGGGCATTACATAATGATAAAGGGGTAAATTCTTTAACAAGACATTAACGATCAGTAATGTACATGTGCCTTATAATAGAGCATCAAAAATATGTGATGCAAAAACTGATACATTTGCAAGGAGAAATATATAAGTCCACTATTATATTAGTTGGAAACTTTAACACCCCTCTATTATTGATTGATGGAGCCAATAGGCAGAAAGTCAGTAAAGACAGTGAAGTAACAGCACCATCAGTCAACTGAATCTAATTGGCAGCCAACAGCAGTAGAGTACACATTTCTTCTCAATTCACATAGAACATTCATCAAGATAGATCATGTTTTGGGCCACAAAATATCAAAGTTTGTGGGATGCATGGAAAACAGTACTTAGTGGGAATATATAGCATTGAATGCATAATTGAAGAAAAAACATAGCTTTAAGATCAATAATCTAAACTTTCACCTTAGCAAATTGGAAAGAGAAAATAAAATCCAAAGTGGACAGAAGAAATATTTCTTGTGCATATTACATGTGTAAGGATAACTTTTATAGAGAAAATAATTTCAGTTTGAATTTTTACTATGTTTTAAACAAGTTTGAATTCTGCATCATCCATTAAGAATCTGAATAACATAAAAATTATTAAATCTCTGTTAATTGATGAGCTCAATTTGCTCATCTATATTAGAGACAATATAACCTATTTCACGTGTTTATTTTAAGGACTAAATGAAAGAATTATTGAAAAACACTTAGCACATTAACATTCAAAATGGTAGGTGTGGTCTTCATCACCACTTCATCATCACCATTACCCCTTCAGTCACTATCACCACCACCCTCATCACCATATCATCATCATTACAATTAAATGCACATTGATAGACAATACTGAACATTTGAATGTACAGGAATAAATGAAACCTGGTAAGATAGATAGACAAATTTTGGAATCTATAAGAGAAGCTTCCTCTTTGCTAGGTACCATTGGGAAAATTACAGAGGGGAAGGGTTTGGTGGTGTTCTTCTTCATGATTTTTCCTCCTAGCCCTTTTTACTGTACAGTCTCTTGATGAAGTGGGATGAGAGATAAGGTTCAGAAAAACCTGGAGTTTACAGGTGTAACTTGTTACTCATGCTCTCTAGGAGTTTTGGGTGCTTAATGGCCCTTTTTTTGGTACAAGTGAATCTAGGGGCCCCTCAGTAATCCCCAGTGAGAGTCTTCCATCTGTGGCTCCATAATAGGTTGATGTTTCTTGAGTTGATTGCCTACTGCTCTCCACATGGTCCATGACTCTATTATCTCATCTCTGTTAAGAGCCACATCATTCCTTCAAGCAGTCCTCATGGGCAGGGTCTCTATGAAGTGACCAAATTCTCCACCCTTCTACTGAGTTCAGATGTGTTCACAGGAAATATAAATGTTTTTGTTCAACTACACTCTGAGACATGCATTTGAGTAAGCTCCAGGAGTTGGTGATGGACAGGGAAGCCTGGCGTGCTGTGGTTCATGGGGTCACAAAGAGTTGGACACGTTTGAGCAACTGAACTGAAATGAACTAAGAAATGTAAGCTGTTCCCAGAGCAGCACTATCTCTTAGCTCTGCAGCCACAGGCTCCTCCAGACAGCTACTTGGAGACAGATGTCACTATCTTCCAATGTTTGGATGAGAAAGAACACGGTACTCTGACAATAGACTCTCTAAAGAAGCCCTCTCTACCAGCACACCCTCATCAGTCATATTTCTTTCTATATATCCTGGAGGTGGTGACTGTCTCTGGTATACTGGACCAGATTTGCTATCAACCTTTAGCAAATCGTGCGTAGATGTTTTGGCTCCACTATTAAGAATGTGTGAGCACTGAACAGCATTTGTCTTAACTCTGGGGCTTTATCCAGAATGAAGACAAAAGATAATTTCCATTTTAATGTCCTGTTTCATTTGGATATAGAAATCCATCAATATGCTCAACAAAACTTAGGAGTATAGATGGCAGTTGTGTTATTTGCATATATAGTAATTTAATGCACTGTTTCTATTTTTAGAAACATTGATTTTAGGCTTTTTTTTTTCTTTTCTTTTTTTGGCCATGCCCTGTGAGAGCACTTCATGGGAAATAGATGGGGAAACAGTGGAAATAGTGTCAGACTTTATTTTTGGGGGCTCCAAAATCACAGCAGATGGTGATTGCAGCCATGAAACTAAAAGACGCTTACTCCTTGGAAGAAAAGTTATGACCAATCTAGATAGCATATTCAAAAGCAGAGAGATTACTTTGCCATCAAAGGTCCATCTAGTCAAGGCTATAGTTTTTCCAGTGGTCATGTATGGATGTGAGAGTTGGACTGTGAAGAAAGCTGAGTGCTGAAGAATTGATGCTTTTGAACTGTGGTGTTGGAGAAGACTCTTGAGAGTCCCTTGGACTGCAGGGAGATCCAACCAGTCCATTCTAAAAGAGATCAGCCCTGGGTGTTCTTTGGAAGGAATGATGCTAAAGCTGAAACTCCAATACTTTGGCCACCTCATGCGAAGAGTTGATTCATTGGAAAAGACTCTGATGCTGGGAGGGATTGGGGCAGGAGGAGAAGGGGACAACAGAGGATGAGATGGCTGGATGGCATCACCGACTCAATGGACGTGAGTTTGAGTGAACTCCGGGAGATGGTGATGGACAGGGAGGCCTGGCGTGCTGCAATTCATGGGGTCGCAAAGAGTCGGACACGACTGAGCAACTGAACTGAACTGAACTGAACTGTGAGAGTTGGCCTATAAAGAAAGCTGAGTGCAGAAGAATTTATGATTGTGAACTGTGGTGTTGGAGAAGACTCTTGAGAGTCCCTCAAACTACAAGGAAATCCAACCAGTCCATCCTAAAGGAGATCAGTCCTGGGTGCTCAATGGATGGATTGATGTTGAAACTGAAACTCCAATATTTTGGCCACCTGATGCGAAGAGCTGACTCATTTGAAAAGACCCTGATGTTGGGAACGATTGATGGCAGGAGGAGAAGGGAATGACAGAGGATGAGATGGTTAGATGGCATCCCTGACTCAATGGACATGAGTTTGGGTAAACTCCAGGAGTTGGTGATGGACAGGGAGGCCTGGCATGCTGTGATTCATGGGGTTGCAAAGAGTCAGACACAACTGAGCAACTGAACTGAACTGAACTGAGGCATATGGGATCTTAGTTTCCCCATCAAGGACTGAACCCTATCCCCTGGAGTGGGAGTGTGGAGCCTTAACCACCGGACCACCAGGGAAGTCCTTTGTTCTCTTTTTTATGTCATGTTCTTTGTGCTGTTGTTTAGTCACTACATTGTGTCTGATTCTTTTGCAACCCTATGGACTGTAGCCCACCAGCCTCCTCTGTCCCTGGGATTTCCCAGGCAAGAATACTGGAGTGTGTTTCCATTTCCTCTTCCAGGGAATCTTCCTGACTCAGGGATCAAACTTGTGTCTTCTGCATCGGTAGGTGGATTCTTTATCAATGGGCCACCAGGGAAGTTTTTGTGTTAAATTAAAAGCTCTTTAAGGGTACACCCAAGCCACATAGGAGAAGGCAACAGCAACCCACTCCAGTACTCTTGCCTGGAAAATCCCATGGGTGGAGGAGCCTGGTAGGCTGCAGTCCATGGGGTTGCAAAGAGTTGGACACGACTGAGCGACTTCACTTTCAATTTTCACTTTCATGCATTGGAGAAGGAAATGGCAACCCACTGCAGTGTTCTTGCCTGGAGAATCCCAGGGATAAGAGAGCCTGGTGGGCTGCTGCCTATGGGGTTGCACAGAGTTGGACACAACTGAAGTGACTTAGGAGCAGCAAGCCACATAACTGATAATAGAGTCAGAGAAGGCAATTCAAATGTGAAGACCTTTCCCCTGTGGTAAATTCTCAAGGAAAAAGTCCTTCTCTAATACTTCCAGTGTGGGTTGGGTGGGGTCTCTCTAATATTTTAAATTTTCCTAGACTCTATTTTCTAATGTCTAGGGTTACAGAAAACTTCTATGCACATCTAATATCTTCCAAAACTTTACATTCTTAAAAGAGCAATAGTTAAAAAAAAAAAAAAAAGAGAGAGAGAGAGAGAGAGAACTGAAGGATTCATCACCTACATTGAAAACTAAAAACCTCAAAGTTGAATTAACTTTAAAAAAAGCTTCATTCTCTTCTCATTTGCATTCTAAAATTTGAACCTAATAAAACACCAGTGGTATAAATACATTAGAAGCTAGGTTGCCAATTAACATCTTTTTGGCTGTGTGGAGATAACCAAGCATAGAAAAAGTTAAACAAGTTTGACTTTAATGTAATTATGTTGGAGACAAATTTAATCAGACATTTATCAGATTTCCCTGAGGATCCTCTGAAGCAGCAGCATTAATATTGTTTTCCTAAATATTCAGCAGAGCCAAGTCTTTGATGGATATAAACAAAGGCACTCACTTGCTAAGCTTTTGAACCCAGTTTCTTCTGCATATTCTCACTCTCTGCGAGCATAAATGCCCTTTACTAGCAATGGTGCCATCTGACTTAAGTACATTGGCTGTTGCGTCTACACTGACTAGCTAGTATCGAGACTGCAGTACAGTAACTGCTTGTCTGATTGCTCAGAGAATCCTCTAACGATCCTAGCGAGATGAGAAAAATAGGAACATAATGGCAAGTGTGCACAAGGGTGTTAGAGAAATATGTCATCAGGTTAAGAAGACCCTTTAGCAATACAGGTGAAAGGCTTTGCTCCAATCCATTTTCCTACTTACACTGCCTTACAGCCCACCAGAATGGTTTTCTTCACTTAGACATCTGGACGGGAGTGCTTGAATCATAAAAATTTGTGACCATTTTGTATCCAAGGATTTCGTATGTGTTAGCATTCACATAGAGTAAACAAGTTTGCAACGAAAGGAAAAGAAATAGAAAAGCTTGACACACTGACTGAACGATTTATGTCCTGCACTGGTTCTCATCTACTCTCCAGATCGTTCAAGTTTCTGAAATTAAGTGCTACATCATCATTTGCATGTTTTCAAGTTCAACTCCAACTGCAGTGGGTCCTAAATTGTCTATAATAGATTCTTCCCGGGAGCAAGATTTTACTCACTTTTTGAAATGTCTCCTAAATATATTATGGACCATCTTATCCCCCTTTTATTCTGCATTAAGGTTTCAAATAAAAACATGATAAATGTGCTTGATTTCAGTGTTGCAGTTCACAGATATCTTACACCGAGTTGTTGGGGAGTATGGAGATGAATAGCACTGACTTCTCATCCATTTATTGTGCTTCAGTATATGGGACACAACAAGATGCTACATTGCCCTTGCCTTTCTAAAAATAAACCAGGGAAGGAAAGTGGAGAGGAAAATGGCACATCTGGTTTTCCAAGGTCATGTTTCAGAAGTGTGTAAAATTTGAATTTTTTGTTTTTATTCACTTTTCAGATTATTTTAAAGTGCTTGTTCAGTAAAGGAAATGATTTTTTTAAAAATGTGCTTAAGTCTGTAATATAGATTGATGCATGCTGCTAAGTGGAAGAAACAGTACAGGGTAAGAAGCACCAATTTAGGAGTTATGAATAGCTTCACCTTTATGTCCAATGATACCATTGACCACTTCATACCTACAGACATTAGTTACCATGACACTTTGTGTATGTATGCACTTCAGTTTTTGAAGCAGTGGGGTGCCTTATGACCAATTTTCCTGCTTTCAGGGAGAAAGAGAAACTGTAAATTATTACACCAAGATGTACCCATTTCTTTCATAAGCAGAAACAAACTTTAGTACAATTTTCCTTGGTTCACAAGGTACCTGAAATATATTTCTTCTAAAGGGTGTTTTAAGTTTATACTTATTACATCTGTCTGTCTGCTATACTACAGTTTCAGGAAGTCCAAGAAAGTCCTAGGATATTCAAGCAACAGTAAAAAAAAAAAAAAAGTCTTTTTTTTTAAAAATCCTTTCTCACTTCCTCCATTCCTTATTCCCACTTTCCAATGGAATAGCAGCTGTGTTTACCCTGATGCATTTCAATAAGATATAACAGATGTTGGAGACCTATGTTAATAATAATCAAAAACACATAGCTATCCAGAATTTTTGTTCTCCAGTTACAATTTTCTTTAACCATTTATAATTCAAGGATCCAAAGTAAAAAGGAAGCATAATTCTCAACAAGGTGGGTTGCTTATGCCTTGCCAAAACAGATAGAAATTCTTTAGGTTTCCTTGGGAGAGGAGAAACAGTACTTTAGGTGTGGAAGATTAATGTATATGTATTTCCTATTCTTTCAAAAGGTAAGTAATCGAGTTAGCAAATTCATAGGTTCATGACAAACAGGAGATGTTTACCCTTAAATCTTTAAGGCTGCTTCAGCCATATGCTAAAGATTTGTGTTGAGGTCTGAGAAAGGAACTTGGCCTGGAAGCAACTGTCATTGTTAATGAGCTGTAATTGTGTGCCTGGCTAAATCCCCATATGCTGTCCTAAAAACAGAGCCAAAGGATCTTTTGGTACCAACTCAACCCTCTATTTGTTCACAGAAGAGATGAAAAGAAACATTTAGGGAATCCTTTGTTGTTGTTGTTTAGTCACTAAGTTGTGTCTGACTCTTTGGTGTCCCATGGACTACAGCCCATCCAGCTCCTCTACCCATGGGATGGATTCTCCAGGCAAGAATATTGGAGTGGATTGCCGTTTTGCATTGTCATTTCCTCCTCCAGGGGAATCTTCCTGATCTAGGGATCGAATCTGCATCTGCTGAATCTCCCACATTGGGAGGCAGATTCTTTGCCATTGCATCACCTGGGAAGTCCTGATTGGATCCTTACTAAGTTCCAACATGAAATTAGCATGATATCTATTTTACTTCATTTTATTCTTGTTTAAATCTGTGCCAGATTTAATCTGTGGGATCACCTAACCATACATATGAAAAGCCCTAAATTTCCTTATGTTCTTTGACTTGGTAATTATACTTCTTGGTATGTATTCGATTTATCCTAAAGAAATAAACTTGCATGTGTATAAATATTTAAAAAAATAAAAAAATAAAAAATAAATCTGTGCCAGATCCTGGGAGGGCTTTAGAAAGTTGTCCAAAATCCTGGAAAAATGTCTGGTTGTCTAATTGGTAATCTTACTAATGCTCCTTGCCCTTTGCTGAAAGATGCCCGTATCATATTATCTTTTTAGGAATCACCACAAGAGGAGCTCCCATTGAGTGTGATGTTCAGGCACATCTGTATGAAGCCAGGCCTGCATATTTCTGTGTCATTTAAATATTGATTTACTCAGACTTTGAGGAGGTCAGACATTTACAGAAATATCCCAGTGTTCATTGTTAGCATCTTTCTTCCTTTTTTAAAGAAATAGTAGTGCTATTCATGCATTTGCTGTTTCACTCCAATATTCATATAATTTTTTACTTTTCTGAAAACTTGAACTAAACAAATTCTTTCAAATGAAGTATTCTCAAAGATTTGGCATACATGGTAATTTTAAGACTTGGTCATATTTGTGGTTGTATTTAGGTTTGACATAATTATATTCTGAGAAATCTAAAATGAATTCAAATAGCCTCCAAAACCTGAATCTTTCATAAGCTTTTACATTTTCCAAATATAGATAAAACACAGCTACATAACTAGAGGAACTTATAGTACCAACATAGAGTCATAGAGTCATGAATGCATGAGCTTACATTAAGGAAATTCTTGTCTTCCATACAAATCAGAAATATGAGAGTTAGTCTACTTCAAATGCTCACAGCTGGAAAGTACACGTGTTTTGGTTTATGTGCTTCTTATCAAAAGTTTCTCAATCCAGATGTTCAGTGACTGCAACATCTTTTTGCACTCTGCATCGATCCTGGACTATCCCACCAGAAGCAAAGAGAACTTAGGCTCTCTTGGAATCCATAGACACTGTTGGGTTTCTTATTAATAACGAATGTCTTATCCATCCAGTACTTCTTATTTAAAGCATTACTTTTTAGGTTTGAAAAGAGAAAAGTATCTTCCCTACTCTTTGACTTGACAACAAACAATTCAGTCTGAATTTTTACATAATGATGGGAACATATCAACATACACTTTGTGGTCATAGTAGAAGAATAGTATCTTACATAGTTTCAGGATAACAAATTCAATTCCTCCTGTAAAACAGATGGAAATGATCTATATAATTCATTTAGCCTTTTTGGCCTTACTTGAAGAGAGTTAACAGCTCTCTGTTTTGTTTTTCCACTATGTCTCCTTTGCAGTTTCCAAAACTGCTTCAGAGCTTCCAATGCCAATGCTTCCCACCCAGTTCTTGAAATTTTACCAATTATTTACGATCCTATGTAAACACCAACTCCTGAGTGAAACCTCCCCTAATTTTAACCACCTAAAAACCACAAAAATACTATTCTTACTTCCTATAGAATTTTCACATCACTCAGAGCATTTAGTATTCTGCCAGGTTTTACAGTCATCTCTATTCCTATTTATCTCTTTCAGTAGAATTAAGTTTCTTTTGGATGGAATTTGGGCATGTCCATCATTCTATTCCCATTATATAGTATATTTCCAGGAAGAGTGTTTCACACATAGCATTTAAGAGTTATCGGTTTGGTTTTGCTTTTAGTGGAATTAAACCCAAAGAGAATATAGACAATCAGGCAAGAGGTTTCCATAACCATTATTTGGACTTGGAAGTCTGAACCTACATTTCCTCAGCTGCAATCATAGCTTTTCATTTCTTTTTCTAATCTTCTACCTACACAGAGAGCAGCAGGCACCATGGGGTCTCACCTCATCAGCACTAATTGAGTCTTCGCTGGATTTCAGGGTACACATGATTAGGATACTAACCCTGCACAGAGCTGAGGCAACTCGTAATTTTACTCTAGATGAGATCCAGAAGAGAAGGTCACGGCAAAGTGATTAGTGGAAGGAGACTCTCCTGGTCCATTCAGAAAGGCTTGAGTGAAAGAGGTGTCAAAAAAAGCCCGCTGATCATAAAAAGCCTCTGTGACTTCTACATCCCTCTTTTGTTTGAATGAAATCTCTAGGATTCAGTTGTGATGCCCTTTCCATTCTTCTCTGATTTAATGTTCTTTATTCTATCGTCAGAATGTGAGAAACACAAGAGAACCAATCCAGTGATATCTTCCTTAATAATACAGAGAAAAATGTGTCATGTACATTATATGCCTTGTGGCATTTATTTAAAGGTGGCTGAAGCTTCTGACTGAACTGTAGCCACATTCTAATGCTCATCTAACACAGAAATTGCCTAATGAGTGTATTGAAATTTTTAATAAAAGGATAAAATAACAATACTTTCAGAATGATACTTTAAAAAGTAATAATCTATATTTTTAGTTAAAGAAATCACTCATGCTCACTTAAACCCTTCTTATGGAATACATATTCTGAGTTCTGAAAGTTACAGATATTCCAATCCACTCAATACAAAAAATATGTGGGATTTTGCAGACTCTAAATCAAAACACTTGCAAGCAAAGAATTCATTTTAAATATTTTCCTGCTGCTTTAAAGTTTCTGCACAAAAATCAACCTTGATAAAAGAACATTTTTTTGTCAGGTTTAAACCAAAGGCATGGTAACATGTGGAGCATGGAACACATCCAGCGCACAAATTCTCTTGAGGTCTTTTTGGAATGAATGTCAGAACATGATGGAATCATCCTAAATATAAAGATTATGAGTACACTCCTTCTTTACAGATAAATAATTAGACTAAGTGAATAGCTTCTCTCTGAAAGTGCTACTATGTCGTACCTTTGGAGAGCAGATGCCACTTCTTTGGGCTCTATGTTAGTGGTACCTACTTGTTTTGATTGGCTGACAGTTTTGGGACTATGCCTTAAAGGCAAGAAACCCAAACATGTGTGTACCTTTTTCTCTAGCTCAAGGCAATTGTACAAACAGAATGGAAGAAGGAAGATTAGAGAGGGTGAGCAGTTGGATTTAAGCAAGGATAGTGATTATACAGTGGAAGTGAGAAACAGATTTAAGGGACTAGATCTGATAGACAGAGTGCCTGATGAACTATGGACGGAGGTTCGTGACTTTGTACAGGAGACAGGGATCAAGACCAACCTCATGGAAAAGAAATACAGAAAAGCAAAATGGCTGTCTGATGAGGCCTTACAAATAGCTGTGAAAGAAGAGAAGCGAAAAGCAAAGGAGAAAAGGAAAGATATAAGCATCTGAATGCAGAGTTCCAAAGAATAGCAAGGAGAGATTTAAAAAGCCTTCCTCAGCAATCAATGCAAAAAAAATAGAGGAAAACAACAGAATGGGAAAGACTAGAGATCTCTTCAAGAAAATTAGACATCTCAAGGGAACATTTCATGCAAAGATGGGCTCTATAAAGGTCAGAAATGGTATGGACCTAACAGAAGCAGAAGATATTAAGAATACATGGCAAGAATACAAAGAAGAACTGTACAAAAAGGATCTTCACAACCAAGATAATCACGATGGTGTGATCACTGACCTAGAGCCAGACATCCTGGAATGTGAAGTCAAGTGGGCCTTAGAAAGCATCACTATGAACAAAGCTAGTGGAGGTGATGGAATTCCAGTTGAGCTCTTTCAAATCCTGAAAGATGATGCTGTGAAAGTGCTGCACTCAATATGCCAGGAAATTTGGAAAACTCAGCAGTGGCCACAGGACTGGGAAAGGTCAGTTTTCATTCCAATCCCAAAGAAAGGCAATGCCAAAGAATGCTCAAACTACCACACAATTGCACTCATCTCACACGCTAGTAAAGTAATGCTCAAAATTCTCCAAACCAGGCTTCAGCAATACATGAACCGTGATGTTCAAGCTGGTTTTAGAAAAGGCAGAGGAACCAGAGATCAAATTACCAACATCCAGTGGATCATCAAAAAGGCAAGGGAGTTCCAGAAAAACATCTATTTCTGCTTTATTGACTATGCCAAAGCCTTTGACTGTGTGGATCACAATAAACTGTGGAAAATTCTGTAAGAGATGGGAATACCTGACCACCTGACCTGCCTCTTGAGAAACCTATATGCAGGTCAGGAAGCAACAATCAGAACTGGACATGGAACAACAGACTGGTTCCAAATAGGAAAAGGAGTCCGTCAAGGCTGTATATTGTCACCCTGTTTATTTAACTTCTACGCAGAGTACATCATGAGAAACGCTGGGCTGGAAGAAGCACAAGCTGGAATCAAGATTGCCAGGAGAAATATCAATAACCTCAGATATGCAGATGACACCATCCTTATGGCAGAAAGTGAAAAGGAACTAAAAAGCCTCTTAAAGAAAGTGAAAGAAGAGAGTGAAAAAGTTGGCTTAAAGCTCAACTTTCAGAAAACTAAGATCATGGCATTTGGTCCCATCACTTCATGGGAAATAGATGGGGAAACAGTGGAAACAGTGTCAGACTTTATTTTTTTGGGCTCCAAAATCACTGCAGATGGTGATTGCAGCCAATTAATTAAAAGATGCTTACTCATTGGAAGGAAAGTTATGACCAACCTAGATAGCTTATTCAAAAGCAGAGACATTACTTTGCCAATAAAGGTCCATCTAGTCAAGGCTATGGTTTTTCCAGTGGTCATGTATGGATGTGAGAGTTGGACAATAAAGAAGGCTGAGTGCTGAAGAATTGATGCTTTTGAACTGTGGTGTTGGAGAAGACTCTTGAGAGTCCCTTAGACTGCAAGGAGATCCAACCAGTCCATCCTAAAGGAGACCAGTCCTGGGTATTCATTGGAAAGACTGATGCTAAAGCTGAAACTCCAATACTTTGGCCACCTGATGTGAAGAGTTGACTCATTGGAAAACACCCTGATGCTGGGAGGGATTGGGGGCAGGAGGAGAAGGGGACGACAGAGGATGAGATGGCTGGATGGCATCACCGACTTGATGGACATGAGTTTGGGTAAACTCCGGGAGTTGGTGATGGACAGGGAGTCCTGTCGTGCTGCGATTCATGGGGTTGCAAAGATTCGGACATGACTGAGTGACTGAACTGAGTGTTTTTTACTGGTATATTTCTGCAATTCTAGTATACTGAATTCAACATACATCTACTGAGCACCATTATGTGCTAGACACACTCTTAAATATCATGGGGAAAACATGGTAATTATCATTAAAAGAAACAATAATCTAGTGATGGGGACATGAATGTATAAATCCCCTACCAGTTAAAGTGTGATCCATGCTGGGTAGAGGTATATAGAAAGTTCAGGGTAAATAGGAAAAGCAATTCAGGTAACTTTTTTTTTTTGAGTAAAATGATGCTCAATTTGAAGTTAAAAATCCAATATCTTGGTCATCTGATGCGAACAGCTGACTCATTGGAAAAGTTCCTGATGCTGGGAAAGATTGAGGGCAGAAGGAGAACAGGGCATCAGAGGCTGAGATGGCTGGATGGTATCACTGATGCAATGGCCATGAACTTGGGCAGACTTTGGAAAATAGTGGAGGGACAGAGAGGGCACGGATGCTGCAGTCCTTGGGGTTGCAAAGACTCGGACACAACTGGGCGACTGAAGAACACAATAATTGCTTTACGATGTTGTGTTAGTTTCTGCTGTACAATAATGAATCAGCTATATGTATACACATATCCCCTCCCTCTTGAACACCCCTATCCCACCCCTCTAGGTCATCACGGAGCACTGAGCTGAGCTCCCTGTGCTATACAGTAAGTTCTCACTAGCTATATATTTTACAAATGGTCGTGTATATAAGTCAGTGCTACTCACTCAGTTCATTCCACCCTCTCCTTCTCACCCATCCGAGTATCCACATTCATTCTCACCATCTTAGTTTCTATTCCTGCCCAGAAAATAGGTTAATCTGTACCACTTTTTCTAGATTGCACATACATGTGTTAATAAATTTAATTATAACTATAGGATCAAAAAAGCCTTCAAGAAGGAGGGGACATTTGTACTGTATATAAAAGGAGGGGAATATTTTGATAGGCAGACATGGGAGGAACAGGCTTCTTGGAAGGTGGAAAAGGAGGATAGATATTTAGAAACAGAGGAGTACATGTTAGATGGTACATGGAGAGGGGTATAGTAGACCTGAAAAATTAGACTCAAGGAGACATGGTGAGCGTGAGGTTATAAAAACAGGTGGTGTCTGGACTTTGTTTGTGGACAATGGGGAGTCATTGAAGGTGGATGGGAAAGAATAATGTTTTGTTTTGATTTTCCACATAAGTCTTTTAAAGAATAAGATTGAGAATAAATAGGTAAATTCTAGGAAGATTGTTCATACAGCAGTACATCTTGTATTTCAGGGGTTGAGACTTGTAAGTGGCGCAACCAGGTAAGATGCCATTTCAGTTAACAAAGGGTGAACAGTAGGGTGAGGGTAATGAGAAATTACACTTAAAAGACCGAATTATGAACACTTCAGACTCCAAGGGGTTTCCAAGGTGGCGCTAGTGGTAAAGCATCCGCCTACCAATGCAGGACACATAAGAGACGCCCGTTCATTCCCTCTGTTGGGAAGATCCCCTGGAGGAGGGCATGGCAACCCACTCCAGTATTCTTGCCTGGAGAATCCAAAGGACAGGAGCCTGGTGGGCTACAGTCCATTGGGTCACAAAGGATTGAATACAACTGAAGTGCCTGAGCATGCACACAAGACAACAAGTAGGCACTCAATAAGAGAGAGAGAAGTTTCTGAGGAGAAGGTTTCTGAAGAGAATTCCAAGATGGGGGATTTGGGAGGATGGCACACAAGGGGACTATGAATGGTGGGATTTACCACCTCCAGGCCGATACGTGGGATTGGAAGGAACAGGGAAGACTGCTTGCGGCCATGATGTAGTACAAACCTGAGGGAGCCAGTGAACCTGACAATTAGGCAGGAACTCAATGCAGAGCACGGAAGTGCAGAGGTCAAAGTGCCAGAAGAAGGTGCCAAACCCAGAGTATAAAGTCAGAAATCTAGGTCCTGGAGAGACAGAGCCAGTGTATGTGAGCCAAGAGTGAAGGGGAAGCGGTTCTGGGGAAAACGCTGTGATTTAGCCTCAGCTGGCCAGGATGAATATGCAGGGCTAGCAGAAAGCACCAAGACAGGAAAAGCAACTCGGCATCTTGAGAGCACTTGAAGTGAGTATAGAAACTGCTTGGAAATTGGACTGGAATTTAAGGGAAACTGGAGATTAAACATGAAGAGAGTTTGGATTCATCTTCTCAGAGATGGAGTTACTATCATGTGAAAAACTAAGTCACCAAAGAGAAAATACAGTGAGAGGGAAAAGGAAACACAACACAGCTCTGGTGAAATGGGTTCCAGGAAAAGTCAGTAGAGGAGGAGTTACAAGGCCAGTGGGTATGAATTTTCCAGCGGAAAAAAAATCTAACTTTGCCAAAAATATAACTTCATTTAGTTTTCCATCTCAAACTCCTGTTTTTTTTTTTTTTTTTCTCCCAAATGCAGAAACCTTACTTTGGTGAATAAATTCCAGTTTTTTTTCAGGTTTAAATTCAGTTAGTTCATTATTTCTCCCTGCTCCTGCTTTGCGGCTCAGAGACAGCTAAGCCTTGAAGGTGCACGTGTACCACATGATTGGTGAGGAGGGTCAGAGTGGGCTCTTGTTCAGTCGCTAAGTTGTGTCCGACTTTTTGTGACCCCATGGACTGCAGCATTCCAGGCTTCCCCCTTCACTATCTCCCTGAGTTTGCTCAAACTCATTTCCACCAAGTTGGTGATGCCATCCAACTGTCTCATCCTCTGTCGTCCCCTTCTCCTCCTGCCCTCAATCTTTCCCAGCATCCAGGTCTTTTCCAATGAGTCGGCTCTTCACATCAGGTGGTCAAAGTATTGGAGCTTCAGACTCAGCATCAGTCCTTTCAGTGAATATTCAGGGTTGATTTCCTTTAGGATTGACTGGGTTGATTTTCTTGCTATACAAGGGACTCTCAGGAGTCTTTCCCAGCACCACAGTTAGAGAGCATCACTTCTTCCATGCTCAGGCTTCTTTATGATCCAACTCTCACATCTGTACATGACTACTGGAAAAATCATAGCTTTGACTATGTGGGTCTTTATGGGCTGAGATGCAACTATTTCTATCTGATTTTCATGCATCGTAAGTGGGTTCATACATCTGTCCATGTAGGATCTGATGAGACTTTCATTCCCGATGAGATGCCGGTCCTCCTTTTCCTGACCATCAGATCAGTACCAGATCTGCCAGCCCTCTCTCAACTAGCTTCCTCTGTCTTCTAGAGAACACAGATGCTTCTAGTCCTGAGGGAGAATCTTGGAGACTACCTGATGCTATCAGAGAAGTAACACCACAAAGCAATCATTTGAATTCCCACCACATTTGCCCAGCAAACTTATTTAGTCTGTCACTATCCAGGTATCAGATAAAAGGTGGACGTGAATCTTTTCTACTCAAGGACTGTTCTGCCTTTCTTTGAGGTATCCTATTAAATCGCCAACTACTGCAATAATTACTGATGGAATCAAAGAATAGAATACTGATGAAATAGAATATTAATTGGAATTGAAGAAAATAAAGAAGGTCAAAAAATTTTTTGAAAGGCTTTTACTTGCCATAACCTTGAATTGAGTACTATTTATAATCAAAATATATTTATAGAAGTTTTAATTCTGAGCACTGGGTGATGTTGCATTAACCGCCAATCAAAAGCATACATAGAAAGTGAACTTGGTCAGTCAGTTGATGAAAGCTATGAGATTCATGATGTCCTATTTTTAAACTCTGCTGTGCCCAGAGGCCTTCTGCAGGACTAGATAGGAGGTTAGTTCTCAAGTCTTTGTGGCAACAGGAATGTTGAGTGTTGCCCACATATATGAGACAAAAGAAAGGATTTTAATTGTTCCTTAGAGAAATCTTCAGTCATCCTGTTTTCAGCCTAATCCATTAATCCTCATTTTCAGAGATAACTTGTGCTTCCATTTTTTGGGGGAATCCTTTCTAGGATTCTGTGATGAAAATTAGCTCTCACTGTAGGTAGTTATGCTTCAGTGTTGCTGCTCTAATAATTACACTTCAATTATCTGCTGTCCAACTTTCAAAGCTGTGTTAACATTTCTTGTCTGTTTTCATATCCTCCCCTTTGATCACTGTCCTTATTTAAAATTGTGTATGCCTTTTACTACTTTCTCCTTTACCTCCTTTAATTTCATAATACTAGGAATTCAGGATGGGCTACAGAAAATGAATGCATCTTATCTACCTAGTCAACCAAATTTCCTTCGGTAGCATTCTAAGTTCCAAAGAAACTGTGATGCTGATTTAGGTATGATTCAAAATAAATAAAGAAATTTAATGAGCAAAGTCTGGCAGACAATTATTATACCTATCATTTATGGAGTGTCTATGCCAGATTCTCTCTTAATCTTTTTTTAAATATCAAATAATTCAGTCTTTTCATCTATATGAGCCATGTTCTATTTTAAAGATAAGGAAATTGAGACAGAGAAGTTCAGTAAATTAGAAGCCTCTCATTTTCTAAATGACAGAGTCAGAATTCAAACCCAATCTGCTTAATACTTTAAATAGAAACATGTTAATATCTGCTTGGGCAAAAGGGATTTGGGGGTTAGAATTTGGCCTGAGTGGAAGCCAGATTGCTGTCTTTTCCTTCACCATTTAAATTCTACATCTATTTTTAAGTTGTTAGTATGCAAGACCAGTAAAACAGTCCATCAAGCCTAAGCTGCCAGATTGTAGAACTCCAGGAAGGCCATTCATAACAGACCAGGCTTATCTCTCTTAATCATGATTTAGTAGAAAGAGGCCTGCCCTATAAGCAGCTCTCTTGTATGACATGGAACAAATCACTACACCATTCAGGGACCTGGAGATCTTATCTGTAAACTGAAGAGATTATTCTAAGAGATAGTAATAACAGCCAAGGTTTTATTTTATGCTGAGAACTTCATATATACATACATGCAGTTCTTTCATTTAATATTTTTTAAATTTCGAGATTATATAAGTAAATGAATACAGATTTGTTCATTATCACTTTCCCTTTCAGGTTACTAAAATAGATCCCAATTACCTAAGTCTCAAGTCCAAATTGCTCTTTGTACTTTTGTCATTTTTGTTTTAGTCATAAGTTGTGTCTGATGCTTTGTGATCCTGTGAGCTTTCCTGATGGCTCAGATGGTAAAGTGTCTGCCTGCAATGCGGGAGACCCAGGTTCAATCCCTGGGTTGGGAAGATATCCTGGAGAAGGAAATGGCAACCCACTCCAGTATTCTTGCCTGGAGAATCCCATGGACGGAGGAGCCTGGTAGGCTACAGTCCATGGGGTCACGAAGAGTCGGACACGACTGAGCTAGTGCTTTGCTTTGCCTTTTGTGACCCTGTGGACTGTAGCCTGCCAGGCTCATCTTCCATGGGATTCCCCAGGCAAGAATACTGGAGTGGGTTGCTATTTTCTTCTCCAGGGGATCTTCCTGACCCAGGGATCAAACCCAAGTTTCCTTCTTTTCAGGCAGAGCCACCAGGGAAGCCCCTTTATACTTTTAGGGACCTGTATATTATCTGTATTTTCATTCTAACTGTCATTGGAAGTTGAATTCATTTCTCTGTTTCATGAAATCTTCTCTTTTTATGCATCTTACAATACTTCTCACCATTCTCAAATAGAACATATATATATGTGCGATGTGTGTGTATATATATATATAAGCACTGTATTAGTGATTAAACACAAGACTATGTTTTTCTTATTTTATATTTGTTTTGTTTCACCAAAGAAAATTATAAGCTCATGTTAAATACAACATGTTATTCTTAATTTTAAAAGTCTCCCATGGAAACTCATATAATGCTTGGCACCAGTTAAAATATTATGTTTCAATAAGGAAAGAATAAACTGAATTTTATATCCAGGCTTGGGGATAGAAAGCTTTTTTCTGTTCTCCTTGACAGACAGAAAGTCCCAAATATTTTGCAGAAAGATTTATTTTTAATTGAAAGTTGATTTTCTTTTCCACTTTATATTTAATATGCATAGATTCCACTATAACATCTGAGAGTTTAGTGGACTTGCCAGATTTTCATCCTCTTTGCTTCTCAGTTCA
The DNA here is from genome assembly GCF_029407905.1 of Bubalus kerabau. Classification (NCBI taxonomy): domain Eukaryota; kingdom Metazoa; phylum Chordata; class Mammalia; order Artiodactyla; family Bovidae; genus Bubalus; species Bubalus kerabau. Next base: position 50,148,616 of record NC_073635.1, read on the forward strand.
GTGGCTGGCAGAAGATGTGGCATATGAAATAGCAATAAAATTAGAAAGTAAAACAAACTCACATCCATGAGAAAAAATGATTATAATCTACAATTATTAGAGAACCTCACCTTCCTTTTAATATTCCCCCTTTCTTTGCCAGAATGATAGTAACTGTAAATAATTCCCAAGAAGAACTTGCCAAAATAAGAACACTGCTTACAGTCTTTGTCTTCACTTTTCCATAAATCTGCATGGGATGTCAGGAGATATTTATTGATTATACACAATGTTGTCAGTTTGATCCACAAACTTAGTGGCTCCAACGAAGTGGATTTCCAACACAGAATTATCAATGTACTTGTCTTAATGTCCTTATTTTATTTTCTTCACTGTATTCTCTTATAATATTTTAATATGTATGTATGGATGCCCTAATGATACTATAACCCTTTGAATATCACAAGATTTTAAAAAAATATGGCTATCATGCCAGACTCATAAGGCTCAATTAGAACATTGTATTATTTGAATAAATATGAGAACCAAAGTGGCTTTATGGGAAAGCACTAGAAATTTTCTCATTCTTTCCAAAGTTTATAGCAGATAAAAAAGAAATCTCATTGAAGATTGTGTTTCCATAATTCAATCAGGAAAGACAAGGCCATCAAGGGCTGGGATTTGCAGGAGGAGATCATGAAGAACTCTTCAACCATTCTTTTTTTGATAGTCCTCCCAGCCCATTATGAAGTGGTATTCTACTCCAATGGAGCACAAGCTGGTTAAAAAGCATCCAAGACAGGAAAAAACCTTTTGTCTGCAGCATTTCAAAGGTGAGTATCTCACCAGCTGTCTATTTTACACATGATAGTTGGACACAACTGAAGCGACTTAGCAGCAGCAGCAGTATATATGTGTCCATGCTTTCTCCATTTGTCCCACTCTCTCCTTCCCCCACTGTGCCCACATGCCTATTCTCTGTGCCTGTAGCTCCATTCCTTCCATACAAATAGGTTCATCAAAATCATTTTTCTAGATTCCATCTGTGTGCATTAACATACAAAATTCTCTTTTCTGATTTACTTCAGTCTATATAAAAGGCTCTAGGTTAATCCACCTTACTAGAATTGATGCAAATTCATTCTTTTTTATGGCTGAGTAATATTCCAATGTATATATGTACCACATCTTCTTTATGCATTTATCTGTCAATGAGCATCTCAGTAGGAAGGGGGCTCTGGAGGGAGGTGATATATGGATGCATGTGTTCATGCAGATTCATGCAGATTCAGTTGTGTCTGACTCTTTGCCACCCCATGGACTGTATAGCTTGCCAGGCTCCTCTGTCTGTGGGCTTTCCGAGGCAAGAATACTGGAGTGGGTTGACATGCCCTTCTCCATGATATACACATAATTATGGATGATTTGCATTGCTGTACGATGGAAACCATCACAATGTTGTAAAGCAAATTTTCTCCAATTAAAAATAAATTTAAAAACTTAGAAAAAAAAGGTGAGATCCATTCTATTTCAGAGAAGGCAATGGCACCCCACTCCAGTACTCTTGCCTGGAAAATCCCATGGATGGAGGAGCCTGGTGGGCTGCAGTCCATGGGGTTTCGAGGTGTCGGATACGACTGAATGACTTCACTTTCACTTTTCACTTTCATGCATTGGAGAAGGAAATGGCAACCCACTCCAGTGTTCTTGCCTGGAGAATCCCAGGGACGGGAGAGCCTGGTGGGCTGCCATCTATGGGGTTGCACAGAGTCGGACACGACTGAAGCCATTTAGCAGCAGCAGCATCCATTCCATTTACTTAGCTCAAAGTTTGGCAGACTAGGGCAGGTGGGTCGTCAAATCTGACTACTGCCTGTTCTTGTAAGTACAATTTTATTGGCATGCAGCCCCACCTATTTGCTTCCATATTATCTCTGGCTACTTTTGCAATAAAACAGAAGAGTTAAGTAGACCACAGAGTGAAAATATGTCCTATTTGACTCTTCATAGAAAAAATTTGTCAACTCTGAGATGATTCTTACTCCTCTTTCAAGTCTGATATGTGCTCTGTACACAGTAGAAAGAAAGTAAGTGTAGCTGCTCAATTGTGTCTGACTCTTTGTGACCCTATGGACTGTAGTCCACCAGCCTCTTCTGTCCATGGGATTCTCCAGGCAAGAATACTGAAGAATACATGGTTGCCACACCCTTCTCCAGGGGAATCTTCTCATCCCAGGGTCTCCCATACTGCGGGCAGATTCTTTACTGTCTGAGCCAGTCGATTCAATAGTGTCCGACTCTTTGTGAACTATGAATGGCAGCCCGCCCAGCTCCTCTGTCCATGAGATTCTCCAGGCAAGAATATTGGATTGGGTTCCCATTTCCTTCTTCAGGGGATCTTCCCGACCCAGGGATCGAACTTGAGTTTCTTAAGTCTCTGGCATTGATGGGTGGGTTCTTTACCACTAGTGCCACCTGGGAAGCCCCTGTACATAGTAATTGATTAAGAAAATCACCAATTAATTCACTCATTAATCTGGTACTGAATCTCTCTGATTTGGACCATATAGCCTCTTCCAGAACATGCAGCACAAGATTTAATCTGATGCCAAAATCCTCTTTCACATTTTCTAAATTCAGATGATTGGAAATTATAGGGTAGGTATTATACAAGCCAAAGCATTCATTTAAAAATCACAGTTTCTAGACTGACCATGAGGAACGTGATTCTGGACAGAAACTATTCCCTTATACTTACAAAGCAGATTCTATTTGTTTGACAATATCCTGCCCAGTCCCACTGTGCATATTTACTTGAAATTAATGACTGTCTTAATAAACAAATAAAGTTTGCATCATTACAATTTAGTAAATCCTATAGCAATTAAAAGGCCTACAAATATATTCATCACTTCTAATACCAAAAGCAGTATGACAAATAGACTTTGTCCCGAGCAGCATAACACTGAGAAAAAGTGGTTTCTCCCGATGAATCATTTTGCTTCCTTTCATTGTCTCCTTTTTGCTTGGGATGCGCCTTTGATGATCAAAGGTAGTAGGAGATTGAGGTTAGCAGAAATAAGCTTTTTTATATATATTCTATATATATATATAGATAAACAATGAGCTCCTAACTATATTCAGTATCTTAGGATAAACCATAATGGAAAATAATATAAAAAAACTAATGTATGTATATGTATAATTGAATCACTTTCCCGTACAGCAGTAATTAATACAAACTTGGAAATCGACAATTTGTTGTTGTTCAGTCACTCTCTCGTGTCCAACTCTTTGTGACCCCATGAACTGCATGCAGGCTTCCCTGTTCTTCAGTATCTCCCAGAGTTTGCTCAAACTCATGTCCATTGAGTCTCAATTTAACAAATGTAGCTATTTTTCCTTAGTTTTCAAGTACGTCCTTTCTTTCATTATCTAGCTATTATGTGAGCCTTGACCTAAGTATTCAGCTTCACATTTGTCTTTCTATGGCGCACTGCTTACATTTTATTTGAGAGACTAGTTTTGAAGAAGTATATATGAAAAACTGAAAATATATAATCGAGTTGTCACATCCAGCATATACATGAATCTATTTAAAAACAGTTAAATCAGTTGATCAACTTGGGGTCCTTTGCTAAAAGCCAAAATAGGTATCTCTGATGAGCTATGAGATAGGAGTAAGTCATATGGTTATTCCAGTCATGGTACAGAGGACATTTATCTTCATCCTGTAATTAGCATTTTCAGAAGGGCCATAATTATATATTACATTACTTCTCCAGGCCATTGCACACAAAGGGGTCTTTTTGTGAATTTAGAAATAACTGTAATAACATGAATTTTAATGATTGACAGTCATGGGCTAAAATGTAATCATGAACTAATGACTTCTTTTGTATGAAAAATTTTATTGATTTTCAAATATATTACTTGGAATAGATACTCCTTATAAGCTAAGAGAAAATGTAAAAAAAAAACAAAACACATCTTCTAAAAAATAAACAGAAATAAAACCAAAACCATAAAAACACTGAAACTTTATTGGATGAGCCGTCTTGCTGCTGCCAATTACTGGACTTTTATAGTTCTTTGATAACTTTATGAATTCATTTCTGTCCACAAGTATGAATTAATGAAATAATTATCTCTGTTTATTCCATCTTCATGTACTATAGTAACTTGAAGATTATGTTATAAAGAAAAGAAACTAAGCTGAAACACAAACATGCAAGGGACTATGATCAGACTCTGCAAACACAATTTGCTTTGTATTTTATAACTAACTCCTTATATGCAGAACAGCAAATGCTGAACACACATGAATTGTACACAGACAGTCCAGCTATCAATCATAAGCAGTAGTCAGTAGTGAGCTGCAGGCACCGCCAAAATAAGGCTGAAAAAGCTACTAACTACATTTCCTTCAGTGGTGTTTATGCAAAGGCTGAGCTGCTTGGCTTTAATGCTGGGCCAATTCTGCCATCAGAAAGCCCAGCTCGTTATATCCTGACACGGAAGTTTGGTTCATAAAGTAGTTCGTAATGTTTGTTGAATGCCTATTTGAGGCCATAAAACTCCCTTCATAGGTCTTGAGTGCAACCTTCTCTCTGACTGTTTTACTCCCTCTTCAGGATTGGAAAGACATCCTCAATTGTTTGTAGAACTTGAGAACAACAGAGATATATTTTTTTGATGAGTATATTCCCTTTTGGACAGACTTAAAATGTCAACATTCTGTGAGAGAGGGGCTGTACATTTACCTTCATGCTACACTCAAAATCCATGTGATTGAAACTCTATAGGAAAAAAAAAAAAGTCTCCAGCAATAAGGTTATATTTGTGGAGAAGGCAGTTTTAAAATCCTTCAAAAAGTCTTGGTCAGTCTGGCCGGTCCAAGTGAGCACTTACCTTGTGTGTATGTGCTGTGCATGCACGCTAAGTCGCTTCATTTGTGTCCAGCTCTTTGCGGCTCTATGACCGTAGCCGGTCAGGCTCCTCTGTCCTTGGGATTTTCCCAGAAAGAATCCTGGGGTGGGTTGCCATATCCTCCGTCAGAGGATCTTCCCAACCCAGGGATCAAACCTGCGATTCTTACCTCTCCTGCAATGGCAGGCGGGTTCTTTACCATTAGCGTCACCTGGGAAGCCCAGCATTTACCTCATGAAATTCTTGATGTCAACACCCATCAAAACAAAATAGAAGCCTCGATTGGAAGAATGCTCTTCCTGAGCATCTTTCATTTTGATTCACTTACCACTGTGGCTGTGCATTTAGATGACGTGCACGGGCATTTTTCATAGATGAGAATTGTAAAATCAAGTAACTATGAAAGTGCCTCTGTAAACTTTGTGGTAAGATCATTATCTTTTCACTTCACTCAGAATGGCTTCACTCGGAAAGTCCACTTCACTCAGAATGTCTTTAAATGCACATAGCTGCCAACTTCTCTAACTTGGTCAAACTTTATATAAGCAGTTTGACAAATACTGACAAATAAGAAAGGAGAAATTAATCAGAGTATGCAAACTATACCACATAAATATCTGAGTATCTTTTATTTTAAAACAAAAAGATTATGGAAACCTAATACAACTATGAAAGATTCATGATTTTGAAATGAAAAGACTGATTCCATTAAAACCAAATAATAACTATAACAACATTCCAACACATAGGCCTATTTCACATGGGAGTATTTATTGAGTGTTGGGAGAAGGAAGCATTAGATTTGCTTCCTGCTCCTACAAACTAAAAATATTGTTTTTAATGAAAAATTTAATAGAAGCCAACTTTAACATTTTTCTAATTTTAAAATTTAGTAGGTCTTTTTATACCTTTATAGCTAAAATAGTTCAAGGAATGAGAAGGGAAAGTTATGGGAGAATTCATTTGTCTTAAGACATTCTCCCCATTTTTAGGCAGTGATGGTTAGGCTTTCTGTACAAAGTCTGTGAGTTATGATGTTCTGTAGGATATATGTTCTTACCATTTCCTTTTATGCCTGTTAATATTACTACTGTTACTAAATATAGATAATAATATATGTATGCACGTGTATTTGCATCAATGCAGATCTTACACAACGTGATGTTATTATAAGAACTGGCCTTATCATCAAATGTCTTAAGTCACAGCACTTTGCTATGTGAACTCTGGTCTGCATATTTCAGCAAATCATGTTGCTCACCTCCATATGATTAAAAATAATGAGCAGCAATAGATATTGAACTTTATATAACATTTTATTAATATAAACCGGGATCACAAATGAAAGCAGTAACTGCAGCAGTGTCTCTAATGAGGAAATATTTTTAAATGTTATGGATTTAATAGCACACAGACCTTGGCTGACACAATTTAAAATGACAGATAAAATTTAAAGACTAATATTTTACCTTTATGGTCAGTAAATTATCAGTAGTCATGTCATATGGTATCTAAGTCATTAATTTAATTTTAAAAGTTTGGTACTCACAACATAGTTAACTCTTTACACCAAAACTATTTTTCATTTGAAGTAGCTAGCCTAGATTCATAGTCTATGCAAAGGTATGGCTGCATTCTGTTTCAAAAAAACCTTATCAGTATGTATATATCAATTTATTTCAAAATAACTCATTGTATTAGGGAAATCCCAGAATGAGCCCTGCAATGATCCATGTAAAGCATATTTTGGGGAAAAAAGCTATAAAATTCACCATTAATCTGAATTAAAGTATAAATATTATACTTTGAAAAGTAAATTGCTCCAAATATGATTGAACTAGAATTATATCTCTTAAGCTAAAATGTCCTTTTTCCTTAGGGTATTGGAGAGGGGGGCAAGCACAGAGGTTTGAAGAAATGTTTTTCCCTAGTTGTAAAATGTCGCTTGTTCTTGCAAGACGTGTGTGTGTGTCAAGGAAAAAGTTCACATACCAATGCAAATAGAGTGAGAACTCTTTGGGAGGAAGAAGATCCCAGTAGAATGAAAGCATGAAATGCAATACTTCATATTTAACAGATGAAAAAACAGCAATTAAGTAATCCTTGCTTAGACCATTAGGAGGAGCACAAACGACTTCTGAGGATACAGGAATGCTACAACATGATGATGCTCTTGTGGTTTTGAAAGTGCTCCAAAACACGCTGTTAAACTCAGCTTCTTGAGCTTCTGAATTAACCTCATTTTTTGTCAGCTTTTTGCAAATTGTTGTTTCTACTTGGATTTTACCATGGGTGTCATACTGCTTACACTGTTTTACATATTTACTAGTGCAGAGTATTTATTATATTAAAGTAACCTGATTCTGTTGAGTTGCCTGAGGGTTAGAGACATGTGCATGTAAATCTAGCAAAGAAGAGTAAATCTAGCAAAGGAATTCTTATGAGCTCCACACAGCAGACACACCAAAACTGAGATGTACAAACAAGAAAAGACACGTTTTCCAGAATCAAATAAAGTGTCAATATGCAAAATAGAAAAATAGAATCAACAGAATGAGATTAAAAACAGAGCCCATCAACAGACATAATGAAAGCAGCATTAGATCAAATGCTGAATGGATAACTGTCTTCTCTTTAGAATTTTTGTCAACTCTTTCTATAAAAATATATATAGGAGGCAGTCAAACCAGTCAATCCTAAGTGAAATCAACCCTGAATATTGACTGGAAGGACTGATGCTAAAGCTGAAGTTCCAATACTCTGGCTATCTGATGTAAAGAGCCAACTCATTGGAAAAGACCCTGATGCTAGGAAACACTGAAGGCAAAAGGAGAAGAGGGTGGCAAAGGGATGAGATGGTTAGATAGCACTGACTCAATGGACATGAATTTGAGCAAACTCTGGGAGGTAATGAAGGACAGGGAAGCCTGGCGTGTTGCAGTCCATGGGGTTGCAAAGAGTCGGACACGGCTTAGTGACTGAACAGTTGTTCCTGAATCTTACACCTCTCCATCCCTATTGGCTATTTCTCCCTCTCTTCCCTTCCCTTCCCCTCCCCTCCTCCCTCCAGTCTCCTCTCCTTTACTCTCTCCTCTCCTCCTTCCTTCCTTCCTCTCACACATAAACAAACTGAAAATCCCTCCACACTACACACTCAAGCCCCTTACAATCTGAGTTTTGGCAGGCTAGAGTTGTACTTCCTTTTTGTCCTTCTCTGCCAGCTTTTATAAAAGATTTTCTCAGATATACTTTATTTTGGGCTTCCCTGGTGCCTCAGGTGGTAAAGAACCCACCTGCAATGTGGGAGACCTTGGTTCAGTCCCTGGGTTGGGACAATCCCCTGCAGAAGGGAAAGGCTTCCCACTCCTGTCTTCTGGCCTGGAGAATTCCGTGGACTACAGTCGTGGGGTCACAAAGGGTTGGACACGATTGACAGACTTTCACTTTATTTGCTTTCTACCTCTCAGAACTTCATATATATATATATATATATATATATATATATATATTCATATCATGATGCACATGGAAAATGATAAATAGCTAAAACTGTCAATGGTTATGGGGACTGACTCAGAGGATGTTGCTATTTCAGGCCCCTCTTGGCAGCTCTGAAGTGCTGAGAGGACTAGTGACATGATGACTCTGTGACCCCACCAGGCTCATCACGTGCTGAGGGTGAGGACAGTAAAAGGATACTCTGCTCCATTCAGCTCAGTGCCGCAGGACCGAGTTGCCTGGGCAGTCCAGGGCTGCCACAGGCTCAGCAGGCCCCCTCCTTCTGCACATTGTTTGTGGGGTACCATGAACCACTTTTCCCTAGCACCCTAGAGAGCATGTTTCAAACCAGCCCCAGAGGGTAGGTTTTCTGCATGTTTTGTTGGTATGACAGCACACTAACTGTACAGCTGCCCAGTGAGACACAGCTGTGTCTCCAACAAGGTCTTGATCACAGGCCTGGATTTGGGGCGTGGACTTCTTTGGTGCTGCATCTCATCCTAGGGGCACTGCCTGCTCCTTATATCTGCTATTTCTGTATTCTTTATAGCTCCCTTTGGTTTTTCACTAGCCAATTTCTTGTTATTCAAATACTCACTTACAAGTAATAATTATTTTTTCAGCTTTTTTGAGAGCATAATTGATAAATAAAAATTGCCTATATTTAAGACAGTTGGACCATAAAGAAGGTTGAGCACCAAAGAACTGATGCTTTTGAACTGTGATGTTGGAGAAGACTCTTGAGAGCCCCTTGGACTGCAAGGAAATCAAACCAGTCAACTCTAAAAGGAAATCAACCCTGAATATTCATTGGAAGTACTGGTGCTGAAGTTGGAGCTCCAATACTTTGGCCACCCGATGAGAAGAGTTGACTCAGAAAAGACCCTGATTCTGGGAAACATGGGGAGCAGGAGGAGAAAGGCGATGACAGAGGATGAGATGGTTGGATGGCATCAGTGACTCAATGGACATGAGTTTGAGCAAACTGGAAGACAGTTATGGACAAGGAAGCCTGGCATGCTGCAGTCCATGGGGTCACAAAGAGTTGGACACGACTGAGCAACTGAACAACAACAAAGGTGTATAACTCAATGTTTTGTTACATGTGTGCACTGTGAAATGATCACTACAATTAAGCTATAGCCAATAATTCTTTAATTGAATTTTCTCTGTCAAATTATTGTGTGATTTATCTTCCCTGACTGGATCCAAACTGATAAATCATGGTAGCAGGGAAGAGAGCTATGTAAAGTCCCACCTTTCTTTCTGCAGCAGAAACCACTGCTGACTCCATCTCTTGAGGACTCCAACCAGCCACTTCACGGCGATCTGATTGCTATCAGATCCCAAGGAGTACACCTAAGTTCCTGCCCAGTGAAAACTGTAAAGAAGTAATAGCAGCAATCCTAATCCAGCAAGAATGAAACAACTGTGAGCTCCATCTTCTCATGGATGAAGTCACCCTTCTGTGTGAGCAAGCAAGCTGAACACCCTTAAGTGCTAATCGAGTATGAGAGATATCTTGAGTGGGTGGTAGAAGAAAGATGATGAATATTAATAAAGGCATTATGATGACACTAGCTGGAACTGGAGTTTGTCCACTCACCCTTGTATATTAAGTATTTTCTTTTAGAGATTATAGATAATCAGAGGATCTATGATGGATCATGATTAATGAGGGGCATAAGCAGATATCAGTGATGCAAGGAGCAGACATATCTCTGTCGCACCTCTCATTCTCGGCTTTTTACTCCAGCTATTACTATGGTATCTGGCTGCACACACCAGTCAACTGAAAACATCTACCTTCATAGATCTCTTTCTGTCCCAGAGCTTCCTCATACCTGAACCTTTTCGCTCATCCTGACACGAGTATAAACCTGGAAGTTGAAGGCTATTGACAACCCAAGGGGCAACTTGACCACTGGGGATCAAAGCCTATCACTAAATGCTGCCCCTTTATGTCCCCTGGGGTGGACAGTTTTGGACTGCATTATATATGGCTTCTCAGAGGTCCCCAGCAAAACTGAATCTCTGTTGCCCATGGTGGTGAACTCAATGAGACACGAGACACCTCAGATTGACACTTTCCCCAGTCCTCCACTTGTCCCAGTCCTCCACTCCTATTCATTGGAGTGGGTTATCAAAATAAACTACTTGCAGCAAAATATTGTCTCAGGTTCTGGTTTGGGGGGCAACCTAGGCTAACACAGGGGCTTCCACGATGTCCCAGCAGGTAAAGAATCCGCCTGCAATGCAGGAGATACAGGAGATGAGTGTTTGATCCCTGGGTCAGGAAGATCCTCTGGAGGAGGGAATGACAACCCACTTTAGTATTCTTGCCTGGAGAATTCCATGAACAGAGGAGGCTGGTGGCCTACAGTCCATGGGGTCATGAAGAGGTGCACATGACTGAGTGAGTAACACACACACAAGCACAGCACACTCAACAATAGGCTAACACACATCTCTTTTGCCATATTTCTCAGCTTCCAAATGCATTTCTCTTCTGAGGCTGTACCTTAAGCATTGATAATCCATAGGGTCCTGACATTGGTGCACTTTTCCATTCACTTTCCTGCTTCATCTCAGATGCTTGCACACTTTAACCATGATTTAACTGTTGGAAAATCTCTATCTGTTCTGTCTGTCCACTTGACTCTTCTGACCTGTTCAACCACATCTCAACTCTAAATTTTCTAAAACCGGTTAAATGTAGCATTAAAAGGAAAACTGAGTTTGTGATTGGCAGTCCTGGCTTCCAGCAGCATCTCCTCTGGTGTTTCCTATTTGGTGAATGGCATCAGCATGCTCTGAGCTTCATAAGTTAGAAAGCTATAAATGAATCTTGGTAGTCCTCTTTCTATACACCCAACCACCCCCTCACCCCAGGCAACAATAAGCAAGACATGCTGATTTCTTCCTTCTTAGTGTTCTCACTTCTCTGTCTCTATTTTCCATTGCTGTCACCCTCTTCTTACTACCAACTCCCCCTGTCTGTCATTACAAAGGGAGGTCATAAGAACAAGGTGAGACAGTGGATGAAGTAGAGGAAGCATGAGATGACTAGTTGTCTGTTTGCTGCTTACCTATGTTAGAGCGCAGTGCTAAACTCCCTGAGTATCTAGTCCATGCTGAACACTCAACAGACACTTGTTGAGGAGTTCAATACATGCGTAACTCTTGTGACACATGTTGGCGACAATAAGGGACTGCAATTTAAATGAGTGGGGAAAAAGAAGAAAGGATCTTACTAGAATACCTTATTTTTTGCACATCTTCCAAACACTATTGGATTAATATGAAAATATAAACACATTTCATTTATTAAGACTTTACTAGTAATGCAGAGTTTCCAGTGCTCAATCACTTAGCCGTGTCTGACTCTTTGCAACCCCTTGGACTTTCGCCTACCAGGCTCCTCTGCCCTGGGAAACCCTCTCCTGGGGTTTCCCAGGCAAGAATACTGGAGTGGGTTGCCATTTCCTACTCCAGGGGATCTTCCTGAGCCAGGGATTGAACCACACATCTCCTACTTGGCAGACAGATTCTTTGCCACTAGTACCACCTGAGAAGTCCATCAAAACACTATTGGATTGATCTGAAGATATAAAGACATTTCATTTATTAAGACCTTACTAGTAATGCAGGGTTTAGCATCCTTCTATTATATATGAAGGTGACTTGAATCTGGAGAGTCTTTCATTTCCATGAGAATACTGGAGTGCAGTTGGCTATTGTATATGCTGGCTGTCATATAACTCTCAAAGACAAAATGTCCAAAGACTTCCAGGCTTGGTAGGTTCAAATATAATATTTTAATAGATTTTTCTTGGGATGGGGGCATGCCATTGGATGGAGAGAAAACACAGAATTACTAGTAAATTATTAGTTCTGAATCAGAACCTAGAAATACCTACTGTCACCCTTCCCAATTTCTTCATCTGTTTTTCTTAATTTTTATATACATTCTTAAATGACTTTTGAAACAAAGTAAGAAGAGGGCCATTTTGCCTCTTTATTTAAAAAAATGACATTAATTATGTTAAAGAATTATACTTTATGTGGGAAGCAATAAGCAATTGATGGTTGTAAGTCTAATAGAAATAATAATTTTCTGTTAAGAAAAACTTTCATTCACTTGTCATTAATTAACTTAGTAAGACAGGGATTATAGCTACACAAATGTCGAATTATTCTCATGTAACCTTGGCTCTTGGCTCAGTGGTAAAGAATCTGCCTGCCAATGCAGGAGACGCGGGTTCAATCCCTGGCCAGGAAGATCCCCTGGAGGAGGAAATGGCAACCTGCTACAGTATTTTTGCCTGGAAAATCCCATGGACAGAGGAGCCTGGCAGGTTGCAGTCCATGGGATCACAAAAAGTCAGACATGACTGAGAAGGAGCATGAATCCTGGCTCAGGTGAAATGACCTATTTTCCGAATGTGGACATACCCATGCTAACAACAGTTATTTGTCTTATAGATCAGTCTCTTGTTTACATTTTTGGTGTCTTTATTGACACAAAGACATATTCTAAACTATGATTAGAGAACACTGATTTAGAGGTTTTTTTTTGAAGAATTGCCAGATTTCAAAATAATAATGTAGTAATATTATTATTAAAAGTATTGCTGGTATTTTTTACCATCATAGTTCAAAATGAAACCCTTTCTTAAAAAAATTATATGATTTATCTAAAACTTCCTGGATCAACTGGGATATAGTGATTGGACCTAATATATTAAACTCTTTATTTTTGCTCTGGACTGAAGCCAAAGAGCAATAATTGCTTCTATGCATTGCCTGGAAGCAGGTGACTCTGCCATCTGGATATGTGTCCTCCACTCCACTGAGCAGGGCTCTGATAAAATGCTGTATTCCTGGCCTCTGGGCAAAGAACCGTGGGGGGAGTAAGCAGCCCTATAGATCCTGGTAATAACTTGCCTTTCCCTTTGGGATTTAGAGCCTCTTTGCATTTCGTGAAGGTTTTAAAGAAAAGGCCCAGGATATCAGAATTGAAATGCGGCTGCTGTCCCAGACATTCAAGCTTTGTTTGCTGTTGAATGTTTCAGGGTACTATGGATTCTTTTTTTTTTTTTTTTTGGTCACGATTCAGAGAATTTTCATAGTTATAGCTTCATAAAAAGATTGTCAGAAAGCCTGCTGAATCTTCTATTGAGGATGGTGAATGGGAGAGCTGTGTTGCCCATCTGCAGGCTCCTTTTTTGATCAAGTGTAACTCAGTATTCTGGCAAATAAACTAGAGTGAGGGGCCTGCAAGTTGCCCTGAATAAGCTACCGATCTTCTCTGTATGTTTGGCTTAAGAGTCCACTTCCTAAGAAGCTCTGTCCTTTCTCTCCTCAGATCAAAAAACATTCCAGTCTTGCCTTGTCTTTCTCTGTGATTTATATGTTTTTTTTTTTTTTCCTTCTTATGTGTGATTTCTTATCCGATTGGTTGAAATCACCCAAAATTCACTAGGAGGGCAGTCACTGGTTGCCTCGTAGCCATTACTTGACAAGGCTATAATTAGTTGGGCCAATTTACACCTGCTTTCCCAGCTGGGCACTGCATTTTGCTTTGCAGTGATTTGTATCAGAACTGAAAGGACACTGCTTCAAAAATGAGTTCACAATATGCATTGACAACGAAAATTGCACAGATTCTACACTGGGGAGAACTTACAGCAAGAGCATTCAATCATTCATTGGTTTTTTTGTTTGTTTTTCTTGCGAGTATACCTTTCTTCTACCACCATTTAACTCTTTGGATAGTTTTCAGTGAACAGCTTCTAACAGAGTAATCAAAATTGGACCTTCCTCTGTCAGTAGCGCCTTATTTAATATTTCTCTTAGCTTTTGGAAGGATGCATTGGTTAGGGTTAATTTTTAGGAATCATAGCCACGAGGTAACCTTTAACCTATAGAAATATGCCTTTCAAATAATTCAGATAATACATTTGATAATGCCATATGTATAATTCTCATGCTAAATTAAATGCTTTTAAATGGAGAATACAGAGATATTTTTCATTTGATGCCTGATATTTCTATTGTGCTCATAAAGTACTGGCCACGAAGGAAATTGGTCCAGGAAAATGAAACCAGTCACTTCCTAAAGATTTCCTCTTGTTGGTGCAGAGCGCTTCCCACTCTTCTCACCCTGAAATCCACTTTATCGCAAGCATTCTATTTTGTTTTGTGTTCATGGTAATGATTATTGTAGGCTTATTTACTGAGATGATTTGATGGTAGATTGATGTTTGCCTACATGAGTGATCCAGAAGAATCCTGGAAATGTAAGTGAGGTTCAGGAGGTATTCTATAAAGTCAGTGCTGCCGTGGTTTCAACTCAGTAGGTTTTCCTTTGAACTGGGAATGGGTGACTATTTTGATGACCATTTTGTAGTAATTAACTACTCCTCTTCAATTAATTGTTTCACCAGAAGCAGGTTATTAGATCTCCACAGTATGCTAATCTGAGAGACTTATGGTAAACTTAACAATGTCAAAAAGCTTCTATCAGTGTGTTACTATTTAGAAGATGAAAAAGCATAATTTACCCTTGTTTGTTTTTTTTAGAAAATTAAAATACAAAATTCTTGCCCACAGTTAATAGCTTTCTCCTTTGAAACTCTATCTGAAAATAAGTCAAACCTATTTCTCTCTGTCTCTCTCCATCTTTCTGTTTCATCAAGAATTAAAAATACTTTCAGCACTTTTATTGGGTTGGCCAGAAAGTTCATTCAGGTTTTTCCATACTATATTAAGAAAGAAATTTTTGGCCAACCTAAAACAAAGCTACCAATTATTCCCCAATAAGCACCAAGCTCTCTCTCCTTTCTTCGTTAAAAATATCTTCTACCTCCATACTCCCCTCTCTTTGCTGAGAGTTGTCAGCCTACTTTAGACCTTCAGCATACCAAGCCTGACTTTCTGTAAAATTCTCCAGCTTGCCTCCCTCCATTCAGATATCCTGCTCATATTGCCAGACCCATTTCATCTTTTCCCCTCCTGCTGAAAGCCCTGCAGTGGAACTCCCTCATCCATCAACTCCTTATTTGGGCATCCAAAGGCTTCCACACTCTGTCTCCAAGCAGCATTTTCCTTCTTCTTTCTCTTGGTCCCCTCTGAATATTCTCTACATCAGCAATTTGAGCTCTACAAATTCATTCAAATGCATTTTGCTCATGCTTTTTCCCACCCCCATGGAATGCCCTTTTCTTCCTCTCTACTAATTTTGTCCAACTCCCATCATTTTCCCACCCTCCACAATTAATTTCTTTCTTGCTTGCTCCATATATGGCCTCAGTAATCACATATCTATAACATTTAACCTGTAAAACTTAGTATTTATATTAAGTCTTACCTTGTATTTTTTATATAACTTTGATTGTTTGCCCTTTTAAAAAAATTATTTATTTTTAATTGAAGTAGAATTGATTTACACAATTTTGTTGTTTTCTATCAAACCTCAACATGAATCCCCCATATATCCCCTCCCTCTGGTACCTCCCTCCCATCTCCCTCCTCATCCCACCCCTCCAGCCACTGTGGAAGATGGTGTGGAGATTCCTTAAAGAACTAGGAATAAAACCACCATATGACCCAGCAATCCCACTTCTAGGCATATACCCTGAGGAAATAAAAATTGATTATTTGCCTTTTTATCTGTGTATGATTTGCCCCACCAACTAGATTGAAAGTCTCTGAAAGCAGAGGATTCATCTTTAACTTTGTATTCCTACAGCACCTGGTGTCAAGCTTGGAAGAGAGGCTCAGTAAATGTATGTTGAATATATTGTTTCCCTTAAACTTGGGGAATCAGATGTTTATTGCAATTCTAGATAAAAAGCTTCTCTTGGACTATTAAATAATCACAAAAGAGTATTCCTTCTGTGAAGCACCTGGCTATATGAAAAGAAGTTCATCATCCTAAGAGGATTTAGGAAGAAATATCTCACATCTCCTCTTCAGAAAATCCTCTACAACAATGCTTTATTAAAATGGATATTCTTCTAGCACTTACAGAAAAATGAAACCCCACATAAATTGACTGTTTCTTGCCAGATGCTGGTTGTACCTTGGGATGTATAGATGATTGCATTTTTTATTGCTAGCTTTAATACTGTGCCACGAGGCTTCCCAGGCGGTGCTCGTGGTAAAGAACCCACCTGCCAGTGCAGGAGACAAAAGAGACACAGGTTCAATCCCTGGGTGGGGAAGATCCCCTGAGGAGGGCATGGCAACCCACTCCAGCATTCTTACCTGGAGAATCCCATGGACAGAAGAGTGTGTCGAGCTACAGTCCATAAGGTTGCAAAGAGTTGGGACAGTACTGAAGCGACTTAGCACAACAATGCAGGACAAGTAAGATGCGGGTTCAATTCCCTGCGTCCGAAGACACCCTGGAGTAGGAAGTGGCAACCCATTCCAATATTCTTACTTGGAAAACTCCACAGTTCGTGACAGCTTCCAGAGCAAAGTGTCGGACATGACCGAGTACACACATAGGCAGCATACTTTGGATTTACTTTTAAAAGCGAATTGCTTTCATGTTTTTTGACTTTTAATTTTGTTCCATTCCCTATCCAATCCATATCACGCAAACGCTAAATATAAGCAGCTGAACGGATGCCTGATTACTCATGTTATTTGTTTATAGAAAAATAGGATCAAAATAAAAATGAAAAAGCTTGATCCATTTTACCTAAGAACACACCTCCTCTGAGTCATAGAAGAAGTTCTAACCTGTGATGGCTTTTATTAGATATTAGCTTGGCCGGAAAGATGCACATGAGCCCAACTGTGTTCACCATGATGGCTTCAAGATCTTCCTTTGTTTTATACTGGCAATTTCTACTTGTCAAAAATGCTGCTCTCTGAAATTCCAATTTCCAATCTTCCTAAGGCCTTTACCAAAAAAGAAAACAGAAAACCAAGTCCATGCTCTTTCTCCTATTTTTCCAAGTCAAATAAAATGCTTTCTAACCTCTTGTATTTTTGGTTCTTCTAAATTAAACTCTAAGTGTGTCTCATTTTATAATGCATCAATCTCAGGCCCTAGTGTTGAGGTTAATTATTAAATACAAATTTGGTTTATTAGCTAACTGACTAATTATAATAGCTGACATTTATTGTGTACTTAGTATGTTCCAGGCACAATTCTAATCCAATTATTCTCATGAAACCCAGTAAGTGACATACTTTTATTTACTCTATTTTCTTGTTAAGGAAACGGAAACACAGAGAGATTAAGACATTTCCAGGAATCATATAGCCAGCATGTGCTGGATGCCAGCTTGGCTTCCGAGTTGCTAAAGTTTCTGTTGTGCCAAAACTATGCTGCATTTTTCCCGTACTTCCTTGTTTATAATTCTGTTTCAGCTAGAGCATTCTACTGTCTTCTATGCTTTGAAACTGTTAATAGAGCAAAATATCTAATCTGAGAGTGGTGTAGCACTAAATATGGCTTTTAACTATGGTATGGCATTCAGTTTGGGGATTTGCTTTCACCATTTCATACATGGCTGGTGGGCGATGTAGAAACTCATCAGACTTCACATACCCCATAACCCTGGATTGGTCTAATGACCAACCTTCTAATTTATTAGTGAGGAATTACAAAACTGAATTTGGTGCAGTACCATGTTTTGGGGGATAGATAAAAGTTCTAAGTCATTTATAGTGAATTAAGTGACTTTATATAATGCTGAGGCTGGAATGCTAAAATTACATTTCCCAGAATTCCTGCAGCTAGCATTAGTGATATGCTTCAGATTCCATGAATCAGACATTTTCCTGTGAGTCCTGAACCAAACTAGATTGGGAAAGAGTCAGGCTTAGAAATATCAATTCTGTTTGCACAGTTTATGATGACAATAATCACCAGTTTTCCAATCTCACTGGCCATTTTCTGAGACTACAACTTCCTAATCAAGGCAAAAAGTTCTACAGCAGCCCAGTTTGCCTATGCTCTTCCTAGAGGCTCAGTCTAATGTCTGTTTCTTTAGCTTTCCTAACAAATCTTTAGCTGTTTACTATTACAAATCTCTTCTGCTTGAGGTTGGTAGAGTGACTGCTGTTTTCTGCAAATGAATCTGACTGATGCAACTATATCTGACTGATACACTCTTGATATTTGAGCTGTTAAATATTAAGCCAGATTTTATAAAGTATCTTAGCATAGGGAGTAACAAATTTTTGATTTATAATGAAGTGTTCTGGGCATTGGTTATTTATTCCTGTTGGTCAGTTCAGTTAAGTTCAGTCACTCAGTCGTGTCCAACTCTTTGCAACCCTAGGGACTGCAGCACGGCAGGCTTCCCTGACCTTCATCAACACCCAGAGCTTGCTCAAACTCATGACCATCAAGTCAGTGATGCCATCAAATGATCTCATCCTCTGTCATCCCCTTCTCCTCCTGCCTTCAATCTTTCCCAGCATCAGGGTCTTTTCCAATGAGTCAGTTTTTTGCATCAGATGGCCAAAGTATTGGAGTTTCAGCTTCAGCATCAGTCCTTCCAATGAATATTCAGGATTGATTTCCTTTAGGATGGACTGGTTGGATCTTCTTGCAGTCCACGGGACTCTCAAGAGTCTTCTCCAACACCACAGTTCAAAAGCATCAGTTCTTCAGTGCTCAGCTTTCTTTATAGTCCAACTCTCACATCCATACATGACTACTGGAAAAACCATAGCTTTGACTAGATGGACCTTTGCTGGCAAAGTAATGTCTCTGCTTTTTAATATTCCATCTAGTTTTGTCATAGCTTTTCTTCCAAGGAGCAAGCATCTTTTAATTTTATGACTGCAGTCACCATCTGCAGTGATTTTGGAGCCCAAGAAAATAAAGTCTCTCACTGTTTCCATTGTTTCCCCATCTATTTGCCATGAAGAGATGGGACCAGATGCCATGATCTTCGTTTCCTGAATGTTGAATTTTAAGCCAAGTTTTTCATTCTCCTCTTTCACTTTCATCAAGAGGCTTTTTAGTTCCTCTTCACTTTCTGCCATAAGGGTGGTGTCATCTGCATATCTGAGGTTATTGATATTTCTCCAAGAAATCTTAATTCCAGCTTGTGTTTCAACCAGCCTGGAATTTCTCATGGTGCACTCTGCATGTAAATTAAAGAAGCAGAGTGACAATATATAGCCTTGATATACTCCTTTCCCGATTTGGAACCAGTCTGTTGTTCTATGTCCACTTCTGTTACTTCTTGACCTACATACAGATTTCTCAGGAGGCAGGTAAGGTGGTCTGTTATTCCTATCTCTTTAAGAATTTTCCACAGTTTGTTGTGATCCACACAGTCAAAGGCTTTGGTGAGTCAATGAAGCCAAAGTAGATGTTTTTCTGGAACTCTCTTGCTTTTTGAATGATCTAACAGAGGGTGGCAATTTGATCTCTGGTTCCTCTGCCTTTTGTAAATCCAGCTTGAACAACTGGAAGTTCACAGTTCATGTACTGTTGAAGCCTGGCTTGGAGAATTTTGAGCATTACTTTGCTAGCATGTGAGATGAATGCAATTGTGTGGTAGTTTGAACTTTAACTGGCATTGCCTTTCTTTGGGATTGGAATGAAAACTGACCTTTTCCAGTCCTGTGGCCACTGCTGAGTTTTGCAAATTTCCTGGCATATTGAGTGCAGCACTTTGGCAGCATCACCTTTTTGGATTTGAAATAGCTAAACTGGAATTCCATCACCTTCACTAGCTTTGTTCGTAGTGATGCTTCCTAAGCCCCACTTGTCTTCGCATCCAGGATGTCTGGCTCTAGGTGAGTGATCACACTATTTTGGTTATCTGGGTCATGAAGATCTTGTTTGTATAGCTCTTCTGTGTATTCTTGCCACCTCTTTTTAATATCTTCTGCTTCTGTTAGGTCCATACAATTTCTGTCCTTTATTGAGCCCATCTTTGCATGAAATATTCCCTTAGTATCTCTAATTTTCTTGAAGGGATCTCTAGTCTTTCCCATTCTATTGTTTTCCTCTATTTCTTTGCACTGATCACCGAGGAAGACCTTCTTACCTCTCCTTGCTATTCTTTGGAATCTGCTGGCCAACCTTTCCTTATTCTCATAAAAAATAAAAACTCAAAAATAATGTTAACAATTTAGCATTCTGGTTTACTCTCTGTTGAATAGATATTTATCAACAGCCCATTCTGTGTCAATAACTTTTCCTGGTGAGACAGCATGCCTCTCACCTGGAACAGGTGAATAAAATAGATGAGGTCTCTAGTCACATGGAACTTATAGACTTTCATGATTAACTTATAGGTTGAAAAAACTTCCCATGTGTAGTTAGGTTCCCAGTTCAAAGTTCAAAGTATTTCAATAGCTTAAGAGATACTGGTAATACCTCAGAATAGAGAAAGCTCATTTTGGCATCAACATTTCTGACTTAAATCTCTGCTTGCTTAGGGCTTCTCTGGTGGCTCAGTGGTGAAGAACCTGCCTGCAATGCAGGAGACACAGGTTTGATCCTTGGGTTGGGAAGATTCCCTGGAGAAGGAAATGGCAACCCACTCCAGTATTCTTCCCTGGGAAATCCCATGGACAGAGGAGCCTGGTGGGCTACTTGGGGTTGCAAAAGAGTTGAACATGACTGGGCGACTAAATAACATGAACTGTTTACTGATCCATAAGATGGAGATTTCTAGTTATTTCACATGATGTGAATGGCAAAATATCTCATTGGGGAGATGATTATGTATCACTTATATGCGGAATAAATAATTTGAAAAAATCAATTCAGCAATAGTGATTGGACTCACAGTCATGTTTAACTCTTAGTACAAGTAATAATATGGAAAAGTGATAAGAGCTTTCTTCAGCAATAAATATAAAAATGAAACTCAGGTTATTATGTAACACATATACCAGTTAAATCATCACACGTGCAGGAAAACCCTATAAATATGGTCTATCAATTTCATCTATAGTATAATCATATTCCAAGCACATAAGGGGGCTTTTTGGATTGTGTTAAATTAATACCAGTTTCCAAATAGTGATTCTAAAAATGCAATTTTGTGTGATAAATTAGAAAAAGGTGTTTAGACAATTTCATTTACAGAATGACTAGATTATTGCTTATAATTCATTAAGATATTTTTCTTTTTTTTTTTTCCTGGTTCTTTTTTTTTTTTTAATTTTATTTTTAAACTTTACATAATTGTATTAGTTTTGCCAAATATCAAATTGCCACAGGTATACATGTGTTCCCCATCCTGAAGCCTCCTCTCTCCTCCCTCCCCATTCCATCCCTCTGGGTCGTCCCAGTGCACCAGCCCCAAGCATCCAGTATCGTGCATCGAACCTGGACTGGCAACTCGTTTCATACATGATATTTTACATGTTTCAATGCCATTCTCCCAAATCTTCCCACCCTCTCCCTCTCCCACAGAGTCCATAAGACTGTTCTATACATCAGTGTCTCTTTTGCTGTCTCGTACACAGGGTTATTGTTACCATCTTTCTAAATTCCATATATATGCATTAGTATACTGTATTGGTGTTTTTCTTTCTGGCTTACTTCACTCTGTATAATAGGCTCCAGTTTCATCCACCTCATTAGAACTGCAATTTTCAAGTTTGATAAGATTTGTTTCAACAGGTCAGTATATACATATCTAATCAAAATTAAAATATACATTCTATGTTTATTTTTGTAAAGCAAAAATAGGGACGTATGGTTCTAGCTCATTCATCGGGGATGAATGTATAAATAGAGTTAATCGCAAAGCAAAGATCTCTGTGGTCAAGGAGAGGATGCCTGCAGTTGTTAGCGATGGTGCATGTCTGTGCCGAGGTGCGTGTCCATGTGTAGTTTTCCCATAATTAAGTGAGTAGTAGTAGCGATAGTTGCTCAGTCGTGTCTGACTCTTTGTGACCCCATGGACTGTAGCCTGCCACACTCCTCTGTCCATGGAACTCTCCAGGAAGAATACTGGTGTGGATTGCCATTCCTTTCTCCAGAGGATCTTCCTGACCCAGGGATCTAACTTGGGTCTCCTGCATTGCAGGCAGATTCTTTATCATCTGAGCTACAGGGAAGCCCTGTAATTGAGTGAGGGTAGTGAGAAACTAAAGGATATTACAAAGTTCTCAGTGTAGCTGGAGGAAGGAACAAAATGGTGCTAGTATAAAGAAAATGGGAAGATGACAATGCAGATCCATTGAGAGAGCTGCGATCTCAAAAGCATCTTTTTCTTGGAAACTTTATTACAAACTAAATAAAACATGATTAAAATTGACAATGAAGGCATGTAATACATAAAATGGTTCTGAATTTTGAAAAGAATGGTATAACCTCCTTGGATCAGTTTATGCCTATTTGCCAGTCTCCATTTTCTCTCAATTGATGATGAGTTTCATGATTTGCAAATACTGCAAATTTGCAAAAAGGATGTAATGACATACTTAATGTTGACATATAATCTGTATTTGTAATAAATTTCAAAAGGCTGAGAATTTGTCAGAATGCTGGATCTAATTTCTTTAGAAACCAACTTGATATGGAATGTCATAAATGCAAAATGCATACAACAGTTGGATTGTGTGTTTTTAATCTTTTTTAAAATTTTTGTGTATCAATTCAGGCAGATTTTTAAAGGAATTAAATAATCTGTGTTAAAAGATAAGATACAGTATCTGAGGACTGGTAGACACTTATTGATCTTAATTATTAACTATAAGAAGCATAAATATAATTCTGTCTGCCACCAGAGATACTGTCTAAGGACATTAGGGAAAAAGTGAGCCATCCTACATAATGTAGCTTTCAGCCTTGTATGCCAGATTCCATCACTGAGTTCTTGTCTTATGATATTGAGCTTTATTTCTTATTTAGTAGTAAGAATCATAGCTTCTTAAAACTGAGACCCTATATTGATTTTTTTTATCTCTTTAGATCTTCCTCACACCAAAGTTGGAATTCAGCCCCAAGGCAGGGTCCTGCTACCAGCTGTTGATGAACTCTTCCTGTGTTTCCACAGTATGCTACTTCCAAACTCCCTTGCTCCTGCCCAAGCATCCACACACTAGTTCACCCTGAAACTCTGGATGAGATAATTTGAGTAACAATGCAATGTGGAAAAATGTAAACAATGAAAAAACCAGAAATATTAGAAGAGATGTTCATTGGTTTTCTGTTTGTATTGTTGAGAATACTGGATAAAAGACTATTCAAAATATCAATATAAGCCATAGAAAAGGAATCCTTTTAGTTATACTGTTAAGAATTCTATTCCATGCACTAAGTTAAAATTAACCATTTAAAATTAACTCTTCTTTTCTTTAGTCCCCGTTCTCTTTCTTTTCTGAGAGTAAAACAATAATAAATTTTGTTATTTTCTGACATTTGGGACTTTTAGGTGCTTTTAAAAGACCCTCATTTGGTTTGTTTCCTGGAAGCATATTTCTTAGGTTCACCTCATTAGGATGGCACTTTAATTTCCTTTATGTCAAAGCAGTGATACATGAGTGTTATCATTGTTCACCTGTAATCCAAAAGAAACCTTTACAAACCAAGACATCTAAAGAAATCGTTCATCGCAGTGGTGGCCTAATCACCTTTATAAGGCCATGTTTGCTTTAGAGGTCTATACCCAGGTGGGAGTAAAGAGAGTGAAATTTGCTCAGTTGTGTCAGACTCTTTGTGACCCCATGGGCTGTAGCTCGCTAGGCTCTCTGTCCATGGAATTCTTCATGCCAGAATACTGGAGTGAGTAGCCTTTCCCTTCTCCAGGGGATCATCCCAACCCAGGGATCAAAACCAGGTCTCCTGCATTGCAGGAGGATTCTTTACCAGCTGAGCCACCAGAGAAGCCCAAGAATTCTGGGGTGGATAGCCTATCCTTTCTCCTGGGGATCTTCCCCACTCAGGAATTGAAATGGGGTCTCCTGCATTGCAGGTGTATTCTTTTTAAGCTGAACTAGCAGGGAAGTACAACCAGGGAGTTTACCAAGGAGTAAAGAGAAATGGCATCTAAATATGAGATACTTATACTAGCTGGACAGTGGGTGTGAATAAGTTAATGTATCTAAGCCTGTTTTCCAATTTAAATGTGTGTGCTCAGTCACTCAGTCGTGTTCACCTCTTTGCGACCCCATGGACTGTAGCCTGCCAGTCTCCTCTGTCCATGGAATTCCCCAGGCAAGAATACTGGAGCGGGTATCCATTCCCTTCTCCACGGGATCTTCCTGACCCTGGGATTGAACACGTGTCATCTTACATCTCTTGGATTGGCAGGCAGATTCTTTACCACTAATCATATCATACTAGGGTTCCTTAGAAAATCTACAAATGCATAATAATTAAAGTTGCCCTTTGCCTCACTGCACCTCTAGTGGCAACATGGGTTAACTGCAGCTCTATTGGAGCCACTCACAAAAATTTTGCCTGGGGACTCACTCTTGCAGCATTTACTCTAGTCAGCAAGTATGATCTGGAGATATGTCCTACTATGTGCCCTTAGTGTTTCTGTAAAAGAGAAGGATAGAGGCTTCATTAAATTGGGCTAAGTAATCTTCCTCAAAGGGATCATCGAAGACATTGAAGACAACAGAAACAATGCCGGCTCTTTATATATAAAAAATAACCCAAACAAACAAACAACTCCTACCTCCATAACTCTTCCATTATGATTATTTTAATGCGAGTGGAATGGTCAATTAGTTATAGGAATTTCCTTTTTAAAATTTAATATTATCTTCTCCATGGATCCATCTTCAAAATGTATGGTATGTTCCCTCAGTTATATAAAAGTAGCTATGCTAAAAAAATAAAGATCAAATCACTTTAATTCCTTGTATGTGATATTATGTAAATTCAAAGTATTACCATTCAACTAAGACCTAGGGCTAACAACTAGCTAATATCTACCAAAGATCATCAGGTAGCTAGATTGTTCTTATTCTCCTACCTTATACTTACTGCCTTTCAATTATTTTCAATAAAATTTATTATTCTGATCACAAAATTAATGCATACTCCTTGCAGAAAATGTTCAAAGAGAATAAAAAAGAAAAACATCCATAAGCCTAGTACCATGCAGTAACCAATGTTATCAAAGACTTTAACTGATTTTTCAAACTGCAAATTTCTATTTAAAGGTTGTAAAATGATAAATTGTGCTTTGACTTTCATTTATCCTAAGGCTTATTGACTTTAACTCTTAACCTTACCTTTGAATATTGTTTTTTAATGAGAATATGAAGCGTTTATAAAATAAACCATTTAGCTGTGAGTTAGATTCTACCCGCCATCCTGAGGAATAACAATAGACTTTAGCCATAATATATATTATGTTTAATAAATATAAATATAAACTATGATAAAATATCTGAAAAGCTAAAAAATAAAGAAATCTTATATTCAAAAATATTTTTCTTTGCTGTACTTTTACCAGCAATTCAATATATTGTTTATATTCTTACTTTGGTCCCTTTCAGTGTTTTTCAAACATTTATTGTTAATTTAGAAGCTTAGCCTCATTCCCTCACTTTATAGAGGAGGAAATTAAGACTTAGAGAAGTTTAGTAACATATAAAGTGTTAGCAGGACAATAAGAAAAACTGAACCCAATTCTATTCACTCCTGGTTTACCATCTCACAGTCTTTTGGCTATATCATGCAGAGAGAAATAAAATGCATTTTAATTCACTTGAAATTGAATTTGTTTAATGCTTTTATTCCTCCAGCAGATTTGCAAAGGAAGCTTCATAATTATATTTTGTGCAGGCTAAAACTCGAATAAGTTTGCATTCTAAAAGTACGCATGATTTTGGTGAATGGATGTGAAGAGAGGTGAACAGGGAGAGGATTCTCCTCTGGAAGCCTGCAGATCTTTTGGGAAAAGACCTGCAAACAAGATTAAAGATTCACCATGGGTGACCCATATATATCTCAAACATTTTTGCGTGACTTTTAGTACCTCCTACCTTTACCATATGTCCTTTCTCCCTTCCTAATGCACACTTTCAGTCTAGAGATGATATGCAACAGGGTGGCCATGCAGATGGTGAATAGTTTATACTGGTTGACTTATAGCTTCTTCCCTGAGCCCCCAGGTCCAACTCCCTTATGCCCAGCCCCTTTATATATTACTGATCCATGATCCAGCAATTAAAGGGTTAACACCTCACGGGAGGGGGAACACCACCATTTGCATCTATTGTAATTGTCTGAGGCCATATCACATTGCTCTAAGAGATTTTTAATATCACTGTCTATTCAATATAAAGGCTTCCCTGGTGGCTCAGCAGTAAAGAATACACCTGCAACGAAGGAGATGGGTTCGATCCCAGGGTCAGGAAGATCCCCTGGAGAAAGAAATGGCAACCCACTCCAGTATTCTGGCTTGGGAAATTCCATGGACAGAGGAGCCTGGTGAGCTGCAGCCCATGGGTTCTCAAAGAGTTGGACATGACTTAGCAACTGAAAAACAACAACACATATACCAATATCTATCTTCAATTATTTCATAAGAACTTCTGGAGAAACAGAAAGGATGTACAGAAGGGAAAGTCAGAAAGTAAAGGAGAAGGAAGGAGAGGTGGGATGGTGTTTGCCTGGTAGGCACTGTGAGGTATTTAATTCAGTATACTGTATTCCCTGCTGGATCAGATGGTAAAGCGTCTGCCTACAGTGTGGAAGACCCAGGTTCGATCCATGGGTTGGGAATACTCCCTGGAAAAGGAAATGGCAACCCACTCCAGTATTCTTGCCTGGGAAATCCCATGGACAGAGGATCCTAGTAGGCTACGGTCAATGGGGTCACAAAGAGTCAGACACGACTGAGTGATGTCACTTTCACTTTCATAGTAGCATACAAATAATTTGTACATTCAAAAGTGCAGGAGACAGAAGTTAATAGTATTCTTCTAAGGAACTTCGTGTGCTTGTGGGCACAAGTAGGGCTTCTTCAAGGACCTGGTACAGAAAACAGCACAAAGTTTGGAGATGAGGACTTTCTTCCAAGCCATGCACACAACCCCTCACCATGTGCACCATGGGGAGATTAGAAATTAAGGGGATCCTTATTGGCACTTCAGTATGATTTTTCTAGAATGTGTAAACATCTCTTTTGGAAGGATGTCCTTTCCTATAAAATAGGATGATAATTCTCACTTTGGCTGTTCTTCCTATGTTAGATGAGAGAGCAGAAGAGCATCTTCTGTCATAGCTCTGTGTCCCGTATCTGGTGCAGATCCACTTTCTTTAGGAACACAGCTGCATTGTAACTGTCTACTCCAGCTGCACCAAGGTCACCCTGTCCTTCTGGACTCTGAGTGACACTATCTCAAGCTGAACCCCTGGATACTTGGCCAAGGTGATGGGCCCACATGTGAATATCCTGAAGAAAGACTGGTGGTGATAACACTACCCCAGGTAAAGCCAATGTATTTGAGAATAGAAATCCTGCCCAAACTCAAACTCCACACAACCACATTCTGGCCACCCATGTTTACCTATTCAGAGTCACACATTAATGTTGCAAAGGGGGCTGGCTACATTTTTCATTGGAAAGATCTTTCACTCCAGACAAGGGCCACACCCTCCCCTCAACTGGCCATCTTTATTGAGATATAACTGACATATAACATTGTATGGCATTTCCAGCTGCCACTGGTGGTAAAGAACCTGCCTGCCAATGTAGGTGACATAAGAGACATGGGTTCAATCCCTGGATCAGGAAGATCCCCTGGAGGAGGAGGGCATGGCAACCCACTTTAGTATTCTTGTCTGGAGAATCCCATGGACAGAGGAGCCTGGCAGGCTGCAGCCCATAGGGTGGCAAAGAGTTGAACACAACTGAAGCAACTTAGCATGCACACATGCACAACTTTCAGTTCAGTCCAGTTCAGTTGCTCAGTCGTGTCCAACTCTTTGCAACCCCATGAATTGCAGCACGCCAGGCCTTTCATGCAAAGATGGGCTCAATAAAGGACAGAAATGGTATGGACCTAACAGAAGCAGAAGATATTAAGAAGAGGTGGCAAGAATACACAGAAGAACTGTACAAAAAAGATCTTCACAGCCTAGATAATCACAATGGTGTGATCACTCACCTAGAGCCAGACATCCTGGAATGTGAAGTCCAGTGGGCCTTAGAAAGCATCACTACGAACAAAGCTAGTGGAGGTGATGGAATTCCAGTGGAGCTATTTCAAATCCTGAAAGATGATGCTGTCGAAGTGCTGCACTCAATATGCCAGGAAATTTGGAAAACTCAGCAGTGGCCACAGGACTGGAAAAGGTCAGTTTTCATTCCAATCCCAAAGAAAGGCAATGCCAAAGAATGAGCAAACTATCACACAATTGCACTCACCTCACACGCTAGTAAAGTAATGCTCACAATTCTCCAAGCCAGGCTTCAGCAATACGTGAACCATGAACTTCCAGATGTTCAAGCTGGTTTTAGAAAAGGCAGAGGAACCAGAGATCAAATTGCCAACACCCATTGGATCATCAAAAAACCAAGAGAGTTCCAGAAAAACATCTATTTCTGCTTTATTGACTATGCCAAAGCCTTTGACTGTGTGGATCACAATAAACTGTGGAATATTCTGAAAGAGATGGGAATACCAGAGCACCTGACCTGCACAACATTGTATACATTTAAAGTGTTGATTTAATATATTTATATTTTGCAAAAACATTACCACCACAGTGTTAGCTAACACCTTCATCACACTGCATAGCTACCATTTCTTTTTAGTGGTGAGTAAGGCCGTCTATGGGGTTGCACAGAGTAGGACACGACTGAAGCAACTTAGCAGCAGCAGCAGCAGCAGCAGCAGCAGCAGCAAGGCAATGGCAACCCACTCCAGTACTCTTGCCTGGAAAATCCCATGGAGGGAGGAGCCTGGTGGGCTGCAGTCCATGGGGTCGCTAAGAGTTGGATATGACTAAGCAACTTCACTTTCACTTTTCACTTTCATGTACTGGAGAAGGAAATGGCAACCCACTCCAGTGTTCTTGCCTTGAGAATCCCAGGGACAGGGAGACCCTGGTGGGCTGCTGTCTATGGGGTCACACAGACTCGGACACAACTGAAGCGACTTAGCAGCAGCAGTACCCTTAAGATCTACTAGTAGCAACTTCCAGGTATATAATACAGTATTATTAACTATAATCACCAGGTTGTATATTAGATCCCCAGAACTTATTCATCTTATAACCAGAAGTTTGTCCTCTTTGGCCAACCTCTCCCCATTTCCCTCACCTCCCAACCTCTGGTAACCAAACTGAAATCTCTCTTCTTGTACTTTCTACCAGATGGGTCTATTTTCATTTCTTGGGTTTTATAGAGAAATCTAACCCTTTTTATCAGAGAAGGCAATGGCACCCCACTGCAGTACTCTTGCCTGGAAAATCCCATGGATGGAGGAGCCTGGTGGGCTGCAGTCCATGGGGTTGCTAAGAGTCAGACACGACTGAGCGACTTCACTTTCACTTTTCATTTTCATGCATTGGAGAAAGAAATGGCAACCCACTCCAGTGTTCTTGCCTGGAGAATTCCAGGGATGGGGGAGCCTCGTGGGCTGCCATCTATGGGGTCACACCAAGTCGGACACGACTGAAGTGACTTAGCAGCAACCCTTTTTACAAAAAAAGATATTTTGATATGGACTGTTTTTAAAGTTTTCACTGAATTTGTTACAATATTTCTCCTGTTTTATGTTTTGTTTTTTTTTGGCTGAGAGGCATGTGAGATCTTAACTTCCTGACCAGGGATTGAACCCACACCCCCTGCACTGGAAGAAGTTTTAACCATTGGACCTCCATGGAAGTCTACTAATCCTTTCTTAAAGTAATTCTTCAGATAATTAAAAAGTACAGTCTTGTGTCCACCACTCCTCTCTTGTACATAAACACTGTCTATTTTTCTCCTTACTTCATATGTACCAGGGTTTTCAGTGTCATCTTCATCCTATATTTTGATCTTGAGTTTCCTGTAAATTCCTCTTTATGTGCAGTACCCAGAAGCTGGTACTATACCACTTACAATGGCCAGTTCAAAATAGAAACCACCAGCTTCTATATGCTAGACATTTTAAAAAGCCTAAAATTATACAGGTCTTATTTTTTTTTAATGTTTTTAGTAACAAAATAACATTTCATCATATGGCAAAAAATATAACAAAAATGGCTATGTTTTCCAAAAACTGCTGTGTCTTGCTAGTTCCCCATATACTTTTCCTTAATTAACACTTTTATTTTGAGATTATTGTGGATACATATGTCATTGTAAGAAATAATATAGAAAAATTTGTGGACTCACATGCAGTTGTAAAAAATAATACAGAGAGATCGTGGGCACTCAACTCCGCTTTCTTCAATGGTAACACCTTACAGTATCACAACCAGGATACTGACATTAATGAAGTGAAAATACAGACCATTTTTACCACAAGGATCCCACATGTTGCCCTTTTACAGCCACAACTGCTTCCTTCCTGTCTCCAACCCCTTCTTAAGTCCTGGTAACCAATAAACTAACCACTAAAATGTTCTCCATTTTGGGAGTGTTGTCATTTCAGGGATGTTGTATAAAGCAAAATATAGCATGCAGTATTTTGGGATTGGCGTTTTGCATGCAGCAAAATTCCCTAAAATTTGTCAGGTTGTTGCATGAATAAATAGAGTATTCCTTTTTACTGCTAAGTAGTACTCCAAGGCGGAGAAGGCAATGGCACCCCACTCCAGTACTCTTGCCTGGAAAATCCCATGGATGGAGGAGCCTGGTGGGCCACAGTCCATGGGGTCACTAAGAGTCGGACACGACTGAGCAACTTCACTTTCACTTTTCACTTTCATGCATTGGAGAAGGAAATGGCAACCCACTCAAGTGTTCTTGCCTGGAGAATCCCAGGGACGGGGGAGCCTGGTAGGCTGCCGTCTATGGGGTCGCACAGAGTCGGACACAACTGAAGCGACTTAGCAGCAGTAGCAGCAGTACTCCAAGGAATGATGTATTACAGTTTATTTAGCCACTCACCCACTGTGGACATCTGTATTGTTTCTTTTTGTTGTTTTACAGTTGCTAAGTTGTGTCCAACTCTTTGCAACCCATTGGATTGCAGCATGCCAGGCTCCTCTGTCCTCCACTATCTCCTGGAGTCTGCTTAAATATACGTCCTTTGAGTTGATGATGCTGTCTAACAATCTCATCTTCTGTCATCTCCTTTTCCTCCTGCCTTCAATCTTTCCCAGCATCAGGGTCTTTTCCAATGAGTCAGCTCTTTGCATCAGGTGGCCAAAGTATTGAAGCTACAGCTTCAACATCAGTCCTTCCAATGAATATTCAGGACTGATTTCCTTTAGGATTGACTGATTTGATCTCCTTGCAGTTCAAGGGACTCTCAAGAGTCTTCTCCAACATCATAGTTTGAAAACATCAGTTCTTCAGCATTCAGCCCTCTTTATGTTCCAATTCTCGCATACATATATGACTGCTGGAAAAACCATACCTTTGACTATATGGACCTTTGTCAGCAAAAGTGATGTCTCTGCTTTTTAATACACTGTCTAGGTTTGTCATACATTTTCTTCCAAGGAGCAAACGTCTTTTAATGTCATGGCTGCAGTCACCATCCCCAGTGATTTTGGAGCCCAAGAAAATAAAATCTGTCACTGTTTCCACATTTTCCCCACAAAGTGGGGATGAGATGAAGTGATGGGACCATGATCTTAGTTTTTAGAATGTTGAGTTTTAAACAAGCTTTTTCACTCTCCTCTTTCACCCTCATTCAATTCAGTTCAGTTGCTCAGTCGTGTCTGACTCTTTGCGACCCCATGAATCACAGCACACCAGGCCTCCCTGTCCATTACCATCTCCCGGAGTTCACTCAGACTCATGTCCATCGAGTCGGTGACGCCATCCAGCCATCTCATCCTCCATCGTCCCCTTCTCCTCCTGCCCCCAATCCCTCCCAGCATCAGAGTCTTTTCCAATGAGTCAACGCTTCGCATGAGGTGGCCAAAGTACTGGAGCTCTTTAGTTCCTCTTCATTTTCTGCCATTAGAGTGGTATCATCTGCATATCTGAAGTTGTTGATATTTCTCCTCCAGCAATATTGATTCCAGGTTGTGATACATCCACCCCCAGTATTTCACATGATGTACTCTGCATAAAAGTTAAATAAATAGGGTAATAATAAACAACCTTGACGTACTCCTTTCCCAATTTGGAACTAGTCAGTTGTTCCATGACTAGTTCTTACTGTTTCTTCTTGACTTGTATATAGGTTTCTCAGGAGACAGGTAATAATGTGGTCTGGTATAACTATCTCTCTAAGAATTTTCCACAGTTTGTTGTGATCCACAGTCAAAGGCTTTAGTTTACAGTCAATGAAGCAGGCATAGATTTTTCTCTGGAATTCCCTTGCTTTCTCAATGATTCAATAGATGTGAGCCATTTGATCTCTGGTTTCTTTGCATTTTTAAAATCCAGCTTATACATCTGGAAGTTCTTGGTTCATGTACTGCTGGAGCCTAGCTTGAAGGATTTTGAGCATAACCTTGTTAGCACATGAAAGGACCACAGCTGTATTGTTCTAGTTTGGAGCTATTATCAATAAAGCTGCCCGAAACATTTGTGCACACGTTGTTGTATAAATATAAGTTTTTGTGTTCCTGGGATAAATAGCCACAAGAACAATTTCTTGGTTGTATGATAGGCTTCCCTTGTGGCTCAGATGTGGCCTGCAATGCGGGAGACCTGGGTTTGATCCCTGGGTCAGAAAGGGCATGGCAACCCACTTCAGTATTCTTCCCTGGGGAATCTCCAAGGACAGAGGAGCCTGGAGGGCCATAGTACATGGGGTCACAAAGAGTCAGACATAACTGAATGACTAAGCACAGCACAGCACGTGACAGTTGAGTGTCTAATTTAAAAATATTTTTTTGATTGGCAGAACCGTTTTATATTCTCACCAGCAATGTGGAATGATCCTGCTTCTCTGAATCCTCACCAACATTTCGTGATATCACTCTTTATTATTTTAGCTATTCTAATCATATTATCTCATTGTGGCTTTAATCTACCTCCCCTAATGGTTAATGTTGTTGAACATATTTTCATGGGTTTATTTGCCATCTGTATATCCTCTTTGCTGAAATATTTTTTATGTCTTTTACCCATTTTGTAATTGGCTTGTTTTTGCTATTGAATTTTTAATATATTCTATGAATTAGTCCTTTGTTGAGTACACGGTTTGCAAATATTTTCTCCCAATCTGTAGCTTGTTTCTCATCTTCTTAATAGGATCATTCACAGAGGATGCATTTTAATTTTCATAAAGCCTAATTTGTCAGTTTTTTACTTTATGGATAGTGCTTTCAGTGTTAAGTCTAATAACTCTTGGTCTAGTTCTAAGTCCCTTAGATATTCTCCTATTCTTTTTTCATTTCATATTGTAGTTTTATGTTTTATACCTAAGTGTGTAAGTTTTAGGTTGAGGGTTTTCTTTCTTTGTTTGTTTGGTGTATCTTTATTTTTTCCCTATGACTTTCAAATTACTAAAGCACTACTTATTGAAAAGATATCTTTCCTCAATTTAATAACTTTTGCATCTCTGTCAAAAATCAGTTGGGCATATTTGTGTGGCTCTATTTCTGCATTCTCAATTCTATTCCATTTATCTGTATATCTATACCTTTGGGAAAATTGCACAATCTTAACTATTGTATGTATATGATAGTTGATTATATAAGTGGATGGGTAGGAGGATTCTTCCCATTGTAATCCTGTTTTTCAGTATGTTTCAGCTATTCTAGTTCATTTGCCATCTTAGATAAATTTGAGCATAATCTCGTCTTTATAAACATTCTTGTTGGAATTTTGCTAGAAACTGTGTTTTACATGTATATAAATTGGGGAGAATAAACATCTTTAACATGTTGAATCTGCCAAACCAGGAACATGCCTATTTATTCACTTATTTAGGTCTTAGATTTATTTCATCAAAATTTGTAGTTTTCAGCTTGTAAATAGTACATACATTGATTTATTAGAGTCACATCCAAGCATTTGTTTTTTAAAAATAGTTGTACATGGTATTGTATTTTTAAAAATAACTGTACATGGTATTGTATTAGATAATGAACTCCTTATTGCAAAATTCAGACTTAAATTTAAGAAAGTAGGGAAAACCACTAGACCGTTCAGGTACGACCTAAATCAAATTCTTTACAATTATACAGTGGAACTGACAAATAGTTTCAAGGGAGTCAATCTGATAGACAGAGTGCCTGAAGAACTATGGATGGAGGTTCATAACATTGTACAGGAGGTGATCAAAACCATCCACCAGAAGAAGAAATGCAAAAGGCAAAATGGGTGTTTGAGGAGGCCTTACAAATAGCTGAGAAAAGAAGAGAAGCAAAAGGCAAAGGAGAAAAGGAAAGATATATCCACCTGAATGCAGAGTTCCAAAGAATAGCAAGGAGAGATAAGAAAGTCTTCTTCAGGGAACAATGCAAAGAAATAGAGGAAAGCAATAGAATGGGAAAGACTAGAGATCTCTCCAAGAAAATGAGAGATACCAAGGGAACATTTCATGCAAAGGTGGGCACAGTAAAGGACAGGAACAATATGGACCAAACAGGTGCAGAAGATATTAAGCGGAGGTGACAAGAATATATAGAACTATACAAAAAATATCTTCATGACCCAGGTAACCACGATGGTGTGATCACTCACCTAGCGCCAGACATCCTTGAGTATGAAGACAAGTGGGCCTTAGGAAGCATCTCTATGAACAAAGCTAGTGGAGATAATGGAATTCCAGCTGAGCTAATTCAGATTCTATAAGATGATGCTTTGAAAGTGCTGCATTCAATATGCCAGCAAATTTATAAAACTCAGCAGTGGCCACAGGACTGGAAAAGTCGGTTTTCATTCCAATCCCAAAGAAGAGAAATGCCAGAGAATGTTCAAACTACTGCACAATTGCACTCATCTCATGTGCTATCAAAGTAATGTT
This sequence comes from Bubalus kerabau, assembly GCF_029407905.1. Lineage (NCBI taxonomy): Eukaryota > Metazoa > Chordata > Mammalia > Artiodactyla > Bovidae > Bubalus > Bubalus kerabau. The sequence continues at coordinate 50,184,025 of NC_073635.1, forward strand.
CCAAATTCTCCAGGCAAAGCTTCAACGGTAAGTGAACTGTGAACTTCCAGATGTTCAAACTTGTTTTAGAAAAGGCAGAGGAACCAGAGATCAAATTGCCAACATCCTTTGGATCATCGAGAAAGCAAGAGTTCCAGAAAAATATCTACTTTTGCTTCACTGACTATGCTACAGCCTTTGACTGTGTGGATCATAACAAATTGGAAAAATTCTTAAAGAGATGTGAATACTAGACCACCTTACTTGCCTCCTGAAAAATCTGTATGCAGGTCAAGATGCAACAGTTAGAACTGGACATGGAACAAACTGGTTCCAAATTGAGAAAGTAGAGGTCAAGGCTGTATATTGTCACCCTGCTTATTTAACTTATATGCAGAGTACATCATGCAAAATGCTGCACTGGATGAAGCATAAGCTAGAATCAAGGTTGCAGGGAGAAATATTAATAACCTCAGATATGCAGATGACACTACCCTTTTGGCAGAAAGTGAAGAAGAACTAAAGAGCCTCTTGATGAAAGTGAAAGAGGAGAGTGAAAAAATTGGCTTAAAGCTCAACATTCAGAAAATGAAGATCATGGCATCTGGTCCCATCACTTCATGGCAAATAGAAGGGGGAACCAATGGAAACCATGACAGACTTTATTTTGGGGGGCTCCAAAATCACTGCAGATGGTGACTACAGCCATGAAACTAAAACACACTTGCTCCTTGGAAGAAAGGCTATGACAAATCTAGACAGCATATTAAAAACCAGAGACATTACTTACTGACAAAGTTCTATCTAGTCAAAGCTATGGTTTTTCCAGTAGTTATGTATGGATGTGAGAATGAGATCATAAAGAAAGCTGAACATGGAAAAATTGATGCTTTTGAACTGTGGTATTGGAGAAGGTTCTGAAAGTCCCTTGGACTGCAAGGAGATCATACCAGTCAATCCTAAAGGAAATCAGTCCTGAATGTTCATTGGAAGGACTGATGCTGAAGCTAGAGTTCCAAAACTTTTGCTACCTAAAGTTAAGAGCTGACTCATTGGAGAAGACCCTGATGCTGGAAAAGATTGAAGGCAGGAGGAAAAGGGGAAGACAGAGGATGAGATGGTTGGATGGCATCACCGACTCGATGGACATGAGTTTGAGGACACTCGGGAGTTGATGATGGACAGGGAAGCCAGGCGTGCTGCTATCCATGGGGTCACAAAGAGTCGGACATGACTGAGTGACTGAACTGAACTGGTTGAATTTTTAATTTTAGTATCTACATTCTTGGGCTTCCCAGGTGGTGCTAGGGGTAAAGAACCTGCCTGCCATTGCAGACGACATAAGAGATGTGGGTCGGATCCCTGAGGTGGCAAGATTCCCATGAGGAGGGGATGGCAACCCAATTCTTTAGGTATTCTTGCCTAGAAAATCCCAGGTCACAGTCTAATATTTGCAAAGAGTTGGACACAATTGAAGTGACTTAGCATGCATCTATATTTTTATTGCTAGCATATAGGAATACAATTGACTTTTTATATATTTCTCTTATATTTTGTGTTTATTGTGTGCCTGTAGTAGTCTCCTCCCCCATGTGTCAAGGAAGGGATCTCCCTCTACTTTTTTGTCCCTTTCCCGGGGGATGGTTACTGTTGATCCTGCTAGGCTCTTCCTATCCCTCTACCAGAGGTGGAATAGTTTGACTTCTAGCCTTTACCTTGGTGGCCTTTGGTACCTGGGGGATTGTTTCTCCTCCCCTGATGGCTTATGGCATTTTATTCTATGATTAAATTGTCTGAGGACTTGGGTGATGTTTCACACTTGTCCTCTGTCAGCAGCTGATAACCTCCTTCCTGCAAGACACCAGTGCAGACCCTTTGAAAAGAGCTAGAGAGAAAGTACAAAATCCCTTTCTGTCTGGGCTCCCAGAAACCCTAAAATGATGTGCAAGCTCGGCTCAAAATTTAAGAATTTGTTCAAATTTCAGATGATTTCTTCATATTTGGTTCTATCTCTTCCTCTTGTATTGTGTTAGGCCTGAAACAAATCTGAGTTTCCTGGTTTTACTCAGAGAGGCTTGCCACTCTGAACTTAAGTTCATTTGGATTGTTTTGCAACTTTAGATTTCTGGCTGGTTGAAGAAAATACATGATGTTAATTATTCAGCTCTCTTTTTATTAGGATGGGAGCAATATTATCTTGAAGACTTCTAGCTGCTAAGTGGGAGCAGAACTCCTCAGGGAATATGTTATAATCACAAATAAGACTAACCAGAAAAAGGGGAAAAAATGACACTGGACTTTATAATTAAAGATGCTTATCTGTTGGCAGTCGCATTAATAGCATGAATAAGCAAGTCAAAGAGTGGGAGGTGATATTTCCTATATGTATACCCAACAAAGGGCTCAAACCAAAAACATATAAAGAAATCCCAAAAATTCATAACAAAAAAACAAAAATGAGAGAAATATGGACATGAGTGAATAGGCACTGTACAAATATGGATATCCAAATAGCTAATAAGCACATTGAAGCTATATGACCTTACTTGTCATCAAGAAAATGCAAAAGAAAATGAAAACCACAATGAGATGTCACTACACACACAGAATTGCTAAAGTTAGGAAGATTATATATTGGTACAGCCACTCTGGAAAAAGAGTTTGACATCATCTACTAATGATGAACATATGACTCCACTGTGATCCAATAATTTCTCTCCTAGGCATATAACAAATAAAAATGTGGGGACTAATAGCTTGATAGGATGAGGGTGTGTGTGGGTATTTATAGTAGCATTGTATAGAACAGTCTTATGGACTCTGTGGGAGAGGGAGAGGGTGGGGAGATTTGGGAGAATGGCATTGAAACATGTATAATATCATGTATAAAACAAGTCGCCAGTCCAGGTTCGATGCACGATACTGGATGCTTGGGGCTGGTGCACTGGGACGACCCAGAGGGATGGAATGGGGAGGGAGGAGGGAGGAGGGTTCAGGATGGGGAACACGTGTATACCTGTGGCGGATTCATTTTGATATTTGGCAAAACTAATAAAATACTGTAAAGTTAAAAAAAAAAATCCAAATACTGGAAAAACCCTTCATGTAGAACAGAGGAAGAATAAACTGTGGTAGATTCATTCAATTGAATACTGTGCATCAGTGAATGAACTACATCTAGACTTGACAATATAATTTAGAGCAAAAAAGTCAAGCAGAAATGAATATGTTCTGTACAAATTCCAACTACATATAGTGAAAATTAGGCAAAGCTAGTCTAGGGGTTTAGAAGAAAGGCTAAGAGATACCAACTGGAGGAGAGTAGACCCTCTGGAGGACAGGGGCCTGAGGCAGCTTCTTATGTGTGGAGTGCTGGCCTATTTATTGACTTGGGAGCTGGTCTCATGGGTGTATTCACTTTGTAATATTCCATGAACTTATCATCTGGGCACTTTCCCAGTGAAAGTTATGCTAACAAAATTTATTTGAAAAAATTACCCTCTCTCACCTTCTTCTGCCAAAATCCATGGATTATGGCTCTTCAGGATGGCCAATTGAGAGACGAGATTTTTCTGAGTCTCACTTTTAAGATATATCCCTGAGATTTTATTGGTGTGCATTGACCATGTACTAAACTTATTTTTTTTCCAAGGATCACTTTGTATAGTTTTAGCGAGTTGTCCTCTTATGCTGTTGTAAAAATCACATTAAGAGCTGCATCATTTTTACAGTACCTTGAGAGTAGCATTTAAAAATGTATTTTCCTCAATCAATTTCTCAATATTGTGATTCCAGCAACATATGTCTCCAATTTTATTAACATATTAATATCCTTGGTGTTCAAGCCCTAATGAAAGTTCAACTTGCCAGTGGGCACTTAAAACATCCAATGAGTTACTCTCTAGAACATCCTTGGTAGCTCATTGGTTAAAAAAAAAAAAAAAAAAAGCCTGCCAGTGCAGGAGACACAGGTTGCATCTCTGGTCTGGGAAGATCCCACGTGTCTTGGAGCAGCTAAGTCTGTGCATCACAACTATTTGACCTGTGCTCTAGTGCCCAAGCCCCACGACAAGAGAAGCCACTGTGATGAGAGCCCAGTGCACTGAAACTAGAAAGTAACCCCCACTTGCCACAGCTAGGGAAAGCTCATGCAGCAGTGAAGACCTAGCACAGCAAAAATAATAATCATAATCATATTTTAAAAGAGCCACTGCCCGATGTTCAAGAGTTCTGGATGAAAGACCTAGGACACTGAGAACTTGCACCAGTTCCACATCTCTGAAGATGAGTAGATTTGGGATCTGAGCTACGTATCTCTTTAATGAGGTGAGGGAAATCCAAAGACTTCTCACCCAAATCCCATAGCCCCAAAAGCATGTTTAAGCCAGGGTGTATTTACTATTATTTTTTAAAGTTACATTTACATTGTATTGGGTGTTAATCTTTCTACTTTTCCAGTATAAGAAATCAGCTCAGTGTTTCTCTTTCATCTTAAAACTCTGAAATATGCCCATGAATGGTGTCATATAAATAAAAAAACTTTGGAAGATTTGTAGTTGGCAATTTGTATTGTCTTTTCTAAATTATTATCACCAGATATAATTGGGAGAGTGGTGGGAATGTATCAGACTCCATTATATGTGTAAATTTCAACTCAAAATAATATTCACATCCCCATCTTTTATTGCAGTTACTGTATTCTCTCCAACAAACTTAACAGTCAAACTTAAGAATATTTGGGGGACTTCCCTGATGGTCCAGTGGCTAAGACTGTGCTCCCAACACAGAGGGCACAAGTTTCATCCTTGGACGGGGACCTAGATCCCACATGCCACAACTAAAGATTCCACATGCTACAACTAAGATCTGGTGCAACCAAATTAATACATAAATATTTCTCTACATTTGTTACTTTCAAATCTCTGTTTCCATCTTTAATTTACTTCAACATGACTTCTGCCCTCATCACACTATGAAAAATTCACCTGTTAGGACTAATTATTAGTCACTCTGCTCCCTATGAGCTTGACTTCTAGCAGCTTTCACCCTATTTGTGCTTTCCCTCCTCTTTGAACTCGTCACATTTTTGCCTCCCAGAAACTACACTCTTTAAGCCTTCTCTTACCATACTGTCTGCTCCTTAATAGTCTCCTTAGCTGATGCCTCTTTTGCCATACAAAATTATATATACACAGCCCATATTTCTCTCCTGAAGACTCAACAAGTTCCATTAAGTCTACCTCCTAAATATCTTGGCAATCTGTCCATTTCTCTTCCTTGTTACTTCTGTCACATCACTAAAATTAACCTACCCAGGCAACCTGGGCTTCTGTGCTTCCTTATGGTCCATCCACATCAACTTTTATCTCCCTTCAATCCATTCTTCACATTATTACTCAATTGAACTATAAAATTTCAATCTGATGATATCACTTCTTTTCTTAAAGTCTTTCAGTTATGTTCCAAAGGCTTTTAGAATTCCAAAATCCTCAGCATAACACACCAGATACTTTATGATGTGGTGGTCTCTTTTTTCACCTTTGATTGGTTATCTGCACTTGCTATTTATTATACATGATTACAAATAATAAAAATAAAGTGCAGGAGATAAGTATTTTAAGAAAGAAAGAACACCATAAAAAGAACATCATATGTAAAATCCTTGTGGTGAGAAAACAATTTCATATAAGGAAATGATAATTAAAAGTATCAGCTTTCAAATGCCAGGCTTGTGGGGTATTCGACAGTTGAGCCTAGACTCATGTTAAGGCTACTAGATGAAGCTTCTAAGCCACCAAGCTTTGGAGTCATGGGAAATTTTAGGCTGGGTTTATGCAAAACATAGGCAGTGTGACAGTTAATTTTGTCTGTCAATTTGACTGGACTATGTGGTATGCAGGTATTCAGCCAAACTTTATTCTGGCTATGTCTGCCAGAGTATTTCTGGATGAGATTAATATTTGCAACACCCAATTTGGGTGGTCCTCATCCAATCAGTTAAGCAGGTTAACTGAAGACAGTGGTTGACTGAGAGAAAGTTCCTTCTGCCTAGCTGCTGAGCTGGGACAGTCTTTTCCCTCCTTTGGACTCAAGCTGAGACATTGATTCTTCTTTTACACCATTGGTTCTCTTGGTCCTTAGGCTTTTGGACTTGGACTAGAGCTATACTATTGGCTTTTCAGGGTTTCCAGCTTTCAAACTGCACATCTTGGGACTTCTCAGCCTCCATAATCATGTGAAGCATTCCATATAATACCTCTCTAGATCAATCAGTCTATCTATCTATCTACTCATCCATCCATCCATCCATCTATCCAGTTGGTTCTGCTTCTCTGGAGAAAGCTAATACAAATTTTGGTATCAAGAAATGGAGTGCCTCTGTGACAAACACCTATACATGTGAAAGAAGCTTTAGAACTGGATAATGGGTATAAACTGGAAGAATGTTGAGATACAGACCAATAATATGACTGTTAAAGGTGATTGTGGTGAGATCTCAGAAAGAAATGAGGAACGTGGTTGAAAACTGGAGTAAAGACCATCTTTGTCTCAAAGTCACAAAGAACTTGAATTAACTGTGTTCCAGTGCCTTGTGGACAACAGACCTGTGTGGAGAACGGTGTGGAGATTTCTTAAAAAACTGGAAATAGAACTGCCTTATGACCCAGCAATCCCACTGCTGGGCATACACACTAAGGAAACCAGAATTGAAAGAGACACGTGTACCCCAGTGTTCATCGCAGCACTGTTTATAATAGCCAGGACATGGAAGCAACCTAGATGTCCATCAGCAGATGAATGGATAAGAAGGCTGTGGTACATATACACAATGGAGTATTACTCAGCCATTAAAAAGAATACATTTGAATCAGTTCTAATGAGGTGGATGAAACTGGAGCCTATTATACAGAGTGAAGTAAGCCAGAAAGAAAAACACCAATACAGTATACTAACGCATATATATGGAATTTAGAAAGATGGTAACAATAACCCTGTATACGAGACAGCAAAAGAGACACTGATGTATAGAACAGTCTTTTGGACTCTGTGGGAGAAGGTGAGGGTAGGATGATTTGGGAGAACGGCATTGAAACATGTATAATATCGTATATGAAACAAGTCACCAGTCCAGGTTCGATGCACGATACTGGATGCTTGGGGCTGGTGCACTGGGACAACCCAGAGGGATGGTATGGGGAGGGAGGAGGGAGGAGGGTTCAGGATGGGGAACACATGTATATCTGTGGCAGATTCATGTTGATATATGGCAAAACCAATATAATATTGTAAAGTTAAAAAAAAATAATAAAAAAAATTTTTAATTCCCCCCAAAAATTAGACATTTACCTAAGATTTCTAAGCAAAGTATTGAAGGGGAAACTTCATTCCTCCTGACTTCTTATAATGAAGTGAAAAAAGAGAGAGATGAATTGAAGAAGACAATGTGAAACCATAAGGAACCCGAACTTGAAGATTTAGCAATTTCTCAACCTATGCATATCTATAGAAAAAAAAAGAAAGCTTGTTCTGAAAAGAACACTAAGGATGTGGCCAAACAATCACTTGATAAAGAGACTATGTTGTGGCTCATGGATTTAACCAGTCATCTCAGCAGAAATAGAGACTCAGCAGGAATAGAGACTGATTTATGCCAACAAATACATTGCTGGTTTGAACTCAAGAAGACAAAGGAAGTGGAATGGAATGAATGAGAGCTGTTGAACTTCCTGGATTTTACAAAACTGCACCATGGCACTATTTGGATGCAACTATGCACTATTTTTCAAGGAAAGGGAAAAATGGCTCTGAAGGCAATTCAGGGATTGTCAGGGCTGCCATACCACCATACACCTGAGGACTAATTAAATTTCCTCCTTGGTCTCAAGGAGTGGAGCTGAGGGGATAGGACCATCCCTCAGAGCTATGTGAGTGATACTGCTACCCCAGGGGGCCTGGATAGTAGAGTATCAAATCAAAAAGGATTATTTTTTAGCTTTAAAATCTAATGAGATTTGCCTTTATAGGTTTCAGACTTTCTTGGGATCCATCAGGTTCTCCTTCCTTCTGATTCACATCCTTTCAAAATTCAACATTGAATGAAACACATCTTTTCATCTAAATTAAATTGCCTTATGTGTCCATATCTCTTACATACATAGGGTCTGTAAGCTAGAAGAAATCTCTACAGAGTGTGGCCATGCTGGCACCCTGATTCTGGACTTCCAACTTTCAGTAATGTGAGGAAATAAGTTTCTATTGTTTCAGCCATCCTATCTATGGTATTTCATTTTGGCACCCCAAGTAAATTTATACGTGCAAGAAGTAGAAGCTGAACAGTACACCATAGTGCTTATGCAGAGAAATCGGAAAGCATTTGCTGGAATTGTTTTGCCTTTTATTGGTTGTAAATAATACAGTAATAGTTACTATTTTGTATTATCTTGTAATGGTTTTTTAAAAATTTGCAATAAATTCTTCTGGCAGCAATAAGCTCAAAAATGAGACTTCGTGTTTAATGAAAAATTAAATACTGAATTTCCATTTCTCAATATAATTGATGATGAATGTGTAACTTGCAAACATTGTTTGTTGACATTTACTATTCACTGTGATGGATGGTATAGAAGCAGCTTCAGAAGGTGTGTTTACATATCAAACCACAAAACATGTCTTTTCATCTAAATTAAATTGCCTGTTATTCCAAATTAATGATGTGTCCTTTGATTCCAAGTTTCATTGAACACATTTGAAACCTGAAGTGATGGTGGTTAATGTCTGAGTTTATGATCAAAAGAGCATCTCAGACTTAAATTATGCCAGGATAACATCAGGGTCATTAAATGTTTCAGGTACAAGATAAGTGAATTCCAATAATGTATTTTTTTCATGCAATTCATGAACTCAAAGAAAAGCTTTTGGAAGTTCATTCTGCTGATAGTGAAACATCTGATATTAGTGTGAATGCTATTGTAAACTTGATTAAGTTTAAAATGGAACAAAAAATTATTTGTTGTGGCAATAATATGAACACAATACATGTGTGGTGGAGCACAGCATTTTGTTAAAAACAATATTCTTACTAAATTAAGGAACTTATGGTGCAGATACTTTCCTCTATCTGCGCTGGTGTACATATAAGTAATAATAACATCCAAACAAATAGCAATATCTACTAATCAAAACAGAACCTGTAGATGTCACATTTTACAATTTTGTTATATATATGCACAAATAAACTAACTGAAGTATAAAATTGTTGCCATGTGGCAGATGTTGAATTAATTAGAAAAAAGCTTCAGCAGAGCTGTACATGCTTTCTCACTTTGCTATTTGGCACTGCTTGGGTTTTAGAAATGTTTTAACTTCTGAATTACTTTGAAGTCAACCTAAGTGCCCTACAATGATAATAAACCTTTTGTAATTAAAACAGCCCTCTAAATTTTGGTTCCATTTGTTGAAAATCACTTGAATATCTTTAATTAACTGTTTAACCAAAGGGATATAAAAATTTTACTTTCCAAGCCTTTAACACCTGCAATTATTACGACCGGGAAGATATTGACATTTATCCCCATAAAAGTGAGATAGGAACTGAACAGATTAAATAATGAATGCTTAGATAATGTACAAGACAACTAGTTTTTTTTGCAGGTGTAATTTACATACAATAAAGAGTGCAAATTGATCATAAGGGTGCAGTTCAATATATTTTTATCATTTGATGATTGTTTCAAAGCTTGATTATATATAAACATGTATATATATATCCGTTTATACCCATGTAATTACCAGCCTGATCAAGATACAGACTATTCCAACACCCTGTACACTTCCATTATATCTCTTTGCAAAATATCATTTTAAGATTGAATAATTTAGCTTTGAAATATCTGAATAAAGTTTTGATTGAGCTATTTTTAGTTGTATAAATTTATATTCCAACTCAGGATACAATGGAATGGAGAAGGCCCATGATTTTGAATATCTAAATTTGGATAAATATCAAGATTGACAACCAAATCTAGGTGATCAGTTTGGTCTCATGAAATATATTTAAAAAAGCATTCAAAAGGAGGCAAAAAAATAATACCTATAAAAGTATCAGAGTTGACATATTTATACAATTTACAACAAAACAAGTTGGAATTAAGTATATCCTTTATTTGGTAGAATTAGCTCTGAGTTTATCAGGTACTTTATCAAAAACCAAGAGAGTATTTTCTCAATTAAAAGTATTATTATGCTCTATAAAATTCAGTTCAAGGTGTCAACAACTTCAAATTTATCAGAAATAAAGTCAATTTTCAAGAAAAATAAAAATTTTGTAAAAAGTTAAGAATAATGAAAATATATTCTTTGGACAAATATAGATAAGTTATTCGGAGAAGGCAATGGCACCCCACTCCAGTACTCTTGCCTGGAGAATCCCAGGGACAGAGGAGCCTGGTAGGCTGCAGTCTATGGGGTTGCGAAGAGTCGGACACGACTGAATGACTTCACTTTCACTTTTCACTTTCATGCATTGGAGAAGGAAATGGCAACCCACTCCAGTGTTCTTGCCTGGAGAATCCCAGGGACGGGAAGCCTGGTGGGCTGCTGTCTATGGGGTCGCACAGAGTCGGACACGACTGAAGTGACTTAGTAGCAGCAGATAAGCTATTAGTTACAGATACAGTTAAGAAGCTGATTAAAATGTGTGAATATGCACTGATGTTTAATCATTTATGTTATTTTTAATGTTCATATGATTAATTCAAAGATTTAAAACTTTGCTTTAATGTATAAGGCTATTTGTTACTTTAATTTTTTCTTAAATTATGTTTTAACTTCTTATCAAGAAATAATGTCAAGCATAAAACAATGTCAGACAAAAATTGTATGTAAGATAACCCTATATACTTTTTGGAAAAAACATATTTTATTGAAGTATACTTGATTTATAGTTTGTATTAATTTCTACTGTACAGCAAATTGATTTGGTTTTATACATATATATATTATGTACATATATATATATAAACATACATACACATATACATTCTTTTCATATTCTTTTCCAGTATGATTTATCACAGAATATCGAATATAGTTCTGTGTGCCATATAGTAGGACCTTGTTGCTTATCCATCCTGTATATAACAGTTTGCATATGCTAATCTCAAACTCCCAATTCATCCCTCCCTCACCCACCCACCCACTCTCCCCCTTGGCAACCACAAGTCTGTTGTCTGTGTCTCTTAGTCTGTTTCTGTTTCACAGATAAGTTCACTTGTGTCATAGTTTTATTCCACATATAAGTAATCAGATCAGATCAGTCGCTCAGTCGTGTCTGACTCTTTGCGACCCCATGAATCACAGCACGCCAGGCCTCCCTGTCCATCACCAACTCCCGGAGTTCACTCAGACTCACGTCCATCGAGTCAGTGATGCCATCCAGCCATCTCATCCTCTGTCGTCCCCTTCTCCTCCTGCCCCTAATCCCTCCCAGCATCAGGGTCTTTTCCAATGAGTCAACTCTTCGCATGAGGTGGCCAAAGTACTGGAGTTTCAGCTTTAGCATCATTCCTTCCAAAGAAATCCCAGGGCTAATCTCCTTCAGAATGGACTGGTTGGATCTCCTTGCAGTCCAAGGGATTCTCAAGAGTCTTCTCCAACACCACAGTTCAAAAGCATCAATTCTTCGGCGCTCAGCCTTCTTCACAGTCCAACTCTCACATCCATACATGACCACTGGAAAAACCATAGCCTTGACTAGATGGACCTTTGTTGGCAAAGTAATGTCTCTGCTTTTGAATATGCTATCTAGGTTGGTCATAACTTTAATATGCTATTTGCCTTTCTTTCACTTCACTTAGTGTGATGATCTCTATGTATGTGTATATATATATATACACACACATCTTCTGTATTCATTCATCTGTCAGTGGAATTTAGGTTGTTTCCATCTCTTGGCTATTGTGAGTAGTGCAATTATGAACATAGGGGTGCATGTACCTTTTTGAGTTATCATTTTATTTGAATATATCTGCCAAGGATTGGGATTGCTGGGTCATAAGATTAGCCATATATCCTTTAACCACATTTACTTATTTGCTATTTTTTTTATTTGCTTTAGTCATATATACTTTCTCTTTTTTCTTTCTCTATCACCTTTGAGAGTAAGTTGCAGATAGGATATGTTTTTGCCCTTTATTCCTAAATACTTCAGGATGCATTTCCTAAGAGTAAGAATATCCTTTTGTTAAAATCACAGTTACCACTATCAGTAGATGTAATACTCATATTGTATTTTATCTAATCTAACATTCATATAAAATTTTGTCATTTAATCCAAGTCAATTTATATCATTTTTTTTCTTCCAGGGCAGAATTGAAGATCCAGGGTAGCATCCTCATTATATTGCATTATTTGTTGTATTAATGATTTATATCTGCATAACAAGTTACCCCAAAACTGAATGGCTTAAAGCAATGAATGTTTATAATTTAAAGTTTCTGTAAGGCAGAATTTTTTTTTCTTGTTCTTACAATTTTTTTTTGTTTTAATTGGAAGTAGCTTGGCTAAAGTCTCTCTGAGGTCCCAGTCAAGGTGTTGATGGAGCAGCTTGCATCTAATGGCTTAACTGGGGCTGGAAGATGCACTTACCGGAGGACTCACTCACTTGATTGTCAGGTTAGTGCTGGTTGTTGGCAGAAGGTCTCATTTCCTCCCCACACATGCCTTTCCTGAGGCTATTTATGTGGCTACTGGCTTCCTCCAGAGTGAGTATTCAAGAGAGCAGGGCAGAAGTGACAATGCCTTTTGTGATATGGTCTTAAAATTTCACACTCTCACTTCTGCCATATTCTATAATCACACAGACCAACCCTGATTCAGTGTGAGTTGGGACTATCCAAGGGTATGGATACCAGGAGGTGATGCTAATTGAAGGTCATCTTGAAAACTGGCTACCAAACTTGCCATGCCTCTTTTTATCTCTTTTAACTAAAAAGACTTATTTATTATTTTTTTGAAAAACTGTTTCAAAGATCTGTTGTATTGGTGATATAAATTATTTAATTATGTTTATTGCCACTTTTTACCCTCAAATATGTCCCAGTTTGGACTGTAACTTATATGGTCATTTCTAGAAAGCATTTCTTTCTAGAGTGTTTTCTGAATTTCTCCCTTTACAATCTCTTCTTGTATCTTGACTTTTTCCTTACATGACACTTATTCAACATTCTCTTTCCCTCTAGAACATGACTTGCACAAAGGCTAAAAGTGTTTAAAATCAATAAATGGGTTAAGTGAAGTGAAGTGAAGTCACTCAGTCATGTCCGACTCTCTGTGACCCCATGGACTATATTATAGCCCACCAGGCTCCTCTGTCCATGGGATTCTCCAAGCAGGAATACTGGAGTGGGGTTTCCATGTCCTTCTCCAGGGGATCTTCCCAACCCAGAGATCAAACCCCGGTCTCCTGCATTGCGGGCAGACGCTTTACCCTCTGAGCCACCAGGGATGAATGATATAAATGGGTTAAATACTATACTAATGATCAACACTGTTTTTGTATTTGATCACTATCCTTAACCATAACTGTACTCCAGGGAAATGCAACCATATAACAAAATACGAAAGTGAAGTTAGCCCACACAATGTCAGCTGTAAATTTCTTTATGCATTTATTCACTCAGCATGTGATTACTGAGCATCTCTGCTGTGTGCTGAAGGCCCTTCGAGATGCCAGGGACTCAGTGCCTGGATGTGTGTATAATGTTCTTTCCCTCATGAAACTTCCACTCAGGAAGAGGGACTCAACATGAGGAAAAGAAACTAATAAACAAAAAATAATCCCAGAGTGTTATCAATGCTACATATGATAAAATATCTTAATGTGATAGGTCTTGGGAACAAGTGGTAAGAAAAAGCTACTTCAACAGGGGCTTATGGTGACTTCCCTGAGGAGGTGGCATTTGAGCTGAGATTGGGACAACAAGGAACTATCCATTCCAAAAATAGCAAGCTCTTTTTATAGGAGGTGGATAAGATATAGTCTAAAGAACCTGGTTTGGGATTGACTATTTACAAGAACAACCAGATATTAAGAAATAGACCTAGAGATATAGAAAACAAGCTTATGATTACCAAAGGGGAAGAGGGAAAGAATACATTTGGAGTTTGGGATTAACATATATACACTACTATATATAAAATAGATAAACAACAAGGACCTACTGCATAGCACAGGGACATATACTCAATATTTTGTAATCGCCTATAATGGGATGAATCTGAAAATATTTACATATATAGGGTTTCCAGATATCCCTGGTGGCTTAACAGTAAAGAAACTGCCTGCAATGCAGGAGATATGGGTTCGATCCATGGGTCAGGAAGATCTCCTAGAGTAAGAGATGACAACCAATTCCATTATTCTTGACTGGGAAATCCCATGAACAGAGGAGCCTGGTGGGCTGCAGTCCATGGGGTCACAAAAAGTCAGACATGATTTAGCAACTAAACAGCAACAAAAACAATATTTTTTACATATAAATAAAACATATCTGAATCACTTACTATGCACCTGAAACTAACACAACCTTGTAAATCAGTTCAGTTTAGTCGCTCAGTCGTGTCTGAATCTGTGTGACCCCATGGACTATAGCACGTCAGCCTTCCCTGTCCATCATCAACTCCCAGAGCCCACTCAAACTTGTATCCATCATGTCACTGACGCCATCCAACCACCTCATCCTCTGGCGTCCCCTTCTCCTCCTGTCCTCAATCTTTCCCAGCATCGGGGTCTTTTTCAATGAGTCAGTTCTTCACATCAGGTGGCCAAAGCATTGGAGTTTCAGTTTCAGCATCAGTCCTTCCAAGGAATGTTCAGGACTGATTTCCTTTAGGATGGACTGGTTTGATCTCCTTGCAGTCAAAGGGACTCTCAAGGATCTTCCCCAACACCACAGTTCTAAAGCATCAATTCTTTAGCACCCAGCTTTCTTTATAGTCCAACTCTCAACCATAGCTTTGACTAGAAGGACCTTTGTTGGCAAAGTAATGTCTCTGCTTTTGAATATGCTGTCTAGGTTGGTCATAGCTTTTCTTCCAAGAAGCAAGAGTCTTTTAATTTCATGACTGCAGTCACCATCTGCAGTGATTTTGGAGCCCCCAAAAATAAAGTCTTTCACTGTTTCCATTGTTTCCCCATTTATTTGCCATGAAGATATGGGACCAAATGTAAGTGAAGTATACTTCAATTAAGAAAAGAATCTATGATATAATTGCCTGTATACAAGAACAACTAGATATAAAATCATAGTCCATGATGAGAAATTTTCTCAAAATGCATTTCATTTTCTTAAATGGAAAAGTATTTCTTTAGGTTATTACTGTTACTGTTACTATTGCAATATTATTACCTGCCTTTTTATAGTTGCTATTGTGAATACAAATGCAATCAAATGATTTACTCATTGTGCACTTTGTAAATTGAAGCCATCTGTGAGTGCTTAATAATATGTTAATACATGCATTTGGTTGTGTCACAGCTCATAATAATGTATGAATCATCACATTCCTGGGTCTGAGGGACTGCGGAAATCCCATCCTTTCCTTGACGTCCTTCTGATGGATTCAAGCTACTCAGGCAAATAAGATTCTGATCCAAAAATACAACCTTAACTCATTCAAATCAGGTCATGTCCCTAAGCTGATGCTTTTGATATACTTGTTTCTTAGAAGTGGTGGGCACCTTTACTTTATAAACCAACTCTGACATGGATTTTCATTCAGAATAAGCAAAAACTAGAATTTCAGATTGCTGAATATGTAATTGGGTTTATAAATTTTGCTTGTGATAATATATCTTCCCTTATTCTGCACTGTGCATCATTAAAAGAAATGATCTGGTTGCATTGGGTTGTGCATATGATTGTATTATTCCAAATTATTTGCTTTTTAATCCTCTCTAAATATTACATTTATTCAAGTACACATAACTTATGGCATTTCTTGCAATGCATAAACTCCTGAGAAATCTTGTGCAAATCCAACTACTGTAAATGAAATTGTTTCTAGAAGCATTAGAAGAGCTGGATTTTAAAAGAATCCCACAGAATAATTTTCCTATGTAATAGTCTTTTTATAAAATGAGCATCAATTCTCATTAAACCTATAGAAAGGTCAGATTTTCACAGATCATGTTTTCTTAAGAGTACATCAATATACATCACATTCCTTATTCACAGACACTGCTATACTTTAAAAAGCACTTTAATACTTGCATGCAATCTA
This sequence comes from Bubalus kerabau, assembly GCF_029407905.1. Lineage (NCBI taxonomy): Eukaryota > Metazoa > Chordata > Mammalia > Artiodactyla > Bovidae > Bubalus > Bubalus kerabau. The sequence continues at coordinate 50,200,286 of NC_073635.1, forward strand.
TAAGCACACAGTCTATTTTAGAAATGATCAAAGATGATGAGAAACAGACCCTGTATCTATGGTATTCAGGAAACAATGTCCACAATATTGCCCTTTGATCTCTGGCCTTTTCTAATTGATTTTGCATCTGGATGGCCTCAGTACTCCTTGACAAGAAAGTCTGCATGCTATATGGATTCTTTCCCAGCATTATGTTTCTTGCAGTTGAACTTTAGAGTGTCCGAAGAGTATCATTTTCTTCATATTGAGGTTTGTTTTTTTGGTCAGAGTACTTTCATTTGACATAAAACGGGTAGTTCTTAATAGCACATAAGAGTACAAAGAACATTGATTTCAGATTTTAAAAAGTTGGAATAGTAATAAACATAGTTTAAAAATCTATGTTTCAATAATCACTCTTTTTCTTTTAAACTGTGTGATCTTCAGCAGTGTGTTTACATTCTCTGGGTGCTGATCCCTCACCTGAAAGTCAGGTATAAAGAGCACATAGGGATTCTGTGTTGATTCAAGGAACTGAGTGGTAACAATAACTGATATTAACAAGAGGTAGTATTAGTTGAGATGTTTGGAAAAAAAACTCTCCCTTCATATATATGTATATGTGTAAACGTACATACGTGCAGACATTTTTCCCAAAGCAGGTTACTCAGGGAGAAAATATCAGATAGCGTCACAGCAGAATTTCAACCTCCAATTGCCTTAAAAATTTTGTTTCTTGATATTTAAAAGAAATGATGCATTAAAATAAATGTAATTTTAAAATGAGATAATCTTAGAAAGGGTGCACGCAGCACATCCCAAATGGTTTAACAATCTCTCACTGGATACCAGGATCACTGAGAAACTCCATCTTTCCTGGACACCAGTTTATTTCATTAGGAGGAAACAAGGCGTTTCTAGCCATCTTGCCTCAGCATAACTTACTATAACATCCTGCACTGTAAGTTTATAAATGTCAAGATACTGCCAATAATTCCCCACACAATATTTCACCACAAATATTTTTCTTAGCTTGTTGAGAAGCTAGTTAATATTTTCTTGCTGAGATGGGTCCTATAACCATTTTCAAGATCTAAATTCTGCACACAAGTTAGAAATGGTGCTTCAGGCAACTTTTCCTATTCTCTCTCTTTTCACTAGAGATCAAAAAAGGGCATTTCATAGTGATAAAAGGGTCAGTTCTAAATGGACATAATAACTTTGCATATAACTATTAATACAGCCTCAAAAATAAAAAGCAAGAAGTAGCTAAGAAGAAAAATGGACAAAATCACAATTATAAGTGGAAGGTTTTAATGCCAATTTCTCAGTAACTGAAAAATTTAGCAAGGAATATAGACAAGTTTTAACCACAAAATTAATATTTACCTATCTGACCTAAATATCAATAGAATAGTGCTTACAACAATCTCAGAATACACATCTTTTTCAACTTATTAAAATTGGTACACACTCCTTAAATCTCAATAAATTGCAAAATACTATAATATAATAACTTAGAAACCAATAACAATTAACTAGAAAATCCAAATATGAATTTTTATTATGTAATTATGGAAAATTACAACTAAAATCCAAAATAACATTGGGTGAAAGAAGACATTAAAATGAAAATCAGAAATAGTTTTGCACTGAGTGAAAATAAATTTGAAGCAACAACAAAAAAGGCAAGAACAAATAGGAACTCTCACTAATCTTAAAACTATGAAAAAAGAATATTTCAATAAAGGCTTCTGCAAAGAGAATTCTAGGTGAATACTGTCTTTTATTTTGAAATATATACTTTTAAAAGTATTATTTGGTTTAAAACACAACAGTTTAAAATTTAATCCTTTAATTACAATCTGACATAATGATATTCAATGTAAATAATTTTCTAGTAGTAATTGTAATTTTTAAAAAACAAAGTAATTTTTAAAAAACAAAGGCCCATAACAGTCATAGTTACAGTTACTATTAAATCATGTTACTGTTATATTCTTGATTTGCTCAGTTTTGTGAAAATTCACTTAGTCACTAGTTATTTGTATAGAATATTATACATCAGTGTGAGGCAAGCCAAAGTTCAAACAGATAGGTACGTATAAAAACAACTGAAAAAACAGTTTTGGTTTTGTTCTGAAGTTATTTTCATTTTTTCAAGAAATCAGTAATTTTGTGGAGAAATCTGTAAAGAAATTATGTAAAGAATTTCAAGTGACATACTCATTATCATCAAAAAATAATATTGAGAGACTTCCTTGGTGGTCCAGTGGATAAGACTCCTCACATCCACTTCACGGGGAACAGGTTTGATCCCTGGTCGGGGAACTAAGATCTCATGTGACTTGTAGCCAAAAATAATAATCATAAAATAAAATATTAATAAAAATAAAGCTCAAATAAAGTAAAATTGTACTCAGCATTAAAAAATAATATTGAGTCAGTACAATAATAGCAACAAGAAAATATCTCAAACATAAAATAGTATAGTTACATATATTTATATATTAACTCTCTCATTTTTGAGTGGTAATATTTCTTACTCTTTTTTACTTTTGTCCAGCCTTTTATTTTCAAATGTTTTTCCCCATTCTCTCTTGCTATTTTTGTACTGAAGTATAGTAGATTGACAATGTTATGTTAGTTTCTGGTATACAACATTGTGATTTGATAGCTTATATTCTATTAAAGTTATTATAAAATATTGGTTATATTCCCTGTGCTTTACGTTGTAACTTTGTATCTTACTCATTTTATACATAGTATTTTGTACTTCTTAATCTCCCCCCCTTCCATGTCTTGCCCCCTTCTCTGACCCCTCTCCCCACTGGTAACCATTATTTTCTGTATCTGTAAGTCTGTATCTGTTTTGTTATATTCATTCATTTTCTTTATTTTTTATGTTCCAAATATAAGTGAAAACATTCAGTATTTGTCTTTCTCTGTCTGACTTACTTCACTAAGCATAATACCCTCCAGGTCCATCTGTGTTGCTGCAAATGTCAAAACTTTTCTCTTTTTTTACGGCTGAGGAGTATTCCATTGTGTATATATATACATATCACATCTTCTCTAACCATTTATATGTTGATGGAGACAAGTTGCTTCCGTATCTTCACTATCGTAAACAGTGTTTCTACGGACATGGGGGTGTATATATCTTTTCTAATTAGTATTTTTTCTTCAGATATATACCCAGGAGCAGAACTGCTGGATCATATTGTAGTTCTGTTTTCAGTTTTTTGAGGAACTGCCCCATTGTGCTAGCAGCAGCCGCTGTGGTGGGAGGTAGAGCCTTAGCTGGAGGGGTGAGAGCCAGAGCCAGGCATAAGCAGGGCCTTCTCCTCAGCTCAGTGGCCATCACCACCCTATTAGGGGCAAGAGTTGGGTGAGGCAGGCCAAGGGGCTAGAGCAGGAGTCCGGAGGAGGGAACTCAGTGTCTCTCCAGTGTAATGGAAGTCTCTGCCTTGTCTGGGGGTTGTACATTTGCACTGATTTCACTTTTTTCCCAAGTATATGCATCTTGAATAGAGGCTGGGTCAGGGCTGGTGGGTTCGGTGACACACCACTGAGCTGGCCTTATGGGCACTTTGGCAGTGGTAGTCTCCGCCCTGAAGCCAACCTCACTTAAGGGAGTGTGCACCAAAGAGCATGCTGGCAATGACTGCCTTGGCTCAGATCAGGACAGGGCTGGGTTAGAGTCTGGTCAGTTGCCCCCATGTGTGTACACTGTCCTTGGCAACAGCAGCCTCCACCTTAGTGAAGATCAGCACTGGAACAAAAGTGGCTGGAGCAGGGCTCCGTGTGGCCTGCGGGTACACCGGGATGACTGGGGCACTCCAGCCTGAGCCCCAGGCAGGTTTCAACCTGCCGTTTCCATGCTGCATGCACTTTCCAAGAACAGTCTTGGTTTCTGACAGCCTTTGGGTAAGTACCACTGGTTTTCAAACCAGCCGAGGAGTCAGGAAATGGCAACCCACTCCAGTGTTCTTGCCTGGAGACTCCCAGAGACGGGGGAGCCTTGTGGGCTGCTGTCCATGGGGTCACACAGAGTCGGACATGACTGAAGTGACTTGGCAGCAGCGGCAGCAAGGAGTCATCTTCCTCGTGTTGGAGCCAAGGGCTGGGGTACCTAAGATGTGGCTCAAATCACTTGTTCCCCAGGGAGGAACTTTGATCCTGTGATATCCCCCTCTTCTTCCCTGTGCCCCATTAAGAGTGTGTCCCTCCCCTCTTTGGCCAGACTCCATGCAGATCTTCCTTTACAGCCTGAGTTGTAGAAGAATTGTCCTGTAGTCCCCAGTTCGGTTTCAGTGACAGTCGCTCTATAAGTAGTTTATGTGGTGGGGGGGTGGGGGGGAAGGTGAACCCAGTATCCTCCCACTCTACCATCTTGATCTCTCCTTGTATTTTACTTTAATTTCTTAACTAGCACAGGTATTTATCAAAGTTCAATAAAGGATTGTTTTCATTATCTCATTATGTAACTTCTTTGAATTACTGATTTTTACTGAAAATAATTTATAGAAGTGCCTAGTCACTTCAGTTGTGTCCAACTCTTTGTGACCCCATGGACTGTAGCCTGCCAGTCTCCTCTGTTCATGGGAGTTTCTCAGAAGGAATACTGGAGTGGGTTCCCATTTCCTTCACCAGGGGATCTTTCCCACCCAGGGATTGAACTGGTGTCTCCTGCCTCTCCTGCACTGTAGGTGGATTCTTTACCTGCTGAGCCATTGCAGAAGCCCCTTATAGAGGAAAGGAGGTGTACTGCTGATCCTGTTTGTGATGACACAGCTGTCTCGTGGTTCACACTGTCCTGTCTGCACTATGTGCTGAACCCAGGGCAGGCAAGGCTCAAGCTAAGAGGCTGGAAGGAGACTTGAGGAGCCTTAGGAACTGCAGACACATTTATTCTGCACGGCAGCCATAACACAGCCTCTCTTCTGGCTGACACAGCAGCCACAACATGACCATAAGGTAGTTATAATGGAGCCATAACATAACTTCATAAAACATAACCATGATGTCACCCCAGTGTAGCCCCCAAACACCAGCAGCCAGGGCTTTCATGATGAGGCTCATAGAGGCATACCACACAAAGTAGCCCGTGACCAAGCAAGTAACCTGCGATGTGCATGCACAGTGCTATATCAATGATCTTGGTTCTACATAAACCTCGCGATGTGCCTGCACAGTGCTAGAAGTGATCTCAGCTGTTACACAATCATTATTTACAAAACATAGGGTGAGAGCAAGAGGCCATGGGCCAGGGAGCCTGGCCACGCCATCTTGGCTAATTTGCTCTTTCCCTGCAGGAGGGGTGTTAAATGCACCAAGTAAAAGACTGATCATTTTGAGTAATTATTAAGGACTGCACTTCCCAAATATAAGCATGAAGACAGTGTAAGGTTAAGCTGTAGGGTGGGAAAAGATATTTACAACAGGTATAACTTATAGAGGGTGTACATTCGGAGTAATAGGGCACTCCTAAAATTCAACAAGAAAAGAATAACTCGGAGGAAACTGGCAAAAGCCTTAAACTTCCACCTAAAATGGGTACCTGAATGGTCAAATGCTATGTAAAATTAATGCAAATTCCATTTACAGTGAGAATCCCACCACTATCACTAAATTCAAAGAATTGACCATTCTAAGAGTTGATGAGGATATGCAGCCAAAAGGAATGTTGATACATTGCTATTGGTAGAGTAAATTGGCAGAACCACTAAGGAAAAGTTTTCAAGTGGGAGACATGCATTCTCTATGACCCAGAAATTCCACTCCTAGTTGTACTAATACACATGTGTACCAGATGCTCATAAGAATACCAAAGCATAGTCACAGAGTATCACTCACATCAACCAAAAGCTGGAATCAGAACCTAAGTGTTCATCAACAGTGGATTTAATAAATATGGGTACAATAGAACACTATATATAGGTTAAAAAAAAATGAATAAACTGTAGCTACAAAGAGCAGGGAGGCATCTTGCAATCACAAAGACTGACAAAATAAAAGAAACTGAACAAATCATGATGCGTGACTCTTCTCATAGAAGCAGATGAAATTAAGCTATGTCTTTAATGATTCCTATTTAGGTAGTAATTTGAATGAAGAGAAGCAAGAGTAGCTTTACTACTAAAGTCAGGGTAGCTTATCCATGAGGAATAAGGAAGGCTTTCAATGGAGAAGGCACACATGGCAGGAACGGTGGTCTGTTGGCCTGGATCTTTACTTTACAATAATTCAGTGAGCTGTACGTTTTTAATTTGCACACTTTGTGTGTGTTTTAGTTCACAGTAAAATGTGGGTTTCTTTTTTCTTTTAAAGGAAAGAGCTGCTGCTAACATTTTTTGGCTTCTATTTCTTATTTTGTTTTTGTTTTTATTTGTAACACTGTCTGAAAGGTAGATTGATTCTAGTAGCCATGGAAGCAGAGAGATTTTATGAAAACAATAATTAACTCATCAGTCAACAAAACACCAAACCACAACATCTGGAAGGCAGAAACAGACAAATCAGCTCTATAGCTCTTTCTTGAAGAATTCATGAGACCTAGAAAAGATGTAGGGGGCTTTCCAGGTGTCACAGTGGTGAAGAATCTGCCTGCCAATGCAGGAGAACAAGAGACCCAAGTTCAATCCCTGAGTTGGGAAGATCTCCTGGAGAAGGAAATGGCAACCCACTCCAATATTCTTGCCTAGAAAATCCCAGAGGAGCCTGGTGGGCTACAGTCCAAGGGGTTGCAAAGAGTCAGACACGACTGAGCACATACATACATCGAACAGACTTAAATATTTTAGGCATTTACTACCTACTGCGTAAGGTCTGGGGGGCATTTGAGGAAAAGATTATATAAGGTTTTACCTCGAAGCATCCTAGCAACCTAGCTGCTTGCTTTGGTCTAAAGTCATGTGAGTTTCTTGGCTGGTCTGAAGTTCTGTACACATAGTTATGCATAACTACAATCCCAAACAGTAGAATATGATGCTCTTTGAAGTGTTCAACACTGCCTTGGTGGAATAGAGTTTCTTTATAGGGTGTTTCAGTAAACCAGGAAAAAGTTGTTGGTTCCATTCCAGTTTAATTTTGTAAAAGCACTGGCATCAGTGCTGCAGGACAACGTTGTTCTAGAAAATAGACTCTAGATTTTACTATGTCCCTTCTTATCTACAGTAACTTTTATTCTTTATTAATAAAGAAAGAACCATTTTCTAGGTTTAGAAACAGCAGACCTGGCATCCCTAAACATATGCTGCTTACCATAATGAAAAAGTGACAATATAAACAATTTTAAACTTTAACAAATTATGGATATTCATGTGAAAAACTTCACCTAGGGAGCTTGGGAAATGACTGCACTTTAAATAACATCTAATTTTTTAGCAATAAAAAGTGAAGTACAAAAATAATCAGGGCTATAAAATAAAAAGCTAAACATTCTATAAATACCAAGCTCAGAACAAAGATATTTTTTACAGATTAATGAGAAATACCATACTTCAAAGTTTTCTGTAACCACTTCAATATTTTTAGACAAAGCCTTTGTTTTATAACCTAGAATGGGACAACATTTTTGAAAAGAGAAAATAGTGATAGTTTTAATAAGAAAGAAATCATTTGTTAATAGACAAGTTAAAAAATAAAGGTCCTTTAAAAATATTGATATAAGCTGAACTTTGTTTCAATATTTAAAGACACAAAGAGTCAGTCTTTGGGACTTCTCTGGCAGTCCAGCGGTTAAGACTTCACCTTCCAATGCAGGGAGTAGGGATTCCATCCTTGGTCAGGGAGCTAAAATCTCATATGCCTCTTGGCCAAGAAACCAAAATGTAACACAGAGGCAACACTGTAACAAATTCAATCAGATCCGATCAGATCAGATCAGTCGCTCAGTCATGTCTGACTCTTTGGGACCCCATGAATTGCAGCACACCAGGCCTCCCTGTCCATCACCAACTTCCGGAGTTCACCCAGACTCATGTCCATCGAGTCAGTGATGCCATCCAGCCATCTCATCCTCTGTTGTCCCCTTCTCCTCTTGCCCCCAATACCTCCCAGCATCAGAATCTTTTCCAATGAGTCAACTCTTCGCATGAGGTGGCCAGAGTACTGGAGTTTCAGCTTTAGCATCATTCCTTCCAAAGAAATCCCAGGGCTGATCTCCTTCAGAATGGACTGGTTGGATCTCCTTGCAGTCCAAGGGACTCTTAAGAGGCTTCTCCAACACCACAGTTCAAACGCATCAATTCTTCGGTGCTCAGCCTTCTTCACAGTCCAACTCTCACATCCATACGTGACCACAGGAAAAACCATAGCCTTGACTAGATGAACCTTTGTTGGCAAAGTAATGTCTCTGATTTTTTTGGTCATAACTTTCCTTCCAAGGAGTAAGCGTCTTTTAATTTCATGGCTGCAGTCACCATCTGCAGTGGTTTTGGAGCCCAGAAAAATAAAGTCTGACACTGTTTCCCCATCTATTTGCCATGAAGTGATGGGACCAGATGCCATGATCTTCGTTTTCTGAATGTTGAGCTTTAAGCTAACTTTTTCACTCTCCACTTTCACTTTCATCAATAAAGACTTTTAAAATGACCCACATCAAAAAAAACTTTAAAAAAAGAGTCAGTCTTAATATGAAAAATATATGTATGTGTGTGAGTTGCTCAGTAGTGTCTGACTCTTTGCGACTATAGCCCAAACAGACTATAGCCCACCAGTCTCCTCTGTCCATGGAATTTTCCAGGCAAGGATACTGGAATGAGTTGCCATTTCCTTCTCTAGGGAATCTTTCCCATCCAGGGATTGGACCCAGGGATTGAACCCAGGTCTCCTGTATTGCAGGCAGATGCTTTACCTATTGAGCTACTAGGAAAGCCTCTCCAGTCCCCCCCTCTCCCCAAATATATACTATGTTACTATTGTGGGCAAAGTAACAGATTCAACAGCAGACATAGTCAATAAGATTTAAAGTACTGTTTGAACTTCTACTTGATAAAAATAGTTCAATTTGCACACAATCTGCTGGAATCTCCCTCATCCCAGTGGCTGAACTCTTGCCCTCCCTCTTCTATATGTTCCCATAAGCACTGCTTACCCTATTCTTTCATAGCATTTCTATGACATCCAAATAAAATATATTTTTCATGAAATGGAAAGATCCCATTTATTTTCTTTTACCTTTGTTCAATATAAAAAGCACATTAAATCTATACATTCCTTTATTATAAATGGTCTTGATCATAAAAATCAACATGGTTATATTGTTTTTCTGCCTGTTAGGCCTCCACTGGTATTTCTAGCCTGATAGTTTCTCTATTTTCTGCTTTGGAAATCTGTTATCATTCAACCTAAGTGGGTTACTAACCCAGTCATCTTCTAGACTTGCATTTAAGTGACCATTAGGACTTACTTTATGAAGTTTGAAGTGACCCTCTATTCCTTCTCATATAAAATATCTATAAGATAGCAGTGACAGTCAGATACCATTTCTAAGGAAAAGCTACTATATTTTCTGCAAGGTCATAATTGTACTAAAGAATCCAAGGGCAATGTTTTCAGACTGAGTTCTATTTTTTCCCTGAGACATATAAAAGAGGATTGATAAGCCTATAATTCAGAACCCACTTACAGGCTTACAGGAAAATTATATATTTATAATGCTCCTGATGAAAGAACATAGGTCAAAGGCAAAAAGGAAACAAGGGTAAAAAAAGCACAAAGTATAAAAAAATCTTTGGGTCTTTTCTGACTTAGGATGCATTTCTTGGAACGCTAAAGTGCTCTTTTAAAAAATATGGAGGGCTTGTCCCATAGGTGAGCGTATGCTGTAAAGGAGCATCATGATAAGTGATAAGTACTCCATGGGTGCTGAGAGGATTGGGTTCAAAGAACTAAATAAATTGATGAGCTATACAAGCTAGATTTAAAAATGGTATCACCACAATGTCCATCTTACTGGTCTTAATATGAGTGTCTAGCATTGAAGTTTTCCTGTAAAACTGTTGCTTTGGACAGACAGTTCTCTATGAATGTCATTTCATCTTGCATGCCAAACTCTAATCATTGGAAGTACAAGGACCTGAGACACTTCAGCTCTTTGGAAAATGAGAGTTCCCCCAAAGACTTTTATCATCTTTCTTCATTTCACCCATGATAACTTTAATATGAGAAAAAATAAGCCATCAAGTGTAAACACGATTTACTATTGTCCATTCCCCTCACCTTAGTTCTCACCAACCCCATACATTTCCTCTTCTTCCTGGTCTACCTACCTCCAAACTAAGGTGGTTAACCTTTCTCCTTGTCAAAACCAGTCCCTCCATCTTTACCCTCTGCTACATTCATTCCCAACCCTTTAGGAATCTTAGTCCATCAAGTGTCCTCTCTTGCTCCTGGATTTATCCTGTTCTAACTTTGCTTGCATTTTTCTTTGTGCTTTCAAAGGGCTCAAGTTTCTCTTATTCTAAAAAGAATTCTCTAACTGCAGATATATTCTTCATCAATACACTGCACTGTCTTCCTTATCTCCTTCTCATTGAAATTCTCAAGTAAATGGTGTTTATCCATTGTCCCTCCTTTACTTTTTATTTTCAAATTATGTTGTCTAGCGTCCATCTCTTAAAAAATTAATTGCTTCCTGATTACCCAACCTATTGGCCACTTTTTACTCCTTTAAAAAACAATTAACTTAATAAAGTCTTCGATTACCTTCTTAAAACATTCTACTCTTTATTTTTGTTTGAACCTTGTATTTATTTTTTGGTCACATTTCACTGGCAGTTTCTCTTTAGGCACTGCAAATTTTTGTTTTAGGAAGACAGAATTAGGTAAGTACTCTTCCAAGCTCATTTGAAAACTACAATTTTGCATGAATGAATGACTGACATTTTTGAAGATGTGGAAATGAGACCCTTTGGGAAAAAGAAATTATTAGGCAGAATGAGGTGTTCCTATAAAATAATTATATTTATTTCCCTGGGGGATGTCACGTGATGGATGCCAATTTCAACAAGTAGTTGAGCAATTGTCACCTGGATGTGAACTTTGACAGTTTGAACTATAGAAATTGTCATATCTACTGTCATTTAGATATAGCTCCCATTTTCCCACTAGAATTTGAAATGAGCTCTATTCCTAGGATAGAACCTGAAAAAGCATTTTAAGGCTTTTTTTGAGGGCTGATAGGACCAGAAAGCAATATTTCTTTGCTCACAACCCAAAAGCTCCATATTCCTCAGTTGAGATCATTCCATGAGATGCAATTGCTTTCCTGAGCTCTTGCCTTCTGCAGGGAAAAGCCAACTACAGTTTCTCTACTAGATTCATTCCTAATGCAAGGCTAAAAATAGCACTTTATTGCATGCCACAAAGTTAATATTTTGACCTGCTCTGGAAATTAGCGATATATGCTTCCCTGGTGGCTCAGATGGAAAAGAATCTGCCTGCAATGCAGGAGAGCTGGGTTCGATCCCGGAGTTGGGAAGATTCCCTAGAGAAGGGAATGGCTACCCACTATTCTGAATATGTCCAGTATTCTCACCTGGACAGAGGAGCCTGGTGGGCTACAGTCCATGGGGTCTCAGAGAGTTGGACATGACTGAGCAACTAACATACTTATGCAAAAAAATGAGCTAGTCAGAAAGCCACAAAAGATGAAGGTCTACACCCTTGGTAGTCCTACAGCATAGCTGGTTTCAGGGTATAATGCTGTGGTGTTTCCAGCTGGTGTGATTGCAAGCCAAAATCTCCCTCATTTCTGTGGACCTTTACTGCCATCCATACAGTACAAATGGGACACCCTGTCCTGAAAATCACTAACATCAGGGAAAGTGCTAGCTGAAAATTTCTAGTAGTTTCATGCTTTGCAAACATCGTTATTTTTTTGATGGTCTTGTATTTGCACAAAAAGAGTTCATATTAATCCTAGTAGTCATATCTAGATTTCCCTGGTGGCTCAGACAGTAAAGCGTCTGCCTACAACGCGGGAGACCCAAGTTCGATCCCTGGGTCAGGAACATCCTCTGGAGAAGGCAATGGCAACCCACTCCAGTACTCTTGCCTGGAAAATCCCATGGATGGGGGAGCGTGGTAGGCTACAGCCCATGGGGTCGCAAAGAGTTGGACACAACTGAGCGACTTCACTTCACAGTCACATCTAACCCATAAGACTTAGCTAATGTCAGATGTCTCTTCACATGACAATGTGTCGAGGTAAATCCTTTCACTTATAAGTAAATAAATAAGTGATAACATGTAAACACAGTGTTACATTTAATATATAAAGTGAAATATATTACAACATATGGAAATATACACTGAAATAAATGCTATATATGTATTTAATGTATATAATACACTTTCAATAATATACTTCCAAAAATTGAAACTATTGTTTTAAAAGGAAAACCAAATATCTGCCACATTTTTTCCTGAAGAAAGTACTTGGTTTCCAAGAAATTTATGCTCCAGCAGCCTTGTAATAATAAATAAAAATTTGAGAGTTAGAATGTGATTCAGAGATATCCAGAGCCTATAATTTATTCCCAAACAGAAGGAGTCAATATAAATCCTGTGAATTTCATTGTCTGCTGCCAGAAAACCTATTTAATTATGAAAAAGAAATGCTTGGAAACGTTGCCTCTTTAGGAATCACAGTCCTTATTTGGAACACGAAACCTTGGAAGCCTTTTAAAAATTACCCATCATAAGTATAACACTGTCACATTAGTTCTGTATTAGGGGACTCTGCACTGGAGTAACCCCAGGGCTGCTTAGTCTGTTGGAAAGATGATTATGAGAGTATATTGAGGTTTCCTAACATTCTAAGAGATTTTGGTTACTGGACCTGTTTTTAGTTTTGTTTTTATTTTTTATTTTTTTCACTTGAGTTGACTTGGTGTGACAGCCATATTATGAATTGCATCCAGCTGTTCCAATATTAACAGACAATGGATTAAAGGCTTTTTTTTTTCTGTATTTTTTTGTTTGTTTGTTTTTGCATTTTACAGCAAAGATATGCCTTCTAAATATTAGCCTACCATAATATGCCAATGCCATTCAATTAAAATGATGGTATGAGTACAAAGTTAACTTATGTCTTTCTGACACAACTCTCCCAGATATATTCCAGAAGACCAAGAAGTTTCCAAACTCCATCCAATTTTAGGAAATCACAGAAAAGCACAAATGTGAGCCTACTTATATCTGACATTATCTGATGGGTTTGTTTGCTGACTTCCACAACAAAAAATATTTTCTGTAGGTTTAAATCTGTACTTAGTGAAAGTGAAAGTTGCTCAGTCGTGTCCAACTCTTTGCAACCCCTTTGACTACACAGTCCTTGGAATTCTCCAGGCCAGAATACTGGAGTGGGTAGCTTTTCCCTTCTTCAGGGAATCTTCCCAACCCAGGGATCAAACCCAGATCTCCCATGTTGCAGGCAGATTTCTTTACCAGCTGAGCCACTAGGGAAGCCCAAGAATACTGGAGTGGGTAGCCTATCCCTTCTCCAGTGGCTCTTCCTGACCCAGGAATCGAACTGTGGTCTCCTGCATTGTAGGGGGATTCTTTATCAACTGAGCTATCAGGGAAGCCCCTGTACTTAGTATGTATCATAATTAGGATGTATTCAGTCCTAAGTCACAAAACATGTCTGAAACCAGAACTTCTCAACCATCATGCAACAGTGTGTTATGAGTGGTTGGCAGGTGGCTGAGATGTCAATCTTGGGCCCTGCTTCAGGATGGGCAGCCTGAAGCAAATGCAATTCCTGAGCAACTTGTCTTTTGTGAGGATTACCTGTTTACAGATATGTTCAGTTCAGTTCAGTTGCTCAGTCATGTCCAACTCTTAGTAACCCCATGGACTGCAGCATGTCAGGCTTCCCTGTCCATCACCAACTCCCAGAGCTTGCTCAAACTCATGTCCATTGAGTCAGTAACGCCATCTTATCCCCTGTCATTCTCTTCTCCTCCTGCCATCAATCTTTCCCAACATCAGGGTCTTTTCAAATGAGTCAGTTCTTCGCATCAGGTGGCCAGAGTATTGGAGCTTCAGCTTCAGCATCAGTCCTTCCAATGAATATTCAGGACTGATTTCCTCAGGACTGGTTGGATCTCCTTGAGTTCAAGGGACTCTCAAGAGTCTTTTCCAACACACAGTTCAACAACATCAATTCTTCGGAGCTCAGCTTTCTTCATAGTCCATCTCTCACATCCATACATGACTGCTGGAAAAACCATAGCTTTGACTAGACAGACCTTTGTTGGCAAAATAATGTCTCTGCTTTTTAATATGCTGTCTAGGTTGATTATAAATATGTAAACAAATACAAATATGGTTTCATATGTTGCCATGATGAGTAAAGATTGAAAAGCACTGGCTCAAAAACAGATCTTTTAATTTTCACTACAGTAAGACATTTGGAGGTAGGCATTCCAAGGTTGGTTCCAAAATTACTTCTATGGTTCAATAATGTCATCAAACACTCAATCTCATTTCTTTCTTTCACCTCACCTTCTCACTCAGCATGTTAACACTTATCTTCTGGCTTATCACTCTACTTGTTTGCAAGAGCTGACAAAGCTCGAGAATTCGCATTCTTAAATAAAAATATCCAAAGCAAGAAAGAGAAAGGGAATCAAAAATCAATCTTTTTTGTCATGTGCAGGAAAGGAACTCACCTTTCCCTAAAGTGTTCTACTAAAGTTTCCTTTACATCTTTACTTTGTATTGACCAGAGGTTACTTTCGTATAGATATTGACAAAGCCATTACCATGAATGGCTCGGACAATTATGATTCATTCATGGAGTAGGCATAGAATAAAACAGGGGTGCAGTTAGTAAGAAATACAGAATGACTGTTATTTATGCAATGATGTCTCAGTGGGAGATTAATCAGAAGAAAGGAAACAATGTGGCTTATAATTTTAAGAGTCATAACCCCTTTCAAGCTAAAGGGAATATGCAATTTCTTAGGTCTAATTGGCCTTTTCTCTAACCTTTAAACCAGCTGTTTCAATTATTTTACAGCAAATTTAGGATTTTAATTAGTTATAAATAAAGTCCTAATATTGTGAGGATACAATACAACCTCAGATACGCAGATGACACCACCCTTATGGCAGAAAGTGTAGAGGAACTAAGGAGCTTCTTGATGAAAGTGAAAGGGGAGTGAAAAAGTTGGCTTAAAACTCAACATTCAAAAAACTAAGATTATGGCATCTGGTCCCATCACTTCATGGCAAACAGATGGTGAAACAATGGAAACCATGGCAGACTTTACTATTTTGGATGCCAAAATCACTGCAGATGGTGACTGTAGCCATGAAATTAAAAGACGCTTGCTCTTTGGAAGAAAAGCTATGACAAACCTAGATAGCATATTCAAAAGCAGAGACATTACCTTGCCAACAACGGTCTGTTTAGTCAAAGCTATGGTTTTTCCAGTAGTGATGTATGGATGTGAGAGTTGGACTATAAAGAAAGCTGAGCGCTGTAGAACTCATGCTTTTGAACTGTGGTGTTGAAGAAAACTCTTGAGAGTCCCTTGGACTGTAAGAAGATCCAACCAGTCCATCCTAAAGGAAATCAGTCCTGAATATTCATTGGAAGGACTGATGTTGAAGCTGAAGTTCCAATACTTTGGCTACCTGATGTGAAGAACTGACTCATTGGAAAAGACACTGATGCTGGGAAAGATTGAGGCAGGAGGAGCAGGGAATGACAGAGGATGAGATGGTTGGATGGCATCACTAACTTGATGGACATGAGTTTGAGCAAGCTACAGGAATTGGTGATGGACAGGGAAGCCTGGCATGCTGCAGGCCACAGGGTCTCAGAGTCGGACATGACTGAGCGACTGAATTGAACTGACCTGAACTTAATATTCTAACATTGTAATTGCAACAATATTTACAAAAATATTTGTAAAACATATCTGATAAAAACATTTGTGTCTGAAATATATGAGTTTACTTAAAGGTCAACAATAAGGTAAACAACTCAATATTTTTAATGGGCAAAGGTTCTGAAAACCCATTTCACCAAAAAAAATTATATGAATTACAAATGAACACATGAAAAGATGTTCATGTTATTTGTCATCAGGGACACTAAAACAATGAGATAATGCTATTCAACCAGTAAAGTAGCAAAATTTCTAACAATTGAAAATGGAAGCAGCCAGTGATGATATGGAAAGCAGAAACTCTTATTCTGCTATTGGGAATGAAAAATGGTTTAAAAAAAGAAAACTTCAGAAAACAGTTTGGAAATGTCTTAAAAATCTAAATACAGTCCAAAACCCAACAACCATGATCCTGGGTACTTAACCAACCAATTTGAAAACTTATATCCACAGAAAAATCTGTATGCAAATTTATGTAGCACTTTCACTTATAATCACCAAATATTGGAAGCAATCAAGATGTCTTTCAATAAGGTAATGTATCAACACACTGTGCTACATTCATATAATGAAATACTTTTCAGTAATACAAATGAATGAACCACCAAGCCACATAGAAAATATGAATTCATTTTAAATGCATATTGTGCTAAGTCACTTCAGTCATGTCCAACTCATTGCGGCCCCATGGACCTTAGCCTGCCAGGCTTCTGGATTCTCCAGGTAAGAATACTGGAGTGGGTTGCCATTTCCTCCTCCAGGGGATCTTCCCCACCCAGGGATCGAACCCATGTCTCTTATGTCTCCTGCATTTCAGGCCAGTTCTTTACCACTGCTGCTGCCGCCACTGTTGCTGCTAAGTTGCTTCAGTCATGTCCGACTCTGTGCGACCCCATAGACTGCAGCCCAACAGGCTCCCCCATCCCTGGGATTCTCCAGGCAAGAACACTGGAGTGGGTTGCCATTTCCTTCTCCACTAGCGAAGTGAAATAATTCAGCCTGAAAGGTATGGAGATAATCAACCAATTAGTGGTTGCCAGTGGTTAGGAGAGATGAGAGAGTTAAAGAGAAGCATATAATATTTTTATTTTTTATTGGTGAAATTATTCTGTATAGAAGATGTCTCAGGGGTAAAGAATCCACCTGCCAGCGCAGGAGATGCATATTCAATCCCTGGGTCGGGAAGATCCCTTGGAGAAAGAAATGGCAACCCACTGCAGCATTCTTGCCTGGAAAATTCCATAGACAGAGAAGCCTGGTGGACTACTGTCCATAGGGTGGTGAAGAGTTGGACACCACTTGGTGACTGAGAAAAGTGTAATGGTGGACAAATGACACTATCAGATCAGATCAGATCAGTCGCTCAGTCATGTCCGACTCTTTGGGACCCCATGAATCGCAGCACGCCAGGCCTCCCTGTCCATCACCAACTCCCGGAGTTCACTCAGACTCGCGTCCATCGAGTCAGTGATGCCATCCAGTCATCTCATCCTCTGTCTTCCCCTTCTCCTCCTGCCCCCAATCCCTCCCAGCATCAGAGTCTTTTCCAGTGAGTCAACTCTTCGCATGAGGTGGTCAAAGTACTGGAGTTTCAGCTTCAGCATCATTCCCTCCAAAGAAATCCCAGGGCTGATCTCCTTCAGAATGGACTGGTTGGATCTCCTTGCAGTCCAAGGGACTCTCAAGAGTCTTCTCCAACACCACAGTTGAAAAGCATCCATTCTTCGGTGCTCAGCCTTCTTCACAGTCCAACTCTCACATCCATACATGACCACAGGAAAAACCATAGCCTTGACTAGACGAATCTTTGTTGGCAAAGTAATGTCTCTGCTTTTGAATATGCTATCTAGGTTGGTCATAACTTTCCTTCCAAGGAGTAAGCGTCTTTTAATTTCATGGCTGCAGTCACCATCTGCAGTGGTTTTGGAGCCCAGAAAAATAAAGTCTGACACTGTTTCCACTGTTTCCCCATCTATTTCCCATGAAGTGGTGGGACCGGATGCCATGATCTTCGTTTTCTGAATGTTGAGCTTTAAGCCAACTTTTCACTCTCCACTTTCACTTTCATCAAGAGGCTTTTGAGTTCCTCTTCACTTTCTGCCATAAGGATGGTGTCATCTGCATATCTGAGGTTATTGATATTTCGCCTTTTTCAAAACCTATAGAACTTTACAACACCAAGCATGACTCATGCTCCACAACACATGTAAAAATGGAAATATGAATTAAAATAACAATAAGACATCACTGTGTACCTATTAGAATGGCCAAAATTGAGACACACAACACCAAATGCTGCTAAGGATATGGAGAAATAAGCACTGTCTTCCATTACTGATGGGGAAGGAAAATGGTAGTCACTTAAGAAGATAGTTTGGTGGTTTCTTACAAAATTAAACTATTTCTTACCATATGGCTTAGCAACCACACTCCCTTAGTATCTATCCAAAGAACTTGAAAACTTGCACCTATTTGCTGCTGCTGCTGCTGCTAAGCTGCTTCAATCCAACTCTGTGCGACCCCATAGATGGCAGCCCACCAGGCTCCCCTGTCTCTGGGATTTTCCAGGGAAGAACATTGGAGTGGGTTGCCATTTCCTTCTCCAATGCATGAAAGAGAAAAGTGAAAGTGAAGTCACTCAGTTGTGTCCAACTCTTAGCGACCCCATGGACTGAAGCCTACCAGGCTCCTCTGTCCATGGGATTTTCCAGGCAATAGTACTGGAGTGGGGTGCTATTGCCTTCCCCTTGCACCCATGTAAAACTCTGAAAATGGGTGTTTTTACAGAAGCTTTATTCATAATTGCACAAACTTGGAAGATGCCAAAATGTTCCTTTCTTCAGGTGAATGGATAAATAAACTGTAGTATATCCAGGAAATGGAATACTATTCAGCACTAAAAGAAATGAGATATCAAGCTATGAAAAGACATGGAGGAAACATAAATGCATATTACTAAGTGAAAGAAGCCAATCTGAAAATACTACATACTGTATGATTCTAAATCTATGACATCCTAA
This sequence comes from Bubalus kerabau, assembly GCF_029407905.1. Taxonomy (NCBI): domain Eukaryota; kingdom Metazoa; phylum Chordata; class Mammalia; order Artiodactyla; family Bovidae; genus Bubalus; species Bubalus kerabau. The sequence continues at coordinate 50,219,199 of NC_073635.1, forward strand.
AACAGGTAAGACTGTGGAGATGGTAAAAAAAAATCAGTCAGTGGTTGCCAGGGGTTGAGAAATGGGATGAACAGGTGGAGAAGGGATAGATTTAAGGCAATGAAGTTTCTCTGTATGGTACTAAATGACATATTATATATTTGCCATGTCATTATATATTTAGTCTAACTCTCAGAATGTACAACACCAAGAGTGAATTATAATGTAACCTACAAACCACAGGTGAGTATGATATGTCAGTCAAATCCACTGATTCTAATAAACTTAACATTCTGATGTAGGATTTTGATACTAAGGAAGGCTCTGCATGTTCCAGGGTAAAGGGTATACGGGCAATCTCTGTACCTTCTGCTCAATCTTTCCATGAACCTAAAACTACTTTTAAAAATTTGTCTGATATTTTTTTTTCAGGGATCATTTCTATAGTTTGTCTGATATGTTTTTGAAGAGTGAACTTCAGTATATGTAAATTTTAAAAAATCATTCAGGAGATCAGGAAGAATGCAGACTGTGACATAAAGAATCTAACAAATGTATTCAATGTAACAAATGTATGAAATAATCTCACTAAAGTTGGACAAAAAGGCACTGTCTTAGGTATGACAGAATGCAGACTGTGACATAAAGAATCTAACAAATGTATTCAATGTAACAAATGTATGAAATAATCTCACTAAAGTTGGACAAAAAGGCACTGTCTTAGGTAACCTTGGAAATAGGTGGAGATTGCAAGACTAAAGACAAAAGGCACTGTACATAAGAACTGTATGCCAATGATAAAGCTCTTTTTTTTTTTTCATAGCAGTACAAGTTAACAATTCTGAAAGAATTATATACATACTAGAACTAAGCAATTAAGTATATGTGTGACAGAAAGTGGGTGCTGGGTTCTCACTATTGGACTGAGAGGTTACAGACAGGCAAAAGGAGAAGGCTAGAATGATCCCTGTGGCAATATATTAGAATTGGAGGCATTAAAATGAACTCATATTTACCTTCATATAGATTCAGCTCGGTACATACAGAAATATTTAAAGGTGAACAATAGAATATTAGATGAAAAAAGAATGATATCATGCCATTTGCAGCAGCATAGATGAACCTAGAGATTGTTATATTAAATGAAGATTGAGAAAGACAAATATCCTATGATATCACTTCCATGTGGAATCTAAAAGACTGATAAAAACAAACTTATTTACAAAACAGAAATAGACCCACAAACATAGAAAACAAAATTGTGGTTACCAAAGGGGAAAAGGGGGCAGGGATAAATTAAGAGTTCAGGATTAAAATATATACAACTATAAATAAAATAGATAACCCAAAGGACTTACTGTATAGCACAAGGAACTATACTCTATATCTTGTAAAAACCTATAATGGAAGAGAATTTGAAAGAAATATATTTATGTATATTATCCATACATGTGTAAAATTGAATCTCTTTGCTGTATATCTGAAATTATCACAACATTGTAAATCAACTGTATTTCAATAATTTTTTTAAAAAAAATTCAAAAAACAATCAGCCACATTGCAAAGAAAAAAATTAGAAGTATGTGTATATACACAGTTTAGTACACACCCATACATGTTCTTTCTTTGCCAATGAGAGGGCCCAGAAGCAATAACACCCCAGGAACAACAAACAAACCTCGTGCCCAGATCTGGGTTCCTAATACCATTATTCTGCAAATGAATTACGAGTTCTTAGAGAACAGGATGATTCTGTTGCTAAGACTGGGAGTATACTGGATGAGTCTGGACCATTTGTAAGTGCCAAAAGTAAAGAAATGCTCAGATACAAATAACCACAATGTTAGGAGTTTGTTAAAGGGATAGAGGAACCAACTGAAAGTTTCCAGTGGCCAAAACCACAACAATTTGAGCTACAAAGAGAGTAGTATTGCATTATAACCCAAGTATAAAGTATTTGAATTCACAGTATATTAAATCAATAAATAGTGGTTAAATCAAGAAATAGATGGCAAAAAGTCTTCTCCAGTGCAGAAGATTCCACATAATTATGTAGGTGCACCTACCCAAGGAGATGGCATGTAGCTCCCTAAAGTATGGGCTGCTCACAGGGACTTCCTTCCAAGGAAGATAGTATGGAAATGGAGAGAAAAGAGTGGAGAAACTTGACAAACACCAGGTGACTATGAGTAACATCCACATGATAAGTCACGTTGATAATGTGTACCATTGATGTGATGTGATGAGAATGGTACTTTATCTCTGTGGACTTCATTCATCTCCAGAACCAATGGCCTCAGTTTAATCATGAGGAAAGCATCAGTCAAATATCAATTGAGGGATGGTCTACAAAACACCTTACTGGTACTCCTCAAAGCTGCCAAGGTCATCAAAGAAAATGAATGTCTGAGAACTATGACAGTAGAGAGAGACATAAGGAGACATGATGACTATAATGTGGCTCCTGGAGGAGACCCTAGAGGGGAAAAGGAGAGGAGGTACAGATTGAGGAAATGTGAATAAACTGCAGACTTTAATTAATAATAGTGTATCAGTATGGGTTCATTAACTGTGACAAAGTAAATACAAGAGACATTGGTTTGATACCTGGGTCACAAAGATCTCCTGGAGAAGGAAATGACAACCCACTCCGGTATTCTTGCCTGAAAATTCCTGAGCTTGGCAGGATAGTCCATGGGGTCGCAAAAGACTCAGACGTGACTTAGCAACTAAACCACCACCACCGTACTAAGACAAGATGTTGACAGGGTAGACTGTACTATTTTTACAATTTCTCTATAAACCTAAAAATACTCCGAAAATTTCAAAATTTTTATATTAAAAAATGGGAGGAATTGGTGTTGCTACTTTGAAAAAAGGTTACTTACTGAATTAATTGTAAAGTGTTAACTATTAACTCCCCAATCAGATGAACAAATATAAGCAGATAGCCTAGTGTAGTGAATAACACCATTATTCCAGACTTGAGTTCATGTATGCCCAAGCTTGCTATGGGCATGACACTCAGACAAATCCTCTAGTCCCCTAGGACCTTGATGTTTTCTCCTATAAATTATGGAAATTGGATAAATGATGTAACAGGGATCTTCCAAAATAATTCTATAGACAAGCAAAACATCTAATCAATTGTAGTAAGAATCAGTTCAGTTCAGTCGCTCAGTCATGTCCGACTCTTTGGGACCCCATGAATCGCAGCATGCCAGGCCTCCCTGTCCACCACCAACTCCCGGAGTTCACCCAGACTCACGTCCATCAAGTCAGTGATGCCATCCAGCCATCTCATCCTCTGTCGTCCCCTTCTCCTCCTGCCCCCAATCCCTCCCAGCATCAGAGTCTTTTCCAATGAGTCAACTCTTCTCATGAGGTGGCCAAAGTACTGGAGTTGCAGCTTTAGCATCATTCCTTCCAAAGAAATCCCAGAGCTGATCTTCTTCAGAATGGACTGGTTGGATCTCCTTGCAGTCCAAGGGACTCTCAAGAGGCTTCTCCAACACCACAGTTCAAAAGCATCAATTCTTTGGTGTTTAGCCTTCTTCACAGTCCAACTCTCACATCCATACATGACCACAGGAAAAACCATAGCCTTGACTAGACAGACCTTTGTTGGCAAAGTAATGTCTCTGCTTTATCACACATAATTTGGGAAGTACTTGCTGGCTTCTTCTACCAATAAAATAAGAGTTTTACTTCTATTTGATGAAACCTGTTTTTGAGATTTGGATAGTAAGTTATACTGGAACATAAAGAAGAAACAACGCTATTTCCTCTAAGTAGTAGCATCTTCTTTAAAACTGCACTTTTCTCTTGAAAGCATACAAGGGAGGGGTAAAAAGCAGACTTTATACCTATTATATTGTTTACATATTCTCAAATAATATCGCATTTTATACAACATCACTTTCAGCTCCATAAAATGTACTGCATTGAGACTGTAATTAAGACACAAGACCTGAGAGCTAAGTGCAGCATCAGTTTTCAGAACAAATAAAAGATTAGGTCTGGCTTTTTCTTTCAAAAAGGATCCTGATGGAATAGACTGAATGACAATCATGACTCACCTCTCCTTGGTGGCCTCTTCTCCCAGGATGACTGCAGGACCACATAAGAGGCAAGAAGTGGAGGGAAGTAGCACTAGGAGCCAAGAACTGGAGTCAGGACAGTACAGTTCATCTCAGTTCAGTTCAGTCACTCAGTCGTGTCCGACTCTTTGAGACCCCATGAACTGCAGCACGCCAGGCCTCCCTGTCCATCACCAACTCCCGGAGTTCACCCAAACTCACGTTCTTTGAGTCAGTGATGCCATCCAACTATCTCATCCTTTGTTGTCCCCTTCTCCTCCTGCCCTCAATCTTTCACAGCATCAGGGTCTTTCCAAATGAGTTAGCTCTTTGCATCAGGTGGCCAAAGTATTGGAGTTTCAGCTTCAACATCAGTCCTTTCAATGAACACACAAGACTGATCTCCTTTAAGATGGACTGGTTGGATCTCCTTGCAGTCCAAGGGACTCTTAAGAGGCTTCTCCAACACCACAGTTCTAAAGCATCAATTCTTCGGGGCTCAGCTTTCTTTATAGTCCAACTCTCACATCCATACATGACTACTGGAAAAAACATAGCCTTGACTAGATGGACCTTTGTGGACAAAGTAATGTCTCTGCTTTTTAATATGCTGTCTAGAAGGCAATGGCACCCCACTCCAGTACTGTTGTCTGGGAAATCCCATGGATGGAGGAACCTGGTAGGCTGCAGTCCATGGGGTCACAAAGAGTTGGACACAACTGAGCGACTTCACTTTCACTTTTCACTTTCATGCACTGGAGAAGGAAATGGCAACCCACTCCAGTGTTCTTGCCTGGAAAATCCCAGGGACGGGGGAGCCTGGTGGGCTGCCGTCTGTGGGGTTGCACAGAGTCGGACACGACTGAAGCCACTTAGCAGCAGGTTGGTCATAACTTTCCTTCCAAAGAGTAAGCATCTTTTAATTTCATGGCTGCAATCACCATTTGTAGTGATTTTGGAGCCCCCCAAAAATAAAGTCTGACACTGTTTCCACTGTTTCCCCATCTATTTCCCATGAAGTGATGGGACCACATGCTGTGATCTTAGTTTTTTGAATGTTGAGCTTTAAGCCAACCTTTTCACTCTCCTCTTTCATTTTCATCGTGAAGCTTTTTGGTTCCTCTTCACTTTCTGCCATAAGGGTGGTGTCATCTGCATATCTGAGGTGATTGATATTTCTCCCAGCAATCTTGATTCCAGCTTGTGCTTCATCCAGCCCAGCGTTTCTCATGATGTACTCCTCATATAAATTAAATAAGCAGGGTGACAATATATAGCCTTGACATACTCCTTTCCCTATTTGGAACCATTTGGTTGTTCCATGTCCATTTCTAACTGTTGCTTCCTGACCTGCATACAGGTTTGTCAAGAGGCAGGTCAGGTGGTCTGCTATTCCCATCTCCTTCAGAATTTTCTGCAGTTTATGGTGATCCACACTGTTAAAGGCTTTGGCATAGTCAATAAAGCAGAAATAGATGTTTTATGGAACTCTCTTGCTTTTTTGATGATCCAGCAGATGTTGGCAATTTGATCTCTGGATCATCTGCCTTTTCTAAAACCAGCTTGAACATCTGGAAGTTCACGGTTCACGTATTGCTGAAGCCTGGCTTGGAGAATTTGGAGCATTACTTTACTAGCATGTGAGATGAGTGCAATTGTGTGGTAGTTTGAGCATTCTTTGGCATTGCCTTTCTTTGGGATTGGAATGAAAACTGACCTTTTCCAGTCCTGTGGCCACTGCTGAGTTTTCCAAATTTGCTGGCATATTGAGTGCAGCACTTTCACAGCATCATCTTTTAGGATTTGAAATGGCTCAACTGGAATTCCAACACCTCCACTAACTTTGTTCATAGTGATGCTTCCTAAGGCCCACTGACTTCACATTTCAGGATGTCTGGCTCTAGCTGAGTGATCACACCATCATGTTTATCTTGATCATGAAAATCTTTTTTGTACAGTTCTTCTGTGTATTTTTGCCACCTCTTCTTAATATCTTCTGCTTCTGTTAGGTCCATACTATTTCTGTCCTTTATTGAGCCCGTCTTTGCATGAAATGTTCCCTTGGTATCTCTAATTTTCTTGAAGAGATCTCTAGTCTTTCCCATTCTGTTGTTTTCCTCTATTTCTTTGCTTTGATCACAATGCAGTAAATGGATGGAACTCAAAAATGTTTTGGATTTGCACCATTTTCTTGAATAGCAAGAACTACAGATGGGACGCTGTCTGTTCAGGGCTGGCTGAGCTAACCCCTGACCCCTATACTGGGCAGCATGGTTAATGCAGCAGACGTGAAGAGGCCACAGCCCACCTGAAGGGCAGAAGAAATAGTCCAGGAGCAATTGTTTCCATATGCATATCCAGAGCTGAGACAGGAGTGCTTTGGAGCGGGCAGGAAAGGGAAGCAATTTATCCCCTTTCACAACCTTCAGAAAGCTTCCTGAGGAGTTCATGACCTTGGTCTATCAAATACCTTACTTGGCATTACTTCTTACAAGGGAGGCCAGAAGCAAACCTAAGAGTTAAAGACCTTTCATTTTGATATTTACTATATAAACCTTGTTTAGAAGCACAGCTTATAAACCAGTTTCTTTGTCCACAGGTTTAACACCATCTGTTTAAACAGAATTTGGAAGACTAATTTTGTGATAATATTATTAGGCAATGCATATTAATGCCATAAAGAGTGAAGTGTATATATGGTTATCCCATTTGCTTAATCACAATTGCCCACTGTATTATTTAGTTCACAAATCAGCAGGTAAAACTGAGGCATTCCTTCATTTCTTCCATTAATTCCATGAGAATATCCCATCAATGTCATAACACACAGAGTAGCATTCATTTCCTGACTTTTCTTTATACTCTTTAATAGACACAGGTTCATATCATTCCACTCCCTACAAACATAGGGAGGGAAATATATATAATTCCAATTAATTATATATATGTATATAAAATTCTCACAATATAGTCATAAATGTACACTGAAAAGTAATAAGGTACCTGTAGCCATGTATGTGCCATTGCCATCTGACACTTTTCCCCATCCTCAATTACATTGACTTTTGATGGTCATTTGGGAAATTTATTTTCAGTGGTGCCTGAAGCCAACAATTAGGTGTGTTAAATTGTGTACTTTAAATACATAGCTCTTCTCCTCACCTCTCAGGCTGCAATCAAGAGTTCTGGCCATTCCTTGGTTTCATGGGCACAGCACAGGAGCAAAGGATAACATGACAATTTCCATTTCTGGAGGACATGGCAATACACCATCTTGCAAACATAACTAGAACGCACCTCTCAATAGCCCAGAGTGCAAATAATTGACTAGTACATAATAATAAATTATAGTGTTGAGGTGATGAAAGATATTTGATTTGGTATAAACATAATTAAAATGGTGGCTTGGTTGTATCTAAGACTAAATGCATATATTTGTAGGGAACACAAACAAACCAATGGCTTTGTTTCTTCTTCTGCAGCTTGAGAATAGACTAACCAATGTCACATTTAATACAAGAAAGGACATTTTCATAATTTTTATATATATTAAGATGCATATGTATGTATGTATATATACATACACACATAAACATCTTTTATTGCTGTTGGTGTTCAGTCACTCAGTTTTGTCCGACTCTTTGCAACCCCATGGACAGCAGCACACCAGGCTTCCCTGTCCTTCATCATTTCCCATAGTTTGCTCAAATTCATGTCCATTGAGTCGGTGATGCCATCCAACCAACTCGTTCTCTGTCATCCCCTTCTCCTCCTGCCTTCAATCTTTCCCAGTATCAGGGGCTTTTCCAATGAGTCAGCTCTTCGCATCAGGTGGCCAAAGTATTGCAGTTTGAGCTTCAGCATCAGTCCTTCCAATGAATATTCAGCACTGATTTCCTTTAGAATGGACTGGTTGGATCTCCTTGCAGTCCAAGGGACTCTCAAAAGTTTTCTCCAGCACCACAGTTTGAAAGCTTCAATTCTTTGGTGCTCAGCTTTCCTTATAGTCCAACTCTCACATCCATACATGACTACTGGAAAAACCATAGCTTTGAGTAGATGGACCTTTGTCAGTAAAGTAATGTCTCTGCTTTTTAAGATGCTGTCTAGGTTTGTCAAAGCTTTTCTACAAGGAACAAGCGTCTTTTAATTTCATGGCTGCAGTCACCATCTGCAGTGATTCTAGAGCCCAAGAAAATAGTCTGTTACTGTTTCCATTGTTTCCCCACCTATTTGCCATGAAATAATGGGACTAAATGCCTTGATCTTAGTTTTTTGAATGTTGAGTTTTAAGCCAGCTTTTTCACTCTACTCTTTCATCTTCATCAAGAGGCTCCTTAGTTCCTCCTTGGTTACTGCCATAAGGTTGGTGTCATCTGCATAGCTGAGGTTATTGATATTTCTCCCAGCAGTCTTGATTCCGGCTTGTATATATATACAAATATAAGCATTTTCAGGCTTCCCAAGTGGTGCTAGTGGTAAAGAACCCACCTGCAAATGCAAGTAAATGTAAGAGACACAGGTTCCATCCTTGGGTCAGAAAGAACCCCTGGAGGAGGGCATGGCAACCCACTCCAGCATTCTTGCCTGGAGAATCCCACAGACAGAGGAGCCTGACAGGCTGTAGTTGATAGGGCCACAAAGAGTTGGACACAACTGAATCAACTTAGCACACACATATGCATTTTCACCATATATATGTTGGAGATTTAAAAGCTACCTTCTTATTGTGGTGCAAACATCTTTAAGTAGATGTTACTCGGTTTCCATTAAAATTATTCTTTAGATATTAACTGGAAAGAGCCACAAGCTTCAGCCATGTGTTACACAAATGCCTCAGAAGACAAAGTTATCATGAGGGAGAGAATAATAATAAAATAAAAATTATAAAAAAGGTGACAAAAACCCCCATGAAGCGATAATATTTTAAAGAGCAGTACACAGTATTTCAGTGCATTGTATACAGTAAATGTCTTCTTTTGAACGGGTTACTGGAATGAATCCTAGAGGAGCAAGTCATCTCTAGGGAAAATAGGCACCTGAGATGGTTTCTGCCAATATCTGGGGAAGGATTCTTTCAGAAGGCTGCGAGTTTGCTACTGAGCTTCTCTTTACTCCTGGGGTTTAGACAGGAGATGTAACCAGGTGTAGTATCCCACAGTCTTTAATAAAGGAAAGCCTAAGTCTTTTAATATATTTTAAACAGGATGTTACTTTCCTAGATTGAGCATGTCATGTATAGTGAGAGGTACATTGTTCTTTCCTGTAAATAGACTTGCACAACAGGGCCGCTGAGAAAAGAGGTAATAAGGCCTGACAACTGGAGAATTGCATTGCCTTTAGTTACCACATGCTTAGAGCTTTCAGTGTGTTGGTTCTATAGAAGATCAAACTCATGTCTAAGAACTGGATTGTCATTATGATGATAGCAACTACCTGATTCTCTTGGAATGGTTCCCAAAGAAAATTGTTAGTTACCACCATCTGGGGAGCTTACTAAGTCCTAATAATGAAAGTACAAATTAAAAAGTAATGATACAAGATAATATTAAGAGGTGACTGTAGGTCAGATGTGTTGATACTTGCTTGAGAGATGCTCTTAACCACTTCATCAGCTCTCAGAAGAGCCGATCCAGACGCTATGATTTCATTAAGTATTTTAATATTCTTCATCTCTCTCTTCCTAAATATGTCATTATATGATGCTGAAACTAGGAAAAGGCACTTTCTACTATTAAACAAATCAGAAATCTAGATTCCTATGAACTAAATAAGCTAAATGGTCATTCTGTGCCTTTAGAGATTTCCTAAATGACTGTAAGCATTGAATTTATCATAAATATGTTACGATTCATTTCTTGAAAAAGAAAAAAAAATCCAGTGCATTTATTAATATGCCAGCTAACTAATACCTAGATGCAACCATTATGAAAAATCACTTCAATGATTTGAAAGATATATCTGGAAAAAAATAAACGTCTCTGGGTTCCATTTCAAATCAACTCTCATGATTTAAATATAAATAACTAGGGGCAATGTTATTGATGAACAAACAGTATAATAAATTGTATAATATATTTTTTAAAATGAAAATTCACAGAAAACAATTTCAAAAGCTTCTTTTCTTCATACTTGGCATTTGAGAAAAGTTTCCTTTTGTCTGGATGATGTTAATAATTTCTTAGTCTTTATTCTAATCATATTCATAACTATGTTGATCAGGGCATTTTCACTAGCCAATCTCATAAACAAAAAAAAAATAGATGTAATTGTTCAAAAGTACAGACAATGAGGCAGGGCTGGGTACTCAAGTGTGCTGTCAACTAGTCTCAGAACCTAACTAACTCTCTTTCTCTCAATCTTTCTTTCTCTCTCTCTCTCTCTCTCTCTCACACACACACACACACACAGAGTTCTATTTATCTTTTATTGACATTAAATGACATTATCCTTAGGTAAAGTTTCCAGGTTGGCCAGCTTAGGCTAATAAATTGTGTTTCCCAGAACAAGTTCTAGATATTATTAACAGGGTGACTGTTGTTGTTTATTTGCTAAATCATGTCCAGCTCTTTTGCAACCCCATGGACCGGAGCCCACCAGGCTCCTCTGTCCATGGGATTTCTCAGGTAAGAATACTGGAATGAGTTACCATTTCCTTCTTGAGGGATCTTCCTGACCCTGGGATTGAACTTACATCTCCTGCATTGCAGGTGGATTCTTTATTGCTGAATCACTGGGGAAGCCTGTTGGGTGGTTACAAATAAACAAATTTAGGAAAAATATCCTGTCTCCTTTACCACAGGCTTCTCTGAGCCTTTAATACAATGATATGTTTATGACTCTCCAAGAAAGGTAGAAATCATACCTGTCAGCTATTGCCAAAATTAACTACCCCCACAATCTGGTTTTCCGTCTTACTTAGTCTAATCTCCTAGCAGTAGATGACAAGGAAATAAACCAGAAAGCACAGGATAAGCCATCTCCTTTATTTACTCCCATTTTCTTGGTTGCTTGGCTTGATCTTTGGGGGCAGTCATATGGTTTGAGGGGCTTCCCAGGTGGTTCAGTGGTAAAGAATCCTCTTGCCAATGTAGGAGATGCAAGAGACATGGGTTCAGTCCCTGCATTGGGAAGATCCTCTGGAGGAGGAAATGACAGTTCACTCTAGCATTCTTGCATGGAAAATTGCATGGAAAGAGGAGCTTGGTGGGCTACAGTCCAGGGGGGTCACAAAGAGTCTGACACGACTGAGCGACTGAGCACACACACATACGGTTTGAAATGGCTTAACCATCTGAGCCCTAATGGGGAGCTCTCACCTCCACCACACCTTCTATCAGATACAGACATGCCTCCAGACCTTCCAGGCTTATTTCCTTTTAAGACCTTGTTGGAAGAACATGGGGTGGGAGAAGGGAAGGTAGAGATTAGGAAGGATGTCTGAAGATTAGCAGCTCACCTTCTTGACCTCACTAATGAAGAGCAACCATTTGATATGAACTAGTTCTCTGGCCATGTCCTGCTCACTATGCTAGATTTAGCTCTCTTGGTAAATATAAAAATGAAATAGAAAATGTATTACCATACGTATATTTAGTTCATTGTCTAGCACGTATAGTAAAACTTGTGTCTGTCTCTAAAGGAAAATTTCCTAATAATATTTTGTAGGGAAAATCCCAGAATACAAAATGATATTTCAACTCTCCTCCTCACTCAATTTAGATAAGTCACAAGCAGAATATTAAGAAATTTCCTATATATGAAGATGGAAGAAGCTTACTCAAAATAAAATAGGAGTTGGGGAAAATTTACTTATTTTTCTTCTTCATAGCACCTTTCAATCACATCTATGACATTTTCCCAGTGAACTCATAGAAATTCTATATTACAGACTGTACCTGGTTTGCATAACTTGTTTTGTATCTCTTGGCAAGCTCCAAGCCATCTCAGTTTTGTACATTTTTATGTAACTCTGATCACAAGGAAGATGTCTTGAGACAGAAGGTATGGTTCAATAAATTGAGATGAGACAGTTAGGCACAGAATTTACCATGAGGATGGCAATTGTTTCTAGAATAATTTTCTATTCTATGCCTACTAAATTTCCTGAAATTTAGAAGAACATGGGCCAATATTTATTGAATTAATTGAAGATTTTTCAGGGTTATAAACTTTGGATTTTTTTATTTAAAAAAAAGTCTTTCAGAGAAAAGCAAGTATCATATATTAACACATATATATGGACTCTAGAAAAATGGTACTGATACCTATTTGCAGGGCAGGGATAGAAACACAGACGTAGAGAATGGATTTGTGGATCCAGTGGGGGAAGAAGAGGGTGGGACTAATTGAAAGAGTAGTATTGCAATATATACCTTACCACATATAATATAGATATCTAGTGGGAACCTGCCATATAACACAGGGAGCTTAGCCTGGCACTCTGTGATGACCTATAGAGGTGAGGTGGAAGGGAGGCTCAAAAGGGAGGAGATATATGTATACTTATAGCTGATTCTCATAACTGTACAGCAGAAATCAACACAACATTATAAAGCAATTATCCTCCAATCAAAAATAAAACAGGAAGAAACTTCAAAAATAAACAAAAGTCTCAGTTTGACTTAACTGGGCTCAGATTCTAATTTGTCATGTGAAACTTTTATGGGTATTCACTGTTTTAGATTTTGTACCTTAACTTGTAAGTAAACAAACAAAAACCTAGGTCTCTAGTAAGCTAATGACAGGTTCACAGAACTGAAAAGGAAGGTCTCCACATACTTGATAGGCTACATAATGATGGTAGTTATGTTTTACTTTACAACTAATAAGTGAGACATTAAATATATGCATGCCAATTTACATTTCATTATATGCTTACTGGAGAGAAATGGCTTAATAAACATTTTATCTATGTACCCACTCTCTTAATCACTGTTCAGAAAAGGCAATTTTATTTGTAGCCTAAAATCACATTCCAAGCCTACCAGTCCTTGCAATATTACTTTGGTAACGTATTTTCCTGATATTTATTTTCTGTAGCACATTTATTTAAAATTCCATTTAATTTTTTTTTTATTCCGGGAATTTCTCTTTCTATTATAAAATTTATTTTTATGTCCATTGATTTTAATGCCCCTAAAACATTTCTGAAATTTCATTATTGACTTCTGTGCGTGTGTGCTTAGTCATGTTGGACTCTTTGTGACTCCATGGACTGTAGCCCGCCAGGCTCCTCTGTCCCTGGGGATTCAGAGTAACGTAGAAATTTATAATACCATATGTAAAACAGATAGCCAATGGAATTTGCTGTATGACTCAGGGAACTCAAACAGGGGCTCTGTGACAGGCTGAAGGGTGGGGTGGGGAGGGAGATGGGAGGGCGGTCTGGGAGGGAAGGGACATGGGTGTACTATGGCTGATTCTTGTTGATGTATGCCAGAAAACCACAACATTCTTTAAAGCAACTATTCTTTAATTAAAAATTTCAAAAAAAAAAAATTAAAAACAAAAAGAATATTGGAGTGGGTTATCATGCCCTCCTGCAGAAGATCTTCCGAACCCAGGGATCAAACCCAGTCTCCCACATTGCAAGGGGATTTTCAGGGGAATTCTTTACCATCTGAACCACCAGGGAAGCCCATGAGTACTAGAGTGGGTAGCCTATCCCTTCTCCAGGGGAACTTCCCAACCGAGGAATAGAACCAGGGTCTCCTGCACTGCAGGTGGATTTTTTACCAGCTGTGCTACCCGGGAAGCTCCACTGACTTCTGCTGCTGCTGCTGCTAAGTCACATCAGTCGTGTCCGACTCTGTGCGACCCCATAGATGGCAGTCCACCAGGCTCCCCCGTCCCTAGGATTCTCCAGGCCAGAACACTGGAGTGGGTTGCCATTTCCTTCTCCAGTGCATGAAAGTGAAAAGTGAAAGTGAAGTCGCTCAGTCGTGTCCGACTCTTAGCGACCCCATGGACTGCAGCCTACCAGGCTCCTCCATCCATGGGATTTTCCAGGCAAGAGTACTGGAGTGGGGTGCCATTGCTAGGTAAATTATTTAGCTTTGCAATGTCACTAGGAAAAGCATTAGCAGAGGGTTCCTTTACAATCTGGCCAAGCCCATGAGAAGTGTCCCACGTGAATTTCAAGTCTCTTAAATTCTTATTATCCAAAGTGTAGTCCTGGGAGGAGCAGCATAGATGTCAACTGAGAGTTTGGTAGAAATGTAAATAGTCAGGCCCTGCCCAAAGAGGTACTGAACCTGAATCAGCATTTTAATGATATCACCAGACAACTTATATGTGTATTAAAGTTCAAGGGTTCAAATGTTCAAATGTTCTTAAAACATTTTTAAAGGGTCATTAAAAAAACTGAGGGCTGTCCAGGTGGCTCAAAGGTAAAGACTTCAAATTGCATGATGTGCAGTTTTGATCCCCAAGTCAGGAAGATCCCCTAGAGAAGGAAATGGCAACCCTCTCCAATATTCTTGCCTGGGAAATTCCACGGACAGAGGAGCCTGATGGCCTACAGTCCATGGGGTTGCAAAGATTCAGACATGACTACGTGACTAACCAACTGATCAACAACAAAAATAACTGACTACATGGTTCTCACAAACACTTTTCAGTCCGTATTTTAATGTCTCTGCCATTCTGCTCTCTGAGCTCTTAGAGGGGAAGGGGCTGATTAGGCCAGACCAGCAAATTTATTCCCTGTCTCTATTTCCCTAAAGCCATATCAAGTTGAATGATACTCAGTTGCAACTCTGTCTTTTGAGGCTTCTTCAAATGGCCAGTTATAATTCATTCAGGAAATAATCTCCAGACTGTCATTTTGTTTCCTTTTTGATTGAGTGTTACTCTGCTTTTTATGTTTAGCCTGTATTCACTCCAGCAGCATATTATTTATAGTTGAACTCAATTCCCATTCTTAGAACAATTTCTTCCCCACTTTGTGAAGTCTGCCACTATGCAATATTCAAATGTAAATATTCAAAGCAGTAAGGTGAGGAATATGCATCGCATACTTCTATGCACAACTGGGGTTGGCTCATTGCTTTTGAACACATAGCCTTGTCTTCTTTTTATCTATTAAGTAAACAGTGCTACATATCACTATTTGTTATTTATATGAACATCACTTTTCCAGCAAAGGTCTGCATAGTCAAAGCTATGGTTTTTCCAGTAGTCATGTACAGATGTGAAAGTTGGACCATAAAGAAGGCTGAGTGCAGAAGAACTGATGCTTTCAAGCCGTGGTGCTGGAGAAAACTCTTTAAAGTTGCTTAGACTCCAAGAAGATCAAACCAGTCAATCCTAAAGGAAATCAACTTTGAATATTCATTGGAAAGACTGATGCTGAAGCCCCAGTACTTTGGCCCCCTGATGAGAAGTGCCAACTCATTGGAAAAAACCCTGATCTGGGGGAAGATTGAAGCCAAAACAGAGAAGGGGGCAGCAGAGGATGAAATGGTTGGATAGCTTCACGGCTCAATGAAAATGAATTTGAGCAAACTCCAGGAGATAGTGGAGGACAGAGGATCCTGGTGTGCTGCAGCCCATGGGGTCACAAAGAGACAGACATGACCTAGCAACTGAGCAACAACTATAACATCTATGAAAACCAAAGAATCTCATCTGTCAATCACTCCAGTGACCAGCACAGTGCTTTGTGCAGAGTATACAGTCAAAGGGATCATGATATTATATTCTTTACATTCTAAAATGCAAAGGATTAAAATATACCAAGATAAAGCAGGGGTAATAAGTATTTTGCAGTTTATAATACTGGTGACCATAAGAAACTCAAAGATCTTTGGATAGTGTCATCGTTGTATACTGCAAAAATCTTCTGTGGCAGAAAAACAAACCTGGAATAAGGATTGGAGAAAGTTTTGCTGATGGCTTCTCCTTGACATTTAAACACTGACTAACCATACAGCCAGGTAGTGAGGTACCTCAAGCTCACAGAAATATCAAGTTTTATATTTAAAATATAATTTCCTCTCATTCTGAAAGACCACATTGGAGAACTGACAGAGAATGCACTTCAAAACACAAGTGAGTCAGCAGACCTCAAATAAAAACACCCACCAACAAACACTGATGCAGATCTCAAAACCCCCAGCTAATAAACAAGGTTTAAAGGCTGTGGCAGCCTCCAGCAGCTGGGAGAACATCAGGGGGTGGAAGAAAAAGGCCTCCCCTTTCCTGTCACCCTGTTCAGCAATAGCTCCCCATGCTGCCCACCCACTAGGTTAATGTACTAAGAGCGCACATCGGTGGAGGACAGAACTAAGAATTCCTCAGCACAATAAAACTCAGACAGTGATGAGATTAGAGGAATAAGCAGACTTTCCACAAGAGGAATGTAGCATTTCACAACTCTAAGAAGTCTTCAGCCAGGTAAAGGCACCATATTGCCTCTTATATTAGCCTTGAAAGCACCCAGCTGGTGCTCAGCAAAATTCACACATCTCCCAGTGACAGCACGGGCTTTGGGCTACTTAGGCTGAGACTTTCGCAGCTGGAAAGAGTGTAAAGCAAGTATAGCATGTAGGTAGGATTCCTACTAAATCTTTTGCTTTCATTCATTTTATCTTCCAAATATGCCCCGTCCCCATAACAGATTATCCTCGTAGCCTGCCTCATCACCTCCAAGCGTCCACACAAATCCCCAAGACGTCAGCGTGTGTTTTATTGGCTGTATTTCTAGCTGAAAATCCTGCCTCCGTAGCAGTACCTAAAAATACTCCAAAACACTGATGCTTTTTCTGAAGAGTGCTTCTGTGCAGCAGAATTCCAGAAGGATTGTTTTGTCTGTTCTGTTCATTAAGGTCAATTAACTTTATGTTCAGCAGCATTCATGACACATATGTGCATAAGTATGTTGGCAATTCACCCTGGAAAAGGTAGGACAGGAAAGTAATAACTTGTATTCACATGGCATTCATTTTCCTATATTCATAGCAGAGGGATTAAACAAAATGACATAATTCTATATTCTAATGTTCCTGTGAAATTCAAGGGAAAGAAACATTTTCCTTCTTTCTTTTATTTTTTAAAATACAGGTAGGTTCTGAATCTGCTCAAATTTTCAATTGTATCCATAATCAGGTTTCCCTGCGTGTTGACTTCCCTCATCTGGGCTCACTTATTCCTTTTCTAAGCCAATTCAAGGGACTAGATCTTGTTTAAGAGAATTTTAAAATCTTTTTTCCTGACTCTTTGCAATTTCTTAACAGGATGTTTTACCTTTTTTTACCCTTTCTTTGCAGATTGTCTCCTGCCATCCCTCACCCCCATTTCTGACTCTGCGTCTCTATTTACTATGCGCTTCTGAGCATTTCCAGGCTTCTGCACCTTTGCCCTCTGGCTAAATGCTGCTCACTATTCCACTGTGAATCAGACCTTGACATTCAACACATGGAGCTAAAGACGAAAACCTGTTGTGTAGAAAGGACGACGTGCTTAAGGAAAGTTTTAAAAGGAGTCATGTAGACAGAGTGTTGTTACTGCTGAGTAAACCACATTGCTTTAGCATCATCTTGAAGAATTAGGGCTTTTGGAGGTTTCAGGAGGGAATTATTGCTGCAGCAAAAAAAAAAAAAAAAAAAAAAAGAAGAAAAAAAGGAAAAAAAAAGGCATAGTCGTGCTTAAGATCAAAGCTTTTCATTTTAACAAGAGATAAACTAACCTAAACTTTGATTCAGTTGCTGCTGCTGTTGCTAAGTCGCTTTAGTCGTGTCCGACTCTGTGCGAGCCCAGAGACGGCAGCCCACCAGGCTCCCCTGTCCCTGGGATTCTCCAGGAAAGAACACTGGAGTGGGTTGCCATTTCCTTCTCCAATGCATGAAAGTGAAAAGTCAAAGTGAAGTCACTCAGTCGTGTCCAACTCCTAGCAACTGTATGGACTGCAGCCTACCAGGCTCCTCCGTCCATGGGATTCGCCAGGCAAGAGTACTGGAGTGGGGTGCCATTGATTCAGTTAGTGCTTCTTTATTTAGTTTTAGAAAGTACCATCTGCAGTGCAAACCATAACCTATCTCTTGCATTCTCAGTTCTCTAAGTATGGGGCCTATTAATTATGCAAGAGTGGCTCATGGAATAATTATATGAATTTTCATTTCAATTCAATTAAGAGCACTGAATATCTACAAAATCAAAGCCCACACAACAGAGTATCACATTATCCTAGTCTTCAGAAAGTTTTTAGTTCTACAGGAGAAGCAGAGGAACTCACCTTAGAGGGTGGTGAAGGCAGGCAGGAGTTTCTATCAGGAGTTTGGTTATGCATTAATAGACCTGTGATTATTTTTAAATTAATACTAAGTACTAAGTAAACAATATTTATTGGCAACTATGTGTATTAACGGGTTTTCCCAGTGGCTCAGTGGTAAAAAAAAATCTGCCCACAATGCGAAATGCAGGAGACTTAGGTTCAATCCCTGGGTAGGGAAGATCCCCTGGAGGAAGGCATGGCAAACCACTCCAGTATTCTTGTTTGGAAAATCCTATGGACAGAGGAGGGGTACAGTCTGTAGGGTTGCAAAGAGTCAGACACTACTGAAGCAATTGAGGACACACACACACATGCATGTGTATTTAGAGGATATGAAGGTCAACAAAAGAAAAGCCATATTGATATGAAGATGACAATGATGATAGTAGTGGAGGTGGTGATGATTTGGAACTTTGGTGGTCATTACTCTGCCTATCACAAGTGGTACAGGTGAAGGGGAGCTGTGGAAGCTTTTTAGGTCGTGCATTAGAAAGGTCATCAGTATTTATGTTGGATTAAAAGAAGGAAAAGTCAGAGGCCACTGGGGACCTAATTTGATAGTCCTGCTGAAAGGTAAAGAGAATCTATACTTAGAAAGTAGTCAGAGAGTGAAATAAACTGCATTCTCTTTAGGAATTAGAATATGTCCTACAGTTTTTGAGAATATGATATACAGCCACACACCTGATAGAAAAATAGATAGAAGTTGATAGAAAAATAGATAATGAGTTTGCATTGGATACATTTGGGCTTGACTTCTGGTTCTGTCACATAACTATGTAATATTAAGCAAGGTGTTAATAGCTTACCTCTTTAAGCCTCAATTCCCTCATCTATAAATATAACTAGTTCTATCCATGTCATGAGATCATTTTCAGGACTAATATTTATGTAATAATTATATAGCACAGTGACAGACATTTACCAAGTTCTCAGAAATAGTAGCTATTATCAATCTCCTGCTGAAGCTTTTATTCTCATCTGTTAGCTTTGTAATATCAGACATTAATATGGAACATTTAGACTGGTATAAACCTGTCTTTACAACTGGGTCTCACATACCTGTTCAGATTATTAACCAGAGGATTTGTCATAGAGTTATGTTAAAATCAATTATTGAGACAATTGAAATGAATAGAAGAGAAATTCAAGATCTAGGTTGCCAGAATTCAATTGCTCCCACGGACCAAGAAGCAGAAAATATAAAAAGAGGTGGCAAGAATACACATAAGAACTGTACAAAAAAAGATCTTCACGACCCAGATAATCACAATGGTGTGATCATCACCTAGAGCCAGACATCCTGGAATGTGAAGTAAAGTGGGCCTTACTTAGGAAGCATCACTATGAACAAAGCTAATGGAGGTGATGGAATTCCAATTTAGCTATTTCAAATCCTAAAAGATGATGCTGTAAAAGTGCTGCACTCAAGATGCCAGCAAATTTGGAAAACTCAGCAGTAGCCACAGGACTGGAAAAGGTCAGTTTCATTCCAATCCTAAAGAAAGGCAATGCCAAAATACTAAAACTACCGCACAATTGCACTCCTCTCACACTCTAGTAAAGTAATGCTTAAAATTCTCCAAGCAGGTTTCAGCAATACATGAACCGTGAACTTCCAGATGTTCAAGCTGGTTTTAGAAAAGGCAGAGGAACCAGAGATCAAATTGCCAACATCCACTAGATATGGAAAAAGCAAGAGAGTTCCAGAAAAACATCTATTTCTGCTTTATTGACTATGCCAAAGCCTAGTGTGGATCATAATAAACTGTGGAAAATTCTAAAGGAGATAGGAATACCAGAGCACCTGACCTGCCTCTTGAGAAACCTGTATGCAGGTCAGGAAGCAACAGTTAGAACTGGACATGGAACAACAGACTGGTTCCAAATAGGAAAAGGAGTACGTCAAGGCTGTATATTGTCAACCTGCTTATTTAACTTATATGCAGAGTACATCATGAGAAATGCTGGGCTGGAAGAAGCACAAGCTGGAATCAAGATTGCTGGGATAAATATCAATAACCTCAGATATGCAGATGACACCACCCTTATGGCAGAAAGTGAAGAAAAACTAAAGAGCTTCATGATGAAAATGAAAGAGGAGAGTGAAAAAGTTGGTTTAAAGCTCAACATTCAGAAAACTAAGATCATGGCATCCTGTCCCATCACTTCATGGCAAATAGATGGGAAACAGTGGAAACAGTGGCTGACTGTATTTTTTTGGGTTCCAAAACCACTGCAGATGGTGATTGCAGCCATGAAATTAAAAGACACTTATTCCTTGGAAGGAAATTTATGACCAACCTAGACAGCATATTGAAAAGCAGAGAACATTACTTTGTCAACAAAGGTCCATCTAGTCAAGGCTGTGGTTTTTCCAGTCGTCATGTATGGATGTTAGAGTTGGAGTATAACGAAAACTGAGTGCCGAAGAATTGATGCTTTTGAACTGTGGTGTTGGAGAAGACGCTTGAGAGTCCCTTGGACTGCAAGGAGATCTAACCAGTCCATCCTAAAGGAGATCAGTCCTAGCTGTTCATTGGTAGGACTGATGTTGAAGCTGAAACTCCAATACTTTGGCCACCTGATGCGAAGAGCTGACTCATTTGAAAAGACCCTGATGCTGGGAAAGATTGAAGGCAGGAGGAGAAGGGGACGACAGAGGATGAGATGGTTGGATGGCATCACCGACTCGATGGACATGGGTTTGGGTGGACTCCGGGAGTTGGTGATGGACAGGGGGGCCTGGCGTGCTGCAATTCATGGGGTCACAAAAAGTCAGACTCGACTGAGCGACTGAACTGAACTGAATTGAACCAGATGAGACTAAAGTTGGATGGGACTTAAGAATGTGTGCCAAAACTGATGGATTTCAACTTTAAATTGTTTTGCTGGCCAAATAAACTGTCTGAAAGATCTGTACTTGAACTTATTCACAGAGTGTAGTTATTTAGAACAACAACAACAAAAAATTTATTGTTTGGGAAGATCCCCTGGAAGAGGAAATGGCAACTCACTCCAGTATTCTTTCCTGGAAAATCCCATGGCGAGAGGAGCCTGGAAGGCTATAGTCCATGGGGTAGTAAAGAGTCCTACATGGCTGAGTAGCTGAGAACACATACACACACACATTTTATTGTTATTCACAGTAATAAATATATTTTAATATATCACAACAGCACATATGTAGATATGCCTAAACAAAATTTCTTAACTTAAAACATGTGAATCTTACTAATATTCCCTATTCTCTTCTGATACATTCTATCCTACTTCATTTCTTTACATTCCTTTCTATATTACCTTATCCTATCCTGTCAAATAAGATCCTTTACATTTATTTTTTAACTAGTAATGGGTCATAACCCACAGTTTATAAAACATTAGTTCATAGCAGTAGATTAAATTATTTTCTGGTTTACCTCCAGTAAATTTATTTTTGAAATAAAAATATTTGTAGATAGAATGATATACACATCTACTATTAATATGTTTATTAAATGTTAAGAAAACATTTTATTTCTTGGTAAAACTGTAAGTAGAAGTTATAGTACTTTTCCTCAGCATCACTCAATGAAGTCTAAGTCAGCCACCTCACCTGACCTCCTGTATGATTTTGAGCCAGTGACTTAATCTCCAAGCTTAGAATTTCTTACCTGTGAACTAGGACTGATAGTAACTATTTCATAGATTTGTCGGGATACTCTAGTTGAATTTTGCGTCTGAAGCAAAGAAAATAATGTTATTTTAAAATATAATTATTTGAGCAAACTTTTACTGACTACTTATTATGTCCCAGGCACCGAGAGGATTCAAGGTTCAATAAAAAATATGATAAAAAGCAGGAGGAGGATAAGGGTGATGACAATAAAGTAAAAGAAGGTAGATTATGAAGAAGAGGACAAAGAGAAAAGAGCTGTTATAACCTAGTACAATAGCCATCCTGCATACCTTCTAAGTTGTTTCAGTCGTGTCAGACTCTTTGCCACACTCTGGACCAAAACCCACCAGACATCTCTGTCCATGGGATTCTACAAGCAAGAATACTGGAGTGGGTTGCCGTGCTCTCCTCCAGGGGATCTTCCCGACCCAGGGATCAAACCTGCATCTCTTATGTCTACAGCTTTGGCAGGCGAATTCTTTACCACTAGCACCACCTGGGAAGCCTTGGCCATCCTATGTAAATATTATAAAATGAGACAAAATATTAATGTCTTAGTAAGTCTTATTAAAATATTTAGCACTGTGCTTAGCATTCAGTATGAAATAAGTACTTTTGAGTATATGCAAGTTCATAAGTGAATGAATGAGTTCCAGTTTTGGCCAGTATTCTGCTATCTAAAGGAATGATATATTGCAGACCCTTCATTAACATCATTTGGCCACCTAGATTAAAAAATATGATTATTGAATTTCTCATAGTAACTTCTGAAATTAAAAATGCCACATCAAATGTGTGCATTTCTAAAATAAAAATTAGAAGAGAATCACAACTCTTTTTGTTTTGAACAAATTATTTTATTTGTATCAAAATGTTATAGAGAGGAAATAACTGCTATTAAACTTCTTCTGACTCAGTCATTAAAACAGCAGAGGCATCTAACTACCTAGCAGTTAAGAAAACTTTGGTCATATATTAATAACCCAACTGTTTTCTTCAACTAAACTGAAAACTAATTTAATTATTTTATAGATAACGCACTTTATAAATCAGCAGACAAGGTGATTATTGCTATGTTACTAGTCCTTTTCACATACATATAGAAGGCCCATCCTCAAATATATGCTCATTTGGAAATTTTTTCTTCCTCATCATTTTTTTCCTTTCTCAAAGTCAAGACAAAATCTTAAACAAGTCTCATGTTATAGAGAATGTAGAAATGGGTTTCAGATTTACTTTCTTTTGCAGTAAATTATATTTTATCATTTGAGGATGCAACTATAAGGTGACACATTGTAGCCAGATAGAGAAGTGACATTTTTCAATTGCTATTGGCTCTAGTTCTATTTTTATTAACCCTCTTGCTGGTAAATCTAAATGCAAGCTCTATGGAATCAGATGTGAAATAATAACTTTCTTTAGTGCTATTCAGGCAATGGAGAATGATTTTCCATTTGTGGAAATATCATCTAGGAAATAACCGGCAATGGCAATTTGTCAAGAAAAGAAAATCCATCACCAAACTTGATAACACTAGTAGAGAGTGAGGCATGAACGTAGTTTCACAGTTACCATTTGACCCCAGGTGTCCCCAGGATTATCAATCTTCCTGTGTTTCTCCCACTCTTCTGTCATTCTCTCAGCCTCCACTCACCCTTCAGCAAAGAGGCTAGCAGCTGGGTTTCTCTATTCAGTATTTGGAATTCATGCAATAGCTTTCAAACACTGTCCCAAATATTTTCTCATTCAATACAATAATCCTATGAAGTTGACAAGGTAGGATCATTATCTCTGTTCTATAAAAGAAGAAACTGAAGCCATGATTAAGTGACTTGTCTAAGGTCATGCATCGAGAAAGAAGCAAGTGTGTGAATGACACCCTTTCAGGATCATTGCTCATTGGCACCCTGAGGCTCAGTGAGGCATCAGGGAAAAATGAACAGAGTCGTAAAAACCAAGAAGCCTTAAGCCCACAAATACTGTGTTTTATCTCCTTCCTTATTACTTGTCATTGTTTATTTTTGAGCAATTAATCAATTTGTTTTAGAAAGTATATCAATCATCTATTGCCATAATAATGCTGTGTACAAAAGTCCCTCAAACTCAGTGGTTTAAAACAGTAAGCATGTTTTCTTATTCATTTGTTTCTGGATCAGCTGAGTGGTTTCATTGGTCTCAGCTGAGCCTACCTGTGAATCCATAGAAAGTTTTGGACTGGGCTAATGGTTCTGCCGATTGTACCTGGATTTCTTTCTGTGTTTGAAAGTTGGCTCGACACATACGTTGATTTTGAATGGTGTCAGCTGGGACAATGGGATTATCCTCTGTGTGGCCTCTTAGTGTCCAACAGATTAGCCAGTCTAGTTAACAGAGGGTCCCAAAGTAGTGAGCAGAGGAGCAGAAGACCTCCTTAGGCCTCAGAACTAGAATGTGGTCACTTTGACCACATTCTGAGGGCAAAGCAAATCACAAAGGCAGCCCAGGTTCAAAAGGTGGGGTAAAAACTCTACATCCTAATGGGAAGAGTTGTAAAGTTTCATAGCAAGGACTGTGGCTACAGGGTGAGGGGTCATTGCAGCCATTTTGCAATCAATCTGATAGAGTAACAATCCTTCATCATCTCCAATGCAGCAACAGTTTAGGAATATAAAAATGACTAAAACCATTCTCTTTAACACATATGCATTTATAGCCTGGCCAGGTGGCTTAGTGGTAAAGCATCTCTGCCTGCCAGTGCAGGAGATATGGCCTCAGTCTCTGGTTTGGGAAGATCCCCTGGAGAAGGAAATGGCCACGCACTTCAGTATTCTGGTCCGGAAAATTCCATGGACACAGGAGCCTGGCATGAGTCCATAGGATCTCAAAAGAGTCAGATATGACTGAGTAAGTAAACAACAACAGTGAGAGACAAACATGTGAGAAGGTCAATACAATACAATAAATAAATAAAAGCATAGTAGGCTTGCAAACAAACACTACGATCTACAAAGCTCAAGAGTATGACATTTAACAATTTTTCTGTAGCCAATTTCATTTGTACCTTGAGTCCTATTTTAATTGATAGCCAATCAATTCTAGGTAACAAATCAATTCCGATTTTCCTAAATTAATTGTCTTCTCAGTGAGGTCAGTTTCCCACTTTCCCCCTTGTCGTGGCATCAGAGGCCCAGACCCTGTCCTTAATTGTGTTTCACTGGTATCCATGGAGATTTAGTATCCCACCTGTCCCCATTTTAAGTACACAGATCCTTCCTCATCCCCTAATGAGCTTAGTGCCTGCTGCTACTGCTAAGTCGCTTCAGTCGTGTCCGACTCTGTGTGACCCACCAGGCTCCCTCATCCCTGGAATTCTCCAGGCAAGAACACTGGAGTGGGTTGCCATTTCCTTCTCCAATGCATGAAAGTGAAAAGTGAAAGTGAAGTCGCTCAGTCGTGTCCAACTCTTAGCGACTTAGACATAGACTGCAGCCTACCATGCTCCTCCGTCCATGGGATTTTCCAGGCAAGAGTACTGGAGTGGGGTGCCATTGCCTGCTCCACACACAGCCAAATACGTGTGACTATGTAACGAATGTTAAAGACACAATTTCATGACCTAGAGAGTAAACAGGTAATAAAAAAGGATAAATTTTATTTTGCACCAATATTTAAAAAGTAATATTCATGGATATGATCATTTTGATATAAGAACTGTTTCAGAGTGAAAAGGGTTTTATTTTTCAGAAACTTAAGTATAATTAAATATGGAAAGAACACTAACTGGGAGTTGAGAACATGAATTCCAGCCCGTATTTCATCACTAATTAGCCATGTGGTTCCAGCAAAGTCTTTTTGCTTCTCTGGTCTCAATTTCCTCATTTCTTTATTAAGGGAGTTGGGCTAGAAAAATATCACAGTCCCTCTGGGAATTCAAATCTCATAGTTCTTACAAAATTGAATAGAGTCATTTGTGGTATTAGGGAGAGAAAGAGAAAGAGAGGAACTCAAAAGAAAAATCTAATAAGATCACAGATTACAGGACATCTGAGGATGATGTATTAAGCTAGCTGAGCTAATAGTCATGATTGAATAATACATATTTCAATATTATATAGGGATATTTTTGTTATTATGGGACACTTTTAATAATAAAAATAACATATGCTCCCTTATGGTATGAATATTCAATTGCAAAGTAACATAGTTTATTGTAATTGTCTGAATGAATGATATCCATTTCTCCTTTAATCCTCAATTTTTTTTTATGTTAACATAATTGTCAATGACTAAAATATGGAAGGAAAGGAAGCCAGTTTTAAATTCCCTATTAATAAGCATAAATGCCAACACATTCCAACTCAAAATAGCATTACCATTATTTTATAATACAGTCAAAAATCATTCCTAACAGATTTACAGTCATTGAAGCAACCCATTTACTAATTAAGGAAGTAAGTAAGTGTTAGTCACTCAGTCATGTCCAATTCTTTGTGACATAGACTGCAGCCCACAAGGCTCCTATGTCTATGGAATTCTCCAGGCAAGAATACTTGAGTGGATGGCCATTTCCTTCTCCATGGGATCTTCCCAACCTGCGGATCGAACCTGGGTCACCTAACATGGCAGGCAGATTCTTCACCATCTAAGCCACCAGGGAAGCCTTCACTAATTAAGGAAGCATTTCAATACTGATGAATGCTACTTACTGATAATATGATTGATTTCTGAATTTTAATATTATACTAATATTTCAAGAATATTTTGTAGCCATAATTAACAGTAATCTAAATGAATTATAATATGGTGAGTACTGACTTAATGTAAATAAAATTTCTATGCAAACTTGGTAGAAAAAATTTTGGACAGAGGACAACTAATATTATTGAAACTGAAACTACAAACTGTAGCTTGTTTAACTCAAGCTACACAATTTATAATCTCATGTTGAAAGATTAACTCTGGGTGTTTTGGTTACATGAATCTTGAAACTTAACTGTTCTTCATGCTCTAGTCTTCAAATGGTAAATCATAACACCCCATGCCTTTGAGATTGATCTGTTTCAAACATCTATGGTACATTTTATTTAGTAAACTGCCAGTGCGAACATAGTTCTAACTTTTCAAAAGATATTTATTCCTTTGTTAAGGATGAGGAAAGCCAAGTACCTTTTACTATTTCTCCCTTGAAGCAAAGCTAACAATTTAGCAAACTGATGTTGTAGATGGAAGAAACCATTTAACTGACATACAGTGTTGATTCTTCAAATATAAAAGTTGTAGACATAAACTTCCTGTCTTATCCCCCCAACCACCGCCCAACAGCAACAATGGGGGGAGGGACTAGGTATCACCATGCACTTGACAGACATTCAATAAAGTTAGAAAATGACAAATTAAATATTAACAATTGGCATTGTAAAAGTTACTCCCCTCTCCCAATATGACAATACAAAGCACGTCAACCCTGATAAAAGTCATTTAGTTTTGATTTCATGAACTTATTTAGATAACTCTGCCATTTGTCTTCTTTTTTGTTTTTTTTCCTCTCTCCTTATTTCTGTCTGTTCTTTACGTTGCTCCTCAATGGTCTTTTTTAACTCTGCCATTTGTCTTCTTTTTTATTGTTTTCTCTCTCCTTATTTCTCTCTGTTCTTTAGGCTGCTCCTCAATGGTCTTAGGTGTTTGAGTCTATGGGGACTCCGCTACCCCAAGGCCACAGAAGAGTACATCAAATAGGAGTTTCAAGTGTCAAGGGAACATGCTTCTTTTAGGAAACAGTACAGCATCCTGTGAAGTTTTAGCTCTGGTGGGCTCCACTGCTAGGAAGGAGAGCTTGCCCAAGAGAGTTTAATCTTTTCCCCCTAAAATGGGTATAGTCACACAAATTTCCTGAAAAATAAAATGGGTGGAAGCAGGCTGATGGCTCATCCTTCTCCATAGGTCTGTTAGTATGGAAACTGCCCATCACAAATGCCATCTTTCAAAGGTAATGTCCTCTGAGGGGCCTGTTCAGACTCCTGGGCTTCAGAGGTAAGCAGATTGTCTCTGTCTCTTGCATCTCTCTAAAGACCTCCAGCCATATGGTCTGATAAAATTCACAATGCTCTTAAGCAGACATAGGTTAAGTAAGCCATAATAAATCCATATAATGGATTACAAGGCAACTATAAAAATTCATGAGGTAGAAGACTATTTATTGGCATGGGACAGTTACTGAACAATTGTTAAGGCTACAAAAACTTTATTCAATAATGCAGCACTTTTGTAAAAGCTCTAACTCATAGTCATTTATATTTCTTCTTATCTAGGGTACATCATCAATTTTTTCTAAATATTTTTTATAATGATTCTTTTTTCTTAATGTTTTAAATTTTTTGAGTCATTCATTTTTAGTTGAAGGATAATTACTTTACAGTATTGCATTGGTTTCTACAAAATATCAACATGCAATTTTTTCTAAATATTTTTTATAAACATATTTTAATATTTTTTCTAAATATTAAGGAGTTATTCTAAATGAAAGAACAATTAAACTCAGGTCAAATACATATCTTGATATTAAGGTTATAATATCTGATGTATATAACATGTCAATGTTTTTATGTTGAATACTACACATTACACTGAAGTATTATGCATTATGTGGCAAATTGTATATGTTATATGTTAAATAATACGTAATATAATTGTATTATGTGTTTTGTTGTATGCATGCTAAGTCGATTCCATAGGGTCCAACTCTTTGCGACCCTACGGACTGTAGCCCACCAGGCTCCTCTGTCCATGGGATTCTCCAGGTAAGAGTACTAAAGTGGGTTGCTATTTCCTACTCCAGGGGATCTTCCCAACAAGGAATTGAACCTGCATCTATTATGTCTCCTTCATTGGCAGGTGGGTTCTTTATCACTAGTGCCACCTAGGAAGCCCAATGTATTTTATTACATATTTGTTATACGTTAAATAAATATATCCTACATTTTATGTAATGACTGGTATGAGGGTTTCTGTTTTGCTTCTTTTAGTGTTTTGAATTATTTTTCTGCCTTCCACAAGGTATTACGATTACAATTATGAAATCAGGCAGCCAACAGGCTTGCATTTTTGTTTTCTCTCCTGATTTTCTCTTTCCCTGATGATAAAAAGGAGACAGAAGGACAGTAGGAGTACAGCAGAGACCTCTATCTTGGAAAACATACCCTCTGGGGATTTGCGGAGTCTGGCGTGCTCTCTGCATAGAATGTTTGCAGGGAATGGGGAACAGGGATGCTAATTCAGGAGGCAAATGTGAAACAGAGACAGTGGCCAAAAATAGGCTGTTTCCAAATGAACAGAGCTTGGAAACTCGCCATGGTTGGGTTCAAGTCCATGCCAGCCACTATCTCCCTGGGCATCATCAGCTCCTCAGGGAATGAGCGATTCTCACAGACTGGCTGTCCCTTTGTCAGTGGCCTTAATGGAAACAGCTGCTCCCTGGCCCCAGCAGCTGGCCCCAAACTGCTGACTGAGGCACAGTCACAACTCCATCTCTTCTCAGAAACACAACCTCTAGGTCCAAACAGGAGAAGCCATCAGAAAGCCTGACCATCACCTCCATCTTTTTAGAACGTGGGCAGCTGGTGCACTCCTCTTGAGACAGATTGCGGGAGACCAGCTGGCCCTCCCTTATCATCTCCTTCTTTCTTCACTTTAACTTTCATCCACTCGTATACCCTCATCTTTTTCCAAATTGTACCTTCCTTAATTGACTTTGGGATTTTTCATACCACTTATAATGGATCAGGGTACGTTCTACAGAAGGGAAAAGAATCAATGTAGATAGTGAAGAAAAGGAAGGGGTTTAGACATAGTATTAGGCAGATATGTAATTTCAGAATTGGGATTGTTGGGTGAAAATGTTGCTTTGGCTTCCACTGCATTTTGCTTATTGGGGAAATTGTCTGAAATCATCTAAGGACAGTGTTACTTCACAGGAGTAAGAAGAGAATTATGCATGTGACTTCCAGTATTGCATGACTGAGATAGAGCTGCCCAAGCAAGGCCAGGCAAAAAGCCTAAGGAACAGGAAGAATTTTAAGAAGGTAAGTGTTCAAGACCAGTAGAAGATAGCCATTGGCAGCTCTCTGAAAGTTTGACCCCTATGCAGAGCTCCTGCCTTCATTCAGTCACGGACAGTGATACAGGAGCAAGGAGGAGGAGTCCATGTACACAGACTGGGTTGTTGGGAGAGAAGAGTGGGAACAGCTGCTCTAGGACTGAGCAGAAGGAGAAGACCCAAGATGACTGGCACAGGCTCCAGCCATCAAATGAAAGTCAAAGAGAAGGTGGCCAAAAAGATCATATGGTGGCTGTGCTAAGTCATTTTAGTCATGTCTAACTCTGCAATTCTATGGACTATAACCCGCCAGACTCCTCTGCCCATGGGATTCTCCAGCAAGAATACTGGAGTGCATTGTTATGCCCTCTTCTAGGGGATCTTCCTGACCCAGGGATTGAACCCACATTTCTTACATCTCCTGCATTGGCAGGCAGATTCTTTACCACCAGCACTACCTGGGAAGCCCATGGTAGAGTGGAAAGAGAAACAAGCCTTTATACTTCAGACCCCTATTAATAGAGAAGAGACAAAACCCAGACAGTTTCCTTGCTGCCTTTGCTGTTAATTTCACTCTTCTGCCCTAATAGCCACATTAAGGGCTTCCCTGGTAGCTCAGTTGGTAAAGAATTCACCTGCAATGCGGGAAACCTGGGTTCGATCCCTGGGTTGGAAAAATCCCCTGGAGAAGGGAAAGGCTACCCACTCCAGTATTCTGGCCTGGAGAATTCCATGGACTGTATAGTCCATGGGGTTGCAAAGAGTTGGACATGACCGATAGACTTTCACTTTCAAAAATGAACCAGGGAGCAAGTAAAAATGTGTCACAGATACGAGAACCTCTCCATTTTCAATCTGAAAAAGTCTGAAGAAAGGCCCACAACTTGAGCTCCAGGAAAGATGATTCAACTCTCTTCTCCTGCCCATCCCTCACCAACATGGGTAGAGTGAAGAATTCCTGTAGACTGAAACTTGATGGGCACAGAAAATGTTGACTTCCACATGAAACTACTGATGATTCTTGGCAGTTTTCTTTTGAATCTTACATTTCTGTTTAGAAAGTTCTGTTAAAATCCATGTTGTATATTTCAGCTATTCCAGTAAAACTGACAAGGGGAGGAAGGAGATCTGTAAGACAACAATTTATTTAATTTACGTAATGTCTTTTCTGGTGGGAGCACTTAAACTGATGACTCATGGACAAAGGTATTAGGAAAGGATTTCTTCACAGGAATGAAGTGAAAGGAGTGAGCTGTCTTTAATTATGGGCTGCTGCTAAGTCACTTCAGTCGTGTCCGACTCTGTGCGACCCCATAGACGGCAGCCACCAGGCTCCCCTGTCCCTGGGATTCTCCAGGCAAGAACACTGGAGTGGGTTGCCATTTCCTTCTCCAATGCATGAAAGTGAAAAGTGAAAGGGAAGTTGCTCAGTCATGTCCAACTCTTAGCGACCCCATGGACTGCAGTCTACCAGGCTCCTCCATCCATGGGATTTTCCAGGCAAGAGTACTGGAGTGGGATGCCGTTGCCTTCTCCGTTAATTATGGGCAAAAAATGTCAAAGGGCATTTAAGAATCTTCACATAGCCACAGCAGTTGGAAGAAAGAGTAAGAATTAAATATTCAAGTTAAATCAGCTCCACATAGCTATTTATCTAGTCAATGTTAGTCATTCACTCAGTGATCTCCAACTCTTTGTGACCGCATGGACTGTAAGTAGGCCACCAGGCTCCTCTGTCCATGGGATTCTCCAGGCAAGAATACTGGAGTGGATTGCCATTCCCTTCTCCAGGGGATCTTCCCAACTCAGGGATCAAACCTGAGTCTCCTCTATTGCAGGTGGATTCTTTACTGTCTGAACCACTAAACTCCTTCTATATGCTAGAACTATATTGGGTACTAGTTGTATAACATTGCATACAGTGTGTCCTTATGGGGACATCCCTGACAGTCCAGTGGCTAAGACTCCATGCTCCCAAGGCAGGGTCCTGTTTCCATCCCTGGTTGGGGAACTATATCTCACATGCCCCACAACTAAAGATATTGCATGCTGCAACTAAGACCTGTTGCAACCAAATAAATATCTTAAAAAAAAAAATGTCCTTACCCTTTTGGCTTTCAGAGTCAGTAAAAAAGACAAGTTTGTATAAGTGGGAAAAAAAAAAGACACACATTGTGACAGGTTCTCATTAAAGTCTGGAGCATAAGGTATCATAAGGAAGGGATTCTCAACTGTACTGTTTACTGTATCACTTAAAATTTTTTTTGAGTAGAATTTCAGGAAAGAAAATAATTGAATAGCATTCATTGTGCTAACATTGAGATGCCTCTGACTTTTTCCATAATTCTAATGAATAAATTCTGCTGGGCAGAACCTATTCAACCTATTTATGGTTCCTGTGATAGAAAATAAACATATATTTTTTCTTTGTAGCCATTTAAATGTTTGTTGGATAAATTTGTAAGTGACATAACAGTTTTCTAGGACTTACAAGATGTCTCGGAATTTATCCTGCAAGCTATCATTTTCCTACATGTACCCTTACCTCCAGGGACCTGAAATAGATATTCCTTAAATGTTTTATTTTATATCCATTTAAAAACTATCATTGCTTATTCATGATGGCATGACCCTGTGCAGCTGAGTTGCTTGAAGCAACAATGATAATGTTTCACCCCATGTTTCAGGTTGAGTTTGAACTTCAGTATTTATCAGCTCCTCTGCGTTTAACAGTATATCTTAGTAATCATCACCTCTTGCAAGACCTTTTGAATAAATGAATGATGTAGTCTCCTGTAATTATGTCCCTTTGATTGCTTTGAATAGCTCTTTCAATTCTTCTTCTTTCTTCTACTTTTTCCTTCATAAATATTTTAGGAGAAAATACCATGGAAACACATCACTTTCATTATAGACAATACTTGTTAAAAATTTAGAAAATAGTTACTTCATATAAAATTCACAAGGTTAATAAATTATTAGAATAGCTCTCTCTCTTTGTTTAAAAAAAAAAAACTTCTTTGTCTAAATAGTACTTTAGTCTAAGATTATACATGCATGCTCAGTCACTTCAGTTGTGTCCAACTCTTTGTGGCGCTATGGTCTATAACCTGCCAAGCTCCTCTGTCCATGGGATTTCCCAGACAAAAATACTGGAGTGGTTGCCATACCCTCCTCCAGGGGATCTTCCCGAGCTAGGGATCAAACCTGCATGTCCTTCATTGGCAGGCAGGTTCTTTACCACTAGCACCCCCTGGGAAGCCCAGTCTAGGATTATAAGAATATTTTCAGCTACTAGATGTATCTCAGAATGTTGCTGCTGCTGCTGCTGCTGCTAAGTCGCTTCAGTCGTGTCCGACTCTGTGCGACCCCATAGACGGCAGCCCATCAGGCTCCCCCATCCCTGGGATTCTCCAGGCAAGAACACTGGAGTGGGTTGCCATTTCCTTCTACAATGCAGGAAAGTGAAAAGTGAAAGTGAAGTTGCTCAGTCGTGTCCTACTCTTAGCGACCCCTGGACTGCAGCCTACCAGGCTCCTCCATCCATGGGAGTTTCCAGGCAAGAGTACTGGAGTGGGGGGCCATTGCCTTCTCTCAGAATGTTAATGGAAGTCTAATTATTGTATCAACCTGCCCAGTATTATAACAAAGTAATATTAACACTTATGTAAGATATAAAACACAGATCCAGGTCAGTCAACAACAGCAAATGATGATTAATGGTCAACAAAATGCTCAGGCAAGTGGTGATAGTCAAGGTCCACACACCCACCATGCAGGATCCTGAACTGTTAAGATTTGAAAGAGATGGTATTATATGACCATTCTGTAATGGCACCAAGATACACTAGATGCATGAAAATATCACAACAGCAAAATGATTCATGTAATGACTGGATTTTCTTCTACAACCAACAATTTTCTTGTGAGCTGAACCTAAGAATGTTTGTACACACACATCAAGAAATAGGGATAAGTAACAGTGGTGAAAGAATTGAAGAGAAGGGAAACATTTTCAAAAGAAGGGTGAGGAAATGATACTTTTTAATTCAGCAATTTCCAAAGGCACACAAGAGACACTATTAAAGCACAGTCATTTCATGTAAAAGAAATGTTTTTCAGAATGACATGTAAACTATAACTTCTATATATGTATTATTCTGTGATTTTTTGTTCTTAAAATAACTATACTGACTTTTGAAATAGATGTTGCTTTTTCACCAGGAAAAAAAAAAAAACAAAACACAACTTTAAGTATTAAAATTATCTCTGGTGCCATGCCAATTGCTAGGTAATTCCTCTCTTCAAAGAAAGGAAAAGCTAACATAAGTTTTATAACTTTCTAGAAGAGTTAAGTCATTTATTACAACATTTCTAAAAATTAATTTTTATATAGCTAGTTTAGAGTATCAATAAACTAGATATGTAGTATGAATCTGAGTCCACAACCTCAGATGTGCATGAAATGCAACATGTAATTTTATGATAATAATTTCATTTCTATTTCAAGCTACCGTTTCACTGGAGAGTGGAACATTACTTTCTTAAGTTTCTACATAATGCTGAGGTATTGAGGGTAGGGGTATAACCAGCAGTATGCTGGTAAACCAGTTCTCTAAAAACATGAGAAAAAGGAAAAAAGAGCCCTAATTAGTAGTGTTTGCCAATTTCCAAAGTGTAAATATTCCTACAAAGGCCATTTTATATTACCTCCCATCCCTGAAAGACATTCAGCTAGGAAGAAATATACACAAGTTGGCTCCCACATGCCAGTGTGGACCAGCTCCCACACAATACTGGAGGCTATCTGGCCCTAGCATGTTAGTCACTCAGTCGTGTCTGACTCTTTGTGACCCTGTGGACTGTAGCCCTCCAGGCGCCTCTCTTCATGGAATTCTCTAGGCAAGAATGCTGGAGTGGGTTGCCATTTCCTTCTCTGATCTGGTCCTAAGTGTCATCAATTATTCTCTTTCCAGCTTGGTCTCCATCTCTAGGTCGTTCCCACCTGAGGCCTCTCCTGACCTTCTGCTGCCTGTGTTAAGTCTGCAGTGCTCTCAGTCTTGCAAGAAATATTCTACTAGGTACTATGAAATTGCATGTGGCCTGAGCACATGAAACAGGCATTTTTCTCTCCTCCAGAACTAGGATGGGAACTGAGGCACTACCTATAGTTCTATGCTTTCCAAGTCTCACATCCACCTGGGGCTCCCTTGTCTTCTCAGGGCAGCAGGTCAGGAGACAGATGCCTGCTAATTTCTCATCTTTCGGTGACTTTGGGGTGACTCCCTCTAACTTTCCCCCTTATCCCAAACACATTTTACCTAGTTTCTGAAGAGGTTAAAATAATTACTACTTCATTATGTGTGTGCGCATGCTCTGTCACTAGTCATGTCCACTCTTTGTGACCCTATGGACTGCAGCCCATCAGGCCCCTCTGTCCATGGGATTCTCCAGGTAAGAATACTGGAGTGGGTTGCATACCTTCCTTTAGGGGATCTTCTGGGCCCAGGGATTGAACCCACAGCTCCTGCATCTTCTGCTTTGCAGGTGGATTCTTTACCCACTGAGCCACCAGGGAAGCCCACTGCTTCATTATGCGGTCTCCCAAATGTTTTTGTCTTGCCTTGAATCCTAGGTTTTGTATATTCCAAAACCAGGAATTTTATTCCTTTGTCATCTGCATTCCTCTGTGACGCAGTGTACTTTAGATGCCATAGCTGGGGAAAATCCTTGGGACACAAGAATGTATGGACACATAGGAGAAAATTATCTGCTAATATTTTAAAATATTCCTTGCATCTATTTCCTCTCCTGTTAAGCTTAATTCTGAGCACCCTAAGTAAATGACTATAATACATACACACATACACATATATTATATAAATATATGTGTGTATATATATACATATATATATGTATATATATGGCAATGGCAACCCTCTCCAGTACTCTTGCCTGGAAAATCCCATGGACAGAGGAGTCTGGTAGGCCACAGTCCATGGGGTCTTGAAGAGTCAGATACGACTGAACGACTTCACTTTCACACATTGGAGAAGGAAATGGCAACCCACTCCAGTGTTCTTGCCTGGAGAATCCCAGGGATGGGGGAGCCTGGTGGGCTGCCGTCTATGGGGTTGCACAGAGTTGGACACGACTGAAGCGACTTAGCAGCAGCAGCAGCAGCATACATGTGGGTGTGCATGCTCAGTTGCTTAGTCATGTCCAGCTCTTTGCAATCCCATGGACTGCAGCCTGCCAGGCTCCTCTATCCATGGGATTCTCCAGGTAAGAATACTGCAGTAGGTTACCATTTGCTCCTCCAGGGAATCTTCCTAACCCAGGGGTCGAATAGGCAATTGGCAGGTGGATTCTTTACCACTAAGCCACCTGGGAAGCCCTAGTATACACACACAAACACACATATGTATATATATTAAGTTAATTTTTTCACAACTTTCATAATTGATTCATCTTTTTCTTAAAGATCATACGTTGCAGTTCCTTGATTCAGGAGTCTCTCCATGCGCATTGCAGATAGTCGCCCCTCCTGTATTTCAACTATGTGGAGTAGTTAGTTAGAAATCTAAATGTTGTCTGGAAAGGAGGTTTCAATGCCAAGCCTCTCTGTACTTCTTCTTTGTCCCTATCCTAGTTTTGTTTCTACATTGTGAATGCAGTGCTCTGGTATTTTCTTACTCTATTCTTCTATGAAATAAATATTTTCCAACTTTTAACAGTTCTTTGTATATTGTCATTTGATATCCATCCCATTCTGGATCCTTCCTCCAGATGTATTTCATTTGGCAAGTACTTTTAGAGGGCAGCATGGGAACAGTGCTCAAAACCTGGTCCAACCAGCACCAGCAGCCTAAACATAAATGGGACCCTCTCCTCCTATGATTTGGATTTTACATTGTTATTAATAAACTTAAATTAATTTATACCATTAATTCCTACTCTTAAGCCTCAGGCTACTATACCCCTAAGTTCTTTTCTAAATGAGCTATTATGTAGACAGAGTATAGTGAAAGAGCTCTGGCTCTAGGGTCAGGCTGGCCTGGGCTCAAATCCCAGCCATATCACCTGCAGCCCATTGAGTTATCACTTAGCTTGTTCTAACATCTCTGATCTATTAAGGCAATTCTTGTGAAAGTACTTGGCACAAAATGAACACTTAACAAATGTTATGTCCTTCATTTTCCTCCTGGAGTTTACATTTATCCCTGTTAAAATTACTGAATTTTATGTTGGGTTTAGCCCAGAAGTGCACATACTAGGAATAGTTCAGAATCTCCATCTAACTCTTTGTTCACAAGTTGTTCAGGTTAAATCAACAGTATTTGTTGTACATTCACTGCATGTAAAACAGTGAATTAGCTGCTAAGAGTAATGGAAGAGGCGGAAGGTAGTTCATACATATAAATATTAATGAGGCATGGTTCCTTTCCTAGAACAGTTTAGAAGTTACTGAAGGATAGCGCTATGAAAAGAACACACGTGGTGTAAATAGAACAGAGGTGTGTGCATGGTTGTACAGGAACATGCAGGAGGAAGTCATTATATAAATTTGAATAGAGTGGGTAGAGTGGAGGAGGTTGTTTTCAAACTGATCCTTGAATGATGAATAAGAAGGAGGGAGAAGTTTCTACACTGGAGGAAGCAGGAACACAGAGGTTAAAAGATTAAAGTCTCACCAAGGATTGATGATAAATTGGATATTAGTTCATCATAAGTTAGGTGGAGGGAGGGGTATGGGGCCATCTTTAATTTGATGACCAGGCCTTAATTAACTTGTGTCACATTTCAAGAGATGAACTAAGACTGTTTGTCTTCGGGGTTAGAGAGTGATTTTCCTATGATATTTAAAATGAACTTTTGGTTTCTGAGAATAAAAACACTTCTTTATAGTGTAAATGTTTCCTAGCCTCTCAGTGTAAACCTTATGTTTTTGATTTTCTGATATTTTCCTCCTCATAAATCTCTCAAGAAATTAGTTTAATTTAAAATCTTATTTTAAAAATTGTCCTTTAATTTACCAGTGGGGGTCCTTTTAAGCTGGGTCTTTATTTCCTTTGAAACAATTGCTTTATTTTTTTATGTACTTCCTTACTTTATAGCACAAGATTTTCTAGGTGCTTATTTTCCCTTCCATGGTCCAGTCCCCAAACAAGCTATGTCTAGTGTGAACTGGTATTCAGAAACAAAAGTCTAGATATTTAAACATCTAGGGATGTTTATTTTTACTGGAATGTCCTTGTTTTTACGGCTTTTCAGCTGACCTAGTAAGGGAAACAGATTCTATAT
The DNA here is from genome assembly GCF_029407905.1 of Bubalus kerabau. Lineage (NCBI taxonomy): Eukaryota > Metazoa > Chordata > Mammalia > Artiodactyla > Bovidae > Bubalus > Bubalus kerabau. The sequence goes on from NC_073635.1 coordinate 50,257,568, forward strand.
ATATATTAATATACATATATATAATATATATGCTTTCATATGTATTTTTAATCTATGAATACATATATCATGTACATAGATATAATGATAACTATAATTTTAATCTAACACCACAGGGTTCTAAACCAACTTCCCTCATTCAGTGTATGTATCTTTCTTCTTCCACAGTGAGAACTCTAGCTTTCAAAAACTGAGAAAAGAAAGCCACAGGCCAATGTACTGAAGGAATATATATTTGAGAATTCTCAGCAATATATTCTAAATAATATATATTCTCAATAATATTCTAAAATATTAACAAACTGGATTCAGTAGCACATTGAAAAGATTATACACCAGGATCAAGTGGGATTTATCCCTGGAATGCAAGGATGTTTAACATATACAAATCAACAAATTAGTAGACTGAAAGATAAAAATCATATGATCATCTCAGTATGGTGATAAAAGGTACTTGACAAAATTCAATATCCATTCATAATAGAATGTTTAACTAATTGGGTATAGAAAGAACATATCTCAGCATGAGAAAGGTCATATATGACAAGCCTATAGCTAATATCTTACTCAATAGTGAAAAGCTGAACCTTTTCCCTCTAAGATAAGGAATGAGACAAGGGTGCCCACTCTTACTACTCTTACTGTACATAGTAGTGGTAGTCCTAGTCAGAACAAATTAGGCAAGGAAAAGATACAAAAGGCATTCAAATTGAAAACGAACGAGCAAAATTATATAGGTTAACAAATAATACAATCTTAAATATAGAAATTTCTAATGAAAGTGAAGTCACTCAGTCATGTCCAACTCCTTGTGAACCCATGGACTGTAACCTGGCAGGTTCCTCTGTCCATAGGATTTTCTAAAGACTCTATCAAAACACTCTTAACGCTAATCAAACAATTCAGTGAAATTGATAGATACAAAATCAATAAACAGAAATCAGTTGCATTTCTATCCATTAACACCAAAACTTCTAAAAAAGAAAGAAAGAAAACTATCCACTCACAATAATATCAAAAACAATAACACTTAGGAATAAATTTTAGCAAGAAGGTAAAATATCTGTACACTGAAAAATACAAGACTTTGATGAAGGAATTGAAAATGATATAAATGGCAGCATATCTATGAAACATGAACTCACATTGGATGGGAGGACATGAGGTCTCCAGGAAAAAAAACTTTGGAGTGAGAAGGCAGCCAGGGGCAAATCTTGGCAACAGAATAGAATTAGTAGAGAAGTAGGAGATAAAGACGGACTCTTTAAGACAATCCAAGAAGAACTGAAGTGTGACATACAAAATCAGCTAGAGGCAGAGGGAGAGGAAAGTGGGCAAAGGTAGGACTAGAATGGGAAAAGAAGGAACAGTACCTGTCCCCAACCCCCAACACACCTTGTATTGTCTCTTTTTTGGGTGCCTTCATAGCCAGGCCAATGCACAGACAGATCTGACGAAATCCTTCTGTGTATGCCGAATTTTCTGCTCCTCCATTCCTGAGTAGAAAATGAGCATTTGGGGAACAAAACCAAAAAAAACTCTAAAATTCTTCCCTCAAAATTCTTCCTAGGAAAAACAACTACCACCACAAAACTTTTTCCCAGGAAAGGAATTCCCATACTTAACCAGAACCAGATCCTTGGTCACTCAGCTACTGGACACTTTAAGCTCTTGAAAAAGCCTATTTAACTGCAAAATAAACATTTTTTTTTTCTTGCTAAAGGGTCAAATCAACTATACCAGATAAAACTTTTCACACCATCCCCTTATCTGAAAATCACTTCCCAATGACAATGTCCACTCAACTCCTTTTTGGGTATCAATAGCCACTCCAGTATCCTTGCCTGGAAAATCCCATGTACGGAGGAGCCTGGTGGGCGGCAGTCCATGGGGTCACAAAGAGTCAGGCACGACTGAGCGACTAACAGATTAAACACCATGGTGAAGTTTATTTACAATTAAGAACCCTGAAGCATTTGTAATCTGCTTTGACCTTTCTTTTCTGTGGATAGCTCCTAGGATACCACACACACAAGGAATAGTTTCAAAAAAATAGGAATCACAGTGGCACTTTATTATTACCTAAACCAGCACCCAATGCATCAACATAGGGTCTCTTTGGTAAGCTATCCTGGAGTATGTAATTTTGACTTGATTCCAAAGAAGAGCTGTCCATTTCCCCCTTTTATATAAATTGTAGAACCAGCAATCCCAGGTGTGCCCAGAGGCTCCGAGAAGGAAAAATGGCTCTGCCGGTCCCTTTAAAGGTAGAAGATTGAAGGCCAAAGGTTGAAGTTAAAGGTTGGGGAAGAAAAAGAGAGGAAACAAAACCCACCTAGAGTTGCCTTAAGGAGGCAGTCCTGCCTAGATCTGCTCCTGTGTGAACATAGGGAGTGCCAGGGAGGAGAGTGGGGTCAGAGTCTCTGCCTTTTAAATGGAACAGTCGACACTCAGAAGATCCCCTGGCATAGGAAATGGCTACCCATATCCAGTATTCTTGCCTCAAAAATTCCAAGGACAGAGGAGCCTGATGGGCTACAGTCCATGGAGTCTCAAAGAGTCGGACATGACATAGCATAGCATGGCAGCAGCAGCAAAACCTAGTCCAGTAAATATCCTGGTTCAGGATAGTCTGGGTAAGATGAGCAACTCATCCTCCCTTGAAAGAAAGTCAAAAGAAGGCATGGGTGGAGCCAACATGCCTTGGAATGAGGATCAGTAACAAGCCTCCTCCCTTAATGAAGCTATTAGATTTTACTATCAGCAAGTCTTTTTCCAGTTAGAAATTCAATGACAGACTGAAGAGATTTATGGGAAATCAGAGACTCAATCTACCCTCACAATTGCAAAGACTGATTTAGTCCCACATGGCATGACTATGTACATCAAGATGAGACAACACCATCATTCGTTAGATACATAACTAGTTTTAGGATCCTACCCTATGAAATGTCTCTGGTTTGTAAACCACTCCAGTATTCTTGCCTGGGAAATCCCAAGGACAAAGAAACCTGGTGGGCTACAGCCCATGGACTCATAAGAGTCAGACATAACTTAGCAATAAAACATCTCAGAATAATTAATGATAAAAAGAAGGGGCATCAAGGAAATGATATTACACAGTTCTGTGTTTAGTACTCTTCTGTGTTTTAATCAGGAGCAGTCTGAGGGACAGCCCACAGGTAACTGATATGGCAAAGACTGCTGCCCTTAATGAGTGTTCTTAGCATGTCAGAAGATAAACACAGAATGGAATGATGCAGTACATTGAAGAATTAACAGAGAGGTTCACATAGGGTATTTGCTATATAATATACCTGAGAAGGGACTTCCCAGGTGGCACTAGTGGTAAAGAACCCACCTGCCAATGCAGGAGACCTAAGAGACACAGGTTTGATCCCTGGGTAGGGAAGATCCCCTGGAGGAGGGCATGGCAACCCACTCCAGTATTCTTGCCTGGAGAATCCCATGCACAGAGGAGCCTGGTGGGCTATAGTCCATGGGGTCATGAAGAGTCAGACATGACTGAAGTGACTTAGCACACACGTACCTAAGAAAAGAGACACCGTGTAAGTTTGATAGGCAAAGGTTTGACCAAGTGTGGGATGGACAGGAAAGCAGGACACGGTGAATGACAAGCTTGCTTTGAATCTGCAATGAAGCCATGCCTACAGTGTGGAAAGTAAGTGTGATCTTGCATGGATTAAAATACATACTTACGGTTACCAAAGGGGATAGCTGGGGTGCATGGAGAAATAAATGGGAAGTTTGGGATTAACATATACACACGACTATACATAAAATAGATAAACAACAAAATCCTGCTGCATAGCACAGGGAACTCCATTCAATACCTTTTAATATTCTAAAATGGAAAATAATCTGAAAAATAATATACATGTATATATATACACATACATACATATATAAAACTGAATTACTTTGCTATATACCTGAAACTAAACACTGTAAACTGACTATACTTCAATTTATTAAAAAAATGCTTAAAAATGTATTTCTCATGAGTAGTAGTCTAGCGATTGTCAGAAAAAAATCGGTCAGGACATTATTAGCATATGTATGGCAAACTAATGAGGGCTGTAGAGGATACAGGGGAGCCTCAAACATCTGTAATTGAATATCATACCTGAAAGAAACATTGAAAGAATGAAGTTCATTCTGTTTACAGAAAATAAAGATGAGGAGAAATGTAATAGTCATTCAATAGAAAAAGGGCTGTCAGACTATGGTTATAACCAGTTTTCTTGTCACAGAACTGACAAAAATCAAAGAAAATTGGTACAAGCTACAATAGCCTGAGAGATTTATAATCACCTCCTATTCAGCCAAACTTGAAATTTACTTCCTCTTCATGAACTACAATTACTTATTTGATTTGTATATAGAAAGATATGCCTTACTTGCACATATTTATATCTACTATACACATGCATGCTAAATGCATGCCCTGTTCATATTAGTCAATATTTTTAAGTCCAAGTCCTATTATACAGTATTTAACATAAGAACTGGAGAAGGCAATGGCAACCCACTCCAGTACTCTTGCCTGGAAAATCCCATGGACAGAGGAGCCTGGTAGGCTGCAGTCCATGGGGTCGCTAAGAGTCAGGCACGACTAAGCGACTTCACTTTCACTTTTCACTTTCATGCGCTGGAGAAGGAAATAGCAACCCACTCCAATGTTCTTGCCTGGAGAATCCCAGGGACAGAGGAGCCTAGTGGGCTGCTGTCTATGGGGTCACATAGAGTCAGACACGACTGAAGCGACTTAGCAGCAGCAGCAGCAACATAAGAACATGGGCAGTTAAGTCCTTGATATGGTGTTTGGCTATGGTAATAAACTCTAGTTATTGGTGAACATTGGAATGTGTGGAATCTCATTCCCTGAAGCAATTCATTATTTTTAGCTTAAGAAAGTTTAGGCTTCCTTGGATATTGATTTACAGAAAGAAGACAAATAGAAAATTAGCTCCCATGTGAATGTGTCTACATTTATGATAAAGTACTCTGGGCTAGATAGTATTGTCATTTCCTTAAGTGGTCATAGTCTATTATGCAAATTAATCTTCTAGGATCTAAATTACACCAAAGTATAATAGTGTAACATCTTTGTGTATTATAGACATTAATTCTTATTTATGGTATGTATATTACAACTCTGATGTAACTAATTTACATGGTTATATATTTTGCCAAGTTAAATGTGTTTGTGTAAGAATCCTTAAACAATACATGAGCTGTTCCAGAATGCTCTTCCAGGTGATCTTGAAGAAAGGAATGAATTCTAGTGAGCCTACGCTAGCTTAATAAAATATAGCACTTTTGTGGGAGGATGGAATGTGGCATGCTCTTTTTACTTCTGTGTTTGTTTAGTCTATTTTTACCACTCCAAATACATTAGGTAAAGATGACTGGTGACATAACTGAGAGAGTACAGGTTGATGATAGATAGATAGAGATAAGTAGAATGATATCAGACACCTTTCTCTCCAAACTTTTATTTCACTGACAAGTAAGGAAGGGAGGCTCCAAGGGGTCAGATTGCTGGCCAGAGCTTAGCCCTCTCTGGATTTCAGAATTTCCTGCTCATATTTGTAATACATGGTGTTGCAAAAGACATTATCTGTTAATAATACCAAAAATAGAGATGTGCCAACTTCTTTTGTAACTTTGCATCTTTTAACCAGGGTAAAATAATTTCTTTTCATAAGTAGAACAGTTCTGGTCTTAGAATTTGCTACTAAAATTCAATCCAGAGAACAAGATGCCTTTGAAAATTTATTATAGAAACTCTAACAGAGTTTTAACCTACTAGCCAATATGAGTCCAGGTTATAAAACCATCCATGCAAAGAACATGGTTCATTTATCTATGATGTTATCAACACTGGCTGTAAATTAAATCTTCATACAATTTAACAAGATACAACAATACAACAGCCATTATTTATTTGTGATATATGTGACATAATCATAAAAGCATCGGGTCACCAGAGCCAGCATTCTGCATCTTTATAATTCTTTAAATTATTTTTAATTTGTCACTTGTAAGAAGTCAAAATGACATTGATATGCCTAGAATACAAAATATCTAACAGCTAGAGTCTTCTAAAATATTTCTTATAACTAACAGTAATTTATTAATTAATAAACCTGGAAGCTCATTAATGCAAAACCATTAATTTTCTTTCTAATATTGTCATGAGAGAGATTCCATTTTTAATTTCAACTGTAAGTGATTGATAGGAGTGCAATTTTATACCAGTAGTTAAAGAATGATTACATTTGTTTATGTCAAATAATTCTCAAGGTTTAATAATTTGGGGAATGTCACTTAGCATCCTATTAACAACAATGCTTCAATAAATTATCAGTTCTTATAAAGTATCTGATGTGCGCCCTGTGAGGTGTGAGGCCTTGGTAATAGACAAAGTACAAGCTTTGCCCTCATGGTGTTTATGGTTTAAATAGAAACAAACATAGCTACAGATAAGCAAAATGAGGTCTTACATCTACAGTACATAGGACATTTATCATGTAGGACATCTGAGGTCATACAAAGGCCTGAATCTGTGTGGCCTCTTGGCACACTGGTCATCTGGTCCTCATTGTTTGACATCCAGACTCCTCTAAGAAATATTTCTTGACCCTCCTCCCCGTTTCAACATTCCTATTACATACACCCATATATTTATTATCTAGTCAGTATGGTAAAGAACCTGCCTGCTAATGCAGTAGATGTAAGAGACACAGGTTCCCTCCTGGGGTTGGGAAGATCCCCTGGAAGAGGGCATGGCATTCCACTCCAGAATTCTTGCCTGGAGAATCCCATGGACAGAGGAGTGTGGCAGGCTACAGTCCATAGGGTTGCACAGAGCCAAACACAATTGAAGCGACTTAGCATTCATACATGCAAGCAGTTAGCACCTTACATGAGTCTAGGATTTAGGGGTACTCAACACATGTTGGGCTAAGGAGTTATCTTAACTCACTTTGGCTTAGATGCAGGTTCTCAACCATTCAGGTTGTGGATTTGGAAGAACCTTTAGTTGAGGAATGTGCTTCTGTAGAAAGAAGTCTGCAAAAAAATAGTATGAACTATCAGTGAATGCCCCCTTCTCATTTCTTCAAGCTACCTGCTGGCATCTCTCACTCACATATAGAAAAAAAAATGCAGAGGAGAACAAATATATTTACATGATTTCACTTCTAAATTTCAGAGAAGCACCTTTCCTTCATAGCCAGACACCCTGCCACAGCTTCCTGCAAAGTTATGTCAGTTCTCCCAATCTATCACCCCAACCCTCCTCCACTCTCAACTCCATGGTCTATACACATGCATCTGGGATGTTGGAGGAAATTAGAGTTGGGGACAGAAGGGAGATGTAGAATGATGCCCATGGCCTCCTCCTGGTTAATCTTGGTAATGAAGACAAAAGATGAATTTCCTCCCAAGCTTGGGGGTGATTTTGAATATATGGCTGCATCTCCCCTGGTATTTGCTGTTCAGCAGAACCCCAGATCCAGCTGGAACTGTTAGATAATATGGAAGGACTACAGACAGAAGGCAGAGTGATAAAGTGAGGTGGAAGAAGGCAAAGCTTACCTTATGTGGGCAAGGTAAAAATTCCCAGGCTATCTATCTCCAGATACTAGCTTAAAGGTGTTAGTCAGGAACATTTTATTTGTTTGTGGTTAACAAAAAAATCTCCTTACCCAGGATGGTAAGGAGACCTAAATAATTGAGCTATAGAGCTCGAAAGGGTAGAAAGCTCATTGGTTGGCAGGCAGGGAGAATTGGGTAGATGGTAAAAGCCCAAATATGTCTAATCAGGCTCTTTCCTGGTGACTCAGATGATAATGAATCTGCTTCATTACAGGAGACTTGGGTTTGATCCCTGAGTTGGGAAGATCCCTTGGAGAAGGAAATGGCTACACACTGCAGTATTCTTGCCTAGGAAATCCCAAGGACAGAGAAACCTAGTGGGCTATGGTCCATAGGGTCTCAAAGAGTTGAACACGACTGAAGTGACTTAGCATGCATGCTTGATCAAGATTACCATCTCCAGTTAGTACTGAGGAAGCCCTGCTAAAGGTCAAAACAGTATCCAACATGCCTTGTGTGAGGGATCAGTAAGTGGGCTCCACTCATGTTAATGGAGACAATCATCATGGCCTTAGAAGACAAGCATCAACAAAGCCCTAGGACCGTGCTGGGGTTTGACCTTGCCCTCCCTCTGAAAGCTCCTTCCTGTACAGGGAGGAAGCAACTCTGCGTTGAACAGCCTACAATAATAGTGCCTAGTTGAGGCTAGAATACTTTTGGATGATGTGGAGTTTACTGAAATGGGAGAGCATGACTGGCTTGCTCTAAGCAGCTGGGGGGCTCAAGCATCAAGGGAAGCATGTCAAGTGTGAATTAAAGCAAAGCCCTTGTTTGCAAGCACCTGATCAGTGAGAGTAAAATGTATTCTGGTTACATGCTGGAAGAATATTCCTCACTTCACTTTTGGAGCATGTGGAAATTAACTATTTGGAAGGAAAAATTTGGAACAGAATTCCAGTCCCTCAATTCTAGGGGAGGAGAACCCAAAACAAAAAAGTAGGATTAAGCAGGAAAGGACATGTACCAGTATGAAAGTATAAAATATTATTTTCTGTTGTAGGCTTTCATACTAAATCCTCTCATCAGCTCACTGAACTCTCTCCATTGAATCTCGAAGGCCTATTCACCCGCCCCTCCAGATGCCCCACTCCTTTGCAACCCATGCACATTAAGGCTTGTGAATAACCACTGTGGAAAGAGAAGCAAAAAGGGGCAAGTATCATTTGGGATTTGAAGACTATCTATAGAGCCTCCTCTGTTTCTGTGAGGATGGATTGAAGAAATGGCTCTAGGTAGGGGAAGAAAAGAAGAAAATCCACAGAAGAGGGTGAAGACACATCTCAATAATCCAAGAAATAGGAAGCTTTGGTTGAAAGTTCCAGAAAACTGAATCTGGAAGGTAGCTCAGTGCCCAGCTGTCTTCAGAGTCAGCAGATGGAGAAATATTTTCATTTTTGGTCATTCTCTAAGACAAAGGTCTCCAACTTCTGGGGTCTAATGCCTGATGATCCGAGGTGCTGCTGACATAACAATAATAGAAATAAAGTGCAAAGTAAATGTAATGAGCTTGAATCATCTTGAAACCATTTGCCACGCACCTACTCCTTCCATGGAAACAATGTCTTCCATAAAACTGGTCCATGATGCCAAAAAGGTTGGGGACCCTGCTGTAGGACACTGATTCTGAAGATCCTTAACCAATCACACAAGGATTATCTAGAAACTTATAGAAATAAACATTCTTGGGCCCAACACTAGATCTACTACAACAGAAATTCTGGGTTGAAGTTCAGCATTGTGTTTAATAAATCGTCCTGGTTTTTGTGTTTTTTGAAGGTAAAGGACATTTTATTTACTGACAGATTAAAAACTGTAACTCCAGGTAGTGCAAAATACACCTCTCAACCAAATTACAAAGAACTGGTGTTAATACACAATGTTTAAGCAATGCTACACTTATTTTTGGCAAAGTGCTGGATTTTTTAGTCTGTGTATAAAACTGACCATCTATGAACAAATCAGCACAAAACTTTTCTATAAAAACAGAAAAAAAATTTAGACAGTGGCTCAAAGAAGACAAGCAAGCTGCCATTTATGCATAGATTGATGTATAGTATATAACCTAACCAAATGACCCTTTTGAGTTTTCAAGTTGTTGGGAAACAAACAAATAAAAAAAACTGTGTCCATTTATTGCTTGTAGACTTTTGGATAGGAGCCATTCTGACTGGCGTCAAATGGTACCTCATTGTGGTTTTGATTTGCATTTCTCTGATAATGAGTGATGTTGAGCATCTTTTCATGTGTTTGTTAGCCATCTGTATGTCTTCTTTGGAGAAATGTCTATTTAGTTCTTTGGCCCATTTTTTGATTGGGTCGTTTATTTTTCTGGAATTGAGCTGCAGAAGTTGCTTGTATATTTTTGAGATTAGTTGTTTGTCAGTTGCTTCATTTGCTATTATTTTCTCTCATTCTGAAGGCTGTCTTTTCACCTTGCTTATAGTTTCTTTTATTGTGCAGAAGCTTTTAATTTTAATTAGATCCCATTTGTTTGTTTTTGCTTTTAAATGCTGGAGAGGATGTGGAGAAAAGGGAACCCTCTTACACTGTTGGTGGGAATGCAGACTAGTACAGCCACTATGGAGAACAGTGTGGAGATTCCTTAAAAAAACTGGAAATAGAACTGCCTTATGATCCAGCAATCCCACTGCTGGGCATACACACCAAGGAAACCTGAATTGAAAGAGACATGTGTACCCCAGTGTTCATCGCAGCACTATTTATAATAGCCAGGACATGGAAGCAACCTAGATGTTCATCAGCAGATGAATGGATAAGAAAGCTATGGTACATATACACAATGGAGTTATTACTCAGCCATTAAAAAGAATACATTTGAATCAGTTCTAATGAGATGGATGAAACTGGAGCCTACTATACAGAGTGAAGTAAGCCAGAAAGAAAAACACCAATACAGTATACTGATGCATATATATGGAATTTAGAAAGATGGTAACAATAACCCTATATGCTAGACAGCAAAAGAGACACAGATGTATAGAACAGTCTTTTGGACTCTGTGGGGGAGGGGAGGGAGGGATGATTTGGGAGAATGGCATTAAAACATGTATAATATCATATAAGAAATGAATCGCCAGTCCAGGTTTGATGCAGGATACAGGAAGCTTGGGGCTGGTGCACTGGGATGACCCAGAGGGATGGTATGGAGAGGGAGGTGGGAGGGGGTGGTTTAGGATTGGGAACACATGTACACCCGTGGCGGATGCATGTTGATGTATGGCAAAACCAATACAATATTGTAAAGTAAAAAAAAACAAAAACAAAAACAAAAAACTGTGTCCAGAAAAACTTCCAGAAAGCACAGAATTACAATATTCTTCAGTCTTTAGAGCTGATACACGAGTTTGAGAATCACTGCTCACCCATTTGAAGGGGGTTGGGGATAAAGCCTGTCTTCAATACTTCACTCTCCTCTTTGGCATTTCTTATAACCAATTGGCACTCTTTCTGCAAATTTCAGAGCACGTTCATGAGTTTACTAGGAAGGGCCAGCTGAGAGTTTTGGGCAAGTTAGAACTCACACTTCATTTTAAAATGGTCTTAAATGGTCTATTGACTAAAAGAAGGAGTCGTGGTCTACTTATGACAATAGGGATATCATGCAAGTATGAGTAATGAAAACCAACAGAGATATCATGCAAGTATGAGTAATGTCGCAAATGTTTAAAGATACCATTGATTATAAGACACATGTGAGAAGATGTTTTAAAAAATGGTGTTAAAAAATGAACATAAAAAGGTGATGATGAATCATGACCAGCCAGAAGAGTAATATATTATTTTACAATTATAATAAACATAATCTAGGTAACATTAGTAAGAAAGTGAGACTGAGTCTGGCCCTGTGGGGCTCCCAGGTATGAGGCCTCTCTATCCCCCATTTCTTGCAGGCAAGACTCCAGACATTATGACCTTCCCTGAGTTCCAAATGGCAGATTTGAGAACAGTAGCTAATCAAGGGAGGAGCAGCCAAGAATTTACCTGAGAGGAGACTAAAAGGAGTGCAAGCCCTGTGCACACCCTGATCCTGTCAGAGACTCCACACTTAGCTGCTACCCCACTCCAGTACTCTTGCCTGGAAAATCCCATGGACAGAGGGGCCTGGTGGGCTGCAGTCCATGGGGTCACTAGGAGTAGGACACGACTGAGCGACTTCACTTTATTTTTTCACTTTCATGCATTGGAGAAGGAAATGGCAACCCACTCCAATGTTCTTGCCTGGAGAATCCCAGGGACGGGGGAGCCTGGTGGGCTGCCGTCTGTGGGGTTGCACAGAGTCGGACACGACTGAAGCGACTTAGCAGTAGCAGCAGCAGCATAAAACCCCTCATCAGGTTCTCTGGGGTTGAGACACATAGTTTTTTGAGGCAAAAGCCCAGTGTGTCTCCCTTCACCTGGCAAAAAAAAAAAATAAAGCTATCCTTTTCTACTTCACCCAAAACTTTGTCTCTGGGATTTGATTTGGCACTGATATACAAAGAGGCTGAGCTTTTGGTAACAAAAGCAAAGCAAATACTCCGTGTTTTAGGGACAGCACCTAGTTCTTAGGACAAGAGAACAGATATAAGTTAACTCGTGTGTATGTGTGTGTATGTATGTTCGTGAACCACTTGTTGTTATTTAGTCACTAAGTCACGTATGACTCTGTGGCCCCCATGGACTGTAGCCCACCGGGCTACTCTGTCCATGGAATTTTCCAGGCAAGAATACAGGAGTGGGTTGCCATTTCCTCCTCCAGAAGTTAATTCTAGAACAACATCCAAAATGATGAGATGCTGGGTCCCTTGTCTCTGGATCTGAGACTGGAGTGAGTTAAGTCCATGTGTGAGAGGTTTGATGTCTGAATATGAAAATTAGAAAGACCCATTCAGGTCAGTGAACAGTCAAAGAAGGGACAAACATCCCAGATATTGAAATGCTGAATCAGGATGCCACTAAGGTTAAAAAAAAAAAGAGTGAAGAAGGTTATCCAGAAGCACCGTAGAGTCAAATTATATATTTTCCTCACAACTGTGCCTTTAGGTTGCTTCTTCTGTTTCCACCTGGGCCCAGATAAATGAGAGCTATGTGGGGAACATGTTTTTATTCTGCCTGTGCAAATATTTCCATATCTCAACTGGAATCACAGGCATAATTACATATACTGGGAGTAAGGGCAGTGTTTTAGTCAGTTCAGACTTTTATAACAAAGTAGCATATACTGGGTGCCTGGTACACCATACGAATTTATTTCTCATAGTTCTGGAGGCTAGAAGTCTGATATCAGAATGTCAGCATGGTTGGCTTCTGGAGAGAGCTCTCTTCCTGATTTACAGACTGCCAAATCCTCATCATATGCCTATGTTGAAAGTGGGCTAGCCCCTTCTAATAAGGGCACTAATCCCTTTACGAGGGCTCCACCTTCATAATCTAATTACCTCTCCAAAGCCATCTCCAGATAGTATCACGTTGGGGATTAGATTCAACATATGGATTTGGGGGACGGGAGAGGGACACAAACTTTCAGTCCATCGCAGGCAGCAATGCTTTGGAATATAGGTATTTTAAATTTGGAAATGGGGTTCAAGGAAGTGTCAGCTAAAAGCACGTTTGAATCTCTGGGCAAAGAACAACTACCTTTCCTAAGTGTATGACTTCAGCTATGACTTCAGCTTAGAAGATCGGTATCTGTCCCTTTATCCTTTCATGGGTCACATCACACAGGGCAGGCAGGAGCTAATTTTCTACCTGGTCACATGTAAGAAGTTTCTGAGGCAGGCTCAATACAAGGTCTTATCTCCCTCTCCTTGTCAGCTTTTGAGGAAGCCTAGAAATTTTGAACTTGTAGGTCAAACTGTACTCCCTGAAAAATCCAATATTTTCTATTCTGGCTAACTCTACATATTGAGACAAAACATACTATTTCTTATGAAGGTTTGGTAGGACAGCTTTAAAATAATTGAATTAAATATTTTAAGAGTATGATATAAAGTATAACATTATTTTAACTGAATAAATAAAACCAGTGAAAACCTATGGTTAACTTAAACAGGCAATAATACTCAGCATGTTTCATATTTCCTTAAACATGAATCCCATGCTACATTGGGATGAATTAAGAACAACTGCAGTGACATGGGGTGGCGAAGAGTTGGACACGACTGAGCAACTTCACTTTCACTTTTCACTTTCATGCATTGGAGAAGGAAATGGCAACCCACTCCAGTGTTCTTGCCTGGAGAATCCCAGGGACAGGGGAGCCTGGTGGGCTGCCGTCTATGGGGTCGCACAGAGTCGGACGTGACTGAAGTGACTTAGCAGCAGCAGCAGCAGCAGCAGTGACATAACCAAACTGGACCCATATGGAACATACCAGAAGATTAAGCATATTTTTACTCCAAAGGAAAGTCTTTAGTATCTAGCTAGGCTTGGCAGCAGCATTTTTCTTTTAGAATAAATGACTGTGATTCTCAATTGGTTGATCATGATTAATCAAAGAATCTTTGAGGATAATTTTGCATTTCTAGCTCTTTGAGTACTATCCAGGGGGCATCTTGTGCCTGGTTGGGCTGGTGATTGCCAAATAGTCCCTCTTTGGTTTCAGGAGTGGGCTGGCCTTGGTGAAACTCTCTGAATCCTGTCTGTACTCAGACTCAGCTCTCTCCCTTCTCTCAATTTTAGTTTATACACATGTCATCAGGTGAAGGTTTTATTTTCACCATTTTCTATAGAAATCTCCTTTCCTTTAAAGAGGGGAAAAAAGATAAACATCTGATGAATGAAAAGTAGTTCCTCCTCAATAGGAAGACAACTTCAGAGAGATGGCTCATATCAGTGACACTGGCAGAGAGGTAGAGTGGAAGAGGGGAAAGAATGTGGGTTCTGGAGTTAGAGTGACCAGGGTATGAATTTTGATTCTGGCACCCAAGACCTAAGCACATCATATGATTTCTCTAAGTCTCTGTTCCTTCTTCTGTATCAAGGAGTTCACAATAGCGACCTCTTTGGATTATTGTAACTTATGTGTAATAAGGTTGCAAAATTGGATTCATCCTACAATTCAGACATGTAGAGAAAACTGTAGTACTTTCACTTTATTTCATATTAATATGCTCCTTTTTCTGAGCCCTCATTCATATTTAAAGGAAAAAGAAACAAATAATAAATAACTACATTAAAGTAACAGTAACAGATAAACTCAGCAGTGGCCACAGGACTGGAAAAGGTCAGTTTCATTCCAATTCCAAATAAAGGCAATGCCAAAAAATGCTCAAACTACCGCACAATTGCACTCATCTCACACGCTAGTAAAGTAATGCTCAAAATTCTCCAAGCCAGGCTTCAGCAATATGTGAACCGTGAACTTCCAGATGTTCAAGCTGGTTTTAGAAAAGGCAGAGGAACCAGAGATCAAATTGCCAACTTCCGCTGGATCATGGAAAAAGGAAGAGAGTTCCAGAAAAACATCTATTTCTGCTTTGTTGACTATGCCAAAGCCTTTGACTGTGTGGGTTACAATAAACTATGAAAAATTCTGAAAGAGATGGGAAAACAGACCACCTGACCTGCCTCTTGAGAAACCTATATTCAGGTCAGGAAGCAACAGTTAGAACAGGACACGGAACAACAGACTGATTCCAAATAAGAAAAGAGTACATCAAGGCTGTATATTGTCACCCTGCTTTTTTAACTTCTATGCAGAGTACATCATGAGAAACGCTGGGCTGGATGAAGTACAAGCTGGAATCAAGATTGGTGGGAGAAATATCAATAACCTCAGATATGCAGATGACACCACCCTTATGGCAGAAAGTCAAGAAGAATGAAAGAGCCTCTTGATGAAGTAAAAGAGGAGAGTGAAAAAGTCGGCTTAAAGCTCAACATTCAGAAAACTAAGATTATGGCATCTGGTCCCATCACTTTACAGGAAATAGATAGGGAAACAGTGGAAACAGTGTCAGCCTTTATTTTTCGGGGGCTCCAAAATCACTGCAGATGGTGATTGCAGCCATGAAATTAAAAGACGCTTACTCCTTGGAAGAAAATTTATGACCAACCTAGATAGCATATTCAAAAGCAGAGACATTACTTTTCCAACAAAGGTCCATCTAGTCAAGGCTATGGTTTTTCCAGTAGTCATGTATGGATGTGAAAGTTGGACTGTGAAGAAAGCTGAGCACCGAAGAATTGATGCTTTTGAACTGTGGTGTTGCAGAAGACTCTTGAGAGTCCCTTGGACTACAAGGAGATCCAACCAATTCATTCTAAAGGAGATCAGTCCTGGGTGTTCTTTGGAGGGACTGATGCTAAAGCTGAAACTCCAATACTTTGGCCACCTCATGTGAAGAGTTGACTCATTGGAAAAGACCCTGATGCTGGGAGGGATTGGGGGCAAGAGGAGAAGGGGATGGCAGAGGATGAGATGTCTGGATGGTATCACCGACTCGTTGGACAAGAGTTTGGGTGAAATCCAGGAGTTGGTGATGGAGAGGGAGGCCTGGAGTGCTGCAATTCATGGGATTGCAAAGAGTCGGACACGACTGAGTGACTGAACTGAACTGAACTGAATATATAAACTCTCACATATTGCTAACTCCATCTAGAAAGTAAAATGTATTTCTCTCTCATGCAAGAATCCAGTACGGATGTGGTTTAGTGACTCTTTCAAACAGTAACTCAGAGATCCAGGCTCCCTCATATTTTATCTCTATCATCTTCAGCAGTCTCATGGTCACTCTAGACATCAACATCTAGCTGGTGGGTGAGGAAAAGGAATTAAAGAGGGCATACTGACATGTAACCATCCAGCTCAGAAAGGAATACCTGTTACTTATCATCCCTGATTGTAAGAATGCAATCACTTACATTTCATTGATGATAACTGTTCAAGTGTTCCACTTAGATGTAAGAGGAGCTAGGAAGACATCTCCCAACTATGTTCCTACAATATGGAAGGGTAGCCCAAACATTTGTCATGAATCATCTCTTCCAGAGTCTACTCTCAAATATCCAAGCACACCTTTCCTACAAAACACACTCACCACCTCAAGAGAGACAATCCAGTGTTCTCCCAGTTACTGTGGCTAGCTCAGGATCCAGGGTTTCTGAATGATACAATCAACACTCCATCAAGAGGATATGTTGCTTCATTTGAAATGGCAACTTATACACTAAAAACAAATTATCTAAAGTGTATGTCTTAGTTGCTCAGTTGTGTCCGCCTCTTTGTGACCCCATGGACTGTGGCCCACCAGGCTCCTCCATCCATGGGATTTTCCAGGCAAGAGTACTGGAGTGGGGTGCCGTTCCCTTCTCCAGGGGCTCTTACTGACCCAGTGGTTGAACCTGGGTCTCCTGTATTTTAGGCAGATTTTTTACTATCTGAGCCACAAAGGAAGCCCATCTAAACCTCCCCTCATTCTCTCAAACCAACATACTTACTCAACCAGTATACAATGATAGAAGACAGACAGGATAACAGCCTCAGGAACTTCCTTGAATGACAATGGGACATACATGATGGATGCCTATCTCTAGCAGTGATAAGACCCTGCCAGGTAGGCACCAGTAAGGCCCACTGTGTGGAGACAGGAAAGTTCCTTGACTAGACCCTTGTCTGCTCTCTGGGAAGAGCCCCTAGTCCATTGCTCTCTGTGCTCTCTGGATCTACCTCCCTGGAGATTATCCCATGTTTATTATTCTCCATGCTCACCTTTGAAGTGAGCCTTGAGAATTATGCCCCTAATCCCAGGGCTCACTTCAAAGGTATACATAGAGAATCATAAAATGAGAAAATGCCCTCCTTAGTGACCCAGTGGGCTTTCCAGGTGGTGCCAGTGGTAAAGAACCTGCCCGTCAATGCAAATGACATAAGAGAAGTGGGTTTGATCCCTGGGTTTGGAAGATCCCCTGGAGGAGGGCATGGCAACCCACTCTAGTATTCTTGCTTGAAGAATCCCCATGGACAGAAGAGCCTGGTGGGCTACAGTCCATAGGGTTACACAGTCAGACACAACTGAAGGGACTTAGCAGGCCGCAAACACAGTGACTCAACACCCTCATGCTATTTGCCAGTGATGCAAATTTGGAGGCCCAAAGGCTCTTTAAGTCTTGAATAGTCAAAGGCATACATCTTGGGCAGTATAATTATCTTAAAAACTTAGTAGATTAAAAAAAAAAACTATTTGTTTTCAGATAGTGCTATGTGATAGTAATCACATGCAGAGTTCTTACCTAGACATAATTAAAATTCAAACACAAATGTATTTGTCTCTTCACCTCCATACCTCCCTCTCTCATCTAGAACAACAGATTAGTTCCAAAAAGGAAAAGAAGTACATCAAAGCTGTATATTGTCACTCTGCTTATTTAACTTATGTAGAGTACATCATAAGAAATGCTGTGCTAGAAGAAGTACAAGCTGGAATCAAGATTGCAGGGAGAAATATCAATAACCTCAGATATGCAGATGAAGACAGTGAAGAAGAAACTAAAGAGCCTCTTGATGAAGGTGAAAGAGGAGAGTGAAAAATTTGGCTTAAAGCTCAACGTTCAGAAAACTAAGATCACAACATCCGGTCCCATCACTTCACGGCAGATAGATGGGGAAATAGTGGAAACAGTGGCTGACTTTATGTTTCTGGGCTTCAAAATCACTGAAGATGGTGATTGCAGCCATGAAATGAACAGACTCTTACTCCTCGGGAGGAAAGTTATGACCAACCTAGACAGCATATTAAAAAGCAGAGACATTACTTTGCCAACAAAGGTCTGTCTAGTCAAGGCTATTGTTTTTCCCGTGGTCATGTATGAATGTGAGAGTTGGACTATAAAGCAAGCTGAGCACCCAAGAATTGATGCTTTTGAACTGTGGTGTTGGAGAAGACTCTTGAGAGTCCCTTGGATTGCAGGGAGACCCAACCAGTCCATTCTAAAGGAGATCAGTCCTGGATGTTCATTGGAAGGACTCTTGTTGAAGCTGAAACTCCAATACTTTGGCCCCCTGATGCGAAGAGCTGATTCACTGGAAAAGACCCTGATGCTGGGAAAGATTGAGGACAGGAGGAGAAGAGGATGACAGAGGAAGAGATTGTTGGATGGCATCATCAACTCGATGGACATGGGTTTGGGTGGACTCTGGGAGTTGGTGATGGACAGGGAGGCCTGGCATGCTGCGGGTTCATGGAGTTGCAAAGAATCAGATATGACTGAGAGACTGAACTGAATCGAGGTTATCAGGTTTGGAATGATGCTTATTCCCTCCCTTTACTGTTTAGAGACTTCTTCAGGCCCCAGAATATTGCAGGCACAGGCAATGGGGGAACATGAGGTTTTTCACCTGTCCTGAGAGCATGAGGAATCCTTCTGCTTCATTAGTGCTTTAGAAGAATAAGTACCCTTCTATGGGATTGGTGATCTCATTAAATGATGACCACTTACAAGGCAAGGCTGAAATTTTAAATTTTGTATCTTCAGCAACTTTGTCCTGAGCACATAGAAAATTCCTAGCAATGTTTGTAGGACAAATGCATATGAAATTCTTTCATTAGAGCAATCAGAATATATCTTTAGTTCAGTGACTTTCAAAGTATGATCCTTGGACTAGCAGCATCCCCATGATCTGGGGACATGTGAGAAAAACAAATTCTGGGCCCTACTTCAGACCTACTGAATCTGAGGTAGGACCCCTAAATCTTTAATAAAACTTTCAGAGAGTTCTGTTGCACTCTAAAGTTTAAGAACCATTACACTAGTTCATTAGCTTTTTTCTAAGAATGTCTGGGCTTAAAGCCTTTATCTACAAAGAAGTTAAAACTGCTTTTTCCTCTTAAAGTAAAAGCCTATTGAATTTGATAAGCAAGGAATTTCCTTAGATATTTAAAAATATTTTTAATATGGAGAGCTGCATGTAAGGATTCCATGAGTTTACGAACAATGTGTTTTGAACCCTGACTCTCTGTAACTTTTCCAGAGATATCCTGCCATTGTTTCATGTACAGGATTTCCATGAAGAGTTAATGAAGTTCAGAGAACGGGTCAATAGCAGGATACAGTCTCAGATTACTCAGGCAGAGATTCCACTGCCCCTCCCACTGCCACTCCCATCACACTTCATTGTGTGCTGCTCTGGTGACTTCCTCATCCAGGGTCCCTATAACCTCACATCTTTCACATATCATGAATTTGAAGTCTGAATCATTTTTACACCATCCATTGAAAAGACTATTGCCATCTAGAAGGATTATTGTATCTTTTTATTTTCAATTTTATTTAATAGATAATATTGAAGTTATCAATTTTTTCTAATAAAGTCAAATTATCTAATAGTTTATGTATCTAGTAGGCTAAATTTAAGATTACCTAGTACAATTTTATCTGAGATACATGGCTTCAATTTACTCAGCATTGAATGTCATTCTGAGCTGACTTTATGACAGCTAATCAATATCTTTAATAGGATACTTTGTGATGCCATCATTTCTTCAAAGTAAATGTCCTAGAGTAATAGAGCAGTGTCTAACATGATTTACACAACATTTCAACTACAGTAGTTGAAAATGTGTAAATATGCTTTGCTTTGCTTTTATTATTCTTAGGTGAAATTCGTCCAGGATTATCCATTTCAAAATACTTAGACAAAAATGCTTAGACAGTTTTGAACTTTTCCCTCCGAATCCCCATGTAAATTGATGGGAGTGACTGATGGCTTGTTTACCCAGCAACCCTTGTAAAATTACAATCAGTATTGCCTGGAGTAAGTAATAGGTGAAACTAACTATAGAACCTAAGCTTTCTTGATGGTACCTAGAAAGTTTCTCAGATTTTTAATGTGTGTATGTGCTGGTCACACGAAGATCATATTAAAATGGAGATGCTAATTCAATAGGGCTGGAGTGGCACTAGAAAGTCTGCCTTTCTAACAAACTGATGTTGATGCTGCCAATTCACAAACCACACTTTTGTGTGGGGAGTCACCAGAAGGCACATACTGGGAAAGGAAGGAAACCAAATGCAAAATAATTTATAGGGAGCTATTCTGTTCTGCTCACATTCTTTATCAGAAGATAAGTAGTTATTTAAAAACATTTATGTCCAGACAGGACCCTGCCATTGAATTATTCTTACAAACTTAGAATTTCTGTTATTTGATGCTGCAACAAATGCTAATCTTTACATGTCTGACTCTATGGGACCCCATGGTCTGCAGTCTGCTAGACTCCTCTGTCCAGGGAATTTTCCAGGCAAGAGTACTGGAGTGGGTTGCCATTTCCTACTCCAGGGGATCTTCCTGACCCAGGGATCTACCCCTGTCTCTGTGTCTCCTGCATTGGCAAGCAGATTCTTTACCACTGTGCCATCCAGAAAGTCCAATTCATATTTAGTTTATTTTTTATTAACTATCCAACTTTTAAGAATTTTTGAAGTAGAGTATTTTGATGGGGACAATTTTTTACATTTCTGGCCAATGTAGAATGAAAGGGCACCTACTTTTCACTTCTATGCTAATATGAAAAGGAAGGTGAGTATAGGATGACCAGAGATAGCAGATTCATTTTCAAGCTTAGAAGAGTAAGTAGCACATAGATTTTTGGCTGTAGATTATTCACTGGCCCTGTAAGAACTGGAGGAGCAGTCACTCATTCTGAAGTGCAAGCTTTTTTTTTTCATAAGCACAACATACTTTCTCCCCAGCAATCCACACTTTAATGATGATCACAAAGTGATGTTTTCACAGAAAATTCTTTCTAGCACACATCTTGGCCAGTCTTGCTTGGGCTTCCAGGTATTTCTCATTTCCCTGTCATTCCAGCAGAGGTCATTCTGTTTTCTTACCTTCACAGACTTCCCACCTTCCTCTGCCCTCCCCTTCGGGTTCCTCTTGATGATCCTGATTGAACAATGAGCAGTCAACTTGGACACTTCTCTTTCTTGGTAATTACTGTTATTTTGGGCTTCTTTGATGACCTAGAGCCAGACATCCTGGAATGTGAAGTCAAGTGGGCCTTAGAAAGCATCACTACGAACAAAGCTAGTGGAGGTGATGGAATTCCAGTGCAGCTATTCCAAATCCTGGAAGATGATGCTGTGAAAGTGCTGCACTCAATATGCCAGCACATTTGGAAAACTCAGCAGTGGCCACAGGACTGGAAAAGGTCAGTTTTCATTCCAATCCCAAAGAAATGCAATGATAAAGAATGCTCAAACTACCTCACAGTTGCACTCATCTCACATGCTAGTAAAGTAATGCTCAAAATTCTCCAAGCCAGGCTTCAGCAGTATGTGAACCGTGAACTTCCTGATGTTCAAGCTGCTTTTAGAAAAGGCAGAGGAACTAGAGATCAAATTGCCAACATCTTCTGGATCATGGAAAAAGCAAGAGAGTTCCAGGAAAACATGTATTTCTGCTTTATTGACTATGCCAAAGCCTTTGACTGTGTGGATCACAATAAACTGTGGAAAATTCTGAAAGAGATGGGAATACCAGACCACCTGACCTGCCTCTTGAGAAATCTGTATGCAGGTCAGGAAGCAACAGTTAGAACTGGACATGGAACAACAGACTGGTTCCAAATAGGAAAAGGAGTATGTCAACGCTGTATGTTGTCAGCCTGTTTATTTAACTTATACGCAGAGTACATCATGAGAAACTCTGGACTGGAAGAAGCACAAGCTGGAATCAAGATTGCCGGGAGAAATATCAATAACCTCAGATACGCAGATGACACCACCCTTATGGCAGAAAGTGAAGAGGAACTCAAAAGCCTCTTGATGAAAGTGAAAGTGGAGAGTGAAAAAGTTGGCTTAAAGCTCAACATTCAGAGGACGAAGATCATGGCATCCAGTCCCACCACTTCATGGGAAATAGATGGGGAAACAGTGGAAACAGTGTCAGACTTTGTTTTTCTGGGCTCCAAAATCACTGCAGATGGTGACTGTAGCCATGAAATTAAAAGATGCTTACTCCTTGGAAGGAAAGTTATGTCCAACCTAGATAGCATATTCAAAAGCAGAGACATTACTTTGCCAACAAAGGTCCGTCTAGTCAAGGCTATGTTTTTTCCTGTGGTCATGTATAGATGTGAGAGTTGGACTGTGAAGAAAGCTGAGCACCGAAGAATTGATGCTTTTGAACTGTGATGTTGGAGAAGACTCTTGAGAGTCCCTTGGACTGCAAGGAGATCCTCCCAGTCCATTCTGAAGGAGATCAGCCCTGGGATTTCTTTGGAAGGAATGATGCTAAAGCTGAAACTCCAGTACTTTGGCCACCTCATGAGAAGAGTTGACTCATTGGAAAAGACTCTGATGTTGGGAGGGATTGGGGACAAGAGGAGAAGGGGACAGCAGAGGATGAGATGGCTGGATGGCATCACTGACTTGACGGACGTGAGTCTGAGTGAACTCTGGGCATTGGTGATGGACAGGGAGGCCTGGCGTGCTGCAATTCATGGGGTCGCAAAGAGTCGGACATGACTGAGTGACTGAACTGAACTGAACTGGGCTTCCTTAGTGGCTCAGCTAGTAAAGAATCTGCTTGCAATGCAGGAAACCTGGGTTGGGAAGACCTGGGTCGGGGAGATGCCCTGAAGAAGAGAAAGGCTACCCACTCCAGTATCCTGGCCTGCAGAATTCCATGGACTACATGGGGTTACAAAGAGTCAGACATGACTGACCGACTTTCAGTCACTGTTATTTTTTAACTTGAGAAAACCACCTGGTTGGACTCTGGTCTGTTAGCCAGGCAGAAACAGCTGCTCTTTGGGGTTGCCACAGCCATGACACAGGCTGCTGGGAAATAGAGCCATGTGCAGGAGCTTGGCGTGGGGTCAGCTTGGCCCCCAGACCTTGCTGACAGTGCATCTTCACTCTGCTTTGCTGGCAATATGCGCAGGTGCCGCACCAGCCCAGAGAGTATCCTGCTGTTGTGCTGCTCTGTCTCTTCAACACACACACACATACACACACATATACTTACATTCACTCTCCTTGGAATAATAAGGAAAGTCTTGTGAGGAGATTGGCTGCATGCCATGTTACCATAGGCTATACCGTAGATACTTTGGATAAAGCTTGTAAAGGAACATATGGACCTCATGAAAGAAACACCTGCTTGTTCAAAGTGGAAAACAAAGAAATAAAAGTTGCCCCACTGTTCACTGGAA
Organism: Bubalus kerabau; assembly: GCF_029407905.1. Taxonomy (NCBI): domain Eukaryota; kingdom Metazoa; phylum Chordata; class Mammalia; order Artiodactyla; family Bovidae; genus Bubalus; species Bubalus kerabau. The sequence continues at coordinate 50,281,414 of NC_073635.1, forward strand.
CCCCCAGAAGGAAAGCTGACTGTGGTTAAATGAAGAAGCACACTGGAGGCTCCGTTCTGACTGTATCCTTTCTGCCGAGGCATCTCTATTCCCTTGGTTTTTAAACAGATATCATTAAGGATGTGCTCTGTGTTTAGATTTAGGAAACATATTTAAGAAGTTCTCATACTAGGCAGGTTCCAAGATTAAGTAGCTCCTCTCCTTCCAACAAGGATTGATTTTTTAAACTCAAGATTTAGATTTGCACCAAACAACCAATAAGGTTAAGATTTTCAATAGGATCCTTGCATCAGCTCCCAGACTGTGGGGCATTTTGAAAGAGAATTAGCAACTGAAAACAGCTCATTATTGCTTCAAAAGCACAATTCTAATACCCAAAAATAATTTGATAGACAGAGAGTCTGGAATAACTTAAAACATATATTTGTGCACTTGAAAATGATCTAAAAATGTATCATGAAGACTAAGCTACTTTCAATTAAAATTAGAATCTAAGATCACAAGAGGAAATACTAAGTCATTTTAATCATATTCTAATGTGACAAATAAAGCCTATGGTCTGTCACTTTTATTCAGTAAGAGTAGAACATATATAAAAATTTCCTGCCATATGACTGATCAAGTAAGGATTACTAGAGGCTAATGAATTCAGTATGTATCTACCAAATAGGTTATCACACACACACACACACAAAGAAACACATATGTATACACACATATATGAATATGAATATATATATGTGTGTGTTCAGTTCAGTTCAGTCACTCAGTCGTGTCCAACTCTTTGCAACCCCATGAACCACAGCACTCCAGGCCTCCCTGTCCATTACCAACTCCTGGAGTCCACCCTAACTCCTGTCCATTGAGTCAGTGATGCCATCCAACCATCTCATCCTCTGTCATCCTCTTCTCCTCCTGCCCTCAATCTTTCCCAGTATTAGGGTCTTTTCCAGTGAGTCAGTTCCTCGCATCATGTGGCCCAAGTATTGGAGTTTCAGCTTCAACAAGAGTCCTTCCAATGAACACCCAGGACTGATCTCCTTTAGGATGGACTGGTTGGATCTCCTTGCAGTACAAGGGACTCTCAAGAGGCTTCTCCAACACCACAGTTCAAAAGCATCTATTCTTCAGCGCTCAGCTTTCTTTATAGTCCAACTCTCACATCCATACCTGACCACTGGAAAAACCATAGCCTTGACTAGATGGATCTTTGTTGACAAAGTAATGTCTGCTTTTTAATATGCTGTCTAGGTTGGTCTTAACTTTCCTTCCAAGGTTTTCATGGCTACGATCACCATCTGCAGTGATTTTGGAGCTGAAAAAAATAAAGTCAGCCACTGTTTCCACTGTTTCCCTGTCTATTTGCCATGAAGTGTTGGGACTGGATGCCATGATCTTTGTTTTCTGAATATTGAGCTTTAAGCCAACTTTTTCACTTTCCTCTTTCACTTTCATCAAGAGGCTCTTTAGTTCTTCTTGACTTTCTGCCATAAGGGTGGTGTCATCTGCATATATGAGGTATTGATATTTCTGCCGGTAATCTTGATTCCAGCTTGTGCTTCTTTCAGCCCAGCATTTCTCACGATGTACTCTGCATATAAGTTAAATAAGCAGGGTGACAATATACAGCATATATATGTGTATATATATATAGTGCCGGAGAAGACTCCTGAAAGTCCCTTGGACAGTGAGGAGATCAAACCAGTCAATCTTAAGGGAAATCAACCCCGAATACTCATTGGAATGATTGATGCTGAAGCTGAAGCTCCAGTATTTTGGTCATCTGATGTGAACAGCCGACTCATTGGAAAAGTCTCTGATACTGGCAAAGATTGAGGGCAGAAAGAGAAGAGGGCATCAGAGGATGAGATGGCTGAATGGCATCACCAATGCAATGGACATGAATTTGGGCAAACTTTGGGAGATAGTTGGGGACAGGGAGACCTGGCGTGCTGCAGTACTTGGGGTTGCAAAGGGTCAGACACAGTTGGGTGACTGACCAACAACAACAATATGAATATATATACATACTATAATCTAGTTTTTATAAATAAAATTATATATTTAGAGAAACATAGTACTTGTCCACGTAGTAAAATATGTTAAATTATACAAAATAAACTATTTTTTTCTGAAGAATGGGATTTTCTTCTGTTAGTCGCTCAGTCATCCCTGACTTTTTGCGACCCCATAGACTGCAGCCCACCAGGCTCTTAGGTCCATGGGATTTTCCAGGCAAGGATTCTGGAGCGGTTTGCCATTTCCTTCTCCAAGGAATGAGATTAAGGATGTTCTATTTTCATTTTGTTGTACTTTCTGAATTTTCTAGAGCTGGCATAACTTATGTAATAAATCAACAGCAAAGAATGAGAGGAGGGAAATGGGGTACTAACCATATTTCAGGATAATTTAGGCCTACTCTTTCAGGTCACCTCAAGAGGTCCTGGAGTTCATGAAGGTGAGCAAGCACTGATGTCATGACTCTTTCCTGCCAGGACACACTCGTGGATCTGTTAGGGACTCTGTTGAGAGCAAACTGCTGTTTGTGAGCCAAATCCAACCAAAAGCCTGTTTTGCAAATGAAGTTAGACTGAAACACAGTTACGTTTATCTATTTATGGATGTCTGTGGTTGCTCTTATGCTACAACAGCAGAGTTGAGTAGTTGCCATACAGACTATGTGGTCTTGCAAAGTCTAAAATATTTACTATTTGGTCCTTTATGGAACGTTTTTGAGTCCTGATCTAGAGCGTGTCTTAGGGCTAAGAACTTCTAAACTGTTCTCATTGTATTTAATATGGAACCCGCCTACTCCAACTGGTCTGCAAACCTATGTTGTCAAAATCTGAGAGATATCATGAGGCTCTTTAGCCTCAAAATTTTCCATATCATTTGAAATACCATTGTTCCAAATAAACTCAATTCATGTGTGTCTGAGTTAATTAAACATAATTCAACTAAATGTGCTTTTGGAAGATTGTTCAAAAGAAGCACTCACACCATTCCCAGATCCTAGAAGCTGTGTTTCTGCTGGAGGAAGTGAACTTCAGAACCCCCAAAATGAGTTGAAATTAAACTCAAGATAGACAAGGTCAAGTATGCATGAGTATTTCTGCTATTTTGAAAGATGACGGTTTGAGTAAGGATGAACCCTGATAAAGCTGGCTTGATAATCTTTAAAATTTGAGTGTCACAAGTTTTTATTCTCAACACCAAGACATGCCCCTCCATCAGGTTTCTTCCCTGCATCTTATTTATTATAGCTTGGGCACAGACATCAATAAAACACTGTATGTCAAAGTATTCACTTAAAACATGCTTGTTCTCCTCAGGAAGTTTGCTTCAATTTCAGAGTAGACAACCAGAGGGAAGCAAACTCAAATTTACTATTCACAAGTCCAACCTCTAAGAATCTCCATCAAGTCTGACAAAATGCATTGCTCACCCACATATGTTGAGGCTATTAGATACTCAAACAAAAGACCAGTTCAATTTCTAAGATGCTTCTAAATTGATATATTTCAGGGTTCACAGCTCAACATTCCTTTGTAGTACATATAAACCACCCTGAAGGACCTCTTGCTCCTCCCTGCTTTATTTTATTATGACTTTCTTTGCATAAGCATTTTCTTATCATATCAGAAGGTTTGTTCCAAGCCTGCTGAGAAGAAGATTTAACATCTGAGCTTAGCCTTCTATAGTAATTATCTGTTAGCCAATGTATTAACCTCCACCTCAATAGCCTCTAATTGATACAAAAATAAGAAGATTGAGACAGAAAATCTAGGAAGACTTCCGTGGAAATATTCAGGTAGTATCCAGAGTTCTTATGGGTTTAGAAACTTAAAATTTAACATGAAATTATTAAAAATAATTTTTTAAAATAACAGATTTGCATTAAGCTATGCAGTTGATGTGAATTATCTCATATATTCCTCCCACTCTTTTATGAGGAAATTTCTATTATTGTCTGAAGTTTAGATTCGGTAAGATTTTTAACTTTCTCAAGATCTTAAGTTAGTAAAAGGTATAGCAAGAACTCAAAGCCAGGTCCATGTGATCATATTACTGGTGTTTTACTGTTTCCCGCCTCCCCACCTTTGCACTTTCTTATATGTTTCCCTTCTGGCTGACTCCGTATTTTCTTTCTGTTATACAAGACATGCCTATCAATTTTAGAAAAAAATTAAAATGAAATAACCTGAGAATGGAGGTAACTGGTAGGTTTAAGGTAAGTTAAGAGTATTTAAACAAACTTTTATGATTTCATGATATTGGAACAGAGTGTTAGCATGTAGGAGAGGGAATGCCTCAGAAAAACTCGATCTTAGAATATTTTTGAAACTTAAAAGTAGTCATTTAAAAGATAATAAGCAATTCTTTTCTTTTCAGATCGAGACTAATCTTTCTTTTGGAAAATTTACTAAAATGGACATTTAGAGTTTTTTACCTTCTTGCAATTATGGAATTACGCAATTCCATAAATGCATCATCTGTGCCTACATGTTGTGCATTCTTGGTTGCTACGTATATGTGCAACAAAGCACTTGATGATAAGAGCTTAGGAGAGGTAAACTGATTCACACTTCATCTTCTCTTTGTGTTATACTAGAGAAAAAAGTGAATCTGGTGCTGTGCAACCTGAGTGGGATTATTTGTGTTTATTCCAGATGAAATAAACCATATTATAGGGTAAAATACTCTTTTATTATTGAGGCTGTTTTGTCGAGATTGTGGGGCCAGGTTGAGCCAATACATGTGAGAGGTGGAATTTCACCTTTACAGATTTTCCCATGATAATTTGCCCTGCGAAAGGGTTAATAATGAGGTGTGTCTGGCTTTGGGGAAAATGGCCTTCTTTATTCCCCCTTGGGGTTCAGATGTTAACCAGCTCTAGAGGCTAAGGCAACACATTGCTTCCAGTGTTCATGATGGGGGATAAGTGTCTCTCTGTCTCTGGTAGCATATGAGGAGCTGGTGAAGGAGCAAGGCTAGTAAAGAATTAGGATGTCACTTTGGATTCTAGGAATAGCCACATCTGCACTGGGATTCCTTTGGAAGGAATGATGCTAAAGCTGAAACTCCAGTACTTTGGCCACCTCATGCGAAGAGTTGACTCATTGGAAAAGACTCTGATGCTGGGAGAGATTGGGAGCAGGAGGAGAAGGGGACGACAGAGGGTGAGATGGCTGGATGGCATCACCGACTCGATGGACATGAGTCTGAGTGAACTCCGGGCGTTGGTGATGGACAGGGAGGCCTGGCGTGCTGCGATTTATGGGGTCACAAAGAGTCGGACACGACTTAGCAACTGAATTGAACTGAATAGCAAATTTAAGGGGCTATCTATAAGATTTTGTTTTCAAGACTTCAGTAAATTCAGTGGCCCTGTGAGCACTTGCAGAGGGACCACCTCTGAATGTGACATAGTGTTCTCCCTTGAACTGGTGTGGATCCATGTTGGGCAGGTGTAATATGGGGAGTGGAAACCATCACCCTGCAGCCTGGATTAGCCAAGCAAAACTTTTGCAAGGGTCAACTATGGTTAATATGGCAAGATGAATAGAGGAGGAAGAACCAAAGATATTTGATCTGAAATGTTCATGAGATGGCAACATGGGGGTTCCTAGAAACAGCCTGGAGATACTTTGAGGAGGGGACATTCTCTAGCAATCGGGTGACTGGACTATGTTGGAAACAAAAAAGAAATGAAAGTTATCATAGACCATGGAGACCTGGGATTTATGTATTGTAAGGTGACAATAAAAACAGGTTCAGCAACAGCTTTTTTTAAAAAATTGAGGTACAATTGATTTACAGTATTAGATTAGTTTCAGATGCATAGCATAGTGACTCGATATTTTTATAGATTATACTCCATTAAAAGTTATTATAAGATAATGGCTCCAATTCCCTGTGCTATACAATATATCCTTGTGGCTTATCTATTTTATACATAGTAGTCTGTATCTCTTAATCCCCTAGCTCTGTTTTGCTTCTCCCCACTTCCTTCTCTTTAGCAATAGCCTGCTTTTTACCAAAGACTTCTGCTACTGTGGTGGCAAGCCCTGGGTAGCCTGTATCTGACTTCTGTCAGGCCCAGTGGCTGACTTGTTCCCTCAGGGGTCAATGTGTTCAATGCTATATAAGTAGGCAAACTACTTAGTAGGATAATTGGAAACATACTTCCAAACGAAGACCAATCTATCTCCCACATCCATGTAGTGACCTCATGGGGGTTCCCACAAACAGCCTGGAGATACTTTGGGGAGGGGACAATCAGGATCAATCAGTCATCAACCATTGGACTATGCTAAAAATAAACCAATAGAAAGTGACAAGTTATTTGGTAATCATAGACTGTTGAGACCTACTACACTCCATGGGATATTAAAAAAAAAAAGGAAAAAAAAGGTAGGGAACTCCTTCAAAGAAGCCAGTGTTCTTTGTGGTATATATGTATATGTAAATGTGACATATACACGTGTGTGTATGTGTATGTGTGTATATACACATATATTCAACCATAAAAAAGAAATGCAATCTTGACATTTGCAAAAACACAGATGGACCTTGAGGTCCATTTATTTCACTAAATGAAATAAATTAGACAAAGGCAAATACTATATAATCTCACCTATATGTGGGGTCTAAAAACAAAACAAACAAATAAAAATGAACAAAAACCAAGCTCATAGAGAAAAGATTGGTGGTTACCAGAAGCAAGGAATAGGGGGTGGTGATGGAAATTGGTGAAGGAAGTCAACAAAGTTCTAAACTCCATTTTACGAAATAAATGTTATGGAGACGTAATGCATAGCATGGTGACTCGAGTTAATAATACTGTATTCCACATTTGAAAGTTGCTAAAAATCTTAGGGGATTTTAGCACAAGAAAAAAAAAATTCTTGAAGTTATATGTGGATGGATGTTAAATATGTTACAGGGGAAAGCCAGTTCTGATTCCATGCTGAAACTGTTTCTTTGATTTGCTTTCCATTGCTTTTGTTATTATAATGACACATAATGGCCTGCCTTAGAGAATCCTGCCCTATGCCTGACTGTTAGCTAACTTGCCTTTGTTCAGAACCCTGTCCATCTGTAGAAGGCAGGAAGGAAGAAATTAACTTATACCCCTGCCTGAGACTTGCCATTCTAGGCAATATTTGTAAGATTAATGGCTTTTTTACTTTGTTTCCTCACCTCCCCTCATCTCTGATCCATAAAAGAATCTGGAATCCAGACCCAATAAGATGGTTATATTGAGACATTAGTCTGCCATCTGCTCAAGTTGTATTACTTACTTCAGTGCCTCATTTCTGATTCATTAGCCTGTCATGCAGCAAGCAGAGGGAGCTTGTACTCAGTAACAAATAGACTTATTGTGATGATCATTTTGCAATATATACAAATACAGAAACATTACAATTGTATACCTGGAACTAATATAATGCTATATGTCAACTATACCACAATTTTAAGAAAAGAAACCAGTGTTCAAATGCAAACATACCCCTTTCATTCCATGCCTCTTTCCCCAGCCTCCTCTTCCATAGAGATTCGTGTAAAACATTCCCTACACTCAATGAGTTTGAAAATAAGGAATTTTTATTACTGTGTCAGAAAACTGGTTGCAGATTCCATGTGATATGTGTTGATATCTTTCATTAGTTTATTCAGTAAATATTTATCAAACCTCTTTTTTTACTAAGTACTACATTAGGGATTAGGAGATCACAGTGTTTGCTTTCATGTTGCTTATGGGCTGTTTCTGAAAAGATTTAAGACGACATGTATGAGTGACTATAACACAAAACAAGGAAATTTGGGATCACAATATAACAGAGATCGTAGAAAGATGGGGAAAAAAATGGATGGTACTGATTTCCTGAAGGAAACTGCTTTCCACTCAGACTTTGAATTTCTTTCTATGGTTCCTGAACATGTAGAAGGAGTTAGGGAGAGCAAATATATTGCATATATTCTGTAGATGTTTTCTTTTTAACTGGGGCTAAACTTGAAACTTTTCCTATAGGTTTTCATATAAGAGAACTGAGAGAGTCAATTCCTAGGCAGGTTGATAAGAAGTCTGGGGATCCCCAATGAGAGAAGGGTCTGGAATTCTCAAGGAGGAGGAAAGGACAAACTTTTTTTGTCTACATTCCTTAATCTTAGTCAATTACACAATTCAATTTAAACTCTGTACTAGGGATTATATAACAACAATGTATCCTGCTTGAGGACAGTTTCTTCTTCCTGAAAACCTTCTGACTAATCCTGATATTTTAGAATGCATATTATGGGAGTGGGTCTGGTAGGATCTTTCTATTGTTAAATTCTAATCTTGTTTCCTAAAATGTAAATTGTAGGAGTGGGTCTGGTAAAATTTGCACAAACTTGAAACATTCTTTTGATTCATTGTAATAACTAATTAAAAGGTATATAACTCCATTGCTAACACTAGCAAGGGGGCACTCTCCGTGCCCCTTCTGATGTCTGTGTCAGAAGCTTTCTTTATCTCTTTTATACTTTAATAAAACTTTATTACACAAAAGCTCTGAGCAGTCAAGCCTTGTCTCTGGCCCTGGATTGTATTCTTCTCCTCTGGAGGCCAAGAATCCTGGGGTCTTTTGTGGTTCAGCAACAAACTTTCAGAATCTGAAAATCAAGGAGGATGTTCTGTTCAAGTGTAGCTTTGTAAAATACAAAAAATTGAAGCAAATAATTTTCCTGAGGCCCCTCTTTTTTTTTTTTTCCCCCTGTTATGACTTTACAAAAGGATACAAAGCTACAATGCAAGGAACTTAAAGTATATGCCTCAGAGCAATTAAAAAGCTTGTTAGAATCTCTCTCAAATATGAGCTATTTTCAATATATTCACCAGTTGGTGTCCTATCCATCTAGCAGTCTTTTAGCTAAATACCTGATGTACCTGGAATAAGAACAGCAAAGCTCTAATAAACTGTGAAGATTTGAAGAATGGACTTTGCCCAGAATGTCTCCTACCATTCAACATGGACCTTGTCCACCAAGTAACATATATATAGAAACTATATTTATCTCAGAAAAAAGATTTTTGGATTTCCTCTGGCAATTGCATAGTTGTTATTTGAACTTCAAAATTCTATTATGAATGCAACTGAAAAAAAAAAGTTAGGCTTATGATAATGATTGATTGCTTCAGCTATTAAGAACAAACAGAAATACAAAACCATAACTCCAAACCTAAATCTTTAGTTTGGCCCCTGTGGAATATTTAACTCCACAGAAAGATGGATTTATCTTTCCCCTTGAGTCTGTTAGTATGAATAGATTTCAAAATACTCTACCCTCTCTACCCATGTAGCTGAAAAAAAAAAAAAAAAAGAAAACCTGATTCACTGATGAGATTTTTAAGCTTGTGAATGCCTACAAAATACTAGTTTGTGGTAGCTGATTTAGAGAAATGTCCTCAGATAATAATTAGCCCAGTGGTTCTACCTGCTTATCACATATGCTTCTGTTTCTGAGAAAAAGAACCAATACTTTAAATTCTTTCCTGTATTTCAGGCACTGTGATAGGTATTGAACATATAATGGATGGAAAACTCACCTCCTGTTCACCCAAAACTTCAAGTTACTATGAGCACCGTCCAACTCACTATAATCAGAAGTGTGGCTTGAATTTCTCCTAAGATTAAAAAGAAGGTGAGCCAAAGTAGCCAAACTTCTAATTTTTAATGATCATGAATAGACCTGTTCTGAGATATAGCAGCAAAATAAAGTTACCAACACAATCACAGAGTCCATCAATTCCAGTTTATTAGCTATGCCCAGGTCCCTTCAAAAATGTTTACTTTTCATCCCCCAAAAGCCATCTCTTTCTCTGATCCCTAGCCTTTAAAGAAAGTGGGGGAGGGGGCTTTCCTGATTGGTTCTGGAGCTCATCTCCCTGCTTGAACAGATCTATTCTTCTGGCAGTTCTTTGGGTCAATGCACAGCCCCTTTTGGGTTGAGACCCTCAAACAATCTGTACTTCACTAGCCTGGCTCAATTTTTCAGTCTGATGCCCTCCAAGTCTTGCCTTTCTTAACTCAATTTGTTGTATAATCCTTAAGTGCTTGTAAAAAAAAAAAACCCTCTTTATACACACACACACACACACACACACACATATTCCCTACCACTCTGATGAGTCATCTTTGCCCCACAATAAATTAGGATACACAAGTATATATGTTTTCATGATATATCAGAAGTAAATAATGAAGCATGCAGTTCATGCAAAAATATTCCTACCAAGCACTGTATGTTCATTTTGTCTGGGAAGAAGTTTTAAGTAAGGTTTTAGAGATGTGGGAAAGACTAGAAGGAGAAATAGTTTCTGGCACAAAATCCAAGAATGGGAAATGGAATGGAAGTGATTTAAAACACATGATTTCATTTACCATGAGCTTTGGAGATAAAAACTATTATGTCTCTTTATTTTAGGGTCAGAAAAATGACACATTTCACCAAACAAAAAGGCAACAGGAAAACATTTTTAAGAGATATAGATTAAAGAAGAAAGCAACTGAATGACAGTATTGTTTTGGGTTTTGCTTTTAAGAAAAAAGTAAAGCAGAAAGATAGCTGCAGGTTGTTACAGAATTAGCTGATAAAATATGCCTTGGAAGAGAAATCTGTGATTTAGGAAAATGCTTATAAGAATTTCCTTTTATAATCTGACCTGACTACTTTTTTCAGAGCACTCTCTATCTCTCCTGCAATCAGCAGTGGCTCCATCAAAGTCGGCTTTGTATAAATATTAACTCATCTTCAAAGAAACATGCAAGTACTCAATTCAAACCTATTTGGCTTTTCTATGCAGGCAATGGATTATAACTCTCTGCTTGGTTCCCTTTCGCTGCCTCCCTGTGACCTTCAGAACTGAGATAAGTAAAACCCTAGAAGTTCAGCCTTGACCAGTTTCTCAGTCTTGTCTGGTCTTCCTAGCCTTGTAAGGAGCCCAAAGTCAACAGTAGTCTCTCAGCTTCTGTTCAGAATTGCTGCAGGTCTGGATCTGACCATAGAGTCTAAGAAAACATTGGGATTCATAAGTTACTTCCTTGTCCTTCCCATTTCATTAAGTGTTCCTGTTGACTAAAACAACAACCAAAAAAGCATAATCTAAAAGTTGAGAATTATGTTTATTTGGCAGACTTGCTGAGGACTTAAACCTGGGAAAAAGCCTTTCAGACAGCTCTGAGGGCCGCTCCTAAAAGGTAAAGGAGGAGCATATATAGGAGTTTTGGAAAAAAGGAAAACAAAACAAAACAAAACATTAATTACTGTAGTTAAAGAAAAGCAGACACCTCAAGTTAATTAATTTTGTACTTTTCTGTGCATGGAAGATGCAAGAATCTGGGCTCACTGAGATCATTCCTTTGATATGTACGTTAACTATCTAGGACCCATATCCTGCTTAACTCCATCCTGAATCCCTTCAGGGTGCCCAGTTAGGGGCAGTAAACTACTTCAGCAAACAACATATTCTGTTTACTGATATAGCAGGCAGCATTCATTTTCTATGGGGCTTCCCTGATGGCTCAGCAGGTAAAGAATCCCTTTGCAGTTCAGGAGACCTAGGAGAGGACGGTTCAATCCCTGGGTGGTGAAGATCCCCTGGAGGAGGAAAGGACAACCCACTCTAGTACTCTTGCCTGAAAAATCCCATGGACAGAGGAGCCTTGAGGGCTAAAGTCCACAGAGTCGGAGAGTCAGATACACAAACACAAGCATTATTTGTCCACAGCCCTCAACTTCCCCCTTCCCCATATCATTCCACAGGCAGATTTTTACCTATGAGCCCCCAACCTCTATGTGGGTACCTGCTTACCTGCTGACTGAACTTTCTTACATCCAGAGACAGATCCTGCCAGATCCCCACCCACTACTGTGGAATCCTGCCTCTTCTCTAGTGTGACTTTCTCCCAAACCTGCTCTACAAGTTTCTTCCTATCACTTGTTTTGATTCCCATTTTAGCCTGAGCTCCAGATTCCGCCTTCTCACACTGGCCTTCTATGCCACCGACAGAGCAACATAACTGTTCCTCCTAAAATTATTGAATCATAAGGCTGAGCTTTGCATTGTTTCAAAGCCTTGCTGCCAGGGTTTTCTAGGATTAGCCACACTCGTAGATGTGGAATGACTCTTAGGGATGATGCAATGTAAATAAAGTCTAAGATCATACACTTTGCTTATACATTTTATACAAAGCGGTTGTTGTTCTTTAGTTGCTTAGTAATGTCCAACTCTTTGCCACCCCATGGACTGTAGCATGCCAGCTCTCCCTGTCCTTCACTCTCTCCTGAAGTTTGCTTTAACTCATGTCCCTTGAGTAGGTGACGCCATCGAACCATCTCATCCTATCACCCCCTTCTCCTCCTGCCCTCAATCTTTTCCAGCATCAGGGTCTTTTCTAATGAGTTGGCTCTTCACATCAGGTGGTCCAAGTATTGGAGCTTCAGCATCAGTCTTTCCAATGAATATTCAAGACTGATTTCAACATTGACTACTTTGATCTCCTTGCAGTCCAAGGAAGTCTCCAGAATTTTCTCCAACACCACAGCTCATAAGCTTCAATTCTCTGACACTCAGCCTTCCTCATGGTCCAACTCTCACATCCACACATGACTACTGGAAAACCCATAGTTTTGACAATATGGACCCTTGTTTGGCAAGTGATTTCTCTGCTTTTTAACATACTGTTTAGGTGTTTCATAGTTTTTCTTCCAAGGAACAAGTGTCTTTCAATTTCATAGCTGCAGTCACCATATGCAGTGATTTTAAAGTCCAATACAAAGGAATACTCAAGGAAGATATATGTGTCACTAGATATATCTGATCCTATGTATCTCCCAAGACCAGCAGCTTCCACTTTAGACTGTAGTATTGTGATTAAAATGCACAGGCTATGTTATCTAATATTAAGGGTTGTAGAACAATGGAATTAATTGATATTTATTTCCTCTAGGCTGTGGAAATCTGACACATCATATAAAATACCCACACAAGTTGAGGAGAAAAGGTGCTGAGTACTAAAGAACATGTACCAAATGTTTGGCTTCACATCGTCAGAATTACAGGACTCATCTGGGACTCAAGTTGGACTTTGAAAAATCCAAATGAATCCTAGAGAAGAGAAAAGTAAACCAGAAGCAAAGATTCAGAGGGTGGGATCCTTTGGGGAAGCAAAAGCCAGCATGGTCCAGACTAATTGGAAAGAGGCTATGTGTTGGATCGAGAGAAGATGTCAGTGATACTTGTCAGACTTTGGGTTAAAAAAAGACTCCTATTGCCACAGAGAACCTGGGGGAAATGCCTCTGGGTTACAAGGAGGAATAAAAACTTATGAGATCAAGTTATCTCTGTGGAGTATCATCTCAAATGTGATATTGAACTCGAACTTCAACCTTCTGAACCTCACTTTTTTTTGGTTGCTCCTTTCAGTTCTAAAGTGGATATAAGACAATGACTGTTGCCAACACTGTGTGTCTATATTGAGAAAGGGATGTAAAACTGAGAGAGTGAACTTCTCATTAACTATATCATAGCAATTTATATGCAGAGTACATCATGAGAAACGCTGGGCTGGATGAAGCACAAGCTGGAATCAAGATGGCTGGGAGAAATACCAATAACCTCAGATATGCTGTGGAGAAGGAAATGGCAACCCACTCCAGGTTCTTGCCTGGAGAATCCCAGGGATGGGGGAGCCTGGTGGGCTGCCGTCTATGGGGTCACACAGAGTCGGACACAACTGAAGCGACTTAGCAGCAGCAGCAGCAGCAGATATGCTGATGACATTACCTTTATGGCAGAAAGTGAAGAGAAACTGAAGAGCCTCTTGAAGGTGAAAGAGGAGAGTGAAAAAGCTGGCTTAAAGCTCAACATTCAGAAAACTAAGATCGTGGCATCTGGTCTCATCACTTCATGGGAAATAGATGGGGAAACAATGGAAACAGTGGCTGACTTTATTTTGGGGGGCTCCAAAATCACTGCAGATGTTGACTGCATCCATGAAATTAAAAGACACTTATTCCTTGGAAGGAAAGTTATGACCAACCTAGACAGTGTATTAAAAAGCAGAGACATTAATTTGCCAATAAAGGTCTGTCTCATAAAGGCTATGGTTTTTCCAGTAGTCAAGTATGGATATGAGAGTTGAACTATAAAGAAAGCTGAGTGCTGAAGAATAGATGCTTTTGAACTGTGGTGTTACAGAAGCCTCTTAAGAGTCCCTTGGACTGCAAGGAGATCCAACCAGTCCATCCTAAAGGAGATCAGTCCTGGGTGTTCATTGGAAGGACTGATGTTGAGGCTGAAACTCCAATACTTTGGCCACCTGATGCAAAGAGCTGAGTCTCTGATGCTGGGAAAGATTGAAAGCAGGAGGAGAAGGGGACAACAGAGGATGAGATGGTTGGACGGCATCACCAAATCAATGGACATGAGCTTGGGTTAACTCCCGGAGTTGGTGATGGACAGGGAGGCCTGGCATGCTACGGTCCATGGGATCGCAAAGAGTCAGACACGACTAAGTGACTGAACTGAATGAACATTATAATAATATATACTGGTCAGTGTCTTTACTTCATAAACTTGATTTCACTGCAGCATCACTTTCAGTTTGATTTAGGAAAGTAATATGTGTGATCTTGTTTAGGACTAGTCATATGAGTCCCATCTGAACCATCCAAGTTTTGAGTTAATACTAATGCACTCAGGTTGGTCTCCCACAAGCATAGAGTAGCTCCTGGATTCCCAACTGTCAATAGTAGTTCCTGGATTCCCAACAGGCACCAAGACAACCCTAGTGCCTGTGTGCATGTGTGTTCGGTCGCTTCAACTGTGTCTGACTCTTTGCAATGCGTTGAACTGTAGCTTGCCAGGCTCCTCAATCTTAATACTGGAGTGGGTTGCCATGCCCTTCTTCAGGGGATCTTTCTGAACCAAGGATCAAACCCTTGTCTCCTGTGTGTCTTGCACTGTAGGTGGATTCTTTTCTGCTGTGCCACCAGGAATGCCCAGGTGACCCTAGGATCAGAGTCTATTTTCTCTTCTGTTCTCTTCTTTGCCTTAGATTGCAACTGAACTCAGGTGCTCTGCTGAAAACTTGAGTCCACTCTTGAATCCCAGGCTTCATGCATCAGACTGTGACCCCTGAGTTATTCTCTTGCCAACTCCTCAACCCTGGAAACAGGGCACAGGATCTGTGACACAGACTCAGACTAACATTCTAAAAATTGTTGCCAGGAGACTTGTTGTTCAGTTGCTCAGTCATTTCCAACTCTTTGTGACCCCATGGACTGCAGCACACCAGGCTTCCCTGTCCTTCATCATCTCCTAGAGATTGCTGAAACTCATGTCCTTTGAGTCCATCGGTGATGCCATCCAACCATTTCATCCTCTGTTGTCTGCTTCTCCTGCCTTAAATCTTTCCCAGCATCAGGGTCTTTTCTAATGAGTCAGCTCCCCACATCATGTGGGCAAAGTATTAGAGTTTCAATTTCAGCATAAGTCATTCCAATGAATATTCAGGGTTGATTTTCTTTAGGATTGACAGTGTAGATCCTTGATGTCCAAAGGACTTTCAAGAGTCTTCTCCAACACCACAGTTCAAAAGCATCAATTCTTTGGTGCTCAGTCTTTTTGGTAGAACTCTCACATTCATACATGACTACTGAAAAAAAAACCATAGATTTGACTATATGGACCTTTGTCAGCAAAGTAATGTCTTTGCTTTAAAATATGCTGTCTAGATTTGTCACAGTTTTTCTTCCAAGGAGTAAGCGTCTTTTAATTTCATGGCTACAGTCACCATCTGCAGTGATTTTGGAGCCCAAAAAAATAAAGTCTGACACTGTTTCCACTGTTTCCCCATCTATTTGCCATGAAGTGATGGGACAGGATGCCATGATCTTTGTCTTTTGAATGTTAAATTTTAAGCCAACTTTTTCGCTCTCCTCTTTCACCTTCATCAAGAGTCTCTTTAGCTCCACTTCACTTTCTGCCATAAGGGTGGTATCATCAGCATATCTGAGGTTATTGATATGTCTCCCAGTAATCTTGATGCCAACCTGAGCTACATTCAGTCCAGTATTTCTCATGATGTAATCTGCATATAAGTTAAATAAGCAAGGTGACAATATACAACCTTGACATACTCCTTTCCCAATTTGGAACACGCCCATTGTTCCATGTCCGGTTCTAACTGTTGCTTCTTGAGTTGCATGCAGGTGTCTCAGGAGGCAGGGAAGGTGGTCTGGTATTCCCATCTCTTGAAGAATTTTCCATGTTTGTTGTGATTCAAACAATCAAAGGCTTTAGCATAGTCAATGAAGCAGAACTAAATGTTTTTCTGGAATTCTATTTCTTTTTCAGTGATCCAACAGATGCTGGCAATTTTATCCCTGGTTCCTCTCTTTTTCTAAATCCAGCTTGAACATCTGGGACTTCTTGGTTCACATACTGTTGAAGCCTCACTTGGGGGAATTCTGAGCATTACTTCACTAGCATGTGAATTGAGTTCCATTGTGTGGTAGATTGAACATTCTTTGGCATTGCCCCTCTTTGGGATTGGAATGAAAACTGACCTTTTCCTGTCCTGTGGCCACTGCTGAACTTTCCAAATTTGCTGGTATATTGAGTGCAGCACTTTCACTGCATCATGTTTAAGGATTTTAAATAGCACAATAGGAATTCCATCACTTCCCCTAGCTTTGTTGGTAGTGATGCTTCCTAAGGCCACTTAACTTCTCATTCTGAGATATCTGGCTCTAGGTGAGTGATCACACCATTGTAGTTATCTGGGTAATTAAGATTTTTTTTTTTTGTATAGTTCTGTGTATACTTGCCACCTCTTTTTAGTATCTTCTGCTTTTGTTAGGTTCATACTGCTTTTGTCTTTTATTGTGCCCATCTTTGCATGAAATATTCCCTTGGTATCTCTAATTTTCTTGAAATATATCTAGTCTTTCCCATTCTATTAGGAAGTCTTTCTTATCTCTCCTAAATATTCTTTGGAACTCTGCATTCAGATGGGTATATCTTTCCTTTTCTCCTTTGCCTTTTGCTTCTTTTCTGTTCTGAGCTATTTGCAACACCTCCTCAGATAATCCTTTTGCATTTCTTTTTCTAGGGAATAGTTTTGATCACCACCTACTGTACAATGTTATAAACCTCCATCCATAGTTCTTCAGGCAGTCTGTCTATCAGGTCTAATCCATGAATCTATTTGTCACTTCCACTGTATACTCACAAGAGATTGGATTTGGGTCATACCTGAATGACCTAGTGGTTTCCCCTACTTTCTTCAATTTAAGTCTGAATTTGGCAATAAGGAGTTCATGATCTGAGCCACAGTCAGCTCCTGGTGTTGTTTTTGCTGACTGTAAAGAGCTTCTCTATCTTTTGCTGCAAAGAATATAATCAATCTGATTTCCATACTGACCATCTGATGATGTCCATATGTAGAGTCTTCTCTTGTGTTGTTGAAAGAATGGGTTTGCTATGACCAGTGAATTCTCTTGTCAAAACTCTGCTAGCCTTTGCCCTTCTTCATTTTGTACTCCAAGGTCAAACTTTCCTGTTACTCCAGGTGTTTCTTGACTTCCTACTTTTGCATTCCAGTCACCTATGATGAAAAATACTTATTTTTTTGGTGTTAGTACTAGAAGGTCTTGTAGGTCTTCATAGAACTGTTCAACTTCAGCTTCTTCATCATTATTGGTTGCAATGTAGACTTGGATTGCTGTGATATTGAATGCTTTGCCTTGGAAATGAACAGAGATCGTGTTGTCATTTTTGAGACTGCATCCAAGTATTGCATTTCAGACTCTTTTGTTGACTATGATGGCTATTCCTTTTCTTCTAAGGGATATTTGCTCATAGGAGTAGATGTAATGGTTATCTGAATTAAATTCGCCCATTCCAGTCCATTTTAGTTCACTGATTCCTAGATGTCAATGTTCACTCTTGCTGTCTTCTGTTTGAGCACTTCCAATTACTTTGATTCATGGACCAGGAGACTTATAGGGCTTTTCTCTCAACATAAATTTACTAACTACTAATTAACCCCAGTAGCAAAGCCTTTAATAGTTAATTTCTGTCAGCCTCAGGAGAATGCTTCTGTTTCTTCCCTCCCCCTAGCCTGCAGTGAAGGTTCCCAAAATGCTTGCAGCCACATTCACCATATGGACTACACACTCACGCTATATACACAAGTTGTGATCTCACCACTTTCTATCCTGCTGAAAACCCTCGTCATTCCTTGGATTATTTTCCTAGTTGTTGATGAAAGAAAAACATACAACAGAAAAGTTGAGAATTATGTTCTATTTGGTGACCTAACTGAGAACTATGGCCTGGGAAGGCAGCCTCTCTGATAGCTCTAAGGAACTCTTCCAAAGTGCTTAAAGAGGAGCCAGGATATATGAATTTTTGCCAGGGAAAAAAAAATATAGTCAAACATCAAAAGATTATTGCTAATCACACAGGCACAAAAAACAGACATCCCATCCTATGTAGTGCTTTTCTACATGTGGGGAGATGGAAGGCTCTGGACTCATGGAAATTATTCCTTTGATATGCATGCATGTTAGTTGCTCAGTTATGTCTGATTCTTTGCAACCCCATGGACTGTAGCCTTCTAGGCCCCTCCATCCATGGGATTTCCCAGGCAAGAACATTGGAGTGGGTTGCCATTTCCTTCTCCAGGGGATCTTCCCTACCAAGGTATTGAACCTTGCAGGCAGACTCTTTACCATCTGAGCCACCATGTAAATGTTTAAGGCCAGTATCCTCTTTTTCTCTCCAATTGAATTCCCCTCCAGGTACATGTCTGATGGTTGATGGCTTGATGGCAGCTGACATTCTTTAACTGGAACAGCAGGTGACATTCTTTGTCCACTTAGCGCAAAGCCACAAACCAAGCCCATGTCTGTTTCTCCCTTAGCTTCTACACATTTCTCTTTGGTTCAGCTATTGTTTTTGTTTTTTGGTTTTTTTTTTTTTAATTTTATTTTATTTTTAAACTTTACATAACTGTATTAGTTTTGCCAAATATCAAAATGAATCCGCCACAGGTATACATGTGTTCCCCATCCTGAACCCTCCTCCCTCCTCCCTCCCCATTCCATCCCTCTGGGTCGTCCCAGTGCACCAGCCCCAAGCATCCAGTATCATGCATCGAACCTGGACTGGTCAGCTATTGTTTAGTTACTAAGTCATATGTGGCTGTTTTGTGACCCATGGATTGTAGCCCACCAAGCTCCTATGTGCATGGGATTTCCAGGCAAGAATACTCGAGTGGATTGCCATTTCCTTCTCTAGAGGATCTTCCCAACCCAGGGATCGAAACTGCATCTATGGCATCGGCAGGAGGATTCTTTACCACTGAGCTATCAGGGAAGCCCATTGATTCTGCTGACAAGGATCTTATTTCAACACACTACAGTATCCCACTGAATTGCTTAGGGTTTGAATATTTCAAATAATTTCAGGTACTTAAAGCCTTGTGGGATAGCTTCATGTTGGTAAGACATTCAGACACCACCATAGTCACACATCCCCAAAATTCTAGCATCTCTCAAAACAGGTGAAAGTTTTCCTACACAAAGTCAAAGATTCAGATCAGATTCTATCACCCTAGCTTTTCAGTGAACACTGGCAGAAATTAAATTACTTTGTCTTGACCTAAAGCAGAGGCTGATGCTCAGCACTTTCCTTTTAGAGCCAGAGTTCACATTTAGAGATGTTCTAATTTCCTTTTTAGAGACGTTGCTTCTTGCCGGCAATTCCGGTTCCTGACTAAAGAGCTTTGCTGTGTTGCCGGCCGGGTCGCGCTTCCACAGAGCATCTGGTGAAGCATGTGTTGATTGCAAGAAGGCAACACCCAGGCTGCTTTTCAAAGCCTGATTTTGTGATTCCATCAGATTGTTGTAAGGATTCTCAATCATTAATGAGCAAAATGCTCAGGAAATATTCTAATAATTGTGCTATTTGTCTGTCTATGGGAATAACTTCTATAGCCCCATATTAAATACAGCTTTGAATGGAAACATTGGGAATAGGCTTTTGGGAAAACTCATGTATCAATTGATATAGTTTTCTGTGCCTCAGCACATAAGTGTGAATTTCTGGTTTAGTTGATTTTTCAATCTATTTGATTTGGATGGTAGAGAAAAGGTAACCATTTACTTTCAAGAAGAACAAATATTAATAGCTGCCTTACTAGACTTTTTCACATAAGTACAATTTTTTTACAAAAGGAAAATTTCAGAGTTTGATAAAATTATTAGATTGATCATGATGCATTTCAATTATAATGAATTAAGTTTCACTTTCACATAGTAAAAAATTTTACTAAAGATGCTGTTTGAATTTGAATAAATCATCTTAAATATAATAGTAAAACTATCTTGTAAGCTCTGTATATTATGTTAGCCTTGGAGCATTAAGCTGAGAAAGGGAATTAGTTTGATTTAGATGGCTTAAGCCAAATCCAATTTTTAGATTTGTCTGTAAACACAGGATCATGGACTATTTTTTGAAGACTGCTATGTTTCTACGAAGATGATTATACCACAATGAAATGACATAAGATAACAAGACAGGGAAAAAGTAAATCTCACTTATGAAATTGATCTAGGTATTTATTACAGGTTTGAAACTACACAATCCTCTTGCTAACTTTAAATCCTTTTTCCAGTTTAATTTGTTATTATATACCTAAAAGTGCGGCATGATATCACAGAAAGAATGAAGAGCTAGTAGCTCTGTTTTTTGCCTTTATTCACTAGAACAGGTGCTCAATCCCTTTGAATTACAGGATCACCCCTCAGAGAATGGACACAACGTCCGATGATATTTTAGTGTTCTGTTTTATGATATGCTCTGAAAATTATTACTATTTATGATAATACCACCTAGAGCCTTTCACTCTGTAAAATAGTGATTTATCATCACAATAAGGTCCAAGTTGCATGGACCATTGTTGTGTAGTAAAATGGATAACATTTCTCATTATCTTTGTCCTTCAGACCTTGTCTTGAGTTAATCATGAATCTACTTCATTGGATATTTTAAATGCAAACATGGTTGACCAAGAATCCAAATAATAAATCCCAAACAAAAGGGTACTAGAATAACACATAAAGCATTATTCTAAACCTGGTACAGAGCTAGTAGAGTAGTGTTTTCCTAGAAGCTTTCTACAGGAAAGCCCCAAGACATTTCCATGATTCTGCCTACAAATGTGAACTCTTTTTTTAATAGCCTCTGGCATCAAATCCCAATAGTAGAGGAAAATCCAAAATACGTGTGATTCTATTGTATAGAAGTTAGATCTTGACAAAAAGTAATTTCAGGTACCTCTGCCATTGTTCTTCCTGACAGATATGTGCAGTGAGGGAGACCCCCAAGGGGATATAGGTGGACAGCTTTTGTAAAACTTCTAATACTTCACCAAATTGGACTGTTCTTTTAAGGACAGCTACATGGAAAAGGAAGCTTCAGTTATATTGAAAATCAGAGCAGTAAAGAAGGAGAAAAAGAAGCATTTTCACTGGAAGATTCAAGAACTGCTCTAGTAGGTAGGATGTCTTTGGAGAATTCAGGAGTTCAGAGGCTGACTTACAAGTGTTTGAATTATGGGAGAAAGTGAAGAGAGGTGATTCCTTACCTTTGCTCATCTCCTGACAATATTACCCAAATAAATAAAAGTTTAAATTTATAAGATGGTCTACCATGTTGATTTTGCACAAGGATATTCTTGACCAATACAAAGAATACCTAGCCATTTGTAGGATTAGAGAAAAGAAGCTAATGTTTGTTTGTTGTTTTATCTGTCATGGTTGGACATTGTATACATAGGCAATCTTATTTATTTCTCATGCTGAACTTGTGCAGAAAATACTATTAACTCCATTTACAGTTGAAAAACCAAGGCTTAGGAAGATACATAATCATTAAGAAGGAGGATGGGAATTTTTCTGGCATGGAACTCCTGCTTTTTGTTGTTGTTTTTGTTATGCCTTGCCATTTTCTGAAGCAGTTGAAACAAACTACATTTAGTATTTGGCAGGGGCGGTGCAATGAATGGTCCAAGGGTCCTGGGAATGTAGCAGGTCCAGAGAAGGTATGTCCAAGGGTGGATGGTTAGATGGTTAGCTGGATGAAAGAGTATCTTGCTTCAACACACACATTTTTTTTAAGTTGTATATTCCTTTTTCTGTTAAAAAAGAACAAGGACTTGGAGTGCTTATCTTCTTTTCAAAGATCAAGGGTGAACTATCTACAGGGAAGGCAAGAGAAAGAATCCGTTTTCCACATCCAGGATTCAATGCATCCTCCATCTCAAGCTGAGTGAGACCTTTGTGTTTTCTTGCAGTGACACTAATGCCTCAGCATGTAGAGAGCTTCTTCCTCCACTTCTGTTTAGAGAGTAAGAGCTGAAGAAGAGCCCCTCATCATGCTGGGACAGGAATCCCCTGAATAGGATTCTATAACTTCTTCATCGTTAGCTGCACTCAGGGTCACCATATTTACAGCTCCAGGGGACCAGTTATACTGTGGGCTATGCACATAATGGTGCCTGAAGTTGGGCAGTCTGCAACCTCCATAGCCAAAAATGGTGACTGGCAGTACTGAAGGGCTGAAACTTATTCCTGTATTTGAGGCCTAAGCCATGGTCTAACAGAGGACACCCTCGAATGTCCAGTGTATCGGTGGGGGCAGAGGGGACTAAACTATCATAAAGATATAGTTTCCAGTCCATGCTGGTGCCTTTATTTGCCCCTTATCCTACCTCTCAAAAAGAGTTACCCAGTCTTTGTTCTCTCCCAAGAATCTATGTGTCACTGCAAAGTTGACTTTGTCTTCTCAACAGAGAAAAGAGAGGTGAGTAATACAAACTCTCATGACTTCCAAATCTCCCATTTTCCATCATCTGCAAAGGGCAGTAAACATGAGGAAGAGTCTCATCATCTCCAAAATGAAACCCTGCACCTGTGGGCTTAACTCAATACCACTTCACCCTCTCAGAACTCATTTTTCTATATTCTATTTCTCCCATTATACAGGTCTTGATCAGGTTTTATATAAACATGCCATGGTCTCCAAACTGATCTCTCAAATGCCAGGATTTTCCTCTTCCTATTTATTTTCTACCCTACACTAGAATTATCTTTCTAAAAATGTCTTGTATCATCTTGACTCTTCAGTACCTAGCATTTTATCAAGACCCTTCACAATTATGGCCATACTTTTGCAGAGGCATAAAACAGCAAATTATTATCTGAAGGTTGCATAGTTTCCATCATTTTGAGACTACACTGCATATTATTTCTTTTGAATTCCCAGGGTTAATCTCTAGAACATAGACAACCAACAAATATTTAATAACCAAAATTTATGCCATTCTCCTTACTTATCTCCCTAGCCTCGAGTCTTCTTTCTCTCTCTGCCACCAGAGTCCCATTCCTAAGAATATTCCTGTCACTTCCCTACTTATAAACCTTTGATGAAACTTCATTGCATAACTAGGAACCTCTTCATCCTGATTTCCAAGGTGGCCAGATTTTTTTCCTTCATTGTTTATTTCCATTAAAATATTCTTGTCCATCCTCAGGGCATATATTATGGATTATACTTCAGTAGCCCCCAAACATTCCAAACTATTTAATTCCTTTATTTATATAAACTATGGTCATATCCTAGATTGCTATTTTCATCCACATCCGCCAATTACCATCCTAATCTTCCTTCAAGGCCCAGTTCAAATCCTACCTCATTTAAAAGCTGACCCAGATTCTCCTAAGCAAAATTAAACAACCCAACCCATGCTGTCATAGCTCTACATCTATACTTTTTACTCCAAAGAGAAATTTATGGCTTAAATTAGAATTATTTATGCTTGTTCCCCAACCAGAATGTAAATTACCTATTTATATAAACCATATCTTATCTGTACATTCTTCAAAGCACCTAAGATAGTACTGTCAGCATAATAATTTCTCAATAAGTATTTATCGATTTGAATTTGAACCTATTTAAATTTGAATGGTTCATGAGCACTTTATTGTAGTTAGTATTAAAAACAGCATTGGAAATGCACTGTATATTTACAAGGAGTCTTATCACTTTATTGGTTAGGTTTTAGGCACACGCATTGGGAAATGACTTACCCAAATTTTAAAGAATACAAGAGAAAAAACAGTGGTTTAACAAATGTGTCTGCATGTACATTTTGAGAACTTATTCCTTCATTCACGTATTCATTCATTCTTCCAAAAGCAGCACCAACATAGTTTTGGAAGTTTTGGCCACAGCAATCAGAGCAGAAAAAGAAATAAAAGGAATCCAAATTGGAAAAGAAGAAGTAAAAGTCTCACTGTTTGCAGATGACATGATCCTCTACACAGAAAACCCTAAAGACTCCACCAGAAAATTACTAGAACTAATCAATGATTATAGTAAAGTTGCAGGATATAAAATCAACACACAGAAATCCCTTGCATTCCTATACACTAATAATGAGAAAACAGAAAGAGAAATTAAGGAAACAATTTCATTCACCATTGCAACGGAAAGAATAAAATACTTAGGAATATATCTACCTAAAGAAACTAAAGACCTATATATAGAAAACTATAAAACACTGGTGAAAGAAATCAAAGAGGACCCTAATAGATGGAGAAATATACCATGTTCATGGATTGGAAGAACCAATATAGTGAAAATGAGTATACTACCCAAAGCAATTTATAGATTCAATGCAATCCCTATCAAGCTACCAACAGTATTCTTCACAGAGCTAGAACAAATAATTTTACAATTTGTATGGAAATACAAAAAACCTCGAATAGGCCAAAGCTGTCTTGAGAAAGAAGAATGGAACTGGAGGAATCAACCTACCTGACCTCAGGCTCTACTACAAAGCCACAGTCATCAAGACAGTATGGTACTGGCACAAAGACAGAAATATAGATCAATGGAACAAAATAGAAAGCCCAGAGATAAATCCACACACATATGGACACCTTATCTTTGACAAAGCGGGCAAGAATATACAATGGATTAAAGACAATCTCTTTAACAAGTGGTGCTGGGAAATCTGGTCAACCACTTGTAAAAGAATGAAACTAGAACACTTTCTAACACCATACACAAAAATAAACTCAAAATGGATTAAAGATCTAAACGTAAGACCAGAAACTATAAAACTCCTAGAGGAGAACATAGGCAAAACACTCTCTGACATACATCACAGCAGGATCCTCTATGACCCACCTCCCAGAATATTGGAAATGAAAGCAAAAATAAACAAATGGGACCTAATTAAACTTAAAAGCTTCTGCACATCAAAGGAAACTATTAGCAAGGTGAAAAGATAGCCTTCAGAATGGGAGAAAATAATAGCAAATGAAGCAACTGACAAACAACTAATCTCAAAAATATACAAGCAACTCCTACAGCTCAATTCCAGAAAAATAAATGACCCAATCCAAAAAATTGGCCAAAGAACTAAATAGACATTTCTCCAAAGAAGATATACAGATGGCTAACAAATACATGAAAAGATGCTCAACATCACTCATTATCAGAGAAATGCAAATCAAAACCACTATGAGGTACCATTTCATGCCAGTCAGAATGGCTGCGAACCAAAAGTCTACAAGCAATAAATGCTGGAGAGGGTGTGGAGAAAAGGGAACCCTCTTACACTGTTGGTGGGAATGCAAACTAGTACAGCCACTATGGAGAACAGTGTGGAGATTCCTTAAAAAAACTGGAAATAGAACTGCCTTATGATCCAGCAATCCCACTGCTGGGCATACACACTGAGGAAACCAGAAGGGAAAGAGACACGAGTACCCCAATGTTCATCGCAGCACTGTTTATAATAGCCAGGACATGGAAGCAACCTAGATGTCCATCAGCAGATGAATGGATAAGAAAGCTGTGGTACATATACACAATGGAGTATTACTCAGCCATTAAAAAGAATACATTTGAATCAGTTCTAATGAGGTGGATGAAACTGGAGCCTATTATACAGAGTGAAGTAAGCCAGAAAGAAAAACACCAATACAGTATACTAACGCATATATATGGAATTTAGAAAGATGGTAACAATAACCCTGTATACGAGACAGCAAAAGAGACACTGATGTATGGAACAGTCTTTTGGACTCTGTGGGAGAGGGAGAAGGTGGGAAGATTTGGGAGAATGGCATTGAAATACGTATAATATCATATATGGAACGAGTCACCAGTCCAGGTTCAATGCACGATACTGGATGCTTGGGGCTGGTGCACTGGGACGACCCAGAGGGATGGTATGAGGAGGGAGGAGGGAGGAGGGTTCAGGATGGGGAACACATGTATACCTGTGGCAGATTCATTTCGATATTTGGCAAAACCAATACAATATTGTAAAGTTTAAAAATAAAATAAAATTTTAAAAAGTCATCGGAAAAAAAAAATATTCCTACATTACTATAGTCACAGTATTCCCTCTGCTACAAAATTTTTCTGAAGCTCTCCTATCATTAACTGCTGCCCAGTTATCTCCTTGGAATATGTGTTCCTTCTCCTGTTGTAATTGTTATTTTTCCACATCAGTTTGATGTACAAATATCTGAGTACAAATCATTTTGAGATATGCCTGAGAGGGTATTTTTGGGTGGAAATCAGCATTTGAAAGCATACTGACCTCCCCAACATAGATGAGTATTATCCAAACTATGCAAGGCCCAAAGAGAATAAAAAGGTGGAAGAAGGGAGAATTCTTTCTTTCTGCCTGACCATGGAGCTGGGACATCAGTCTTCCAACCTCATTCTGGGACTTAAATCATTGGCTTTTCTGTATCTTTAGATTGTAGACAGCTGATCATGGGACTTCTCATATTCCACAATCATGTGAGTGAATTCTTTATAATAAATCTATATAGAGAGACAGACAGACCAACAGTCAGACAGATGGACTGACTCCTATTGGTTCTGTTTCTCTGGAGAACCCTAATATACCTGTCCACACCCAACTCACCACCTAGGTCTTAGATTTTTGTCAGGGTTCTCAGCTAATTACTTCCTGATCCTCCTGTGTTTTAAAATTCTTTCTCTCTTCTGATGTTTTAGCTCAGAGGGTTATGATAGGTATAATTCTAAGATTGTCCCCAAGATTCCCATCCTCTGATGTATATGTTTAATATAATTCCCTCCCGTTTAGTATGGAAAAGACCAGTGAATATAATGGGATATCCACTCTTGTCATTTTATCAGGATATGTAAGACTCTGCCATAGCAAATTACAGAAGGACTCTCAGACCTACAAGGCCATGCTGTGAATGGACCATGTGTCTACAACCTGACGGTGGCCTCTAAGTATTGACACTGATCCCATGCTGACAGCCAGCTAGCCAGCATGAAAACAGGGAACTCAGTCCTACAACCACAAGAAATTAACTTCTGCCAACAGCCTGAATGTGCTGGGAAACAAACTGAACTTTAACTGAGAACTCAGTCTGGCTGACACCTTCCTTTCAGCCTGATGAGACACTGAGCAGAGGGTGCAATTAATTATAAACTGTGCTCAGGCTTCTGACCTAAAGAAATAGTGAAACAATAGGCAAATGGTATTTTTGTGTGTGTGTGTTGTTTCAAGGTAAAAATTTATATGGTAATTTATTGCATAACATAGAAAATTAAGACAAGAGTGTAAGGAATTAACACTTGTCAGTTTAGCTAGGTACCTGCTATGAGTTAGTTACTGAATTAGGCATAGTACACAAATGATCTTATTTAACCTCCACAACAACCCTCTAAAGTAGATTTGGTCATCTCCATTCTATGGAGTAAGTAAATAGGTATTTCTCAATATATAATAAAGAAATTGAAACTGAGAGAGGCTAAGGAATGCAAAACGACACATAGCCAGAAGAGATTAAGCTGAATAAAATATATCTTGTAATGTCAAGGGTAATTTTTGTTGTAATACATTCATTTGAAAATGTAACAGGTCAGAAATATAAAGTAGCATCAAATAAATTAGACAATCAGCATGAAGGAAATAAACTGGAATAAAGAATGAAGTATCACTTCAGGCTGAGGCGTTGAGGGGGAAACCGAATGGAAAAGATGAGATTTCAAATGACCTTTAAAGGGGGGTGGACTTTTCCAAGTGGAAAGATAAGATGAGTAAGGTAGTCCAGACAGAGAAAATGACAGGTGTGAAGCTCTGAGAGTTGAGCTCATGATGCGAATATATTTAGAGAGAAGTTATTAGTGGCAAACATTGAGAAATGGACAAGAAGAGTTAGATCTAAACAAGTTCATGGCATTATGATGAAAGTAGTGTGGCCTCTGAAACCCTTTGAGTACTGTGCAAGATGAAAATGATTTTTTTATATACTCTACATTAACATAATGAAGTGACAAAAAAGTATTATCTTAGTAGCTAATAAAGAATACATTTCTTTGGCAGGAACAGAAACAAAATGTGTTTTGCAAACAAAAAATTTATATATATATTTAGTTTAATACTTGATGGAGCATGTGTGTCCTTAGTGGCTGATATCAGCTGATACCAAGGATTCAGAAAAGAAGAAGAAAGGATTTATCGCCTCATACCTCTCAGAATGACTATCATCAAAAAGAACACAAATAACAAATATTGGTGAGGAGATGGAGAAAAGAGAACCCTCATATACTGCTGGTGGACATGGAAATTGGGGTAGCCATAGTGGAAAACAGCATGGAGGCTTCCCAAAAAACTAAAAATAGAACTACCATATGACCAGAAATTCTATTCCTGGGTATATATCTGAAAAGAAAAACACATTAATTTGACAAGATACATTCACCCAAATGCTCATAGCAGCATTGTTTACAATAGTCAAGATACAGAAGCAACCTAAGTGTCCATCAACAGAAGAATTGATAAAGAAGATGTGGTATATACTCCTGCATAAAAAAGAATGAAGTTGTGCCATTTGCAGCAGATAGACTTGGAAGATATTATTCTAAGTGAAAAAAGTAAGGCAGATAAAGCCAAATACTATATGATATCATTCATATGTGGAATATAAAATAGAAAAGGGAAGGGAAGGGAACTCGCTCAGTCCTGTGCGACTCTTTGCGACCCCATGGACTGGAGCCCACCAGGCTCCTCCATCCATGGGACTCTCCAGGCAAGAGTACTGGAGTGGGTTGCCATTTCCTTCTCCAATATAATACAAAACAGACTAGTAAATATAAGAAAAAAGAAGCAAACTCATAGATCCAGAGAACAAACTAGTGATTACTAGTGGGAAAAGGGAAGATGGAGGGGGAACACAGGGATTGGGGATTAAGAGGTACTGCTGCTGCTGCTGGGGCTAAGTCGCTTCAGTAGTGTCCGACTCTGTGCGACCCCATAGACGGCGGCCCACCAGGCTCCCCCGTCCCTGGGATTCTCCAGGCAAGAACACTGGGAGTGGGTTGCCATTTCCTTCTCCAATGCATGAAAGTGAAAAGTGAAAGTGAAGTCGCTCAGTCGTGTCCGACTCTTCACGACCCCATGGACTGCGGCCTACCAGGCTCCTCCATCCATGGGATTTTCCAGGCAAGAGTACTGGAGTGGGTTTTTTATATAAGCTATGTTTTTTATATAGAGTAGTGCCACTACTATATATTAAAAAAGCTACAAAGAAATATTGCACAACCTGGGAAACATAGCCAATATTTTATAATAACTCTAAATGAAGTATAAACTTTAAAAATTGTGAATCATTATATTATACACCAATAACACAAAATATTGTACATTAACTATAATTCTATTATTTTTTTTAATCCAACATTATCTTTGTAAAATATCAGACTAGTAAGGACAAAGGAAGACCCTTAAAATCAGGAAAATTAGGTTACCTGCAAAAATAGAAGAATCAGATGGGCTTCAGAATTTAATAAGCAATATTGAGTGTCAGAAGTCAGTGAAACAACATGTTCAGGTCAGGGTATTGAAAATTATCTTGAATTGCTAGTTCTATACCAATCAAATCAATCAAGTATGAGTGGAAAGAAAAACCAACAAGACAGTCTCAAATATGGTGGATATTCTGCCTGAGACCTGCCAAGTTTTGTAATCAATAGGTGCCATATACACTCAGCTTGTTGTCACACCTAGAGACATACTGTTCTTGTGGGCTCCCAGTCTGTCCTCCAGGAGGTTTTGCTTTGTCAGCTGTCCTCTATGGTCCCCTAAGGAGTGAGTGTTGGGTCTATGTCCTTTGTAGGGCCCTCCGCTTTGGTAACTCACTTTCTCCTTATATAAGTTTAGGGACCTGAGGGTTGTAGAGCAGGGTCTCTCAACCTGGGAATTGTTGACATTGTGGGTTGTATGATTCTTTGTTGCGGTGAGCTATTCTGCATTCTAGAGAACATTTAGCAGCACTCCTGGCCTGTTCCCACTAGATGCCAGCAGCATTCTCCCAGTTGTGACAATCAAAAATGTCTTCCAAATGTCCCCGGGAGGCAAAATTGTTCCTATTTGAGAACCATTGTCTCTGGAGGTTAATAGCTTTTTCCATGAGGCTTACAGTTTCTTTGGCAATAAAATTCTCTCAAAAATATGTAAACTATTGACCTATTTGTTGCCAGTCATGTTCAGACACCAGTAACCATGCAATAAACCCCAACGTTTATTTTAGACATAAATCTCAAGCTTGATTTCTTGGCTGCCCTAGAGCCATCATGGTTGAGTGGGAAGGCAAAACCGGAATCCTAATGAATGACAGTGGATCAAAGACTCCTTCAATCTCATGTCCTGCAGCTTGTAGTCCAGAAAACAGCTGGTTTTCCATTTCTTCATGACATTCAATTTCTGGATTCTGTTTCCTTTCATCTCTGCTTGCAAACCAGCCAATTCTTATCTAAACTCATGTCATTCTCGTGATACCTTAGTCAAATAGCAGCCAACACAGATGTTCACTCTTACTCTTCTCAAACACTTTTTGAGAGTTTTATCCTCAGTTGGCATATGGTGTCCTCTAAAGTGGTCATAAATAAAAGTTCAGAATAAGTGTTCCAGTATAACTAGTCTCCATAGGGTTCCACCCAACCACTAAACCACATATTTTAGGTTTCACATTTCTACAGTAGCCTACTTCAAGGTACCAATTTCTGCATTAGTTGGGGTGGATTAAATGCGCTGATGAACAGTTCCCAAATCCCAGTGGCTCAGCACAATATACACTTGTTCTCTGTTCTTATCATAATCCAGTTTGAGCCAGTGTGTGGTATGCATGTCCACTCTGTGGGACATCTGCCTATTTCACTTAGGCACCCAGGATTCTCCATCTGGGGGCTTCCTACTCCCCCAGGTCTTCAGAGTCTTCTAGTCTTTTCTATTCAGTTGATGAACAGAGAGGGTTGTACATGGAAGATGTTTATGCACCAGTTCCCAAAATGTGCACATCACTGTTGTCCTGTTCTACTAGTCACAAGTCTGTTGTGTTGTTCTTCTAACTATAAAGATCCTGGAAATGTAATAACTATGTGTCAAGGAGGAGGAGAAGTGGAATATTGGCAAGCACTAGCAGCTCTGACACTAAGGCCAAAGTAAAATAGAAATTCAGAAGGCTCCAAGACAAATATGTTCCCTAACATAGAAATGTAATACAAGGGTACATTAAAAAGATCTTAATGGATCCAAACTCAACAAATTATTTGATTGGGAAGCTGAAACTTTTATTAATATGTAAGAAAGCATGTATTTCTTTTCTCAACAAGAAAAAATAGTGAAGCAATAACATAGGAACAAATTAATCTAGGGAAAAAATAGCATAAAAATAAAACTAGGAATTTCAGGAGGGAAAAAATAACTGTACAACATGGTCATATTCTAAGACATGAAGCGAAGTATAACCTCCCTGATTTTGAGGAGTTGATGGGGTGAAAAAAAAGAAACAAAAACAAAAAAGAACAAAAAAGAAGCCTTGGGACTTCCCAGGCAGTCCAGTGGTTAAGAATCCACACTTCTTTTGCATGGGGCCCGAGTTTGATCCCTGGCCAGGGAACTAAGATCCTGCATGCAGAGAAGAATGGCCAAAAAAAAAGGTCTTGAATTTGATAATGAAGTATGTCCTTTGTGTGTGTCACAAATTGAGAGATATAGGGATATACTTACTTTCTTTCTCAATAAGTCCTAAATCTCACTACTTAACAGTGAATAATACTTATACAATAATGTATGGTAAACAAAATTATTTGCTTTAAAATGTTTCAACACTAAAGAAAAAGTACAGAAGACTGGATTATAGTTACAGAATAAAAGCTAAAGATTTTTACATTTCACAATGTAAATGATTATTCTACCTATGAATAAAGAAAATCATATGACAAAGTTCCAGGTATTCAGAATGATGAATATCCTGGCACTGGGACAGAGGAGAAATGACTACAGTTAAGCAAAAAAAGAACAACAGGGCCGACAGTGCTCACCCTAAGCACTGTCATTCCCAACTGTTCTTCCTCTACGATGAACGTTATTATGGCTAGGAAGGTTTCCCAATGACATTTCTCTTCAGTGTTTTGTTTATCAATAATTATCTGCTATTACCTGAATTTAGAAAATCCAGGACTATTGTGAGAAGTAGGCAATTTCCCACCAATTACAGCTTTGTGTGAAAATGGAGCTAGTGACTGGGAGATAGTAATAGCATTGGATTAGAACTACCTTTGTAAAAGCCTCACTCTGTAGGGCTCCTTCTATCGTTCAGATAATGTAGCCTAGTTATTTGAGGTCTGAGGCTTATCAAAAGAGACAGAATTAATCATACTGGGATGTGTGATATGGCTTGGAGAATGGACATTACTCCACTAAAATGAAAAGGCAAAATAATTTTCTGTGGGTTTTTGAATCCTAAGGTTACCCTCCTGTTCCCCCTACCGTCCATCTCCAGCTTAAAGCTCAGAGCAATCACCAGATTTTAAAGTGAGGGGGGAGGTAGGGGGAGCCGTCTGCACCTGGAAACCATTTTCTTGATTTGTGCTGGCTGGAGTCCTGGAGATACAACGGCAAGAATGCCTCTCTGGGATTTCTTTGAAATCTGGGCAGGACGATTTGTCTGAAGGGAGGGATTGGGGGATGAAGGGTGGGGAAAAATTCATTCCTGGTTGCCACATTGTTGTTCTGCCATGGAGGAGCTTGGCCTGACTTGGGTTTGAGTCAAAAGGAAGAAATCAGCCAGGCAGTCTCAAGTATGCAGGAATTTGCTGTCCTGAACTTGCCAGTTTTTCAAACATAACTGCATTTTGTATCCACCGTAGGGGGTTGCCAGCATGAAGGATCACAGAGTACACTGTTGAAGATCTTTCCAATAGCTGTGCAAATTACAATGTGTTTTCATCTGCTTTAGAGTATTCAGAGGATGTCAAGTAATTATCTCTTTGCTTACATTACCTGGAAGTGCACAGTAATAAATGTGTTTGTGAAGTTTCCTTTGTGATGTCACTAATACATATTTGAAAAAAAAATTTTTTTCTGTTTCTGCAGTCTAGTGAGCTCCAAAATATGAAATGCACTTTGCCCAAGAAGGAGGGCAAAAAAATGCAACAGGATGAAGTGATATTCTTAGTTGACATGAACATGTCTGTACAATTTTACACAGTATTCATCAAGGAATTTGCACCTTTGTGTTCCTATCCTCATGCGTTGCAAAGCTATACAATTAGTTTTTAAAGACACTATCATAAGAACTTTTTCTGGAGTGCCTACTATGTGCTAGGGGCTTCCCAAGGAGCACTAGTGGTAAAGAACATGCCTGCCAATGCAGGAGACACAAGAGACTTGATATCGATCCCTGGGTCGGGAAGATCCCCTGGAGGAGGGCATGGCAATCCACTCCAGTATTCTTTCCTTGAGAATCTCATGGATGGAAGAGTCTAGGGGACGAAAGCCCATAGGGTCATACTCTACTGAAATGACTGAGCACACACGCATGAGCTATGTGCTAGAAACTTGATACACATTTCTAACCCTCACAATAAGACTGATCATGACAAGCACTAACATCTGTAATTTAACAAGGAGAAGAAACTCTAGGAGAAGCCAACTGATTCTTTGAAGATATGTAGCTAGTAGGGCTTCCCAGATGGCTCAGCAGTAAAGAATTTGCCTGCAATGCAGGAGAATGCACGAGATGTGAGTTTTAAACCTGGGTCAGGAAGATCCCCTGGAGGAGGAAATGGCAACCTACCACAGTATTCTTGCCTGAAACGTCCCATGGACAGAGGAGCCTGGCAGGCTGTAGTCCAAAGTATCACAAAGAGTCAGCCACGACTGAGCACATGTAGCCAGTAAGTGGCTACTCCCAGATTTGCACTCAGGCATGAAGACAGCAGCACTCAGGCTCTTTAGAGAAGCCTTTTTGTTATACATCATTTTACAAATATCTTCATTACAGCAAGTTTTGACCTAAACACCATTTGTTTTGTTTTCATACAAAAGAGGCCACCTGGTCTGCTATTTAGGACCAGAAGACTTGGGTTTGACACCACCACTATGACTCACTGACCTTAGGCAAGACCCTTAATTGACCAAGACATCAAATTTCTCCATCTGCAAGATGGATATAATTAAACATGCATATGCTATAATGCTACTATTTGAATTAAAATTTAGTAAGAATTCAATGACTCTACAAGTAAACTCGTACTTCTATAAACTTAGAAAAATTATGCCCAGAGAAACATAAATAATAAGTATAAATCAAGTCTTTTTAATCATCTCTCCCAATATTTTCTAACATGTACAGACCTCTACATACTTTATCTACTTTTGTTCTCTTCAAATTTCATAGATATCTGCTAATTAGCCGAAACCCCAATTCCCTTTTTTGCTGACACAATCACCAGCGGTTCTATTCATTAATTCCTTCTTTCTTTTTTCTCTCTTGCATTCTTTCATTCATCCTGTCATTGCTTAATTTAGGATATATATTGAGAACCCATTATGGGCTAACCCTAAGTGCCAGCATCTGGAAATATAGGTACAAAAGACCCAGTTTTGATCCTCAAGAAGTTCACCTTCTAGAGGGAAGAGAAGAAAGCAATGGTTTATATCCAGGATCATATAACTGTTGATGGGCTCTGAACGGTGAGCTGTGTCAGCACTAAACACTGACTGGTGGGCTCTGAAGAGCTTGTATCTCAAATGTGATTTGATGGATGAGTGGAAGTAAATCAGGCAAATAAGGTGAAGGAGAGGCAGAGGGCATCACAGAAGGAGAGAACGGCATGTGCAAAGGCACAGCACCATTAAAATGCAGGATGCTCTCCATTGCCTGCAAATCGTTCAGGCCGTCACAAGCACAGGGCACAGAGGCAAGTGACAGGAAGTCTGAGAAGCTCACGCTCTAGGGAACTCAAATGATCACACGAGATCAGACAAGAATTCAAATGTTGGTGCGTGCGTGCTCAGTCACTTCAGTCATTTTCGACTCATATAACACTATGGACTATAGCCCACCAGGCTCCTCTCTCCATGGGATTCTCCAAGCAAAATACTGGAGGGAGTTGCCATTTCCTCCTCCCGGGATTTTCCAAACCCAAGGATTGAACGTGTGTCTTGAGTGTCTCCTGCTTTGCAGGCAGATTCTTTACCCACTGAGCAACCTTCGAAGCCCTCAGGTAATGGTAAAAGTCCACAGATGACACTTCTGTGCTCAAAAGTAAATACGCTGTGAAGAGGACAGGAGAGTGACCATAAATTAGGAAAATATACAAGTGGTTGGTTTTTCTGAGAATTCCAATCAGGGGCCACCCTAATTTGATGACTTGAATTACAGCATATCCATTGACTGTACCATCAGCTGGAGAGCAGGGAAATGTCAACACCCTTCCAAAATGAGACCTGTGGAATTTAGCAAAAAGGAAATTAATGGTAGAAAATACTGGATGTAGTGGGTTTCATACATATTGACTTAAAGTGTGAGAGTTAAATTTTTTCTACTGAATGGAAAATACAGTAGATTTGGCTAGGTGAGAGGAAGGAGCTTTGATAGAAGTTGATGCAATTTTTATAAGATAAGCACTTCTGAGTTGAATGATGTTACCATGCTTTACCTACTAAGTACTACAGAAGATGGGCAAAGGAGAGAAGTGACAAGAAATTGCCTTTCTCAAAATTCTTGTGTGCCTGCCTAGCTGAAATGTGATTTATCAAAGCTTGGGTATATAGAACTTCCTGCAGAAGGTATGTGAAGCCTTGCTTTACTCAGAGTGAATGTCACTAAAATAAAATCTGTTCTGTACATGTATTGCAGTTAAAAGGACTCATTCTTCTGGATGAATTTAACTTCATGCAGCCATGAAATTAAAAGATGCTTGCTCCTTGGAAGGAAAGCTATGACAAACTGAAACAGCATATTAAAAAGCAGAGACATCACTTTGCCAACAAAGGGTCTATATAGTCAAAGCTATGGTTTTTCCAGCAGTCATGTATGGATGTGAGAACTGGACCATAAAGAAGGCTGACCACCAAAGAATTGATGCTATTAAATTGTGGTGCTGGAAAACACTCTTGAGAGTCCTTGGACAGCAAGGAGATCAAACAAGTCAAACCTAAAGGAAATCAACCCTGAATACACATTGGAAGGACAGATGCTTAAGCTGAAGCTCCAGTACTTTGGCCACCTGAAGGGAAGAGCCAATTCATTGGAAAAGACTCTGACGCTGGGAAAAATTGAAGGTAGGAGGAGAAGGGGATGACACAGGATGAAATGGTTGGATGGCATCATCTAATCAATGGACATGAATTTGAGCAAACTCCAGGAGATGGTGAGGGACAGGGCAGCCTGACATGCTGCAGTTCATGGGTCACAAAAGAGTCAGACACAACTTAGCGGCTGAACAACAACTTCTGAAACACTCCCTATGGAGCAAGGCCCCCATTCTAAACATAAGCTTGCTCACGGGAGAAGGCAATGGCAACCCACTCCAGTACTCTTGCCTGGAAAATCCCATGGACGGAGGAGCCTGGTAGGCTGTAGTCCATGGGGTTGCTAAGAGTCAGACACGACTGAGTGACTTCACTTTCACTTTTCACTTTCATGCCTTGGAGGAGGAAATGGCAACCCACTCCAGTGTTCTTGCCTGGAGAATCTCAGGGACGGGGGAGCCTGGTGGGCTGCCGCCTATGGGGTCACACAGAGTCGGACACTGTAGCAACTTGGAGGCAGTGGCGGCTTGCTCACTTATAATTCAGACTTGTAAGTCAGTAGTTATTCTCTAATTTATAAAGATTAATGTTAAGACAGGAATCTCAGAATAACAGAACAATAACATTCCAGATAAAGACTTAAAACTATATATGAAATTTTATTTTTTACCTTGGATATATTGAGTATATCTTTCTTTCAGCATTATTTTGCAATTCTAGTGTGGCTAAGAAGGCCATATGCCAAACCAACATTTCCTTGTAAGTGGTGATTTAAATGTTATATACAAATGAGGGAGATGATTCCATTTCAGCTAAATGGAATGTAATGGTGCATAATGCTGTTCCACTGCCCTAATAAAGCAAATCAAGCTTGGCAAATCATCCCAGAAATAATAGTAGAATTTAAAGATAAAATTCTAAATTTTTCAAAAGAAAATAATCTAAATCCATCCGAAGTGATATTTTTCATAAAGCAAAATCGTGCAGAAAACAAAATGATTACACGTGGTATCTGTGAAATCATAAATTTACAAATACAGCTGCCTAGGAGAGAAGCAATAACTGGAAAAAGTTTTAAGAACTCTCTTCATTCAGGATTCAAAGACAGATACTCTATAAAGTCCTGTTTATCCATGTTTCCGGCTATCAGAAACTTTATGTCTTGCTTCAGTTATTTTTCTTAAATTGAAGCATAGTTGATTTACAATGTTGTGTTAATTTCTGCTGTATAGCAGAGGGATTCAGTTATACATATGTACACATTCTTTTTTATATTCTTTTCTGTTATGGCGTATCACAGGATATTGTGCTAAACAGTAGGACCTCGTTGTTTATCCAGTAAATATATAATAATTTGCTTTTACTAACACCAAACTCTCTCTCCATCTCTTCCCCACCTTCTTCCCCCTTGGCAACCACAAGGTTGCTCTCTCTGTGAGCCTGTTTCTCTAAAACCACACTCTAACTGGCATTTTTCTACAGGTTAAAAAATTTCCCAGTTGCTAACTTCCTATATGCAGTGATTATATTGTAATTATAATCAAACCTTCTTTTTCCTCAATCCATTATGAAGCTTATGTCTGTCTTGCCTTATAACTTACTACGCAGAGATGTCAAGTATATCTCCACGTGTCAACAGCAGCATCATAAATATTATGGGACAGTAATGAAAGAGATGGCCAATTCCCCATTGCACTGGCTTAGAGAAGGATGCCTCAAAGAGGAATTCATTAGTGCCAACAGCTGATTTGTAGTACTTAACATATAAAACATAGACTATGTCAGAAATAAAGCTGCAGATTCTCCTAACCCACTGATAAACTGATACAGATAACAAAAAAATAACCAGTATATTAACATCAGACTATGCCCAGCCTGTTCCCTGTGTTCCCTGACTCCTCAAGGTGCAAAGACAATCTCTGACACCAGAAAGCCATATCTGCAGGTTGAGTAATGTCCCCCACCATCTGGCCCCTGGAAGGTATTCTGTCAGTAAGCTTTTAACAAGTGCCCGGTGGTGGAGATGGCTCCAAAGTAGTCAAAGTAACGCTGGCCGTGGCCATTTCCCCGGAACACCCATTTGTCATTCTAACAACAGACTCTTCACTCAGGAAACCATGATCAGTTAGATAATGCTGAGTCCTGTGGATCAACAGATACATGATTTGAGCTATGGTGGTTCCCTCTGGACCCTTTATTGAATATTTATTCCATATTCAGCCCCCATCTCATACACATCACAGCCAAAACAGTCTTTCACGGCCTGGCATTTCATGGAAAGAGAGTCTCTTTGGGAACCTAAAGAAAGGCTCAGCGGGGAATTTTAGCCCCGGGCTGCTTTATAAAATAAATACTTCAACAAAACCATTTGCATAATGAAACTGTATCATCCATAAGAGATTTAGGAAATTGTATCAAATGAAGCTAAACTACAGTTTAAGGAGATGTTTTAGAGGGTGGATAAGTGAATCTTCTTAATCCACATAGTTTTATGTTCCATTTTGTTTCTTTCGGGGAGAAATCTCTTCACTCATTTTTAGAATGGAAAATGCTCATTGGAAAACAACAGCTGTTTGTTTTTGTGTACGTACCAATTTTCATGATTTATCTGAGGCAGCTTTTAAAATTCCTAGTGTCTTTTTATACTTGAAACTTTGTAGTTCATATATTTGGTAAATAGGTCAATAGACGATTAGTGTCTCAGTGATGTCCGTTAGTGCAAAACACAAGAAGCATCCAGGAATCACCCTGAACATTTCCCCTTAAAACTGATTGCTTTTATTTGAAGCATAGATTCATGTTGTCACAGACTCAATGATGCCCTGCCAGGAAAAGACAGCTCTGTGCTCAGAAACTACTATACATTTGCTTGCATTTGTGCTACGTTCCAGAATCTTTGAGATATTGTTCCATTTGTTTCTTTTTGGAGACTAACAAATAGAATGTTTTGACAGAATTCAAGAAATGCAGTCAGAAATGTAGATTCTGAATTTTCTGCAAACCATAATGTAATGTCCTCTGGGCTCTCTGGATCATATTCTTAGTTTTTTTTAACATGGTCTTTTGATAAACAGGAAATTTCTTGTGGGGTTGGAAAACCCAGATTAAAATCAAAGAATAATAGAGCTTTAAATCTTAATGAATAACATAATGAAGGCTCTTATGTCCAATAAACATTTTAATTAATTGCCTTTATTCTTGTTTCCTAAGAAGCTCTGGTATTTCCAGATTCCTAAGTGGTTTTGGACCATGCTTTCCCAACAGCATAGCTATATCATCAGACGTTTATTGAGTACTATTGCATGCAAGGCACCATAATTACTTGAGTTTTGAAACTAATCAAGGACCATTTTATGGAATTGAATAACCATATCTAATTTGTATGTATATCTCCTCTTCCTTCTCCCAAGATGACCTACCTGCTTTTGACTGCTGGAAAGACTTAGAGAGTCTTTAATTCTGGCTTTCTGGCTAAGAGATGATGAAGGAAAATAGACCTAAAAAAAAATCACAGATTCCATATTACTAACTGCATGTTGGTACAATAGCCATCAATTTCAGTGGGCTATGCCTGGAAAGAATTTGGGGCTAGTGTCAGATATGAAGAAGAGGAAGAAATACAACTTTTCCTGATCTTTTTCAATAGTCTTAGGACTATAATTCATTCAAAGATATTCCTAATATTACTCTGAGCTCCCTATACATATACTAGAGGTGGATTTTAGATCTGGAACTATTTCATGGTTGTACAGTCAGTACAGTTTGGGCTATGCTGTTATAAAAATGTAAACAAAGATGCTCAGTGACTTTATACAACAAAAGTTTTATTTCTTGCCCAGGGGAATTCTAATGTGGGTCAGTGTCTTCCCAGGGAAACTGCCCTCCATGAAGTGATTCAGCTGTCCAGGCTATCTTGATCTGTGAAACTGTCATATCAACATGCAATTGAAAACAGTTATAGTTAATAACTGTTATTTATTTATCAACCCCCCCCACAAAGTTTGAGACAACTCATTGTGCAATAAAAGGGGAAAATATTAGAGCAGGATAAAGAGAAAAGAGAACTTCTACCACAAATTTTAAAGTTTCATAAGTAATGATGTTGAATTGACAGTGTCTTTATTTTTTAGATACTTATAGGAACTCATTAGGGAGCAGAGCAATGTAGTAGAAAGGAGAGTAGGTTTTTGAATCCCAGCTCAACTCTGTAGGAGAAGAGAAACGGGAAGAGCCTCCTACCAGTTCACAAATGCTCTGATCCAGAACTGCCAATGCTCTTACAACCGTTAGGTCAGATATAGCCCCCACATACCCTAACTGAAAATGACCATGAAATGTGAGGCAGTACATGGGTATGTGGTGAACAGTGAATATCTCTCCATGGTGACCAAAAGCATAGGCTACTGGTATGGGATGATGCTGAAAGGTAGCCATCTACATTAATTTCACTTTAAAGATAGAGAACAATGAAGATAGAGAGGTAAGTGACTTCCCTAAAGTGGCAAAGTGGTTAAGTCAGGGATTTTGTTGCTGTTGTTTAGTCGCTTAGTCTTGTCTGACTCTTTTGCGACCCCATGGACTATAGCCCACCAGGCTCCTCTGTCCAAGGAATTTTCTGGGCAAGAGTACTTGAGTGGGTTGCCATTTCCTTCTCCAGGGGATCTTCCTGACCCAGGGATTGAACACGAGTCTCTGCATCTCCTGCATCTCATGCGGATTTGTAACCACTTACCACCAGGGAAGCCCAAGTTAGGGATTAAAGCCAACTAGTCTGACTTAGTGGGGCTTCCCTGCTGGCTCAAATGGTAAAGAATCTACCTGCAATACAGGAGACCTGGGTTCAGTCCCTGGGTCAGAAATATGCCCTCTATAAGGGAATGACAACCCACTTCAGTATTCTTGCCTGGAGAATCCCATGGCCAGAGGAACCTGGCAGGCTATAGTCCATGAGGTCGCAAAGTGTTGAACACAACTGAGTGACTAACGCTTTCACCTTTCACTTTCACCTTTCAATATGACTTAGAGCTCACAGTCCTAACCATGAGTGTGTCTCATCTACACAGGGTCACTGTTCATTCTCTTTGGCCTTTAGCAAATCATTTTTCTTCATTTT
This sequence comes from Bubalus kerabau, assembly GCF_029407905.1. Classification (NCBI taxonomy): domain Eukaryota; kingdom Metazoa; phylum Chordata; class Mammalia; order Artiodactyla; family Bovidae; genus Bubalus; species Bubalus kerabau. The sequence continues at coordinate 50,323,252 of NC_073635.1, forward strand.
CCTATTTGCAGCTGGGAGTAAGAATATCTATCCATAGAACTGTACTGATAACAAATAAAGATATATGTTGTGCAAATAGTATTTTTACCATTCTAAAATTGCCACTAGATGCCAAGGATATTGTATTTTTTATCTACTATAATCCCCATATATCCCAATAATATTGAGAAGGAAGATGATGGTGGTGGGTGGTGGTGGTGATGGTGATAATAACATTGAGAATAGTATCTGACATGTACTGAAGACTTACTCTATACTAAGCACCTAATAAAACTGTTCCCTTGAGTCCTCATGATAATACTATGCTCAATATTATACTCCCCTTAATAGGAAAAGAAAATGATGTTCAGAGGTTTTAAATAATTTTACCCTGGCCAACCAAGTGACAGAGCTGGGGTTCAAAATCCTACCCTCATTTCTAGATCTCTCCCTATCAAATGAGTTATTAAAAGAAATATTTCAAGAAATGAAAACACTATGTCAACCTCAATATAATTACTTGTTAAACTTTAAAAAAATCTATGTGGAAGTCCTGTTTTCTCTTTATCACTCTAACATCTTCCCGTCTTAATACAAAATGTATTTTACCCATCTCTGGTCTTTTTGATAAATAAATGACAAGAGTAGAAGTTTCACGAAGATTGTGACTGGATTTGTGACTTAGCTGACATGTCACATATTTGCAGGAGTTTAATAAATATAATCAGAGTTAAATTTAAATTCAGAGTGGAAATAATAGTATTATGCCATTACACATAGTTACAGCTGTAAGTTTCTGTTTCTCCTTTTTCTGAGTTTGTTTTTCTCATCATTACGTCATTCCATACCAAATCTAATTAGTATACACATATCTCTGTACTCAGTTGCTTCAGTCGGTCAGATTCTTTGAAACCCAAGGACTGTAGCCTGCCAGGCTCCTCTGGCCGTGGGATTCTCCAGGCAAGAATACTGGACTGGGTGGGTTGCCATAGCCTTCTCCAGGAGATTTTCCAAACCCAGGGATCAAACCTGCGTCTCCTGTGACTCCTGCACCGGCAGGCAGGTTCTTTGTCACAAGCACCACGTGAGAGGCCCATGCATATCTGTTTTATTGAGAAATCTGGCCATCTACTAACCTCATATTGCTTTCTATTACATACATGCTCTTTAAGGGCTATCTTTTATCATTTTCTACTTCCCTGTATCTAGAAAAATAATAGTTTTTTTAAATAGGTGATGATCCTGCTTACCACCAAGTTACAACTGATTGTATAGTTCAGATCAGCAAAAACAGAAAGAGTCACAGAAAGCATGCTTTACAGACCATATCTGTGATTTACAACAATGTCTGTGAGGGTTGCAGAGAAGGCAATGGCACCCCACTCCAGTAATCTTGCCTGGAAAATCCCATGGACGGAGGAGCCTGGTAGGCTGCAGTCCATGGGGTTGCGACTGAACGACTTCACTGTCACTTATCACTTTCATGCATTGGAGAAGGAAATGGCAACCCACTCCAGTGTTCTTGCCTGGAGAATCCCAGGGATGGTGGAGCCTGGTCAGCTGCCGTCTATGGGGTCGCACAGAGTTGGACACGACTGAAGCAACGCAGCAGCAGCAGCAGCTGTGAGGGTTGGCTTTTGTTTTATTTTTATTTTGAGACATTAAGTAGACTATGAGCTAGATTAAATCTTCCTTTATTGTGAGATCTATGATCTTAAATCGTAAGATGAAAAAAAAAAAAATTAAACAAATACCACAACCTAGAACTCACTTAATTCCTCAAGTTCAGGGACTGTGTCTCATTTTTGCCAAATCCCTGCTCTATCTAAGGAGACTGTGTGCTCAAAAGATGTCTGCTAAATATTTGTTGAGTCCTCTAAGTGCAAAAATAAAAGAGCTAACAGTTCCATACAATAAAGCAAACATTCACACACTCTCTCCCTGAGGTAGCTTTCTCTTTAGTGTTTTCTCACTATCATGCCAGGCCCCAGGGATATACCCTCATCCAAGCATGAGCCCCAACATTGTAACTATTTTGTTCAACTTCCTTCAATTTCACAGTTTTGGTCCCAAGTCCTTCCTACTCTGCTCCTGGATCTATTCAATAAAAAAAAAACAAAACAACTTTCTTTTCCTCCTATTGTGGGGAATCATGTTCTATCTGCTCCCTTCTCCCTATGGAGAGTACATTTCTCCTCTTCTTCTGGCCCCAGGTGTGCCTTGCCTTTGGGAATGGAAAACACTGTTTTCAAGCTCATATCTGCATCTTCGCCCTTTCAGCTTAGACACGTCTTTTTCAAGTCTTTGTTTCTGCTTTGTTTCTCACAAATGTGATAAACTGTGTAGAAAATTGAGACTTCTGCAAGAAAAATGCAATGGACATAGTGTAAAGGCAATGAGGAAAGACAGATGTGAAAACCATTTTTCTTAAAAATTCAGATTCTGAAATGACCATAAACACACGCTGGTAAAAGTAAAGGTGTGCTTTCTTTTTTTTTTTTAATTAATTTATTTTTTAATTTACATTTATTTATTTTAATTAGAGGCTAATTACTTTACAATATTGTATTGGTTTTGCCATATATCAACATGAATCCACCACAGGTGTACATGTGTTCCTAATCCTGAACCCCCCTCCCACCTCCCTCCCCATACCATCCCTCTGCAAATGAATGGATAAGAAAGCTGTGGTACATATACACAATGGAGTATTACTCAGCCATTAAAAAGAATACATTTGAATCAGTTCTAATGAGGTGGATGAAACTGGAGCCGATTATAAAGGTGTGATTTCATTCCAATATTCATCTAATTCCATCCTGGCTACAAACCAGTCTATGTAAGTCAGTTGCTTGCTTTTAACTCTGTCTCCTCTCAGTTTGAGCTTTCCTGGTGGCTCAGTGGTAAATAATCCACCTGCCAATGCAGGAGATGTAAGTTTGATCCTGAGTCGAGAAGATCTCCTGGAAAAAGAAATGGCAACCCATTCCAGGATTCTTTGGAGAAGGACAAGGCAACCCACTCCAGTATTCTTGCCTGGAGAATCTTATGGACAGAGGAGCCTAGCAGGTTACAGTCCATGGGGTTGCAAAGGGTTGGACACATCTGAGCAAACATCACTCACTCCAGTATTCTTGCCTAGGAAATCCCACGGACAAAGTAGCCTGGTAGGCTACAGTCCATGGAGCTGCAAAAGAGCTGGACAGGACTTAGTGACTAAATAACAACAGCGCCTCAGTTTATGCCTACAGAGGTTCCACATCATTGGAATCCTTTATAATAGGCCTCACATTCTTGGTATTTGGCATTTATTTATGCAAAAAACCTTTGCATTACAGTGTGATAAAAATACAGTTGCATATTCACTAACTCTCTATATTCAATAAAACACTATGAAAATTTTTGTTATACTTACTACGTGCAGAATTTTATGCAGCAACATACAGCATTAGAAGAGTCTATGGTTCTGATTTTATTACTCTTGGAACAAAATAATTCATTTTTATCTTTCTCTTAATTAAATTATAGTTTATCTAGGGTTTTTTTTCTCTTCCCTTTTCCGTGTCTTTTTTATGTTTCTTCACTGGTCACACTCCATGTCTGGTATTGTATTTGTGGGCAAGGAATAACTCTTGTTTACAATTCTTTCTGAAACTGCTCACAAAGATGCTGAACATGCACTCATTTTAATCTTCAATTATTGATTCATTCAGCAAATATATGTTGACCATTAGCCCTCTGACCATTTCTGTCCTTTATTGTGCCCATCTTCACATGAAATACTCCCTTGGTATCTCTAATTTTCTTGAAGAGATCTCTAGTCTTTCCCATTCTATTGTTTTCCTTTATTTCTTTGCATTGATCACTTAGGAAGGCTTTCTTATCTCTATTTGCTATTCTTTGGAACTCTGCATTCAAATGGGTATATGTTTCCTTCTCTCCTTTGCCTTTAGCTTCTCTTCTTTTCTCAGCTATTTGTAAGGTCTCCTCACACAACCATTTTGCCTTTTTGCATTTCTTTTTCTTGAGGATCATCTTGATCATTGCTTCCTGTACAGTATCACGAACCTCTACCCATAGTTCTTCAGGCACTCTGTATATCAGATCTAAGTCCTTGAAGTTCTTTGTCATTTCCACTGTATAATCATAAGAGATTTGATTTAGGTCACACCTGAATGGTCTAGTGTTTTCTGTACTTTCTTCAATTTAAGTCTGAATTTTGCAACATGGTGTTCATGATCTGAGCCACAGTCAGCTCCTGGTCCTGTTTTTGCTGATTGTATAGGGATTCTCCATATTTGGCTGCAAAGAATATAATTCATCATTTCGGTACTGACTGTCTGGTGATGGCCATGTATAGAGTCTTCTCTTGTGTGGTTGGGAGAGGGTGTTTGCTATTACCAGTGTGTTTTCTTGACAAAACTCTGTTAGCCTTTGTCCTGCTTCATTTTGTACTCCAAGGTCAAATTTGCCTGTTACTCCAGGTAACTCTTGACTTCCTACTTTTGCATTCCAGTCCCCTATGATGAAATGCACACACACAGGCTAAGTAGCTTCAGTCGTCTCCGACTCGGGGCAACCCTATGGATAGCAGCCCACCAGGCTCTGCTGTCCACAGGATTCTCTAGGCAAGAATTTGGATTGCCAGTTCCTATAATAGTATATTAGAAAGTAAAAATAAAAAGTCTCTCAGTCGTGCTCGACTTTTTGCGACCCCACGGACTGCAGCCTACAAGGCTCCTCAGTCCATGGAATTTTCCAGGCAAGAGCACTGGAGTGGGTTGCCATTTCCTTTTCCACTATGATGAAAAGGACATCTTTTTTGGATATTAGTTTGTGAACTTCCAGGTGTTCAAGCTGGATTTAGAAAAGGCAGAGGAACTAGAGATCAAATTGCCAACATCTGTTGGATCATAGAAGAAGCAAGAGAATTCCAGAAAAAGATCTATTTCTGCTTTATTGATTATGTCAAAGCCTTCAACTGTGTAGATCACAAAAAACTGTGGAAAATTCTTAAAGAGATGGGAATACCATGCCACCTGACCTGCCTCCTGAGAAATCGGTATGCAGGTTAAGAAGCAACAGTTAGAACCGGACACGGAACAATGGACTGGTTCCAAAAGTCAAGGCTGTTTATTGTCACCTTGCTTATTTAACTTATACGCAGAGTACATCATGCAAAATGCCAGGCTGGATGAAGCACGAGCTGGAATCAAGATTGCCAGGAGAAATATCAACAACCTCAGACATGCAGATGATACCACCCTTATGGCAGAAAGTGAAGAGAAACTAAAGAACCTCTTGATGAAAGAGAAAGAGGAGAGAGAAAAAGATGGCTTAAAACTCAACATTCAAAAAACTACGATCATGGCATCCAGTCCCATCACTTCATGGCAAACAGATGGGGAAACAATGGAAACAGTGACAGACTTTATTTTCTTGGGCTCCAAAAGCACTGAAGATGGTGACTGCAGCCAAGAAATTAAAAGATGCTTGCTCCTTGGAAGGAAAGCTATGACAAACAGCTTATTAAAAAGCCGAGACATTACTTTGCCAACAAAGGTCTGTCTAGTCAAAGCTATGGTTTTTCCAGTAGTCATGTATGGATGTGAGAGTTGGACTTTAAAGAAAGCTAAGCGTCAAAGAATTGATGCTTTTGACTGTGGTGTTGGAGAAGACTCTTGAGAGTCCCTTGGACTGCAAAGAGATCCAACTAGTCTATCCTAAAGGAAATCAACCCTGAATATTCATTTTCCAATGAATATTGGAAATGATGCAGAAGCTGAAGCTCCAATAGTCTGGCCACCTGATGAAAAGAACTGACTCATTAGAAAAATACTCTGATGCTGGGAAAGATTGAAGACAGGAGGAAAAGCATACGACAAAGATTGAAATGGTTGGATGGCATTACCAGGTTGATGGACATGAGTTTGAGCAAGTTCTGGGTGTTGGTGATGGACAGGGAAGCCTGGCATGCTTCAGTCCATGGGGTCACAAAGAGTCAGCCATGAATGAACAACTGAACTGAACTGAACTGAAACAAATTAGCCCTCTACCAGGCTCCACAAGGAACAAAACAGCCCCTGCCTTTGGGAACTTGAAAGGAAATAAGTACAATAAACACACACATATACATATATATTTTTTTTCACACACACACATGTATATATATATAATATATACACAGATATATATGTATATATTTATAATGTAAATTTATATGTATATAACACACACATATAAAATATATATATAATGTATTTATATATATAATGTAGAGATATATATACTATATATATAATGTAGAGATATATATATATATATAAAATGTAGACATGAGTTACAGAGGAAAATAATGTGGGAAAAGTGAATCAGGAATGCCAAGGATGAAGAAAAATGTATACAGTCACCAGGTAGTCAATTAGGTAACCAATCAATGGCTATAGTAGTAATCTTACCTAACTTTCTTTAATTCATATTGAAATGAAAAGACCTGAAGATAAGAAAGGTGAAAACCACTTTATTTTGTTTTCATATGGAAAGTACAAGGCTATATATATCTCTAGATGTCCCTAGAAATTAATAATCAACATTTTTAAAAGATCCCATGATCCATGTTTTCTGTCTTCCGGTTATCCATCTACCCATCCATCCACTCACTCATCCATTCATTCATTGACCCACTCATCCATCCCTTCATCCATCACCCTATGCATCCATTCATCCTCCCACCCATTCATCCACCCACCCACTCACCCATTCTTCTACCCACCCATCCATTCTGCTACCCACCCATCTATCTTAGCCAGCCATTGACAGTATGGGCCAGGAGAGTCATGGTCAAAGCTGAACTCAGAGGTCCATGAGGTAGAAGAAACATATTTCCTGGACATTTTTAGAAGGTCTTTAATTATTTAATTAATCAGTTATTTAAATTTTTTGAGTCTGTTATATGTCAGTCACTATTCTAGAATCTGAAGATATGAGATTGCTAGGTCGTGGCCCTCAAAGAGCTTATACAGAATTCTAAACTTTCAGAAAAGGCAACACAGTTCCTATATTCCTAGTGCAATCTCACTGTTGGCCTGGGTAAATGATCTAAGACAGTAAGTGCTTAGAATTAAAATCCATATGACTGGTTTTTTAACTTTAATAATATACTTTATTTAACTAAATATATCCAAAAATTATCATTCTGATATGTAATCAAGATAAAATTCATTTTCCATACTAAGTCTTCAAAATTGCTTATGTATTTCATACTTAGGATACATTTCAATTCAGATTAGCCTTAATTCAAGTGTTCAACTGTCATCTGTGGCTATTGGCTACCATATTGAACATGCAGCTATAGAAAATACTGGCTTGGCCTAAAGTTCATAGCACGTTATGGAAAAACCTAAACAAACTTTTTAATCAACCCAGTACACGTACTAGCCTAATTCTTTTGTCCCAGACCTCTCTTATCCATTGTTTAGGAATGCTCTTTTCCTCTCTGGTGGTCAATTTCACTAATGATTCCCCATTTTCTGTATAACGCCTAGCCTTTATATATAAAGCAATATCTTCTCTGTTACAGCCTTGACACCTTAACAGTGAGACTCTTACCTGTGATTACTTTATATGTAAGTTATTACTGGCCTAATCTGGCCTCTAGAACTTTGCTATTGGCTGAATCCCAGTATATCAATTAACCTGGTTTGGTCACAAGTGACAGAGTTCTCTAACAATGATTTAAAATATTCTAGCATTTGTTTTTTTTACTATGATGAAGTCTGTACCTAGGCAATCCCAAAGATGGCTTGGTGATCAAGGGCTGAGTATATCTTCATTCTTTCCATGCTGTCCATCTCTGCCATTCTCCTTATTTTGGCTTTGGTACTCTTGTTTGGGCTTCCCAGGTGGCTCAAGTGGTAAAAAAATCTGCCCACCAGTGCAGGAGCTGCAGAAGATGCAGGTTCAATCCCTGGGTTAAGAAGACCCCCTGGAGGAGGGCATGGCAACCCACTCCAATATTCTTGCCTAGAGAATCCCCATGAATAGAGTAGCCTGGCAGGCTACAGTCCATGGGGTTGCAAAGAGTGGAACACAACTGAATGACTATCAGTTTCACTTTCACTCTCCTCTAGTGCCTCAGAGTCTCAAATTGGTTGCTTAAGCTCCAAAAAAATAAAACAAAGAAACAAAACACATTCTAGTCACATAACTTCATACATGAAAGTGAAAGAATGGAGAACAGGCCAATGACTTGTTCTGTTTTTTTCACCATGGAGGGAAAGTAGTTCTGGGGTGTCCCCAAGAGATTTACATTATGTCTGATTGGCCAGAATTAAGGCACATATCCACTTCTAGCTGGAAGGAAAAGTGGAAATATTCAGAGGTCAAAGGATGGGGGGATTTTAAGATGTTGTTGAGCAACATTCAACCACTTGAAGTGAAGCACAAGCATGGCAAGGGCCAAGCATGAGCCTGGCTTAACCTGAAATCAGTAAAATGGACTATGAACTCCTATATTTTTTTTTCTTTCCTGGAATATATTCGAGGATGAGATGAAACCATGTGTGTATGTATGTATGTGCACACTCATGGGTGTTATGGGGACAGGATGGATGCCTTTGAATGAGGGATAAAGGGGAGGACCAATGAAATGATTACAGTTGACAGGATCAGTTTGAGAACATTTGAATGCCAGCTAGAGGAATTTTTACTTTAGCATGTAGATAATGCTGCTGCTGCTACTGTTACTGCTAAGTCACTACAGTCGTGTCTGACTCTGTGTGACCCCATAGACGGAAGCCCACCAGGCTCCCCCATCCCTGGGACTCTCGAGGCAAGAACACTGGAGTGGGTTGCCATTTCCTTCTCCAATGCGTAAAAGTGAAAAGTGAAAGGGAAGTCGCTCAGTCCTGTCCGACTCTTCGCGATCCCATGGACTGCAGCCTACCAGGCTCCTCTGTCCATGGGATTCTCCAGGCAAGAGTACTGGAGTGGGGTGCCATTGCCTTCTCCGATGTGGATAATGAGGATCTATTAAAGGTTTGTGAGCAAAGACTTGACATTACATTTGCTTTTTTAAAGTGGCGTTTTGCAGTCTGAGTATGGGTGAGAGTTGATCGATGCTACCTCCACTGATGACTCTGCCTATGTGCAGTGCATTCCTGTACACCCAAAATAAGAGAGCAAAATCCACATGATGTCAACTGTGTCATTCACAGGATCACTTGGATCACCAGGAAAGTCCAGAGTGTCTGAGAAGAGCATAAGGAATAGGAGTAATCTGATGCTTCCAGACTGGAGACCTTTTAGAACACTAAATTTAAAGGATGATTAGTTATAAAAAGCACTTCCTATATGAAGATAAATAAGTCAGAGAGACTCAAAGTGATTATTTTTCAATCCCCAAAATGATCATATCATGAAGGAGCCTAAATGATTAATGAAAAAAGTTGAAGGTCTGGAATTTACATAAAAGAATATACCTTAAATTAGTATTATAAAGATAAAAACAGTTGTAAAATTAAGATATTATTCCTTAAATTCATCTTTCTTTTTTAACTGGCTCTTCATTCTCAAGAATAACCACAGGAGAAAAGTTATAAAGGCATAGTCAATGTATATTTTTATGGTTCTGCCCTCTCTTCAGGTAGAAAAAAAATTGAGCTTAATTATTCTATAATCATTAGAGTTTTTTCAGTCTTATTGCTCTTTGACCTTCTAGCAGATTCTATATGGATAGCTTAATATCCTCTACCATTTAAAATCAAATTTCTCACATTGCTTTTATTTTAAAATGTCACATAGCCATAGATATAATCACCTGATTAAAAAACCTTCAGCTCCAGTGTTAAAAGTATACTTCTTTTATCTTCTAATGAGATGAGTTCAGATGCTCCCAAGCAATATTTTTAAACTGTCACATAATCCTTCACAGTTAACAAACTGTCTTACAAGATTATGGTAATTATCCACAAGTTTGTACAATTCATCCTACAGAATCTTTTTCTTCAGTATAATTGATGTTAACAAAATTCAGGAGTCTTTAATACAGGGATAAATTAACACAACCTTTAAAACGGCACTTTATTATAGGATACAAACCAAAATTTTAAAAGATGTATTCTCAGTTTACATTTAAATAAAGCAAACAAACATTTCTGAAACATCAGTGCCCATTTTGCTATTTGTTTTCATTGCTAAGATTTTATTGCTTTTGATCAAAGGCCATCACCTGATGTTTTATGGAAGGAGCTGAATATAAGTTGATATTTTGAAGAATCAGCAAAACAGTGATTTTTCTAAGAATAGAGATATGTAACATCAGAGATAATAACCTTATAGGAATTATCACAACACTGTACTCTGTAAGTGTAATAATATTAATTTAACTCTGATTTTTAAACAGCAGATTAAATATGGTAGATGCTAAATATTACATACATATCTTGTTAAGAGATGGCAACATTTTTCCAGAACGTTACTAATATTTCAATTTACTGTTATCCCCTACCACCAATGGATCCAGAAATAATGGGATAAAATTGGTATGAAAGACATGTGGCTTAAATATTTGTGCATGCTAAGTTGCTTCAATCGTGTACAACTCTTTGTGACCCCATGGACTGTAGGTAACTAGGCTCCTCTGTCCATGGGATTCTCTGGGCAAGAATACTGGAGTGGGTTGCCATTTTGGTATCCCTCCTGACCAAGGGGTTGAAACTACATTTTTCACTTATCCTGCATTGGCAGGTAGGTTCTTTACCACTAGCACCATCTGAGAAGCCCCAAATAATTATTTGCTAGGGCAGGAGAGTCCACCTTGAATTGTGGTGAAAGAGATGGTCTAGCAGAACTCCAAGGAAGTGTTTGATGTTGGTAAGTTATGGTTTCCAAAAGATTACTTTGGAATCCTTTGATTACTTCAAAGGATTTCCAACAAACTAAGAAAAACAAGCTTTAAAAAAATCTAATTTATTGCTGTAGATGATTTGGGTTGACTTTCCAGCTGTTGAGATTAACATCTTTGATACAAACAAAGCAAGAAAACAACCATTTGTCTTTGGAAATAAAAAATGGCTGCCATGATGATACAGAGATGGCTGCCTGATGCAGCTGTGGTCAAGCAGTCCGCCATTGGTTCATCCCTTCTCTGCTTCAGAAATGCAAGGTAACAGGGATGCTTGGCACAGCCAAGGAAGTCTCTTAATCTCTGTCCCTAACATCCAAATTGAGAAAGTCAGCCTGAGGTTCACCCAGGATAATCTCATTCCAGAGACCATCAGCACACAGTAGAATGTTCCCATCTGGCTTTCTCATTCCTGCAGACACACAGGGCTACAAATCCAAGCGTGGGTGCCCTTTGCCTGAGGTTCTTGTATCTTTTCCAAGTCTGTAAGGCAGAGAATTTATTCTGTTCCATCAACATGACTTTTTTTTTTCTTTCCAAATTGTAATTATTATAAACAGTAAAACTAAATGCAGTCTTTTTAAAATTCTATGGTTGAACCATGTAGAGTTTGATCATAGGTCTCAGAGAAATCTCAGTTTTCCCCTAGACCTCATGAAGCGAAGGACTCTAAGGAGAGTTGTACTTTTCCCCAAGTCAGAATAGCAACAGCAGGAGGTTGTTAAGAAACTATTTTATTATTTTGTAAGATTTCTTCTTCTGCACTCTTCTTATATCATCCTAACTCCACCTGTTTTTATGGAGAATGAAATTTGGGGGCTTCACATTTAGACAGTGTGTATTACAATTAGCAATCCAGACTTCTCTGTTTACATGCACAGAAACAGAAACCCTGAGATTTAATAGCCATTTACCAGAGGAAACAAAGTGGTAATAAATGGGGAACCCAAACTTGGGCCTCTGACTTCCAGAAGAGTAAGTTTTTCACAATTGGTTTTGGTCTCTTTCTACACCACTATCATAAAAATTAACAGCCACTAACTTATTTACTTGGAGAAGGAAATGGCAACCCACTGCAGTATTCTCAGCTGGAGAATCCCACAGACAGAGCCTGGCAGGCTACAGTCTATAGGGTCACAAAGAGTTGGACACAGCTGAAGCAACTGAGCACACACACACACAGCTTCATTTACATGTTTGTTTGACATAAATAACACAGTTTTGACTTTTTATGCAGCATCAAAACTCCCAGTTGCAGTTAATTAGCATCTAAGTAGACATAGGAATTTTGACAACTTGGGCAGGAAATACCGTGAGGTTAGTTACTTGCAAAGTGAAAAGTGAAGTCGCTCAGTCGTGTCCGACTCTTAGCAACCCCATGGACTGCAGCCTACCAGGCTCCTCTGTCCATGGGATTTTCCAGGCAAGAGTACTGGAGTGGGGTGCCATTGCCTTCTCTAATTCTCTAGTTTAGTATGCAATAAAATAACAGAGGCTTTGAATAAGTTAAACTGGCTAGTAACAACTAATCAGCTTTCTTCAGTGATTACTGTTCTACATAGGCAGGATAATTAATTCACAGATGGTCTTTCTGGTCTATCTTCAACTATTCTTACACTACATAATCAATTAGGGACATCTTTTTACAGATATATGAAGAGAACACAGGTAGCTTTACGTAAGTTGAGTTTGTTAAATCTATTTGTTATGACAGGGGATTTCTGATACAAAAATTGCTCACTGCACACTGAACCCCAGAGAAGTGATGAAACAAGACAGCTGATGTTAGGAGGTATATGGGAGTGGGGTAGGGTGAGAAGTCATGGATAAATTAAAAACTGGCAAGTATCTGCTGAAGCAGAGCCACTTTTTAGGGGGCATAAGAAAAACTGATAAGTCACCATTTTGGTCTCTTTAGAGAAATCCATTTGTTGTTAAGAACTTAAGACCATTTACTACCATCATGCTGCAAAATGCAGTAGTCACACTATTTCCAAAAGGATCCTAAAAACTGCAGTGCAAAAGAAATCTGAGAAAATAAATAATTACAAAACCATCAACATTTTTCAAAGAAATGTGCTCAAAACAGTGACTTTTACAAAAAATGTGAATTTGTTTTAAATGAAAAAAGAATTCTGTCTATGAAAGATCAAAGACTCATTTCACAGATAACTTATATTGCATTAATGACTTGATTAATGGTGTACAAATAAGGGTTGTAGACTTTTTTAATTAGGTCTGAGTGATCAGGGTGCCATCAATAAAAGCAGCAAGACAGAAGAAAGAATACACCGATCTTCCAATCAGCCTTTTCATCCCATCATCCTCATCTTCCTTAGGAAAGAGAATGTTAGAAGTATATCCTAAGAATACCTTAGAAGGTAACCTAATAACACCTTCCAAATTTTAGATCACTGTTGGAGGCACAATATCCAAAATTCATGCCAACAGGATTTGTGCTGAGTAAGGAAATAGCCATAAAAACCACACTGAAGAATCTCAAACTTCTCAGTGACTGAACAAATCACTTTATAATGGAATGCATACCTGACATAGAGGGTGTACTAAGCCCCTGCTCGTATTTCTTTGAAGAACCTAGCCATACCGAATTCACATACCTGTTTCCTTTTTGGTTGTAAAGGATATATGATACACAACTTTCCACATATTTGATAGCTCCTCTTGTTGCAAGTGACAAAAACTAAACAAACAAGCAAAAGCTCTTCATTTGTCTTTATATATGTGTATATGCATGCAAACTCAGTCGCTTCAGTCATGTCCAACTCTTTTTGACCCTATGGACTATAGCCCACCAGGCTCCTCTCTCCATAGGATTCTCCAGACATGAATACTGGAGTGTGTTGTCATGCCCTCCTCCAGGGGATCTTCTCAACACGGGGATTGACCCCACATCTCTTATGTCCCCTGCTTGTGCTGGTTAGTTCTTTACCACTAGTGCCACCTGGGAAGCCCAACAGTCTAAGCATTTCACATTTATTAACTCTTTTCATACTCACTGCCCAATGATGAAGGCTCAACTATTGCTTCTACATTAGAAGAAATGGAAGCTACTTGAGGTTATACAGTCTGTCCAGGTCACACAGGTATGTGGAAAGTCCATAGCCCGTTGGTCAAGGACATGCACTGTTAGTTTTTACAGGGTGTTTTTACAACCTGGAGGACCACTGACACACATTTGGCCACATCTGCAGAGATTCCTCCTTCCTTATCTCTGACACTTTGGGACAGTTTCTTATTTAAATCCAAATCCTTCACTTTAATTCTTCATCCCATGACACTCTGCTTCACCAGGGACTTTCCCACCAGTTATCCCTCCTTTCAGTTCAGTTCAGTCACTCAGTCATGTCCAACTCTTTGCAGCCCCATGGACTGCAGCATGCCAGGCTTCCTTGTCCTTTACCAAACTCATGTCCATCAAGTTGGTGATGCCATCCAACCATCTCTTCCTCTGTTGTCCCCTTCTCCTCCTGCCTTCAATCTTTCCCAGCACCAGGGACTTTTCCAATGAGTCAGTTCTTCTCATCAGGTGGCCAGACTATTCAAGCTTCAGCTTCAGTGTCAGTCCTTCCAATGAATATTCAATACTGATTTCCTTTAGAATTGACTGGCTTGATCTCCTTGCAGTCCAAGGGACTCTCAACAGTCTTCTCCAACACCACAGTTCAAAAGCATCAATTCTTTGGCGCTCAGTTTCTTTATGGTTCAACTCTCACATCCGTACATTACTACTGGAAAACAGTTTTGACTAGACATACATTTGTTGGCAAAGTAATGTCTCTGCTTTTTAATATGCTGTCTAGGTTGATCATAACTTTTCTTCCAAGGAGTAAGCGTCTTTTTATTTCATGGCTGCAGTCACCATCTGCAGTGATTTTGGAGTCCAAAATAATAAAGTCTGTCACTGTTTCCATTGTTTCTCCATCTATTTGCCATGAAGTGATGGGACCAGATGCCATGATCTTAGTTTTCTGAATGTTGAGTTTTAAGCCAGCTTTTTCACTTTCCTCTTTCTCTTTCATCAAGAGGCTCTTTAGTTCCTCTTCACTTTCTGCCATAAGGGTGGTGTTATCTGCATAACTGAGGCAATTGATATTTCTCCCTCCGATCTTGATTCCAGTTTCTGCTTCATCCAGCCCAGCATTTTGCATGATGTAGTCTGCATATAAGGTAAATAAGCAGGGTGACAATATACAGCCTTGATGTACTCCGTTCCCAATTTGGAACCAGTCTGTTGTTCCATGTCCGGTTCTAACTGTTGCTTCTTGACCTGCATACATATTTCTCAGGAGACAGGTAAGGTGTTCTGGTATTACCATCTCTTTAAGATTTTGTCACAGTTTGTTGTGATCCAAAGAGTCAAAGGCTTTGGTGTAGTCAATAAAGCAGAATTAGATGTTTTTCTATAACTCTCTTGCTTTTTCTACGATCCAATGGATATTGGCAATTTGTCTCTGGTTCCTCTGCCTCTGCCTCTGCCTTTTCTAAATCCAGCTCGAACATCTGGACGTTCTCAGTTCACATTGAAGCTTTGCTGGAAGAATTTTGGGCATTAATTTGCTAGCATGTGAGATGAGTTCAATTTTGTGGTAGTTTGAGCATTCTTTGGCATTGCCTTTCTTTGGGATTGGAATGAAAACTGACCCTTTCCAGTTCCTTCAGCCACTGCTCAGTTTTTCAAATTTGCTGGCATATTGAGTGCAGCACTTTCACAGCATCATTTTTTAGGATTTTAAACAGCTCAGCTGGAATTCCATCACTTCCACTAACTTTGTCCATAGTAATGCTTCCTAAGGCCCTTGACCTTGGACTCCAGGATGTCTGGCTCTAGGTGACTGATCACATCATTGTGTTTATCTGGTTCATGAAGATCTTTTTTGGTATAGTTCTGTGCATTCTGTGTAAGAAACATACACTGACCTTTATGGGTTTACTTACTGTAAACACAGATTTATCCTCAGAGTTTGGATGATGATGGTGTTTAAACAAGATTTTGAGATAGGAGTGGAGGCAGAGGAATTTCATAACATAGGACACTAGCAGCAGGGAAGAAGTATACAATATTATCTGTGATTCTATAAAGACTTGTAGACTTGTAGATTCAGTACCCACCTCTACTTGTATGGAGGTGGGTACTGAATTTCATATTTTTCTAACTACAAATTTGATTGATAAACCCTGCCTCACCATCTACCATGTCTGAATCCCATTCTCCTGCTTCTTCCCTTCAAGGACATTTTCATTTGATATAAGCTTAATAGAAATACTTGAGAGGTGATGGACAGGGAGGCCTGGCATGCTGCGATTCATGGGGTCACAAAGAGTCGGACACGACTGAGCGACTGAACTGACTGAACTAGAGGATCATATAATTGTTCTTCATAGGATCTTGAGTCTCCCAGTGGAAAGGAAATATAATTTAATATTTTTCAAAGGAATGAACTAGTAAATTATTTTTATAGAACTTTAGGTGGGATCCTCACAAAACAGAGAGTGACTTTGCTGAGTCAAATATTTTTTAAATTCCTTTGTTAAAAATGTATTTTATAAATGAATTCTGTTTCTTTAATATGTATATTAAAGTAAGAACAAATGTTGAGTTTCTCAATTTTGGAGCAAAAAATACTCCAATCTCCAGGGCATAAATATAAGCAGGAACACACTGGCCTCTCGCATTTTCATGTTGCTACTTTCAGCACATGTGGAAAAGTGCTTCACCTGGCTCAAAATCACAGTTCATTTATTAAATTCACCATTGAAACCACACCTATAAAAAGTATCCATAGGAATCACATAGCTCCTGAACATGCCTCCAAGGCTGTATTAATTATTATAATGCCCTGAGAGATTGAGGTCTACATAGGAAATCTTAATTCCTGTTCTGAGTCTTACAGATTTTATCCAAGAACTAATATAATAGTGTTAGTGTAAACATACTCTAACAGGTCAGGCTTGTTATTGCACATCTAATTCTTTTCATGGAGGACCATCTCCCTTGAGAATACTATCCAATCATAAAAGTAACAAAGATTTGCAGCAAGAGCCTGACACTGAATATAGAATAAGTAAAGAATGAGAGAGCTGCGTTTTGATCACCACTTTTAACAAAATCATTTTACCACTGGGATTTTTGGTTACCTAAAGCTCATCACTTCTAATCTGGAGAAATGCAGGAGACCCTGAGGCCCAAATAGGAGAAAGGTATTTTTCTACATTGCCCACATACACCTCTAAAAGGAAAAGTGTCATTTCTTAGTGCTCATGAAAATTCTGATAACTTAGAAATCATCATTATTATTCATATTCTCTGAAGGTGCTCACTATTGACTACTAGGCTTAATGTAAAAGAAAATAGAAGCTGTTTTAGCAACATAATTCAACACCTCTACACAGCATGCTTACTATTGCAGGGAAATGGCAATCCTCAGGAGTTTTGTAATATGGTCTCTAATAGCATTTGCTCATTTATTAGGACAGTATTAAATAGGTATTCTGAATAAAATTTTCACTAGGGTATTCAAGCTTGTTAGAAATTATGACAAATGAACAATGCAGCTTTATTGTTTGTAAGTAAAGTAGTTCAAAAGTTTTGCCTTAAGACTGAACTTCAGTTAACCCCAGGTACACTAACAGCTTTTAATTTTTGGTATATTTTTTTCTATCTGCAAATATTAGTGATGGTTAGAAATTGTTTTACTTCACTAAGTGAGTTCCTTTTTACAAATACATTATTGCCATAATCACCACAATCATAAGCTTGGGTTTACATGGATGAGGAAATCTCTGCCCAAACTTCAAATAAATAAAAACCAGGTGTGTCTCTTTATTCCCTGCCATCTCCAGTGTTGGAAAGGTCTATGACAGTCCTTCCTTGACACACAGTTGATGTTAAGGAGGAGGTTCAACAGACCATGTGTCAGTTACCAAACGGTCAAACAAAACTGAGCACAGACCCACAGTTAGCTCAACTTCTACTCCAACTGGTGTTTGAGTCTACAAACAATTCAGTTATGCAGGGTGTAAATGATCACTAACACAGTAGCTACCTATATAATAGGACACTTTCAAAGTAACTCCACAGAACAAAGTGTAAACGACTTCACTTGAAAATAAACTTTGTTTCTTTAGGCATGATATGGATATGTCACAAACTTGATCTTGGCAAAATTACAGGCAAGTTCAACCACTACTTTTGTCCTTCGGCCTACTCTAAACATGCCTTGACTACTCACTTCTTTAACATTTGCCTGTCCAAAGTCACTTATTACTTTGCTAAGTAATTAATTTAGTTACTTTAAGCAAGTACAGCAATTGTTTAATTGTAACTGAAAATTTACATGAATGTATTCAGAATTCTGTCTAACTAGAAATAAAATGGTAATTAATCTTATATTTAAGTGGTGATTAATTTTATGTCAACTTCACTGGACCTTGGAACGTCCAGATAGCTGGCTAAACATTATTTCTAAGTATGCTTGGAAGGGTATATCTAAAAGAGATTCGCATTTGACTCAGAGACCAAGTAAACAGATGGCCCTCCCCAATATGTGTGGGTATCATCCAATCTACGGAGAGCCCAAAAAAAGTTGAATTTGAGGATCTCTTGCCTGATTGCTTCAGATGATGCTCCTAATTCTCAGGCCTGTAGACTCAGACCAGAATATATGTACTATCAGTTCTTGGGATCTCAGGTCTTTGAACTACACATCTGTGACTTTCTTGGGTCTCTGGCTTGCAGAAGGCAGAGAGGGATTTCTGAGCCTCCATAATCATGAGAGCCAGTACCTTATAATAAACCTATACATATAGGTGTATATGTATAGATTTATTTACATATAGATGTATATGTATGAAAAGTGAAAGTGAAGTCACTCAATCTTGTCTGACTCTTTGTGACCCTCATGGAGTGTAAGCCTGCCACAGTCCTCTGTCCATGGGATTTCCCAGGCAAGAATACTAGAGCAGGTTGCCATAAATTTATTATAAGTACATATATTAATATATACACATACACATAAATACATATATATATATAATATAGACATATACACACGCAGATATATATATATATATAATATGTTCTCTAATAAGTTCTCCTATATATATATAGGAGAACTTCAATACACTCTACATTTGAAAACCTGTCTTTCCCCCAGTCTGTAAAGGTTATCAGTGAGACCAATGAATGTGCACCACTGAAACACATCCATAGTTACCGCCCCTCTGCCATGTGCATTCCCAGACCAAAGCACAAACCCATGGCCAAGCATACTGTTCTGCAACCTACTTATTATGTCATTGGGTCCTCATACTTCACAGGAGAGTTAGCTAAGTACCTTGCTTTATGGATTTTATACTATTTATTCATTTAGGCAATAGTGCACAGTCAGTAGGGGCTTCCCTGGTGGCACAGACAGTAAAGAATCTGCAATGTGGGAGACCCAGGTTCAGTCTCTGGGTTGGGGAAGATCCCCTGGGGAAGGAAAAGGCTACCCACTCCAGTATTCGTGCCTAGAGAATTCCATGGACAGAGGAGCCTGGCGGGCTACAGTCCACGGGGTTACAAAGAATGGGGCAAGTAGAAATTCTTCTAACTACTTTATCTTGATATTTGCTAATGTCTTCTGCATCTTGCCAGCTGATTATGTTTATGCAGGAAAAGACCAATCTTGAGGCCCCCCAAAGTAGCCAGTCATCCAAAAATCAAGGCCGTCTCTGTTTCTCTGAGATGAAAGTAAAAATTGCTCAGTCGTGTCCAGCTTGCTGCAACCCCATGGGTTGTAACCTGTCCATGGGATTCTCCAGGAAAGAACACTGGAGTGGGTTGCCATTTTCTTCACAGGGTATCTTCCCAATCCAGGATCAAACTTGGGTATCCTACATTGTAGGCAGATTCTTTACCATGTGAGCCACCAGGAAAGCCCAACAGATGCAAAGCAAATTTCAAATCACAAATTCCATTTGGCTTAAGAGACCAGAAACAGTCTGGTGTGTTTACTCCCCAGAGTCTTCTTTGTTTATCAAAGGTAATGCATTTTTAATATACAATTCAATACATAAACATATAATTTTGAACTTTCCTACAACTGAGTGAATCCTACATTTATTTTCAGTAGCTATTTCACTGAATTTAATTGTAATATTTAAGAAAGATCCTATTGAAAATTATTAAATGGTCTGTGCTCTGTGATATGAGTCAACCTAAAGGATACACTTATGCTTTAACCATTATTATAACTAGCATTAAAAGCTAAAACCAGTGTAAGAGAATAGCTAATATAAGTTTCAGCTTTGTCTGAGACTCCATGGACTATAGTCTGCCAGGCTCCTCTGTCCATAGGATTTTTCAGTCAAGAATACTGAAGTGAGTTGCTATTTCCTTCTCCAGGGGATCTTCCTGACCCAGAGATCAAACCCACATCCCCTGCAAGTCTCCTGCATTGCAAGCAGATAATCATGTGCAATAAGGGAGTTTTCATTTTAGAGATGAACAGAACAGACAAGAGAATAAGTAATTTTGTGTCTGCCTTTTAAGTACAAATTCCAGTTGCCAAGAAGGTACATGAATTCTTACTCAAAGCAAATACGTCCTTGCCTTCTTTTCAGAGGACTCTTTGTTTAATCTCTTTGGAATTTTTGTTTCATTTTTTTTCAAGTCCACCACCTCAGTTGCTAATGGACAAAGCTTCTCTTTGTCTTTGGAAAGATATTTCTTTCTTGAAGAGAGACAGTAGTCTCTACTGGGGACTTCATTTCTACTGGGAATAATTGGAGCCTGGTTATTTGAAATTCACACCTATGAGCAAGTGAGGAGAGTCAATGTGATTAACAAAATACATCAAAGATAATGTGAAGAAAACAAAAACCAACATTTAAGCTATTAAGCTATTCTGCAAAAATAAGTCCTGAACAAAGAGAGCAACATGAGACAAAACTACTAAGTCATCATCTATTCATCTTTCATTATTTATCTTCAAACAATGGTACATGTTATTATATTAGCTTCTTTTGAAAGTTTAATAGAAAAAGTCACCAAATATGATTTCGTGTGTGTGTATGTGTGTGTGTCCATGTACGTGTGTGTATACAAACATATATATATATATATATATATAGTGGATGGGGGATAAAGTGAGATTTGTAATAGGAAAGGAGGGAAGTGGCAGGCAAAGTTGAAAGTTACACTTTAATGATGTAAATAGCCTCCAGAAATTAGAACAATCATATTGGATCATCGTACTATTCTTATTTAATTTGCGCATTTAAACAGCTTCAGGAATTAAAAGTATATATATCTACTTAAACCAGAGATCAAATTTATAGAACTCATACCAGGAATATTCAATGATATAAACAGATTGCAAAATTAAGCAAAGAAATGTACAGGTTAACAATTAAATTTGAATTTAGCATAAACATAAATAATGTTTGGAGAAGGCAATGGCAAACCACTCCAGTATTCCAAATATTGCATGGAACATAATATAAAGATGTCAAGACAAAGATGTTTGCTTGAAAAAATTTTTTAAAAAAATTAAGTTTAGGCCCTCCAGTGGTTAGTAATTGGTGCTTTCACTGCCACAGCCAGAGTTTAATCCCTGGTCAGGAGACTAAGATTCCACAAGACACATAAAGCAGCCAAAAAAAAAAGAAAGAAAGAAAGAAAGGATTAAGGCTAATTGTTGGCCATTAGAATTTGTACTTCCACATCAGACACACACTTATTTTTCTGTCTGCTTGTTTCTAAAATGAAAATTTATTTATTTTACATGAGCAGTTATCAGCATGGATATACTTATATGTTAAAAATTATTGCTGTCTATTTGAAAACTCATATTTAACTGGGCATCCTGTATTTTACCTGGCAACACTAGAAAATGCTAGGATTATTTTTATTACCAGAGATATTTAATACTTAAAAAGAGTTGATCCAAATTTCCTATAATATGGAGTATTTAACACTGAAAAAAAAAGAAGTAGCAGTGGTTTTAGACAAGGATAGGTTTCTTAAATGTAGTTATATTCAATGCTTAGTAGAGGCATTTTTAATGTACCTGTATTATAACCTTTTTCCAACCCCAAATGCCTAATCTCCAGTTCATAAAGCTTTGGTTTTTCACTTTGAAATTTATAAATATAGAAGAGGAAAAGAAGATCCCTTTAATATTCTTGGAACATCTGTGGTTTCCTCTCCACAGTGTTCCACACCATCCCGGTATGTCCTTACCTAAAACAGTCAATTCAACCTGCCTTCTGTCATTTTCTTTCTGCCCAGTGCACTTGTCTCTCCAGGTGTTTCACACTAGGTCTAGAGACTTCTGCCCTACTCTCAACTCTGTTATTTACATTCATGAATTCTTCAAATTGTTAGACAGCAAGTTAGCCATAAGCAACGAGAGGTGGCCTAGTCGGCTAAATGTCCAATAGCTACCTAATCCTGCCAAGCTGTTTGTCAAATATGCCCCCATCAGTACTCCATAATGGTTGGGGGATCAGAGAAATCCCCCACTGGCCATCTGGAGAGACTTTTCCTACTCTGACACATGCGCACCTCATCCTATCATGTCTTTAGATAACTTTTGGTGGCCACTGGGCTATAATTGCGTGTGTGCCTGCATGCTAAATCGCTTCAGTTATGTCTGACTCTTTGCGATCCTATGGACTGTAGCCCACCTGGCTCCTCTGTATGTGGGATTCTCCAGGCAAGAATACTGGAATAGGTTGCCATGCCTTCCTGCAGGGGATCTTCTTGATTCAGGGATCAAATCCACATCTCTTATGTCTCCTGCATTGGCAGGCTGGTTCTTGACAACTAATACCACCTGGGAAGCCCATGCATATGACTCAGATGGTAAAGCATCTGCCTACAATGTGGGAGACCTGGGTTCAATCCCTGGGTTGGGAAGATCCCCTGGAGAAGGAAATGGCAACCCACTCCAGTACTCTTGCCTGGAAAATCCCATGGATGAAGCCTGGTAGCTTACAGTCCATGGGGTTCCAAAGAGTCAGATATGCCTGAGCAACTCACGACTGAGGTAAACACATATGCAGCAAAGCCTCTTGCTATATAACCTGCAGCTGTCAATAAAGACTGTCAATCAACAATATCCTGGATTATGCAAAAAACCTTGCCCTAAAAATGACACTGCAGCCCTCCAGGGCCATTGCCTTCCTTAGCTGGCCCACCTCTCTCTTGAGGTTTCCTCTCTGTTCTCTCCTTATCTTCAATAAAGTCTCTTGCAACAGGTAAGACCTCAAATTCTTCTTTGTGTCCTTACCAAAAACTGACGCCCACAGGAGAAAAGCTCTCCGGACTCTCTCCTGCTAAGAAGCAATGCCCAAAAATCTGACTGAAATGATTAGAGCCAGGCTTCCCTGAGGTGTTGTTTTGTCTCTATCTCCAATTATTTAATATAATCAATACGGTTAGTAAATGTTTCAGTGTCCATGAGTGTGTGTTAAGTCGCTTCAGTCATTTCTGACTCTTTGCAATCCTATGGACCATAGTCCACTAAGATCCTCTGTTCATGGGATTCTCCAGGCAAGAATATTGGAGTAGATTGCCTTGCCCTCCTCCAGAGGATCTTCCTCACCCAGAGACTGAACCCTTGTCTCTGGCATCTCCTGCACTGGCAGGAGTGTTCTTCATCACTAGCACCACATGGGAAGCCCTTCAGTGTCCATAAGGAACCATAAAAAGATTTGACTGCTCTTTTGCTTGGTGAAGACTGTTACCAAATCCAAGTTCATACTACTTGCCAGACAACAGGCCAATAAATCAAGACACATGGTGCTGGGGCAAGGAATGAAGTAAAGTCGCTCAGTCGTGTCTGACTCTTTGTGACCTCATGGACTGTAGCCTCCATCCATGGGATTTTCCAGGCAAGAGTACTGGAGTGTGTTGCCATTTCCTTCTCCAGGGGGACTTCCCGACCCAGGGATCGAACCCGGGTCTCCCGCATTGTAGGCCAATGCTTTACCGTCTGAGCCACAAGGGAAGCTGGAGCAAGGAATAGTGACTTTATTTAAAAAGTCAGGAGACAGAGAAGATGGTGGACTAGTGTCCCAAACAGTCATCTTATCAAAGTTAGGATTCAGGCTTCTTTATACTAAAAGTGTGAGGGGTGTGGCTGGTTGTTGCAAATGTCTTGGTGTGCTATCCATGTAATTCTGCTCACAATATTCCCCCAAACTTCCAGCAAGACAATTATTTTCTGTTCTGCACCTTTTTAAAAGGGTTATACCTTTAAAGGTCATGTCTGGGAGGCAGTACCTTGAGAATGGACTAGTGTATATTTCGGGCTAGAGTCAAGGTTCTTTTACAAAGATGCAGAGCCAACATATCTAAGCACAGACAACAGAGCCCAAGAGTTAAAGCTAAAGGAAAAAACCCAATATGGAGTTATGTTTGATCTTCTCCATTATAAGACCATTAGCATAGCATTTGAAGCAGACTATAACTTACTGTCGATCCCACAGATAAATCCCAGAAACTCTCACTCTAGACATCAAGAATAAAAGCTATTGTCACACAGGAGATGAAATTCATTGCAGCAAGACTATTTTCATCTTAGTTCCAAAGAGGACTTCTGAAAGTAAGATTTGTGCCAGAGACTCATTGGTTGCATGAGACAGAAATATAATTTACGTATCTCTACACAACAGAGTGACTCAGTAGGTCACTATGAATAGGACAAAAGAAAAATTAAACTTTAACTCATCTCAATAGTGAATTTAATACTTTTTAATAATAAACTCCCAAAGTATACCTGCATGAAATTATTTGAATTTAAGTTCTTAATAGATTCTGGAGACAAACACTTTGTCAGGTATATGTACTGGAGACATTTTCTCCCAGTCTGCAACTTGTCTTTTAATGTTCTTAACAGTATTTTGCTGAGCAGAAATTTTAAATTTTGATAAAGTATAATTTATAATCTTTTTCCTCTTAAAGTTCAGTCTAAGAAGTCTTTGTTTACAGTAAGTTCATGGACATACTCTTCTATGTTTTCTTCTAGAAATTTGATAGTTTCACATTCTATATTTAAGGTTGTAATCCATCTTGAATTAATTTTGTGTATCATGTGAGTTAGGAGTTGAGTGGATCTTGTTCAGTGTGATTTGCTTTTATTCCAAAGGTCATATCATCTCCAATTTCCGCTTGCTGTTGTTTTTAAATTTTGTCTAGAGTCTATTATTATTACCAGTATTAGGGTATTTTAGTCCACTCAAAAATACCAAAGGCTGGGTGGTTTAAACAACAAACACTTATTTTTCATAGTTCTGGAAGCTGGGATGTTCAAGATTAAGTTGCCAGCAGATACAGTGTCTGATGAGGGCCTGTTTCCTAGTTTGTTGATGGCCATCTTCTCTTCCTATTCTCACATGGCAGAAGGTTCATCTAACCCAAGCTCCTCCTCCAAACTCATTCAAAAATGACCAATCTCTTCAATGTCAAGAGAACTTGGTGATAACGCACAACTAGGTGGCTCCTTCTTCTGGTATCCTGCCAGACAGCCTAGGGCTGGCCCACTGTGCCATTCTCGGAGAGCTGCTGCACCAAACCACCAGGCCTCTAGTTGGTGAAGTTTTGGAGAAACCTGTAAAGTTCTAGATTTAGGTGATGTGAAAGATGTGTGCTTTTAAATAGAAGCTGAGCAGTCCAGCTTTAGAGGTCAGAGATTAGCCCAGTGCTGCCATGAAAATGATTTTTCTATTTATCATGCAGTGTATAACAATTTATTCATTTTATTTCTTGGCACTAATCTTTTGGGCTTCACTAGTGGCACCTGCCAATGCAGGAGACACAAGTTTGATTCCTGGGTTGGGAAGATCCTCAGAAGAAGGAATTGGCAACCCACTCCAGTATTCTTGCCTGGGAAATCCCGTGGACAGAGGAGCCTGATGGGCTACAGTCCACAGGGTCGCAAAAGAGTCGGACACGATACGTAGTGACTAAAAATATCAACGACTGATCTTGTAGTTCGAGATAAACTCTTTCTACAGCAATGAGATAGCACACTTCTAATAAAAATTTAGTGGATTTGCATTTCTCATGACATTTGATGATAAGCAAGTGATTTGTCTATATTTACCATCCAACATGGGGGTAAATCCAACAGCAGAAATTATGAAAACCAGAAGACACAAACCTGCTAAAGAACTACTAGCATCTACTTCAAAAGCTAGTAGTTATATTGAGCATTTAAGTGTCCATCTGAAGACAATGACTTAACACATATCTGCAGGGGTACCTGCACATCACTTTGTGAAGTATAACTTTTCAAATAGATCAAATGACTATCCTTCTAAATTAATTTAACTTATTTTCAGTTTTTGTATGCATACACAAATAAAGCAAGTGCGGTTAATATATTGGTTCCAAGCCAGTGTTTTGCTTGTCTCATCAAAGGCCTCAAACAGATAATCAGATTAATTTCTTAAATGCCCTGTTCATGAACAATTTATAAAATCTAAGTAAGACTCTTCTAAGTTCATTCTTTCTGTTCTATTCATTCTGTTGAACGTACAACAGAGTCTGAAACCTGTTATTAACTCAGTTATAAAGTTCAACATTAAAGATAAAATTAAAAAATATTTTGGTGCTATTTCAAATACAAATTTTGATTGAAATCAACATTAAAATAAAAATCTTTTTATCAAATGAAGAAATATATAGTGCAAAAATTTGGAATTGGCCATGGTACACACATAATTCAAAATCGCATCCAATATTTTTAATATTCTGCTAACTGAAATAGAAGTTTTACTTATAAAAATTTATAAATATCTTATATATACAAATAACAATTGGACTGTACAATTTTTGTTAGGTTGATCTTGAATATAAAATACTTCATCACAGCGCTATATGCTTTCTCTCTTTTCTGACCAATGTCAATAGAATTCTAGTGTATTTGAGAATCTGAAGAATTACTTTTTAAATTAATTGTCGTTAATGGTGTTGAATATTTGCAAATGAGTCCTCTAAATTTCAGCAGCCTTTTGTTCAAAATCATTTCAAAATCTTGAATCAAAATATTCATTGAAAGAAGTGCCAGAGCATTTCAGCTTTAGAAACTTTTATTGAATTGCTATTATTAGAAATTAAGCTTGCAAACAGGAAGACATTAAAATGTATTGCTTAATAGGAAGGGAGAAATTGAACAAATTAAATAATAAGAACACCACTGGTATGCATTTTGAATTCTAGCATTGTGCTTCCAAATAGTGTTTTCCAAACTATCTATGGTAAATAACCAATTTTTTAAAAGTTTTTCAATCCTTCAGAAAGCAAAACTTCTGTAAAATACAATAAAAATAAGTTTATAGAAAAATGAAATGGTCAAAAAAAAATACAAAATTCAAACTCACATTTTTTTATCATTAAGTTGTGTGGACATAAAATTACATTTTAATAAACATAACTAAAGTAATAACACTGGAAAAATAAAAGAATTTCAAAAATTATACTAGTTGCTCATTGTGCATTAAGTCAACTAATATATAGAAAGGCTATTAGATGCCTAACTTCTGGTCATTCTGAAATTGTAACCCAGAAAAAATTATAATTTAAAAAGGGTTCTCTAGGTTAAACACCTTTAGACATAGTTTCAATGAGTAATATATACAGCAATATTTTTTGAAGCCATATATAATTATATTTTATAATATGTATAACTTTTCATATCGAATTAATCCTTTATAGTTTTATATAAAGCTATTTATAGAGCATTAGACATGATTTGGAGGGGGGTTGCTTGTCTTAATTTATTTACTTTTTGTGTTCTTTGCTTTATGACTGAAGTGACTTAGCAGCAGCAACAGGTATTTTTTTAATTGAGGTATAGTTGATATTATGATACTGTACAAATTTCAAGTGTACAACATAGCGAGTCACAATTTTAAAGGTTTTATTCTATTTATAGCTATTATGAAATCCTGGCTACATTCCCTACATTGTACAATCAATTCTTGTAACTTATTTACTTTATATACATCGTAGTTTGTAAGTCTTACTCTCCCACCATATCTTGCCCCTCCTCTCTTCCTGCCCCTCATTGGTAACCAATAGTTTGTACTTTTTATCTGTGAGTCTCTTTTTTGTTATATTCACTTGTTTGCTTTATTTTTTAGATTCTACATATAAGTGATATCGTACAGCATTTATCTTTCTCTATATGACTTATTTCACTTAGCATAATATTCCCCAAGTCCATTCATGTTGTTGAAAATGGCAAAATTTCATTCATTTTATGTCTGAGTAGTATTCCACTGCATTCATATACATCACATCTTTTTTTTTCTGGCCATGAAGCAAATGGGATCCTCATTCGATCCCCGATGAAGGATCTTACCTACACCCCATAAGTTCAATGCACAGAATCTTAACCACTGGACTGCCAGGGAAGCCCCCACATCTTCTTTACCCATTCATTTCTTGATGCACACTTAGGTTGCTTCCATATCTTGGCAACTGTAAATAATGCTGTTGTGAACATTAGGGTGCATGTATCTTTTTGAATTAGTGGTTTTGGGATGCTGCTAAGTCACTTCAGTTTTGTCCCACTCTGTGTGACCCCATAGACGGCAACCCACCAGGCTCCCCTGTCCCTGGGATTCTCCAGGCAAGAACACTGGAGTGGGTTGCCATTTCCTTCTTCAATGCGTGAAATTGAAAATTGAAAGTGAAGTCGCTCAGTCGTGTCCGACCCTCAGCGACCCCATGGACTGCAGCCTTCCAGGCTCTTCCATCCATGGGACAAATACCCAGGAGTGGGGTTGCTGGATCATATGGTAACTCTACTTTTAGTTTTTGAGAAACCTCCATATAGTTTTCCACAGTGGAATACAGTGGCTATACCAATTTACATTTCAACAGTGGCTGCACCAGTTTATATTCCTACCAGCATATCCATCAATATTTAAAGATTTTAATGTGACAAATGCACTTGCTTCTTGGTTGCTAATCTGTTTAAGCTATGTTGGATTGACAGCAATCCTACTTGCAAGAGATAAAGTGTCTAAACAACTTTACATAAAAACACAGTAGAGAAACCAGAGTCAAAAATGCATTGATGGGAACAGAAGAGATCTTTTTTTACAACTGCAACAAGTTCAAATCATTAATTCTTTAAACTTTTATCTAAAATCAACCAAATGATACTGTAGTTTTAAAATTCATATACAATCCTTCATGGGTAACCAGTTTTGACAATTAGTCCTATGAAGTTATAGTTAACTTTGTTATATAATTTTATGAAAGCTATGAATTCCCTATGCAGGATCTTCTTGTGAAGTAAGTTCAGTTCAGAAGCTCCATCATGTATGACGCTTTGTGACCCTATAGACTGCAGCATGAAGGGCTTCCCTGTATATCACCAACTCCGGGAGCTTGCTCAAACACATGTCCATTGAGTCAGTGATGCCATCCAACCATCTCATCCTCTGTCGTCCCCTTCTCCTCCTGCCTTCAATCTTTCCCAGCATCAGAGACTTTTCCAGTACATCAGTTCTTCACATCAGGTGGCCAAAGTATTGGAGATTCAGCTTCTGCATCAGTCCATCCAATGAATATTCAGGACTCATTTCCTTTAGGATTGACTAGTTGGATTTCCTTGCAGACCAGAGGCCTCTCAAAACTCTTCTCCTACACCACAGTTCAAAAGCATCAATTCTTTGGCGCTAAGCTTTCTTTATAGTCTAACTCTCACATCCATACATGACTACTGGAAAAAATTATAGCTTTGTCTAGATGTACCTTTGTTGGCAAAGTAATGTCTCTGATTTTTAATATACTGCCTAGGTTGGTCATAGCTTTTCTTCCAAGGAGCAAGTGTCTTTTAATTTCATGGATGCAGTCACCATCTGCAGTGATTTTGGAGTCCAAGAAAATAAAGTCTGTCACTGTTTCCATTGTTTCCCCATCTATTTGCCATGAAGTGATGGGACCAGATGCCATGATCTTAGTTTTCTGAATGTTGAGTTTTAAGCCAGCTTTTTCACTTTCCTCTTTCACTTTCATCAAGAGGCTCTTAAGTTCTTCTTTGCTTTCTGCCATAAAGGTGGTGTCATCTGCATATTTGAGATTATTGGAATTTTTTCCAGCAATCTTGATTTCAGCTTGTGCTTCATCCAGCCCGGCATTTCTCATGATGCACTCTATATATAAGCTAAATAAGCAGGGTGAAAATATGCAGCCTTGACATACTCCTTTCCTGATTCAGAACCAGTCTGTTGTTCCATGTCCAGTTCTAACTGTTGCTTCTTGATCTGCATACAGATTTCTCAGGAGATAGGTCACGTGGTCGGGTATTTCCATCTCTTTTAGAATTTCCACAGTTTGTTGTGATCCACACAGTCAAAGGCTTTGGCATAGCAGAAATAGATGTTTTTCTATTCTCTTTTTCAATGATCCAATGGATGTTAGCAATTTGATCTATGGTTCCTCTTCCTTTTCTAAGTCCAGCTTGAACATCTGGAAGCTCATGCTTCACGTATTGTTGAAACCTGGCTTGGAGAGTTTTGAGCATTACTTTGCTAGCTTGTGAAATGAGTGCAATTGTGTGGTAGTTTGAACATTCTTTGGCATTGCCTTTCTTTGGGATTGGAATTAAAACAGATCTTTTCCAGTCTTGTGGCCACTACTGAGTTTTCCAGATTTGCTGGCATATTGAGTGCACCACTTTCACAGCATCACCTTTTAGGATTTGAAATAGCTCAACTGGAATTCTGTCACCTCCACTAGATGATGGAGGAAACATCGTGTTGTTTCCTAAGGTCCACTTGACTTTGCCTTTCAGGTTGTCTGGCTCTAGGTGAACGATCACACCATCGTAGTTATCTGGGTCATGAAAATCTTTTTTGTATAGTTCCTCTGTGTATTCTTGCCACCTCTTCTTAATATCTTCTGCTTCTGTTGGGTTTATACCATTTCTGTCCTTTATTGAGCCCATCCCTGCATGAAATGTTCCCCTAGTATCTCTAATTTTCTTGAAAAGATCTCTAGTCTTTCCCATTCTATTGTTTTCCTCTATTTCTTTGCATTGATCTCTGAGGAAGGCTTTCTTATCTCTCCTAACTATTCTTTGGAACCCTGCATTCAAGTGGGTATATCTTTCCTTTTCTCCTTTGCTTCTTGCTTCTCTTCTTTTTCTCAGCTATTTGTAAGGCCTCCTCAGACAGCCATTTTGCTTTTTTGCATTTCTTTTTCTTGGGGATGGTCTTGATCGCTGCCTCCTGTACAATGTCACGAACCTCCGTCCATAGTTCTTTGGGTACTCTATGAGATCTAATCCCTTGAATCTATTTGTCACTTCCACTGTATACTCATAAGGGATTTGATTTAAGTCATACCTGAATGGTCTGATAGATAGAGTGCCTGATGAACTATGGAATGAGGTTCGTGACATTGTACAGGAGACAGGGATCAAGACCATCCCCATGGAAAAGAAATGGAAAAAAGCAAAATGGCTGTCTGGGGAGGCCTTACAAATAGCTGTGAAAGGAAGAGAAGCAAAAAGCAAAGGAGAAAAGGAAAGATATAAACATCTGAATGCAGAGTTCCAAAGAATAGCAAGAAGGGATAAGAAAGCCTTTTTCAGTGATCAATGCAAAGAAATAGAGGAAAACAACAGAATGGGAAAGACTAGGGATCTCTTCAAGAAAATCAGAGATACAAAAGGAACATTTCATGCAAAGATGGGCTCTACAAAGGACAGAAATGGTATGGACCTAACAGAAGCAGAAGATATTAAGACGAGATGGCAAAAATACACATAAGAACTGTACAAAAAAGATCTTCACGACCCAGATAATCACGATGGTGTGATCACTGACTTAGAGCCAGACATCCTGGAATGTGAAGTCAAGTGAGCCTTAGAAAGCATCACTACAAACAAAGCTAGTGGAGGTGATGGAATTCCAGTTTAGCTCTTTCAAATCCTGAAAGATGATGATGTGAAAATGCTGCACTCATTATGCCAGCAAATTTGGAAAACTCAACAGTGGCCACAGGACTGGAAAAGGGCAGTTTTCATTCCAATCCCAAAGAAAGGCAATGCCAAAGAATGTTCAAACTACTGCACAATTGCACTCATCTCATGTGCTAGTAAAGGAATGCTCAAAATTCTCCAAGCCAGGCTTCAGCAATACGTGAACCGTGAACTTCCTGATGTTCAAGCTGGTTTTAGAAAAGGCAGAGGAACCAGAGATCAAATTGCCAACATCCGCTGGATCATGGAAAAAGCAAGAGAGTTCCAGAAAAACATCTATTTCTGCTTTATTGACTAGGCCAAAGCCTTTGACTGTGTGGATCACAATAAACTGTGGAAAATTCTGAAAGAGATGGGAATACCAGACACCTGACCTGCCTCTTGAAAAATCTGTATGCAAGTCAGGAAGCAACAGTTAGAACTGGACATGGAACAACAGACTGGTTCCAAATAGGAAAAGGAGTTCATCAAGGCTGTATATTGTCACCCTGCTTATTTAACTTCTATGCAGAGTACATCATGAGAAACGCTGGACTGGAAGAAACACAAGCTGGAATCAAGATTGCTGGGAGAAATATCAATAACCTCAGATATGCAGATGACACCACCCTTATGGCAGAAAGTGAAGAGGAACTCAAAAGCCTCTTGATGAAAGTGAAAGTGGAGAGTGAAAAAGTTGGCTTAAAGCTCAACATTCAGAAAACGAAGATCATGGCATCTGGTCCCATCACTTCATGGGAAATAGATGCGGAAACAGTGGAAACAGTGTCTGATTTTATTTTGGGGGGCTCCAAAATCACTGCAGATGGTGACTGCAGCCATGAAATTAAAAGACGCTTGCTCCTTGGAAGGAAAGTTATGACCAACCTAGATAACATATTCAAAAGCAGAGACATTACTTTGCCAACAAAGGTCCTTCTAGTCAAGGCTATGGTTTTTCCTGTGGTCATGTATGGATGTGAGAGTTGGACTGTGAAGAAGGCTGAGTGCCGAAGAATTGATGCTTTTGAACTGTGGTGTTGGAGAAGACTCTTGAGAGTCCCTTGGACTGCAAGGAGATCCAACCAGTCCATTCTGAAGGAGATCAGCCCTGGGATTTCTTTGGAAGGAATGATGCTAAAGCTGAAACTCCAGTACTTTGGCCACCTCATGTGAAGGGTTGACTCATTGGAAAAGACCCTGATGCTGGGAGGGATTGGGAACAGGAGAAGGGGACGACAGAGGATGAGATGGCTGGATGGCATCACTGACTCGATGGACGTGAGTCTGGGTGAACTCCAGGAGTTGGTGATGGACAGGGAGGCCTGGCATGCTGCAATTCATGGGGTCACAAAGAGTCAGACACGACTGAGCGAATGAACTTAACTGAACTGAATAGTCTAGTGGTTTCACCTTCTTTCTTCAATTTATGTCTGAAATTTGCAATAAGGCATTCATGATCTGAGCCACAGTCAACTCCCAGTCTTGTTTTTGCTGACTGTATAGAGCTTCTCCATCTTTGGCTGCAAAGAATATGATCAATCTGATTTTTATATTGACCATCTAGTGATGTCCGTGTGTAGAGTCTTCTCTTGTGTTATTTGAAGTGGGTGTTTGCTATGACCAGTGCATTCTCTTTCCAAAACTCTGTTAGCCTTTGCCCTGTTTTATTTTGTACTCCAAGGCCAATTTTGCCTGTTATTCCAGGTATCTCTTGGCTTCCTTCTTTTTTATTCCAGTCCCCTATAGTGAAAACAACATCTTTTTTGAGTTTTAGTTCTAGAAGGTCTTGTAGGTCTTCATAGAACTATTCTATTTCAGCCTCTTCTGCATTGCTGGTTGGGGTATAGACTTGGATTACTGTGATATTGAATGGTTTGCCTTGGAAACAAACAGAGATTATTCTGTCGTTTTTAAGGTTGCATCCAAGTACTATATTTCAGACTCTTTTGTTGGCTATGAAGGCTACTCCATTTCTTCTAAGGAATTCTTGCCCACAATAGTAGATATAATGGTCATCTAAGTTAAATTCGCCCATTCCAGTCCATTTTAGTTCACTGATTCCTACAATGTCAATGTTCACTGTTGCCATCTCCTGTTTGACCACTTCCAATTTACCCTGACTCATGGACCTAACATTCCAGGTTCCTATGCAATATTGCTCTTTACAGGATAGGACTTTACTTCCATCACCAGTCACATCCACAACTGGATGTTGTTTTTGCTTTGGCTCTGTCTCTTCATTCTTTTTGGAGTTATTTCTCCACCAATCTCCAGTAGAATAAGCATATTAGGCACCTACCAGCCTGGGGAGTTCATCTTTCAGTGTCCTATCATTTTGCCTTTTCATACTGTTCATGGGGTTCTCAAGGCAAGAATACTGAAGTGATTTGCCATTCCCTTCTCCAGTGGACCACATTTTGTCAGAACTCTCCACCATGACCCATCTGTCTTGGCTGGCCATACACGGCCTGGCTCAGTTTCACTGAGTTAGACAAGGCTGTGGTCTATGTGATCAGATTGGTTAGTTTTCTGTGATTGTGGTTTTCATTCTGTCTGCCCTCTGATGGATAAGGATAAGAGGGCTATGGAAGTTTCCTGATGGGAGAGACTGACTGAGTGGGAATCTGGGTCTTGTTCTGATGGGCAGGGCCATACTCAGTAAATCTTTAATCCAATTTTCTGTTGATGGTTGGGGCTGTGTTCCCTCCCTGTTGTTTGACCTGAGGCCAAACTATGGTGGAGGTAATGAAGATAATGGCAACCTCCTTCAAAAGGTCCCATGCACGTGCTGCTGTACTCAGTGTCCCCAACCCGGCAGCAGGCCACCACTGACCCATGCCTCCACCAGAGACTCCTGGACACTCACGGACAAGTCTGGGTCAGTCTCTTGTGGGGTCACTGCTTCTATTTCCAGGGTCCTGGTGTACACAAGGTTTTGTTTGTGCCCTCCAAGAGTCTGTTTCCCCAATCCTGTGTAAGTTCTGGCAGCTCTACAGTGGGGTTAATGGCGACCTCCTCCAAGAGGGCTTTTGCCATACCCAGTTCTGCTGCACCCAGAACCCCTGCCCCTGTGGCAGGCTGGTGCTAACCCATACCTCCACAGGAGACACTCGAGCAGTTTGTGAGGTAAAGTAAAATTCAAAACAGTTCATCAAATTCATGAGGTATTTGGTGGTAAACTTTTTGGATGTCTCATATCAAGATCATCACCTACTTCCTTGATAATTATTGATTAATCATGAAAAATGTTATAATAGTGTATAGAAACTGTGTTTTTGAAGTTTCTAACTTTATATGCTTTGGTCTTTGCTGCCACTAAAAAAAATGTATTGCATTCCTTCATTGTATGGATACAATAAGAACATCAAAAATACAAATAAGCAAGTCAAGAGTCCAATTTACATCTTTAAAAACCTGGGACCAAATTGTTTTCTGATCTTGCAGAAATACATTCTCAACAGAATTTTACCCTTGATAGCAATCACACCTCCACATGCAAGAGTTGTCTAATCTGATGAGTTTTCATATTATCATATAATAAAGAATATTCTGAAGTTTAACATCATTGCAAGAGTGGTATGAAATCTATTGGTTGTTTTTTCCCTGAAATCACTTTTAATATCATCTTCTCCACTTTCTTTACTGTATCTATCACATTCAAATTAGATATATCTTTCCAAATATAAAAGCAAAGTTTATCTTGTCTTCAGTGAATTCAGTTCAGTTCAGTTCAGTCGCTCAGTCGTGTCTGACTCTTTGCGATCCCATGAATCGCAGCATGCCAGGCCTCCCTGTCCATCACCAACACCCGGAGTTCACTCAGACTCACGTCCATCGAGTCAGTGATGCCATCCAGCCCTCTCATCTTCTGTCGTCCCCTTCTCCTCCTGCCCCCAATCCCTCCCAGCATCAGAGTCTTTTCCAATGAGACAACTCTTCGCATGAGGTGGCCAAAGTACTGGAGTTTCAGCTTCAGCATCATTCCTTCCAAAGAAATCCCAGGGCTGATCTCCTTCAGAATGGACTGGTTGGATCTCCTTGCAGTCCAAGGGACTCTCAAGAGTCTTCTCCAACACCGCAGTTCAAAAGCATCAATTCTTTGGTGCTCAGCTTTCTTCACAGTCCAACTCTCACATCCATACATGACCACTGGAAAAACCATAGCCTTGACTAGATGGACCTTTGTTGGCAAAGTAATGTCTCTGCTTTTGAATATGCATCAGTGAATTAGGGTCAAAAATAAATAATACATGTTAGGAACCAAAATAATCGATTGAACTCTATCAAGAACTGAGTACAAAAAAATCCTAAGTGAATCAATCCCCCCAAAATAACAAGCTCACAAAAGAGGAAAACAATCCCCAATCACTGTCATCTCCAAAACAGAGAGGGAGCAATCTGTTACTGATAAAGGGAATGAATAACCAGGCTAATGTTAACAAAACTTTTAGGGTTTTGTGTGAGCTAACCTGATGAATTAGGAACTATGCTATGCTATGCTATGCTATGCTAAGTCACTTCAGTCATGTCTGATTCTGTGTGACCCCACAGACAGCAGCCCACCAGGCTCCCCCATCCCTGAGATTCTCCAGGCAAGAATACTGGAGTGGGTTGCCATTTCCTTCTCCAATGCATGAAAGTGAAAAGTGAAAGTGAAGTTGCTCAGTTGTGTCCGACTCTTAGAGACCCCATGGACTGCAACCTTCCAGGCTCCTCCATCCATGGGATTTTCCAGGCAAGAGTACTGGAGTGGGGTGCCATTGCCTTCTCTGGAATTAGGAACTAGAGGAGCCCAAGTCCCAAGGAATGCTCTGATACTTTACCTCCCATCTTTATGGGGAGTGGTACCCTAAAGTTGGGGCAGGAAGGGAGAATTGAAGGAGATTACTGTTTGCACTCTAGGTTTTTGGTTAATGAACACTGGAAGAGGGACAGGAAAGCTGAGAGAGATCTCTCAGGGAAAAGCCCTGGTTTCACAGAGTGTAGGTCAGATACAGTCACCTGCCAAAGGTCAAGGGTAGTGCAGCAGAAATGAAAAAAATAACCCAAGGCACAGGAAGCAGGGAATAGAACTGGAGATCAAAGAGAATTTCCCAAACCACCCAAAGGTGCTGGCAACCAGAAGGTAAAGCCAGGAGAGATCTCCCAGGGTACAGAAGACATAAGAAATATAGCAGATAACCTCAAACTTGCCAGTGCTAGGACTCCAGGCCCCAACGATGGGAAAACCTAAGTCTATCTTAGATCCCACAATGAATTATTGTTTTATTGACTCAAAAGTAATTTAGATTTACCCAAGCAATTGATCTTAATGCTTTCTTATGTTTCTTCCTGGATCTCTGAGTTTCCCTTTGGGATCAGTTTCCTATACTTAAAAATCATTCTCTAGTACCTTCTTTCAGAGAAGGCAATGGCAACCCACTCCAGTACTCTTGCCTGGAAAATCCCATGGACGGAGGAGCCTGGTAGGCTACAGTCCGAGGGGTCGCAAAGAGTCTGACACGACTGAGCGACTTCACTTTCACTTTTCACTTTCCTGCATTGGAGAAGGAAATGGCAACCCACTCCAGTGTTCTTGCCTGGAGAATCCCAGGGACGGCAGAGCCTGGTTGGCTGCCGTCTATCGGATTGCACAGAGTAGCACACGACTGAAGCAACTTAGCAGCAGCATCTGCAGCAGCAGTACCTTCTTTAAAAATAGGCCAGCTATTTTTAACTAAGTGTCTTTATTGTATTTCTATGTTTTGGGTAAAGAGATTTATTATGTAAATGGAACTGCCCATTTAAATGCTGTTTGTGAGGTGTATTCCAGAGGATTTCTCTCTTTATAATCAGGTCACAGCTCATTTGGACAATGTCTTACCAGGAAGCATATGTATAAACAGATATAACTTGAAGATCTCTGCAAAATACCAGATTTCTCACAGTCCAAAAATTTACCAATATTGAATGGATTTTAAGGAATGAATCCATTAAAATTCAGACTGACCTAACCAATTCTTTATCCAAGTTTGTACAATAACCTTTGAAACCAGAAGCAAAGGCAGGATGATAGCCCATAGTATTAAAAAAAACAATAAAAATAGATATTACATGCCATGTACTATCTTTCAAAGTACTCCTAATCCTCACTGGAGAGGAGTTCAAGGATCTTCGGGCTAACTGAATGCTTATACCTCACTTTCTAGAATGGCCTGATCCTCTGGATAAAGTCCTACTAGTCATTACCATTTAGAGAGTCATTTTCCTTCCATTGGCCCCTTCTGGTACCTGAGATATTTCCACATTGTGAACCCTACGTTTCAGTAATGAAGAAAAACCAATTTTGACCCTACAAAAACAAAGTGCTTCTGCAAAAATCATTATAGTAATGTCCACTGAGACCAGGAAAGCAACAGAGATAAGAATAAATATTGGAGTTATTTTTTCTGCATAGTTCATTTTATCTCCCTAGAGAGTCTCCAACTGCTTTATAGAAGCTATTCAACTCCAGGGACTCTGCCCTTCCCGAAACAGCTGATGTACCTGTCATAGTAAACGATTCCTACACTACCACATAGTCTGTTCCCTTTAGGACACTATTTATTATATGAAACTAGTTCTTTGCTTGTTTATCACAAACAAACCATCTCTTGTAAAACACAATTCCTGGCAGCAGGTAAAGGGAAACAGAAAATGAAGCCACATAGGATACTTTGGAGAATTACCCAGAAGAATCACTAATTTACTCTCAGACATACAACATCCAAGTAATGGTTCCTATCGTGAGGTTTATATAATTGGAAAAAGTAGTAAGAAATTTACACAATTGAATAAGGTGGTGAAAGATTACATCTTAGTTGACATTATAAACGATACTTCCCTAGCTTCTGAAGCTAATTAGCAAATCTGAACTCTAAGGTCCAAGTGGTAATGAGGAAAGTAATAATTTTAGACTTTCTATTAGATTGTAAATGCAATATCTTTGTCATTTTTAGTATTTCAGTTGCACTTGGATAAATACTACTGGCCAAATAGAACAAACAATTCATATCTAAGATGTCCACATGAATCTTCAAAGGAGACCAAACAGACTCTGCGTGTGATCCTTGCTTTGATTTCTCATCATCCATCTACCTTTAGACCTTGTCAGTAGAGTAATTGCAAGTATAGACTCTCCAGAGTCTTAAATACTTCTAAACAGCCATTGTCATATCATTTGATTTAACAACTCCTCATTTGATGGGAGGAGGGAAAAGGATAAATCCTGGTCCAACCCCAAACTGTTTGCTGGTTTTGAGGTAATACACATCTGGAGATCACAGTGGTAATTTTAGGTCTTCAATAAGAGTCTTATCTGCCCACCTCTCTTGCCTGGTTAGAGATTGATCATAAGGAGGAAGGGATTCAGGGGAGGCTAACTGTTCCAGAAAGAACAATCACCTCCACTATATATGCAAGACAAAGTTATATGATTATAATCACACAATGTCATCCAACGTGCTTAATATTTCTGTGCTCAGAATATCACCTAGTTTTGCATTGATTCTCACCTTCATAAATCAATCAGTCTAAAATCTCACTCTGCTTCTGATACAGCATACTCTAAGAACTTCTGAGGGCAATTCATAAACAATAAAAATATCTGCTTTCTGGAATAGAAGGAACATACCTCAACATAATAAAAGCTATATATGACAAACCCACAGCAAACATTATCCTCAATGGTGAAAAATTGAAAGCATTTCCTCTAAAGTCAGGAACAAGACAAGGGTGCCCACTTTCACCATTGCTATTCAAAATAGTTTTGGAAGTTTTGGCCACAGCAATCAGAGCAGAAAAAGAAATAAAAGGAATCCAAATTGGAAAAGAAGAAGTAAAACTCTCACTGTTTGCAGATGACATGATCCTCTACATAGAAAACCCTAAAGACTCCACCAGAAAATTACTAGAACTAATCAATGATTATAGTAAAGTTGCAGGATATAAAATCAACATACAGAAATCCCTTGCATTCCTATACACTAATAATGAGAAAACAGAAAGAGAAATTAAGGAAACAATTCCATTCACCATTGCAATGGAAAGAATAAAATACTTAGGAATATATCTACCTAAAGAAACCAAAGACCTATATATAGAAAACTATAAAACACTGGTGAAAGAAATCAAAGAGGACACTAATAGATGGAGAAATATATTATGTTCATGGATTGGAAGAATCAATATAGTGAAAATGAGTATACTAGCCAAAGCAATTTATAGATTCAATGCAATCCCTATCAAGCTACCAACAGTATTCTTCACAGAGCTAGAACAAATAATTTCACAATTTGTATGGAAATACAAAAAACCTCGAATAGCCAAAGCTGTCTTGAGAAAGAAGAATGGAACTGGAGGAATCAACCTACCTGACTTCAGGCTCTACTACAAAGCCACAGTCATCAAGA
This sequence comes from Bubalus kerabau, assembly GCF_029407905.1. Classification (NCBI taxonomy): domain Eukaryota; kingdom Metazoa; phylum Chordata; class Mammalia; order Artiodactyla; family Bovidae; genus Bubalus; species Bubalus kerabau. The sequence continues at coordinate 50,363,556 of NC_073635.1, forward strand.
CAGTATGGTACTGGCACAAAGACAGAAATATAGATCAATGGAACAAAATAGAAAGCCCAGAGATAAATCCACGCACATATGGACACCTTATCTTTGACAAAGGAGGCAAGAGTATACAATGGATTAAAGACAATCTCTTTAACAAGTGGTGCTGGGAAATCTGGTCCACCACTTGTAAAAGAATGAAACTAGAACACTTTCGAATACCATACACAAAAATAAATTCAAAATGGATTAAAGATCTAAACGTAAGACCAGAAACTATAAAACTCCTAGAGGAGAACATAGGCAAAACACTCTCCGACATACATCACAGCAGGATCCTCCCTCACCCACCTCCCAGAGTAATGAAAATAAAAGCAAAAATAAACAAATGGGACCTAATAAAACTTAAAAAGCTTCTGCACAACAAAGGAATCTATTACAAGGTGAAAAGACAGCCTTCAGAATGGGAGAAAATAATAGCAAATGAAGCAACTGACAAACAACTAATCTCAAAAATATACAAGCAACTCCTGCAGCTCAACTCCAGAAAAATAAATGACCCAATCAAAAAATGGGCCAAAGAACTAAATAGACATTTCTCCAAAGAAGACATACAGATGGCTAACAAACACTTGAAAAGATGCTCAACATCACTCATTATCAGAGAAATGCAAATCAAAACCACTATGAGGTACCATTTCACGCCAGTCAGAATGGCTGTGATCCAAAAGTCTACAAGCAATAAATGCTGGAGAGGGTGTGGAGAAAAGGGAACCCTCTTACACTGTTGGTGGGAATGCAAACTAGTACAGCCACTATGTTGAACAGTGTGGAGATTCCTTAAAAAAACTGGAAATAGAACTGCCTTATGATCCAGCAATCCCACTGCTGGGCATACACACTGAGGAAACCAGAAGGGAAAGAGACACGTGTACCCCAATGTTCATCGCAGCACTGTTTATAATAGCCAAGACATGGAAGCAACCTCGATGTCCATCATCAGATGAATGGATAAGAAAGCAGTGGTACATATACACAATGGAGTATTACTCAGCCATTAAAAAGAATACATTTGAATCAGTTCTAATGAGGTGGATGAAACTGGAGCCTATTATACAGAGTGAAGTAAGCCAGAAAGAAAAACACCAATACAGTATACTAACGCATATATATGGAATTTAGAAAGATGGTAACAATAACCCTGTATACGAGACAGCAGAAGAGACACTGATGTATAGAACAGTCTTATGGACTATGTGGGAGAGGGAGAGGGTGGGAATATTTGGGAGAATGGCATTTAAACATGTATAATATCATGTATGAAATGAGTCGCCAGTCCAGGTTCGATGCACGATACTGGATGCTTGGGGCTAGTGCACTGGGACGACCCAGAGGGATGGTATGGGGAGGGAGGAGGGAGGAGGGTTCAGGATGGGGAACACATGTATACCTGTGGCGGATTCATTTCGATATTTGGCAAAACCAATACAGTATTGTAAAGTTTAAAAATAAAATAAAATTAAAAAAAAAAAAGATATCTGCTTTCTTTGTTAACTAACACACCTTTTCTGAGTTTTCCTTGTGTTGTTCCCCCTTGCTGTAGTATGTTGATATAACTCCAGTTACTTACATCATAGCAGAATTCTTTATTGGATTTTCCTGGTGATTCAGAGGATAAAGAGTCTGCCTATAGTACAAGAGACTCAGGTTCAATTCCTGGATCAGGAAGACCTCTGGAGAAAGGAATAGCTAACCAATCCAGTATTCTTGCCTGAAGAATTCCATGGACAGAGGAGCCTAGTGGGCTACAGTCCATGGGGTCGCAGAGTCAGACACGACTGAGCTACTTTCAATGCAAGAATTCTTTATTAGAGTAAGAGGCTTTTAACTCACAGAATAGAATAGAGAAACATTAAGTAGATATAAAATATATCCAATTAGGTTACAGATTAATACAAATATCCTTGGCTTTAAAAAGAAGCAAATGATTAAGTAGACCTTGAGAAACTATAGCAGCAAATGAGTCTTCTCATCATAGAAGCATCAAAATACTACACTGTTTGATAACTCTATAGTATCCTTCCTCTAAGTAACTTGAGAAGCATGGAAATATCTTGAACAATGGCACTTTATACTAGCATTTATTACTAATATTAGTAAGAATAGTATTGGTGGTTCAGTGATAAAAAAAATCTGCCTGCCAATGCAGGAGATGCAGGTTGTTTCTGGGTCGGGAAGATCCCCTGGAGAAAGAAATGGCAACGCACTCCACTATTCTTATCTGGGAAATCCCATGGACAGAGGAGCCTGATGTGTTACAGTCCATGGAGTTGCAAAGATTCGGACACTATTTAACAACTAAACCAACAATAATTAGCAATAGTAGTACTGAGTCATTGTTAATATGATTTTTTTTTAAATACCAGAATAAAATAAGGAGGTTTGATACAAACACTAGAGAAACAACCTTAGATTGAAGATAGCTCTGGCAATCCATAACAATGACACACAAGGCAAGTCACTTAACTATTAGACCTCAGTTTCCTCATATAAAAAATGGAGAGACTTTCCTCCTGATTCAATGGTTAAGACTCTGCACTTCCAATGCAGGAATGCAGGTTTGATTCCTGGTCAGGGAACAAAGATCCCACATGCTGCACAGTACAATTTTAAAAAAATGGAATGATAACATCTGCCCTCTTTGACTGAAGTGTTACACAAGGAGAAAAATTGAATAATGAGTGCAAAATAAACTGTAAAATTGTAAAGTACAACACAAAGTTGTGATTGAGACTGTACATATACTTTAGTTTCTACGTAGTTTTTTTCATGGATTTACACCATTATCACACAAACACTCTCTGCTATCCCCATGCCCTGCTGCTGCTAAGTCGCTTCAGTCCTGTCCGACTCTGTGTGACCCCATAGACGGCAGCCCACCAGGCTCCCCCGTCCCTGGGATTCTCCAGGCAAGAACACTGGAGTGGGTTACCATTTCCTTCTCCAATCCATGAAAGTGAAAAGTGAAAGTGAAGTTGCTCAGTCGTGTCCAACTCTTAGCGACCCCATGGACTGTGGCCTACCAGGCTCCTCCGTCCACGGGATTTTCCAGGCAAGAGTACTGGAGTGGGTGGCCAGTGCCTTCTCCATCCTAATTTCATAGTATCAAAATACTATAGCTTCTAGAAAATTGAATCTACATATTGTAAATTGAAGAGTCCATTCAATTCAGTTATTTACTTGAATTTGAACCAATGGTAGGAAATAGGCTTGAGGGATCAGGGATGCAGCATAGCACATCAATGTCAATAAATTCCAACACTGAGAAATCAACTTCTCCCAGTGCTTTGGGTAGCTGTATGAATCAAAAACAATTCATTTAAAATATAATTCTGCATGTGATTAATCTATTGTCTGGTCTGATTGCCTGTGGTACATTTTTATAATTATAAACTGAATGGAGAATAAAGATAATTTAAATAATCTTATTGGCTGAAGCATAGGGCATTAATTCAGTTTATAATAGCAATAATGACCTCAGCCCAGGACATTTCCAGGCAATTAATGACTGGTTGGAGTTAATGGCCCGAGCTTCATCCAAGGACCATCAACTCCTTCAAACTGGTCATCAATCCTCAGAAAATGCCCAGTGCTCAGGGCACAGTCAGACCCACTCAGAATTTGACATCATCCCAACTTTTATTTTCAAGTAAATTAGTTGCTCTACTCTTTTCTTAAAAAGCCATTTGACTTGTAAATAAGCTAAAAATGATTGATATTGTTTTGAATAGTAAATTAATTCATGGGACATGTTGCTGCTGCTGCTGCTGCTAAGTCGCTTCAGTTGTGTCCGACTCTGTGCAACCCCAGAGATGGCAGCCCACCAGGCTCCCCCGTCCCTGGGATTCTCCAGGCAAGAACACTGGAGTGGGTTGCCATTTCCTTCTCCAATGCATGAAAGTAAAAAGTGAAAGTGAAGTTGCTCAGTCGTGTCTGACTCTTCGCGACCCCATGGTCTGCAGCCTACCAGGCTCCTCCGCCCATGGGATTTTCCAGGCAAGAGTACTGGAGTGGGTTGCCATTGCCTTCTGTGTCATGGGACATAAGAACAACTAAATGTCACCTAGGCATATCATATCAATAGATTAAATTGTACTGTAATATTGAAAAAATAGCACAGATGCAAAATACAAGACACCCATGCCCCAACTCTACAAATGCCTCAATCTCAGTCCTACTAAGCAAAGCCTGGGTAGTGAGTCCCCTTTCCATGTTTTTATTTTCTCTCTTTCAGAGAGAGAATCAGAGTTAAACTGTGATCGACACATTTCTACTTTCTACCTAACAAGCTGCCTTGCTGACTGTAAATTCTTTTCCAGAAGGAGTAGAAGACAGAGCCGAGAGAAACTTTTAATATGCAAGCCCAAGCGATACCACATGACAATATCATCAGTCATTTCTAGCTCCTCTAGACTACTTCACATATTTTTTCCCATCTCACAGGAGGCATACAAAGCAGATGACCTGGATCACCAGCAGGGCATGCACAGGCTCTTTGTGAGTCATTCAAGTATAGAGAGGATTCGGTCAGTCAGTCCCCATCTCAATGGGAGGCCACTGGAATGCTGCTCACCCTGGAGTTACAGCCGATAGGAAAAACAATGCAATGTCTCATTGACTTTGCCTCCCACCAGCTATCCCTAGCCCTCTTTTTTTCCTACTGATTCCTTTGTTGTTTTAATCCATCATGGGAAAGGCAGAAGTCATGAAATAACAGTGTTTAAACTGGCCTGTACAGTCAGGGTCATTGCCCCCAAAGGCATGAACTCAGACCACCTGTGACTGTTAATGAAAAAGAAGATGCTTCATTCAGAGATCACGCACGTCCACAGTCCTGACTTGGCTGAACTTGTTTCCTTCTATTCACTACCAGTCTGAAAAGGAAAACCTTTTAAAACTGTGTGTATTAGATTCAAGCGGACAATTCATTATCATTATCACTTACATTAACAGCTAATGTCCACACCAGGCCTCACTCAGGCTGTGCCAAGTCACTGTCTGTATAAGGGAAGAGAAAGCCCCCTGGTAGCTGAACTAACAGCTACCAGAGGGGATTTCTCAGTAGGGATGAGAGATGTGTTGTCAAAGAGTAAAGTCTAGTCATTGAAGTTGATGGATGATAAGAACAGTCAAAATAATATTAATAATGATATATTCATAAAGTAAGAAAAACATCACATTCCCACATTTTCTTACTTATTAGGGTAATGGAATCTATCATTAAAACCATTATTTCTCTTGACAAAAAGTAGACATAAAGTAACTCATAAGCTGTCACAAAGATTACTTATGTATTGATGGTTTGATGTTTCATAAAGTCATGAAAAAAAAAGTTCAAAATATGGATGTTGTCCATGCCATGATATAACCTCCATCCACGGTCCACAGTAGGTACAGGAAAAATTAAGATATGGAGAATTGTGAAGCAGGATAAAGGAAATACTAAAAAACACAATTTGCTACTACTTTGCAAAAGTAAATTTGATGTGCTAGAATAGGACACATCTTAATTTAATTAAGAAGTTATGTTTATGCAGATCAACACTAAACTGGGAGGCAAATTAATAAGTTTTACAGAATAAAATTAAAATTTGAATTTGAGGGAAAAAGCAGTAATTTTTATATCATTTTATAAAAAGCAGCAGATGGTTCATGTCAAGAGTCCTACTTGATTTCTAGAAGCAGACAACTTAGAAGAATATATATATATGTTGTACAGATAAAGCTTTAACTAGATAATTGGTTTAGGGGCAGATTTTCTATGCTGGAGCTCAGAGGATTCAAGAAGCTTGAGCCCCTTTTAGTGGAGCTAGGAAATGAACTCATGTCTGTCTTAATACAAAGCTTATGCGCTTTCTGTCTTACTGTGGGCCACATGTTAAGATCTCTTCCTATCACTCCATACAATGTGCTATTTCACTTAGACTTCACAAGCCATTTAAACATGCAAACAGGAGGGAAGCTAGTTCGTGGTGTCTCCATTACTAACCATCTATCTAACCTGTTCAGCTATAAAACAAGAAGATAGGACATGTCCTCAGGAAGCCCTGATTTGCATCTAATCATAGATTACAATTTGGAAAATCTTTTCATCTAAGAGATATCACAACTGCAATCAGAAGATGGCAAAGAAGTGATGTCAATACCTAAAAAAAAAAAAAAGAAAGTGTAGACCAACGCATATCAAAGGATATTCAACAAAATACATTACAAGAATGCGTCAAAAGTTTCAAAGTCATGAAAAGCAAGGGAATGCTGAGATTTCATCACAGATGGGAGGAGATGAAGGAGATATGATTACAAAACACAATATGGTGTCCTAGACTGCATGCTTTAATAGTAAAAGTACATTAGTGGGAAATATAATAAAATCTGAGTAAAGTTTTTTTTTTTTATATATGGACCATTTTTTAGTCTTGATTCTATTTGTTACAATATCACTTCTTTTTTTTTTAATTTAATTTTATTTTTAAACTTTACATAATTGTATTAGTTTTGCCAAATATCAAAATGAATCCACCACAGGTATACATGTGTTCCTCATCCTGAGCCCTCCTCCCTCCTCCCACCCCACACCATCCCTCTGGGTCGTCCCAGTGCACCAGCCCCAAGCATCCAGCATCGTGCATCGAACCTGGACTGGCAACTCATTTCATACATGATATTTTACATGTTTCAATGCCATTCTCCCAAATATTCCCACCCTCTCCCTCTCCCACGGAGTCCATAAGACTGTTCTATACATCAGTGTCTCTTTTGCTGTCTCGTACACAGGGTTATTGTTACCATCTTTCTAAATTCCATATATATGCGTTAGTATACTGTATTGGTGTTTTTCTTTCTGGCTTACTTTACTCTGTATAATAGGCTCCAGTTTCATCCACCTCATTAGAACTGATTCAAATGTATTCTTTTTAATGGCTGAGTAATACTCCATTGTGTATATGTACCATAGCTTTCTTATCCATTCATCTGCTGATGGACATCTAGGTTGCTTCCATGTCCTGGCTATTATAAACAGTGCTGCGATGAACATTGGGGTACACGTGTCTCTTTCCCTTCTGGTTTCCTCAGTGTGTATGCCCAGCAGTGGGATTGCTGGATCATAAGGCAGTTCTATTTCCAGTTTTTTAAGGAATCTCCACACTGTTCTCCATAGTGGCTGTACTAGTTTGCATTCCCACCAACAGTCAATGACTATAGTAGAGTTGCAGGATATAAAATCAACACACAGAAATCCCTTGCATTACTATACACTAATAATGAGAAAACAGAAAGGGAAATTAAGGAAACAATTCCATTCACCATTGCAATGGAAAGAATAAAATACTTAGGAATATATCTACCTAAAGAAACCAAAGACCTATATATAGAAAACTATAAAACACTGGTGAAAGAAATCAAAGAGGACACTAATAGATGGAGAAATATACCATGTTCATGGATTGGAAGAATCAATATAGTGAAAATGAGTAAACTACCCAAAGTAATTTGTAAATTCAATGCAATCCCTATCAAGCTACCAACAGTATTCTTCACAGAGCTAGAACAAATAATTTCACAATTTGTATGGAAATACAAAAAACCTCGAATAGCCAAAGTGACCTTGAGAAAGAAGAATGGAACTGGAGGAATCAACCTGCCTGACTTCAGGCTCTACTACAAAGCCACAGTCATCAAGACAGTATGGTACTGGCACAAAGACAGAAATATAGATCAATGGAACAAAATAGAAAGCCCAGAGATAAATCCATGCACGTATGGACACCTTATCTTTGACAAAGGAGGCAAGAATGTACAATGGATTAAAGACAATCTCTTTAACAAGTGGTGCTGGGAAATCTGGTCAACCACTTGTAAAAGAATGAAATTAGAACACTTTCTAACACCATACACAAAAATAAACTCAAAATGGATTAAAGATCTAAACGTAAGACCAGAAACTATAAAACTCCTAGAGGAGAACATAGGCAAAACACTCTCTGACATACATCACAGCAGGATCCTCTATGACCCACCTCCCAGAATATTGGAAATAAAAGCAAAAATAAACAAATGGGACCTAATTAACCTTAAAAGCTTCTGCACATCAAAGGAAACTATTAGCAAGGTGAAAAGACAGCCTTCAGAATGGGAGAAGATAATAGCAAATGAAGCAACTGACAAACAACTAATCTCGAGAATATACAAGCAACTCCTACAGCTCAACTCCAGAAAAATAAATGACCCAATCAAAAAATGGGCCAAAGTACAATATCACTTCTGTTTTATGTTTAGTTTTTTGACTGCAAAGCATGTGAGATCTTAGCTTTCAGATCAGGGATTGAGTCTGCACTGCCTGCATTGGAAGGCAAAGTCCCAACCACTGGACCACCAGGGAAGTCCCTGAATAAAGTATTTAAATGCTAACAAAATGTGAAAAAAAAAAAACAACAAAAAACCACCTAAATTTCAAAGCGTGCTTTAAAACACTCCACAGAGACTATTTAAACATTAATAATCAAGGATCATCAGATTTCCAAGTAGCATACAATGTATGTGCTATTTAAACAAGACACATAAGAAGAAAAGTTATACTGAGTCTAGGAGCTGAAACAAAGCACTAAAGGTATGTACACCTTTCTGGGTACCATGTTGGCTGTCCTCTGTCCTCCCAGCTCCTTGGATTAAAGGGTCTCTAAGATATACTAGGGGCTCCCCCGGTAGCTCAGACAGTGAAAAATCAGACTCCAATGTGGGAAACACTGGTTTGATCCGTGGGTTAGGAAGATGCCCTGGAGAAGGGAATGGCAACCCACTCCAGTATTCTTGCCTGGAGAATCCCATGGATAGAAGAGCCTGGTGGGCTACAGCCCAAGGGGTCACAAAGAGTCAGACATGACTGAGCGACTAACACACATACAAGATGTATTTATCTTGTGAAAGCCTGTATTTAATTTCTATTAAAATTATATATTGAGTGTTAATTAACTGTCTTCTCTCCATCTATTTTATGTTATTTCTTCATATACTTATGAGCATGTGCAGTGGATTTGCTTCACATTTAGAGAGCAGAGTCAGGGCACTGATCAATCACAAAGTCATCTATCAAAGGAAAATAGAAACACTTCTATTCTCTTCTAAAATAAGTGTTGCAGGAGGTTATAATGGAATGCACCTTACTCTATTCCTGTTTCATGGAACTGACATGAGATGTTTTTTCTAAACTGAGTCCATTTTTAAGATGTGGTCCAAGAACTGTGGTACAGAAGACTCTTGAGAGTCCACTGGACAGCAAGGAGATCAAACCTGTCACTCCTAAAGGAAATCAACCCTTGAATATTCATTGGGAGGACTGATACTGAAGCTGAAGCACCAATATTTTGGCCACCTGTTGCGAAGAGCCAACTCATTGGAAAAGACCCTGATGCTAGGAAAGATTGAGGACAGGAGAAGGGGGCGACAGAGGATGAGATCGTTGGATAGCATCATCGACTCAATGGACATCAGATCAGATCAGATCAGATCAGTCACCCAGTCGTGTTCGACTCTTTGCGACCCCATGAATCGCAGCACGCCAGGCCTCCCTGTCCATCACCAACTCCCGGAGTTCACTCAGACTCACGTCCATCCAGTCAGTGATGCCATCCAGCCATCTCATCCTCTGTCGTCCCCTTCTCCTCCTGCCCTCAATCCCTCCCAGCATCAGACTCTTTTCCAATGAGTCAACACTTCGCATGAGGTGGCCAAAGTACTGGAGTTTCAGCTTTAGCATCATTCCCTCCAAGGAAATCCCAGGGCTGATCTCCTTCAGAATGGACTGGTTGGATCTCCTCGCAGTCCAAGGGACTCTCAAGAGTCTTCTCCAACACCACAGTTCAAAAGCATCAATTCTTTGGCGCTCAGCCTTCTTCACAGTCCAACTCTCACATCCATACATGACCACTGGAAAAACCATAGTCTTGACTAGACGGACCTTTGTTGGCAAAGTAATGTCTCTGCTTTTGAATATGCTATCTAGGTTGGTCATAACTTTCCTTCCAAGGAGTAAGCGTCTTTTAATTTCATGGCTGCAGTCACCATCTGCAGTAATTTTGGAGCCCAGAAAAATAAAGTCTGACACTGTTTCCCCATCTATTTGCCATGAAGTGATGGGACCTGATGCCATGATCTTCGTTTTCTGAATGTTGAGCTTTAAGCCAACTTTTTCACTCTCCACTTTCACTTTCATCAAGAAGCTTTTTAGTTCCTCTTCACTTTCTGCCATAAGGGTGGTGTCATCTGCATATCTGAGGTTATTGTTATTTCTCCCAGCAATCTTGATTCCAGCTTGTGTTTCTTCCAGTCCAGCGTTTCTCATAATGTACTCTGCATAGAAGTTAAATAAGCAGGGTGACAATATACAGCCTTGATGAACTCCTTTTCCTATTTGGAACCAGTCTGTTGTTCCATGTCCAGTTCTAAGTGTTGCTTCCTGACCTGCATACAGATTTCTCCAGAGGCAGATCAGGTGGTCTGGTATTCCCATCTCTTTCAGAATTTTCCACAGTTTATTGTGATCCACACAGTCAAAGGCTTTGGCATAGTCAATAAAGCAGAAATAGATGTTTTTCTGGAACTCTCTTGCTTTTTCCATGATCCAGTGGATGTTGGCAATTTGATCTCTGGTTCCTCTGCTTTTTCTAAAACCAGCTTGAACATCAGGAAGTTCGCAGTTCACATATTGCTGAAGCCTGGCTTGGAGAATTTTAAGCATTACTTTACTAGTGTGTGAGATGAGTGCAATTGTGCGGTAGTTTGAGCATTCTTTGGCATTGCCTTTCTTTGGGATTGGAATGAAAACTGCCCTTTTCCAGTCCTGTGGCCACTGCTGAGTTTTCCAATGTGCTGGCATCTTGAGTGCAGCACTTTCACAGCATCATCTTTCAGGATTTGGAATAGCTTAACTGGAATTCCATCACCTCCACTAGCTTTGTTCGTAGTGATGCTTTCTAAGGCCCGCTTGACTTCACATTCCAGGATGTCTGGCTCTAGGTCAGTGATCACACCATCGTGATTATCTGGGTCATGAAGATCTTTTAAGTTTGAGCAAACTCTGGGAGATAGTGAAGGACAAGGAAGCCTGGCCTGCTGCAATCTATGAGGTTGCAAAGAGTCAGCCACGACTAAGTGACTGAACAAAAACAACAAATCTTTAGATATGTAACAACAACAAACCAAATGAAATGCAAACAGAAAATTCTCAGTTTAAAAAACAGGATTTGTTCCAAAAACTGTAAAAGAGTTGTTCAAACTAACTGCTTTTCATCTATAAACAACTTTACTCATAGTGATCATATGGTTGAAGTGTCACACCAAGTAGACCCAAGTATTAATAGTGTTGAAAAGGGGCATAACTTTTATCAGGTTCTGAATTCAGGTCCAACCACACAGAGAGGAAGGGAAAAGGATGACAAATGAAGCTTTTTGTACTTCTGGTTAATGGCAGAATGAGCTTTAAAAGGATTTTGAAACATGCAAATTGTATCTTGGGAATTCTCTCACTTCCCTTTTTAAAATTTTTCCCCTAAAATGTAATGATGTTCAACATCACTGCTGCTGCTGCTAAGTTGCTTCAGTCATGTCCGACTCTGTGTGACCCCATAGACAGCAGCCCACCAGGCTCCCCTTTCCCTGGGATTCTCAACATCACTAATTATTAGAGAAATGCAAATTGCAACTACAATGAAATATCACCTCACAGCAGTCAAACTGTGTCTTGGGAATTCTCTCACTTCCCTTTTTTATTGTTCCCCTACAATGAAATGATGTTCAACATCACTAATTATTAGAGACATGCAAATCAAAACTACAATGAAATATCACCTCACACCAGTCAAAATGGCCATCACCAAAAAATTCACAAACAATAAATGCTGGAGAGGGTGTGAAGAGAAGGGAACACTGCTAGTGTGAATACAAATTGGCATGGCCAATGTGAAGAACAGTATGGAGGTTCCTCAGAAAACTAAAAATAGAGTTACATATGATCCTGCAATCCCACTCCTGGGCATATATTCAGAGAAAAACATGGTCCGAAAGGCTACATGTACCCCAGTGTTCCTTGCAGCACTGTTTACAATAACCAAGACTTGGAAGCCACCTTAATGTCCATCAACAGAGGAATGAATAAAGAAGATGTGGTATATATGAGAAAGAAGAAAGTGAAAGTCGCTCAGTCATGTCTGACTCTTTGTGACCCCAATGGTCTATACAGTCCATGGATTTCTCCAGGCCAGAATACTGAAGTGGGTAGCCTTTCCCTTCTCCAGGGGATCTTCCCAACCCAGGGATCAAACCCAGGTATCCTGTATGGCAAGCGGATTCTTTATCAGCTGAGCCCCAGGAAGCCCTCTGGTATATATACAATGGACTATTACTCGGTCAGTAATAATGCCAAACAAAATAATGCCATTTGCAACAACATGGATGGACCTAGAGACTGTCATATTAAGTGAAGTAAGTCACAGAAGGAGAAATATTGTATGGCATTCCTTATATGTAGAATTTTTTAAAAAATGATACAAATGAACTTATATACAAAATAGAAAGAGACTCAGAGAATGAACTTATGGTGGCCACGGTGGGGAGGACAGAGGAAGGGATGGTTAGGGAGTTTGGGATGGACATGTACACTCTGCTCTATTTAATATGGATAACCAATGAGGCCCTACTGTATAGCACATGGAACTCCATTCAATGATATGCAGCAGCCTGGATGGGAGGGGAGTTTGGGGGAGAATGGATGCACATATATGTATAATTAAGTCCTTTTGCTGTCCACCTGAAACTACCACAACACTGTTTTTTGGTTGTTTCTAATTATTTATTTTAATTGGAGGCTAATTACTTTACAATATTGTGGTGGTTTTTGCTATACGCTGACCTGAATTAGCCATAGGTATACATGTGTTCCCCATCCTGAACCCCCCTCCCACCTCCCTCCCCATCCCATCCCTCAAGGTCATCCCAGTGCACCAGCCGTGAGCGCCCTGTCTCATGCATCAAACCTGGACTGACTATCTATTTCACATATGGTAATATACATATTTCAGTGCTATTCTCTCAAATCATCCCACCCTCACCTTCTCCCACAGAGTCCAAAAGCTTTCTTATCCATTTGTTTGCCGATGGACATCTAGGTTGCTTCCATGTCCTGGCTATTATAAACAGTGCTGTGATGAACATTGGGGTACATGTGTCTCTTTCAATTCTGGTTTCCTCGGTGTGTATGCCCAGCAGTGGGATTGCTGTGTCGTATGGCAGTTCTGTTTCCAGTTTTCTAAGGAATCTCCACACTGTTCTCCATAGTGGTTGTACTAGTTTGCATTCCCATCAACAGTGTAAGAGGGTTCCTTTTTCTCCGCATCCTCTCCAGCATTTATTCTTTGTAGACTTTTGGATAGCAGCCATTCTGACCAGCATAAGATGGTACCTCATTGTGGTTTTAATTTGCATTTCTCTGATAATGAGTGATGTTGAGCATCTTTTCATGTGTTTGTTAGCCATCAGTATATCTTCTTTGGAGAAATGTCTATTTAGTTCTTTGGCCCATTTTTTGATTGGGTCATTTATTTTTCTGGAATTGAGCTGCTGGATTTGCTTGTGTATTTTTGAGATTAATTCTTTGTCAGTTGCTTCATTTGCTATTATTTTCTCCCATTCTGAAGGCTGTCTTTTCACCTTACTTATAGTTTCCTTCGTACCACAACATTGTTAATGGGCTATACTCCAGTATAAGATAAAAAGTTAAGAAAAATTGCTTCCCTATTCCATGCTGCCTCTCTCCCTTGAGGACCATGAGCCCAGGGCCTTGCTGTTAATCTCCTCTGCCCCAGCCTCAGTTACTTCATTTATTTCTCAGAAATCACTGACTTCATTTTCCTAAGATCACATCTCAGAGTCTCTTTGCATAGTGGATATTGAGTTAAGAGGAAAGATATGAACTTAAACCTCTGTGTCTCATTTTCCTCTGGCAATAATGATAATAATCCTTTACCTAAATCACATGATGGTGGTGAGCAATAAAATTTAAAATGGAGACTACATAAATGCATGGTGTCAACTAAATTGCAAGCCAATTTCCAAGTATTATTTTGTTGAACTCATTTACACAAATGTGTAATAAGCCCATTAACACTTTGAGAATCATATATTCTTTAACAAATGAATGATGAATAACTCTAATTAATCTCTAATTGGTAAACTTTCAGGAATATTAAAAACATATGTGAAAAAGACTCAGTAATTTGGAGGAAAGATGCTCTGGACAAAAACATCAGGCACACAGCCAGTCCCACAGTTCAGTTCAGTTCAGTCATTCAGTTGTGTCCGATTCATCGCTACCCCATGGACTATAGCACGCCAGGCCTCCCTGTCCATCACCAACTCCCGGAGTCTATTCAAACTCATCTCCATTGAGTCGATGATGCCATCCAACCATCTCATCCTCTGTCGTCCCCTTCTCCTTCCACCTTCAATCTTTCCCAGCATCAGGGTCTTTTCAAAAGAGTCAGCTCTTCGCATCAGGTGGCCAAAGTATTGGAGTTTCAGCTTCAACATCAGTCCTTCCAATGAACACTCAGGACTGATCTCTTTTAGGGTGGACTGGTTGGATCTCCTTGCAGTCCAGGGGACTCTTAAGAGTCTTCTCCAACACCACAATTCAAAGGCATCAATTCTTTGGCCCTCAGCTTTCTTTATAGTCCAACTCTCACATCCATACATGACCACTGAAAAAACCATAGCCTTGACGTGACAGACCTTTATTAGTAAAGCAATGTCTCTGCTTTTGAATATGCTATCTAGGTTGATCATAACCTTCCTTCCAAGGAGTAAGCATCTTTTAATTTCATGGCTGCAATCACCATCTGCAGTGATTTTGGAGCCCCCAAAAATAAAGTCAGCCACAGTTTCCATTGTTTCCCCATCTACTTCCCATGAAGTGATGGGACCAGATGCCATGATCTTAGTTTTCTGAATGTTGAGCTTTAAGCCAACTTTTTCACCCTCCTCTTTCACTTTCATCAAGAGG
Source organism: Bubalus kerabau (assembly GCF_029407905.1). Lineage (NCBI taxonomy): Eukaryota > Metazoa > Chordata > Mammalia > Artiodactyla > Bovidae > Bubalus > Bubalus kerabau. Next base: position 50,378,653 of record NC_073635.1, read on the forward strand.
CTCTTTAGTTCTTCTTCACTTTCCGCCATAAGGGTGGTGTCATCTATATATCTGAAGTTATTGATATTTCTCCTGGCAATCTTGATTCCAGCTTGTGCTTTATCCAGCCCAGTGTTTCTCACAGAGCCTGCCAAAATCAGAGTTCCAGAAAGTTATCCTAATTTCTCATTTTTTCCCCCATCTTTTTCTTCTCTTAGCTTGTAGTTTTAGGGCAAGGACAAAAGAGTCTTCATGTGTTTCTGGGAGTTTCTGTCCAGTGGTTTCTGGAGAGATGGAGTTAAGGGGTAGGGAGTGATTGTCTGCTAGTACATTAAGACAGGTCATCTGCAAGTGCTAAGAAGTGGCCAGCAGTAACCTTCCCTAAGTGGCCACGGGAACTACAGTCTCTAGTATGATGCTTCCAAACCTTCAGTTGCAGAAAATAATTCAAGTCTGTAGCTTCTCCTGCCTGGAAAAATGTTACTGTTAGTTTCTTGTTGATACATGGCACATAATATAAATCTGCATCTTAAGAGGCATGAGTGATATTCATCTACAGGATTGAATTAGACTGAGTTTTAGACTGATGAAAGGGGAACAGCTATATGAAATGGTACATGATGTGCCCTCTGCAGGACGGTCACAGACACAAAGACGTCCGCTGGACTAAGAACGGATTAAATTACACATTCATGGTGTCTTTGCAGAGAAGGCAATGGCACCCCACTCCAGTACTCTTGCCTGGAAAATCCCACGGATGGAGGAGCCTGGTAGGCTATAGTCCATGGGGTCGCTAAGAGTCAGATACGACTGAGCAACTTCCCTTTCACTTTCCACTTTCATGCATTGGAGAAGGAAATGGCAACCCACTCCAGTGTTCTTGCCTGGAGAATCCCAGGGACGGGGGAGCCTGGTGGGCTTCCGTCTATGGGGTTTCACAGAGTCGGATATGACTGAAGCGACTTAGTAGTAGCATGGTGTCTTTGCAGCCCTCACAGGGCGATAATGGTGAGGAAAATTTGACATCATGTTTTAGAATTAAAATATTTCTCTTTATCACATTATCTTCCATCAAGTTATCTTATAACTTGGCAGAGGACTTAGGTAGAAGACTTAAGACATAATGTTACGGGTCTTTAATCCACAGTGTTCCTTGTTTCAACCACAACCACCTACTTCAATGTTTGAAATTTTCTCAGGGCAGGTGAGTCTGGATGGGAACAAGAAGGCACTAGGAGCATCAAAAGTCTATGATGAGCTGAGAGTAGAAATCAAAAGCAACTGAAATGTAGCATGTTGTCTGTATCATTTAGTTGTCACTGCATAAAAATCCATTCCAAATTTAGTGCCTTAAGCCACAATCATTTGTTTGCTCATAGACCTTCAGTTTGAGTAGGCTGTGTAGAAACGGCTTGTCTCCATGTGGTATGTGTTATTCGCTTAGTTGTATCTGACTCTTGTGACCCCATGGACTGTAGACCGCCAGGCTCCTCATCAAAAACGCTTTAGTGAAAGCTAAACTGAGTAATGGGACATCCAAGATGGTGTAACATTCTCATCTGATGCTTCAGCTTCAATGGTTGGATTATACAGGGGCCTGTTGGTCATCTCTTTCATAGGTCTTCTCAGCAGGGTGGCTGGACCTCTTTATATGATGGCTCAGAGCTCTAAAGGCTTCCCTTGTGGCTCAGCTGATAAAGAATCTGCCTGCACAGATGAATGGATAAGAAAGCTGTAGTACATATACACAATGGAATATTACTCAGCTATTAAAAAGAATGCATTCGAATCACTTCTAATGAGGTGGATGAAACTGGAGCCTATTATACAGAGTGAAGTAAGTCAGAAAGAAAAACACCAGTACGGTATATTAACACATATATATGGAATTTTAAAAGATGGTAATGATGACCCTATATGCGAGACAGCAAAAGAGACACAGATGTAAAGAACAGACTTTTGGACTCTGTGGGAGAAGGCAAGGGTGGGATGATTTGAGAGAATAGCATTGAAACATGTATATTACCATATGTGAAATAGATCACCAGTCCAGGTTCAATGCATGAGACAGGGTGCTCAGGGCTTGTGCACTGGGATGACCCTGAAGGATGGGATGGGGAGGGAGGTGTGAGGGAGGGTCAGGATGGGGGACACATGTACACCCATGGCTGATTCATGTCAATGTATGGCAAAAACCACTATAATATTGTAAAGTAATTAGCCTCCATTTAAAATATATAAATAAATTTTTATAACTAGAACTTCCATATGACCCAGCACTCCCATTCCTGGGCATATACCTGGAGAAAATCATAGTTTCAAAAGATACGTGCACCTCAGTGTTTATTACAGCACTATTTACAATAGCCAAGACATGGAAGCAACCTAAATGTCCTTTGACAGAAGAATGAATAAAGAAGATGTGATACATATATACAATGGAATATTACTCAGCCATAATAAGGGAAAAAAATGACTGTGCCATTTGCAGAGATGTGGATGGACCTAGAGACTGTTGTACAGGGCAAAGTAATTCAGAAACAGAAAAACAAACATCATATAATACTGCTTATATGTGGAATCCAGAAAAATTATACAGATGAACTTATTTGCAAAGTTGAAACAGAGATACAGAGGTAGAGAATAAATGTATGGATGCCAAGAAGGAAAGGTGGTGGGGTGAATTCGGAGATTGGCACTGACATATATACATTACTTTGTATAAAATAGATAACTAATAAGAACCTACTGAATAGCACAGGGAACTCTACTCAATGCTCTGTGGTGACCTAAATAGGAAGGAAATATATAAAAGAGGGGATATATGTATATGTGTGGCTGATTGACTTTGCTATAAAGCAGAAACTAGCATAATGTATAAAGCAGCTATACTCCAATAAAAATTAATTTTAGAAAAAGAGAGAAAAAAAATCTGCCTGCAATGCAGGAGACCTGGGTTCAATCCCTGGGTTGGGAAGATCCCCTGGAGAAGGGAATGGCTAGCCACTCCAGTATTCCGGCCTGGAATTCTCTAGGACTCTATAGATCACAGGGTCTCAAAGAGTCGGATACGACTGAGCGACTTTCACAGAGCTCTACGGAAGTAAAATCAGTTCTAGGCTTCTTATGGCTTAAGCACACAGCACAGTGTCATGTCTACAGCGTTCCTATAGGCCCAAGCAACCCTCTGGCCCTATGCTTAAATCTGGCCATTCACAACATTGTCAGCATCCATTTATCAGAGCAACAAAGTATAAAACAGAAGTAGTATATTATAACTCATGTCAAGTATGTTTGCAAATAAAGTTTTATTGGAAAACACCCCACTGAATGCCACAGCTAATCTCAGATTTCTGCCTCATATCTTCAAGAGTTTCTAGAACGGAACTCCTTTTGATGCCTGACCCATCCTGGATGTCTTTGGTTCACCCATCTTTCCATTTCCGTGTTCAGCCTCCCCACCTCAAATAAGAAGTTAGAAAACCCAGATTTTCCCCTTTGATACTAAGTTTCATAAGTCAGTTCACTCCAATTCAAGGCAGAGCTTCCTAAATCTCCTATTTGTATTAAGACCTCATAAGACATGTTAGGTACGGAGAGAAGGATGATCCTGTTAGATTTCATAAGGTGAAGAGTTATGATAGTTTGCCCATTTTTTGTGATTGTCTCTTAGTTTATGTTCTTCAATTAAGAATTAACAAGTTCAAGGGCCAAGTCTACCTTAGACTTAGGACCGATGAGCTAACACTTTCCTTTCTTTATAGTTCACATTGGTATTTTTATATGTCTCCCTCTAATAAAATGTAATTATTTTATATTTTAAATTTATTCCTAGGGCTATGAATTTTACCTGTTGTCTACTGCGTTTCAATCCATAAATAAATCATGTAGCAAAATTTTTAAAAAGAGTTAAAGAAAAATATGTGTTTTTTATGAAGGGAAGAAACACAGTTCTAAATTAAAGGTCCATCCAAAGTACTAGATTCAACAAAAGTATCCCATAGAGAATAATAAAGGCATCTGTATTTAGCAAAGTTAAATATTAGTCTTCAGTGGCCATGTGTTTTGGCAGACAGTTCCACTCCACAATGCAGGGATAGCTCTCATATTGAATTGCCTTTAATGGAGAAAAATGAATTGCTGTTGATCTTATCTTGATAAATTATGAAATGCTATGCTAATCTCTCCCATTTTGATTTGCCACCTCATTTTTTCTTTCTATTTACCACACTTGAACTTTTTAAACAAAATGAATCATACAGCTTGGCAAAATCAATTTACTGAAATGGGTCTTTGTCACTTTTACTCTGAAAAAGGAATGTCATATATGCCATAACCAAAAGGCACTCTTCCATGGAATTCTACCAGTCTGATATACATTTGCTAGTGATTTCAGGCCAAAGGACCCTGAAGTGTCCAATGAATCTGATTTTAACATTTTCTAATTACTCCTATGCTATATGTATTACCCTAATATCTTAGCATCAAAGATACTATACATACTCAATGCTATAAGTTGCATGAGTGATTCAAGCATGATTCTCTTCAACTAAATTTCACATAAATTGAAATATTTGAGTCTAAAAAAATCCAGTTTCTTTGACTTCTAACTGAGTACTAACCAATTCATTAAGCTTTAACTTGGTATTGCATCTATGTTTTGTTGAATTGAAATTTATGGAAAGATTTAGCTGAAGACAAGCATGAAATTAAAAAGTGTAAAATGAGCTAAGGTCTCTACTTCATCATTAAAAAAAAAATTGGAGGTCTCCAATTATCTAATAGAATAGAATTAATAAAAATCGTATATAATGTCATAATAGATTTTATTCTAGTAGAACAACATTATTATATCTGATTGTAAATCACATGAATACTTTCTGGCAACCAAAAGGGAAAAATTCACACTGTTGATAATTGTGCAGCTTCCCATATATCAAATGTATGAGGGATATATGTTACTTGTATCATTAAATTCTTATTATATTTTAATGTTGTAATCTAATTTCTCTAAGTGCCTCATTATTTTTCATTTCAGCTGCCAAATGCACATATATTTTATGTTGTTAGTGAATTAAACAGAGGCATGCTAAATAGATTGATATTTTGGATTCACTCTGTGATTTAAATATACTGATTATAGTGTAAAATAAGAGGAGGAAAAATGTGCTGTTTCCTGTAGGTCACACCCAGTGGCTTATAATAAAGGCAATCTCTATTGTGCCCAGAAACATATTGTATGTAAAAAACTGGTGTGATAAATAATATAATTCCAAATAAATGTTGTTACTTATTTGCAACAGAATATCTGAGTTATCAACAAAATTTGAGCTTCTAAAAATGCCTGTGGGTAAATTGTGTTGTACAAGAACCAGCATAGCCTTTTGAGAATGTAACTGCTTAATAACTGCTCACTGTCCCCAGTGTTGACATCTCTTGTGTGATGACAGACATGATTAGCATAAAGGGATACAACAGAGTAATGTATGAGCTATCTGTTACTAGGTAACAAACCATACCAAAACTTAGTCACTTACAAAATAACTAATCATTTAGCTCACAGTTCCGAGTGATGGCCATTTAGGCTGTACTCAGCTGAGATGTTATGGTGTGGCACCTTTGTGTCTTATGTTCAGCTGCAAACTGAGCCAGTGGCTTTGCTAATCTTGGCTGGGCTCTCTCCATCTTTAGGATCTCCACCAGGTTAATTGGGCTTCACAGCTCTGTTGACTTGTCCCTCATCCTCCAGGAGACTTGCCTGAGCTTGTTCACATAGCCATGATAGGGATCCCAAGAAAGAGACCAGAAACACTAAGAGCTCACGAGGCTTCAATCTGGAACTACCATACCATCATTTCCACTGAATTTTACTAGATAAGCAAGGCTTGATTTAAGGGTAGAGAAATGGAGTGGAGTCCATGATAGGAGAAGCTATAAGATCACAAGACAAGGACATAAAAGTAAAACAGCTTTGCAGCTATTTTTGTAAACAATCTCCCACACATGGTGAGTTATTAATATTGATACTTCAAATAAATTTATTACAAGAATCTACCACTCTGTTGTTACTAGGACTTGTCAAGGAGTCCAAATCCTGCCCTGTAACTCATTTATTTTTCAAAGAATGTTGTGAGTTTTCAAAGAATGATCACACAAAGAACCAATAGCCAAATGAAATTTAGTTCTTATTTTCTTGATAATCACTGCCAGGTCCTGATAATCCATGGCCAGCTGCACGGAGAGAGGACATTAGTAAGAGCTTCCCTTTGGCCTCTCGGTCGCCAAGTCTTATTGAGAAAAAACCACAGAGACGCAATTGGCTACATGGCTTTAGTAGAGAAAACTTTCTTGCATGAAAAACTGATTCAGAGAATATTCTGGATCTCTAAACATTAAGATGAACAATTATTCCTCTTTTAGGATATCAGTAGCTAGGAAAGGGGTGGTCAGAAGTGGGCCTGCCTCACTTCCACCACTTCCAATCCCAACATTATGCAAAAATTGATGGCAACAATAAAAGATTACAACAACAAGATAGTTTGAAGCTCGGTCTCTTGCCAAAATCTCAGCCAGACTCATGCAGGTGCTCTGGACAAATCACCAGTTCCCTCCAGCCCTCCTCACAAAACAGTAATTCAGTGTGCTCATGGTTCTACCCTTGGGACAAGCTGACACACAAATATACTTACTTCATAATAACTTTACAACTGACCTGGCAACTCTTGCTATGGCTTCTCTCTCTTGCATAATTCAACATGTGTAAAAAGACTATCTAATGCTCTAAAATGATATTTTTCCTCTGTTTAATCTAAAGTTTATAATTTAACCCTGGAAGAGAAAATTAACCAGAACCTCAGACTAGAACTGCTGCTCTCAGCTTTATCTGGAACTTGTGATTTTAGAGGAAAACTGAGGTGGCAATACCTTCCTTTCTATTTATGTCTCCTTATCAGAACTTACATATGCTTGAGTTTCTTGCAATTTATAAAAAATAAAATATATTAGGTTGGTGATTATGGTTTTGGACCATAAGTTTTAATTTATTATAATTAGGCTCATTTCTATTAATCAAAATAGGAATCATTAAAGTCAACACATTTTTGCCAATGAGAAATGTTTGTTTATTCCTGTAACATAAAAATCCATGCTTTGGGATTCAGTGAACATTAGAAAACTTTTTTTTTTTTTTTTTTTTGCATCCTGCTGGTTGTGGAAGTGTTTTCCCTGCAAAAAGTTGTTGAGATGCTTGAAGAAGTGGTGGTTGGTGGTGAAAGGTCAGGTGAATATGGCAGATGAGGCAAAACTTCGAAGGCCAATTCATTCAGCTTTGAAACACTGGTTGTGCAACCTGTGGTCAGACATTTTCGTAGAGGTTTGGGCCCTTTCTGTTGGCCAATGCTGGATGCAGGCATTGCGGTTTTTGGTGCATCTCATCGATTTGCTGAGTATACTTCTCAGATGTAATGTTTTCATTGGGATTTAGAAAGCTACAGTGGATCAGACAGGCAGCAGACTACCAAATAATGAGTGTGACCTTTTTTTGGTGCAAGTTTGGCTTTCGGTAGTGATCTGGAGCTTCTTCTTGGTCCAACCACTGAGCTGGTCATAGCTGCTTGTCAGATAAAATCCACTTTTTGTCGCACATTACAATGTGATCTGGAAATTGTTCATTGTTGCATAGGCTGAGAAGACACTTCACAACGATGATTTTTTTCATTTGCAGTCAGCTCATGAGACTCACTTATCAAACTTCTTCACCTTTCCAACTTGCTTCAGATGCCAAATGAGTGACTGTAGAATTGTCAATGTTGAAATCTTCTGCAACTTCTCTTGTAGTTGTAAGAGGATCAGCTTCAATGGTTGTTGTCAGCTCAATTGGTTTTTGTCACCTTCCCGTGGCTGGCCACTACGCTCATCTTGAAGGCTCTTGTCTCCCTTGCAAAACTTGTTGAACCACCACTGCCCTGTAAGTTTGTTGGCAGTTTCTGGGCCAGATGTGTCGTTGATGTTGTGAGTTACCTCTCCTGCTTTACAACCCATTTTTAACTCAAATAAGAAAACTGTTAGAATTTGCTTTTCATCTAATATAATTTCCATAGTCTAAAATAAATATAAAATAAGTAGCAAGTAATATCATCATCAAAAACACATAAAGTAAGAAATTCACATTAAAATGATGTATAAAGTAACCATATTTAAGAATGTACTCTAATATCAAATGGCTAATTTCAACAATGCAAAAACCCACAGTTATTTTCACACCAATCTCATAATTTAAAGCTTCTTGCGTGCATGTGTGCTAAATTGCTTCAGTCCTGTCTGACTCTTTGCAATCCCGTGGACAGTAGCCCGCTAGACTCCTCTGTCCATGGGATTTTCCAGGCAAGAATACTGGAGTGGGTTGCCATGCCCTCCCCCAGGGGAACTTCCCAACCCAGGGATTGAACCCAAGTGCACTGCATCTCATGCACTGGCAAGAGGGTTCTTTACCACTAGCATCACCTGGGAAGCCCTCAAGCTTCTTATAATCCCCCAACTTTTATCTAGTAATCCCCATTCCCCACTTCTTCCTCACAGCCAACTTTTACTTTAATTCCCTCCTTTTCCTCTGGTTCCACTCATCTGTAAGCACACTCGAGTCTAGCTCACAGACTCGTGTGCTTACAGTGCTAAGCAGACCCACAACCCCATCAAATTTCTACTGCCAAAATGCCAGTGACATCCATGCTATTAAATCTAGTAAACACTATCCCACTCTCATCTTTTTTGACAGCTTGGAAATACGTGATACAACTTACCACGTTATTTTTTCTCAGAATACTCTCTTGTTTTCAGTGTTCTACTCTTTCCTGGCTCACCCACCTCCACCTAACCAGAGTTCTCACTCTCTCTCCTCTTCTACCCTGTTGATCCATACTCTTCAGTCTACCCCCATACCTTCAATTGTAGCTAGGCTGATAAATCCCAAATTGAGCTCCACATTGATATTTCCAACAGTCTGCTTAACCTCTCCATTTGTATGCTTCAGAGGCAGTTCAAAGCAAATATCCCACACTGATTTCATCATTTCCCTCCCTTCCATTTTCCAGAAACTGGAAGTGATCCTTGACATCTTGCTCTCCTGCCTAACAATATCCAAACAATCATCTCTAGTTCCTGAAGCCATCCATTCATATCCATCTTCCCTTCGTCAACTAACTGAAGTGAATCTTATCTCCTGGCTGACATATAGCAAAAGTTTTCTGGTTGACCTCCACCATCGGCTGTTACTCTCTATAATCCATTCACTATTTTCCAGCCAAAAGATGTAACCGTGATCATGTCTATCTTTAGCTTCAAATCAACTCTTCAATGTTTTTTGCATTTCACTTGGGATAAAGTTCATATCCCTGACAAATCCTACAAGGCTCTAGACAGTCAACCTCCTGGTCAGCCTCCAGCATCATCTCTTGCCACTCACCCCTTGCTGTTCTCCACATTTGGCCTTATTTGAACTTCTGGATCATTCAGTATTCTTTCTCATCATTGTGCATGCTGTTATTTCCCACCCAAATGCATCTTCACAATAGTTTTTTCTGATCCTCCTGGTAAATATGTACTTTCTATAACATTTCTGTTTGCTCAATAACTGTGCTCCCTATAATAAATAAACAATATTTTGTTTATAAACAATAAACAATAGCTGTGCCTCCCCAAAGCAGGGGCTCTGCTGTAATATTTCTGTCCAGTAAGGTGCCTTACATGAAGTAGCTGTTTAATAAATATATGTTGAGTAAATAAAGAATTTACAGACCTCTTGGTAATCCACCATTTCTAAAGTGAAAAGTTTCATCTAAGATCCCAATCCTTGTATCAGCTAATTTCTGAGGTTATCTAGATGATATAATAAGTGATGTTATAAAAATAATAAATGTGAAAGTTCTCTGAAATACATAGTCTTTCAAAAATGAAAAACATATTATGACAAGTCTAAGTATTATTCATGTAAATGGTCCAAATAGGTTTGGGAAGCACTGAGAACCCAAATTTTCATGAAGTTGAAAAAAATAGCTTCATGTTTAAATGACAAATTTAGCAATCTTAGGCATTTCAGTTGGAGGCTGACTGTTAACAATATTTCTATCATCTGATTATTCAAGTCACTAACTTTTATGCTCTGTCATGACCCCTGGTACCTCCTTTTTACCCATCACCATCTCAATGTTTAATCACTTGCTTGCCTCCTTTTTACCTTCTGATTTCACTTTATAGGTATTTACTATAAGACAATCACTGAACCAGGCTGTAGAGATATAAAGATAATGATCACATAGTTCTAGCCTTTCCACTTGCTATTAAAATTAGGGAAACCATCTGATACCACGCAGTGCTGAAAAGGAAAGAATCTGAGGCCAGAAAAGTGTGGCTCTGCATTATGCCTCTGCACAAATCTGTGAACTTTGGCACAGCAAGTTTCATTACCTTCAACATGGGTAGAAACTACCACCCCGAACAACTACCCAAACAACTACTACAAGTCGATCTCAAACTCCTAACTATCCCTTCCCTCCACGTTCCCCACAATGGGCATAAGTTTGTTCTCTAAGTCTGTGAGTCTGTTTTGTAAATAAGTTCATTTGTATTATTTCTTTTTAGATTCTTCATTTAAGGGATATCATATGATATATCTCTTTATCTGTCTGACTTCACTCAGTATGACAATCTCTAGGTCCATCCCTGTTGTTTTACTTGGCATTATTTCATTCTTTTTATATGACAATCTCTAGGTCAAACTATGTTGCTGCAAATGGCATTATTTCATTTGAGATCTACATATACACACTTCTATATTTATAATGAATAGCCATCAAGGACCTACTGTGTAGCACAGGGAACTCTGCTTAATGTCATGAGGCAGCCTGTATGGGAGGGGAGCCTGGGGGAGAATGGATACATACAAGTGAATGGCTGAGTCACTCTGCTGTGTACCCGAAACTATCACAATATTCTTAATTAGCTATATATACTCCAATATAAAATTTAAAAAAAAACCTACTAAAATTACCAATAGACTTAAACGAGGTAGCATTTGAAGCACATTAGTATGTGCCTTGCATGCAAGTGCTCAATAAGTAGAGTTACCTGTAAGCATTCTGTAACACCTCAAAAAGCCAACTAAATATACTGTTAAAATCTTAAACTAAGGAAAACTATTTTAAGCCTGTTTTCACCACTTATGAATACTGTCCCATCACTTTGATTCTGTAGTGCAACCTCACCAAGTGGGTAAATAGCACATCATATTCAGAGGGTCCGTAAGCACTCAAGGCAGGAGGATTGTACTGGGTGTGTACACTAGGAACAGAGAATCTCAGAGAACATTTTAGGATTCAGCCTACTACAAGAGAAAGATAGGAGTTTCTGTGGCATTAAAAAAAGAAACATAGGCTTTCTCTACTACACAATTTACTAGATTAAGCATATTCACAACTGAGCCCAGATATAAAGCCAGAAGGAAAAGTGAAAGACATATGTCAAAATCTAAAATAATTGTATCTTAGAAACATTAAAAGAATTGAAGGAAATATCCAAGAATCCTGAAATATGGGTATTACAATTCCAGAAAAAATAAAGTAACAAGTAGAAGATAGACAAACAATAAACAAACAACAAAAGAAAAAACTTTGCATTAAAAACATGCCAACCAAGTCTATGGGTCTCAATCCTGATGAATGATAAAAGACATAGAGTCAACATAGTATGGTAACATCTATGAAATTAATGAATTAAAAGGAAATTCTACAAGCATTAGACAGAGGAGGGGTCCACTTCAAAGAAAAGGATTGACACGTGTGGTGTCGCTTATGCCACTCTAAAAGCAGGAAAGTATGGAATCACTATTAAGAAAATAGAACTTAACCATCTTATAGCCAGTCAAAATATCAGCCATTTGTCAGGGTATAAATAGATATTTGAGGATATTCAAGAATTCTGAGGAACTGATGCTGAAACTCCAACACTTTGGCCACCTGATATGAAGAGCCGACTCGATGGAAAAGACCCTGATGCTGGCAAAGACTGAGGGCAAGAGGAAAAGGGAGTGGTAGAGGATTAGGCGGTTGGATAGCATCACCGACTCAATGGACATGAGTTTTGGTAAACTCCGAGAGATAGTGAAAAACAGGGAAGCCTGGTGTGCTGCAGTTCATGGAGACATAAAGAGTCAGACACAACTTAGTGACTGAATAAGAAGTCTGAGAGGGCATGCCCCACGTAACAGATCTTAGGAAAATACCTGACTGAGTACTTAACAAATAAGAAGCAGAAACAAAATCTCACAATAGGGAAAATTAAAAAGATCAAAAATAGTGTTAAGAAATGAATTTTACAATTTATATTGATAATCTAAACAAATGATAATAGACAATTTAGAAATTTGTGATGCATGCTCTTGAAACATAATAAGATGTTTAGGGTAAAATTGTGATGATAAAAGGCTGTATTTTAAAGACAATAGCCATAACCTGTGTGGAACATACTATATAGCACCTGACTAGAGAATGCAAATATTCAAGAAAGTTCAAGCGTCCCAGATAAAATCATAGTTGGAGTCTTCAATATCCTTTATTCATAATTAAATAACTCTAGTCAACTAAAAATAAAAGGACCATGGAGGACTTTAATATAAACAAGAAAAATCTTGATAGACTTACATATTCACATCTCTACAAATAATATAAAAATTTTGCATTTACATAGGACATTTTTGAAAATCAAATCAATATTATTTTGTCCACAAAGAACATTTTAACAGCTTTCAAAAGCAAAGATCACATTTTCTGATCATAATCCAATAAATATGGAAATTAATAGGAAAAAATGTGGCAAGAAAAGATTTGGAAACTAATATATATTCCTAGCTAATGCTCCAATCATGGCATCCGGTCCCATCACTTCATTGCAAATAGATGGGGAAACAGTGGAAACAGTGTCAGACTTTATTTTTGGGGGCTCCAAAATCACTGCAGATGGTGACTGCAGCCATGAAATTAAAAGACGCTTACTCCTTGGAAGGAAAGTTATGACCAACCTAGATAGCATATTCAAAAGCAGAGACATTACTTTGCCAACAAAGGTCCGTCTAGTCAAGGCTATGGTTTTTCCTGTGGTCATGTATGGATGTGAGAGTTGGACTATGAAGAAGGCTGAGCGCTGAAGAATTGATGCTTTTGAACTGTGGTGTTGGAGAAGACTCTTGAGAGTCCCTTGGACTGCAAGGAGATCCAACCAATCCATTCTGAAGGAGATCAGCCCTGGGATTTCTTTGGAGGGAATGATGCTGAAGCTGAAACTCCAGTACTTTGGCCACCTCATGGGAAGTGTTGACTCATTGGAAAAGACTGATGCTGGGAGGGATTGGGGGCAGGAGGAAAAGGGGATGACAGAGGATGAGATGGCTGGATGGCATCACTGACTCGATGGACGTGAGTCTGAGTGAACTCCGGGAGTTGGTGATGGACAGGGAGGCCTGGCGTGCTGCGATTCATGGGGTCACAAAGAGTTGGACATGACTGAGCGACTGAACTGAACTGAACTGAATGCTCCAATCAAAAAGAATCAAAGGGGAATTAAAAATTACCTAGAAAATATTTAAAAGTGACTACTTGATATCAAACATTATGAAAGATAACAAAAGCTGTACTCAAAAAAATTTTTTTTCATTGCCTTCATTATTAAGGAAAAGGAAGGAAAGAGGGAGGAAGGTAGACATGGAGTGTGGGAGGAAGAAAGAAGGAAGGAAGAATGGGGAGAATACTTGTATGAAATAAGAGAGAAAGCAGTTCTTAAGATTATCCACTTTGGGTCTTTTTTATAATTTTATTCACATATGTACATATGTAATGGATTAGAACCTTAGTTGTATGTATAATCAACAAAATTTGCTTTGTTAAAAAATTCCCAATCTGTGATAAATCAAAACGGGAATGATTTGGTTCTTAGTAACAACTGGCTAATTCAGGCAGAATGAATAAGAACATTCTTGTATCAAATCAGAGCATGAATCTGAAAAACTATTAGGTGCTGGTAAAAATGATAATAAAACATCCAAAGAATTATCCAGTACTTTCTGATGATGTCTACAAGAATCATTTATTTAAAGCTCTTTGTAGTAAACATTCAGGCTTTGTGTTAGGGTTACAAATATGATGTGAAAATGTTCCAGAGTAGAGACGTTTTAGGAGGCATTTAGGAGTAAGTCTTACAAATCTCCCCAAGGAGCCAGACCCAAATGAGATTTTCATTTTTCAGGTTACAAAATTTATTTAATGAAGAAAACTCTTTTCTTGAGGCTCACACAGAAACAATTCAATAATATATATTCATTTTGATATTTGGCAAAACTAATACAGTTATGTAAAGTTTAAAAATAAAATAAAATTAAAAAAAATAATAATAATATATATATTTTTAAAAACCCACTAGTAAATAAGTAACTAGTATCTAGCTTCCTGTGCCCTCCCCCTAAATTATCATAAAGTGGTCAATGTAGATAAAAAGTGGGAAATCTACAATAGCACAGAAAACTAAGGTTAGAAACACCACACACGTCAAAACCCTAGAAGTTCCAAAGAACACTACAAACCAAAGTGGGTGGCAATCATAGACTAAGAATTAGCTGTGTAATGAGCAAATGGAGAAGAAAAATGAATCAGGTCTTTTATGGTGAAATTAATGTTTTCAAACTGTGGTGCTGGAGAAGACTCTTGAAAGTCCCATGGACAGCAAGGAGATCAAACCAGTCAGTCCTAAAGGAAATCAACCCTGAATATTCATGGCAAGGACTGATGCTGAGGCTGACGCTCCAGTTCTTTGGCCACCTGATGCGAAGAGCCGACTCCTTGGAAAAGACCCGGATGCTGGGAAAGATTGAAGGTGGGAGGAGAAGAGGGCGACAGATGGTTGGATGTCATCACTGTCTCAATGGACATGAGTTTGAGCAAGCTCCAGGAGATGGTGAGGGACAGGGAAGCCTGGCGTGCTGCAGTCCATGGGGTCACAAAGAGTCAGACATGACTTGGTGACTCAACAACAAGGCATAAGAAATAATTTCATACACACACACATATGTGCATATATATAAGCAAAGAAGTAAAACATTGAATAAATATAAAAATTCAACCTCAGCACAATTAATTATATACATTAATTTGCCTCTCAAATTAGTAAAAAAAAAACAATTATTATAATCGTTAGTACCTGAGAAGCTTTTGTGAAGGACACATTCTCAAACTTCTGGTGAGACTGTTACTGAAATGACATTTCTGGAAAATAACTGTGCAAATCGTGTCCAGAAATGTAAAAAGTGCTTATATCCTTTGACCATGATTACTTTTCCAGAATTCTATCTTAATGAAAACTTTTTATCACAGTCTTACAATAGAAAAGAAATTGGAAAGCACATAAATGTGTAACAACAGATGATTAACTAAGCATATTTATGGGTCATCCATAATGTTATACACTCATTAAAATATCATTTATTAAAAACTAATGATACAGAAACATGCAGTCCAAAACTCATATCTACCATTAAATCACAATGTAAAACATGTAGGAAAAATGCTGAAACAAAATGCAACACCATCTTATGACTGTATCAGGGAAAAATTTTAAAGACTGTGCTCTACTTTGAGGAAATAATGTTTGCAGGATTTGCTAAGCTAGCTCAATTTCCTATTTGTATCCTATCTCCATTACAGTTCTGCGATCTACTTTAGAAGTCTTTTATTCATTTTCTACAAAATTGCTACCTCTTTGCTTTAATTAGATTTAGGATCTTTGATCACATTATTCCTTTCTAATGCCATCTTATATTAGTTGAGTTTCAACTGAAGTCTCAAACTATGCCTATCATAACATTTAGCATTTTTGTGATAAAATTTTCCATACTTTGGTAATCACTTGTACTGAGAACTTTTAATATAGATACCTGGAACCCGAAGAACTCCCTGTTATGTCCATCTAAATATTATAATTTTTTTCCAGCCAATGGTCCTTCTTTATCTGTCTCCATTTACTGTGCTCTGATTACAATAGTTTAGGGCAATTTTATTAAGATTTTTTTCTTTCCACTCATTAAAATTTAGATTAAAACCAAGAGATAAGGTTTTGTGATTCTTCTTTCAAACATATCTTTCATAATTTCCACTCAGTATATGCTAAGAGTCGGACACGACTGAGCGACTGAACTGAACTGAACTGAACTGATATGCTAAACCCTTACCAGTAACTCTTAATTTCATTCAATATCATCCATGTATTCTGCTGTTTTCATAGTCTTATTCCCTTTTAGTGTCACAATCATCAATCAGAAGGACTAAAACTGGCACTAATACCTGGGGACCATACCCAGCCAATCCCGGAATGTTATTCCAGAATGTTAAATGTATCAGAGATTTTTATCACAACGTGTAATGTATTTCCACTTGCTTTAGCAGAAACGAGTAGCCCTCAGTAAATATTAGGGATCTACCAAAGCCTCATTCACATTCTTGAAATACAAGCCCAGGAATGCAGTCACAACACATAGCTGCCACCTAATATCTTTGTGACCTCTTGGAGTGAAGTCAACACCAACCCTCACGATCTTGTACAGCTGACAAGACCTCTTCTGCCTATAGCCCCTTGACCTTACTGCCTCAATCCTCGTCTAACTGGGTAGTGGTGAAGCCTTTTCAAGATGCTCTAAGCTACCACTGATTAAAAACTCCCCTTGTTGTCATTGCGCAGTAGCTAAGTCATGTCCGACTCTTTGCAACCCCATGGACTGCAGCACACCAGGCTTCCATTTCCTCTGAATCTTCTACCTATTTATCTCTTACAACTGATTTACTACCGCACTCAGAATTCTGTAAGAAGTCCTTCTACCCAAGAATACTTTAATAAGCTGGGTATAAAGATCATCTGGAAAGTTTTTTAAAATGCACACAGGTTCCTGGGCTTATCCTCTAGAAATTCTGTTTCAGTAAGTCTAGGTAGGGTACTGGGAATTTTTAACAAACACTGCAGTTGATTCTAATAGGGATGCTCTAAAAGACACATTGAGAAAGTGTTTTCATCTTTAATAAGAACCTTGAGCATCATTTCTCAAGCTCCTTTCCTTGCAACAGATTTATTCAACACCTCAAAATACTCTGCTTTCAAGGGTTCCTACAGATTGTCTTCTTAAACCTATTTCATTCTAGTTTTATCCATTTGATGGCCACTCAGTATTAACATATGAAAGATTTAAATGCTTTTTCATATGATCCATACGCTCCTGGAACAAAAGACCCTAAAACCAAGGCTCCCCTTCCTTAGAGCAGCAGGCAGCACTGTAACAAGTGTTGCCTCACCTTTCCTGATTAATTCTGGACACCTCCTAAACCCCTGCTCCTGGATTCAGTTCAGTTCAGTCACTCAGTCATGTCCCACTCTTTGCAACCCCATGAATTGCAGCGCGCCAGGCATCCCTGTCCATCACCAGCTCCCGGAATTCACTCAAACTCATGTCCATCGAGTCAGTGATGCCATCCAGCCATCTCATCCTCTGTCGTCCCCTTCTCCTCCTGCCCCCAATCCCTCCCAGCATGAGAGTCTTTTCCAGTGAGTCAACTCTTCGCATGAGGTGGCCAAAGTACTGGAGTGTCAGCTTTAGCATCATTCCTTCCAAAGAACACCCAGGACTGATCTCTTTTAGAATGCACTGGTTGGATCTCCTTGCAGTCCAAGGGACTCTCAGTCTTCTCCACCACTAGTTCAAAAGCAATAATTCTTCGGCGCTCAGCTTTCTTCACAGTCCAACTCTCACATCCATACATGACCACTGGAAAAACCATAGCCTTGACTAGACAAAACTTTGTTGGCAATGTCTCTGCTTTTGAATATGCTATCTAGGTTGGTCATAACTTTCCTTCTAAGGAGTAAGCGTCTTTTAATTTCATGGCTGCAATCACCAGTTACAGTGATTTTGGAGCCCCAAAAAATAAAGTCTGACACTGTTTCCACTGTTTCCCCATCTATTTGCCATGAAGTGATGGGACCAGATGCCATGATCTTCGTTTTCTGAATGTTGAGCTTTAAGCCAACTTTTTCACCCTCCTCTTTCACTCTCATCAAGAGGCTTTTTAGTTCCTCTTCACTTTCTGCCATAAGGGTGGTATCATCTGCATATCTGAGGTTATTGATATTTCTCCCAGCAATCTTGATTCCAGCTTGTGCTTCTTCCACCCAGTGTTTTTCATGATGTACTCTGCATATAATTTAAATAAGTAGGGTGACAATATACAGCCTTGACATACTCCTTTCCCTATTTGGAACCAGTTCCATGTTGTTCCATGTCCACTTCTAACTGTTGCTTCCTGACCTGCATATATAGGTTTCTCAAGAGGCAGGTCAGGTGGTCTGGTATTTCCATCTCTTTCAGAATTTTCCACAGTTTATTGTGATCCACACAGTCAAAGGCTTTGGCATAGTCAATAAAGCAGAAATAGATGTTTTTCTGGAACTCTCTTGCTTTTTCCATGATCCAGCGGATGTTGGCAATTTGATCTCTGGTTCCTCTGCCTTTTCTAAAACCAGCTTGAACATCAGGAAGTTCACGGTTCACATACTGCTGAAGCCTGGCTTGGAGAATTTTGAGCATTACTTTACTAGCATGTGAGATGAGTGCAACTGTGAGGTAGTTTGAGCATTCTTTATCATTGCATTTCTTTGGGATTGGAATGAAAACTGCCCTTTTCCAGTCCTGTGGCCACTGCTGAGTTTTCCAAATTTGCTGGCATATTGAGTGCAGCACTTTCACAGCATCATCTTCCAGGATTTGGAATAGCTGCACTGGAATTCCATCACCTCCACTAGCTTTGTTCATAGTGATGCTTTCTAAGGCCCACTTGACTTCACATTCCAGGATGTCTGGCTCTAGGTCAGTGATCACACCATCGTGATTATCTGGGTCGTGAAGATCTTTTTTGTACAGTTCTTCTGTGTATTTTTGCTACCTCTTCTTAATATCTTCTGCTTCTGCTGTTAGGTCCATACCATTTCTGTCCTTTATTGAGACCATCTTTGCATGAAATGTCCCCTTGGGATCTCTAATTTCCTTGAAGAGATCTCTAGTCTTTCCCATTCTGTTGTTTTCCTCTATTTCTTTGCATTGATCGCTGAGGAAGGCTTTCTTATCTCTCCTTGCTATTCTCTGGAACTCTGCATTCAGATGCTTATATCTTTCCTTTTCTCCTTTGCTTTTCACTTCTCTTCTTTTCACAGCTATTTGTAAGGCCTCCCCAGATAGCCATTTTGCTTTTTTGCATTTCTTTTCCATGGGGATGGTCTTGATCCCTGTCTCCTGTACAATGTCACGAACCTCATTCCATAGTTCATCAAGCACTCTATCTATCAGATCTAGGCCCTTAAATCTATTTCTCATTTCCACTGTATAATCATAAGGAATTTGATTTAGGTCATACCTGAATGGTCTAGTGGTTTTCCCTACTTTCTTCCATTTAAGTCTGAATTTGGCAATAAGGAGTTCATGATCTGAGCCACAAGACCTTTTAGAACTAACACTCAAAAAAGATGTCCTTTTCATTATAGGGGACTGAAATGCAAAAGTAGGAAGTCAAGAAACACCTGGGGTAACAGGCAAATTTGGCCTTGGAATATGGAATGAAGCAGGGCAAAGGCTAGTATAGTTTTGCCAAGAGAATGCACTGGTCATAGCAAACACACTCTTCCAACAACACAAGAGAAGACTACACATGGACATCACCAGATGGTCAACACTGAAATCAGATTGATTATATTCTTTGCAGCCAAAGATGGAGAAGCTCCTGGATTATAGACATCAATTACCACATTCTTATAGGATAAGCAGCCTTCCACACCTACATTTTCATGATCAATTATGTCATATAACTAACAGTTATTTCTTTATTTCCTGAATAAATTTAAACCAGGAAAATACCATTCTATTGCATCTTAATGTCTGCTCATGCAATTCATCATATTCAGCTTATCTTTCTCCTGCCCCTTCTTGTCCTTTCTATAGTTTTTCCTACTTGCTTTTTTAATTACCAAACCTGCATAAACTCCTGGTGCATTTATAAACCCTTTCTAGGTCAGTCCTACAGGTACACAAAGCTTATAATAACAATGTTTGCTGTTAACACCTGAATAAAAATGATGTCTGTTAACATTTAGGACCTTTTCAATCACAACATAGGTTTCCATTATGTAATCAAGGCAGAGCAGTACAATAAATTATAACAATTTTCTTTCTCTTCAGTCGAATATCTCACTTGAAGCTCCTTTAATTACCAAACCCGCATAAACCCTGGTGCATTTACTGAATCATTCCAAGTCAGCCCTACAGCTACATAAAGCTTATAACAGTGTTTACTGCTAACACCTGAAGAATAAAACGACGTCTGTTAATATTTAGGACTTTCTCAACCACGACAGGAGTTTCCATTATGTAATCAAGGCAGAGTAGTACAATAAATTATAATATTTTTCCTCTCTTCAACTATATAACTTGAAACAAAAGATCCTTACCTAAGGGTAAATTCTATTTCATTTACATATGAGAGAACTTAATTTACAAAATAGCCTTTTTCTTTTTTTTCCATTCTCAAGTCAGGTGACTGACAGTTTGCAAAGAAGGAATAGTTAACTGGTTATCAAGAGAATGATAAGCTGAGCCCTTCATAGAGACCATGAGCTATTTCTCACAAATGCACATTATGTACAGTTGAACAACCTTTCTGAAACATGCATACTATCAGCTCACCGACATCATCTTTTAAGCTAATGTACTCAGGCATTTCTTGGGAGAAAAATGACTTCTGAGATGATTTTTAAACCAAGAAACAAAAATATATTACACTTTCAAAGTAGACAATATTGCATTAAATGTATCCCCACTTACAAATATTATAAATACCTAGTGACTATAAATATGATGAATATAAAGCAAGTGGGAAGTGTTTTCCCTTGCAATACAACTTGAATCAGAGCTTATCTCAATATTTCTCAACCAACTTTTAATACATTGGAACTATTTCTGAAATTGCCTTGAGAACATGAGTAAACTGATGTCCCAAAGAGACTAAGGAAGAAGTCCTGCAGTTCAATGGATACAAATCTCCCTCCACAACACAGAGGAAGTTATTTAATCTGTTTGCTCCTCTGTTTTCATGTCCGTACAATGAAGATTATTAGAGTTCCTGTCTCACAGGGTCATTGGGATGATTAGATATAAAAATAAATGTGTATCCTCTATCTTTTTATTTTTATATGTATGTGTATTTATGTATGTATATTTGTATTATGTTCATATGTATAGCTGTATGAGAAAATTAGTATAACGAAAGTAATAAATGTAAAAAAAAGCACATATAGTGAAAACTCATTAATATACATTATTCTCATTATACAGTTTTGGGGCACTGAAATTTCCCAAAATGGTTACACTGGGATGTCTTACTTTATTATTAGACTAGTTCCTTGTGGAAAAGATATCTCCCAACAGTACCCTATAGTCAAAATCTCAGATAAAAAGCAAGTAAGATGCTTTTAGGGCAAAGTACTTTCAAAAAAGTCCTCTATAAATTTCAGGCATTATTAGTGTTGATGACAACTATGATGATGACACTCCTCCAATCTTATGTCATCAGGTCGTCCCATTTTCTCCAGCCTTCCAGAGTCACTCTTCCTTTTTACACAAGTAACAGCAATTCAGTCACCACCTTTTGTTACAGTTTCCCCCACCCCGGAGGACTCACTGAGGAATGCATATGTGTGACACAGTTACACTCTCTGGCTCACTTCTCAAGTATGTAATGCCTGCCCATCAACACCCAAAGCACAGTTAAGATTAAGTGGAAGCCATAGACAAAGGGAAGGTCATTGTAATGCAGGAAAGGAAAATGCAATGCTTCAAAAGTCCCTTCACAGGCAGTGACATTCTTTTTAGCTCCTCAAGTATTTCTCCTCAGAATTTTATCTGCTAGCATATTATAGAAGTTGACTTAGCTCTTCTTAAGCGAAGTTCTTTCAGACTATCTCCTTCCTACTGAGAAGTCAGGTGCCTGTGTTCCTGGCCACAGAAAGAAGAATAGCAAAACTCTCCGCCTGCCCTCTGCCACCCAAATGTAGTCAAGGGTATATTTTCCAAAGTCTGAAAAGCATCACAATCGGGGATCCTCTGCACAATCTTCATTATTGTGTTTACCTATCCTTCCAGTCTATGGATCATCAGTGAACAAAGCACATGGAGGGAAAACAAGAGTGAAAGAGAGAGAGAGAGACCCACCTGTCAACGGCAGACATTAATTTTCAGAAAATGCCTAGCCAAAATCCATGTCTAGGAGAAGAGATATTGGGCTCTTCTAGGCCATACCCTTAATAACTACACACCCAATTTAACATTTCAGTCTGAGGCATCTGTATTTGAATTACTTCTCCAGTTCTGGGTTTCTGGAGTACCATGAATTAGATTCTTGCTTTGATTCTAGTTGGTTAAAACTACTCATACAACTGATCTCTCCCATAACAAAAGAGGCTCAATCCCCAGCCTAAATTCCCTCTTCTGCTCTGAAATTTAGACAGCCTTTATGTCTCTCAAATGGTATTTTTTCAGCTTCAATTATTTTAAGATCTCTGCATTTGACTTTGTAAATATGAATATGGATTCATATTTAAGTAAATATGGAGCACAAGAAGAAACTCTAAGAACTATTATTTGGTAAGGGATATAGGAGGCATATACAAACAATTCATGAGCAACCATGAATTTTAATAAATATCAAATTATTGATCTGGGGTTTGTAGCTGAGGAATAAGAATTCCAAATGACTCTCTCAACCCCCCCAAATGGAACAAAGTCAAATAATCAGTTAGAAGTTGATTTTGAGATAGCTTGTTAGAACAGGCACATATATGCCTTCCTAATCCTTGGTGAAAAAATAACATTGTTGTCTATTCTTTGACAGCTCAGCCTACTTATTAATTAAATATTAAAAAAAATATTTAGAATTAGCTCTATATTTGTTTTGAAATATGAAATATTCTTTTTATAAGAGAAAAAAATCATTCCAGAATCAAGTAAGTATATCCAGATACCATCACTATATAAACACAACAGAGTACAGAGGCTAGAGTGCAAAAGACATCTAGGTGCCAGTTTCACTTACAATCTGAAGTGAGGCCCAACAGTCCTATGAGAGTCTTACCTCAATCAGTGAACTTGGTGACTATAAACTGTTAGATGTAATTTGGACAGTGATGAAGTTCCATGAAGCAGATGCTAAAGGCCCAGAATGGTCCTCCTGAGACCTGTAGGGGAATCAAGCAAAAGTACCATCTTAAAAACTCTGATTGAGGGCTTTCCTGGTAGTTTAATGGTAAAGAATCCACCAGCCAATGCAGAAGACACAGGTTTGATCCCTGGTCTGGGAAGATCCCCCATGCTGCAGGGCAGCCAAACCCATGGGCCACAACCATTGAGCCTGCGCTCGAGAGCCTGGGAGCCATACTACTGAGCCCACATGTCCCAACTACTGAGCCCACATGCCACAACTACTGAAGCCCGCATGCCCTAGAGCCCCTGCTCCACAACAAAGAAGCCACCACCAAGAGAAGCCCACACACTGCAACTAGAGAGTACCCCTGCTCACCACAACTAGAAAAAGCCTGTGCCCATCAGTGAAGACCCCAGCATAGCCACATTAAATAAATAAATAACAATGTTGAAAAATCCTGAATGAGCATTGAAAACTTATTCATCTTTGATCAATTCCTGGTAATTAGAAGTTTAAGGTTTAAAGGAAGGTGCTGAAGTTGCCATAAACTTACCACCTTCGTACATAATCAAAAGCAGCACTTTTATTCCAAAGGGGTTTAATTACCCTATATTATGAAAACATTCCCAGAAGTGTTTGAAATTCTGTAATATTAATATTACTTGCAATTTTCCAAGCAAACATTTTCCAAAAGTATAGTTTTTCTAACTTAAACCATGATTTAATTTCCCTCTTGTATTGAAAAATAATTAAAATGAATTTTCTTTTTTCTCTCTAGAGAATTTCCTTTTCTTTTAAGGCATATGGACCACTTATAAATCAGATTTACAGAAAAATGATACAAAAGATGACATGTCAAGCAATTATGCAATAAAACAAATCAATTGTAACTGTTTCAACCAGTTTTCAATAAATTAACTGACTTCACTCGTTTGATTGCCCAATTTTGTCAAACTGCCACCCTTGTAAGTATGAAACACATTTTGATGATTTTGACACTAAAGTATGCTGTATTTAAACATAGATGGTCTTTTATACATCCCTGGAAATTCTAATAATTTGGAGAGCTGGTTTTTCTATGGAAAATTTTTAATCGTAAGTTAAAAATGCTCATGGATTTCACATTCAGTTCAGTTCAGTTCAGTTGCTCAGTCATGTCTGACTCTTTGCGACCCCATGAATCACAGCACGCCAGGCCTCCCTGTCCATCATCAACTCCTGGAGTTCACTCAAACTCATGTGCATTGAGTAGGTGATGCCATCCAGCCATCTCATCCTTTGTCGTCCCCTTCTCCTCCTGCCCCCAATCCCTCCCAGCATCAGGGTCTTTTCCAATGAGTCAGCTCTTCATATGAGGTGGCCAAAGTATTGGAGTTTCAGCCTCACCATCAGTCCTTCCAATGAACACCCAGGACTGGTCTCCTTTAGGATGGACTGGTTGGATCTCCTTGCAGTCCAAGGGACACTTAAGAGTCTTCTCCAACACCACAGTTCAAAAGCATCAATTCTTCGGCGCTCAGCTTTCTTCACAATCCAACTCTCACATCCATACATGACCATAGGAAAAACCATAGCCTTGACTAGACAGACCTTTGTTGGCAAAGTAATGTCTCGGCTTTTGAATATGCTATCTAGGTTGGTCATAACTTTCCTTCCAAGGAGTAAGTGTCTTTTAATTTCATGGCTGCAATCACCATCTGCAGTGATTTTGGAGCCCCAAAAAATAAAGTCTGACACTGTTTCCACTGCTTCCCCATCTATTTCCCATGAGGTGATGGGACCAGATGGCATGATCTTCATTTTCTGAATGTTGAGCTTTAAGCCAACTTTTTCACTCTCCTCTTTCACTCTCTTCAAGAGGCTTTTTAGTTCCTCTTCACTTTCTGCCATAAGGATGGTGTCATCTGCATATCTGAGGTTATTGATATTTCTCCCGGCAATCTTGATTCCAGCTTGTGCTTCTTCCAGCCCAGCATTTCTTATGATGTACTTACATTACCTTTGCTTAAAAAGTTAAATGATTTTTGTTTATGAAAATAATTCTTAATCCAATGCCCTTTTAAAAATTTATCCTACATGACAACTCAGGTAGGAATCAGCTGGGGTGCTTTTATTTTATTCTCAATCTTTTGTAGTATAACAGAAGAGGCTTTACCAAGAGGCTCCACAAATTTTGTAAAGACTATTACACCAATCAACTATGAACATGGTTTTCTGAGAATGCATATTTAACCACCAACAGTGATACACAAAATTTCCGTAAATTATGTTTCAAGGCTCAAGCCATGGTTCACTTTCCGTACATCAGTTAGCACATAACTCATAATAGCGTCCCCATTTCTTCAGCAGAATGTCTTGGCTTATGTTGATTGATTGCTTTTTTAACTACGTTGGAAGTAAAGCTGTTCTAATGGATGACAAGCAAAGAAGCCCTTCAATTACTTCTTTATTAATGTCATCCTTTTCTATGTAGTTGTCATTAATAATCCTTTCACCGATGTTTCCTGTTACAATTCTAAAAAGAGTTAGGCTTCTGCCATTTGATGAAATATATACTGGTTTCAATTTACTACATTTTTTTTTTCTTTCAAGTAAAACGCAGTCTCTGTTAATTTTTCCTGAGATTGCCTGTATGGGATCTTCTGATATATTCATGCTTCTAGTCATTGGTGGTGCTTCATAGTGAGCATGTATATGGTGCAGACATGGTACCTCCATTTGTATACTCAGTCAGTAATGCTTCAGAAGCTCTCTCCCCTTTAAGCAGCACTCAGTGTGGTCAGTTCAAGACTGATTCATAGAAAATACTCAGGCCATCATTAAAAATAGAGACATTACTTTGCCGACAAAGTAGTAAATTGAAACCAGTATATACTTTGCCAACAAAGGTCCATATATAATCAAAGCTATGGTTTTTCCAGTAGTCATGTACAGATGTGATAGTTGGACCATAAAGAAAGCTTAGTGCCAAAAAAAGAATGCTTTTGAATCGTGGAGCTGGAGAATACTTTTGTCTTGAGAACCCCTTGGACTGCAGGGAGATTAAAGCAGTCAATCCTAAAAGAAATCCACCCTGGACATTCATTGGAAGGACTGATGCTGAAGCTCCAATGCTTTGGTCACCTGATGTTAAGAGTGGACTCACCAGAAAAGTCCCTGATGCTGGGAAAGTTTGAAGACAAAAGAAGAATGGGGTGAGAGAGGATAAGAGGGTTATATAGCATCACCAACTCAGTGCACATGAATTTGAGTACACACTGGGAGATAGTGAAGGACAGGGGAGTCTGGCGTGCTGCAGTCCATGCGGTCCAAAGAGTTGAACATGACTTAGTGACTGAACAACAACAAAGCATTAAAAGCAAAAGTGCAAGGAGTGAAAAATGAATATTTAGCACCTATACACTCTATAATATCTTGCCTAAACATCAGATAACCTTATGAAATAAATATTAGCTACTATTATAATTTTCCTAAAAAGTTTAATGAATTTCCCAAGGTCATACCTTGACTCCAAAATCATATTCTATATATCTTAATTGTAAATACTGTCCACAGAACTAAAACTCGATAGGTGGGGTCTGTATGCTTTCTAAAGTAAGAAAGAGTTTCATTAGATACTTTATTATGAGGGAGCATTCTTTCAAAGCTGAAGCTTCCCTGGTGGCTCAGCAGTAAAGAACCCACTCTGTGGGAGAGGGAGAGGGTGGGAAGATTTGGGAGAATGGCATTGAAACATGTATAATATCATATATGAAACGAGTCGCCAGTCCAGGTTCGATGCACGATACTGGATGCTCAGGGCTGGTGCACTGGGATGACCCAGAGGGATGGTATGGGGAAGGAGGAGGGAGGAAGGTTCAGGATGGGGAACACATGTATACCTGTGGCAGATTCATTTTGACATATGGCAAAACCGATACAATATTGTAAAGTTAAAAAATAAAATAAAAAAAGAACCCACCTGCCAATGTAGGAGGCACAGTTTCAAACTGTGGGTTGGGAAGATCCCTTGCAGGAGTCTTGTACAGCTCGCTCCAGTGTTTTTACCTGGAGAATCCCATGGACAGAGGAGCCTGGTGGGCTACAGTGCATAGGGTCACAAAGGGTTGGGCACAACTGAAGCAACTGAGCATCCACACATGTACTTTCAAAGCTGCTGATGTTTTAGCAATAGTATAGAGAGGAAAGGGATAGTCATTTCTTGTATTTTTCAGGGTCCTTGTCACCATATGGTCTTTATGAGAGCCTATTTACTTGCAAATGCTTCTGAATAGGAGAAAAGATGCCTTCAATAATTGTTTAATAGCACTGCAATAGATGAATATCAGCAGAAATATATGACAGAAGTAAAACAGTTATATCTGCAGGACCCTAGAAATGATTGGACATGGAGACTGAGAAAGCGATAAGAGACAGGGATAACTATTTTGTTTCTAGCTTCCATAAATGAGGAAATTTTCATACCATTCATTTAAAGAGAATACAGTTGAGAAACAGATTTGAGGTGAAAATTACTAGGTCATTTTTAAATCACATAGAGTTCAAACTTCCTATAAAACACATAAGTGAGATTTCCAGGAACCAGCTGGATTTATGAGTCTTGAGTTCAAGGAGAAAATTAAGGCTGAAAATGCAACATGTAAGTGATAACTGAAATCAGGAATGTAATTCAAGTAACCTTGTAAGTGTGGACAGTAAAAAGAACCCAGAGCTGATAAAGCAGCCTTGCAGAATATAACTATTTAAGCAATGCGCAGAAAAAACATAAGCCCACGAAGGAAACTAGAAAGAACATCTAAAAAATAGGATGGAATCCAGGAGAAAATAAAGTCATAGAAGATAAGGAGTATTTCTTGCTTTAAAAAGAGAATCCTCAACAGTGACAAGTAAGATGAAGCAAAAAGGACCCATTTTATAAGCCATTGTTTATCCTGGGGGAAAAAAACCAAAGGAATGAATATGTACCAAAGTGATGGCAGGAAATGTTTCTCCCTCTATAAAGCAATTCTCCAGGCAAGAATATTGGAGTGGGTTGCCATTTTCTCCTTCAGGGGATCTTCCTGACCCAGGGACCAAACCTGTGTCTCTTGTGTCTCCTGCATTGGCAGGCAGATTCTTTACTACTAGCACCACCTGGGAAGCCCCACTATAGAGCAGTTCCATTTTCACGAGAAGTTCAGGACTTAAGTGTAACTGAAAAGGGATGTACTTTGGCCACCTGATGAAAAGAGCTGACTCATTTGAAAAGACCCTGATGCTGGGAAAGATTAAAGGCATGAGGAGAAGAGGATGACAGAAGATGAGCTGGTTGGATGGCATCATCAACTCAATGGATATGAGTTTGGGTAAACTCATATTGTAAGGCCTCCTCAGACAACCATTTTGCCTTTTTGCATTGCTTTTTCTTGGGGATGGTCTTCATCCCTACATCCTGTACAATGTCATGAACCTCTGATGAGAAGAGCTGACTCATTTGAAAAGACCCTGATGCTGGGAAAAATTAAAGGCATGAGGAGAAGAGGATGACAGAAGATGAGCTGGTTGGATGGAGTTGGTGATGGACAGGGAGGCCTGGCATGCTGCAGTCCATGGGGTTGCAAAGAGTCAGACACGACAAAACGACTGAACTGAACTGAACTGAACTGAAAAAGGGATGTGATGTCAAAAGCAGATATTTTAAGCATGGGAAAAGCTGTTACTTTTTTTTTTTTTCCCAATGGTATTCACCTGTGAGAAAGCAAAGAGGTAAAACTATTGTTGTTGTTGTTCAGTCATTAAGTCATGTCTGACTCTTTGAGATGCCATGGACTGCAGCTAAATCAGTCCAAAACTGAGATTTTATAAAGGGATGGCCACTGATGGGCAAGGAAGAGAGAGGAAGGGTAATAGAGACAGAATGACTGAAGTGACAGACTTTGGAACCTAGGGTCGAAGAGGATGAAAGTGAATCTAGAAAGAAGCAGACAGATTAGAAGAAAATGCAGAGGCTCAAGGCCTGAAGTTTGCCAAAGGTCAAAGAGTAGACATACTAGCTTTACAGAGTTGGAAGGATAGACAGATTGTCATAGTTGCAAAGAATGTGAAGTTTAATATTTTACATATAGTATAGCACTAGGTTTTGCTGTATTTCAAGATGTGTCTATATCTGTCCCATACCAAATTAATATAAAGGTAAAGACCATTATAGGGGACTAATTCAAAAGTAGATAGTGAAGAAATACCTGGAGTAACAGGCAAATTTGGTCTTGAAGTACAGAATGAAGCAGGGCAAAGGCTAGTATAGTTTTGCCAAGAGAATGCACTGGTCATAGCAAACACACTCTTCCAACAAAACAAGAGAAGACTCTACACATGGACATCACCAGATGGTCAATACTGAAATCAGATTGATTATATTCTTTGCAGCCAAAGATGGAGAACCTCTATACAGCTAGCAAAAATAAGACTGGGAAATGACTGCGGCTCAGATCATGAATGCCTTATTGCCAAATTCAGACTTAAATTGAAGAAAGTAGGGAAAACCACTAGACCATTCAGATATTACCTAAATCAAATCCCTTATGATTATACAGTGGAAGTGAGAAATAGATTCAAGGGATAAGATCTGATAGGCAGAGTGCCTGATGAACTGTGGATGGAGGTTCATGACATTGTACAGGAGGCAGGGATGAAGACCATCCCCAAGAAAAAGCAATGCAAAAAGGCAAAACGGTTGTCTGAGGAGGCCTTACAAATAGCTGAGAAAAGAAGAGAAGCTAAAGGCAAAGGAGAAAAGGAAAGATATACCTGTTTGAATGCAGAGTTCCAAAGAATACGAAGGAAAGATAAGATAACCTTCCTCAGTGATCAATGCAAAGAAATAGAGGAAAACAATAGAATGGGAAACTCTTCAAGAAAATTAGAGCTACCAAGGGAACATTTCATGCAACAATGGGCACAATAAAGGAAAGAAATGATACGGACCTAATAGAAGCAAAAGATATTAAAAATAGGTAGAAAGAACACACAGAAGAACTGTACAAAAAAGATCTTCATGACCCAGATAACCATGATGGTATGATCACTCACCTAGAGCCAGACATCCTGGAATGTGAAGTCAAGTGGGCGTTAGGAAGTATCACTACGAACAAAGCTAGTGGAGGTGATGGAATTCCAGTTAAGCTATTTTAAATCTTGAAGATGACACTGTAAAAGTGCTACATTCAATATGCCATAAAATTTGGAAAATGGAGCCACAGGACTGGAAAAGTTCAGTTTTCATTCCAATCCCAAAGAAAGGCAATGCCAAAGAATGTTCAAACTACCACACAATTCCATTCATCTCACACGCTAGTAAAGTAATGCTCAAAATTCTCCAAGCCAGGCTTCAGCAGTACGTGAACCATGAACTCCCAGATGTTCAAGATGGATTTAGAAAACGCAGAGAAACCAGGGATCAAATTGCCAACATCCACTGGATCATCAAAAAAGCAAAAGAGTTCCAGGAAGACATCCATTTCTGCTTTATTGACTATGCCAAAGCCTTTGACTATGTGGATCACAATAAACTGTGGAAAATTCTTAAAGAGATGGAAATACCAAACCAACTGACCTGCCTCTTGAGAAATCTGTATGCAGGTCAGGGAAAAACAGTTAGAACTGGACATGGAACAACAGACTGGTCCCAAATATGAAAAGGAGTACATCAAGACTGTATATTGTCATCCTGCTTATTTTACTTATATGTAGAGTACATCATGAGAAACGCTGGGCTGGAAGAAGCACAAGCTGGAATCAAGATTGCAGGGAGAAAAATCAGTAACCTCAGATATGCAGATGACACCATCCTTATGGCAGAAAGTGAAGAGAAACTAATGAGCCTCTTTAGGAAAGTGAAAAAGGAGAGTGAAAAAGTTGGCTTAAAACTCAACATTCATGTTTAAATGCCATTCTCCCTAATCATCCCACCCTCTCCATATAATATCATATATGAAACGAATCGTCAGTCCAGGTTCGATGCATGATACTGGATGCTTGGGGCTGGTGCACTGGGACAACCCAGAGGGATGGTATGGGGAGGGAGGTGGGAGGGGGGTTCAGGATCGGAACATGTGTATACCTGTTGCAGATTCATGTTGATGTATGGCAAAACCAATACAATATTGCAAAGTAACTAACCTCCAATTAAAATAAATAAATTTATATTTTTAAAAAAAAGCTCAACATTCAGAAACCTAAGATCATGGCATCTGGTCCCATAACTTCAAAGCAAATAGATGGGGAAACAGTGGAAACAGTGACAGACATTATTTTGGGGGGCTCCAAAATCACTGCAGATGGTGACTGCATCCATGAAATTAAAAGATGCTTGCTCTTTGGAAGGAAAGTTATAATCAACCTAGACAGCTATTTAAAAAGCAGAGGCATTACTTTGTCAACAAAGGTCCATCTAGTCAAAGTTATGGTTTTTCCAGTAGTGATGTATGAATTTGAGAGTTGGACTATAAGAAAGCTGAGCGCTGAAGAATTGATGCTTTTGCACTGTGGTGTTGGAGAAGACTCTTGAGAGTCCCTTTGACAGCAAGGAAATCCAACCAGTCCATTGTAAAGGAGATCAGTCCTGGTGTTCATTGGAAGGACTGATGCTGAAACTGAAGCTCCAATACTTTGGCTACCTGATGCAAAGAACTGACTCATTGGAAAAGACCCTGATGCTGGGAAAGATTGAAGGCAAGAGCAGAAGGGGATGACAGAGGATGAGATGGTTGGATGTCATCACCAACTCAATATACATGAGTTTGGGCAAACTCTGGGAGTTGGTGATGGACAGGGAGGCCTGGCATGCTGCAGTCCATGGGGTCGCAAAGAGTCAGACACGACTGAGTGACTGAACTGACTTAAAGAGCATTAGAGGGGCTTCCCTGGTGGCCAAGATGGTCAATAATTTGTCTGCCATGCAGGAAACCCGGGTTGAACCCCTGTGTTAGGAAGTACCCTGGAGAAGGGAATGGCTACTCACTCCAGTATTTTTGCCCTGAGAATTCCGTAGACAGAGGGCCTGTCGGGCTATAGTCCATGCAGTCACAAAGAGTCACACATGACTGAGTGACTAACAATTTCAAAGACCAATAGAATTGAAATCAAAGAGTTAACTTCAATTAAGTCATTCACAAAGTCATTAGGATAGTCTTGGAAATTATTAAGACTAAAGTAAAAGGGTGGGATACTAAAAAGACATTGTTAAACCAGTGCTATGTCAATCAACTCATAAAGTCTTGTTTCATTTGGAATTTATCTAAAAGAAAAATCAGTTGAAAACGTGCAACATACAATAGATTGAGACAGTCAAACAGTCACCAACTTTTCTGAGAATTAGCCACTACAACTCAAACCAGAGATAACATTATGAGAAACAAGAGAAAAATATTTGGCTATTAATTGACAAGTATTTTCCTAGCAAAAATTTGCTCAAATGTTTTGCTTACTTTTTTTTACCAGCTTTAGAAAACAACATCCTTCTTAAATTTTTTGGTTAACAAATTTCAAAAATAGATTTTGATGCTATCTTCATATGACATATGCAATATCATTACATAATGGTGTATATTTTACTAAAGCACACAAATATATTACTGTCTTTTTTTCTTACCCAACTTTATTGAGATATAGTTAACTTATAGCACTGTGTGTATTTGAGGTGTGTAGCATAATGGTTTGATGTATGTATGTACTGTGAAATGATTACCACAATAGGTTGTTTGGCACATGTATTATCTCACACAGTTATAATGCATGTGTGAGTTGTGTTTGTGGGGGGCTGGCTTTTGAGATCAGTACTCATAGCAATTTTCAAATACACAATGCAGTGTTTGTTGTTCACCATGGTCATTGTTCTGTACATTACATCTCCAGAACCTATGCATCTTATGACTGGAAGTTTGTAACCTTTGACCAGCTTCACCTACTTTCCTCACCCCATGGCAACTATCAGCTTACTCTGTTTCTATGAGTTTGATTTTTATAGAGGATGTGGAATAAAGGAAACCCTGGTGGAGACAGTGGCTGACTGTGTTTTTTGGGGCTCCAAAATCACTGCAGATGGTGATTGCAGCCATGAAACTAAAAGACACTTACTCCTTGGAAGGAAAGTTATGACCAACCTAGACAAATATTAAAAAGCCGAGTCATTACTTTGCCAACAAAGGTCTGTCTAGTCAAGGCTATGGGTTTTCAAGTAGTCATGTATGGATGTGAGAGTTGGACTATAAAGAAAGCTGAGTGCCGAAGAACTGATGCTTTGGAACTGTGGTATTGGAGAGACTCTTGAGAGTCCCTTGGACTGCAAGGAGATCCAACCATTCCATCCTAAAGGAGATCAGTCCTGGGTGTTCATTGGAAGGACTGATGCTTAAGCTGAAGTTCCAATACTTTGGCCACCTGATGCGAAGAGCTGACTCATTCATTAGAAAAGACCCTGATGCTGGGAAAATTGAGGGCAGGAGAAGGGGACGATAGAGGATGAGATGGTTGGATGGTATCACTGACTCAATGCACATGGGTTTGGGTAGACTCTGGCAGTTGGTGATAGACAGAGAGGCCTGACGTGCTGCAGTTCATGGGGTTGCAAAGAGTTGGACACAACTGAGCGACTGAACTATACACTGTTCATGGGATTGTAACTTGGTATAGCTACAATGGAAAATAGTACAGAGGCTCCTCAAAATATTAAAAATAGAACTAACATATGATCCAGCAGTTCTACCCCTGGGCATACCTTAAGGAAATAAAATAACTATTTTAAGATTATCTGCACCTTACATTCATAGAAGCATTATTTACAATGGCCAAGACATGGAAACAATCTAGGCGTCCATCAAGAGACAAATGGATAAAAATAAAAATAATACATATATATAAGTACACACATAATGGAATATTATTCTTCTAAAACTCATCTCCCATAACCTGATATTCAGGTGTCCTAGTTTTGTGCTCTAATTTTTATCAATTGTAACATATCTTTAGTAGACTGTTGGCCTTAATTGATCTATGACTAAATAAGTTCTAGCTATCAAACTAGAAGTAATGCATTATTGCTAGGATGGTTATTTTACTTCTTAAGTGGATGGTTCTGAAGCAAAATCGACTTTAAATATTTTATGTATATATATGTATATTTATATATATGTGTGTATATATACATATGTGTGCATATATTACACATATATATATACACATACATAAAAGAGAACTAATATTTCTTAATTTCTTATATTCAAGGATATTCCAGGAGTAAATTTAAGTACATTGTAGTAGCTCATTTATTGTTAACTGTTTATTGTTTTATTTTAAGATAGTCTGTTTATGTAGTATGTATCCATATATGTAATGGTTATACATTGTAATAGTAGAAAATGTAAAAATATGAGAGGATATACAGAAGAAGTTCTCCCTCTGTATCCTATCTCCTCAGTTCCTATACCTTTATACTTTGGTAATAATCAATGAGCCTAGGACTTCTAAAATATCCTTAAGAATATTTTCTAATATTCTTTGGTAACATGTCTGTTTATATATTCTACATACGAGATTTATGAAATATATCTGTGTGATGTCTTCATTGTGGTATTATTTATTATTAACCTAAGAACGAAGATTACTTTTGCTTTTTAAATTTCCAAGTGAAAAGAGTTTTTTCCCAATATTATTATCAATTTCTAATTTCATTAACTAGTGATCAAAAATTAATTAATTAGAAATGAATACCCTAATTGAGACACAGAAGTACATTTGTGAACATGACCATGAGTAGGAAAATGGCAGCCACAAGAAGTGTGTACATTAATTGCATGAGCTTCTAAAGTTCTTAGGATCTATAAGGGCAGGTGTATCATTAATAGCTAGTCTCCATATACACTCTTAAGAAGTTTCTTCCCCTTGTATCTAGCAATAAAATGAGGCAGAGCTGACTCTGAATGACTTCATCACTTCTCACAAACATAGGTCATAAGAAGCTTGTCATTACTCACAGAGCTTCTCAGAATACTTGCTCTGAAAGAAGCAAGATAACCAAGTACCCAGTAAGCACATGCTTTGAGGAAACTAGACTTACAGAGAGGTTACATGGAGAGAGAGAAATGCCCTGCCCAGCCCAGCCATCTCAGCTAAGGTTTCAGACATGTGTGTGGAGGAGCCATTTTTGCCACCCACCCAAGTTAAGCCTTCAGATGACCTCAGAATTGGTCGACATGTAACTGAAATTGCATGAGAGAGCTATCCAGCTGAGCCCAAGCAATGGGCAAAAGCTTGAGGAATAATATATTTTTATTTTAAGTCTTTTATGTTTAAGCAGCTTTCTGTACAAGAGTGGGAACAGCAGGAAATTAAGCGATGACATGAACAGAAGGGTGACACCTCTTCGTATTACACAAGCAAAAAGTAAAGTAAGGCTGGAACTGATGAGATTAAGGGGCATGCAGATAAGATGATCGGTTTGAGACAAGCAATATGGTTTGAAATTGGCACTGTGGGGAATGGAAATGAGAGTTGAAAATAGAAACAGATAAGGAATCTGGGTGATATCATAGGTTAAGCTGAAATCCATGTTTGCATTGGTACCATTTACCTAATTAGGTTAGTTGCTCTGAAAGTGAAGTCACTCAGTCGTGTCCAACTCTTTGCGACCTCATGGGCAGTAGCCTGCACCAGGCTCCTCCGTCCATGGGATTTTCTAGGCAAGAGTACTGGAGTGGGTTGCCATTTCCTTCTGCAGGGAATCTTCCCAACCCAGGGATCGAACCCAGGTCTCCTGCACTGTAGACAGACGCTTACCATCTGAGCCACAGGGAAGTCAGTTGTTGTAAACTCGTTTATGAGGAGGAAATCAAGGATCTATGAATACAATATAATGAAAGTGTAAGTTATACAGATAGTAAAATGACTAGAAATGAGGCAGCACCAGGGGTGTTAAGGATGTGAATCTGGAACTATTTACTGAAAGCCAGAGAAGTCAATACATGGCAATTGCAGAGAGGACAGTTACAACTGAAGAAGGCTCGAGGTGGTAGAGTTTATGCTATGATCCTCAAAAGATTTCCCCAGATTTGGAAGCATAACATAACTTGAACAGCATCCAGTTTTAAAGGGAACAGTTTAACCTGTTGAAGAGAAACATTTTTAATTCTTTGATATGTAAAACGAAATTAATATCTTCAACAGTTTATATTACAAATAGCTATTATGAAAGTTTCCTAACTAAACTTAAAAGTTTTGATCAGCAAAGGATACCATGGACTTCTCAAAACCAAACTTGCACCAAAAAGGTCGTGGTCAGTGTTTGTGGTCTGTTGCCTGTCTATCCACTACAGCTTTCTGAATCCTGGTGAAACCGTTACATCTGAGAAGTACGTTCAGCAAATTGATGAGAAGCACTGAAAATCACAATGCCTGCAGCCAGCATTGTTCGACAGAAAGGGCCCAATTCTTCTGCACAACGCCTGACTGCAGGTTGCACAACCAATGCTTCAAAATTTGAACAAATTGGGCCACAAAGTTTTGCCATCTACCATATTCACGTGATCTCTTGCCAACTGACTACCACTTCTTCAAGCATCTTCACAACTTTTTTGCAGGCAAAATGCTTCCACAGCCA
Organism: Bubalus kerabau; assembly: GCF_029407905.1. Lineage (NCBI taxonomy): Eukaryota > Metazoa > Chordata > Mammalia > Artiodactyla > Bovidae > Bubalus > Bubalus kerabau. The sequence goes on from NC_073635.1 coordinate 50,415,583, forward strand.
GCAGGAGGCAGAAAGTGTTTTCCAAGAGTTCATCAAATCTCAAAGCATAATTTTTATGCTCTAGGAATAAACAAACTTATTTCTCGTTGGCAAAAATGTGTTACTTATAATGGTTCCTATTTTGACTACTAAAGATGTGCTTGAGCCTCGTTATAAGAATAAAAAATTCATAGTCCAAATTCATAATTACTTTTTTTACCAACCTAAATATTTCTCAGATGGCACTAGTGGTAAAAAAGAAAAAACAAAAAACTTGCCTGTCAATGCAGGAGATGCAAGAGACGGAGGTTGGGAAGATCCCCTGGAGAAGGAAATGGCAACACACTCTGGTATTCTTGCCTGGAAAACCCCACAGACAGAGGAACCTGGTGGGCTGTGGGGTGGCAAAGAGTCGGACAAAACTGAGCGCACACAGTGGCATACATGGTCAAGTAAGTGATATACAAGGCAAATATCTGAGCCTAAGCAAAATAAAACAAGACCTTTGATGACATCTTATAAACAAAATAGAGAAACATTGCTGAAGACCTGAGTATGGTTTTTAAGGTTCAATCAGGAAGCAAGAAGTACAAGTTTTAGCCATTAAGACTGGGTTTAATTTAAGGAAGAATTTTCTAGTAGTAAGATCTCTCCTTTCAGTGGCCTCAAGAGATGATGACTTGTTCATAATTGAGGTAGCAACTTTGAAAGGGGATTCTACTGCCAGGAGAGTCCCTTAAAACTTGATAAACGTGCAACCATAAAATTTGTCTATGAAATTAATATAACCAGTTCCAAGCATTCCTTTTATAAATTACACCTATCAGGGAAAAAAGAGTCACATGATTTCTTTTCTTTTCTCAATTAGGATCTCTTGAGGAAGATTTCAAGCGATAGATTTAACCAGTCTTGTCCACAAGTCACAATTCCAGGATATACCCACAATATCCAAACTACTCATGTAGCAGTTCCCAGCTCAAGCACTGGGGTAGTGGAATCCAAATTGTCATTTCCATGATTTCTAACTTCCTTAGTCTTGTCTCTTAACTAGATAAATGTTCCAGTCTCTCCCAGTTTGATTGGTAATAGTGTCCTTGTCCTCCCAGGGGTACCTCCTAAATATACCAGTCAGCAATTTAACGGGTGCAGTTGTCTGAATAATAAACCCTTCCAGTGAATAAACCTTTTCACATGTGCCAGGCAACCGAGTCATTTTCATGGCTACAGGTGCCAGGCTGGGTGACTGTCTCAGGTCTCACCTAGACCAACACGAGGTTGTTTCCACAGAACCATGTCCCCCTAAGTCTGTGCAAACCTGATGGAATACATTTCCTTCCTCTGTTTTAGATGACCAAAAGTCCCCAGGAATTATACTAGCTTTGTTCTCTTCCCTTTGCCCGCCTTCATTTGTCTGCCCACCATACTGTATTAATCACATTCCCCCCAAATAGGATAAATAACTACTTTTTCACTCCTTTGTTCATTCATTTTTTTATTTTTCTTTTGCCTTGTGTCTCTAATAGCTTTGGCAGTTGATTGGTTCTTTATTTTGAGCTTTTATGGTAACTGTGTGGTTTGCTATTTTACTGGAGAAACAGCCACAGTATAAGAAATCATACATCTATCTCTGGAACTATGCTGGCAGATCTGTATAATTTTCTACATATTTCCCCTAAAACTTCCCGTAGCCTATGTTTACATGATTTCTTTTTAACCATTATATTTCTAGCTTCCTATTTTAGTGCTGCCAACTCAAGGAAGTCTCATATGAATGGATATATCCTTAGAAGGAATTTAAGAGCAAAAGTACTTAAAACTGCAAATCAAAACACCACTTGAGTTCTATATGAATCTATGGTTAAGAGAAATGGTTTATTTGCACCTTCTTTAGGCACATTTTTTCTTGGAATGGCACTAACCATAATTTGTGGGCAGTGCTCATTAAATATACAGTTCAATTTTAGGAAATAACTGATAAAGAGTATATATTCTCAAGAACTTGTTCCCATAGGTATATCCTTCATACATTAATTTTGTGCCAGCATGGCCTCAATTTCATTCTCTTTTCTTATTTAAATTGCCTATCCAGTCTTCTGTCATTAGAAAGATAAGAAATAGTCTGAAAATGTTTATATCCCTTAATCTAAATATACAGAATCATAAATTATACAGATAGGGTGGAGTTGAGAGTTGCATTAAACGACTTGGTACTTTAGTCGATGAGTTTGAGAACCTGTAGAAGTTACATGAGTTAGATACAGTTTCAAGGAAGGAAAACCAGATTTCCTGCCCCTATTACTGTACTTTTTCTAATACTCTGGGGAGTTTATAACAGACAAAATGATTTCATCAACTTCAGCTATAACTGATTTTAACTGGGAACTCCATTTTCTCAAAGCAAATTTCAAAGAAATACTGACTCCATTTCAAGTTTAATAAAATTTTACTTTTTCTTTAACAATGGCCTTTTCCAAAGTTCAAACATTTTAACCAAATATTCAGAACATACTACTCATGAAAAAATTAAAGACAAAATTTTACTCCTTAATCACTTTTTTTGCCTTTCAATTTTAATTGGAAGAACTTGAAAGTATAAGCTACAAAGAAGATTAATTCCCTTTCTCATCACAAATGCCACAGTCCTTCAGTCATTTATAACTTTTTCCTGGCAGAGCTGTCCTGCAGCAATTGTATAATCTTTTCCCAATGCCTGGCCAGGTTTCCCTGGAGCTGCTTTCCAGGAATGTCTGGAATTAGAATATTTTTGGGTCATTCTTTTCTTCTTTTTTCCTTCAGTAATCATATCTTTTTTTTCCTGTCTTACACTTAACTATTGGATATACTGGATGGTATTTCAGTGATCATTTTAAAAGAAAACAAAATTTTAGTCTCCATTGAAATGATGGTATCAAGCCATCATCAAGTCCCATGAGTAAAAGCTGAATGGAAGTAATAAGCTTCAAAAATGTTTATAAAGACTTAAAAACTATTAGTAACAGTTTAACTGAAGTATAATTGACATTTACTATAGTATTTATCACAAGTATACAATTTGATAAGATGAGACAAGTGTGTACACTCATGAAAACTATCACTGCGATCAAGATAATGAAGATATGCTTCACCTCTGATTACAATCTTTTCATCCATCCCCTCTTCCCTCCTCCACCTTGTTCACTCCAGGCAAATACTGGTCTGCTTTCTGTCATGATAGATTAGTTTGCATTTTCTAGAATCTTATATAAATCATAGTCTGTACTCCATTTTGTCTAGCTTTTTTCATATTATAGTTATTTTGAGACTAATCCATGCTGCAGCATGTTTAAATAGTTCATCTGTTTTACTGCGGAGTAGTAGAGTAGTACTCAACTGAATGACTGTATCAGAGTTTGCTTATCCATTCATTTGTTAATGGACGTTTGAGTGGTTTCCAGCTTGAGGCTATTAGAAATAAAGCTGCTATGAGCACTTGTACATAAATTTTTGTATGGACATATGTTTCTGCTTTTCATGGGTAAATGCTTAGAAGTAGAAAAGCTGGATCATATGGTAAATGTATGCCAAAGTTTGTGTTTTTTTTTTTAATCCACAAAGTGTTTTTACCAAGTTGTACTATTCCACATTCCCACTAGCAGTGTGTAAGAGTTCCACTTCATCTACATCTTTAGCATGGTAGGGCCTGCATTTTTTATTTTAGCCAAACTTATAGATATGTAGTGGTATCTCATTATGGTTTTAATTTTCTTTTCTCCAATGATTAATGTTGCCAGGCACCCTATATTACTCTGCTTGGAATAACAATGGGACCTGCCGCTTTGTTATTTATGTACTTGTCCTGGTGTCTCAGAGCCTGAGATCTCCACGTAAAATGGCTGGACTAAGTAAGATCCACAGAACCCATTTAATGGTAAACCCTGACGGGGGAGCCTGGTGGGCTGCCATCTATGGGGTCGCACAGGGTCGGACACGACTGAAGCGATTTAGCAGCAGAAGCAGCAGCAGCAGCCAGCGAAGGCAATGGCACCGCACTCCAGTACTCTTGCCTGGAAAATCCCATGGATGGAGGAGCCTGGAAGGCTGCAGTCCATGGGGTTGCTAAGAGTCGGACACGACTGAGCAACTTCACTTTCACTTTTCACTTTCATGCATTGGAGAAGGAAATGGCAACCCATTCCAGCGTTCTTGCTTGGAGAATCCCAGGGATGGCGGAGCCTGGTGGGATGCCATCTATGGGGTCGCACGGAGTCGGACACGACTGAAATGACTTAGCAGCAGCAGCAGCAGCAGAAATGTATAAATCTCCCCTCAATCAGGATGATAAATAAATAAATCATAGCTGGTGGAAACTAAACTCTAAGTCAAGAAAAAGAGATCATCTTAAAAATTCAAAGGGAAATCATTCTGTAGATATTATTTACTAAAAGAACCAAAAGAAGTTTTCATTGTTTTGGCAAAATTGCTCCATCCTCAATAATATGTAAAAATGAATGATCTTAATAGAACAGTATCAGAAAACCAGGAAAAGAGACTGGGCTGAGATTACAGAGCAACCATATAAAATGGCAGTCAGGGTGACATCTCTAAATGCTTGAAGGAAAGTGTGACTGGTGCCAGATTTTTATTCCAGCCAAATTGGCTTCCACCACAACAGGAAGATATCTGCAAAAATGTCTCCAACAACTCAGTAAATCATAAACTCTTTGGGAAAAAAAAAATAAAAACACACTTCATTAAGCGAAGGAGTGAGCTTATCTATTCATCTATTTATTTGTTAAATAAATATTTATTAAATCATTGTTGCAAAGGTACTTATTATTGCAAGGTGATGGGGTCCTAAGAAACCATAGAAAAGGTATTGTGCGTGCATGTTAAGTCGCTTCAGTCATGTCTGACTCTTTGAACCCTATGGACTGTAACCCACTAGGCTCCTCTGTCCATGGGATTTTCCAGGCAAGAATATTGGAGTGGGTTGCCATTCCCTCCTCCAGGGGATCTCCCCAACCCAGGGATCAAACCAGCATCTCTTATGTTTCCTGCATTGGCAGGTGGATTCTTTAACACTAGCGCCACCTGGGAAGCCCAGAATAGTTATCATTTTTCATCAAATGGATATTAGCCTTTAAAATACGTTGCTATTATAGATTGCTGAAATATTAAATAATGCTTCCCATTTAAAATATAGGAATTTAGTTACTATTCAGCTGTTTTGTAGTTAAATATTTTATCTGGCAAGATCACTACAAATTCATTCTGACATCCAATACTATGGTTATCAGAAACTCTGTGGTTATTTACTACTTATACTAAATGGGAATAACCAATTAAGGAATAAATATGTAATTAAGTAAAGAAATTTAATTAAGTAAAGAAAGCTTGATTGTACAGTCAATGGTCACCATCATTTTAAGATTCATAGAAGGCTTTAAGATCACAGAGTACCTCAGGGTTCTAACTATAAAAATGTGATCTCACTGTCCAATAGATGTCAACAATGCCCAATTCTGGAATTTTAAATAACAGATATCCTGTTCCACATAGATGTTTAAATTCAAGTGACAGCTTACCTATCACATCCTGCTCTCCAAATGATTAGGCAAGTAGTGGGTGGAGAGGATATTTGATCTCCATGATGCCTCTGCCCCACTGATTCCATGTTGGACATATTCTTGATTATGCAGTGAAGGCCTTTACATCTCTTGAGAGGCTATCAATAACCAGGAAAATGTTAGAACTTTGATCCTTTTCAGACTGTAGCACCTGAAACTCTCTGGTAGGCAGCTAGGCAGCTAGTTGACTTCAGGATAAATATGAAGAATGAGAAGAGCCCCTTTCAGGGAAACCCTGGAAAATGAATATGCTGTCTCCCCTCTTTACAAATCCAATCTATCTCATGTTATTTTGAGCATTTGCTCCATATAATGGAAGGTTTTTGTTAGAAGCACAAAGGTGTTGGGGATATGCTTCAGGAAAACAACATAAATTTCTCCACTATTATTTCTGCATTCCTTGTTGACTCACATGCCTCTCTTGCAATAAATAATTTACTGTAATAAAAAATTTACCACACTAAAACTATCATTAAGGTCACTGAAAGAATAAATCATGGTGTTTTACAGAGTGTGCCTAGCTAACAAATTCACTGCTTGGATTTTTATGCTCTGGGTGATGAGATGTGCAGGGAAGTTAGAGGAAGTAGAGATAACTGAATAAAAATTAAAACATTCTTATAGCAAGCCACCAGGATTGAATTTGACCTTTGGGAAGCAAATTGAAGAGTCACGTAAAAGTTGTGCTTTGAGTCACATTAGAGTTATGTTTATGGACAAAATCTCCAATGAGATATTTGACAATATGAATACTTATGGCTCTCAAAGGAAAGAACAGAACAGAACATATTGTCAGCTTGTTAGCAATTCTTCAGAAACAATATAGACACTTTAAGTTATTCTTGGAGGAGGGAATGGCAAGCCACTCCAGTATTCTTGCCTGGAGAACCCCTGTGGACAGAGGAGCCTGGCGCGCTACAGTCCATGGGGTCACAGAGTCGGACACGACTGAATGACTAACATTGTCATTCCACATCTTCAAATACTAACAAAAACTCCAAGAAAACGCTCTTTAGCCTTGTGTTTTATGTATACAAATGTAATGTATTATGTATATAATGTATCAGGTCTATCAGAACAGCTTGGATAATTGCTTAATAACTATAATTTAGATAACAATGTAAATAAACCATTTTAATCCCATTATCTAACTGTCAAAATGAAAATTTAAATATTCTCTGAATTGTAAAACTCTTTTTTTGAGGCATGAGGAATTGTTCAAATGTTAAATGATACTGTGTAGTTTCATTGATGATAATTTCAGTGAAATAAAAGGATGCCCTGTGATCAGAGAAGGAAAGCTATAATTCCTAAACCTACGTTGCTTCCCTGGTGGCTCAGTGGTAAAGAATCCTTCTGCTGAGCAGGAGATGCGGGTTCAATTCCTAGGTCAGGAAGATCCCCTGGAGAAGAAAATGGCAACCCACTACCTGGGAAATCCCATGGAAAGAGGAGCATGATGGGTTACAATCCATGGGGTCGTGAGAGTCGGACACAACTTAGCAACTGAGCACAGACAGAAACCTATGTTATTCGTATTCTGAATATATAAAAAAGGAGAATACAATTTGAACTTGAATGATAATAAAGTATGTTCTGGATCATAATTTCCAATTATTATTCCCAAGACACTGACCTCACTCAAGCTTCATTTATCATTCTTGATTTTATGGCTACACTTTCCAAATATTTATAGATCCATTTAATCAACAAATATTTATTGTGCTCCTAATATATGTTTAAAGAGCTGTGCTAGTCATGGTTGGAGAAATAAGATGGCTATGCTATCCTTTATTCCTGCTATCAAAGGTCAGTTAAACCTGGTATCTGTACCTGTGACTCTAAAGCAGAGTGGAAGGAAAAGATCACTGAAGTTGAAGTTACAAATCAAGGGCAGTCAGAGCACTGGCAGAGTTACTTATGATGATACTGAAGTCACTGAGAATGTTGCCAGGGATTAGAATGAAAAGAATACAAAGTCAGGTACTAAAATCTTAGGGAAGCTAGGAATTGCTTCCTAGGAAAAGCATTTCCCTTTTTTCCTCATTGAAACTGTATATTCATGTTCAATATGTAACATTATATATATATTACCTCTTTAATATAAAACTTTTGAGATTTCTTTATGGTGACCCAAAGTAGGTGAGTAGGAAGAATGAGTACATCTTCTTCAGACGTACATAGATATACATCGATGGTGGAGAAGACACCATCAATGGTATGATGTGATGCTAAAATCTAGAAGGGCTAGTGCCTGAGAGAGAGTCACCAAAGCCACTCTCTGGGAACCAAAGAACAGTGAGTGAAACATGAGAACTGGAAGCTGTGGTGCACATTCTGGAAGTCTGAGGACCAGCAGGCAGTCATTATTCACTCCTGAGCATCCTGGCCTCAGATGCCAATCAGACTGAGAATAAGAGGAAAGACTCCCTGGGCAAAGAGACTGGTAAGAAGAAGTGTGTGTGTGTGTTGGGGGTCGGGGGCGGTGGACGACAACTTCTGAGACTGTGAGCTGAAGCAGAAAGTGCTCTAAGAGGCTGAATGAAGAGATGAGACTTAGGATTAAGGTATACCTCCACTTCAAGCCAATACACGAATAAGTGAAAAAGCTACCAGGTGTACAAAAGACATTCGGGGAAGAAGGCAGGGTAAATCCAGGTGTCCTGGGGCCTGAAGTTTATATAACATGGAAGCCTTCTTGAAAGAATGCTGAGCTGTGCTCAATTGCTTCAGTTGTATCCAACTGTCTGCCAACCCATGGACTGTAGCCTGCCAGGCTCCTCTGTTCAGGGAATTTCCCAGGCAAGAATACTAGAGTAGACTGCCATGCCCTCCTCCAGGGGATCTTCCTAACCCAGGGATCAAACCCACGTCTCCTGCATCTCCTGCATTGCAGGCAGATTCTTTACTGCTGAGCCAATGAGGAGGTCCCTTGAAAGAACACAAAATTATGAATACAAAAAGTTAGGACTCCTCTCAGAAACTTGAAAGATATCCATGCAAACAGGGCTCTAAAGCCTAAACTTGAGTAGCTTCTAAGCTGTACTGGGGAAGGAGCTTGAAATGGATAATTTGAGAACTTCACTGCTGCTCCTGAGACATCTACAAGTTTCTAAAGTACTAAAGCAAAAATACTTGAATATTTTCTGCCCTCTGTGGCCTGAGAATCATCATGGCCCTAACCTTTAAGTGCTATGATCATAAAGGTTGGCCATGGCGATGTGAAAAAGATGGAATTAGGAGAAGTGAATTAAGAAATATATGGGAAAGTCCATCAACAGATGAATGGATAAAGAAGATGTGGTATTTATATACAATGGAATATTATTTATCCACAAAAATGAATAAAATTGGGTCATTATAGAGAGGTGGATGGACCTAGAGACTGTCATACAGAGAGGTAAGTCAGAAAGAGATAAATAAATATAATATTTTAATGCATATATGTGGAATCTAGAAAAATGGTAGAGACGAACCTATTTGCAGGGCAGGAATAGAGATGCAGACTAGAGAATGGACATACGGACACAGGGTCGAGGGAGGGGTGGGGTGAATTGTGAGATTAGGACTGATAAATATACACTACCATGTGTAAAACAGATAGTGGGAGCCTGCTGTACAGCCCAGGGGGCTCAGCTCAGCGTTCTGTGGTGACCTAGAGAGATGGGCTGGGGGAGATTCGTGAGATGGGGGTCCAAGAGGGAGGGGATATATATACATACACACACACACACACACACACACACATGCCTGATTCACTTCGCTGTGCAGTAGAAACTGACACGACATTGTAAAGCAACTATACCCCATTAAAAAAAAAAATTAGAAATAAATGGCTTCTTTAAAAAAAAAAAAGAAAGAAAAAGAAATACATAGGAAACTCTTTGCTAAAGTGAGATAAAAATACTGATTTCCCTTGCCAAATTTCAAAAGATGACTTTGGAATCAGAAAAATACAGTTATACAAACATGTATGCAAATTTGAGCATTATTTTAACATATATACAACAGAGTATATAGAAACATGAGGGATAAAATACCACATACCAGAATAGAGTAATAATGTGTGTGGGTTGGTAATATTTTTACATTTTTTATTATAAAACACATATGATTACATTATAGGAAAAAAGGATAATCATTATCAATTCATATATACTCATTTTAGTTCACTTGAAATGAACTCATTTTGTTCATTCTTCTAAGATTTTTAAAATTATACACTTTATCTTATGTAATTCCCTATGTCCTTTGAAATAGAGGATCTTCCTCAATGTTAAAACATATCTCTATTACTTATTCACTAACTTCTAAACTGCATCCTCCTTTCTTTGAACCTGGTCAAGCTGCATTCATGCTCTAACCATCCTTTTCATCCTTGTTGCTAACTGCTTAAGAATAGCTAATGTAGCCCTCAATTTCATTAATGGAAGCATAATGCCCAGAACACAGGTGTTAATAGCCCTTCTCTACCCTGGACTGGGCAGACCACATGTAGATCACTGTGTTCATTCCCAGAAACACATTTTATAAGGGTCATTGACAAATGGAATTACATTCATTCAAAGGAGGATTATCAGGAGGGCGAATGCCAAATGAGGGACATTAAAGAAATGGAAGGTGTTTAACCTTGAAAAGAAAAGCCCTGGAATGAAATGGGGAGACATGATAGATCCTATCAATTATCTGAAGTTTTGTCATGTGGAAGAGGCATTAGGCTTGTTTCTTGCAGCTCAACCATCAGGTGGAAGTTACTGGGAACCAAGTTGCTGCTCGATTGCAGTGAACTTTCTAACAAGGAAGCTGCCTGAAATTTTAATAAGCTTACTGTTCCCCATCCTGGAGAGTGTTCAAGCAGAGACTGGATCACCACCTGGCAGATGTGCTTAATTGGAAGGTAAGTTCAACCAGCTGGAGTTACAAAGTCAGATGTCTTCAAAGACTCAGGCTAAGTATGGGAGAGGAAGCAGACCAGAGTGTTAATATGGAATGATGGAGCATGCGGCATGCCAGACAGTGATGCCCCCAACCGCACAACACCCCAGTTTATGGCTTTCACATTATTTTTGAAGCATTCAGAATACACACATAGACATACACTGTTATCCGATTATATTCAGCCTAGAGGCACTAGTTAACGGCTTTTAAACGGTGTTATTTTTGAGATGTCTTCCAAGATTAAGATCCCTACATTCTAGGATTATGTTCAGTACCGTGCCCTAGGGATTATATGATATCTTTTTGTTAACGATCACAAATAACTTTTTGTTTATTCTAACTTGAATGAGAATTCTATCACTTCTAGAATTTTGATATTCTACATTTTTCCACGAAAACATGGACTTTTATCAGTTGGAATGTATTTCCATTTTTTTCTCATCACCACTTGAAAACCTATGGTGAATCAAGAAGTGACAGAAGCAGTCCTTATTAACAGCACTGTCTTTTATTAATAGATGCAAGTAAACAGGATCCTTTGAAACTAAGGATTTGAATCAGATTCTCCCACTGAATAATCTGTATGAGTGCATTCTTTTTCTTCGGTATTTCACAGCAATTGCCTTACCAATAAATAACACAGAAGAGTGATAAAACTATACTTACTCTTTGAATAACTTCACTGTGTTCAGACAGATGAATAAAACTCTAAATTTTATTCCAAATAGCACATTTTAAAGAAAGGTCTATTTTGACTTTTACTAAATTTTCTAAAATACAGTTAAAATGATGTTTTCGATATGTAGTCAGATCATTGACAAAAAATTGCATGTTTTAGAGCTACAAAATAATGTTCAAATAGAAAAGTAACCTTAAGTATACAATATACTGTACCTTGTTTAATACAGCACTATTTTGAGTCTCCAATATTTGTGGTGCCTGATCAATGCATTCATGTGTGAGATTTGATAAAAGTGATATTTTTCATAGATAATTGTGTATGCATGCTAAGTCGTTTCAGTCCTGTCCAACTCTTTGCAACCCTATGGACTGTAGCCCATCAGGCTCCTCTGTTCATGGGATTCTCCAGGCAAGAATACTGGAGTGGGTTGCCATTCCCTCCTCCAGGGGATCTTCCCAACCCAGTGAATCAAACTCATGACTCCTATGCCTCCTGCATTGCCAGGCAGGTTCTTTACCACTAGAGCCGCCTGGGAAGACAAGTAGATAATTAACTAACGTCTATAATTGACTACTGAAGAGGAATAAAATATTTGAGAATGAGAATAAAGCTTCCGAATTTAGTTTTGGTTATTGAGTTTGAAGCCCTCTCAAAATTCCCATGTGTCTGTCTAGTCAACAAAGAGATACAGAGAAGTCTAGAACTCAAAGGAGAGGGGTGCACTAAAATAATAAATTTTGAAGTATAGGTGCTTTTTAAAGCTAAGGGAGTTGATAAGCCCACACAGTAAGAGTAAGTCAACTGAGGAGAGAATGAAAAAACCTGGGGATCTTTACTCGTGATGTTATGAGAAGGGTGGGGGAGGTTAAAGCGGTCTGAAAAAAAATCCGAAATTGAAGAGGTCGAAGGGCTGAAACTAGCCCATGGAAAACTGTTTCATGGAGTCCAAGTTAGCCCAAGTTTCGAGAAAATAAGAGGCGGCAACAAAGCCAAATTTCCTGGAAGAAAAATATCCCATGGGTTGAAAGAACCTTGGTGACCACGGGCAGAGAAGTTTTCAGGGAAGTGAAGAGTCTAAATCCTAATAAGAGAGCCCTGAGAAGGGGCATATGAGGCTACGGACATTTGTTGTGAATTTTTCTTTACTTTGTGCTTTATTCTTGTGCGTATATTAGCTTTTCCTTTATTTTCAAAAAGATACGTATCTTTTCAACATCTTTAGATAAATGCCATATCTTCTTCCTTCTCTGCTTGGGTTGGTTCCTCCAAGTTATGCACGAGCTCATCTCTACTTCCTCAGCTGCTGCTTGCCTTTCTCTTTGGTGATATCCATCCTAAGAAATAGGGACACTAGAATAGATGCACAAACGTGTTCAAAATGACAGTATTCAAGTACAAAAATTTGGGGAAAACCCAAAATGTCCTAAATGGAGAATTAAATAAATTATGGTATATTATGGACTATATATGTGTCAGTCGTGTCCAGTTCTTTATAACTCCACAGACTGTAGCCCGCCAGGCTCCTCTGTCCATGGGATTCTCCAGGCAAGAATACTGGAGTGGGTTGTCATGCCCTCCTCCAGGGGATCTTCCCAAGCCAGGGATTGAAACCTGTGGCTCTTGCGTTTTTTATATGGGCAGACAGGGAGTATAAAACTTCTAAAAATGAATGAGATAGAACTGTATGTACTAATATAGAGAATTTAAACATGTTGATAAAATTTTTTAAAGCAAATTGCAGAACAATAGTGTCATATAATAATGTTTTAATACGCACATGTATTTATCTACCTATATATCCACCCATCTATATATTTATGCTTTAATGAATAACAGGCACAAAAGGATACAATGCAATTGCTAACAATTTCTAATTAGCTGAATGTTTACAACACAAAGCTACTATTACCATATTTTCTATAATTTTCCTTTTTTTACAATAAAGCATTATACATAGTTTATATAGGTTTAATTATAATTTTATTTATTTACTCATTAGTATACTCTATCAAATTAAGACCCCTTTCTTCTATTCCTATCTTATGGAGAGATTTATCAAATGGATATTGTATTTTTATTCACATATCATTTTCTCCACTAATTCCACTCCTCAATATCATTCTTAAGTAAATATGTACACAGTAGGATATATGTTCAAAAAGTATTTACTATTATCTTACTTGTAATAGCCAAAATTAAGAGAATACCCAAATAGTCACCAATAGAATAAAGGTTAAATAAATTATGGTACATGGACATGAAGTATTCAGCCATTAGAAAACAGCCTTGTCACCAAGTACATGAAAAGATGTTCAACATCACTCATCACCAGAGATGCATATCATAGTGAGACACCTGTTAGACTGGCTATTTTCAAAAAAAAGAGAAGAAATGACAATTATTGGCGAGGACATGGAGAAAAAGGAACTCTTGTGCACTGAATTCAGTGGGAATGGGAATCAGTGCAGCCACTATAGAAAAGAGTATGGAGATTCCTCAAAAAATTGAAAATAAAACTAGCCTATAATTCAGCAATTCCACTTCTGGGTATTTATCCAAAGGGAAAAAAAAAAAAACCCTCCAACTTGAAAAGATATATTCACCACATTCACTGCAGCATTATTTACAATACCCAAGATATGGAAACAAGCTAAGTGTCCACTGATGGATAAATGGATAAAGAAAACATAGTTTGTGTATATATACTATATATGGAAATTATCAGTCATAAAAAGAAGGAAATCTTGCCATTGGCAACAAAAGGGATGGCCCCTGAGGACATTATGCTAAGTAAAATAAATCAGAGAAAGACAAATTCTGTATGATCTCACATCCATGTGAAATTAAAAAAAAACAGAAAACAAAGAAAAAAATCAAGCTCATAGATATGGAGAACAGGTAGGTGGTGGCCAAAGACAGGATGTAAAGGGTGGACAAAATGTGTCAGGGGGCCAAAAGTTACAAACTTCCAATTATAAAATGAATAAGTTAAATGGGATGTAACATACAGTATGTATTACTAACTAATATAGTTAGTAATAAGGTGTTGCGTATTTGAAAGTTGCTAAGAGAATAAATCTTAAAAGTTCTCATCAGAAGGAAACAACTGTAACTATGAATGGTGCAGGATGTTAACTAGACTTATTGTGGTGATCTTTTTGCAACATATACAAATATCAATATCATTATGTTGTATACCTGAAACTAGTGTTAAATGGCAATTATCGCTTAATTAAAAAAAGAATTTTGGTTGCATTTATGGCTATGGTTTTTTCTTTTAATATTTATTCAATAATTTTTGTATATGAGTATAGTCTCTCAGACACTTATTCTTAGGATCAGAATAATTATCAGAATAATAAATGTCATTATTTATTTTGTTGTTTGAAGTTAAATTTCTTTTAACAAATGTCATATATTAATGCATGTATGTGAAATCTAGAAACATGATACAGATAAATCTAGTTCCAGGGAAGGAACAGAGATGCATGTGCAGAGAACAGAAGTGTGGACACGGGGTGGGAAGGGGTGGGTGGAATGAATTTAGAGTTTAGGTTTGACATAAATAAACTGCTGCTGATGCTAAGTCGCTTCAGTCGTGTCTGACTCTTAGCGACCCCATGGACTGCAGCCTACCAGGCTCCTCCATCCATGGGATTTTCCAGGCAAGAGTACTGGAGTGCGTTGCCATTGCCTTCTCCATAAATACACCACCATGTGTAAAATCGATAGCTAGTGAGAACCCACTATATAGCACAGTGATGACCTAGAGTGGTGGGATAGCGGGCAGGATGGGAGTGAGGTGGAAGGGAGGTCCAAGACGGAGGGGATATATGTATACATATGGCTGATTCCCTTCTTTTCAACAGCAGAAACTAACACAACATTGTAAAGCAATTATACTCCAATAAAACAAAGTCACCTGGATATGTTTATTATCCACTCCCCCCTCTACCTCTAGATAGTCTCAGCTCTCCCAACCATCAGATTGTAAATTTGTTTATCTAGGATTCACTATCTAGAAAACTTTTGTTTTCCTCCACAGTACCCAGTATATCATTGAACATAGTAACTGCTTATCGAATATGTGTTGATAGAGGATAAGTAGAGAAATACATAGAGACAGATGTGTCTTTCTACCACAAGGTAAAAATCATTTTAGCCAGATAACTTCCTGCCTTAATCTTACAGATCTCAGGGGGGAAATTGTTGTTAGAGAAATCAAGGGCAGTACAAGCACACTTAAGGCAAAAGAAAGACATTTTCAAGACAATCCTCAGAGGTAAAGAACTGTTTATATCAGAGCTTATTTCCCACTTAACATAAGCCTTGACTTCTCTCTTTCTACTATGTCACATCTGTGTTAAGCATTCTGACCTTTCCTATAAACTGCCTATTTACAAAGAAGAGCCTCAGATTTTAGAAAACCAAAACCCTAAAGACTAATTCTAAACCAATGTACAGTTAAAAAAAAATACACACACACGACTAACGTTTACCCAACATAAGAAGGAAACATTACAAATTTTAATTACCCTAATTAAAAAAAACCAACTGTTGTTATTGCAATAATCAATTCCAAAGCTGCATATACTAATGAGATAAACACACTACTCTGATACTCCAAAGCTCTTGACCCTAATGTACTAGAGATGTGTGATTCTCTAATTAGGATTCATACCATCGTGTGCCATTACATTTATCAGCAGAGGAACGCATTTGTAAATTCCTTCCTGTGAGCAAAATGCCAAGTGTTCAAAGGCCACATCTAAACAGTCAAAATGAAGCAGAATATCAAGTAATTATGTAACAAATTCCGACAGTGTAGACAATAATTACTGAGGCCAAAACATTCATCCCAGGCTCTGGGACAACTAAGCAATCTAAGAACTGGGCCAACTCCATACAGAAACAATACTGAATTAAGTGTACATCACTAAATCACATCAGTTGTGTCCAACTCTTTGTGATCCTATGGACTGTAGCCCACCAGGCTCCTCTGTCCATGGAATTTTCCAGGCAAGAACACTGGTATGGGTTGCCATGCCCTCCTCAGTGAATCTTCCCAACCCAGGGATTAAGCCTGAGTCTCTTATGTCTCCTCATTTGCAGGAGGGTTCTTCACCACTAACACCACCTGAGAAGCCCATTAAGTCCATATATTAAGATAAAGTTTAACAAGAAGGATTGCTATTCATTCCAATTAACAAAACTAACCATAGACAACCATTATGATTGAACTCAGAAAATAAACCAAGTGCAAGAAGGCCATTCCAGAACCTTGAATAGGTTTGCAGCAGAGCTGGAAGAGCTAGTTGGGGGTAGGGTTGGGTGGGGGAATTTCCTCAGTAAAGTCTACTTTTCTTATTTTATACTTGAAGTCATAAGACTTGACAAGCTGCTAACCCACAAAGCTCTTCTTAATTTTCTAATATTAATATGAGTTGAAACAGGCTGTCTGCTCTCACACAGGGTCAAAGCTACAGTGTGCATTTGTACATGGACAGCTTCTATAAATACTATATTCCCTTTGCTTACTTGTGGAAACACCCTACCTGATCCCTAATTAACACAATGATTTACGTAAAATGTTGTTGTTCAGTTGCTAAGTCGTGTCTGAGTCTTTGCAACCCCGTAGACTGCAGCACTCCAGACTCCCTTGTCCTCCACTATATCCCACAGGAGTTTGCTCAAATTTATGTCTGCTGAGTTGATGATGCTATCTAACTATGTCATCCTCTGCTGCTGCCTTCTTTTGCCTTCAATCTTCCCCAGCATCAGAGTCTTTTCCAAGGAGTCAGAAAGTGTATGTAAAAGGAAAGCCCCCATTTCTTTGTTTCCATGTTGTCCATCTGCAGTGTTTCCAGGCAGGGCCACATTTAAAGCAATACCTGACAAGTATGTCTGTTGGAAATGAACCACATGTGCATGCACACACACACACACACACACACACACATACACACACACACACATACACACACACAGAGGAAACCACCATTGTTCTCTTTTCCACAAGTTTGCAGGTATTCCACATGGAGAGGAAAAGACTCCAACTTCTTACATTTCCAGCGCTAACACCTCTTGCTCCTCTGCCTGCAGTTATTTCAAAGCAGAGTTTCATCAGGCAGCTGGGGCTCATCAGAGCAAAGACCTCAGTCATTCAGGGAAGTGCTCCCTCTTTGCCTCAGAAAAGCTTCAGGGATGAAAGGGGTCCTGATCACTGTTGCTTGAGATTCCGGTTTGTTACAGTGAGCAGTAGAAATGACATGATTTGTTTGGGGAAGCCAGCATTGGTGGTGACAACATGGGGCCTGCATGGTGGTGAGCCAATTAACTGGCTCCCCTACCCTCTGGGACAGTGGGCAAGGAGGATGCCATCTCTCAGTTGGGACCATGCCCCTCTGTCCCATCGTCATCGCTTTTGAAGACTTCTATTTCAACGGGTTCTTTAGAGATAGAGAAAAATCTGCCTATGGCTACTGAATGTGACATTAGTTTTGTCTGCAAATGACTTGATCAAATTATATTAGGTAACATTTATTTCACCATTAATTTACATGGGTTAGGCCAGTTGGTTAAGATGTTCTGTCTCTGTTTTCCCAGTGTTAAATCAAATTGAACAGGAGCAACTGGAGGACACTATATTCCTTTTCCTATTTCCAATTACTCTTTACCGAAGAGCAATCTTTTCTCTACCCTGGTACTTTGCTGCCATTTATTTATTACTGTATATGTATTAGAGGTAAAGAGTTGATCTTGTGATATTTGAGATTACACTTTAAATGGAAATAAAATTTTCACTTGGCATAAGCTATGGGCTTATGGGCTATAGTTATAAGTAGAAACCTCAAAGGTCCACTGCATTATAGTTTTGAATCTGAGTTTTGAATCTGGAGTGACAACCCACTCCAGTATTGGTGCCTTTAAACATCCCATGGACTAAAGAGTCTGGCAGGCTACTGTCCATGGGGTCATAAAGAGTCGGACACAACTGAGCACCTAGCACCAGAGTATACTAGATCTACTATTCCAATGTCAGAAAGAGGCAGAATAGTAATGACCAAGGAAGGCAACAACGGTCACACTCTCAGAGTATACTCATAAGTTATATGCTGTGTGTATGTGTTAGTCGCTCAATAGTGTCTGACTCTTTGTGACTCCATGGACTGTAGCTTTCCAGGCTCCTCTGTCCATCGTATTCTCCAGGCAAAAATACTAGAATGGGTTGCCATTTCTTTCTCCAGGGGAGCTTCCCAATCCAGAGATGGAACCCAGGTCTCCTGCATTGCAGGCAGATTCCTTACTGTCTGAGTGACCAGGGAAGTCCTGAGTTGCATGGCCCAGGTCTAAAATGTCAAAGGGGTGTTACATTGTATAGAAAAGTGCCTCTACCATGTACCTGGAAATTACCAAACCTTAGGAAAGAAGGATGCTCAGATGGTATAATGTTAGTCTCCAGGGAGAAAAATGAGGTAATTCTATTTTTAAAAAATATTTTCTCTGTATATTTCAAGGTTTATAACTCCCAAAGAGATTCGCATGCATCCCTGTTTGAACGCAGATTCATTACGTTTGGAACAAAAAACAGCAATGTGTCCTGCAGGTGCAATGTTTTTTCAAGCAAATCCATTAGTCCACCAGGAGTTGCCCATTAAACCTGTGTCTTTTTACAACCAGCTGGATCACTTCCTATTACTCATAACAGGGTTATTTACAAATGAGACACTGAAGGTATAACAGCGTCTACCACAGCCAAGGCACCTTCTGTTCTATTAAGAATATATAAAAGTAAGCAATAGAAAGAAAACACATTTCCCGCCAGTTAACGAGATGCTAGTTAAGAGCCTGAGGCAAAGCCCAGGGCCCTTAAACTAGCCAGTCATTAACTGCTAGGAAATGCCTACAGAGAGGTCACCCGTGGTGATGGTGAGAGAGGAGATGGACCCAGGAGAAACATTCACAGCTGCATGATGGGGAAGCTGAAGATCTCAAGAGGACAAATGTAGAAGGACCCAAGGAGCCTTTTCTCAGTTTTCATCCAAAACCAGTTCCACTATACTGCAGTTTTTTTACGGAGGGAAAATCGCTCCATCACTTTATGGTGGGAGGCACCTTTCTCCTCCTTCTTGCTTCATATGTTTATTTTTCCAAGCTTTTACTTCCTCCTTTTCAATGTAATGACAAACTTTCATGTATAAGATCTGATTACAGATCTGGACCCAAACATTAGGAATTTCAATAAAAGAATTTGTAATGAATGTCTGCTCCATTCTATGATTCATTTTGGTTATAAATTACATTCAGGGCTACTTTGTTTTGACCAAGAATCAAAACGAAACCAAACTACCATATAGTACCTAGGTTAGGCTAATCTTTAATCAGCAGTAAATTTACTCCCTGGAAGCATTCACAGCATGCCATTCCTACTTGATTAAAGATTTTTGAAAGATCAATTTTTGTTTGAAGCAGCCTTATGCCTGGAGCTGCTTATGTGATATACTGCTCCTGGCTTTTGTTTCCAAAATGTCAGCAGATGGAGAAACTGAAATGAAATAGGAGGATCTGCAAGGGTCCAGAAAAAGAAATTAAAAGTTTTCTCCTACTGCTTCATGTCCCAAATTCATTCACCACCACCCCCACTCCATCCCTAGTCTTATATCCATAATACTTTGCTTCTCCTTGCCCACTAAAACACAGGGCTTTCAAAGATCTTTAGAAATCCCAGAAATTATCAACTGACATCATTGCAATGCAGATAATTTCCACAGATTAAACTAAAGAGAAGTAGGGGAGTTTGACATCATTTACCCTACAGAACACCATTCCAGTTGCAACGTGTATCTTTATCCAGATATACTGCTTTTGCTATCAACAGGGACATATTTTTATAATCTTTCAAGATCTCATGCTCAGTCTTTCCAAGATCAACACAGGCAATTAAGCATTGTGCCAAACTTGCATAAAAACTAGTGTTAGCAGTGACCACCCCTTAAGAATACAGTTTGGTAACCATTTGTTTACACTTAATATTTCACTTGGCACAAGTGAGTCAGCTGCAAGGAAGCTAGTAAATGAAATGTTCTCTACCTTAGTCACATATTATATATCCAAGCATGTAGACTCCACCAACCTGGGCATTGTTTGACTAATTTTGTGAGATAATTACTCATGTAAACTATTTAACAGAGATGAAAAAAGGAGGTGACTTTGTCAGAATATCCCTTCTTAACTCAATATTGAATATGTCCTATTGCCATGAAAAGCTTACTGCTGTCGTAGAGAGAAATTCAGGGGAAATGCATTTGAGATCCTGTTATAAGTGGAGGCTCTTTCAAGCTGAGGGATTTCATTAGGAACCCTCATTCTGGCCCTGAACTTTGGGCAGGGTAGAAGATAGGGATGGCAGTCCTCACCCTGTTTAATAAAAGTGAAAGTAAAAGTGAAGTCGCTCAGTCGTGTCTGACTCTTTGCGACCACATGGACTGTAGCCTACCAGGCTCCTTTGTCCATGGGATTTTCCAGGCAATAGCAATGGAGTGGATTGTCATTTCTTTCTCCAGGGGATCTTCCCGACCCAGGGATTGAACCCGGGTCTCCCGCATTATAGACAGACGCTTTACCATCTGAGCCACCAGGGAAGTCCCTCTGCTTAATAAAGTGGCAATTAAAATATAAAAATGACCTGGAGAAAACCATAATTCAAAAAGATACATGCACCCCAGTGTTGACTATAACACTATTTACAATATCCAGGACATAGAAGCAATGTGAATGTCCACTGACAGAAGAATGGATAAAGATGTAGTACATACACATAACGGAATATTACTCACCCATAAAAGGGAATGATACTGTGTCATTTGCAGAGACATGGACGGACCTAGTCTGTCATACAGGGTGAAGTAAGTCAGAAAGTGATAAACAAATATCATATACTAACACATATATGTGGAACCTAGAAAAATGGCATAGATGATCTTATTTGCAAAGCAGAAATAGAGGCAGATGTAGAGAAAAAATGTGTGGATACCCAAGGGGAAAGGGGAAGTGGGATGAATTAGGAGACTGTGATCAACATATATACACTATTGATACTAGGTTTAAAATAGATAACTAATGAGAACCTACTAAATAGCACAGGGAACTCTACTCAATCCTCTGTGGTGACCTAAATGGGAAGGAAATCCAAAAAAGAGGGGATATACATATACATATACTGATTCAGTTTATTGTACAGCAGAAACTAACACAACATTGTAAAGCAACCATACTCCAATAAAAATTAATAAAAAAATTAAAATATAAAATAACAAAAAATAAATGTATCAAAATAGCATGCTGTACAACTTACTTATAAATTGTAACATGTCAAATTTCCCAAATTAAAAAAAAATTTTTAAAGGAAGGGGTAAATCTAAAGAGAAAAAAAAAAAAGATGAAAGAGGAAGCAGAAGAGCTATGTTTTACTTAAAATTTCCCTCTGGGAGGATTTAGAAGATAACATTTCTCCCTTCTCCAACATCTCATCAAATTCCACATCATAATCTGGTTCAGACAACTTCATTTTCCCGGTTTCCTGGCAATGCAAAAGCAGTTATTGCTATAAATGGTCATTGACTGTTTTAGTATGTGTTATGAGAGTAAGGAGCTTGACGTTGGATATAAATATTGCAAGTAACAGTTTTATGATATTTTGCAATCAGTGCCTCATTGTTAGCTAATTATTCAAGGACAGAGGGTTATAAACGACCAGTTTATGACAGCAGGAAAGGTCACCAAAATTGGGAAGAATTGGGTTTCCCCAAATTGCTATGTGTTTCTTGGCATGCTGATTCATACCATATAAATTTATACAAACTGAAAAGCAAAGACATTACTTTGCCAACAAAGGTCCATCTAGTCAAGGCTATGGTTTTTCCTGTGGTCATGTATGGATGTGAGAGTTGGACTGTGAAGAAGACTGAGCGCCGAAGTGAACTGTGGTGTTGGGAGAAGACTCTTGAGAGTCCCTTGGACTGCAAGGAGATCCAACCAGTCCATTCTACAGGAGATCGGCCCTGGGATTTCTTTGGAAGGAATGATGCTAAAGCTGAAACTCCAGTACTTTGGCCACCTCATGCGAAGAGTTGACTCATTGGAAAAGACTGTGATGCTGGGAGGGATTGGGGGCAGGAGAAGAAGGGGACGACAGCGGATGAGATGGCTGGATGGCATTACTGACTCGATGGATGTGAGTCTGAGTGAACTCCGGGAGTTGGTGATGGACAGGGAGGCCTGGCGTGCTGTGATTCATGGGGTCACAAAGAGTCGGACACGACTGAGCAACCGAATTGAGCTGAGGCTTCCCTGGTGGCTTAGATGGTAAAAAGAATCCACCTGCAACGCAGAAGACCTGGGTTCAATTCTTGGGTGGGAATATCCCCTGGAGAAGAGAATGGCAACTCACTCCAGTATTCTTGCCTAGAGAATTCCAAGGACAGAGGAGCCTGGCAGGCTACAGTCCATGGGGTCACAAAGAGTCAGATACGACTGAGCAACTAACACACACACACACACAAGACTAATTCAAATTCCCCAACAAGCTAAGCAAGACATGTTATTCTTCTTATTTCTGCTCTCATTCACCATTCTGGAAAATAAAATAGCTTTTTCATGCCATTCCATCAACATTTACGTATTTAAAACAAAAAGCATATTGTTAGCAATCAAATGGCCCTGAGTTGTTATTTAATCGCTAAGTCATGTCCAGCTCTTTTGTGACCCTGTGGACTGCAGCCTATCCAGGCTCCTTCCTCTGTCCATGGGATTTCCAAGGCAAGAAAATACTAAAGTGGGTTGCCATTTCTTTCTCCAGGGCATCTCCCTGACCCATGGATCGAATTTCCTTCTCCTACCCTGGCAGGCAGGTTTTTTTTTTTACCAGTGAGCCACCAGGGAACTCCCAAATGGAATTGTATTTACATGACAGTTTAAAGTCATTACTTAAATTTCCAGTGCTTGTTTATGTTTGCAACTGGAAAACACTAGACTTTCCATTTTGCATATAGAGAAAAAAATACTTTTATATGGTAAGTAATTATTTAAAATAATCAATTCCTTAGTCCAGAACGAAGATTCTTCAACTGCTCTTTCCTAATTCTACCCTCACAGACTCAGTTTCCAAAAAAATCTTGTTCTTCATCTTAACATTTGCCTCTACTCCTTTCACAAAATGAGTTGGATTTGGAAATAAAGATATAGTTTACATGTAAAATGGAGGTAAGTTATTCGATATAAAATTCAGATCTTTGCGACAGCCTGCCACGAATCTATCAATCAATATAACTGAGCCTGCAGTACTACAATTTGTTTATTTCCTGTCATTATACAAGTTAGCAAATACCTTCCCTTCAGATTGCTGCTTGTTCTTGACATTTACGCAGGCATGTAAAGCTTGGTCTTATGTCATTCTAGGACTTTTCTGTACAATGGCTTTAGAAAATATCTAAAACTTTTCTGGGTTTGCTGAGCGAGTATGCTGAACCACAGCTTCAGCGTCCTAAAACATCAGCCCAAATTGCCTTCAAGGTATCCTTTTTAAAAATATTTTACTGAGTTATAAGAACTTTCATAATCATGGATAGATATCTCCATATCCTAAGAATTTACAAATATCAATAAAATGTTTCTCTTGTATTTTGACCTAAAAAAAAAGAATCTATAGTTAATTTTTCATGATATGCCCTGTGCGTGCCTTTCTTTAAATGATGGCCTAACCACAAAAGGAAGATAGATTCTTGAGGAGTCTGGTGACTTGAGTTTGGTGACTTAAAGTCTGGTGACTTTAAATGATGGCCTAAACAAAAGGAAGATAGATTCTTGAGGAGTCTGGTGACTTAAATTGCACTTATACAAAATAGCAAGACAGAAAGTTGTTTAAAAACTTACAGGGAGGTTATAGGGATTTATAGGGAGAGGAATAATTTACATGGAAAAGAATAACTTAGTGAAATTTTTAGAACTAGATGTATACAATGTTTTAAGAAACAGCTACAAAACAGTAAGTAAAGCATGATTCCCATTTTAACATGTTTAAAAATGTAGAGATAACAAATGTATCTATTTGAATATCTGTTGACACGTATGTATGTGCATAGCTTCATAGATGGGAGTTTATTCACAGAAATCACCATAGAAATTCTCTCCATGTGGTTAGATTTATGGGCATTTTAAGTTTCCTTCTTTACACTTTAGTCCTCACATTTTTATATAATGATAGGTATTAACTATACAGTCAGAAAGAATATCTTTAAACATAGAGAATAGATGTATAATCAACCATAAAATTCTATGATTAGAAGGGCTGTGTCTTTAAATGCTTTAGAAGGAAATGCTAAGTTAAAAACTTACTAGAAGAGTAGTATTACAAATTCAAGACTCCAAAAATAATTTACTGGCAAAGTAAATGAGTAAGTCGCATTTTCCTACTGATAGTGAATCAGGTACTAAAGACATATAATCATTAAGGAGAGAACAAAGCAAAGGAAGAGATTTTTTAGACCAGGAGGGTTAACAGTAATATTTTCATCGTCTCTTCTCTTTGATTGTATTTTAGCTAATTGCAGGGTTCAGTTTGCTTGGACTCAGTAAGTGGATTCATAATTACATTATTTAGTTTTAACAAAGCTAAAGGAAGATAACTTATACAATATAGACAGATATATTTAAAAGATTCTTGCAAAGAAACTACAGATTGCAGCTAATACTACTCATCCAAGCTCAAGCCAATATTTAAATGGTAGTGCTGACATCTCAGACTTTTTATACAAGATCTTCATTATTACTTAGAAGCAATATCTGATAATTCAAAATAATCAAGACGAGTATTTGCAATATGTGTGTGTGCATGTGTGTGTATGATAATAAATTAATCTCAATTTAAGTACATTCTGCACCTTAAGATATTAGTGACCATATAAAGCCATCACATTAGCAACATACAAGAAAATAAACAACCAAAATATAAGCATCCCTCAAAATCATCATGTTCTAAGTCATGTCATATGAAGTATTGCATTTTATCAAATTTCTCTATTAAAACTTATGGTAAGTATTTAGGAGTCTCTTGAGGTTTTCATTGGAGAAGGGAATGGCAATCCACTCCAGTATTCTTGCCTGGAAAATCCCATGGACAGAGAGCCTGGTGGGCTACAGTCCATAGGGTCGCAAAGAGTCAGACAAGACTGAGTGACTTTCACTCACTCACTGAGGCTTTTATTATGAAAAGCAAGTGTCATAAACCAATGAGGAAACTTTCCTTCTTACAGTAGTAAAAAATGGACTGCAACGATGCACCGAAAACAACAGAGGCACAATCTAAAGCCATATTTTTAAAAGCAAACACTGCTGAGAGAAAATACTGCCAAAGACTGGAGAAAACAAATCATCCGTGTGGGGGTCTTGTTCTTTTGGTTGAAACTGTGGATTATGGTTTGTCTCAGCTTATGGTATTTGCTATGTGCTGTTTCAGTGATGAAAAGTACAAAGAACTACTTTTTGTGAGCTACTGAAAATAGTTGCCTGTGACAGGAATAGAAAAGGGAATCTGCATTAAGAACTCAGAGATAGCCCCACTTGTGAAATTCATTCATTGCATCATTTACAGGCAAGTTATTACAGCAAAGGATTGAAGCAAATAAAATGAACAAACTGCTACAAGATGTCAGTTAGTTCCCCTGTTGCATAACCCTGCTGCTGCTGCTGCTGCTAAGTCGATTCAGTCGTGTCTGACTCTGTGCGACCCCATAGACGGCAGCCCACCAGGCTCTGCCGTCCCTGGGATTCTCCAGGCAAGAACACTGGAGTGGGTTGCCATTTCCTTCTCCAATGCATGCAAGTGAAAAGTGAAAGTGAAGTCGCTCAGGCGTGTCCAACTCTTAGCGACCCCATGGACTGCAGCCTACCAGGCTCCTCCATCCATGGGATTTTCCAGCCAAGAGTACTGGAGTGGGTTGCCATTGCCTTCTCCATAACCCTAATCAACCTATAATAAAATATGACTAAACTTGAAACTGGGCAACGGTGGAGCCCTTGCTTTAGGTTCTGACCCCAGTTTTGTATCAACAAAGGATAGTTTCTAAAATATGGAGAAATACTTATGATAATTAATGGCATGGGGAGTGAATACATAAAAGTCTTTGGAGCATCCAGAGATTCACTGGTTCTCTTACAGCAAAGTACTTAAAAAAGTTATCATTTAAAGCATGAGTTGAGTAATTTTCTTCTACAAAAGACACAAGTGTCAACTTTGCTGATCCTTAAATCTGTTCAATAATAATTATAAGTAATGTTTACCCTGAAAATATTTATGAAAAAATGTACATACCTAAACTATACTTTGGGGTTTAAAATGAGGATGACACTTTTAACAAGTCACAAATATTTGTTTTTTGAGAAAATTCACACTATGGAAAAAGAATTTTTCATATTAAATTTCCAATTTCCAATTTAAATCGATGTTTAAAAATATTTCCAACTTTATGGGATTTTTGCCATTGAAACTGATATAAATAAGCCAATTAAAAATAAATAAAATTTTTTAAAAATATAAAAAATCTTTTATATTTGGACAACTAAAATAGGTCTTCCTAATTTGTTTTTAGAACTTCCAAGTAAAGAGTTTCAATAGAGTATGAATTTACTAGTTAATATCATTAAAATATAGCACCTATTGTGCTTAATATTAGGAGAAATTCACATTTAGCCACCTTATTTTCAACAAATGCTTTGGAAAATTGGGGATGAGATAGAAAAACATTTTACTATTTGATAAGCAGACCCATTTCCATGTATGTATATTTCTGAATTAAGTTTTTCAGCTGTAATGGCCTTAAAATCTAGTATCAAAGCAAGCATCATCTAGAACCAGGTCTTTTTTTAATTAATTAATTTATTTTAATTGGAGGATAATTACTTTACAATTGTTGTAATGGTTTTTACCATAATCAACATAAATCAGCTACAGGTATAGTAACTGTATCATGAAGTGCCAAACAGAGATTTGCTTAAAGCCTAATTAGTTATAAATTTTCCAGTTTTAACTAATTTTTGGGATTAGCACAATAGTATTTTAACAGTATTAAAGATAAAAAAATGTAATTAATATTTATTTCAGTTCTTCTCATTCTTTTGAAATTTCTATGTCATTATATTTTCTACTTTTAATAATATTAGTTCAATAGTGTAAGTAACAAATTATGAATATGCATGCATATATTTATTGAGAGTTTGGTATTAAAATTTACCTGATAAGTTAGGTAATTTTCAATATGTAATCCATTAGCCCACACTATAGAGGTATGAAAAGCACTTAAATTCAGTAAGAGAACATTTAAAGAAAAGTTCTATTTCATAAGTAAGCACATCTAAATCAATGTATTTGTTATGTGGATTAGGTCACAAGGTAAGGAGATATTTTCCCAGTCAAAATATTGTCCCCTCTAATTGTGTCATGTCTGTTTGATGCAAATTGCTTTTGCTGTTGTCAGGGTTCCTAGGACCTCACTGTTCTCGCGGTACAGCAGAGCATCAGAAAAGGAGAGCACATTTCAGAAACAGATCATTTCCCCAGATGAGACAGTGATCCCCAGAGAAAACAAGACCTTTATTTTCTCAAGCCTCAGATAGTTCATACTTCTGTTTAAATACCAACACTTTATAAAAACCACAGTCATTTATCTTACAATTCAAGAACTCTCCACAATTGCCATAGAGCAGCTTTATTACAGAAAAAAAATGGGAAGTAAATTTCTTTACTATCCCAAAACAGATAATGGAATTCATATCTTTCGCCTTGTCTTAGTTATTTATCTGTGACTTCCTGGTAAATACTCTGTGCTTCATGTGGGCATCCTACCAGGTACACAAAGCAATCATTTAACTTGGGAATGGGGAGATTATTTGTTTTCCATTTGTTTTGCCAACAGCTATAAATACATTTTAAAGTCACAGTTAACCATCATTAAGATCAATCACATCATTTTCAAAGTATTAAAATCTCATTCCATATATATGTGAAAGTGTTAGTTGATCAATTGTGTCTGACTCTTTGTGACCCATGGACTGTAACCTGCCAGGCTCCTCTGTTCATGGAATTCTCCAGGCAAGAATACTGAAGTAGGTAGCTATTCCCTTCTCCAGGGACCCTTCCCAATCCAGGAACTGAATCCAGGGTTCCTAAAAAGCAGGTGGATTCTTTGCTGTCTGAGCGACCAGGAAAGTCCAAGAATACTGGAGTGGGTAGCTGTTCCCTTCTCCAGGGGATCTTCCTGACCCAGGGATTGAACCAGGGTCTCCTACATTGCAAGAAGATTCCTTACCCTCTGAACTACCAGGGAAGCCCTGATATGTATGTATATATGCTTTTAATTTAAGTCTGGATCTCTCAGCAAAGAGCACAGACCCCAGAAAGAATGAGTCATGCAGACCCCATCTACAGAAACAGAATTAGAAATTGTACAGATATAGACCAATACAAGATGGTGGAAGAAAGACATGTGCTCATCTTCTCCTACGAGAACTCCAAAATTGAAACTTGCTGCTGAACAACTATCTACAGGAGAATGTTGGATCCCACCAGAAAAAGATACCCCACATCCAAGGGCAAAAGAGAAGCCCCAGCAAGAAGGTAGGAGGGGCAAAACTGCATTTAGAATCAAACCCCAGACCCACCAGAATGCTCAAGGGCTCAAACAAAACCTTGTGCACACCAGGAGACCCCACAGAGCCTGAGTCAGACCTGCCTTAGAGTGCTTGAATGTCTCCTGCAGAGGTACAGTTCAGCATTGGCCTGCCACAGGGACAGGGGCTCTGGGTGCAGCAGAGCTGGGTGTGGCATAAGCCCTTTTGGAGGAGGTCACCATTAACCCCACCACAGAGCTGCCAGAATTTACCCATGGCTGGGGAAACCAATTCTTGAGGGCACAAACAAAACCTTGTGTGCACTAGGACCCTGGAGAAAGGAGCAATGACCCTACAAGAGACTGACACAGACTTACCTTTGAGTGCCCAGGAGTATCCGGGGAAGGGATGGGTTGGTGGTGGCCTGCTCCTAAGTTGGGGGGGCACTGAGTGTGGCTGTGCATGCACAGGACCTTTTGAAGGAGGTAGCCATTATCTCCATTACCTCCACCATAGTTTTTGTCTCAGGTCAAACAGAGAGGGAACACAGCCCTGCC
Organism: Bubalus kerabau; assembly: GCF_029407905.1. Classification (NCBI taxonomy): domain Eukaryota; kingdom Metazoa; phylum Chordata; class Mammalia; order Artiodactyla; family Bovidae; genus Bubalus; species Bubalus kerabau. The sequence continues at coordinate 50,445,006 of NC_073635.1, forward strand.
AATCAACAGAAAATTGGATTAAAGATTACTGAGCATAACCCACCCATTAGAACAAGACCCAGTTTCCCCCAACTCAGTCTCTCCCATCAGGAAGATTCCATAAGCTGTTTATACTTATCCCTCAGAGGGCAGACAGAATGAAAACCGTAATCACAGAAAACTAACCAAACTGATCACATGGACCACAGCCTTGTCTAACTCAAAGAAACCATGAACAATGCCGTGTAGGGACACCCAAGACAGACAGGTCATGGTGGAGAGTTCTGACAAAATGTGGTCCAGTGGAGAAGGCAGTGGCAAATCACTTCAGTATTCTTGCCTTGAGAAGCCCATGGACAGTATGAAAAAGCAAAAAGATATGACACTGAAAGATGAACTCCCCAGGTCAGTAGGTGCCCAATATGCTACTGGAGAAGAGTGTAGAAATAACTCCAGAAAGAATGAAGAGATGGAGCCAAAGCAAAAACAATGTCCAGTTGTGGATGTTACTGGTGATAGAAGTAAAGTCCTAAGCTGTAAGGAACAATATTGCATAGGAAACTGGAATGTTAGGTCCATGAATAAATTGGAAGTAGTCAAACAGAAGATGGCAAGAGTGAACATCAACATTTTAGGAATCAGTGAACTAAAATGGACTGGAATAGGGGAATTTAACTCAGATGACCACTGTATCTATTACTGTGGACAAGAATCCCTTAGAAAAAATGGAGTAGCCATCATAGTCAACAAAGGAGTCCAAAATGCAGTACTTGGGTGCAATCTCAAAATTGACAGAATGATTTCTGTTCATTTCCAAGACAAACCATTCAATATCACAGTAATACAAGTCTATGCTCCAACCAGTAATGCTGAAGAAGCTAAAGTTGAATGGTTCGATAAAGACCTACAAGACCTTCTGGAACTAACACCCCAAAAGATGTCCTCTTCATCATAGGGGACTGGAATGCAAAGGTAGAAAGTCAAGAGATACCTTGAGTAACAGGCAAATTTGGCCTTGAAGTACAAAATGAAGCAGGGCAAAGGTTAACATAGTTTTGCGAAGAGAACTCACTGGTCATATCAAACACCCTCTTCCAACAACACAAGAGAAGACTCTACACATGGACATCACAAGATGATCAACACTGAAATCAGATTGATTATGTTCTTTGAATCCAAAGATGGAAAAGCTCTTTACAGTCAGGAAAAACAAGACTGGGAGCTGACTGTGGCTCAGATCATGAATTCCTTATTGCAAAATTCAGACTTAAATTGAAGAAAGTAGGGAAAACCACTAGACCATTCACGTATGACCTAAATCAAATGTCTTATGGTTATACAATGGAAGTGACAAAAAGATTCAAGGGATTAGATCTGACAGACAGAGTGCCTGAAGGACTATGGATGGAGGTTCGTGACATTTGTATAGCAGGCAGTGATCAAGATTATTCCTAAGAAAAGTAAATGCAAAAAAAAAAAAAAAAAATGCAAAGAAAAGCAAAATGGTTGTCTGAGGAAGCCTTACAAATAGCTGAGAAAATAAGAGAAGCTAAAGTCAAAGGAGAACAGGAAAGATAAACCGATTTGAATCCGGAGTTCCAAAGCATAGTAAAGAGAGATAAGAAAGTCTTCCTCAGTAATCAATGAAAAGAAAAAGAAGAAAACAATAGAATGGAAAAGACTAGAGATCTCTTCAAGAAAATTAGAAATACCAAGGGAACATTTTACGCAAAGATGGGCACAATAAAGGACAGAAATGGTATGGACCTAACAGAAGCAGAAGATATTAAGAAGACGTGGCAAGAATACACAGAAGAACTATACAGAAAAGATCTTCATGACCCAGATAAGCAAGATGATGTGATCACTCACCTAGAGCCAGACATCCTAGAATGTGAAGTCAAGTGGGCCTTAGGAAGTATCACTATGAACAAAGCTAGTGGAGGTGATGGAATTCCAGTTGAGCTATTTCAAATTCTAAAAGATGATGATGTGAAAGTGCTGCACTCAATATGCCAGCAAATTTGGAAAACTCAGCAGTGGCCACAGGACTGGAAAAGGTCAGTTTTCATTCCAATGCCAGAGAATGTTCAAACTACCACACAATTGTTCTCATCTCACACACTAGCAAAGTAATGCTCAAACTTCTCAAAGCCAGGCTTCAACAGTACATGACTGGTGAACTCCCAGACATTCAAGCTGGATTTAGAAAAGGCAGAGGAACCAGAGATCAAACTGCCAACATCTGTTGGATCATTGAAAATGCACGAATGTTCCAGGAAAACATTTACTTCTGCTTTATTGACTATGCCAAAGCCGTTGACTGTGTGGATCATAACTATGGAAAATTCTTAAAGAGATGGGAATACCAGACCACTGATCTGCCTCCTGAGAAATCTGTAGGCAGGTCAAGAAGCAACAGTTAGAACTGAACGTGGAACAATAGACTGGTTCCAAACCGGGAAAGGAGTCCATCAAGGCTGTATATTGTCATCCTACTTATTTAACTTATATGCAGAGTACATCATGCAATATGGCAGGCTGGATGAAGCACAAGCTGGAATCAAGATTGCAGGGAGAAATATCAATAACCTCAGATATGCAGATGACACCACCCTTATGGCAGAAAGCAAAGAACTAAAGAGCCTCTTGATGAAAATGAAAAGAGGCAAGTGAAAAAGTTGGCTTAAAATTCAACATTCAAAAAACTAAGATCATGGCATCTGGTCCCATCACTTCATGGCAAAGAGATGGGGAAACAATGGAAACAGCAATAGACTTTATTTTGGGGGGCTCTAAAATCTCTGCAGATAGTTACTGCAGCCATGAAAATTCAAAGATGCTTGCTCATTGGAAGAAAAGCTATGACCAATCTAGACAGCATATTAAAAAGCAGAGACATTTCCTTGCCAACAAAGGTCCATCTAGTCAAAGCTATGGCTTTTCCAGTATTTGTGTATGGATGTGAGAGTTGAGAAAACTGAGTGCCAAAGAATTGATGCCTTTGAAATGTTGTGTTGGAGAAGACTCTTGAAAGTTCCTTGGACTGCAAGGAGATCCAACCAGTTCATATTGACAGAATCAGTCTTGAATTGGAAGGACTGATACTGAAGCTGAAACTCCAATATTTTGGCCACCTGATACGAACTGGCTCATTGGAAAAGACCCTGATGCTGGGAAAGATCGAAGGCAGGAGAAGGGGACAACAGAGGTTGAGATGGCTGGATGGCATCACCTACTCAATGCACATGAGTTTGAGTAAGCTCCAGGAGTTGGTGATGGACAGTGAGGCCTGGTGTGCTGCAGTCCATGGGATCACAAAGTGTCGGATATGACCGAGCGACTGAACTGAAACTATATGTATTTTAAAGATACATACATAGGGTCAAAAGCTATAGAACAAGGGAATACTTATTTTGAAATAGGATAATGGTTGTCTCTTGTCTTAGTCAGTTCAGGACACTCTAACAAAAATACCATAGACTGGTGGCTTAAACAACAAGCATTTTTTTTTTGTTTTGTTTTTGTTTTTTTTCTCTCACAGTTTTGGAAGCTAAGAAGTCTAAGATCAAGGTGTCAACAGATCTCATCTCTGGTCACAGCCTGCTTCCTGGCTTATAGACAGCTAGCTTCTCCCTACAGCTTTACATGGCTAAGAGAGATACCTTCTCTGTGTCTCTTCCTATATAGACACACATCCCATTCTCAAGGATTCCACCCCTCATGATCTAATTACTTCTCAAAGTTCCCACCTCAAATACCAGAACATTGGGGATTAGGCATTAATATATGACTTTTGAAGGGACATAAACATTCAGTGTATATCATCTCTAGATAGAAGAGCACATAGTGGTGGCTTATAACTCAAAAAACAAGGTATTAACAGTTATGCTTGATATATGATAGCTATCTAAGTAATCACAGCATTACCTCTATATCTATTGTTATAATATCTCCTCAAAACAGATGTAAATGAGAAAGGATACAAGATTTTCTATGTCTTGATAATATCATTTGGAAGATACTTAGAAGACTGATGTTGTATCAGTTAAGGACTCTGTTCTTCTGTAAGTGACAGAAAATATGACCAATAATGGCTCATCCTATGCACCAAGAAATCTTGGCTTAGCATCAGAGCTGGTACAGTGGCTTCATGATGCCATCAAGGAGCAGGCTCTTTGTTTTTTCCTGTCCTGCTGTCCTCTGTATCATTTTGTGCTCATGAGAGCATAATGGCTGCTAAATCGCCAGGCATTATGTCCTCATTCTAGGCAACAGAAAGATGAAAAAGGAACACAGCAGCTGAGTCTGTTTCAACTGATGCACAACTTTATAGCAGCTGTCTTTTTTTTTCCAGTTCACCTAAATATCTTTATTTTTTAATTGGAGGATAGTGCTTTACAACATTGTATTGGTTTCTGTTGAACAGCATCATGAATCAGACGTAACTGTATATACATACATTATGTACATATATACATACATATGTACATATATACATACGAGCCCTTGAGCCTCCGTCCCACCCCACTCCCTATCCCACCTCTCTAGGTTGTCACAGAGCACGAGGCTGGGTTATCTGACACACAGAGGTGTATGTATGTCAAGGCTACTTTCTCAGTTCTTCCCACCCTCCTCTTCCCCCTGTGTCCCCAAGTCTCTCCTCTGCATCTGTGTCTCCATTCCTTCCCTACAAATATGTTCATCAGTACTGTTTTTCTAGATTCTGTGTATATGCTTTAATATGCTACATTTTTTTTCATTGTATAACTTACTTCACTCTGTATAACAGGCTCTAGGTTCATCCACCACACTACAATTGACTCAAATTCATCCCTTTTTATGGCTGGGTAATATTCAATTGTATTATATGTACCACTACTTCTTCATCCATTCATCTATTGATGGACATCTAGGTTGCTTCCATGTCCTGGCTATTGTAAACAGTGCTGCAGAGAACATTAGGATACATGTGTCTTTTTGAATTGTTGGTCTTCTCAGGGTATATGGGGCTTCCCTTGGCTCAGCTGGTAAAGAATCCACCTGAAATGTGGGAGACCTGGGTTTAATCCCTGGGTTGGGAAGATCCCCTGGAGAAGGAAAAGGCTACCCACTCTAGTATTCTGACCTGGAGAATTCCATGGACAGTATAGTCCATGGAGTTGCAAAGAGTCAGACATGACTGAGCAACTTTCACTTCACTTCACTTCAGGGTATGCCCAACAGTGGGATTGCTGGGTCATGTTAAAGAAAGAAATTAGAATACTTTCTAATACCACACACAAAAATAAACTCAAAGTGGATTAATAACTTAAATGTAAGGTCAGAAGCTATAAAACTCTTAGAGGAAGACATAGGCAGAAAACTCTTTGACATAAATCATAGCAAACTCCTCTTTGACCCACCTCCTAGAGTAATGGAAATAAAAACAAAAGTAAACAAATGAAATCTAATTAAACTTAAAAGCTTTTGCACAGCTAAGAAAACTATAAACAAGATGAAAATACAACCCTCAGAATGGGAGAAAATAATTGCAAATAAAACACTGACTAAGAAGTAACCTCCAAAATATGAGCAGCTCATGTAGCTCAATATCAAAAAAGCAAACAGCCTAATCAAAAATTGGGCAGAAGACTAAACAGACACTTTTCCAAAGAAGACATTCAGGTGGCCAATAAACACAGGAAAAGATGCTCAGCATCGCTTGTTATTAGAGAAATGCAAATCAAAACTACGATGAGCTACCTCTTCCCACCAGTCAGAATGACCATCATCAAAAAATCTAAAAACAATGAATCCCGGAAAGGATGTGGATAAAAGGGAAACTTCTTGCACTGTTGGTGGTAATGTAATTTGAAACAACCACTATGGAGAACAGTATCGAGATTCTTTTAAAAACTAGGACTAAAACTACCATCTGGCTACAGCAGCTATCTTGCTATCGGAAGACAAATGTCAAACTATGAAGACCATAGAGGAAGAAAGGATGAGATGAAATATTGTTGCCCTCCTCTTTTGGAGGACTTGTTTAGAAAGGGTATGAATCAGTTCAGATGCTCAATCATGTTTGACTCTTTGCAACCCCATGAACTGCAGCACACCAGGCCTCCCTGTCCATCACCAATTCCCGGAACTTGCTCAAACTCAGGTCCATCAAGTCCGTGATGCCATCCAACTATCTCATCCTCTGTTGTCTCCTTCTCCTTCTGCCTTCAATCTTTCTCAGCATCAGGGTCTTTTCTGAGTCAGTTCTTCATATCAGGGGGCCAAAGTATTGGCGTTTCAGCATCAGTCCTTCCAATGAATATTCAGGACTGATCTCCTTTAGGATGGACTGGATGGATCTCCTTGCAGTCCAAGGGACTCTCAAGAGTCTTCTCCAACACCACAGTTCAAAAGCATCAATTCTTTGGTGCTCACCTTTCTTAATAGTCTAACTTTCACATCCATACATGACTGCTGGAAAAACCATAGTTTTGATTAGATGTACCTTTGTTGGCAAAGTAATGTCTCTGCTTTTTAATATACTGTCTAGGTTGGTCATAGCTTTTCTTCCAAGGAGCAAGAGTATTTTAATTTCACAGCTGCAGTTACCATCTGCAGTGACTTTGGAGCACAAGAAAATTAAGTCTGTCATTGTTTCCATTGTTTCCCCATCTTTTGCCATGAAGTGATGGGACCGGACGCCATGATCTTAGTTTTCTGAATGTTGAGTTTTAAGCCAGCTTTTTAACTCTCCTCTTTCACTTTCACTAAAGAGGCTCTTTAGTTCCTCTTTGCTTTCTGTCTTAAGGGTGGTATCATCTGCATATCTGACTTGTTTAGAAAGGGGTATGAAAGGGAACCTTTATATTGAAATAAAGTTTTTTTATAACTGCTATGACAAATACGGAAATATTTATTTGGATGGAAGGAAGTTATGACTGATAATAATACTTTTTTTTTCCTGCTTTCACTTTATCGTCCAGCTTTGTTTCTTCATACAGCCAGTGAATTTATAATCCCTTAAAACAATGAAGAGGGCTGCAAGCTGCTAAAAGAGTAGGTAAAGTAAGTTTCTTTTGGAATGATCTCTCTTTCTCTCTCAGTCTCTCTTACCCTTCTTGTAAGTATCCCTATGCCTTCTGGTTCTAGAAACTTGTAGATGAGAAGGGAGTCAGAAAATTCTTCTTGAGTGGACTAAACTGGCAAAGAGGAATGTGGACATCCAGAGTTCCTGGCTGTAATATCATTGGAATCCAATGAATCTCAACAAACCATCATTCAGTCCCATTTTTACAGCATGATGAATATACTATGAACCCGGATAGTTCATCTATAGTGGTCTTCTAGAACGTTACTGAACCTTACTTTATAAAGCGTGATCATCAGATGCACCTTCAGATGTTCCTTCTTAAAGGAACATGTATCTTAATTTCTACACTTTTCACGTCTTCTCTTCCAGGATACAAAATACTTATACTGAAAATGGACAAAACCTTTGAAATATCTGTACCAGATACTTTAGAATTATCTGGATTCTTCTTTATTCCATAAAGATCTAAAGGCATTATTATACCATAAGGCAAACAATGGCTGTGAAGACTACCCGGTTTTAAGTTCTAATGCTGTAAGTGACCAATTATATAAATTTCTAAAGCTTCTTATTCTTCATCTGCTAAATCAGGACAATAAAAGCTATTTCATAAGGTGATTACAAGGATTACATGAAAAGAACATGTGTCATGATTCTCAAAATTCCTCAGAGTACTTTGTTCTGAGTCATAAAAAATCATGGTACAGTCTCATGGAACAAAAATTTTATTCTAAGATTGAGGAGTAAGGGGAGTCAAAATAATGTACTTCTTTAAAAATGGAAAATAGTGTTAAGATATTAAAACAAGCACATATCATAGAGTTTAAAATTCACATGAATAAGTTAAACAGAAAACTTCACAGAAATTTGATTTTCAGCCAGCTGCCACAAATTTCATGCTGCTCTTGCATTACATATACTTTGGTGACAATTTTTAGAAGCAACGTATGCATGCCTTTGCATTGTCAAACACATAATAGATGCTCCATAGTAGTAAAGATAAAATTTCCTCATCTGGGTCAAATTCCCTTTTTAGTGGAAATTCCTCATGATGCTAGCATTGCACATGATACCAACTGTCGTAAATCCACAGTGATGAGCAAATAAATGATAATGCAACACAGAATAAAGCAAACACATATGTGACAGAATCAATAACCTCTTGAACCTGGCTGACTGGGAAAGACAGGTCATTTGGAGGGGATTAAGAATTTTTTGAGAGTTGATAGCCTGAAGCAAAACCAGGGGCTATTTGTCCCATGCAGTCATTAGCTTTCTGAAATAGCAGCCCATAATCTCCTTACCAAAATGATGTACAAACACACTGATGATTGTAGAGACACAGAGATCCTTGCTAATAAACTCAGAAGTGGGCAACTGGTGCTTAAGGAGTAGAGAAATGCACATCCTTCTCTTTTCCTCCTTTTCATCATCTTCAGAGACGGAGCAAATAACCCTAAATGAGTCATGCAGTTTCAAAAGTAGCTATAGAAACCATAATGCTTTCAAATTGAGGGTTGGAACTCATTAAAAAGTAATAAAAAATTTAGTTGGTTCAACTCATAATTTTTTATTAAATAGAATAAGGCATTTTAATGAAATGGAATAGAAAGGAAAATACCAGAGAGCTTTGTATTTAGTAAGAGTAAATATTGTTTCTAAAAACTTTTGTTCCAATCGTCTAGAAAATGGTTCCCTGGGTGTGTACCAGGCTAGTCACTAAGTAAAATGAATTTCTTATTGTGAGTTGCAGAAAAAAAAAAAAAAAAAAACTTGAAAACCCTTGATGGAAAGCACCTTTTGATTTTACAGACAATGAAAGTAAAGCACAAAGAGTTTATAGGTTTTGCAGAAGCATACTGAGTTTGTGTTAATGTTATGCCTCAAAGTAGCACTCAGGTCTCCCAATTCATTCCAAGTTGATTTTTCTGTTTCTGCCAAGTTTTTCTGCATTTTTAAGTGTTGAAAAGCCTTGAAAATATTTTTTTCTTTAAGAAATATACTAATGATGTCTTAAATAAGCACCACAAATTTATGTCAAAATACCGACATTTGTAAAAATATAAGGGAATATGTTTATCCCAACACATCTGTCCCTTTCCCTAAAGAAATTGTAGACAGTTTCTGAGACGGCTGCCCAAGGATCTTTACCTCCCATGATTCATGCGTTTGTGGAATTTCCTCCCTTTAAGAGTGTGCTGAACCAAGTGACTCCCTTTTAATAAATACAGAGGGACAAAAGTGATAAGATATGACTTCCAAAATTAGATTCAAAGATTTTGTACTTCCATCTTGCTTGTTCTTCCTTTCACTCATCTTGATGAAGCCAGCTGCCATCTTGGAAATTGCTGTATGGAGAAGCCCATGGAGGGAGGAACTGAGGGAATATCTAGCAACAACCAGTCCAACAACTGGTAAGGACCTGAATTCTGCTAATAACCTCCTAAGTAAGCTTGGGAGCATCCTGACCCATGAAGCCTGAGTGGAGATGGCAGCTCTGCCCCACATCTAGATTATAGTCTTGAGAAATACCCTGAGCTTGAGGATTAAGTTGCCTATGAATTCCGTACCCACTGAAGCCACAGATAACAAATGTTTGTAGTTTTAAGCCTCTAAGTTATGGGTTAACTTGTTATCCAGTAATAGATAACTAAAAACAATATTTTCCCCCATAGGTACTAAAAAATATAAGAAAAGACCATGATGATTTTTCCCTACTAGTAAAATGAAAGATTATGGTTGCTCTTAACATAAGTAATCTCAGGGAGTATTGTTCATTGCAGCACTATTTGCAATAGCTAGAACATGGAAGCAACCTAGATGTCCATTGACGGATGAATGGATAAAGAAGTTTTGGTATGCATACACAATAGAATATTACTCAGCCATAAAAAGGAACACATTTGAATCAGTCCTAATGAGGTGGATGAATCTAGAATCTATTATACAGAGTGAAGTAAATCAGAAAGATAAAGATAAATGTCATATTCTAATGCATATATACAGAATCTAGAAAAATAGTACTGAAGAATTTATTTACATGGAAACAATGGAGAAACAGACATAGGGAACAGACTTATGGACATGGGGAGAGGGGAGGAGAAGGTGAGATGTATGGAGAGAGTAACAGAGAAACTTACATTACCATATGTAAAATAGATAGCCAATGGAAATTTGCTGTATGGCTCAGGAAACTCAAACAGAGGCTCTGTATCAACCTAGATGGGTGGGATGGGGAGGGAGATGGGAGGGAGATTCAAAAGGGAGGGGATATATGTATACCTATGGCTGATTCATGTTGAAGTTTGACATAAAACAGCAAAAATCTGTAAAGCAATTATCCTTCAATAAAAAAATTTTTTAATTAAAAAACAATAATAACATTAAAAAAAAGATAGAAAATGAGGAAAAGTGAGACAAAGGTACAGGACACTGAAATGTGAAGATATGATTGACAAAAATAAATTTTACAAGGCAAAGAGATGTTATTTTTCATTTAAAAAAAATATAGGCATACTGGAAAACCTCATACATGGCTGATGAGAATATAAAATGGTATAGCTGTGGAAAAAAGGTTAGCATGAAAGCATAGTCACTCAGGAGTTGGTATTCCAGTCCAATTCCTTGCAATTCTATGGATTTGCAGCCCACCAGGCTCCTCTGTCCATGGAATTCTCCAGGCAAGTATACTGGAATGGGTTGCCATTCCCTTCTCCAGAGAATCTTCCTGATCCACCGATTGAACCTGGGTCTCCTGCATTGCAGGCAGATTCTTTAATGTCTGAGCCATGAGGGAAAAGAAGTTAGAGGTTCCTCAAAGAGTTAAATATGGAATTTTCATTTGATCCTAACAGTTACACTCCTGGAAATATACCCAAGAGAATTAAACCAGTCCACACAAACATTTATATAGGAATGTTCATAGCAGTATTTTTCATATTAGTCAAAAAGTAGAAGCAACCTAAGTGCCTATCAATGGATGAAGGGACAAACAAAATGTGGCATATCTATACAATGGATTATTATTTAGCCATAAAAAAAATGAAGTATTGATATGCACTGCAGCATGGGTGAACATTGAAAACACTATGTACATGTACGCTAAATGAAAGATGAACATTGTGTGATTCAATGTATATGAAATGTTCCTTAGAGACAAAGTAGACCAATGGGTGTTAAGACTGGAAGAAATGACTATGACATAATTGCTAAGCAGGTATGGGGTTTCTTTGGGGATATTATGAAAATATTCTGGAATTAGTGGTGATGGTAAACAACACTATGAGTGTCCTGAAAATGCCTAATTGCACACTTTAAAATAGTTAAAACTGTGAATTTGATCGTTACTGAATTAGGTCTGGCTGCTTACCACTCAAAATCAATACCTGAGAGAGAGAGAGAGACAAATGTTGGTAGAAAGGAAAACCGTTTTTAATAAGAATGCCATCAATCTGGGGAGATGGTGGACTCAGTGTTCCGCAGAAACCACGTCTGAAGATTCTGCTCAGCTATGAAAGTTTTTAAAGTGAAAAAGAAAAATAACCTGAGTTAACCACTGAGATAGGGCATCAGAGTCATCCCCGTGCCTGGCTCTGTGCAGGCTGTGTCTGCTTGTCGACTTCTTGTGATTGTGATCTTTTTTAGAGGCTATCTTGTGCACATAATTTGTTCACAAGATTACTAGGGAGAGATCTGGAACTCTGTTAATTACTTATTCTTCATTTCTGCTTCTTTGATTTATGGAAAGAATCAATAAGGTAAGCAGAATTTTGTGTGACCAAAGAGGTGAAAGGTATGCTGGGGCTGGAGATGTGCAGAGAATGAGGGTGTCCGGTTTAAGTTTGGTGACAAGACAGAGGAGCCTCCTGCCAGAGTTCTTTCCTGCCAAAGGCTGCTTAAATGATGGCTTGTTAGAGTTATTCAATTTTTTAAAAAAGACAATCAGAGATGAGGGGATGACATAAGAGATAAGGAAATGAGACAAAACTGAAAAAATGGACTCTATTTTGTCCTCCAAAGGAGTTGTTCTATTGGCTTGGAGCCGTCACTAATCTAGTGAGTGAGGACCGGCAGTACCATACAAGCCGATTTTATGGGGGAACTAACCCATGTGATTTATCACGCTATCACAACAGTAAGTGGTTCCAAACAGGAATATATATTTTTAATACAACCTCATTAAAGAGCTGATGCACTTCTCAAAATCATCAGAACATTTTTTTCAATTTTAGAGTACATTAAGGCCAAGAGACTTATTTTCTTATATTTCTTTCCATGTAGGATTTTATAGGGGTCAAATATTTTATTCTTTTCAAATAATTCCCTAATGGGATTCTGTATATAACCTACTAGATAAGAAATTCTTTTAAGTACTCAAAGAAAAATTAAAAGTCTATCATGAGATCAGAAAAGGAGAAAAGAACATTCCTTGAGTGGAATCATTTAATCAGAATCATAGCTAGAAAAGGTGTGTGTGTGATGTGGATTATTTTGATATTTTTCAGGAGGGAGTTCTCTGATGTCAAAAAGGAATGTATTAAGTTCACAAACTTTAATATTAAAGTATGCCGATTATAAACTTTCCATGTCTATTTATGTATTCCTTTCCTTTTAAATTCCATATCTCAACTACCTCTGAAACTATTTCTTTTGTCATAACTCTAATGGCAATTCTTCTCTCTAATTTCTCAGTCTGCACACTCACTAATTCTACCTAGATGTTTTTTAAAATAATTCTTCACCTGGCTCTGGACCTCAAGCATATGGACAAGGGTCATCCTACTCTAATCCTTACTCTCAAGTCAAGAGTGATTTTTCTAAAACAAGTATCATAGGCCACTTCAAATATCCTTTTTCACTACAAGAAGTGATCTCTTGCTTGGTCAGTAAAACAATTTGTGGATCTTAAATAAGATTTTTCAATGAAGTATAGAAAAGACTAGAGGATAGAAAAAAGAAAAAGAAAGAAAGGAAGAGGGAAAAATGGAACAAAATATTAATGGGGAAGACTTGCTTTGGGAAACTTTTGTCTTAATTACAATTAAACAGTTGTTTAATTACAATTTGTTTAGAATTTCTTACTGGCAGGCATCTACTGAACAATTTAAAAGCAAGTTTTACCCTGATTTTCAAAACCGGTTTCTCCTGGCTTTTTGCCTGCCTTTCCAGACCTTTCTTTTGCCTCTCCAGTCAGGTTTTTTTCACGCTTGTCTTTGATACACTAAGAAAGTCTCCCCATCCTACCTGGCAAATGCCTGCTTATCCTTCATGAGGATCATTGCTGTTTAGCTGCCAAGTTGTGTCCAACTCTCGAGATCCCGTGGATGGTGTAGCCCATTAGGCTCCCCTGCCCATGGGAATTTCCAAGTTAAGAATACTGAAGTGGGTTGCCATTTCCTTCTCCAAGGGATCTTCCCAACCCAGGGATCAAACCCACATTTCCTGCATTGACAGGCAGATTATTTACCTCTGAGCCACCAGGGAAGTGCTGGAGAAGATAATTCAATTCAAATGTTTCCTCCACAGAGAGCTGCTCAACTCCCAGGCAGCAAGCAACACTGTGTGTTTCAGGCTGCCATCAATCCTATTCAAAGATCTTTAATCACACTTTAATCATATGCTGAAGAGTCTGGTTTTCTAAGGCTCCTAAAAGAATTCTAAGTAAGCACATTGTCTGATTTGTCCTAAGTACTCAATAAGTGAGTATAAAATATATGAATAAATGTAAGTTAAATACTCTTCATGTGTTTACATACAATTATACTGCCTCTTGGTTAAAATTATTCCTGCAGAATTTTTGCCACTTATGCCATAAGAATTAACAATTGTGTAGGAGAATCATCATGTGTGTGTGTTAGTCACTCAGTCATGTCTGACTCTTTGCGACCCCATGGACTGTAGCTTTCCAGGCTCCTCTGTCCATGGAATTCTCCAAGCAAGAATACTGGGGTGGGTTGCCATTCCCTTCTCCAGGGGATTTTCCTGGCCCAGGGATTGAATCCGGGTCTCCCGTATTGCAGGCAGATTCTTCACCATATCAACCACCAGGGAAGCCCATCAGTGCCCATCACTAATTCTACTAAATCTAGTGCTTTCTACACTATGCCTTACTCCAGAGTTTAGCATTAGTTAGGAACGTTCTGCATCCAAGTGCCCGTCTTCAAAGTACAGTTCCACAACTTCCTAGCTGTGACTTTGGGCAAATTATACAGCCAGCTCTGCTGCAGGCAGCTCATCTGATGATAATAATAGTAAGGTTTAAATTATTTAATACCTATAAAGACCATAGAACTGTCCCCAGCACATAGTAAGAGGTCAATAAATATTAGCTATAGTTATTGCCCAAGTAAGAAGCAGAAAATCAATGCCTATAATTCAAAGCTTCTGCGCTAATGACTTTCAATTTGAAAAGCACTATTTAATTTATCTGAAAGCCCTATTTGTTCTCTCTGTCCTCAGCTCCTTGATATGTACTTTCCTATGATAGTCACGTGGGCCTCTTGTCATTATCTCAGATTCAACTACTTTGGTTGTTCACTACTTACCTCTTTGAGTTGCTCCTCCAGCTTGTAGATCACAGACTCTATGTTTTATTCAAGCCAGGTTAAACATAGTTCTCAAAAATCAAGAAAAATATCTAGTCTTTTCATGTGACAAGAAACAGACTCAAAGTGGGGGCTTTTTGTTTGTTTGTTTATAAAAAGGTCATCTTTTTGTTTTAAGGCTGATAGCATGTCTTATTGCCAGACTGTCAATTTGCAAATGCTAATCATGTTCTACTATAACCTGGTTGTTGATATAGATGTGTTATTTGTGAGGATGCATTACTCTGAACCCTGGTAATTTGAGAAGTTATCCTTCAATAAAAATTTTATTTTAGAAAAAGCTAAATTTATTTACGCAAGGTGATGAACGACCTAGTAATGTCTGTCTTCTATGTCAGAGTCCTGCCTCTGCCACAGTATTTCTAGTGAGACAGACCTTATCTCCCTTGTCTCCCCTAGAACTCTCTCCCTTGATTAGCCAATTTCACAATACTATCCACTCAATTCTCCAAGCCAAAACCACAGAGTAAAAATTGATTCGCCATCTTTTTTACTACCATGAATACGCCATCAATCATCAAGTCTCATTAACTCCACTTCTAAAATACCTTCGATGTCCATAAAATGCCTTGTTGGTCCCAAGGTCAGTACCCTAATCCTTGCTCTTGGCATTTTTTGCTTGGATTATTGCAGACGCCTACTGACTCAATCCCTGGCTCGTGGTGGTCTCCCACCATCCTCCACAATACCACCAGTGTGTGTCCTTTCTATGAATTATACCTGCTCAAGAAGTTTATACACTTAAATGCAATTGATGTTTTCCCATTACCTACAAAGTGAAATGTAAACCTTTTGACAGAGTATATTCAAGTCTTCCCCAGATTACTCCACCCTTCATTTTCAAGGTTATCTCTGGCCATACCCCACTCATCCACCATCGT
Organism: Bubalus kerabau; assembly: GCF_029407905.1. Taxonomy (NCBI): domain Eukaryota; kingdom Metazoa; phylum Chordata; class Mammalia; order Artiodactyla; family Bovidae; genus Bubalus; species Bubalus kerabau. The sequence continues at coordinate 50,460,545 of NC_073635.1, forward strand.
TTCCTGTTACCTGCACATTCCTCATCAATTTCCATGACTCCAAGGGAAGTTCACACCCCTACATCATCATTTCTGCACTTCTCTACTTAGAGAAATCCTGTTTATGTTCAACGCTTAGTTCAAATGTCAGCCCTTCTGAGGCTTTCCTTTCCCTGTCTGCTCTGCCTTTCCACAGAGAGCATCATAATCTTTTCAGTATTTTCACTTCTCTAACTCTCCTTTCACACTTTTGTCATAGCATTACTATGCAATACTGTAGTTAGTTGTTTACACATTCATTTATGCAGAAAGGCTTTGTGCATCTGTCATGTGCCAGGGTCTCTGCTGATTTCTTGGAACTCAATAATCCACAGGATAGGTAAGGAGTCTGTTCTATTTTGCTATCTAGACTAAGCTGCTTGAGGTTAAAGAACATAGCTTACATACCTTTGCATCCTTCGGTTGGGCTTCCTTTGTGGCTCAGCTGGAAAAAAATCCACCTGAAGTGCAGGAGACCTGGATTCGATCTCTGGGTTGGGACGATCCCCTGGAGAAGGGAAAGGCTACCCACTCCAGTATTCTGGCCTGGAGAATACCATGGACTGTCACAAAGAGTCGGACAGGATTGAGCGACTTTCACTTTCACTTTCATCCTTAGGGTAGATTAGAGACTAACATCTAATTAGCAAATTTTCATTGAATTTATGCTCTTTAGGGAATACAGACTGGACTTCCCTGGTGTCCAGTGATTAAGAATTCGCCTATCCATGCAGGGGACATGGGTTCAATCCCTGGTCTGGGAAAACCCCACACGTTATGGGGCAACTAAGTCCATGCACCATAACAACTGAAGCCAATGTGCTCTAGAGCCTGTAGTCTGCAACAAGAAAAGCCACCACAATGAGAAGGCCCGCACAGCACAATGAAGACAGGCCTCGGCTCACCGCACAGAAAGCAGCCTCTGCTCACCTCTGCTCACCAACTAGAGAAAGTCCATGTGCAGCACCAAAGAACCAACGCAGCCAAAAAAAAAAAAAGAATAGAGACTGGTACCATTGGTATAGAGAACAAACTGTGACACATAGTAGTTTTATTTTTATTATTAATGCAAGCATTAATAGAGGTTTAACTAAACCAATTTATCAATTCTGTTTTCCATCCCAGGGTCACTGCCTTAATCAAGATCCTAGATTAGTTTCTAAATAATATCCAACTCTAATTTACTAAAAGAACTTGGTTTTTGATAATTCTGCTATTGAATCAAATCAGTGTTCTAAGAAAATTAATGACAAAATATTTCTGAATGGCAAATCTTTAGTGTTACAGAGCTTTGCTAAATTTCTGAAATGTAGGATAGTAAATAATCCTGATGACCAGAATTTTCAGTGGAAGCCCCTGCCTCTTTTACCCCAATAAGCATCAGTGATTTGCTGTGTCTGTAGAGTCAGACCCATCTAGTATTCAAGCCAATCTATATTAGACTAAAGCAATCCATCAGCAGCTTCTCCAAAAAACCTGTGTTCTAACATGACTTGCCTGACCTCTGGTTTTCTGTCTGATCACTTGGTCATTGTTTAGACTGTCTTAGGCTATCCTATTACCCTAGGAACCCAGTTATCACTTATGACTGAAATCTTGTCTTGAAACAATTGACCATACAGCCTAAAACCCAGTTCCTTTATTACAAACAAAAATGTACAATCTAGGCACCAACCCTATGGATGAACGGGTAGCGTATCTCAGCATCACATCCTGCTTTGTTGTTATTTCTATACTGTCTCTACTAGTTTGTATTTCAAAGGCCTGATCAGGCTTTATGATTAAAATAAGACAGGTAATACACTAAATTAGTCTAGAGTGGCCTAACCACAACCACTGTTACCTACTTCCTTCCAAATGAAACTGTGATGTTGTTCAGAATTTAGATACTCACGTGCTTTATGGAATGCTCCTCAAACCACAGAGTAAGTGCATATTAATTACTTCAAGACAATTATAGCAATTCCATTCCTGCTGACAGCAAGCTTGCATGTGACATATCCCTAGTCAATGAGACCATCTATTGGGAAGCTTCAAGGAAAATACACCTTCAAAGACACGAAACAGAGACCTGTGCCTCCCTAACAGGAAGTTGCCGTAGCTGATATATTATCTGAGGCCACAGTAGCCATCTTACCACCAAGGGGAAAAAAAGGAAGAAAGAAAAGAAAACTTATAAGATTCTGAGCAGGAGTCTCACCTAATAAGTCAAACCTGTAACACTCTATCTCACCTTCTTATATTTTCCTGATCATTTATGTCAATTTTAGTTTGGCATTTTATACTTGCAGGCAAAGCCATCCTAACCCTTGGATTCAAGTTTCAATAAAGGCCTGAGAGTGAACCAGGATGGATCTAAAGTTTCCTTTGAAAGTTACAAACACATAGAAAGTAAATATGAACTCATAGAAAATAGAAGAATATGCATTCCTGAAGGGGGCAGTAAGTGGATAAGTAGGAAAGTACAACCACCAGAAGGACTTCTGCTCTGGACAAGATGGTGGAGGCCCACTTCTCCCTGTTCTTCCCCACTAAGGGCAACGATAAACTCTAGAAATAATGCAAAAAGCAAACAAAAGAAGTCTCGGAAATCTGGTAAGGAGAAATCAAACTGGTTTTGGACTTCATGACCAGCAGAACAAAACAGTGGTCAAGTATGTTATATTCCCCACTGAACAGAAGACAGCCACCCAGATCCAACATTTTGACCCTCATCCTAGCAGTAAAGGTAGCTCAAGTCAGCCCAGACCCCTATAGGGGGAATAAAAGAGATGAACCCTCACCACCCACAAGGATCCATTGTAAGTCCATCTAACAATGAATGACTACATCAAAAACCTGGGTGAAAGAACTATAATGAGTGAGGAAAACAGCCATTTTCCAAAAGTAGCATACTATATATCTCATTTAGGTAACATTTTTTGAAACAACACAGTTTTAGAAATGACTGAACAGATTGGTAATAGAGTTTGAGCAGGAGGGAGTATTGGAGAAGGTGGGTGTAGGGATCCTTATGATGATGGGACTGTTTAAGATCTTGATTCTGGAGCCAGATACAAAAACCTACAACAGGATAAAATTATATAGAACTCCACTCACACATGGGCTTCAGTAGTAAAGCATCTGCCTGCGATCCCTGGGTCCGGAAGATCCACTGGAGGAGGGCATGGCAACCCACTCCAGTATTCTTGCCTGGAGAATCCCAGGGACTGGGGAGCCTGCAGGCTATAGTCCATAGTGTCACTAAAGCGACTGAGCACGCACGTGCGCATACACAGGCATACACAAGAGTGCAAGCTAAACTGAGAAATATGAATAAGATCAGTGGATTGTATCAATTCCTGTATCCTAGTTGCAACTCCATGTTATAGCTTTGTACATTGTCACAACTGGGGAGAAATTGGTAAAGGATATAAGAGGTCTCTCTGTCTTTTTTTTTTAAACTTACCATAAATCTACAATAATCTCAAAACTTTCAACTTAAAAAAACACATGAGGAGCAAATTAAAGACAGCTGGGGCCCTGTTTTTCAGTTTGTGACCCTACTTAAGCGAATATTTCACTAGTCTGTCTAGATCCAGAAATACCTAAGAAATACAAGACCTGTCTCTAGGTTCAGGTCTTGGAAATCTTGAGAAGCCTTTCAACCCATCTCTTCATGTGGATGGACCTGGAGACTGTCATAAAAAATGAAGTCAGAAAGAGCAAAACAAATAGTGTATATTAATGCACATATGTGGAATATAGAAAAACAGTACAGATGAAACTATTTGCGAAGCAGAAATAAAGACACAGACATACAAACATATGGACACAAGAAAACAAATGTATGGACACCAAGAGCAGAAGGGGGGTGGGATAAATTGGGTGACTGAGACTGACATATATACACTACTATGTATAAAAGAGATAACTAATGAGAAACTGCTGTATAGCACAGGGGAAAAAAGAAGGTACACTCTGTTTGTAGGTCATATATTAAGTTAATCTTAAAAATGCATTACAATATGCAGTATGTGCAGGCAAATACTGTTTGATTCCACTTACATGAGAGTGGAATAATCACATTCAGAGTCAGAAAGTACATTGGTGGATGCCAGGGGCCAGGGTTTGGAGGTGAGGAGGAGGAATGGGGAGTTGGTGTTTGATGGGGACAAAGTTTCAGTTTGGGATTTGGCAGATGGATGGTAGTAAGAGCTGCACAACAGTGTGAATGTACTTGGTGCCACTGAACTGTACAGTTAAATACGGTTAAAATTGTATGTTGTGTACGTGTTACTTTTTACTACAATAAAAAGAAAACGTTAAAAATTATTTAGAAAGGTTTAGTAAACATTGAGGAAACTGTATGCCAAACTTTTTCTCCTTTTGTACATCTGTATTTGCTCTTCTTTGGCTGCAAAGAATATAATCAATCTGCTTTCAGTGTTGACAATCTCGTGATGTCCACATGTAGAGTCTTCTCTTGTGTTGTTGGAAGAGGGTCTTTGCTATGACCAGTGTGTTCTCTTGGCAAAACTCTATTAGCCTTTGCCCTGCTTCATTCTGTATTCCAAGGCCAAATTTGCCTGTTACTCCAAGTGTTTCTTGACTTTCTACTTTTGCTTTCCAGTCCCCTATAATGAAAAGGACATCTTTTTTTTTGGTGTTAGTTCTAAAAGGTCTTGTAGGTCTTCATAGAACCATTCAACTTCAGCTTCTTCAGTGTTACTGGTTGGGGCATAGGATTAGATCACCATGATATTGAATGGTTTGCCTCAGAAACGAACAGAGATCATTCTGTCATTTTTGAGACTGCATCCAAGTACTGCATTTTGGACTCTTTTGTTGACCATGATGGCTACTCCATTTCTTCTAAGGGATTCCTGCCCACAGTAGTAGATATAATGGTCATCTGAGTTAAATTCACCCATTCCAGTCCATGTTAGTTCGCTGATTCCTAGAATGTTGATGTTCACTCTAGCCATCTCCTGTTTGTCTACTTCCAATTTGCCTTGATTCATGGACCTAACATTCCAGGTTCCTATGCAATATTGCTCTTTACAGCATCGGACCTTGCTTCTATCACCAGTCACATCCACAAATGGGTATTGTTTTTGCTTTGGCTCCATCCCTTCATTCTTTCTGGAGTTATTTCTCCACTGATCTCCTGTAGCATATTGGACACCTACTGACCTGGTGAGTTCCTCTTTCAGTATCCTATCATTTTGCCTTTTCATGGCATCTGGTCCCATCACTTCATGGGAAATAGATGGGGAAACAGTGGAAACAGTGTCAGACTTTATTTTGGGGGGCTCCAAAATCACTGCAGATGGTGATTGCAGCCATGAAATTAAAAGATGCTTACTCCTTGGAAGGAAAGTTATGACCAACCTAGATAGCATATTCAAAAGCAGAGGTATTACTTTGCCAACAAAGGTCCGTTTAGTCAAGGCTATGGTTTTTCCAGTGGTCATGTATGGATTTGAGAGTTGGACTGTGAAGAAAGCTGAGTGCCAAAGAATTGATGCTTTTGAACTGTGGTGTTGGAGAAGACTCTTGAGAAGTCCCTTGGACTGCAAGGAGATCCAACCAGTCCATCCTAAAGGAGACCAGTCCTAAATGTTCATTGGAAGGAATGATGCTGAAGCTGAAACTCCAATGCTTTGGCCACCTGATGCGAAGAGTTGACTCATTGGAAAAGACCCTGATGCTGGGAGGGATTGGGGGCAGGAAGAGAAGGGGACAACAGAGGATGAGATGGCTGGATGGTATCACTGACTCGATGCACATGAGTTTGGGTGAACTCCGGGAGTTGGTGATGGACAGGGAGGCCTGGTGTGCTGTGTTTCATGGGGTCACAAAGAGTCAGACATGACTGAGCGACTCAACTGAACTGAACTGATTTGCTCTTCTGCTATCAACACACAGATCTATCCTGGTTTCCTGAGGATAAAAAAGCTATTGCTGACTGTGTATCACCTCGCACAAGATTCTAGGTATTTCAGGAAGCATAAGGGCTTCCTTGGTGGCCTGATGATAAAGTATCTACCTGCAATGCAGGAGACCTGGGTTCAATCCCTGGTTCGGGAAGATCCCCTGAAGAAAGAAATGGCAACTCACTCCAGTATTCTTGCCTGGAGAATTCCATAGACAGAGGAGTCTGGTGAGCTACAGACCATGGGATTACAAAGAGTTGGACACAACAGAGCAACTAACACTTTCACTTTTCACTTTCAGGAAGCATAATTTACTCCTTGAAGGGAAAATATTCAGGGGGATAGAGAGATAAAGAAGGAAATTTACAGTGAACATTATAGTCATGAATGAAATAGTGAAGTGCTGTACCAATTAGTTGAAAGAGTTGCCAGGAAGTTCTTGCAAAGATGATAACTGCAGATCAAACCATATGCAGTGTTCAATATGCATTCAATATCTACTAATGTTGTAAAGCATGTATATCAAAGTAAATACTGAAAGTCATCAGTGCACAGAACTGCAGAGAGATACATAAGGAACTGCTTTCCTGAATATTTTCCATGCTGGGGTTCTTCCTTTTTCCCTTGATATGCTTTCTTTGTGCCTCACCAAAGGATAAAGGAGTAGAACACACATCCAAGATCTTAGTGCCAGCAACCTTTTATAAAAATTCATTTCTCTCTCTGAAAGGTTTCAGGGAAAGCTCATCCTCCCACCTCAGGAGAGGAATTAAACAGATATGGTTTGAGTCCTTTCAAAGTTCATAATCTGAATTGTAGCTTGAAGAAAGCTATTCCCTATATTCCGGGTGAGTGATAATAACTTTACAAATAATGGTTTTCTTTATGAAAACTCATAGAGTAAGGCCTAATTTGTAACCCTGGAGCTAAAATATTTGATTTTCTGTTTTGCTTATAATTTGATCCATCTATTTTTTTTGAAAGAATATACTCTCTTATGCAAGTTATAGTAAAAAGAAATAAGGCAACAATTTGGATAAACCTAGAACAATAAACCACTGTCTACATAATCAGCTTAATATTTTCATTTTTGTTACCAGACAGGCATAGACCTAATAACGACTTAAAAGATCAAGAAGAAGCACATTGGAAGGAAAGACAATTTTCACTCAGAGTCATGTTCTAGACTGGCAGAAAAATACAAAAGATGGAAGTGTTTAATTCTGTTTAAGGCTATAATTCAATAAGTCATAGTACTTCCCAAGGGCCCTAAACCTAAGTCCCTGTGGTTATTCAATTTATGATTTTTTGTCAATCTTTCTTCCACATTATTTCTAAGCCAGTATTGGGATCAGATCTAACAACTGGATTTATGAAAAAAACCAAAGGCCATGTTGATACCTGTTCTAGGCTGTCAATGAAAGCCACCTTTGTGAATATACAATACTTACAGCAGAAATTCATTTAGAAAGGATAATATGGAACCAAAAAAAAAGCTCCAAAATGATGTAATTTATTTATGAATTTAGCTGAAAGACCCATAAAACCAAATGACTCTACCTAGTAATTTTCTGTCATCGTATTGTTTATTATAACTTTCTGGTTCACAAGTGCTGCAATATGCCACAATTACTTAAGCTATATCTTTAATTAAGCATTAATAAAATATGAGTTGGATAATTATCCCAGCAATTTTATTATATAATTAGTGAACAAGTTAACATGAAATTGCACTATGAGACTTTATATAAAATTTAGTATGTGCATAATATAGCTTAATTTAATGCATAAAACCATCCTCAAAACAAAAATAAGGATTTTTCTAGTGGTATTTCTAGAAGTAATTCCCAAGGAGAAGGAAAGTTTTTAAATCATCAGCTTAGAAATTTTAGAAGTGAAAATAAGTATGTCTATCTGTGGTTTTCATTCTCTGCCACTGTCCAAGTTCTCCTAACCATCCCTCTCTATGAACCACAATTTGTAACATAGTAGGTCATGGGACATCTTTGCTACAGAGAAGGAAGTGAACTGAAAGCCACAGAAGATTTAAGCTACATGCCCAGTCATCCCACCTTTTGGAGCTGAGGCTGGCTTCCTAGTTCCAATTAACCCAGTTCCCCTCTTCCTGCTGACCTCACCCTCCCTGCAGCAGAAAACATTAATACTTTAATAATATGATAAGAAAATATTCACTAAGGTTATTGCTGATGGAACACATTTTTAAATAATTAATGTAGCATCATGAATATTTCTGTCGGTCCCTTCTCATTATTTTCCTTTTGGAAGCTTTTTAACCAGTCATATTTTTTTTCCCAAATAAAATTTGTAAAATTTTCTAATCTAATTTTGTTTTTTTAGTCTTGAGGTATATTTTAGCTGACCCCTCATTTAATGTATAGATAAAATTGAGAATTGTCTTTTTATAATTTTATAGTAGTCAATCTTCTCCAAGAATAGAATATATCTTCCTAGTTTTTTAATAAATGGATGGATATTTAAGATTTTCTTTGTTTAGAGCTTAAAACTTTCTTGTTTAGTTTATTCTTCTGTGTTCTGTTGCACTTTTGTTTATATGTATTATATATATTGTGTGGATGTATTATATATTTGGGTATTCATAGCTAGAACTATTACTATATTATTGTATTCTCCCTTGTTTCTAATAGATTTTCACTTGATAACTTTCAATTTTTCAGACACAATACTTGCATATAATAATGCTTTTAAACTTCCTAAAATTTTTACTTATTTCTCTTTTGTCCATTGCATCAGCTTATAAGTCTAGAGATATATAAGTTTACAGAAGTAATGAAAGGATATCTTACTTGCCATAATTTCATAGGGATGTCAGATGACTGTTTTAACCTCTAATCATAATGGCTTTTGTTTGCTCTATATATACCTAGAAATATATAAAGGTATATACATACATCTGTGAATATATATATATATATATATATACACACACACACACACATATGTCCAATTGTTGTTGCATATATGCCTCATATAACTGTCACTGAATTTATTTATAATAGACACCTCAGGGAGGAATATCTGTTCCTATAGGTTTTAGGTAAGATAGAAATTGTTTTATCAAATGGTTTTGGAAGACTCTTTCAAGGAAATTATATGATTTTTACCTGATCAATATGGCTCTTATATTAGCATACTTCCTAGTATTAAATCATCTACTCTTGGTACAAACCTCACTTTTTGGTGCTTCATTATTATTTTAAAGTATGATGAATTCTATATTTAAAATTATTCTATAGTATAGCTATTTTGGAAAACATAATGAAAGTTCCTCAAAAAAATTAAAAATAGAACTTCTATATGATCCAGAAATTTTACTTTTGAGTATAGATCCAAAGAAAATGAAATCACTATTTTGAGACTGTATGCTAAGTTGCTTCAGTCATGTCTGATTCTGTGTGACGCTATAGGCTGTAGCCCACCAGGCTTCTCTGTCCATGGGATTCTCCAGGCAAGACTATTAGAATGGGGTGCCATGCCCTCCTCCAGGGGACCTTTCCAACCCATTATTTTTTACAGCTAGGTTCAAACATACATCAGTAAGAGCTTATAAGTCAAATGAAGTATAAGTGTATTTAAAGGTATAAAACTAAGAACATTGAAGTATAATTAACTAAGATCAGTGATGAGGAATATGGAGGGGAGGAAGTGGCAATATAATAAATTTATCTTTTCTCAAAATGAAAACTCAATAGCTAACTTCTGCAGATATTAGAAATCAAATATATTATATGCTACAAACTGAATGTTTACCCTCTTCACCCCCAACTTACATGTTGGAAGCCTACCTGCCCCCACTCCCACAATGTGATGGTATTAGGAGGTAAGATCTTTGGGAGCTGATTAGGTCTTTGGGGCAGAGCCTTCATAAATGAGAGTAGTGCCTTTCAAGAAGACACAAGAGAGCTTACTTGGCTCTCTGCTGTCTACCATGTAAGGACACAATGAGAAGCTAAGCTGGCTGTCTATAACTCAGAAGAGGGCCCGTACTAGAACTAGACCATGCCTGCATCTGATCTTGAACTTCCAGCCCCCAGAACTGTGGGAGGATTTCTGTTGTTGATAAGCCACCCATGTTATGGTATTTTGCTACAACAGTCTGAGCTAAGGAATTATATAAACTTTAATTTTTTTTCATGGTCAAATCTCTGTGGCATTTAGACAATAGCTGTCAAAGTAAAAATATTTTTAATCCTAAGCTTTCTTTGGGGAATTTTTTTATAGATATACCTGGTGGCCCAGTGGTAAAGAATCTGCCTGCCAAGCAGTAGATGCAGGTTCAATCCCTTTGTTGGGAAGATCCCTGGAGAAGAGAATGGCAACCCACTCCAGTATTCTTGCCTGGGAAATCCCATGGACAGAGGAGCCTGGTCCGCTACAGTCCATGGGATTGCAAAAGAGTCATGACTTAATGACTAAACAACAACAATACATTTAAAAAGCTATAAAATATTTATGGGAATATTTTTATAATATTGTTTGTAATAAAAAATATTTGAAGCAATCTAAATGTCCAGCCATGTAAGATTCATTAAATTATGCTAACTTCAGATAATGAATTCAATAATTGCTAAAAAAAAAAAAAAATTGAGTCAATTTTGAAACAAATGTCCAAGATATATAAGTGAAAATATAACCTTAGAGCAATATATATATAAAACAATGTATAACAATATATCAGAGAAGGCAATGGCACCCCACTCTAGTACTCTTGCTTGGAAAATCCCATGGGCGGAGGAGCCTGTTAGGCTGTAATCGATGGGGTCGCTAAGAGTCGGACACGACTGAGTGACTTCACTTTCACTTTTCACTTTCATGCATTGGAGAAGGAAATGGCAGCCTACTCCAGTGTTCTTGCCTGGAGAATCCCAGGGACGGGGGAGCCTGGTAGGCTGCCGTCTATGGGGTCGCACAGAGTCGGAAACGACTGAAGTGACTTAGCATAGCATAGCATGACAATATATATAATATGCCATTGTGTGTGTAAAAATATTCAAGAGAAAACCATCTGTATTTTCATTTGCATATAATATCTCTGAAAGATTATATATACACAAAGGAAACCGATAATTCACTTGCCTCTATGAAAGGAAACTGGGTGGGAGATACAAGGGAGGGACAGTCTACTTTCTTCCTATAAGCATTCCCTCACTTTCTGAATTTATACCAAGTATACATATTATTGATTAAAATTTAGTCTTATTTTACAGCTAACTTGCTAAAGAGATGGATTTTTCCAAATTAATGGGAGATGGGAAAGTTGACTGAATCTAGTTTACAGGAGTATGCAATATTCTTTTGAGGAAAATGGCTGTGAAGTGCTGTGAGAGATCAGGAAATTCCCAGAACAAGACTTGGTATAAAGGAGGGATTTGCTTTTGGTTTTGGTTTTGAATGATAGCAGATACGGAAGCATTCTTAAGGACTAAAGGAAGCTGAGAAAAAGAGAGAGAAGAAAATAATTGTGTCAGTTAGAAACTGACATATATCAGACATGAGGGGCTTTTCTGGTGGCTCAGCTGGTAAAGAACCTACCTGCCGATGGAGGGATACAAGAGATGTGGGTTTGATCCCTCTGCCTGGAAGATCCCCTGGAGAAGGGAATGGCAAACTGCTCCAGTATTCTTGCCTGGGAAATCCATGGACAGAGGAGCCTGGTGGGCTATAGTCCGTGGGGTTGCAAAGAGTCAGACATGACTGAGTGCACAAGTACACACACACACACACACACACACACACACACACATCAGACATGAGACAACAGGGTTTCAACAAGATGGAAGTTTACTTTTCATTCACGTAACACAAAGTATAGAGATTAGCGGTCCAGTTCCCCCATGGACCGGGTCTCTTATCTTTTTATTATATCACTCTTCGTATATTCTCAAGGTCACTACACGATTGCAGAATGGCCAATAAGGGGTAAGAACAAGCGAGGAAAAGAACATTCCTATAAAGCCAAGGAGCCTGGCTTTGAGTTTGAGAGTTTCCTCCCAAACTCTCCCTGGTGACTTCCTCTTACATCTCACTGCCCTCTCCTCTCACGGGGACCAGGGACATCAATCTGTAGCTGGGCACGTTGCTGCCTAACAGAGCAGAGGGTTTTTGGAGCCAGGGTAGGAAACTATCAAGCATAGGAAAAATAGGTACTTTCCTGTACTACAATTTCAGGGATTGTATAATATCCCAATCCAGTTCAAAAAGATTGGCCTTTTAGTGTGCCATACCGACTTGAAGTCTTCACCATTAGAATTTTTACTTGGAGTTAAGATTTTGTGCTTCGAAACTTGGAAGTAAGATGAATATTACTAAGTCGGAAGAGAGAGTTAATTTTCATGTAAATATTATCCCCAAACCTAGAACACAAAGATGATCTGAATTGTAACTTCATGCAGGTAAGCCTAGACTGGGGTGCAGTATCTCTGACCCTGAGAAAGCTACTCCCATTTCCTAGGCTTCAATGTCCTTGTCCCTAAAATGTAACAGTCTCCATGAACTCTAAGGAATCCTTTATCTCTAAAGTTTTATGTAAACATTTTATTGAATTAGTTAATTTCCTTCTGGAATCAACGGGAATCGGTGCCCCAGTGGATCCTACAGGAAACAGAAGCTGCATACAGAGTGTGAGGCTGCAATGGGTGCTCACATGCTGGGGCTACAAAGAGATCAGTAAACATGGGAAGAAGCTCCTGCAAGAGGGTCTGGTCAGTCTGGATCCCACTGAGGTAAATGATTGCAGAAAACCCAGAGTTGTACTATCAAGAGAAATAAGTTTTGAAACAAAAATTGATCCATTTGCTAATGAAGAATTAGGTTCAGAGTGACTTGGTAATTCACACACACATACATACATATATACACACACATACAAAGGTATCAGATAATAATTGAATCAGAATGATACTCAAGTTTGTCAAGCAGCCACCAGGTGTTCGCCTAAAAATAAAAACACTTTTAGGTATTAATTGGTTCATACAACAGTATCAGAATCTTCAAGATTTTGCTTTTGGTTCTAGCAAAGCTGAATGTATGAGGCATCCAGGTATTTAAATGAAATCATGGCTTTAAGTGATTAAATGTAGAAGAACGAAATGAGGCTATGTGTAAATACACTTGCAGTACAATTACATGTGAATCACCATGAAACAGGAAAACCTCCACATCATATGTCCCCAAGCTCTGAAGCATACTCTGAAGAAAGGGAAGTTCTCTGCACAGACACTCTCACCCCACCCCAACCCACCGAGACGCGACAAACTGGCTAGACATTTCCATTGTTATTCAAAACTGGTTACCAGGAACAGTTGAATCTCTAAATGAAGCTCACAGCAAGTACAAACTATAAAAAGCATTCACTTGTCACTAAGAGAATATGAACAGGTTTAGAGTATCTACTTTTCCACACTTCAAGTTTTCAAATGAGACTGTAAGGCGATTATCAAGGGATTTTGCAGGAAGATAACTTTCCTTCTAAATCTTTTCATCCAGGCGTGATATACAAATGTGCAATGTATCTTTTCTATAATTAAGTAAACTGTTCCCTTGCTTCATAGATCCTCAGCAACAGCAACAAATGACACCTACATGATCTTTCTGGAGGGGGAATGAATGAGGATTTATCTATGACCAAGTAAACTCCTAGGAAATGGATATTTTAATTGAATGTTCTGGTAGTAGAATAATTGAGAAAATATTTTATCATGTTTCTTCTTTATAAACCCCTTTTATCATTGTTTTGAATTCTAGCTCCACTGCCAAAACACTATATTACATTTTGTTACTTTGTCATCTTGCCTCGAGAAAAAATATCTGCCTGGGGAAAACTGATTAGTCAAAAGGGAATACGGAGTGTCTGAAGGGAAAAAAAATTAAATAAATATGTGTGTTGGCACATGTATATATACACACATACATACTCCTTAAGTAATGCTACCACCAGAAGGTATTAGTTCTGATAATATTTCAAATGCAATTCAGTTCAGTTCAGTTCAGTTCAGTCACTCAGTCGTGTCCAACTTTTTGCGACCCCATGAACTGCAGCATGCCAGGCCTCTTTGTCCATTACCAACTCTCAGGGTCCACCCAAACCCATGTCCATTGAGTCGGTGATGCCATCCGACCATCTCATCCTCTGTCGTCCCCTTCTCCTCCTGCCCTCAATCTTTCCCAGCATCAGGGTCTTTTCAAATCAGCTCTTCACATCAGGTGGCCAAAGTATTTAGGATATCTAAAATAAGATCAAAGACTGCGCCAGATTGTTATATACAATAATCTTTCAGTTCTGTTTGCAATCGGCTTTTAGGAAGTTATCACCTGCCAGAGCTGACTTTGAAACTGGGACACAAAAATCATTTCTGCCTCCAATAGATCATAATCTAATAGTGAAGTGTGTGTGTGTGCTCAGTTGTGTCAAACTCTTTGCGACCCCATGGACTGTAGCCCTCTAGGCTCCTCTGTCTATGGCATTCTCCAGGCAAGAATACTGGAGTAAGTTGCCATTTCCTTCTCTAGGGGAATCTTCCTGACTCAGGGATCAAACCCACATTCTCTTGCGTCTCCTGCATTGACAGGCAGTTTCTTTACCACTTTGCCACCTGGGAAGCCCTCTAATAGTGAAACAGGTATGTAAACTAAGATAAATTTCAATAGACTCTGAGATTGCAAAAAATAGTCTACATATGTGTGAATAATTCATTCTAATTGGTAGATGGTAAGTGAAAAAATTTAATTGAGAAGGATCTAATGGAGTTCAACAGGAGAAAAGAGGGAAGGGGAAAATAATTCCAGGCAGTGAAAACATCACCTGCAAAATCACAAAGGTGTGATCATCTTGTTTTCAAGTACCCACATGTAATTGACTGTTGTCAAAAGGTAAAATGTTAGGTGTAGTGAGAGGCGATCCGGGCTGGTCAAATTAAGACAACCATTAAACTATGAAGTAGTTAGGATTTGGGAATTTATCTTGAGAGAAATGGGGCCCTTCAATGTGTTTTTAGCAGAGGAGCAGTAAGATCAAGTTTGCTGCTCAGGAGAGGCAAAGTAGTTGCAACTATGTAAGAACCTGATTTAAGGCCAGAAGGCTAATAGGCAGTCATTACAGCTTTCAAACTAGTGTTTCCAAAATTTCTCGAATCTTACCTGTGTGTTAATTTCATTTTTAAAATGCATATGGGGGCTTCCCTGATGGTCCTGGTTAAGAATCTGCCTTGCAATGCAAGGGACACGGGTTCAATCCCTGGTCCAGGAAGATCCCACGTGCCTAGGAGCAACTCAGTCCAGGCACCACAGCTACTGAATCTGAGCCCTTAGAGTCTGTGCTCCACATCAAGAGAAGCCTCCAGTGAGAATTCTGCACACCACAAAGAGGAGGAGCCCCTACTTGCTGCAACTAGAGAAAGCCCACGGGCAGCAATGAAGACCCAGAGCAGTCAAAAAATAAGTAAATCTTTTTAAAAAATACATTTGGTTCAAAGTGCAAAAATGCAGATTGTTAGGACTCCTAGCTCTCACTGCTGAGGGCGTGGGTTCAATCCCTGGTTAGGGAATTAAAATATCACAAGCTATTTGGTGTGGCCAAAAAAAAAAAAAAAGGCACCAAAATGCTAGACTGAAAGGGTAAGTGGACGTCCCTGGTAGCTCAGCTGGAAGAATCCACAGGCAATGCAGGAGACCCCAGGTCATTTCCTGGGTCAGGCAGATCCACTGGAGAAGGGATAGACAACCCACTCCAGTGTTCCTGGTCTTCCCTGGTGGCTCAGCTGAAAGGACAAGTGGCAAAATTTCCTAGCCATTCTTGCCCACAAGCCACCCCAGCTCCCTCTCTGCAGGTAACCAGTATGACTAGGTTTTGCCTGTTCTTCCAGAGATATTTATGCACAAACACTTTATTCTTCTGCCCCTTTTTATTTTACACAAATAGTTGCGTATTCAACATACTGTCTGCACTTTCCTGTTTTCACTTAACAACATCTCAGATATATTTCTACATTCATGTACAAAAAAGAATGCTCAATTTTTAACTACTGCATATATTTTCCAGTGTGTATATATCCTCTAATTTAATACTCCTACTGAAAGATAGATTAGATTAGATCAGATCAGATCAGATCAGTTGCTCAGTCATGTCCGACTCTTTGCAACCCCATGAATCGCAGCACGCCAGGCCTCCCTGTCCATCACCAACTCCCGGAGTTCACTGAGACTCATGTCCACAGAGTCAGTGATGCCATCCAGCCATCTCATCCTCTGTCGTCTCCTTCTCCTCCTGCCCCCAATCCCTCCCAGCATAAATCAGGGCTTCAATAAATACACTTGCACATGTTTTATTTTGCACACAAAGAATGATATTTAAAGGATTCTGTTGCCAAGATCTATTGTGGTGTAATAAACTACCTAAAAAGTTAGTAGCCTTCACCAACACTTACTACTATATCTCACAATTTTGTGGCTCAGAAACTGGAAACACTGGGCTGGGAGATTCTTTTGTTTTATGAGGCATCAAAAGAGGTCACCTTTTCTTATCTAGCCTGTTGAATAGGTTGGTTGGATGGTCCAGCATGCCTCAATCACATACCTAACACCTTGGGAGCAATAGTTAGAAGGCTAAAATCAACTGAAAAAACTGCCCAATGAGTTTCACATGACCCCTCCAGCATAGCTTCAACTAGGGATTATTGAACTTCTTTTATGGAGTTTTGAGACTTCCAAAAAGAACGTTAACTCACCTTACTCCTAGCCCTGCCAGGCAGTGTTGTCATGAAGTTATTGACAATATTGATAATAACAATAATAGGTTATTGTTATTATCAGGTCCAAGTACAGGTGATGCTTCTCAGTGCAATAACTTGAGTGTGGTTCTCCTTGATCTGATAACTTGTGAAACTAAAAACAATAAGAAAGTTATCTGCCATTCTTATACTGCCCCATCCCAGACAAATACATGAACCCGATACACAATGGCAATACAGAGGCCAAATAATTGCTGTGGATACGCTCATTCAGAAATGGGAGAAAAGGCAATAACAAAAAATACAATCTAATGAAAATATGTGCAAAGAACCTAAATAGACATTTTTCCAAATAAGATATACAGATGGTCAACAGCTACATGAAAATGTGCTCAACATCACTAATTGATCACGGAAATGCAAATCAAAATCACAATGAGCTATCACATCATACTCCTCAGAATGGCGGTTAATAACAAAAGACAAGAGATAAACAAGTGTTGACAAGGTTGTGAAGAAATGGGAACCCTTGTACACCATCAAGGAGAATGTAAATTGGTGCAGCCACTATGGAAAACAGTATGGAGGCTTCTCAAAAATATTAAAAATAGAACCACCATATGAATCAGCCATTGCACTTCCCATTTTCCAAAGGAATGACAATAGGGTGTCAAAGAGATATTTTCACTCATTTGTTAATTGAAGCATTATTTACAATAGTCAAGACATGGAAACATTTAAGGGTCCATCAAAAGATGGATATATGAAAGAATGTGGTGTATAGGTGTGTGCATGCTAAGTTGCTTCAGTCATGTTCAACTCTTTGTGGTCCTATGGACTATAGCCCACCAGGCTCCTCCATCCACGGGATTTTCCAGGCAAGAATACTGGAGTGGGTTGCCATTTTCTTCTCCAGGGATCTTCCCCACCCAAGGATTGAACCCAAGTCTCTTTTGTCTCCTGAACTGGCAGGCAGATTTTTACTTAGGCGCAACCTGTGATTATATTCCATTGTATACAATGGAAAAGAAAGAAGATTGGTGATTGCCAGAGGCCTAAGGTTGGGAGAAATAGATGATGGTAATCAACAAGTGCAAACTCCCAGTTTTAAGATGAATGAGTTCTGGAAACATAATGTACAGCGTGGTGACTCTCACAGTGAGGCCCTTCTCTTCACAACTTTGGCTTCCCTGATGGCTCAGACGGTAAAGAATTTGCCCCCAACGCAGGAGACGCAGAATCATTTCCTGGGTGGGAAGATCCCTGGAGAAGGGAATGGCAACCCACTCCAGTATTCTTGCCTGGAGAATCCCATGGACAGAGGAGCCTGGCGGGCTACAGTCCATAGGGTTGCAAAGAGTCAGACACGACTTAGTGACTAACACACACATGGTGACTATCGTTAACAATACTGTACTGTATACTTGTAAGTGGTTAAAACAGATCTTAAATATTCTCAATACAAGAAAGAAAAGTAACTATGTGAACTAATTATTAGGTGAATTAATTACCTTTATTGTGGTGATCATTATAAACCTTAAATTTTTACAATATCATATGTCAAATATACCTCAATAAAGCTGGAAAAAAAGTAGGGGGAAAGAAAAGCAAAAGAAAGGCATATATTAACAGTGTCTTGATTAGGGGCAAGTCTTATTTTGTAGAAATAGTCTCTGTGACGCTTGGCTTCAACTTCTAACACCTGGGAACTCCCCTCTTATTTACCTTTTATTTTACATAATAAATAACCCTCCTGAACTTTTTGCCTCTTGACCTGTTCATCCTTCTTTATGCTCTTAGACAGTTGAGGGTTCATAGTTTTTATTTTCTTTGAAATATTTCTGTCCCTTTTATTCCAAGTTGATGGTATTAATACAACTATCTTATAAGCTTTGTGAGATTCTTATGAATCCTAGTGGGTTCTCTATATTGGGTAAAAACCATATCAGGAATCATTCAAGATAGACTGTCTTGGGATTGAGATAACGGTCAGAATTCTATAAGAAAATGGCTTTAAAATTCTTAGAAGGTATTTTGTCTAGTTGAAAGCTTCTGTGAGACATGTCCTGAAATATTTATAGCATCTTAATAAAGGATCTTATATGTGTATCCTTGAGATTATCTTTACTCTATGGTCATCTCTTAATTTGATAGCCTTTTAGAAAAGCTGTGAACAAGATACACTTACTTTAAAATGACTACTGCTGTATATTTTTTCTAAACTTTTCTTGAAAACTGATTTTCTCCTTTTGTAGCTCATTTCTCCTCTATCCATGCTATATTATATAGGGCTAAAAAAATGAAATGGCACTTTCAACATTGTTCCTGGACAATGCCTCAGCAAAATTCACCAGTTAATTAATTATATATACATGTTATCATCAGTCAGTTCAGTTCAGTCGCTCAGTCATGTCCAACTTTTTGTGACCCCATAAATTGCAGCACACCAGGCCTCCCTGTCCATCACCAACTCCTGGAGTTTACCCAAACCCATGTCCATTGTATCGGTGATGCCATCCAACCATCTCATCCTCTGTTGTCCCTTTCTTCTCTTGCCCTCAATCTTTCCCAGCATCAGGCTCTTTTCAAATCAATCAGTTCTTCACATCAGGTGGCCAAGGTATTGGAGTTTCAGCTTCAACATCAGTCCTTCCAATGAACACCCAGGACTGATCTCCTTTAGGATGGACTGGTTGGATCTCCTTGCAGTCCAAGGGACTCTCAAGAGTCTTCTCCAACACCACAGTTCAAAAGCATCAATTCTTCAGTGTCCAGCTTTGTTTATAGTCCAACTCTCACATCCATACTTGACTACTGGAAAAAACATAGCCTTGACTAGATGGACCTTTGTTGTCAAAGTATTGTCTCTGCTTTTTAATATGCTGTCTAGGTTGGTCATAACTTTCCTTCCAAGGAGTAAGCGTCTTTTAATTTCATGGCTGCAGTCACCATCTGTAGTGATTTTGGAGCTCGAGAAAATAAAGTCAGCGACTCTTTCCACTGTTTCCCCATCTATTTGCCATGAAGTGATGGGATCGGATGCCATGATCTTCATTTTCTGAATATTGAGATTTAAGCCAACTTTTTCACTCTCCTCTTTTACTTTCATCAAGAGGCTCTTTAGTTCTTCTTTACTTTCTGCCATAAGGGTGGTGTCATCTGCATACCTGAGGTTATTGATATTTCTCCCAGCAATCTTGAGTCTAGCTTGTGCTTCATCCAGCCCAGCGTTTCTCATGATGTACTCTGCATATAAGTTAAATAAGCAGGGTGACAATATACAGCGTTGATGTACTCCTTTTCCTATTTGGAACCAGTCTGTTGTCCTAGGTGACAACATTACCAAACTTCAGGCCACTACATAACAAAGTTGCTTTCCCCCCCAGCCTCTGATAACAATGTCCTCAGGTTTTCTTCCAGCTTTCACAGACAAGCTTTACAAGGCCTACCAGCCTCTATCTCCTACCTGGCCCCAAAGTCAGTTTAACATGTTCTCAAATTTTACTATGGCAACATTTCACTTCCATATATCAGGTTCTGTATTGGTTATCTATTACTATTAAGAATATGCCCTAAAACTTAGTGGCATTAAGCAAAAATAATTTGATATCTCTCAGTTTCAGAGGGTCCATGATCAGCTGGATGATTCTTCTTCACTTAGCATCAACAAAAATCTTCCAGTGACATTTAACTGGCAAATGGGTGTTTGCCGGGGTCCAGCCCCAGCTGATCCAGGGTATTCGAAGGAGAGACGGCATAGGCGAGGGTCAGGAAACAACTGCTTAATTACACGTTAATTAAGGATACAAAGAGTAATAGAATGAGGATAGCTCAGTAGGAAAATTCAGTGGAGAAAAGAGGCTGAGTAGCTTGGTTTACGCGGGAGACCAATAAAACTTCAAGACAAGAAGTTTGCACCACTTACGTAGGCCGCAGGCGTCCTTCCGTTCTCCCGAAGGAGAGGAGACACTGAGGCCTCCCCAGTCGGATCTTAGAAGCCCAGGCATAATTAGCAAGCATGGTGGGTTCCGCGCTCCAGATGGAGACTCAGCTAGAATTTGGGAGAGAGAGTGACATGGGGAGACCAAGTTTCAGTGAACAAGGCCTGCACTTTATTTTCCAAAGTAGTTTTTATACCTTAAGTTATGCATAGAGGATAATGGGGGAAGGGGTGGAGTCATGCAAGGACAGCAGTTCCTGGTCCTAATCGAAGCCAGGCTTTCAAACTTATCATATGCAAAAGTTCAGGTGATTGACATCATCTTCTGGCCCGGAGGCCTGTTAACATTTTAAGAAACTTATTTTTCTCTAAAGGTGATTATTCCAAAGTCAGGCACCAGCCTCCAAAAAAGCATTGGACAAAGCTGCATTTTACATTTCTATACACCCATTATATCAATCAATACACTGCCAAGGACACAGTAGGTAAGGAGTATGGAGACTTAGCAGCAAACATTGGCCCAACAAGTGAAAAACCCTTCACCAATACAATTTCTAATCAATCTTTTAACTACTCAAAGGAATCTGTGTTTAGGCAGTTTAGAACATCTCCTGCCTCTCACAGTTGGGAGGCTCTGAACAATCACATGTGGCCAGAAAAACCTATTCAGGCAGGCTAGAGGATTTCCAAAGGAGTTTGTAGGTTAAACACTGTCACACCCAGGAATTATTAACTGGAGCTGTAAGCTAACTCTTTTTTCAGAGAGAGGTAGTGGGGACAGCCCCCTGTAAAGTCAGAGGTGTAGGTGAAAGCACAAAGCAGAAAGTAGGCAGACTCTGGCTTGGGGGGTAGATGCTCGAGAATTTCCAGGCGGACTCCTGAGGCTCGATCCCGCCTTTGCGTATGCCGAGCCTCCTTCCTCATGACCTTTGTCATGGGCGGAGTTCCTCACGCTGGCTCCCGGCAGTGATAGAATTCCAGTTGAGCTATTCCAGATCCTCACTCAATATGCAATATGCCGGCTCCCGGCAGGTGTTCAGTCCAAGATACAATGCATGTCTAATTGACCTCTGTGCTTGTAATTTCTATGAAAACCTTAACAGGGCTTGTGAGAAATTTAGCAAGCTGATGCTACAACCTACATAGGCCAAAAAAGATGCAATAATAGCCTAAACAATGAAAACAGTGTACACAAGAAAATGTCCTGACTAAATCTCAAGACTTATGGTTCAAACACGATAACTGAGATGGTATGTTATTGGCATACAATTTGACCAATAGAGCAGAACAAAGAAACCAGAAACTGTGCACATATAGAGATATTTATATGTTAGAAGGAGCATTGCAGAGAAAAAATCATTCAAAAACTGGTCCTATTAACATTGGTTAATATAAATAACTTTTCCTGGGATTTCTACTGTTTATCAAACAGATGAAAACCTATTCCAGATATATAGGGGTAAAAATATGGAGAAACTTGTTGAAGAGCACAGAGGAAATTTTTATATTACTTCAAAAGTGCTAATGGTTTTTAAGTATAGTTATTCCAGTAGTCATGTACAGATGTTAGAGATGGACCATAAAGAAGGCTGAGCACTGAAGAACTGATGCTTTCAAATTGTGGTGTTGGAGAACTCTTGAATTACCTTGGACAGCAAGGAGATCAAACCAGTCAATCCTAAAGGATATTAACTCTGAATATTCATTGGAAGGACTAATGATGAAGCTGAAGCTCCAAAACTTTGGCCATCTGATGCAAAGAGCTAACTCATTGGAAAAGACCTTGATGCTTGGAAGGACTGAGGGCAGGAGGAGAAGGGAGTAGCAGAGGATGAGATGGTTAGATAGTATCACCAACTCAATAGACATGAATTTGAGCAAACTCTAGGAGATAGTGAAGGGCAGAGGAGCCTGATATCCTGCAATCCATGGAGTTGGAAAGAGTCAGAGGTGACTTAGCGACTGAATAACAAAAGCATTAAAAGAAAAAATGAAAGGAATGAGAAAAATCAATGTTTAGCACCTAGGTGGCACTAGTGGTAAAGAATTGACATGACTTAGCAACTAAACAAAAACAATCCCCAAGTAACTAATGGGTCAAAGAAGAAATCACAGAAAAATTAGAAAATACTTTGAGATAAATGACGACCAAGTCACAGCATACCAAAACTTATGGATGCAGGGAAAGTAGCACTCAGAGAGGTATTTAAACGTGTAAAAGTCCACATTAAAAAGACAAATATTTAATCAATAATAAAATCATCTCACCTTAAGAAACTTGAAAAATACAACCTAAGTACAAAGTAACCAGAAAGAAGGAAAAAATAAGTATTAGAGGGAAAATAAATGACATGGAGAACAGAAAGACAGAGAAAAATTAAGAAACTAAATGTTGATTCTTTCAAAGCATCAAGAAACCTCACAAATATTTGTCTAGAATGACCAAGTGAAAAAGCAAGAAATCTCAAATTACTAAAAACAGGAAAGAGGTGACATTACAGACACAATGGCCTTATATAAATAAAGATAAGGAAACAGGAAAAATGATTAAAAATCAATAAATTAGATATCCTGGATGTAATGGACAAATTTCAAGAATGACACAAATTATTGAAGTTGGTTCAAGAAGAAACAGAAAGTCTGTCTAGACCTACAGGAAGGAAAGAGATTGAGACTAATTGGCAAAAAAACTGCTCAAGTCCAGATGGCTTCACTGCTAAATTTTGCCAAGTATTTAAAGGAAGATTTCCACAAATACTTGAAAAATATTTCCAAATTATAAAAGAGAGAAAGAGAATGCAATAGTTCCTAACTCATTCAATGAGCTGTTAGCCAAATACCAAACCAAATAAGAAAATCACAAGGAAGAAAAATTCATATATAACACCCAGTTCAGTTCAGTCCCTCAGTCGTGTCCGACTCTTTGCAACCGCATAGACTGCAGCACACCAGGATTCCCTATCCATCACCAACTCCCGGAGCTTGCTCAAATGCATGTCCATCTCATCCTCTGTCATTCCCTTCTCCTCCTGCTCCCAATCCTTCCCAACATTAGGGTCTTTTCAAATGAGTCAGCTCTTCGCATCAGGTGGCCAAAGTATTCGAGTTTCAGCTTTAACATCAGTCCTTCCTATGAATATTTAGAACTGATTTCCTTTAGGATGGACTGGGTGGATCTCCTTGCAGTCCAAGGGACTCTCAAGAGTCTTCTCCAACACCACAGTTCAAAAGCATCAATTCTTTGGTGCTCAGCTTTCTTTATAGTCCAACTCTCACATCCATACATGACTACTGGAAAAACCATAGCCTTGACTAGACGGACCTTTGTTGGCAAAGTAATATCTCTGCTTTTTAATATGCTATCTAGGTTGGTCATAACTTTCTTTCCCAGGAGTAAGCATCTTGTAACACTTAAGGGCCCACTTGACTTCACATTCCAGGATGTCTGTCTCTAGATGAGTGATCACAGTATGGTGATTATCTTGGTCATGAAGATCTTTTTTGTACAGTTCTTCTGTGTATTCTTGCCACCTCTTAATATCTTCTGCTTCCGTTAGGTCCATACCATTTCTGTCCTTTATCAAGCCCATCTTTGCATGAAATGTTCCCTTGGTATCTCTAATTTTCTTGAAGAGACCTCTAGTCTTTCCCATTCTGTTGTTTTCCTCTATTTCTTTGCATTGATCACTGAGGAAGGCTTTCTTATCTCTTCTTGCTAGTCTTTGGAACTCTACATTCAGATGCTTATATCTTTCCTTTTCTCCTTTGCTTTTCACTTCTCTTCTTTTCACAGTTATTTGTAAGGCCTCCCCAGACAGCCATTTTGCTTTTTTGCATTTCTTTTCCATGTGGATGGTCTTGATCCCTGTCTCCTGTACAGTATCATGAACCAAATAGGAAAAGGAGTACGTCAAGGCTGTATATTGTCACCCTGCTTATTTAACTTCTATGCAGAGTACATCATGAGAAACACTGGACTGGAAGAAACACAAGCTGGAATCAAGATTGCTGGGAGAAATATCAATAACCTCAGATATTCAGATGACAGCACCCTTATGGCAGAAAGTGAAGAGGAACTAAAAAGCCTCTTGATGAAAGTGAAAGAGGACAGTGAAAAAGTTGGCTTAAAACTCAACATTCAGAAAATGAAGATCATGGCATCCGATCCCATCACTTCATGGCAAATAGATCGGGAAACAGTGGAAACAGTGTCAGACTTTATTTTTTGGGGCTCCAAAATCACTGCAGATGGTGATTGTAGCCATGAAATTAAAAGACGCTTGCTCCTTGGAAGGAAAGTTATGACCAACCTAGATAGCATATTCAAAAGCAAAGACGTTACTTTGCCAACAAAGGTCCGTCTAGTCAAGGCTATGGTTTTTCCTGTGGTCATGTATGGATGTGAGAGTTGGACTGTGAAGAAGACTGAGGGCCGAAGAATTGATGCTTTTGAACTGTGGTGTTGGAGAAGACTCTTGAGAGCCCCTTGGATGGCAAGGAGATCCAACCAGTCCATTCTGAAGGAGATCAGCCCTGGGTGTTCTTTGGAAGCAATAATGCTAAAGCTGAAACTCCAGTACTTTGGCCACCTCATGCGAAGAGTTGACTCATTGGAAAAGACCCTGATGCTAGGAGGGATTGGGGGCAGGAGGAGAAGGGGACAACAGAGGATGAGATGGCTGGATACATCACTGACTCGATGGATGTGAGTCTGAGTGAACTCCGGGTGTTGGTGATGGAAAGGGAGGCCTGGCGTGCTGTGATTCATAGGGTCGCAAAGAGTCAGACACAACTGAGTGACTGAACTGACTGAACTGAACTGAACACTTAAAGATGAGAAAATTCAAAACACAAACAATAATGTTAAGATTCAGAAATCCCTTTAAGCTGTGGGTATAGTCCAAAGGTATTTTTTATGGTAAGGTTTTTGTTATGCAGTGTACAAATGTTAATTTTATAGGTACGCTTCTTACCAAATATAGGTACCATGGCACGCTTTAAATATTATATAATGAAAACATTTAAGTGATTTGCTTTTCAATTTTATGTAACTGGTGAAATGCTAGTGTCATTAATAAAAACAGTGGCATTAAAACAGATGACCTGATTCCATGACATGGGTCAGCCTTGCTTCATTTAGTCAATCTGCTCCACCATTATTCCTCTAATAATAGCTTCTCATTACTTATGAATCACCAATCTGTCAATGCCTAGCCTGCTGAGTCAGAAGTTGGGCTTTTTATAAACCTGGAGCATCAAAAGTGAGTCATCTACTCACTTATGGCACAGTTCATTTCAAAATTATCTTCCACCTCCTCTCAGCTAAAATTAATCTGCCTATTATTTTTTCCAAGCCTACATCATTGTTATTATGCTGTATTTAATAAATAATTCCTGCTAAATCACAATGTCCTGTGATTCCCTACCTGTTGAATGAAAGCATTTCATTGCTTTATGAAAAAATTATCTGCTGGTCTAAAGTAACATCTTTGTTCAGATTTCAAATTGAACTGGACTTTCTCAACTCTGGGTATGATCACTTCAGTCACTCAATTGTGTCCAATTCTTTGCAACCCCATGGACTGCAGCACACCAGGCATCTCTATCCATCATCAACTCCTGGAACATACGCAAACTCATGTCTATCAATTTGGTGATGCCATCCAATCTCATCCTCTGTCATCAGAGGATGACTTCCCATCCTCTTCTCCTCCTGCCCTCAATCCTTCCCAGCCATCAGGGTTTTTTCCAATGAGTCAGCTCTTCCCATCAAGTGGCCAAAGTATTGGAGTTTCAGCTTCAGCATCAGTCTTTCCAATGAATATTCAGGACTGATTTCCTATAGGATGGACTGGTTGGATCTCCTTGTAGTCCAAGGGACTCTCAAGAATCTTCTCTAACACCACAATTCAAAAGCACAAATTTTTCAGTGCTCAGCTTTCTTTGTAGTCCAACTCTCAAATCCATACATGACTACTAGAAAAACCATAGCTTTGACTAGATGGACCTTTGTTGGCAAAGTAATGTCTCTGCTTTTTAATATGCTGTCTAGGTTGGTCATAACTTTTCTTCCAAGGAGCAGGTGTCTTTTAATTTCATGGCTGCAGTCACTATTGGCAGGGATTTTGGAGTTCAAAAAAATAAATTCTCTCACTGTTTCCACTGTTTCCCCATTTATTTGCCATGAAGTGATGGGATCGGATGCCATGATCTTAGTTTTCTGAATGTTGAGTTTTAAACCAACTTTTTGACTCTCCTCTTTCACTTTCATCATGAGGCTCTTTAGTTCTTTGTTTTCTGCCATAAGGGTAGTGTCATCCGCATATCTGAGGTTATTGATATTTACTGGCAATCTTGATTCCAGCTTGCACTTCATCCAGCCCAGCATTTCTCATGATGTACCCTGCATATAAGTTAAATAAGCAGGTTGACAATATACAGCCTTGACGTACTCCTTTCCCGATTTGAAACCAGTCTGTTTTTCCATGTCCAGTTCAAACTGTTGCTTCTTGACCTGCATACAGATTTCTCAGGAGGCAGGTCAGGTGGTCTGGTATTCCCATCACTTTAAGAATTTTCCACAGTTTTGGTGATCCACACAGTCAAAGGCTTTGGCATAGTCAATAAAACAGATATGGGTATGATATCCATCTGGACAACCATCATGAAAAATATTTATTGCAGGAAGAAATAAGCTTTCAAATTATTATTCTTGGGGATTTTGGCAGCTTTTGTTTTTAAGTCTAAAAGCTTCTACTTATATGACTTTATCTTAAGGGAGATCTCACAGGAAAAAAGAGGCTGCAGCAAGCCTTCTAGGTTACAGGAGGAACTAAGGAAGAGACAAGTAGGTTAAAGAATGAGATCAGAAACGAATGTCCCAATTCCCAGCCTTGGGATCAAACCTGGGGATCAAACATCAAATGTAAAGACTTACACAGACATGATGAAATGTATGCTGTGTGAGCTTGCAAACTCTCTCTCCTGCAAAATAATCATTAATCTGGTAAAAACTGTCAAACAACTGAAGTCTCTAGAAATAGACTTGAGCATGGGTAATAAACTGAGAAGAATTTATTTTTTAAAAAATTGTATAATAACAGCAAAAACACTGATAACAGCATGAACATTTGAGCCAGAAACTGCTCCCATCACCTGTTTCTACTTCCTACTAAATTTTTCAGAAGGTTTATTCTGGTTGGACAAGGCCAAGAAGAGGTTGGTTACCTTCTCGCCAGCTCCCCAGCCACTTCTCAGTTACAAGGCAATCATTTCACTTGGGACAGGTGACTTATAACCAACACCAAGATGTTTCAGAAAACCTATTCCAGGAGGATACAGCCAAGAAGATAAGGTCTCCCAACTCTATTCAGCTCCCACTTACAATGTAAAGGCTTTATCCTAGGCAGACATGTCAAACCATGAGCTGCTGGCCAAAAGGGCTAGAGCTTCCACTGCTACATCCTCTTCCCCACCATCAGATTATAAGGCAGAAGTTCCATACCGACTAGGTTAATAGGACTACATTCCTCAAGCTCTTTCTTAGGATAAAGGAGTTACTTCAGGAGAAGTAGACCCTATCCTTCCCCCCTTTAAGCTCCATCATATCTACCAGAACTTCTGCTTAGTGGGGAGAAAGGATGAGGACTGTCAGCTTCATAGCATGCCTGCAGTAGGCAATACAATTTGGAACAACTATATTTGGAACAATCCTGCTTAAAGACATCCTCCCTTCAATAAAGATTATAGTAGTATACAATTTGAGAGGTAATTGGATCAGTTGGATGCAAGGAGCAGCAAACAAAACAGTAGACTCACCAGAAATTTAATAAGGAATGACAGGAGGAAAAAAGACAGAAAGAAAAAAAAAAAAAAAAAAAACCTGATAACATTATACTCATCCCTAGTGGAAGGTCGTGCACATATACTAGGGTCAATCTGCTCTGGAGCAATTGGAAAGCTATTAATCCCTGGCTAAAACCAGTGAAGATTTGAAATCTTCCTGAAATGAACAGAAGTCTGACTGACTCAGGAGGTTTAATCATAATTCCTAATCAGTCACTGGCTGAAGACTAAGACATGCTGACCCAAGAGCAACTACTGAGTCCAAGCTTAAAATTTCAAAAGAAGAGAAAAAATTCTAAGCACTGACATCAGAAATCACACACCTAAGAGAAAGAGACTTTGCAGAATTAATCCATGCCATCCACAGTATAAACAGAAATAGGCAACAACAAGTCACAGGGTAAAAATTAGAAATAGGCACTATAATATAAAATGGAATAATAGAAAGTAGCTTATTTTTAAGAAAAAGGGAGAAGTGAAAGAAATATGAAATGTGGCCCATAAACAAGAAAGAAAATCCTATATGTTGAATTTAGCAGACAAAGATTTCAAAGGAGCTATTAGAAATATTAGCAAAGAACTAAAGGAAACCATCCCTTAAAATGAAAGAAAAGCAGAATTCATCAAATATAGAATAGTAATAAGTATATACAAATTACCAAAAAAAAAAAAAAAAAGAACCAAATGTACATTCTAAAGATGAATTACAAGCTGAAATCAAGATTGCAGGGAGAAATATCAAAAACCTCAAATATGCAGATTACACCACCCTTATGGCAGAAAGCAAAGAGGAATTAATGAAGGTGATGAAGGTGAAAAAGGAGAGTGAAAAAGCTGACTTAAAACTCAACATTCAAAAAACTAATGCCATGGCATTTGGTTCTATCACTTCATGGCAAATAGATGGGGAAAAATGGAATCAGTGACAGACTTTATTTTCTTGGGCTCCAAAATTACCATGGACAGTGACTGCAGCCACAAAATTAAAAGACTCTTACTCCTTGGACAAAAAGCTATGACATACGTAGCATATTTAAAATCAGAGACATCACTTTGCCAACAAAGGTCCATATAGTCAAATCCATGGTTTTTCCAGTAGTCCTGTACAGATGTGAGAGTTGGACCATGAAGAAGGCTGAGCACCAAAGAATTGATGCTTACAAGCTACAGTGCTGGAGAAGACTTTTGAGAGATCTTTGGACTGCAAGATCAAACCATGCAATCCTAAAGGAAACCAACCCTAAATATCCATTGGAAGGACTGATGCTGAAACTGAAGCTCCAAAACTTTGACCACCTGATACAAAGAGCCAAGTCATTGGAAAAGACCCTGATCCTGGGAAATATTGAAGGCAGGAGGAGAAGGAGGTGACAGAGGATGAGCTGGTTGGCTGTCATCATCGACTCAATGGACATGTGTTTGAGCAATCTCAGGGAGATAATAAAGGACAAGGAAGCCTGATATGTTGCGTCCATGGGGTTGCCAAGAGTCATACACGACTGAGCATGCACACACTTGGCATCCAGCTTGACATAGAGGGGATTCTCAGTAAGCAATGGGTTAAACTGCTAATGTGGCATTTATAACTGGGTAACTGGTCTACCCTAATCAATAGTGAGATATCTTATATCCACAAATTCATACAAGTAAATAAAGCTCAGATGTTTCTCTAGTATTTCATACTAAGTTTAAATGACATAAAATAACTGCCTTTGCACATTTATATGTATATATATATACATATATATATTTTAAAAGACTTTGTTTTGTTAATAAGAATTTGCTTTATAGATCAAAAACGCTTTAAGAATTATAACTGAATATTTTTACCAGTCTTATACAATGTAAAAGCATTTACAACATTTGCTTTCTTTGCATCATTTGTACTGAGAAAAGATTCTGGAAAGAATCTGAAGTACTGTAAAGCTGTCTTCAAGGCTATTTTTAACCTAAAAACTAATTGCTTATAATTGCCAAAATGCACTATAAATATATCCTTAAAACCTAAAACACTCTAAAATGAATGTCTTTGGTTATCTACTGACCAAACGATACTCAAATTAAATGTTTTCCAAAGAGTGATTTTTGGCCAGCCTGATACTATTTCAAGTTCTCTTTGAAGTCATTGATTCTTCGGGCATTTGAAAACCCTTCATTTTCTTCTTCTATGCCACCCACTCTAAAAACTTGTGATCACCTAGAGTTGAGACATTTAGGTCTTCATTATAGAAGGGACTATAGTGACCAAAGGTAATTTACCCACTATCTTCAGAGTAACCCTAGAGTCTGGAATCTTAGTCATTTTTGCTGTGATAGTAGAATGAACTTCTAGAAGTTCATGGGCCCAGAGGGTCTTCTTCAGATTTCTTGTTTGGACAACTACCTTGCTTATAAAACAAATAGAATGACTGTCTATGTGAGTTTGTTGCTCAGTTGTATCTGACTCTTTACGACCCATGAACTGTAGCCTGTCAGACTCTTCTGTCTGTGGGACTCTCCAGACAAGTATACTGGAGTGGGCAGCCATTCCTTTCTCCAGGGGATCTTCCTGACCCAAGGATAGAACCCTGGTCTCCAGCATTGGAACAGATTCTTTACTGGCTGAACCACCAGGAAATACCAAATTTTTAATTCTATCAGTAACTAAATTGAATAACCGTATACCATTTTGTGAGTATTTAATTTGCAAATATTTTAAATAAGAGCAATACTGGTAAGGAAGTAGAATAATGTAGACGTTAGAGTAGCCTCTATAGCCTCATTGTTCTGTGAATTTTCAACCCATCGTGTGTCAGCTGTTACTTAAAATCTTGGTTTTGTGCCTTGGTTTCCTCCTCCAAGGGCCTAATAGAGGCTACCTCACTATTGTGAGTATGGAACAAATAAGCATCTGTGAACATTCTTATAATATTGCCTAAACTATGACAAACCTAGATGGCATGTTAAAAAGCAGAGACATTACTTTACTGACAAAGGTCTGTATAGTCAAAGCTATGATTTTTTCCAGTAGTCATGTATGGATGTGAGAGTTGGACCATAAAGAAAGCTAAGTGTTGAAGAAATGATGCTTTTGAACTGTGGTGCTGGAAAAGACTCTTGAGAGTCTCTTGTACTGCAAGGAGCTCCAACCAGTCCATCCTAAAGCAAATCAGTCCTGAATATTCATTGGAAAGATTGATGCTGAAGCTGAAACCCCAATAGTTTGGCCACTTGATGTGAAGAACTGACTCATTGGAAAAGACCCTGATGCTGGGAAAGATTGAAGGCAGGAGGAGAAGGGGATGACAGAGATGAGATGGTTGGATGGAATTACCAACTCAATGGACATGAGTTTGAGCAAGTTCCAGGAGTTGGTGATGGACAGGGAAGCCTGGCATGCTGCAGTCCATGGGGTCACAAAAAGTGAGACATGATTGAGCGACTGAACTGAACTGAATTGAGGACATATTAATAGATCCACAAATGTTAGCTACTAGTATAAATAGGAATTCCTATAAATTGGTACATGCTTTCTAAGAAGCCATTTGCTCCAATGTATCAAGAGCATAAAAAGTGCTTAAATTCTTCATGTAGTATTTTCCTTCTAGGGTAACTATTCCCACAAAACAGTCACTAATTCAAACAGTTAGGTACAATAATTTTTATTAAAGCAAGAGTTTTGTTGAATTTAATACAACCTAAACCTCTAACATTTGTAACAAAATCAATAAAATTAAGACATTGATAATGAACTTTATAAACACAACTGAAATAATTGGGATGGTGCATTTACAATAGGTCAAGATAGAAAAATTAACACCTAATTTACATTTCTGCTTTAAATCACTAGAAAGCTAGATAAAATATACGCAAAAAATGATTTCAGACAATTTGCAAATCAGGACTGTGCTTCCTGGGAAGATGGAAACAAATGAATTTAAACATATGAGTAGTCTCAGTTTACTTAGAAGCAATTTCCAGGCCGTAGTGTAGTGGGGAAGAATCCAAAAGAACTTCACTGTTTTGCTGAGCAAAGATAAGTATCAGGAAATAAATTGTAAGTAAGAAGCATGTAGAGATCTGTAGCATGCCTGCTTGGTAGCTCAGTTGAGTCTGACTCTTTGGGATCCCCATGGAGGAGTCCCCCATGCTCCTCTGACCATGGGGATTCTCCAAGCAAGAATACTGGAGTGGGTTGCCATTCCTTCCTCCAGAGGATCTTCCCAACTAAGGGATCGAACCCACACCACCCACATTGCAGGAAGTCTTTATCCTCTGAGCCACCAGTGAAGCCCAATAATACTGGGGTGAGTAGTCTATCCCTGCTCCAGGGGATCTTACTGACACAGGAATCAACCCAGGATCTCCTGCATTGCAGGCAGATTCTTTACTGTCTGAGCCACCAGAGAAGTATCTAGTATCTAATAAATGGTTACTAACCACTCAAAGAAGCAGGAAAATATGATCTCTATATGGGATATATACCAATCATTAGAAACATAAGAGAAATGAAAGAGGTAAATGGACAAGGATTAAAACATCTATTTGTAAATATGCTTCATATGCTTAAGCTATGGTATATAAGTCATGAACATAACAAAAAATATAAAATGTAAAAAAGACCCAAATAACTTCTAGAGATGATAAATACACTATCTGAAATTTAAAAAGAAAAATACACAAAGAGGGATTAAGAGCAGATGAGATAATGGAGAAGAGATGATTAGAGACTTGAAGATGTGGTAGTGGAAACTATTCAGAATATTTAGAATACAGAAGAGAAAAATGAATGGAGTATCAATGACCTTGTGGGACAACATTAAGTGTCTACCATACATGAAACTGGAGTCCCAGAAATCAAGGAGAGAAAGGGGCAGGGTAGGGATAAGTGCCAGAAAAAGAGTTTAAAGAAATAATGGCTAAAATATGTCCAAATTTGATAAAAATATAAATCCACAAATGCAAAAAGTCAATGAACATCAAAAAGAATAATCTTAAAGAAAAGTATACCAAGTTATAGTCAAACTGCTAAAAGCCAGTGATAAAAGGAAAAGTCCAAAAGAAGCCAAAGGAATAAAGGTAAACCAGCAGACTATGTGTCAGAAACTATGCAAGCTGGAAAAGAGCAGAGGCAGAAACACAAATGCTGTATGATTCCACTTATGATAAATACTACCTAAAGTAGTTAGATTCATGGAATCAAAGAGTGGAATAGCTGTTACCAGGGGTTAGATTGAGGGAGAACTGGGGAGATACTATTCAACACGGATAAATTTTCGGTTGCACAAGAAGAATGAATTCTAGATGTCTGCTGTACCACATAGTACGTCTTGGGAGTGATAATAGGATTGTACATTTCTAAGATTTTCCAAGAAGGTAGATCTCATGTCAAATGTTATTTCTATGACAGAAACAAAAATGAAAAAGTATCATCTGGACTTCTTTATCCATGAAAAAAAAAAAAGTAAAACTTCAAAGTTGAAGGTGAAATAAAGACTTTTAGAGAAAAAAGATGAGAAAGTGTATGACTGAGAGTCCCCAACAGCATGAAATATTTAAGGAAGTTCTTTCAGCAAAAGGCAAGTAATACGAATGAAAGTTCTATCAGTAGAAAGACATTAATAGTGCCAGAAATGGATCTTGGTTGCAGCGCGCAGGATCTTTGATCTTGATTACAGCATTAGTTTACATGCTCCAACTAAGATCTGGTGCAGTCAAATAAATACATAAATATTTTTTTAAAAGACCATTTCAAAGGTCCCATTAGGCCAAACCTGTTTTAATAATGCTATGTTAATGCTTGTCTTTTCCATTCTCATTATCTCATGAATATACAGTGATGTTTTTCTGAGGTTAATTCATGTGTACAATGATTGTACAATGAAATGTATCAACTTTTGGATGATCTGCATAACTCAGGGAACTAATGAATTTGAACAAAAACTAAGGAGTATTTTTTTAAATCATGTATAGGTAAAACATCTATTTTAATTGCAATATATATATATATCAGTGTGTTTAGCAAACAGTGGCTTGATATGTGTTTGGATTTCACTAAATTTTTCAAAAACTGCCAGTTTCTAATCTTGCATGTAAGGAGCTTACAAGTCACCATTCCATCCTAGTAGGTAAAAAGCTGAACAGACTGGAAAAAAATCAACAACTCTTCCTGGGTCTACAGGAGAGAGGAGGAGGAAGAGCAAATCGCTGCCTCCAAGATTAAAAAGACCAACAGGCAAATAGCAACTTCCTGGAGCAGAAAGACTCACCAGCAGAAACTATTGCAGAAACCAGGGCCAGGGTAGGAAGACCTTAACTGCAATTGACAAAGTGCTGAAAGATCAGAGCAGTCAACATGACAGTTAAAAAAAACTTCAGAAAGACCTGTCATGGGACAAGGGAAGGGCACAATATTGTGACCTCCTTTAGGAGCTTGATCAGATTCCTAGGGAAGTTTTAGAAAAAAATATTCATGAGCTTCCAGAAGAAGGAGCAGAAGAGAACCCTTCTGTATTTTGAAGTACATCAGAGCACTCTTTCTCCTAACATTGCCTGCCATTAGGGGAGACTAGTTAACCAAAGCCTAACATGATGTATCATCAGAGCCTATTTGACCTGGAGAAAAGATCCACCCAAATCCTGCTCACTCAAGCCATCCCGACTCATCTAAGAAGTGAAGAGAAAACTGAGAAACACGTGTGAAGTTCACAACCCAAAGGCAGAGGCTCACTAAAAGACTGAGACCTAATCACAGGACTCTAGAACACTTCTCCACCCCACACACAAAACCCATGGGCATGTTACTAAAGGTCCATTTGCACCAGTTCCTTTTACCCAGTATATCATATCTATCAAGAAGAAATTACAAGCATATCACACGAAACCCTAATGCAATAATACATACATCCCTTCCGGCTACATTTGGAATATCCACCAAGACATGAATTATGGGTCATGATACATTTCTCAATAAATCTGAGGGTTTAAATTCATTTTTTAAAAATTGGAAGTGGTTTATGGCCAGTGTATTTAAATAGAAAGCAATAAATAATGACAGAAAAATCTCCAAGAGTTGAAATTAAGTGATACAATTTGTAATAATATGAGATAACAAAAACATAAAAATTAGAAAATACTTTTAATGGAAAAATAATGAAGGCACAACATACAAAAGTTATGGAATGAATCTAAAGTAGTAAGAGGAAGGAAATCTTTAGCACTATATGCTTATATTAGAAATAAAGAAGGCCTCAATGTGAAGATTTAAGTTTCAACTATGAGAAACCACAAAAAGCAAATTAACCCAGAGTAAACAGATTGAGGGAAGAAATACAAATAAGAATTGAAATTAAAAAAAAAAAACAAAAACAAAAAACAGAAGAACCATTGAGAAAACTCAATATAACCAAAAGCTGATTCCAGAAGATAAATACAATTAGCAAACCTCTACCCTCGCACAGAGTCGGACATGACTGAAGCGACTTGGCGGCGGCAGCAGCAGCAGCACCCTCACTAATAAGGAAAAATATCAGCATGAAAGAGGGAACCTCACTACTGACAACACAGACTTGGAAAGAATAAGAGGAAGTATTTTGAATCCTCTTATGAGAATAAATTGATTATTATATAATAAATTTATTATTACAGAGATGACATGGATAAATTCCTTAAAAGACAACCACCAAAGTTTACTCCAGAAGAAATAAATTAACATAAATAGTCTTATATGTATTTTAAAAATTAAAGTACTAACTAAGTACTTTCCCACCAAAAAAAACCCCCAAATAAAAAACATACCCATCAGGCCCAAATTATATCAATGGTTAATTTTTCCAAACATTTAAGGAAAGGAATAAAGGAAACCAATTCTACACAAAGAAAGTGCATAAGGAAGTCCTTTAACTTATTTTACAATGAGAATTACCCTATAATCAAACCACACAAAGATTTTAGGTTATAATTTTCTTGTCATATCACTTAAGGACTAAGTATAAAAATTCCTTAAGAAAAATATATAAGACAGGATTGTACATCATAATAAGTGGGGCTTATCCAAAAGAACAAATCCAACAATAGGAACTCATAAACAAATTAAAAGATAAAAACAATATGGCCATATCAGTAGATGCAGAAATAATATTTGACAATATTCAGTACCCATTCAAGACAAACTCCCAACATCCTAGGAATAAAGGGGAACTTCTCCAACCAGATAAAGGGCAACTACAAAAATCTATAGCATACACAAAGGCATAACAGTTACTCCTTCTAAAATCAGGGACGAGGCATGTATATTCAAGTGCATCACTTATATTCAGTATTAAATTGAGATCTTGTAAGAGCAAGAAGGAAAAATAAAAGGCAGAAGAAAGGAAGA
The DNA here is from genome assembly GCF_029407905.1 of Bubalus kerabau. Lineage (NCBI taxonomy): Eukaryota > Metazoa > Chordata > Mammalia > Artiodactyla > Bovidae > Bubalus > Bubalus kerabau. The sequence continues at coordinate 50,497,385 of NC_073635.1, forward strand.
AGTAAAATTGGTTCTATTCAAGGACATAGTTTTTCACATAGAAATCCCAAAGGTATCTTAAAAAAAAGATTGGCTCTAATAACTAAATTTATCAAGTTTGCAAGATTCAAGGTTAATATACAAGTCAACTGTATTTCTTATAACAACAAATAACTGGAAATTTACAATGTTAAACTATCATTTATAATAATATCAATACTAGAGCATTTAGGGTTAAAAATTACAAAATATTTAGAAAATATGTAGATAGAATATGATAAGATATTGCTAAAAAAATTAGAGAAGACCTAAATAAAATTAGAGATATGCCATGATTATGATGGGAATGCTCTGTAGTGTTATGTTAAATCTTTCCAAATTGATACACAGATTTAACAAAATGCCACCTAAAATCTCAGCAAGATTTTTTGTTGAAATTGTTAGGCTGATTCTAAAAGATATTTGGAATGTAAGAACTCAAAATAGCCAAACAATTTTTTTAAAGAGAAGAATAAAGTTGGAGGATTCAGACCATCTAATTTCAACAAAAAGTTATAGTAATCACTGCAATGTCATACTGAAACCCACACATATGTTGTCAACTGATTTTCAACAAAATTTATGATGTAATCGAGCAAAGTATAGTGTTTTCAACAAGTGACCCTAGAAAATATTATAAAACACAGCACAGTAGTCACCTTACACTATAATCAAAATAGATCTTGTGCCACATGCTAAGTCATGTCCAACTCTTTGTGACCCCATGGACTGTAGCCTTCCGGGCTCCTCTGTCTATGTGATTTTCCAGGCAAGAATATTGGAAAGGATTGCCATTTCCTCCTCTAGGTGATCTTCCTGACTCAGGGGTTGAGCCTACATCTCCTGTGTCTGCTGCATTGCATGCAGATTCTTTACCTTCTGACTCATTGGGGAACCCCGAAATGGATCTTAGTCATGAGGAAAAGAACTAAAAGTATAAAACTTCCAGAAGAAAATGGAGTTGCAAACTTGGATAGGGAAAGATTTCTTAGAAAGGACACAAAGAACAAAACACAAAAGAAAAAAAAAGTCAAATGAGATATTATCAAAATTGAAAACTTGTTCTTCAAAAGGCATGACTAGGAAAATGAGGAATGGAACCACAGACATGGAAAAAACACTCACAGACTTTATATATTATAAGGGATTTGTATCTAGAATATGAAAGGAAACTCTTACAATTCAGTTTTTGAAGGTCCGATAAACAAAAATTTTGAATAGACACTTCAAATAATATACATTAATGGCAAGTATGTTATGAGTTGGGCATAACTCATGTTATGAGTTATAACTAGGGCAACCTAGTTATGAGTTGAATTTTGTTTCTCTTTCTATGTTGATGACTTAACCTCTAGTACCTCAGAATGTGACTGTATTTAGAGACAGGGTCTTTAAAGAGATGATTAAGTTGAGGTCATTAGGGGGGCATCTTAATTAGATTTGATCAGTATGTTTGTAAAGAGAGGCAATTAAGACATAGCATACATAGGAGGAAGACCATGTGAAGACAGAGAAAAGAGTAGATGGCCAACTACAAGCCAAGGACAGAGGTCTCAGAAGAAGCTAGCCCTGCAGACATTTTGGTCTTGGACTTCTTCTCGCCAACATATGTGAGAAAATATATTTCAATAAATTTATGCTGTTTAAGCCACCCAGTTTGTGTATTGTGATATCAATGGCTCAGCAGGTAAAGAATCTGCCTGCAATGCAGGAGACACAGCAACATGGGTTTCATCCCTGGGCTGGGACGATCCCCTGGATCTTTGAGTGGCAACCCACTCCAGCATTCTTGCCTGGGAAATCCCATGAACAGAGGAGCCTGGTGGGCTACAGTCCATAGGGTCACAAAGAGTTGGACATGACTGAATGACTAAGCATAAGCAACCAAGTTTGTGTTATTGTGTTCTGACAGCCCTAGTAAATTAAATACATACATGAGTATGTTCAGTATCACTGGTTATAAGAAAAAGACAAATTAAAACATACTCAAATGGCTGAAGTTAAAATAGGTTTCCAGCATCAAATGATGGCCTGAATGGGGCAACTGGAATTTTCATACAGTGATGATGAGAATGGAAAAGGTACAGCCCCTTTGGTAAACAGTTCGGCAATTTGTTTAAAAGTTACATCTACACTCTCCACGAAACCCAGCAATCTACTCGCAGATATTTACATAAGAGAAATGAAACATATGTTCACTGAGTCAGATTCAAGTATTCATAGTTGATAAATTGATAATAACCCCCAAATGGAAACAACCAAAATGTTCAACTGGTGAACAGATAAACAAACTATCCATATAATTGTTATTAATCAGCAATTAAAAAGGAAAATATTATTGATATATGTAACATTATGGATGAATCCCAAACCATTATGCTAAGTGAAAGAAGCCAGACCCAAGACTAAACACTGTATGTTTCTATTTATGTGAAATTCTAGAAAAAGCAAAACTATAGTGACGAAAAGCAGATCGGTGGTTGCCAGCCCACCATCCCACCATCTGTGCTATATATTTTCTCTCTCTCAGGATTTTTGCTAACTCTTGGCTTCTAAATCTTCTTGGTATCTTCTGCTGCCATGTCTGTGTGTTCCTTGTATCTCAAGATCAATTTCTTTCTTTTTTTAATAATCCTTCCTTCCATTCTTCCTTCCGGCCTTCTTGCTTTCTTTCTGGCTGTTTCTGATCTTTGTAGCTGCGTGGGGTTTTCTCTTGTTGTGGTGAGTGGGGACTACTCTCTGGTTGCAGAGCACAGATTCTAGGGTGTGCAGCTCCCAGGCTTTAGAGCCCAGGCTCAGTACTTGTGGTGCATGCACTTAGTTGCTCCAAGGCATGTGAAATCCTCCAAGACCAGGGATAGAACCTGTGTCTATCCCTTTTTTACCACTGATCCACCAGGAAAGCCCATCAAAATCAATTTCTTGAGAGAAAGGATCAGATAGTTCCAAACTTTCTGACTCTAAATTATAACCTAAAAGTTAGTGATACTTCTTTGAGAGGTGAGGACTAATTCCTTCGTCTCCCCTTGAAATTGGGCTATAATTAGCAACTTGCTTCTAACAACAAATAGAATGTGGCAGATATGAGGATGTATGCTTCTGAGACTCAGTCTTAAAAGGCATATGAGTTCTTCCTCTGGTCTTTCTCTTGGATCACTTGAGGGAAAGAAGCCAGTCACCATGTCATGATAATACTCAAGCATCCCTGTGGTGGGGCCCACATGGAGAGGAACTAAAGCTTCCTGCCAATGTCCAGCAAGGAGCACAGTGTGCTTGTCATCAGCCAAGTAAGTGACAGTCTCTGAAATGGATGCTCCAGGCCTAGTCAGGGCTTCCCTGGTGGCTCAGATGGTAAAGAATCTACCTGCAATGTGGGAAACCCAGGTTCTATCCCTGCACTGGAAAGATCCCCTGGAGGAGGGAATGGCTACCCCCTCCAATATCCTTGCCTGGAGAATTCCGTGGACAGAGGAGCCTGGCAGGCTATAATCCGTGGGGTTGCAGAGAGTTAGCCACAACTGAGCAACTAACACACACAGCCCAGTTAAGCCTCAGATTACACAGCTCCCGCTACCATCTTCACTACAATCCTAAACCAGTTTAGTTACCCCTGAATTCCCAACCTTCAAAAAGGATAAGGTAGTGAATATGTATTGCTTTCAGAAAGTAAGTTTGGGGTACTTTGTTACACAGTAATACTCCCCCTATAAGGGGAGTTGTGTGTGGGGGGGGGGGGTTTTTTTTTTTTTCCTGTTTTTCCTAAACTTCCTAGGACTATCTTAGGGCCCCCAGCATAAAAATAACCCAACTGTGTTCTCTTAGCAAGCACTCTTGTCTTGGAAATTTACCTTAAAGTGGAGATATATACAAAGAAGATGCTTTTATTGGGCAATCTAGTACCAAAAAAAAAAAATCTGAAAAAAAAGTTTTGTCTGCATTAAGATAATATTAATAACTTGCCTGGTATTATCTTTAAAAATTCAGAAACCATTTTCTACCATATAAACATGATTCCAAGTGAAGACAAATTATTTTAATGAGGGGTTTCAGAGAAGAGTAGAGCTCCCGACAGTTGGTTTAGAAGATATTTTGCTTTGGTTTTCTAGGATTACCACTGATAGTCAGGTAACAGTTAAAAGGCGAAGTCAGTTATCCTTCTTGGTCTCTAATGTGCAGTAATATTTAATCTAACTTTGGTCAAAGACAGCTTTGTGAATCTAGGGTCTATCCTGATAGACTGCCACAATGAGTTTACAAATTCTCAGCTTCTTTGGAAAATATTTCCAGCCTGGCAATCGTGCCTAGTTAAACTTGCATTATTCTAGTAGCCAGGATCCAAGTAACTCATGGTCTTCTAGTGGTTTATAAATCTGATGATTTTGAATTACATGGTTTACTACATATTTACTACTTCACTACATATATTAACTACTGCTTTATAAATGAAGTTCTTTTTTCACAAGTGGTTATGTTCCCAAGGAAGCTGAGACTCCAAATTCTAGTATGTGTGAGAAGAGTTATCCATTTCTCTTACAATTGATTTATATAGCTTGTCCCAACACACCCACTTACTTGATATAATTTATAAATTCTTGGTATCAATAAAAATTGATATCAGTACTCACCTAAGCAGACTAAATTTAAAGGAAATCCTCAGCATCAGTTTGCTACCTTTTTCTGTACATTCAGCTTTCCCTTTAATGAGCCTCTTTTTATTGGAATATCAGCAGAGTAACTCATAATGAAAGCACACTGATCATGGATCAGCCACGTCATTTGATTGTATTGTGACATTATCCTTCCCAATACCCTTAGCTGACTATAACTACAATAGCCACAAAGACACTTTTCTATGGGTTAACCTCTTTGCAGCTTAAAGATTCCTCAAGATAGACTAAATATGAAATGAATCTAGCAGATGCTTATGTTGGATCAATACCTCTTTTATGAAGCTACTAAAGCATCTCATTTGATGACTGTTTGGAACAACAAGGCAGCAGGAATCATCTCAGTGGGCTCACTCCTCCATTATGGACCCAGGACAGAATGTCCCTAAGAATCCATAACTTGCTTTTGGGAAAAACAAAAATAATGATTCCATTTCTACTAGCTGAAGTGATGGATGCCAACGGAGCTAGTCTGGTTGCGGCCCCTCTTATTATTTGGTTGCCAATATATACTTCATAATGGGGAAGATCCCCTGGAGTAGGAAATGGCAAACCATTCCATTATTCTTGCCTGGAAAATTCCATGGACAGAGATGCCTGTTGGGATACAGTTCATGGGGCTGAACAGTCTGGTATGCTACAGTCCTTGGGGCCACCAAGAGTTGGACATGACTTAGCAACTGAACATACACACACACACACACACACACACACAAATATGCTGCATAATAATTTCACCTTCCAAATCCATAATGATAAAGAGAATGTTATGATAGTAAATAGCTGCTGACTGCAGCAAATAGGTAAAAATAAACCTTTTCATAGAATTCTTACTGTCTAAAGATACAAACATATTTTTAAAGTTTCTGTTCCAAAGAATGATGCCTTATTTCTTTTTAATTAGAGCTGAAAACAAGAAACTGTTGCATAGACAACTGACAGAGGCTACTGAAGTAGGGGGCATTAAAAGACTGAATACCACCTCCAAACCTCACAAACACAATTCCAGGTCCAGGTGGGAAAAAGAGAGAAAAGACAAGATGAATCTATAATAGCTGCTATAATTCTGATTAAAAATAAGTCTAAAATACTTGAAAAGATTCTTTAGCAATTTATGATAATGTATAACCACATTCTTTTCTCCTAAAAGACTTTTCCCTATAATTGTATTTACTCCTTGTTAAGGTGAAATATCACTCGACTTGAAACAAATATCACTCGACTTGAAACAGATGTGAAATTATCTTTATTAGATAATTTTCTTTGACGTTGGTATTTTAACACTGTGATTAAACCAGATGGAAGACAACTTATTTTTTTCCCTCTCTTTAAAGACAGAGAGGAAGAAACTAAAACACACACGCACAACCAGGTACTTTCAGATTCTTGTTGCCATAACAACTTGTCAGCTTCCATCACTAAATTATGTTTTGATCACCTTTATGGATTTTGTGTGTGTGTGTGTGTGTGTGTGTGTGTGCGCGTGTAACAAGTAAGGGACTTATTTATTTCACTTAATTATTTTCCATTGAGGAAATTATTTTCCTTTTGGAAAATGGCTCATTGTCTATTAAACAAAAGCAGAAGAGTACTAGAGACTCCCCCTCAAAACTATAAAGCACAAAAGCTCCCCAAAGAAAGCTTGGAAGTAAGATATTGCACTTTCACAGACTTCTAATGATATTTTTAAAAGGTATTTTGTTTCCATGAAAATTAAATACTTCGGGTAGTTTTACAATGTGAGAAATAACCACATTTTTTTCTGCTTCAGTAGACCAATTCAAAAACTGTTTATGATGACGCCGTCAAAACATACTGCAGTAAAATGCCTTCCTTCTGGCCTCTTTCATCTATTGTTTAATCGCTGGGTCTGAACACATCTGGAAAACAGTGAAATCAGTGGGAAGTGTGAGGAGCTGGTAACGAAGCACGTTGCTCCCTAGCAACAGCACTCAGGAAAAATAGGCTCATTTGTCAAGTGGCCCCAAAGCAGGAAGTCAGGGGGCCCTGGGGGATGATAATGGCTTACACAAGGTGTGAAAGAGAAGTTAACATTTACCTTCCCAAAGTGGCATATTCAGTGTCCTCTATAAACAGGACACCCAAACTGAAAAGGAATGGAAAGAGCCATGATGGCCAAATGCACACTGATTCTCACACTTCTGTGACACAGAGGGCCAATTTGTGTGTATCCAATCCATCATAGACTGTGATTTTTGTAAAATGTCATTAAAAATGTATTCAGAACAGTGAAATTACAAAGACATCAAAAAATGCAAAACTAGAGTCACCCAACGTAAGATCTTTCTGATTAGTTGCTTTGTTGTTGTTGCTCAGTCACTAAGTCAGGTCTGACTCTTTGCTACCCCATGGACTGCAACATGCCAGGCTTCTCTGTCCTTCACTATTTTGCTCACATTTATGTCCATTGAGTCAGTGATACTATCTAACCATTTGATTCTCTGCTGCCCTTTTTCCTTTGTCTTCAGTCTTTCCAGTATCAGAGTCTTTTCCAATAGGCCAGCTCTTTGCATCAGGTGGCCAAAGTATTGGAGCTTCAGTATTAGTCCTTCCAATGAGTATTTAGGGTTGATTTCCTTTAGTATCGCCTGGTTTGATCTCCTTGCTGAACAAAGGACTCTCAAGTCTTCTCCAGCACCACAGTTTGAAATCATCAATTCTTCAGTGGTCAGCTTTTTTTTATTAGTTGCTTAAAAATTTCATTGGAAGGACCAATGCTGAAGCTGAAACTCCAATACTTTGGCCACCTGATGGGAAGAACTGACTCACTGGAAAAGACCCTGATGCTGGGAAGATTGAAGGCAGGAGGCGAAGGGGACGACAGAGGATGAGATGGTTGGATGGCATCAACAACTCGATGGACATGAGTTTGAGAAAGCTCCGGGAGTTGGTGATGGACAGGGAAGCCTGGAGTGCTACAGTCCATGGGGTTGCAAAGAGTCAGACATGACTGAGCAACTGAACTGAACTCAACAGTTTCTAAACACTTATCATCTGGACCTCCTTCGGAGTCAGAAAGAGGTCAGAGGCAGCACTTGTGAGTACAGACCATGACACTTTAAATAGCTATGGTTTAGAGCTGATCTTCTCAAGCTTGTTGAGCATCAGGATTACCTGGAGAGCTTGTTAAGTGCAAATCCCTGAACCCTTCCCTGGTAGAGTCAGATTCAGTACATTTGAACTAGGGGTGGATAATTAGCATTTCTAACAAGCTCATAGGTATTGTCCCTGTAGCAGTTGCAGCTCAGAAGGCTTACATGGCACCAGTGTGTCATCTTCTCACTGTGGACATGCCATTACACTAAAGCATAGGAATCCTGAGAGCTGAGGGAGGGTAAGATTACCCAGGAGGCAGACAAGAAGCTAGAGCTCTAATCCCTTTAGTGGCTCATCATCATGCATCAACCTAGATGGATGGGATGGGGAGGCAGATGGGAGGGAGGTTCAAAATGGAGGGAATATATGTATTCCTATAGCTGATTCATGTTGAGGTTTGAAAGAAAACAACAAAATCCTGTAAAGCAATTATACTTCAATTACAACATAAATAAAATTTTTAAAAGGTAAATATGATGGCTTAGAACTCAAAGTTCTTCAAGATCTGCCTAATTTGCCTTTTTTTTTTTTTTTTCCTATTCTGCACTACTTATAAGCATGGAATGTATGCTTGAGACACAGGGAATGATGGGTAGATGAAGTTTATGGTGACTCTGACAGAATCTGATGGTTCTCCTGTTCTCCTGCCTTCTCATTTTTATTCCCTCTGCCTAGAAAGGCTCATGCTCCCCCTGACTCCAATTCCTCCTCCTTTTATTCTTTTGTTTGTCAAATATTTTGAGCTACCTGTTAGAATTTTTATAAGAAGTTTAAATGAGTTCATGCATTTAGAAGGCTTAGTCGGGAACTAGCTTATGACAAGGACTCCATAAGGATGCTGATGTTGGCAATAAAGATGGCAAGCAGAACAACCTTATATAATGATTATTTAGTTCTTTGTTTTGTAACTACTGACTTTTAAGTCACTTCATTTAGACTGTGAAATTCATTGGAGGAATTATATTTTTTTTACATCAACATTTCCATTTCCTAGTGAGGTCTCTAAGATACAGGAAGGTCTTCCAAAACATTTGTTGAAAAAAAAATGGTAAGAATCTGAAGAGGTCATGACACACATCTATATTTAATCCTATCCTTTTTCCACAATGCTATGTTGCATCTTTAAAACTTTTCTTTATCCAGTTTCCCTATCACAGTTTAAAAGCACACTAAAAAATCTGTCATTTAAAATAATCCTTGGGCAAAACAATTAAGTTATTCATTAATTTACTTGAATTATTTAAGATTTTTTAGAAATGGCTAAACACCCTTCATTCCTGTAAATGGTAGCTATGCAAATATATAGCTCAGCTCCCTCCTTAAGAAAGAACTTGCCCTTCAGCTTCAAGTAGTATAGTTACAGGATCTGTCTCAGCTTTCAACTGAAAGCTATGATCCTCTAAAACAGCCCCTTTTTGATGACTGAGTATAACAGGGAGCTAGGTTTGGCTAGGTCTGCGTAGTTTTGGATTCCTTCAATGTGTGTATGCTTGGTCACTCAGTGTCTGACTGTTACTATGGACTGCAGCCCTCCAGGTTTCTCTGTCCATGGGGATTCTCCAGGCAAGAATACTGGAGTGGGTAACCATGCCCTCCTCCAGGGGATCATCCCAACCCAGGGATCAAACCCAGGTATCCCGTGTTGCAGGCAGTTTCTTTACTGACTGAACTGCCAGGGAATAAGTCTTTTAATGAGATGGCCTTAAACCTTTCTTTGAACTGTTGAAACTCTGATTTGCATCATAGTATGAGGCTCTATCTCCCAAGTCTGCTGCCTTCCAACTTTCCTCTCACAGGTATCTGATCAGCAATGCTGTCTGAAGGTTTTCTGGCCCAATTCTGCATCACTAGCAGCTCATCTTTCACAGGTGTTGCTTACTCCCTGTGTACATCCAACTTCATCTCAGGGTTTCCCTCCTAAGGGCATCAGTTCAGTTCAGTCACTCAGTCATGTCCGACTCTTTGCAACCCCATGAATCACAGCATGCCAGGCCTCCCTGTCCATCTCCAACTCCCGTGAGTCCCAGACTCACGTCCATTGAGTCAGTGATGCCATCCAGCCAGAGAGGCATAAAAATGCCAAATTATGCTTTTGGCTTTCTCAGAGGGATAGTAAGCATGGAATCAGACTGGGGTCTAGCTAGGAAAAAATCTTGAACAATGTATAAGTGAGACCTGACGAGCACAGCCCCCAATGATCTGAGATGAAGCATAAAAATGCGGAATTGTGTCTTCTACTTGCTGAGACACTTCATTCTTTCCCTTTTAATGGGGTTCTAGCACTACTGTTATTTGAACCTCACTGTTTCCATCTTCATTTCTCTCCAATATGTGTGTTCCTGATGCTTCAGACTCCAGGACCAATATCCACAAGTTGTTTGTATTCAGAGAGGCATCTGTGGGTGAGGAAAGGCAATTTTAGGTCTTTTTTCAACTATTTAACAATGAGAGCAGAAAGATATAGCCAAATTTTCTTTTTTAAATATAGACAAAAGCTGCAGCTATGTCAACACTGGAAAAGGTAAATTTATTCAAACACCTAGTAATAAACTGTGAGGAGCATTTTGTACTAAATCAGTAGTTCTTAGTTTTTTGGAGCCTCAGTTCAGTTCAGTTCAGTCGCTTAGTTGTGGCCGACTCTTTGCGACCCCATGAGTTGTAGAATGCCAGGCCTCCCTGTCCATCACTAACTCCCGGAGTTCACTCAAACTTATGTCCATCGAGTCGATGATGCCATCCAGCCATCTCATCCTCTGTCATCCCCTTCTCCTCCTGCCCCCAATCCCTCCCAGCATCAGAGTCTTTTCCAATGAGTCAACTCATCGTATGAGGTGGCCAAAGTATTGGAGTTTCAGCTTTAGCCTCAGTCCTTCCAAAGAACACCCAGGACTGATCTCCTTTAGAATGGACTGGTTGAATCTCCTTGCAGTCCAAGGGATTCTCAAGAGTCTTCTCCAACACCACAGTTCAAAAGCATCAATTCTTCAGCGCTCAGCTTTCTTCACAGTCCAACTCTCACGTCCATACATGACTACTGGAAAAACCATAGCCTTAACTAGACAGACCTTTGTTGGCAAAGTAATACCTCTGCTTTTTAATATGCTATCTAGGTTGGTCATAACTTTCCTTCCAAGGAGTAAGCGTCTTTTAATTTCATGGCTGCAATCACCATCTGCAGTGATTTTGGAGCCCCCCAAAATAAAGTCTGACACTGTTTCCCCATCTATTTCCCATGAAGTGATGGGACCAGATGCCATGATCTTCGTTTTCTGAATGTTGAGCTTTAAGCCAATTTTTTCAATCTCCACTTTCACTTTCATCAAGAGGCTTTTTAGTTCCTCCTCACTTTCTGCCATAAGGGTGGTGTCATCTGCATATCTGAGGTTATTCAAATACCTTCAAATATGACACAAAATCTATAGACTCAATCCCTAGATAAAAGCATGATTGTTAGAATGAAAAGCTTAAGGTATGGGTTCTACTATCATCCTTTCATTTTGATCAGTGTTTTACTGATACTTATGAGTACACACTAGGATAATATTTTGCTGTATAAATGCATGCTTTTTACTCCCAATCATTAATTTTACCTTTTATCTTACAAACAAAATGACTTTGAAATTATGACTTGGGGAATGAAATTTTCAACAAAATAAATAAATAAGCACATTAATACATATATATATGTATATGTGTGTATATGTGTGTGGGAGGGTGTTATAATTTAGTTGCTAAGTTATGTCTGACTCTTGTGACCCTATGGAAAATAGCCCTCCGGCCTCCTCTGGCCATGGGATTCTCCAAGCAAGAATACTGGAGTGGTGGCCATTTCCTTCTCCAGAGGATCTCCCCAGCCCAGGGATCAAACTTGGGTCTCCTGCATTTCAGGCAGCTTCTTTTTCAAAGCTGGTTTCTTGGTTTGAGCAATGTGTTTGAAAGAATATCTGCCTACCCAATATTTTTTCAATTTATAGAAGATGAAAATTCCTAGTGCACTTGGAAGAAAACAAAATTAGAGAAGTCAGTGTATGTGACTAACACTGAAACTCCCCATTCAAAGGGAAGAGAAGGGGAGAACAACAAACATTTTCTGAAAACAACTCAAGCACTTGAATACATGGTAAAGAAGTAAATACAGGTATATGTAAGAATGTCAAACAGGCTGAGGCACTGAAATCTCTTTCAAATCTAAGAACGTGATTCTACTTTGAATAGAAGTGATTCCTGGTAGTTGACTTAACTAATGCTGTATAACAGGTACCCCTCCCTCAGGTGAACAGCTTAAACAAAAACCTTTGATGTAGCTCATGATTCTGAGGGTGAGAAAATTAGTCTGGGATCAACGGAATGGTTCTTCAGATTTCAGCTGAGCTCTCATGCATCTTTAATCAGCAGCAGTGGGGACAGTCAGGTTCAGAGGTTTTGTTGATGTTGTCTGGGCTCTTTCTCATACATGGGACCATCAGCGAGGACAAGAGAGTTGACGCATCTCTGAAGCATATAATTGGCCTCCTTCCAGCCAGCTAGCGCTGTAAACAGAGGTGGGGGCTCCAGAGAGAACAAAGAAATCATATGAAAGGCCTGTTGGGGACTCAAGTGGGAACTGAAAACCTGTTATTTCCACTACATTTATTTGCCAGAGGAAGTCACAAAGCCAGTGAAGATTCAAGGAGATGGTTAAAAAAAAAAAAATCTACCTTGTGATGGTAGAGGCCACAAAGTCACAATACAAAGATAGATTATGGACCAGAGAACAGTGAAGGATTGTGGCCATTTTCACAATCTATGTCATATAACAAACAATTTGGAGGGAGGTGGGAGGGGGGTTCAAGATGGGGAGCACGTGTACACCCGTGGCGGATTCATGTTGATGTATGGCAAAACCAATACTATATTGTAAAGTAATTAGCCTCCAATTAAAATAAATAAATTTAAATTAAAAAATAAATAAAATCATCTTGATCTCAGAATAAAAACTCAATACCATGTGCCTCTATTTTACAATGACTTGTACCATCATATCTACTTCTTATAGATAAATAGAAAAATTTGCCATTAGAGGCCCAGTGAGCACTGTGGTCTTCTGAAGTATAATGTTAACTAGCTCACCATAGCGTTCAAGTGCCCTATTAGAATCTTTTAGAGTCTGTGTCCTACCAGGTTAAATGTCCACATGGAAGTTTAAGTAAAAGTTTCTCAACAATTTCTGGCTGAAATTCTTTCCCTTGCTGATATCTACAAGGATACCAAAATGGAAACCTAAATCCTATCCCTTGTCTAACATTTGCACAATCTTGGCTTCATGCTCCTCGGGTTGGACCATACCCGCATTTGTGGACCTACTCTCTGTGATCTGCTCCAATAACTGATGTGTCTCTCTGTGCACAGGTTCAAAGATTAGTGCCACAGTTTTAATATTTTGGAGGATTCTTAGGCCCCTTTGAGAAGCTTATGAAGGCTAGAGACCCTATAAAAATGTATCCATCACCCGTTGACACAAAATTTTGTACATAATTTTGGGAGGACCACAGACTTCCTAAAATCTATCCATGGACCTTCTAAGAGTCTATGGACCCCATTTAGAGAAACATCCACTAGATTATGGCAATATGTGCTCGTGTACTATGGCATTCAGCTAATAGAATCAGAGGCAGCAGGAGAGCATACAGGAGCAGTCAGAGGTAACCTGCATGCACAGTCAGCAAGTTCTGCCCTCCTGAATGATGAGTGTTCAGATATGATTTATTCCAGGAGAGAGAAATCCCTGGTTTTTCTCCTCAAATGTGAAAAAAAAAAAAAACAGAAGCAAGCTGGCTAAGTGTGGGTCTCAAGACCAGTAGCAGAATCACTACTTGTGGTCATGGCAGCAAAACAGTCCCTTAGGCCATATAGTAAATTGCCTACATATAAACGAGGTCTTTTCTGAGAGAATGTTCATAAGTCCAATTTGTTTGTAAGTCAAACAAAGTTAGGCTAGGTACCCAACTAACATAATAAGTTATATAGTACTGTGCTGAAATAGGTTTATGATACTTTTCAGACAAATAATACATAAGAAGCAAACAAAAACTAAAATATTTTTAATCTTACAGTACAGAACTTTGAAAAGTAGAGTAGCACAGTACAACAACTGGCATACAAGGGCTGGCATTAAATGAAAAGGCAAGAAGAGTTACCGACTGGAAGAGGAGGTGGGAATGGTAGAGCTGAAGGATCGTCGGCAATAGGAGACGGAGGGCGAGCTGCAATTTCATTCACTCCTGAAGCTGATGGCACAGGTTCTGGTTCCTTGCTAGATTCAATTCTATCCGCCCTCTTAGAAAAACAATCCAGTGAGATACGTTCTCATTTTTGAAAGCTCATAACTTGAAGGTTCGTATGTGGGGGACTTACTGTACTCTTCTGTCCATTGAGAAGGTAGAACTTGGAGCATTTTGAGTGATGACAACTTTGAACCAGGACACCTCCTCTGTTAAGAGGCTTCAATGTTATATTGACAGATAAAATAAAATCATGTCAAAGATTTGCTTCAAAAGAATCTAGGGTGAAGGAACATACAGATGCAAGAAAATGCTTCCTGAAGGACGAAATGGTTACCTACTCCAGTGTTCCTGCCTGGAGAAGCCCATGGACAGAGGAGCCTGGTGGGCTACGGTCCATGGGGTCACAAAGAGTCAGACACAACTGAGCGTCATGGATGCAAAGCAGTTGGAATAAAGAGATTTTTTATATCCTATTTTAGTCTTCTCTACATGACCACAATATCTCTTCAGCTTCTCTACCTCATTTTAAAAGAACCTTCCCTAAGTTTTTTATTAATTCAAGGAGGTTATAAAAATTTTTTTCAGAAAGATGAAACAAATGTTAATGTTGGTTAAAACATAGCTTGTATCACCATCAGGCTGTGAGGCTCTCCCAGGCTGCTTTAGGGCTACTGACAAGTGAGACAGGATTCCCCAGATACACCGCTAGGAGGCACCTTGCTCTTTGTTCTCAGCCTCTTACACTGCCTGCTGCCTTCCCTGTCTCCTAGGCCCTGTCAGTCAGGCAATAAATACAAACCCCAGTTGGTGACCAGTGATAACACATTATTGGCTTCCCAAGTGGTGCAGTGGTAAAGAATCCGCCTGCAATGCGGGAGACCTGGGTTCGATCCCTAGGTTGGGAAGATCCCCTGGAGAAGGGATAGGCTACCCACTCCAATATGCTTGGGCTTTCCTGGTGGCTCAGCTGGTAAAGAATCCACCTGCAATGTGGGAGACCTGGGTTTGATCCCTGGATTGGGAAGATCCCCTGGAGAAGGGAACGGCTACCCACTCCAGTATTCTGGCATGGAGAATTCCATGGACTTTTTAGTCCATAGGGTTGCAAAGATTCGAACACTATTGAGCAATTTTCACTTTCACTTTCATACACACACACACACACACACACACACACATATTTGTTAGACTGATTTCACAAAGAAATTTCAGGACTTCATTTATAATATAAAGTAGGATAACATGGATACATAAAGTATATATATATATATATATATATATATATATATATATATATATAAAAATGTGTGATATATACATAGGAATAATATATATTTATGTATATATATCCCCTCTATAGATATTCTTTCATAAAGAATTTTTAAGAATGTATCTCTGATATAAAGTAGGAAGGGCTAGAATTTTCCAGAGGAGGGGAAAGCTATGAAAACAGCAGTAACGTTCTAGAACCAGAATCAAATGACCTAGGTTTGAATCCTGACACCAATGTTTATCACCAGTACAACTTTAAACAGTTTTATGTTTGTGCCCAATTTTCTTAACGTGAAAGTCATTTAAAATAAAGCCTAACTTCTGGTGAAGAATAAATGAAAACTTTAAATGCCTAGTATTCCCATAAGACTTAAAACATCATAGGATGGGGTAATTTGGCTTCTCTTGAAAAACAACTCTAACTTCCTTTTAATAATCAGAATTAAACAGCCATTCGTGTCTTCCTTCTTATTTCACTTTCCAGAAAATTCAGACCCCACTTGAGGCTCAGTTGTAACAACTAGGCTGAAACTTTGTCATCTTGGAACGTGTAGTTTTCATTTCCCTGGTATTAAATTTTTACTGTTATTTACATTCCCTCTAAGTTTCATTTCCTTTGTTAACATGAGCATTTTTATCTCATCTGTTCCCAGTCCTTTGTGGAGCAAAGTCACAGAGGGAGAAAGGAGGGAGGGGAAGGAGGAGGCTGGGGAAAAGCTAACATGTTTGTTTCACAAATGCTCACTAAGTATTTGTAAAATTAAGAATATGGTTAATCTGGTTGTCCATAGCTTTTGAAACTGTTGCATTGAGGTGTTCAATTAATAGACGTTCTATCTGTAGTGCACCTTTACTTCCCCAAAATGCTGTGCCCATGATATGAGAGTCTCGCTGGTAACACAGTTCCATTATAGAGTCTTTTCTGGCACTTTCCAGAAGGTACCAGTGAGGGCTAAGAAGAACAGTCTTCCTCCATCTCTTTCTCTCCTTTTATCACAGTTAGGATTATTGAATGTAATACACTGGAGCCTTGCTATAACAACCAATCTTTGCTACCAGCCACATAATTTATTTCCATACCTAGAACTATTCCTGTAAAACGTCTATATACTATAGATGGATAGATAAATGGTAAGTGATAGCTGAAAGAAAAATAGTCTAGACCTCAGAGGAATCTAATAATTCAAACTTACTACAGACAGCCTGAAGATAGTTAACATCTATAGTATTGATTATATCAAGATTTAGTACTCTGGGAAAAACCTCATAAAAAAACACAACATTTTGCTATCACAGGGGTTTGAGAGAGAGGCAATTAAAATGCAAGAAATGTCAGTCTTGTTCATATGAAGTTTTACAAATATTTCCAGGAATAAGACTATTGTCTCCTAAGAATGTATATTTGGTTACAAATCTAGCTTCTGAAAAACCAGAGAATACTTTCTTCATTAAAAGAAAGAAAAGGCTATATACCACTGACAGCAATATGATCCAGGATGATCCACTTGGTTTTTATGTTATAGCCCCGTAAGTATTCCCAGTGAAGGAGGTGTCAAGCCATGTGACAACCCTGACCAACAGAGGGCTTTGGCATTTCTGAGGACAGACTCTTCCTGCACAGAAAAGTCTGGATTAACTTTGGATCATAGTGATTATAAATACACACCACACATTCTGTCCCTTCCACTCTGCATATTTCTCCTCTCTTTCTTTCTTTTTTTGCATAGGCATTCTCACTTTCCCCCAAAGTTTCAAATATTGCTTTCATGCTATAGCTTCCAAATTTATAGCTTTATCCCTGATTGATTTTTCTCTTGAACCCCAAATTCAATATTTCACCCTATGCAGAGAATACTCCACTTGGGTGTCCTGTGTGTGTGTGTCCTAAGTGGCTTTAGTCATGTCCAACTCTTTGAGACCCTATGGACTGTAGCCTACTAGGCTCCCCTGTCCCTGGGATTCTCCAGGCAAGAATACTGCAGTGGGTTGCTGTGCTTTCCTCCAGGGGATCTTCTTGACCCATGGGATAGAAACCACTTCTCTATGTCTTCTGCATTGGCAGGCGAGTTCTTTATGAGCCAAATTAATTTATTAGAAGACAAAGTCCTCTTTTTCCTTTTCCCCCTTCCCTAGATGTCTCATGAGGAATTCCATCCCCTGCCTGTTTGCTATCAGAGAATCAGCATGACACTCTGCAGACTTGAATGTAGGGAAGAAGCTGGTAGGTTGTATAGGATAGACCCAACCTTTGCACACCCTGCATCTCCCAGGTGGTGGTTGTTGGTGGTGGTTTTGTTTCATTGTTTTGTTTTTATTTTGTTTTTTCGGCTGTGCCACATGGTATATGGGATCTTAGGTCCCTCACTAGGGGTCAAACACACGCCCCCTGCATTGAAGGCACACAATCTTAACCACGGGACTACCAGGGAAGTCTCCAGATGGTGGTTCTTATTCCCTCCTCTGTGCTCTCAGAGACTCCTACCTATGCCTGTACCAGAGAATGTAGCTCAGTACTGTGTGGCCATTTATATTTTTCTCTGTCTGGGGTTTGAACTCAAAGGGTAGAGAAATGTCCTTCTCTCTTAATGTAATCAGCTCCGTAGACTATGTTTCTGAATGAACTTTTCTTGAGTCATTTGGAAAATCTTTAGTGAACACTTACAATGTGCTAAGTGAAGGAGCTATAATTGTGTAGGTGACAGACTTTGTCTCCACCCTTAAGTGGCTAGGAACATAGGCCAGAAGGGGAAAAGGCTGTTAGCATGTACGTTCAGATGCTGTAGAAGTACACGAACATGAGGGAAATAGGGATAAGTTGGTACAAGGTTATAAATTAGATGTCCATTGGCAGAAGAATGGATAAGGAAGTTGTGGTACATATACACAATGAAATGCTACTCATCTATAAAAAGGAATGCATTTGAGCCAGTTCTAATAAGGTGGATGAACCTGGAGCCTACTATATAAAGGGAAGTAAGTCAGAAAGAGAAAGACGAATACTGTATGTTAATACATATATACGGAATTCAGAAAGATGGTACCAATGATCCTACATGCAGGACAACAAGGGAGACACAGACCTAAAGAACCGACTTTTGGGCTGAGTGGGAGAAGGTGAAGGTGGGATGATTTGAGAGAATAGCATGGAAGCATACACATTACCATGTGTAAAATAGATGACCAGATTGTGTTCAATGCAGGAGGAAGTGTACCCAGAGCTGGTGCTCTGGGACAACCCAGAGGGAAAGGACATGGAGGGAGGTGGAGGGGGGTTCAGGATGGGGGGAATACATGTATACCTGTAGCCAATTCATACTGATGTATGGCGAAAACCATAACCAATATTGTGAAGTAATTATCCTCCAATTAGATAAATTAGGGCTTCCCAGGTGGTACTATCATGGCATCTGGTCCCATCACTTCATGGCCAATAGATGGGGAAATAGTGGAAACAGTGACAGAGTTTATTTTGGGGGATTCCAAAATCACTGCAGATGGTGACTGCAGCCATGAAATTAAAAGACGCTTGCTTCTTGGAAGAAAATTTATGACCAACCTAGACAGCATACTAAAAAGCAGAGACATTACTTTGCCAACAAAGTTCTATCTAGTCAAAGTTATGGTTTTTCCAGTAGTCATGTGTGGATGTGAGAGTTGGACTTTAAAGAAAGCTGAGCACTGAAGAAATGATGCTTTTGAATTGTGGTATTGGAGAAGACTCTTGAGAGTCCCTTGGACTGCAAGGAGATTCAACCATTCCATCCTAAAAGAAATCAATCCTGAATATTCACTGGAAGGACTGATACTGAAGCTGAAACTCCAATACTTTGGCCACCTGATGCAAAGAACTGACTCATTTGAAAAGACCCTGATGCTGGGAAAGATGAGGGCAGGAGGAGAAGGGGACGACAGAGGATGAGATGGTTGGATGGCATCACCGACTCAATGGACATGAGTTTGAGTAAACTCTGGGAGTTGGTAATGGACAGGGAGGCCTGGTGTGCTGCAGCCCATGGGGTCTCAAAGAGTCAGGCACGACTGAGTGACTGAACTGGACTGATGAGGTGGCACTAGTGGTAAAGAACCTGCCTGACAATGCAAGAGATGTAAGGGACATGGGTTCAATCCTCCAGTTGGGAAGACTCCCTGAGTAGGAAATGGCACCCATTCCAGAACTTGTGCCTAAAGAATCCCATGGACAGAGGAGCCTGGTGAGCTATAGTCTATGGGGTTGCAAACAGTCAGACATGTCTAACATGACTGAGCATGCATACACAAAATAAATAAATTAATTAAAAGAAAATTTAAAAAAGGATGAATAAGGTCTGAGGATCTATTGTATAACATAGTAACTATAGTCAGTAATACTACACTGTATGATTGAAGTTTGCTGAGAGTAGAATTTAAATGTTACCACACACACAAAGCAAATATGTAGGGTGATAGATGGTCTTCCCAGGTGGCTTGGTAGGTAAAGAATCTACCTGCAATGTAGGAGACACAGGAGATGCAGGTTTGATGCCCAGGTCAGGAAGATCCCCTGAAGAAAGAACCATTCCAGTATTCTTTCCTGGGGAATCCCATGGACAGAGAGAGAAGCCTGCTGGGATATAGTCCATGGGGTCACAACGAGTTGAACAAGGCTGAAGTGACTGAGCATGGGTGATAGATGTGCTGATTGACTTTGTGGAGGGCTTCCTTTCACAATGTATGCTTGCATGTTCAATCACTCAGTCATGTCCGACTCTTTGTGACCCTATGAATTGTAACTCGCCAGGCTCCTCTGTCCATGGAAATCTTCAGACAAGAATACCAGAGTGGGTCGCCATGCCCTCCTCCAGGGGATCTTGCTGACCCAAGGACTGAACTCCTGTGTCTCCTGGATTGCAGGTGGATTCTTTCACTGCTGAGTCATTGGGGAAGCCTCTTCACAAAGCATACATATGTCAAATTATCACATTGTACACTTCAAATATCTTACAACCTTTTTAGTCAAGATACCTTGATAAAGATGGAGGGGGAAAAGGACTTGAGAAATTACTTAATCACCAGGAAGAAAGAACAGAAAACACAGCTAGGACTAGGGTTAGGCAAGCTAGTTGCTTAGAGCACAAAATTGAAGGAGGCTTTGACTCATATCCAGCAAGCTTAGGGGTCAGGAACTGAGTGAGCATCTCCTTCCATACTGTTTCCTGGGTGCCTCACTCTAGTCCTGACCCTGATGGGAAACTTAAGATCTGCCTATAAATACTGAGTCCTTTGTAAAAGTATTCCAGGTAGTAGTATTTTACAGGACCTGGGCAGATTCTTTCTATTAAATGGAGTGCTTGAGATATTAAGCATAACCACTTCAGCTTGATGGGTTGCTGTGATGATCAAAACCACCACAAATATAGGAATAATAAAATTGGGGTAAACAGATGTGTTTATACAATATTAGTAGTGATGGTGTTCTGTGACAACCTAGAGGGATAGGATGGGGAGGGCGTTGGGAAGGGAGTTCAGGATGCAGGGGACACATATATACCTGTGGCTGATTCACGTTGATGTATGGCAAAAACCATCACAATATTGTATGGTAACTGTCCTCCAATTAAAATAAATATTTTTTTTAAAAAAAGAGTTTAGAATGGTGCAGGTACACTGGAAATATTCAATGAATGCTGTTGTTATTATTTTTTAATTCCTCTAGCTGTCCTTAGCAGATACATTCAAAACATATATTCCTATGGAGAGTAATAGGTTGACCGCCAAGACTCTCAATTTGAGATCAGAGATCTTAAGAATTCATTGAGATATTTATACAACTACTTTCAGGACATCCTGCACAGACTCTTAAAACTCTTCAAAGGATCACAATTGCCCTCAAGGGGAAAAAAAATCCAGCAGCAGCATCATGAGTCATAAGATTCCCAAAGAGGTTCAGATTGCATGTCTAACTGCAATTCTTGCCACTCAGGTGACTTATTTTGAGTGTGCAAAGGAACCCTAATCATTTTATGCTGTTGTCTCCTTAGTATAAATTCTATAAACATTGTCTCTATTAATGAGTATAAGGAAATAAAAATAATGACATATAGTCTTACTCTCTGTATCAATTCGCTATCATTCTTGTTGTTCAGTCGCTAAGTCATGTCCAACTCTTTGGGATGCCATGGACTGCAGCATTCCAGGCTTCTCTGTCCTTTACTATCTCCCAGAGTTTGCTCAGATTCATATCCATTGAGTCAGTGATGCTATCTAACCATGTCATCCTCTGTCACTCCCTTCACATTTTGCCTTCAATCTTTGCCAGCATCAGGGTCTTTTCCAATGAGTTGGCTTTTCACCTTAGGGGGAAAAATATTGGAGTTTCAGCTTCAGCACCAGTCCTTCCAATGAATATTCAGAGTTGATTTTCTTTAGGATCAACTGGTTTGATCTCCTTGAAGTCCAAGGGACTCTCAAGAGTCTTCTCCAGCACCACTAATTCAAAGGGATCAATTCTTCATCACTCAGCCTTCTTGCTGCCTAACAAACCACCTGAAACTCAGAATCTTAAAATAATAAACAATTATTCTTGTACCAGAGTCAAGGAGTCAACTGGAATCACTTAATGCATTTGTAGTCAACTATAGGTCAGTTTTTAGTGTTCAGCTGGCTACAGGCTTGTCTTAAATGGCCTTTGCTAAAACAACCAAGCTCTTCCACATGGTATCTCATCCTCTAGCTGACTGTTCTGTGAGCTGGGGCAGGGTTCTGAGAGAGGGAGCAAGTGCTCAAGGTTTTAGGCTTGGTTTGATCCATGGTCACTTTTACCAGATTCTATCGTCCAGAGCACATCATAAGGCCAATCCATATGAAAGAGTTGGAAAAACTGACTCCATCTCTTGAGGGGAGGAGCTGCAAAATCACATTGCAAAAAGGTATGGACACAATGTGAGAAATGGGGGCTACAAATTAATCTATTAAGATCCCCAAATATAAACCATCAAAACATGAATAAAGCATTTCCCAATACAGCATACAATGCTAAGGTCCTGGGTGAGATGGCAAACATACTGCTAACCTAAGTTCAGGATTTTAAAAGACCTCTTACATGAATCAATGGAAATCACCATGTTTTTAAAGACAAATGATTATTTTCCTGAATTTCCCTAAGCTTGTATATTTGCCTAGTCTTCAAAAATCTGCTTCTTTCTTTCTTCAGTTCCTTTTTCTAGGCTTTATTTGCTTTTTATTTTTGTTCAGTTTCAAATCTTAATGATGCAGCTTAGCATTCAAGCAGCGGCAGCCCTCTCCCAGGGAGCTCTATTGTTTAATATTAATGTTCACCTGAAAAATGAAGCAACACCCTGCTGCCTTCACATTCATTCGAAGAGAAACTCTCATTCCTAGAGGGACGTAGGTTAAGAGTGATGCTGCTGCCCTCATTTTGTCCTTAGGGTGCAGGAGGCCAAAGCGGGGAGCCGCCAGATGGAGGTGGGGAACTTGATCCTGCTGCCCAAGTCAGTGTCAGTTGCAAAACTCTAATCATCCGAGTGGGCAGGAAGTCACCTAGGCGATTCAGCTGGTGGGCGCCCATGTGAAAGGGAGAGATAATCATTAATGTCACTCCCGAGACAGGAAGGTCTTTACAGACAGAAATAGATTCCACCAGCACATTGCATGGAGCCTATTGAAGTGCAGACAGTGATCTGTAAAATGTTATGGGAGCAGTTGAGCTGACTTAAATCAAATTCAGCAGCATGTGATTAGCTGATGAAATAACTATTTTGTTGTGCTTTGGACTCTACGAAGTAACACGACTTTAAATTTTGGATGACAAGTCATTTCTGCATATTAAAATGAAGAGCTTTCCCCAAGTACCATATCCTCTGTGAAATTCTGTATATAAATGTTACTGGCAAAGAGAAAACAGAATAAAGTCAGCCTACCCACTTACCTACCTGATACAATGCTCTGGAAAATGAAATAATATCCTTTCTCTAAAATATCTCTTTCCAGGAACAACTTCCGTGTCTAGGAAAGTAAAAAATTTGTGGATCATATGAAATAAGGTCTACTAGGACAAAAGTTTTTCTTGGCACCTGTTCATATTTTTTAATAGCTTATCCTCGTATCTCCTTTTTTTCAATGAAAATAGAATTGTGGCTAATGAGGGCCATTTTTGTTATCCAAAAAATCTTTAAGACTTCAACTATTGCTGCATTAATGCATATGGAAATTTTACGCATGTGAAAAACAGAAGCCGTATTTTATGTGGGTACCCAGATCTGTTCAGTCAGAGAACAAATGTGTGTGTTTTTATATCTTAATAAGCCATCAATACTCAAATCTTGATAAAACTTCAGCTGCTTCTCTTACCAATTCTTAGTACATGTGTACAATAGGAAATCCCAAGAACTCAGTAAATGGAGATATTGTACAAGTACACGGATGAACAATTATATCTGTAGATTTTTAGGCTAAACACATGACATGCAGCAGATCTTTCAGAAGAAGGCAGAATGTGATTCATAGGTCAGCCTGTGTACTGACTTCTGAACCACTTGTTCCTGTTAAATGACTCAGATGAGATGACTGAAGTATCTTGTAAGTATGGATAGCTGGTCAGCTAGTAATCACACAAAGACAATTCTGCACGTGGTACCAGTATTAGCCAAAGACATTCTAATTCACAAAGCACTTTCTTCTTTATTGAAATATCAGATCTTTACAACATGAAGTGAATTGCAGGTACTTGAGATTCAAAAGATAAGAGGGTCACTCCAAGCACCTCAGTAAGTGGCCAAGCCAGGACCCCAAACATGGGTACTGTGGGTCCACATTTAGTTTTCTATTATTATCATTCTGATACAAATAAAAAGAATTCAGCCCCTTCCTACCCAGTCCCAACTCTCTGAAAAATGATTAAAATTTTTAAGGTCAAATTAAAATTAAATGGAATGTCTCAAGTGAAATTGTCGAGGATAAAAATAAAAGCTTCATTGTCACAGAAATGGCTGTCTAATTTTAATTGTCACAAACAACCGCTGAAGTAGAGTAGCATCTCCCACACGACAGGGGAGGAAACAACATTACCACGTTTGCTGGCCCGATGCCACTCTGCTCTTCTTGCCAATTCAGGATGAGAATGGCACCTTATCCTCCTTTTATTGTTGTTGTTTAGTCACTAGTTCTGACTCTTTTTTTTTTTTTAACTTTACAGTATTGTATTGGTTTTGCCATATATCGAAATGAATCCGCCACAGGTATACATGTGTTCCCCATCCTGAACCCTCCTCCCTCCTCCCTCCCCATACCATCCTTCTGGGTCGTCCCAATGCACCAGCCCCAAGCATCCAGTATCGTGCATCGAACCTGGACTGGTGATTCGTTTCTTATATGATATTATACATATTTCAATGCCATTTTCCCAAATCATCCCACCCTCTCCCTCTCCCACAGAGTCCAAAAGACTGTTCTATACATCAGTGTCTCTTTTGCTGTCTCATATACAGGGTTATTGTTACCATCTTTCTAAATTCCATATATATGCATTAGTATACTGTAATGGTGTTTTTCTTTCTGGCTTACTTCACTCTGTATAATAGGCTCCAGTTTCATCCACCTCATTGCTGCTAAGTCACTTCAGTCGTGTCCAACTCGAGCGACCCCATGGACAGCAGCCCACCAGGCTCCTTGGGATTTTCCAGGCAAGAGTACTGGAGTGGGGTGCCATTGCCTTCTCCAATCCACCAGAACTGATTCAAATGTATTCTTTTTAATGGCTGAGTAATACTCCATTGTGTATATGTACCATAGCTTTCTTATCCATTCATCTGCTGATGGACATCTAGGTTGCTCCCATGTCCCAGCGCTGTTTATAATAGCCAGGACATGGAAACAACCTAGTTCTGACTCTTTTGTGACCCCATGGACTGTAGCCAGCCAGGCTCCTCTGTCCATGGGATTCTCCTGGCAATAATACTGAAGTGAGTTGCCATTCCCTTCTCCAGGGGATCTTCCTGATACAGGGAATGAACCTGGGTCTCCTGCACTGCAGGCAGATTCTTCGCCCCTGAGCCATCAGGGAAGCCCTATCCTTCTTTTACCACAGAGCAAGTCTAGCCAGGTCTGGGATGAACTGCTTTGGAAACCGGCAGCAGGACCTTGTTATATAGGTTGTAAATTTGATTCACACTACATAGATAGCAAAGCCAGCTTTCAGTTTGCCACCCTTGAAAATTCTCCCCCTAATTTTTCTTTAATCATAGTACAAGTCTTCCATTATACAATTAGAGATGAAAATATGGAACTAACACCTCTCTGGGGTTAATCTACCTATTTGAGTTCTGACCATTTCTAGTGCCCTTTTGCAACTCTACAACACCCCACAGATTGAAGTGAAGATTAAATGAAATAACCACCAGAATGTCCCTTGTGGTCCAGTGGTTAAGACTCTGCGCTTCCCTAGTGAGAGAACTATGATCCCACATGTCGCCAGGCCAAAAATAAATAAATTAAAATAAAATAATAAAAAAAAAATGTAGTAGTACATCAAGTGCCTGTTGATGTATTATGATTAGGTTCTCACTGTTTGCTCCTTTCTCTTTCCATTCCACTCAAGTCTCTCTTGCTACTCCTCTCTTGAAAATGTTCTCTAGCACATGGTCTACTCACTGTTAACTAAACTCTATAACTAACACACCTCACAACTTTGCTCATGCTGGTCCATCCGCATCTAATGCTGTCTCCCTGCCCCGGCTTGGAAAATCCAAGTCCTACTTCTAACTCTGTTGCTGACATCCCGTGTTTAGCTTCTCCCATCACCAGCCTCACTTCCTGGCCCCCAACCTCCCTCCATTGATAGCATCCTGACAACAACACATTGTGATATGATATGCTGGTAACAAGTATGCCTATGAAGAAATTGTAAGCCCAATAAATATAGCCTGGATTAAATTTAGGGGAAGGTATCAAACTGATGATGTCCCCTGAAGAGAAAACAAAAACAGAAAAGGAAATGGTGGGAATAAAACCAAGAAACATACATGACCTACTTACACTATTGCCTTGAGCCATGTCTAGAGACATATCTGGGCCTATTTTCATAAATTTCTCTAAATTCCTTGTTTTTATAAGAGCAAAATAGAAGCTGCAGCACAATAAGAAATATGGCCCCTAGTGAGTATTTGTACATAAAAATAGGTTTACTAGGATCCTTTATGTTCTGTGGGCTGCTGAAGAAATAAATTTTCTTTTTTTTTTGACAAAAAATATTTTTAGGAAGATCACGTGTTTGTTTTGCTTTGTTTCATTTCCTGATGTTTCATCTGTTTGATTTGTTTTAAAGAATTACAAACACAAATACTTCGTTTTTGTGCATCCATTTTGGATTATATTGTCTTGCTTCTTTTTATGTATTGGGATAACTACTGGATATCACAAACACAGAAGTGAGGCAAAAAAAAAAAAAAAAACGCTGTTAAAAAACACAACAAGGTCTGAGGCGTAGGGGCTTAGAGCTGTGTTTAAGTGCATGGTTTTGGAACCATGAGTGACCTAAGATGAGTCAAAACTTGGTTTCAGTTTCTTTCCCTAGCAAGTGATGATAGTATTATCTGCTACAATTACATGCAGTAAGATTGGTAAAATGAAAAGCAAGTGAAATTAAAACACATTGGAACTTTAAAATCCTTAAATGAGATTGTCAACATGTTTTATAATATTTCAGCTCAAAACAAGAGACAGATGAAGCAAGTATGAAAAATCTTGATTATCCAGATAACAGGTATGCAGGTGTTCATTATATCATTTTCTGTACTGTGGTGTATATTAGAAGGTTTGCATAATAAAAATGTGAACTACATATACTACTACATAGGGAATAAAAGCTACAGTTAGCAGTAGAATCTGTACCTATAGTCCCATGATTTGACCTTTTTTTGTTACTATTTCTTAGTATGATATTGAAGTTGTCTTCTTTTAATCTGTTTCCAAAATAACTCAAATGTGTAAATTACTTTCACCATTATATGTGCCTCCATTATCATGACAAGACTGGTACTTTTAAATGTAAATTCTGTGGACATTTTTAAGATTTCAGAAAGTTACAAATTTCAACACAATATTCTGAAAATGTTTCTAAATGATCTCTGCGGGAATAGGGACAAAGGTGAGGGGCATTCCAGTAGTGAAAGTCCAGGCCACTTCTCAGGCTTGCTTTCTTCTCTGTATCACATACCTTTGGGTGATTTTTACATCACTCCTTCTCTCAGCAAGAATCTAAGTAAAATGTAAATAACTACTTTGATCACTGCTCCCCAAAACTAACACATTCAGATCTTATATTTTACTGATGTTGTTAGTCACTATAGGAAATATACAAGATGAAAAGCATAACCTGGAGAAATTACAAATCTTGGGAAATCTTATTTCATGGTCCATGGATTGATTTCTGAGATGAATAAGATCTCCACTGGATGTCTGCCCTCCACTTTCATACCCCAAAGTGTGTTCTTTCTTCTTTCTCCCAAGTTCCAGGCCAGGGTTTCTGCAGATCCCATCCTCCTGGGAAGCCTGAGAGAACCTGATGCCCTTGGTCTCAATGTTTCTTGACATCTCTTAAGGTCTCCAAAGCTAGTGAGCAACTTCGCTGGATCTTTGCCGTTCCAAGCAATATCTCTGATGAAATTTTCAAAGCAGATATTGTAGTTACCTGGATCCTTCTGATATTGCTGGACATTTAACACACAATCTGCCCCAACCCCTTGATTCTATCCAATTTCATCTGTTTAATTAATTTAAAGTTAAGGTGTCTAAATTTAAATTTTAAATATTCAAGTGTCTGAAACATTTTTATTTTTAAACCAGTATGCAATCCAAAATTGAGAATCGAGGATCTCATTAAATATAAATATATAACAAGCTGGCTCATGGATGATATAGAGCAACACCTAAAGCAGATCTGATGTGGGGTGAAGGAAGGACTATGCTATAGGATTTCTGGAACTGGCAAACAATCACTCAGTGACTGAACAGTATGCCCAATCTCTGGTCATTACAAAGGACTAGTTACATTTCAGAGAATGGAAAACATAGGACTAGTTCAGTGGCAAATCCTCAAAAAATAATTGTTATTATTGCAACAAGGACATGGTCCAATACAGGTTTTCAATGCTCCCCCATTTGAGTTTTCATGAACCTCTACCCCATTAAACCTTGGAAGTCAACAGGTCACTTGGAACTAGTTTGGTAATATAGTAATAGACAGTAAAAGTAAGCATTCTACTCTGAGAACCTTCCATTTCTTCTAAATGAATTCCTGAAGGAAGGAAACTAGATATCAGTGGAAAGAAGTGGGGGATTATTTTAAGCCATTTTTTAGCCAGAGAGAATAACAACTTCAATATGCCCTTGGAATACTCACTTGATGTAAACATGGCTAATTCATGTTGACGTTTGGCAAAAAAACAACACAATACTGTAAAATAATGATCCTTCAATTAAAAATAAATTTAATTTTAAAATAATAAAAAAGAAAGTGAAGGCCAGAATACTGTGTCTCCTCACCTGGTTAAATCTACCTTTCTAGAATATAGAGTAATTAAGGTAGCTCCTCTAATAAGAAGAACATGAATTTTGCTTAATTTTCCTTCTTTTGTTTTGTATCTTTGAAAGTGAGGCTCTTTTGCCTACAATTTCAAGACATGGAGCACCGGATACCTCTGTAAATAACATTATGGCTACTATCAGATCAGATCAGATCAGTCACTCAGTCGTGTCCGACTCTTTGCGACCATAGACATGCTGAAAGTCAGATTTTAAGATAGCATAGATTAATCATGAATTTCCACTTGATAATCTGATTAGATAATTCTCAATTCCAGAAATGGTAGCTTTCCCTATTGTTCTTAAAGTCTGTGTTCAGGTATTTGACTGAGATCATGACAAGATCTCAGAAAGCTGACTTGCACGACTACTTGACTGATCCTGGACTAGCCACTGTCACATCAAGCAGGTCGCAATTTCTCCTTACAACTAGAAATAAGTGTCATTAAGATTTCCACAGAAAAAATACAATGCAGAAGTGTAGCTGTATGTTTAGCCTAGAAATTATCCATCAAAACCTAAAAAAAAAAAAAACAAAAAAAACCTACTGAGAACAATATTTGGAAGTCATTAACTAGATGCTTTGTGCACTGCATGCTCAGTCATGTCCAACTCTTGCCGGCCCCAGGCTGCAGCCCACCAAGCTCTTCCCCTGGGATTCTCCAGGCAAGAATACTGGAATGGGTTGCCATTTCCTGCTGCAGGGGAAATTTCTGACTCAGGGATCAAACCTGAGTCTCCTTGGTCTCCTGCATTGGCAGGTGGATTCTTTTCCACTGTGCCACCTGGGAAGCCCAGGTCCTATTAATACACTTCAGTTGTTTCTCTTAAAAATATTTCTGACAATTTTGGATATCTATATATTTCCAACATATTTATTTTCCTATAAAATCTGATACATTTTACTCCCACAAAAGAAAATACATTCTGGCCCTCTATCTAAGGAAACAAGAGTAGAAAGTGATTGTTTCAGGCTTTTTTTCACTCCCCTGAGTTACAAGAAGGGATCAAGACACAACAACATATAAGGCATGCCTCAGGGAAGATCTACAATAATACTGAATGGTTAGCTGTAGATTTGTAAAGCCCATGGCCAGTATCAGATATTTGAGATGAAATTAAACAGAGAATATTTTATTGTCCTTTATTCTGTAAAATACATTAAGCATCTAATATGTGCTAGGCATTCTGCTAGGCTCTGTCACTAAAACAGCTCATTTAACCCTCACAACACACTGTGAATGGTATTAACTCCATCTTACAAGAGGAGCAAAGCAATTCTTCAAGGTGAAATAAGAAACTTGACCTGAATCAGACAGTAGTGGTTTAAGCCTTCAACTCAAACCTCCTGTTATGAAAGCCAGTGTTTTTTTCCTCTCAGAATTGACTGACCATGCAACAATCCAATAGTTCTAGGGTAGATACAAACCAACTGCATACCTACAGAGCAGAAGAAAATATTTGCCATAAATAAATCTAAAAAGGATTCATATCACAAATATATAAAAAATTTGTACAAATCAATATGACAAAGAATAAACAATCCAGTTGAAGAATAGATGAAAGATCTAAATAGGTACTTCACAAAAGGGGATGTCCAAATGGCTAACTGGCTTATATAGAAGTATTTATTCGGTAGTCTTCACGGAAATGCAAATTAGAACTATAGTGAAATGTCATCCTACCTGAACCAGAATAGCTGAGGTGAAAATGACTACCTGTGGGTGAGAGCACACA
This sequence comes from Bubalus kerabau, assembly GCF_029407905.1. Lineage (NCBI taxonomy): Eukaryota > Metazoa > Chordata > Mammalia > Artiodactyla > Bovidae > Bubalus > Bubalus kerabau. The sequence goes on from NC_073635.1 coordinate 50,528,034, forward strand.
GCAGCGAACAACAGGGCTGGCAGGAGTCCCAGTTGTACAGTCCCTATGGAAAACTGGCAGTGGCCACTAAAAATGAACAGTGCATGCCCTGGGTGTGCGCGCGCTTAGTTGCTTAGTCATATCCAACTCTTTGTGACCCCATGGACAGTAGCCCTCCAGCTTCCTCTGTCCATGGGGACTCTCCGGGCAAGAATACTAGAGTGGGTTGCTGTGCCCTTCTCCAGGGGATCTGCCCAACCCAGGGATTGAACCCGGGTCTCTTGCATTTCAGGTAGATTCTTTACTGTCTGAGCCACCAAGGAAGCCTATGCATGTCCTATAACCCAGCAATTCTACCCCTAGGTGTAAAGCCAGGAAAAATATATACATATGTGTACCAAAATATGTATGTTCAAATACATTCACAGCACAACTTGTAATAGCCAAAAACTGAAAAATTTCTAAAGGCTCAGAAAGTTTGGTCCATAGTAATAAACAGTGTGAGTTACTAATAACTATCTGTGCACATGTTAATTAGAACATCCCTTCAGTTAATTTATTCTGAATAATTGATCTGCTCCTCATTTATTCTCAAAAGATATAAAATTCATTTCTCTACAATGAAGGTTTATTGTGTCTAAACCTTAATATTCACATAAGTGTACATATATACTTATATATATGTATAACACATACACAGAAATATAGGTATGTGTGTGTATGCGCTTAGTCACTAAGTCATGTCTAACTCTTTGCAATCTCATGGACTGTAGTCCACCAGGCTCCTCTGTCCAGGGAAGAATACTGGAGTGGGGTGCCATTCCCTTCTCCAGGGGATCTTCCTGACCCAGGAATCAAACCCAGGTCTCCAGCACTGCAAGCAGATTCTTTACTGTCTGAGCCACCAGGGAAGCCCAAATATAGGTATGTGTGTAATCAAATATATGTGTATGTATGTATACAAACAACTGAAACAGTGAGAAGAAAAAAACTCTTTCTATATTGTGCAACAAAATTTTGTGCAAAAAAATTAACTCAAAAAGTGACATTTTATATAATAAAGATTTTTTAAATAACAGTATTTTTAAATAAAGAGGACTACTGATGATATTTTAAAATAAAGGAGCAGTTATTTCAGATTAGAATTTTTACATTTGATATATAAGCTGAAAAAATGTTTTTAGAAGTTCCTTTTTTTGATGATTCCACCAAATAGTGGAAGAAAATGTTTTGTGTAATTTCTTCTTTTAAAAGTGAAAAGAGCAGTTTGATTATTTTTGCTCTGAGAAGGTTTGGATAGACCATGTATTCATTATTACCTTGATAATGTGACATTTTGGCAACCAAAATGCTAGGCACTTCTTTTTTTTTTTTTTTTTTTTCATTGACTTGCAGTTGCTTTACAATTCTGTGTTAGCTTCTGCTGTTCAATAAAGAGAATCAGCTATTTGTATACATATATCCCCTCCTCTTGAGCCTCCCTTCCACACCCCCACTTCCCATCCCAGCCATCTAGGTCATCAGAGAGCACCGAGCTGAGCTCCCTATACTATACAGCAGGTTCCCACTAGCTATGTTTTACGAATGGCAGTGCTGCCTCTGCTGCTGCTGCTAAGTCGCTTCAGTCATGTCTGACTCTGCAACCCCATAGACGGCAGCCCACCAGGCTCCCCCGTCCCTGGGATTCTCCAGGCAGGAACACTGGAGTGGGTTGCCATTTCCTTCTCCAGTGCATGAAAGTGAAAAGTGAAAGCGAAGTCACTCAGTCGTGTCCGACCCTTAGCGACCCCATTAGCGACCCCATGGACTGCAGCCTACCAGGCGCCTCCGTCCATGGGATTTTCCAGGCAAGAGACTGGTGTGGGGTGCCATTGCCTTCTCCGAATGGCAGTGCAGGGTACATCAATCCCAATTTCCCAGTTCATCCCAAACCCCTGCCCCACCCGCATGTCCACATGTCCGTTCCCTACATCTGCATTTCTATTCCTGCCACTTCTTGTTAAAAGCTGTTTTCATAATTACATGTGTGGACTAGTCTACCTATATCTTCATTACCTCAGATTTAGTTAATCTTAGCTTGACTGGGGTGTCAGGGAAGGTGATTCTTAGTTCAGAATACTAAACAAGTTAAGAATGTATTACCTCCCATATATTCCAATGAGCATTGGACATAAATATTTTAACACTACTTCCAAGTGACTGAAAGTCTAAGGTTTGTGAATAAATTATAAATCTTAATTAATCTCTCTAGCCTGGGTTTATAGTGTAGTGTAACAGAAGGAATACTAACCTAAGAGTCAGAAACCTGGTTTCTAATCCTAGTCTCTTGGAAGATAGCAGGTCTCCTGAGCAGTATAATTCTGTTCTATCAATTCAGCATCAATCAGACAAGGTCAAGTCTTGGATTCCCTTGAGTCTTTCATTAGGATAGGTCTGGAAGCTCTAAGACTTCTACTCACCTAACTCAGTGAATTAACCTTTCGTGCTGTCAAACACACGTGATGCTGTGACCTAAAATCGCTGACTGGTTGCCACTTGTAGGTTACTACACCTGGTGAGGTCTATTCACCAGCTGAGTTTACCTTTGGCTCTGTGTGTTTCCAAGTCTGTTTATGAAAGTTTTATATATAATTGTAATTAGGTAATTGAATCATGTAGTACACAAACAGATAACATGAGAATATAAAGAAAACAACTGTTTCTATGACTAAGTTGAAAAATCTGAAGAAGATTGGTAAAGTGAGTCTCAAGAAAAATTGCCTTTGAATTAGGTGTGTCAACGCAACTGTAAAATAGTTTTTAAAATCTAAAAACATCCTACACTCAGCCTTGCTTCTATTTTTTTAATTTAAATTTATTTTAATTGGAGGCTAATTACTTTACAATATTGTATTGGTTTTGCCATACATCAACATGAATCCGCCATGGGTGTACATGTGTTCCCCATCCTGAACCTCCCCCCCTCCCCCCCATACCATCCCTCTGGGTCATCCCAGTGCACCAGCCCCAAGCTTCCTGTATCCTGCATCGAACCTGGACTGGTGATTCGTTTCTTATATGATATTATACATATTTCAATGCCATTCTCCCAAATCATCCCACCCTCTCCCTCTCCCACAGAGTCCAAAAGACTGTTCTATACATCTGTGTCTCTTTTGCTGTCTCGCATACAGGGTTATTGTTACCATCTTTCTAAATTCCATATATATGCATTAGTATACTGTATTGGTGTTTTTCTTTCTGGCTTACTTCACTCTGTGTAATAGGCTCCAGTTTCACCCACCTCATTAGAACTGATTCAAATGTATTCTTTTTAATGGCTGAGTAATACTCCATTGTGTATATGTACCACTGCTTTCTTATCCATTCATCTGCTGATGGACATCTAGGTTGCTTCCATGTCCTGGCTATTATAAACAGTGCTGTGATGAACATTGGGGTACACATGTCTCTTTCAATTCTGGTTTCTATTTTTAGGTTCTTACTATGTTTAGAGTCTGAAACATGAGCTTGTAGGTGATGTATTAGGAGATGGCTAATGCACAAACAGGCACGTCCCTGGTGACTCAGTGGTAGAGAACCTGCCTGCCAGTGCAGGAGACACAGGTCCAATCCCTGGGTCAGGGAGATCCCCTGTAGAAGGAAATGGCAACCTACTCCAGTATTTTTGCCTGGGAAATCCCATGGACAGCTACAGGCTACAGTAGACCCCTAGCAGGCTACAGTCCATGGGGTCACAAGAGTTGGACACAATTTAGTGACCAAACCACAACAATGCACAAACGTGGCAGAATGTTAATCAGAAGTATAATCAAAGAAAAGGCATTTTCCAACATGGAACAACTGGGGCAACAATGGTATTATTCGTATTAGGTTAAAATCAAAGTTGAAGGTGTGTGTTGTAGGTCAGTTACTCTGGAAATAGACTGAGACAGATTTTCACATGAGGAGTTTATTAGGGATCACTTGAATGAGCTACAGTAATGCAGTAAGAGAAGAACAAGACTGTAAAAGAAGAAGCTAAAATGCAATGTGGTTGCAACAGAAGTCTCAGAGTTGGGTAGAGGTGGCGGTAAGGGGGCCACGTATACTCCCCCCGCCTTGCACATTCACAGCTATTGGATGAGAGTCATCCCTTGGGGAAGAGGTGTAACCTGGGCAAGGTGGCCTCATCTCCCTTGGATTGAGAGTAAATGTCAGGGAGGAACTCAGCTGTGAGCCATCAGCAGCCTACACCTCCAGAAATAAAGTAGGAAAATGAGCACTTTGATCCCAAAGCAGGAGTTCATCAATATACAATTGAAAGGATATTTGAAAAGAGCTTAGATACCAAGAAAATAGACTCAATGAGCTATACAATGAATAACTTAAATTGCATCTATATAAACATTTCTGAGCATTATTAGTTGAGGAGCAACCCTAGTTAACTTTTTGTTGTTGTTTTAGACGCTAAGTCAATGTCTGACTCTTTTGCAACCCCTTGGACTATAGTCCGCAAGAATACTGTCCATGGGATTCTCAAGCAAGAATACTAGAGTGGGTTGCCATTTCCTATTCCAGAGGATTTTCCTGATCCAGGATCAAACCTGTGTCTCCTGCATTGGCTTTTACCACTGAGTCACCTGGGAAACCCACAGCCAGCTACAGTTCAGTAAAATGGTGTCACCATTTATCCTGATGCACAAGCCAAAGTTGTATTACTTCTTCATTCTGCATTTTCTCTTAACTCCTATATATTTAATATAATTTATTACCCATGATGAATTGATGTTATCAAACTAAATCTCAAATAAACCCACTTCCCTCCAGGTTCTCTGCTAACTATTGTCATTTTCTAGTCAAAACTTTTACAACTGTTGACAAGGTTTCAGCTCCCACTCTTGCTAGTTTTCACTATATTTCTACACTCAGGGCCAGAATCATCTTAAAACATAAATCAGATTTGATCATGTCACATTTCTGATAAAACCTTTAAGGAATGATACTTGGGATAAAAGCTGACCTTCTTTCTCATGCCTCAAAGATCCTGCATGTCATGGCCTTGTCAACCTCAGCAGCTTCACTTAATCCCTTTCTCTTACCTGCTCATGATTCCATCCACACGGGCTTACTCTGAGGTTTGCAATACAGCAGGCTCCTGTCAGCCTCATGGTTTTTGTACAGAGTCATTTTCTACACAGAACACTCTTTACCCACTCTTTGGATGACCTAGTCCTCCTCATCCTTCAGTTCTCAACTGAAATTTTGCTTCCCTGAGGAAGACTTCCTTGACCACAATAGAAAAAGTAAACTTGCGCCTTCTTAATTGCAGGTCATTGTTTTTGTCCTTCATAACACTTATCACAAGTTATAAATAGTTCATGTTAGTTGGTTTAGTCTTGTATACATTCATTATTTATTTTTACCTTTCCGACTAAAACAGGAGCTACATGAACATAAGGTGTATATCGTCTGTATATAAGAAAGCAAAGAGCAATGAGTAAATATCTGTTGAATGAATTAATGAATAAATGAAGGGTAGAATTATTAGATCTTTGGGCTGCTCTTAATTTATACAAAACGTGATCCCTTCGCAAAGGCATTTCTTCCCTCTGAAAATCTCAACTTTTGAAATTTTCTCACACCCATGACAAGAAAAAAAGTATAACTATACCAAATCTCCAAAAATAATTTTCTAAAATCAGAATAAGGTGGGGGTGGGCAGAGAGAAAAGGAATCTAAAAGAACAATACTCAGGTTCCTTATAACAACTTGCAAGATAATCCATGTTCTGCTCTTAAAATCTAATTACCACCATGTCTACAGGCCTATTTGATAACAGCTAAGTTAAAAGACACAGACAGCAAATTAGCATGTAGACAGCTGAGGCAGTAGCATAAAATTGGTAGACTTTCCAATATTGCTATCTTTTTACTCTGTTCTTGGGAGAAACACGTAAAAGGAAAACTTTTATGTTTGTTTGAGTTAGGGTTCTCTGGAGAAACAGAACCAACAGGCTATAGAGAGAGATATGTGTAAAAGAATATCTGTTCTAGGAATTGGCTCATGTCATTATGGAATTCACAAAAGAATTCCCACAATCTGCCTTATGCAATTTGGAAAACCAGAAGCACCGTTAGTCTGAGGCCTGAGAACTGAGGGAACTGATGGTGTAAATCCTAGTCTGAGTCTGAAAACCTGAGAACCAGGAACAGTGATATCTGGGCGCAGGAGAAGATGGCTGCCTCAGCACCAGTAGAGTGAGTAAATTTGCACTTTCTCCACCTTTTCCTTATTCAGACCTTTGACAGATTGAAGGATGCCCACCCACATCAGGGAGGGTATATCTTCACTCAGTCTACTAATTCAAATGCTAATCACTTCCAGAAACAACTTCACAGACACACTCAGAAAAAAATGTTTCCAGAGCTATCTGGGCATCCTTTAACCTAGTCAAGTTGACACATAAAATTAACCATCACAATATTCATATACACATATCAATAACTTTATAGTAAGCTGCATTTTGAAAAGACATCGCTTCCTTAACTCTTAGGTATACCAGACATCACTTTCAGGAGTTTTTTAATATGATCTGTCTTCTCTGATTTTGCTCCTACTGTTTCTGAGGGTGTATCATAGTTGGCTTTCTCAGTTCCATAAGATTTTCTCTTTGAATACTGTTTAAATTCACCATCATCCAACTTTTTACTAAATTTTCCTGGCTTTGTCTTTTTCATGCTTCTTAAAATTAAAGTGTGTAGTACCCATTTTATATCCAGCTTGACAGCTTAAGAAAATTACTTTCAAGGAGTTCATGGACTCTTTTGGAATACTTGGACCATACAAGGAGCACTCTATTTCATAAACTTAAAGGGTTATATCCAAGAGGATTAATTACATACGCTCAGTGTGAAAAGTAATTGGAAAACCTCTTCATCTCCATTTCTTGATCGTGTATTTTCTCTTTCTCTGATAATGAAGAATTGTGAAATATTACTATCACCACAATTGCTGGTTGATGGTTATTTTATTTACAAATTCCTTCTTCAACACTAATGAGTGTGCAATAGCTCTTCAAAATGATCCTGTTTATTTATAGTTTATTGTGAAGTGTTAAATCCTTCCTAACCTGACACCTCTGGGACATACATTATTGCTCCAGCTGTATTTACTTTCAAAAATGAGATTTAGGATGAATTACTGATCTACTCTCTCCAATGAAGTACATTCATCTACTGAAATTTCATTCACCCTAAATGACAAAGTGGTTGGGTTTTTGCTGCCTAAAGAATGGTCTTTTAAAACACTAGATAACATTAATGATTGACATTTAAAAGGTGCTCATTCCGATAGCTTTTGCAATTTCCAAATTTGGGGATTTAATTCATTTCATAGAAAGTACACTGAGAAAAATAAAACCTCACTAAGAAATAGATGTTAGTCAATTAGGCTTACTTTCTAACTAAATTTTTCTCTGTATTTGTCCCCAAACACCTGCAAGTCACAAAAGTGTGAGAAATGTCACTCATACATGTATCTATGTCACAGTAAGATATTTAAATATGTTTGGTGGTTTCCTCTATAATAGATATTAACATTTTAAAATTTTTGCTTATTCTTTGTAATGACAATTTCAAAGAATTCAAAGTGGACTTTTAAGAAAAGATTTTGCTACAGAAATTTTTATTGCCACTTGAAATATTGAAAAATCCATAATATCAAAGGAACTCAGCTAAATAAATTATAATACATCCATGGAATGGAATATTATGTTGTCATTAAAAAGATGCTTTAAGATCATATGTAACTAAATGTATACTTAGTAATAAAATGTTTATGTATTCAGCAAGTGTTTACTGAGCCCTCATTATGTTCCAGACACTGTGCTGGAACCTCAATAGTGACAAAGACAGACACAGTCACTGACCTTTGATAAGAGAAAAAAAAAAGCATATGTTTGACAAAATCCAATTTATTTTTCATAGGACTTCCCTGTAGCTCAATAGTAAAGAATCTGCCTGTGATACAGGAGACCAGGGTTTGATCCCTGGGCTGAGACGTTCCTCTGGAGAAGGGAATGGCAATCCACTCAAGTATTCTTGCCTGGAGAATTCCATGGACAGAGAAGCCCGGTGGGCTACAGTCCATGGGGTTGCAAAGAGTCGGACACAACTAAGCGACTAATACACACACAATTTATTCTTATTTTAAATATATACACACATAAAAACACTGGTGAACACAATACTTATTCTATTGAAAGGTTGTTGTTGAATCACACGAAGACACCGGGATTCTTGGCCCCCGGAGAAGAATTCAATCCGGGGCCAGAGATGAGGCTTGATCACTCAGAGCTTTTGTGTAATAAAGTTTTATTAAAGTATAAAGGAGATAGAGAAAGCTTCTGACATAGGCATCAGAAGGGGGCAGAAAGAGTACCCGCTTGCTAGTGTTAACAGTGAGGTTATATAATCCAAAGAATGTCTGGAGGTTGTAAAGACCTCATCAGACCTACTCCCATAATTTACATTTTAAGATAACACTGTCCTCAGGCAAGATACATCCTTGTAAAGACCAGGTCTACTCCCATAATTAACATTTTAAGATAACAGAAGGTTTAATCCAAAGACTGTCCTTAGGCAGGATACATTATTGTTATATAATCCTAAGGAATGTGGAGAAAGAAAAAAAGTTTGTCCTTTCTTCCTCCTTGAGAATTCCAAACCCCTCTCTCCTTGGGGACCCCTAGACTCCTTATCAACCTGCCTAGGAAATGACTCTCTCACTATGATGATAGAACTGCAAAAAATTTTAATTTTCTTCCTTTTGATACATTTACTAAAATAGTGATGGTTTATTTTTACTAAAAGGAAACCATTTTGAAAATAATTTTTCAGCAAAATGTTGCAAGTCCTCATATCCCACCCTTCAGTATTACTCAAGAATATAAAAGCTGTACCTGATACATAAGGAGATGCTAAGACATCCCCAGAATCTAAAGGTACAATGATATTATAAAGAAGAGTTTCTAGACAGCCAACTACTTTCACAGAGAACTTATATGCAAAGTGCTATGCAAATGCTATTATCTACTTTTGGGGCTGTTTTTCTTTTAAGAAACTGCTTTCAGTATGAAGCAAAATTCATGAGATATTTCAGGATCATAACTTAAGCTGAATGGCAGCACAGTTATTTTAATTACTATCTTCTAATAATCAATATGCTTGCTCTCACCCTACAAAATATTTGGCCACCAACCAATGTGACTTCAGAGTGAGTTGATTTTCACAGTATCTTGTCAACTGCACCTTGTCATTTATTGTGAGGTTTGGAGTTTTTTCCTCTATTAAATCCAAGGTGAACTCAAATGAATAAAATAATGTAAATTAAAGAGCTTGGATGTTTAGTAAAACCTAAGGGAGATTATATTCATTCTGTTCCACAACACTGTGATGAAGACAAGACTTTCTCCCCAGTGCTCACTTTGCGTGTTAAATGCTTTAATCATTTTGTACATAAGAGCCTTCCTTCATTATTATTGCAATGTCAGGAAGGTCTAAGGTTGTGTTTCTTATACAAAATGATAAGAGAAACCTGCATTTAGAAAGTCATTTGTATTCAGTTGTCTCCAAAATTTTATATGCAATTTTTGATTGCTCCTGTCTGTTTGTTCATCATGATCTCCTTCTACCTGACAAATTAAATGAGATCAAAGTTTTATGAACTGAGTGACTATATTAGATTTTCAACTATTGGGACTTGATGGGTATGTTTGAATGTGTACAGAAGGTTGGGAAAAATATACTTGGCTGTTTGATCTTTATGTTTTTTTGTGTATATTCTATTTGTGTTCCTAGGAGAATCTATTCAGTTTTCCCTTTAGTAAAGGTTATTGTTGAAAGTTTTGTTTGTTTAAATCAGTTTTGGAGACACGATAGCTTAAAAAACCTTGAAGCCATATTGAGTCTGGCTTTAATCCTAGTTTTTTATTTTGGGCAAGTTATTTAATCTAGGGCTAGTTTTCTCATGGCTACTAAGGGGAACTAATATATCTATTTCACAAGCTGACCGTTTGGAACAAATGAGATTATGCATGAAGGGCCTGCACACGTGCATGCATGTTCAGTCACTTCAGTCATCTCTGACTCTTTGCAACCCTATGGACTGTAGCCCGCCAGGCTCCTCTGTCCATGGAATTCTCCAGGCAAGAATACTGGAGTGGGTTACCATGGCCTCCTCCAGGGGATCTTCCTGACCCAGGGATTGAGCCAGCATCTCCTGCACTGCAGGGGAATTGTTTACTGCTGAGCCACCAGTGAGAGTCATTTCCTAGGCAGGTTGATAAGGAGTCTAGGGGTCCCCAAGGAGAGAGGGGTCTGGAATTCTCAAGGAGGAAGAAAGGGCAAACTTTTTTTTATCCTTCTCTACATTCCTTAGGATTATATAACAATAATGTATCCAGTGGCCGGGAGGACCAACCCCACGTCCATGGAGCTGTGGCTGCGCAGGCGCAGGAGGGCCTAGAGGAGCTATCCCATGTTGAAGGTCAGGAAGGGCAGCGGTAAGGAGATACCCCTCGTCCAAGGTAAGGAGCAATGGCTGCGCTTTGCTGGACCAGCCGTGAAGAGATAGCCCACGCCCAAGGTAAGAGAAACCCAAGTAAGACGGTAGGTGTTGCAAGAGGGCATCAGAGGGCAGACACACGGAAACCATACTCACAGAAAACTAGTCAATCTAATCACACTAGGACCACAGCCTTGTCTAACTCAATGAAACTAAGCCATGCCTGTGGGGCAACCCAAGATGGGCAGGTCATGGGGGAGAGATCTGACAGAATGTGGTCCACTGGAGAAGGGAATGGCAAACCACTTCAGTGTTCTTGCCTTGAGAACCCCATGAACAGTATGAAGAGGCAAAATGATAGGATACTGAAAGAGGAACTCCCCAGGTCAGTAGGTGCCCAATATGCTACTGGAGATTAGTGGAGAAATAACTCCAGAAAGAATGAAGGGATGGAGCCAAAGCAAAAAGAATACCCAGCTGTGGATGTGACTGGTGATAGAAGCAAGGTCTGATGCTGTAAAGAGCAATATTGCATAGGAACCTGGAATGTCAGGTCCATGAATCAAGGCAAATTGGAAGTAGTCAAACAAGAGATGGCAAGAGTGAATGTCGACATTCTAGGAATCAGCGAACTGAAATGGTCTGGAATGGGTGAATTTAAATCAGAAGACCATTATATCTACTACTGCAGGCAGGAATCCCTCAGAAGAAATGGAGTAGCCATCATGGTCAACAAGAGTCTGAAATGCAGTACTTGGATGCAATCTCAAAAACGACAGAATGATCTCTGTTCATTTCCAAGGCAAACCATTCAATATCACAGTAATCCAAGTCTATGCCCCAACCAGTAATGCTGAAGAAGCTGAAGTTGAACGGTTCTATGAAGACCTACAAGACCTTTTAGAACTAACACCCAAAAAAGATGTCCTTTTCATTATAGGGGACTGGAATGCAAAAGTAGGAAGTCAAGAAACACCTGGAGTAACAGGCAAATTTGGCCTTGGAATACGGAATGAAGCAGGGCAAAGACTAATAGAGTTTTGCCAAGAAAATGCACTGGTCATAACAAACACCCTCTTCCAACACAAGAGAAGACTCTACACATGGACATCACCAGATGGTCAACACCGAAATCAGATTGATTATATTCTTTGCAGCCAAAGACGGAGAAGCTCTATACAGTCAGGAAAAACAAGACTGGGAGCTGACTGTGGCTCAGACCATGAACTCCTTATTGCCAAATTCCGACTGAAATTGAAGAAAGTAGGGAAAACCACTAGACCATTCAGGTATGACCTAAATCAAATCCCTTATGATTATACAGTGGAAGTGAGAAATAGATTTAAGGACCTAGATCTGAGAGATAGAGTGCCTGATGAACTATGGAATAAGGTTCGTGACATTGTACAGGAGACAGGGATCAAGACCATTCCCATGGAAAAGAAATGCAAAAAAGCAAAATGGCTGTCTGGGGAGGCCTTACAAATAGCTGTGAAAAGAAGAGAAGAGAAAAGCAAAGGAGAAAAGGAAAGATATAAGCATCTGAATGCAGAGTTCCAAAGAATAGCAAGAAGAGATAAGAAAGCCTTTTTCAGCAATCAATGCAAAGAAATAGAGGAAAACAACAGAATGGGAAAGACTAGAGATCTCTTCAAGAAAATCAGAGATACCAAAGGTATATTTCATGCAAAGATGGGCTCAATAAAGGACAGAAATGGTACGGACCTAACAGAAGCAGAAGATATTAAGAAGAGGTGGCAAGAATACACAGAACAACTGTACAAAAAAGATCTTCATGACCCAGATAATCACGATGGTGTGATCACTGACCTAGAGCCAGACATCCTGGAATGTGAAGTCAAGTGGGCCTTAGAAGGCATCACTACGAACAAAGCTAGTGGAGGTGATGGAATTCCAGTTGAGCTATTCCAAATCCTGGAAGATGATGCTGTGAAAATGCTGCACTCAAGATGCCAGCAAATTTGGAAAACTCAGCAGTGGCCACAGGACTGGGAAAGGTCAGCTTTCATTCCAATCCCAAAGAAAGGCAATGCCAAAGAATGCTCAAACTACCACACAATTGCACTCATCTCACACACTAGTAAAGAAATGCTCAAAATTCTCCAAGCCAGGCTTCAGCAATATGTGAACCGTGAACTTCCTGATGTTCAAGCTGGTTTTAGAAAAGGCAGAGGAACTAGAGATCAAATTGCCAACATCTGCTGGACCATGGAAAAAGCAAGAGAGTTCCAGAAAAACATCTATTTCTGCTTTATTGACTATGCCAAAGCCTTTGACTGTGTGGATCACAATAAACTGTGGAAAATTCTGAAAGAGATGGGAATACCAGACCACCTGATCTGCCTCTTGAGAAATTTGTGTGCAGGTCAGGAAGCAACAGTTAGAACTGGACATGGAACAACAGACTGGTTCCAAATAGGAAAAGGAGTTTGTCAAGGCTGTATATTGTCACCCTGCTTATTTAACTTATATGCAGGGTACATCATGAGAAACGCTGGACTGGAAGAAGCACAAGCTGGAATCAAGATTGCCTGGAGAAATATCAATAACCTCAGAAATGCAGATGACACCACCCTTATGGCAGAAAGTGAAGAGGAACTAAAAAGCCTCTTGATGAAGGTGAAAGTGGAGTGTGAAAAAGTAGGCTTAAAGCTCAACATTCAGAAAACGAAGATCATGGCATCCGGTCCCATCACTTCATGGGAAATAGATGGGGAAACAGTGTCACACTTTATTTTTCTGGGCTCCAAAATCACTACAGATGGTGACTGCAGCCATGAAATTAAAAGGTGCTTACTTCTTGGAAGGAAAGTTATGACCAACCTAGATAGCATATTGAAAAGCAGAGACATTACTTTGCCAACAAAGGTCCGTCTAGTCAAGGCTATGGTTTTTCCTGTGGCCATGTATGGATGTGAGAATTGGACTGTGAAGAAGGCTGAGCACCAACGAATGGATGCTTTTGAACTGTGGTGTTGGAGAAGACTCTTGAGAGACCCTTGGACTGCAAGGAGATCCAACCAGTCCATTCTGAAGGAGATCAGCCCTGGGATTTCTTTGGAAGGAATGATGCTAAAGCTGAAACTCCAGTACTTTGGCCACCTCATGCGAAAAGTGGACTCATTGGAAAAGACTCTGATGCTGGGAGGGATTGAGGGCAGGAGGAGAAGGGGACGACAGAGGATGAGAGGGCTGGATGGCATCACTGACTCGATGGACATGAGTCTGAGTGAACTCCGGGAGTTGGTGATGGACAGGGAGGCCTGGCATGCTGCGATTCATGGGGTTGCAAAGAGTCACAAAGACACGATTCATGGGGTCGCAAAGACAGGACTGAGCGACTGATCTGATCTGAATGTATCCTGCCTGAGGACAGTCTCTGGATTAAGGACAGTCTCTGGATTAAACCTTCTGTTATCTTAAAATGTAAATTATGGGTGTAGACCTGGTCTTTACAAGGATGTATCCTGCCTGAGAACAGTCTCTGGATTGAATCTTCTGGCTAATTCTGTTATCTTAAAATGCAAATTATGGGAGTAGGTATGGTGAGGTCTTTATAACCTCCAGACATTTGGATTCATTGGACAGTATATAACTTCATTGCTAACACTAGCAAGTGGGTACTCTTTCTGCCCCCTTCTGATGCCTATGTCAGAAGGTTTCTCTATCTCCTTTATACTTTAATAAAACTTTATTACACAAAAGCTCTGAGGGATCAAGCCTCGTCTCTGGCCCCGGATTGAATTCTTCTCCTCCAGGGGCCAAGAATCCCGGTGTCTTCGCGTGATTCAACAACAACCTTTCGCCAGGAAAGCCACATGAGGGGCCTGTTGCCTAATAAATGGTGGCTATTGACAGCATCACCTGTTGCTTTGTGCAGACTTACACTAGGAATGTTCTGTAAATGAGGACAGTGACTGATAGTATATGTCCACTCTCAAGGATGACATGACGGCACTGAATCTGACTTTCTTCCTAAAACATTACAAAAGTACAGTATCAAGAGAGAAAACATAAAGGTAGTTATCCCAGCCAATACTTTCTTTGAAGGTAACAAATGATTTCTGGTGACCATTTTCTATGATCCTGAATGCCAACCAATAATTAAAAGCACAGGGTCCAGCCAACCCATTTCATCTCCTCACCCACTGTGACTCCCATTCTGTCCACAGGTGGAGGATTAGCAAACACAAAACAGAAATTTTTGATATTTCTTCCAGTGATGAGCATGTATGCTTTTGGAATAAGAAGTTATTAAAATTAAAATAAATATTCATGAGAGTAAAAATAAAACTAGAGTAAGGAGAGGCTCAGAGCCCTAGCTGTACAAGCTGTTTCACAAGCAAAGAATCAAATACTAATCAAACAACAATAACGACTGCCAATTTAATGTAACACTTACGACATGTTAGCTATGTTGGCTGTACTCACATCCTTACTTAGATTATCTTGGTTAACTTTCACCATAACTACTATGAGCTAGTGGTTATTATAATATTATGCCTATGCTACATATGGAAAAACAGAACTTGAGAAGTTAAGTAGACATGCTAGTCACAGAATCAGACCCTGCATAAATTGAGATCTGAAATCAGACAGTTTCAATGGAGAGTCCCTCTCTCCTCCATGTGGTCCCTCAGCTGTCTGGACTTAGCCAATATATTAGGGAAGAAGTATTCAAATTAAGAAACTTTCTGAATATCAGACTCAAAGGAGCATGACAGATCCCATCCTTTCCCCATCCCATCCACAAAGATGAGAATCCTAAGATCAAGTCCCATCGAGGGCCATCTCAGGACCTTCAATCAGTAATAACTTGCAAATAAGGGAACTCAGTATTGATAACTTACTCTGGATATTCTGTTATTCAAGTGCTTTGCTGTCTTAGGTCCTTTATTACTCACCACAAATCTATGAGATGGGAATTATTAGTATCATCATTGGAGAAAACTAAGATTTAGAAAGACTGAGAACCTTGCCCAAGGTCATATAGTTAATGACTGCAGGTGTGTTAGTCACTCAGTCCTGTCCGACTCTTGGCAAACCCCATGGACTGTAGGCTGCCAGGCCCCTCAATCCATGGAATTCTCCAGGCAAGAGCACCAGTCCAGTTCAGTTCAGTCACTGAGTCGTGTCCAACTCTTCGCGACCCCATGAATCGCAGCACACCAGGCCTCCCTGTCCATCACCAACTCCCGGAGTTCACTCAGACTCATGTCCATTGAGTCAGTGATGCCATCCAGCCATCTCATCCTCTGTCGTCCCCTTCTCCTCCTGCCCCCAATCCCTCCCAGAATCAGAGTCTTTTCCAAAGAGTCAACTCTTCGCATGAGGTGGCCAAAGTACTGGAGTTTCAGCTTCAGCATCATTCCCTCCAAAGAAATCCCAGGGCTGATCTTCTTCAGAATGGACTGGTTGGATCTCCTTGCAGTCCAAGGGTCTCTCAAGAGTCTTCTCCAACACCACAGTTCAAAAGCATCAATTCTTCGGTGCTCAGCCTTCTTCACAGTCCAACTCTCACATTCATACATGACCACAGGAAAAACCATAGCCTTGACTAGACGGACCTTTGTTGGCAAAGTAATGTCTCTGCTTTTCAATATGCTATCTAGGTAGGTCATAACTTTCCTTCCAAGGAGTAAGCACCTTTTAATTTCATGGCTGCAGTCACCATCTGCAGTGATTTCAGAGCCCAAAAAAATAAAGTCTGACACTATTTCCACTGTTTCCCCATCTATTTCCCATGAAGTGATGGGACAGGATGCCATGATCTTTGCTTTCTGAATGTTGAGCTTTAAGCCAACTTTTTCACTCTCCACTTTCATTTTCATCAAGAGGCCTTTTAGTTCCTCTTCAGTTTCTGCCATAAGGGTGGTGTCGTCTGAATATCTGAGGTAATTGATATTTCTCCCGGCAATCTTGATTCCAGCTTGTGTTTCTTCCAGTCCAGTGTTTCTCATGATGTACTCTGCATAGAAGTTAAATAAGCAGGGTGACAATATACAGCCTTGAAGTACTCCTTTTCCTATTTTGAGCCAGTCTGTTGTTCCATGTCGTTCTAACTATTGCTTCCTGACCTGCATACAGGTTTCTCAAGAGGCAGGTCACGTGGTCTGGTATTCCCATCTCTTTCCATATTCCACATGGACATCACCAGATGGTCAACACTGAAATCAGATTGATTATATTCTTGCAGCCAAAGGTGGAGAAGCTCTATACAGTCAACCAAAACAAGACCAGGAGCTGACTGTGGCTCAGATCATGAACTCCTTATTGCCAAATTCAGACTGAAATTGAAGAAAGTAGGGAAAACCACTAGACCATTCAGGTATGACCTAAATCAAATCCCTTATGATTATACAGTGGAAGTGAGAAATAGATTTAAGGGCCTAGATCTGATACATAGAATGCCTGATGAACTATGGAATGAGGTTCATGACATTGTACAGGAGACAGGGATCAAGACCATCCCCAGGGAAAAGAAATGCAAAAAAGCAAAATGGCTGTCTGGAGAGGCCTTACAAATAGCTGTGAAAAGAAGAGAAGCAAAAAGCAAAGGAGAAAAGGAAAGATATAAGCATCTGAATCAGATCAGTCACTCAGTCGTGTCCGACTCTTTGCAACCCCATGAATCGCAGCACGCCAGGCCTTCCTGTCCATCACCAACTCCCGGAGTTCACTCAGACTCATGTCCATCGAGTCAGTGATGCCATCCAGCCCTCTCATCCTCTGTCGTCCCCTTCTCCTCCTGCCCCCAATCCCTCCCAGCATCAGAGTCTTTTCCAATGAGTCCACTCTTCGCATGAGGTGGCCAAAGTACTGGAGTTTCAGTTTTAGCATCATTCCGTCCAAAGAAATCCCAGGGCTGATCTCCTTCAGAATGGACTGGTTGAATCTCCTTGCAGCCCAGGGACTGCATCTGAATGCAGAGTTCCAAAGAATAGCAAGAAGGGATAAGAAAGCCTTCCTCTGTGATCAATGCAAAGAAATAGAGGAAAACAACAGAATGGGAAAGACTAGAGATCTCTTCAAGAAAATTAGAGATACCAAGGGAACATTTCATGCAAAGATGGGCTCGATAAAGGACAGAAATGGTATGGACCTAACAGAAGCAGAAGATATTAAGAAAAGGTGGCAAGAATACACAGAAGAACTGTGCAAAACAGGTCTTACGACCCAGATAATCACGATGGTGTGATCACTGACCTAGAGCCAGACATCCTGGAATGTGTAGTCAAGTGGGCCTTAGAAAGCATCACTAAGAAACAAAGATAGTGGAGGTGATGGAATTCCAGTTGAGCTATTTCAAATCCTGAAAGATGATGCTGTGAAAATGCTGCACTCAATATGCCAGCAAATTTGGAAAACTCAGCAGTGGCCACAGGACTGGAAAAGGTCTATTTTCATTCCAATCCCAAAGAAAGGCAATGCCAAAGAATGCTCAAACTACTGCACAATTGCACTCATCTCACACGCTAGTAAAGAAATGCTCAAAATTCTCCAAGCCAGGCTTCAGCAATATGTGAACCATGAACTTCCTGATGTTCAAGCTGGTTTTAGAAAAGACAGAGGAACCAGAGATCAAATTGCCAACATCCACTGGATCATGGAAAAAAGAGTACCAGAGTGTTTTGCTATTCCCTTCTCCAGAGGATCTTCCCAACCCAGAGATCAAACCTGGGTCTCCTGCATTGCAGGAAGATTCTTTGCCATCTGAGCCACCAGGAAGCCCCCAGCAACAGGATGGAGCTGGCTGTCAGATCCAGACCACTCATGCCAGAGTGTATGCTTTAGAAAAGCACTTCCGGCTAATACAAAATATATACAAATATCGGAGACTTTTAATAAGAGCAAAACCTATGATTTTCATCTTTGAATCCACAGCCCCTGGAACTGAGCCTGACAGTTGGCATCAATAATCACAGATGCTTTAAAAACATTTTCTTTGGGCCAAGGACTCAAGGGTTTTGTATAGATACCAACCCATGCATTCTTTGAAACAACTCTGTAAGAAAGATACTATTATTATCTCCATTTTTCAGGTGAGAAAACTGACAAGTGAATGCCAAATGGAAAAATCCTGGGAAAGAAGGAAGAGAGAGAGGGAGAAAGACAGAGGAAAAGAATATTCAGAAGGTGGACACTCGCTTCTCCAAAGCTCAAACATGTGCCATACAAAAGAGTTCCTATGGCTTGAGCTTTACCTGGTATAGAGACAATGAGTGGTCTCATATGATTCAGAGTTTAGATCCCAGGTACATCATTAGTCACTGTTCTGATTTAAAATGTCACCAAGACTCTGTAAAATATCATGTATGAAACGAGTTGCCAGTCCAGGTTCGATGCACGATACTGGATGCTTGGGGCTGGTGCACTGGAACGACCCAGAGGGATGGAATGGGGAGGGAGGAGGGAGGAGGGTTCAGGATGGGGAACACATGTATACCTGTGGCGGATTCATTTTGATATTTGGCAAAACTAATACAATTATGTAAAGTTTAAAAATAAAATAAAAAAATATAAAAATAAAATGTCACCAAGACTCAATGGCTTTTCTGGGCATATAGGCACAGCTGCACCAACCTGTTTCTGTAAGTCTTGAGGTTGTTTATAATGATGTGTTGCACACTCACTCAAGGTAAAGTCACTACAAAGCTTTCTGAATATCTTTTCTCAGAAAGGCTAAAGTTGGCATCCATAATCACACAAGGGGCAGCATTCTAAAGACAACTAGGGCTGGAAGGAAGTACAGGGGCAGAACCAAGCCTGGCAGAAGCTTGGGATCTTAGCAGATCCAAGGAACATGTGAAAAGAGATCAGGGAGGCAGGCAGGACTCATGGAGCAAGCTCATGGAGCAAGCTCATGGAGCAAGCCTTGACTCTCTTGTCATAGAACTGCTGTTTAGAATCAGGGCTACCATCCCCAGGGATCTTGGGGAAATTGGAAGTCAGAGCGGGATGATAGAGCAGGACTGCAAGTAAGGGCAGGAACCCAGCTCTTAAATTTGGATTACAATTGATCTCAGTCATTTAAACTAATAAACTAGGTGTTTTTTCTTGTAGGCTTTGTTTGTGCATGTTCTTGCTGCTGCTGCTAAGTCACTTCAGTCGTGTCCGACTATGTGACCCCATAGACTCTGGCAGCCCACCAGGCTCCCCTGTCCCTGGGATTCTCCAGGCAATAATACTGGAATGGGTTGCCAGTCCCTCCTCCTGGGGATCTTCCTGACCCAGAGATCGAACCCAGGTCTTCTGCATTGCAGGCAGATTCTTTACTATCTGAGCCACGAGGGAAGCCCCATGCCTTAAATTCTAAGATTAGTCTCAGAAGCTAGTAAAGGGCTGGATTTTGATGTGTCTGTTTACTTTGAGTTCAGCCATCTCGCTTACTTCTAATGGCTTTTCAATTGATTCCCACAGATTTTCCCGGTCAAAACAAGGCATCCTTTGTAAATGACCATGATGCCTCCATTCTCCCAGTAACTATAACCTCCTCCTTTCATCTTCTTCACATTAAGGAGGATATTGAGAACATTACAGGCCCCCATTTTCTCATCCAAAACTCTTCGTACCAGAGTGTTTAGGAAGTCAGAATTTTTAAAATGATAAAAATGTGTTAGTTGAGTTTCCTATAGTATGGCATGA
Source organism: Bubalus kerabau (assembly GCF_029407905.1). NCBI lineage: Eukaryota > Metazoa > Chordata > Mammalia > Artiodactyla > Bovidae > Bubalus > Bubalus kerabau. The sequence goes on from NC_073635.1 coordinate 50,548,224, forward strand.
GGCAGCACTCCTTGACTAAACATATTAATGCTTCTTCCAGGAGTAAGAGGAATGTTCTATGGATGAATAGAGGAAGTATTGCATCTCACAGAAGTTCAGGGAGGGTTTTGCTACATATGAGTTATTAAAGCAGAAAAAAAACTTCTGTTTTTCAGAGCATCGGGATTTCATAATTGCAGAAAAGAGACCATGAATATGAAATAAGAAACTGTGGCTATAATGAGACTCCTTTTTGAGAAGGGACAAAAATGGATGATACTTAGGTTGTTTCTCTGTGAAGGAGGGAAGTGCTACAAGACAAAGAGGTTAAATGGACAAGAGAAAAGAAGACCAAAGAAACATTCCCCAAAGGACCAGAAGCAAGCACAAGGACCCCAGCAAAAAGTCCTATCTCCAGACGTCACCCTTATGCCTTTCACTCTTAGAACCAGAGCACCCCGGGGCCTAAAAAACACTTAATACACTTCTCTGGTTCCCATTCAGTCATAAAGTCCTGAGATTTAGATCATGGCTTTAATATCTTTGCATCCCTGTATACACCTCACCTATAACCTGTATCTGCAGCTGTTTAATAAACCCACCTTTGGGGAATAAATTTCTCTGGGTATGCAAAAGTAGTGAAGTAGGGGAAAAAATGGGAAATATTTTTGGAAGGCAGTAATCTTGGCCACGCCATACACAACATGGATCACCCGTTTCCCTGACAGCAGTCACTAAAGCACAAGTCTGAGGAGTCACAGCAGACAGGAGAATGGAAAAGATGGAGGAGGCTTCAGTTACTCAGCCTAACTGCAGAAAATGAACATTTGAGCTCGATGATTTATGAGGTCACTGCAGAGAAAGAAGTGCTCCCTGAGCAAGTGGACTTCCTCATAAAACAGCTCAAGGTCCTATGAATTCCACCTTTCAATATCACTGTAAAAATCCCTTGGGTGGAACCTGTTCAGAAGAAATTCCTTAAATAACTCCCAGCCCATAACTCTCGGTCACGCTTCTCTCTTCTCTCTCCAGTTCAGTGATGTGCCAAGATCACCCTCTTCTCGTCCTCCCTTCATCTTGCCAGTCCTTGTTCCTGCCCACCTTCCATTCACCAGCATCCTTCTATGTTCACAGGCACCTTCTCTCCCAAGCAAGTATCTGCTGGATACTCACATCTAATTGCCTGATGAATCTCAAGTTCAGTATGTCCACAATCAAACTCATGGCATTATCACAATCCACTCCTCCCCCTGACTTTCAAATGTTTATGGCCAGTTTTCCACAGACAAATTTTTAAATAATCATACCTCAAAGAACATCAGATTCTAAATTCCTCTTCATTTTTATTTACATTCTCCCAATCTCCCACCCAGGCTATTTCAATAGTTTCTGCATGGCTGTCTTTTTCTTCAATTCATCCATCACATCAATAGCAATCTTAATCAGTTAGGAATTGCATTCAGCTGTGAATAATAAACCTCTGCAAGGTTTAAACAAGATTAGGGTATATTTTTCTCTTTGACTCAGGTTCCCTCCAACTTTGTACTCCACCACCCTCAGGGAGGGCTTCTTCTTCTCAGACTTTAAAGACGGCTGCCAGAGGGCTTGCCTGATGGCTCAGTGGTAAAGAATCCACCTGCCAATAGGTGACGTGGGTTCAATCCCTGGTCCAGGAAGATGCCACATATTGCAGAGCAACTAAGCCCAGGCGCCACAACTACTGAGCCTGCACTCTAGAGCCCAAAAGGCGCAGTCACTGAGCCCACCCACCCTAGAGCCCAGGCCCCACCATAAGAGAAGCCACCACAGTGAGAAGCTCCTGCACTGTCTCTAGAGGGTAGCCCCTGTTCCCCACAACAAAAGCCTGTGCGGCAACGAAGACCCAGTACAGCCAAAAATAAAATGTATAAATAAGTAAAAATGATGGCTCCTGGAATTCAAACCATCTTTTCATTCCCAGGAAAGAAGAAAGATCTAAAGGAAAAGGGGCATGACATCTGAGTCAGCAAGAGCTTTCCTAGAAACTCCCGAAATAACTCCTGCTTAGAATAGAGTCTCAGGACCCCCAAAGCTTCAGGGGAGACTGGGAAACAAAGTTTGGGGGCTGGCATTCATCATTCTCCCTAAACCTGAGGCTGAGGTAGTAAGAAGGGTAAGAAGAATGGTAAGTGGGCAAAATCAGCCTGCCAGTCTGTATTTTGAAAATAAATTTTTGATATAAAACAAACATCTAATATAGTTTCATTACCTACAGAGTTAAACCTAAAACTGTAACAATATGTTAAAGCCTTTCCAGGATCTACCTCTAACCCATCTCACCACCTCTTTCTTCTACTTCTCAGAGTAGTACTTCTCAGATTTTAATGTGCTTATGAATCACCCGGGGAGCTGGTGAAAATGCAGAATCTGTTTTAATAGGTCCGGAATGAGATCTGCGTTTCTGAATTGCTAACAAGTTCCCAGGTGATGCTCCTGCAGCTGGCCCCTGGAGCACAAAGTTCTAGAGCAGCAGTTTTCTACCAGGAACCTTACTGTCCCCAGGAGACATTTGACAATCTCTGGAGAAACTGTGGCATGTTACAACATGGGGTTGGTGGGCGGTGTGGGGAAGGTGGGCACTGCCAGCCGCTGGAAGTAAATGTCCATGTTAGCTACTGGCTTAGTGTCTGAAACACTATTGAATGGGCTCCCTTTTATTTGTATATAACACATAGGTGCTTAATATTATTAAAATGTATATATATATATATATATATATATATACACACACATACATACGTACATGGTTGCTTCAGTTGTATCCAACTCCTTGTGACCATACGGACTGTAACCCACCAGGATGCTCTGTCCATGGGATTCTCCAGGCAAGAATACTGGAGTGGCGTGCCATGCCCTCCTCCAGGGGATCTTCCTGACCCAGGGATTGAACCCGAGCCTCTTGTGACTCCTGCATTTCAGGTGGATCCTTTACCACTGAGCCACCCACCTGGGAAGCATGCATACGTATATATATATATATACACACACACACACACACACACACACACACACACACACACACACATATACACTCTAAGCCTTTAAGAAGTTGCTCTAATGCAATTAACTCACCATAGTTCCATCTTTCCTAGTCTCGTCATTGTAACAACCAACAGTGCAGATTGTAACACCTTCCAGTCCTCATAAAACCCAAATATAATTCCTACATACAGGTTTTAAAATGAAGAAGAAAAGAAAGTTAAAAGACCCTCCACTGTCTGGCTTTCATTAAACCTTCCCTGATTCTTTCAGGTCAGGGTTCATGGACCAGTGCCTTTGTACCTGGTTGGCTGAGATTAAAACTGAGCAATAGACCCTCTGTGCCATCAATACAATCCTAATGCATTTTTCATTATGATGAACTCCCACTTGGGCCCTCTTTCTGAGGTTCAGGCAGAGGTAAAAGAGGCATGTCTTGCTTGTTTACTAGCATTTAAACAAGATTGCTCTTTTCCAACAAACGATAACAATTTTGTGCTTAAGATGATTTCTGGGAAGGTAGAAATATTGTATTTATTTGACCATCTGTTAGGAGAGCACTGAGTCAATAGAAAAGGCTTCCAACCGATTCACATTTCAGAACTTTAACAAAATATTTTAAGCAAAGGTCACATGGATAGCCCATTTTCCAGTAAATAATACACACACACACACACACACACACATGCATACTTATCACACATTCTCATACATACACCTACATGCATGTACTGCTCACATGTGTACCAACACGCACAGGCTGTGAAGATACACATACATGTATACACAAGTATACACTCAGATGCACATACACATATATGCACACCCATGTACCCACACAGAGGCATATATATATATATATATATATATATATATATATATATGGATGTGAGAGTTGGACCATAAAGAAAGCTGAGCGCCAAAGAATTGATGCTTTTGAATTGTGGTATTAGAGAAGACTCTTGAGAGTTCCTTGGACTGTAAGGAGATCAAACCAGTCAATCCTAAAGGAAATCAACCCTGAATATTCATTGGAATGACTGATACTGAAGCTGAAACTCCAATTCTTTGGCCACTGATGCAAAGAACTGACTAATTGGAAAAGACTCTGATGCTGGGAAAGATTGAAGGCAGGAGGAGAAGGGGACAACAAAGGATGAGATGGTTGGATGGCATCACTGACTTGATGGACATGAGTTTGAGCAAGCTCTGGGAGTTGGTGATGGACAGGAAAGTCTGGCATGCTCTAATCCAGGGGGTCACAAGGAGTTGGACATGACTGAGTGACTGAACGGAACTGATATACCTGAAGTAGGCTGGAAAGTAAACTCTCAAAGATATGAGGACCTAATCCCTGCCACTTGTTATCTTATTTGGGGAAAAGGTCATGGATTTAGAAAAGGCAGAAGAAGCAGAGATCAAATTGCCAACATCCATTGGATCATAGAAAAAGCAAGATAATTTCAGAAAAACACCTACTTCTGCTCCATTGACTACACTAAAGCCTTTGATTGTGGGGATCACAACAAACTGTGCGAGATTCCTAAAGAGATGGAAATACCAGACCACCTTACCTGCCTCCTGAGAAACCTGTTTGCACGTCAAGAAGCAATGGTTGGAACCTAACATGGAACAATGGACTGGTTCCAAATTGGGAAAGGAGTACGTCAAGAATGTATATTGTCACCTTGCTTATTTAACTTATATACAGAGTACATCACACAAAATGTCAGGCTGGATGAATCACAAGCTGGAATTAAGATTGCTGGGGAAAATATCAACAACCTCAGGTACGCAGATGACACCACCCTAATGGCAGAAAGTGAAGAGGAACTAAAGAGCCTCTTGATGAAGATAAAAAAGTGAAAAAAACTAGCTTAAAACTCAACAGTCAAAAAACTAAGATTATGGCATCTGGTCCCATCATTTCATGGCAAATAGATGAGAAAAAATGGAAACAATGACAGATTTTCTCTTCTTGGGCTCCAGAATCACTGTGGATGGTGACTGCAGCCATGAAATCAAAAGACGTTTGCTCCTTGGAAGAAAAGCTATGACAAACCTAGACAGTGTATTAAAAAGCAGAGACATCATTTTGATGACAAAGGTCTGTATAGGCAAAGCTATGGTTTTTCCAGTAATCATGTGCGAATGTGAGAACTGGATCGTAAAGAAGGTTGAGAGCCAAAGAATTGATGCTTTCGAACTATGGTGCTGAAGACTCTTGAGAGTCCCTTGGACAGCAAGGAGATCAAACCCGTCAATCTTAAAGGAAATCAGCTCTGAATATTCATTGGAAGGACTGATGCTGAAGCTCCAATACTTCGCCCATCTGATGCGTAGAGCCTACTCATTGGAAAAGACCCTGATGCTGAGAAAGACTGAGGGTAGAAGGATAAAGGGGCAGCAGAGGATGAGATGATTGGATGGCATCATTGACTCAATGGACATGAGTTTGAGCAAACTCAGAGAGATAGTGAAGGACAGGGAAGCCTGGCATCCTGCAGTCTATAGGGTTGCAAGGAATAGGACACCACTCAGTGACTGAACAACAACAGTGTTACTAAGGAGCTTCCCTTGTGGCTCAGAGATAATGAATCCTCCTGCCATGCAGAAGCCACAGGTTCAATCCCTGGGTCGGGGAGATCCCCTGGAGGAAGGCATGGCAACCCATTCCAGTATCCTTGCCTGGAGAATCCCATGGACAGAGAAGCTTGGTGTGCTATAGTCCATAGGGTCTCAAAGAGTCAGACACAACTGAAGCGACTTAGCATGCACACACTCAGTGTTACTAAGAATCTTGTGATGGATGATCATTCTCACTCTGGACAGTCAAGCTGGGTCCTGAATGCCATCCCTAGTGTCTTTATAAGAGAGAGCAGGGGGAGACTTCACACACACACACACAGAGGAGAAATCCCATATGAAGCCAGATGCAGAGACAGGAGTGATGTGGCCATAGTCAAGAACTGCCCAGTGACCAGATGCTGGAAGCAAGGATCAGATTCTCCCTTAGAATGTCCAGAGGGACTGCAGCCCTGACTACACTTTGTTGTTGCTGTTTAGTCTCTCAATTGTGTCCAACTCTTTGGGACCCCATGGACTACAGCCCACCAGGCTCCTCTGTCCATGAGGTTTCCCAGGTAAGAACACTGCATTGGGTTGTCATTTCCTTCTCCAGGGGATCTTCCCAACCCAGGGATCAAACCCACACCTCCTGCATTGGCAGGCAGATTCTTTATCACTGAGTCACCAGGGAAGCCCTGCCTATATCTTGATTTCAGCCCAAATTTCAGAACTCTGGCTTCTAAAACTGTGAGAGAATAAATCTGTGTTGTTTTAAGCCATCAAGTTTGCGGTAACTTATTACAGCAGCCCCAGAAAACACCCATCAATATATGCACACACACACACATATGTATACAGTCATATGGCCACATACACACACATGTACACATATGTACACTGGTTATTCATGGGCACAGACATGAACATACATACACATTCCTATACTCACATGATTGTATATCTGTGCTAACAGGTTAACTTGGTTATCTCTAAAACACCTTCAATGAAATCCCAAACTTGAATCATACTCTTCTCAAATAAAATAAAAATGTAATAATTTTTTAAAAAGGTGTCAAAATATTAGTAACAATGAGAGGAGGAAATCATGAACCTGTCCCTATATTTCATCTTTCACATAATTAATAATAATTACTCACATTAGGCAAAAACCTGTTAGGGGTCAAGCCATTGAGCTAATTGCTTCGGAGGTATAATCAATAACCATACACACAGGAGAAACAGGGGGCAGAGAAATGAAGTGAAGTGAAAGCCACTTAGCCATGTCCTCTTTGCAACCCCATGGACTATACAGTCCATGGAATTCTCCAGGCCAGAATACTGGAGTGGGTAGCCTTTCCATTCTCCAGGGGTTCTTCCCAACCCGGGGATCGAACCCAGATCTCCTGTATTGCAGGCAGATTCTTTACCAGCTGAACCACCAGGGAAGCCCAAGAATACTGGAGTGGGTAGCCTGTCCCTTCTCCAGATGATCTTCCCAACACAGGAATTGAACCAGGCTCTCCTGCACTGCAGGCAGATTCTTTACCAACTGAGCTGTCAGGGAAGCCCGAGGGGCAGAGCAGTTGAACAAATTAAGGTCACAGACTGATGGAGCTGAGATGAGAACCCAGGCATTAGGACTCCAGAGGCCACATTTTAACCAAAAGAAACAGTGTCATTTAAAATCTCAGTATTTTCTTTAATAAACACCTATGTGTTTAGTTCCACATTCCGACAGCGTCGCTACTGTATTTCCATGCCACAACACTGGTGCATGTTCTGGTACTGCGGCTAACTGAGTCGTCTTCACTGAAATCAGAGTTCCATCTGGTAAAGGCCTCTGTCCCCGCCCCAGCCCCCCACCTAGTACGAGGCCTTTTTGCTGCTGTGGAGACAGGATATGTGCTGAGCACGCAAAGGCCTGAGCCTCTACCTGCAGCACCTCCACTGGGCTTCCAGGGTGCCTTAAATCCTGCTCCTTCCACTGGGCCAGTTGGAACCACACAGGCTCTTACAGCTCTTTCCTGTGACTGTGATTTTGGAAATACTGCTATCTTTCTGTTGCATATACATAAGGCACATATTTTGATGCACAAATAAAAAATGTGTTGTTACTACATGTTTATTCTAAGGTCTATGTAAGCAAATCAAAACCTAAACTTGTAAATGTCTCAAGGTTGCAAAAGCAGAATATTAAAGACAGACAATCATGAACAGCCACCTAGACTTTAAGCCACAGCTAGTCAATAATTGCCTCCTTTTATCCCCACCTTTTTTCTGTAAAAAGCCGTTTCCGGAGCCAGCACTGGCAGCCAGTTCCAGTTTGCTGCTGCCCCATTCTGATTGATTTTTGCTCAGATAAACTCTCAAAATTTTTAACCTATCTCCAGTTTTATCTTTTAACAGCATAAAGGGAACAGCTGAGTCAAATGCCAGGCTCAAAGGTTGAAAGTAGCTCTGGCCACGGGCGTGAATTCAGGGCCATTATATCAGTGGAGACAAAGGAGGGTTTATTCCTTGGATTTATTTTGATTTTTTTTAAGCTGCAAATGCAGGAGGAACGGGGCCTCACCTTCTACCTCCCTGTTCTCCCTCCCTCTCCTTTCATTTGTTGTGAGAGGGCAGCTCAAGTGAAGGTGACAACCCTAATCAGGGACAGGGTGAGGATGGCAGGAGCAAATGGAAATGTCACATCCAGACAGACTTGGGAGGAAAAAAAAAAGTAATTGTGGCTTCTCACAGGAGAATATCAGGCAGGAAATGGCAGTACTCTGAGAGATAAGCCACAAGCCTCCCCTATCTGAGGATCTCAGTGAATCCTGATGGATCCCGGAGGGCAACAGACTGTCTGGAAGATTAAGCCAGGAGTAAAGGGGAGAAAGGCGGTGGGGAGGTCCTATGCGTGGGGACGGGGAGGTGCAGGGGGGGAGGGTGTGGCTCTTATCCACATCAAATCACAGCAATATCAGAGTGTCACTCACTTCCCTCCATGGACAATGGGGAAACCATGACATTCTACTGTGACCACAATCCCTGCATGTGCTTTTGTACAGTTCTCTCCTTTTTCTAAAGTAGAATGATTTACACCACGTGGATGAAACCTTTCCCAGTAGATAAAATGACATCCCGTGGGTACTGTTTTGATATGATCTGCTATATCTCAGGGTTTAAATCCAATTTCTCTGCTTCCTTCTCTTGGTTTAAAATAGTTACAGTGCTAGAATACAGGTGTTTGCTCTCATATTTTGAAATCTGTGAATGTTTCTTAAATTTGAAGAAAAAAAATTCTATACAATGTTTAGCTAACCTGGAAAATGGCAACTGAAGAAAAGCTAAAATAATTGTGGGAACTCAGTTACAGAAGCCTTTCCTTTGTTTTATTTCTACTGTTCTTTCCTTCCTTCTATCCTTCCTTCCTTATTTATATATTAGCTGAAGAGCAATTATTTGTGGATTGGAGTTGTTCCCTCTGTTGTGGGCAGATTTTCATGATGCTCTCTTTTGGAATACAAAGGAAAGGCCAATCCTCACTCTGTATTCAGAGAAAACTGAACACAGATGTCAAGGACAGATGAGATATTGGGGTGAATCATTTTGTCTTTTGCCAAACTGTCTCCTAGAAGAAGGGGAAACGTGTTCCCTAAACGTGGAGTAGACTCTAAGGCTGATGAAACCTGTACTGAGTAGCTCCAACTGTAAGACACAGACTGTTACACAGACTGTTACTGACCCAATTATGACTCCCTGTCAGATCTGTTTCTTTTTCTTTAACCTTTGTTTCCCCTTGCTTTTGTTCACTAAAAAGATACTATTTCTACATAATGGCCTGCCTCAGGGTACCCTGCCCCTCTACCTAAATATTAAACCAGTGCCTTTGTTCAGGACCCTATCTACCTGTGTTTGGCTACAGGAAGGAATAAATTAACATATTGCTTCCCTGGGGTTGGCCATTCTAGGGGATATGCAAGATTAATGTCCTTTTTACTTCCTCACCTTCCCTAGCTCTGCTCTATAAAAGAAACTGGCACCCAGACCCTGATAAGATGGTTATTTTGAGACACTAGTCTGCCATCTTCTCAGTCAGCAGGCTTTCTGAATAAAATTGTGTTCCTTGACCCAAAACCTCACCTCTTGGCTATTTGGCCAGTTGTGCAGTAAGTAGACGGAGAAGGCAATGGCACCCCACTCCAGTACTCTTGCCTGGAAAATCCCATGGATGGAGGAGCCTGATGGGCTGCAGTCCATGGGGTCGCTGAGAGTTGGACACGACTCAGTGACTTCACTTTCACTTTTCACTTTCATGCATTGGAGAAGGAAATGGCAACCCACTCCAGTGTTCTTGCCTGGAGAATCCCAGGGACAGTGGAGCCTGGTGGGCTGCCGTCTATGGGATCGCACAGAGTCGGACACGACTGAAGTGACTTAGCAGCAGCAGCAGCAGCAGCAGTGAGTAGAATGAGCTTGGACTTAATAACAGGAGCGCTCATCATTAGGATTATACTAAATTTGGGGTTGGCCAAAAAAGTTCATTTAGTTAATGAATACATTGTTCAATAAAGTTCTTGGTGAAAATGAAATCATGTCTTTTATTTTACTTAAAACCAGATGAAAGTTTTGGTTAACCCAATTGCTGCACTATTGTGTAAGCCTTACATGAGCTTTGAGAGACTGACAGGAGGCAGTTGGTTTAGCTTGGAGCTTAGAGAAGAAAGTTTTGAAACACCCCCAACGTGACTTGGATGATCCTCCTGTTCCTCTGGATCAAACAGTACACAGATGTATGACCTAGGCAGTAGGCAGACAGGTTACAGAACATAGAAGCATTCTATGTTCTGGGTCAAGGGTCCCTAGGAGGAATTCAGTTCAGTTCAGTTCAGACGCTCAGTCGTCTCCAACTCTCTGCAACCCCATGGACAGCAGCATGTCAGGCTTTCCTGTCCATCACCAACTCCCGGAGCTAATTCAAACTCATGTCCATCGAGTCAGTGATGTCATACAACCATCTCATCCTCTGTCACCCTCTTCTCCTCCTGCCTTCAATCTTTCCCAGCATCAGGGTCTTTTCAAATAAGTCAGTTCTTTGAATCAGTTGGCCAAAGTATTGGAGCTTCAGCTTCAGCATCAGTCTTTCCAATGAATAGTCAGGACTGATTTCCTTTAGGATTGACTGGTTTGTTCTCCCTGCAGTCCAAGGGACTCTCTAGAGTCTTCTCCAACACCACAGTTCAAAAGTATCAATTCTTCGGCACTTAGCTTTCTTTCTGGTCCAACTCACATCCAAAATGACTACTGGAAAAGCCATAGCTTTGACTAGACAGACCTTTCTTGGTAAAGTATTATATCTGCTTTTTAATATGCTGTCTAGGTTTGTCATAGCTTTTCTTCCAAGGAGCAAGTGTCTTTTAATTTCATGGCTACAGTCACCATCTGCAGTGATTTTGGAGCCCAAGAAAATAAAGTCTGTCATTGTTTCCACTGTTTCCTGATCTATTTGCCATGAAGTGATGGGGCCGGATGCCATGATCTTAGATTTTGAATGCTGAGTTTAAGCCAGGAGGAATTATTTGGCAAGAAAACATCAAGAATAAAACACCCTCCTGAAGACAGATCTTTGCATGTGGGGACATAATTTTTAAATATTTTTTAAAAGTGCTTAATTTGTTCCCTGATTACAGCTTATTTCTACTCATTTTTAATGAAGTAAGCTTTTTTTTTGACACATTTCATTTTGAAAGGTACACAAATCTTAAATAGAAAGTTATCAAATATGGACACATCCATATAACCATAACCTAGATCAAGACATAGAATATTTCTGGGCAAAACTCTCTGCTCTCCCAAAGGTAAACACTATTCCAGCTTTCATCACTATAAAGTAGCTTTGCCTGAAATTGTACTTTGTATGAATTGAATTATACCATATGTGATCTTTTTGTGTCTGGCTCTTTTTGCTCCATGATTGTCACTGAGATTCATCAGGTTACTGCATTCTTTTTATTGTTGTGAGGCATTCTGTGATATAAATATATAAAATTTTATTTACCCATTCTAATGATCATGGACATTTCAGTTGTTCTCACTTGGGGGGTATAATAAACAACAGTACTAGTCTATAAGAGTTTATGTATAACATGTTGTTTGGTATATATTAACACTCAGCTTCCGAGGGGTATATGCTCAGAACTGGTGCTAAGGATTAGAAAGAATGGATACTTATACCTGTAATGGATACTTTTACCTTGGCTATTCTAGGTCTTTTAATGTCTAATATATGTTTACAAAGTGTTTTTTAACAATTTACACTTCCACCACCTCTGCATGGGTGCTGATATCTTGTATTGCTGGTTCTTTTTCTTTCAGCCATTCTACTTGGTGTATAATAGTTTTATAATGCAGGTGTAATTTAAATGTGTTTGAACTTATGATATGGAGCATCTTTTGGTAATGCTTCATTAGAGTGTTCTCCTTCATTAAGTCACTATTTGCCTCTTGTTTTCAGTCATTTTTTACGGACTTATAGAAGATGATAGAATGGATAGACAGATGAAAGAGTGGATAGACAGACATCTACTGATAAAGATATTTAACAAAACATGCAGCTAACATTATGCATTCCCAGTCTTCTCCTAGAATGTGACTTGCCTCTTATTGTTTTGTTTTAAACAGAATGTCTAAATTTAATGAACTCCAAAATTTACTAATATATTCTTTTGTGATTGCATGAAAGTCACTTCAGTCATGTCCAACTCTTTGGGACCCTATGGACAGTAGTCCACCAGGCTCCTCTGTCCGTGGAATTTTCCAAGCAAGAATACTGGGGCAGGTGGCCATTTCCTTCTCTAGGGGATCTTCCCAACCCAGGGATCAAACTCCTGTCTCTTATGTCTCTGGCACTGGCAGGCAGTTTCTTTATCACTAGCACTGCCTGGAAAGCCCTCTTTTGTGATTAATATATTCTGATGTAAACTTTAGGAAATCATTTCTACCCTAAATTCAAGAAGATATCCTTCTATCTTATTCTCTAAGCTTTGTTTTTTATCTTATACATTTGGGCCTATAATACATCTTACATGAATTTCTGCACATAACGTGAGATGGTGGTCAGTGTTAATTTTTTTTCCATGTGGTTATCCAACTGACCCTATCCTCACAGATCACCTTCCTCCCACATATTGCTGTGGCTCCTCTGTCATAAATCAGATGAACATATATGCATGGGCCTGTTTCTGGGCTAATACAGTCATTTCTATGACAACATAATAAATAAAACTTAATATCTGCTAGTGTAAGTTCTCCATCTTTATTCTTTTTCAAATTTGTCTTGACTATTCTAGGTCTTGTAAGGTCTCATATGTGTTTTAGAATTAGATTGTCAATATCATACACATACACAGACCACTGAGATTTTTAATGGGATACTATTGAACTTATGTTAACTTATGAACAGTAGGGAAGTATATGCCTGCCAATGTAGGAGACTCAGGAGCTGTTGGTTCGATCCCTGGGTAGGGAAGCTCCCTGGAGAAGGAAATGGCAACCTGCTCCAGTATTCTCACCTGGGAAATTTCATGGACATAGGAGCCCAGCAGGCTGCAGACCATGGGATCGCAAAGAGTCAGACATGACTGAGCACACATGCATTGAACTTATAGGCCAATTTAATAACATTGAGTCTTCATGAAAGTTCTTTCTTTTAATCAGGTCATCTTAATTCTTCTTAGCAATGTAGTTTGCAGTATAGAGGTCTATAGTTCTTTCTGTAGACTTATTCATTAGTACTAAAGATTCTTGTTATTTTTATTAGATTTATTCCCAGATACTAAAGATTCTTGCTATTTTTAATCATCACTTCTACTTGGCTGATATTAGTTTATAGGAATAAAACTGATTTTTATTTTGATACTGATGTTGTGCCCAGTAATCTTACTAAATTCACTCAATAGTTCTAGTAATTTGTACATTCTTTGAATGTATATACTCTTTTGTCTTTTATATGTAATAATATCATCTGCCAATAATGGTAGTGTTGTTTTTCCTTCTCAACCTTTATAAATTTTATTATTCTTTATTACCTTGTTGCAGTGGATACTTCTAGTACATTGAACAGAAGTAGAGGCAACAGACATCCTTGTCTTGCTTCTGAACTCAGATAAAGCAATCAACACTTTACCACTAAGAACTGGCTTACGTAGGTATACTATACCACATTTGGAATGTTCCTATTTGTAAATTGATAAGCATTTTTTAAACTTATGAGCATTGAATTTTAAAAAATGCTTTTTTGGCATAATTTGAGAAAATCATGGTTTTTTTTTTCCATATTTGCGCAAATATGAAAAATTACACTGATTGATCTATACATAATAGTTAAATCAACTTGGCATTTCTAAAATAAACCCAGTTAGATCATGGTATAATTTGCTATTAATGTATCTCTGGAATTGATTTGTTAATGACTTTTTAGGATTATTTGTGTGTGTCTATATTTGTGAATGAAATTATCCAGTAATTTTCCATTCTTATAACATCCTTATCTGGAGAAGGAAATGGCAACCCACTCCAGTATTCTTGCCTGGAGAATCCCATGGACAGAGGAGCCTGATGGGCTGCCATCTATGGGGTTGCACAGAGTTGGACAGACTTCGCAGTAGCAGCAGCAACATCTTTATCAGGCTTTTATCTCAGTGTTTTGCTGGATATACAAAATTAGTTACAAACTATTTCCTTTCCAACTTTTCTGGAAGAGTTTTTTTTTTTTTTTAATCTGATATTATTTCTTCTCTACATATTTGAAAAAATTTGCCAGTGGAAACACCCAGACCAGGAATTTTTGTTGTTTTCCTTGTTGTTGTTTCTTTTATGAAAATGCTTTTAAATAGAAATTTGCTATTTTAAAGATAAATATAGGAAGATTTCATTTCTGATAATTGTAAAGTAATTCCTGTCAGACTGACCCTTTCACAGATAACAGGTTTAAACCCTGGACAAAGTACAATAAAAATAAATACTATTTAAAAGTACTAGAGAGCAAGAACAAAAATATCAGGTTATAGAGGGAAGTTGACATTCAGAAGAGCATAGCATGTGAAGTTTAACTTTTTTTTTGTTTTAAGCAACTGAAAGCCAGAGGACAGACAAAAATAGGCACCATACATGGTAATAAAAATTTCAATAAAAAGCCAATAATTGCTCTGGACTAAAAGCTCAGAAAAGAGAATTCCACAGGAATCCACATCCAGGGTGTGTCCAAATATCTGGCCAACCATGAGCCACACATGTAAACATCAGACTCAAAGAAGCCCAGCTAAAGACAGAACTGGGCTGAGATTTGAGCTGTTGTCCAAAACGCAGTATTACAGTTTGAGTCCAGCCAAATTCAACCAAGTTTAATGTTCCAAAAAAGAAAGAAGCCCACAACACTCTTTGGAGGTAAGTAACAGAGTCTAAAGTGCTACTACATAATGTTCACAGTGTCCACTGTACAACTCCAAATTACTCAACACTAATAAAATGTGATCCAGAAGATATTAAGAAGAGGTGGCAAGAATACACAGAAAAACTGTACAAAAAAGATCTTCATGACCCAGATAATCACGATGGTGTGATCACTCACCTAGAGCCAGACATCCTGGAATGTGAAGTCAAATGGGCCTTAGCAAGCATCACTACGAACAAAGATAGTGGAGGTGATGGAATTCCAGTTGAGCTATTTCAAATCCTCAAAGATAATGCTGTGAAAGTGCTGCACTCAATATGCCAGCACATTTGGAAAACTCAACAGTGGCCACAGGACTGGAAAAGGTCAGTTTTCATTCCAATCCCAAAGAAAGGCAATGCCAAAGAATGCTCAAACTACCACACAATTGCACTCATCTCACATGGTAGTAAAGGAATGCTCAAAATCCTCCAAGCCAGGCTTCAGCAATACGTGAACCGTGAACTTCCTGTTGTTCAAGCTGGTTTTAGAAAAGGCAGAGGAACCAGACATCAAATTGCCAACATCCACTGGATCATGGGAAAAGCAAGAGAGTTCCAGAAAAACATCTATTTCTGCTTTATTGACTATGCCAAAGCCTTGACTGTGTGGATCACAATAAACTGTGGGAAATCCTGAAAGAGATGGGAATACCAGACCACCTGACCTGCCTCTTGAGAAATGTGTATGCAGGTCAGGAAGTAACAGTTAGAACTGGACATGGAACAACAGACTGGTTCCAAATAGGAAAAGGAGTACGTCAAGGCTGTATATTGTCACCCTGCTTATTTAACTTCTATGCAGAGTACATCATGAGAAACGCTGGACTGGAAGAAACACAAGCTGGAATCAAGATTGCCAGGAGAAATATCGATAACCTCAGAAATGCAGATGACACCACCCTTATGGCAGAAAGTGAAGAGGAACTAAAAAGCCTCTTGATGAAAGTGAAAGTGGAGAGAGAAAAAGTAGGCTTAAAGCTCAACATTCAGAAAACAAAGATCATGGCATCCGGTCCCATCACTTCATGGGAAATAGATGGGGAAACAGTGGAAACAGTGTCAGACTTAATTTATCTGGGCTCCAAAATCACTGCAGATGGTAACTGCAGCCATGAAATTAAAAGGTGCTTACTCCTTGGAAGGAAAGTTATGACCAACCTAGATAGCATATTGAAAAGCAGAGACATCACTTTGCCAACAAAGGTCTCTCTAGTCAAGGCTATGGTTTTTCCTGTGGTCATGTATGGATGTGAGAGTTGGACTGTGAAGAAGGCTGAGCGCCGAAGAATTGATGCTTTTGAACTGTGGTGTTGGAGAAGACTCTTGAGAGTCCCTTGGACTGCAAGGAGATCCAACCAGTCCATTCTGAAGGAGATCAGCCCTGGGATTTCTTTGGAGGGAATGATGCTGAAGCTGAAACTCCAGTACTTTGGCCACCTCATTCGAAGGGTTGACTCATTGTAAAAGACTCTGATGCTGGGAGGGATTGGGGGCAGGAGGAGAAGGGGACAACAGAGGATGAGATGGCTGGATGGCATCACTGACTCGATGGACGTGAGTCTGAGTGAACTCCGGGAGTTGGTGATGGACAGGGAGGCCTGGCGTGCTGCGATCAACGGGGTCACGAAGTTGGACACGACTGAGCAACTGAACTGAACTGAACTGATGAAAAACTTTATGCTAAAAAATTCAACAATTTAAGTAAAATGAACTGGCCTCTTTCCATGCACACAATCTACAGCCACATACAGCACAATTCCTGAAAAAAATCCAGAAACTAGCTGAAGAGCAATTTCTACAGAATTGAAGAATGAAAAAAAAAAAATTGAAATGGGTAGAAAGTTTGAGATACTCTTGGCATAAACCCCACCTGGCACAGCAATATACAATCAGCAGGGAATATACAATTTGACCCTCCCATCACAGAGTTAAGGGTTGTAAAAAAGTGAAAATGTTAGTTGTTCAGTTACATCTGACTCTTGCAGCCCCATGGACTGTAGCCCACCAGGCTCCTCTGTCCATGGAATTCTCGGACAAGATTACTGGAGTGGGTTTCCATTACCTTCTCCAGGGGATTTTCCTGACCCAGGGATAGAACTTGGGTCTCCCACATTACAGGCAGATTCTTTACAATCTGAGCCACGAGGGAAGCCCATGAGACCCAATATCTAGTGCCCCAACTTTTAAGACTCCTACCTGAAGTAGTTTTGATATATTGTATTATCATGATTTATTATCAAGATCATGCATTATGGTCTAATGTTCACTGTGACTTCTTCTTTTACATCTGGAGAATTTTCTAATCATATTTACATTATTAATATCTAGTTTAATTATATTACTGTTAGCGAATTTGTTCCATATTATTTCCATCCTTTGAAAATTGTTGTGTCTTAACTATGGTCCAGTATAGGGTGTATTTTGTAAATATTCCATTGACATTTGAAAAAACACTCATTCTGAATTTGTTGATGTAAAGTCCTATATGTGTTATATAATTCAATTTCTTAGTTGTAAAATGCAAATCTTCTATATCTAATGATTTTTGCTGTCTGACTCTTTTGTCCATAAGTTTCATCACTGATTGTAAGTGTGCTTATCTTTCCATTTTTGTTAATTTTTGATTTAAATATTTTGAATATTGTTACTGATGGTATACAAACTTAGGACTTTTGTTATCTTCTGGTGGAATTGAAATTAAGAACTATGAAATCTTATCTCAAGTTATATTCTATCTTATATTAGTACAGATATTAATATATTAGTGGGGTTAGTGTTTGAATTATATTTTTTCCATGCTTTGCTTTCCACCTATTTTTGTGTCAACCTATTTTCAGTATGTTTTTTAATAAAGAACATATATTTGTGTTTTGAGGGTTTTTTAAAATTATTATTCAGAATGATACTTGCTAAATTCGGTTGCTTAGTTTATTTATATTTATACAATTTAAGAAAATAATTGAGATTATGCCTAGAACCTTATTATTTATTTTCTACTTTTTGCTTTTTTCTTTGTTGCTTTATTCTTTTCCAATCCTCATTTTAATGAGTCAAGTACTTTTTACTAGTATCTTTCACTTCTCTTAAACACTTTTGTATTATTATTTAGTGATTACCGTAGAGTTTACTATGCACATGTTTCACTTATTACAATTTATATTAACTAAAATTCCCTAACAACGTAAGGAACCTACAAGCATTTGATTCCACTCATATCCTTCTGCCCTTTTCCTTACTGTTTTTTTATATCTTACCCTAACATTCATTAGAAACTTACAAGACATTATCATTGTTGTTGCTTTAAAAACTCAATATTATATTATCTCTACCCCCACATGTACCTTTCAATTGCATTTTACTGTTTTATTGATTTATCCCTTCCTACAATTTCTGTCAAAGATCACTTTTCTTCAATCCAAACTTCTGTGAATATTTTTGTATTATAGGTATCAAATATTTTCCTTGTCTTAGAGAGTATTTAGCAATCAATTTTGAAGGATATTTCCACAATGTATATGATTCCAGGTTGGCAGTCCATCCTTTCAGCTTTTTAAAGATGTCAAGAAATTGTCTTCTGATTTTCACATTACCTGCAGCAAAGTTGGTCATCAATTTTATTATTGCTGTTTTTTGGGTAAAATGTCTTTTATTTTCCTCCCTACTTTGCAGATTTGTCTCTGGTGTCCAGCAATTTGACAAATATAGCTTTTATAAAAGTTTTTTATTTGAAGATGTTTTAAACTATTTTATAAAAGTTTATCTAATTGTAATACCTCTAATCAACTGCCCACAAGATAAGGAAAAGGAAAAATGTAGACCTCAAACTCAGTTAATTCCATTATCCTTTTTCAGCAAGAGAATTCCTAAGCATTGAGAACTGTACTCCTAAATTTCATCTTGAAAAGACCTAAAAAAAAATGTGATATCTGGAAAAATAGTCACCTTAAGAAAAATACTAGAAGTTTCTGAATCTTTTCAGTAGTCAGTGTCATTTTCAAGTCCATCCTCAATTCATAACTTAGCAGAAGTAGCAACTACTGTGTTTTAATCAGATACAAAGGCAAATACATAGAGTTGGCCCTCATTATTCATGGATCTGTAGTTTTTTAATTTTCCTACCCATTGAAACTTATTTATAACCTCCAAATCAATAGTTATGATGTTTTCATTGTCACTGATGGGCATGTGCAGAGTAGTGAAACATGAGTCACCCACTGTGTACATTCCCAATGGAGATCAAACATGGTGAACCTTTGCCACATTTCATCTCTCAGACTGTGAACAGGTGTCTGAACAGGTTTCTTGGTCCATTTAGTGTGAGATTTAGTGACAGGTTTTTTGCATTTGGGGGCATTTTTGCTTTTTGTGCTCTTTTGTGCACATTTTGCTTACTGTGCTATTTTAAACGGTCCTCACGCATGGCACGTAAGTACTGTCTAGTGTTCTTAAACACACAAAGGCTATGATATGTCTAATGGGGAGAATATATG
The DNA here is from genome assembly GCF_029407905.1 of Bubalus kerabau. NCBI lineage: Eukaryota > Metazoa > Chordata > Mammalia > Artiodactyla > Bovidae > Bubalus > Bubalus kerabau. Next base: position 50,567,756 of record NC_073635.1, read on the forward strand.
TGTTAAATAAGGTTTGTTAAGGCATGAATTTAGTGCTTTTGATGATGAGTTCAATGTTGGTGAATCTACAAAATATATTAAATAAGGTGTCTTTAAAAAGACAAAAAAACACACATAAATAAGATTACACAACTACCAAAAATAATAAGAATTAGCTACAAGTAGAAAAGTTTTGAAAGAAGTAGTAAAATTAAACATCAAGAGGAATATAAATATTCACAGATTTAAAAAATAATCTCTAGTTATGAACTGGTGAAGTTCAAATATTAATAAAATACTCTGCAAGAACAACAACTGAGTATTTTCTGAAGAAAAAAAAGTGAAATTAAACCTCATTTGTAACTTATTTTTGGAGGAAGGGACTTCTTTAGGTTTTTAATACATTTCTGAATGGAAATATATTTTCTCTCAAAATGCCAACAACACCTGGACTTACTAATTCTATCTTTCATTCCTTATTCCCATAGACTGAGCGTACTTACAAGGTCTGTATATCTAAAGCTATGGTTTTTCCAGTAGTCATGTGTGGATATGAGAATTGGACCATAAAGAAAGCTGAATGCCAAAGAATCAATACTTTCAAATTGTGGTGCTGGAGAAGACTCTTGAGAGTCTCTTGGACAGCAAGGATATTAAACCAGTCAATCCTAAAGGAAATCATCCCTGAATATTCATTGGAATGACTGATGCTGAATCTGAAGCTCCAATATTTTGGCCACCTGATGTGAACAGCAACTTACTGGAAAAGACCCTGATGCTGGGAAAGATTGAGGGTAGGAGGAGAAGGGAACGACAGGGGATGAAATGGTTGGATGGCATCACCAACTCAATGGACATGAATTTGAGCAAGTGCTGGGAGATGGTGAAGGACAGGGAAGCCTGGCATGCTGCAGTCCATGGGGTCACAAGTCAGACATGACTTAACAACTGAAAAACAAGTGACTTGAGGAGCATCTATGACAATAATCAATGAAGTAGAGACTACTTATACACGGTCATATTAGGTGATATTCATTCTACACTGTTCTGGCTCTTTGGGAATAGTGTAGGAAAGAGGTTCAGAGCCCATACTCAGGCCAGACCTCTGAGCTGGAGTGTAGCCCTTTCACTTATCAGCTGTGCAATGTTAGACATGTGTGTGTGTGCTAGTCACTCAGGTATGTCCAACTCTTTGCAACCCCATGGACTGTAACTCACTAGGCTCCTCTGTCCATGGAACTCTCCAGGGAAGAATACTGGAGTGGGTAGCCATTTCCTTCTCCAGGGAATCTTCACAACTCAGAGATAGAACCCAGGTCTCCCACATTGCAGGCAGACTCTTTACCATCTGAGCCTCAAGGGAAGCTCTAATGTTGGATATACTACTTAAATGACATGCCCTTGAGTTTCTTCATTTATAAATCATGATGAAAATAATATTATCTCAAAGAGTTAGGAAGAGAATTAAATAAGTAACATTTCTAGCTGGAATCAAGATTGCAGGGAGAAATAACCTCAGATATGCAGTTGACACCACCCTTATGGCAGAAAGTGAAGAGGAACTAAAAAGCCTCTTGATGAAAGTGAAAGAGAGTGAAAAAGTTGGCTTAAAGCTCAACATTCAGAAAACGAAGATCATGGCATCTGGTCCCATCACTTCATGGGAAATAGATGAGGAAACAGTGGAAACAGTGTCAGACTTTATTTTTTGGGGCTCCAAAATCACTGCAGATGGTGACTGCAGCCATGAAATTAAAAGACGCTTACTCCTTGGAAGGAAATATATGACCGACCTAGATAGCATATTAAAAAGTAGAGATATTACTTTGCCAACAAAGATCCATCTAGTCAAGACTATGGTTTTTTTGGTGGTCATGTATGGATGTGAGAGTTGGACTGTGAAGAAGGTTGAGCACCTTCTTTTGATCTATGACAATAGATTGTCATATTGTCTATTGATGCTTTTGAACTGTGGTGCTGGAGAAGACTCTTGTGAGTCCCTCGGACTGCAAGGAGATCCAACCAGTCCTTCCCAAAGGAGACCAGTCCTAAGTGTTCATTGGAAGGACTGATGCTAAGGCTGAAATTCCAATACTTTGGCCACCTCATGCGAAGAGCTGACTCATTGGAAAAAACCCTGATGCTGGAAGGGATTGGGGGCAGGAGGAGAAGGGGACCACAGAGGATGAGATGGCTGGAAGGCATCACCAACTCGATGGAGACAAGTTTGGGCAAACTCCGGGAGTTGGTGATGGACAGGGAGGCCTGGTGTGCTGCAATTCATGGGGTCACAAAGAGTCAGACATGACTAAGCAACTGAACTAAACTGATAGCACATAGAAGAGTGTCTGTAAATCACACATGATAAAAATGGTTCAACTGAGGTAGGAGATAGACTCCCTGGGCTGGGTTGCTGGTGTTTGTCACATGGAGTAAAATTGAAGCTTTGCTTTCTCCCAAACACTTCAAGGACAAATCTAGTGGCATAAGATGAGCTCTGCTGAAATAAAGAGATAAGATGACACTCCAGAGGTTAAGGAAACTTCCCCAACTGCACAGGCACAGAAAGACTTCTTGGGGGTCAAAAAGTAGAGTGTGACTCCATAATAGGTGATGCCAAGACCCTACAGATCTCTATGGTGGAATCCATCTTAGCAAAAAGTTGTGCACACTTGTTAGAAAGGGTCCCAAAGCAGGGTGGGTGTGAGAAAAGAAACAAGATAATTAGCCAGAGGTTAGAAAAGGCAGAGGAACCAGAGATCAAATTCCCAACATCCACTGGATCACAGAAAAAGCAAGAGAGTTCCAGAAAAACATCTATTTCTGCTTTATTGACTATGCCAAAGCCTTTGACTGTGTGGATCACAATAAACTGTGGAAAATTCTGAAAGACATGGGAATATCAGACCACCTGACCTGCCTCTTGAGAAACCTATACGCAGGTCAGGAAGCAACAGTTAGAACTGGACATGGAACAACAGACTGGTTCCAAATAGGAAAAGGAGTACGTCAAGGCTGTATATTGTTACCCTGCTTATTTAACTTGTATGCAGAGTACATCATGAGAAATGCTGGGCTGGATGAAGCACAAGCTAGAATCAAGATTGCCTGGAGAAATATCAATAACCTCAGATACGCAGATGACACCACCCTTATGGCAGAAAGTGAAGAGGAACTCAAAAGCCTCTTGAAAGTGAAATGGAGAGTGAAAAAGTTGGCTTAAAGCTTAACATTCACATGTATACCTGTGGCGGATTCATTTTGATATTTGGCAAAACTAATACAATTATGTAAAGTTTAAAAATAAAATAAAATTAAAAAAAATAAAAAAATAAAAAAAAAATAAATCCTGAATCAGCTTCACAAAAAAAAAAAAAAAAAAAAAAAGCTCAACATTCAGAAAATGAAGATCATGGCATCTGGTCCCATCACTTCATGGGAAATAGATGGGGAAACAGTGGAAACAGTGTCAGACTTTATTTTTCTGGGCTCCAAAATCACTACAGATGGTGACTGCAGCCATGAAATTAAAAGACGCTTACTCCTTGGAAGGAAAGTTATGACCAACCTAGATAGCATATTCAAAAGCAGAGACATTACTTTGCCAACAAAGGTCCGTCTAGTCAAGGCTATGGTTTTTCCTGTGGTCATGTATGGATGTGAGAGTTGGACTGTGAAGAAGGCTGAGCACCGAAGAATTGATGCTTTTGAACTGTGGTGTTGGAGAAGACTCTTGAGAGTCCCTTGGACTGCAAGGAGATCCAACCAGTCCATTCTGAAGGAGATCAGCCCTGGGATTTCTTTGGAAGGAATGATGCTAAAGCTGAAATGCCAATACTTTGGCCACCTCATGTGAAGAGTTGACTCATTGTAAAAGACTCTGATTCTGGGAGGGTTTGGGGGCAGGAGGAGAAGGGGATGAAAGAGGATGAGATGGCTGGATGGCATCACTGACTCGATGGACATGAGTTTGAGTGAACTCCGGGAGTTGGTGATGGACAGGGAGGCCTGGTGTGCTGCAATTCATGGGGTCGCAAAGAATCGGACATGACTGAGTGACTGAAATGAACTGAACTGAACTGAAAGAAAGACCCAGAAGAACTGTGCTACATAAGTGATTTAAATTACCTCCTACTGTGCTCCTCTTTCAAGATGCCTGCATGCCTCTGGTTGTGTATTTCTGCTTTGCTTGTGACTTTGTTTTTCTGTGTGGTCTCCTATATGTTGTGTTATATCTCTAACAATAAATTTGTACTTGGTTTTGCATTTTTGCTTCCTTGAAACATTCTTGCTTTCAAACAGGGCAAGAGTCAGGGAACTTTGCTTCTAGCTTCTAGCCTCTGATGAACTAGCAGCTAGGTTCAATTTCTGGGCAGGGAAATAAGATCCTACTTCAAGACTCCTATCTCTCTGAGAATACAGCTATCATCATTTTTATTAGCAGTCCTGTGTACAAGATAAATTTGCACTAGGTGAAGATGTGAGTGTCTGAATTATCATACTGAAGGTGTAATGACTTGGGAGCTTGGACCATCCTGTGAGACTATGTCTTTCTCCATTTTCTGCTTAGCATCCAAATTATAATGCTATGTCTTAGATGTAGACACTGCCTGCCTATAGATCAAAATTACTTTTATAGAACTTGAACCTGATTTTATAATTTCCCCCTTAAGACCTCTCAATTCCCCATGCATACAGAACCTTTCAAACTTTACTGCAATCTGTCTCCAACCAAATATATCCTGATTCAACTGTATCAAGAGAAAAATATGAGAGTAAAGATTTCTACCATGTCCCATACAAGGAGCATGCCTAGAGTATTGAGTTCAGCTCTAGATAATGTACTGCCTACACATCATCAAGATATAGCAGTTTGAACAACACCAAAGTGAAAGAAAAGAAAGAACTGCCCTGGTGGCTCAGGTGGTAGAGAATCTGCCTGCAATGCAGGAGACCCAGGTTCAATCCCTGGGTCAGGAAGATCCCCTGGAGAAGGGAATGGCCATCCATTCTAGTATTCTGGCCTAGAGATTCCCATGGACAGAGGAGCCTAGCAAGCTATAGTCCAGGTGGTCGCAAAGAGTCGGACACGAATGAATGACTAAGACTCATTCACTTAAAGCAAGAAGAGAGGATTCAGAATCAGGTCCTTATGAACAAATCAAGGATCAGCCTAAAAACAGATCATTTAATGGGAAAGGCAGAGGAGGAGAGTCACATGTCTGTTCCTGTTCTCCAGGAAGTGTTCTGACCTGTCTCTGTGTGAAGGTGGAGGACATGAAGATGAATTTCCATTTACCTGTATGAAAACACAGCAGGCTGCCTCAATGGAAGTCTATGACTTAAAAAATGAGCTTAAAATATTACCTTGCCTCTTAGAACTCTATTCATCTTTGAGTAGTTCTGATGAACAAAGTGGAAGCTGGGAGAATATGTACACCAGGAGCAATAGTTTAAAACCAAATTCTAATCTTACCCTTTATGGATAATCATGAATATGTAGTGTTCATGGGCAGTCTCCAAACACCTTCCAGATAGTAAAAGAGGAAATTAAAAATACATAAAGAATTTTATACATCGTAATACTCCTTCTGTTTGCAAGCAAAGAAGGTTTCCAAGCTCTTCAAATCACACAATTGAGTTCTTACTTCTAAAACTCATGTAAACACTGCAATAGTCTGTCATCCAAAATCAAAGGTGAGTTTAAATCTCATTCTTTATCAAAAACCAAGTTTAAAAGATTCAAAGAATATTTTGGCCTTCACAATTCCATTTCCTCATTTTAGAAAAAGCAAAACTTGACTGATGTTAATTAAATTGCAGACTCAAATGTTTCCCAGTTTTGCACAGGGCCTTTGCAAAGGATTAATATACTAACTATTGTTATCTTCTAATCTTAGAAAAGCCTTAAATAGGCAACAGTGTATCAGGGACAGAAAGCATTACTCCCTTGCAATTTGCAAAAGGAATCTCTGAAAGCAAAACAAAACAAACAAAAAATCTTCTGCCTCACAATGCTGAGAAAATGTTTAAGGAAGGGAAGAGAAAGAAGTTTTTATACATCCTCTTGTTAACATTCACAAATTACTTTTTAATGACACTACAATAAGATAAATTTAAACTTAAATTTACATCAGTAAACTTAATTAATGTAATAATGTTAATCATCACTCTTAAGGCTGAACAAAGGCATTTTCACAAGAGAAACATTTTCTCATATTCCTTCACAAAGTTTCCTCCCAATTGACTCTAATGAATTTGTTCTCTTTGCAGAGTTGCTGATATTAATATCCTGCAAACTTCTGTCTCTACAGAGGGTTTTTCATAGTGAGGTGTTGAAATAGGGGTGAGCACAGATTATCTCCTAAATCAGTATTTCTCAAACTTAGCAAGCTTCACAATCACCTGGAAGCCTTGTTAAAACCAAGATTGCTCCTATGTCCTGGCTACCATCAACAGATGAATGGATAAAGAAGATGTGGTACATATATACAGTGTAATGTTACTCAGCCATAAAAAGGAATGAATTTGAATTAGTTGTAGTGATGTAGATGAACCTAGAGCCTGGTATACAGTGTGAAGCAAGTCAGAAAGAGAGAAAAAAATATAGTGTAATTAGGCATATATATAGAATCTAAAAAATGGTACTTACGAACCTATTTGCAGGGCAGAAACAGACGCAGCCTTGCGGACACAGTGGGGGAAGGGGAAGGTGGGATGAACTGGGAGAGCAACATTGTCGTATATACTATGAAAAGTGAAAGTCACTTATTCGTCTCTGACTCTTTGTGACCCCATGAACTATACAGCCCATAAAATTCTCCAGACCAGAATACTAGAGTGGGAAGCCTTTCCCTTCTCCAGGGGATCTTCCCAACCCAGGGATTGAACCCAGGTCTCCCGCATTGCAGGAGGATTCTTTATCAACTGAGCCACAAGGGAAGCCCAAGTATACTGGAGTGGGTAGCCTATCCCTTCTCCAGTGGATCTTCCTGACCCAGGAATCAAACAGGGGTCTCCTGCATTACAGGCAGATTCTTCACCAATTGGGCTATCAGGGAAGTCCATATATACCATACCGTCTGTAAAACAGAGAGCTAGAGGGAAGCAACTGGATAGCACAGGGAGCTTAGCTCAGTGCTCTGTGATGATGGGCTGAGTGTGGGGGGCGGCGGGTGGTGAGATGGGGGTAGATGGGAGGGAGCTGCAAGTGAGAGAGGATACATGTATACTTAGAGCTGATTCATGCTGTTGTATAGCAGAAATTAACACAACATTGTAAGGCAATTATCCTCCAAAATAAAAATAAGCAAAAAGACAAAAAAGAAGATGATAATATGGAATACATGTAATATAATGTAATAAACAAGTTGGGTAAAGAATCTGCCTGCAATGCAGGAGACCTAGGTTTGATCACTGGGTCAGAAAGATCCTTTGAAGAAGGGAATGGCAACTCACTCCAGTATTCTTGCCTGGAAAATCCCATGGACAGAGGAGCCTGGTGGGTTACAGTTAGAGGGTTTGCAAAGAGTCAGAAAAGACTGAGCGACTAACACTACTACCACCAAAAAAAAAAGAGATTTCTGACCCACTCCTCCTCCAGAGTTTCTGATTCAGTTGTCTCTGCAAGGGGCTGGACAACCTGCATTTCTCACAAGTTCCCAGGTGAAATAAGGCTGCTGGTCCAAGGACCACAGTTTAAGAACCACAGCCCTAAATTCCACTTCTGAGTCATTTATCAAGAGCTCTTGAGCCAATTTCACCTCTCACTCAAACCTCAAAGACAACCACTTATTTGGGGGCTCTTTTACTTACTCAACTAGGAAAGAGGATTCGAGTCACCACAGTATTGTGCAACTCATTTTTTTTCTCCTGCTCACTTTTTAAACAGTGATTCCACAAAATCAAAACCATCTTCTCTCTCTCTCCATTTCTCCCTTTTTGTCTCATGGGATGGTATCTTTGGGTCTCTAAGGATGTCATATCTATCCTCCCCATTTTTAGGTACAAAGATTTAGTCAAGACCCAGCCCACTGTTTCCAACCCACTCCACTGTCCTTGCCTGGAGAATCCCAGGGATGGGGGAGCCTGGAGGGCTGCTGTCTCTGGGGTCGCACGGAGTCGGACATGACTGAAGCAACTTAGCAGCAGCAGCAGCAGCCCACTGTTTCCATGAGCATCACGATTAGATCAGAGACCTATAATCTCAGCCTCTTTCGTCTTCCTGGTGGGTCGTATACTTACGTTTACTCTTTTGCCTTTTCAGTCTCATATCCATAATTGTATGCCAAGACTAAAAATTATTTTGTTAAGTAGGAACAAAACACTTCCTTTCTCTCAGTGCTTACTCATTTCCAGCAGTTTTTTTATCACTTGAGAAATGATTCAGAACTGCTTCTTACATTTGTTACATCTATTAATTGTCATCTTCAAAGCTGTCCAGCATCTTGCTCACTTCCATTGTTAACTCAGCTAACACACCACTCTTTCAATCTAGACGCCTTGATCCTCTTCTTCAAAGTGAGCCCCTCTGTCTCTTAAGATGAAAGCTCTTAACATGACTTAAAACTGGCCTGTCCCACAAAGACTTTCCAGACCCGACTGAAGATCCTGTAATAACTTTAGCAATTCTTTGATGGTGCACACAACCCAAACATATTTGTGTGTACGTGTTTCTGGTGATGTTGCCTAGTTCAGTTAGAAAATTTCTCCAGGTAAGGGACTCCTTCCTTACTTCCTTTGTTACTGGTACCATGGACAGGATTCTGACCACACAACTGTGTCAAGTAATTAGAAGCATCTTTTTTTTTTTTTTCTTTTTGGCTGTGTGACATGAAGGATCTTAGTTCCCCAAACCAGGGATGGAACCAGCACCCCCTGCAGTGAAAGTATGGAGTCTTAACAACTGGACAGCCAGGAGATTCTCAGAAGCATATTTGTTTTAGAGATGGACTAATGTAACTCCAGTATTCTTGCCTGGAGAATTCCATGGACAGAGGAGGCTGGTGGGTTACAGTCTATAGGGTTGCAAAGAGTCAAACACGACTGAAGCAGTTTAGCACGCACACAAAGTGGCACAAACACTCGTGCAAGTGACTCTTTTGTTCCATCCAATACCCCTGGACCACACAGGCCTCTTGTGACTCTTGTCACAAGCTCTGTTACTGCAATTATGAGAAATATTATCCTAATGCCATTTACCTGCTTTTATTTTGGGGGCTCCAAAATCACTGCAGATAGTGACTGCAGCCATGAAATTAAAAGATGCTTACTCCTTGGAAGGAAAGTTATGACCAACCTAGATAGCATATTCAAAAGCAGAGAGATTACTTTGCCAACAAAGGTCCATCTAGTCAAGGCTATGGTTTTTCCAGTGGTCATGTATGGATGTGAGAGTTGGACTGTGAAGAAACCTGAGAGCTGAAGAATTGATGCTTTTGAACTGTGGTGTTGGAGAAGACTCTTGAGAATCCCTTGGACTGCAAGGAGATCCAACCAGCCCATTCTAAAGGAGATCAGCCCTGGGTGTTCTTTGGAAGGAATGATGCTAAAGCTGAAACTCCAGTACTTTGGCCACCTCATGGGAAGAATTGACTCATTGGAAAAGACTGATACTGGGAGGGATTGGGGGCAGGAGGAAAAGGAGACGACAGAGGATGAGATGGCTGAATGGCATCACCGACTCGATGAATGTGAATTTGAGTGAACTCCGGGAGTTGGTGATGGACAGGGAGGCCTGGCGTGCTGCAGTTCATGGGGTCGCAAAGAGTCAGACACGACCGAGCGACTTAACTGAACTGAACTGAAAGTACAAAAAGCCACTTCCCTGGTGGCTCAGATAGTAAAGCATCTACCTGCAATGTGGGAGATGTGTGTTTAATCCCTGGGTTGGAAAGATCCCCTGGAGGAGGGCATGGCAACCCACTCTAGTATTCTTGCCTGGGGAAATCCCATGAACAGAGGAGCCTGGTGGGCTATAGTCCATGAGGTTGCAAAGAGTCAGACATGACTGAATGACTAAACATAATACAGAGTACAAATTATTTTGGGTTGAGAACTAGAGCATAAAACTATCAAGTCAATTTATATAAATTTGATAAAATTTCAAGAAGTAAGAATATATAGATAGGTGTATAATAAGGTGATAGACAATTAGGTAGACAGGCAGGTATAGAGACAGTCAGAAAGACAATCTCTTTATAACTTTTTATTTTATATTTAGTATAGTTGATTAACAATGTTGCATTAGCCTCAGGTGTATAGCAAATTGATTCAGTTATACAAATACTTGAATCTATTCTCTTTCCAATTCTTTCCCCATTTAGGTTGTTACATAATGTTGAGAGGAGTTCCCTGTGCTATACAGTAGGTCCTTCTTGGTTATTCATCTTAAATATAGTAGTGTGTACATGAAAGGTTGACAATCTTAATGAATGCTAAGGGAAAGTAAATGTAATAGTGAATAACTCCTAAGAAAAGATGTATTGAATTTCTGTTACTCTCAGAGCCAAAGAAAGATGAATTCATCTTATGTAAGTGTAGGCGAAGAATGGATAAGGCTTCATCATACAATGTTTGTTGAATGAATTCATTTTCCTGAGTACACATTCTGGTTTCAGAAGCTATGTATGCCAAGACAGTCCTTCCTGCAGCTAAAGCACACACAGTCTAACGGAAAATAAAATAAACTACAGTACAGTGTGTCGAGTGTTTTAAGTTATGGCATCAGACACTTGCTTGCAGGAGGTTAATGGAGGATTGGGAGATGAGAAAGTGAGGCTGGAATATTTTTTGAGGTGTTTGCTGAGAACTGATAGGTGTGAGACAGATTAGCAGAATAAAGAGAAAGGAAGATTTAAGAGGGGAAAGCAGATGATTTGTAGGCTGCATGTGTGTGTGTTAGCCACTCAGTCATGTCCGACTCGTTGTGACCCCATGGACTGTAGCCTGCCAGACTCCTCTGTCCATGGAGTTCTCCAGGCAAGAATACTAGGAGCTAATGAAAGGAGTAACGGAGAACTTAAATAAAGAAGAGACTTGATGGAGAGTGACAAACACTCTTTTATTTACCAAGTCCTCGTCCAAGTGTGAAAATATAATATTTTAATCATTGGAATCACTGATGGATTTTTATTGCCTTCCTTTGCTTCACTGAAATCTTAAGGTAAAATGGTAAGCTATCCCAAGAAGGCTTAGGAAAAGGTTAACTAAAACATTTAAAATTATTGAGGAAATAACTCAAAACATATGAATAGCTCAATGTAAAAATATCTATCACAGCATAATATATAAGAATGCCTTTGACGCCAAGATCCAAAAGAAGAACTGTCAATTATTATAAAGCTACATGACGAAATGTGATACAACCATTGACATTTTCATGAAGATTTTTATAATACTATAACAAGCATTTTTACTGCATAGGACATAGAGAGGGAAAGAAGAGAAAGGAGGGATAAAAAGAGGAAGAGAGGAAAACAGTAAAGGAGATGGAAGATGAAGAGAAAGATGAAGAAAACAGTACTATGGTAGATACAAAATACACCAAAAATCATAAGCAATCATCTTCAGTTAGTTATTTTTGTGGTGGAACAAGAGAAATTGTTGTTGCTATTTAGTCACTAAGTCATGTCAAATATTTTTGCAACCCCGTAGACTTTAGGCTGCAAGGCTCCTCTGTTCACGGGACTTCCCAGGCAAGCATACTAGAGTGGGTTGCCATTTCCTATTCCAGGGATATTCCTGAGCTAGGGATTGAACCCACATATCCTACATTAGCAGGAGGATTCTTTACTATTGAGCCAGCAGGGAAGCCCAACAGATGGACACCTACAGGCTATCTGAAATGATTTTGTTTTAGACCAATTATTTCAACATTCGATCCTTACTCAGCTGCCTAATGATAAACAAGAGTTATTCCCATGTTTTCCAGGATATGTTTTTGGTAACAATAATTCTAGAGGAGTATTAACAGATGTTGCATACACCAAAATTAGTTTCCTAGTAAGGGAAGATTGAGCAATCCTAGGTTAAACTGGCTTCTTATTTGTAGCAGGAATTCTCAGAAACTTAGGGTAATGGGCAACATGAATCTCAAATTAGGTATACATATTACAGCATTTCACAAATGTATTTGACCACTAACTATTTCAGCATAGTGGAATTATTCCATGGAGCTAATTTAATGCCAAACACATGTGCAGGAATTTTTCACTTATAATGATAGCATTTACTTTCAAGGAACAAAACAAAATTACTTGAAATATTAGCAGCATATGTCTCTGTGACATTAGATTAGTGAAGAATTTCAGAACCCCCTCTCTACTACCTTATTTTCAGCTCTGACTCTGCCAAAAATTCTTCTCTTCCCAAGGATTAGCTGAATGTATTTGCCATTAATTTCAATGCCCTGCCTTCCACTGGACCAATTTACATCATTATTTCGGCTCAGAATCCTTCTTGAACTTCATATTCAAGTGTCCAACTCCCTCCTAAATGGCATTTTCTCAGTATTTCATTGTCACAATATGACCAACTCTCTCATATCACAATATGACCAACTCTACTAACCTTCTGTCTTTTTTATCTTAATGATAAAATAGCTCCCTACCCAGTTACTCAAACTGGAATCTAGTGGTCTGCTCTCACTTCCACAGACTGTCCCTTCATGACCAACTTGTTCCCTCTGCTTACTCAGAGTTTCTGATCCTCCATCAGTTGGCCTGTGAGACACCAGGTCAAGACCTATCTCTATCTGATTCTTTCTGGTAAACTCTCAGCCAATTATTGCAAGTCTTACCTGAATCATTTGCTTAGATTTTCTTATTTGAAACATTAAAAAAAAAAGCTTCAATTTATTTTTTTAGTACCATCACACAGATTGCTGTTTAATCTATGAATTTATTGGAGAAGGGCATGGCAGCCCACTCCAGTATTCTTGCCTAGAGTATCCCATGGACAGAAGAGCCTGGTGGGCAACAGTCCATGAGGTCACAAAGAGCCAGACACAACTGAAGTGACTTGGCACTCATGCACACACTATGAATTTATGAGTCAGACTCAGGCACTTCTGAAAGAACTGGGAATTTTAAAATCATAAAACATGTCACTTTAAATCACTGATATTGGAAAAACTGGATATAAATTCTGGAATAAAGTAAAATAATTATTAGCTACTTACTTCACAACAATAAAAAAAAATATTCCAGATAAGATTAAAGATCTAACTGTACTTAAAATAGCTTAGTAATCTTCAGATGAAAAAGGTGGAAAAGACTTTCTAAGGTAAACTTGAAAGCAGGAATAATAGGCGTAATTATAGATATAATATAGGAAAAACTCCTGAAGTAAAAACCTGAACTTGTGAATTAAAATGGCTTCCTTTGTAGCATTCATAGTGATAATAAAAGGCCAGCATCTAAGATGGCTTTAATATTTTCTGAATTCCAAGGATAAGGAGAGAATTCTAAAAGGAATTCAAGCAGAAAAAAAAAAAAAGTTTCCCAAAGAAAAGAATACATTTTATTTAAGATTTCTTTGAGCAGTAACAAAAACTGACTGTATAATTAATAAAAATAACTTGAAATTCTGAAAAGGAGAAACAGTACAGTTTGCTTTGACCAAGAGGCAATAAAAGAAGGAAAATATTTTAAAGTGTAAATTTTTAAATCCAATCAAATAGAAATTGGGGGAAATAAAACTACATTGTTCTACATAATTCCTGGGATAAAGAAGATACCCAAGATCTAATTACAGACTATTTAGAAAATAAGGATACTAATAGGGAAATTCTAGTTCCTGACAGATGATGAACTAGCTTGAGCTCCTGGGTTCCTCAAAGAAAAAATTAAGAAGTGAATAGTAATGAAAGAGCTCACATCCAAGAACTAATCTGCGAGAACCCCTGGTAGAGAAACAAAGGGATAATCTCCTGAAATCTTTCACCTGGACAAAGAAGAGGCCATCTCTGTTGATTTTCTTAAGCTCACCAAAAGATGCAGTAGCTAGTGCTCGGGTTCACCACACTTCCTTACATATAACAGAAACACAATTATAGCCCTAGGGGAAACCGAGCTCACAGGCGAAAAAACAGCTAGATGATGAGAACGTGACAAATTGTATCTTACAAAGATGCCCACACCAATATGTTCATCCAGTCCCACACTCTTCTTGCAATGTAATTGACGTTCTCTCTCTGCCCAAAATATATGGTCTATGTTCTTTCCTCTTGAATTTGAGCAAACTCATGCCCGCCTGAAACAGAGGAGTAGAACAGAAGTGATGCTCTATGACTTCTAAGGTTAGGATGAGGAAAAAATACAACTCTTTCTCTCTGTCGCTGTCTCTCTTGGAACCAAGCCACCATGTTACAAGGAACCTCAAGCCAAGTGAAGAAGCCATGTGTGGGTTTTCCTTCAGACAGCCACAGCCAGGCCTCTAGCCAACACCTACATCAACCACCAGAAATGTGAGACTGTAATTCACGTAATTTCAGTCCCCAACATTCAAGTCTTCCTAGCTGAGGGTGCAGACGCCATGAGGAAGAGACAAGCCACCGCTGTTGTACATTGTCTGAATTCATGAACCACAGAAACCATGAGAGACCAAAAAAAATGTTATTGTTTTTAAAATCATTAAGTTTGGGGGTAATTTGTCAAGAATTTTTTATAGGGCAATAGATTACTAACTCTGTAGTGCATTCACTACAAAGAAGAGTTTTATTGCATAAAGCAGAATTAAGAACAAGAACAAAAGTCTCAAAGAACTAGGATAAGTTTTAAATAATATGAAACAGACCACAAGTCAAAAGGAAGAACCAAGTGGAATTACTGGATATTGAAAATATAATAGTTGAAATACCAACTGTAATAATGAAATAAAGAATTTACAAAAACAAAGGAGGAATAAAGAAATGAAAATTCGGAGACAGAAAGGATAGAATAAGATGCCAGTGAACATTCAGATGTTCAAGCTGGTTTTAGAAAAGGCAGAGGAACCAGAGATCAAATTGCCAACATCAGCTGGATCATTGAGGAAGCAAGAGAGTTCCAGAAAAGCATCTATTTCTGCTTTATTGACTATGCCAAAACCTTTGACTGTGTGGATCACAATAAACTGTGGAAAATTCTGAAAGACATGGGAATACCAGACCACCTGACCTGCCTCTTGAGAAATTTGTATACAGGTCAGGAAGCAACAATTAGAACTGGACATGGAACAACAAACTGGTTCCAAATTGGAAAAGGAGTACATCAAGGCTGTATATTGTCACCCTGCTTATTTAACTTATATGCAGAGTACATCATGAGAAACGCTGGACTGGAAGAGACACAAGCTGGAATCAAGATTGCCTGGAGAAATATCAATAACCTCAGATACACAGATGACACCACCCTTATGGCAGAAAGTGAAGAGGAACTCAAAAGCCTCTTGATGAAAGTGAAATGCAAAGTGAAAAAGTTGGCTTAAAGCTCAACATTCATAAAACAAAGATCATGGCATATGGTCCCACCACTTCATGGGAAATAGATGGGGAAACAGTGGAAACAGTGTCAGACTTTATTTTTTGGGGCTCCAAAATCACTGCAGATGGTGACTGCAGCCATGAAATTAAAAGATGCTTACTCCTTGGAAGGACAGTTATGACCAACCTAGATAGCATATTCAAAAGCAGAGACATTATTTTGCCAACTAAGGTCCATCTAGTCAAGGCTATGGTTTTTCCAGTGGTCATGTATGGATGTGAGAGTTGGACTGTGAAGAAGGCTGAGTGCCGAAGAATTGATGCTTTTGAACTGTGGTGTTGGAGAAGACTCTTGAGAGTCCCTTAGACTGCAAGGAGATCCAACCAGTCCATTTGAAGGAGATCAGCCCTGGGATTTCTTTGGAAGGAATGATGCTAAAGCTGAAACTCCAGTACTTTGGGCACCTCATGTGAAGAGTTGACTCATTGGAAAAGACTCTGATGCTGGGAGGGATTGGAGGCAGGAGGAGAAGAGGACGACAGAGGATGAGATGGCTGGATAGCATCACTGACTCGATGGACGTGAGTCTGAGTGAACTCCAGGAGTTGGTGATGGACAGGGAGGCCTGGCGTGCTACAATTCATGGGGTTTCAAAGAGTCAGACATGACTGAGCAACTGAACTGAACTGAACTGATACAGATAACAGAAATGCCATAAAATTACAAAGCAAAAGACTAGAGAGATATTTAAAGGTATGCATATTTCCCTAAATTACAGAATGATTAAAGATCATAAATCAAAAAATCTATACAATGCAAAATTGATAGTTAAGGGAAAAAACACTATATACATGTTATAGCAGAGGCTTCCCAGGTGGCATTTGGTGGTAGGAACCCACCTGCCAACGCAGGAGATGTAAGTGATGGAGTTCAATCCCTGGGTTGGGAAGATCCCCTGGAGGAGGGCATGGCAACCCACTCTGGTATTCTTGCCTGGAGAATCCCCATGACCAGACGAGTCTGGTGGGCTACAGTCTACAGGGTCACAAAGAGTTGGATATGACTGAAGTGACTTAGCATGCATATGTTATATCAAAACTTAAGAACATCAAATTCATAGATAATGGATGATTTTTTGCTTTTTTTGTATTTTTCATTGGTTTCCTACATTAAATTTATGATTAGAAAACAATGCAAAAATATTTGGGAAGGTTAGGAATCACTTTCTCCAGAAATCCTTCCCTATCCATCTCCCTCTGAGGACAGATTAAGTGTCCCTATTTTTGCATTTCATAATATCCTGTTCACATCCCAGAAGTTGTTCTAACCATGCTGCATCTATCCCCACCTATTGGCATGTTGTTGTGTGTTGTTGTTGCTGTCTTGTCCAACTCTTTGGAAACCCTGACTATAGCCCACCAGGCTCCTCTGTCCATGGGATTTCCCAGACAAGAATACTGAAGTGAGTTGCCATTTCCTTCTCCAGAATATCTTCCTGGCCCAGGACTGAACCCCAGTCTCCTGCACTGGCAGGCAGATTCTTTACTACTGAGCCACCAGGGAAGCCCATTAACAGTGTTGAGTTATCATTAACTAGAGTGACACATCAAAATGCCAGGGAACTCGTTTTGTTATTGATGATGGAGTTTCTTAATCTACTTGCTCAGGTTCCACTGCAGGGCTTCTAAATCTAAATCTCTAGCAGTGGAATGCAAGATTTTAAAAAATACACCAAGATTTACCTTCTTCAGAACCACCAGTCTAGTGGAAAGGACTATATGTTTGTCTCTGTGTCCTACAACTTTACACAGTACCTGGTGTGTAGGATATGATCTAAAAATATGAGTTGAATGAACACGTGAAATATGACTTTCAACATGTACAAGCTTGTGACATTTGTGTCTCCAGAAACCACAGCAGTTTGTTTTGTGGTGTGATCACTCAATTTCATTTATTAATCCCCTCGTTGTCTTCTGCACTAATACTCTTATGTATTTTGTCATGGATCAAGCTTTATTTCACTGTTAATATACTGTCAAGGACCTTGGTTTAAAATGAACATTTTCTCTCTAATGCTAGATATTGGACAGCTTAGATTGACATTTCTCTTGTATCTCTGCATTCCAAATTTAGGTGTGGTACAAAGTTGTTTTATTCCATGGACTAGATTTCTCACCTTCTTCCAGAATAATATTATGCAGGTTTCTGGGTTTAAAAAAAAAAGGCACTGAGTTTGAACCTCAGAAATAGAAAAGGGATTAAAATTGCTAAATGTATCGAGAAACCAATAACTTGTCCTTCTTTAGAATTTCAAATAAGAGTGGTAAATATTATCATTAAATGTGGAAATTTTTATAAAACAACTGCTTATTTTCCACTATGTTTTTTGAGAAGAATCCACATGTGGGTCTCCAGCCACAGTGATTATTTTAGCTTTGAAATGGTTAGGAAAATCTAGACAATCCCTTGGCAGTTTTAATACCTTATAGTTGTGTAAAATCTTCCAATTTTTTAAACCTTTTTCACATGCATCATTCCATCAGGACATCAAAGCAACCTGATTAAGTTTATATAGCATTAGTATTGTTCCTACTTTACAGATGAAGAGCTAACTTGAGATTTCAACCTGGTAAGTGATTGACCCAGACACTCACAGCAGAGCTGAGATTAAGACCAGGTCATATGCTTTCCCACATGGTGCTAGTAGATTCCACCCAAAGAATCAACAGTTACTTATATAATTGTCCTTTAATCTTGAGACTTCCTAAGTGGTCCAGTGGCTAAGACTCCCTGCTCCCAATGCAGGGGGCCCTGGTTCAATCCCTCTTCAGGGAACTAGATTAATCCCACATGTCACAACTAAGGCCTGGCACAACCAAATAAATAAATAATTTTAAAAAAATAATAATAATTGTACTGTCCTCTCAAGTTCACTACTCTCTTCTTTCCATTGGAATCTGGGGAAGAAGCATATTCATTGGAAGGACTGATGCTGAAGCTGAAACTCCAATACTTTGGCCACCTGATGTGAAGAGCTGACTCATTGGAAAAGACCTGATGCTGGGAAAGATTGAGAACAGGAGGAAAACGGGGTGACAGAGGATGAGATGGTTGGATGGCATCACTGACTTAATACACATGAGTTTGAGCAAACTCTAGGAGGTTGGGAAGGACAGGGAAGCCTGATGTGCTGCAGTCCATGGGTCGCAAGAGACTGACATGACTCAGCTCCTGAACAACAACACATCCTCAATCATAGAAATGGTGAAAGAGAATAAAGGACACAATATCAAGAAAAGAAACTTCATATCCTGATGTGATGTGCTCCCTATGTGTTATATTCATGTGAAGAAGTGTCTCCTTTTCATAATTTAAAAAATATTTACAATTTTAAAAGCCAAGTAACATATTTCAAAGCACAGTCAGCTCTACACAGTATCGATAAAATGGAAACACTTGCGGTATGCCAGGAACTTTGATGCTTTCTATAAATCCAATTTAACCCTCACTTCAGTCCTATGAGGATGACATTTATGCTATCCCAGCCTTCATACGAGGTAAACGAAGAGCCTATTCTCTGTGCCAGCAATAATTATGAAAATATGTTAAACATGACCCCATGCAAAAACTAGATTTCGCAAAAGTGAAATGTCCATGCTTCAGTAGGGAGGTGGGGGCCTGCATGGTGGATTGATATGGAAACTTGTAGGAAGTTAACACCCAGAGAAAGTATATAAAACAGATGTGGAAATTCACAGAGTTCATGGTGGAACTCTATGTTGTGAAAATGGGAGAAAAAATTTTACACTTACCTAAGTCAAAGGACTGTGACAGGAATGAAAAAGTTCAATGAAATGCTGGACCACTTAGATGAGAACAACTGAGCCACCCCAACAAGACAAAAGGAAAGTTTAAGATTCATCTAAATTCCAAATTTCTTATATATATATTTTGGCCATGTCATGTCTTAGTTGCCACATCAGGGGGTCTTTTTATTTTTTTATTCCAGTTGTAGCAAGCAAAGAGTTAGTTGTGATATGTGGGATCTAGTTCCTTGACCAGGGATTGAACCGAGGTTCCCTGAACTGGAAGTGTGGAGTCTTAGCCACTGGACTACCAGGGAAGTCCCTAAATTCCAAATTTCTTTATAAAACTCTGCATAACTGACAATGGGCTTCCCTGGTGGCCATTCTCTGGACAGTGGCAGATTTCTTTAGACGGTAAAGAATCTGCCTGCAATGCAGGAGACCTGGGTTTGATCCCTGGGTTGGAAAGATCCCCTGGAGAAGGGAATAGCAACCCACTCCAGTATTCTTGCCTGAAGAATCCCATGGACAGAGGAGCTTGGCAGGCTATGGTCCATAGTGTTGCAAAGAGTCAGACATGACTGAGCGACTAACACTTTCACTTTCCTGTAACTTACTAGATAGGTAAGAGGGACAGATTAATGACTGTTCCAGAGGTTTCCTGTTTCTAGAGTTAGAGTTATAAAATTTTATAAATTCACACTTGATTTTAATACTTAGAAAAATTCCAACAGAGAAGGAAGGAACAGCTGATTCACTCTGTTTCAGTAGACTATTTTCCATTAGATTTTTTTTTGTGAGCAGCCATTAGCAGCGTTCCAGGGCTGTGAAGTCAGAGAACATATGCCACGCAGACTTTGCACCACATTGGTGGGCCAGCAGTTTATTCTGCCTTGCACCCCCATACAGTGGAGCCCAAGACAGAGCTCCTGTCAGCCTTGAAACCTCCCACTGACTCATTCTTGGGTTTTCTGTATGAGATCACAGAGCAGAACAAGAAATGCCTGAGGGTAAGGACTCTGCACAACTCATTCCAGACCAGCTCAGACACCTGGGTCTCCTCTGACTCTGGGCATTCACACAGGAGAGAAACAGCAGAACTCCCTCATTAAATGATTTCCTCTCCTATAAGATCCAAGGTGAATCCAATAGCAGTCACCAGGGTTTCCCCCTTAGCCATCTGCTTCAGCTGCACTTGGAACCCTGGGGCAAACGGACTGTGGAGACCCAGATTGAAACTGCCTTTCCTCCTAGTCTCATGAGCCATAGTTTTCAGCAGAATTTGTAAGATATTTGAATACAGGCAAAGGAATTAAAGTAAAAAGGACATATTCATTCAATATTCATTTATTGAGTGTATACCGTGACCCAGGCACTGTGCTCACAGTAAGTATTTTATAGATTTACATCTAACTTGAATCATTTCAAACACATGTTAAATCATGCACGTGCAGCTGAGGTACAATAAGAAAGAGTCATGACTCTTAAAACATACTGCCATTCAGAAAATGACCATCTAACTGCAAATGGTGTAGCTTTTATATCAGGAATTGGAGGGAGGAAAGCAAGAGACTACTACTGTGGGTGAGAATCCCTTAGAAGAAATACAGTAGCCATCATAGTCAACAAAAGAGTCTGAAATGCAGTCCTTGGAGGCAATCTCAAAAATAACAGAATGATCTCTGTTCGTTTCTAAGGCAAACCATTGATTATCACAGTAATCCAAGTCTGTGCCCCAACCAGTAACGCTGAAGAAGTTGAAGTTGAACGGTCCTATGAAGACCTACAGGACCTTCTAGAACTAACACCCAAAAAAGATGTCTTCTTCATTATAGGGGACTGGAATGCAAAGGTAGGAAGTCAAGAAACACCTGGAGTAACAGGCAAATTTGGCCTTGGAGTACAGAATGAAGCAGGGCAAAGACTAATAGAGTTTTCCCAAGAGAACACACTGGTCATAACAAACACCCTCTTCCAACAACACAAGAGAAGACTCTACACATGGACATCACCAGATGGTCAATACCAAAATCAGATTGATTATATTCTTTGCAGTCAAGGATGGAGAAGCTCTATACAATCACCAAAAACAAGACCAGGAGTGAACTGTGGCTCAGATCATGAAATCCTTACTGCCAAATTCAGACTGAAATAGGGGAAAATAGGGAAAACCACTAGACCATTCAGGTATGACCTAATCCAATCCCTTATAATTATACAGTGGAAGTGACAAATATATTCAAGGGATTAGATCTGATAGACAGAGTGCCTGAAGAACTATGAACAGAGGTTCATGACATTGTACAGGAGACAGGAATCAAGACCATCCCCAAGAAAAAGAAATGCAAAAAAGCAAAATGGCTGTCTGGGGAGGACTTACAAATAGCTGTGAAAAGAAAAAAAGCGAAAAGCAAAGGAGAAAAGGAAAGATATACCCATTTGAATGCAGAATTCCAAAGAATAGCAAGGAGAAATAAGAAAGCCTTCCTCAGCGATCAATGCAAAGAAATAGAGGAAAACAACAGAATGGGAAAGACTAGAGATCTCTTCAAGAAAATTAGAGATACCAAGGGAAAATGTCATGCCAACATGGGCTCAATAAAGGACAGAAATGGTATGGACCTAACAGAAGAAGAAGATATTAAGAAGAGGTGGCAAGAATACACAGAAGAACTGAACAAAAAAGATCTTCACGACCCAGATAATCACGATGGTGTGATCACTCACCTAGAGCCAGACATCCTGGAATGTGAAGTCAAGCGGGCCTTCGCAAGCATCACTATGAACAAAGCTAGTGGAGGTGATGGAATTCCAGCTGAGCTATTTCAAATCCTAAAAGATGATGCTGTGAAAGTGCTGCACTCAATATGCCAGCAAATTTGGAAAACTCAGCAGTGCCCACAGGACTGGAAAAGGTCAGTTTTCATTCCAGTCCCAAAGAAAGGCAATGCCAAAGAATGTTCAAACTACTGCACAATTGCAGTCATCTCACACACTAGTAAAGTAATGCTCAAAATTCTCCAAGTCAGGCTTCAACAGTGCATGAACCGTGAACTTCCAGATGTTCAGGCTGGTTTTAGAAAAGGCAGAGGAACCAGAGATCAAATTGCCAACATCTGTTGGATCATCAAAAAAGCAAGAGAGTTCCAGAAAAACATCTATTTATGCTTTATTGACTATGCCAAAGCCTTTGATTGTATGGATCACAACAAACTGGAAAATTCTGAAAGAGATGGGAATACCTGACCTGCCTCTTGAGAAATCTGTATACAGGTCAGGAAGCAACATTTAGAACTGGACACAGAAAAACAGACTGGTTCCAAATAGGGAAAGGAACACGTCAAGGCTGTATATTGTTGCCCTGCTTATTTAACTTATATGCAGAGTACATCATGAGAAACGCTGGGCGGAAGAAGCATAAGCTAGAATCAAGATTTGTGGGAGAAAAATCAATAATCTCAGATATGCAGATGACACCACCCTTATGGCAGAAAGGGAAGAAGAACTAAAAAGCCTCTTGATGAAAGTGAAAGAGGAGAGTGAAAAATCTGGCTTAAAGCTCAACATTCAGAAAACTAAGATCATAACATCTGGTCCCTTCACTTCATGTCAAATAGATGGGGAAACAGTGGCAGACTTATTTTTTGAGGCTCCAAAACCACTGCAGATGGTGACCGCAGCCATGAAATTAAAAGGTGCTTACTCCTTGGAAGGGAAGTTATGACCAACCTAGACAACATATTAAAAAGCAGAGACATTACTTTGCTGACAAAAGCCTGTGTAGTCAAAGCTATGGTTTTTCCAGTGGTCATGTATGGATTTGAGAGTTGGACTATAAAGAAAGCTGAGAGCTGAAGAATTGATGCTTTTGAACTGTGGTGTTGGAGAAGACTCTTGAGAGTCCCTTGGACAGCAAGGAGATCCAACCAGTCCATCCTAAATGAAATCAGTCCTGAATATTCATTGGAAGGTCTGATGCTGAAGCTAAAACTCCAATATTTTGGCCACCTGATGTGAGGAACTGACTCACTGGAAAAGACCCTGATACTAGGAAAGATTGAATGCAGCAGGAGAAGTGTTGACAGAAGATGAGATAGTTGATGGCATCACTGACTCAATGGACATGAGTTTGAGTAAACTTTGGGAGCTGGTGATGGACAGGGAGTTGCAAAGTCCATGCTGCAATCCATGGGGTCACAAAGAGTCAGACACAACTGAGGGACTGAACTGAACTGAACCGAAGCAAGAGAAAGAAGCTTGCTCATTGCTGCTTGCATTCATTCATATTCTCTCTCATAGAGGGCTAATCAATAATTTGATATTCCAAATAATTTAAAACTTCATTAAAAAATAGATACTCTTAGGATTTCCCTGGTGGTCCAGTGGCTAAGTCCCCATGCTCCAATGCAGGGGGCCCAGGTTCGAACCCTGGTCAAAGAACTAGATCCCACATGCTACAACAAAGACCTGGTACAGACAAATACATTAAAAATAAATAAATAATTTTTTAAAAATAGATAACCTCTAAATTGTTGCTGTTGCTTAATCACTAAGTTGTGTCTGACTCTTTGAGATCCCATGGACTGTAGTCCACCAGGCTCCTCTGTCTATGGGATTTCCCAGGCAAGAGTAATGGAGTGAGTTGCTGTTTACATCTCCAGGGAATATTTCTGACCCAGGGATCGAACCCATGTCTCCTGCTTGGCAGGCGAATTCTTTACCACTGAGCTACCTTGGAAGCCCCAACCTCTAAATACTAAGACTTTAAAAATCTTCATTTCCCGATTTACACAACCCCCACATTTTTTTTTTTCAGCATACTGCTAGATGGTAAATTAATAGAAGCCATGTCTGCAAACCATGAAAGAGTTAAACAATAAATTTTTGTTTATTATACACAGGCTGACTTAAAAGAAAATAGACCCTCCTCAGTTAAACCAGATTGAGATAAATTTGAAAGGATAGTGCTGGATAAATATACAGATGAATAAGAAGAGAGCAAGTCTAAGATCCTGATCTATCATACATCTTCCTTCACTATGAATGATTTCATTTGCTTTTTAAATAGATAAATACAAAAAACAGCATTTTTCCCTTGGCAAGAGAGTAACTGTTTTGTATTATTTACCTAGACTGCATCTGTGTTTCTAAAAAGAACAGTAAATACATTTCTTGAGCAAGACATGTTTCTGTGATAATGTGAGTAATGCTTCTTAAACACTTTGGAGATTATTAGAATGCTTTCCAGAAGCTGTTATTGAATTCACTTTAGCAGGAACACAAGATAAAGATGAAGACACACCCTCAGCATTTTTCACTAAACTATTAGTAGAATAATGTGATTGGAAGTCTGCCAGGAGGGTGGCTACCAGAAGGTGAGGCCCAGGACTCTGCCCAGGCATTCGGAAGGCAATCTGGTCCCGACCCAGTCTAAAAACTCCATAGGACCAGAATGCCTTCCTCAAGAGGGCCCTATAAATAAATAACCCAGTCTGAGTGACACGGCCCACCCAAATACTGGGCTAACTTTCAGCCTCCCTGATAACTTACACTCACAATATGGCTGCTTCAGAGTCTTCCAATTGGTGCTCAAAACTTAACTGGAGATAACTTCACATGAGTGTCACAGTGAAAAATAGCTGCGAAGTTTAGGTCTTGTATACACTCCCTTCGAAGCCAGGATACACTTGGAAGAATCATAGCTCCAAGCAGAAGCCTTCTTGGATCTCTCAGATAACCTGGAATTTATGGTGGTGGTGGTTGCATATATGTACTCACCGTTCTAAGTCATTCTTCTGAATATAAGACAGATTCTTTCATTTGTTCAACAATATTTATTGAGCTGCTATGATATCCCTTCATGGAGCTTATATTCAAACATGGGGAGGTGGGAAGACAGAAAAATAAATAACTTGATTGATTTCATGGGTTAGGAAGAGAATGAGAGAGTGCTGCTAATCTGAATGTCAGAGATTTTGCTGAGAATGAGCCACTTATAATAAGAATTGTATGAAGCATTTGTTTGTTCTAGTTAATCTTTTTTATTTTTTGTTTGTTCTAGTTACTCAGGTCTTCAAAGAATTTTTTCTAAGTCATCACATCATATAGACATATTTTTCAACTTTGACATTAACTTACATAAAAGTTTCATAATTTTTTAATCAGTTCTTTTAACATTAGTTGAAAAAGTGACTCCCTCCCAGATTTTTAATTTGTAATATTTTCCTAAGAAACTATGTATTTGGCAAAATTTGCCTGCTTGGTTCCACTTAATTGAAATATTTATTCTAATGATGGCCAACAGGCACAAGAAAAGATGATCAACATTGATAGTTATTAGATAACTATAAATCAAAAATACAGTGAGGTATATCACTCCACACCAGCCAGAATGGCATCATTAAAAGGTCTACCAATAACAAATGTTGGAGAGGGTGTAGAGAAAAGGGAACTCTCCTACACTGCTTATGGGAATATAAGCTGGAACAGCCACTATGAAAAACAGTATCAAGGATCCTGACAAAGCTAAAAGTAGAGTTGCCATTATGATCCAGCAATCCCACCCCTGAGCACACACCCAGATAAAACTAAAACTCAAAAAGACACAGGCACCCCTATGTTCATAGCAACAGTATTCACTATAGCCAAGAAAAGGACGCATCCTAAGTATGCATTGACAGATGAATGGATATAGAAAATGTGGTACATATATACAATGGAATACTACTCAGTCATAAAAAAGAATGAAATAGTGCCATTTGCAGCAACTTGGATCGACCTGTGGATTACTATACTAAGTGAAGTAAGTCAGAAAGAGAAAGACAAATACAATATGATATTACTTATATGTGCAATCTAAAATGTGACACAAATGAACCTCTCTATGAAACAGACTTACAGACATAGAGAACAGAATTATGGAAGCCAAGGGGGAAGCAGGGTAGAGGCAGTATGATTTGGGAATTTGGGATTAGTAGCTACAACTATTGCAAAGCATGGATAAACAACAATGTCCTACTGTGTAGCACTGGGGATTATTTAATATCCTGTGATAAACCATAATGGAAAAGAATATGAAAAAAAGAACATATATACATGTGTAACAGAATTGCTTTGCTGTACAGAAGAAATAAACACATTATATATAAACTATACTTAAACAAAACAAAAAAAATTTTAAATGCTTGTTTCAATGAGATCTCTACAGATTTTCTTTGACCCTTTGTTGTTCAGTCACTAAGTTGTGTCTCTTTGCCACCCCATGGTGGCACACCAGGCTTCCCTGTCCTTCACTATCTCCCAAAGTTCTCTCAAACCCATGTACAGTGAGTGGGTGATGCCATGCAACCATCTCATCCTCTGTCATCCCCTTCTCCTCTTGCCCTCAAGTTTTCCCAGCATCGGGATCTTTTCCAATGAGTCGGCTCTTCATATCTCTGACCCTTTAACCCAGTGCTTATTGATATGCTTCCAGAATTTACTAAAATAGTTTATCTCTGTTCCCCAGGCTTTTTCCAAGAAATCAATTCCCAGACCTGTGACATCAGAACATCATGACTTTCAAATTCACCTTACCCCCTAATTCAACATTTTTAAAATTAAATATTGGAGGCAGTCCTAAGATGGCAGAGGAATAGGACAGGGAGATCACTTTCTCCCCCACAAATTCAACAAAAGAACATTTGAATGCTGAGTAAATTCCACAAAACAACTTCTGAATGCCAGCAGAGGACATCAGGTGCCCAGAAAAGCAGCCCATTGTCTTCAAAAGGAGATGTTTTATCAATGGTGCTGTATAGATGGAGAAGTCTTGAGGCTACTGTAAAAGTAAGACTGAAAACCAGAAGAAGGAGGCTTAAGTCCAAATCCTGAGAACACCAGAGAACTCCAGACTCCAGGGAACATTAATTGACAGGAGCTCATCAAACGCCTCCATACGTACACTGAAACCAAGCACCACCCAAGGGCCAACAAATTCCAGAGCAAGACATACCACACAAATTCAGTTGCTGTGTTCAGCAACACAGGAACACAACCCTGAGCTTCAATATACAGGCTGCCCAAAGTCACTCCAAACCCAATGACATCTCATAACTCATTACTGGACACTTCATTGCAGTAGAGAGAAGAGAAGAAATCCAGCCCCACCCACCAGAACACCGACACAAGCTTCCCTAACCAGGAAACCTTGACAAGCCACCCGTACAACCCCACCCACAGTGAGGAAACTCCACAATAAAGAGAACTCCACAAACTGCCAGAATACGGAAAGGCCACTGCAAACCCAGGAATATAAACAAGATGGAGAGACAGAGGAATACCCAGTAGGTAAAGGAACAGGATAAATGCCCACCAAACCAAACAAAAGAGGAAGAGATAGGGAATCTATCTGATAAAGAATTCCGAATAATGATAGTGAAAATGATCCAAAATCTTGAAAACAAAATGGAATCACAGATAAATAGACTGGAGACAAGGATTAAGAAGATACAAGAAAGGTTTAACAAGGACCTAGAAGAAATAACAAAGAGTCAATATATAATGAATAATGCAATAAATGAGACCAAAAACACTCTGGAGGGAACAAATAGTAGAATAATGGAGGCAGAAGAGAGGATTAGTGAGGTAGAAGATAGAATGGTAGAAATAAATGAATCAGAGAAGAAAAAAGAAAAACAAATTAAAAGAACTGAGGACAATCTCAGAGACCTCTGGGACAATGTTAAACGCCCCAACATTCAAATCATTGGAGTCCCAGAAGAAGACAAAAAGAAAGACCATGAGAAAATACTTGAGGAGATAATAGTTGAAAACTTCCCTAAAATGGGGAAGGAAATAATTACCCAAGTTCAAGAAACCCAGAGAGTCCCAAACAGGATAAACCCAAGGTGAAACACCCAAAGACACATATTAATCAAATTAACAAAGATCAAACACAACAAGTATTAAAAGCAGCAAGGGAAAAACAACAAATAACACACAAGGGGATTCCCATAAGGATAACAGCTGATCTTTCAATAGAAACTCTTCAAGCCAGGAGGGAATGGCAAGACATACTTAAAGTGATGAAAGAAAATAACCTACAGCCCAGATTATTGTACCCAGCAAGGATCTCATTCAAATATGAAGGAGAAATCAAAAGCTTTACAGACAAGCAAAAGCTGAGAGAATTAAGCACCACCAAACCAGCTCTCCAACAAATGCTAAAGGATCTTCTCTAGACAGGAAACACAAAAAGGGTGTATAAACTCGAACCCAAAACGAGAAAGTAAATGGCAACAGGATCATACTTATCAATAATTACCTTAAACGTAAATGGGTTGAATGCCCCAACCAAAAGACAAAGACTGGCTGAATGGATACAAAAACAAGACCCCTATGTATGTTGTCTACAAGAGATCCACCTCAAAACAAGGGACACATACAGACTGAAAGTGAAGGGCTGGGAAAAGATATCCCATGCAAATAGAGACCAAAAGAAAGCAGGAGTAGCAATACTCATATCAGATAAAATAGACTTTAAAACAAAGGCTGTGAAAAGAGACAAAGAAGGACACTACATAATTATCAAAGGATCAATCCAATAAGAAGATATAACAATATATATAAATATATATAAAGATATAAATATATATGCACCCAACATAGGAGCACCGCAATATGTAAGACAAATGCTAACAAGTATGAAAGGGGAAAATAACAATAACACAATAATAGTGGGAGACTTTAATACCCCACTCACACCTATGGATAGACCAACTAAACAGAAAATTAACAAGGAAGCACAAACTTTAAATGATACAAAAGACCAGTTAGACCTAACTGATATCTATAGGACATTTCACCCCAAAACAATGAATTTCACCTTTTTCTCAAGCGCACATGGAACCTTCTCCAGGATAGATCACATTCTGGGTAATCTAGCCTTGGTAAATTCAAAAAATTTAAATCATTCCAAGCATCTTTTCTGACCACAATACAGTAAGATTAGATCTCAATTACAGGAGAAAAACTATTTAAAATTCCAATATATGGAGGCTGAACAACACGCTGCTGAATAACCAAAAAATCACAGAAGAAATCAAAAAAGAAATCAAAATATGCATAGAAATGAATGAAAATGAAAACACAACAACCTAAAACCTGTGGGACACTGTAAAAGCAGTGCTAAGGGGAAGGTTCATAGCAATACAGGCATACCTCAAGAAACAAGAAAAAGGTCAAATAAATAACCTAACTACAACTAAAGCAACTTGAAAAGGAAGAAATTATGAACCCCAGGGTTAGTATAAGGAAAGAAATCTTAAAAATTAGGGCAGAAATAAATGCAAAAGAAACAAAAGAGACCATAGCAAAAATCAACAAACCCAGAAGCTGGTTCTTTGAAAGGATAAATAAAATTGACAAACCACTAGCCAGACTCATCAAGAAACAAAGGGAGAAAAACCAAATCAATAAAATTAGAAATGAAAATGGAAAGATCACAACAGACAACACAGAAATACAAAGGATCATAAGAGACTACTATCAACAATTATATGCCAATAAAATGGACAACTTGGAAGAAATAGACAAATTCTTAGAAAAGTACAACTTTCCAAAACTGAACCAGGAGGAAATAGAAAATCTTAACAGACCCATCACAAGCACAGAAATTGAAACTGTAATCAAAAATCTTCCAGCAAACAAAAGCCCAGGTCCAGACGGCTTCACGGCTGAATTCTACCAAAAAGTTAGAGAAGAGCTAACACCTATCCTACTCAAACTCTTCCAGAAAACTGTAGAGGAAGGTAAACTTCCAAACTCATTCTTTGAGGCCGCCATCACCCTAAATACCAAAACCTGACAAAGATGCCACAAAAAAAGAAAACTACAGGCCAATATCACTAATGAACATAGATGCAAAAATCCTTAACAAAATTCTAGCAATCAGAATCCAACAACACATTAAAAAGATCATAAATCATGACCAAGTGGGCTTTACCCCAGGGATACAAGGATTCTTCAATATCTGCAAATCAATCAATGTAATACACCACTTTAACAAATTGAAAAATAAAAGCCATATGATTATCTTAATAGATTCAGAGAAAGCCTTTGACAAAATTCAACATCCATTTATGATAAAAACTCTCCAGAAAGCAGGAATAGAAGGAACATACCTCAAAATATTAAAAGCTATATATGACAAACCCACAGCAAACATTATCCTCAATGGTGAAAAATTGAAAGCATTTCCCCTAAAGTCAGGAACAAGACAAGGGTTCCCACTTTCACCACTACTATTCAACATAGTTTGGGCCGCAGCAATCAGAGCAGAAAGAGAAATAAAAGGAATCCAAATTGGAAAAGAAGAAGTAAAACTCTCACTGTTTGCAGATGACATGATCCGCTACATAGAAAACCCTAAAGACTCCACCAGAAAAATTACTAGAGCTAATCAATTAATATAGTAAAGTTGCAGGATATAAAATCAACACACAGAAATCCCTTGCATTCCTATACACTAATAATGAGAAAATAGAGAAAGTAAGGAAACAATTCCATTCACCATTGCAACGGAAAGAATAAAATACTTAGGAATATATCTACCTAAAGAAACTAAAGACCTATATATAGAAAACTATAAAACACTCGTGAAAGAATCAAAGAGGACACTAACAGATGGAGAAATATACCGTGTTCATGGATCGGAAGAATCAATATAGTGAAAATGAGTATACTATCCAAAGCAATCTACAGATTCAATGCAATCCCTATCAAGCTACCAACGGTATTTTTCACAGAGCTAGAATAAATAATTTCACAATTTGTATGGAAATACAAAAAACCTCAAATAGCCAAAGCTATCTTGAGAAAGAAGAATGGAACTGGAGGAATCAACCTGCCTGACTTCAGGCTCTACTACAAAGCCACAGTCATCAAGACACTATGGTACTGGCACAAAGACAGAATTATAGATCAATGGAACAAAATAGAAAGCCCAGAGATAAATCCACGCACATATGGACACCTTATCTTTGACAAAGGAGGCAAGAATATACAATGGAGAAAAGACAATCTCTTTAACAGTGGTGCTGGGAAAACTGATCAACCACTTGTAAAAGAATGAAACTAGAACACTTTCTAACACCATACACAAAAATAAACTCAAAATGGATTAAAGATCTAAACGTAAGACCAGAAACTATAAAACTCCTAGAGGAGAACATAGGTAAAACACTCTCCAACATAAATCACAGCAGGATCCTCTATAACCCCCCTCCCAGAATATTGGAAATAAAAGTGAAAATAAATAAATAGGACCTAATTAAAATTAAAAGCTTCTGCACAACAAAGGAAACTATAAGCAATGTGAAAAGACAGCCTTCAGAATGGGAGAAAATAATAGCAAATGAAGCAACTGACAAACAACTAATCTCAAAAATATACAAGCAACTCCTGCAGCTCAATTCCAGAAAAATGAACAGCCCAATCAAAAAAATGGGCCAAAGAACTAAATAGACATTTCTCCAAAGAAGATATACAGATGGCTAACAAACACATGAAAAGATGCTCAACATCACTCATTACCAGAGAAATGCAAATCAAAACCACTATGAGGCACCATTTCACGCCAGTCAGAATGGCTGTGATCCAAAAGTCTACAAGCAATAAATGCTGGAGAGGGTGTGGAGAAAAGGGGACCCTCTTACACTGTTGGTGGGAATGCAAACTAGTACAGCCACTATGGAGAACAGTGTGGAGATTCCCTAAAACTGGAAATAGAACTGCCTTATGACCCAGCAATCCCACTGCTGGGCATACACACCAAGGAAACCAGAATTGAAAGAGACACATGTACCCCAATGTTCATCGCAGCACTGTTTATAATAGCCAGGACATGGAAGCAACATAGATGTCCATCAACAGATGAATGGATAAGAAAGCTATGGTATATATGCACAATGGAATATTACTCAGCCATTAAAAAGAATACATTTGAATCAGTTCTAATGAGGTGGATGAAACTGGAGCCTATTATACAGAGTGAAGTAAGCCAGAAAGAAAAACACCAATACAGTATTCTAACACATATATATGGAATTTAGAAAGATCGTAATGATAACCCTGTATGTGAGGCAGCAAAAGAGACACAGATATATGGAACAGTCTTTTGGACTCTGTGGGAGAGGGCGAGGGTGGGATGATTTGGGAGAATGGCATTGAAACATGTATAATATCATATGTGAAATGAATCACCAGTCCAGGTTCGATGCATGATACAGGATGCTTGGGGCTAGTGCACTGGGATGACCCAGAGGGATGTTATGGGGAGGGAAGTGGGAGGGGAGTTTGGGATGGGGAACACGTGTGCATCAGTGGCGGATTCATGTTGATTATATGTATGGCAAAACCAATACAATATTGTAAAGTAATTAGCCTCCAATTAAAATAAATAAATTTATATTTTAAAAAAATTTTTTAAATGAAAGTGAAAAAATTAAAATGAAAATAAAATTAAATATACCACCCTATCCTCCACTATCCTTCTGAACTACATATTCCAGCTTTATTTCATTGTTTCTGTTAATGGAATCAGCATTATCCCTTTCACTGAGATTTAGAATTTCTGCGACACCTTTGAGGAAGAATGGCACTTCATGTTGTTGCTTTGTCTGTGTCTATGGGTGTGTGTGAAGTTATTCCATTAGAAATACATTTAATATTTGCTTATATAAACTTACTCTTAGAGTTGTTGTTATTCAACTGCTAAGTATGTCTGACTCTTTGACACCGCATGGACTGTAGCACTCCAGGCTTCTCTGTCCTTCACCATCTCTCAAAGCTTGCTCAAACTCATGTTCATTTTGTCGGTGATGCCATCCAACCATCTCATCCTCTGCCATCCCCTTCTCTTTCTGCCCTCAATCTTTTCCAGCATCAGGGTCTTTTCCAATGAATCAGCTCCTCGCATCAGGTGGCCAAAATATTGGAGTTTCAGCATCAGTCCTTCCAATGAATATTCAGGGTTGATTTCCTTTAGGATTGACTTGATTGATTTCCTTGAAGTCAAGGGTCTCCAGGAGTCTTCACCAGCACCACAATTTGAAAGCATCAATTCTTTGGAATTCAGCCTTTTTTATGGCCCAACTCTCACATCCAAACATGGCTATTAGAAAAACCATAGCTTTGACTATAAGAACCTTTGTTAGCAAAATGATGTCTCTGCTTTTTAATAGGCTGTCTATGTTTGTAATAGCTTTCATAGCTTTCCTTCCAAGGAACAAGATTCTTTTAATTTCATGGCTACAGTCATCACCTGCAGTGGTTTTGGAGCCAAAGAAAATAAAGTCTCTCACTGTTTCCATTGTTTCGCCATCTATTTGCCCTGAAGTTATGGGACCAGATGCCATGATCTTAGTTTTTTGAATGTTGAGCTTTAAGCCAGCTTTTCCACTCTCCTCTTTCACCTTAATCAAGAGGCTCTTTAGTTCCTCTTCACTTTCTGCCATAAGGGTGGTGTCATCTGCATATCTGAGGTTATTGATATTTCTCCTGGCAAGCTTGATTCCAGCTTCTGCTTCATTCAGCCTGGCATTTCTCATGATATACTCTGCATATAAGTAAAATAAGCAGGGTGATAATATACAGACTTGACGTGCTCCTTTCCCAATTTGGAACCAGTCTGTTGTCCATGTTCAGTTTTAACTGTTGCTTCTTGACATGCATACAGGTTTCTCAGGGGTTAGGTAAGGTGGTCTGCCATCTATTTAAAAACTTTCCAGTTTGTTGTGATTCACACAGTCAAAGGCTTAACGTATGTAGTCAGTGAAGCAGAAGTAGATGTTTTTCTGGAATTCCCTTGCTTTTTCTATGATCCAAAGGATGTTGGCAATTTTATCTCTGGCTCCTCTGCCTTTTCTAAATCCAGCTTGTATATATGGAATTTCTCGGTTCACATACAGTTGAAGCCTAGCTTGAGGGATTTCGAGTGTTACCTTACTAGCATGTGAAATGGGTGCTATTGTGCAATAGTTTGAACATTCCTTGGCATTACTCTTCTTTGAGATTGGAATGAAAACAGACTTCACTTATAGTTGAATATAACTAGATCAAGAAAACTATATTCAACTGGTCACTTTCAAAAGGTGGTTGAATAGATTCAGACTCCTATGTCAAATACAGTTTACTCCAATAAGAGAATAAAGATAATTGTCTAGAGTAAACATCCTAATAAATGTAGTTGTTTGATTTTTCTAAAACAATCAATCTGAAGTTTATTAAAATATCAGTCCTTGGACCTGGTAAAACAAGCCGTTGACTCTTATAGGAAAACCCTGTTTGTAGTAGGCAAATTGACAGAAATTCAACTTTATAATGACAAGATAAAAAAGTACATTTAGCTTACATTTGTGAGATAATGCATTTAGCTTCTATTTCTGTATGGTACCTATGGGTACTGGAGAAGCTCTGGTGGCTCTGTGGTAAAGAACCCGCCTGCCAATGCAGGAGATGTGGGTTCAATCCCTGGGTTGGGAAGGTTCCTGGAGTAAGAAATGGAAACCCATTCCAGTATTCTTGCCTGGAAAATTTCATGGACAGAGGAGCCTGGCAGATTACAGTTCATGGGGTCACAGAATTGGACATGACTGAGTTCCAGAAAAACATCTATTTCTGCTTTATTGACTATACCAAAGCCTTTGACTGTGTGGATCACAAGAAACTGTGGAAAATTCTGAAAGAGATGGGAATACCAGACCACCTGATCTGCCTCTGGAGAAATTTGTATGCAGGTCAGGAAGCAACAGTTAGAACTGGACATGGAACAACAGACTGGTTCCAAATAGGAAAAGGAATACGTCAAGGCTGTATATTGTCACCCTGCTTATTTAACTTCTATGCAGAGTACATCATGACAAACACTGGACTGGAAGAAACACAAGCTGGAATCAAGATTGCTGGGAGAAATATCAATAACCTCAGATATGCAGATGACACCACCCTTATGGCAGAAAGTGAAGAGGAACTAAAAAGCCTCTTGATGAAAGTGAAATGCAAAGTGAAAAAGTGGGCTCAAAGCTCAACATTCAGAAAACAAAGATCATGGCATCCAGTCCCACCACTTCATGGGAAATAGATGGGGAAACAGTGGAAACAGTGTCAGACTTTATTTTACTGGGCTCCAAAATCACTACAGATGGTGACTGCAGCCATGAAATTAAAAGACGCTTACTCCTTGGAAGGAAAGTTATGACCAACCTAGGTAGCATATTCAAAAGCAGAGACATTATTTTGCCAACAAAGGTTCGTCTAGTCAAGGCTATGGTTTTTCCTGTGGTCATGTATGGATGTGAGAGTTGGACTGTGAAGAAGGCTGAGCGCCAAAGAATTGATGCTTTTGAACTGTGGTGTTGGAGAAGACTCTTGCGAGTCCCTTGGACTGCAAGGAG
This sequence comes from Bubalus kerabau, assembly GCF_029407905.1. Lineage (NCBI taxonomy): Eukaryota > Metazoa > Chordata > Mammalia > Artiodactyla > Bovidae > Bubalus > Bubalus kerabau. Next base: position 50,603,438 of record NC_073635.1, read on the forward strand.
ATCCAACCAGTCCATTCTGAAGGAGATCAGCCCTGGGATTTCTTTGGAAGGAATGATGCTAAAGCTGAAACTCCAGTTCTTTGGCCACCTCATGTGAAGAGTTGACTCATTGGAAAAGACTCTGATGCTGGGAGGGATTGGGGGCAGAAGGAGAAGGGGACGACAGAGGATGAGATGGCTGGATGGCATCACTGACTCGATGGACGTGAGTCTGAGTGAACTCCGGGAGTTGGTGATGGACAGGGAGGCCTGGCGTGCTGCGATTCATGGGGTCGCAAAGAGTCGGACACGACTGAGCGACTGATCTGAGTGACTAAACATATACCATGGATATTATCTATTCAGTCACTAACAAAAATAAATGCATTTTTTTATGCTTTTTCAAGTGACTTAGTAAAAACTTGATCAACTCACTACATTGACCATGGGTCTTTCCCTCATAGATTTGCTAACTAATAGGGAAGCTTTGCTCAGGATATCTAAACTCAAAATGCAAACAAGAATGCTTAAAGATGTCTATATTCTTTCTTCAGTGACACAGGTGTTCCCCCGCCAGTCCACCCATACCCACACAGCTCTAGTCAATATTTTGTTCCCTCCCCAAAGTCATTATGTAATTCAAGATGTCATTTTGTTTTTATTTTTGTAAACTTATATTTTTAAACTAATCAAGAAATTCTCTAAGTTTTATACACACACACATACACACACACCTCCAAGAAAAACAAATTTCAGAGAAGTCACATCTGAAATCTCCCCACTGGAAGAATATGATGCTCATTAGGAAGTCTGAAGAATGCACTTCCAAGAATCTGTTTAACATCACTTAACATCCTTGGACAAGAGAAATCTTTTTTCAAATAACACCTCTAAGATATCCAATGAACAAGAACCTGAAAGAAAACCCTTTGTGAAACCTTTTCAAGTTTGAATTCTTTTACTTACTGATCCTTCCTTCCTAGAACTTCTCCATCACCTTCTGATCATGGCCAACTGCTCTTCTTTATCCCAGAAATGCACTTCATATCCAGTTCCCCTATTTCAAGATGTTTGGCAGCTTTCCACACAGCTAATGTTTCATGAAAAGCTAAGAAAAGAAAATGAAGAAAAACAGTGACCTTATATCAGAGGCGTGATGTTCCTGGAGAACTGAGTACATTATGGCATCCCTCATACAACACATTTCACAAGGCATGGCACATCTGTCATCTTGAGGACAGGATTACATCCATCTTACAAATTTAATTGCTCAATAGTATCATGCTCTAAAAGGTTTACTCAGTAAACAATGAGTATACTGTTATATGCTGATTTTTACTTAATTAGGTGCTAGACAAAATAAGTTACAAATATTGTTCTTGTCTTCAAAAAGCTTACAGTTTGTGAGACAGATTAAAACACAGACTCTACAGAATAATATAAGCATCCAGTGATGAATTGAAATCATAAGTTACTTAACCCACATATGTGTGCTAAGTCACTTCAGTTGTGTCCAACTCTTTGAGACCCCAGTAGCATAAACTGTTGAGATCATGGAGCTAAAAAATCTTGTAAAGAGAAAATCAGATTCTTAAAAAATGTGAGAGACATAAACTATATCATAAGAGAATGGGAACTATAATACAGAGTGTGGCAGACATTCTAAGAAGGCTCCCAAGATCCTTAAGGTATTCACGTGCTTAGTTGCTCAGTCATATCTGACTTTTTGTGACCCCATGGACTATAGCCTGCCAGGCCCCTCTGTCCGTTGGGATTCTGTAGGCAAGAATACTGGAGTGAGTTGCCATGCCCCTTTGTGTAATTCCTTCCCCTTGAGAGTAGAAATGACCTGTGGCTTACTTCTAACCCCTGTAAAGTGGCAAAGTTGATTGGATGTGCATGATTACAGGAGCACATAGTGCCCATTTACTCAAATCCCTTTCTCTCTGTTGCTTGCTTGGAAGGAGCAACCTGCCATGAATCCTGCAACTATAAGGAATAAACTCTGCCAACAATCTGAGGGAGCTTGGAAACAGATCCATTCTCAGTTAACCCTCTAGATGAGAACCCAATTCATACAGGCCAACATCTTAACTCAATCTTTATAAGACCCTAAGCAGAAGATGAACTGGATTGTGCTGGAACTCCCGATCTACAGAAACTGTAAGATGGTCTATGCATGTTGTTTTAAACTATGAAGATGGTAGTAATTTGTTAAGCAAAAGATAACCAATATACAGAAGTTCGAAGAGAATAATACATGATTGTAAACAATAGGACTGTTTTCATAGAGGAAGTAGCCTTGTTACAGATGCAATGAATGTTAAGGAATGATTATAATTTGAACCCTTAGAGAGCAGGCAATAGATGTCTCAGTTTCAGTTCAGTTCAGTCACTCAGTTGGGTCCGAATCTTTGTGACCTCATGGACTGTGGCACGCCAGGCCTCCCTGTCCATAACCAACTCCCGAAGTTTACCCAAACTCATCTCCATCTCATCCTCTGTCATCCCCTTCTCCTTCCACCTTCAATCTTTCCCAGCATCATGGTCTTTTCCAATGAGTCAGCTCTTTGCATCAGGTGGCCAAAGTATTGGAGCTTCAGCTTCAGCATCAGTCCTTCCAATGAACATTCAGGACTGATCTCCCTTAGGATGGACTGGTTGGATCACCAGACAGTCCAAGGGACTCTCATGAGTCTTCTCCAACACCACAGCTCAAAAGCATCAATTCTTTGGCACTAAGTTTTCTTTATAGTCCAACTCTTACACCCATACATGACTACTAGAAAAACCATAGCCTTGACTAGACAGACCTTTGATGGCAAAGTATGCCTAGTCTTTGCTTTTTAATGTCTCTGCTTTCTAATATGCTGTCTAGGTTAGTCATAACTTTCCTTCCAAGGAGTAAGTGTTTTTTAATTTCATGGCTGCAATCACCATCTGCAGTGATTTTGGAGCCCAAATAAATAAAGTCTGACACTGTTTCCACTGTTTCTCCATCTATTCGCCATGAAGTGATGGGACTGGATGCTGTGATCTTAGTTTTTTGAATGTTGAGCTTTAAGCCAACTTTTTCACTCTCCTCCTTCACTTTCATCAAGAGGCTCTTTAGTTCTTCTTCACTTTCTGCCATAAGGGTAGTGTCATCTGCATATCTGAGGTTATTGATATTTCTTCCAGCAATCTTGATTTCAGCTTGTGCTTCATCCAGCCCAGTGTTTCTCATGATGTACTCTGCATATCAGTTAAATAAGCAAGGTGACAATATACAGCCTTGATGTACTTCTTTCCCAATTTGGACCCAGTCTATTGTTTCATATCCAGTTCTAACTGTTGCTTCCTGACCTGCATACAAATTTCTCAAGAGGCAGGTCAGGTGGTCTGTTATTCCCATCTCTTTCAGAATTTTCTAGTTTGTTGTGATCCACAAAAAGGCTTTGGTATAGTCAATAAAGCAGAAATAGATGTTTTTCTGGAACTCTCTTGCTTTTTCGATGATCAAACGGATGTTGGCAATTTGATCTCTCATTCCTCTGTATTTTCTAAATCCAGCTTGAACATCTGGAAGTTCACAGTTCATGTACTGTTGAAGCCTGACTTGGAAATTTTGAGCATTACTTTACTAGATCTGATAGATAGAATGCCTGATGAACCATGGAATGAGGTTCATGACATTGTACAGGAGACAGGGATCAAGATCATCCCCGTGGAAAAGAAATGCAAAAGAGCAAAATGGCTGTCTGGGGAGGCCTTACAAATAGCTGTGAAAAGAAGAGAAGCGAAAAGCAAAGGAGAAAAGGAAAGATATAAGCATCCGAATGCAGAGTTCCAAAGAATAGCAAGAAGAGATAAGAAAGCCTTCTTCGGCGATCAATGCAAAGAAATAGAGGAAAACAACAGAATGGGAAAGACTAGAGATCTCTTCAAGAAGATCAGAGATACCAAAGGAACATTTCATGCAAAGATGGGCTCAATAAAGGACAGAAATGGTATGGACCTAACAGAAGCAGAAGATATTAAGAAGAGGTGGCAAGAATACACAGAAGAACTGAACAAAAAAGATCTTCACGACCCAGATAATCACGATGGTGTAATCACTGACCTAGAGCCAGACATCCTGGAATGTGAAGTCAAGTGGGCCTTAGAAAGCACCATAACCCTGTGTACGAGACAGCAAAAGAGACACTGATGTATAGAACAGTCTTATGGACTCTGTGGGAGAGGGAAAGGGTGGGAAGATTTGGGAGAATGGCATTGAAACATGTAAAATATCATGTATGAAACGAGTTGCCAGTCCAGGTTCAATGCACGATACTGGATGCTTGGGGCTAGTGCACTGGGACGACCCAGAGGGATGGTATGGGGAGGGAGGAGGGAGGAGGGTTCAGGATGGGGAACACATGTATACCTGTGGTGGATTCATTTTGATGTTTGGCAAAACTAATACAATTTTGCAAAGTTTTAAATAAATAAATAAATAATACATAAAAAAAAAAGAAGAAGAAAGGAAGCATCACTACGAACAAAGCTAGGGGAGGTGATGGAATTCCGTTGAGCTCTTTCAAATCCTGAAAGATGATACTGTGAAAGTGCTGCACTCAATATGCCAGCAAATTTGAGAAACTCAGCAGTGGCCACAGGACTGGAAAAGGTCAGTTTTCATTCAATCCCAAAGAAAGGCAATGCCAAAGAATGCTCAAACTACTGCACAATTGCACTCATCTCACACACTTATAAAATAATGCTCAAAATTCCCCAAGCCAGGCTTCAGCAATATGTGAACCGTGAACTTCCTGATGTTCAAGCTGCTTTTAGAAAAGGCGAGGAATCAGAGATCAAATTGCCAACATCTGCTGGATCATGGAAAAAGCAAGAGAGTTCCAGAAAAGCATCTATTTCTGCTTTATTGACTATGCCAAAGCCTTTGACTGTGTGGATCACAATAAACTGTGGAAAATTCTGAAAGAGATGGGAATACCAGACCACCTGATCTGCCTCTTGAGAAATTTGTATGCAGGTCAGGAAGCAACAGTTAGAACTGGACATGGAACAACAGACTGGTTCCAAATTGGAAAAGGAATACATCAAGGCTGTATATTGTCACCCTGTTTATTTAACTTCTATGCAGAGTACATCATGAGAAATGCTGGACTGGAAGAAACACAAGCTGGAATCAAGATTGCCAGGAGAAATATCAATAGCCTCAGATATGCAGATGACACCACCCTTATGGCAGAAAGTGAAGAGGAACTCAAAAGTCTCTTGATGAAAGTGAAAGTGGAGAGTGAAAAAGTTGGCTTAAAGCTCAACATTCAGAAAACAAAGATCATGGCATCCAGTCCCATCACTTTATGGGAAATAGATGGGAAAACAGTGGAAACAGTGTCAGACTTTATTTTACTGGGCTCCAAAATCACTGCAGATGATGACTGCAGCCATGAAATTAAAAGATGCTTACTCCTTGGAAGGAAAGTTATGACCAACCTAGATAGCATATTCAAAAGCAGAGACATTACCTTGCCAACAAAGGTTCATCTAGTCAAGGCTATGGTTTATCCTGTGGTCATGTATGGATGTGAGTTGGACTGTGAAGAAGGCTGAGCGCCAAAGAATTGATGCTTTTGAACTGTGGTATTGGAGAAGATTCTTGAGAGTCCCTTGGACTGCAAGGAGATCCAACCAGTCCATTCTGAAGGAGATCAGCCCTGGGATTTCTTTGGAAGGAATGATGCTAAAGCTGAAACTCCAGTACTTTGGCCACCTCATGCAAAGAGTTGACTCATTGGAAAAGACTCTGATGCTGGGAGGGATTGGGGGCAGGAGGAGAAGGGGACGACAGAGGATGAGATGGCTGGATGGCATCACTGACTGGATGGACGTGAGTCTGAGTGAACTCCGGGAGTTGGTGATGGACAGGGAGGCCTGGCATGCTGCGATTCATGGGGTCGCAAAGTATCGGACACGACTGAGCTACTGAACTGAACTTACTAGTGTGTGAGATGAGTGCAATTGTGCGGTAGTTTGAACATTCTTTGGCATTGCCTTTCTTTGGGATTGGAATGAAAACAGACCTTTTCCAGTCCTGTGGCCACTGCTGAGTTTTTCAAATTTGCTGGCATATTGAGTGCAGCACTTTCACAGCATCATCTTTTAGGATTTGAAATAGCTCAGCTGGAATTCCATCACCTCCACTAGCTTTGTTCATAGTGATGCTTCCTAAGGCCCACTTGACTTCACCTTCCAGGATGTCTGATTCATTCCAGGTGAGTGATCACACCATCGTGATCATCTGGGTCTTGAAGATCTTTTCTGTACAGCTCTTCTGTGTATTCTTGCCGCCTCTTCTTAATTTCTTCTGCTTCTGTTAAGTCCATACCATTTCTGTCCTTTATTGATCCCATGTTTGCATGAAATGTTCCCTTGGTATCTCTAATTTTCTTGAAGATATCTCTAGTCTTTCCCATTCTATTGTTTTCCTCTATTTCTTTGCACTGATCACTGAGGAAGGCTTTCTTATCTCTTCTTGCTATTCTTGGAACTCTGCATTCAAATGGGTATGTCTCCTTTTCTGCTCTGTTTTTCACTTCTCTTCTTTTCACAGCTATTCATAAGATCTCCTCAGACAGCAACTGTATTTTTTTCCATTTCTTTTTCTTGGAGATGGTCTTGCTCCCTGTCTCCAGTACAATGTCATGGACCTCCATCCATAGTTCCTCAGGCACTCTGTCTATCAGATCTAGTCCCTTAAATCTACTTCCAACCTCCACTGTATAATCATAATGGATTTAATTTAGGTCATACCTGAAAATAGTGGTTTTCCCTACTTTCTTCAATTTTAGTATGAATTTGGCAATAAGAAGTTCATGATGTGAGCCACAGTCAGCTCCAAGTCTTGCTTTTGCTGACTGTATAGAGCTTCTCCATCTTTGGCTGCAAAGAATATAATCAATTTCAGGGAGTTATTAAATTTAAAATGTTAAATTAATAAAAGTATGGTATGTCCATAAGAAACAGCTCATACTTAATGGTGACAAACTCAAAGATTTCCCACTAAGATTAGATACAAGGCAAGGATGTCCTCTTTCAACATCCATTCCATTTGAACATTCATAGGAACTCCTTGCTAATGCAAGTAACTCCTTGCTAATGCAATATGGCAGAAAAGAAAAGATATACATATTGTGAAGGAAGACAAAACACTATCTTTTTCACAGATGACATGTGATCATTTACATGGAAAATCTAAAAGAATCAGAAAAATAAAACTCTAGGAACTAATTAGCCATTCTAGCAAGGTTTCAAGATGTAAGGTTAATCTATAAAAGCTGATTGCATTCCTATATACTAACAAAGAACAAGTGGAATTTGATATTTAAAATACAACACCATGTATATTAGCACCTAAAAATTAAAATTTGTTGTTGTTTAATTGCTAGGTCCTGTCCAACTCTTCACAACTAAACTCTGTAGCCCACCAGGCTCCTCTGTCCATGGGATTTCCCAGGCAAGAATACTGGAGTGAGTTGTCATTTCTTCCTCCAGGGGATCTTCCCCAACCAGTGATCAAACCCACATTGGCAGGCAGATTTTTTACCACTGAGCCACCTGAGAAGCTTAGTGTTCTCTGCAGGGTAACCTTAATTATTACACTGAAGACTTTGTAATTCATTTGAAAAGCAGCTAGAAGTGACTGAAGATTTTTGAACTAGCAGTGATGTGACCAAATTGTCTTCAGAGAAGATGATTCTGGAAATACGAAGTCTAAATATAATGTTGGAGAAAGTCCACAGGAACTAGAGCAACTCAGGTAATAAAGATTGAGTTAGAGGAGAGGGAAGGAGAAATTGTTGTGGGAGAAGTTTCCAGAAACGTTTTCACAAGTGGAAGTGAAAGAGCTTAGCAGGTGCTTAACATGGAAGGACATAAATGATTTGAAGGTTTCAAACCTAACCTTCTTACCTCTCAAGAACAGATAAAAAGATCCATAAATGGCCACAAGAAAGGAAGGATAGAAGCTATTAAACTATAAGATGGTGTGGCCGCCAAGCAACTTTATGAGCATATCTTGATGAAACAATCTTATCCAAATGTCCAGATACCTCACTGAAAATATTTCTAAACAAAGTGAAATAATTCTATGTGGCCCTGTTGGAAATAAGAGTGAGTCAAATACTGCTATCAGCTATGTTCACACAATGTCCCGTAATCTTTCATATACATGACTTTGGATAAACTATGAGCTGAAGTTAATAATTTTGTTATCATTAGCCTACATTTCTCAAATGTATAAGCAATGTGATTTTTAAAAATATAATTAGATACCTGGCACCTATCTTCAGTGTTGGGTGAAAAAAAGAGAATTGAGGACTTCTGATTTTCAGCCAGCTAATTACAGGTCACCAGATTACAGGTAATGCAGAAGAGCTACAAAACCCAACATCTCTATTTCCTCCCTCACAGACATTGAAACCAGCCATGACAATGCTGTCATTCTCCTTTGTGAGACCAAGGCGGGATGGCAGGTTTTAAATAATGCATAAGCTACTAACATGCCTGCTCCTATCCCTTTCAAAAAATGGTGGAGTGTCTCTTTTATAGTCCACAAAGAATTGAAATCATATGGTGAATCCTGACAATTGCTTTCAGGAGGAGCTCTTGGCATGAGCTGCAGGTTCTTCAGTTTGCCCATGGCGGGAACGCAGACTGCCACTGCATACAGATGATCACAGGGCCTGGAGAGCATTCTGGCTGCAGAGTTTTCCCAGGGCAGGACGAATCCATACCAGCTTATATCCTGCCTCTGCTGTTTTCTCACCAAATGGCATTTCCCTCACCCATTTCATGCCTATAGTATGAAGTCAGGTTGGTATTGTACACAAATCAGCAGTGCTCTTAGAGAAATGGATAACTCTCTCCTTTACCTCTGAATATAGATCCCAGGCTAAGTAGATGGAAAACAAGAATTAAAAAAAAAAAAGAATAGAATCAATGTATCAGTTAGCACTAGCTCTCAACTGCTGGGCTGCACAGATGAATAAGGACATTTCAGTGTTTCCCTGAGAATTGAACTAGAGAAAATCTAGGGGCAGAGATGGGGGAAACAGTCGCTGCCCAGTGTAATGGGTCCCCTACCCTGTTTCCTCTCTTCTCTTTGTCTCTGGTTCCTCCCTAGGATTTCAACTTTCAGAACAAATTATTCCAAGATCATATGAACCCAAGCATCTCACTGTGATCCCCAAATTCAGAATAACTCTAAGAGCAACATCCTCCTATATGAGATTTTGCTTTTATTTTCCATGTATTGGGTGTATATGACTTTCTCTACCAGGTTAAAGCCATAAGGAAGAGAATGTGTATGATTCCCTGGTTACCACCTAGATTCCTTCCTGGACACAGTGCTAGGGACATAACAGATTTTCAAGACATACTAGTGAAGCAAAAACTTATTTTAGAATAAAACATCTTTCTTAGAGTAAGAGATTAGCTAAGATGTATCTAGGGTTTCACAGAGGTAAACATAATTACTTTAAGGGAAAGAGGAGTAGGAAAGAGTCAGTTGTGTCTGACTCTTTGTGACCCCCATGAACTGTAACCTGCTAGGCTCCTCTGTCCATGGGGTTTTCCAGGCAAGGATATGAGAGTGGGTTGCCATGCCCTCCTCCAGGGGATCTTCCCAACCCAGGGATCAAACCTGCAACTCCTGTGGCTCCTGCATTGCAGGTTGATTCTTTAAGGCTGAGCCACTGGGGGAGCCCCAAGCTAGGGATCAGGGGCTGAACATTCACACTGTCCATGGTGCATTCATTGCTAAAGCCAAATGTCTTAATTTAGCCAAGGCCATGGAAAACTCTGAATATTACTCAATGGAGAGTTACATATTAGAGATGATAAAGAGAAGACAAATCAATTTTTCAAGGCATATTATTTTATTATTTGCATGACTTTCATTTGGAAATGTACTTTTTAGTCATTTATCTTCCTAGTCACCTAGGACAGCTTAGTCTCTTGTCTCATAGCCCTAGGTGCTAACGTATTGGTTGGCTGATCTCACAGGCACAGTGGTAAATGATCCTGAACCTTAATTTATGTATGAAGAAACATGCACAAAGGGGTCAAATATGCAGCTCAGGGCCTCAAAACATAACAGCAGAAGTTACGAACTGAGCCTTGTTCTGCTGTGACGTGGTGTATATTTAGTCTTCAGTTAACACATACTGCAGAGGTGCGAAGCATGTTGCTGCTGCTGCTAAGTCGCTTCAATCGTGTCCGACTCTGTGCAACCCCATAGATGGCAGCCCACCAGGCTTCCCCGTCCCTGGGATTCTCCAGGCAAGAACACTGGAGTGGGTTGCCATTTCCTTCTCCAATGTATGAAATTAAAAAGTGAAAGTGAAGTCGTTCAGTTGTGTCCGACTCTTTGTGACCCCGTGGACTGCAGCCTACCAGGCTCCTCCACCCATGGGATTTTCCAGGCAAGAGTACTGGAGTGGGTTGCCATTTCCTTCTCCAGGGGATCTTTCTGACCCAAGGACTGAGCCCACATCTCCTTACATTGGCAGGCAGGTTCTTTTCCACTGAGTCACCAGGGAAGCCCATTATAATTGGAGATATGTCTCAAACAGTGGTTCTCAAACATCAGAGTCCATTACAATCACCCGCAGCCTTGTTAAGATGTGTTTCTGGGCTCCAGCCCTCAATGTTCTGATTTTGCAGCTCAGGAGGAGCCACCAAGAATTAGAATTTCCAATAAATTCTCAGGTGATTCTGATGCTGAAGGTCTAGGGACTACACTTCAAAGAGCTGTGGTCTAAAGCAACTAACATAGATTAGATATTCAATAATGAGTGGCTATGATTATTTCTGAAGCATAGAAAGCAGTTTAATGAAATACTCGATGATGGAGAAGATATTGAATATACACAGATGATATAACTAAGAGTACAAGTCCTGCCAAGTCAGAGCACAGAAGGAAGGTCGTCTCAGCCAGAGCAATGCTCAGAGATTTAAGAAGGAAGTGCTGCTCTGTAGCTTTTACGACAGAAAAAAAAAAAAAAAAAAAAAACGTTCATTTTACAAATGTCTTCTAGATGTTCTTTAATGGCTCATACAATACACTGTATGGAAATGATTTACATGCCTCTCTTCTTCCTCTTCATGTGTGACCTCTTCCTCTGAATGTGGTGAAACTTTAATGACTAAGGAGTTGAATGCTTAGCTTTAATGGGAGTTGCCCATGTTAATCCCTTGTGCATAACTGGAAGAATGAATTTTATCTATTAAAATTTTTCCAGATTTAGCCCTGACATATGTGATATAATATCGTGTCAGAAAAATTCTGTCAATGTGTTTTATATAAAAGTGAACACATGGAAGTTGGAATCTTGGCTCATAAATACTACTGAATACCTAATAGTATACTTTTAAACAATGCATGCACACATGTAGGGGCAACTCAAGAAAAAAGAAACTGCCTAGTAACACAAAAATGTCTTTTGAAATTGTACAGTAAAAAAAAAAAAAAAAAGCAAGTACTGAACCAGATGTAAGTTTGAGATTTGGGGCCAAACCTGTCTTCCCTAGTTCTATTAATTCTTCCAGTCAAGAAAACTCAAAAGGAGCAAAGATAGTACAAATATTCCTATTCATCCACCCTTCATATATTCACTGAGTATATATACTCAGTAGATTCACTGAGTCTGTGCCTCAACTTCTCTCTGTCTCAAATGTCCCCTCTTTCCATTTCCACTTATCCAGTTCAGAGTCTCAGTACTTCTCACCTAGATTATTTCAATAACCACTTAATTCTTCATAGATCTAGTCAAGGACATCTTATACCTAATGCCATATAATTTTTTCTTATCACATCAAGCCTCTATCCATAAGGCAATCATTTGCCTTAAATATAAACCTGGCCTGGCAATCAAACTTTCATGACTTAGACCCAACCCCATTTTCCAGTGTTTCACTGAACATGATATTTTTACATTCCTCTCACCCTAGCCATATTGAACAATGACTTCTAGCAAATCTTGTGCTCTCATTCTTCTGTGTTGTAGCCTGCATTATATCTCTTTAAATAATAAAAAAATTAGTGTTTTATTATTTATAAAACAATATCACAAGGATAATCTCAATTTATCCCCCAAACATTAGAGCTGTAAACTAGGCATTTTCCTTTCCATGTAACAGAAGAGTAAATATAGAATTAGAGAGATTATATATTGATAGAAACAGCCCAGGAGAGCTACCATTACAATAATTCTAAAACAAAATCAAACCACACATACACACTTGGGGATCATTCCAGACTTGGACAATCTCATCTTGCAGATCATAATAAAGAAAGAAGTTGCAAGATCTATACATCAAAAGGATTCATCTGAGAATGTGTCTTGATAGAATGATAGAATGTGAATCAATTCAATGATAATTACATTTAAGGCAGGGTGATGTAGAATGAATCCCAATTGCCTGAAAATATGGATCTTCTATGGAGCAACCATGTAGTCTTATTGACAAGACCATAACTAGTGGATATGTATTCATTTCAAACTTAGGGAGTTTTGCACCCCCAGAAAACAGAATCTTCTCTCTTCTTCCTTTCCTAGGTTTCTACTCTTTGGCTTCTATATCTTCTTACCCCTCAAAAAAGGAATTGGAAAGTCTGTGATAATGCTAGCCATCTCCTTGCTGTTTCATGTTGTTGTCAATAAAAAGTAAATTTATTTTATCACAAGGGAATAGGTATATAGGAGTTTTCAACCTATACACTCTAAAAAAATACAGGATTTGACTGCAGAACCAAAATTATGCCAAAATTATCTAGATCCTTGTTGAAAATGCAGATATAAGTCAGAATCTTGAGAAACGGGGCCCAGAACTATGTTTTTCAAACACTTCAAAAGATTCTCATGCTCACTAATCTTTAAGAAATAAGATATCTTCTACTTATATCAACAATGGAATAGCTTGTATGAAATCAAACTTTCTGCATGGACAACCATAAAAGATGCGTAAAACATAAAACATTAGACAGCTGTACAAAGGCATATGTACAGCAAAAGCAAAAGCAACCAAACAATGTTGGCTTAAAGAATTAACATCCAGGAGAGAAGAGATGAATGTTGAGGTAAACCCCACATTCACTACCCTTTTTAGTTTTGATAAATAAACCAAACAAAAAACTATAGCTTCAAGTTTATGGCAGTCACACTGGGCTTGGAGGTGAATTCTCAAGGCAACGTGGACTTGGGAAGTCAAAATTCAGGAGAAAAGAGAACTATAGAGAAGTAAACCAATGTTTGGCTTGACTTTTGTCCTTTTATATATTGGCAGAACAGAGCAACAGGTAGAAAAAGCCAGCATAAAGCTGCCAAGATCTTTAAAAGCTAAGTGGAATTCCACATTCTCACAGAGCTTGGAAGCCAAACTATGAATTTAGAGACCTCCAAAGTACCAGGGTTATGGTAAATTTCCCAGGCTTTCAGGTAAGATCTCAGAAAGATAAGACATTAGTAGTAGGAACAAATCAGATAGAGACCTGTCTGAAAATCACCCCCCAGTTCATCTCATCATTGATTGGATGTAGATGATTGGCCTTTACTTTAACTGCCTTCTGGAAAAAAAATAAATTATCTCAGAAAATATTATTTTATTTTTATATTTTTATTTTATATTTTACATAATATTATTAATATCTTCAATTTAGATGCATAGTATCAAGCATGTAATCCAAAACTTCCAAATATGACTAGAAGTAGGATCAAATGAGACAAAGAAAAAAGAAAAAACAGATAATTATAACAGACCCATAGTGATACAGGTATTAGAGTGACCATGAGAGGACATTAGAATGACTGATGTGTACATTAAAGAAAAAGTATAAAATATAGAAAACTTCAAAAAGAACTGAATCTATAAAAATAGTTATCTAGAACTAAAATTAAGAAGTTAAGAAATGAGTTTAATAACTAATTAGACACAGTATAAGGGAAGTTCAGCTCAGCGGTAAAGGATCTCCTGCAATGCAGAAGACACAGAAGACGTGGGTTTGATCCCTGGGTCAGGAAGATTCCATGAAAGAGAAAATGGTGACCCACTCTAATATTCTTGCCCAAAAAATCCCATGGACAGAGGAGCCTGGTGGGCTACAGTCCAATAGGTTCGCAAAAAGCTGGACCTGAATGAGCAACTGAGCACACAGGAGATATTAATGAACTGGAAGACAGATCAGTATAAAATATCAAAACTAAATCACAGCTGGATTCTAAAGAGAAAAGAAGTGTGTAAAGAACATATGGGACTAGGTAAAATTACCTGTGCTGTGCTTCGTCACTCAGTCGTGTCCGGCTCTTGGTGACCCCATGGACTATACATACCAGGCTCTTCTGTCCATGGGGATTCTCCAAGCAAGAATACTTGAGTGGGTTGCCATGCCCTCCTCCAGGGGAGCTTCCCAACTCAGGTATCAAACCCAGGTCTCCTGCACTGCAGGCAGATTCTTTACCATCTGAGCCACCAGAGAAGCAAGAGAAGAGAAAAAATGTGACATAAGAAGTATTCAAAGAGGTAATGACCTGAAGAAAAACAGATCCAGCAGGGAAAAAAATTTTTTTAAAGAAGATGCATTCCCTTCAGAGGAGCAGCAATAAGGTCTAAAGCTAACCTGTCAACAGAAATGACAGAAGGCAGGAGACAAGGGAAAGAAATATGTAAAGTGTTGAAAGAAAATAACTATAAATCAAGAATTCTTTATCCAGTGAAATACCCTTAAATAGTAAAGACTAAGTAAATAGAAATACTTTAGACAAAGAGAAAAATTATTGCCAGCAGGTGTGCCCCAAAATAAATCCTAAAAGAAGTTCTTCAGGCAAAAACATAGCAGTTAGAAACATGGTAATAAAAACAACAAAAATCTTTGGAAAAAAATAAAATGTTGGTAAATATAAGTGAATACTTAGTATGTAAAAAGCAATGATAATTTTTTCTGGGGTTGAAAAATACATGTTGGTTAAAATCAATGACAACAATTGCACAAAGTTTATGAAGAACAAAAGCACTTATTACATACTGGGTCGAGTATACAAGTTGCAGTCTCTAGGGTAACAAGAAATTGGATAGTAAATGAATATACACCTAACAGGCTATGGGTCAAATAGGAAAAATAATAAATATGTGGGTTTAAATACACTGATTATATTAATTGTAAATGAACTAAATGCCACAATTGAAAAACTTATTAGACCAGATAAAATAAAATATATGCTGCTTATTAGAGATACTTTAAATATAAAGATACTGAAAAGTTAAAAATAAAATGATGGAAAAACATCTTCCATACAAACACTAACCAAACAAAATAAAACTGATATTACTATAATAATATTAGGCAAAATAGTCTTTAAGATAACAGGAGAACCAGGGGTACATTTCATACCAATAAAATTATTGATTCTACAGGGAAAAATGATAATCTTCAGTGTGTAAATGTCTATCAGTACATTCTCAACATATATAAAGCAAAAATTGCTGGACATAAAGGAGAAATTGACATATCTACAATCATAGTTGGAGAATTTCATTCAGCAACTGGAGAAAAGCCAATAAAAATTAGTAGCAATAATTAAGATAGATGACACGACTGAGGGACTAAGCACACAGCACGATATGATTAACAAATTTGACTTAATTGGCATATACAGAATATTATACCTAACAGCTGAGGAATGCACATTCTTTTCCAACACAGATCAATTACCAAAACTGACCATGTGCTGTGCTGTGCTTAGTCGTGTCCAGCTCTTTACCACCGCATGGACAGTAGCCTGCCAGGCTCCTCTGTCCATGGGGATTCTCCAGGCAAGAATACTGGAATGGGTTGCCATGCCTTCCTCAGGGGATCCAGCTAACCCAGGTATTGAACCCAAGTCTCCTGCATTGTGGGTGGATTCTTTACCAGCTGAGTTACCAGGGAAGCCTGACCAAGTATGGGCCATAAACTAATACTTAAAAAATTTAGAGGCTTGAATTCATATAGAGCATGTTTTCTTTTTTTTTTAATTAAATTTATTTATTTTAATTGGAGGTTAATTACTTTACAATATTGTATTGGTTTTGCCATACATCAACATGAATCCGCCACGGGTATACACATGCTCCCCATCCTGAACCTTCCTCCCACCTCCCTCCCTGTACCATCCCTCTGGGTCATCCCAGTTCACCAGCCCCAAGCATCCTGTATCCTGCATCGAACCTGGACTGGCAATTTGTTTCTTATATGATATTATACATGTTTCAATGCCATTCTCCCAAATCATCCCCCCCTCTCCCTCTCCCACAGAGTCCAAAAGACTGTTCTATACATCTATGTCTCTTTTGCTGTCTCACATACAGGGTTATCGTTACCATCTTTCTAAATTCCATATATATGCGTTAGTATACTGTATTGGTGTTTTTCATTCTGGCTTACTTCACTCTATATAATAGGCTCCAGTTTCATCCACCTCATCAGAACTGATTCAAATATATTCTTTTTAATGACTGAGTAATACTCCATTGTGTATATGTACCACCGTTTTCTTATCCATTCATCTGCTGATGGGCATCTAGGTTGCTTCCATGTCCTGGCTATTATACACAGTGCTGCGATGAACATTGGGGTACACGTCTCTTTCAATTCTGGTTTCCTCGGTGTGTATGCCCAGCAGTAGGATTGCTGGGTCATAAGGCAGTTCTATTTCCAGTTTTTTAAGGAATCTCGGCACAAAGACAGAAATATAAATCAATGGAACTAAATAGAAAGCCCAGAGATAAATCCACAGACCTATGGACACCTTATCTTTGACAAAGGAGGCAAGAATATACAATGGAGAAAAGACAATCTATTTAACAAGTGGTGCTGGGAAAATTGGCCAACCACTTGTAAAAGAATGAAACTAGAACACTTTCTAACACCATACACAAAAATAAAGTCAAAATGAATTAAAGATCTAAACGTAATACCAGAAACTATAAAACTCCTAGAGGAGAACATAGAGAAAACAGTCTCCAACATAAATCACAGCAGGATCCTCTATGACCCACCTCCCAGAATACTGGAAATAACAGCAAAAATAATCAAATGGGACCTAATTAAAATTAAAAGCTTCTGCACAACAAAGGAAACTATAAGCAAGGTGAAAAGACAGCCTTCAGAATGGGAGAAAATAATAGCAAATGAAGCAACTGACAAACAACTAATCTCAAAAATATACAAGCAACTCCTGCAGCTCAATTCCAGAAAAATAAATGACCCAATCAAAAAATGGGCCAAAGAACTAAACAGACATTTCTCCAAAGAAGACATACAGATGGCTAACAAACACATGAAAAGGTGCTCAATATCACTCATTATCAGAGAAATGCAAATCAAAACCACAATGAGGTACCATTTCACGCCAGTCAGAATGGCTCCGATCCAAAAGTCTACAAGCAATAAATGCTGGAGAGGGTGTGGAGAAAAGGGAACCCTCTTACACTGTTGGTGGGAATGCAAACTAGTACAACCACTACGGAGAACAGTGTGGAGATTCCTTAGAGCATGTTTTCTAAACACAGTGGAATTAAGCTAGAAATCAATATTTTTAAAAAGACAGAAGATCTAGAGATATCTAGAAAATAAGCAATAGACTTCCAATTAACCCATGAGTACAAAAAGAAATCATGATGAAAGTTATTAAGTCCTTTGAACTAAATGAAATTGAAGATATGATATAACAAGAATTACAGGATATAGCTAAACTCATAGTTAGAGGAGAATATATAGACTTAAATGACTATATTACAAAGGAAAAAAATGCTTAAAACTAATGATTTAAGTATTCATCAATAGATGCTAAAAGAAAGTGAAAGTGAAATCGCTGTCGTGTCCAACTCTTTGAGACCCCATAGACTATAGCCTACCAGTTTCCTCCATGGAATTTTCCAGGCAAGAGTACTGGAGGGGATTGCCATATCCTTCTCCAGGGGATCTTCCTGACCCAGGGATTGAACCTCGGTCTCCCGCATTGGAGGCAGATGCTTTACCATCTGAGCCACCAGGGAAGCCCCAGGGAAGCACCCAGGGAAGCTAGAAAAGAACAATATATTAAATCTGGGGAAAGTTGGGAGGAAATAATAAAGATCAGAATTTAATGAAATAAAAATCAAATGTACAATAGGGAGAATTTTTAAAGTTTCTTTAAAAAGATTAATAAAATTAATAAATGACTAATTACCAAGCCTGATAGAGAAGGAGGGATGGAGAAAGCAGGGAAGGAGGGAAAAAAAAACAAATTACCATTATCAAGTGTTTTAAAAAAATGGATTCTTACTCTAAGGATATCAAAACAATATAGTGGATAAACAACTTTAAGACAATAAATTTGAAAATTTAGTTGAAATGATCATAAAGTACAACCTAAACTGAAAGAGCAAAAAGAAAATCTGAATAACTCTTTGTTTAAGAAATAAATCTGTAATTAACATTTGCACAAGGAAAATATTAGGGTGACATAACAGCAATCTTAGGAAATCTAATCAGTGAAATTACCACATTAACAGAATAAAGGAAAAAAAAAATGTTATATGGTCATCTTAACAGATGCAAAAAAAAAAAAGTTTTAATTAAAATCCACTCTACTTCATGACAAAAATCCTTCAAAAACTAGGCATAGAAATGATCTTCCTTAATGTATAAAAAGTATTTACAAAAAAATATAGAAAAGACATACTTATGTTAACATATTAGATTTCCCCTTGCAATCAAGAATGAAACAAAGGTGTTCCTCTGCATTATTCCTTTTGTCATTATATAGAAGTCCTTGCTAATGAAATAGATCAAAAAATATTAAAATTACAAGGACTGGAAAGCAAGAAATAAAAGTATCATTATTCACAGACAAGATGAAGAAAATTCTAAACTATCTACAGAAAAAGTATGAGAATTAGGTAATGAATTTAACAATGTGAGATGCACAATCAATATATAGCAAAAGCAGTATATTTCTATGAATATCAAAAACAAAATATATAAGAATAAATGTAATTACACTTCTCAAGTTTTTACACACACACACAACTTTGTTGAGAGAAATTAAAGACAAAAAAATAGAAGTGGTATGTATCATACTCATAAATTGGAAAACACAATATATAAACGTAACTCTCCAGCAATATGACTGATTGATGCAAAGCAATCCAATAAAAATCCTAGCAGTATTAAAGCATCTATTTTCTAGACCAACTGCCATTACCAATAGTGGTCAGTAAGGATTCCTGGAAAATAGAAACTTAGATTCTTAAAGATTTGCACGCAGTAAACTTTTGGGCAGCACTCTCAGGAACAACTCTGAGGAATAAATGCCACAATATGGGGCACAGGAATGGGTTCAATTGCAATGCAATAGCACCAGACTCAGTCAATCCTGTGATTGTGGTTTCAGTCTGTTTGCCCTCTGATGCCCTCTCTCGGTGCCTATGGTCTTACTGGGGCTTTTCTTACCTTGGATGTGGGGTATCTCTTCACCACTGCTCCAGCAAAGCACAGCCGCTGCTCCTTACCTTGGACATGGGGTATCTCCTCTCTGCTGCTCGCCGCTCCAGCGCCTTCACACTGGTTTTAGAAAAGGCAGAGGAACCAGAGATCAAATTCCCAACATCCGATGGATCATGAAAAAAGGAAGAGAGTACCAGAAAAACATCTATTTCTGCTTTATTGACCATGCCAAAGCCTTTGACTGTGTGGATCACAAAAAACTGTGGAAAATTCTGAACAAGATGGGAATACCATGCCACCTGACCTGCTTCTTGAGAAATCTGTATGCAATTCAGGAAGCAACACTTAGAATTGGACATGGAACAACAGACTGGTTCCAAATAGGAAAAGGAGTCCATCAAGGCAGTATATTGTCACCCTGCTTATTTAACTTGTATCCAGAGTACATCATGAGAAACACTAGGCTGGATGAAGCACAAGCTGGAATCAAGATTGCTGGGAAAAATATCAATAACCTCAGATATACAGATGACACCACCCTTATGCCAGAAAGTGAAGAACTAAAGAGCCTCTTGATGAAAGTGAAAGAGGAGAGTGAAAAAGTTGGCTTAAAGCTCAACATTCAGAAAACCAAGATCACGGCATCTGGTCCCTCAATTTATGGTAAATAGATGGGGAAACAGTGGCTGGCTATTTTGGGGGGCTCCAAAATCACTGCAGATGGCAACTGCAGCCATGAAATTAAAAGATGATTACTCCTTGGAAGGAAAGTTATGACCAATCTAGATAGCATATCAAAAAGCAGAGACATTACTTTGCCAACAAAGGTCCATCTAGTCAAGGCTATGATTTTTTCAGTAGTCAGTATGGATGTGAGAGTTGGACTGTGAAGAAGGCTGAGCACCAAAGAACTGATGCTTTTGAACTGTGGTGTTGGAGAAGACTCATGAGAGTCCCTTGGACTACAAGGAGATCCAATCAGTCCATCCTAAAGGAAATTAGTCCTGAGTGTTCATTGGAAGGACTGATGTTGAAGCTGAAACTCCAATACTTTGGACACCTGATTTGAAAAGACCCTGATGCTGGGAAAGACTGAAGGCAGGAGAAGAAGGGGACAACAGAGGATGAGATGGTTGGATGGCATCACTGACTCAATGGAGATGAGTTTGAGTAAACTCTGGGAGTTGGTGATAGACAGGGTGGCCTGGCGTGCTGCAGTCCATGGGGTCGCGAAGAGTCAGACACGACTGAGGGATTGAACTGAACTGAACTCAGTCAATCCTAAAGGGAGTTCTGGAGCTGTGATGCCCACTCATAATCCCTCCAACTGTGGCAGGATGGCTAGATCTTTTACTCCTGCTAGGACCCGTCACTAGATACAAGCTGCCCCTAAGGAAGGGGGTGTATTCTTGGCTTAGACAGCTTTCTTTGTTCCAGAGAAATTCTTGAGATCTTCAGCTGTAAGCCCTCAGCAGCCAACATTCCAGGCATGTGGGGGAATAAGTGCCTCAGTCCTGAAAGAGGAACACGCAGGGACATACCACAGCGTCCAATACAGTACATTACATGCACAATTTCATGTATTTCTTACAACAACTCTACAAGAAAAGCGCTTTTATTTTCAAATGGCCAGTGCAGAAAATAAACAGCAGTTAAACAACTTATCCAGAATTGTACCTGTACAATAAAATAAAACCTGTACTATTTACCCCTCATTATGACTAAGGTAAAATTGATGAATGCATACATCCTGTTAATCATACTTCAGCTCAGTCACTCAGTCGTGTCCCACTCTTTGCGACCCCATGGACTGCAGCATGCCAGGCCTCCCTGTCCATCACCAACTCCGGAGTTTACCCAAACTGATCTCCATTGAGTTGGTGATGCCATCCAACCATCTCATCTTCTGTCGTCTCCTTCTCCTCCTGCTCTCAATCTTTCCCAGCATCAGGGTCTGAATGAGTTAGTTCTTCGCATCAGGTGGCCAAAGTATTGGAGTTTCAGCTTCAACATTAGTCCTTCCAATGAATATTCAGCACTGATTCCCTTTAGAATTGACTGGTTGGATCTCCTTGCTGTCCAAGGGACTCTCAGGAGTCTTCTCCAACACCACAATTCAAAAGCATCAATTCTTCAGTGCTCAGCTTTCTTTATAGTCCAACTCTCAGATCCATACACGAGTACTGGAAAAACCATAGCTTTGACTAGACAGAACTTACTAAAGAAAAAAATTGTCCTCACATCTGGAGAGTTAAATTTATCAAGAAGAAACTGCTATTTATCTGAAGTCTAAAAATACTTAGATAGTCTGTTACTTTGAATGTCTTCTACCTAATGCTTTTAAATTATTCTATACCCATAGAAGGGTTTTCTCCATCAACAGATATTTTAATAAGCAACTGAGAGTACATTGTTCAGGCCTTTTAATTATACATTAAGTCAAGGCATTTATTAAACATCCGCTATCATCATGGCCTTATTGTTCTAAGCACTGAGGGTATGGAGGCTGGGCAGGGGAATTAAAAGCTAAAACCACACAAAATTGAGGGAAATGATTCTTGCCTCTTAGTTTTGTTTATTCTCCTCAGCCAAGCAAGCAATAAAACTAAAATTGCAGTAGTTCTCATAGCATGAGGCCTCCTGACATATGAGATTATTTGTGAAAAACAGCATTTAAAGTCCATTTAAATTTCGTTATTACAGGGATTCTAATGAATGTTAGTTACCCTAAAACAATGCAGGAAATTGGATTACTTGCTTTTCTTTGAATGATAACCAGTCATCACATTTTACAGTTTTCAGGCATCACAGCCTTTTCTGTATATTGTTTTATTAGTGCTATTGAGATATAATTTATATTCAGTAAGCTATACACATTTGAAGTGTACAATTTGATAAGTTTTCACATATATGTACACCTGTGAAACCGTCCTAAAAATAAAGACAATGAACAAAATAATCACCCATAAAATTTTCCTCTTGTTGCTTCATAGTCCCTCTTCCCATCTTCATAGCCTACACTCCATGCCAACATGAGATTTATCCATGTTGGGGGACTACCATTCCTTCTCTCACTGAGAGGTATTCTATTGATATTTTCAAAATATATCACAATTTGTTTATCCATTCACATATTGACAGGTATTTGGGTTGTTGTCAGTTTGGGACTGCAGAAGCCAAGCTGTCCAAATCTTTATTTGGACATAGACTTTCAGTTGTTTGGGATAATTATTATTATTTGGGAGGGGAATGACAGCATCATATGGTAGGTATATGTTTAACTACTTAAGAAATTGACAAACGTTTCCCAAAGTGATTGTACCATTTTATATTCTAACAATAAGGGAGAGAGTTTACTCTTCCCATCCAATTGAGAGAGTACAGATATTCACCGTGGAAAGAGTCTTCTTCCTTCACGAAGATTTCTGACCCCTGACCAGACTGCTTCAAGCCAGTATGGTTTGTCTGTATGATTTCCCACTCAGCCCTGCCTCCTCCACAGAGAAATACTACATGTTCCAAGTCTCATGCCCACAGGTTCTGTACTTACTTTTCTGCAAACAGGGAAAGTTCCTCCCACCTTGAAAAATTGTGCTTTACTGGTCTGTTTAGAATCAAATACATATCTATAAAATATTTTCAGTAGTTCTAGAAATAAATGCCTTGGATTTTTACATCCTTCTCCAAACCGATAGATATGTGTCCTTGCTTATGTGACAAAATATTTAGTAAGACATGTTCCCTAAAACTACATATAGCTCTTCAGTAGACTCTGGTCCACACCCAACTGAGTAGGATCACAACTCCACTTGCCTTAAACACTTCACATTGTTAAAGTAGCCTAAAATACCACTAGCATTCTTGATAACCACGTCATATCACTGGTCAGCTATAAACACTTTAGGCAGTTGCTCTGAGAATTTTCCACACAAATAACTGCCAGGCAAAGTCCCTCTGTGTACTTCCAGAGTGCTTTTTCAACTTTAGGCCCAACTTGATATTTATTCTACTAAATTTCATCCTTTTTCTCATTACTCATCCATCAAAATACCATTTGAATCCCTATTGTCAAAAATGTTAGCTATTTCTATCAGTTCTTATTGCTCATGACTTGCCTTCTATCTCATCAGCACTGCTGACAACATTTTTGAACAAAGCATATTCACAGATGGGACCCAACAGCGCACTATTAGAGACTTCAGTCCAGGTTGACCTTAACCAGTTATTTAACACCATAATCCAGGGATCAGCACACTACAGCCTATGGGCCAAACTGGACTGGCAATCTTTCCATACAGAAAGATTTATTGGAACCTCTGCCACTCATGTGTGTCTACCTATGGCTGATTTCATGCTACAATGGCAGAGTGGAGTAGCTGCAACTGGGACCATGGACTACAAAGCCAAAAATGGTCTCTGGCTCTTACTTGCTGTATAGCAGAAACAAACTCAACACTATAAAGCAACTATACTCCAATTTTTAAAAAATGATGAACTTAATATGAAAATATGACAAAAAATTGTCAGGATGGAAATTATAGCAATGGCTTAATAAATATCTAAATGGTTTAATTCGATAATTTAATAGATATCTAAATAATAAATTTTAAGTGGTTTAATAAATGTTTTTTTATTAAACATTTATAAAAGTTGAGCTTACCCTACTTCTCTGGAAAGTCTACCATTTTCCATGATAATATACAGGGGTTCCACAATCAGATAGGAAAGTCATTGCATTTAGCTATTGTAATACTAGAGCAAAATAGCTACTGTTCTATTTCTGTATTTAATACCAAAGTACTGATAACAAAATCAGTGTTTTACCTTTCAAAATTATTTAATGTTATGAGATTTAACCAATAAACTAAATTGTGCATTTATAAAATATAAAATGTTTTAAATGTTATGAAACAAGAAGACAAAAAGATAAATGTATAAATGTGTATATTACACAAATGTTATTCTTTTAACATAAATTATTATCTCCTGGCTCTGATGCCTCTCTATCCTTACCGCCCTCTAAGAGGGGGCTCTTGGGTTGTCATCGTTCATGTAGGTCTGAATGGGTTTCAGAAGCTTTGAGCTGAGCTGACTCCCTCACAGTTCAGGGAGGTCTCAGGACTGCTGCCTTCCAACAGAATTCTGCTCTGCAAAATGGGGACTTGTTGACATAATTATTATTCATCTTCCCACCAGCCTATATGGGTTTTAGTATTGGTTTAGTCTACATTTTCCCCTAAAAGAAATATCTACCCATATTAGAGGATTTCTTCTACCAGCTCCATGCTTACTCTTCCCCATATTTTTAAAATGTTTCTATTGGAGTATAGTTGCTTTACAATGTTCTGTTAGTTTCTACTGTACAGCAAAGTGAATCAGCTATATGTATACACATATATCCCCTCTTTTGTATTTTCTTCACACAGAGCATTGAGTTGAGTTCCATGTGCTATACAGTAGATTCTCCTTAGTTGCCTATTTTATAGATGTGTTAATCATTCAGTCATGTCCAACTCTTTGTGACCCCCAAGGACTGTAGCCCACCAGGCTCCTCTGTCCATGGAATTCTCCAGTCAAGAATACTAGAATGGGTTGCCATTCCCTTCTCCAGGGGGTCTTCCCAACCCAGGAATTGAACCTAAGTCTCCCACATTGCAGGCAGATTCTTTACCATTGAGTGACTACAAAGACTCCTCATTTTATAAATAGTAGTGTATATATGTTAATCCCAAACTCCCAAATCATCCCACCCCCACCATTCCCGCTTGGTATTCATATACCTGTTCTCTATGTCTGTGTCTCTATTTCTGCTTTATAATAAGATTGTCTATATCATGTTTTTTTTCAGATTCCACATATATGCATTAATATATGATATTTGTGGTACATATATACAATGGAATATTACTCCACCCCATAACAAGGAATGGAATTGGGTCATTCACAGAAACACGGGTGGACCTAGAGACTATCATACAGAGTGAAGTAAGTTAGAAAGAGAAAAGCAAATATATTCCTCCTATTTTTGAGTCGGGGATTGGGCTGGGGAAAGGTGAGGGCCTGGAGTTGTTGCCAGAGCTAAGGGAGAGAAAGAATATGAATTTGTGACAACAAGGGGAGAGGAGAGGATGACTGGAAAAAGAAATCAAAGAGTGGAGGAAACTGCTGACCAGTGGTTGGAAAAATGGTATCACACCAAGCCAATTCTTTCATTTGGGTCCTTAAAAACAGTAAGTTAAAAGTATATGGAGACTTTTACTTAGGTACTTTAAAATAGCAAGCCATACTGGAACTTTAAAAAACAATCATGAGAGGCTTCCATGGTGGTCCAGTAGCTAAGACTCTGCAGTCCCGATGCAGGGGGCTGGGGTTCGATTCCCGGTCAGGGAACTAGATCCCACATGCCACAACTAAGAGTTCACGGGCTGAAACTGAAGAACTTCCAGGCTGCAACTTAAAAAAGATTCCACATGCTACAACTAAGACCTGGTGCAGCTAAATAAATAAATAAAATTAAAAAACAATCATGAAATAGATGAAGACTATGCTATTTGGGGCCTCCTCCATTCTGCTACCTTACTTCATGCCTTCATCTCTCACCTACACACACAGTGACCTCTGAAGCACGTGTTTCTGCCATACTACCCTAGAAAGCTCTTTCTCACTACTTCAGATCCTCTCCAGGTTCCTCACCACCCACAAGTACAATCCCAAACTTTCTAAGGCATTGCTCTCAGCGTTATAATCTATCACTTCTCCCCACAGGCCCAACATTCCAATCATAACACACCGTATCTCCTTGAGCAGAGGCTGTCCCTGTGTCTTTTACTTACTTCTTTCCAGAATGACCCTCACCCACTTTTCAATCAGAATCACTGCTATTGATCCTCCAAGAAGATGATCATTTAATTTGTTAAGCAGTCCTTCACTGTTTTTCAAGGCTACATGAAGTGTTTCTATTCTGTATCCCAAGGCTTTTTAGTGGGACTTTTAATGTCATATTATAGTCACTCATTTATACATGTTTCCTCAAACTCCTTGAGGAAAAAAGCCTTTCTTTCTTCAGCTTTGTGTCTCTAACTGCTATCACAGTGCCTCCCACATGGCCAGTGCTGAGCAGTACTTAATGAATGAGGAAATGGATGGATGAGTTCATTCGAAACAGCCTGGTCCTTTCTCATAACCTCTCTATCCATGTTAAACTCCAATTATGCTTTAATCATATTTATTTGATCCTTTCCATAGTTGGATGTGGTCAGATCATCTGCAATTTCTATCCTTGCAATTTGAAGCTTCTTTAATTTCATAATTTGAAATCCATTTTAAATAGATCTCTTCTCCTAGTTTACCTCAAGTCAAATAAATGGTAAATTAAGCCAAAAGATGGCTCTGCTCACTTTCACATCCATCAACACCTCCCTTCCCACTGGGGCTGGTTCCGCTTCATGGCCATTCCCCTGCACTTGTGACTGCATCCTCCCGAGGGGCCCTTCTTGATCAGCCATGTACCCATCATTACAAGTGTGCCTGTCACTGCTGACTGCTCCCACTCTCTCTCCCCTTTGCTCTTCCTCCTCTGCCTGTTTCTTTGTCTGCCCCACAAGGCCCTTCTCTCTTTATCACATGGCAACATGAGGAGGAGGTGGGAATCAGAAAACCTAGATTGCAGACCCAGGCCCACAGTAACCAACAGAATGTGTGCTTAGCCCCATCCAACACTTTGCAACCCCATGGACTACAGCCTTCCAGGCTCCTCTGTCTATGAGAATACTACAGGCAAGAATACTAGAGAGGGATGCCATGCCCTCTTCGAGGGGATCTTCTCAACCCAGGGATTGAACCCAGGTCTCCCGCATTGCTGGCAGATTCTTTGCCATCTGAGAGACCAGGGAAGCCCATGAATACTGGAGTGAGTAGCCTATCCCTTCTCCAGGGGATCTTCCCCACCCAGGTATCAAACCAGAGTCTCCTGCATTGCAGGCAGATTCTATACCAGCTAAGCTACCAGGGAAGCCCAACCAACAGAATAACTTGGAGTAGCAAGAGGACCCATCACTGCTGTTGAAACAGCTAACGTCATCATATCAGCTGTTTCCCTTGTGTTCTGATTTAACGGTCAAAACACCCTGCAAGGTACGTATGAATATATCCATTTTAAAGATAAGGAGGAATTTCCCTGATGATCCAGTGGTTAATAATCTGCCTTGTAATGCAGGGAATGCAGGTTTGATCCTGGTCAGGGAACTAAGATCCCACACGCTGCAACTACTGAGCCTATGCAACATAACTAAAGCGTCCCCTGCATCGAAAGGAAAGATCCAATGATGCAACGAGGATCCTGCACGCCGCAATTTATTCCCAATGCAGCCAAATGAACAACTAAATATTTTTTAAAAGATAAGAGACTTGGGAGAATGGCACTGAAACATGTATAATATCATGTATGAAACGAGTCACCAGTCCAGGTTCGATGCACGATACTGGATGCTTGGGGCTGGTGCACTGGGACAACCCAGAGGGAGGGTATGGGGAGGGAGGAGGGAGGAGGGTTCAGGATGGGGAACACAGGTATACCTGTGGTGGATTCATTTCGATATTTGGCAAAACTAATACAATATTGTAAAGTTTAAAAATAAAATAAAATTAAAAAAAAAAAAAGATAAGATACTGAAACTGAATGTCCCATGCTTACTTGGCATGGAAGCTGTGAACTCTGATAGGGTAGCATGGAGGAAGCCAGGCAGACAAGGGTTCAACTCCTGACTCTGTCATCTATTAGCTGGCCCATTGCTAGCCAATTCCTCATTATAAATAGCAGTTTAGTATTTATTACAATGTGGATAATACTACCAGCCTTGCAGCACTGTGTATGACTGATAGGTGAGAATTTATGTTAACAGCATGGTAACTGGCTCAGAGTACATGCTCAATAAATGGTAACTCAAGATGACATGATGACACCAGGCTTCAAGCCTGCTTATAAATCCTGTGTCCCCATGATGTCCTGCCTCTTGGGTGGTTAATTTCTCCATTTAGGAAGGAACTAAAGAAGATGGCTGTAAGAATTACAAAGGCCTTAGCCACTTGCTAAGACAGGCTTGTCATTTAACCTTTGAATTTCAGTTTCTTTATCTATAAAATAAGGAGTTTGGAGGATCTTCCTTTACAAATTCCTTGGGGTTTCTGAAGGTCTGATTACATAAAGCAGAATATTTTTGAAAGGCTCACATATAAAGGAATCTCTCCATGGGGATTAACTGATAAGGACTTCCTCATACCACTACCTCAGAAATGTTTAGTTTAATAGAATAAATAAGAAACTAAAACTAGAAAACTAGAAAGAAAAAAGTATAAATTTCAGTCCCTAGATATCAACAGGTAGTGTAAGAAGACAGCCAAATGGAGGTGAGGCCCTCAGATAATCCCATGTCAGTATATCTGTTTCCCAATTCATGTAGCCAGACCTAAGAGTGCATCTGTTCCTATGGTCTGAAAACTAGTGGGTTCCTTTTCTTGCCTAAAGAGTAGATCTCAATTAACTAGGGGAAAATGGTTCCCTACCAAAATATAAAAAATATAAATGAACTGCAGCATGCTGGAAATAGGGCCCAACATATATTATGTGCTGCTAATACTGCATTGACCACTGAAGAAGGCGTTCTTATCTCTTCTTGCTATTCTTTGGAACTCTGCAATGGGAAAGACTAGGGATCACTTCAAGAAAATCAGAGATACCAAAGGAACATTTCATGCAAAGATGAGCTCGATAAAGGACAGAAATGGTATGGACCTGACAGAAGCAGAAGATATTAAGAAGAGATGGCAAGAATACACAGAAGAACTGAACAAAAAAGATCTTCACGACCCAGATAATCACTATGGTGTGATCACTGACCTAGAGCCAGACATCCTGGAATGTGAAGTCAAGTGGGCCTTAGAAAGCATCACTACAAACAAAGCTAGTGGAGGTGATGGAATTCCAGTTGAACTATTCCAAATCCTGAAAGATGATGCTGTGAAAGTGCTGCACTCAATGTGCCAGCAAATTTGGAAAACTCAGCAGTGCCCACAGGACTGGAAAAGGTCAGTTTTCATTTCAATCACAAAGAAAGACAATGCCAAAGAATGCTCAAACTACTGCACAATTGCACTCATCTCACACGCTAGTAAAGTAATGCTCAAAATTCTCCAAGCCAGGCTTCAGCAATACGTGAACCGTGAACTTCCTGATGTTCAAGCAGGTTTTAGAAAAGGCAGAGGAACCAGAGATCAAATTGCCAAAATCCGCTGGATCATAGACAAGCAAGAGTTCCAGAAAAACATCTATTTCTGCTTTATTGACTATGCCAAAGCCTTTGACTGTGTGGATCACAATAAACTGTGGCAAATTCTTCAAGAGATGGGAGTACCAGACCACCTGATCTGCCTCTTGAGAAATTTGTATGCAGGTCAGGAAGCAACAGTTAGAACTGGACATAGAACAACAGACTGGTTCCAAATAGGAAAAGGAGCTCGTCAAGGCTGTGTATTGTCACCCTGTTTATTTAACTTATATGCAGAGTACATCATGAGAAACGCTGGACTGGAAGAAGCACAAGCTGGAATCAAGATTGTCGGGAGAAATATCAATCACCTCAGATATGCAGATGACACCACCCTTATGACAGAAAGTGAAGAGGAACTAAAAAGCCTCTTGATGAAAGTGAAGGTGGAGAGTGAAAAAGTTGGCTTAAAGCTCAACATTCAGAAAACGAAGATCATGGCATCTGGTCCCATCACTTCATGGGAAATAGATGGGGAAACAATGGAAACAGTGTCAGACTTAATTTTTCTGGGCTCCAAAATCACTACAGATGGTGACTGCAGCCACGAAATTAAAAGACGCTTACTCCTTGGAAGGAAAGTTATGACCAACCTAGATAGCATATTCAAAAGCAGAGACATTACTTTGCCAACAAAGTTTCGTCCAGTCAAGGCTATGGTTTTTCCTGTGGTCATGTATGGATGCGAGAGTTGGACTGTGAAGAAGGCTGAGCGCCAAAGAATTGATGCTTTTGAACTGTGGTGTTGGAGAAGACTCTTGAGAGTCCCTTGGACTGCAAGGAGATCCAACTAGTCCATTCTGAAGATCAGCCCTGGGATTTCTTTGGAAGAAATGATGCTAAAGCTGAAACTCCAGTACTTTGGGCACCTCATGCAAAGAGTTGACTCATTGGAAAAGACTGTGATGCTGGGAGGGATTGGGGGCAGGAGGAGAAGGGGACGACAGAGGATGAGATGGCTGGATGGCATTGCTGACTCGATGGATGTGAGTCTGAGTGAACTCCAGGAGTTGGTGATGGACAGGGAGGCCCGGCGTGCTGCGATTCATGGGGTTGCAAAGAGTTGGACACGACTGAGCGACTGATCTGATCTGATCTGATCTGAACACTGACCTCAGTGTGACTATGCTTGAGCAGAATTCTGTGCTCCTAAGAAATCTTATACTCCAGAAAGAGTGTAGGATAATTGCTTAAACAGCTTATTATGATTGGTGTTATGATGATAGGATTCACCGAGGAAGATTTGCCTGAGGATGGGTGAGAAGGTGGGGTTGCAATGTACATAAGGCCCTGCATCATCTCTGTTTCATTCTCTGCTCTCTTGCTCATGCTGGATTAAGATACAAATAAAGCTGACCTGTAGAAACAGGTCATGTTTTTACATTACTCTGAAATGTTCCTACATTCAGAAAAGCCACAGCTATTTTATAAAGTAGTCCTGGAACTATTGATTGTGGCCAAATACTGGGAACGAGCTCAGGACCTACAGGTGCATGGTGGCATGATCCCAGTGATCCAGTGATCAGGTCTGACTTATTTACCCCTACCAAAATAGGGACACGTGTATGGTACCAAACAGTAGACAAAACTTCAATGCAGAGTCAGATCAACATGGAAGCCCTCCCTCCAGTTCTGCCTAGCAGTGGGCTCCCTCCCTCCCAATGCCCCCTAGCTTTTTGAGCTCATCCCCTCCCACCAGTTTCCTGCATCAGGGATGTTTTATCTCCAGTAGATCAATCCTGCTGTCTTTATTATTCCTCTCTCTTTGTCTATAAGAAGATTTTCGGGTCCTGTTGACCCCTCGATTTAGTCCCCCATTTGCTTCCTTCAAGGTCCATTAATCCTCAAGAGCAGCTGGTTCTCTGCAGCTTCCCACCTTCTCATCAACATTCACTGATGCCTCCTCTAATATCATTTCTATTTCCATTATTCTACTGAAAATGCTCTCCCCAAATGCAAACCATGATCACTAAAATGTTAGCTCCTACTCCCTCTTCTCAGCCATCAGACTATTGAAATGTGGTCCTTTGCCACAGCCACCTTCTTGGAACATTTCTCCTCTGCTTTGGGATATGATTTCTGCTAATTCTCAACTTGTGACCATTTATATTTTATTCTCTGTCTCTGCCTAGCCTTTGGTGTCAGTATTTACCAGCATTCTATCCTCAGCCTTCTTCAAATTATTTGCCTTGACTATAATTATGAACATAGTCACAATAGTTGCAGCAATCAAGATAGTTGCCCAATACCTGGCATGCATGCATGTGCTCAGTCTCTCGGTCATGTCCAACTCTTTGCAACCCCATAGACTGCAGCCCATAAGGCTCCTCTGTCCACGGGATTCTCCAGACAAGAATACCAGAGAGGGTTACCTTTTCTTCTCCAGGGCATCTTCCTGACCAAGGAATCAAACCCGCATTGGATCCTGACAATCCTGCATTGGCAGGCAAATTCTTTACCACTGAGCCACCTGGGAAGCCCACAATATCTGACACTAAGCATTCAATAAATGGCATTCGTCTTAACGAATCTTTCCCACTTAGGTTCCTGCTGTACTTGGTCATAAAATCTATGTTCCAATACACAGATTTTATACTTTCCAACAAAAAAACCTGGTGTTTCCTAAGACATTATTTTCCTCATGATATGTCTTGCCTCCTCACACAAGGACTTCTTACAGCCTTCAAAAATTTGCTTAAATATTACCCACTTCTTTCTGAATATCCCAATAGAAGTTTATTTTGGAACCATAGAGTGTGTTGTTACCTCCATTAACTAATTGCTGTATGTCTCTACCTGTTAAATAGCCAGAGTTCCATGTGAAGTACATTCAAAGGGTAATCCAACAATCAAAATATTTAAAATATGATTCCAATTTGTATTTTCATTTCTCCATTTGTACTTGCTATCCAATTTATAACCCACAATAAATCTTCTCAAGTTCTTTTGCCACTTCTAAGTTCTTTCCCATTATCTCCCAGCTTCTCTAGAACAATTCAAATGCTAAACCTTCCAAAATTCTCCCATTCAACCCGTGAGTTTCCCATAGAATTTCTTGCTTTATCTTCTAAATTAGCCTCGTGTTTATTTGTGAGTTTTTTTGTGTGTGCCAGTTTTCAGATACTCCTGATAATATATATCCCAAAGCTTGGAAATTCCCTGGAAAAGGTAGATGTTGATGATACAAATGTAGGACAAAGAGAAAACTGATAACATCCACATATGAAGAAATTACAACATCCCAATTTTAATTCTAAGTTTTATTCTCCTTAATTTAAAACAACACTTAAAGCTTTTGCATTCTTGTAACACCAAAGCACCCAAAATTTATGCATTTATTTGTAGAACACGTAGTATATGTCATACAGTGATAGAAACTGAGATATCAGAAGTAGACAAAGGAGAAGGAGGAGGAGGTGGAGAGAAAGAGTGGAGATAGAAAGAACAGGATCAAGAAGGATATTGCTCCTGCAGAGCTTATGATAAGTGATCAAGATCAATATACCCAGCACATTAGAGATGCTCAATAGTTATTTGCTGAATTGATTGCACTCCCCCAGCTACTCATTTACATATAGAAACTATTCTTTATTTTGTACCAAATTAGCATATAAAATTCCACGAGTAACTTATTGAAGATGTCCTCAACCCAAATAACATAATTGGTTATGAGAATTCTGAAAAGTAATTTACAATAATAACAGTCAAATGTTCAAGGATTTTTAAGATAAATTAAATACATTATTTTTCTAACAAGATCACTTTTACTTGTTTGCTTATACCTTCTTAGCTGAAAGAGAAAGGAGCAGAATTAAAATTAGTGTGTTGGAAATTTCTCATAAACCTGGGAACATCCATGAGAGTGTGCCTTGCATATGACCACCATTCCCACAAGGGTTCACAGTGAAAAAAAAAAAATAAGAAGAACTAATAGTCAAATAAAGATCCCATATTTTCATCTCCTCATAACAAACCAGCAAAAAAGCAATCTCAAAATGATTAAGAGACTCTCTGGCATTCTCATCCTTCCTATTCATGTTTTCCCTTATCCTTTCCTCTCCCTCCAATATCATTTTAAACCTTTCACAAACTCCATTTCTTTCCAAATGTCCCTTTCCATTTGAACTCTTTTGTGTGTGTTTGCGTGTGTTCATCTTCCACCCTTTTATAGTTTCCTTTTCTTTCCCATGTTTTTCTTGCTTCCTGCTCACCCTACTCTCCAACCCCCAACTGGGGAGTGGAGGCAGCAGAAAGTAGCAGTTGTGGCTGAGAGGCTGGGCAGGAAGGAGCAGAATGAAACAAAGCTGATGAGCTGTATGAATACGTCATTCAAGAGAGCTTGTTATCTTGAGCTTACAACACAGGCAGTGTTGGGGGAGATGACATGAAGAAATTTAATCCAAGAAGAGATTAAGCACACACTGGCTAACTGGTCAAGGCCCATCTTAATCTCATTTGTCTTGGAAAGACATCTTGGATGTTAAGAATTAAAACTCATGCTTCTAGGACTTCCCTGGTGGTGCAATGGCTAACACTCCATGCTCCCAATGCAGGGGACCCAGGTTCAATCCCCGGTCAGGGAACTAGATCTCACAGGCTGCAATTAAAGATCCTACATGCCACAGGATTGAAAGATTTGAAAGACTGAAGACCAACATGCCACAACTAAGACCTGGTGCAGTCAAGCAAATAAATAAATATTCAGAAAAAATATGATTCTCTTCATCCAATCTCAGCCAGTTTTTCCTGTACAATTATTGGAGTACTCTCTTCACTCCACCATCTCAAAACTTCTTCCTTTGTCATCCTTCAAACTTTCCTGAAATCTGCACATTTTCTTAAGAAAGTATCCCTCAACTTTGAAGCAGTAGAGGTCATATGTCCTGATATTCAACTTTCAATACATTATTCCCGATTCTTAATATGTTTATACCTTTTCCTTATAGGTAATACAATTACTCAAATAAAAACAAAACATACTTACAACAAATCTCAAATGGACTGAGCAATGCAAGTTGTTTCATTGATTAAAAGTTTACATCTCAACTTTTTTTTACTAGCAAGCTTCTAAAATCTCTTTTACCTAAAATTTTTCTTCAACCTCGTGGATATGAGAAATGAAATATTTCCTGCCATATCAGTAAACAAAGGATGTCACAGACATCAGCAACTGCAGCCACCATGGATGGTGAGCTGGGGAGTCCTGAGGGATCTCAGGAAAGAATACCTGCATCCTGCAGCCATCATACAGCAACCACTCCCCACTGTGAGCCCTGAGGAAACTCAGCATATGAAAATTCAGGATACTCATCATAAAGAGGTGATGTCAAAAGAAATGATTTCAGTGAAACCAGGCTCTTGCATCTTCCCATACATAGAAAAGCACTAAATTCTTTAACTTGAGATATCTAGTTTTCCTTTAATTCACAATAAACTTTTGGCTTTCAGACTATCTGCCCTTTATTGCAAAAATTCTATATAACCTGGCTCCCCCTCTAGCCTCCTCAGAGCATTCTCTCAGGGCTACTTGAGTTGCTATCTCTTGGGCTGGAAGTCTCAAAAATTCCCACCAAATAAAACGTAACATTCAACTTTTAGGTTGTGAATATTTTTAAGTCCACAGATACTATGAGCCTCTTGAATATTTCATTTTCTAGATGTCATCCCCTTCCCTCTCCAGGCATAGCCAATTGGGTTTAACTCTTTCTAATACCTACTGTGGGGTCCTTTCATCCGAATCAGTTCTAAACTCCTCAACCCTCATCTGAGCTAATCATCCCTCTTCTTCACTCCCCTACCCAGACTACTGAGTGCTACTGTTCTGTTCAGGAAGGGAGATCACCTGATGGTAATGGTAGGATATCACTGGGCTCTTCAGCACCACTTGTTAACTTGATACATGTCAATACTAACTTCTAAACCCTCAAGATGCTATCCCAAACCTTCACCTTTCTCCTCAAGAATCATTCAACACATTTCATAGATGATGACCCTGTCTCATTCTCAGCTTAGAGGTTTATCAGAAAGAAGAAAAATCCTCAGCCTCTCATCTCTCTTCATAAAAACCTACTTACATTCCCATTCTTATAGCCCTCCTTCCAGGCTCAGAGAATGAACCATCTTTTCAGAGCATTCAGGCTTTATTCCCTCAAATTTTCTTATCATTTATTGTTCTCTCAGCTTACATACACTCTAAAGTTTTTTAAAAAATAAATATTGGGTAAATGACTTGGTCCAATCACTAATCCAACATTGCTCCTATCCTCTATTTTTCTTCTCCCTTCCCAGTCAACTTCCTTGAAAATTTCCTGGAAAATGTGTTATACTGACTTCAGTTCAGTTCAGTTCAGTCACTCAGTCGCGTCTGACTCTTTGTGACCCCATGAACTGCAGCTTGCCAGGCCTCCCTGTCCATCACCAACTCCTGGAGTTCACTCAAACTCACGTCCATTGAGTCGGTGATGCCATCCAACCATCTCATCCTCTGTCATCCCCTTCTCCTCCTGCCCCCAATCCCTCCCAGCATCAGAGTCTTTTCCAGTGAGTCCAACCCTTCGCATGAGGTGGCCAAAGTACTGGAGTTTCAGCTTCAGCATCATTCCTTCCAAAGAACACTCAGGACTGATCTCCTTTAGAATGGACTGGTTGGATCTCCTTGCAGTCCAAGGGACTCGCAAGAGTCTTCTCCAGCACAGCAGTTCAAAACCATCAATTCTTCGGCACTCAGTTTTCTTCACAGTCCAACTCTCACATCCATACACGACCGCTGGAAAAACCATAGCCTTGACTAGACGGACCTTTGTTGGCAAAGTAATGTCTCTGCTTTTTGAATATGCCATCTAGGTTGGTCATAACTTTCCTTCCAAGGAGTAAGCGTCTTTTAATTTCATGGCTGCAGTCACCATCTGCAGTGATTTTGGAGCCCCAAAAAATAAAGTCTGACACTGCTTCCACTGTTTCCCCATCTATTTCCCATGAAGTGATGGGACCAGATGCCATGATCTGCGTTTTCTGAATGTTGAGCTTTAAGCCAACTTTTTCACTCTCCATTTCACTTTCATCAAGAGGCTTTTTGGTTCCTCTTCACTTTCTGCCATAAGGGTGGTGTCATCTGCATATTTTAGGTTATTGATATTTCTCCCAGCAATCTTGATTCCAGCTTGTGTTTCTTCCAGTCCAGCGTTTCTCATGATGTACTCTGCATGTAAGTTAAATAAACAGGGTGACAATATACAGCCTTGATGTACTCTTTTTCCTATTTGGAACCAGTCTGTTGTTCCATGTCCAGTTCTAACTGTTGCTTCCTGACCTGCATATAGGTTTCTCAAGAGGCAGGTCAGGTGGTCTGGTATTCCCATCTCTTTCAGAATTTTCCACAGTTTATTGTGATCCACACAGTCAAAGGCTTTGGTATAGTCAATAAAGCAGAAATAAATGTTATACTGACTTACACTCCTTCAATTTCCAGCCTCATATTTAAAACACTTCGCTAAAACTAGGCTTAAAGTTGTCAATGTTTACCTTCATCTAGTATAAACAGGTGAGAAGGCAATGGCACCCCACTCCAGTACTCTTGCCTGGAAAATCCAATGGACAGAGGAGCCTGGTAGGCTGCAGTCCGTGGGGTTGCTAAGAGTTTGACATGACTGAACAACTTCACTTTCACTTTTCACTTTCATGCACTGGAGAAGGAAATGGCAACCCACTTCAGTGTTCTTGCCTGGAGAATCCCAGGGACGTGGAAGCCTGGTGGGCTGCCATCTGTATGGGGTTGCACAGAGTCGGACACGACTGAAGCAACTTAGCAGCAGCAGCAGCAGTATAAACAGGTATAGTTGAAAACACAAATAGTATTATAACACACACATGCCATCTGTCTTCTTTATCTTCCAAAGGGCAACGATCTTCAAATTTTACTTTTGGAATTTTAGTTCAAAACTCCTAAATAATAGGCCCATGGTGTCATCACTTTATCAATTTGAGACAGTATTTGTTAAATTATTATTATGAGAATTTACACTCTTCACCTTATCTTGTTACACAGTTATAACACAAATTTTGGTTATTTTCATTTCAGTATTTATATTTCTACAGTTATACCAGCTGTTATTTCATACTGAGCCGTGTAACAAACTAAAACTAGATCTCCTTTCTTGAACAACTTTTGTTTTGTTTTGTTTTTACTTTAATTTTTAAAATCCCAATGTTTTCATTGGCTCATTTTCTCTGTATTTTGGATAACATCTCAACCTTACCATCGCTGTAAGAAGCCTCTTCTAACAGACTTTCTCATCATAAAACTTTACATTTTTTCATAAGTTCTTATTTCTTCTGAGAAATTCCTCTTAGAGCACTCAGTCCTTGTCCCCCAACCTGGACTAGTTATTCCACAATAGACTAGTTCATTATATAGCAGTTGATCTGCAACTTCTCATAGAATTGTCTCTTTCCAGCATTTCATATCATTCTTCTTCTTGGTTTGCTCTCTCATTTTCACAAAGTATATATTCCAATATATGAGAATATACTTGAAGAAGGTTACTTAGGAGGTAAATTTTAAGATGTTACATATCTGAAAGTGTCTTTATAATTTGATTTTTTGCAAAATTCTTGGTGCTCAGTATTTTGAAGACATTGCTTCTTACTTATTTTAATCAAATGATATGTTGAAAGGACCAGTGACATTTCAAGTCCTCACCCAATCCAAAGGAATTTTTTTTTTCTTATGGAAACTGGGATGAAGGATTAAAGACTTCTAAAAAGACATTCTTCCATAAGAGCAATGAAAACACCGGCAAAATTGTCGAAATCAATTTTCCAGCAGTCTGAAAACTAACCAAAGGCTAGTAACAATATAATGAGTGTTCAAGAAAAATGATTGAATCTCAGTAATAACAATGATCTTTATAGCATTTTAATGTATTCTAATCCTATCCCCCTCTTCCCAGCTCTATGATAGCCTTCAAAATCAACCATTCCACAATCATAGTAAAGCAAGCAGCAGTCACTTGTGAGTAGAATAGGTTTAGAGACCATCCAAATACCATATTTAGAGAACTGCCATTATTTGACATGTCTGTCATTTAAGGGAAAAACCCATTCTCAGAATTTGTTTTCATTTGACCTGACTCATATCTCATTCAGTGCCTGCAGTGTTTTCTATGGAGCATTTGTCAAAAACAATCAGCAGCAGTTGTTTAACACCACAGCTGCCTGAGGCACCATTACCAGTTGGGGTAAATAAGAGACTTAAAGGAAAAATCTAGGGAATGAGCTGTTCAAACTTTGAACATTTTATTACTGGAAATCTAGAAAGCCATGGGTATGTGTGGGACTAGACATGGTCACAGAGTCATGCATATATCCAGGAAAGAACTTGAGAAGGTTCTAAATTGATCTTGACACACTGCAAAAGCAATGAAAACAGAAATGTAGACTGCCTAACTGAGCATTGAATGAATGTTCCAGAACACAATCAGAGCCTGTTGCGAAGGTTGTGTGTCTTATTGAACTAAGACATTTAAGAAAATCTTTATTCAATCATTAGTTTACTACAGAATTAGCTGAGGAGGATTACTAAATAAAGAAATAGCAACAACAAATCTTCATAGAGAGGAAGAATTTGATTTCCCAAACTGTTAAATTATATTATTTTAAAAGTCTAATTTTCAACAAAAAATGATGAGACACACAAAAATACAAAAAAATATGCCCCATACACAGAAGAAGTAGCAATAGAAACTACCCTTAAGGATCTGCAGATGATTATAGTAGACAAAGACATTAAATCAACTATTTTAAACATATTCAAAGAATTAAAAGAAACCATATCTTTTTTAAAAATAAAAGCTAAAGGAAAATAAATAAAATTTGAACCTAGTTCAAAATTTAGAAAGGAGTATGTCAAGGCTGTATACTGTCACCCTGCTTATTTAACTTATATGCAGAATACATATGCAAAATGCCAGGCTGGATGAAGCACAAGCTAGAATCAAAATTGCCAGGAGAAAAACCAATAACCTCAGATATGCAAGTGACACCACCCTTATGGCAGAAAGCAAAGAGGAACTAAAGAGCCTCTTGATGAAGTTGAAACAGGAGAGTGAAAAAGCTGGTTTAAAACTCAACATTCAAAAAACGAAGGTCATGGCATCCAGTCCCATCACTTCATAGCAAATAGATGGGAAAACAATAGAAACAGTCATAGGCTTTATTTTCTTGGTCTCCAAAATCACTTTGGCTGGTGACTGCAGACATGAAATTAAGACACTTGCTCCTTTGAAGAAAAGCTATGAGAAGCCTAGACAGCATATTAAAAATTCCAAAATATACAAGCAGCTCATACAACTCAATGCCAGAAAAACAAACAGCTCAATCAAAAAGTGGATAGAAGACTTAAACAGACATTTCTCCAAAGAAGACATACAAATGGCTAACAAACACATGAAAAGATGCTCAACATCACTCATTATTAGGGAAATGCAAATCAAAACTACAATGAGATATTACCTCACACAAGCAGAGAGGCCATCAAAAAGTCTACAAACAGTAAATTTTGGAGAGGGTGTGGAGAAAAGGGAACCCTCTTGCACTGTTGGTGAGAATGTAAACTGATACAGCCACTATGGAAGACAGTATGGAGACTCCTTTAAAAACTAGGAATAAAACCGCCATATGATCCAGTAATCCCACTCCTACACATATACCCTGAGATAACCAAAATTGAAAAAGATACATGTACCCCAGTGTTCATTGCAGCACTATTCATAATAGCTAGAACATGGAAGCAACCTAGATGTCCACCGACAGGTGAATCAATAAAGAAGTTGTGGTACATATACACAAAGGAACATTCAGTTTAGTTCAGTTCAGTTCAGTGGCTCCGTCATGTCAGACTCTTTGCAACCCCATGAATCACAGCATGCCAGGCCTCCCTGTCCATCACCAACTCCTGGAGTTCACTCAAACTCATGTCCATCGAGTCGGTGATGCCATCCAGCCATCTCATCCTGTCATCCCCTTCTCCTCCTGCCCCCAATCCCTCCCAGCATCAGGATCTTTTCCAATGAGTCAACTCTTTGCATGAGGTGGCCAAAGTATTGGAGTTTCAGCTTTAGCATCATTACTCAGCCATAAAAAAAGGAACACATTTGAATTAGTTCTAATGAGGTGAATGAACCTAGAGATTATTATACAGAGTAAAGTAAGTTGGAAAGAGAAAGATAAATATCGTATACTAACACATATGTATGGAATCTAGAAAGATGGTACCAAAGAATTTATCTGCAGGGCAGCAATGGAGAAACAGACACAGAGAACAGACTTATGGGCACAGGGAGAGGGGAGGAAAGGGTGAGACGTATGGAGAGAGTTACATGGAAACTTACATTACCATATGTAAAATAGATAGCCAATGGGAATTTCCTGTATGTCTCAGGTAACTCAAACAGGGGCTCTACATCAACCTAGAGGGATGGGATGGGGAGGGAGATGGGAGGAAGTTTCAAGAGGGAGGGGACATATGTATACCTATGGCTGATTCATGTTGAGGTTTGACAGAAAACAATAAAATTTTGTAAAGCAATTATCCTTCAAATAAAAAAGAAAAAAAAGCAGAGACATTGCTTTTTTTTGCCAACAAAAAAGCAGAGACATTGCCTTTGCCAACAAACATCCATTTAGTCAAAGCTATGGCTTTTCCAGAAGTCATATATGGATGTGAGAATTGAACCACAAAGAAGACTGAGCACCAAAGAATTGATGCTTTTGAACTGTAGCATTGGAGAAGACTCTTGAGAGTCCCTGGGGCTGCAAGGAGTTCAAACCAGCCAATCCTAAACGAAATCAATCCTGAATATTCATTGGAGGGACTGATGCTGAGGCTGAAGTTCCAATACTTTGGCCACCTGATGCGAAGAGCCAACTCATTGGAAAAGACCCTGATGCTGGGAAAGATTGAAGGCAGGAGGAGAAGGGGATGACAGAGGATGAGATGGTTGGATGTCATCATTGATTCAATGGACATGAGGTTGAACAAGCTCCAGGAGATGATGAAGGACAGGGAAGCCTGGCCTGCTGCAGTCCATGGGGGTCACAAAGAGTTGGACACAACTGAGCAACTGAACAACAGCAACAAAAGGAAAATAAAGTATGAGAACAATATTTTAGCAAATATAGAATGCCAATAAAGAGATAGAAATTATTAAAAGAACCAAAGAGAAATTCTGAAATACAAAATAGGATAAATTCACTAGAGGTACCCAATACCATATTTGAGCCAGCAGGAGGAAGAATTGGCAAATTTGGATTGGGATTGTCTAGCCTTAGGAACAGGAAAAAAGTAAGAGTGAAAAAAAATGAACAAATCTTCAGAAACATGTTGAATACTATTCCAGCATACCAACATATGCATAATAGGATACCCAGGGGACAGGAGAAAAAAGGCAGAAAGAATATTTAAGAAAATAAGGGTCAAAAACTTCCCAAATTTGATAAAGGACCTTTAACTACACATCCTAGAAGCTCAATACAATTCAAATTGAATAAATTCCAAGAGAGTCACAGTTTAAAACAGCATAATCATAGTAACACAAAGAATGGGAAAGGGAATCAAGCTAAACAGAAAATAAAATTATA
This sequence comes from Bubalus kerabau, assembly GCF_029407905.1. Classification (NCBI taxonomy): domain Eukaryota; kingdom Metazoa; phylum Chordata; class Mammalia; order Artiodactyla; family Bovidae; genus Bubalus; species Bubalus kerabau. Next base: position 50,645,888 of record NC_073635.1, read on the forward strand.
CACTACTGAAATTAAGTTGAGCATAATCAACTTCATTTAAATGGCAGTTTCGCAATCTCTGTTTGACAGAACATCCTGATCTGCCTCAAGCCCTCCAGTGCATCCACCTCATTGCTCTTGGTGTGAACTAGCAACACAACTCTCTCCCTCTCCTGCTCAAAATTCCTGAAAAGGCTACAAGGTATAATGTGTTACTTTGTGTGGTGTATGAAGTTTATCAAGATGTGGTCTCTACCAAGTTCCTCTTCTCCTTTAGCACAAATCCCATCTTATTTATACTCCAGTCAGATTAATATACATACAGTCAGAGAACTGCAAATACCTGCACAACTTTTATGCTTTTGCACATGCACATTCTCTGTAAAATATCCTTCCTCTTTGTGCCCTTCTGGAAAACAGCCACTTAACCTTCAAAATTCATTTTAAATCAGATGTCCAGTCTGATGTGATGGGACACACATATACACATCCTTCTCCTCTGCTGTCTATTCCTGGTATCTGAGGTCATCACATGCCACAGTAATTATTTCCTTATGTAAAATTCTCACTCCTTTAAAAGTCTATATCATGTGTTCATCGGACAGTCTTTCAACTCATTTATTCTTTCAAACATTTACTGAGCAACAGTTCTGTTTTAGGTATGAAGTACTAAACAACAAAATACCCCATGCCTTTAAGAAAAAACAAGACCACATATTTTTAATTTTAGATTTTATGCCATATATCTCTAAGTATACTCTAAGTATATTCTATACCTTGGATGCAAGAACCATGTCATACACATTATTCTAGAATTGTCAGCACTTAACAGAGAATCTTGCATGTTGTGGTCATTTGATTTTGCCATAGTCTATGAATTGATCTTCTGTCTTCAGTTTTGCTCTGATTCCCACCCCAAGCTGTTCTTCATTAGAAACTCAAAATAATATTTCTAAACTATAGGGCTATATAAGTCATGCCCTGGTTTAAAATATTTAATTATTCCCCTTTGCTTTTAGAACAAAATTTGTCTCCTTCATTAGACTATAAGCTCATTAACAAAGCTTCATCTTCCTTTTGTAACCTCAGTAAAGAGCCTGGGACCCAAATATTTGATAAAGACATATTGGTTGGATTTGTTTAAATATTGGTTGAAATTAATGGATGAATTTTAGGATTTGACTGTATGTTTTATTCAAAGATGTTTCAATTTCCTTGGATTTGGAGCAATTAGAACATGACTTGTATAACATCTGTCTTCTTCATTTTTATGTCACCAGTATCCTGGGTGCATCAGTCTCACCTGACCTAGTGGAAAGGAACCAGGACTTATCTACAGTGTGTCAGATCAAGCATAGTCAGGTGTTCAAATACATAGCAACTGATCACAGTTTTGTTACACTTAGGTTAATTGCCTGGTGTTTGAAAAGTAGACAATAACAAAAAATAGATTTTCTAATGCAACATTTTTTGCTTAAGAATCTTTGCAGTTTTACAGTTCCCTGGATTCTGATAAATATCTTACAAATAAGGACACACATCTTTCTCTAAAGAACTTAAAAGTAACTGTCATTCTTCTTCATCAAAGGAGGATATTGAGACAGAGAGGGTGAGCTATATAACCAAGGGCACAAATATAATCATGAGAGCAGTTTGTAGTGACATAAACAGAGTCAGATAACTATTCACAGAACACAGCGAGGAAGGCCAGGAATACTAAGCAGGGGAAATGATGGGGCTATTAAACAGATAATTCTACAAACCAATATGCCTCATCCTAAACAATAAAACCCCTGACCACACAAGCAGAGAGACCAAACCAGGAATAAGAGAAGTAAAATCTGAAACCACATCTAAAGTCACTGTCTTCTCACTGAGGTTATAAAATAAGAAGAATCCTATGGACAAAAATCAAAGATGCTGCTCCTAACAGATTCTTTCCCCACAGACCATGCTCATCAGGAATCAGCATCTATATTTTCTTAGACAACCAATATAACCTAGTCCATTTAGCACTTTCTAATATGCAAACTCTTCTCATTTTTCATTCTGAAGCTATAGCCTGGTAGTCAATCTCATGGTTGATGAACAAAGTTCCAGATTTAAAATTCTTTTTAAAAGGGCACAACCTCACCCCACTTTGGGGGTGAATCTGTATTCCTTTACTGGATTTTGGTTTCCCAAGTCTCTTTATCCTCTGCTCTTCAAGGTCCTAATCAGCTGTATGACTCTTGCGGTTGAAGTCACAGCCTTGACAGTCCTGACCTGGGGAGAAGCTGCACTTTCTTATAGGCTCTGAAACTTCAAGGAAATCTACATTGTATAAGGGCTTATATTGAATTTATGAGAAAAATCGAGCAGAGTTAAAGTTCACTGACCTTTGAAAAATGTTTCTCTCTGGCCTGGTAACTAAGAAAATAATCCTTTAAATTATTTCTTATAGAATCACACAGAAAAAGTATAAAGAATAAATCCCCTGGTGACTCAGAGGGTAAAGTGTCTGCCTGCAATGCGGGAGACCTGGGTTCGATCCCTGGGTCGGGAAGATCCCCTGGAGAAGGAAAAGGCAATGCACTCCAGTACTCTTGCCTGGAAAATCCCGTGGTCGTAGAAGCCTGGTAGGCTACAGCCCATAGGGTCGCAAAGAGTTGGACACGACTGAGCGACTTCGCTAGTGATAATGGGTTTCACTAACCAAGACTTAATAAAGAAACAACCCCTACAGATAGAGTCCAAGTCAGGAAAAAAGAAGAGGGGGAGGGTAAATTCTGTTCAGCTATACTGACTCTTCTTACTAAAAGATGATATGTGGGAAGAAGCTCTGGATTCCCTCTTTCCCACTAATCCACTCTATTGGCTATATCAGTTGTCAATATGCAAGTCACTGGAAAACTTTGTGAACCTCTAAGTGCCACTTGAGAGTTGAGTCTTCAAGAAGGGAGAATAGCCTATGTTTCATACTGTGACTAATAATGATTCTAGCAACAATACTCATGATACTACAAGAGATCCCATTCTGTGTACACGTCAGGACTTAAGCTAAGTGAATCCTACCTACTCTTAAGTACTCTTACTTTCAGCACCTCTTCTCTTCAGAAGATAATCCCTACCATAGTGTGTGTGTGTGTGTATGTGTGTGTGTGTGTGTGTGTGTGTGTGTGTTTAGGCTTACAATGGAATGTTACTCAATCATAAAGAAAAATGAAATAATGCTATTTATAGAAACATGGATGGACCTAGAGATTGTCATACTAAGAGAGATCAGAAAGAGAAACACAAATACCATATGATATCACTTATATGTGGATTCTAAAATACAACACAAATATAATATAAATTAACATATCTATGAAACAATAACAGACTCACAGGTACAGAGAACGAACGTGTGGTTTCCATGAGGGAGGGGAGTAGGCGAGTGAAGGATTGGGAGTTTAGGATTAGCAGATGCAAACTATTTATATAGAGAATGGATAAACAGCAAAGTCCTACCATATAGCACAAGGAACTATATTCAGTACCCTGTGATAAACCATAATGGAAAAGAAAGTGAAAAAGAATATATGCTGCTGCTGCTGCTATGTCGCTTCAGTCATGTCTGACTCTGTGCGACCCCATAGACGGCAGCCCACTAGGCTCCTCTGTCCCTGGGATTCTCCAGACAAGAATACTGGAGTGGGTTGCCATTTCCTTCTCCAATGCATGAAAGTGAAAAGAGAAAGTGAAGTTGCTCAGTCGTGTCTGACTCTCAGCGACCCCATGGACTGCAGCCCACCAGGCTCCGACTTCCATGGGATTTTCCAGGCAAGAGTACTGGAGTGGGGTGCCATTGCCTTCTCCGAAAAAGAATATATATGTAGAACTAAATCACTTTGCTGTACAGCAGAAATTGACACATTATAAATCAAGTATGTTGGTTGGTTGTTCAGTCGCTAAGTCAAGTCTGACTCTTTTGTAACCCCAAGGACTAGCTCGCCAGGCTCCTCCGATCATTGGATTTCCCAGATAAGAATACTCGAGTGGGTTGCCATTTCAACACTTCTTCTGAAATTCTTTATTAACCATTTGAGTTTTTCTCTTTCATCACATCTATGCATCTCAACCAGCAGAGCATTTGATTATAATTGTTGAATCAAATGCAGAGTACAACGCTCTGTGTACTCTAACAAACTATAAACTCTACCAAATGTGCCTCTAAGGTGGGAATAGTCAACCTCTGACACTGTCAAGCCAGCATATCTTTACACCCTCTTGTTCCCACTTTGGAGCAGGAAGTGTTTCTGCTTTCAAGAGGGCCTTCAGATTGAGAGCAGTGTACAAATATGCTGGAGGTCAGTCCTCTCTAGCAGAATAGACTATGGCTAATACAATTTGGTTTGAAAAGGCTTACCAAAAATGTCTCTCCTACTCTGCCTCACATCCTTTCACACTGTCACACAGCTTGAGAGTCTGCAAACTATATTTGTTTGGGTTACTAGCACTTGCTTTCAAGATGCCAACACTCCCAGGAGGCTCATTCAATTGCTTTATTCCTAAACTCAAGCTGAGATCAACCTTCACACATAAAACATGAATATGGATGCAGGAAGAAAAGAACAGATTTTGCAGCAAACAAGACCTCATCATAGAATATTAAAAATAAATAAATAAATAAAAATAAGGAATTTAGACAGTCAGTGGTCAACAACAGGGCAATAGGAACAGGAGTAGGAGGGGAGCAAGAGAAAGACTGAGCACATTATGTGCTGGAATTAGCTCATCTTGTCCCCAGTCAACACTACAATGTGTTATATTCTTATAAACCTTTTTTTCCCACAAATGGAAAAATGGAGCTCAGAAAAGTTGTGGCTTTTCCAAAATCTCCTAGTGACAGATCTCCATCCAGGATGAGGATTTAGGTGTGTCTGACTCCAGAATCCATGCTCTTAACTAGAGTGAGTATTACCTGGAACTGACTAGTGGAAAGAGGCAGCAGGGCTCCTGAGTCAGAATAGGAGGAAGGACCACCAAGGCCAGGCTGTCTCTCACATGTTCCCCAATTGCCTTAGATAGCTAAATTCTAACTCACCAACATTGTCTTTAATTGCTTCCTAGGGGTTCAGTAGTAAAGAATCCTCTGCCAATGCAGGAGACACAGGTTTGATCCCTGGGTTGAGAAGATGCCCTGGAGAAAGAAATGGCAACCCACTTCAGGATGCTTGCTTGGGAAATCCCATGGACAGAGGAGTCTGGCAGGCTACAGTACATGGGGGTCACAAAAAAGTCAGATACGATTTAGCGACCAAACAAGGATCAACAGGTCAGTGAACTTAGGGAAATGACAATTTTTCCTTCTATGATCTTACTCTGATAGAGTATATCAATTTAGCATAAGCAGAATAACAGCATTTTTGAAGATTCTGGGTTCTACTTCTTTTTTCTGGTCCCTCAGGCATCCACTACCCAAGGGTTAAAAGCATGGACCATAGAATCAGAAGAGTTCTAATCCCTGCTCCATCATTTACCAGTTCCTTCCCTGGTGGCTCAGATGGTAAAGAATCCAACTGCAATGTGGGAGACCCAGGTTCAAGCTACCCATTCCAGTATGCTTGCTGGAAAATTCCATGGACAGAGGAGACTAGGGAGCTACAATCTATGGCATGAGCTTGCAAAGAGTCAGACACGACTGAGTGACGAACACTTTCTCTTTCACTTTTCAGTTTCTTTAGGCCTCAGCTTCCCTATTTGAAAAATGGGGTCAATGAAAATGTCTGTCTCTTAGGATGAAGGTGATGATTCAGTGAGATGGTACACAGGACATCTTGGGCACACTGGGCTGACAGCACTTGATAAATAAATGTCAGTTATAGATTGCTTTACTTGAAAACCGTTTTTAGTTCTGGATGCATGGGCATGTGCCTACTCAGTTTCTCAGTCATGTCTGACTCTTTGCAACCCCATGGACTCCCCACCAGGTTCCTCTGTCCATGAGATTCTCCAGGCAAGAATACTGGAGTGGGTTGCCATTTCCTTCTCCAGGGGATCTTCCCAACCCAGGGACTGAACCCATGTCTCTTGCGTCTCCTGCATTGGCAGGTGGATTCTTTACCATTGGGCCACCTGGGAAGCCCTGTTTTTAGTTCTTGTGGTATTTTTAGATTCCAAAAATTTAGAATTATTTCTATATGGATACAAGACATATTTTTTCAATTTTGCAAAACTATTTTAACTGTTCATTTAACATAAAAATATATAAGCCAAAATTTTAGAGACAAAGGGAAATTATGTCTTTTAACAAAGTTTTTTTTTTTTTCCTTCCTCAATGGATTGAAAATTAAGCAGTTAAAACTGTAGCTATTTTCTCAAATTTAGAAATATTCTTAGGATTATGGGGACCTGTGGTATAAGAGACTAAGTATTGCAGTTTGACTTATACTGTTCAAGTTCAGTAAAATCTAGAAATCATAAATAATGCTATATAAATTAATCTTGATTGACCTACAAAAGTATTTCTGCAACTTACGTCTTCTTAAATTCAGTTCCATTCTTTAACACCATTCCATTAAGCTTTAACGTGTAGTTTAATGCTTTTTTCTCCCAAGTGTAAAATATAAGCTAAGAAATAACATGCTTTAAGCAGCATTTTTGATCTGGCAGTCTTCAATTTTGCAGTCAAGAATGTGTTCAACAGGCCAGAGATGTACAATTCCCTAAGCAGGTGGAAAAAACGTGATTGTGAGATGACAGTTTTCATACCATTTTCAATGCACATTTTGTGCATTATTTTTATGCATGGGAGTTTGTTTTTATATATTTTTTTGGAGAAATTTAAATAAGCACTTCTATGTTTAGCTTCCAGTTATTGTAAGATATAAGAAAGAAAATATGGAAATTAAAGGCCAAGGAGATACTTATCTAAGTGAAAAGCACTAATATTTCAAGGCTGATTATGACCTTCGGGAACTTTTGTCAGTCTTACGAGTGTCTATCCAAACAGTGATGAACTCACTCTCTACAATGGGTCCTGAATAGGACCTTGTGTTTATGTGTAAAGTGAATAAGTTCATTAATCAACAGCTTATTGCTCATATCATTCACAAATATTTTCTTCCATTCCATAGGCTGTCTGGAGAGAAATATAAAAACCTTAGGAGGATGATGTGAGTGTTAAATGACAGAATACATCACTAATGTACTTTCAACAATTTTAGACACCCAGCCATTGCTAAAAACATGCAAGTGACCATTCCAGTTTTTCTTGTTTACAGAGGACAACGCAATGAGTAGGGAATCAGTCATCTAGCCAGGTTTGAAACCCAGGATCCCATTTCACAGTAATTTTCAATCACAGGATGCTGAGATATCAGGTAGCTCCTAAAAGTGTAATACATTTAATTCATGTAATATCAACACATCCATACAGCATAGACCTAGTACCTAAGCCCTCAGATTACATTTAGATGTGGCTCTAAGCATTCAGTTCCACAAAGTAAAGAGTAACTATTGTATTTGCTCCTAAGATGATGGTCTAAGGGGCTTCCCTGTGGCTCAGCAGTGAAGAATGAGAATCCCATGGACAGTGGAGCCTGGTGGGCTACAGTCCATAGGGTTGCATAGAGTTGGGCACAACTGAAGTGACTTGGCATGCACGCACACATGATGGTCTAAAACACGAAAAGAGCTAGAGCTTTATTTTAAATAGACTAGATACACCCTTAGGATTCTGAATGCACAGATCTGGTACACAGTTTCTTCTGTATTGAGACCTCAAATGAATTTGCAAACATCTGTCTATAAACTTTAAAAATTGGTAACCAAAAAACTGCAATTATTTTGCAAACCCTAAGTCAGACTTTCAGCCAATGCCCATGTACAACCATGGATGGTCACCACACCATCCCCACAGCCTGAGTGCAAGCCATGAACTGAAATGTCAGGCACTATCCTGGGACTAGCAGTGATGTCATCAAGAGCCCTGGCCCTGGGTAGATTTTTAGCCTTAATATTCTAAGTTTGTTGCAAAAACAACAGAAAGAAATTTGTCACTGGGATGTTCTAGGTCAGGCTCTGCTAAAAGGGTGATGATTAATGTAAATACATCAGTCAAAGGAGACAAGTGTTTTCTTCTGGCATTGTTTCTGAAATACCTGGTGAGAGACGCCACAGAAATATGGAGAGAAAACATGGAAACTGAAAGAACTTTTAATTTCTTCCTGGAAGAGGGGCCAAAGGATGTTGCTTATCAGATATCAAACCCGAGAAACTTTCACCTTGATAAAGTCAGTCACCATCTGGCTACCTTGGGCCCACAGCTCAGCCAAGCCTCAAGACAATGCCATAATCTGCCAAATTTGGCCATAATCCTGACAAAACCTGAGTAACTAAGGACAAGTGTTCTCCTTAACACCATAGAAGTCAAAAGCCTAGGGCTTAGAAACAATTTAGTCAGCCACAGTCATCAAGACAGTATGGTACTGGCACAAAGACAGAAATATAGATCAATGGAACAAAATAGAAAGCCCAGAGATAAATCCACACACCTATGGACACCTTATCTTTGACAAAGGAGGCAAGAATGTATAATGGAGAAAAGACAATCTCTTTAACAAGTGGTGCTGGGAAAACTGGTCAACCACTTGTAAAAGAATGAAACTAGAACACTTTCTAACACCATACACAAAAATAAACTCAAAATGGATTAAAGATCTAAATGTAAGACCAGAAACTATAAAACTGCTAGAGGAGAACATAGGCAAAACACTCTCCGACATACATCACAGCAGGATCCTCTATGACCCACCTCCCAGAATATTGGAAATAAAAGTGAAAATAAACAAATAGGACCTAATTAAAATTAAAAGCTTCTGCACAACAAAGGAAACTATAAGCATGGTGAAAAGACAGCCTTCAGAATGGGAGAAAATAAGAGCAAATGAAGCAACAAACAACTAATCTCAAAAATATACAAGCAACTCCTGCAGCTCAACTCCAGAAAAATAAGCGACCCAATCAAAAAATGGGCCAAAGAACTAAATAGACATTTCTCCAAAGAAGACATACAGATGGCTAACAAACACATGAAAAGATGCACAACATCACTCATTATCAGAGAAATGCAAATCAAAACCACAGAGGTACCATTTCACGCCAGTCAGAATGGCTGCGATCCAAAAGTCTACAAGCAATAAATGCTGGAGAGGATGTGGAGAAAACAGAACCCTCTTACACTGTTGGTGGGAATGCAAACTAGTACAGCCACTATGGAGAACAGTGTGGAGATTCCCTAAAACTGGAAATAGAACTGCCTTATGACCCAGCAATCCCACTGCTGGGCATACACACCAAGGAAACCAGAATTGAAAGAGACACGTGTACCCCAATGTTCATTGCAGCACAGTTTATAATAGCCAGGACATGGAAGCAACCTAGATGTCCATCAGCAGACGAATGGATAAGTAAGCTGTGGTACATATACACGATGGACTATTACTCAGCCATTAAAAAGAATACATTTGAATCAGTTCTAATGAGGTGGATGAAACTGGAGCCTATTATACAGAGTGAAGTAAGCCAGAAAGAAAAACACCAATACAGTATACTAACGCATATATATGGAATTCAGAAAGATGGTAATGATAACCCTGTATGCGAGACAGCAAGAGAGACACAGATGTATAGAACAGTCTTTTGGACTCTGTGGGAGAGGAAGAGGGTAGGATGATTTGGGAGAATGGCATTGAAACATGTATAATATCATATAAGAAACGAATCACCAGTCCAGGTTCGATGCAGGATACAGGATGCTCGGGGCTGGTGCGCTGGGATGACCCAGAGGGATGGTACGGGGAGGGAGGAGGGAGGGGGTTTCAGGATGGGGAGCACGTGTACACATGTGGCAGATTCATGTTGATGTATGGCAAAACCAATACAATATTGTAAAGTAATTAGCCTCCAATTAAAATAAATTTAAATTTAAAAAAAGAAATAATTTAATCAATGTCTTCTGTGTTATCTATAACAAGTGGCAACAAGATGATAGGGACAAAGTAGGTGATTAAATAGTTAATCCCACTAGGGTATTATAAGTAGGAAAAATATGGAAGACCCCTGTAAATTCATGATTACTCAAAAAAGCAGGTGGAGAAGGCAATGGCACCCCACTCCGGTACACTTGCCTGGAAAATCCCATGTATGGAGGAGCCTGGTAGGCTGCAGTCCATGGGGTCGCGAAGAGTTGGACACGACTGAGCGACTTCACTTTCACTTTTCACTTCATGCATTGGAGAAGGAAATGGCAACCCACTCCAGTATTCTTGCCTAGAAAATCCCAGGGATGGGGGATACTGGTGGGCTGCCATCTCTGGGGTCGCACAGAGTTGGACACGACTGAAGTGACTTAGCAGCAGCAGCAGCAGCAAAAAAGCAGGTTCGCTTAACCACAAAAGCAAGCAGGCTTGCTTAGCAACAAAAGCACATAACTCTAGAAGTATGAGACATGCCCTAAAACAGTAAAACAATGGTGGCATGAGACTCACATACTGCCCAGTGAGCTCAGAAAGTTAATGATCCTTTAGACATGGTCTCTGCACACATAAAATGAATAATTTGTGGACCTAGCTTGGCACACAAGGACAAGAAAACTCCCCTGGTCAACCTGGAAGAGGAGCTGATGATGGAAACATGACGTTTACTCAAGAGAGATAAAGAAGGTCTTCTCCACCTCCCCGGTTATCCTTTGATTATAAACCTGTAGCCCAGTAAGTTCTCATGGCACAGCATTTCTCACGTGCCTGCTTGTAAGCCTATACCAATAAATCATTTCTTAGCTACCACTTTGCTCTCCCTAAATTTTTCTCTGCACTGAGACATTAAGGGTTACATACCAGAGAACTTTGGAGCCCCTACATGACACCAAATGGTTTCAGAGATGGACTTTTAGCATTATCTAATTATAGCAAAAGAGGACAAAACCAACTCTGACTTCTCTGGAGTAATCAATCGATTTTGGAAATAATTCAACATAGATCAATATTAAATGATGACATGATCATCATTTAATGATACCATGGTATATTTTATTCAGTATTTTATTATTCCCTTCTATGGTTTTATTATTCTATTTAATAAACACTTATGTCAAAACAGTTACTTTGCCAGGCATACTTCTAAGCACTTTACAAATATTATTTCATTTCCTCCTCATAATAACCTTATGAAATAGACGCAATTGTCATCTTCATTTTGCAGCTTGTGAATGCTGGCAGTTATGTGCCTTGAGTTTCTAAGAGTTTAAAACGGGTGAAATAAAGATATTCAAAAAGACTCTAGATTTCTCTAAAAGTGACATTTTAAAACACAAATAAGTAAACAGTAGTCCTATCAGCATAAAACAGGCTCAGGAATCTGGAGACAAAAGTATAAAATAGCCCCCCAAAAAATTCTCTAAAAGGCCAATCCCTAATTATTTTAATGTTACAGACTGCAACTAAAATATAGATGTGTGTGTGCATGCGTGTTAAGTTGCTTCAGTCATGTCCGACTCTTTGAGACCCTGTGGACTGTAGCCCACCAGGTTCCTCTGTCCATTAGATTCTCCAGGCAAGAATACTGGAGTGGGTTGCCATGCCCTTGTCCAGGGGAATCTTCCTGACCCAGGGAGTTAGATTCAAATGCCAGTGGCTTTCAGGCTCACATTCCAGTTCTCTCCACCTTCTGGAGTTCTTACTCTCTCACTCTCTCCTTGTCTTTGTTATCTCCTTCTCTGTCTCACTTCTCTCTGACTCCCTCAAAGAAGTAATTACCAGAGGACTCTCCTCCCTCTGATAAACTGCAGGGGCTAATGATGAGATTGCAGGATAGGGGTGCCCACTCTGCAAGGATTTACTTCAAAGGCACAGCACATCAAAGGGACTTGCCAGGAAGCCCTGAGATCTTACTGAGCTGGGCTGGCCCCTTCTCCTCTCACCTCCTTGCTCAAACTTCCACTTAGGGACTACAGTGGAAAGTATTTCATAGCTAGCTCCAGACGGCTGCCTCGCTCTGCACCATCCGGGGAGAGTGAGAGATTCATACCAGGTGTCCCATTTTTTGTTTTGATTAGGTAAGTGCTCTCAAAAGATATCACTGAATAATATTATCACCTAATTCTCCCGGAGTTTCTTTGTCCTTGGGGTATTAGACAGCAGATTTTAAATTAGGTAGCGTAAATGCAATGGGGATTAGTGCCAGGGTGGCCTGATGCATTGAGTGATAGAAGACACCAGGGTGCTGCCTCTATGACATCATCAAAAGTATATTACAGGAGCAGCTGCAACACATGTTACAGGGAAAGAAACAAAAGAACTTGAAAGCATCTATCACACTACAAAACCAAATGAAGACTTTCTCTTTCAAACTGGGCCCTGTTGACAATACAACAAATATCCAGATGGAAACTGAAAGGTTCTGATTGTCACGCTGATTATTTCAAATGTATGGGTTGATGTTGTCACATCAATGAAGCATTTGGAGGCTTTTCTTTGTCACTTTTCATCCACATCTTGGCTGTACTTTAGCTTCAACCTCAGAGTTGTTTATGAGTCTCTCTTCCTCCTTAATATCAAAGCCCACTGCACACTTCCCTCCACATTCTTTCCACTTCCCAGCCCAATCCCTGCCCAGAAGGACCAGTGAATGTTGCCTGAATGAACGATGATGAATAACACAGAATGTAAATGAAGTCCTTTCTATGCAACTTTTTCAAGACCTGAAGTTGATCTGGAAGATAATTTCTCTAGCAAGCATTGCCTAATTCCAGCACAAATGGACCCCAAAAGTCCATTTTATGTCAGGCTGTGGAGAATTTTTGCTAACCGTTTGTTTTATGTCTTATTGTCTTATCTTTCTAAGAATGTGAACCTGGATTATAAACAGTTGACAATAAAAATCTAGATTACTTTCTACACAGCCTACCCATTATGTGATTCTACAGTACAAACAGGGTAATAGAAAAGAACTTGGAGACAAAATACCTTTTTCTTTTCTCTAAAGATTGAAACATATGATTGACTCATGCCCACTGTCTGCTGTCATCATTGTTACACATGCTGCTAAAACCCATCTTTTTCTAAACCTCCTACAGCTTTGGATTTGCAGGGCTATCTACAATAGAGATTTACTTTCTAACGTGTTCAGACTGCAACTGCAATAAACCACTGTTATTTCCAGCTGAAATGCACAGAACCCAATGCAGACTCTGATTCTTTTCCTTTGCCTCTGAAAACAAAACAAAACAAACAAAAAAAAACTAATCAAATTATATGGTCATGTTATTTGATGTAGAAAAAGCATTGGACAAAATCCAAGACCATTCATGATAGAAACTCTCAACAAGTTGGGAATAGAGAGGTATTAGCCTCCACTTGCGGAGAAGGCACTAGCGACTCATTCCAGTACTTGTGCCTGGAAACTCCCTGGTGGGCTGCAGGGAGGAGCCTGGTGGGCAGCAGTCCATGGGGTTGCTAAGAGTCGGACACGACTGAGCGACTTCACTTTCACTTTCCACTTTCATGCACTGGAGAAGGAAATGGCAACCCACTGCAGTGTTCTTGCCTGGAGAATCCCAGGGACAGAGGAGCCTGGTGGGCTGCCGTCTCTGGGGTCGCACAGAGTCGGACACGATTGACATGACTTAGCAGCAGCAGCAGCAACCTCCACTTGGGGCCTCCCTGATGGCTCAGTGGTAAAGAATCCACCTTCCAATTCAGGAGATGTGAGTTTGATCCCTGGGTCCGGAAGATCCCCTGTAGAAGGAAATGGCAACCACTCCAGCATTCTTGCCTGGAAAATACCATGGTGAGCTACTGTCCATGGGGTTGCAAAAAGTCAGACATGACTTAGTGACTAAACAACAACAGCAGCAAAGCCTCCACTTGATAAAAAGCATCTACAAAAAGCCTATACCTAACATTATACTTCACAGTGAAAGACTGAATAACATCAGAAACGAGGCAAGGAAGTCTGACGTCTACTTTTACCACTCTTACTCAGTGCACTACTGGAAATTCTGGTCACTGGTATAAGGTCAAATAAATAAATAAAAGGCACAAAACTGGAAAGGAAGAAATAAAACTGTCTGTCTTTACATATGACATGATTATCTACATAGAGTGCCCCAAGTATTAATAGTTTATAGAAGTCATCCTAGAACAAGTAAGTTCAGCAAGATCAAAGAATAGCAAATCAACACAAAGTCAATCACATTTCCACATACCAATAATAAACATGCAGAACCACAATTAAAGTCACAAATGCCATTTACAATTTCCCCCCAAAGTAAATAATATACTTAGGTATATTCAAGCCATAGTACGTGCAGAAATGATATGCTGAAAATTACAAAACACCGATGAAACAAAACAGTGCCACAAAGAATACACATCAAATACTACAACATCAGAGTTTAAAAGAGTTCAAAGCTAAGAGGAAAAAGATTTAAGTCAAAGAACAAAATGTAGACTTGTAATCTCAATTTCCCAGTAATCATCTCAGTAAACTGACCTTTAACGCAAGCAAATATTTGAGCAAAAAGAACACTAGTGTTGGAGTTTAATAATATTTGGATATTAATTTTGGCCCTGGGAATGCCAGTTAAATGCTTGGTGATTCTGGACAAGAGTTATACACATTCAGCTTCCTCCTCTGTAAGTACGAAATAACTGCACCTCCCTCACAAGTATATTGGAAGATTGAATTACGAAGTAAACAGAAGAGCAGCTGGCCCAGAGCCACTTAGGAAGAATGCAGTATGTTCAGTCCCTGGTAGCTATCATTTTATTGGTGCTAATTGAGGCACCAATCTGTGGTCAATCTCCAAGTGATGGGGGAACATCTTATTTTTACTACCAGAAGGTATGAGGAGTGAAGATGGTCATTTACTGAACACTTACTGTTGGGTTTCCCTGGTGGCTCAGATGGTAAAGAATCCACCTGCAATGTAGGAGACCTGGGTTCAATCCCTAGGTTTGGAAGATCCCCTGGAGAAGGGCATGGCAACCTACTCTGGTATTCTTGCCTGGAGAATCCCATGGACAGAGGAGCCTGTCTGGCTACGGTCCATGGGGTTGTAAAGAGTCGGACATGACTGAGAAACTGAGCACAAGCATTGTCCAGTACCAGGGCTTCCTAGGTGGCTAGTTAGTGGTAAATAACCCACCTGTCAATACAGATAGACTTAAGAGACTTGGGTTCGATCCCTGGGTTGAGAAGATCCCCTGGAGAAGGAAATGGCAAGCCACTCCAGTATTCTTGCCTGGAGAATGCCATGGACAGAGGAGCCTGGCGGGCTGCAGTCCATAGGGTTGCCCAGAGTCAGACACAACTGAAGCAACTTAGCACACAGGCACGCAAGTCCAGTACCAACAGTTTTACAGTATTCAAACATTCCATCCCCAGGCAATACAGAGAGGAAGGCACAGTTAACTGCATTTTAGAGACAAGAAAACTGCAGTCACACTCCTGCAGATCATTCCATGGGTCACTAACAGAACCAGGGTGAGGGCCTATCTCCAAGGGCTCTCTTATCCACATGCCTTTATCCCAGTCCGCCCAAGGCAAGAACAACGGCCCACACCCCTTCTCCCTGGTTTAACGGTTTAACCTAAAAGCTGGTCTGCAATCTCTCCCTCCAACTCCTCTTTTAGTTGCAGGGGCCTGTAGAGTACACAGCCCATTTTCAGAGAACTGAAAGTTGGTGTCTTTGAGCGCTAATGAATTTGTAATGCTTCCTTGAGCAAATTCCTTCTTTTATTTTGTAAAATTTGAATTAGCTTCTGTGTTAGCAGAAGTGACTAAAAAGTTCTGAGTTTTATGATATGGAAACCTTTGTGCTTTGTGTATATATTGTAAGAATAATACATTAAAAAGGTGACTGCCATGGGATTAACCTTAAATCTTGTCACTAAAACTCAGTAGACTGTTGAACTCTAGTGGGCATCTCACAGATGAAGGGAATAGAGAAATAGAGAAAAGCAGAGGAACAGGTCAGAAAAGATGAAAGGAAAATTTTGCAGGATTCCAAAATGAAACCAGGCTTGCTGAACAAGATTGCCAATGATAATTCATTTTTTAATATTTATTTTTCTGGCTCTGTCGGGCCTTAGTTGCAGCATAGGGGATGTTTCGTTGTGGCACACGGGCTCTCTAGTTGAGGTGCACAGGCTTAGTTGCCCCACAGCATGTGGGATCTTAGTTCCCCAACAAGGGATTACACCCTCATGCCCTGCACTGGAAGGTGGATTCTCAACCACCGGACCACCAGGGAAGTCCCAACCAATGATAATTCTTGTTCCATGTGATACATCATCTTTACCATCATCCCACTACTCAGAGCTCTCCTCTAAGTTCTCACCTGTTGTACACTAGCCATTAGCTTTATAAGTGCATACAAGGTTTAAATTGTCCACACTTCCTTTGTATTTGTCAATTTTGAAACTTTTTCTGAGATGGTTGGAGGGTAGATAACAGATCACACTGATGAAGAGTGTAGGGTCTGAGTCTCTATCCCAGTTATGTTTCTTATTAAATAGATAACTTTGCGGGGAGTTATTTAACCTCTCTGAGCTTCCAGTTCCTCAACTATAAAAGGGATTCTAATAATAGCATCTACTTCATTAGACTGTTACAAGGATCAAATGAGATAATGAAACACCTCCAAAGGATAGAGCCCAGGATTCTGGGCACTCCTGGTACCTAACATGCATCATCAACATTGGCATCAGCATCAAATTGTGAGTTCAAAATTGTGATGATGCAATCACATTTTATACAGAACAGAATTTTATGTGATGTTTGCTGGTATTAATGATACAAGATGATGACACTCCAAGAACCAAGCAGATGGAGAAAATGTCTCAAGAGAAATTGTTTAAATTGTAATTGGAAGACAGTTCTCAATAACCCACTGTATATAATGGGAGTTAAGAGCAAAGCCTTGCCCTTACACTTCCTGTTTTTGTATATTGTACCTTTTCTATTTTCTTTTTTTTTAATTGTCTCAATTGATAAAATATTCCATCTTATTAAATAGCCAGTATTCCCCAGTTACCCCATGAGAAATAAGAATAGTAGAGGAAGAAATAAGACAAGGTGACAATAACACATTCTTTCATATTTTTACTTCATTTGGTATCTTATTTTTCCCCCAAATGTGATATAATTATATGTCTGAAAAGATGTATTCTTCATGATTTCAGACTACAAGAGCATGAAAAAAACTTTCCCATTAATTTATGGCAGTTTCCTTTACATACATATGAGAAAGTTCATTTGGCTTGAGCTTTTTTTCAGACCCCAAGGAGGCTGCTATTGATTTAGTACTCTACTAGAATACAATCCTGCAAAACACATAACATGGGAAAACCTAATTATGGTAATAAGAATCAAGCATGCATAATTCCATTAAAAACAGTCACTGCTCCTCATACATCATGATATTTTTTTTACCACTCTTACGTTCATTAGGAGAAAATTATCTGTTAGTGTTAAGTGGACTATAAATGCACTGTTTACATTGAAAGTGGAAAAAAGCTAATGTCATGTTTCATGTCAAAACAATTACTGCTATTGGTGTTTCCTTACTGTATTATTTCCAAAAAATGTGTAATGAAAGGCAAACTTTGCCCACGCTGAGTCATTATCTGAGTTTCCACTGAGGAAGAATCTTCCCCTCACTATTCTTTGTGGGTAGATATTTGAGTTCAGGCTCACATAAGTTATCAAAAGTTACTGGTCCTTACTATCTATAATAGGTGGCTGTCTTCTACTTGTAATGAACTATAAAGACAAATTTTTTTTTTTATTTCTGCAGAGAACAAACAAGGAACCATAATACAAAATGCTTTAAACAAAAGTTCAAAGGGATCCCACAGTTTCAGAGGCAGAACAGATAACTGAGTTCTATTCCAAACTTCCAGCAACCAAAAGAATCTCCAAAGAGAGGTGTTTCCAGTAAGGAGCCCACTGCCTCAAAAGATAACCTATTCTACTTACGAATAATTCTTTGAGAAAGTTCTTTACTGGTTTGAACAGCTTTGTCACTCTTATCTGTTGGACAAGTTCTTCTATGTAAACATAGATTAGGACCAGGTAGACACAGATGAACGACGTGAGAGAGATGGAAAAGTTAAACAAATTGAACAAATACTATGAGTAGGAAATATTTATGTACCATAAAATATGAAAAATTGTCTCCCTTTCTATTATCAAAGAGACTTAAATGGATACAATAAATTGCAATTTTTATCTATCAAGCTGATAGATATTTCTGAAACATAACACATGTTGGAGAGTTAGATGAAGAATAAAGAGTGGGGAATAGGATCATTTATACAATAACAGTGGAGTGTAAACTGTTATAAGTTTTCATATGTGCATTTTTGCAATGTGTCAAGAGCTGCAAACAGATGTTTACCTTTGACCTTAAAGTCCCATTTCTATTAATGGACTCTCAGGGAAAAAGTACATGATAATGTTCATTATAGCATTATTTCAATATAAAATTAGAAATTATATAAATATTAGTGATATTTTTGTGACCCTGTCTAATGCAAAAGAGTTCAAGGGGTTCTCAGGATCAAGTCAGGTTTATACTGGATGCCTAAACTCTCCTGTCAGCTTGTTTAAAAGTCACTTTTGTGGAATTAGTCAAAGCAGGCCCAGAAACACACAAAAAAAGGAAGAAGTTTTGAACTGTCATCCTGCATTACCTTCCTTCACACTGTGATCTTCATGAAATTCCCAGTCTTTGCTAACCTGATGTCCCCTTACTCACAAGAACCATCATCATTTGAGCCTTTTCATGAAGAGTTTCAAAATTAGTTTCCAATAAAATAATTAAGAAATCTTACATGTCATTATTACTTAAGCAGCTGAGATTCCCTTTTAACATTTTAATGTGGACTGCACAACAATTTCAATAGGGGCATTCTACTAAAGGTAATTATGTTGCCATTACTTTAAATTACATTAACGTTCTTGAATACTATATATTTTGCTTTTTCTTTATTCAGAACTTAACTTTTCCAAAAATGATTTAAGGAAAAAAGTGTGGCATTAACTGTGATTTCATTCTAATACATTAAGCAAGAAGTAAATGTCCACTGAATTGAATGTAGGTCCCAGACATGTGGGAATAGAGTTTATATGGTTGAATGTAGGTTACCTTAATTGACAGTCCATAAATCCTCTTTATTTTACTTTGCTCGTGGTAAATGATAGAAATCATGGTAGAAGTCATACAATAATAAAATTTCTTACAGGAAGCACCCACTACTTAAATCACAGCACTACTTAATTAAAACTAGGGCTCTCAAATGAGAAAAATTACTTGCTGAGTACAAAGAGCACACTGTTCCTTCATCAAGTCACCTGTATGAATGAAAATGCCCACATATTACATTAGAAGCAATGTAAATAAAATTGAGCTAAAAATCAATACAGGCAAAACTGAAGGGACTAGAAAATTGTGCTTCTGTAATAGTGACAAGATTTGTAATAACCTGGGGGAGGAAAAAATAGGCATTTCTTTATAGGAGGCAAGGGAGAAATATGACATGAAAGCCAGAGGCTATGCTGAGCCAGTGAAACTGTCCATTATTTAAACTGCATGTGGTGACACTCACATAAACTGGTGTAGCAAGACGCATCTAAAAGGAAATGGTGTGAGGGATTTAGCGTGAAATACACTGTGGGATCCTGTACTTGATGGGAGGCACAGGTGTGTTCTGCCTTAGGAGAATGTTGCGCTGGAAATGCAAACCTTGAAAGAAGGCAAATTAAAGGCTGAGAGCACTGGATCTATAATTCCAACCCTGTTTAAGACTATTAACAACTAGAAGAAAATGTGGGACTAAAGATTCTTATAGTAGAAACAGAAAGCAGGACAAAGGAAAAGAAAAAAAGGAGACAAGAAGATGAGAGGAAAGCAGTCCAGTATAAGGGGACGACAAAAAATGACAAAACAGAGGAAAAAAATGAAGACTATGGCAAGGAGACATATCTAGGAGACAGGTAAAAGAAGGCAGGTCCAGCACTTCCAAAATGTTGAAACTGTATTAATCAAACTGAAGTGGGAATTGGAAACCCACTCCAGTATTCTTGCCTGGAAAATCCCATGGACAGAGGAGCCTAGAGGGTTACAGTCCATGGGATCATGAAAGAGTCAGACACAACTTAGTGACTAAACAATGACAATTTTAAACAAAATCTCCAAAAAAGTTTTCCTGCTTCCAGACAAAATTGTAAAATCAATGATGATGGTCTTCATCATGCCTACTCTAAGCCTGTATTTCATGGATCACAAGTATTTTCTTAAAGGGACTGAAAATAAATGCTCTTGGCTTTAGGAACTACTCAACTCTGCCCTTCTGGCATAAAAGCAGACATCGACAGTGTGTAAGCAAATAGGTATGGCTGTGTTCCAATAAAACTTTATTTAAAAAAACAGGCAGGAGGACAGATTTGTCTAATCAGCCCATAGTGTTCCAATCTTACTATATCGTATTGCTCCCTTTAACACTTCCTGCTAAGCTTTGCCCCATCACTCAATGCCTCACTGACTCTCCACAATTTTTACAATTTTGCTCCCTGTCTTCAAAACCTATCTTCCAATTTCTCCTTGCATTATAGTAAGTCTTTCTGTATCTTTCAGTTTGCAACTAACCACCATGATAAAAATTTCCTGCTTAGAAACTCAGGCAAGGGAGAGCATCACAGCCTAGCAGACACCACAAGATCCATCTATCACTAGACAGACATATCCCAGTTGAACTGTGCTTGGCTCCTGTCCAATATCTATACTGTTATTTGTTCAGTTATTCAAGAATTGGTACCTGTTATGCACTTTAACCTAACACAAGGTTAATTATAAAAAAGAATTCTTGACTTTAGGTGATTCAACCTAAAGTTGGGTACAGATTACTTCCATGCCCATTACCTTCCTATCTTTTCTCACCCATCAAGTCATTAGGTAGCCATGAGTAACCTCAATAGTGAGAAAATCAATCTGAAATGGGGAGGGGGGGGGACGGTTTGCAAAAACTGGGAAAGACTAAGAGAGAAGTTATTTGAGGGCCAAAGACTTGGTAACTGAGCAATTACTTCTCCTCACTGGAGTTTCATTTCTGGTGGTCCTTCACTTCTAGGCCATGTTGGGTAGTAGGCACCAAGTAGCTCTGCCCCAGTAAGAGAGAGTTCTGCCCCAGTAAAACCAATTTATCAGAAGAAAGACTGTCTTTACTCTTTCTTCTTTAAATTTATGTCATTTTGCAAAGAACTTCTAAACAGAAATGGTTCATGACTGCCAGTCCTTGCTACCAAACTATAGTAAAACTTTTGTTAAAACAAGTAAGATTCAAGAGTCTGCTTAAGGCTATGGAACATCAGAGTACATCAAGTTAATCTTCCCATCAGGAAGCTATATAAGGATAAAATATAAGAACATCGCTTGAAGGCAACAAATGGCTACCATGGCAACAAGGACAGCCATGGTGTAGGCGCTCCAATCTGCCTTCAAGAGAGAAAAGAAACAACCTAAATGTTCATCGACAAATGAATGGTAAAGAAGATATGGAACACTGAAATATTATTCAGCCATAAAAAAAGAATAAAATAATGCTATTTGTGGCAACATGGATGGACCTAGAGATTATCATACTAGAAGAAGTAAGTCAGAAAGAGTAAGACAAATACCACATGATATTACTTATATGTGGAACCTAAACTACGAAACAAATGAACATACCTATGAAACAAAATCAGACTCACAGATTTAAAGAAAAGGCTTATGATTGCCAAGGGAGAGGTGGGTGGGGAAGAGAAGAATTGGGAATTTGGGATCAGCAGATACAGAACATTACATATAGACAGGATAAACATCAAGGTCCTACTTTATTGCACAGAGAACTATATTCATTATCCTGTGGTACACCATAATAGAAAAGAATATGAAAATTTCTCCAATTCTTTTGCTATCCCATGGACTATATGTAGCCTGCCAGACTCCTCTGTCCATGGGATTTCAAGAATACTGGAGTGGGTTGCCATTTCCTCCTCCAGGGGATCTTCCCAACCCAGAGATCAAACCCGTATCTCCTGCATTAGCTGGTGGATTCTTTACCACTGAGTCACCAGAACAGCCCACTTTGAGTCACTTTGCATACAGCAGAAAGTAAACATAATGCTGTAAATCAGCTATTGTTTGCATGTGTGTGTGCATGCTCAGTTGTGTCTGACCCTTGGCAATCCCATGGACCGCAGCCTACCAGGCTCCTCTCTTCATGGAATTTTCCAGACAAATACTGGTGTACTCTCTACTCCAGTAGAGAATTTCTGGAGTACAGGGCAACTCTACAAGATCCTACTCTACAAGATCTCCCCAACCCTGACATCAAACTGGCCTCTCCTCGGTCTCCTGCATTGGCAGTGGGATTCTTTACCACTGAGCCACCTGTGAAGTCTGTAAATCAGCTATACTTCAATATAACTTTTTTTTAATGAAAATAAAATTTACTGGGGAAAAAGAGAACAAGGTGCAAAAATTGCAGTTAGCCAACAGCCACCACATCACAATGTGGAATCTAGTGAAGCACTCATGCTCGGGCCATATCCTCTCCTGGCTACTCTTGTCCAACATGGAAATCTCCTAATGAGCATGCTCCATACCCTGAAGCTCCTTAGCAGCCTAGCTGAGCCTATCTGGAAGCTGTTCTTGTCTGAGACACTTCCTACCTAATCTTTCCTTCCTCCTCTGCTCTCATAGGCATCAGACCCGCCTCAGGGTCTGTCCATCTACTCCTGCTCTCTCCACCATATGATGCACATTTACCAACCTCACAAATGAGGACACTTCCACAGTAGTGCAGCCACATTCCACAGGAGCCTAAGAAATCGTTTTTTATCAAATACTTCACTATGCCGGTCACCAACAACTTGTATAAGATAGAGAACTGCTTCCCACCATGTGAACCATTGCTGTGTTTTGCCAGCAAAATGGCTGCAGTTTTCTATTAGTGGACATGTTTTTCCTGAATGGAAATGCATAATTTAGGTTTAATAAGACTTTTCAACATAAGCTGTACATACAAATGTGTATTTTCTCCTTTCCTTGTGTTTACAGCATGAGATAAGCTGTAGACCAATTTTATGTAGCTATTTTATATGCAAATAGGAAGTTATTTTTGCATGTTTTTGGTTTTATAGGAGACAAGCAAGAGAATTTCAAGTAATGCAGTTTTCCACTCCAGTCAGAGAAATTGACTTTTCCATTTTCTGCTTTCTGTAGACAGCTTTATCTCTTGACAGCTGATGAAAAATATTTAAACATTAAAATCTTGAGAAATCAATACAATTTGGTAAATGATTTCATTATTTCAAAGTGAAATGAGCTCATTTTGGCATTTTGAGCATGAGCTGAGATGGTCAGTTGACCTCTTCCTCCATTCAAAGACAAGAGGCTGGATAATTCCTAGGCTCCCCAGATGGACAGATGGGAAGACGCTCTATGGTAATGGTTACTCAGGTCAATGATGGCACCTGCCTCTGTCCTCATAGAGTGGGAAAGGGGATTTCATTTATTGGCTGGCGTTAATGACCATGAAAAGAGTTGAGAAGTGGATTCTGACATGAACAGACTACAAATTCAAGGCTGGAGCTTTGTTTTTGGCAAGAGGAACAGATTTGGAAGAACCCACAGGCCTAACAGAGCTAATAGAGAAAGCATGCTGTTGATCGAATGATTCTCCGGCAGGAACCAAATCTGCCTTGGCCAGTGGCACATTGAAGGAGCCAACACACCATTAGGCAAAGGCTCAAGTAAGCAGGTGGTTTCTGTCAATGGATGGCCTACAAGTGGACAAAACAGAGTGCGGGGGAGGAAAAGAAGATGATAGGGGCACAAAAGGTAGAGGTTTGAGGCAGTCTCTATGGATGTCTTAAGGCAAAAGGAGGCAGAAATTGAGAGTTCGACAATTCTCCTGTCCTAAGATGACTGAATGGAGGCAGTATTCCAACTGAGAGGAAAAGAAGTTCTAAGCTCAATCACCAAGACTAAGCAAAATCTACTTACAGAATGCAATAAAGGGCCATAGAAAAACACCAGCAATTCTTAAAGACCACTTACTCGGGATTCTTCAAATCCCTGCTGAAGAGTAGTACCTGGTCTTTTGTGGGTGAGTGGCTAAGAAGGTTGCTGGAATTTAGCCCCATGAATTCTAGGGGATTCTGTAACAGAAAAGCAGACAGAAGGTGTTGGTGAAGGGACTATGCGGGACTGGGAAAGAATGGGTCCTGATGAACCTCATTGCCATCATCTGAAAATTAGGATATAATATCAACTCTCAGAATTGTTAAAATGACTGAATGCAAAATGATTAGCTCAGAGTTAGAGCTCCAAGGATATGGGTAAACCAGCCGTATCAGCTACTGACAGAATTATACTATGACCAAAACCATTCTCTAAATTTGGGAGCTTTCAAAACGTTGTGAACATTGTGACAACAGTAGCTGACATTCACTGTGTACTTTTCATGGGCCAACGACTGTCTTGGTTCTTTACAAGCGTTATCCCGTTTCATCCTCTCAACCCTAGGAGGTGCGTAGTAGTACCAACTCTACTTTGCTGCTGCTTAGTCACTCAGTCATGTCCAACTCTTTACAACCCCATGGACTGTAGCCTGTCAGGTTCCACTGTCCATGGGATTCTCCAGGCAAATGTGCTGGAGTGGGTTTCCATGCCCTCCTCCAGGGCATCTTCCCAATCCATTGATCAAACCCAGGTCTCGCACATTGCAGGTGGATTCTTTACCAGTTGAGACACCAGAGGAAAATAGGGAAGTTAACTGACTTACCCAAGATCATACATTAGTGAGTAGCACAGCGGGATTTTAATATAGGTTCAGGAGCTCTGCTAATAGTTTAGCTACTCGTAACACCATACTTCCACCATGGGGGGTAGGGGGGTGGCGGGCACGGAATAGAGAAAAAGCTATACAAGAGCAAGAACTGGTCCATTCAATCTCTATTTGGAATACTGGTGGTAAACCACAATGAGACACCAGTGAAAGTAATCAAACCATGGCAGCTCATTTTCACATAAGTTTTTCCAGTAATCGTTTTCCTGGCTCTACTCCTCATGGCTCTCTTTCAGCACAGCCACGGCAGGAGCAGGGAGTTTATGGCCAGGGACTTTTTATTACCCAGCATGAACAATGACAGTGTTTGGCCAGCATCATTTCTGGGTGGTGGTCCTCTGTGGTACACACATACAAGCAGCAGCTGCATCGTTTTTCCCCTGATCTGTAAATTCCACATATTAGATCATCATATAACCTGTCGACAGACACTTTAAATATCAGCTTATGTCCCTCCCCAAGCATCTGAAAGATTTCATATGATTTCCAAAGGAATCCACTTAAAAGGACTTTTGATGGTATTCACTAAAATAAAATAAAAATGAAAGAATATTTTAAGCAGCAGTGTGACACTCTTTATATATCTGGGATGTATTTTATACACTTTGATGTAATTCTTTGTACTTCTACATGAGTAATTCATGCTCATTTTAGACAAATTAGATCATCTAAAATCAGCTAAAATATTACCAACCAGAGTTGATCATTATACTTTATGTTTTTGCTTTCTAAAGTTTTGTCCTAATCATTTAACATTTAGTAAAAATAGAAATATATTTCTCATATTTCTTTCGTGTAACTGCCTCTCTTATTTAACTATATTCTGAATATCTTCCCATGTTCTATATGAAATTATATCTTTATGACTACATATTTTTATTTTGCTTTATGGATGCCCATAACCTATTTCATCAGTCCCCATGGTTGGGTACTTAGGTTTCCAATTTCTCTTATTTCTTTCTAAAAATACAGCATACATTTAACAAATTAACATTTAATTGTTATGCAAAAATGTTTTTTCAGTTTCTAGTTTGCCTTTTAACTTTATTGTGGGCTTTCATTCAGAAGTTTGTTTTTAATTTTGATTTAGTTGCAATGCATGAACATTTCAATTGTGAATTCTGCCTTTTTGCACCATGCTGAGAAAACCTTTCAAAAACAACACTCCTCCTTACCCTCGATTATATAAACATACATGGCTGTTTTCCTCCAACATCTTCATGACTTCAATTTTTTCAGTTAATATATTTCTGAAGGAGTAGATACTATTGATAATATAACTGTGGAAAATCACATATTAAAAACTGCCAGATTGCTTTCTTTCTAAGAAAAATACAAAGATGAATCTGCCTTGCGGGAGAAAAGGGCCCTTGTGTATTATGAAACTCAAAGTAGAAGACATTGGAGCTTCTTCTGCAAAACGAAGAATTTAGATTACATTGCCATAAAAGTTGATAAAACTGTGGGAATCCTTTATCGTGTTATCCTAGAGACATGGACTATTATGTCCAGTATAGATGTGTCTGGATCACCCGTGATTAACAGGTATACCCATTCCCTTCATCAATTGGAAAAATTGGCTTGAAGTCATCCCTTCTCTTCTCCATGTCTAAGGTATCTCTGTGGATGCTTTGCCTTCCCACTGCTGCTGCTGCCGCTGCAGCTAAGTCACTTCAGCCGTTTCCGACTCTGTGCGACCCCATAGACGGCAGCCCACCAGGCTCCCCCCATCCCTGGGATTCTCCAGGCAAGAACACTGGAGTGGGTTGCCATTTCCTTCTCCAATGCATGAAAGTGAAAAGTGAAAGTGAAGTCGCTCAGTCGTGTCCAGCTCTTAGCAGCCCCACAGACTCCAGCTACCAGGCTCCTCCACCCACAGGATTTTCCAGGCAAGAGTACTGGAGTGGGTTGCCATTGCCTCCTCCATTGCCTTCCCACTAGCTTATTATAATTCAGAGTTGACTACCTCCACAGCTTCATCTATTTCTTCAGAGGATGGGAAAGATATTTTTAATCAGAGGGTACACTGGTCAAAAGAGAAAATAAGTGCCATGGCACTAATAATAGCACTATATTTCCAAAACATGTAATTTGACTACAGAGATTTTTTTAAGTAGCAGCTAAGAAATCAACATGTAATGTGCAAATTACAAAGCCTTGACAAGATATTACATGCTTTTTCTTTCACTTATTTCATTTCTAAAGCAAATTTTTTGAGGTCCTACAACACCTCTACAGTAAAACTTGGATAAGTTTAAAATCTATTCATTATTCCATGGCCACCTTTACGCCATCAGTCAGGGATATCACCAACTTCCCCAGGTAAGAGATTTTCCCCCTTGGAAGAATCTGTTCATTACAGTAGTTAACAACTAGTCAGTTAGCAGGGAGCCTTAACACAAGGCATGCGACAAGTTAATGATGTAACAAATCAGTCGTTAAGCTAAATGGTCAGTTTGTACAGTATGGTATTATTGCTTTATTGAATCCAACTTGAAGATTTACAGCAGTTACATTTTATTTCAGGTACAAGATGTACAAATGGAACACAGAGGGGTGAAGTTTTGTTTTATGCTACTTTCATTAAGAACAGAATTGCATGGTGAAATCAGTTAGTATAGATCTTGTTCCATGGGACAGCCAATTTTCCACTGAGATTGGAAACTCTTGGAGCTTTTTAATCCTAAATCTTACTCTGGGAGCACAAGGTGTGGGAGTTACAGCATGTTTTGAAATTGTTTAAAGTAAAGCATCAGTGGTAACAAGTATTTATCCCTTTCTCCTGAGCAATGGACCATCTCTTGATGGATGGCATATAGCCTTGAATCTACATCTACTTTGATAATCAAATCTGTCTGGGTTTTTTGGCCCCAAATGCTAAGGTATTTTTTTCTTCCAGTGAATATCTTTTCAGAGAAAATACATAGCATTAAAAACATAGATGTCACCAAATAACCTGTGACACAATCAACTTTACCACCTAAAGGCCCAAAGCTAAAGACATCATGATTTATTTCATAAATTTTTTTTCCATCCATATTATATGTCAAATACTTCCCAAGATCTAAGAATAAAGCTGGTACCAGTCTTCATGGAGTTTATATTCTTATGGAGAAGAAAGATTTTTAAAAAGATAAATATATTAAGAAAATTTTACATGTAATAAGGATTATAAAGAAAATAAAATTTACTTAGAAGGAGTTCTGGGTGAAAGATAATTGCCAGTGTTAAGAGTGTAAACTTGTTCTCAGAACCTTCCTGCCACCACGTTCGGACCTCACTGCTTCAGCCTCCGGGTCCCATTCTATCTTTCCACCCTGCGACCAGCAGCAGAGAAAAACTAATTCCATATTATTTTTTTGCCCCGTGCACACTTTGAGGCGAGCAAAAGGATTAGAATAAATTTTAACAATGAGGGAAATCGTGCACATCCAGGCCAGTCAGTGTGGCCATCAGATCGGTGCCAAGTTCTGGGAGGTGATCAGTGATGAACATGGCATCGACCCCACCGGCACCTATCATGGGGACAGCAACCTGCAGCTGGACCACATCTCCGTGTACTACAATGAAGCCATAGGTAGCAAATATGTCCCTCGTGCTATCTTGGTGATCTAGAACCTGGAACCATGGACTCTGTTCTCTCAGGTCCTTTTGGTCAGATCTTCAGACCAGACAACTTTGTTTTTGGTCAGTCCAGGGCAAGCAACAACTGGGCCAAGGGCCACTATACAGAGGGAGCCGAGCTGGTTGACTCGGTCCTGGATGTGGTTCGGAAGGAGGCCGAGAGCTGTGACTGCCTGCAGGGCTTCCAGCTGACCCACTCGCTGGGTGGGGGCACTGGCTCCGGAATGGGCACCTTGCTCATGAGCAAGATCCGTGAAGAGTATCCTGACCGCATCACAAACACCTTCAGTGTGGTGCCCTCACCCAAAGTGTCCAACACTGTGGTTGAGCCCTACAACGCCACCCTCTCCATCCATCAGCCGGTGGAGAACACTGATGAAACCTACTGCATTGACGAGGCCCTGTACGACATATGTTTCCGCACCCTCAAGCTGACCACACCAACCTACGGAGACCTGAACCACCTCGTCTCGGCCACCATGAGTGGAGTCACCACTTGCCTCCGCTTCCCTGGCCAGCTCAAGACTGACCTCCGCAAGCTGGCCGTCAACATGGTGCCCTTCCCACACCTCCACTTCTTCATGCCTGGCTTTGCCCCTCTAACCAGCCATGGCAGCCAGCAGTATCAGGCCCTCACTGTCCCTGAGCTCACCCAGCAGGTCTTCGATGCCAAGAACATGATGGCTGCCTGTGACCCCTGCCATGGCCGGTACCTCACCGTGGCTGCTGTGTTCCGTGGGCGGATGTCCATGAAGGAGGTGGATGAGCAAATGCTCAACGTGCAGAACAAGAACAGCAGCTACTTCGTGGAATGGATCCCCAACAACGCCAAGACAGCTGTTTGTGACATCCCACCCCGTGGTCTCAAGATGGCAGTCACCTTCATTGGCAACAGCACGGCCATCCAGGAGCTGTTCAAGCGTATTTCAGAGCAGTTCACGGCCATTTTCTGCTAGAAGGCCTTCCTCCACGGGTACACAGGTGAGGGCATGGATAAGATGGAGTTCACTGAGGCTGAGAGCAACATGAATGACCTCGTCTCCGAGTACCAGCAGTACCAGGATGCCACCGCAGAAGAGGAAGAGGATTTCAGTGAGGAGGCCGAAGAGAAGGCCTAAGGCCAAGTCCCTATCACCTTAGGCTTCTTAATCCCCTCAGCCTTCTTCCTCAACGACCCCTTTCCTCTCCCTCAGAATTTGCATTTTCTGCCTCTATCTTGTTTTTCTTTGGGGGGGAGGGGATTTTAGAACAGTGCCTGGCACATAATAGGCGCTCAATAAATATTTGTTGTTTGTTGAATGTCTCTTCTCTCTTTCCACTCTTGGGGAGCCTAGATTTCTGCCATTCTGGGTAACCCTGTCATTTTCCTTCTGGTGCCCACTCCTCACATCTGTCCAGTTAACATTTCCCTCTCGAGATAGCTCTCCAAGAGGCTGGGTTTCCTCAAATCTCATTTAGAACCGGGTGCTGAAAACCTGCATCAGTGACTGCCATCCTAGGCCGGTGTGCTGGCCCAGGGGAAGGAAACTGAGCAGTGGGGAGAAGTCCCTACCAGAAAGGGTTGGGTTTGGAGAAGGGCATCCAGGGTACTGAAGTCCTAGGTGCCAGGTATCTCCCCGCTCCTCTCAGCTTCTGCAGAGGTGTTGACAGTATTATCTTCATTTTCAGACTCCTTCCAAGCTCTGTCCTGAGCTATTACCTTTGCAAGTTTCTGGCCCCCACCCTATCAAGTGGGAATCCCTTCCTCTTCCACTTTATCTCCTTCATAATAACATTGGATTCCCTCCTTTCCCCTGTTTGAGAAAGGGGATCATCAAGAGAAGCAAGAGATAGCCTTGGTCTCTAAGCCTCCAGAAAACCCCTTCCCACCCCATCTTTTCTTACAAAAAAAAAAAAATATATATATATATATATATATCAGCCCCTTCTGTACCTATATGGAAAGGTATGTGCTGCCACCTAAACGTCATTCCCTAGACAGGGGACAGAACACCTTCCATCTTTTGGCAAACATCTCATCTCTTCTGCTACTGCTTCCCCACCTCTTGATTTTGTCCTATTCTACACTTCAGATTCTATTGTGATGAATTTGCTGCTTTTTTTCATATTGAAAAGATGACATTGCCCCAAGAGCCAAAAATAAATGGGAACTGAAAAGAAAAGAAAAGAAAAAAAAGAGTGTAAACTTTATTATTTGGAGAACTGGAAAAAATTAATCAATCAAGAGTCCCATAAGTAAAAAGAAAGATAAATAAGTATTTCACTGAACACTTAGAAAACATCCTTTTATATATCTTCAAAGTCCTGCCTGCTGCTTTTAGTATCTCTGAGCAAACCTTTCTCTTCATAACAAAAGAGCTACTGCAAAAGATTAAAGCTTAAGAATTTAGGGGTAGTGTGTGCTTAAGATTCCTGGTCAGTACCTGGTAATATGTACAAAATGATTTTTATAGTAGGAAAAACAATGATGAGAAAGGTCAGAATAGCGGGGGTTTGGGAATAATTGCTTGATTGAGATCTATAAAAAGCTATTAAATCAATGCACTAGAGGATGACACATTTTTGTTATTCTATATGAGCATGAGCATAACAGTTCAACTCCGGGAGATAGTGAAAGACATGGAAGCTTGGCATGCCGCAGTCCATGGGGTCGCAGAGTCGGACATGACAGAGCAACTGAACAGTAAGTATGCAGACTGATTCTGGGCTTCAGCATATTATCACTTAATATATTTCTGTTCTAGAGTTGCAAATCCACTAATTAACTTTTAATGTATTTGTTGTTCAGTTGCCAAACTGTGTCCAATTCTTCGTGACCCCATGGACTGCAGCACACCGGGCTTCCCTGTCCTTCACTATCTCTGTACAATAAACTACTAGAGTATGTGTGTGAAATAATATCTGAAAATCCTTATGTTCCAGGCTGGGTACTCATGAACCAGCAATGAAAAAGAGAAGATTTTTTAAAAGCCTGTGTTCAAAAAGCACATCTACTACTTGAAACATTTTAAGAATTAATTCTTCCAGTATGGGTTATTTCATTCTCATATTGTGATCAGCAAGGTGAAACTTGGCTTTGACAATATACAAACAATTTACGTAAGACACGTATAGCTCAGACCCTATGATATGTTTGCATAAATGTAAATATCATTTTAAGATCCCCTGTTCCTTGCTTCACTGATAATTTTCCCAAAGACAGACCAACAATGTTCCTACATTAATTAATCCATTTATAAAAACAGACAGAGCAAAGCAAAGCCCATTGTCCTTGCCCTCATGGAACTCATTGAAAATTAAATAAGAATATCCTGCCATAGTTCTCCTGCCCTTGGCAGAGGAAGAGAGGTGTATCAATCAGGGACCCAGTAGGAAACAATTGGCAAGTTCTAAAAGGTGGTTGAACAGAGTGTGAAGAAGGAAACACCTTGCAAAGATTAGAGGCAGTTAATGGAGACCACTGAGGAGTGATGAAGAAATCTGAAGGCCAGGAATCAACTTATCTGTGTCGGGGACTGAATTAATGTCATTTCTAGGCTAAAATCTCTGCAGAGAATTTAATCCGTGCTCCCAAAAGTTTTGAATTTCAGGAGAACTTGCCTCGGCTCTTGGTATTTCACTGGTCACAATATTTAGACCCCAAATAACCTTTTGAGCAAAGCCCAAAGAGCAAACATATCACGATAAAAATTTATGTCATAAGTGAATTAATACCTACAGAAGTATAATAATCATTGCAATTCATTGTGGGTAGTAGGAATTCTAAAGACTACCTTACCTCATTCCCATTTAAAAGTTAATGAAAAAAAATTTTTTTGAATAAACGAGCAGAGAAATGCAATGTAAATAAAACTCCCCCCAAAAGAAGATGGTTGTGACCAAATGTTTTGGTCTATAGGCACAAAAGTTAAGCTATTTAATCAGGAGAGTTTCAAATGACCTTGATTTCTTTTCTTTCCAAATTGATTATAGAGTAACTCTTACACAGAGAACCATAACCACAGAGGGACCCTCTTAACCCAAAGCCTACATGAAGAAAATTGCTGCTATGGCTGCCAGAGGCCCAAGAATCATGGGCAGGAATGGGATGCTCAGCTGACTACACAGTAAGACTCTTCTCTCACCTTCTTATGCCAGACTTGATGGTCTTGTTTGCTTCCCTCTTGCATGGAGAGGGGTCTGGAAACTCATGACCAGTGGCTGAAGATCTGAGAATGGATGAAGAACAAGGGAAAGATTCAATAATGAAAATGAAGAAACTGAAGTCTCACCAAGGGCAGAGACATCTATCTGATTTATAAAGAAGATAATAAAAAGGCACTATGACATTCGTGATAGACACAAATAAATTTTGCTGTTAACAAGATGCCTTGTTTCAATATCCTCAGGAGCATTAGTTTTATACCCAGAATATCACAACTTTTCATATCTATACTGAAAGGCCACTCCAGGCATAGGCAACTGTCGTTTCCCTTCCATCCCTCTTTGTGAGCTCATGGGTGGGTGTCCTTGTGATCTAGTCATGAGTCTAAATTCAGTGATTTGAATGGCAATGCACTCTATTTTAAGATGCTATTTTCAAACAGTTACAAGGATGGGTTAGATTAAGACATGATCTTTACAGGTGTTTATTGCTGGTTTTGTTACCCTTTATCAACTACTACTGGTTGCTGTACTTTATCAATTTGTAAAAACAAGAAATGAAAAGAGATCCATATAGAAAATAGAAATGGATGCCTCACACCAGAGGGATGCTAATGTGGACTCATTCATCACAAAATTTTCAATCAGGCTGATAAAGATTCAAGCAGAAGTTTTCCAAGAAAACAGGCACAGCAGAGATCAAGGGGATCTGATGTAAAAACTCCTATGGGCAACAACTCAGTCTTTACTTACCTGTCCCAGTATTTTTCATTTTGAAGGGAATTAAGCCTCTGACTGTGTGGATCACAATAAACTGTGGAAAATTCTGAAAGAGATGGGAGTACCAGACCACCTGACCTGCCTCTTCAGAAACCTATATGCAGGTCAGGAAGCAACAGTTAGAACTGGACATGGAACAACAGACTGGTTCCAAATAGGAAAAGGAGTACGTCAAGACTGTATGTTGTCCCCCTGCTTATTTAACCTATATGCAGAGTACATCATGAGAAACGCGGGACTGGAAGAAGCACAAGCTGGAATCAAGATTGCTGGGAGAAATATCAATAACCTCAGATATGCAGATGACACCACCCTTATGGCAGAAAGTGAAGAGGAACTCAAAAGCCTCTTGATGAAAGTGAAAGTGGAGAGGGAAAAGTTGGCTTAAAGCTCAACATTCAGAAAATGCAGATCATGGCATCTGGTCCCATCACTTCATGGGAAATAGATGGGAAAACAGTGGAAACAGTGTCAGACTTTATTTTGGGGGGCTCCAAAATCACTGTGGATGGTGACTGCAGCCATGAAATTAAAAGACACTTACTCCTTGGAAGAAAAGTTATGACCAACCTAGACAGCATATTGAAAAGCAGAGACATTACTTTGCCAACAAAGGTCCATCTAGTCAAGGCTATGGTTTTTCCAGTGGTCATGTATGGATGTGAAAGTTGGACTGTGAAGAAAGCTGAGCACTGAAGAATTGATGCTTTTGAACTGTGGTGTTGGAGAAGACTCTTGAGAATCCCTTGGACTGCAAGGAGATCCAATCAGTCCATTCTAAAGGAGATCAGCTGTGGGTGTACTTTGGAAGGAATGATGCTAAAGCTGAAACTCCAATACTTTGGCCACCTCATGTGAAGAGTTGACTCATTGGAAAAGACTCTGATGCTGGGAGGGATTGGGGGCAAGAGGAAAAGGGGATGACAGAGAATGAGATGGCTGGATGGCATCACCGACTCAATGAATGTGAGTTTGAGTGAACTCCGGGAGTTGGTGATGGACAGGCAGGCCTGGTGTGCTGCGATTCATGGGGTCACAAAGAGTTGGACACGACTAAGCGACTGAACTGAATGCAGAGAAGCACCATTGCCATAGAAGGCAACTGCAGCAGACGTGAGGACTGAGCAATCAAAATCAGTGAACATAACACCCAAAATATATCGCATTCATTTCTGTAAAGTCACAAATTTGCTTCTTCTAAAACCACTAGAATCAGTATG
This sequence comes from Bubalus kerabau, assembly GCF_029407905.1. Lineage (NCBI taxonomy): Eukaryota > Metazoa > Chordata > Mammalia > Artiodactyla > Bovidae > Bubalus > Bubalus kerabau. The sequence continues at coordinate 50,680,557 of NC_073635.1, forward strand.
TGTGTGTAAACTGTGTGTAAACAACTGGTTTCATCAGTATCGTACTACCTGAAGAATGCCTTCAAGATACTAAATATAGTGCCTGTGTCTCTTCTGACTGACAGTTTCTGATAGTTCTTTCCAAAAACACAATATATATATATATTTTCCCAACATGATAGCAGATTTCACACCTAGAAATGCATGACAACTCTGTGTCTTCATCCAAATAGTTCCAAGTTCACAGGGAGAACAGAGATTAACCTGCTGTCATTTTCTTTTATAAACAGTATTCTAAAGACACAAGGTAGAGTAGCTATTTTTTAGCTATAAGAAATGCTTTTTGTTTTTTCTTGCTCCTTAATCTGCATGTTGAGAAATCTTCCCAAGGGTTCAAAAAAACTGGGGGACCCGTCCCACAGCAAAACTGTGAAGCATGAAAACTTTGGCTGACTTTGCCATATGAACCTCATCTTTATTTTTTAACAAGAGAATAGTACCAAACACACACACACACACACACACACTCTTGGTTAAGTAGAAAACATTGACTTAGGTAAGACTAATTTATAAAAGGCTTATGATTAAACCAACATTGATTAGTAAACATTTGTTACAAAAAGTACTCACTACTTTTTGTAAATTCTCAAATATATAATAAATTATATGTTATAGTATCTAGTGTAAAAGCTAAACTGATAATTAGGTAACTTCACTGAAAAAAAAAAAAAAGACTCAGGGACATATATTCAAATGAAAATCTACCCTTTCCCTCTCCAAATGTTCCCCCAAGTACAATTACATGCATCTTATTGTGCAGACAGAAGGGACCAAGTGTCTCCATGAAAAGTCATCTTAAAGACATTTGGTTCAAGATAGCCATGTGAATTCACATCTCTAATTCCACTTTCTCTACAGATTCCCATTCAAATATCTAAAGAAATATAATCAGCAACCACTGCTGGAAATCCACTTACTAGAAAGTTTCAATGGCTTTCCAAAAGAACAAGATTGAGGCATAGGCCTACCAAACTAAAATTGCTAGAAGTGATGAAAAAAGCTGTGCAGGGAGTAGTTGAGAGAACCCCGTCATAACTTAATTAGCCCCTTCTTCACCCCTCCCCAGTAGCTCAGCTAGTAAACTATCTGCCTGCAATGCAGGAGACCCCAGTTCAGTTTCTGGGTCAGGAAGACCCGCTGGAGAAGGGATAGGCTACCCACTCCAGTATTGTTGGGCTTTTCTTGTGGCTTAGCTAGTAAAGAATCTGCCTGCAATGCTGAAGACCTGGATTCGATCCCTGGGTTGGGAAGATCCCCTGGAGAAGGGAATGGCTACTCACTCCAGTATTCTGGCCTGGGGAATTCCAAGGACTGTATACACCATGGGGTGGCAAAGAGTCAGACACGATTTAGAGACTTTCACTTTCACCCTTCAAAACAGAAGTGGAAGAGGGTTATTAGCCCCTAGAAGGCAGTGATAATCTAATCAATCACACAAAATGTCAGGAAGTGGCCAGACTCCAGAACCCTCATAGATCCACTTAAGCATCTCTGGCTTCTACCTGGCACTGAGCAAAATGGTAAGTTGAGCAGTTGGGGACATTACTGTTCCCAATATGGGTCCATTTCCCTTTTGGGGCAGTTACCTTTAGGAGACTGAGGAAGTATCCTCAGCCAATGAAAGAAGGGGAGAATTTTGCCCTTCTGATTCCACCTTCATAGGTGATATGACTATTCTGCTTAAATGCTAATGTATTTCAGATTTATCTTTATTAATAAAGATTAAAAGCTGAACAAAATTAATTAGAAAATAGAAAGCCAATAAAATCAACTAATCAAAGAGCTATTACTTTGAAGCAAACAAACAATACAGTGAATAAAGCCTTGATAAGGCTAACTGATCAAAAGGAGGAAAAACAGAAATATAACCAGAATTATCTTATTTCTGAAATATAATTATTTAAAATTTATCTCAATATATTTAAAAATAAAGAATCTTCCAGGAAAATATGATATATCAAAACTATGGTTTTGACTTGACTAATATGGTTTGATATGACTAATAGATAGTAATTCAGAATGGTCCAATAATCACAGATTTTAAGTTGCCAAAGAAATACCACCTTCCTCCCCTCTGTTCATCTAACCTAGATATTTTAATGGTTTAAAAATCTGATCATTTCTGTAGTATTACTGTTTTTGAGCACAGAAAAACAAAACAGAGATAATTACAATTGTTTTTATTTAGTTAACTGGCGGAGCCTACTACCAAAAACCAAAAAAAAAACCATAAAATAAAACTACAGAGCAACTTCATTTGTGGATACATATTAAATATTTCCAAACTATTATCAATGGTGTCTAGCAGCAAAGTAGGTATAGATTGATTTACTGTTAGTAAAAAAAATATACATTCTCCTTATAGAAACCAAACAACTCAAAAAGACAAAACAAAAATCACTTGAATTTCCATTATCAAGGTACAATCACTGCTAACATTTGGATAAACATTCCTCCCTTTTCTCTATATATATATACATATATATATATAGTTGAGTGTAAACAATTTTGTGTGAAGGGAATCATTATATATGTACATAATATATGAAAACTGATAATTTTACTCAACAACATGTCATGGACATTCATCCATGTCAATAAATATAGATCTACACCATTTGTAATGGTCACCTATTATTCAATTGTTTTTATGTACCATAATTTATTTAACCATTTTAATGGATATATGGGTTGTTTCCAATTTGGTGCCACTATGAATAGCTCTATGATACACTCCTTGGGCATAAATCTCTGCTCATTTTGTGATTACTCTTTAAAAATAAGGTTGCTGCAGGGAATTCTACTCAATACTCTGTAATGAGCTATATGGGAAAAGAATCAGTTATATATATATAACTGATTCACTTTGCTGTATACCTAAGTTTAACACATTGTAAATCAACTATATGCCAATAAAAATTAATTAAAAATAAAATTAAATTTAAAAGTAAAAGGTTGCTGAATCATATAGCATATATGTCTAATACTTTTCTACAACTAGACTGCCTTCTGGAAAAGCTAGGAAAGTGAAAGTGTTAGTTGCTCAGTCGTGTCTGACTCTTTGCAACCCCACGGACTGTAACCTGCCAGGCTCCTCTGTCTATGGCATTCTCCAGGCAAGAATACTGGAGTGGGTTGCCATTCCCTTCTCTAGGGAATCTTGCTCTCCCAGGGATCAAACCCAGGTCTCCTGCATTGAAGCTTGATTCTTTACAGTCTGAGCCACCAGGGGTTATACCTATTTATAGTTCTATCAACTGTGCTTGAGAAAACAATCGCCTCACACCCTCACCAGCCCCTGGTATTGTCAATTGTCTGGTAGCAGACAATGACTTGAGAAAGGTTAAGCCCAACTGTGTAGTAACTTTACTCATCATTTCTAACATTTATTTATTCAAGAAATAATATATTAAATGCCCATAGGTACCAGAAGTTGGGCCAGGCCTAACCACTGCTTATTGTCAATAATCAACAAGAGAGGTGTGGTCACTGGCCTCAAAAAAAAAAAACATTTCCTGAGAGGGGTGCAAAGACACTAAAGTAACAAATGAATAACAAGAAAATAATCTCATGTTGAGATTAGTGGTTGGCAGGAAACTAAGGTATTTTAAGAACAACAGGAGAGGGACCTACTTTGGACAGGAGAGTTGGAAATTGCACATCTGAAGAAGTGATGCTTCACCAGAGATAAGAAATATGGAGCAAAATAGGTCCTAAAGCAGAGGGAACCACCCAAAATGGATCTAAGGCCAGAAAAGATTTTAAGGCAAGAAAGAAAGTATATTCAAGGAAAGTAGGGAGGTCAGCATAGCTAGAGAATAGCAGAATAAAGAGAGACTTGAGGGGTAGGCAGGAACCAGGCCAGGCACAGCCTTGAAGACCATAGTGAAGACTCTGAGCTATCTTCTAAGTACTGTGGGAAGATGCTGAAGGACTTTAAATATGATAGAATTAGATGTATCTTGTACAAAGTCTCATTATCAACTCTCTGAAGATTAGTTGAGTGATTCTTGGCTTAGAGAGGTGAATAAAGAGTGATACTACTCACTGAAATGGGGAGGCCCGGGTGAGAATAGGTGTGAGGGTAGATAAATAGCCATTTTACATGTGTGCAGGCAGCTTCCCCAGCAGCATTAGTGGTAACGAACCCACCTGCCAATGCAAGAGACGCAAGAGAAATGGGTTCAATCCCTGGTTTGGGAAGATCCCCTGGAGGAGGACACAGCAACCCACTTCAGTATTCTTGCCTGGAGAATCCTATGGAGAGAGGAGCCTGGCAGGCTACAGTTCATAGGGTTGCGAAGAGTTGGACAAGACTGAAGTGACTTGGCATGCATGAATGGACATATGAAGGTAGAATTGTTCGTGAATCATCCAAGTGAAGATGCAACATGTATAGCACTGGCATGTATAAGTTTGGGGCTCAGATTTTTAAAAAGCTGATATCTATTTGGGAATTTTCACCATAGGGTTGGTATTTAAACCATGTAATTGGATAGGTTTATCTAGGGAAAGAGTAAACATTGAGAAGAGATTAGGGGAAAAAAAATAATTAAAAATAAGAGGCACACCAGAGTGTAAAATTACGGTCAAAGATATAAGACTAGAAGGAGATAGGAGTAATGTCAGTAATAATGTCAGAGATGTCAGTAATAAATTGACAACTTTTTAACTAAAAAAATATTTTAAGCTGTATAAACCAGGAATACAAGGATTTTAGGACTCAGAAAATACCCAGTGCCATTTTTCACACTAGAAAAAAAAAGGACAAATCATGTGGTCAGTTTTTTGACCTTCTAGATTCCACTACTTCAGACTTTGTGCGAAATGGTGTTGAGTCCTCTGAGGTCACCTTGGACCAAGGAGAAGATGAGAAAGCTGTCCACTCCCTGTGATGTAAGTGGCTGAGAGCTCCTCAGTGGGAGACAGAGAGGAGATAGAAGGGAGCTGGGAATGTGCCAGGGATGGGGGACTGGCTCCCATCTCCTCCCACCAAGAAAAGCATGCAAACATTCTCCATAGCCATGATCTCCAGTACCAGTGGTATGAGAAGAATCCACGCTTCCTACTGGGGACTGGGGAATCTTTCCTTCCTTGGGAAAAACATAAAGCACTGGGCATCTTAGCACAGGATCTGGCCTATTCACTCCTGTAAGTTTCTGATAGAAAATACCAGACTCTGGCAAACAATAGTCTTCACACATGTAGCCTCTGGTAAGTCAGGAAAATTTCCGTTATTGGTTTTCTTGTTCTTCAACATATAACTGGGAAAAGAGAGCTCCAGGGGGATTCCTGATCAGAAGCATGAGTCTTTATGATAAAAAGATGCAACCACAGAGGATGGCACCTGTACAAGCAACACTTTAGACATTGTAATACAGCAAATTACAACGTTCTAGCCAAAACAACATTTAGATAATGATCAATTTCTATTACACTGGGTCAAATACAAGCCCCAAAGAATGGGAGACACATTTATCTTTCAGTGGCCTGTGCAAATCCCTTGGTGGAGGGTGGGGAGGGGATGCAAAAGATCACTTTTAAAAAATCGATATCTTTATTGATTAATCAAGCTACTGTGATTTATTGGGCACTCATTCATTTGTTTGTTACAGTCATCTCATGCATTGCCTCTGACTGTGATAAATGGTCTGGACTCTACTTTCGGAAAGAGAGATTTTTAGCTATTGTTCTTGCAATGTGGGCCTTTTAGATGCCTGCATATCTGGTTCCATGGCAAGTTCAAACTTGCAGACTGCTGTGGAGTGTGGCCTTGAAAATATCAGACTCTCCCAATGTAAAGAGATCAAAGAGCAGCACACGCAGACATCAACTCTGGATTCTTCCAAAAAGAAAACAGGAAGCTGAATCAGAAGCATGCTTGATAGCCAGGGCATATGATACTAACCTGGTGAGGAGTTACCATCACAGAACAAGTCTGGCTTTTAGGAGGTTATTTTCTGTGTGTTCTCATTATGTTGTGTGTGCTCAGTCATGTTCAACTCTTTGTGGCCCCATGGATTGTAGCCCTCCAGTCTCCTCTGTCTGTGGAATTTTCCAGGCAAGAATACTGGAGTGGTTGCCTTTTCCTCCTCCAGGGCATCTTCCTGAGCCAGGAATCAAACACATGTTTCTTGCATTCGCAGACAGATTCTTTACCACTGCACCACCTGGGAAGCCCCTCTCGTTTTGTTACCAATAGACTAATTTCTATAACTGCATTGTTTTACAAATGTTATTTATCTTTATTTTTGTCTCCAAGGTCCCTTTTAACTGCATTCAGTAAATATGATCCTTCTTTGCCTCTGGATGAAAAGTCTATTGTAAGGTATTATTGCTTATTCTTTTTTCTTTAGTTGCTTATTCTTGGGTAATCAGTTCACTCTGATCACTTTAAGACAATGCAGTGGCTCATGCAGTCATAAGAATGTACGGTTCAAGATATCCAAATTCCAGACTTGGAAGTTCCCTGCTGGTCTAGTGGTTGGGATTCGGCACTTTCACTGCCATGGCCCAGGTTCAATCAGTGGTGGTTGGGGAACTGAGATCCCATAAGTCCCATGATGCAACCAAAAATAAAACCCCAAAACACCTCCAGACCTGACTTAGTGTTCTAGTTGCTCTCCTTTATGTAAGGGAAGGGAGCAAGGTACTTTCTGTAATCTCATCCCACAAGCTTTTGCCCCTACTTAACTCACGTGCTGGGTCACAAGCTGAAGCAGGAGGGGTGAGAGTGGATCAGTTCTTTCTCAGGTAGGAGGCTTCACACACTCTGGTCCGGCCACATAGTGAAAGCTGCATCCCCAAGACCCTGATGCTGGGAAAGATTGAGGGCAGGAGGAGAAGAGGGTGACAGAGGATAAGATGGTTGGATGGCACCACCAACTCAATCAACATGAGTTTATGCAAACTCCAGAAGATGGTGAAGGACAGGAAAGCCTGGCATGCTGCAGTCCATGGGGCTGCAAAGAGTCAGACAAGACCGAGTGACTGAACACATGGTATTCAGCAGATAAAGGTGACATCTTTTCTCCAGGGATACTTGCACTGGGTCCTCAGAAATTCCCTGCTAGACTTGCTGGCCTACAGGTACTCCGTCCCTGGCCACGTAAATATACATTCCAAGAGGCCTCTCGGAATCCTTTCTCAGGCCTCAGCTATGCTTCAGAAGGCTTTCTGCTCACATGCCCTCCACTCTTCCTGCTGGCCTACTGGACCCTCAATGAGCTTCTGGCTGATCTCTGCTCCTAATGGCCCACATCTAGACCTCCCTTCCCTTGCAATCAGGAATTACAGATCAATTTCAATGGGACATCAAAGATGACCCAGCATCCTAGATTGCCCAAGTCAAGCCTGTTTTTACTACTGAAAGTACCATGAATCAGGAAACCTCGCAGTCCTGGGCAAACTGAGACCCTAGCATCAGGTTTTCCTGGCTGCACCTCTACTTCTCACCCTCTGATGGCTTCCAACAGTCAAACCCACCCAAGGCCGCCATGTACTTGAGCTTTCTTGGTCTTAAGCCTGGTACTAGTTCTGTGTGTCCCCTAACCACAAAGCCTGGCTTTGAAAACTCAAGGAAATCCTCCTGAAGACCCTCTTGTTTAAGAATAGAAGGTAGCACCCCTCTCTGCTAAATCAGAGGGCACATCTCACACACCCACAACAAGAAGCTACCAGGGTTCCAGGGAGGCTCTAGGTTTCTAAGATTACCCTCACTGGTGAACTGATGTGTTGAAAGCATCTTCTTGAGGATTTATTTCCAATTAAGTTCAATTAAGTGGAAAGCTTACATCTTGTTTAAGTTATATGACACAGATTCACTATTTCAAATGCAGGAAGCTGTAAGCAATATACCCATTCCAGTGGGCTTCCCTACTGGCTCAGATGGTAAAGAATTCACTTGCAGCACAAGAGACTCAGGTTCGATCCCTGGGTGGGGAAGATCCCCTGGAGAAGCACATGGTTACCCACTCCAATATTCTTGACTGGAGAATCCCATAAACAGAGCAGCCTGGTGTGCTACAGTCCATGAGATCACAAGAGTCAGACACGACTGAGCAACTAATACTGCTACTGCTATTATAAGCAACATACACCTCTGGGCCTCACCCACAATCCCTTCCTGAAAAAAGTCACCTACTCTCCAAAGCTGTATGTCTCCTTTCCAGCTATATATCAGTGAAAATGACGATGCTTGAGGACCTAGGTGGATCACGAAGTGCCCATCCAAAGTGCCTCCTTGGGTGACACAGAACAACTCAGCAGACCCCAGCAAGTCAACTTGGCACCAGGCTTACTGTGCCAAGTGACTGGACTTGGTGCTGGAGGTGAAACATGGTGCAAGAACATAACAGAGACTCTATTTGTATGGATAACAGTTCAGTGCCAGCATCTAGAGTTTCACAAATAATTTTTTCTCCACAGACTAAGGATTCCCAGGTCTTTCCATTTCATATCATTACTAAGCTTAGCTGAAGTGGGAAAAAAAAAAATATGCCTCCTTCAGCTACTTTTTTTCCCATGCAGCTAGTAAAATAGCTCTGCTAGAACTGTAGTAGACACTTGGGTCTCTGGGACTAACTTGCAAATTTCCTTGAAATTCCACTATCAGTCAAAGGCTGCACTATTTCTCACTGCCATTTTCATTCTAAAAACTTGAGGCTTTTTGCTACCCGGGCCCAGATTCACACTAGAGATTCCAAGCGCCCAAACTGCAGTGTTCCCTGGACACCCCTCATGAAGTTCTTCTACCTCTCTTATCCTGGGCTCCTAGCCAAATTCCCACATCTCATGACTTTGTCCCTTCAACCCTGCACATCTGTTCCTGCTTTAGGATTTTTTTTTTTCCTAGTAGGCTGATTGCTCAGATCCTGCCAACCAGAAACAACTCTTCCTGATTCTTCCCAAGTTCTGTTTGTTTCTGCATGCAGAGAAAAACCTTCATGTGTTCCAGTTACCTACCTCAGCATCATTCTCATTATCAATGGTTCCCACTGACCTCTCCAAAATGATCATACCCCCACTCAGGATGCCACTACTCCAGGAGTTGTATTTGAGCATGCAGGTCTTCCTAGGCAGTACTAACATATAACCACAAAATATCAATAATCAAAAAAACTTCAGTTCATTGGGTTGCAGCCAGATGAAGATAATCTCAATTTCACATATAACTTTATGAAGGCTGTAATATGCAAAAGAGCTGATGCCAGAGCTCACATGCATAGCGGGCAGTATAATGATGACTTTTCTTCAATCATCCTTAATACAAGCTGATGCCATAGTGATCCAACCTCCTCCTCTATGAGGACAGAAAGAGAACAAGAATATCAAGGTCATGGCACAACATATACAAATGTGAAATCACTACATTGTACGCAGGAAGCTAATATAATATTGCATGTCAAATATACTTCAATAAGTTGTTTTAAAATAAAAACTAGCAAAATAAGATTTTAAAAAAAGAATCTCAAGGTGTCTGTCTGATGAGTGCCACACATCCCAAGATGTGTAATAATAAGGAAAATGAACTCTGGGACAAAGACTCTAAGTTAAAGAATGGGAGGTTATAGAAGTTTGGTCCACAGGTAGTTCACTGATGACCTCTGAGGAGAAATGCCTCCAGTGCCATTTTTCAGGAAGTATACAGAGCCCCAGGGTTGGGGTGGAAACTAAGACAGATGTGGCCTCAATGCTCACAGGCCATACCAGAGTAGGTAAACTAGTATTAAACAAGCAATTATTATAACACACAATCACTCCCATAATAAGACAAGTAGGGTTTTATAGGAACATATAAGAAGAAATATGTAAGGAATGAAACAGGGATGGTGGCTGGTCAAGGAAGCCCTCTCCAGGGAAATAATAGCCTGGACTAAATAGACTGGCAGGCACAAGTGCCATACTATTGGATGGAGGGATGAATGAATGAATGAAACTACAAATGAGCTAAATACCATCACAGATGCTCAAGGTGCTTGAACTAAATTTTTGCTTCACTATGATCGTTTGATTTTGAGACTATGTAAGTAAATAATATGTCACTGAATTGATATAAGCATCCCTCATACATTGATCCTTCAAAATTACCCATCCCATCAGGGGAAATAAGTATAACATGCTTATTTAATTATTGTGATGAATACATCTTAACACTTACGAATACCTTACAAATATTCATTTTGCTATATATCAACTTAGTAGTTTGTAGTTGAATTTAGATGGAGATTGTTCTCTTTCACCTAAATTTTCCACTTACTTAACTTTAAAAATATACTCCATTAAAAACCATAAGACTCAGTTGCAATGACTCAGTATATTCTTAACGAGAGCTGTTTCTCAAACATTTTATTATATCTCTGGAAATTTTCAACTAGTAAGGCTTTGTTTCAAAAAGTTTAGAAAAGCAAAAATGAATACTCGCAGCCCCATGAAAATGGAAAGAGGAGAGTCCTCCAACAAAAGTACAAAATCCTTTTGATTCACAACGTGTCACGGTCCCTGGCTACATGCCTCCAGTATGCGGGGTAGCTGGAAACATGGCCCATGCTCGCTGCCAGCATCACTCTACCTACCAACAGGACAAAAATGTTCCCGGAGACCGAACACGTTTTAGAACGGGTAAGCATTCTTCATCAGTAGTTTGTAGTGTCTTTTTTTACCTAACCTCTCTCCCTAGTCTTTCAGGAGAGCAGAGGAAAATCGGTCTCTGAGGCATTTGCGTGTTTGTTCCTTCCAGATACTGTCAAAGTGACAGGAGCAGCCAGCAATCATTTGAACTGTTCTTGTGAAAACGTATCTCCTCCCTGCTTTTGGCTTAGCAAGGCACTACTTTCCTTTAGTGGATGATGATGTGTTAAATAACCTATAGCAGATGGTGTAAAAATATTAGCCTCACTAGAAGAATTCTGGACGTGTTGAAAAAGTCACCCTAAAGGCATTTGCTCTCAAGTTTCCTCTCCACTCACTCCAGCCAAGGGCTCATAGGGTCTTCTTAGGGCTCTGAAGTCAGTGGTGACTAACATTGCTCAGCCAGCCCAAACATCATCCATGGTTGGAATGAACACTGTATTTAAAGACATAAAACATGAAGTTTACCTTCCAGAAGAAAGATGTTACTGACAGTTGTTTCTGCATTAAATTCTCCCCTCAGGTCTAAGAGTGCTCTCAAAATGTTCTTCCCATGACTCTTCTCAGTGCCCAAATGAATGGCCTAAAGAACCATCCAGGCTTCATCTGAAGGAACTTCCAATTCCTTCAGGGAATTGATGAATTCCTTCATCTGAAGGAACTTCAGGGAAGTGATGAAAGATTTTCATGAGAGACATGGCTTAAGGCCATGAATCAATGAGTATGTATGGGGGCTTCCCTGCTGGTTCAGTGGTAAAGAAGCTGCCTGACAATGCAGGAGACACGGATTCGATCCCTGGTCTGGGAAGATCCTACATACTGCCAAGCAACTAAACCTGTGCACCACCGTTACTGAGCCTGCGCTCTATACTCTGTCCTCCACAACAAGAGAAGCCACTGCCATAAGGAGCCTTCACACCACAACTAGAGAACAACCCCCACCCCACCGCAACTACAGAGAAAGCCTGCACAGCAACAATGACCCAGCACAACCAAAAAGCAAAAAATAAATATTTTCAAAAATTGAGTATGTATGACTTGGAGACGGAGAAGGCAATGGCACTCCACTCCGGTACTCTTGCCTGGAAAATCCCATGGACTGAGGAGCCTGGTAGGCTGCAGTCCTTGGGGTCGCTAAGAGTCGGACACGACTGAGCGACTTCACTTTCTCTTTTCACTTCCATGCATTGGAGAAGGAAATGGCAACCCACTCCAGTGTTCTTGCCTGGAGAATCCCAGGGACGGGGGAGCCTGGTGGGCTGCCATCTATGCAGTCGCACAGAGTCGGACACGACTGAAGTGACTTAGCATAGCATGACTTGGAGAATTGTACCTACAAATACACCCCCTTGGGATGGCAGAATTCATTTTTATTATTAACTGTAATAGTTATCTCTAGTCAAAGCTTCATGAAATTAGTAAAAGTTAAGCTGTATTTAGTGGCTATCTTATGATTTAGTAATTTTTTTACTAAAAAAACTTTTTTAACTTGTATTAATTTAATTTGCATTCATTATTCAGAGAGCCACAAAGCAGCCAGCTTGTACCAAAATCATTAGGTCAGCAGAATGGACTTTCATCTCGATCTCAATCTAATGGGAAATGATACCGTGTGTAACGTGCCAATGTGATGTCCAGTGGGAGTCTATGCACTGAACGTAACCCATGTGCCTGACAGCCTCCAGTTTCTCCATGATCATGACAGACACTCAGAACCCTGCGAAACTCTCATGGTCAGCACTCACAGCCTGGCCACAATTAAGGCACCTGGACACCATGAACTGACCATAGGATCATCACATGATATCAGTTTCAGAATCCCAGGCCATCCCTCCTTCCCAAGACCCTCATCACTAGATGGATCTTTCCTGCACTGTCTTCTCCTCAAAGTTCCCACATCTTTTCCCCATCCTCATTCTCTGCAATCACCTGGCTTCCAACTTCACTGTTAGTTGAAACGATTTGAAGAGAACTCCATAGCTCCCATAATCACATCCAAACACCCTCCTGTATTGGGGTCCAGATCCTCTACTCTTATTTCTGTCTTCTGTGCTCTTTCCATACCCCTAAAGTTGTGGCTCAGTTGGTAAAGAATCTGCCTGCAATGTGGGAGACCTGGGTTTGATCCCTGGGTTGGGAAGATCCCCTGGTTCTTAGAAGGTATAGGCTACCCACCCCAGTATTCTAGCCTGGAGAATTCCATGGACTGTATAGTTCATGGGGTCTCAAAGAGTAGGACACAACTAAGCAACTTTAATTTTCAAAGTCAGACAGCCAACATATATGCTGAACGGCATTCTCATTTATCCAACATTATCACTCAAGCATTTCTCTTTCTCTTGCATCATCAATTCATCACTCTCACTGATTTTTCTCATTAGCCTAAGGAATACTCTTATTTCTCCAATTGTAAACTAAAAACAACCCTCTCACAGTCCCATGTCACCCTTCAGCCACTACCCATGTCTTTCCTCCTCCCTTTGAAGCAGAATTCCTTCAATTAGTTGCCGACCTCATTGCCTGCAATTCTTCTGTTTGCTCTTAGCCTATGTCATCAACCTTTTGCTCCCACAACTACACACCAAAAAAATGTACTTACTATTGTCACCTTTATGTTCTACTACACTTTTCACTTTCCTGCACTGGAGAAGGAACTGTCATCCCACTCCAGTGTTCTTGCCTGGAGAATCTCAGGGACGGAGGAGCCTGGTGGGCTGCCGTCTATGGGGTCGCACAGAGTTGGACATGACTGAAGTGACTTAGCAGCAGCAGCAAATTGCCCAAATCTTTGGGGATCATCCTTATCAATACATAAGCCAGCTCTGGGAATTGAGACGGACATCATCCGTCTTGACAAATTGAAGATTACGTCTCTGGGTCCTCTGCTCCCTCTATGATGCAAGATCTTTTTTCAACTGCAATTTCCTGAACAAACATATTACACAAATTAGCAGGTATATAGGTCAATGAATACCACCCTGAATAACACAAAATTGAATTTACTCCATTCCCTGCCTCTTGTGTACATACACAGTGAAGGGATTGGTGGGGCATGTCAGTTGGCATCTAAACCTCTTCCTGCCATATGGGGCAGTCATCAAAAAGGCAACATTAATTTATTTGAACAGATTTGTGTCATTGTCTCTCTTAGGAAAAAGGGTCAGAAGAAAACTACTGCATTTGTTCAAAAATATTCCCCTCTACTAGCCAGGCCTATAACTGACTACATTTGTTAAGTATTCATCTTTAAGGGTTAAAACATTGCTGTCCAATAAATTTATCAGTTACCTAGCCATCACATTAACAGATTTTTAAGGTACTTAATAAGTGACTGACATTCATTAATGCATTTCAGAGAGTAGGGCCCAGAGGAGGGAAAAGAGTTTGGGAGAGAGGAAAAACCCTAGTGGCATGAGGTCCTGGTGAGGAATGAGGGGGAAACTGTCACTTGGAGAGAGGGTTCCCTGGCCATGGCATCTAAGGAGCCAACACCATCAAAGGATGTGAAGACAAGACATAGAAAGAAGGGGCAGAAGAATATGGACACGCTCAGCTTTCTAAACACTTTTGCCCAAGAGTAATCCTGCCTTTAAGATGCTTGACCTTTATTCTTGCCTCTCAAGGCTACTGTCTTATTTTTAAGCTTGTAAGAGATTACATTCTGATAGAAATGATAGCCCCCAGAACCTTATAATACCTATTTTTAGTAAAGGAACAATAAAGTAGGTTATATTTGTTGACTTGAATTGGCTTCACATCATCTTTTTCCCATTTAAATGTATATCCCTTACATTTTATTTTATTTATTTATTTTTTATTCCTTACATTTTAAATGCATCCTTCCTCCCCTTTTTTGGTCTTTGTGTCTAATATCCATTTTTTTGCTCAAATGTTGCCTTTCTGTACAGGATGATGAAAGTTCCCCACCTTCCAACTTATTATTCTCTAGTTCAACATTTTCCATTCATATGTATATTATTTTCCCCAAATTACCTGATTATCTGTACTGCTTAAGCAAATATGGCTGTTTTGTTTGCTTGGGGTTTTCTTTTACTTTTTTTTTTTTTTTTTTGGCCTCACCAGTAAGCATGTGGATTTTAGTTCCCTGACCTTCAATCGAACCCACACCTCCTACATTGGAAGGATGGAATCTTAACCACTGGATCACCAGGGACATTCCATGCAAATGGTTCTAATAAAGCCAATGTATTCTTAATTTCTGGTATATCAATTACCCTCATCTCAACTGGTAATAGAAATAATTCCTTAAAAAATCAGGTGGAGGGATTGAGACCAACCTTGGAACAGGACAGAAATTAATCTTCTCAGGACTGCAGTTCCCAACCTTAAGCTCAATAGAAGGGTTAGAGCTGGGATCTTAGGATGTTAAAATCAGAGTGAAATTTAGAAAGGACTGTCACACACCAACACCTCAGCATGCTGATAACAAGATGGATGGGCAGAAAAGTTGGAGAGATTTTTGTCCACAGTTTTAAAGCTGCTACTGCTAAGTCGCTTCAGTCATGTCCAACTCTGTGCAACCCCATAGACAGTAGCCCACCAGGCTCCCCCGTCCCTGGGATTCTCCAGACAAGAACACTGGAGTGGGTTGCCATTTCCTTCTCCAATGCAGGAAAGTGAAAAGTGAAAGTGAAGTCGCTCAGTCGTGTCCGACTCTTCACGACCCCATGGACTGCAGCCCACCAGGCTCCTCCATCCATGGGATTTTCCAGGCAAGAGTACTGGAGTGGGGTGTCATCGCCTTCTCCAAGCTTTAAAGCTAAACCCTCATGAAAGTTTTTACTAGGTAATATTTTTTGGTCAGAGACCCCAAAGATTCTGGGAAAAGGATTTATACGCAAACGATTAAGTAATGTGAAGCAGTGAGGTCAGTAACTAAGGTCTGGCTGGTGAGGGGGTAGGGAGTATTGAAATCTCCCAGGGCATCTGACTCTATCCGCGAGTGCGGGCAAAGCAGTCCAGAAGCCCACAGACAACAGGCTGAAAGCAACCAGCAGAAACAGTCCATTATGAGCAAAAGCTCATCTGTACCATTTTTCATAGAGAATAGACTCACGGACACAGCAGGGGAAGAGGAGAGTGGGACAAAATGTGAGAGTAGCATCGACATATATACACGACCGTGTGTAAAACAGATAGCTAGTGGGAAGCTGTTGTATAGCACAGGGAGCTCAGCTAGGTTCCCTGGAGGGGTGGAATGGGGGTGGGTTGGGAAGGAGGCTCAACAGGGAGGCGTTATATGTATACTTAACGCTGATTTGTGTTGTTGCACAGTTGTACAGCGGAAACTCCCTGGAGGAGGGCATGGCAACCCACTCCAGTATTCTTGTCTGGAGAATCCCCATGGACAGAGGAGCCTGGGGTTACAGTCCATGGGGTCACAAAGAGACATACACAGCTGAGTGACTAAGCAAAGCACAGCAGAAACTAACACAACATCATTAAGCATTTATACTCCAATAATACTTTTTTTTTTTATTTCAAAAGACAAAGAAGCAAAAGCTCATAGGAGCTGAGGTTGCTGCACTCAGAAGGAAAAGAGATCCCAAGCAAAGCATCAACAGTGTGTGCTCCAGGCATTGTCTCCAGCTCCAAAGTGTCACTTCATCCTATCACAGCAGGATGGGAGAAGGATATTTTCCCCTTTGGTCCCCTCCTAGGGCTTGTGCAATTAACTTCTAGTATTCTACACCAGGGCTTCCCTGGTGGCTCAGGGGTTAAAGCGTCTGCCTATAATGAGGGAGACCCGGGTTTGATCCCTGGGTCGGAAAGATCCCCTGGAGAAGGAAATGGCAACCCACTCCAGTATTCTTGCCTGGAGAATCCCATGGACAGAGAAGCCCGGTAGGCTACAGTCCAGGGGGTCGCAAAGAGTCGGACACGACTGAGCAACTTCACTTTCACTTTCACTATTCTACATTTAAAATATCATATTCAGATTTCACCTTAATCATGTTACTTCCCTGCTGTGGCTCCCTGTGGTTTAGAGATTCAAGTCCAAACACTTCAGCTTGATAGTCAAGGTTTTCAAAGACATCATCCTAAACTCTACTTAGAGGCTAGGTTCCAAAAATGAGGAAAGATGTTGTGTTTGAAGCAAAGTGTTAGCTGTTTCTCTTACATCTGACACCTTTCTACCTCCATCCTTTACTGAAGGCAACCAACCTCCCAGCACTGCCTAATCAGCAAATCTCCATCCATCTAAGTCAACCTTGCAAAATCTCACTCTCCGTGTGTTATTTGGTACAATCCTTTCTGATCACATTTACTTAAAATAATACCTTGTCCTCTGAGATACCATTACTAGTTTTATCTCAACTATGCATTTGGCAATATTTATCCTGTGAAATCTTTCCTTTGAAGTTCTTTACTGATTTTAATTAACAGACTTCATTTTTTTAGGCTGGTTTTAGGTTTATAGAAAAACAGAGCAGAAAAGTAGGGAGCTCCCATATACTCCCTGTCTCCTCTGCCTTTAATTTCCATTATTATCATCTTGTATTTGTGTGGTACCACTTGTCACAACTGTGGAACCAATACTGAGCCAAACTAATCTATTAGTTCACATTAGATTTCACTCTTTGTGTTGTCCAGTTCTCTGAATTTTGACAACTGCACAATGTCATGTGTCCCCCATTATATTCTCATACAGAAGAATTTCACTGCCCTAAAAATTCCCCTGTGCTTCACCTGTTTACCCCTCCCTACTCTCCATCTGAACCCTTGACAACCACTGATATTTTTACTGTTTCCACAGTTTTGCCTTTTCAGGAATGCCTTATTCAGCTATTTTTTTTTCAGCTTCTTTTTTTTTTTTTTTTTATTTTTAAACTTTACATAATTGTATTAGTTTTGCCATATATCAAAATGAATCCGCCACAGGTATACATGTGTTCCCCATCCTGAACCCTCCTCCCTCCTCCCTCCCCATTCCCTCCCTCTGGGTCATCCCAGTGCACCAGCCCCAAGCATCCAGTATCGTGCATCGAATCTGGACTGGCAACTCGTTTCATACATGATAGTATACTAACGCATATATATGGAATTTAGAAAGATGGTAACAATAACCCTGTGTACGAGACAGCAAAAGAGACACTGATGTATAGAACAGTCTTATGGACTCTGTGGGAGAGGGAGAGGGCGGGAAGATTTGGGAGAATGGCATTGAAACATGTAAAATATCATGTATTCAGCTATTTTTAAATCTCACTACTGTTCAAAAGTTCATGCACTTGTTTCCTACTTCCTCAAACAGATGGAAAATTTCTCATTATATATCCACTAGCATTTGCTAGAGAAAGAGCCATGTGCCTGTAGACCTTAGTAAATATGCACTGATTTTATTTGAATGAATTTGGAATCATCTTTCTTTTCTCTCTAGGAAAATTATTAAAATATCTATATTTTGAAGTGGAGAATTGCCTTTCCAGTATGAGACAGATAAAGGTTCTTAAAGATAAAGAAAAGAAATCCTACCAAACAAAATGAACAACAAAAAAAATGTCGACAGATGGGGATAAAATACACTAAAACCAATAGGTGACAGAAACAAATTGATTAAAAATACAGAAGGGAAACCTGTGAATAATATTAACAAGAAATTTCAATATCTTAAGAAAATTGGAACTGATAATTTATGGGAGGCATGAGAAAAAGGGACTTCCCTTGTGACTCAGCTGGTAAAGAATCTGCCTGCAATGAGGGAGACTTGGGTTCGATTCCTGGGTTGGGAAGATCCCCTGGAGAAGAGATAGGCTACCCACTCCAGTATTCTGGCCTGGAGAATTCCATGAACTGTATAGTTCATGGGGTCACAAAGAGTCGGTCACAACTGAATGACTTTCACTTTCATGTATGGATGTGAGAGCTGGACCATAAAGAAGGCTCAGTGCGAAGAATTGATGCTTTGGGCTTCCATGATGGCTCAGTTGGTAAAGAATCTGCCTGCAATGCAGAAGACCCTGGTTCAATTCCTGGGTCAGGAAGATCCCCTAGAGAAGGGAAAGGCTACCCACTCCAGTATTCTGGCATGGAGAATTCCATGGACTGTATAGTCCACGGGGTCACAAAGAGTTGGACACAACTGAGTGCTTTCACGTTCTGACTTTCTTTTCTAATGAAAAAAAGATTTGAATAATGTTGAGTAAGCCATATTAATAGAAAGATTCAGCGATATAAAAAGTCAATAATTCAAAAACTAGGCTATGGCTTATTTTTAAGTACTTGACAACATATTTCTTAAGCTCATCTGAAGAAAATAAATGATATGAATACCCAAAACAGACTGTTAAAGAAAAACAAGGAGGAGCTTCCCTAACAGATATGAAAACATACTAATGATAAAGGTAAAAAGTTTAGATTCTAAAATGACTATGATCTTTGTTTTCTAAAACATGTCAAAAGCCAAAATAAGTTTCATAATTTTTAAATCATAAGGGCAATTAAGACAGAGCTTAAAGAGAAGAGATAGGATCTAGAAGATAGAAATTTTAAAAAATCATAAAGTGAATAAAGGATTGTTGTTGTTGCTGTACAGTTGCTAAGTTGTGTCCAACTCTGTGACCTCATGGACTGCAGCACACCAGGCTCCTCTGTCCTCCACTATCTACCAGAGTTTGCTGAAAGTCATGTCCATTGAACATCATCTCATCCTCTGCCACCCTCTTCTCCTTTTTGCCTTCAATCTTTCCCAGCATCACGGTCTATTCCAATGAGTTGGATCTTCGCATCAGGTGCCCAAAGTATTGGAGCTTCAGCTTCAGCATCAGTCTTTCCAATGAACATTCAGGGTCGATGCCCTGATTTACTTTTTTTGATCTCCTTGCTGAACAAGGGACTCTCAAGAGTCTTCTCTAACACCACAATTCAAAAGCATTAATTCTATGGTCCTCAGCCTTCTTTATGGACCAACTCTTACATCTGTAATTGCCCTCAATAGCATATTGGACACCTTTCAATGTGAGGGTGCTCATCTTCTGGAGTCATTTCTTTTTGCATTTTCTTGCCATCCATGGGGCAAGAATACTGGGGTGGGTTGACATTTCCTTCTCCAGTGGGCCATGTTTTCTCAGAACTCTTCCCTATGACCCAACTGTCTTGGGTAGCCCTGCACAGTATGGCTCATAACTTCACTGAGTTACGCAAGCCCCTTCCACACTACAAGACTGTGATCCTTGTGTGTGCCCTCAGTCATATCTGACTCTTTGTGACCCCATGGAAGGGGAAAATAAAGGATACTAATAGATATATCAATACTAAGACTAGGGTATATTAACTAAAAACTCTCTATGAAGAGGGCTATTAAATACTTTCATTTTTTGCGTTGCTATGCAAAAAATGTCACTAAAAGTCCTCAGTAAAATGTGTACATAGACCCATACAATCATGCCACAAGGAAAGAATCCTGAAGACTTGAGGAATAGATGATGTATCAGCCATGCTGCCATACAGTAAACAGTACCCACTTTGTATATTTCTAAAAGAAAGGAATTTAAGAGAGAATATCATATACCTTCAAAATCTTTGGAATGGCTGAAGAAAAGGAAATCAGAGAGCCACAATAAGGCTTTCTCCTTGAAGATCATAAATACTAGTGTGGCCAGGACCCAAATTCTGCTCTGCTAAGATCTTCACTGCTAACATCATAAGCACCCTGCATCCATGAAACTGGTGACTAGACCGTGAAATGTGCATGAGTGCATACTCAGTCATGTGCAACTCTTTGCAACCCCATTGGCTGTAGCCTGCCAGGCTCTTCTAACTATGGCATGTGGAATCCGGACATTCCCAACACCCACATGCTGGAGGTCACTTTCCACCGGCCACCACAGAAACGTGGCATCGACTCTCATTTTTACCTTTAAAAACTCATTCTTGTGTATCTAACTGGCACAACCCACTTCACATTTAGGAACAAGGGGCACAATGGATTTTACCTTCCCAACCACTCTGAACAGAATGAGGATAAAATGCAGCCTTTGGAAGCATGCAAGACTTTTAAGCTAGAGAAGAAATATGAATGGTACATTTTTATAGAAAAAGGAAGTTCCATTTTGCTTCTCATTAAAGAAATAGAAATTAAACCAAAATAAGTATGATTTTTCTTCTAACATTTTAATGATAAATCCTGAGACAAGTACAGTGAGATGAAAATTCTCATGCACTACAAATGAAGAGGAAGTAGATATAATCTATCTGCATAGCAATTTGGCAATAGGAATCTAGATCCTTGGGCTTCCCAGGTGGCACTAGTGGGACCTGTCTGCCAATGCAGGAGACATGGGTCCGATCCCTTGGTTGGGAAGATTCCCTGGAGGAAGGCATGGCCACCCATTCCAATATTCTTGCCTGGAGAATCCAATCCCATGGACAGAGGAGCTTGGTGGGCTATAGTCCATAAGATGGCAAAGAGTTGGACACTTCTGAAGCAACTTAGCACAGCACAGCATATATCCAGATCCTTAAACATGATTCCACCCTTTCACACAGTAATCTACTTTCAGGAGTCTATCAGGAAATAACATGGTCTCCAGTTTATAATCAGGAATATTGGCAATCATAAAAATAGGAAGCTATATTTATAAATGTGAAATATTAAAATTAACTAGTGCCCAACAGAAAGGAAAATACTTAGATAAGTTGTATTACCTCTATGCAACGGATTTTTACAATGCTTTGTAATGATGTTGGAAAGTCCTCATATGAAGTAAAATCAAGTAGGGCACAAAAATATTTAGACGATATGGAGCTAACTTTTCTAACTATTCACAAACTTGATGTAACAGAGAGAAGAGCCTATAGGAAAACACATAAATATGCTAACACTCTATCTCTGATGGAGGAAGGATGATTATGACTAAGCTTAATTTTCATCTTGTCAGTGCTATGCATTTTCCAAATACTCTTGAGTAAAACTACACTTTCTATAGCACTACTAAAAACCAAAAATTATCATTAAAAAATAAACTTTTGAGAAATTAACTCTTCTCTTCCTTTCTCTCTAGTTTGAAAATGTTTAAATATATTTTAGTAATTAAGGATCTCATCACAATTTACAATTAAGTTATAACATGCCCTTATTTGGGGGGGAAAGGAGAAGAAGGTGGAAGAGGATGAGATGGTTGGATGGCATCACCGATTCAATGGACATGAACTTGGGCAAACTTCAGGAGATGGTGAGAGACAGGAAGGCCTGGCACGCGGGAGTCCATAGAGTCTCAAAGAGCTAGACGTGACTTAGCAACTGAACAACAATTTGGGGAAGTTGTATTTTTAAAAGTCATGGAGGGGAAGATAGAGCAAGACTGGACTGAAAGTGGGCAAAGATACTGTGTCAAGTTCACAGCTGCCAGACTTCTGAGCCTCCTCACCTATGACTAACCAGCAAACGCATCGGACACGTTTGTTTTCACATCTATTTCACCAGTTTAAATTCTGCAGAGCATTGAGAATCTCAGAAGAAAGACAAACTAATGAAATTTCTCCTTTTGTAAGATAATATTTGCTTCTTGGCCTTTCCTGGTAGCTCAGATAGTAAAGAATCTTCCTGCAATCTAGGAGATCTGGGTTCAGTCACTGGGTGGGGAAGACCCCCTGGAGAAGGGAACAGCCACTCCAGTATTCTTGCCTGGAGGATTTCATGGACAGAGGAGCCTGGTGGGCTACAGTTCACGTGGTTGCAAGGAGAGGGACACATTTGCCTCTTACAGTGAAACTTCCAGAGAAGGCAATGGCACCCCACTCCAGTACTCTTGCCTGGAAAATCCCATGGACGGAAGAGCCTGGTGGGCTGCCCTCTATAGGGTCGCACAGAGTCGGACACGACTGAAGCGACTTAGCAGCAGCGAAACTTCATGAACATATAAATCTCTCAGATGTCAAGATTTTGTGTTACCTCCTTAAGAAACAAGTTTTAGAAAACGGTAAATACTAATCCTTCCATCTTCAGAGACAATTTCACGAGAACTGAGTGGATCCAGGGTGGTCAAATGAGAACCGTGAACAAAAGTGAATCAAGAGCATTGCTTTATGCAAGAAGACCTCAACACTAGAGGCCTTGCAGCCGACCCCGCCTCTCCATGGGTGTCCAGGGCCACTTCCTTCTTCCCTTCCCCCCAGCCCTCTCCCCTCTTCACGTGTCCACAGCGCCCTCTGCTGTTCTGGATCTCCCCTGCACCACACCAACGGGTTCAGTTCAGTTCAGTCGCTCTCAGTCGTGTCGGACTCTTTGCGACCCCATGAATCGCAGCACGCCAGGCCTCCCTGTCCATCACCAACACCCGGAGTTCATCCAAACTCATGTCCATCGAGTTGGTGATGCCATCCAGCCATCTCATCCTCTGTCGTCCCCTTCTCCTCCTGCCCCCAATCCCTCCCAGCATCAGAGTCTTTTACAATGAGTCAACTCTTCACATGAGGTGGCCAAAGTATTGGAGTTTCAGCTTCAGCATCAGTCCTTCCAAAGAACACCCAGGACTGGTCTCCTTTAGAATGGACTGGTTGAATCTCCTTGCAGTCCAAGGGACTCTCAAGAGTCTTCTCCAACACCACAGTTCAAAAGCATCAATTCTTCAGTGCTCACCTTTCTTCACAGTCCAACTCTCACATCCATACATGATCACTGGAAAAACCATAGCCTTGACTAGATGGACCTTTGTTGGCAAAGTAATGTCTCTGCTTTTGAATATGCTATCTAGGTTGGTCATAACTTTCCTTCCAAGGAGTAAGCGTCTTTTAATTTCATGGCTGCAGTCACCATCTGCAGTGATTTTGGAGCCCAAAAAATAACCCCACAGAAAGGAATGTGAAAATGTTGAGTCACTCAGTGTCCAACTCTGCAACCCATGGACTGTAGCCTGCCAGGCTCTTCTGTCTGTGGAATTTTCCAGGCAAGAATACTGGAGTGGGTTGTCATTCCCTTCTCCAGGGTATCTTCCCGACCTGAACTCAACCATATCTTTGTCTAAACCAAGGTCTTGATTGCCTTTTCCAGACTATTTCTAGGTCTCTGGCCTCCTTTTTTTACTTACATGGCAATTAATTCGCATAACCAAAAGCTATATCCTATTAGTCTTGTTTATTGCCATTATGTTAAGCTTATTTTAAGAACAGCCTGTGTTACATATTCCAGAGAATCCTGGCTTTGGCTGAGGCAAAGTTCCAACAAACACACAGACTAGACTTTGTTACCAACCTGGGAACAAGATGTTTGAGCGTTTGCGCTAATGTTGACCCGTTGTAGAGGTTCTGCTGTGAGGCTGAGGAATGAGTGTAGTCTGGCTGATGGTTTTGTCTCCCATAAAAAGCTGAGATGATTATTTCCATGTATAGTCCTACAACTATAAAGACAAAATGCCATTTTCCAAAACTCCATTTTTCTCATTTTCTAACATACTCTTAAATTAAACCATCATAGTTTATCGATCAAAATCACTCTCCCTGCTTATGTACAATTGTAACTATATATTGCTACACTAATGGAACCTAAAACCATGGTGTAGTCTTATTGGAATAAAAGAATCTTCATTGTGTGAATTTTACCTCAATAATAAGCCTCTGTGCACCAAATTGATTAGACTTCTTATAAAAGACTAGCTGCCGTTGCAAATCCAAAATAATAGATGGTTGACATGTGACATTAACAGTAGCCAATAAAACAGCTTCAGGAAAATTTTCCCAGATGCTTTGTAAATTGATTCTCTATAATACCCTATGATAAATTGCCCCATAATGTCATCTGATGGCTATTTATTTAGGCAGAAATTCAGTCTAGGGAATTTGAGAAACAAAATCCCAGCTCTGCAATGATGATGGTAATACAATTTACAGTCTTCTGGAATAGCCGATATTTAGTGTAGCTTACTAATCTTTGTCTTTGCCCATTTGCCCGAAAACAAGACTCCTACTAATATAAGTTTGGTCAGGAAATAGTTATTCTAAGCAGTAATTTGATAGACTCTCTAGCAGAGCCTCAAAAAAAATCAACTTTTTGATTGCCCTATTTCACTAACAGGACGAGCCATTAGCCCGGGCTTCCAGGGTCAGAATGTGTTATCTTCCAGTTGTCCTTTTCAAGTAACAGACACTTCAGTTCTCACTAAGAGAACTGTTCCTTCCTTTCAATGTCTGTCTCACACAGCCCATCCTTTGACACCTCACAACCCAAAGACAATTTGTCATTATCCCTCATTCTCATTCTTGCAGCCCCTCCTTCACTTGGCCTCTCCGCCTGTAGATTACTCCTCCATTCTGCCTTATGAATTCCCACATGAATCTTTCGTGTGGGGTTACTCCTCTATTCATAATGCTCCAGTGAGCCTTATTTACCCAAAACAGCAAGTTTGCCATTGCTTTTCCACATGACATGCATATGTGCCACACAAGCTGGAATGTAAGATAAGTAGTCTGGCTCCAGCAGTCAAGTCTTTACGACCCATCTTCATTCTGTGCCTCCAGCCAGAATTAGTTCCTCACCCTTGTGCATTCCTATTTTGCTTTATTCTCTTGAAATGCATCATTCATTGCTCTGTATCAAACATATTTATAAATGTATCATATATAGAAGGCAGATTTAGAAAATGACCTCCAATGATTCCCATTTTTCGATATTCATGATCTTGTTTAATTCCCTTTCCTTGAGTGTGGGCTAGACATAGCGACTTGCTTCTAGCAACAGAATATGAGGTAACAAGCGATGTGGTATCATTTCTTGGTTATACAAGAGTGAGACCACAGTCTTGCTGGCAGGCTCTCTCGATTGCCTTCTCAGACTGCACACTATGATCAAGTGGGATGTCCCATTGATAAGGACCACGTGGCAGGCATTGTGGGTAGCCTAAGGCTAAACTCCAACTAGGAACTGAAGCCTTCAATCCAAAAGCTTTGAAAGAACCGAATTCTGCTGGCAACCATGTGAGTAAGCCTGGACATGGAACTTTCTTCCCAATCAAACTTTCAGATGCCACCAAGCTTTGGCTGATGCCTGATTTCAGCCTTGCGAGGGACCCTGAAACTTAGGACCCAGCTAAACCATGCCTGGGTTCCTGACCCACAAAAACAGAGATAAGCATTTTAAGCTGCTAAATTTTAGGTAAATTGTTGCACAGAAATAAATAAAATACACTCATCTTACTTCATCTGCTTAACTGTAGCCTTCCCTAGGCAAAAACTGAATGGTAAAGCTAGGCGTGAGCAGAGTACCCAAAGTAAATGTTTATGCAGAGTAAATGCTAATGTGTGTTAAATGCTAATTGACAAGATGACTGAACAAAGGACTTTTTCAAAACAAGCCCAATTTTCCCAATTGTAGAAAGTAAATATCATTTAACTCTTTCTAAACAAGTGGATTACATATAAAGTTTATACTATCCTTTAATGTCAGACTCTCTATTTTGATTTTTGCCTATTTCTCTACTCCCTCCGATTTTCTTTTTTGTCTTTTTAGCTGAGATGTGTTCAGGTCATCTTACCATCTACTTAACCAAGGGAATGCATAGTTCATAGAATGATAAACACTAGCAAACTTAAATTTATTTTTGAAAGATTATACCAAACAAATATAAGTTTCTCTAATAAAATAAATGCCCTTCAATGATAAAAGGAATAGAGATGTCCTCAATACCAGTTAGGAGGCTTTGAGCTGCAAATAACAACAACAAAAAAGGAATGATTCACAGCAGGAATGTATTTATTTCATACATTATAACTCTGTTGACTTTCAAGATTGAAAATTAAGTAGGACATCAAGGACCCAATATTTTCCCATCTTTCTACCCAGCTCTTCTCAGAATAGCTCACTTATGGTTGCAAACAGGCTGCAACTATTCCAGTAATCACATCCAGACACAAGAGTATCCAGTGAACGAAAAGCATCTCTTCTTATGTGTCTCTCTTTTAACAGCAAAGAAACCATGCCCAGAAGTCTCCAACTACTTCCCTCTGCATCTCAGTGATCAAAATTGGGTCATAAAACATGTCCTAAATTAAACTCTGATGAGGAAACTAAGATGATGCTAGGGAAGGGATGGACACCTGAAGAAAACTGGGATTTCAATCAGCAATCAAAAGGGAGGTGTCTGTTTACACCCACAAGAGATGACACAAAGTAATGTATAATTTGTCACAAAAATGTGCTTATATGAATTCAGCAAAAGAAACAACTATTATTACCTTGAGTGGTATGATATTATGATAAAAGACTTACAAATTAGGATTAAAGTCATTACCCATCCATAAAAGTTGTCTACCTTTTAATAACTGTATTAAACTTTGCGACTGCAGTAATGGTACCATCAGTTGTCTTTTTAGTCTTTTAGTTCTTATTTATGAACAATATTATGGTCTTAATTTTTTTCCAATCACTATACTAATGGATTTATAAAAATTCATAAGGCTGTAATCAATTTTGAAACTTTTCTTTTCCTAGTAACCCTGGGTGACAGATAAATTACTTTCCCATTGATTTCATATGCTCTTAATTACCTAGGTTTATACCTGGTTCAAACAAAAGAACAGAGGGGCTTCCAGAAACCAATGTGCAGCTAAAAGACTTTTAGAAGAGGAAATGCACTCTGGAATCAGATAAGTAGTCAAGTTCATTGACTTGTCTAGTTGCTACTTGAGAGACAGTAGGTCATTGTTGTTAAGAACGCAGAATTTGGAATCAGATCTAGATTTAAATCTCTACCCCATATTGTATTAAAGATACATGGTTCTAACCTCTGTAAGCCCAAATTTCTCCATCTTAAAAAGGATCATCAAACCAACCTCATAGGGTTGCTGCTGCTGCTGCTAATCATAGGGTTGCTTCAGTCATGTCTGACTCTGTGTGACCCCATAGACAGAAGCCCACCAGGCTCCCCTGCCCCTGGGATTCTCCAGGCAAGAACACTGGAGTGGGTTGCCATTTCCCTCTCCAATGCATGAAAGTGAAAAGTGAAAGTGAAGTCGCTCAGTCGTGTCCGACTCTTAGTAACCCCATGGACTGCAGCCTACCAGGCTCCTCTGTCCATGGGATTTTCCAGGCAACAGTGCTGGAGTGGGGTGCCATTGCCTTCTCCACATAGGGTTGCTATGAAAGTTAAATTAAATGATATCTGTAAAACACTTAACAGTAAACAGTAAATGTTAGCTATCATTATTACTTAAGCTGTTTTAATAAATATTTCCCAACCACAGCCCATAAACTAGTCTCCTCCCACCATCTTCCAGGACTGGGCTGTAGGAGAAGATTGGGAGCTAAACTCCCTTGGCATGGGAAGGATGCAGAGGTCCTTTTCATACTGGGTTCCAACAGGTCACATCTCTCTCCTGCTGGTTGAGAACAGAGGCAGAAAGAAACATGGAAAAAAAAAAAAAAGTGAAAGTGTTATTCACTCAGTTGTATCAGACTCTTTGCAACCCCATGGACTATAGCCGGCCAGGCTCCTCTGCCCATGGGATTCTCCAGGAAAGAATATCAGAGTGGGTAGCCATGCCCTCCTCCAGGGATCTTCTCAGTCCCAGGGATGGAACCTGCCCTGCAGGCAGATTCTTTACCATCTTAGCCATCAGGGAAGCAACCTAGATGGCCTCAAACACTTGTCATCATGAGACACTGCTCACATATTTCCTTCTTCGCCCCTCGCCAAAAGGCTCAGATCTCCTCTTGGACTTCCCTGACTGACCTGCATGTTGGGGTTTGCTCTTCCAACCTATGTTCCTTATCTTCTCAAGTGGTTCCCTGGCCTTGGACATGAGAAATGTAATGTGCATATGCCCTCTCCTACCTTCTGGAGCGGGCAAATCTAAAAGCATCTTTAAACCTCCGCAGGTATTAATTCTATGATGTCTTAACCAGAGTCACTAACACCCTCAGGGAACACTGAATAGGGCCAAGAGACAAAGGATTTGAAAAGATGTTTCTTTCTTTAGTTTTTATTCGGATTGACAATTGAGTTTTTGTAAGTGAATCACGTTTACTCCACTTTAAAGGAATCTGAATCCATTCGAGGTCACTTAATTTCAAATTCAAGCAGTTAAATTGATTTTACCCACCACAATCATGGGGTTCTGCTCTTAGATCTTATTTCATAGGCTGTAAAGAGCACTCAATTCTGCTCTGGTTATTTGTGTTATTTATAGCCCCCAGACTGGTTGTGCAAAGTGACAACATTCCCTGATATGCTCTTGCTATTTATGTTCTAGTCTATTTTTTTTTTGCTCCAACAACTTTTTCCCAAATATCTTTTATTAAAGCAACATTAGCATATTTGGGTATGAAAGAATCATCACTACTCATTTTCTCAATTATAAGAAATTTCAACTGTCAATACAAAAGTTGAAGTCAGCATCTTGGGATGCTATTACTTCAATAACTTCTTTGCCCTGTCATATCAGATCAAAAGACAATCTTTTTTAGGCATCACCCCCTGAATTAGAAGAGTATCCCATTTTAAAAGAATCATAATAGAAACATTAACATATGAAAGTTCTTTAAGAACTTTTTGATAAAGAGCATAATAAAAAATTGAAAGTGTTACATTAACTCAGTAAAATATACAAACATATGCTGATATTTCAGTCTTAACTAGATGGATGAGTTGTACACCAAGAATTTTTTTGGAAAACTTGGTGACTAAATTACAACCTGGATAATGTAGATGGATAATGTTATCCCACACATGGTATCATTCCAATATGAATGAAACATATTTTGTAAAAATGTGTTGATGTAGACTTTGAAAAATTATGTAGCTGGAAGACAAATCAACTTTTTTAGGGTGAAAACAGGATCTTCTCTAGGGAAAAGAAGCCTACTGCCAGCCTTCCTGGGAAGAGGTCTATCCAGACAGAATGAAAAGTCAGTGGAATGTGATTAGATTAATGGAATTCCATGCCCCTTTATCTGGGTGTGGAAGTCAGTAAGGCTGGAATTCCAAGTTATGAAGACACCTGGCATACTTCTGATAGAAGGAAAGGTCACAGAAATGGAGTGCTGGCCTCTACCACATAGATCCAGGCAGGCGGCAGCCAGATGGTATCTAAAGCTGTGTAATTGTGATGTTAATCTCTATCTAGATTTTCTCTTTCCAGGTCCCTGCAACTTTGGGGGTTGGGTAAAGTTACAGCCTGACCTCTACTGCCCACTAAAGGATAAAGAAGAGCTCAACTGATGCCAAGAACTGACTCAATGGAAAAGACCCTGATGCTGGCAAAGATGGAAAGCAGAAGGAGAAGGGGACGACAAAGGATAAAATGGTTGGATGGCATCACCAACTCGATGGACATGAGTCTGAGCAAGCTCCAGGATTTGGTGATGACAGGAAGCCTGGTGTGCTGCAGTCCATGGGGTCACAAAGATTTGGACACCACGAAGCAACTGAACTGACACCACTGAACTGACTGACCTTACACTTTGGGCGTGGCTTTCTTACAGAAGGGCAAGCACACGCGCGCGTGTACACACACACACAGAGCCAGAGTGATTGCAGACGCACTGGTCCTCCTCAGAGGAGAAGCAGCTGCAGTAAGCAAGCAAGCTATGTGGGTTGAAGTCAAGGAACCCCAGGTATCCACGGGTGAACCCATAAGAAATTAAACAACTTAACTGCTGTTTTAACCAATTTTTCCAGATGATTCAATTTAGTCAAGCTACAATTTAGTCTTTCTTTTCCTATTGAGCTGGCCTGTTGTTTGTTTAAACTTATTGTATTAACTGGTTCTCTTACGGTTTGCAGATTTAGCCTATCAGAATGAAGAAGCATAAGGGGAGAAACCTTTTAGTCTTCTGATTGTTCCTCAGACTTTTTCAAGTTCCTCACACTCCAGGGCAAGATATTTTTCCCCTGAGCTCTTAAGTCTTTCTGCTGCCACACTTCTTCCTGTATTACTTGAGATAAATTTAAAGAAAATTGTTGAAATGGTTATCCTTGAGTTCCCAACAAGTCAATGACAAAGAGAGAGGTCTGAACTTGTTCTAAGCAAACTGTTCTGGTTCAGGTCAAGTGAAACGTTAGTATTTCGCTCAGTGTTTTCACCTTTATTACTCCACTGGGCTTCCCTGGAGGCTCAGATGGTAAAGAATCTGCCTGCAGTATGGGAGACCGGGTTCAATCCCTGGGTTTGGAAGATTCCCTGGAGAAGGGAAGGGCTACCAACTCCAGTATTCTGTCCTGGAGAATTCCATGGACTGTATTGTCCATGAGGTCACAAAGAGTCGGCTACGACTGAGCCACTAACACTTTCCTTCTCAACATAAAATGCATTTAAAGACAACAAAATAAATATATTCAACGTATGTCCTTATTTCATCACCTCAAGAAACCTATTTTGGGAATACAAGTGCTTCCTTAAGCATAGTTTATTTTCATAAAGTAAGACATGTATTTCAGCTTGCTTGTGAACCTAACGTGGATTAGTAAAAGCTTATAACCAACACAAGAGTGATAGAAGTTGAGTTAAATATCTCACCTGGAGTGTTTCCACATACTGGTTCAATATATTGCATGTATGTTTTATTCTATTTTTTAACCTCTTTGCTGACAAAAGCTTTAAAATGCATAGGCAAAACTGGATATAATGTAAACCAAAGATTTTGATGACACACCTTATTAATTCTATGTGTGTGTATATATATACATATATATATGTGTGTGTATATATATATATATATAGCTTAGTCTTCAAAACATCAGATCAGATCAGATCAGTCGCTCAGTCATGTCTGACTCTTTGCGACCCCATGAATCGCAGCACGCCAGGCCTCCCCGTCCATCACCAACTCCCGGAGTTCACTGAGACTCACGTCCATCGAGTCAGTGATGCCATCCAGCCATCTCATCCTCTGTCGTCCCCTTCCCCTCCTGCCCCAAATCCCTCCCAGCATCACAGTCTTTTCCAATGAGTCAACTCTTCACATGAGGTGGCCAAAGTACTGGAGTTTCAGCTTTAGCATCATTCCTTCCAAAGAAATCCCAGGGCTGATCTCCTTCAGAATGGACTGGTTGGATCTCCTTGCAGTCCAAGGGACTCTCAAGAGTCTTCTCCAACACCACAGTTCAAAAGCATCAATTCTTCAGCCCTCAGCCTTCTTCACAGTCCAACTCTCACATCCATACATGACCACAGGAAAAACCATAGCCTTGACTAGACGAACCTTTGTTGGCAAAGTAATGTCTCTGCTTTTGAATACGCTATCTAGGTTGGTCATAACTTTCCTTCCAAGGAGTAAGCGTCTTTTAATTTCATGGCTGCAGTCACCATCTGTAGTGATTTTGGAGCCCAGAAAAATAAAGTCTGACACTGTTTACACTGTTTCCCCATCTATTTCCCATAACATAATTCCTTTTAATATATATAACAAAATAAAACAAGTGATAGCAAAATAAAACAAGTGCACCACTGAAATCTTGATGAGATTAGAAGAAGGGACAAGCTGATTCTGTACATCAACAACTAAATACGGTCAACTGTTTACCTGTTTGGGACGAATAGGAGAAATGCCAACTAACAAGTTGTGCACCTTTAAATTGTTTTCTTCCTTTAGGTGCTGTATGTTTCCACCTTAATTGTTTTGTATTTTCTGTCTAGAAGGAACAGCCATCAAACAGAGACAAGCCTCTGTTAATGTTTTCAATAGGATCAACTGCATTTCCTGCATTCAATAAAAAAAATAAAATAAAAGGAATAATTGGCCAGGGAATGGCACCTGTGGGCTAGAACTCTTCCTTGTATAGTATAAAGCTTGCTGCAGAATTCAAATCATCTTAAATCTTAGTATGGCAGTATGTCTGATCTTAAGAAAAGTTTCATTTTCTTAAATCTTAACCTTAGAAATTAATTCCTTCTTGTTGTCCCAGATAACAGCCAAAGCAGGAGAAATTGTGTAGCACACAAATTGAGCATAATGCTTGAGGTATCAGAAAATGCAGAATCCCTAAGGGGTAACTCGAGTCTTCACTGCTTGCATGTTGTATGTCAGTAACCAGGTTAAATCTCAAACAGGAACCTTGTTTTGGTGTAAATGATCGCCTCAGTATCTGTTACATTTGTGGCAAAGCTACTTTTCATTTTGTTTTTGAGACAATCTGAAATTTCTGTATTGGCTTCCATCATTGAACAAATAATTTAGAGAGCCTAGTATGTGACAAGCAATATTGTAGGAGCAGAAGAAACACGCCAGAGAAGGCCCTTGTTCTTACACGGATCATATCCTACCGAAAGGAAGACAGACAGTAAACAAGCAAATAAATTAGGAAGCCAATTTCCGGAGACGGTAAAAGTGCCATGCAGAGAACAAAACAGCACAGTGACAGAAGGGAGCTTTTGGTTGGGCTGCAGATTTAAGACTTTGTTGATAAAGGAGCTGGCCCCTCAAAGAACAAGAGGAGGAGTGTCTCATGGAATTGGGAGGGCCCAAGGTAGGAACGGGGTGTCTGCTGGAGGAAAGACGGAAGAAAGCCAGCGTGCCTAGAGCATGGCGTGAAAGCTAGGGAAAGAGACGGGAAAGGTCCTCAAGTTTCATGATCTTCAATCCCCAGCTCCACTGAAATCAGAGTTCCAACAGCATTTTTTGCACTGCTGTGGTAGCACTCACTGAATGCAGTTGCTGACTACTATAGATTGGGTTGTGCCCCTGCAAAACTCACATATTGAAGCCCTAATCCCCAGAATGAGCATTTGGGAGATAGGGCCTCTAAAGTTAAATGAGGTCCTAATTCAACAGGACTGGTATCCTTATAAAAAGAGGAAGAGGGACTTCCCTGGTAGTCCAGGGGTTAAGAATCCGCTTTGCAATGCAGATGAGGTGGGTTCAATCCCTGGTCCAGAACTGAGATCCCACGTGCGGAGGAGCAGCTAAGCCCATGCGCTACAACTACTGAAGCCCTAAGCACTCTGGAGCTTATGCACGGCAACTAAAGGGTCCATGTGCAGAGCCAAAGATCCAGCATAGTGCAACAAAGCTCCTGTGTGCCGCTACTAAGACTCGATGCAGCCAAATAAATAAATAAATATTTTTTTGAAATAAATAAAAACAAAAAGAGGGAGAGACAACAGAGAGCTCTCTCGCTCACTCTTGCTGTCTGCAAGCATATAGAGAAAAGACCATGTGAGGAGATGGAAAAAAAGCACCTGTCTGCAAGCCAGAAGGATACGCCTCACCAAAACCTACCCTGCTGGCACCTTGGTCTTGAACATCCAGCCTCCGAACTGTGAAAATATAAATTTGTGTTGTATAAGCCATACAGTCTGTGGTATTTTGTTGTGGCAGCTCAAGAAGACTAACACAGTTACCCTACTTGAAACACATTTTACAAAAGGGAAAAGAAAGTGTTGGTCGCTCAGTCATGCCCGACTTTTTGCGACCCCGTGGATTGCAGCATGCCAGGCTTCCCTGTCCCTCACTATCTCCCAGAGCTTGCTCAAACTCATGCCCACTAAGTTTTTCTTCAACATACAGAAAATATGAATGTAGACAAAATAGAAAAATTTCAAACATTATAGGAGGAAAAAATATTACAGATATTCAAATACAAAAAGAAAAAACATGCATATGACAAGATATTTCTCCAAAATGAAGAAATTAAAATTAAAACAAATTCAAGAAATTACTTATGCTGATAACAATAGTAACAATTTTAGAACATGCTGATGTGATTTTGGTTAATTGATACAATGAATCAGTGCTGGTGAAATGAATCAAAACAGTCCCTTTGTGGAAAACAAAATGACAACATGTAGCAGGAGCCCTAATGATGTTTAATCACCTGAGTTAGATTATTATTCCTTAGAATTTCAATAGAAGCAAAATGATAAAAGCATACAACTCATCACAGAACTATCTGTTTAATTAAACAGAAAGAAACCTATCTACATCCTTAATATTATAGAAATAGTTTAAGGAAATTATATATCAGGATGATAAAATATTATATGGTTGTTCATGCTCAGACACTTCCAACTCTTTTTAATCCATGGATTGTAGCCTACCAGGCTCCTCAGTCCATGGGATTCTACAGGCAAGATTCCAGGCAAGAATACTGGAGTGAGTTGCCCTTTCCTCCTCCAGGGGATCTTCCTGTCCCATGGATCAAACATGTGTCTCTTGCATCTCTATCACCACCTGGGAAGCCATTATATGGTCACAAAAGGTTATAACTTTAAAGATTTTTGAGAGACTTGGAAACAATATAGCATAATGGTTGAAAACACAAGTGCTGAAATTAGATGAACTCCAGCAAGAATTGAATACTATCTTTGTGACACACAAATATGTGAACTAAATTTATTCAACTGTAAAATGGAAAAAAAGAGGGGCACAGTGCACAGTATTGAACACATGGTGTGCCAAGTAATGTTCTAAATGGATCACAGTAGACCTTCATTATGCATGAGATTTTATATTTATAATCTTCCTATTCCACAATATTCGTGACCCCCCAAATTAATATTCCTGGTGCTTTCAAGATCATTGGCAGACATGGGCAGAGCAAAGCAAATGTCCCTGAAAATTGCTGCTTAGCCTTCCTATTCGGCTCTAATAGGAGGCAAGCAGAGGGTAGAGATGGTAAGAGGGCAGTGCGGGCTGGGCAAGGAGCTTGAGATCTGAGGCCAGTGGGAGGGGATTTGAGTCTCACTTGTAGCAGCTGTTAATGGGGTGGCCTGGGGTAAGTCCAGGCAAGTCATATGAATCTGTAATATTTTCTCTCTTGAAAACTTAAAAAAATTGCATCTTCCATGATGAGCTGTTTTTAGGATTTAAGATTACAATCTTTGTGAGAGAAGTGTGGCATATGTGTGGGTGTGTATGTGTTTCCCCCAGGGATGATGGTTCAGTATTCATCCACGTAGTGTTCCAGGAACTTTACAGGATCTAATTACCACAAATGACAGGAGTCGGATGTTTGTGTATTGACTCTTGTAATCCTCAAACAAATCCTCTGAAACAATACAGAGATAAAAACTAGGGGAAACAGCTACCTCCCACAAGGCTGTGGGAAGGGAAAAGAAGGGATGCGTGACTGCAGGGGCCACCTAGGAGCTGGAGGAGAGCTCCTAGTGGCAGAAGGAGCTGCCACCCAGGCATACTGCCTCTCCTCACCTAACGCAGGTATGAGGTGAAAGAAATGTTAGTTGGTCGGTCATGGCCAATTCCTTGTGACCCCATGGATTGTAGTCTGCCAGGCTCCTCTGTCCATGCAATTCTCCAGACAAGAATACTGGAGTAGGTAGCCATTCCCTTCTTGAGGAAATCTTCCCAATTCAGGGATCAAACCCAGGTATCCAGCATTGCAAGCAGATTCTTCACCATCTGAGCCACCAGGGAAGCCCAGGTATGTATAGGAGATGGCAATAGGTGGAGGCTGGGGTCTTTAACCACTGCTGGAATTAACTGTCCCTGCTGTGGCTATACTGTCAACCATAACAACAAAAATAAGAAGAAAGCCCTTCTTCCTGCTGCTTCTTTTTCAATTCCAACTGCCCTCCTGTTTTCCTATGGGCAGAACCTGTAAACAAACTGGCAAAGGAGTCTGGGAAATGCAACCTGCAGAGTCCCTGCTCCAGGATCTCAGAGGAGAGTAAAAAGTAGATGTGGAGCTGAAAGATCTGTGAGAACATTTATTAGCACAGGTTCCTCAGAAACCAGAGCCTAAAGCAAAATCTTACGTGCTGCTATGTTCTTACACATTCAATCCTAGGAAAACACGAGGGATAAAGCAGGACAGGATAAGGCAGGACAAAAGAGAGAGGAAACAGCAGCTTGTCTGCAGGTTGCCCACCACTTGGGATCATATCCAACAGGTCACTTCATCTCCTGGAACTATCTTCCAAGAAGCCTATGAGCTGTTGGGTCTCAGAAGGAGAAAAGGAGTAAAGTTTATCTGCTTTCTCCTCTCTTGCATTGGTCAAGTCTTGGCCACATGAGCATAAACTCCCCACATGATGCCACATTGCCCAAGCACAGGGGCAAAGTGGGTTTTGCAGAATCTCTTGCCTCAAGGGTGCTAAAAAGTTAATAAACAGAAATCTAAATTAAACAGAATCGGGGGACTTCCCTGGTGGTACAGTGGAAAAGACTACATGTTCCCAAGGCAGGGGGGCCTAGGTTCAATCCCTAATCTGGGAACTAGATCCCACATGCTAGTGTGGAAGACCCAGAGCAGCCAGAAATAAAGAAAAGGATTCGGGAGGCCAGAAGGGGGCGCTCTCGTGCCCTGTGAATGTAGCCCAGCAAAGGAAGAAAAGAGATTCCTCTTACCTCCTGGCAACAACCCAGACAATGGAAAGCCATGGACTCTTAGTTGACTAGAGCCCTGCCAGCTTTCTTCCCCTTGTTATAAAAGGATGTTTCTTCCCTTGCCATCAGGGATTTGTACATTGCTCACTATGGCTGCAAACCCTAAATGGCAATTCTCGACTGATTCCAAATAAACCCATTTTTTGCTGGATAAACAACCTGCAATTTATTTGTTTTCAATCAACAAGGGCAACAAAGGAAAACAAGGCTGAAGGGGACATGTTGAAAAGGCAGGCAAGAGACAGGCACCACTGGGTTGTACTCAGGCAAAATCTTCTGCTTCAGACGTGGTTATGAAGAGATACACACTTTGGCCTTAACTGTGGCTGCTGTAAACCAAGTGGCCCGAGGCTCCAAGACAGCTGGAGAACCAAGGTGGTGCAGAAGCATCTAATGTAGTCAGTGGTGAGCAGGGGCATTTACCCAGGTGTATGTGCTTCAGTATTTGGGTATATCCAACATCAGGCAGGGGTAGAGGAACACATATAATTCACAGGCCAAACCAGACATTGAGCTAAGCTGGACAGGGCTCTGGGATAAATGCTATAAACCGTGGCTGCTCCAGACACACTGGACAGTCTGATTTCTTTAGGTATAGCTAGCACGACTGAGCAACTTCACTTTCACTTTTCACTTTCATGCATTGGAGAAGGAAATGGCAACCCACTCCAGTATTCTTGCCTAGAGAATCCCAGGGATGGGGGAGCCTGGTGGGCTGCCGTCTATGGGGTCACACAGAGTCGGACACGACTGAAGTGACTTAGCAGCAGCAGCAGAATGTAAAAACTGAATTTTTGTTTAGATGAGGCAGAGGAAGGGTTTTTTAATAGGTTTTATATATATATATATATATAAATTTTACTTTAACATTAATTTTGTAAAATTGTCATTATGCAGATAAAATTATGGAGATGATAGGCCATATTTATACTATTCTGTATTTATTGACATCCTTGGCCCTTATATTAGGAACAATACAGATGTTTTCTGACTATGAATATAATTCACCTCTCACCTTCTCATGATCCTGCCTCCTAATTCTTAGGGCTTCCCTGGCAGCTCAGCTGGTAAAGAATCCACCTACAATGCAGGAGACCCCGCTTTGATCCCTGGGTCGGGAAGATCCCTTGGAGAAGGGAACGACTACCCACTCCAGTATTCTGGCCTGGAGAATCCCATGGACAGAGGAACCTGGCAGGCTACAGTCCATGGGGTCAAAGAGAGTTGGACATGACTCAGGAACTTTCACTAAAGACTAGCTGTTTCTGAATCATCCAAAGAGAAGACTAGCACCTCTGTCAGATCAGATCAGATCAGATCAGTCACTCAGTCATGTCTGACTCTTTGCGACCCCATGAATCACAGCACACCAGGCTTCCCTGTCCATCACCAACTCCCAGAGTTCACTGAGACTCATGTCCATGTTACCTTCTAAAAACATTCTTTTTTTTTTTTTTAACTTTTGCTAATTACCACCCTGGTGGCTCAGTTGTAAAGAATCCACTGCCAAGGCAGGAGGTTCAGGTTCAATCCCTGGGTCAGGAAGATGCCTCTGGAGAAGAAAATGGCAACCCACTTCAGTATTCTTGCCTTGGAAATCCCATAGACAGAGGAGCCTGGTGGGCTCCAGTCCATGAGGTCACAAAAGAATCGGACATGACTTAGTAACTAAGCAGCAACTAAGCACAAATGATCCCAAGCAGAGAGCCCATAGTGGAAAAGGCATGTTTAATGTTAAAGGACAAAAAGCATTCTGACACCTGTTAAGATGGTCAGGAAGACTTTCTCAGGACTACTGCAATGGGGTTATCGCCATGGAAGAGACAGATGGGGCTCAACTCCAACTATGACAAGGACAAGTTGAGATTTATAGCCAAGGAGCAGAGTGAAGGGGTCGGTGGATGGAAAATTACAAAGAGAAGACATCAAAAGTAGGGAGAGTTTTGCTAAATCTACTTAACAGGATCCTTGCTGAGAGCAGACCAGTGTGACCAGATATCAAAGGTGATCAGAAAGCAAGAGTAGGGGTATTTTCTCCAAACTGACTCTGCAGGGTTCCTGCTAAGACTGGTCTTGGAAAGGACAAGATGTAGAAACCTGAGATGAAGATCCAGTCAAGAACACTTGCATGCATGTGTATGTGCTAAGTCACTTCAGTCGTGTCTGACTCTTTGCGACCCTATAGACCATAGCCCCGGAGAAGGCAATGGCAACCCACTCCAGTACTCTTGCCTGGAAAATCCCAGGGACGGCGGAGCCTGGTGGGCCGCCGTCTATGGGGTCTCACAGAGTCGGGCACAACTAAAGTGGCTTAGCAGCAGCAGCAGCAGCAGACCATAGCCCACCAGGCTCCTGTCTGTGGAATTCTAGAGTGGGTTGTCATGCCCTCTTCCAGGGGATCTTTCTGCCCCAGAGATCAAAGGCATGTCCCTTAGAACTCCTGCATTGGCAAGTGGGTTCTCTACCACTAGCACCACCTGGGAAGCCCTGAAGAAAGCTTAAAGGAGCCTAACTAAAGTTTGGTCGAGGAGAGGTATGTTTTGGTCAGAAGGTAATTAATGGAGAGAAACAACATGGAAAACCCCCCTTTCCGAATACTACATACTAATATACTGATACTGGCTCCTACTACCAGCTTTCATTAAATAGGTGACCCCATCTTTATCGACAGTATTCCATCCTTATATTAGTAATTTTAAAGGCTACAATTTGCCTTGCACATATTAATGGGCAGGTATTTCTGATATGATTTCAAGGAGAACAAGTCCCTTTTTAAGGAAAGAAGAATAAGCTGTGTTGGGGGCACTAATGGATTGCAGCGGGAAGCCCACTGCTGGGCATTCTGTCTGCAGGGTGCTCAGCTGGGCAGCGCTCAGGAGCCCAGATGCAAGCTTCAGACAGTTGTCTCCAGGCAGCACCATCTGCTTCCGTGGGAATCTCCCCAGGCACTGGGTTGGCAGCTTCAGGGTGGTGGTGAGATTGGCCCTGTGGTGAGCATGTTGCTGGGAGGCTGTCAAAACTTTTCTCAACACTTGAGAGCTCATTTCCTATCATCTACCAGAGTCAGCATTTGACTAGACTTCTTTCAGGACAATAGCAGACTGCTGAGTTCTCCTTAGCAGGAACTTAGCAGAAAGTAAAACTGAGCTCAGTTATCTCTCCTTACTATTGGGAGACTCATGTTTCTCCCTTTGGGGCTTCCCCAGTGGCTCAGGCAGTAAAGAATCTGTCTGTAGTGTGGGACACCAGGGTTTGATGCCTGGGTCAGGAAGATCCCCTGGAGAAGGGAATGGCAAGCCATTACAGTATTCTTGCCTGGGAAATCCCATGGACAGAGGTGCCTGGTGGGCTACAGTCCATGAGGTCACAAAGAGTCAGACATGACTGAGCAACTACTTAGACTTCAATTTGACTCCCGGAAGATTCATATTTCTTCCTTAGGAAAGTCAAATGCAATGTGTCTCAAAGGATGTTCCACAGACCTCAAGTTTTCGCAAAATGCTCCAAGAAAAAGAAGGGTCCAAAAGCCAAATAAGCTTGAAAATGCTGCCTATCACATCTCCTTCTTAGAGATTCACCATGCATGTTCAGCAGTAATGCCCCTACAGTTAAAAACAATCCCTTTAGGGACTTCGGTGTCCCTGTGGTTAGGAATCTGCCTCCCAATGCAGGGGACAGGAGTTCGATCCCTGGTTCAGGAGGATCCCACATGCTGTGGGGCAACTAGACCCACATTCCTCAACTAGAGCAAAACCTGGATGCCATATTGAAGAGCCTGTGCTCCACTCAGAAGTATCCCATGAGCTGCAACTTAGACTCAACACAGCCAAAAAATCAAACAAATACATATTTTAAAAATGTCTTTAACGTGGTTTAATCCAGTTTTCCCCAAATTTAGAAGGACACAGAATTTCAACTTAATTCAGCTACATGACAACATGTAAAGAGTGTAGCTTGCTCCCAGAAAAACAATCATCAGAATACAGCCAGGCACAATCAATCATCAAAAGGCCTTGGTAGCCTTGGGGCAGCCAGCGAGAGTCGCACAAAAGAGGACAAATGTCTTCCGTTTCTTTTATTTTTTGTGGTTGTCAGAATATGGTGTGTATTTTATGAGATGGGGAGAATTCATTTATTCTTCTTTTCTTCATTTCAAGAAATATTCACCATGGCCCTGCTGACCCCACCACGGGGCCAGGTACAAGCCATCCAAGTCACATGGCCATAGGTTTTACTCAAACCAGAAAGACACACATGAAAGAGGTATTTATAATGAAATGCAACGAGTGTTACCCTGGAGTCAGCATTTGCCTGTGAGTGTTGTCTTTAGAAGTCTTCCTGATTAGTGAGAGCTCGCCTCGTCTGGAGACCAGGTAAGGCCTCTCACCAGGAAGGCTTCTTCCAGCCCAATGAGGCAGCAACAGCAAATACATCCATCGGATGTTGGCTCAGAACAAGGGGAAAGGCAAGCAAAGATAAAAAATGAGGAACCTATCGTGAGTGCTTCTGTGGACTCGAAACACAAAACGCATGACAGCCCACCACTGCGTTTAGCAACTCAACAAAACTCTGCAAAAGGAGTGTAGACAATCTTAAAGACAGAGACCATTTCAAATAATTTGGTATTCTCTTCATCACTTAACTATGCCAGGCATATCATAGACACATTGTAAATTTTAAACAAAACATAAAACTATTTCACAGAGGTACTAGTAATAAAGCTATCACACAATAGGCATTCAATAACTATTTTTAGGAATGCACAAAACCCCATTTGTTTAATTTTACAGATTATTACCAAGCCAGATAGCTATAGGAACAATGGCTCTGCTATATCCAAGACACTCCCCAGCACCCAGCTACAGTAAAATCCTTGATATATAAAATTCAAAGTCATTTCCTGTGTCATTTAGAATCTTTCACTTCATAAAAGAAACATTTAATTTCCATACATCAGGATCATTTGCAGCTTTACAATTTTAAAAAGTTATTTTTAAAAGATCAGATCAGATCAGTCGCTCAGTCATGTCCGACTCTTTGCGACCCCATGAATCACAGCATGCCAGGCCTCCCTGTCCATCACCAACTCCTGGAGTTCACTCAGACTCATGTCCAATGCCATCCAGCCATCTCATCCTCTGTCGTCCCCTTTTCCTCCTGCCCCCAATCCCTCCCAGCATCACAGTCTTTTCCAATGAGTCAACTCTTCTCATGAGGTGCCCAAAGTACTGGAGTTTCAGCTTTAGCATCATTCCTTCCAAAGAAATCCCAGGGCTGATCTCCTTCAGAATGGACTGGTTGGATCTCCTTGCAGTCCAAGGGACTCTCAAGAGTCTTCTCCAACACCACAGTTCAAAAGCATCAATTCTTCGGCACTCAGCCTTCTTCACAGTCCAACTCTCACATCCATACATGACCACAGGAAAAACCATAGCCTTGACTAGACAAACCTTTGTTGGCAAAGTAATGTCTCTGCTTTTGAATATGCTATCTAGGTTGGTCATAACTTTCCTTCCAAGGAGTAAGCGTCTTTTAATTTCATGGCTGCAGTCACCATCTGTAGTGATTTTGGAGCCCAGAAAAATAAAGTCTGACACTGTTTACACTGTTTCCCCATCTATTTCCCGTGAAGTGGTGGGACCGGATGCCATGATCTTCGTTTTCTGAATGTTGAGCTTTAAGCCAACTTTTTCACTCTCCACTTTCACTTTCATCAAGAGGCTTTTGAGTTTCTCTTCAC
This sequence comes from Bubalus kerabau, assembly GCF_029407905.1. Classification (NCBI taxonomy): domain Eukaryota; kingdom Metazoa; phylum Chordata; class Mammalia; order Artiodactyla; family Bovidae; genus Bubalus; species Bubalus kerabau. Next base: position 50,723,261 of record NC_073635.1, read on the forward strand.
TTTCTGCCATAAGGGTGGTATCATCTGCATATCTGAGGTGATTGATATTTCTCCCGCCAATCTTGATTCCAGTTTGTGTTTCTTCCAGTCCAGCATTTCTCATGATGTACTCTGCATATAAGTTAAATAAGCAGGGTGACAATATACAGCCTTGACGAACTCCTTTTCCTATTTGGAACCAGTCTGTTGTTCCATGTCCAGTTCTAACTGTTGCTTCCTGACCTGCATACAAATTTCTCAAGAGGCAGATCAGGTGGTCTGGTATTTCCATCTCTTTCAGAATTTTCCACAGTTTATTGTGATCCACACAGTCAAAGGCTTTGGCATAGTCAATAAAGCAGAAATAGATGTTTTTCTGGAACACTCTTGCTTTTTCTATGATCCAACAGATGTTGGCAATTTGATCTCTAGTTCCTCTGCCTTTTCTAAAACCAGCTTGAACATCAGGAAGTTCACGGTTCACATATTGCTGGAGCCTGGCTTGGAGAATTTTGAACATTACTTTACTAGCGTGTGAGATGAGTGCAATTGTGCGGTAGTTTGAGCATTCTTTGGCATTGCCCTTCTTTGGGATTGGAATGAAAACTGACCTTTTCCTGTCCTGTGGCCACTGCTGAGATAGCTCAGATTATAAAATTGAGAATGTAACAGAAAATCGTACTTGTTGAGCCTCTTACATGCCAAGCAATTTGCTCAGATCTATACATTTAATCTGTGCATCTCTTGAGGGTGATGGTAAAGTTTACTCAAATTGCTTCCTGTAACCCTAGTACCTGGTGCTATGCTGGTCCTAGTAAGGGCAGGGTAAAAATTTGTAGAATGGAGGAAAAGGAGAATAAATGAATTTTTCCCATTTCACAACACAATGCTCAAGATAAACCTGTGAATGAGATACCACACTCTCAGACACTTTCAGGAAGATATTGTCTTGACTCCGTCTCAAGATTGCCCAGTGTTGGAGCTAGAGGTGCTCGGTGAAACTTCTTAATTGCCTCCTGGGTAATGGTTTACTTCATACTGCTATTCTACATGAATGGAGCATTAATAAGCATATCTACTTCACCTTGTCAATTGTAGTTTCAAATTTCTAGGTAACTATGTATGTAAGTTCTTGGTAAAGATTTGTAGCAGTCATGGTTCAATACATGCAGGATATTATCCTCCATAACCATAAAAATGTATCTCCTCCTACTCCACACCTTAAGTACTATCTCTCCTTTTCTTACTTTGCATTGGTCAGCTGCTCTGACTCTCCTTATACACATAAATGCACACATGTGCACACACGCTACTTCCCAGTGCTTTATCTAAGGCAAGTTCCCTGGATACTTTGATTCTAAATCTTAAATTTGACTATGGGGAATTATAAAGCTCAGAAACAAACAAACAACAACAAAAAAAAAAACCAGCAACTGAGCAGGTTAGGTCTCCTGCCATACTGCTAGTTAACTTTCCCAGTTTTACTTAAATCTTCTCCTTATTTTACTAATTAAAATTAAAGGCCTCCTCACCTTATTTATGCAACAGGATACCTCCTTCCTAGTACCTCAGATACGAGGCTACTTATCCTGCATAGCCAATGGGATCGTCCCTTGACTATCACATCCTTTGTTTTGAGAGATGCCTGACAGGGCAACCACTGCAGCCATTAAAAGATTTAACCCTTTAGCCAAGAAAGGTGGACTTTTCTTCCTAGAAACTGAAGTTTTGCATTGCAAGCTTCAGGGTTTTTTGAATGCCTCCATTAGGGATGGATTATTTAGCAGGTACATTAGAATTCTTCTAATAATGTACACCAATGAATTCTGTTGAGTACTGAATAAAAGAAAACCTGATTTAACTTTCTTAAAATTCTATTCAAACAACCATAGGTGAGAAATTAAATGAACATCTCATATCTGTGCATATATCAACTCCCTCAAAACACAGAGTCTAATTGCCTGGATCGAGTACAATCTATTTTCTCTCTTCTGTATGAAAGAGAAGTGTTAATGAGTACAGAAATGTCTTTCAAAGTCAGGCAGCCAAAAGGAGGAGGGAAAAATTAAGACGAGGAAAATTCACATGAAGACTTTTGCTCCCTGAAAAATTAAGGAGTGACATTCAGCATGAAAGGCAGGCTTTGCAAAGAATGGATTTCTTTGCCCACACATCTTTACATAACTGCTCAAGACTGAGATGTGGTCTTTCCTCCCCTCAGAGGGACAAACGAACAGGTGAGTGGGAGTCTCCCAGACTCCCCCTTCGGGAATGGGCAGTAATTCCCCTCTTTGAAAGAGATTTAGTTCTGGGAAATCTATACATCAAGGAAGACAAGGCAAAAATCCCAGTTGTTTCCTGCAAAGTCAAAGCGTTCTGTGTCCTTTGTTAAAAGATACTGATGGAGTAGAGGCTGCAGTCATCTGTGGCCACCTCCTGTTGGGTGATTGATGTCACGGCGGCGTGTGTGGCCTGGTGGGCTGGCAGGCTGGGGAGGAGCCTGCGGCTCCCACCCTGCAGCGCCTTGAAACAGGATGGATGTGTGGGTAGAAAAAATCGACAGCTATAGAAAACAGACTGATGGTGGAAATAAATATATAATGATTTTAAGAAAATTAAACCTGGGTTGAAAAGGGGTGAAAAGCACCTTTGAAAGCCCTAAGGCTCTAAGTAGCAGAGAAGGGGGCTAAATTTAGGACCCCTTGGTGTTTTGAGTTTGTTGTTTTTTTTCCCCCCCAGTAACCAGCGCTTTGATTCCATGTGGACTTTCTCTAACACCTTATCAGCTCATTATCTCAGATGACAGGGTTCTGGGCCTTCACCATAGAAACAATTGCTCAGAGAAGAGAAGTAAATGGAGGTGGACCTGGGTTATCTTTTATTTGTATCTGTGGGCTTTAAAGAATTACTAAATGAAAGTCATAGGGTTCTGTCAGGGACACACACACACACACAGAGCAGCCCAGAGACATTTTTACAAAAGAAGGAAGGACACAAACACTGTAATCATTGAAGATTTTCTCTTCCATGTCTGTGGCCATCCAGTCATCATGTGTTACCCTACTGGCCCCCCAAATACCTCTTTTCAAGACATGCATGTAAGTGAATGAAGAACAAACTCTGAGGAACACTCAACATTGAAATCCCTCCCCAAATGACACAGAAAAGCCCCTTAATAACATTTTAACTAGATTTACATGCTTTGTAAACCCAGCCCCACAAATTAAGGCCTTTATTTTTATTAGCACATTGATGATCCTCAGAGATATAAATATCTTTTGGCTGGAAAAATCTCTCCAGTGTTCCATACAATTCCTCAGAACAGGAAATGATGTGACTCCCAAAGGCAGTCCTGCCTGCTCACAGAAACTCACAGAAAGGTTCAAATTTGTCCTAGCCCCTGTTCACAGCTCTGCCTGCTCCATCTGGGGGTGAGTGCGGGGGGCCTGGGGTCTGGCACCATAAGGAGAGCTCTTTAAAAGACAGTGTGTTGGCCTCGCTGTGTCTGGTCTGCCCCAGGTGCCATGCATGCATACTAAGTCTCTTCAGTTGTGTCAGACTCTTTGCAAACCTATGGACTGTATCAGTTCAGTTCAGTTCAGTCACTCAGTCGTGTCCGACTCTTCGTGACCCCATGAATCGCAGTACACCAGGCCTTCCTGTCCATCACCAACTCCCGGAGTTCACTCAGACTCATGTCCATCGAGTCAGTGATGCCATCCAGCCATCTCATCTCTGTCATCCCCTTCTCCTCTTGCCCCCAATCCCTTCCAGCATCAGAGTCTTTTCCAATGAGTCAACTCTTCGCATGAAGTGGCCAAAGTACTGGAGTTTCAGCTTTAGCATCATTCCTTCCAAAGAAATCCCAGGGCTGATCTCCTTCAGAATGGACTGGTTGGATCTCCTTGCAGTCCAAGGCACTCTCAAGAGTCTTCTCCAACACCACAGTTCAAAAGCATCAATTCTTCGGCACTCAGCCTTCTTCACAGTCCAACTCTCACATCCATACATGGCCACTGGAAAAACCATAGCCTTGACTAGACGAACCTTTGTTGGCAAAGTAATGTCTCTGCTTTTGAATATGCTATCTAGGTTGGTCATAATTTTTCTTCCAAGGTGGTAAACCCCTCAAACAGCACATGCTGATTACCAATGGCATCTCTGGTTTGGCTCCAGGCATCTTACAAAGCTTGTCTTTTCCTACTATCCAACTGATGAACAAAGCAATCCTACAAGGTAGGCAGGGCAGGTATTTTTGCTGACCACATAATTTACATACTCCTTAAAATGCTAAGTGATTTCCCTAAGGCACCACAGCTGAGGCAGAGTTTGTATGAGAACTCAGGTTCTGATACTTGGTCCAGTGTTGTTTTGGCTACAGGTTTGCCCTGATAGCTCAGTTGGTAGAGAATCTGCCTGCAATGCAGGAGACTCCGGTTTGATTCCTGGGTGGGGAAAATTCAATGGAGAAGGGATAGGCTACCACCTCCAGTATTCTTGGGCTTCCCTGGTAGCTCAGCTGGTAAAGAATCCACTTGCAATGTGGGAGACTTGGGTTCGATCTCTGGGTTGGGAAGATTCCCTGGAGAAGGGAAAGGCTACCCACTCCAGTCTTCTGGCCTAGAGAATTCCAAGGACTAGTCCATGGAGTCCCAAAGAGTTGAACACAAGTGAATGACCTTCATTTTCACTTTTGTTTCCCACACTCTACAAGAGGAGGCTTGAACTATTCTCAGGACACAGAAAGAACAAGCTCTCCCCTAGGACAGAGAGGCATATGATAGACTGAATTTTGTCTCTCTTCCTGATAAAGCTCAGTGGCCATAACAAAAAAAAGTGAAAGTGTTAGTTGTTCAGTTGCGTCCAACTCTGTGCATCCCGTGAACTGTAGCCCGCCAGACTCCTCTGTCCATGGGATTTTCTAGGCAAGAATACTGGAGTGGGTTGCCATTTCCCCCTCCAGGGGATCTTCCTGACCCAGGGATAGAATTCCGGTCTCTTGTATCTCCTGCATTGGCAGGCAGAATCTTTACTGTGCCACCCAGGAAGCCCCATGTTAATGAATACTGGAATATATTCACAAGAGTCCTTTAAGAGAGAAGCACAAAGATCAGAGGAGGCCATGTAACCAAGGAAGCAGACCCTGGAAAAATATGAGAGAAAAAGAGACTGGAAGATGCTAGCTCTGAAGACGGAGGAAGGAAGGGGGCCATGAGCCAAGAAACCCAGGCAGCCTCAAGATGACAGAAAAGGCAAGAAAATGGATTTTCCCCCACAGCTTCCAGAACAAATGTACCCCCACCAACATGTTGACTTTAGTCCATCAATATCTCTGTCAAACTTGTGATCTGTAGAACTGTAATATCATAAATTGGTGGTGGTGGTTTAGTCACTATGTCATGTCCGACTCTTGTGACCCCAGGGACTGTAGCCTGCCAGCCTCCTCTGTCCATGGGGATCCTCTAGGCAAGAATACTGGAATGGGTTGCCAGTTCCTTCTCCAGGGGATCTTCCCCACCCAGGAATTGAACTCAGGTCTCCTGCATTGCAGGCAGATTCTTTACCAACTGAGCTATGAGGGAAGCCCCTAATATCATAAATTCAGATCAGATCAGTCACTCAGTTGTGTCCAACTCCTTAGTATTGTACTAATTCATGAAATTTGAGGTAATTTGTGGCCAAAGCAACAGGAAACTGATATATACCATGTGCCAGTGTTCCCTCTCAGTATAAACAAAATGTGTTTCCATGAGCGAAGTGAAAGTCACTCAGTCATGTACAACTCTTTGCAACCCCATGAACTATACAGTCCATGAAATTCTCTAGGCTAGAATACTGGAGCTGGTAGTGTTAGGTAGTTAGAATAGGAAAAAGGAGTCCAGAATGGCAGTGGCTAAAAGACAAGGAAGGGAAAAGCCCGTGAAAATAGAACAAAACAAGGTCCGAGGACCAGAGTGAGGACCTCGGGTAAAACAAACAGCCTTCCTGGCTAGCCCAATTTACATAGGGCAGGCCCAGGGGGAGGAGAAAAAACATACAAAAAGAGGAGGCAAAATTGGGTGGGAGGCCTCTCTTCTCTTTGCATCTTTTGGGTTGGCATGCCCTCACACCTCGAGGATGTAATTTCCTTTACTTTCTAAATAAAATGGAGCTGTAACATGGAGCTGTAACATTGGTCCATCCAAGGGCTGTAACACTGGTCTGTCGCCTCAAATTTTTGTTGCAACGAGACAGAACTGAGGAAATTACAAACTCCCCATACAGTAGCCTTCTCCAGGGGATCTTCCCAACCCAGGCATCAAACCCAGGTCTCCCACATTGCAGGTGGATTCTTTTACCAGCTAAGCCACAAGGGAAGCCCTTCTGTTTCTGTGAAACTGGAACTAAACCCACCACTTCCCATCTTGACCCACTGACATTTGAAAACAACTGCAAAAAGTAATGATTTTTACTTACAAGAAATAACAGGGAATATTTACTGCTTCAGTTCAGTCAATCAGTGGTGTACAACTCTTTGAGACGCAATGGACTGCAGTATGCCAGGCTTCCCTGTCCGTCACCAACTCCCAGAGCTTACTCAAACTCATGTACTGCAAGTTGGTGATGCCATCCAACCATCTCATCCTCTGTTGTCCCCTTCTCCTCCAATTTCAATCATTCCCAGCATCAGGGTCTTTTCCAATGAGTCAGTTCTTCACATCAGGTGGACAAAGTATTGGAGTTTCAGCTTCAGCATCAGTCCTCCCAATGAATATTCAAGACTGAATTCCTTTAGGATGGACTGGTTGGATTTATTGCTTAGTATGAACCATATGGTCCATCTAGTCAAAGGTATGGCTTTTCCAGTAGTCATGTATGGATGTGAGAGCTGGAGCATAAAGACTGAGTGCCAAAAAATTGATGCTTTTGAACTGTGGTGTTGGAGAAGACTCTTTGAGAGTCCCTTGGACTTCAAGGAGAGTCCCTTGGAATACAAGGATCCAGTCCATCCTAAAGGAACTCAGTCCTGAATGTTCATTGGAAGGACTGATGCTGAAGCTGAAACTCCAATACTTTGGCCACCTGATGCAAAGAACTGACTCACTGGAAAAGACCCTGATGCTGAGAAAGATCGAAGGTGGGAGGAGAAGGGGATAAAAGAGGATGAGATGGTTGGATGGCATCACTGATGCGATGGACATGAGTTTGAGTAGGCTCCGGGAGTTGGTGATGGACAGGGAAGCCTGGCGTGCTGCAGTCCATGGAGTCACAAAGAGTTGGACACGACTGAGTGGCTGAACTGAACTGATGGGCCATTTGATGTTCTAGAATCTGTGTGTGTGTGCATCATCTCACTGAATCCTCACCATAAATCAAGTTACTGTGCCTCACCTCCCCCCAATATAAAATGGGTACAATAAAAGCACCTTTTCATATTGTCTGTCATGGTGATCAGCCTCCCAACCTGGCCCCCAGAGATCACAGTGATACTTTGATTCATAATATGAAATACATATTTGATCTTTGACCCCTTCCCTGGCACAGAGCTCCCAAAACACTCAGAATTTCCTAATTGACTAGAGCAATAAGGTAATCTTTTTTTGCATAATATTTGGGTTTGTCCTCGGTTCCTATAATAGCTTGAGAGTGAAAAAAAAAAAGACTCTTGTTCATCATAGCAAGCCCCTCACAATCACATCTGAGTTTATGTTAATGGGGTGACTTTTGGAAAGCCTTTAAGGATGGGAGGTGGTTGCCAGGGAAACCGTATGGATTAGAGGGTTGAAAATTTCACACCTTCTCGAATTCCTTCCCACCTGCAGAGAGGATGCTTGAAGTGGAAGAGATCATCCATGACCGATTTTATCACTGTGCCTATATAATAAAGCCTCCAGAAATATCCAAAAGGGCAGGGTTCAGACAGCTTCCAGATCAGTGAACATGTGGCAGTGTTGGGGAGGGTGATGCCCAGAGAGGGCCTAGGAGCTCTGCACCCCTTGCCACATTCCTTGCTCTATGCATCTCCTCCAGCTGACTGCTCCTGAGTTTCAGCCCTTTATTCAATCACTAAATCTAGTAAGAAACTGCTTTCCTGAGTTCTAGCAAATGAATGGAACTGGAGAAGGGGATGGTGGAAACCTCCAATTTTTAGCCAATCAGAAGCACAGGTAACCACATGAACCTAAAAATGGTATGGTCAGAACTGAGGCCTCCAGCCAACAACCAGCACTAACTCATCCAGTATGTGAATGAACCACCTTGAAAGTTGATCCTTCAGCCCTGGTTAGGCCCTTGGATGACTGTCGCCCCAGGCAAGATCTTGACTATCACCTCATGAGAGAACTAGAAACCAGAACCACCAGGCTAAGTTCTCCCAAAGGCCTGACCCTCAGAAACTGGGAAAGACAGTCAGTATCTGTGATAACTTTAAGCTGACAGTCATTAATTACACAGCAACAGATAACTAACACACTTGTTATGAGAATAAAATTAGTTAATATTTTAACCAATATAAAGGGTACTTAAAGTAGTACATGGCATATGGTAGGCATTATTTTAAGGGTTCATTAAAAAATATGGATGCTATGAGCTGGCTTTCTAGGTGGCATGGTGATAAACAATCCACTGGCATATGGTAGGCATTATTTTAAGGGTTCATTAAAAAATATGGATGCTATGAGCTGGCTTTCTAGGTGGCATGGTGATAAACAATCCACCTGCCAATGCAGAGAAGATCCCCTGGACAAGGAAATGACAACCCACTCCAGTATTCTTGCCTGGAGAATCCCATGGACAGAGGAACCTGGTGGACTACAGTCCATGGGGCTGCCAAGAGTCAGACATGACTGAGCATGCATGTCACATCACATCATGAACTGGATCCTCATAGGTGACGAGATTACAGAGATGACAAACACATATTCCCTGCCCACAGGTAGCTCACATTGAGGGGGCAGGGGAAATTAACATATGCACAACTGATGTGTTTTGCACAGCACAGCTGCAAATGAATTTGAGAAACAGTCAAATGTATGGAAGATTTAATAAGCCATTAAAATGTACATATTTCAGTAAATTTATATCAACATAAAATGTTTCAACAATTAAAATGAATGTGCCAAGTAGTTTAATTTTCCTGTAATTGTTTTTCTCTCACTTCTACTTACTTGTCCCCTTAAATTATACACCAAATAAATTAAGACTAGGTCATGTCTCCATGTATTAATAACTTGCAATTGGTATTTTCAAGGAGCTTTGAATATTAAAATTGCCATTGTTAATTTAGACTATTAATTTCTGCACTCTCTATCTTTAAGCCACGTGTTGAAGTCTTTTAAAAAACATTCAAAGCACTCAAAAGGTAAAATGAGGAATACTTTTAAAGGAAGCTTATTGTGTTCTTTATTTTCTCCGTATCTTATGAGTCATTTGAAAATGACTCTACCATCCCAGGCTTTACCAAAGTGATATTGTAAAACAGGACTATTTTTTTGTGACACATAAATCAAAATTATCCAGATGAGTCAATGAGACAGAAACACCACATCCCTATATATCTCTGATATTTTTGAGCCAAGGTATCCAGCAATTAAGAACACTGATCAGTACAATAAGTTTCTGCAGGTTGTTTTTTTTTTTTTTTTTTTTTTAGCACCTACCACTGAGGTTCTCACTACTTTTTTGCAAAGTCTGTCACTGACAGAGACAAAGTCAAAATATTCTTTTCGCTGCTAAAGAGTATATACTGAACATTTATTTTAGCATGTAGAAATGCTCCAAGAAAAGGGAGGGTAAAAAAAGAACACCTGTGACTCTACAAGGACAATCTCCAGTTTCATGGAACACTGACATTGTCGGGGCTGTCGCCTCTTATAATACCTGCCTGCAGTTAATTTGATTTCTCCATTCAAGTTAAAATGAATTGCATAACTGAACAGCTGAATACTTTCCATCTTATTAAGCCAGTGAGTACGTTATCCACTGTGCCCTTCCAGTCATCCTAACTGAGCTCTCCACTCACGGCCCAGAGGTTTTAATTGCACAACCAGCTGTTATTGTCACTTGAGGCCCTTTGTGGAGTAATTAGTGAGAAGACACTAAGTCAACCCAAGAGAACTCTGGTAGAATTACATTCTGCCCACAGATGTGCAAATCATTGGGGGGGGGAGGGGGTGTGTGTCTGTATAGATGGAGACAGAGACAATTTTAGCCTTCAAAACTGGATATATTCCTTCAAAGCTGTGTTTTAGAATGGGGACAATAAATTCCTGGCCAGAAAAAGTTGACCCACTCAAGTGAATGCTCCAAGTGATGGAGCAGTTCACATGTGTGTGTAGGCACGAGGACGAGAGAATTGTGGAAAGATCAGAAGTATGTGAGAACAGCAGGAAGTGGAGTCTGGTTAGAGGGAGGCAGGAACTGAATCTAGAGTGGTTCTGGTAGGACTGTGATGAGCTTATATGTGAAGTCAAGGAGGCTGGATTCCAACTTGAATATAAGGACACAGCATGAATGTGTATGTGTGTGTTATATGTGTGGTGTGCTTTGGTGTAGGGTTGGGGGGGTGTATGTGTGTTGGTGAGCAGATCAGATTTGTCTCTTAGAAAGATAACACTGGCAATGAGAAGGGATGAGGATGTACCATGAGAAGTAACGAGCCAAATAAATAATTGGGAATGTTAAGTAGACAAAAAGATTTTACTTAAACCCATTTTTGAGTAATGAAAACATTTCTCATTAAACTAAATAATCTGGAACAATTAGGAATAATTAGGAAGTGTGGGAGGGAGGAAAGACAATAGGGGAAGGAAGAGGAAGGAAAGGAAGAGTATTAATGGGGAAAAGGAACAGAATGGGGAGATTTCTAAAATTTAAAATCAAATATATCTGGTAGTCAACTTTTTTGAGAATGAGTGAAAAGATAGAAAAATGATATCTTGATAATTAGTCTAAGAGAATGGGGAAGGTATCTTAAGGAGATGTAGTTGGATATATGTAATCTGCAATTGAAAATGTGGTTCTGGGGCTTAGGGGAGGTCAGGGTTAAAGAGGAAAGATTTAGTCATCATCAGAAAACAGAAAGCTCCTTGTAGTAAGCATTTATTGGGAGGAAAAGATTTTCTCTACCTTTCTAGGTTCTTCCAGCTGCTCTAATAACTAAATTGACACAAGACAGATTAACAGGAAAAATCAAATTTTAATTTTGGCCATGGGGGAATTGCAGCACTTGGAGGATCAGAGAAGTGACCAAAGCAGGCAACTTCTATACCTTTCAGACAAAGAAACAACACATTTGTGAAGAACCATCAAGACAAAAAGTTTCCACCTGGGAGTAGAAAATTAGGGATGAAGTAATATGAATGTTCGTGCAGACTTCTCAGCCCTAATCTCTCTAACTTCTGTGATAAGGGTGCCTTATATCCCAGCACAGAGGGTACCTTCACATGGGAAACTTATTTCCTGATTTCGGTGGGACAGAGAGGGAACAGAGTGTCCCTCTTGAACCAGCTGTTTCTTAAGTAACTTTAATTCAAAATAATCACTATGCTACTTTGGCATATTTGGGGGAGGCCTGCCCTCAGTCTTAATACACTCATCCCCTTCTAGGACCTCTGCTATCTTCTTTCTATACATGGTCTCTTTTAATTAAAAAAAAAAAAAAACTCATTAATGAAAAATTACCTTTCACAAATGAACGACCAAGATTCAGGAAGATAAGTAACTTCCTCAAAATCAAAAGGTTAGCAAGTGATTACGCTAGAATACCAAATCAGTGGATATTCAGCTTAATTTCTGCTGAATCCATCTTAATTTCTGCTGAGTTAATTTTTCTAAGTATGTTAGAAGACCTCATTCTTTCAGGAGGAATAGCTGCTAGTTAAATCAGAATTGTTTTTTTAAATGTTGCTGTATGATGCCAGGAGCTCAAATCCAGTGCTCTGTGACAACCTAGAGGGGTAAAATGGGGTGGAAGGGAGGGTCAAGAGGAAGGGGACATACGTATACTTATGACTGATTCGTGTTGCTATATGGCAGAAATCAACACAATATTGTAAAACAATTATCCTCCAATTAAAAATAAAATTTTAAAAATAAATAATGTATAGTAAAAAAAATGTTGCACATAAACCTTAAACAGTTCGTTTTAACTTGAAGTATTTATGTGTATACAGACTTCATACTTTATATCTGTATATATAAAGATAATTTTATACATATATGCTCTTCATACATACATGAAAAGAAAGGAAAGTGTTAGTCACTCAGTTCAGTTCAGTCGTTCAGTCATGTCCGATTCTTTGCAACCCAATGGACTGTAGCACCCCAGGCTTCCCTGCCCATCACCAACTCCCAGAGCCTACTCAAACTCATGTGCTTCGTGTCGGTTATGCCATCTCATCCTCTGTCATCCCCTTCTCCTCCTGCCTTCAATCTTTCCAGCATCAGCATCTTTTCCAATGAGTCAGTTTTTCGCATCAGGTGGCCAAACTTTTGGAGTTTCAACTTCAGCATCAGGCCTTCCAATGAATATTCAGGACTGATTTCCTTTAGAATGGACTGGTTGGATCTCCTTGCAGTCCAAGGGACTCGCAAGAGTCTTCTCCAAAACCGCAGTTCAAAGGCATCAATTCTTCGGCATTCAGCTTTCTTTATAGTCCAACTCTCATATCCATACATGACTACTGGAAAAACCATAGCTTTGACTAGACAGACCTTTGTTGGCAAAGTAATGTCTCTGCTTTTTAATATGCTGTCTAGGTTGGTCATAACTTTCCTCCCAAGGAGCAAGCTTCTTTTAATTTCATGGCTGCAGTCACCATCTGAAGCGATTTTGGAGCCCCCCAAAAATAAAGTCTATCACTATTTCCATTGTTTCCCCATCTATTTGCCATAAAGTGATGGGACCAGATGCCATGATCTTAGTTTTCTGAATGTTGAGCTTTAAGCCAACTTTTTCACTCTCCTCTTTCACTTTCATCAAGAGGCTCTTTAGTTCTTCACTTTCTGGCATAAAGGTGGTGTCATCTGCATATCTGAGGTTATTGATATTTCTCCTGGCAATCTTGATTCCAGCTTGTGCTTCTACCAGCCAAGCATTTCTCATGATGTACTCTGCATATAAGTTAAATAAGCAGGGTGACAATATACAGCCTTGACGTACTCCTCGCTTGTAGCTCAGCTGGTAAATACTCTTCCTGCAATGTGAGAGACCTGGGTTCAATCCCTGGGTTGGGAAGATCCCCTGGAGAAGGGAAAGGCTACCCACTCTAGTATTCTGGCCTGGAGAATCCCATGGACTGTAGCCCAACAGACTCCACTATCTATGGGATTCCCCAGGCCAGAATACTGTAATGGGTTGCCATGCCTTCCTCCAGGGGATCTTCCCTCCTCCAAGGGATTTAACTCATGTTTCCCACATTGCAGGCAGATTCTTTACCATCTGAGCCACCAGGGAAGCCCAATGGAGAAACACACCTCCATAAATCATACCCATTAATCACATCCATCCTCATTGTCTGTGATTTGTAGTTTGTATTTCTTAAAGAAGAAAGAGAATCTAAATTCATTTGTGAAGCAAAATGAGTACAGATGGTTTTCCCAATATACTTCTGTTACATTTCCCACACCTATTTTGACAGAAGTTTTTAGGAACTCAGGTTTATCAAATCTTTCCAAACATTCAACTTAATTTTCATAAGAAAATAAGAACTTTTCATAAGAAAATTTTCAGAACTTTTCTGTACTCAAAGTTTAACAGTTTATTCAGTATTTAAATAAATATGTCACATAGCAAGTACAATACAATCAGAATTAACTGGTCTGGAAATAAACACAATTTGCGGGTAAGAAGACAAATCAACTATTAGAAGCATAAATGTGTTGACATGCATGAAAATTGTGGCCTGCAGTGTACAAGGGGTGCCCAGTATTACCTGCACAGCAGGACTTATATACCATAAGAGAATGAGAGCATAATCAAGCTGGTGAGGCAGTTCAGCAAAAATCTGCTAAGAGTGCTCCTACTCTAGCCTTATGGCATAAGAATTAATATTTGGAATGATAATCCTAAATTATAAACATTTTCAGTACATAAATCATTGTATGCTAAAAAAAAAAAAAACAAGAATACCCCACAGGGAATATAAAATCTAGTCCTTGGCCTAAAAGACCCTTAATCATAAAAGTACACAAACTAATATCTATTGAATATCCCAGGCAGTATTCTAAGTGTTGTTGTTATTGTTTACCTTCTAAGTCATGTCCTACTCTTTGTGACCCCATGGACTGTAGCCCTCCAGGCTTCTCTGTCCATGGGATTTCTCCAGGCAAGAATATTGGAGTGGGTTGTCATTTCCTAGTCCAGGGTCTCCTCCTGACCCAAGGATCAAACTCCTATCTCCTGCATTGGCAGGTGGATTCTTTACCACTGAGCCACCAGGGAAGCCTATTCTAAGTGTTACACATCTATTATTTCATAAGTACTAGTAAGACCTTCACTTGTCATGCAAAAAAAAAAAAAAAGTGAAGCACAGAGAGGTAAAACAATTTCCAGAAGGTGACCCATTGAGTAAGTGATGGATAAAACTCAAATCCAGGCTGTACCAGGCTATTAACCCAAGCTATTAGCCACCATCATACATCAACAACTTATCATGTGCTAGGAACTGGACTGTGCCATTCATATAGTGTATCTAATTTTGATCCTCAGATAATACTTAAATATATATATTAATAGCCTCATTTTACACTGTATGTCATGTCACAGAGATATGAAGTGGAAATTCAAATACAGATTATTTAACTTAAGTTTTCATGTTTTTATGCATCACTATCTCACAGTATTATCTATAAATTAGCATGTACTAATCTGTATGGAAAATCCCTGAAATCAGCAGAGAAGCTAATAATACATATTATATTGCAAACATATACATATTTAAATACATATATATATAAAACTCAAAAATCAGTTGGTATGCTTCAAAGAATCACAGGGTACCATAACACTCAGATTAACTACCCCTGTTCTAAATAATAGAAAACTACTTTCCTCACAAAGAAAATAATTAAGATAAATTTAGACAATTTTATATGATTATAGAAAAATTCAAAATTTATGAAAGTGAAATGAATATAGGAAAAATTATATCTGTTAGTAGATACAATCTCTGCTAACATTCTTACATAATATCTTCCAAATTTTGAGTGTGTGCATAGAAGAATTTCTCCTACAGATAATGTTTTTAATGTGAATTGGCAATAATGTAATCAAATAATTAGGGTACTTCATGATATTATGAGGAGGAGTGTTTTGGTGACTTTGTGCTTTGTTTATCATCCTTATGGGTGACTAATGTGATGAGAATTTGAAATAAATTCTTACCGAGATGGGAAACATATCTTGGCTTTGTTCCTATCTCTCTCTGGCTGCTGCCTCTGATTTTCTTTGGCACATTCCTCCTCCTCTAACAATTAAATGCTGGTTTGCCTCAGGGCTCTGCATTGAGCACTCAAGTCTTTTTACTCTGCATTTTCACCAAGGTGACCTGATTCACTCATGCAGTTTCCATATTACCTATGATCTGATATTTCCCTCATTTGTATTTCTAGTCCATTCCTCTCCTTTGAGCTCAAGCTCTGATATCTGCAAACATCTCCTTGACATCTCTAGCTGGCGATGTAAAGTCCATCTCAAAGCCAGCTCTTACAGTGCCCCTTACCTCCATTCTCCTTCTTGTCTTTCCTCACTCGTGCAGTTCATTAAGCCTGAGCTTTAAGACTCATTTGTGGCATGGCCCTTTCATTCCTATTCCATAGCCAAGCATTCCTACAGTCTATACCTAATTCCTTCAAAATCTGTCTTGAATCTGTCTACATCTCTCCAGGTCTATCTTTGATCAAGTAACCATCTTATCTCAGCCTAGGAGGCAACAGCTTTTAAAAAATTATTCAATTATTAGTTTGGCTGTGCCAGGCCTTAGTTGTGGCATGCAGAATCTTTAGTTGTGGCATGTGGGATCTAGTTCCCTGACCAGTGATCGAACCCTTGGGAGCACTGAGTCTTAGCTATTGGACCACCAGGGAAGTCGCTAGAAAGCAAGAGCTTTATGTCATATATTTTTCCAAATAGAAACTGAAAGAATCTTTCTAAAATGAAAATAGATCAAGTCATTCCATTGCTTAAAACCTTACCATAGTTTCCCATTGCACCCAGACTAAACTCCAAACCCTTTAACACAATCCATGTTGTTTTATATGATGAGCTCCTCCTACTTCTCCAACCTCAACCTCATTTCACTCCATATTCAGTTTGCTCCTCTTAAGATACCTTTTTCCAGTTCCTCAGACACAGTGGACCCTCTCCAAAAAAAGAAAAACAATTCTGTATTATCAAAAGTTGAACAGTGGCTTCCAGTCTGGACAAGCAGGCACAAACCTGTTTCTCTCTCTTCCTTCCCAAGAGACAATATAAACCTGGAAATAAGGCAGAGAGAACTCTGAATGGTGGAAAGAAGGAAATCTTGTTTGAAACCCCAAGACTGGAGGAACAACACAGAGGCATGATGCTGTATGCCTCTCCCTGAACAGTACAATTTGTAAGTCACCCAGACCCAGCATGTTTTGACCTTCCATTGTTGTTGTTTTTCAGCTGCCCAGTCGTGTCCAACGCTTTGCAACCCCATGAACTATAGCATGCCAGACCTCCCTATCTCTCACCATCTCCTGGGGTTTGCCCAAGTTCATGCTCATTGCATTAGGGATGCCATCCAGCCATCTCATCCTCTGATGCCCTCTTCTCCTTCTGCCCTCAATCATTCCCAGCATCAGGCACTTTTCCAATGAATCATCTGTTCGTATTAGATGAGCAAAATACTGGAACTTCAGCTTCAGAGCATCAGTCCTTCCAATGAGTAGTCAGGGTTGATCTCTCTTAAGATTGACTGGTCTGATCTCCTTGCTGTCCAAAGGGCTTTCAGGAGTCTTCTCCAGCACCACAGTTCGAAGGCATCGAGTTTTTGGCATTCTGCCTTCTTTACAGTCCAGTTCTCACAACCATATATGACCACTGGGAAGACCATAGCCTTGACTATACAGACATTTGTCGGCAGAGTAATGTCTCTGCTTTACAACACACTGTCCACATTTGTCATCACTTTCCTGCCAAGAAGCAATCATCTTCTGATTTAACGGCTACAGTCACCATCCACGGTGATTTTGAAGCCCACAAGGAGGAAATCTGTCACTACTTCCACCTTTTCCCCTTCTATTTGCCATGCAGTAATGGGATCAGATGCCATGATCTTAGTTTTTTTAATATTTAGTCTTAAGCCAGCTCTTTCACATCATGAGAAATGCCAGGCTGGATGACTTACAAGCTGGAATCAAGATAGGCAGGAGAAACATCAACAACCTCAGATATGCAGATGAAACCACTCTAATGGCAGAAAGCCAAGAGGAACTAAAGAGTCTCTTGATGAGGATGAAGGAGGAGAGTGAAAGAAGCAACTTTGACCTCTTATCCAGCACCAAAAGCCAGGTAGTCTCCTTCCTCCCCTTGAAGCAAAGGGAGTCCCTCTGACAATATCAAGCAAAACCAGAAGAATAGGCAAGAGGGATCCATCAGGAGCTCAAGTAACAATAAGTGGCCTGAGAAGCCATTCTCCTTTTCCACTGGGCCTAAACCTCACCTTTTTGGGACTTCCCTGGTGGTCCAGTGGGTAAGACTCCATACTCCCAACGCAGAGGCCCAGGTTCAATCCCTGGTCAGGGAACTAGACCCCACAAGCCACAACTAAGTGTTCACATGCCACAACTAAAGAACCCGCATGCCACAACAAAGATCAAAGATTCTGCATGCTGCAACTAAGACCCAGCACTGCCAAATAAATACATAAATAATTTAAAAATAATAATAAAAATAAAACTCCCCTTCCCCACTGAAAGATACCAGCTACCTAGGGGTACTGAAAGATACCCAGGGGTGCTGAAGATGCCAGATACCCAGGGGTGCTGAAAGATGAAGCCAGGCACAGTAGGTGGCATGGTCCAGGATGCACTCTTGACCCCAGAGGCCTGAGACTCCTCCCCCAGCTAGAATATACCTGGCATCCCAGCCTGGGGAACCCTCTCCATCCCCTCAGCAAGCACCAGCAGGTACCAGCCCCTGCAGCAAAAGATAAGTCAAGCTGATCGAAATAACAGTGCAACAACTCTGAAAATTAAGCTGTGATTATAACAACAGCTCCCCTAAAAGCAGGCTGCGATCTGCATGCTAAACAGCAAGACAGCCTGCCACTAAAGAAAAAATTTCCAAGGTACAACTGCATTCCTTGGCTCATGGAAGATGGCTTCTTCCATCTTTAAAGAAAGCAGCATTGCATCTTCAAAACTCTCTGACTCTCCAGCTGCTTCTGTTATCACATCTCTTTATATAATTCTCTGCCTGCTTCAGTAAGAACTTTTGTTTTTATATTGGATCCACTGGTTAATGCATGATGTTCTTGCCATCTCAAGAGCCTTAACCTAATCACATCTTCAAAATCCCTTACTTACTCACAGGTCTCAAGGATTTGAACATGGATATCTTTGGAGGGTGGGGCGTGAGGAGCATTCTGCTTTCCATACCAACAGATTGTGATAAACCATTCTGTATATCATAATACTCAAAGCAACCACTATAAAAACCATATAAAGAAATACACTAAGAACCACAATAAACAGACATAAAAAGATATACTTGGAAACACTATAAGTAAACCAAGATGCTATCCTAAAAAATAGTCAAGTAATCTACAAGAAAACAAAACAGAGAAACAGAATAAAAACAAGAAGGAAAGAAATGGAAAAAAAAATTAAAAAGCAGACAAACACTAACATATCAATATTACCTTATATATAAATAGCCTAAATGCACCAATTGAAAGACAGCAATCGGCAGAGTAGATTTTTCAAAATGACCCAACAAGTGCTGTTTAAAAGAAACTTACTTCAAATTCAATGACAGGTATACTGAAAGTAAAAGGATGAAGAAAGGTACGTAAAAGATACAGAATCATATAAACATTACATTTAAAAGGAGTGGCTATATTAACATTTGATAAAGTAGATTTTAGAGCAAAAAAAAAAAAATCACCTAGAGACAGAGAAGGACATAATGATACAAGTATCAATATACCAGAAAGACACAACAATCCTAACTGTATACTCAGCAAATAGTAGAGTCTCAAAATACTTGAACCAAAAACTGACAGACTCACTAGACAGATAATTGGCAAAGATATAGGAAATCTGAACACAGTCAACCAACTAAACCTAATCAACGTACATGGAAAGGAAGTGGCAACCCACTCCAGTATCCTTGCCTGGGAAATCCCATGGACAGAGCAGGCTGGTGGGCTATAGTCCATGGGGTTGCAAAAGAGTCAGACACAACTTAGTGACTAAACAACAACTACTCAAAAACAGCAGTATATATATATATATATATCTTTTTCATCTAAACCATATCCTAGGTAAGAAAACAAACTTAAGCAAAAATTTAAATAACATACTTCTAAATAAGCTATGAATAAAAGAGGAAGTCTCAAAATTTTAAATACATATAGAATTTAATGAAAACAAAAATGCAACATATAGTTTCTAAAGCAATGCTAAGAAGGAGATTTATGGTATTAAATGCTTGTATTAGAAATGAAGAGAGGTCTTAAATTAGTAATCTAACTTCCTACCTAAAAGAAACAAATGCAAAGAGCGAAAAACCTAAAACACGTAGAAGGAAGGAAATAACAGAGGAAGATATTAATAAAATTAGAAACAGAAAAACAACAAATAAAACCAATGAAATATCAAGCTAGTTTCCAAAATATCAATAAAATTGGTAATACACTAGGAGGACAAAAATAAAAAGAGAAATTACATAAATCACTAAATATCAGAATATTATTATAGATTCTGCAGTCAGTAGAAAGATAATAAGGGAATATTATGAATAACTTAATGCACATAACTTCAATAACTTCAAATAAAGGGACCAATTTCTTAAAAAAAAAAAAAAAAAAAAACAACTATCAAACCTCAACCAAGATAAAACAGATAACAAAAACAAAGATGGAAAGAATAAAGAAAATGTAGGCCAATAGATCTCATAAACATAGATGCAGAAATCCTTAAAAAATAATAGTCTGAATCCAACTATGTATAAAATTGTATACCATGTCCAAATGGAATTTGTTCTAGATATGCTAGGCTGGTTCAACTTTTGAAAATCAGTCAATGTCATCTACATCAACAACCTAATGAAACAAAATCATAAGGTCATATCAATCAATACTGGAAAAGCATTTGACAAAATCTAATACCTGTCAATGATAAAATATTCAGCAACTAACGAATATAGTGCTAATATTTCAACTATCTACAAAAAAAGTAAAGGTGAAAAATTCTGAAAGGGATGGGAATGCCAGACCACCTTACCTGCCTCTTGAGAAACCTATATGCAGGTCAGGAAGCAACAGTTAGAACTGGACATGGAACAACAGACAGGTCCCAAATAGGAAAAGGAGTACGTCAAGGCTGTATGTTGTCACCCTGCTTATTTAACTTCTATGCAGAGTACATCATGAGAAACGCTGGGCTGGAAGAAGCACAAGCTGGAATCAAGATTGCCGGGAAAATTTCAATAACCTCAGATATGCAGATGACACCACCCTTATGGCAGAAAGTGAAGAGGAACTAAAAAGCCTCTTGATGAAAGTGAAAGAGGAGAGTGAAAAAGTTGGCTTAAAGCTCAACATTCAGAAGACGAAGATCATGGCATCTGGTCCCATCACTTCATGGGAAATAGATGGGGAAACAGTGGAAACAGTGTCAGACTTTATTTTGGGGGGCTCCAAAATCACTGCAGATGGTGACTGCAGTCATGAAATTAAAAGATGCTTACTCCTTGGAAGAAAAGTTATGACCAACCTAGATAGCATATTCAAAAGCAGAGACATTACTTTGCCAACTAAGGTCCGTCTAGTCAAGGCTATGGTTTTTCCTGTGGTCATGTATGGATGTGAGAGTTGGACTGTGAAGAAGGCTGAGCGCTGAAGAATTGATGCTTTTGAACTGTGGTGTTGGAGAAGACTCTTGAGAGTCCCTTGGACTGCAGGGAGATCCAACCAGTCCATTCTAAAGGAGATCAGTCCTGAGTGTTCTTTGGAAGGAATGATGCTAAAGCTGAAACTCCAGTACTTTCGCCACCTCATGCGAAGAGTGGACTCATTGGAAAAGACTCTGATGCTGGGAGGGATTGGGGGCAGGAGGAGAAGGGGACGACAGAGGATGAGATGGCTGGATGGCATCACTGACTCGATGGACGTGAGTCTGGGTGAACTCCGGGAGTTGGTGATGGACAGGGAGGCCTGGCGTGCTGGGATTCATGGGGTCGCAAAGAATTGGACACGACTGAGCGACTGAACTGAACTGAACTGATCATACTTATTAGTCAAAGACTGAATGCTTTCCCAACAGATTTGGGAGCAAAGCAAGAATGTTTACTCCCACTACTCTTATTCTATGTAATACTGAAAGTTCCAGTCATTGCAATAAAACAAGGGAAAGAAATAAAAGGCATGCAGATGAGAAAGGCAGAAATAGGACTGATTCCATTTGCAGATGATATGACTGTTTATGTAGAAAACTCCAAAAATACTACATAAAAGAAAAATTCCCAGAACTAATAAATGATTACAGCAGGTTCATGGTAAACAAGATCAACACACAGTGAGTCGCTGTGTGAACTATCCTTGAACATGGAGAAATAAAATTAAAACACAATACCATTTACTATCTTTCTAAAGATTATGAAATACTTAGATATACACTTAACTGTACAGACTGAAAGTAGCTTAGTCATGTTTGACTCTTTGGGACCCCATGGACTATACAGTCCATGGAATTCTCCAGGCCAGAATACTGGAGTGGGTAGCCTTTTGCTTCTCCAGATGATCTTCCCAACCCAGGGATTGAACCCAGGTCTCCTGCATTGCAGGCGGATTCTTTATCAGCTTAGCCACCAGGGAAACCTAGCTGTACAGCCTAACATATTACAAAATGGGAATGAAAGAAATTTTAAAAGATGTAAGTAAATGGAGAGATATACCAAGTTCATGGGTTGGAAAACTTAGCAAAGTTGTAAATTCTTCCAAAACAGATCTATAGGCTTAATATAATGCTTACCACAATTCCTACAAGGCTTTTTGTAGTCACAGATGAGCTTATTCTAAAATTGATATGAAAAGCCACAAGCCCCAGACAAGCTCAACAATCTACAATCATGATAGAGAAGTATCAAGTAGGAGGAATTACTCTACCTAATTTTACCAGGCAGATTATTAGCTCCCAAACTACTGAATATATGACCATGTCCCTGAAGATACTATATGGAGAAACAGCAGTTATTTTACATTTCAGATGTGATGA
Organism: Bubalus kerabau; assembly: GCF_029407905.1. Lineage (NCBI taxonomy): Eukaryota > Metazoa > Chordata > Mammalia > Artiodactyla > Bovidae > Bubalus > Bubalus kerabau. Next base: position 50,745,686 of record NC_073635.1, read on the forward strand.
AGTTAGAAATCTTGAGAGAAAGAGCTCAACTTGGAGCATATGCATGCATTTGTGCATACTCAGCTGTTTCCAACTCTGTAACCCCACAAACTGTAGCCTGCCAGGTTCCTCTGTCCATGGAATTTTTCAGGCAAAGAATACTGGAGTGGGTTGCCATATCCTCCTCCAAGGGATATTCCCAACCCAGGGATCGAATCCTGGCAGGCAAATTCTTTACTCCTGAGCCACCAGGGAAGCCCTGGTTTATATGAATGGGCTCTAATTACAATTACACATATCCTTATAAGAGAGAAGAAGGGGAATTTGGGGATAGACGCAGAGAGGAGAAGCCATATTCAGAGGAAACGTGATGTGAAGACAGATTGAAGTGATGCAGCTATGGTACAAGGAAGCCAAGAACTGCCAATAACCACCAGAAGCTGAAAGAGGCTAGGAATAATTCTTGCTTAGAACCTGCAGAAGGAGCAGACACTACCTACCTACACTATGATTTCAGACTCTGGCCTCCAGGACTGTGAAAGAACACTTTCCTATTGTTTTCAGCCACCAAGTGTGGCCCCATGAAACTAATACATGACATGAAGACTTATTAATATGGCTACAGTAATCAAAAAAGTGTGATGTAGACAGAAGGACAGAAATATAGACCAGCGGAATATAGAGAATCCATGAATAGATTCATACAAATATGCTCAACCGATTTTGGACAAAGGTGCAAAAACAATTTAATGGAGCAAGAAGAGCCTTTTTAAGAAATGCTGCCAAAGTAACTGGACATTTAGAGACAAAACAGGAACCTTGACTTAAACTTCACATCATAGACAAAAATTAACTCAAAATGGATTATGGGATTAAATGTAAACTATAAAACTTTTAGACAAATGAGTAAGAGAAAATCTTTGGGATTTAAGGCTAAGTAACAAATTCTTTTCATACTGTTCATGGGGTTCTCAAGGCAAGAATACTGGTTTTCCATTGCTTTCTCCAGTGGACCACGTTTTGTCAGGCTCTGACTAGCAGGGATATACCCTTCAACTGTTTCATGTAGCCAGAGGACATGCCTGGCACCCTGGTTGTCCCACTGGTGGCCCTCTTGAGTGTGTAAACCTTCACCAGCGCTGGGTGTTGGTCAACGTGCCAACCAATGTCCCGACCAGGACCTGGGCAAAGACCCTGCTGTAGTCGTTGGCTGGAACCGAGCGATGTTGGAGGACACCCAGGAGAGAAGGGCTCCCCGGCCCCTCTACTGCTGCTGGCCACCCTGGGGCTGGTCCGCCACCCAGGAGTCGTGTGGAGTAGAGAGCTCCCCGCCCTGACCATTGCCACTGGCTGCCCTGGGGAGATAGTAAAGGACAGGAAAGCCTGGTGTGCTGTGGTCCATGGGGTCACAAAGAGTTGAACATGACTGAGCGACTGAACAACAGTAACAAGTTTTTGGCCATGATATCAAAAACACTATCCATAAAAGAGTATTTTCTAATCATGCATGTGTGTTAGTCACTCAGTCATGTCCAACTGTTTGTGACCCCATGGACTGTAGCCTGTCAGGCTCCTTTGTCCATGGAATTCTTCAGGCAAGAACACTGGAGTGGGTAGCCATTCCCTTCTCCAGGGGATCTTCCTGACCCAAGGATCGAACCCAGGTCTCCTGCATTGCAGGCAGATTCTTTACTGTCTGAGCCACCAGGAAAGCCCCTTTATAATCATAAAATTGATAAATCGAATCTTATTAAAATTAAAAACTTTTGATCTACAAATACCCATGTAAAGAGAATGAAAAAATAAACTACAGGCTCACAGAATATATGTGTAAACCACATATTCAACAAAAAACTAGTATCTAGAAAAGAAAGGATTCTAAAAGTTCAATCATTTTTAAAAACCCAATTAGAGAATGGGTCAAAGTCACAGGCATTAAACCAAAGAGAATGTATAGATGACAAATAAGCACATGAAAGTATTTCAATATCATTAGCAAATGGGGAAATACAAATTAAGAGAGACTGCTACACACCTATCAGAAAGGCTAAAATAAAGAATAGTGTTAGTACCACATGCTTTTGAGGATGAGGAGAATCTAGATCATTCATACATTGCAGGTAGAAGTGTAAAATGATACAGTTGCTCTAGAAAACAGACAGCGAGCGGTTTCTTACCAATCTAAACATGCAATTACCATATGGCCCAGCAACTGGACCCCTCGACTTTTATTCATAAAAAATGAAAATCTATACTGCACCAAAAGCAACACATGAATGTTTGTAGAAGCTTTCTTCATAACAGCCACAATCTGGAAATAACCCAGATGTCCTTCAAAGGATGAATGTTTAAACTGTGGTACATGGTTTCCAAGGTGTAGTCCTCAGCAGGAAAAAAAAAAGAAAAAAAAGAACTATTGATTTACGCAACAATCTTGATGACTCTCCAGGGGTTAGGCTGCAGTGAAAAAAGCCAATTCCAGAAAGTTTCATACTGTGTGGTTCTATTAAACGATCATATTTTAGAAGTGGAGAACAGACTAATGACTGCCAAGGCTTCAGGTAGGAAAGAGGGTGACCCCCAGGGGACAGGAGGGAGGGAGATATGGTGATAAAAAGGCAACACTTAGAACGTCCAAATAAAAATATTTTACAATAAATAGAAATTGTTTAAAAAGAGAAGCAACCTGGATAATGTAACGCTGGTGAGTATTCTGAAGTGATTTATCAATCTACACAGATAAATTTTATTAGACTGTGAGAGTCACCCATCATTTTGCTTTGTAAAGAGTGAATTTACATCAATTAAACTCCTTCTAATAGATGTCTGCTGTCAAATAAAATAAATCTTTTGAAGGATTTTTTGAAACACTCATACCACTTACTATTTGAATACTAATACTATATATGCACTCTGCTACATGATTTTTTTTTAATTTTTATTTAGAATCAAATCTAAGAAAATGTCTTTCATTTTTGCTCCTCCAACCTACACAGTTGTCTTGCAGATCTGAGAACACTTTTAACTGTTGGGAACCTATTTCTTCTCACACTTGACATAGGGAATACTTGTTCACACCTCCCCTTATGTGTTTTTTAAATTGCTAAATGAACATCACTTATGTCTATCTCTTGAGTTATATCAATCTGAACAAAAATGCACTGCTTTTATTGACATCATTACTGCAGAGTTGTTAATTAATCTGCCCCTACTGTCACAACTTCATATATAGATGAGTGCCAGTTGAGAAATCAGTTATTTAACCATGCATTCCCCTAAAATGGTAGAATGTTAAGTCTTTTACTAAATGAAATTTTTGCTTTCAAGTTCAAAAGCATTAAATTCTCATTACAGGAAACACAAGTAAAAATTAAAGTGCAAAGAAATCCAGAAATTTTTCTACCCATAGAAAGTCACCACCAATGCATTGGTCTCTATAATTCAAGATTATTTGTATGCCTGTGTGTACATGTATCCATCATTATTTTAAAAACAGTTTAATAATGTCTTGTATACCATTTGATAATTTGTTTCAAGTAGCAATACATTATAAAACATACTTCCATGCAAAGAGAAGTATTTATGTACCATCTCAACTATTTATATAGTATTCTGTTAGACAATACATCTTTAATTTAACCAATTCCCAATGATCAGACATTTAGGCTTTTTCATTAGTTTGCTATGATCAACAGAACTAGAGCTAAATATTTTACACATTATTATTTATTTCCTTAGGATAAATTGCTAAAAATGGAATTACTTTATAACTTTGTGACAAAATAACTAGCAGAAAGAGTATAGCAATTTGTAATAACACCAGTGACTTTTCAAGAGGCCAGAGATGGAGAATAACTCTGTCCTTACCTTCACTGGTAAGGACACTGGTAAGGTGATGGTATCCTTACATATATATATATATATATATATATATATATATATATATATATATATATATATGGTGATGATTTATGGCTGCCCATATAAAGGCTAGAAATACCATACTGTTTTTATTTTCTTTAATTATTAATAAAGTTGAACATTATGTTCCCTTGTGCACTGGATTTTTCAATACTTTTTTGACTGTATTCTCAAACAACATCTTAAAGATTTTAAGTGTTTCATATAATGAAGACATTAATACTTTGTCATATGTTATGCATATTTAACATTTAATTTTTATTTCTACCATTTGGATATTTATTGGATATACAGATGTTTTTCTGTTTTGTGCTATCAAGTCTATCATATTTCTCTTTGGGTTTCTTCTTCAGATGAGGCAAGTTCTTCCTTGTTTCTAGATTATATAAATGTTCTCTTATAGAAAATCAGGAATTGGAAGCCGCACTGAGACACTTTATAGTTCAACCCCATCATTTTACAGTTAAGGAAAATATAAGCCTTTCATGAATGTCCTAAGGCAATGTCTTTAATTTCTGCTACTGTCAGGACTAGAATCCAAGTCTTTGTCCCTCTGGCTGTTGGAGAACAAAGCAGATGAATGGTCTACTTCCTTCTGAAAGAGCTAGAGTGAGATGCTTTGACTGTTGACAACAGGGTGGGGTCAAGTTGGGAGGGAGTCTCCTTGCTCACCTCCCACACTCTCTACCCCAACTCAGGCTCTGCTTTCAAATCCTCTGAAAGCTGATTGATTCAGAGACCCAAGAAGACCATGAAACTGTTCATGGGTAAAGAAAGATACAGTCTTCTAATGGCCACTGAATGGTGCAGAATGCTGAGAGACGTGAACAATGTGGAGTTTTGCAGATGTCCACTGCAGCTTCCTCAATTAAAAAAAAAAAAAAGACATCTTGGCTTGGAGATGATCACAGGGTATTTACTTTAACATCTGTTAGACGTGGTCCATGTCTTCTAGATTGGGCAATAGGAAGAGGGTGATTTACAATGACAAATTGCCGTGATTCTTGGTGACTGGAAGAACTCTGATGTGTTTCCTTAGCCAACACATGCCCATTTGGGTCTGGCAAGCTACTTCTTCCCTGGTGGCTTACACAGTAAAGAATCTGCCTGCAATGCGGGAGACCAGGATTTGATCTCTAGGTCAGGAAGAATCCCTGGAAGAGGGAATGGCAACCCACTCCAGTATTCTTGCCTGGAGAATCCCATGGACAGACTGGCAAGCTACAGTCCATGGTGTCACAAAGAGTCAGACATGACTGAGCAACTAACATACACACAAGCTACTTCTCTCAGACCCAAAACCACTGAATTTCCTTAAGTTTGGCCTATAAAGAAATGTTTCCAAGTCTTCATGCTTTCCATCAGGCTGATAATATTAAAACTGCAGTTCTTTTCTTAGGATTTGGGGATTAGCAGAGGCCAACCATCCTCTGTTGCCCTTGCCAACCAGCTACAGGGTGCGTGCCGAGTGAAGATTATATGGTATTTTAGAAGTAAGACACACATTAAATGCCAAAAACAGCCCTATTTTTCAACCAACACCTGTCTACCTCATCAGACAGCAGTGGTGATTAAGATTGATTTAATCTGCATTGGAGCAACTCTTTCAGTGAAGGCGGAAGGTGTCTGCAGATAAACCTGGCACCAACAGTAACTGCCGCATCCTCTGCTCACTGAAATCTTCTAATGAGGACTGCATCGCTGTCTCCACGCTGTGCTAAGAAGAAAGCTCGGGAGGTCAGGGCAGTCACCACCTGCTTATCAGGATTAGCGACCACTGTCCAAGAACTTGACTTTAAAGTGCTCCATTATCCAGCCGGAGCAAGAAATTCTCCAAGAGATTATGGAGAGGGAAAGTGGTTTTGCTGTGACCCGGTTAAAAACTGAGGCAGAATGAAAAGCAGACATGGGGAGGAGAGAAAGGGCTGATCCTGCCATGAGTTACTGGAAAGAAAGGAGGAGCCAGACACCAACTGATATTTTCAGATGAAACAGGATAAACCTGAAACTTTCATATTCATTCACCTGATTTGCTATTGGGTATGAGGTCTTTTGAAACAACTCCATCTCTGAACCAAACTAAAATTATTTTCCCTCTTCCCCTCCCCGTAAAAAAAAAAAAAAAATGATCTTGGAAAAAAAAATCCTTCTCTGAACCATTCTTGCACATCTAATTATGGCACACACCACTTAGTGCTGTGATCGGAACCATTTTAAGGAGATGAAGATTCTTTTTGCTCAGTAGGGGAGGGATGGAAAGGTCTGGCTTTTCAGGAAAATATAGATGGCCAAATGAATGTGACTTGAAATAAAATCAGCTTTGGCTCTGCTGGAAACTGACCTTCTGACCCTTTGCTTCCCAGTCCTCCACCACCACACCCACAGGCCTCCATTTCATGTTTCACCCTGGCGGGTCCCCAGGATACCCAGCTACAGATCTCCCTCCCATTAGCTGCAGGAATCCAGAATATCCATGGCAACCGGTCTCTAACCCCAGGGAGAAGGCAACAGAATTGAAAGGCTCCATTCTGTTTCTACATCTACAGCTCAGCGAATTGACAGCTTGGTGGTTCCCTCAGTTCCATTAGACTAGGAGACCCTTTTCTCCCTTCCTTTGTGTCATCTTTTTACCTGGGTAGGACTTGGCCAAGGTTAAGGGATTTTTCATATGGGTATCTGCCCCCGCTTCCAGCTACTTTTGCCCCTACCCTGAAGCCAGCTCCTTAAACCATCCTGGCTTGGCAGCATTTTTCTAAATAAAACACAGCATCGTCCTGCTATGGGTCTTTTTACCGTCCTACAAAAACGTCCCTCATTTGATGTGCACATTGTGCAAATGACAACAGATATCTGATTTTGAGCAAACCAAGTCCTTTGTGAAACAAGATCTTATAAAAACTAGCAGAGAGATAATAATTTTGTCATGAAATTAAGTTGTAGCATCAAATAACTATAATCATGTCTATGTGATTGTTTGTGCCACAGACACTTAGATGGGGTAGCAGATTGTGTAGTACTCTCGTTGTTTGCCAATGGAGCCTGAATAACTAATGTGCACTCCATGCCTTGTGGAATGGCAGCTGAGTCCCCACTGGATATGGGGAGACTTGACAGAAGCAAACCACTAGGTCTGCAGAATCAAAATGAGACAGTAATACTACGTACAGTACACAATCTAGAGTCTTATGTTGCGTCCATAGTTGCCTAGGAGGATTATAAAACGAAGGCAATCTGCCAGTCAGCATTTCTCAACCCTTTGGAATAAAGGAGACCCCTTATGAAACCAATAATAGCTATAGATTCTCCTCCCAGGAGGACGTGTATATGTGTGAAATGGGAAGTGGCATTTCCTGTTGTTCAGAGTTTGGGCAGAAACCTCAAAGGATGAGTATACAGTTCGCATCAAGAACTTGGCATGTGGGTGTGAGGGCGATCTGGTTGGGACATCTGTCACCCCACTGATCGCCAGGGTTGATTCAGCTGATCTGGCTGGCTAGGCGGGTGTCCCCTTCCTCCCTCACCGCTCCATGTGCATCCCTCCCGAAGCTGCACACTCAGTCGAAGAGGACGACCATCCCCGATAGAGGAGGACCGGTCTTCGGTCAAGGGTATAGGAGTAGCTGTGCTCCCCTGCTAGAACCTCCAAACAAGCTCTCAAGAACTTGGCATGTTCTCTGTGATGACCTAGAGAGGTAGGATGGCAGAGCAGGGAGGTTCAAGAGAGAGGGGATATATGTATACTTATAGCTGATTCGCTTTGTTGTACAGCAGAAACTAACACAACACTGTAAAGCAATTATACTCCAATAAAAAAATAGAAAGTTCTTCCAGTTTAGATAAATTATGTATACATTCTAACTATAAATAGATAAACAATAGTATGTTTCCCAAATTATAAAGTATATGTTGTGTGTGTGTGTGTGTGAGGCTTGATAGACTGGATAGAGAATATTCTTTCCTGTTAATACTAAAATAGAAATTATTGCATTTATTTTGAATAGATACTTAACAATACATTTTTTACTCTTTCATACTTGCTAAATAAAAAGGAAAAAAAGAACTTAGCACATCCTAAATAGGGAAATCATTCCCTAAAATAGTAACTCCTAAAGTACAGGAACACACAGAGGTACACCAAAACTTCTAAAGAAAAACACGGCCACAGGTGGTTTTAGGAAATTAAGTTCTAGATTTATATAGAGAGATATATTTTCTTTCCACACTATCCCTTCACTACTGTTTCATGAGAAAGGTAAATGTCTCACCCATCTCTAGCTCAACTTTGGTGTTCTGTCTGGGCTGTGAGCAACTCCAAGATCCCAAAGAGACTATATATATATATATATATATATATATATATATATATATATTCATATCTGTTAAGCTGCCCTTCACTATGCCCCAGGTTTGGATCTCAGCAGCATATTTTACATGATTTTAAGAATGAAAAAGTGGAAAATTCCAAGTTTACCACTAATAGATGAATATTATATTTTTGCATTAAAAGAATTGAGAGTATTGTGTTTTCTTGAACATGTATTCAGATTGTTGATATTTTTAACTGTGCCAAATATCTGTTCAATTTTTTATTGCTTTCTGTCATTCTGTCTCTTCTCAATTACTCACTACTACCCTGTACTTTTGTCTGGATTTACTTAATGGGAAGGCATTGTCCATTTCAGTGCAATAATGCAATTAAGAGTTGAAATGAATCTTGTGTAACCCCACACTTACTTAGGGTCCAATACTTTCTTTTATTGTTGTTGCTGATTTCCACTAAATCCTTGTTCATCCTCAAAACTGAAAGACAGAAGAAAGTGGAGAAGGTGGTGGAGGAAGAGGAGAAGAAAAAGAAGAAAGGCCTCATCTTTTTTTAGAAAGCACACGTCTGATAAAAGTTTATTGTTATGGTTAGGACGCATTTATAAGAATGTGTAATATTTTTATGCTTTTATCAAGTGAGTACTAATAATTGTTGTGATAACACATTTTAGAAGAAATTTTCTAAAAATATCTTATGATTACAGGAATTTAAAATTTTAAACTTAAATATGCATTTGTATTGAAGAAAATGATGAGGATAATGGACTGGAAAGCTTCAAAACATTACAAAAGGAAAAATTCTTCGGGTGAAGTGAAATTGAAAAAAAAAAGACTTCCAGGCGGAAAATAGAACAATGTAAAATCTCTGTTCAAAAAACAAAGAGTTATCCATTTTATTTGTAGGAGGTATTTTATTTATTGAGATGGGAATGGGTCATTGTGAGTTATCTAAAAGATGGCAGAGGACATCAAATTACTATGTATCCACTAGTTACATTTAAAAAAACAATGTAGTAGCTTTATTATAAAATATTCATATTCGTAATAAGTAAAAAATTACATCCTTTGATATGATTTAAACTTATGACTAAAAAGTTTAGATAGCAACATAAAAGAAGGAGCACACAGTTGAATTTTCAAAGTAAGTTTCAGTGGTCTGTCAGTCAAAGAGCTGGCAGATCAGTGACCTAAGATGGGAGAACAGTGGTACCAAAGTCCACCCATGAACACCCACCAGGCTATTGAGAGGAAGTGAAGAGACTGAGTTTTCCTTGGAGAGATTTCAGTGTGATGGGCTTCATTCTCACCCTTGCAGGGGAGAGTAGAGGACTTTCCTCACCTGAGCAAGAAAGAACTTGTGGCTCCAACTACAGTGAAGAGAAGAGGAAGGGCAGTGTTGGAACAGCCACGCTTCCAGAATTTGACATGGCAAATGCTGTATGATTTCTCAAACGGGCCAAATACCTCATGTGAGAGCTGAGCTGGATCATGTTGAGAGAAATTCTCCCAAGAAACTGTTGGAAGAACAATACAGAGGGGCCAGTCTCAGGAGCCAGGGGACCTGGGGAAATAGGGGGTAACAGTGATGATCAGATGTGGCCACCAGAGCAGGCAAGCTTGAAGACAAGCAAAATGCAACTTGGCAACCAGCCATGGGGAGGTCTCTAAAAACACACAAAAGGGCCCCATGAGAAAAGGGCCAGCTTCTGATCTCTATCACAGCTGGAGGACATCAACACTAAATAAAAAATGAATCCAAGGTAAAATCTCTTTTCTTTTTCTTACCTCTTTCCTTCCCTGAAGACCCTTCAGAAACAGCTGGCCAATAATGAAAAAAATAAAGAAGTAACCAATCCTTCCTCCCACTGGAAGACCTAAATGTAAGACCAGAAACTATAAAACTCCTAGAGGAAAACAAGGCAGAACACTCTCCAACATAAATCACAGCAAGATCTTCCATAACCCACCTCCTAGAGTAATGGAAACATAAGCAAAAATAAACAAATGGGACCTAATTAAACTTAAGAGCTTTTGCACAACAAAGAAAAGTACAAGCAAGGTGATAAGAAAGCCCTCAGAATGTGAGAAAATAACAGCAAATGAAACTGACAAAGAATTAATCTCCAAAATATATAAGCAGCTCATGCAGCTCAATACCAGAAAAATGAACAACACAATCAAAAATTGAGCAGAAGATCTAAACAGAACTTTCTCCAAAGAACACACACAGATGGCTAATAAATACATGAAAAGATGCTCAACATCACTTACTATTAAAGAGATGCAAATCAAAACCACAATGAGGTACCATCTGACACCGGTCAGAATGATCGTCATCAAAAAAGTCTACAAACAAATGTTTGAGAGGGCGTGGAGAAAAGGGAACCTTCTTACACTGTTGGTGGGAATGCAAACTGGTACAGCCAATATGGAGAACAGTGTGGAGATTCCTTTTAAAACTGGGAACAGAACTGCCATACAACCAGCAATCCCACTACTAGGCATACACCCCAAGGAAAACAGAATTGAAAGAGACACATGTACCCTAATGTTAATTGCAGCATTACCTACAACAGAGAGGACATGGAAGCAACCTAGATGTCCATTGGCAGAGAAATGGATAAGGAAGTTGTGGTATATATACACCATGGAATATTTATTACTCAGCTATAAAAAGAAATGCATTTGAGTCAGTTCTAATGAGGTGCTTGAAAGTGGAGCTGATTAAACAGAGTGAAGTAAGTCAGAAAAAGACAAATACTGTATATTAATACATATATACGGAATTTAGAAAGGTACCAATGATCCTACATGCAGGGCAGCAAAGGAGATGTAAAGAACAGACTTTTGGACTCAGTGGGAGACGGTGGGGGTGGGATGATTTGAGAGAATTGCAATGAAATATGTACATTACCATGTGTAAAATAGATGACCGGTGCAAGTTCGATGCATGAAGCAGGGCACCCAAAGCCAGTGCTCTGGGACAACCCAGCAGGAAAGTGGGGGAGTTGAGGTGGGAGGAGTGTTCAGGACGGAGGGGGGGCGGGGGGGACACATGTATACCTGTGGCCAACTCATGCTGATGTATGGCAAAAATCATCACAATATTGTAATTATCCTCCAATTAAATAAATTAATTTTAAAAAAGAAAAAATTCAATAAAAAGACTTGAAAAGGTTCCAGCTCTTATTCTCATTTTACCTTCCTTATTATATTTAATATGCAAAAATACATATTAAAATTTATTTTTTATGTCTTGTGATCATAAGGTACTTTGTATTTAGAAATTTTCTTCTGAAGTGTGTTATCATAATTCTCAAGAATCACTGATCAAAGCATAACCACTAGGAGTGAAGAGAAACAAATTGGATTGGAGTTTGGTGTTAATATGATTAAAAAACTAGACTGGACATTTTATTATCTAAGCATGACCAGAAAACACCTTGAGTCCTTACCAAATTTCTTTCAGTGAATAGAGAATAATTAGAAGAAACAGTCCAAATGAATAAGGCAGTGATGAGAAACTTTCCTTTTCTACCCTATTGTATCTAATATATCCCTGTTGAATACATTGTTATATGCTTCCATCAGCAGGAAAAGACTTACAGTCACCCACTACATCTGGACTCACTCGTGAGGCCAGCAGTGAAGAGGAGGGAAGGCTCTTTGCGAGGGAAAAGCCAGTATTAAAAGGAAACTGAGCTTAACAAAAAAAAGGGAAGTGAGTTGACTTATTTATCTGAAAGACATCAGAACTAGAAGAGAATGAGTTCACTGGATGAGCTAGTTTAATTTTCTATACACTGATAGGAGGATCGGCAGAAAGAAGATGGAGAACAATTGTATCACTTACTAGAAATAAGGAAAGCTACACTTTTGTACACTGAGGTTGCACTCCTAAGTTACTACAAGCATGTGGAGGGAGCATGACTGGAGAACTGAAAGTGATGAGGTCATTGAGGAAGGTGTATTTACACCTTCTCCATTAGGAGAAAGGGATGAACAGGAGACACAACAGCACCAACATCTAAGGGGCTGCCCCCCAAAAAGAGCCCACTTGGAAGAGTGAGATTAAGCAGCTATCAGATAGGAGAAAAAGTAAAGACATGGATGCCAAGAAAAGAATTTCTCAACGAGAGTGGTCCTCATCCTCAAATGCTGGCCAAAGTCCAAGCGTTGTATGAACTGAAAAATGTCCTCTCGGTTTAGCAACAGAAAATAGAGTCAGTGGCTTTGGCAAGAACAATTTGACTAGTGTGGCACAGGCAGAAACTCTATCTAAGGGACTGATTTTTAAAAATGTTTAGCAGTAGAGATGCTTAAGAGTAGACAACTTTTTCAAAAAGTCTGGCAATAAAGAGGTTGTGGTAGATTGTATTTGGAATTATTCACTTCCCTTATTAGAGGATGACAGTGCATCCCTACCGGTTAACTTGTAACTTGCAGTGCTTCCCTATAGGAGGTGGGTATCTCTCCATCCTATCAATCCTGTGCCCAGTCAAATAGTTGGCTTTGGGAAACCGAGTGTGAGTAGAGCAGGAGGGAATAGTTAGAATAGGAAATTTTCCCACAAAGACTTTTCTTTTTCCTATGATGGGAAAGTGTAAGGCATGTTTAAATGCAAATAGGAAGGGACTTCCCTGGTTGTCCAGTGGTTACATGGTTACCTTCCAATGCAGGGGACGTGAGTTCCATCCCTGGTCCAGGGACTAAGATACTACATAGTGAAAGTTGTTCAGTTGTGTCCGACTCTTTGCAACCCCATAGATTCTACAGTCCATGGAATTCTCCTGGCCAGAATACTAGAGTGGGTAGCCGCCGTTCCCTTCTCTGGGGAATCTTCCCAACCCAGGGATCAAACCCAGGTATCCTGCATTGCAGGTGGATTCTCTACCAGTTGAGCCACCAGGGGAAGCCCCAGTGTCATGGGGCAACTAAGCCCGTGCACCACAACAACTGAGCCCTCGCTGCCTGGAGCCCTCACGCCACAACTGGACAGCCTGCACATCACAACTAAAGAGAAGCCCTCCGGCCACAAGGAAAGATCCCACGTGCTGCAACTAAGACCTAACACAGACACATAAATGCGTGAGTGCCTCCCAAGTCATTTCAGTCATGTCCGACTCTGTGATTCTACGGACTGTAGCTCATCAGGCTCCTCTGTCCATGGGATTCTCCAGGCAAGGATGGTAGAGTGGGTTGCCATGCTTTCTTCCAGGAGATCTTCTCAACCCAGGTATCAAACCCACATTTCCCACATTACAGGCAGATTCTTTACTATCTGAGCCACCAGGGATGCCCCAGCCAAATAAATAAATATTTTTTAAAATGCATGTTTAAAGATACAGAAGAGATGGGATCACCACTGTAGCAAGAATCTTGAGAAGACAGAAAGAGATTGACCTCCAATAAGAATGAAGATGACTTGCCCATTGGAGGAAACTCACCTCTCTCATTCACAAGAAATAAAGAGGAAAGGATGGGTGTGAAACAAGGTAAGTCTGCAGATTAAGAGCTGGCACAGAGTCAAAATGGTATCTAATGTCTCCTCAAACTCATTTGATGAGGGATAGGGTAAAGACAGACCAGGATGGGAAAAGGGAAGTGGTATTTGGGGAGAATGGTGGACAAATGTTTTTTGCTATTTTTTCTTTTCTTTTTTATTTTTTTAAGATACCCTAGAAAACCAGAAAAACAGGTAACTTTAGTCTTAAACTGAGGGGTGTTATCGAGACAGAAGGAAGAAAGGAAAAAAAAAGGAGAAATAACAGTGCTGTAGTGGGAAAAATGTCTACTGAACTTGGAATCATACAACATGGGAAATTGAGGTTGGTGATCATAACATTTTGTGGCTATAATATTTACTGTCTGGTGATTTTTCCCAGCTCCACTCAGCACAGAGACATAGGAATGGTCGAGGCAAAGTTTGGGCTCCATGAGGCACATGGGATGGAAGGTTAACTGGAGAGGGACTGAGGATACTGGTAAGGAAGTACTGAATCAGCTAGCAGCTAAGTCGCTTCAGTCGTGTCCGACTCTGTGCGACCCCGTAGACAGCAGCCCACCAGGCTCCTGCGTCCATGGGATTCTCCAGGCAAGAACACTGGAGTGGGTTGCCATTGCCTTCTCCAATGCATTAAAGCGAAAAGTGAAAGTGAAGTCGCTCAGTCATGTCCGACTCTTAGCAACCCCACGGACTGCACCCTACCAGGCTCCTGCGTCCATGGGATTCTCCAGGCAAGAGTCCTGGAGTGGGTTGCCACTGCCTTCTGCATATGAGGATACTGGTAAGGAAGTACTGAATCAGGTTATCACAAATGTCAGATTTTTACACTAGCCCTTCAATTTCCCTATTATATCAGCTGCCTTAGTGTACATTATACACTGAATCCTTTATTCTTTGCAACAACCTTGGGATTATTACTTTATCATACTTCACATAGATAAGGAAATGGACACTCAGAGATACTGCACAATTTGGCTAAGATTACCCAGCAAGCCACAGCATTGGAATTTAAACCCATGTTGTACGATTCCAAGTTCGGCAGACATTTTCTCCCACCACAGCATTGTCATTTCTCCTTTCTTTCTCCTTCCTTCCTTCCTTCCTTCCTTCCTTCCAAGTCTCTGTAACACCCCTCAGTTTAACACTAAAGTTACCTGTAATAAAGATTTTTGTAGGAGATCCAAGTTGCTGATGAAAAACATGAAGCTTTCAGCTATGATTTCTAATTTCTCCCATAAACTCTATGAAGCTAATCTATAAAGACCTCTAGCCATGTAGACTCAAAACAGAAGCCTAGTTGTCATTCTATTTCCTAGAATGAATTCATTCCTCTCATTCCTCTTTTTCACTCTCGTAAGTTCCCTTGCTGAAGAAACAGGATACAATGAACTAAACCCTTAGAAGCTCAAGAATAGCGCCAGATCACAGTGTCAGAAACCCCAGGTGACAGCAGGCAGGGCTGTTGTGTGTTGGTTTCAAGAGCATCACTCATAGGTATATTCTACATGAATGGTGCTCCCTGGAAGGATGGAGCATGCAACCGCCCTACCAACCTCCCTTGCTGTGAACTTGTCACATGGCCAATGCTCAGTTGTCAACATTGTAGATGGGAGATTTTCCAGATGGGTCAAATTTGAAATTATTCTAACCCACAAATCCTGAAATCCCTGTGTCTTTTTTTTTTCCTTCTCACTGTACAAATTTCTCTTTCACAACATTCATGGGACACAAAGTCTGGTACCTCTCTCCTGCTTTGCTAGCAATGAAGCTTTGGACATATTTCCCATAATTAAGTTATTCCAAGAGGGGACTAGAGACTGCTTGTTGCCTTCCAATATTTAGTCCTTTCTTTCTCAATAATAAGGTTGGATTCCACCCTATTAATTATAGAATGCTGATATTTTAGCTGAGCACAATGCCTCCAAGGACAAAATATTATATTCCTCAGGGTTTCTTTTGCAGATACAACATGTGGTCACATAACTAAATTCTGGCCAACGAGATAAAAGTAGAAGTATTGTGGGTAACTTTCAAGAATTATACTTAAAGGAAGTGCTTCAGAATATCCTCATTTTCCCTCCTGCCTGGAATGTGAAGAGGATACTTAGATCTCCACCAGCCACCTCAGACCCTGAGGTAAACTCAAGGATGGAAGCCATTTTCTCAATATGGTGGTGCCCAAAAGAGTCTGAGTCCTTAGATATTTCATGAAACTGCCTACAAAGAATTTCTGCAAAAGAAAAAACTCCTTGAGTGTTGAGCCTACTGTATTTTTAAATCTCTATAACTTGCAGTTGAACACAATTTCTAAGTGGTACAGAAGACAGATGAATTTAAAGGTAGATTCTCATTTTTAACTAAACAGAACTTTTTTCTATAGTTATTTTATAAATGATTTAATTTTTTTTAAATACAGAACAACAACAACAAAAATAGCATATCCAAAGGGGAAAGCATTTTCAGGTCATCTTATCCAGTAACATGCTCTCCACACAAATACCCTGACACTTCTTGGGTTGTTTCATCCTTCCTCTGACTCCACCCAGTCTTACATTTTACATTTCAATTTGACCATTGTTTCATTTATCAGAATTTTCCATGGACAATTCAGTGTCCAAAATAAACTGAGATGGAAAATATTTCTCTACACAGTTTGGCCATCCTTTCCGTTCATTCTGGACATTTTATTTTTCTTCATCTCTGAGAAAGGCATTCAACCCACTTGCTTATCTCCTTAACCGTGTATAAAGAAAATATGTTTTCCAAGTTACAGAGTGGGTTTGTCATGGACATCAGCGATAAAAATAATAAACAAAGTAAATAGTCCCAGTATTAAATGATGAATTTCCCAAAGCATATTTATGTCAGGGCTCTCATAGACATAATGTCCAGGAAACAAATGAGCAAAACATAACAAATGCATATAATATAACATTTCCGTGATCTGACCCCAAGCCACACCAGCCTCCCATTTTTCCTGCAAGCCTAGGATGGTACAGGGTCCTCTTCTTCAGATCCCTCTACCCTTCCCCCTCCAGCCAAAAACATTCACTGGAGCCCATATAATTGCTGAAAAGTCCTCAGAGAACATTTGAAAGTCCTCCCCTCCCCCAAGAAACACACAGATGTTCTGCTCTAGAACAGCAGAGGCTCTCACTGATGAGTATCACACTGCCCGCCAACCCCAGCTTTCCTTCCTAAGAGCTCACACATCACGTCAACCAGTGACTGCTTCCCCTCCCATTGTCAATATTCCAGTCCTCAAGGCTCCTGCCTCGCCATCTGATTACCAAAATACCGTGTTCAGAAGTCATTTTTCTAGGTGTAAACTTAAAAAGGATTCCTGTGGTCTACCTCCAAACACTTTAATCTGCCATTAAAAATTCTTCATGGTTTGATACCCACGTCTCCAAACTTACCTCCCCCATTCTGTGAGATACAGTGAGGCTTTGGTCAAATTGACCTCTTTGCTCCAAACTATTTTGTCACAGTCCCCTGTGACCGAAGTCATGATTTGCCCTTGATCTTTCATTTTATTTACTTACTTTGTTGACAACATTTCCTACACTGAGGAAGCTACATAAATAAAAGAAAGGTTTTACTTTGTTTTGTTTGGGATATATTGTAGTCTCGCAGGAAAAGCATGGACCTTCCCAACCTACCACATCGGAGATCACAAGCTCTCCTTAGTTGCTTGTTCTATTGCATGGCTGCTCAATGAGGCTACAGTTGCCAGTCTAGTTGAGGGCATGGATTCTGCTACCTACGCATTGTTGAATTCCTACCACCTGACAGAGTGTTTGACAGAGCAGGTGAATGAATAAATGCTGCATGTCTGTAACTGCCAAGTAAGTTGTAGGAGCACAATTCAACCTAAATCTTGGACACAGTTTCCTTGGGTCTGTTTTTTTCTCTGTAGAATAGGAAACTCTTTTCATGCAACTAATAAAACTTCTCCACCCAACCTGTACGTTCTCCCTAAGATTTCCTAATATAGTAAAGTATCTTTGTCCTCCAGATAAATGAGGGTGATGCAGAATAAAATACTGAGGTTATAAAACATTTAATGCAGTCCCTGATGTACACTCAGTACTAAATAATATTGGGGGAATGAATGAAGGTAAGGAAGAAACAAGTAAAAATAGGAAGATGAGATCAATTAAGGCAGAAAGGAAGATGTAACAAAGACAACTCATTGTTCCCAATACTTATTCTTCCCTTAATCTGCAAGAATAAAATTTTTAGCTGAGTAAACATGGCTGGCTAAAGACTTATTTTCTGACTTCCTTGCCGTTGGATATAACCATGCATTTATGTAGTGGCTGATATGTAAAAACAAGTTTTTGTGGACCATCTTCCTGGAATATTTTCCAAAAAACAACAGCAACAAAAAAACTGCTAGACCATATACTTTTCTAAACCTCTGTGGCTTCCCAAGTGAATCAGTAGTAAAGAATCCACCTGCCAATGCAGGAGACATGGGAAGATCCCCTGGAGAAGGAAATGGCAACCCATTCCAGTACTTTTGCCTGGGAGATCCCATAGACAGAGGAGCCTGGCAGGCTACTGTCCACCGGGTCACAAAGAGTCAGACTTGAATTGATGATTAAATAACAACAATCCTTCCATACCTCGGCCCTTATCCTCCCTAGGGACTTTGTGAAGCAAAGCCGCTGTAGCAGACCTAGATAACTTACCATTGGCTTCTTGCATGAAAGGAAAAGTAACTTCAACCCTGTTTGAGAGTCACAGTTAAACCTTCATTCTAACTAATAGAATCAACAAGATAGGGAGAAGGGCAGAAACAAGAGAAGGAAAATAGGCCCCGGGACAAATTACAATCCTACCTTCAAGAAACCTATGCTCTGGAGGCATAAATACTTGAGACACGTGTTTTGGTTACATTCTGGGTCAAAGAGACAAAGTAGCTACCAACATACTGCTTACTTCCTGTCTCAAAATTAATCCTAGCAAAAGTCTTAGAGAGGAAGGGAATTATTCAACTACCAAGATCAAAAACCGTGACAAGTAAGGAAGAAGCTGAAAACTGAACTGGAGGAGGAGGGCTGGGTGACTAGAGGGTAAGCTCTTAAATTCTGCTTTTATCTCTCCCAAGCCTTGCTCAGGGACAGTCTTTGCCTGGTACTTTACTGCAGAAATTGGTCCCAGCACAGGCCTCCTGGTAACATCACCTTAAAGCAAACACCGCATATGCCTAGAATGTTAGTAAAGGTACCTGGGAGCCGATCAGTTGATTTGGAGCTTTTCTCACTCCTCAGTCCTCTCATCTAAGTCAATGCCTATCTGCCTCCTACCATGGCTGCTCCTCTGAGGGTTTAAAGATGAAAACTTCACCCAAGACTTAGGTAAAATGCCATCATTGGTGACTGGGTGGAATCAAGGGCTGGGACATGAGCTCATAAGACACAATAACTAGACATCTGAGGAGCACAATGACTATACAGACAACAGAAGGAACAATATCTGATGCAGAACTGTGGGAGTGACAAAGAATTTAAAAATAAGCATGGCTTTCAATATCTTTGAGAAGATAAGAGAAGACATTGGTAACCTGAAACATCAACAGGAAGTCATAAGAAAAGGAATCCACTGGAAATACTAGGTATGAATAAAATGTAAGAGTTGGGTTTTTAAACAGCAACAGGCTAAACAGTAGGATGGAAAGTGCTGGAGTACAAATTTGTGATTAAACCGAGACACTCCCAGGAGGCAACAAGATAAGAAAATATGTACCCAAAGAAAGTTGGCTCACCATCTTCATTATCTGACAAAATATTTATCAATTTGGTCCACCAGGTCTATTCTCTGAACCTCTGTGTATGTTACAAGCTCCTTTGCATACGACTTCCAAAAGCAGGTAAAGACAAGAATAAACATAGCTCTTCCATGTGCCTTGTTTCTTCTGAATTTTCAGGCAAAAATCTCAGCATATAGTCAGACATCAGGATAGCTCAGTAGAAGCAGGTTGGTAACACGAACTCCCAGTAATTTCGGAATCCTACTGCCTAAACAGACTTCCCAGGTGGCACAGTGGAAAACAATCAGCCTGCTAATGCAGGAAACTCAAGCGATGCAGGTTTAACTCCTAGGTCTGGAAGAACCCCTGGAGTAGGAAACAGTAATCACTCCAGTATTCTTGCCTGAGAAATCCTATGGGTAGAGGAGCCTGGTGGGCTAAAGTCTATGGGGTTGCAAAGGACTTGGATACAACTTAGTGACTCAGCACTCATACACTGCCTAAACATCCATTTTGGCAATATCTCAAAAAATACCATTAGGCAATGTCGTCCTAGCTATCTGTCTGATGAAAATAAGGAGGATGAGTGAGGGAGTGTCTTTCTTTCCTCTCCAGTTATTGTGCATACAGATCCACCCTTCCAGAGGGATGCTATACATGATGATATGCAAGACTAGACAGTGAGCTATCCAAGGTTATGGACAAAGCCTGTCTCCAAGAAAGCAGTCAATACTGAGCATTAAATTCAGCTACAGGGCACACAGAGAAGTCATTATGTCTCAAAGCACTGTTGGGATGTGAAATATACCATATGTCTCAATAAAAATCAAGTATAAAAGATAAATTGACTCAAATATTTTTTTTTAAAAAAAAGCACTGTTGCAGTTAATGTGATAGAAATATACTTGATACGTTACTGTGAACACAGAGGATATAATTTGATTCAAGTATAGCTGTAGCCTACTACATGGTTTTCATGACAAGCACCTTTTTTTTTTTTCAAATTGAACCAAAAATTCAACTTTAGTTATAAATCAACAAGCATTTTGGAACTTCAACTTTCAAATATACTGTAATTTTCAGACCTCAGAAACATGAGAAAATATTTTTGCTCACTTTTCAAAAACTGGTCAAATAGTAACTAAGGAAAATCTACTTTAAAAAAAATCACCACTTAAAATTTCCAATATCCACACAGGTTTCAACAGCTGGGCATCTGTTTTCAAAAACATCAACCGTTTGACTACCATCTTTCAAATGTATCTGCCACTTGGGCACGACTGATGGAAACATTTGAATGATGGGTTTGGGGACCTTTTCCTACACTAGCAATAATAATCAGTGTTTTCCTCTGCTGTCATCAAAGCAATTTGAGTGTGAAAAAGAGCTTCTCCTGCATAGAACCTGGTTTCTTCTTCTGCTGAATCCTGCAATGAAGTCATCCCACTCTTGTGTTTACGATGCCACAGTCTGTTACCATGAAAATGATTGCAATGTCATAAATCCAGCATTTCAACTTTTCAGCAGGATCAAGGAGGAAAAGATGATGAGGTTGTTTGAAAGGAATGGTACAAGTGCTTCTGGTAATTAGCTGGAGGGACATGGGAAAAGCATATTTTACAGGGAGAATGAAAGCTTTCATATTGGTCCAAGTCCTTTAATTTAAGCCAGAAAACTGCCTAGCATGCTACCCATGAAGGTTCTAACCTATGACCTCTGGCTTCTTTTACCAGTAATCACTGTGTGACCATGACAAAACCAGTGGACTTCCATGCCCTTCATGAGCTAAAACTTCTGTTCTTTCAAGTCAACATGAATACCTTGGACCAGAGTTTCAAGTTATGGTCTCCAAACTTTTGAGAAGAGATGGCTTGAAGTGTTGCCTTTGGAGTTTTTTCCCGCCTAATTGTTTTTAATCTCATTTTTAGTAGAAATTCAATATTACTTTTTTTTTTTTTTTTTTGCCATACCACACAACCTGTGGGATCTTAGTTCCCCTACCAGGGATTGAACCCAGGCCCTTGGCAGTAAAAGCATGGAGTCCTAACCACTGGACTGCCAAGGAATTCCCTTTATATCACTTTTGAGCAGGAATTTTATATCACTTTGGAAAAATGGAAAATAATTAATTGGTGATTGAATTCAAAAATACAATTTTGAAGATAAAAAGAAAAACATTACTCTCAGATTCATGAATCCTCAGAAATAATCTTTCTGTATTTTGCTGTTTCTGGTGCACGGCACCAAGTCCCCCTTGTGTGGCATAATCATTTTGATTCTTATCTCTTTCTATTTGTATAAAACATGCTTCACAGGGACTGTGGCAGAGACAAGAGTTAACCTAAGACCCTGGCACATAATACAAGGACAGGAACCATAAGTACCTTCCTGACTCCTGACCCTCAATCTAATCCTCCTTAAGCCACAACACGGTCTAGTGTCTGAAGTGCTCTGTAATGGCTTCATTGTTTATTCTGGTTTGGCCTTCACCCTAATGTCAGTAACCTCTTGAACTTTCACTACCACACATTCCTAGTTCTTCTCCATGTCTTCTCTTTTCAGATTCATCGTTCCTGACTTGATCATCAAACGCTGGAGTTCCCCAAGCCTCCTCAGTGTTCATCAAAGCCCTCATTCCTTCTCTGTACAATTCCTCCCCCCCAGTCTCATCCAAAGCCACAGCTTCAAGTACCAGCTCTATATTGTAACTCATATCTGTATTCCTAGCCCTGACTTCTCCTGGTGGGCTATACAGTTACAAAGAGTTGGACACAACTGGGCAACTGAGCACAAATGCACCACGCACACGACCACAGCTCATGCCGGCACCACTGCAAGGGTCTCAGAACTGATCTTCCACATCCATTCTAATCTCCTGTAATCTTTTGTCTATGCTGCAGCCAGGGTAGTCTTTCCAAAATCCAAATTGGAATATATTATCTTCCTGCTTAAAACACTTCCACATTCTCTTGTAATAAGTCTAGTTGTGATGTATAATATAGGTAACTAATGAGACCTTACTTTATAGCACTGGTAATTCTACTCAATGTTCTAAATGGGTGACCTAAATGGGAAGGAAATGCAAAAAAAAAGAGGAGACATACAGCTGATTCGCTTTGCTGTACAGCAGAAATGAACACATCGTAAAGAAAATACACTCTAATAAAAATTAATAAAAATAAGCTGAAGCTTGTGAGGACTCCACCACTGACTAGTAAATTTCATTCCTGTTGCATAAAATAAGGAGTCATTAGTTTTGACCCCTCGTGGTTTATCATCAATTTTGAAGAATTATATTCTGATGCCTTTGTTTTTCTGAAATCTGTAGCTGCAGGTACAGTTTCCTTATCTGTTTGGTCTTCACTGCATTTGCAGCCCTTTTTAATACGCTGAGAATAATAAATTTGTTTTAGCTTCATTAAAGATGAAATCTCAATTTAAAAAAAAAATTTTTTTTAAACTCCCCAGACTTTGCCTCTATCTCGTATTCCAGCCACTCAGACTTTTTCAGGTTTCCACCTGTTTCCTTTCACCTCAGGGACTTTTCCTATGCTGTTCCCACTTTCTGAAACATTCTTCCACCCTCTGTACCCTCCACCCTTTACCTAGTTTATATCTTCATTCATCCTCAGATGTCACTTCCCCTGGGAAGCCTTCCCTGACTCCAGGTTTAGAAGCCAGCTAATTACCCTATTATAATCCTTCACAGAGTCACATTCCTTCCCTTCAAAGCACATATGTCAAAGTACAAGTATACAATTATTATAATAGCCATGTAACTAAGTATAGTTATTGACATAACTCTGAGCTACATGGAAACACACATGATATCTACTTTTGTTTCCAGCATCTCCTAAGCTCTTGGCACAGCACCCAGCACAGACTATGTGCTCAAGACAGTTTTTTAATTTATGATTGACATTCTAATCGCAAATCATTGAAATGTAATCACAAGTGGCATTGCAAAAACTATTTTTATTTTTTAAAAAAGGTAAACACACACCTACCAGCCAGGCTTCCCTGGTGGCTCAGTGGTAAAGAATCTGCCTGCCAATGCAGATGTGGATTCAATCCCTGGGTTGAAAAGACACCTGCTGGAGAAGGAAATGGCTACCAACTTCAGTATTCTTCCCTGGGAAATCCCATGGACAGAGGAGCCTGATGGGCTACAGTTCATGGGGTCACAAAAATGTCAGACACAGCTTAGTAACTAACCAACAATAACAACATCTACCACCATTCCACACCATCTCACCCTCCCACTGCTAGGCATTTTTTCATAGCAGCTTTATTCCCAATAGCCAAAAAAAGAAAAGAAAAGAAAAAAGAACTAGGAACAATCCATTGCACAACAGTAGAATAAACAAAATGTGAACTATATAACAAAACACTAATTCCACAACAATATACACTTGAAGATATCATTTATGCTCAAAAGAGGTCTTTTTAAGAAAAATGAACTACTGATACACATAACAGCATAATGAATCTCAAAATCTTTATGCTGACTTAAAGAAGACAGGCACAAAAAGTATGTGTATCCTGTATGATTCCATTTTTACCAAGTTCTAGAAAATACAAACTAAACTATAAGGACAAAAATATAGGTAATGGTTGCCGGGGGACAGTGGGGAGGGAAAGATGATTACAAAGCAACAGGAGAGGATGTTGGGGGACTTTGGTGGATTAAACAAAATGTTTGGTATCTTGATTGTGGTGGCCCTTTCATGTATGTACACATATGTCAAAAACCATCAATAGTACACTGGTCAGACTTCAATCTTAATATAAGACTTAAATCTTACATAAAAGATTTACATAAACTTATAAGGATATAAATTTGTAATAGCAAAGGAAAGATGTGGGGATAAAAAAGGTATCTAAACTCCAGGAGTTTACTATTACTTCATTATTTAATTATTCAACAAATATGTAAGATTTCTAATAGGAATCAAGAAAATAAAACTAAGAAATCCTAGAATATATAACTAGAAAGCAACTCTAAAAATATTATGTCCTCCCATAAGCTTTGGGTAAATTCAGGGCTTCCCTAGTGGTTCAGACGGTAAAGGGTCTGCCCATAATGCAGGTAGACCTGGGTTCGATCCCTGGGTTGAGAAGATCCTCTGGAGAAGGAAATGGCAACCCACTCCAGTACCCTTGCCTGGAGAAGCCGATGGACAGAGGAGCCTGGTAGGCTACAGTCCATGGGGTTGCAAAGAGTCGGACATGGCTGAGCGACGTCACTTCACTTCACTTCAAATTCAGGACGGCAAACAAAATATTTCTACTTAGATATTTATTTGCTGGGAGTTATAGGAGAATATCATGACTTTAGTCCCAGAATCTTTGAGAATATATTATACATAATGACTTTGAAAGCTGCCATGACCAGAAATTAAAATAAATCAGAAGAAGCATAATTGTTTTAAAGGCAGTTAGTTCTAACAATAACATTAGTAAACAACTCTCCCACTCTTTAACTTCCTTTCTGTGTAGTTTTCACTGGAGTTTAGCAATCTGTGTGTAGGTAAAGGCTCTAAATATTTTTGCTATAGTCAAAATTTTATATCCTCTTAGTTCTGCAATATGGAGGAGTCAGCCATTTCAAATTTTTGCAGACTTAATAGAATATTAATGGCCCTAATGATTTTTAAATACTAGTTGCAAGGTTGTTTAAAATGACTGTGTCATAGAAGCGATCAATAAGATAATGAATGTGAAACTACTCTGTACATAGCAAAGGGCTACCTGAGCATAAGGGAAGAGATAAAAATATTTCAAAGCTATCTGTCATTTGAAAGAATAGAATGGATGGTAAACGATCATCACTTACTCAAATACAGGAAGCATTAAAAATCAAAATTAGATTGGCCTAGGTCATTTAAGAAAAGGGAAGGCCAGAGTCTTAAAATAGGGTGAGATGATTTCCCAAGTAGGAAAATAAATCTTTCTGAAAGTATTCCATTTTTTTAAAGGGCCAGAACAAAATGTTCCCTCAGTATCTTCAATGCAAGACTCTAATACCTAGAACAAAATGTTTTCATAGACGATTCACAGGAACAAATAGTATCTATGTCAAGTAAGTCTCGGTCACTCTGAGTTAAATTTAAAAGGCTATTCCAGTGATTTTCATAAACTGTAATATGATAACAATATGAAAGAGAGGATAATAGGAAAAGAGAAAAAATATGTAGTGTTTTCAAACTTACTTGACAATAATTATTTTTGTCTCAAGGCCTGTTCTGGGTCTGTAAAAGCATTTTAATCCCAAGTGGATAAGGTGAGGGATAAGAAATGGAGAAGTGCAGGCACATGGCCTCAAGAAAAGGAAACGAAGGCTGAGTGAATGCCCCATTTACAAAAGATGGGAACATATTCCCACCAATGAGCAGCCGCCAAGAATCTCTCTCCACCTTGGAGCCAATGAACTCACTGGGTGGACCGCAAGGGGGCGTTTCTTTTTTCTGCACTCCAGTAGGGTAAAAGCCACCTGCCCCAGCGCCTCATGGGACTCCAAGCCACTTGTTGAAGTCCGCCTGTTTCCAATTAATTGGGATTCCTCTGCTATCCTCAAATAATGTATATTGCTGGTTTACCTCAAGCTTGATTCCACTAACATGGTCAGTCCTTAACTAGAAACAGCATGAATGAACCGATACAGGTGATTTAGGAATTCAGGAACCCTGATGAACATCATAGTATATCAGTCTGGCAAAAACACAGCAGTAACTTTGACCATGTTGGTGTGAGTGACTAAGATTACTGATTACCAATGCATTGCATAACAGGAGCACTGCAGAAAGAGAGTCTGGTTACAGAGAAACAAAGGAGAAGCGTGTGTCTAAATGGCGGAGCAAATTGTGGGAGTAAGAGTTGCTATTAAGTTGGCCAAAAAACATCTTTTTCGTGAAATCCACCTTTTGAACTGTGGTGTTGGACAAGACTCTTGAGAGAGTCCCTTGGACTGCAAGGAGATCCAACCAGTCCATCCTAAATCAGTCCTGAATATTCATAGGAAGGACTGATGCTGAAGCTGAAACTCCAATACTTTGGCCACCTGATGTGAAGAGCTGACTCATTTGAAAAGACCCTGATGCTGGGAAAGATTGAGGGCAGGAGGAGGAGGGGATGACAGAGGATGAGATGGTTGGATGGCATCACCGACTCAATGGACATGGGTTTGGGTGGACTCCAGGAGTTAGTGATGGACAGGGAGACCTGGCGTGCTGGGATTCATGGGGTCACAAAGAGTCGGACACAACTGAGCGGCTGAACTGAAACTGAAACCTTGTGTGAAAATGGAGAGTTGCAATGAAAGCAAATTTCAAAGGGGAGGAAATTATGAGAATTCAAGAACCCAGTGAGAGCTACAGGTAAGTGCTCCTCAAACACATATTCCTGGAGCCCTGACCACCTACATGAGTTCTCTGTGAAAGCTGTCTTGCCCAGTCCCTGGGTGCCTGTGCAGAGTGGCAGGTTCCTATACCCTTCCACCACATCCCTGAGCATGCCTCACCTTCTTCAGTGGCCTAAGAAATCAAAGTCACTTTCTAAATACCGTGCTGGAATGTGGAGACCCTGGGAAGTGATTCCTGGGCACAGGACTTCTGTGTACAGCTGAGCAATGGGACCCAAAATCCAGTCTCTGTTATGCTCACCAAACCATGGGTCCTGGCACTGTGCTGCCTGTCTGGAGGAAAACAGTCTTTGACTTCAGCAAAACAAACAAAAATGGTCTTTTGACTTTTACTGGTGGACTGGCCAAGTCTGTTTCTCCTTCTCTCCCTCCATGCACGGAGGATGTCTTTCTCTACTTCGCACACAGCCACCCTATCAGATTCTCCTACGCTGCTCAGTATCATCAGCCTGGACACCTTGCCCAGTTTCTTCCACTCGACTTGCTGGAAAGGGCCTTGTGGATCTGCTGACATAAAGAAAGGGCTTCTCTTTAGCATACTTGAGCCTGAACCTGTTAGCCTGGAGAGGCTAGCAAGGCTTTTCCTCTCCTCCTCTTTCCTTGGCAGAAAGTAGCAGAAGGGTTTCAGAAAGGAAACAGGACTGCTGAAAAGTGGAAACATAGCCAGGTACATTTCAAAAATAAAATTCCTGTTACAGAATTGATTGGCATAATCCAGTCTCTGGGTAGAACATTCTTGGGCCAGAAGTCATTCTTTTTGATCGCTCAACACAGCCAGGGAGAGGAGGGTGGGGTTACAGGATGCACAAGGTGCTGACCGATGGCTGTGGGCAGAGGAGGTTATCTGTTCTTAAAGGAAGAGAACTCGGTCTGGGTAGACCCACCCTGAGAAATCTGCTATGGCTCTCTAGTCTTGAGGATAATAATTTTTACGTGATTTAAAGAAAGCTTCCCTCTTTAACTGTTCACATTGGATTTTATATCCCAACTCTTTGGACTATAATAATTTTCATCTGTACCTTTTTTGAGTTTAGAGTCTTCTTTTAGGTGTGAAACTGAGAGGCTTTATAAGCATTTTGGTAAAGACACAGTGAGGGAAATGACAGTGACTTGGCGTGGTCTGCCTGTTTTCAGCTCCTAATAGCAAGCGCACCTTTTAGGATGTTGCCACACTGATAGCCATGTGGCCTCCCCCTCATAGGAATCCATAAAGGAAAAAATAAGCAAGTCTATCAAAAGGAGGCTAGCTTGACAGAGAAGTGATTCCTTCCCCCACTTCCTTCCCCAATTTCTCTACCAGTCGTTATGCTCACCTATACCAGGAAATGATCTGGCCAAACCTGTGACTCTCACAATAATATTCAGGAAGGGAAAAACAAAAACAGAAGATTTAGTTAGATACTGACAAAGTAATCAGCTTTTTCCCAGGAAAATTAAAGGTCTGCGGTGCTATATGTTCCTTTTTTATGATGCTTATATCCTTAATGTGCATGGTGGTAGTAGCTTTCAGACAGAAAACTTTGACTGAGAGTAGGGACTTCCCTGGTGGTCCAGTCATTAAGATTTCACCTTCCAGGGCAGGGGGTGTGGGTTCAATCCTGGTCGGCCAGCTAAGATCCCACATGTCTGGTGGCTAAAAAAAAACAAAAAACAAAAAACATAAGACCGAAGCAGTACTGTGACAAATTCAATAAAGTCTTTTTAAAAAATGGTTCATATCAAAAATTTTTTTTTTAATTTAAAAAAGAAGGCTTTGACTGAAGGATGGTGAGAGATTGGAATGGCTAAAAAAAGTGAGAGATAAAACATCTTCTGCGCTCATCAAGAACCCCATACACCAAGGCCAGCAGTGAACTCCCCCAGCCTTCTAAAAAAAATGTGATTTGGGGACAAACACCAAAGAAAAGTGAGACTTTACAAGGTGTGATGGCGAAGCTCAGACAACACAAATTAAATCAGACTGGCTCCTTTGGAATTTCACTTCCCGTTCGTTCCAAGAGAATTCCCAATGCTGATTTCTTCCATGTTGGGATGTATTTAGCCCTCATTTCTAAGGTCTACTCTGCCTGCCAGGACAATTTTCATTCATCTCCGGGACATCCGGCTATTCAGTGGTTTCATTCTAGGAAGAGAACGCACACACAGTGACCTGTGTAGGAGCAGGACACTGCTGACCCCCTCCTGGAATTCTCAGTCGATTTCTTCCCAGCTCTCTCTATAAACTGTTTGCAGCTGGGTATTTTCCTTCTTGTGAAACAAGACTGTCTTCCCAGCAGAACAAGACCTATTTGATGAATGGTGGCAGAGGGCTAAGGTGGAAGCAGGTTTTGATTGCCTTGATTGCAAGAATCCGGGCGTTTAAAAATGACCTAGAAGGCTTAACCCCTTCTTATCTGTGCTACAGTAAATGATAGAACAACAAAAACAATATGTTTATACTCTGACACAGGGTAAAAGACAAAAATAGGTGTTTTTCTCAGTGTGTTTGAAGCACTGTTACCATATTTAGAATCTTTCTTTAAAAACAATTTTATTACAGAAATAATTCATTTATATATCAGAGCAAAAAAGATTCAAGCAATGCAGAAGCGTAGAGTGAAAGATACAAGTCCATTTTTCACCCCTCACCCACTCCTGTTTTCTCCTCAAAGGTAACCAGATTTACAGTTTGCTGTAGATGCTTCTGCTTAAATAACACGTTTTTCCTGAACAATCTTTTCCACCTGTTGCTTTTTTCATAGAACAGTGTATCTTTTAGGTCCTTCCATGTGAGTGTCTACAGGTCTGCCTCATGGTCTTTAATGGCTGCAGAGTTGTGGTGGTTTGATACAGAAGAAAATTCTAATTGTGTCTCCATGGCTAAAAAGAATTTTGAAAAACAAGTGTTTGATTTGCCTGGATTTACAGTAACTTTTTGAAAAATTAAGTGGGAACTTGCAGAGGTATGCTCAAATTGCTCGTCACTGAAAAAACATTCAGCAAAATGAACCACAGAACGCACTGCCCTGGGAAGGCAGCCTGGCATGGACCCTGCCCTGCATCTTCTTGGGTCTGGAAGGAGGGAGCTTTTTGGCAGCACTTCTCTGCTATTCCTTCTCCAAATATATTGAGTTCAAGTAACTTCCAATCTTGACGCTGCTTTCCATAGAACCTGTATTATCCTGTAACCCTGTGAGTCCTTAACCCAAAGAGAAGGTTGTTGGTGGGAAAAATCAAAATGAGAAATGGAAGAAGAGCAATGGTGATGTGTTACATTGATTTTTCTCACAGTGCTTACTTGCTTTCCATAAATCTTGGAATGACCGGGCAATTCTAGGGATTGGACCCAGGCCCTCAGCAGTGAACACAGAGTCCTAACCACCGGACCACCGGGGAATTCCCAAATCAGGTGTTCTCAATTGAGTAACTCATCTCCTGACAACACTGGTCTCTCTTTTCCCCTTGAATGATCACTCTCCTGCTCTGAGCAAGTGAAAGATTCCTTAACCTTTTTGGTAACCAAGTTTCAGTTCTGGCAGCAGACTTGTACCTTCAGGAGTTTTCTAGCGAAAAGTTCCTTTTTCAGAAAAGCAACATGAGAGACTGAAGTTTAAGGGAAAAGAGAAAAAAAAAAAACTAATTGCATCCTGTAACACACTAGGATCCTACACTTTTAAGAGCAAGTGTATTTTAGCTTCTCCCCGGGAGCTAAGAACACGGTCATTTCATGACAGCTTGTAATGAATTAGCACAATCCTTTGATCAATGGCATCAAAGGCCTTTGATAGCACCAATAATATAGACGTTAGAAAATTTTGCATTGATTTAATGCCTGAAATCAATCAAACTTTCACCATTCTGTTTACCTTCCGTTGCTCTTGCAGACTTGGAGAACATTTAGCTCCCCAATCTCCAGGAAGGGAGTGGGACCCACTGGAGAGTCTAGTTTTCTATAGCTACTGGATTTGAAGTCACTGAAAGTTACAAGGGATAAACTTTACAATAAAAAAAAAAAATCTTTCTGCAAGAAAATGTCAAAATTCAAGTGGTCATTGCCTTTGAAATGGCCATATTTACAGAACTTTCCGGCTTCCTCTCTCTTGCAAACTGCTTTGGTTACTCCAGGCCAATGGCCAAGGTTGGCAGCCAGGTCTCCCAGCCAAGACTGAGTCCGAATGCAACTCAGGCTCCCTCCACATTCCTTTTGTTCAAGTAACTTTTCCAGGGCTATGCAGTCAGGCCAATTATCTTAGAAACAGGCAATTATAACCAGATTCACAGCTCCCTAAAAGGGTAAGTGCATTCCAGTAACAATTTCTCATGAAAGAAAACAGTAATTGAAGGATTGGCAAAGCTATTGCAACAGACCAAGACCTCTGGAAAGACATTTAATAGCACACACACACACGCCTACACACACACACAGTCTACTTGCTTTCCCACTGGAGGAATTTTTCCTTTCCATACAGATCTACTAACTATTTTCTGGGAGAAAAATACAGGCACTAGAAAGCAAAATAGATGATGCTATGGCTGGTCTTCCAGGTTCTGGTCATGCATTGTTCCTTAATGTCTGTATCTGTTCTTCTCTTGCTCACATATTGTTGCACATAAGTCACAACATAAAATACTTGCCAAGTACTACTCCTGAAATAATACATGGGTGAAAGTACTTTAGAAAAGGTAAGTTGTTCTATGTATTGAAGGTAAACATAGACTCTTTTGGAGCCCAATTCACATCTTCATCAATAGAACTTGAGTACCTGCTCACCCTAGGCATGAGGCAACCAAATCTACTTATCTAGATATTTTGCTCTAAGTCAGTAATAACCCTAGACCTCAATCTTGACGGAATACAACACATGCTTAAACATGCACACACAGCTTGTGTGCACATATTCAAATCCGTACACACAATACTTTGGCTTCCTTGTCCAAAGGCTTTTTCTCCCAGGTTATTGTTAAGTTGCTAAGTTGTTTCTGACTCTTTTGCAACCCCCTGGACTGCAGCCTTCCAAGCTCCTCTGTCCATGGAATTTTCCAGGCAAAAATACTGGTGTGAGTTGCCATTTCCTTCTCCAGGGGATCTTCCCGACCCAGAGATTAAACTCGCATATCCTGCATTGGCAGGCGGATTCTTTACCACTGAGCCACCAGGGAAGCCCTTTTTTCCAGAACTGGATGATAAATTGTTTGAGCATAAACAACTTGCTCGTCTAAGTATTCCCAACAACACAGACCATACAACTTTGCACATCACCTCCGTCAGTACTTAGTTGTGGAAGTGATTAACCATCAGATACTCATAGTTTTTCAGATATTGGACCTCTGAAGCACGTTATAAGCATATGCTTTGAGAAGAGTGGTAAATACATTGCCCACAAACATTTGTTTCTGCCGGAAGGAAAAAATTTATATAATTTTCTTCATGTATGTATTTCTTCCTTTTGGGCCAAAGTAAACGTTTGTGGAATATATTCACCTAGAGTCACTCACATAGCCTGTGTCTGGGTGTCTATCCTTTGGGTCTTCTTCCCAAGGATATCTGGAGAAAGAGAGCTAGGGAAGGAATGGAAATGGTGTGCACTTTCTCCTGTGGGTGGCAGGGCCACTCATGCCATTTGGTTCTGGAAAATAAGAAAGACAAACCATTCTGGGTGAGAAATGAGGATGTCTGACCTTGCTGCTTTGTCCCCCCCCCACCCCCGCATTCAACCGGAGTATTAGGACAGCAGGGAGACAAAAGGTAATTGAGCTGGGATTCTGGGGGAAGCATTTTGTAAGTGAATAAAAGGCCACAGTGATGAGTTCAGTGGCAGAGGGGGTTTCCAAACACATCTCCAGAGAATGTGGAGTGAACCCAAACAGAAAGGCTTTCTTTCTCAACATGCATAAAATACTGGGTTTAATATCTGCTTCCTGCCTGCGCGGGTTAACACCGGCTTTAGGCTTGGACCGCAGAGCCCCACGCGGTGCCGCGGCTCCTGGGCGGCTGAGAAGGGACCGAGCGCCACCTAATGGCGGCAGGTGCAACGCACGCCCCGCATCCTTTTGTCAAGAGGACTTTTGGAACCCTGCTCCAAAGTTAGGAGCCAAAGAGAAAGGAGGAAGTGCACCCTCTTTCCATCCCTTCCCTACTCTCCTTCTCCAGATATCCTTGGGAAGAAGCAAAGGAAAGAAACAGACACGTTTCCTTGGAGAAGCAAGGCAGGGCGGGCTTTAGTTTCTCTGGGGGAGAGGATAAAAGAGGGCAGATTCCTGTCTCTGTAAAAGAGGCTTAAATCTCCTCCCCAGGATGGAGGAGCCTGGAAGGCTGCAGTCCATGGGGTCGCTGAGGGTCGGACACAACTGAGTGACTTCCCTTTCACTTTTCACTTTCATACATTGGAGAAGGAAATGGCAACCCACTCCAGAGTTCTTGCCTGGAGAATCCCAGGGACATGGGAGCCTGGTGGACTGCCATCTATGGGGTCGCACAGAGTCGGACACGACTGAAGCGACTTAGCAGCAGCAGCCAGTCTCATCTCAGAGAGCTCGTGAGGTTGCTGGTTAACTGAGAGAGGGCTCAGGGGTGACCTGGAGCAAAGGTACAGTGGGACAGGGCTGCAGGCAGATGGACAGGGGGGCTGCATCATGAGCCTTGTCAAACCCTGGACCAGAGGAGTTTTCACTCCCAAGCGGAACAAAAGCCCCACCTTCCTGAGCATTCCAGATTTCTGCTGGATCAAAGGACAACCCCAGTGTCTCCCCTAGACTACCAGGAGCTCACCTGCCCCCCAAAGCGTGTATCTCCACAGAGGGACCTATTTTCAGACCTTAAAATAGTTTGACCTTCAGGGCACTCCTTGATTCCTTTTCTTATTTTTTTCTAGTATTTATTTATTTACTTATTTTTGGCTGTGCCAGGTCTTCCTTGCTGCCTGTGGCCTTTCTCTAGCTGCAGTGATGGGCTACTCTCTAGTTGCATTGCACAGGCTTCCCATTGCAGTGGCTTCTCCTGTTTCAGAGGACGGGGCTCTAGAGCAAGCGGGCTCAGCGGTTGCAGCCCGCAGGCTTAGTTGCCCTGTAGCTCGTGGAATCTTCCCCAACCAGGGATTGAATCCATATCTCCTGCGCTGGCAGGTAGATTCCTAACCACTGGACCACGGGAGAAGTCCCAGTTACAGGAGTGGCTGCTCTACTATAAGCAGCCACCCCCCCACCCCACCCCCTTCCTTTGCTTGCCCACCAGCCAGCGCAGGAGACATGGATTCAATCCCTGGTTGGGAAGATTCCACGAGCTACAGGGCAATATTTAAGACCCTTTTTTAGGAAACTATATCCGAGTTACCTGTAGTAGTGTTGTTCAGTCGCTCAACTGCAGCATGCCAGGCTTTCCTGTCCTTCATTATCTCCTGGAGTTTGCTCAAACGTATGTCCATTGAGTCAATGACGCAAGTAGATTCCCTTAATGAAGCAACATGCCACCCCACCCCACCCACCCCACCCCCACCCACCAGCTATGACTTGCTCCCATCAGCCCAGCCTATTCACTTCTAAGCAAGTCCATACTTCAGGGGAAGGCATGAAAACCACCCTGCTGGCTCACAGAGGCACTTAAGTGACCATCTCAGACTCAGAATCAGGTGACTCATGGCAAGAACAACTGCATTCTCTTAGCTCCTCCTTAGGACCTGGATCCTCAAGCAGTTCTTTCCTGTGGCCCCAGGGCCCCTCTACCACCACCATCTCCCCACGGTGACCTGGCCATCGATGCACTTCTGCTCTGGGTCTTGTCCTACGTTCTGGCTGGTGACTGCAGCCTGAATCTCTATCACTCCTGAGCATGGAGTTTCATCTTGCGCTCCAGGATCACTGAGCTCCATTCTTGAATGCGGATCAGCCACCTGCATACCTGGACCGCTAAACACTAAATGCCCTTCTCTCTCTGATTGGGACCCTTGGCCACTTTCATCTCATCTTGATCTCCATGTGTGTAAATGACTTGTTGGTTTTAACTGATAATACAATGGTTCTTTGTGCAGTGTGCCCAAGTGCCTGGCACACACAAGAGATACATGTACAGGAAATATGGAAAAACAAATGTACAAATTAATAAATAGATAATAGTGGTATGACCCAACTGACATCACCCCATGGGCAGCTCTCCAGAACAAATTCATTCCAATAAGTGCATAGTGTGCTTGGACCTGGGGTCCCTGGCCCCTGCCTTCCTCGTGTGGATGTTGAATTGAATCTAAGTCAGTATTCTAAGTCTTCTTCTCCAGAGCCTGTGGCGGATGGTGATCCA
This sequence comes from Bubalus kerabau, assembly GCF_029407905.1. Taxonomy (NCBI): domain Eukaryota; kingdom Metazoa; phylum Chordata; class Mammalia; order Artiodactyla; family Bovidae; genus Bubalus; species Bubalus kerabau. The sequence goes on from NC_073635.1 coordinate 50,780,862, forward strand.
AGTTCTGGGTCTTTCAGAAACATCCAGTTACAAGAAGGCAGCCATATCCCTGGTGAGTTCCCAATTTGTGGCAGAGGTGGTGAGAGACAGATTCAGACCCTACATCCCTAAAGACCACCATTGTATTTAACTACCACATTGAGAGACAGACGCTTTACCGTCTGAGTGGCTTGGACGGTAAAGCGTCTGTCTGCAGTGCGGGAGACCCGGGTTCAATCCCTAGGTTGGGAAGATCCCCTGGAGAAGGAAATGGCAACCCACTCCAGTAGTCTTGCCTGGAAAATTCCATAGACTGAGGAGCCTGGTAGGCTACAGTCCATGGGGTCGCAAAGAGTCAGACATGACTGAGCGACTTCACTTTCACTATAGAGAACTTACTTCTTTGTGCAAGTGAACGGTGAAAGTGTTAGTCACTCAGTCATGTCTGACTCTTTGCGACCCCATGGCCTGTAGCCTGCCAGGCTCCTCTGTCCATGGAGTTCTCCAGACAAGAATAATGGAATGGATAGACATGCCCTCCTCCAGGGTATCTTCCCAATTCAGGTATCAAACCCGAGTCTCCTGCCTTGCAGGCACATTCTTTATGGTCTAAGCCACTTAGGAAGTCTCCTTTGTGCAAGACCTTCATTGAATCCTGATAATAAAACTATGGTTATCATCTTATTTGACCCAGGTGAAAACTGAGACACATCGATATGATTACCTGTCCAAGGCCACACAGCATCAAGGCTAGGCACTGAACTTTCACAGACTAACTCTAGAGACCATGTTTTTATTCTCTGTGCTACCCTGGCTCTCCATTTTGTGACCACCCTATGGCTATTCTAGAAGCCCTGTCAAGAAGACAAGGATAATCTGACACAAGCCTAATTACAAGAAAACTCAAACTAAGCAACAAGTTGGTCTTTTCATCTATTCTCTGCCCCAACAAAGTACTATTTAACTCAGAAATGGGTCTAGGCCATGACCATCTTTCTGCTGAGAGGTAAGTCTAGGGTAGGGACTAAGTAGGTTAGTATAAGTAGGGACTCAGAAGAAGAGCAGATGTCCTTCAAGAAATAAAATGTTAAGGATATGATGATTTGCTTGGGGAAGGAGTTGAGAGAGAGAAAGCAAAGCCTAGAATGTCTCCAACATTCCTAGTACTGTTGACTGTGTACATGATAGCACTTTTAATAAAGATTAGGAATACAGTGAAAAGAGTGGGTTTTGACAGAGCAGGAGTGGAAGTAATGACTTACTTTTATATATTCTGAGAAACACATAGAAAATTAAGACATGCTTTTCCAAAAAATCACAAACACTGTAAAAATAGAGCCTTTACAGAACTGCAAAACAATCTGAAAACACCTCAGACCCACAGACATGTCCATTTACCTAAAATTTCATTATGTTCTGCTCACAGTCTCGACCCAATTTATCACTGAATGCACTCATTTGCACACAGTTTCACATGTGACTTCACAATTTCAAACTTCCACATGGACCTGATTACCCCTCCAAAGTCAAGGCCATGCTTCTGGCCAGGGTAGCCCGGGGGGCAGGGTCCCATCTGCCCTCCAGATTCTGCTCTTCTCCCCAGGAGGCCTCTGGGAAACCAGGCTGTGGCTGGGGAATGCCTGGCAGGCAGGCCCCAGGTGTGGAAAGTAAGCACAGATGCTGTCTGAACCTTGCCCAGGACGGGGAGGGCCAGCTGGGCCCTGCTCACAGCGACTCAGGAGATCAAAAAATTGATTTAAAGTATGAGGAAAGAATTTGGAGTAAAGGCATCACAAGGTCTAATATTAGATGCCTGTGAATCTCCCCTAAGACTTCAGTTGGTAGTCAGTGAAAGCGACAAATGGTACAGAAGCACTCTGTGCAGCCCCATGGGCTGCAACCTCCAGGCTCCTCTGTCCGTGGAATTCTCCAGGCAAGAATACTGTAGTGGATTGCCATTCCCCTCTCTAGGAGAATCTTCCAGACTCAAGGATCGAACCCCCATCTGCTGCATTGCAGGCAGATTCTTTACTGTCTGAGCCACCAGGGAAACCCAGAAAAATATTAGGGTGGAACAACTCAGAAATCCCCTTCTTGAAGAGAAATTTCATTGTAGAGTAGATGATACACAACAGACTTACTTCCATGGTTGGTATCTTGCAATCACATTTAGCCAGTTTTCCACAGACACTCAACTCTCTGCCGTCATGGCCCCCCATCCCTTGCTTTCCAACTCCAGCCTCACTGGAAGCTCACATGAAGTCTAGACCCACAGACAACCTGTGGCCATTCCAGTGTGGTATCAGCAGGAGCTACACCGCGTTTACTCTAATTTCAGTGCAGCCAATCAAAGGTGTCTCTGTAATAAGTATATAGGAGGACAGGGTTGCCAAAAATAAAAATACAGGGAGCCCAGTTAAATCTGAATTTCAAATAAACCATGAATTCTTTTTAGTCTCAGAAGATCTTCTGCAATCATTGGATATATGTATACTAAGAAATTATTTGTTGTTCATCTTAAATTCAAACTAATTGGGCATTCTATTTTTATCTGGGAACCCAGTGGATCTCCAAATAGTGTGGATTTTGACAGCTTTAGGGCTGGGGAAAAAAATCCCCTACAATGTACAAGAGTCCACAGGAAAAGCAAAAAATAAAATAATAATAAGCTACTGCTAAATGTAATTTTATAAAGGACTGGGAATCATCTCCTCTCAAACTCTGCCAGAATCTCCTCCTCTTTCTGTTTTCCTCATCTTAATGAAAGGCACTATCAATCACCCAGTCTGAAATTCTGGGAGCCATCCTAGACTCAGCCCTTGCTGTTAACCCTGACTCTCACTAGACTAAAAATCCACCTCCTAACTAGCTTTTGAATTCACCCCTTCCTTCTGTTGCACTGTTCAAGTCTCTTAGACAAAATATTGCCACAGTCTTCTAAGTGGATCTCCACCTCCACATGACCCTATTAAAGTGAGCCTGGAGACAGATTCATCTAAAATCCAAATCTAATTGAGTCACTTTGCTTAAAGATCTTTGACGACTCCTTGCTCCAACGATGTGCTTCAGCGCTCTGCAGGAGCCAGCTCACGTGGCTCTGTTTGTCTCAGCTCTGCATTCTGTGACATCAGTTGGTAGCTTGTAACTGATCCAGGTGGGAATATTCACACCACAGGAAACTGACCAGCACTACAAATCGAGGGCTTTTTTTTTTTTTTAATTGGCAAGCCAGTTGTTAAATATTTACATCCCAGTCCTGCCTAGGTCAGTTAGGATATACTTGGCTACAAGAAATAGAAAACGTGACCGATGACAGATGAACCACCAGTACATCTCAAAACACGGTCCCAGACTAGAAGCATGAACAGCATCTTGGAACGCGTTAAAAGTAAAAATTCTCAGGACTTACCTTAGTTAGACCCTTTGAATCTGAAGTGGAAAAGCAGGGGTTGGGCCCAGCATGAATACACGAATACATGTTCATGCATTGGGTTGGCCAAAAAGATCATTTGGATTTTTCTACACCATCTTGTGGAAACCCAAATGAACTTTTTGGCCAACCCAGTGCATTAATGGGAGAGCTTATGGAAGTGCAGAGTCTGATTCAGTAGGTCCAGAATGAAGCCGGAGATTCCACATTTTTAACAAGCTGCCTGGCGATGCCAGTACTGCTGGTTTGCCAACCACATTTTTAAGTAGCAAGGGATTAACCACAAAAACATTAGTCATTTATCTAACAAGCAGACTAGAAGCAGGCCATGCAGGACTGGGTCACTGGCTCAGAGACACCACCGTGCCTCCTTCCTCTCAATTCATTCAAGTGGTAGGCTGATAAATGTTAGCAACTAGCTGGGCTGGGGGCACCTGCTGATTTGCAGCATTTTGATTGTAGTATTAGCCACTTTCCATGGTATAAATACTTCCATATTAGTACATTTCAATCTACTCAATGTGATGTTAACTAGTTTGTAAAGTTGTTGAAAATTTAACAATCAGATCTCATAAGCCAGTGTAAGCTGGCTCTGGTACACCACTGGAGGTAGAGCTGTGACCCAGAGTAAAGGGATGGGCACTGCTCAACTCATGGGGATAAAAGTGCTCTGAGCATGGGGGGGCCCATGGCTTTTCAGATACATGGCAAGTCAGCAATATTTTATCAAAGGCCTGTGGATGAACAGCAAGCCTTATTACTGGTTTAACTCATCCTAGACAGATGAGGGGGCTTCCCAGTTGTCACTGGTGGTAAATCACCTGCCAATGCAGGAGATGCAGGTTTGATCCCTAGGTCAAGAAGATCCCCTGGAGAAGGGCATGGCAACCCACTCCAGTATTCTTGCCTGGAGAATCCCATGGACAGAGGAGCTTGGCAGGCTACAGTCCATGGGGTCACCAGGAGTTAGACACGACTGAAGCGACTGAGCACACACAGAGACAGATGAGGACTGTCTGACACAGTATGTCCCCTACATACGAAACTTCAAGTAGCAAACTTTCAAAGACATAAATGAGTGTTTACATGTCAAATAACGTACATTAGCTCACATGTCTGGCATACACTGTCACATGGGCGCATCCTATACAAGTGGGTGTCCTTTCATGGACTTTACTATAGAGTACTACAGATAGTACTGTTGTGCAGTATCTTCATTTCAAGCTCAGGATGTATGCAGACATCACTGGATCATTTTTCAAGAGGGTGGGTAGAATTGAATCCAGCAAGGAACCAGAACCTGTGCCATCAGTATCAGGCATCAGTGAAATTTGAGCTTGCCCTCCATCTCCTATTGCTGACGATCCTTCAGCTCTACCATCTCCCACCTCCTCGCCCTCCTCCAGACAGTAACTCTTCTTGCCTGTCCACTCGATGCCAGCCCCTGTATGCCAGCTCTTGTACTGTCCTATTGTACTTTCAAAATGATTCAAAATGTTTTCCTTATTGTGTGTGTTTATTTTTAATGTATTATTTGTGTGAAAAGTATTATAAACCTATTACAGTACAGTACTATAGAGCCAGTTGTGTTGGTTGGGTACCTTGGCCAACTTTGTTGCACTTACGAACAAACTAAACTCATGAACGTGCTCTAGGAACAGAACTCGTTTGTCTGTAAGGGAGTTTGTATTTAGAAATACTGGATTAATACATGAAGAGTGAAGTATAGAAAACCTATGGAAGGTGAATATTGTTGACGGGGCTTGGGGCCGGCCACCCCTCAAAATGTATACACAGACACACACACACACACACACACACACGTATCTCATAGCTTCTTAGCCCATCTTCATATATTATGGTGAAAGGCTGAACACTTTCCCCCTAAGTTCTGGAAAAGACAAAGATGTTCACTCTCTCCATTTAATTCTTTTACTCAACATTTTTACTGAAAGTTCCAGTCAGGGTAATTAGGCAAAAGGGCGGGTGGGGGAAGCATCCAGATTGTAAAGGAAGAAGTAAAACTATCTCTATTCACAAATGACATGATCTTACACATAAAAATTCCTAAGAAGTCCATGAAATGCTATTAGAGCCAACAAACAATTTCAGCAAGGCTATAAGATACAAAAATCAATTATCTTTTAAACACTGGCAATTAATTATCCAAAAATGAAGTTAAGAAAAATATTCTATTCACAATAGCATAAAACAGAATAAAATACTTAGATCAGATCAGATCAGTCGCTCAGTCGTGTCCAACTCTTTGCGACCCCATGAATCGCAGCACGCCAGGCCTCCCTGTCCATCACCAACTCCTGGAGTTCACTCAGACTCATGTCCATCGAGTACTCGTGATGCCATCCAGCCATCTCATCCTCTGTCACCCCCTTCTCCTCCTGCCCCCAATACCTCCCAGCATCACAGTCTTTTCCAATGAGTCAACTCTTCGCATGAGGTGGCCAAAGTACTGGAGTTTCAGCTTTAGCATCATTCCTTCCAAAGAAATCCCAGGGCTGATTTCCTTCAGAATGGACTGGTTGGATCTCCTTGCAGTCCAAGGGACTCTCAAGAGTCTTCTCCAACACCACAGTTCAAAAGCATCAATTCTTCGGCGCTCAGCCTTCTTCACAGTCCAACTCTCGTATCCATACATGACCACAGGAAAAACCATAGCCTTGACTAGACGGACCTTTGTTGGCAAAGTAATGTCTCTGCTTTTGAATATGCTATCTAGGTTGGTCATAACTTTCCTTCCAAGGAGTAAGCGTCTTTTAATTTCATGGATGCAGTCACCATCTGCAATGATTTTGGAGCCCAGAAAAATAAAGTCTGACACTGTTTCCACTGTTTCCCCATCTATTTCCCATGAAGTGGTGGGACTGGATGCCATGATCTTCGTTTTCTGAATGTTGAGCTTTAAGCCCACTTTTTCACTCTCCACTTTCACTTTCATCAAGAGGCTTTTGAGTTCCTCTTCACTTTCTGCCATAAGGGTGGTGTCATCTGCATATCTGAGGTTATTGATATTTCTCCCGGCAATCTTGATTCCAGTTTGTGTTTCTTCCAGTCCAGCGTTTCTCATGATGTACTCTACATATAAGTTAAATAACAGGGTGACAATATACAATTCAAAAAAGAAATGCCAGACTTGCACACTGAAAACTAAAACAGGGGGATGGCGAATGACTGTTAATAGGTAAGGAGTTTCTTTGGGGGCTTATGAAAATGTTCTGCAATTTGATACTCTGATAATTGCACAACTTTGTGAATATACTATAAAAACAACCAAAGTGTATATTTAAAAGCTGTAATTTATGGGATGTGAATTATATCTCAATAAAGTGTTATTTTTTTAAATGGGGAAAAGAAAGCAATAAGACCTATACTCATTCTCCATACATTAAGAGCACCTGTTAGATGACAAGGGCCTTCTACATAAGAGTATCCCAAGTGTCTGGTAAACATGTAAAGTCCAAAGAAAACAGATACAAAGAGAGACTAGAATCTACATTTTTAATGGACGTGCAATTTTTACATACACTGCTATTAGAGAACAATTCATATATTAAAAATCTATAAAATGTAAAAGACACTGTCCTTACCCTCAGGGAGGTTATCAAATGATATTGGATAATGTGTCCCCAGTCCTGAGACTCTCTGTCATTAGTCATGGCCTTTGGAGTCACCAGGGGTAATTTAAGCAAAGATCAAGCTGAGAGTATAGACATTTAATTATACTCAAGATGCTTCACAAGAAAAGAAAGCCTAGCTCATAGAGTACATTACTGACCAAAATATACTTAGGTCATAAGGAACCCTATCCCCCAGCAAAATATTTCACACTTGTCTACCAGTTTCTGGCCTCTCTGCATAATTATAATTATTGGAAGAATAGGTTATTATCAGAAAAGCTGGAGGATTCAAAAACTTCACAAGTTCAAAAACGATTGTCTTCTGCAGTCCTTGACTATCTTCTCTCTATAAGTGTTTGGAATCTCATGACCTTTAGTATAAAACACTGAACATCTCAGCTCCAAAGTCATGAACACAAGCTCCTTCTTAAGGTACAGGATCAGTGTGCAAGCAGAAATTTAACTTTCTAACATCTACATATCTATAAGCGTAAGGAATGTAGGAGTTTCCCTGGTGGCCCGGTGGTCCACCTGCAATGCAGGAGATGTGAGTTTGATCTCTGGGTCAAGAAGATCCCCTGAAGAAGGAAATGGCAACCAACTCCAGTATTCTTGCCTGGGAAATCACATGGACAGAGGAGCCTGGCGAGCTAGAGTCCATGTAGTCACAAGAGAGTCAGACATGACTTAGTGACTGAACAACAGTAAGGAATGTAGATCTTTTTTTAAATTGGAGCATAATTGTTTTACAATGCTGTGTTGGTTTCTACTGTACAACAACATGAATCAGCTGTATGTATACATATATCCCCTCCCTCTTGAACCTCCCTCCCACCCACCCACATCACACCCCTCTAGGATATCACAGAGCACCAAGCTGAGCTCCCTGTAGATCTTTATCTCACATAAAACTACGGTAAAGGCATACATTCTATGCAAACGGCTGCCTCTGAATGACACAGTTTAACAGAAACAGAAAATTATAACATTGCTTAATGTAAAATCACAAGAAACTTACTGAATGCTTAATTTTTGAAGTTAAAGAAAGGGAACTTTTCCTCCGAGTCAATCTGACATCTCTTAAGTGGAAAGTCTGTTACATTTCCCTATTTCAAGAAGATATTTCCTCTGTTCCCTTCTCCCCCACAGATACAGCTTAAGCATAAATATAACGAACAGATAACAGTGCCACCAGAATGCAGAAGTGAAAGTGACTCACTCAGTTGTGTCCGACTCTGTGCAACTTCTTGGGTGATACAGTCCATGGAATTCTCCCCCCAGAATACTGGAGTGGGCAGCCGTTCGCTTCTCCAGGGGATCTTCCCCACCCAGGGATCAAACCCAGGTCTCCCGCATTGCAGGCAGATTCTTTACCAGCTGAGCCACCAGGGAAGCCCCAGAATGCAAAGTCCCTGTCTATCTGCAGAAGCCAAGTCTGTGAGGGAGAATTTGGCCTTGTGGTTACAGGAGAGATGGGCCAAGCCATGCGGATTGTGAAGTCCTGAACTGGAATTCTAAGTATTATGGTTTGCTAGGTATTTAATGATCATGTAAAAACTGCAAAATTCCCCTAAGGGCCCTGAGCTCCATTTCCTTATCTGTGAAATGGAGCTCCTCTATGCGTTCTTCTGAGGATCAGAGGACTGAGCGGATACTGTGGTGTACTGCCCCCTATCTGCCCCCTTTCCCTCAAGATGAAAGCACTTAATAGTTATATCAGGTGCTAAGAGTGTAGGACTGACTTCTCACCCCGAGACTGTCCTGGGATGAAGACAGCTGCTCTGGGACACACCTGGGGTGGGGAGGCAGGGGGGATTGAGGCCAAGGGACTAAGCAACGTGCATCCATTAAGAAGAGACTGTGCGTATGTGTGTGTGTGTATGCATGCTGAGTGCTAAGGCGCTTCAGTCATGCCCAGCTCTTTGCAACCCTATGGACTGTAGCCCACCAGGCTTTGCTGTCCATAGCATTCTCCAGGCAAGAATACTGGAGTGGGTGTCCATGCCCTCCTCCAAGGGATCTTCCCCACCTAGGGATCGAACCCACATCTCTTACATCTCTTGCATTGGCAGTGGCGTTATTTACCACTGAGCCACCTGGAAAATATTCAAGTCCAAATTCCTGCCCCAACTTCCTGCAGCTCTGCAGAACCATCCCAGCACCAGAGCTGGGTGGGGAGTGAGGTTCCAGGTCCTAACTGTACTGCTGCCAGGCTCCTCTTGGCTCCAGCTTCCTTCCTCACTCTCTGAATTCCCTGTCTGCCTGCCAACCTCAGAGTCTACTTCCAGAAATGCTGCAAAAAAGGAGAAACAGTAAGTCCTCTACAAACAACTTGCATTGTGAGATCACGTTTGTTAAGCCAATTTGTTCATAAGTCTAACAAAGTTAGCCTAGCTACCCAACCAACACAATCTGGCTACGTAGTACTGTACTATAATAGGTTTGTAATACTTTTCATGCAAAAAATCAAACACAAAGAGGGGCCGGGGGTGTGGGAGGGAGGTTCAACAGGGAGAGGACGTATATAAATATGTATGGTTGGCTCATTTTGATATATGGCAGAAACCAACACAATATTGTAAAGCAATTAACTTCCAAATAAAAATAAATTTTAAAAATAAAGACAACATTTTTAATCTTACAGTAGAGTACCCTGAAGGGTACATTAGTAAAGCATGCCAGCTGGAATACTGGGGCTGGCATGGAGTGAACAGGCAAGAAGCAGTACTGACTGCAGGAAAGAGAGGAGGGGGGAGATGGTAAAGCTGAAAGATCGTCAGCAATAGGAGACAGAGGGCAAGATGCAATTTCACCCATGCGTGACACTGATGAAATGCATATTCGCATCTTTGAAAGTTTGCAACTTGAAGCAGATTTACTATAAAGTAAATAAGTTATATTTTGTGAACCAGAGGTTACTACTTAAATGTTTGACATGGTAACCCCACCCTCTGGGTGCATTACAGTAAATCAGTCACAAAATGGCTGCCCTGCACCCCCAAGAGCTAAGAGGATCCAACACCCACTCTTCACCATCCGGGGCTGCTGCTGCAACTGCTGCCTTTTCATTTACCGACACTTGGAAAACCCCCGCCTGGCTCTGCAATCTGGTCCCACCATTTCTGCAGGAAAATACTTGGATCTGCCTATAGACCAATAGCTAGGGCTTCCCTGGTGGCTCAGTGGTAAAAAAAAAAAAATCTGCCTGCAATGCAGGAGGCTTTAGGTTCAATCCCTGGGTTGGGAAGATCCTCTGGAGGAGGAAATGGCAACGCATTCCAGTACTTTTGCCTGGAGAATCCCACGAACAGAGGAGCTTGGCATGCTATAGTCCATGAGGTTGCAAAAGAGTCGGACATGACTGGGTGACTAAACAACACCAACGGAGTAGCTAGCCTGCTCTCCTCCCACAACCATGAAGTTGATTTTCAGCTCCTTCGTTCTCCTGGGCCCTTGGCAAAGGACTCTCCCAGAAAGCCAAGGTGCCTGGGTCTTGGGTATGAACCTGGGCATTGCATGCACAGGGCTTTTTTTCTTTTCTCCATTCCCAGGCTCAACAGTAACCTTTGTTCTCCTCTCCCTCATTTTTGACAAGGAAGGGGGCTTCCAAGTTATTCATGATACCAGCCTCTGTGCATTCCACAAAGCTGCTTTCCCATTCCTCTCTTAGTCAGCCATATCCCCATAGAACGGCAAGAACAAGATCAACTCTTTCTTTTCTTTCCTTTTGGGTTTGTGTAGTTCCCTTTAATGATGAGCAGACTCAAGAAGGTGAGGCAGAATGGGTGCTCTGGAAAAAAAGAAATCCTGAAAAGATATGGAGAAAGAAAGTGCATAATTTTTTTCATTACAGGAATGTAATCTAGTGCAGAGGAGGCTTTCCAGGTGGCGCTAATGGTAAAGAACCCGCCTGCCAATGTAGGAGACATAAGAGACAGGTTCAATCCCTGGGTCAGGAAGATCCCCTGGAGGAGGGCATGGTCACCCACTTGAGTATCCCTGCCTGGAGAATCCCATGGACAGAAGAGCCTGGTTGGGCTACAGTCCAAGGGGTCGCAAAGAGTCAGACACAACTGAAGCACTTAGTATGCACACACGCAATCTAGTGCACAGGATATACTCTAATGGGCTGGGTTGTTCTCTGATGGGCAGATCCTAGTCTGGCAGGTCAGATGTAGTCTAGAGTACAAATTTGGTTGCTTGGGAGACAGGCAATGTATCCCACAGACGGAAGGACACTCATGAAGGAGTATAGAGAGGAAAGGCTGGAAAAGGACAAGGTGGTTGGATTGTTGAGGGACTTAAAGGCCAGTCCAAGGAGTTAGATTTACACCACAGGCCAGTTGCTCTCAAACTGATACCCCATGGAACTTAGCCCGTGAGACCACTGGGGAGAGAAACCTCCAGAGGTGCAGGCAGAAGTGTTCTATGGCCAAATAAAGTATGGGAAACAGAACCAGCAAAATCAACATCTCCTTGAGCATGTTTGAGGCTCACAGAAACTACCAACCCCAAAACTAACCTGTTTGACTTGTTTTCCCCACTGCTTTCACATCTGTGAAACCTTTATATTAGTTAAAGGCAATTACCACATTCTGTGGGAGCATGCTTTGGGAAATGTTGGCCTACATTAGGCGTTAGTAACCGAAGAAGACTGAGAGAGGAAACTGACATAACTAATCCAACTGGGAAATTAATTTGAAATTCAAGACGTACTAGAGAAGAGAAGGGAGAGAGAGATCCTTAAAGAGGTTTAGGCAAAAGTCGAGATCAAGGAGCACAGATCCAGGCCAAGGGGGCTCTAGTAAGAATGGAAAAGAGTAAAAATTAGTAGAAACTATTGGCTGGAGTTAGCAGAAATTTTTTACTGACTGAATTTAAGAAGATGCCAAGGGAAAAGGTAGGAGGTATGGTTTAGTGCCTGGTTTCTGGTGAAAAGTTTCATGGCTGAGAGAAACAGACAGAGCAGAGAGAGAAAGGTAACGGATTGGATATCAGATATGCTGCTGCTGCTGCTAAGTCACTTCACTCATGTCTGACTCTGCAACCCCATAGATGGCAGCCCACTAGGCTCCCCCATCCCTGGGATTCTCCAGGCAAGAACACTGGAGTGGGTTGCCATTTCCTTCTCCAATTCAGGAAAGTGAAAAGTGAAAGTGAAGTCACTCAGTGGTATCTGACCCTCAGCGACCCCATGGACTGCAGCCTTCCAGGCTCCTCCATCCATGGGATTTTCCAGGCAAGAGTACTGGAGTGGGGTGCCATTGCCTTCTCCAATATCAGATATGGATTCCATGTTTGCTGGAAACTTGTTTCTCTTCTTTTATTCTGTATTCCCCAAGCCTGAGCCATGATAAGCTCTCAATTAATATGACTGAGTGAGAAGGACTCCAACAGGGAATATTAGTAAAATATGTAAGGAAACAAAAAACAAAACATGGGACTTCTGTGCCCAAGAATAGTACTGAGTCAGTGAAAAAGGCTGCAGATAAAACAAAACTGAGTCATCTTAGTCATGCACATCATTTAACTCTAAATCCACATGTAAAATAGGAAATGAGGAATCCTGAGAGCCATAAAAAGCAATGATGGAAAATGGAGTGTCTCTTTTCAAGCACTAAATGAGTTATATTTTAAAGAAGACAAATGGGAAAATAGACACATCAAAGAGGATAAAAACAGTCATCAGTAGGGTGTAGGAAGGAATAGAAAAAGCTAAGATAGTGACCAAAATTATGTCCAAGAAAAAAGAAAAGAAGTGATTACAGCAAAACCCCTAAATGTAGATTGGATTTTAAAATATATTTGATATGTTTATATGCTTAAAGCTTATTATTTTGTGTGTGAAAAATACTCTCAACCTCAAGAAAGAGGAGGAGAAAAGGGGAGCTTTAAAAATTGTATGCTTCAGGCTCATGGAAATCTATTGTCTGCCGGCATCAGACATGGTATTTACTTCAAGCCATATTCAGCCATGTACAGTATTTCAAAAGTGCCACCTAGTAATTTAAAATGACAAGAAAAATAATATAATGGATGCATGCCTGATTTCTCCTTCTCCCGTCCCACAATAAGGGTGAGGGGTCTGAAGGCTCTTGATTATTCCCTCAATAGAAGCCACAAAGACTCTGAAAAGAGCAAAGTTGGATTTGATTTCTACTTGGATATTTCCTTTGATGACCTGGAACTCACTGATTCTTTCCTTGAGAAGGGAAGGAACAGTTTCTGAGGGCATGAATACGGGACAGGCCAATGGCCTGGTGGGGCTTCTGTTTTACCCTCTGTGTGGAGTCCTTTCGTTTCAGGAATGTCATAGGAACTTGTAGAATACTATAACCAATCCAACCTAGTCACTTACTGAAAGAGGAAGCCTAGGAGAAAGTGAGCCCAAGAATATCTTTTTTAAACTCAGGGCTCATCTTTTATTTTTTTAAAAAATCAATCTAGGTAATGATATGCATCTGTGCTCAGTTGTATCTGACTCTTTGTGACCCCATGGACTATAGCCCACTGGGTTCCTTTGACCATGGAATTTTTTCAGGCAAGAATACTGGAGTGGGTTTCTCTGTCCATGGAATTTTTCCAGGCAAGAGCACTGGAACGGGTTGCCATTTCCTCCTTCAGGGGATCCTCCCAACCCAGGGATTGAACCCACATCTCCCGCATTGGCAGGCAGATTCTTTATCACTAACACTCTGTGGGAAGCCCCTAGGAAGTGATAACCAATGACTAACAGTATCACAAAAACTGAGTCAACCAGATTTTGATAGAAGTACCCAGCACCACCTTCATAAGGATTCTTGCCAAAAAATTTCAACCTTTGTCTGACCAATCCCTTAGATCCAAAGCTTATGTTATAGGAAACACAGCCAACAACAGCATGAGGATGTAATCAATAAAGTCAAGTTATGGGAAAGTCTACAAAATGAAGAATCACATTTTGTCAACAATGTAATAATGAAGAAATTAAGAGACATGGCGGGAATGTTTTAGATTACAAGAGACCTAAAAGACATCTAAACCAATTGCAATGTATGGACTTGATTTGGAAATTCAAACAAACTGTTTAAAGATATTTAAAACATCAGGAATCTATGAATATTGGATATTTGTTGATATTAAGCAATTGTTATTCATTTTTAAAGGGTGAGTATTGGCGTTATGGGCTTCCTTGTTGCTTCAGCAGTAAAGAATCCACTTGCCAATGCAGTAGACTGGAGTTTGATCCCTGGGTACAGAAGATCCCCTAGAGAAGGAAATGGCAACCCACTTCAATAGTCTTGCCTGGAAAATCCCATGGACAGAGGAGACTGGAGCGCTACAGGCCATCAGGTCACAAAGAGTTGGATGACTTAACAACTAAACAGCAACACATGTTGTTATGACTATATTTAAAAAAAGGATGCTTAGGGTCTCATTTGACTCCTCATTCCACTAAACTCATGCCATCCCAACAGTGAGGCCCCACAGCTTACAGATATCAATGTAGAACCCAAGAAAAAAGCAATAAGTTCTTGACTTCTAAAATCAAAAGGCACAATTCTAGTGTAAAATAGCAAATATTTGAAAGTGGATACAAAAATGCTGTTAAAGGACAGTTCTCAAATTATTTAAAACATGACACAAATCAACATGTGTCAAATATTTCATTCAACTAATTCATTAATGAGGGAAACACAAAGATGTTAAAACCAGTTCTAAACAGAATCTGAAGAACAAATATATGTATGCTGCTGCTGCTGCTAAGTTGCTTCAGTCGTGTCCGACTCTGTGCGACCCCATAGACAGCAGCCCACCAGGCTCCCCCGTTCCTGGGATTCTCCAGGCAAGAACACTGGAGTGGGTTGCCATTTCCTTCTCCAATGCATGAAAGTGAAAAGTGAAAGTGAAGTCGCTCAGTCGTGTCCGACTCTTAGCGACCCCATGGACTGCAGCCTACCAGGCTCCTCCGCCCATGGGATTTTCCAGGCAAGAGTACTGGAGTGGGGTGCCATTGCCTTCTCCAAATATATGTATACTTATACATATATGTGGGCTTCCCCACCGCCTGATAGGCAGGACACACCGAAAATGATGGCTTGATCCCTGGGTTGTGAAGATCCCCTGGAGAAGGAAATGGCAACCCACTCCAGTATCCTTGCCTGGGAAATCTATGGACAGAAGAGCCTGGCAGGCTACAGTTGGTGGGGTCGCAAAAGAGTTGAACATGACTGAGCAACTAAACAACAGTACATATATGTATATGTATACAAACACAATCAGGAATGCTGAAACAAATTTGCTCACAGATACAAAACTATTATCTTATAGAGCAATAAAATATATTTGGGGTCATGTTTCCATAAGCAAAGACTAGCAGCTGCTCTAGGTTTGTCTAGTGATACAAATCCATTTGTATTGCGTGGACAACAATAATTTGCATTACTAATAGCTTTCTAAGAAGTTAACTTCTTCCCTACAGTGACATAAAAGAGATAAATCAATAGAAAGGCAATCAAGAATCACACCCTTATACATCATGCAGTCCCCATAGGGTCCACCAGACCACAATTTCTCAAACTTGGTGCCATTAATACTTTGGCCCAGGCAACTCTTTGCTGTGAGAATCTGCCCTATGCCTTGTATGATGTTTGGCAGGCTGCCTGGCCTCTACCACGGGATGCCAGTGGCACATGCCATGCCCAGCTGTGACAATCAAAAATGTCTCCAGGGACAGCATGCACATTCTTAAAGAACTAGGAATAAATTACCATATAATGCAGCAATACCACTACTGGGCATATACCCTGAAGAAACATAGCAGCGCTATTTGCAGTAGCTAGGATACAGAAGTAACCTAGATGTCCATTGACAGATGAATGGATAAAGAAGTTGTGGTACATATATACAGTGAAACATTATTCAGCCATAAAAATGGAAGGAATTTGAGGTAGATGAACCTAGAGCCTGTTATACAGAATGAAGTTTGAAAGAGAAAAGCAAATATCATATAGTAACACAAATACATATGGCATCTAGGAAAATTTATCTAGGATACTGATGAATCCCTCTGCAGGGCAGGAGTAGAGACTGAAACATAGAGAACAGACTGTGGACACAGCAGGGGCAGGAGAGGGTGGGACAAATTGAGAAAGTAGCATTGAAATATATATATTACCATATATAAAATAGATTAATGGAAAGTTGCTATTTAACACAAGGAGCTCAACGTGGTGCTCTGCAACAACCTAGAGAGGTGGGATGAGGTAGGAAGTGGGAAGGAGATTCAAGAGGGAGAGAATATGTGTATACCTATGGCTGATTCACCTTGATGTATGGCAGAGACCAACACAACACTGTAAAGCAATCATCCTCCAATTAAAAATAAATAAATTTTTAAAAATGTCTCCAGGTAGATCCTAAGAGTTCTCAGCACAAGCAAAAATGCTTTTTTCTTTCTTTTTTTCTGTGTGTGTGTTTGTGTGTGTGTGTAAGACAATGGATGTTAACAAAACTTATTGTGGTAATCATTTCACTATACATACAAAAATTAAGTCCTTATTCTGCACACATTGAACTTAATGCTGTATGTCAATTATATCTCAGTAAAACTGAGGGGGAATATATCTCCAGACATCACCAAATGAGAACTCCTCTTTTAGACAATGCTCCATACTCCATTTAAAATACATGTATTAGTCTCTTTTGCCAATTCCAAGTCCTAGACAATGTTTCCTGACAAGTCAAAACCAAATTTTCCCCTGTCTTTTGTACTCACTATCTACACTAGAAGCTACTTTCTAAAGTAGAGAGAGTCCTCAAAGAAAGCCAGAAATATTCCGAATTCCCACTCTCTTGTGTTAAGAACCAGGACTGGAACAAGGGAAAGTGCAATGACCTTTAAGTAAAAGGATTCAGTGCTACTTTTAAGTCTTTAATCCATTTTGAGTTTATTTTTGTATATAATATTAAAGAATGTTCTAGTTTCAACAGTTTCAAAACTATTTCCAGTCTTCCCACAGCACCACTTATTGAACAGACTGTCTTTTCTCCATTGCACATTCTTGCCTCCTTTGCTGTAGATTAATTGACCATAGATGCATGGGTTCGTTTCTGGACTTCCTACCCTATTCCACTGACCTATATGTCTGTTTCTGTGGCAGTACCACATTGTTTTGATGACAGTAACTTTATAGTATAGTCTGAAGTCAGGGACCCTATTCACTCCAGCTCCATTTTTCTTTCTCAAGATTGGTTTGGCTATTCAGGGTCTTTTGTGTCTCCATACAAATTTTAAGATTTTTTGTTCTAATCCTGTGAAAAAATGCCATAAAGACCTAAATGTAAGACCAGATACTATAAAACTCTAAGAAGAAAATACAAGCAGAACACCCTTTGGCATAAATAGCAGCAATATCTTTTTCTATCTTTCTCCCGGAGTAATGGAAATAAAAACAAAAATAAACAAATGGACCTAATTAAACTCAAAAGCTTTTGCATAGCAAAGAAAACAGTTTTAAAAAATGAAAAGACAACCCACAGAGTGGGAGAAAAATATTTGTAAACAATGTAACCAACAAGGGAATTATCTCCAAAACTTACAAACAGTTATGCAGCTCAATATCAAAAAAAAAAAGTAAAACACAATCAAAAAATGTGCAGAAGACCCAAACAGACATCTCTCCAAAGAAGACATACAGATGGACAAGATGCACATGAAAAGATGTTCAGCATCACTAATTATTGAAAGTGAAGTGAAAGTGAAGTCACTCAGTCGTGTCCGACTCTTTGCGACCCCATGGACTGTAGCCTATCAGGCTCCTCCGTCCATGGGATTTTCCAGGCAAGAGTGCTGGAGCAGATTGCCATTTCCTTCTCCAGGGGATCTTCCCGACCCAGGGATCGAACCCAGGTCTTCTGCATTGCAGGCAGACGCTTTACCATCTGAGCCATCACTAATTATTAGAGAAATGCAAATCAAAACTATGAGATACCACCTCATACCAGTCAGATTAGTCATTAAAAATTTTACAAACAATTAAAGCTAGAGAGGGTGCACAAAAAAGGGAACGCTCCTACACTGTTGGTGGGAATGTAAATCAGCTACTATGAAGAACAGTGTTGATGATCCTGAAAAAACCATAAGTAGAGCTACCATATGGTCCAGCAATCCCTCTTGGGGCTTATGGAGAAAAACATGGCTTGAAAGAATATATGCACCTCATGTTCATTGCAGCACTGTCCACAACAGTCAAGGCATGAAAGCAATTTAAATGTCCATTGACAGATGAATGGATAAAGACGATGTGGAACATAGACACAACGGAATATCACTCAGCCATTAAAAAGAACGAAATGTCATTTACAGCAACATGGATGGACCTGGAGATTATCATACTAAGTAAAGTAAGTCAGACAGAGAAAGACAAATATCATATGATATGACTTATATGTGAAATCTAAAAAAATGATGCAAATGAATGTATTTATAAAACAGAAACAGACTCACAGATTTAGAGAATGAACTTACAGTTACCAGCGGGGGAAGTGTATTTGGGATTGACATGCACACACTTCTACATTTAAAACAGATAACCAATAGGACCTACTGTATAGCACAGGGAACTCTGCTCAGTACTCTGTAATAATCTAAATGGGAAAAGAATTTGAAAAAGAATAGATGCATGTCTATGTATAACTGAGTCATTTTGCTGTACACTTGAACACAGCATTGCTAATTAATTATACTCCAAAATAAAATTTCAAAAAAATTTAAAGGATTTTGGAGGAGAGAGAACCTGAAGGTTTTCTCACAGGTATAGTTCAGGGAAAGAGCCCACCTCTGAGAAAAGTTTCCTACCTGTTCCATGAAGAGTAGAAATACCAGAGGATTCACCTAGGCAAGGGAGAGTTGGAGACAACCCCTTGAGTCTGATAAGATCTAAGAGTTCAAACACAATTTAGGACCTAGCTTTGGTTGAGAGAGACTGAGTCAGAAAGCATAAGTTGAAGTGTTTACCATAGAGTGTAGCCTGAAGTTCATGGGGAAAGAGAAACAATCCCCAAAATGCCCCGTGTCTGGGTCAAGTCTGAACAGACTGAAAAATCACTAAATGTGACTGAAATTCCCAGGAGAATCTGGATTGAGTTCCACTCCACATTCAGACTGGGAGTTCAGGGCACCAAAATAAAATTTTATAGACAACAACTTTTATTTTTGCACACTCAGGTTGGTGACTATAAAATCTGTACCAATACAGGCATAGGAAAGCTAGTCCCTGGACTGATGAGAAACCTGAGGTTTTTCCTCAGATAGACATGAAACTTGCTCAGTTAAGACTGAACAATAACCAGCAGAAAAATCTGGCCCCTCTAGGAATTGAACCATCCCCCGAAACTGTAGGAGCCATTGGCTAATGCTCATTGCATGGTTGTGAACTCTCACAAAATGCCGGCAGCATAGAATGTAAATAACAGCTGGTTATTTTTCTAGATTATTTCTTTCTCATCCTTTTTGGCCACCATATCACAAACAAATGAGTTATTTTCGGAAAATAGGAACATCCAGAAAACAGAAATTCCAAGAGTCCAATCTGCTGATGGAGTTCCAATAAGAACTGTAAATCATACATAGAGAGAGAAGCACTAACATATACACACTACCATGTGTAAGACAGATAGCGAACAGGAAGCTGCTGACTAGCCCACGAAGCTCAGCTCTGTGCCATGTGTTGACCTAGAGGGGTGGGATGGGGGCAAGGCAGGATAGGAGGTGGGGTGGGAGGGAGACTCAAGAGGGAGGGCATTTATGTATACTTAGAGCTGATTCCCATTGTTGTATAGCAGAACCTAATGCAACACTGTCGGAGAAGGCAATGGCACCCCACTCCAGTGCTCTTGCCTGGAAACTCCCATGGATGGAGGAGCCTGGTAGGCTGCAGTCCATGGGGTCGCTAAGAGTCCGACACGACTGAGCGACTTCACTTTCACTTTTCACTTTCATGCATTGGAGAAGGAAATGACAACCCACTCCAGTGTTCTTGCCTGGAGAATTCCAGGGACGGGGGAGCCTTGTGGGCTGCTGTCTCTGGGGTCGCACAGAGTCAGACATGACTGAAGCGACTTAGCAGCAGCAGCAGCAGCAACAACGCAACACTGTGACGCAATTATACTTCAAATAATAAATAAATCATACATGAACTCAACAACTGTTCACTGAGCATTTCATGTGCTAGATGCTGATCTAGGCACCAGAGACAGAGAAGTGACAAGTGGATTAATATCTTGCTTTCCTCATGTTTATGGTCTAGAAAGAGAGACAGACATAACTCCCCCCAAAATAAATGAATATGTAATATGATAGGTACTAAAGAAAGATAGAGCAAGGTAAAGGGACATAGAGTAACATATGTTGGGTGAGAATTCTGGGAAAAATTTGAACAGAGTCATGAATAAAACAAAGAAACAATTTACCGGCTATCAGGGAAAGAGTGTGCTAGATGGAGGGAAGAATGAGTTGGAAAACCCAAAATGCTCTTGGTCTATTTGAAGAGCAGAAAGGAAGCCACTGGGAGAGGAACAAATGAGCAAGAGCAGAGTGTGAAAGGAGTTGAGGACAGAGAGGTAGATGGCAGCAAGTTTAGGCAGGTCATGGTAAAGACTTTTGGACTTTACTCTGTGTGTTTTAGTCACTCCGTCCTGTCCGACTCTTGGCGAGCCCATAGATTATACTCTTTGCCAGCCCATAGATTATAGCCCTCCAGGATCCTCTTTCCATGGAGTTCTCCAGGCAAGAATACTGGAGTGGGTTGCCATTGCCTTCTCCAGGGTAACTTCCTGACCCGGGGATCAAACCTGGGCCTCCTGCACTGCAATTCTAATGAGATGGAATCTTGTTGGAGAGAAGCACAGAATGATATGACTTATGGCTCATTGAAAATGAACCACAAAAGTCACAAATGGAAGCAAGGACACTGCCGAGGAGTTTTTGCAAGTGATCATCTGAAATTAGTGTGGTAGCAAGTGGAGTTGGAGAAAAATGGTCGTATTTAGGATATATCCAAAAGGTAGAGCTGACGAAATTTGCTGATGGATTGAACATAGGGTGTGATGAAAACAGCGAAGTCAAAATAACTCCCAAATTTTTGGCCTGGGGTTGTTGTTTGTGAAAGATTAAGGAAAAACATAGTTTGGGAGGAGAGTCAAGAATTTGGAAATGTTAGATAGACATTGGATATTTGAGTCTAGAATTTAGGAAAGAGGTTAGAGCTGAACATATTATAATATATTTGTGAAAGTCATCACCATATGAATGGTATTTAAAATCATATTCTTTGATGAATTCCCCAAGAATACTTTTGTCTTGAAGGATTTCCAAATGTATGAAGAAAACATCATCAATTTGCAGACTAAAATTCAAATTCATAGAATACTTTTTAATCTTTAACATCTGCTAAAGAAGAATCTCAACTAGATATGAAAAAAAAAATGTTTTTATCATGACAGATGGTGCTCCAGTTAGTTTAGGTCAAAAATCTGTATTTATTAAAATTTTAAAATAATAGACTAACATTTCTCATTTTATTACTTTGTTCCATTGTATGATACATATTGAAAATAATTGTGCTGGGTTTTCTGAAGCAGACTATACAAAGTGCCACAAATACAGTTGTTAAAAATCATTCAGTAAATACATGCAGATTATTAATCATTGTTAGTGAATAGAATTGTTAAAATAAACAGCAGGCAAAAGAGTAAATGATCTTGTGTTCTTGGCCAACACTCTTTGAATCATGAAAGCACTTCACAAAAATTACTGTATTCTTAACTCCTATTCAAGATTTTCCTGTTCAAGGAAACACTTGTCAAAATTCAATAATCAAAAACAAAGAGATAATGTGATTTATGGCTACTCATAGATATCACACTGCATATGAATGAGCTAAATTTGAAGCACCAAGGAAAGGTAAATCTTGTTTGTAACCTAATCTAGCTATACAAGTGCCAAAATGTATGGTAAAGTTGAAATGTTTCATACTATATAATAAGTAATAATTCTACATATTTTAACATGAATCAATATGCAGAAGGTTTTAATTGTGATTAGCAATGTTATGTAAATTTGCTGTGAAAAATACAAGGAAAATTTAGAGAACACTTTGTTGATATTGATAAATTTAGAGTTGCTTATCAATTCATATAATTTCCTCTTTGAATTCAATGTTAATAATATTACACTGATACAAGAGTTAATGAATTTATGTAACCTGCACAGATGTCACTTCAAAACTCCTATTTGACTTCAAAGTTAAATTGATGCTTCTCTGAACTAGGAACCACATGAATGATATAGGCTCGAGTAAACAGTGGTTGCTGAGACCATCTGCATTGTGATGGTGCTGGAGACAACCCCGTTAAGGCCTCAAATGCAGCTCTGAAGATACTGTGAATGCTAGTAGAGATCTTTGCCTTGTGGCTGCCTAGGACAAGCCTGGCACGTATGTTCCCTTGCTTATTAAACATGCCACCTACTAACCAGAAGTGGGTTTTCTGCCTCTGTTTCCATCTCTCCTTGCCCTCTGTACAGAATACAGTTTCAAATTTCACCCAGAACTCCTGAGGTGGTTGTTATTGTTCACTCACTAAGGCGTGTCTGACTCTTCGCAACCCCATGGACTGCAGAACACCTGGCTTCCCTGTCCTTCACTATCTCCTGGAGTTTGCTCAAACTCATGTCCATTGAGTCAGTGATGCCATCTCATCCTCTGTCGTCCCCTTCTCCTCCTGCCTTCAATCTTTCCCATCATCAGGGTCTTTTCCAGCGAGTTGGTTCTTCACATCAGGTGGCCAAAGTATTAGAACTTTAGATTCAGCATCGGTCCTTCCAATGAATATTCAGGACTGATTTCCTTTAGGATGGATTGGTTGGATCTCCTTGCAGTCCAAAGGATTCTCAAGAGTCTTCTCCAGCACCACAGTTCAAAAGCATCAATTCTTCAGCGGTCAGCTTTCTTTATGGTCCAATTCTCACATCCATACATGACTACTGGAAAAGCATAGCTTGTATATGGACTATCCTCAATAGATTTTAAAGGAAAAAGGGCCTGAGAATAAGGTACGAGCCATCTATCATGGATGGATGTTATTTGACCTCTCTTTCTTTCCTTTTCTCATATTATGAAAGCAATGGTTCTCAGCCTGAGGATCCTGTCAGAATCCCCTAAGAAATTTTGCTAAATGCACATTCCCATCTTTGGGGGATTCTTGCCCTCCATGGCTGGGGAGAGACTGAGGGTGATGAGGAAGAGGAGCTGGGTGGTTCACAGGTCTCACAAGAAATGATTTTGAGAAGAACTTCCTGGCTGAGTCCCATAGGCTCCACCACTTAAACACCTCACCCCTCACCATACGCCCCGGCCAACTAAAGCAATTCCTGATTCCATGGCTTATTGAATCATAAAAGAATCTAACAGATATGGCATAATACAAAGCACCTCTTGCCCACTGAACTCAGTGACATATGACTGCAGGTAGCCTGTGGAGGTCAATGAAGTCCCTGTGACCACACACTCCCACTGCCCCCCTCCCTTAAAATATCCTTAACACCCTCCCCTTAACTTATTCAAATGAGTTTCACATGCAAACCAGAGCCAAATTAGAAAATTAAACCTAGCAGACAGAAATGTGCTAAACATTTGCAGAATAAGCACATAGGAAAGTACAAAAATCAGTTTTTATTATGAAATTTGTAAAAGCAGCTCGCTTCCAATTTGGACTCTTCTTGCTAATGAAATCATTTTTCTCATCCTCCCAGCTGTGCTGGAGATTGTCACAGTCCCTGCTGTCAAGCTCCAGCCCCAATGAACCCAGAGCAGTCACTGAGGCCTCTCCCCCCCATATTGAATTCAGGGGGTCTGGAATTTTCATCAGCCAGAGCACATTCTGCGTGTGTTGTCTGTCTCAAATGTTTGGACACCAGTCAGCATATATGACAGGGTGACTGACAAATGGCAGTTCAACCAATAACGGGTTTGAAGTGTTCCTCTCTTCCACTTAGCATTTATAGAGTCAAGTGTTGCTCCAGGATTATTTTGTTTTGAGGATACATTCTGAGATTACATCTCCAGCTAAAAATTGCATTTCTAAATAATAATGTGTGAAAGAGATTGCCTGAAAGATTTTGCCAGCCTTTCTGAAAAGATGCCAGTGGATGAGCCATCTATCTCAGAAAATTTTAGACTGACAGTAAAATGATATGTAAACACAAATGGCAGCAGCACATTTGTTCACTTTCTGCAATAGAAGTTTTGAAATCGCTTTTTCATGTATATGCTTTATAAAACAAATAAACTCCAAAGGGGAGGACAAAATATAATTAAAATTTATATTCAGAGTACCATAACAAAAACAATATATAATCCAGTGGCACTAAATTGAATGCATGGCTTGTCACCAGCACCTGCATTTCAGAAAGTAAGCAAGTCCTGCAGGTGACTAGAGCATGCACACTCGGTCGTGTCTGCTCTTTGCGACCCCGTGGACTGTAGCCCTCCATGCTCCTCTGTACATGGAATTTTTTGCAGGCAAGAATACTGGAGTGGGTTGCCATTTCCTTCTCCAGGGGATCTTCCCAACCCAGGGATCAAACCTGCATCTCTGGTGTCTCCTGCAATGGCAGGTGGATTCTTTAGCACTGAACCACCTGAATAGGTCTTTCTGTAAAGTTACCTGTAATTGAGTTTGAAGTGAAACAGAGGATAAAACATATAGACAAGTCACACTGTTTTTCAAAGATATTCTAGTTCTGGCATACTTGGTTTATATTTTTATTCTAAAGTTATAGATTTATCTTCTTTATACATATTATTTTTCTAGTTTAATATTTTATTGGGTTTCCTTGATGGCTCAGTGGTAAAGAATCTGCCTGCAATGCAGGGGGCATGGGTCCAATCCCTGGTCTGGGAATGAAGATCCTGTGGGGGAATGGGGTGCTGGGGCTCAGGGCGGGAGGCAGGGGTGTAGGCTTCCCTGGAGGTTCAACTGTAACTAATTCATCTCTCAATGCAAGAGATGTGGGTTCAGTCCAGATATGAGTTCAATCTCCAGATCCCCTGGAGAAGGAAATGGCAACCCACTCCAGTATTCTTGCCTGGGAAATCCCATGGACAGAGGAGTCTGGCGGGCTACAGTCCATGGGGTCGCAAAGAGTTGGACACAACTTAGCAACTAAAAAACAACAATGAATTACATGTATTTTTTGAGGAAAATAAGAAAAAATAAAGTCATGCTTTGAAATCTTATTATCTAGAGATAGTTCTTGGTAACACTCTCTAAAGTGGACTTGAAGAGTATGGACATGTGTACATACATGTATGTGTGTTGAGAAGAAATTTTAAAACAGTATTTATTCCAAAAATTCTTGCATCTATAGATGAGCATAACAAAGTATCTCGGAGTAAATTTTCCTTTTTCAGGAGTCACTAGACTGACCTCTCATAGCTACTCAAAAGTAAAGGGTAGCAATCACCTACTGCCTGATGGAGAGATACAGCAGAACCTTCTGGAATCTGACAGTCTTGCCCTCCCCATATCCTTTGATGTGCAGAGTCATCATCTATGCAGAAGGTAGGCAAATCTGCATAAAAGTCTAGGAGCCTCCTGGGAGGGAAATAATGTGAGCATGGTATTTTCCTGTTTGAAGTTCAAATGTTAGAATATTTGGGATGATCCTGACAATGGCCTGGTGATAGGAAAAGACCAGAGGGTTCCAAATGGAGTTCTCCAGGCTGGTAGGAAAGTTGTGGGGCAACCATTCTCTCAAAATGAGAGCCTGAGGTCCAGGGGAAAAGCTTTACTTTCCAGGGGAAAAGCTTGTCCTTGGCATGGTGTGTAGTTGAACTTAGAAGAGCCAGGAGACTCAACAAGTGAATCTAATTAGATGCAAAAGAGGCCACCTTGAGATTCTGAGCTTAGAACCCCATGTGACCTATGGAGATATCTGAAGCTACAAACACATGTTGCCTCCCAGGGGACAGAGGCATACAGGAGAGTACAGAGATGTGTGACCTAGAGATGGAACTCAATAAAGGATCAGGGAGGAAGGCAGGCACATGGACCCAGTCAACCAAACCAATGACTGCTAAGACGAAACCCAACACGGAACCAATCAGACTGTGCACAGACTGTTTTAGACCAAATAAGCCACTGAGGTTCTTGAACAATTTCAGGTGAAATAATCCTCAAGTAACTATGAAACTTCTATCATATCTCTGGACTCCCAAACTGTCTTAGAAATGAGAAGGATGTGACTCCATCTGTAACCCAAGCTGACAAAGTGACCATACCAGTAACATGAATGCATTTGTGTGTGTGTGTGTGTGTGTGTGTGTGTGTTTTGAAATAGAGCATCACATGAAACATAAATCCTTATAAATTACTGATTTTCTGTTAGGCTTATTGTACATTGACTCAAATATCCATTCAACAAGCATTTATAAAACATTTATGATATACCAGGCACTGTGTATATTGTGTTGAAAAAGGCACTATCTAGTGAGGTTTCATAGTCAAGAACAATAAATTATAGCACAATTTGATAAGTGTGCTTTCATTGAGAAATAAACAAAGCATCGTGGAAGGCCAGATTAATAGTATATACAAGTGATTTATATTCCTTTTACTCTGACTACTGCCTAATCTCCCTTCTTTTCTGATTTGCCCATAAGCAGGGAAGCCAAAGAAGGAATGAAAGCTGAGTAGGATAATTTGCATGTCAAATGGTCAAGTCAGATGAAGACTGATGACTTGATGATATCAACGGATTTGGTACTTAGAAGGTCAAAAAAAACCTTTTTTTGAATACTGCAATCTTTGCATCTCAGTGTTAGGACCTAAAATAAAGGTGTCTTTTGGTAGAATTTAATAAAGAAATGTTGCTAATTCTAGCGGAGAAGGCAATGGCATCCCACTCCAGTACTCTTGCCTGGAAAGTCCCATGGATGGAAGAGCCTGGTAGGCTGCAGTCCATGGGGTCCCTAAGAGTCGGACACGACTGAGCGACTTCCCTTTCACTTTTCACTTTCATGCATTGGAGAAGGAAATGGCAACCCACTCCAGTATTCTTGCCTGGAGAATCCCAGGGACGGGGGAGCCTGGTGGACTGCCGTCTATGGGATCTCACAGAGTCAGACACGACTGAAGCGACTTAGCAGCAGCAGCAGCAGCTAATTCTAGGGATTTACACAAATAGTAGTTTTTATGAGTCTACTTCTATATCTCTTCCACCTTCCCTCTCCATCAGAGCAAAGGGAATCATCTACTCTCTCCTTTTGGAAGGGCTTCCCTGGTGGCTCAGACAGTAAAGAATCTGCCTGCAATGCAGGAAGACCTGGGTTCGATCCCTGGGTTGAGAAGATGCCCTGGAGAAGGGAATGGCAACCCACCCCAGTATTCTGGCCCAGAGAATCCCATGGACAAAGGAAGCCTAGTAGGCTGACAAAGAGTTGGACAGAACTCAGCAACTAACACTTTCACTTTATTCACTCCTTTTGGAAACCTCCTTTGTCTCCCAGGGCAAAGGAAGGAATGGTCTTGCCTCACTCAGAGGACGTCACTCCCCTCTTTCTTGGCAGCCATGGCCCCTCCTCTCTAGTTGATATAGTTTGCATATGTGAAGAAGATTTTGTCTAAGGAGTTTAAGGGGTTAGAGCTCAGCCTTGAAAACAAACAAAGGGAATTTTTTCATTTTTCACTCAGTAACCATTACTCCTCTCTGTCAACCAACCCCTCTAGACTGTGTTCCTCTAACTTTCCAGATTCAATATGGTACCTGTGTACTGAGGACGAGGAAGAGAGAAAAGGATTTACAGTTCTCCCAACTCCACCCTTAGAATTATTCCTTCAGCTTCCCTTAGTGACTTTCCACCTCTTCGAAGGATACATTATACAAATTTTAAAATGGGAAACTGGCTTCAGGAACTTGGAGCTCTACAAGCTGTTGATATTTCTTTTTTTTTTTTTTTAATTGGAGGCTAATTACAATATTGTTGTGGTTTTTGCCATACATTGACATGAATCAGCCACAGATGTACATGCCCCCCCACCCCACCGCCCCCCCCTGCCATCCTGAGCCCTCCTCCCACCTCCCTCCCCATCCCATCCCTCTGGGTTGTCCCAGTGCATCGGTTTTGAGTGCCCTGTTTCATGCATCAAACTTGGACTGGTCATCTCTTTCACATATGGTAATATACATGTTTCAATGCCATTCTCTCAAATCATCTCACCCTCTTCTCCCACAGAGGGGAAGGAGGATATTTCTTTTAAATTATTACTTGATGGATATGTTCATTTATCTAACTCTACCTGGTTGAAATGGCAGCTGCCCACTCAATTTCTCTTTAAAAATCCACAAATATGTGTGACAATAATTGTAGGTCCACTGGAAGCTGATCTGTTTTTACGAAGTGAAGGCGTCGCCATCTAAAACCTATGAACTGTCACAGCCTGTCATCATTGCAGTTGCGGTCATTATTTAAATTAGACTGTGAACGACTTTTTTTCCTCTGTGATGGCCTTTCAGATGGTGATGCGCCATAAGCCGGTCACAATAAACTGGCACTAAGCCTTCTCAATCCATTAGTCCTGCCCATAACTTGGTGCTTTCAGGAAAGCCTATAGATGATATAAAAAAGATTCCATCCCTGTTTATGCCTGTTAGGGAAAAAAATCCAAGAAAATGTTCTTGACATAACTACCTGAATATGAGCTAGATATTAGGGCTGCTGCAGGTGGGAAAAAAAGAATCAAACGCCTTACTTATTACCAGCTATGATACATCCTTGGTGAGAAATCACTCTTTGAATAGGGCAAAAGTTATCTGTCACCTTTGTTTAGTATTCAACAGTTCATAAAGCCTTAAAGAGAAATAATGTCATTTAATTTTTACACTATTACGATGCCTTGGTAGAGCACATAGTCACATCCTTATTTTCATTTTACATATGAGAAGAGGGAGACTTAGGACATGTTTGGTGACTTACTCAAAGTTACAACAGAGTTGGTAAATAGAACAACCTAACTCCAGTTTGTATCTTCAAAGCTCCTCTCTACTAAAGGCTGTTCTTGAGTCTTCTCTTGCCTTAACATCTTTTGCATAATAAATTCATTTGGTTCAAAAAGATGAGTAGTCAAGTTCATGAGGCAGAATCTCAGTGCAGCACTTCACACACTTCTCAAGCTGCATATTAGAATTACCTGGGGAGCTTCTGACAATCCCAATTCCCAAGCCACATCCTATCTCAAATACATCAGAATATCTAGGGGTGGGACTAGATGTCAGTACTCTTTTAAACTCCCAAGAGATTACAATGGGCAGCCAATTACACTATTTCCAAAAAATCACTGAGCTCTGGAAATCTCCCGAGAAGCGTTTCAAACAATAGATAGCCCATCCTAGCCCAGAAGATGTGACTTCATTAGATAGAGGTAGAACTCAACTCAAAATTTAGAACTTGAAATTTTTAAAAAGCTCTTCCAGTGATCCTGACACATGAAAAGTTTAAGAACAACTGCTTTAGTGGGTAGGAAGGTCAGCTTTTGAGTTAGAACACGTGTTTTGACAGCTCTTGTGCTCAGTTGCTCAGTGGGGCCCAGTTCTTTTCAACCACATGGACTGTAGCCCATCAGGCTCCTCTGTCCGTGGACTTTTTCAGGCAAGAATACTAGAGCAGGTTGCCATTTCCTCCTTCAGGGGATCTTCCCTACCCAGGGATCAAACACGTATCTCTTGTACCTCTTGCATTGGCAGGAGAATTCTTTATTACTGTGCCACCTGGTACAGTATAGATAAGTTAGTGAATCTCTCAAAGCTTCAGTTTCCTCATCTATATCCCCTGGAGGAGGGCATGACAACCCACACCAGTATTCTTGCCTGGAAAATTCCATGGACAGAGGGGCCTGGCGGGCTACAGTCCGGGGCTGACAAAGAATAGGACATAACTGAGCACAAAAAGGAGGTGATAGCACCACTTTTCTTTTCTAGTTTTCTTGATGATTAAATGAAACAATGCAGCAATTGTCCATGTGTGGTGTCTGGACTAGCAACATCAGCATAATTGAGGATGTTGTCAGAAACACAAAAATCATCATTACACCCACACCTATTGAATCAGAAACTCTGAGAGTAAGGTTTTATCAGCCTTTAACAAGAACCACTCCCCTCCTACCCAGGTGGCTATTATGCATGCTAAAGTCTGCTTATTGACATAATGTTTATAATGTGACTAGCCCAGTGTCCTGCACACGGGATGTGCTAATACTAGACATTATGTTGTTATTGTCAACATCATGGGTGTCGTGATGTGTAAAAGGCTTCCAAACATGGTAAAATAACTTCCATAATAACAGCTGGAAATGAAATTACAACCAGCCAGAAAGAGCAAGTTCAATGTCAAGATTACTGCTACAATTATCAGGACAAATGGTCTTTGTCCTCATGAACCATTCTACATTCCAAATAAATTGCAACCACCTGACTGTATCATTTCTCTTTTTAAAAACATATCAATTGTTTTAATTACCCATAGTACGGAGTTTGAAATCAGGCCTTTCCTTTCTCACCAAACTGTTATGTACAGCCTTCTCTCTCCCCATCTATGTCCCTGTTTTCTTGTCTGAGTGTTGAATAAGCCATGTTTCTGTCTACATGCTTCCCTTCTAAGAATGATTGTATCTTTGGAAAAAAAGAGTGCAAAATAAGTCAGAAATCTGTCTACTAATCAAAATAGGCCTATTGAGCTCCTATCATGTGTCTACCGTGTCCCCAGGAAATGGCTGGGGCTTGAGGGTTAAAAAAAAAAAAAAAAAAACCTAACCTTAACTAATAAGAGGTAGAAAAAAAGTAAAGACACCAAATAAATGGTCACGAATAATTAGATTACTATGTGGGTGCAAAATTCTACAAGAGAGAAGTGCAAGATGCTAAGGAGATGAATCTGGGATCCATCATGCAGTCGGCAGGAGCAGCAGATGCTGACAGGGACAGAGCAAGACTGCTGAGAAATGATGTTTAACTTGAGATTGAAGATGTAACAAGAGCATGGGGTGAGGATGTCGCAGTCA
The DNA here is from genome assembly GCF_029407905.1 of Bubalus kerabau. Taxonomy (NCBI): domain Eukaryota; kingdom Metazoa; phylum Chordata; class Mammalia; order Artiodactyla; family Bovidae; genus Bubalus; species Bubalus kerabau. Next base: position 50,812,002 of record NC_073635.1, read on the forward strand.
TCTCACGTAGAGGGAATAACAAGGTCCAAAGGTGGAAAGGAATGTGGTGGATTCGCAGACAGGCTGGCCAGGACAAATCAAAGTTGAAGACCCAAGACCACTAGTCTCTATCAGCAACAGAATGAAATAGGGTGACGTGGGTGGTACTGGTGGTAAAGAACCCACCTGCCAATGCAGGAGCCCTAAGAGACACGGGCTCGCTCCCTGGGTAGGGAAGATCCCCTGGAGGGGAAAATGGCAACCCATTTCAGTATTCTTGACTGGAGAATTCCATGGACAGAGGAGCCTGGCAGGCCACAGTCCACGGGGTCGCAAAGAGTTGGACATGACTAAAGCAACTTGGCACTTAAGTTAAAATTAGCTTTATTCTCTAAGAACCCAAGAAAATATTTTTAGCTCATATTGCTGAAACTTTGGGTAACTAACAAGTGATTCAGCCATGAACACAAGTCCAAAGCTCTTAGAGTATTTTGGATCCCATTTGGATTGCAAATCTCATCAAAAAAAATTAGGCAGAACAAATGACAAAGAAATGCAATAAAAATTTTTTAAAAATTATTTTTGCCTTAAGGAAAGAAAGATGAAAGCCAATCTTTTTTTCTCCCACAATGTTTGTGGGATCTTAGTTCTCCAACCAGGGACTGAACCCATGCCCTGGCAGTGAAAGAGTCTTAACCATTGGGTGATTAGGCAATTCCCCAAAACCAATCTTATATTGGTCTTCTATATTTGAAAGGCTTTTATATATATGAAGGTAATCTGTTTTTCTTCATCTCCATTGAGAACAGAGAAAGAAGAAATGTATTTAAAGAGCAATCTTCAAAATACAGGTCTGGGGTCTTTCCTGATGATCTAGTGGCTAATACTCGGTGCTCCCAATGCAGGGGGCCCAGGTTCCATCCCTGATCAGGGAACCAGATCCCGCATGCCACAAGTAAGAGTTCAAATGTCACAACTAAAGAACCCGCATGCTGCAGCTAAGGCCGGGTGCTGCCAAGTAAATGAATAATTTTAAAAATTCAAAAAAATATATAGGTCTAATAGAAAAGAAAACTAGGTTCTTTAGCTTTCTTTAGGGAGATTTAAGTGGTGTCCCTGAAGACATTTCTAAATAAGCTAGATTTCCCTATACTGAAGATATTTTTACCTGGAAGCAGAAACTACATAAGCAGCTTGCCATAAAGTTCATTCCAAAGGAAGTTAAGATCAATGCAAGTAAAATTGAAACAACAGTGTCATCTAGCGGAAAGCTCAGTAATAGCACTCAATATATTCAATATCAATCTATGATAGAAAAATTCCCTATATACTCTAAACTTTCAAACTAATTAATTTTTTAAACATAGATGCAAATCTGTTTCAAGATCATATTTTCCAATTCATGCCTCAGCCACATATGCTTAAGGGAAAAACAAGCCCCAGATCCTCAGGCCAATGGCTGTCTAAACCCTCCAGAGGGGCTCACAAACAGTAACATAAGTAGTTCGAGAGTTACAGTTTAAAGGCTAAATCCAACAGAAAAGGAATGTTGTAATTAAATTCTTAACAGCTACACTCCTCATGTGTGTCTTGGGTTTTCCAGATTTCAAGACAAGTACAAATCTCTGTTGCTGAGATAAAGGGTGACTGCTGATGAGAAGGATCAGAGGCCAAAATGACTGACAAGACCTTTTTGAGGCCCTTGTCTTTTCCAGTGAGTCAACTCTTCCCATGAGGTGGCCAAAGTATTGGAGTTTCAGCTTCAGCATTAGTCCTTCCAGTGAACACCCAGGACTGATCTCCTTTAGGATGGACTGGTTGGATCTCTTTGCAGTCCAAGGGACTCTTAAGAGTCTTCTCCAACACCACAGTTCAAAAAAAGCATCAATTCAGTGCTCAGCTTTCTTCACAGTCCAACTCTCACATCCATACATGACCACTGGAAAAACCATAGCCTTGACTAGACAGACCTTTGTTGGCAAAGGAATGTCTCTGCTTTTCAATATGCTATCTAGGTTGGTCAAAACTTTCCTTCCAAGGAGTAAGAGTCTTTTAATTTCATGGCTGCAAACACCATCTGCAGTGATTTTGGAGCCCCCAAAAATAAAATCTGACACTGTTTCCCCATCTATTTCCCATGAAGTGATGGGACCAGATGCCATGATCTTAGTCCTCTGAATGTTGAGCTTTAAGCCAACTTTTTCACTCTCCTCTTTCACTTTCATCAAGAGGCTTTTTAGTTCCTCTTCACTTTCTGTCATAAGGGTGGTGTCCTCTGCATATAAGGGGATGACAGAGGATGAGATGGCTGAATGGCATTACCGACTCGACAGACATGAGTTTGGGTGAACTCCGGGAGTTGGTGATGGACAGGGAGGCCTGGCATGCTGCAATTCATGGGGTCACAAAGAGTCAGACACGACTGAGTGACTGAACTGAACTGTTAGTCTCTTCCAGGTGACCTCTCTCAGTAAACCTTCTGGGAAATGCCCCATTGTTTTGGTGGTTTTCCTCACCCCTGCTTTATTGTCAGTCAGAAAGCTTAGGTTCACAAGATACTACAGATTGAATGTGTGCTGCCAAAATTCCAAGATTGCAACCTAATCCCTAATGTGATGGTATTTGGACATGGAGCCCTGGGGATGTGATGAGGTCATAGGCGCAGCTCTCAGAAATAAGACTGTCATTGCTGTTCACTTGCTGAGTCGTGTCTTGACTCTTTGCCACCCCATGGACTGTAGCACGCCAAGCTTCCCTGTCGTTCACCAACTCCGGAAGTTTTCTCAGATTCATGCCCACTGAGTCAATAATGCTATCTAAACCATCTCATCCTCTGCCGCCCTCTTCTTCTTTTCCCTTCAATCTTACCCAGCATCAGGGTCTTTTCCAATGAGTTGGCTCTTTGCATCAAATGGCCAAAGTATTGGAGCTTCCGCCTCATTCCTTCCAGTGAATATTCAGGATTGATTTCCTTTAAGGTTGACTAGAAATAAGATCACTACCTTATAAAAGAGACCCCAGGGAATTCCCTGATGGTCCAGCGGTTAGAACTCTGGGCTTTCACTGCTAAGGTATCAGTTTAATCCCTGGTCAGGGAACTAAGATTCCACAAGTTCTGCCAAATTAATTAAAATGATTAATTTGAAAAAAATTTTAAAAAGAGAGACCACAGAGCTCCTTTCCCCTCCTGCCATTGAGGACATAGTACAGCTCATCTATGAACCTGGAGGTGGGTTCTCAACAGACACTGAATCTGCTGACGCTTTGATCTTGGACTTCCCAGCCTCCAGAACTGTGAGAAGTAAATGCTGCTTATATTCCACTCCGTCTGTGATATTTCTGTTACAGCAGCCCAGACTAAGACACAAGCAGTGCCTCGTGCCAGTAAAACATATGTGGGACATACAAGATCTTGTTGAAAGTGAATGAGTTCAGGTATATGTTAAGTCGCTCAATCACGTCTGACTCTCTGTGATCCCATGTGGTCTTGCAGGCTCCACTGTCCATGGGATTTCCCAGGCAAGAATACTGGAGTGGGTTGCCATCCCCTTCTCCAGGGGATCTTCTCAACTTAGGGATCGAACCCAGGTCTCCTGCATGGCAGGCAGATTCTTTACCTTCTGAGCCACCAGGGAAGCCCTGAGCTACCTTGTTAATACAGGCAGAAAGGTACCAGTTATCAGTGGATTGCTTTTGAGATTTAAATGTACCCTGTATTCTTTGCTTTGCAATAATCAAACTGGACCTTATATTCTATCTTTGCAGCTTGCATGATGATAAAATTTTAACTTTGTCACAGAGGGTGCTGGGAGGACACTAGGGTAGGAAGGGGTTCTGCCTCCTGGTTGCAGGTACCCCTCTGGGTCTGCTCCTGCAGCAGACGAAGCTTTCACAGGCCCCCCTTCTGCAGCACTAGCTGGCCACCAGTACATGGCACCTCCCATGCATGGTCTTCCCCCTACTCCCTAGGAGCGCTTCTCTGTGGAGGGCCACTGGCTTGGCACTTCCCCGTAAGAGCCTTCCCTGGGACCCCCTCAGGGAGCTTTGCAGAGAGCTCACCCAGGAAGCCTCAGCCATGCCTTCTCCAATGAAGTTGGATTTCAGTTCTGAGATGAGGGGGTAATGGCTGCAACAGACTTTTCCAGATTTGTTCCTTTCCTGGTGCTCTCCCTTAGCTTTCAGTGGGTGCCCCCTGTATCTGCCCTTCTTTTATTCTCAACAGTCCTTTTTACCCTTTACTAGTCAATTCCCATTACTCTAATTCCCTGTTCCAGCTAATAAATGTCTATATTGCAAGCATGCATGCTCAGTCCCTTCAGTCGTGTCTGACTCTTTTTGATCCCATGGACCATAGCTCACCAGGTTCCTCTGTCCTTGGGATTCTCCAGGCAAGAATACTGGAGTGGTTTGCCATGCCCTCCTCCAGGGGATCTTCTGGACCCGGGGATCGAACTGGTGTCTACCTGGGTCTCCTGCATGGCAGGCAGATTCTTTACTCACTGAGTCACCTGGGAAGCCCCAAATGTTTGTATTACATGGTCCCTATTCAAATTACTTGTGGTTTGTGTCTCCTGACTGGACCCTGATGGATACACTATTCAACAGGTAGCTAGGGTATCAGTTTTGTATGATCTGGAGTTTCTATAACATGGGATTCCCCTTCAAAAGAAATAATATGAAATCACTAATACAAAATTAAGTGTCTGACAAAATAAGTGTCCGACTCTGTGCGACCCTAGAGACAGCAGCCCACCAGGCTTCCCCATCCCTGGGATTCTCCAGACAAGAACACTGAGTGGGTTGCCATTTATTTCTCCAATGCATGAAAGTGAAAAGTGAAAGGGAAGTCGCTCAGTTATGTCCAACTCTTAGCGACCCCATGGACTGCAGCTTACCGGGCTCCTCCATCCATGGGATTTTCCAGGCAAGAGTACTGGAGTGGGGTGCCATTGCCTTCTCCACAATTTGGGGGCGATCTCATGCAAATAAGGGACTCTGAAACACGGGCTTCACAGTAAAGACTGTAGCCCGCCAGGCTCCTCTGTCCATGGGATTCTCCAGGCAAGAATACTGGAGTGGGTTGCCATTCCCTTCTCCAGGGGATCTTCCCGACCCAAGAATCAAACTGGGGTCTCCTGCATTGCAGGCAGATTCTTTACCATCTGAGCCACCAGGGAAGTCCCAGTAAGTCCACCACTGAGTGGTGATTGTCTTCTTAAAGGAAACGTGTGGGATACACGTGTCTCAAGTTACCTTCTTCTTCAGCATCACAATGTTGAAGCAGCAGAATTAGTTACCTCTACACTTCACATGTAGAGTCAGCTCCCTGGTGGCTCAGACAGTAAAGCCTCTGCCTGCAAGGCAGAAGCCCCAGGTTTGATCCCTGGGTCAGGAAGATCCCCTGGAGAAGGAAATGGCAACCCACTCCAGTATTCTTGCCTGGAAAATTCCATGGATGGAGGAGCCTGGTGGGATACCATCCATGGGGTCGAAAAGAGTTGGACACGACTGAGCGACTTCACTTTCACACTTCACATGTAGCGTGTTTTGAGGAATTGCTCATCAAGAAATATCAAGGCCTGCCCAACAGTCTGTCTTCATGCTTTCACATGTCTTCCCCCCACCGCCCCAAACTGTCTCTGTTGCTCCTTTTCTGACTCTTCAAGGTTTTTCCATTCAACTGCTTTTCTGCCTGCCCTCCCAGGCTCAAGTAATTCTTTCCTCACTTTTGCACAAATAAATCTTAAAACATATCTTATTATGGAACTCACCAAACTGAGATATAAGTATTTTCTGTGTCTCTCTCTCCAAGTACAGTGCACACATTAGATATTCCCTAAATGCAAGTTGAATTAAATGATTCCAATATCAGATGTTAAAAAAAACACCTGAGATTAGTCATCACTCTTTAAATCAAACCTTGTGGGTGATGATTCCTCCTATTCAAAGTTCTGACAATGAGATTATTAATATGAAGTGAGGTACTGTTTTCCAATTTCAATTTTATAGACATTAATTCTACATTGCATAATGCATGTGTTAATCTAACAAAATAAATTCCCCTAAAGATGATTTGAAGACAAACCAGGTATCAAAGAATTGAACACATCAACACAGTGTTTTGAAATGACTTTCAGTTAATGATATTAACACAGAAGTTACAGCCACAATTGGTCATTTTCCATCTTGTATTCTCCCAATAAAAAAGAAGCCCATTTGGTAGAAAGTTTAGATCATTCTGTTGAGGGAAAATGACCCAATATTTTCTTTTCTTTTCCCCGATATTTCCTAATAATACTGCTTAATTACCTAATCAAACACCAATGAGGCAAAACATTGCCATTTCTTCCATTCACTCAACAAGTCATCCAGCCAGTCAGCTAACAGCACAATGCTAAGCACGGGTCTAATCTCAGAAATCCCACATCTGATCTAATTGGCCCCTTCTTTTTCCACATTGTTTCTTGAAGTAAAGCAAAAGTTATTTACTACCTCACACATCCATGTCCCTAGAAATCCCTAAATAGATTCAGATTAGATCAAGTCAGACAAGCTTCTTTTCAGTCATACACATAAAATCTGGAGTCATGACAGATAAATTTGATTTATGGCCCATCTTGAATCTATGTATTCAGAATGTTTCCACAGTTTCATTTCCCATCCATAAACTCATTAGAACAAAACACTGGAACTCTGATTCCTTCCTACAATGACCATCTTTTCAAGTCAGAGCCAGAGGGCAAAACTAGGGAAGAGATGAGGAGCAGAGCTGAAGAACACGAAGATAGTTCCTCTTTTTGACCTTCCCCTCAGATCCCCAAAGTGGACCACCATGTGGGCTTTTGAGTGGGGATGACACTTGGGGAATACAGATTCCTACCCAGGGATTTTCTTAATGTTTAAGGGAAATCCTTTAGAACAGAGGTGGATATTTCTTTAATTAATTGTGTAGCTACAAGGAAAAAAACAATCCCTAAGGGTTGTAGGTTAGTTCAGATATAGGAATCCAGTAAGAAGTCAAGAGGAGTTCACAGTCCCTCTCTGGCTTTCTTTAAGGTCCTCTTCACATAACTTTTGAACACTAAGGTCAGAGACCAGAAAAATTAATTATCTCTCCCTTCTTCCCTTATTCATCCCCCACAACTTGACCCCACCCTCAATCTTTAAATATCCTTTGTTTTAAAGGCACCACGTGGGTTCATCCCTGCTTTGAGGGCATGAGTGCTAAGTCATTCAGTTATCCTGTCCATCTCTTTGAGACACCGTGGACTACAGCCTGCCAGGCTCCTTTGTCCATGGGATTCTCCAGGCAAGAATACTGGAGTGGGTTGCTATGCCATCCTCCAGGGATCTTCTCGACCCAAGGATTGAACCCACATTTCTTACGTCTCCTCCATTGGCAGATGGGTACTTTACCCCTAACGCCACCTGGGAAGCCCGTTCTATGGCTCATTCCTAAATTGATTACCTCAGTAAACCAATATAAGAAGCATTCTCGACTTGAACAAGAAACCCCACACTGCAAGATTTTCTGAGACTTAAAGATAATGTAATATAAATAAACCTGCAAAGACTGCTAGCTGACCCACGGAGGTCTACAGTAGATTGTCAAAAAATTGACAGGAAAAATTCTGCAATCAGGACATGTAGCATTTGAGCCCCAACTCCATCACTTACTAGATGTGTAATTTTATTTTTTTCTTCTGTAAAATAAAGATAAAATTATACTTTACTTCATAGAAATATCACAAAAATTAAATGAGATAATGCATATGAGGTGCATTGATATGGTTACTTATCAACAGTGATAGTTAATCTTGCTAATGTGCTTGTTGTTCTGTCAGAAGCTTTTCATTCCAGGGGGATGCTCTAAGGTGAGTTTAACTATGATTTTTTTCTTATTTTCACATGGTACTTTTTCACAGCATCCTTCAGTGTTCTCTCACAGCTGTTCAGTGGTCATCTGCTACAAGGGCCAACTGTTTCAGGAGTGGCAGAGACAGCCCTCTGTAGAGACAGGATGAACTAGAAACATCACATATTTCACAACTGCATTTAATAAAGCTGCTTCCATTGTGGCTCAGCTGGTAAAGAATCCGCCTGCAATGAGGGAGACCTGGGTTCAATCCCTGGGTTGGGAAGATCCCCTGGAGAAGGGAAAGGCTACCCCCTCCAGTAGAGTCTGACAGAACTGAGCAACTTTCACTTTCACTCTTTAATAAAGCTGCATTTACAGATCATGAACCTCTTCTCTTTCTGTGGTCTAGGTTACAAAAAAGACTATATTTACAGATTTTACTTTTGGTGCCTAGGAATATTAATTATTTAAGACAGCACAGTGGGTGGTGAGGGAGTTGGTGATTAGGGAAGCAGGGGTCCCGAGTAGAAAACAGAGCTTCCTAATTTGCAGGTGACATGGCTCCTTAGATACAACAACAAACACCTTCATGATTCCTAACTTTTATGCCTTCGGAGCGGCAAGCAGCAGCTGCTTGGCGCTGGAGCTGCTGAGACGAGATACCCCATGTCCAAGGTCAGGAGCAGCAGCTGTGAGGAGATACCCCACGTCCAAGGTCAGGAGCAGAGGCTGCATTTCACTGGATCAGCCATGAGGAGATACCCCACATCCAAGGTCAGAGAAACCCCAGTAAGATGGTAGGGGCTGGAGTGACTGTGAGGAGATTTCCTGCATCAAAGGGCAAAGGAGAAGCCCTAGCAAGATAGCGGGAGGGGCAATTTTGCGTTTAGAATCAAACCCCATTCCCGCCAGACATGCTAAGAGGGCTTAAACAAACCTTGTGCACACCAGGACCCGGGGACTCCACAGACACTGAGAGAGAAATGTGTTTGAGCGTCTCCTGTGGAGGTACGGGTCAGCAGTGGACTGCCACAGGGACCGGGGCTCTGGGTACAGCAGACTTGGGTATGGCATAAGCCCTCTTGGAGGAGGTCGCCATTAACCCCATCATAGAGCTGCCAGAACTTAGAACTGGGGAAAAGACTCTTGGAGGGCACAAACAGAACCTTTTGCACCAGAACCCAGGAGAAGGAAGCAGTGACCCCACAGGAGACTGACCCAGACTTGCCTGTGAGTATCCAGGAGTCTCCAGCAGAGGCGTGGGTTGGTGGTGGCCTACTGCAGGGTTGGGGGCAGTGAGTGTAGCAGTACAGGCATGGGATCCTTTGAAGGAGGTCACCATTATCTTCATTACCTCCACCATAGTTCAAAGAGAAGAGTGAAAGTGAAGTTGCTCAGTCGTGTCCAATTCTTTGTGGCCCCATATACTGTAGCCTACCAGGCTCCTCGGTCTATGGAATTTTCCAGGCAAGAGTACTGGAGTGGATTGCTATTTCCTTCTCCAGGGGATCTTCCCAACCCAGGGATCGAACCCAGCTCTCCCACACTGCAGACAGACACTTTTTCCTCTGAGCCACCAGGGAAGCCCATAGTTTGGCCCCAGGTAAATAGCAGGGAGGGAACACAGCTCCACCCATCAACAGAAAATTGGATTAAAGATTTACTGAGCATGGCCCCGCCCATCAGAACAAAACCCAGTTTCCCCCTCAGTCATTCTCTCCCAACAGGAAGCTTCCATAAGCCTCTTATCCTTCTCCATCAGAGGGCAGACAGACTGAAAACCACAATCACAGAAAACTAACCAATCTAATCACATGGACCACAGCCTTGTCTAACTCAATGAAACTATGAGCCATGTCGTGTGGGGCCACCCAAGATGGACGGGTCATGGTGGACAGTTCTGACAAAATGTGGTCCACTGGAGAAGGAAATGGCAAACCACTTCAGTATTCTTGCCTTGAGAACCCCATGAATAGTAAGTATGAAAAGGCAAAAAGATAGGACACTGAAAGATGAACTCCCCAGGTTGGTAGGTGCCCAAAATGCTACTGGAGATTAGTGGAGAAATAACTCCAAAAAGAATGAAGAGATGGAGTCAAAGCAAAAACAACACCCAGTCATGCATGTGACTGGTGATGGAATCAAGGTCCAATGCTGTAAAGAGCAATATTGCATAGCAACCTGGAATGTTAGGTCCATGAATCAAGGCAAATTGGAAGTGGTCAAACAGGAGATAGCGAGTGAACATCAACATTTTAGGAATCAGCAAACTGAAATGGACTGGAATGGGTGAATTTAACTCAGATGACCTTGTATCTACTACTGTGGGCAACAATCCCTTAGAAGAAATGAAGTAGCCATCATAGTCAACAGAAGAATCTGAAATGCAGTACTTGGATGCAGTCTCAAAAATGAAAGAATGATCTCTGTTCCTTTCCAAGGCAAACCATTCAATATCACAATAATCCAAGTCTATGCCCCAACCAGTAATACTGAAGAAGCTGAAGTTGAACAGTTCTATGAAGACCTACAAGACCTTCTAGAATTAACACCCAAAAAAGATGTTCTTTTCATTATAGAGGACTGGAATGCAAAAGTAGGAAGTCAAGAAACACCTGGACTAACAGGCAAATTTGGCCTTGGGGTACAGAATGAAGCAGAACAAAGGCTAATAGAGTTTTGCCAAGAGAATGCACTGGTCATAGCAAACACCCTCTTCCAACAACACAAGAGAAGACTCTACACATGGACATCACCAGATGGTTGACACTGAAAGCAGATTGATTATATTCTTTGCAGCCAAAGATGGAGAAGCTATACAGTCAGCAAAAATAAGACTGGGAGCTGACTATGGCTCAGATCATGAACTCCTTATTGCCAAATTCAGACTTAAATTGAAGAAAGTGGGGAAAACCACTAGACCATTCAGGGATGACCTAAATCAAATCCCTTACAATTATACAGTGTAAGTGAGAAATAGATTTAAGGGACTAGATATGATAGACAGAGTGCCTGATGAACTATGGACGGAGGTTCGTGACATTGTACAGGAGACAGGGATCAAGACCATCCCCAATAAAAAGAAATGCAAAAAATAAAAATGACTGTCTTAGGAGACCTTACAAATAGCTGTGAAAAGAAGAGAAGTGAAAAGCAAAGGAGAAAAGAAAAGATATACCCATTTGAATGTAGAGTTCCAAAGAATAGCAAGGAGAGATGAGAAACCCTCAGTGATCAGTGCAAAGAAAGAGAAGAAAACAATACAATGGGAAAGACTAGAGATCTCTTCAAGAAAATTAGAGATACCAAGGGAACATCTCATGCAAAGATGGGCTCGATAAAGGACAGAAATGGTAGGGACCTAACAGAAGCAGAAGATTTTAAGAGGTGCCAAGAATACACAGAAGAACTGTACAAAAAAAGATCTTCATGACCCAGATAATCATGATGGTGTGATCACTCACCTAGAGCCAGACATCCTGAAATGTGAAGTCAAGTGGGCCTTAGAAAGCATCACTATGAACAAAGTTAGTGGAGGTGATGGAATTCCAGTTGAGCTATTTCAAATCCTAAAAGATGATGCTACCAAAGTGTTGCACTCAAGATGCCAGCAAATTAGAAAAACTCAGCAGTGGCCAGAGGACTGGAAACGGTCAGTTTTCATTCCAATCCCTAAGAAAGGCAATGCCAAAGAATGCTCAAACTACTGCACAATTGCACTCACCTCACACACTAGTTAAGTAATGCTCAAAATTCTCCATGCCAGGCTTCAACAATACATGAACCATGAACTTCCAGATGTTCAAGCTGGTTATAGAAAAGGCAGAGGAACCAGAGATCAAATTGCCAACATTCGCTGGATCATCGAAAAAGCAAGAGAGTTCCAGAAAAACATCTATTTCTGCTTTATTGACTATGCCAAAGCCTTTGACTGTGTGGATCACAATAAACTGTGGAAAATTCTGAAAGAGATGGAATACCAGACCACCTGATCTGCCCCTTGAGAAATCTGTATGCAGGTCAGGAAGCAACAGTTAGAACTGAACATGGAACAACAGACTGGTTCCAAATAAGAAAAGGAGTATGCATCATGAGAAATGCTGGGCTGGATGAAGCACAAGCTGGAATCAAGATTGCCAGGAGAAATATCAATAACCTCAGATATGCAGATGACACCACCCTTATGGCAGAAAATGAAGAGGAACTAAAGAGCCTCTTGATGAAAATAAAAGAGGAGAGTGAAAATGTTGGTTTAAAGCTCAACGTTCAGAAAACTAAGATCATGTCATCCAGTCCCATCAATTCATGTCAAATAGATGGTGAAACAGTAGAAACAGTGGCAGACTTTATTTTCGGGGGTTCCAAAATCACTGCAGATGGTGACTGCAGCCATGGAATTAAAAGACTCTTACTCCTTGACAGGAAAGTTATGACCAGCCTAGACAGCATATTAAAAAGCACAGACATTACTTTGCCAACAAAGGTCTGTCTAGTTAAGGCTATGGTTTTTCCAGTAGTCATGTATGGATGTGAGAGTTGGACTATAAGAAAGCTGAGGGCTGAAGAATTGATGCTTTTGAAATGTGGTGTTGGAGAAGACTGTTGTGAGTCCCTAGGACCGCAAGGAGATCAAACCAGTCAATTCTAAAGGAAATCAGTCCTGAATATTCATTGGAAGGACTGATGTTGAAGCTAAAACTCCAAATCTTTGGCCATCTGATGCGAAGAGCTGACTCATTTGAAAAGACCCTGATGCTGGGAAAGATTGAAGGCAGGAGGAGAAGGGGACGACAAAGGATGAGATGGTTGGATGGCATCACTGACTCAAAGAACATGAGTCTGAGTAAACTCTGGCAGTTAGTTACGGACAGGGAGGCCTGTCGTGCTGCAGTCCATAGGGTCTCAGAGTCGGACAGGACTGAGTGACTGAACTGAACTGAATGTGTTATGGTTAGCATACAGACTTAATTTTTACCAAATCTGCATAATCCTTTATATTAACACATCTTTTCTATATTTTGACTGGAACAACTAAACTAGTTGACTGTCAGTTGAATGAGAGGCAGAGTTAAGAGTAAGTTCAAACTTCTTGAGAACATCAGACATGCTGACCCTTGGCCCTTTGAATGGTGTTCTATTACATTCGTTAATCTGAATGAAGTAAAGGGAAAGGGAAGTTGCTCAGTCGTGTCCGACTCTGTGCGACCCCATGGACTGCTGCCTACCAGGCTCCTCCGTCCATGGGATTTTCCATGCAAGAGTACTGGAGTGGGGTGCCATTGCCTTCTTCTTTCACTTTGAATGAGGTAAGGTTCTCTCCAATTATCCATGAGTCACTAGCCACATAACAGACACACACACACAGACACACAACTACATAACAGAACCAACCATACTCAATTATCCTTCTCTTCCTTCTCCTTGGGCTTCTGGAAGGAAAGATTCTTGCTTACTGGATGAAGATAGGGAAAAACTGAAAGAAGCAGAGAGGCCAGAGTGATCTCTAAAATAGAGAACTGGAAAGCTCAGGATAGTGTTGGGGAGAGTTTGAGTAGACAGCCAAGAGTGAACGATTCCAGCTGTGGGAGAGTCAAGAGAATTTAAGAAGTAGAGCTGTGGTTCATAAACTGGGTCTTTTTTTTTTTTTTTCCCCCAAGAAATTTATTTCAGTGTGAAATTTGAAAGCTACAGCAAGGTAAGAATGGATTACACAGGGCTCTAGCAAAAATTTAGGTTATACTGCCCAAAGTGGAAAATGATTACAGTTTCAATAGAAGTATGACCTTGTATATATTCAGCAAATTTTATTATTTTACCCATGGTACATAAATTCTCTAGTCTTTCCAGGGAGACACTGAACTAGATTAAAAATTATTTTCCAGATGTTGTCTTATGATCTAGTGGCCAAACTGCATCTAAAATGCATGGAACACTGAAATTCTGTTTAAAAAAAAAAATGATTTAATTTACATTGCTCTACCTAGATAACCGATGTGCGTGCATGCCAAGTCACTTCAGTCTGACTCTTCGAGACCCTCTGGACTCTAGTCCGCCAGGCTCCTCTGTCCATGGGATTCTCCAGGCAAGAACACTGGAGTGGATTGCCATGCCCTCCTCCAGGAGATCTTCCCAACCCAGGGATCAAACCCATGTCTCTTGCATCTCCTGCATTGGCAGGTGTGTTCTTTACCACTAATGCCACCTGGAAAGCCCGAGATAACCTACAGATAAGCTTAATTCACTATATACTACTAGGAGGTGCAGTCTAAGCACTGTTTTACTTAATAATGAAGGAAGTCCCAAATACAATATAATCTCTAAGGTACAGATTTTAGGAAATAGGAAAGAGTTGGTTATTTTTAATTGATTGTAGGTAGTTGAAAGACTAAAATCACATGATTCTATCTGAAGAATGTATAAAACTATGTAAGTATGGAAAATGTTAGTAAAATTTTGTTAATTTTAGTAGCCATTTAAATATTAAGCTTATAGATTTTAGAGATTTCTAAAGACATGTGTACATTATACTATTAACAATACCAGGTATAGAATTGTGTTTATGACTATATGTTATAATGCACAGAAATGATGACAAAAGAAATATTATTATATCAATGTACTAATAGTTATTTGTAGATGGTAGTCATGAAATAAGTTTTCTTAAAATTTTCAGGGTTTTATAATTCCCTATACCAACCAAGGGCTTCCCTGGTGGTTCAGACAGTAAAAAATCTGCCTGCAATGCAGGAGCCCTGGGTTTGATCCCAGTTGGAAGCTGATTTGGGAAGATCCCCTGGAAGAGGAAATGACAACCCACTCCAGTATTCTTGCCTGGGAATCCCATGGACAGAGGAGTCCAGCAGGCTGCAGTTCATGGTATCTCCCAGTACAGGTGACAGACTGGAACCTGCCATTGTTGTGTTAAGTGGGTAGAGACTTATAGGACTGAAGCCTTAGCCTGGAGAATCAAATACTAACTCCAAGTAAATTGTGTCAGAATGGAATTAAATCATAGGATCCTCAGTTGGTGTCACAGAATTGATTACTGAATTTGTAGAAAACCCACAAATCTGGCATTAGAAGTGTTAGGAGTTTGGAAATGTTGTGAGTAAAGGAGAAACACAGGAATGCTTTCCTTATACAAATGGGCCTTTCTCTATCTGCCAAATGTATTCATTCACAGAATGATGATCATCCACAAGACACAAGCTGAGTATAGATTCATGAGGGCAACAGTTAAGAGGTAAGCATTTGTAGAAATACACTTGAAGATACAGCATTTATCTGTTCAGATTATAGACTTTAAAAAATAAACGAGAATTTTCAAATGAAATTAATTTTCTTGGTTAAACTAGAAGAAAATATGTAGCATTCTTCTACTTCCACCATTCCAATGAAAAAAGGCAAGACTATAGAGAAAATGAAGTCCCTATATGCCAACACCAAGAATAAAGAGGGGAAAATAACTTATTCATCTTTTTTAAAAAACAAGGCTAACCATACAGTTTCAACTACTTCACCTGTAATATTAGTCAAAACAAAATTTTATTAGGGGCATTAGTTTTGTAGTATTTTTTTAGAAAGCCATCTACAAGCTGAAGATGGATTATGACAGACTAAATAGCAAAACTGGAATTTGCTTTCCATGTGCCTTAATTTAGCTGGAGTTTTGGAAAATCAATTAGCAAAGAAATCACACAATTGAGCAGACCATTAAGCTCTAGTTTGTTGTTGTCTTGTTGCTAAATTGTCCCCAATTGTGTCCCCACTCTTTGTGACCCCATGGACTGTAGCACGCCAGGCTCCTCTGTCAATGGGATTTTCCAGGCAAGAATATGGAGTGGGTTGCTATTCCCTTCTCTAGGGGATCTTCCTGACCTAGGGATAGAACCCACAACTCTTACCACATCTGCACTGCGGGCAGATTCTGTACTGCTGAGCCACTGTGGAAGCCGATTAAGCTCCAGTTGAAATCCATCCTTCTACAAATGAGAAAACTCAGCTCTAGTGAGTTTGCTCACTGGCCTCAGGTCAACAAATACTCAGTGGAGAAGCCAGAACTCAGCCAGGCTTACATGTTGACAAATCCATGCTCCTGACATTGGGTAATTCATCGTTTTTGTTTAGTCCACACTCCTCCTGAACAGTTAAGGCAGGTTTAAGGTTCTGGGAAGCCCTGTGGTAGAGAATTCTGGTAATGCTGCTCAATTTCTTGTCTTCCAAACTTACTTGGCCATAGAACCTGTTTACCTTTTAGCAGCTATAAATGTTCTCCGCCAATAAATTTCAGGGAATCCTGAGATAGCCCAAGAATCCCAGCTATAGAACCACAGGAACTAGATCTCACAGATGCTACCAGCAGTTCATGTGGTTACTGATCCCCAAATGCATTGGGGGAACCATTTCTTCTATGTGACTTGCCATGGACACATGTACACTTGGGCTGGTGACAACTCAGCTCAATAAAATACCTACAAAAGCATAACATGGACTGGGGCTACCAGACTGTGCCAGACACAAGAAAAGGCACCCTGCACAGCAAAATGGCACACAGCTGTCATGCCTTCCAACAATCCTTCTGAGCATTGGTGCCCTCTCTCGGGAAGTGGTGTTTTGCTTGTGACAAAGACTTTCTAAGCAGAGGACTCTGCTCTTAATAAGTCTTGCCCACTTCCTCCAGGTTTAGGAAGAGCAGAGGAACAGAAAAATACAACTGTAAGCAAGTATATTTTCCAAATTTGTGCTTGTCTTCTGGTCTGCAATCCTTTCATAGAAACAGCATACACAGTGTATTCATTTGGTTTTTTTCATATCTAGGACAGTTTATTCGAAGGCATACATGCTTGATAATAAACTTAGCTTCAGAAGAAATGGGAAGAAAAGCCAAGCATATTAACTGATTCATGTCACTGGTACATCCCTTCCTGCCTTGCCCTGTGACTTTAAAAAAAGTGCTTTTAAAGTACAAATGAATGCCCTAATTACATAGCTTTAATAGACTTATTAAACAGTAAATGGTGATTCTTCTCATAAGTACCCAATTTACTACAGAAAAACTAATTAATTTGAGGCCAGAGAGGACTCAGATAGAGTGATTATTGGGCAGACAAAATAGAATATAAATTTATAAGGAAAACTGAATGTGCCCAAGTAATTCCCACATTTCATCTTGTAAAGTCCCTGAAATGTTCCTGAGCTTAGACTGTAAGATGTGTATTTAACTGAAATGGTTATTTCTAAATAATATCATGTACTGAAAATAACATTTGTGAATGTACAGATTAACTCAGATTAAGAAGGGAAACAATATAAGACTACATAAGAATTTTACTTTGCAAAAGACAACTTGAATGTTAGCAATATTTGGGTATCTCTTAGAAAAAATACTCTTCCCTTGTGTTTTATAGAGCAGTAGAATTTTTAAGAAAACCAATCTGCTCAACATCCAAGCTACACATTCTAGGGTTCTTTGTGTATAATGAAAACAATCATCTAAAACAGGTGGGAAGGGGAGGGTGGGATGAACTGGGAGATTAGAATTGGCAGTCAGTTCAGTCACTCAGTCATGTCCGACTCTTTGGGACCCTATGGACTACAGCACACCAGGCCTCCCTGTCCATCAGCAACTCCCAGAGTTTACTCAAACGCATGTCCATCGAGTTGGTGATACCATCCAACCATCTCATCCTCTGTTGTCCGCTACTTCTGCCTTCAATCTTTCCCAGCATCAGGGTCTTTTCCAATGAGTCACTTCTTCACATTAGGCGGCCAAAATATTGGAGTTTCAGCTTCAGCATCAGTCCTTCCAATGAATATCCAGGACTGATCTCCTTTAGAATGGACTTGTTGAATCTCCTTGCAGTCCAAGGGACTCTCAAGAGTCTTCTCCAACACCACATTCAAAAGCATCAATTCTTCAGCGCTCAGCTTTCTTTATAGTCCAACTCACATCCATACATGACTACTGGAAAAACCATAGCTTTGACTAGACAGACCTTTGTTGGTAAAGTAATCTCTCTGCTTTTTAATATGCTGTCTAGGTTGGTTATAGCTTTTCTTTCAAGGAGCAAGCATCTTTTAATTTCATGGCTGCAGTCACCATCTACAGCGATTTTGGAGCCCAAGAAAATAAAGTGAACTGTTTCCATTGTTTCCCCATCTACTTGCCATGAAGTGATGGGACCGGATGCCATGATCTTAGTTTTTAGATATATATACACTTCATTTGTAGATATATACACTACCGTGTGTAAAACTAACAGCTAGTATAAACCTGCTGTATACCACAGGGAGCTTAGCTTGGTGTTCTCTGATGACCTAGACGGGTGGGATGGAGGTGGGGTGGGATGGAGGGTTGGGAGGACTGTCCAAGAGGGACGAGATATATGTATACATAGAGCTGATTCACTTCATTGTACAACAGTAACTAACAACATTGTAAAACAATAATACTCCAATATAAAACAAAATTTAATGGTTAAAATATGTCACTTAACTTAATGAGTTCAGGGCCCTGAAGGTTCAGCAATTGATTTCATTAGTACACAAACCACAGATTCACCTCTCGTGGATGGACTTCCAAAAACAGTCCTGAGACTGATATTTAAAATCAGAAACCTGAAGAGAGATTTATACACCCATGTTCCTAGGAGCATTTCTCACAATAGCCAAAGGTAGAAGCAACCCAGGTTGCAATCCACTGACAGGTAAATGGGTAAACAAAATGTAGTGCACACATACAATGCAATATTAGCCTTAGAAAGGAAGGTGATTCTGATGTATACTACATATGAAAGATCCTTGGAGACATTATGCTGACTACAATGAGCCGGTAACAAACAAACAAGAAAAATACACTGAATCCACTGAAATGAGGTACTAGAGTAGTTGAAATCATACAGTCTGAAAGCACAATGGTTGCCCAGTGGCTGGGAGAAGGGATGTGAAATTACCATTTCAAAGGTACAGAGTTTCAGATTTGCAAGATGAAAAGATGGATGGGTGGATGGTGGTGATGGTGGCAGGAAGTGAATACTTCATGCCACTGAACTATACACTTAAAAATTATTGACGCTAAATTTTATGTTATGTGTATTTTATAATTTTAAAAATTTAGAATTCCTCTTTTTAACCTACATAAAAAATACAGACTCTGGTAGGGGCTCCAGTATCTGTGCTTGTATAACTAGCCTGGCTTCTATAACACAGTGAATCTCTAAATCATAAATGAAAGGCTGCTCTTAGGACATACATTCAAACAAGGGGAGTAAATGAACTGTACGTTTGGGGCCTCTGTCCAACACAGACACATCATTCTATCATTGGGAACAGACTTGTGAGAGCTGGCCAGAACACTAGGATTCTGGAGGTCGGGACTTGCTGTGTCCATTTTAACAATGAGGACTTGGCTTTGCCAGGGGTCTTGGCTAAGGTTCTCTCCTCTGGACTGCCTAAACCTGCCTGGTTTTCTTTCTTCTGTCTTTCTAAGACTAATTAGTCCTCTTCTGATTAACCCTATCATTCTTTAGCAATATGTGTGTGTGTGCTTAGTCACTCAGTCACATCCGACTCTTTGCGACCCCAAAGACTGTAGCCCTCCAGGCTTCTCTGTCTATGGGGATTCTCCAGACAAGAATACTGGCGTGGGTTGCCATGCCCTCCTCCAGGGGATCTTCCCAACCCAGGGATCGAACTCAGGTCTCCCGCATTGCAGGTGGATTCTTTACCGTTTGAACCACCAGGAAAGCCCTCTTTAGCTCTATAAAATATTCAATTAGATCACTGTTGAAGCTTTCAGACTCAAGTGCTATTCAGTCTAAAGTAACCTTACAGATGAGAGCAAAAACTGTTGATTTCACTTTAAAAGATCTCATGTTTCCTTATATGAGGTTTCAGGGGATATTTCCTTGGAATGCCCAGGTATTGACATTTATAGATTTTACCCATGGTAGTAAACCAAATATTTAGTTCAAAGCAAACTTTTTCCTGTTTTATACTGTTGGTACTGAAGGTCAACATTTAAGTTCTATTCTCAGGAGCCACCAATTATGGTATGAAATGTTGATGGGAATTACCAGGAAATCTGAGACAAAACACAGCTTAGGGAAAGGGGGACCAGCGTAAGAAAATAGAAACGAAGCATGATATACAACACAAAAGGATGGAGAGAAAATAAAAGTGTGTGTGTTATGGAGTATATGCATATAGAACAGATAATATTACCAAATCTCACCAGCACAACCTGTAGATAAATAGAGCTGAGCTTATTATCACAGTAAGGGAGAACACCAACTCTACAGAGCTTGGTTTGTATCTCAGAAGCCAAGTTTAGTTTCAGGTAAGTATTTCAATGAAGAACTTGATTAAGACTGATAAAGATCAGGATATAATAGTTTAAGACTGGTGAAAGAGCAAGGTGAGAATTTTGAAGCGAGGAATTCAAAGTGTTTCAGGGTATAAATTTTCTATTGAAATGCTGAAGGGTCTTTTGGGAAGTTCCTGTAATGAAAAATAAATTAATTTGCCTGAATAAGAGTCTCCCAGAATAGTAAAATTATGCCAATGAAAACAATGCAATAGTAAAATCATGTTCATGTAGCCCATTAGCTGTGCAGGGTATATGATCTCAGTTCTCAGTATAATATATACATGTGTAAATATTTAATATGTAATATACTTTATCAACTGCTATATTACACTCCAGGGACCACTCCAGGGACCACTGTCCATATCACAGTCTGGTAAATAATGTTCCTGAATTAGACAACGTGAGAGCCCTATTATAGCTGTAGCATGTATTAAAATAAGTTTAAGGTAGAGTCTAATACACTGCATATGACATAAATTATTTATAGCACATACCATTTAGCATATATTTATGATAAAACGTAAAGCACCAGAGTCCCCTTACAACTTAATGAAATATCACTCCATATATTCTGATTTTTTTTCCCATAGGAACTTTGAATTTGTCAGGCAAGAAATTACTCAAAGAAGCTAGGAGAGAGACATTTTTGAGGTTCCAACATCTACCAAAGTACGTGACCCATACTACGCCATCAAGGAACACAAATGCTAAATAATATTAAGCCTACCTCTCAATTGACCTAAAATCCATTAACATGTTGAAATGGCAACTCACTCCAGTGTTCTTGCCTGGAGAATCCCAGGGACGGGGGAGCCTGGTGGGCTGCCGTCTATGGGGTTGCACAGAGTCGGACACGACTGAAGCGACTTAACAGCAGCAATAGCAATGATGATGTTAACTTTTTAAATATATATATACATAATCCCCTCTGGGGGCACTGAGTCCTATGTGAAGGTCAGCAGGACCCTCAGGGTAACCAATGACCTTACACCCTGGGCTATAGCGGGGGGAGTTCGGTTCCTCCCACAATATAGTACAGATGGAAACATGTCCTGAAGGAGTGAGCCGGACAGAGTACAGGGAGAAAGGAGCCCTTCTGGACCACCCAGGACAAGAAGTGGCCGGTGCAAAGCTAAAGGGCAGCTGGTTCAGGAAATGAGATGGAGCTTAAGCATTTGACTAGGGCAGAGGACAAGCTGGACAGGTGACAGGGACACACTCATGGAAGGCCAAGTGTGTCACCTCAAAGACTGGATGATCCTGGGAAGAAGGAGGAGCCTTGGAAGGGTTTCAAACTGAGGATAAACTTGAGAGTCACGTTTTAGGAAGGTCCCTCTGCCCAAGGTGAGCGCAATTTGGGTACGTGGTAACAACCCGTATCTGGACAGGCTCTCTTTGCCATGCTCTCTAGGTAGGATTTTTGGCAAATCTGGTTCCTCATTTATCAAACAAACACCAAGTAGCTCAATATCTGTGACTTTGGAGCCCCTCGAAATGGGTGCTGGTCTCAGTTTAAACTCTAGCAAGGATATGAATAAGGCACCTACCTGCAAGAGCTATGGGGTTGTCAATGAACCACATTCTTCTTGGATGCATAGTGAGCCAAACACTGAAATGCCAAGGTTTGCACCAGAGAAAGGGCTTGTCCCTGAGACAGCCAAAAGAGGAGATAGCAGAATAGAACTCAAATGTGCCTCACAGGTGAGGGGCTCGGGATGAAGCTGAGACATGGGGAGCGTGGAAAGCCAACTGGAGAGAAGGAAAACGTGTGGTAATTATCATTCTGCACAGGTGCAGCTAAGCTGCACACTTCTTAACAGGGGACCAGTGCTCTGTGGGTGGAGTTTTTGGCCCTCTGAAACATCACCCATCTGATTCTGCTGCTGCTGCTGGTGCTGCTGCTAAGTTGCTTCAGTCGTGTTCGACTCTGTGCGACCCCAGAGACAGCAGTCCACCAGGCTCCCCCGTTCCTGGGATTCTCCAGGCAAGAACACTGGAGTGGGTTGCCATTTCCTTCTCCAATGCATGAAAGTGAAAAGTGAAAGTGAAGTCGCTCAGTCGTGTCCAACTCTTTGTGATCCTGTGGACTGCAGCCTACCAGGCTCCTCTGTCCATGGGATTTGCCAGGCAAGAGTACTGGAGTGGGGTGCCATCGCCTTCTCCCCATCTGATACTAGCACATGCCCAGCTGGAGGAGCACTGATCCAAGCAAGTCCTAAGCAGCTGGAGCTCTAACTGGACACAGCTGATTCGAAGTTCCTGAAAATGAGTTTGCACAAATGTCATACTGTTTTAGGCTACCTGATGCTTGGAGGACATGCAAGTTTTTCTAAAAACAATTAAATTTACCTTGATTAGTGTAGGCAGGTTAAATTTGTTATAAAGTAAGTTGTTTACCCAATCAGGCTTCCCAGGTGGCGCTAGTGGTAAAGAACCCACCTACCAAAGCAGGAGACATAAGAGACACGATGGATCCCTGGGTGGGGAATATCCCCTGGAGGAGGGCATGGCAACCCACTCCAGTATTCTTGCCTGGAGAATCCCATGGACAAAGGAGCCTGGTGGGCTACAGTCCTTGGGTTCACAAAGAGTCAGACACCACTGAAGCAACTCAGCAGACAGGCAGAGTATAACAGATCTGTCTGGTGACTACCCTTGGTTTCAGGGATTTCAGGGGGAAATGGACAAATATTTAGCAGACAAAGCTATCAGATTTCAGTGACCAACTATATCAAAGAGAGAGAGAAGTCTAGGCTGATTTTCTTTCCCAAGGTCACTGCCACAGACCAGGCTTTTACTATTTTTTGGCCTAGATTTTGAATGCATTCACTTAACTGCAGTTTCCCGGTCCCCAACTTCTGTCCAAACATACTAGGTGGATTGGAGCAAATCAAAGCATGTCACTTGCCAGGTTACTGGCCTTAATGGCTCCCATTTCTCAATAGGTGAAGTTCAAACTCTTTTAAAATATCTATTAGCTATCTAATAGCTACAACCTTCATGATGAGAGCCCTTGCTTATCAGGAGACTTGTCTCCCACCACCACCCTGCCCCACCTCCATGGGAACACTAACTGTACTTTGGGATTAAGAAATGAGTTGTGATCTCAGAAATATGCCATTCTTTCTCATTCATCTATTGTTCAACAGAGGCCACTCCACTTCTACTGGCTCTTCCAGGCTCAGGGAAGGCATCACCTCCTTTGAGGACTTGCCACCCACGCCAAAGCACTATGAGGCCCTCCTGGCAGCTTGCGTGTAGCGAGGCTGGTGTGGATTACCCAGCATACCTGTTATAGTGTAAATTCTCTTGTTTTCTAATTGACTCCTTGCAACTACACCACAAGCTCATGGAGGTCAAGGACTGTATCTTCTCCACCTCTGAATACTCAGCATCTAGCTTGGCTTACAAAAACTATTTGTTGAATGAAAAAATAAAAGGTGTAGAGCCAAGACTCAATCCCCACCTTAAATCTAGTGCTTGTCTTGACATATCACAGCAAATAAGAGTGATACATCATGGTAGAGTACTAAATAATTCAGATGGCAGATTTCCTTTCTATAATCTAGCAGAGTAAAATGGTGACAAGGTGATAAAATGGGTAAATTAATCTGGATATTAAGAGACCATTCTATTAATACTTACACCTACACTGAGTCCTCAAAATGCTTAATTACATGTAGTACAAAATATTACAAAGTTTTAGTCCTAAAGTTAGCAAGAAGATACAGTATCCATTTATTGAATTACAAATACATTTGAAAATATTCTGATGATACCTATTTTATGTAAACACATTTATATCATATCAACAAATGCCCTTAATCTTTTTATTGAGGAGTTAACTCAATTTTAGTTTTGTATTTTCTTATCCTCTTTTTCTCACTTACTATCTATGTGGGTAAACAGAAAACAAAAGGGGTAAATGCAGATCTGTCCATATGGTTATCTTTTGCCTTTTTATACCTATCAGCAAAAGGTTCCATTGGGAAAGCAGCTGAAAATTAGTAACGGACAATGTACTTTCATTGCAGCCATGAAATTAAAAGACGCTTGCTCCTTGGAAGAAAAGCTATAACCAGCTAGACAGCATATTAAAAAGCAGAGACATTACTTTACCAACAAAGGTCTGTCTAGTCAAGTCTATGGTTTTTCCAATAGTCATGTATGGATGTGAGAGTTGGACTATAAAGAAAGATGAGCACCAAAGAATTGATGCTTTTAAACTGTGGTGTTGGAGAAGACTCTTGACAGTCCCTTGGACTGCAAGGAGATCAAACCAGTCAATTCTAAAAAAAATCAGTCCTGAATATTCATTGGAAGGACTGATGTTGAAGCTGAAACTCCAATACTTTGGCCACCTGATGTGAAGAACTGACTCATTGGAAAAGACCCTGATACTGAGAAAGATCGAAGGTAGGAGGAGAAGGGGACAACAGAGGATGAGATGGCTGGATGGTGTTACCTACTCGATGGACATGAGTTTGAGAAAACTCCAGGAGTTGGTGATGGACAGGGAGGCCTGGTGTGCCGCAGTCCATGGGGTCCCAAAAAGTCGGACACAACTGAGCGACTGAACTGAACTGAATGTACTTTCATAAATGTTTCTAAAAATTATCTTTGTTGTCTCTGATTCAAAGAATTATCAGTGAACAAATTTTAAGTAGCAACAATCCAACCCATGCAGATTTTGTAAAGGACTCTAACCAAGGTCTTCTCTCTTATTACAAAGGCTAAACCAATCAGCCAAGGAAACAGGCAGCAATGTATTTATTGGAAATGAACTAGACATTACATTAACCAAATGAAGATGTAACAATGCATGAAGCATAATTGGTGCAACATTTAAAAGATCACAAAATAAAAAGAAAATTCATTTTCAAAAGAATATTGTATCCAAGGCAAGCCCTGAACACCATAATCCAACTGATAACATTGACTGTGAAGATCCAGAATAAAATTTAAACTGAACTGAAAGAAAAAGTTTCTTTTCCCAACTTGAAGGTTCCCTGGCTACCACCTGTGTATCATACACACCAGATAATTTTCATTACCAGACAGTAACCAGATGATATTTATCATATTCCTCATAAGAAAATACCTCTCCTACAAATAGAGAAATTTGAGGGAAATCCAAGCAACAAAATGGTCGGTGGCCCCAACTGATTAGGTCAGCATTTTCTAGAATCTAGAAATTACATTAACTTTACTAGTAAGACTTCATTTTCTTCTGAGAAACTGCCTGGATGAGAGGGCGTGCTGATTGTAACATTGCATTTTCTACACTGCACTGAGTCACTACATTCCACTGAGTAACTGGGCGGTCGGGGGAGGGTGGGAGGGGGTGTTCAGATTCTTATCCATTCATCAAATGTTTCTGAAACCTTTAGAGCTTTACTTTTCTACTCTGTAATACATTGTAGCTTGTGTATAACAAACTCCCTTTGAAGAAAATTATCCCAGGAAATCCATCTGTGATAATACAAGTACTGCAAAAAGCAGTGATGAAAAATATTGTTTGGAAAGGCAAAATTGCTGCATCCACTTTCCGAGGCACTGTCATAGAATCATCTCTGAAATGGAGAAATTCCATGTGTAAGTTAAAAATTGCTTTCCTTCCATTCACCCAGCATGCATGAATGTCTTGTTATAATCTCTCTGTAGACTGAGAAAGTCAGGAGTCCAAATGCAGAACTGTAGGTTTTAGAAAGGCTTTCTCCTTCCCTTCCCATAGATTTCAAGTTTGTTTTAAACATTCCACAGTTCTCATAAACACTCATGTGGAAGGGGAGGATGATTACAACCTTATCAGACCTGTCAATTGACAAAAAAAAATATCTCAACACAGTATCTCATCTTTAGAAAACCAATCATAATTGCATTTCCTTACCCTCCATTTAAGGTAGAGAGAACTAAGACAAGAGTTCCCACACTTTAGTGGGAAATGGCAAATCCTTGTCACTAACTATGGCACCAAGTAGTTCATTCAGGAGAAATTTCAGTAAAAAGGTAGAAAGTTAATCTAGACAATTTATGTATGCTCAGTCGCTCAGCCGTGTCCAACTCTTTGTGACCCCATGGACTGTAGTCGGCCAGGCTCCTCAGTCCATGAGATTTTGCAGGCAAGAATACTGGAGTGGGTTGCCATTTCCTACTCCAGGGCTAGATAATTTAGGTCCTAAATTAATTTTTAAGGACTGATATGTTTAGTTTAACAAAACGCTGGTCTAATTTACTAGAAAATTAGTAATGTTCTCTTTCACCTTGAGCTGGATGGGCAGACTCAGCCACTGTCTTGTTTCCTCTTTACACACAACTAAAGTAATGCCTGACCAGACTCAAAATGCATGTAGATGCGACATGCTCATTGGCACAAAGCAGGTAGCAGGGGAAGGCCCCTACTTTCCTGAAAAACTCAGAGGAGCTTTACTGGCAATCAGTCATTTTCCTCATATATATATAATGTCAGTAGATTTTAAGACAGATGCACATAAAGTTACACAAATGTTTCCACCTCTCCACCACTGAGTGAAACATGCCATTCTTTGGAGAAAAAAATACATTCATTTTTTTCAAGTATATTTCAATATACAAAGATGTTCTAGCTTTGTTTCACTACAAAGACAAACTGATGTCACATGTGTCCAAGGGGAACTGCACTTTAACTTCCCTTTGGTGTGGATTTCATGAAGTTCTGATTTCTTTTTTTAAAAAATTGCTCTAAATATGCATCTACTTTTATCTGAAAGCATGAACTCTTTATGTCCATTTTATATATATGTACATAGTCAATAAGGACAGCAAAAAACAGTCTACATATGTACAATGGTTTAGAACTGGCATGCTCTGAGGAGAGCAAGGGCCACTGGCTCCAACGGGCTCACAACCAATTCAGTGATTGTCAGCTCTGGTGTCCAGGGCTGGGCCAGCAACATGCAGACTCCTCCAGACTGTAGCATCCTTGAATGGTCACGTCCTGCTGAGGTGGCAAGTCTTCATGGCTTGTTTCCTGTCTTGGCTTTGTTGTTAGGGTTGCAGTTTAAGTCTCTCAGCAGTGGTTCGCAGTTGGCTAGAATATCTGCAGGCAGCAGGTTCCGGATCTGCTCCACTGCCTTCTGATAAGCCGTCTTCTCCTGTTCCAGGGTCCGGATCAAAGACTTCATTTTGGTCTCTCTGGTTAAAAGATTTTCCAGGTTGGACTCCAAGGTCTGAATTTTAGCATGAGCTATCTGTTTGGGGCAAAAACAAAAACACAAAATCCGCCAAATCAACAATCTGAAGGTTTTGGTTCATCATCACAGCAGCAGTCGGAACTTACATATATTAGCTAATCATATCATATTACTTAGTACAATAGTATAGGAAGCAAATACTCGGAAACCGTCCATGACATGGCGATTTTTTATGGTTCTCAAAAATATAACTAGAGTTCTAACAAAATACATCTCATTTCACTGAATACACCAAAAATGCATCATCCCTCAGTAGTGAGGGTACTCACTCCACACACAGGCCTTCTCCTCGAGTGACTGGGATCTGACAGGGAAAAACAGGAGATTCCTGACCCTGCCCTAAGGTGTTAAAAGAGGTTTTTTTTGCCCTCTGAGAGGAAATACAGTGTTTGCTCAACACCTACATGGGATCTTATCAGTTTTTACAGGTGTTGGATGTGCCCACACAACTTGGGAACCCAGGGGTGATGACAACATTGAACTGTGAATGAAAAAATTTGTAACCATTAATAAAAATCATTATAACATAAAGTAGGTGCAAACCCACCTTCCCTAAATAAAGAAATGTTCAACTAATCATCACTGAAACATCCTAGTAATAAAGGACAATAGCCTGTTTATTTTTCTTTCTGAAAATAAACACTGTTGTCTCTTTTTAAAAAAATTTTATTGGCGTATAGTTGCTTTTCAATGTTATGTAAGTTTCTGCTGTAAAGTGAATCAGTTATACATATACATATATCCCCTCTTTTTTAGATTTTCTTCCCATTTAGGTCACCACAGAGCACTGAGTAGAGTTCCCTGTGTTATACAGTAGGTTCTCATTAGTTATCTATTTTGTACACAGTACCCATAATGTATACATGTCAATCCCAATCTCCCAGTTCATCCCCCTCCTCCTCCTCCACCTTGGTATCTATCACACACACACACACACACACACACACACACACACACACACACATAAAATCTACAAACAATAAATGCTGGAGGGCTTCCCTGGCAGCTAAGCTGGTAAAGAATCAGCCTGCAGTGCAGGAGACTCTGGTTCAATTCCTGGGTCTGGAAGATCCCGTGGGGAAGGGACAGGCTACCCACTGCAGTATTCTTGCCTAGGGAATTCCATGGACAGAGGAGCCTGGCAGGCTACAGTCCATGGGGTCGCAGAGTCAGACACAACTGAGCAACTTTCACTTTCATATAATTAACACCCCAAACAAAGATATAATTTGGTAAATAAATGCTGGAGAGGATGTGGAGAAAATGGAACCCTCCCACACTGTTGGTGGGAATGTAAATTGGCACAGGCACTATGGAAAACAGTATACAGGTTCCTTAAAACACTGAAAAATAGAGCCTCCATATGATCCATCAGTCTGACTCCTGGGCATATATCCAGTGAAAACCATAATTCAAAAAGATACATACAGCCCAATGTTCATTGCAGCACTATTCGGAATAGCCAGAACATGGAAGCAACCTAGATGTCCATCAGCAGAGGAATGGGTAAAGAGGATGTGGCACCTGTATACAATGCCATAAAAAGGAACTAAATAGTACCATTTGCAGAGATGTGGATGGACCTCGAGACTGTCATACAGAGTGAAGTCAGTTCGAAAGAGAAAAAACAAGTATCACATAATATCGCTTATACGTGGAATGTAGAAAAATGGTATGGATGAATTTGCAGATCTTGTTTAAAAAAATGATCTTTAGCAATGCACTAACACAACATTGTTGGCATTGTTTTGAATAGAAAAAGGCATAAAATGTTGTATGGGCCAGAGCTAATATAGATGAAATGAAGGAGGCCAGTGTTTCTTCTTGGGGAGCAATTACTCTAGGAACCCCTCATTTCTAAGCTATTACTCTCCCAGCTATCCTTCAGAGGAGTTACCACACATCAAAGCAGTGTTTTAGTGTTCCCTAGTTTGGAGACATGTGTTGACGAAGTGACAGGTAAGCAGAAACCAAGGAGCCATTGGGTACTTAAGTTCTAACTCAGAATCCCTCTCCCCACACTCCCTACCCGCTACCCCTCAGCTCCCTGGAAGCTTTACTTTCTCCCCTCCCCCTCCTCTGATCACGAAAACCCCATTCCTTGAGGCTTGGATACACAGCACACTTCATATAGATTACAGATGTGCAATATTACTTTACACTAAATCACACCGCATTTGTAAGAGTGCACTGATAAATAAATACAGAATTTATATTATGAAATAACTATGAGAGAGCCCATCCTTAGGTAGGTTGATAAGGAATCCAGGGCCCTTGAGGAAGAAGGGGTCCAAGGCCTTAGGGAAGGAGAAAGGGGTCTGAGGTTCTCAAGAGGAGAAAAGGAGAGACCTTTTTTTCTACATTGCTTTGTCTTAGTCAATATAACAATGTATCTTGCTCAAAGACATGTTTCTCCTTAACAAGAGCCTTCTGACTAATCTTGTTATTTTAAGATGTATATTATGGGAGTGGGTCTGGTAAGACCTTTCTTTCTATTGTTAGCTCCAATCCTGTTATCTTAAAATGTAAATTGTGGGAGTGGATCTGGTAAGACCTTTACAACCTTGAGACATTCTTTTGATTTACTGTAATAATCAATTGAAAAAGTATATAACTCTTGCTGAGACTAGTAAGGGGGGCATTCTCAGTCCCCCTTCTGATGTCCATGTCAGAAGCTTTCTCTGTCCCTTTTTCACTTTAATAAAACTCTGCTACACAAAAGCTCTTGAGCAATCAAGCCTGGGCCCTGGCTAAATCTTCTTTGGAGATCACCACATTAAAGCTATCAGCTGCAAATTCCTTCATGGCAAGGATTACATGTTACCTGTTTTCATTCAATTTTCTCCTTTCCATTTCTGTGAGTTTTACTCTAGACAGTTCTCATCTTCCCCAATCAGATTTCTACAAATAATTGCTAGCTGGTCTCCCTACCTTCTCTCCCTGTTCTAATCTGTCCTCATCAAGGTTTTTCCAGATTGATCTCCCTAAAGTATGGTTCAACATTTTTGAGAGATTTCTCTCTCAACGTGATTAAAGCTGTGTTCTTCTTCTTGACCTTGAAAGTTATTTACAAATCTGCCTCCATCATGTTTACCCCACTTCTCCCCATTGTAAATCTTAAATGGATATAAGTTTCCTCTAAGTTCTGCCGTATCATCCAGCTTTCAACACTCCCCTCTTATTCCCACCAAGCCTCTAGAGTCCAGCTCAAGCCCCAAGACCCCCAGAGTTTTCCCAGTTTCCTCTAGTCAATCCCTCCCAACTTGAACTTAAACCAAACACGTGCAATACCCAGTAAGTTTTGAATCAGATTCTGCTCTGAACAGCCATTTAATTATTTTGTGAGAGGGGATTTTCTCTCCCAACTGATACTTAAATTAGCATGTGCATTTGCAGCCCCCAGGGCACTTGGACACAATCTGATACACAAGTCAACAGTCAGCAATGGTTCAATCTATACCACAGCTCTATCCTTCCTGGGATGGTTCTATGCAGGAGAGGAGGCACTCAACAGCTTTTATGGTTAAATCGCTATCTCTTTACCTGTAATTTTTCTAGGAGGTCCATGTTTTGTCTTTTCAGTTGGCTGTTGGCCCTCTCCAGCTTCTCCATGGGCTCACTCTCCTCGCAAGCATAGGAAGATTCTTGGAGTTCATCCTGTAGCACGTGATACTCCACCTCATAGGCATGTAACTGTTTAGAAATATCCATCTCAAAAACCTGCAGTGAAAACAGGGGTCAGTCTGACTTTCAGGATGTACACAAAGATACATCTGTGTATCTAAGGTGCATTTCCCAATACTTCTTAATGAGGAACAGCGTGACATATCAAACAAAGGGAATTGTAACAAATGTGACTGTCAGATAAAGACAAACAGATCATTTCTATACAATTGACACATTCTCAGGAGGTGGCCAAGACACTAGAGAAAGTTAATGTCCAAAGATATTTTGCAACCAAAATATACATAATCTAGGAATGGTCTCCCAAAGTGTAGCCTACCAGATAAACATGAGTAACTGAGTAACTCTTATACAAGTTGGAGATCATCTTTGCTGGTTAATAAGCAAAACTGCATACTGCTGCTGCTGCTAAGTCGCTTCAGTCGTGTCCGACTCTGTGCGACCCCATAGACGGCAGCCCACCAGGCTCCACCATCCCTGGGATTCTCCAGGCAAGAACACTGGAGTGGGTTGCCATTTCCTTCTCCAATGCATGAAAGTGAAAAGTGAAAGTGAAGTCGCTCAGTCGTGTCCTACTCTCAGCAACCCCATAGACTGCAGCCTACCAGGCTCCTCCATCCATGGGATTTTCCAGGCAAGAGTACTGGAGTGGGTTACCATTGCCTTCTCCAAAAACTGCATAGGGTATTTCTATAATAATAAGATCAAAAGCCCTTCTAATTATTTGTCAAGGAGGTAGAAAGGGCTTGTACTAAATATTTTCATCCATTTTCTAATCCATGCAAGTCTCTTAGAATTCACTAACATATCCTACCAGAGAGAGAATCTTTAAAATTGCACACCCTGGAAACTGTACATATGTATTCAATCTCTCGGTCATGTCCAACTCTGTGACACTATGAACTGTAGCCTGCCAGGTTCCTCTGCCCATGGGATTTTCCAGGCAACAATACCGGAGCGGGTTGCCATTTCCTTCTCCAGGGGATGTTCCTGACCCAGGGATCAAACCCACGTCTCCTGCATTGGCAGGTGCATTCTGTAGCACTGTGCCACTTGGGAATTGGGCACTGTATAGAGCTGTTTAATTGCAGCTGCCTCTGCTCTCCCGTATTGTCACTCATTAGGAAGACAGTTTGCTTTGAAGTTAGATAACAAGTAACTCCTCCTTAGTCTAAACATGCAAGAGAAAGTGAGCTGCCATTTAAGCATTGGTATCCACAGTAACACTCTTGGGAGAGAAGAAACCACAAAAAATCTCACTGACTTACTTGCACTACTACTATTAGAGATACTCAAATCTTAGAATTGAAATGATATTTCGTGACAATATGGTTATTCTTTTTAAATAAGCATCTTTTTTCCCCCTACCCAGTGAGTATGAACACACTGGACTACTATACAACCATTAAAAACGAGAGCATGAATATATTTATTGGCATGCAAAAATGTCTGATATTCTACAACTATTTTAATAAAAAATCATTACACAACAGCATGTACAGTATAATTAGAGATTTTAAGAGGATGTTTAAGATGTTTTAAATCTCAAGCTATTGAGATGTGTAACTTCACTTTCTTCTTTGTGCTGTTCTACATTATTTGCATTTTTACAGTAAATAAAACTCATCAAAGTCTCCTTTAATATTAACAGTTCATTTTTGTTCAATTGCTAAGTTGTGTCCTACTCTTTGAAACCTACTCTTTGCAGTATGCTAGGTGCCCCTGTCCTTTACTATCTCCCACATTTTGCTCAGATTCATGTCCATTGAGTTGGTGATGCTATTTAACCATCTCATCCTCTGCTGCCCCTTCCTCCTTTGGCCTTCAATCTTTCCCAGCATCAGGGTCTTTTCCAATAAGTCAACTCTTCACATCAGCTGGCCAAAGTATTATTCCATAGTTAATCAATTCTACTGGCTAGAAAGTTATCTTTAATATCAAGTCCAAATCTACCAGCCTATAACTTCTATCAAATAACCACAGTAATAATCTCCAAAGCTAGGCAATTCCCTCATTAATCTTAGAAAAGAAAGGTGATCTAATTTCAAATCAAACTTCATCTCTCTCCAAAACCACAATCTCTGACTACTTGCCAGTCCCAAAAGATATTTCTGAAGAATTGGGGAATAAGTGAATATGTAAATAAAATTTATATTTTTCTATTTCCAGAGCATCTTAACAAATAAAAAATATTCACAAGTATTTACAGAATAATCTGCTTGTGGTTTCAATTCCACACATGTGGTAGAAAGAAAGTTTTACATGTAATAAAATGAGTTCTTGTTATAGACTTGTATAGAATGATACAAAATTCTTCAACTGAGTTGGTTAGGTTTACCCCTAAAAACAATGTTATTTCCATTCTGTAGAGAAGGAAGCTGGGACTCAGAGAGGTTGCCCTCACTTGCCCAAAGTCACACAGCTAATAGATAGCTGAACACTAGCACAAGATCTCAGACTCCCTTTCTCTTGCTCTAAACTCTGTCTTTTATCTGCTATCCCAAGGGCCTCTTGGAAAGTGGTAAATTTTATCAGTACTCATAAGGCATGATTGCTTTATTTACAAATCTGGTCTTAAGTATATTCATGTCATCTGAACAACAGTATATAACTACCACTTACCTGGTCCCTATGAAGAATCAGGAACTAGGTATACGATATACTGATTACCCTCCGTTTGCTTCCATTCTCTGCCCTCAACCATTCTCGGTACCCTAGCAGGCAGACCCCTCTGACCTGCATTCCCCACACTTTCCTTCCTCTGATTTCTGGTTCAGTTCAGTGCAGTTCAGTTGCTCAGTTATGTCCGACTTTTTGTGACCCCAGGGACTGCAGCACACCAGGCCTCCCTGTCCATCACCAACTCCTGCAGCTTACTCAAACTCATGTCCATTGAGTTGGTGATGCCATCCAACCATTGCATCCTCCGTCGTCCCCTTCTCCTCCTGCCTTCAATCCTTCTCAGCATCAGGGTCTTTCCAGTGAGTCAGTCCTTCACATCAGTTGGCCAAAGTTTTGGAGTTTCAGCTTTAGCATCAGTCCTTCCAATGAATATTCAGGACTGATTTCCTTTATGATGGACTGGTTGGATCTCCTTGTAGTCCAAGGGACTGTCGAGAGTCTTCTCCAATACCACAGTTCAAAAGCATCAATTCATCAGCACTCAGCTTTCTTTATAGTCCAACTCTCACACCCATACATGACTACTGGAAAAGCCATGGCTTTGACTAGACAGACCTTTGTTGGCAAAGAAATGTCTCTGCTTTTTAATATGCTGTCTAGGCTGGTCATCTTTCAGGATTTGAAACAGCTCAATTGGAATTCCATCACCTCCACTAGCTTTGTTCGTAGTGATGCTTTCTAAGGCAAACTTGACTTCACATTCCAGGATGTCTGGCTCTAGGTGAGGGACCACACCATCCTGATTATCTGGGTTCTTTGTACAGATCTTTGTACAGTTCTTCTGTGTATTCTTGCCACCTCTTCTTAATATCTTCTGCTTCTGTTAGGTCCATACCATTTCTGTCCTTTATCGAGCCCATCTTTGCATGAGATGTTCCCTTGGTATCTCTAATTTTCTTGAAGAGATCTCTAGTCTTTCCCATTCTGTTGTTTTCCTCTATTTCTTTGCATTGATCACTGAGGAAGGCTTTCTTATCTCTTCTTGCTATTCTTTGGAACTCTGCATTCAGATGCTTATATCTTTCCTTTGCTCCTTTGCTTTTCACTTCTCTTCTTTTCACAGCTATTTGTAAGGCCTCCCCAGACAGCCATTTTGCTTTTTTGCATTTCTTTTCCATGGGGATGGTCTTGATCCCTGTCTCCTGTACAATGTCATGAACCTCATTCCATAGCAAATTTGGAAAACTCAGCAGTGGCCACAGGACTGGAAAAGGTCAGTTTTCATTCCAATCCCAAAGAAAGACAATGCCAAAGAAGGCTCAAACTACCGCACAATTGCACTCATCTCACATGCTAGTAAAGTAATGCTCAAAATTCTCCAAGCCAGGCTTCAGCAATAGGTGAACTGTGAACTTCCTGATGTTCAAGCTGGTTTTAGAAAAGGCAGAGGAACCAGAGATCAAATTGCCAACATCCGCTGGATCACTGAAAAAGCAAGAGAGTTCCAGAAAAACATCTATTTCTGCTTTACTGACTATGCCAAAGCCTTTGACTGTGTGGATCACAATAAACTGTGGAAAATTCTGAAAGAGATGGAAATACCAGACCACCTGACCTGCCTCTTGAGAAATCTGTATGCAGGTCAGGAAGCAACAGTTAGAACTGGACATGGAACAACAGACTGCTTCCAAATAGGAAAAGGAGTACGTCAAGGCTGTATATTGTCACCCTGCTTATATAACTTATATGCAGAGTACATCATGAGAAACGCTGGACTGGAAGAAACACAAGCTGGAATCAAGATTGCTGAGAGAAATATCAATAACCTCAGATATGCAGATGACACCAGCCTTATGGCAGAAAGTGAAGAGGAACTCAAAGCCTCTTGATGAAAGTGAAAGTGGAGAGTGAAAAAGTGGGCTTAAAGCTCAACATTCAGAAAACGAAGATCATGGCATCCAGTCCCTTCACTTCATGGGAAATAGATGGGGAAACAGTGGAAACAGTGGCAGACTTTATTCACTGCAGATGGTGACTGCAGCCATGAAATTAAAAGACACTTAATCCTTGGAAGGAAAGTTATGACCAACCTAGATAGCATATTCAAGAGCAGAGACATTACTTTGCCAACAAAGGTCTGTCTAGTCAAGGCTATGGTTTTTCCTGTGGTCATGTATGGATGTGAGAGTTGGACTGTGAAGAAGGCTGAGCGCCAAAGAATTGATGCTTTTGTACTGTGGTGTTGGAGAAGACTCTTGAGAGTCCCTTGGACTGCAAGGAGATCCAACCAGTCCATTCTGAAGGAGATCAGCCCTGGGATTTCTTTGGAAGGAATGATGCGAAAGCTGAAACTGCAGTACTTTGGCCACCTCATGCGAAGAGTTGATTCATTGGAAAAGACTCTGATTCTGGGAGGGACTGGGGGCAGGAGGAGAAGGGGATGACAGAGGATGAGATGGCTGGATAGCATCACTGACTCGATGGACGTGAGTCTGGGTGAACTCCAGGAGTTGGTGATGGACAGGGAGGCCTGGCATGCTGCAATTCATGGGTTGCAAAGAGTTGGACATGACTGAGCGACTGAACTGAACTGAACTGAGGTTGGTCACAACTTTTCTCCCAAGGAGCAAGCATCACTTAATTTCCTGGCTGCAATCACTATCTGCAATGATTTTGGAGCCCCCTCAAAATAAAGTCTGACACTGTTTCCACTGTTGCCCCATCTATTTGCCATGAAATGATGGGACCAGATGCCATGATCTTCGTTTTCTGAATGTTGAGTTTTAAGCCAATTTTTTTCACTCTCCTCTTTCACTTTCATCAAGAGGCTCTTTAGTTCTTCTTCACTTTCTGCCATAAGGGTGGTGTCATCTGCATATCTGAGGTTATTGATATTACTCCTGGCAATCTTGATTCCAGCTTGTGCTTCATCCAGCCTAGCGTTTCTCATGACTTCTGGTTGGGTACAGCCAATGGCAAAGGTCATCAGGAGATCAAAAGGGGCAGAAGAAAGAGGTTGGTAACTTCCTCCCTGCTCCTTTCCTGCCTTGCTCACCAAGAGCACAGCAACCTCCAGAGAGCCTGCCTCCAGACTTCCGGCACTCACTGGGCCTGGCAGCACTATCATATCCTCCTTCTCTGGATGCAGCACCAGGGATATGAACAGTTCCCTCTGTCACTGGTTCCTAAGCACCTGGACATAAGGTTGTTTCCTTAACCTTGCTCGCACTCCTGTAAATCATACCCTCCCTTGAGTAGCTGGAGGTAGACTCTGTTTCCTGCAAGGGACCCTGACTAATAAAGCAAGTCTCATTTAAGCCTCACAAAACCTCTTGGGTCAGAACTGCCCCATTTTGCAGGTGAGAACACTAAGGTTCAGAAGGTTAGAGTGATGTGTACCAGACACAACTAATAAAAGATCTGGAAGCTGATGGGGAATCCAAGACTGTCTGATTCCAGTCTTCACTCCTGTCATGTGTACTCCTTATATATTTTAAAACAGAATTGGTGGTTCAGAGGGTAAAGGATCTGACTGCCAATGCAGGAAACTCAGGTTCAATCCCTGTGTGGGGAAGATCCCCTGGAGAAGGGAATGGCAACCCACTCCAGTATTCTTACCTGGGAAATCCCACAGATAGAGAAGCCTAGTGGGCTGCAGTCCATGGAGTCATAAAGAGTAGGACACAACTAAGTGACCAACACACACAACGATATTACAAAGCTAAGCGCGTCTCAGCTTATTCATTTATCAGGTCTTCCTAACTCTTTCAGTTCTATCTTCAGTCTTACCACTGATCTAAATTGAAAAACTCATGAATCATCACAGGCAAGGACTGAATCGCCTTGCCTGGGCACAGCCACACAATGTCACAAGGAGAAATTACACAGCAGTTTCATTTCTAGATAAAATATATCTGATCAAATTTAAAAATAGTCAAGCAAAACACAGGTTTATGCTAAAACATTTAATAATATAATTAGTAGAGAAACTGCTATATAATCTTATACCTTATTATTACCATTTAAATCATACCTGGGTGATTATTTTTTCCATTTCAGATGAATTCATATCAGGGAGAGTGATTTTAAGGAATTCAACAATATTTTCAAAGTTTTCACATTCCATTATGAGTGTCTCTTGGTTGCTCAGCAGGCTTAGGGCAACCTTAAATATAACTTCAGTTCCCTGAAGAAAAATAATATCTGAAAAAAAAAAGATAAATTATGCTTCTACTACTGTAAAATATGACCTCTGTGTGTTAAAGGGGTTTTTTGCATGGTTGTATGTGTGTGTGTGTGTGTGTGTGTGTGTGTGTGTATGTGTGTGTGTGTGTATGGTCGTTGTTTTAATTACTGCAACAGAACCACAGAATATTTTGCAAAATAAAACTGGTCAAAATAACCTAGATTTGAAATAAATAATAATATGACCAAAACAAATAAACAGTTGTTTAACTATTCTTCTTACTTATTTAGGAACCTCAGATAAGGTCAGGGTAAAAAGAAAAAGATAAATTATATATTTGTTTGTCCACATATTTATAATTTTTAGTGCAGCAGCAGCAGTTGCAAATTTAATGGAGACTTAGATTTTCTTCATGAGGAGAATACAAAAACAAATCAACATAATCAATAGCTTAGGATTAAACTCTCATTACCATAATAAAAAACTACAAGAACCAGTTAATATGTAATGAAACCTGTACTAGAGAAAAAACTTTAAGGAAAAAAAAAACTTTAAAGGAAAAATCAAAATCAGGGTATAACCTAAATCAGAAGAGAAAAAGAAAGGCTACCCTAACTCTGAAAGTGAAAGTGAAGGTGCTCTGTCCTGTCCAACTCTTCGCGATCTCATGGACCGTAGCCTACCAGGCTCCTCTGTCCTTGGGATTTTCCCACGCAAGAGTACTGGAGTGGGTTGCCATGACCTTCTCCAGGGGATATGTCTGACCCAGGGATCGAACTCAGGTCTCCTGCATTGCAGGCAAACGCTTTACGTTTCAGCCACCAGAGCCTCACCCTAACTCTGAACTTTGCTCCAAACAAATGTAAACACACAACAGTTTTGAAAAGTACTAAATACTTTTGTATGAGCATTCCTCTTAATCCAGGCCATTCTGTAGTCAGTAATAAACAAGAGGGGGTTGTTAAAAATGAGGGAACCATGAAACAATCCCTTCAAACATGGTCATTCTTCTTGCTCACACATCTTTCCCTTTGCTGACAGTTTCTGTTCTTCACTCAATTCTAAGAATGGTGTGGCTATTGTAGAGCTGACAGCATCATTCATATTCTCTTAGCAAAAAACAGATGACTGGGGAAATATGTTTCCTGAATTCAGATATCAAGCTTCCTAGGGTAAGTCAGAGAGAGATACCCTAAATATCATTTTAGATTTGATAAGCTATTTCCTGATAAGAAAATATATAAATGAAAGGATTTATAGAAGACCTACACATAGAAACCCAAGCTCCAAAGAAAACTTCCCTGGAGAAAAAGCAATCGTGTATGCTCAATATAAAAATGGATATTTGGTAAACATTTGATTCTGGGCATCCTTGTTTTACTCTTTTGCTGCACTTTGCCTACAAATTGTATCAGCACTAATGCAGTGTCTAATTTTTAAAACCACAGCCCCTAGTAAGAAGGACACAGTACACTGTAATCTGGTGTTATATATACATATTACATGTATTAATATATCTTTGGGCTTCCTGGTGGCTCAGATGGTAAAGAATCTGGCCACAATTCAGGAGACCTGGGTTCAATCCTTGAGTTGGGAAAATCCCCTGGAGGAGGATATATCTTCAAATTTGAAGTTTCTCCAAATAACATTTTTTTCCCTATAACTGATGTATTCTCTTTATTCTATTATAGTTCATGTTTTTCAATCCTGGTAATGACCTACAATCAGGCCAATACTTCCAATTTGACCAAAAGCTCAAATTTAGCAAAAGCACAGATATAAATACTGTCTATTTGCCCTACAGGTGCCAGATAGATGAGTGGAACATAAAAACTGGAAGCCTCTTCTGAGGTCATCAAGCTCTTAACATTAGAATAAACCTCTGCTAAAGAGTCGTTTTTTAAAAAGATGGTTTGCTTTTTAAATAACAGATTTAGACAAAGCTAACTAAAGAGGTATGATAGATGTAAAAGCCTCATAAGGTACATAAGCTGTGTCACACTCTCTTTTTACTACACTGTGGAGCAAAACAGCATCTCAACAACTTGCCCTGGGTCCAGCCAGCTGTGCACCCAGTGTTAGAGATGGGCACCACCTCTGTACTGGCATGATAGGAGGGCACTTACAGCCATAAAACAGGAGTTCCAATTATCTTGTTAACAATAAAAAGTTACATTAACAATTGCCATTAAAAACAATATTGAAAGAGGTGCTTCCATTAACCCAGTCAGAGAACATGTTGTTTCTCTGTGTTTTGAATCCAGGTTGAAGAAGACAATGGGGAAGGAAAAACAAAAGAGATAGGAAAGATGTGTATAAAAATATGAAAAAAATTATACAGTAGAAATCCTTAGTTCATATTTTTTAAAAATTATACTGTGACTTTTTTAGGTATAAATGAAAATAAGAATTCCATTATAGTCTACTCAAATACAGGAGCTCAGCACTTCTTTCCCTTTGCGTTTCAATTTAAGACTAATATGGTTTCAAATTACTCTCAGAATGGAGCCAGGCATATTTATTAAATTCCATTAGCAATTTGTGATTCTATGACACGATGCTAGATAAAACAATTGAAGCACCTTATGGCTAGAAGTATACCCCTTGGAAGAGATAACACTGTTCCAATTGATCATTGGTGTCTCTTACCAAACACTCTGGCTACAAATCCTAATGGAAATTGAGAGGCAAACAATGTGAGGAACCAGGGGGCCGCATAAAGGCTGGGGCTGATTTCATTTTCTTCAAGATGATTGTAGAGCTCTCTGTGATAATCATGAAGGAGCCTGGACAGCTGGTACATTTGAATCTAAAGTTAATTTGGAGCAGAAAAATAAAATATTATGCATTTATCTGAGTGCACATAAAATAAATACTGTTTAATTTCATTACTCTAATATTTAAGAACTAATTCATGTTTATTAGAGAAACAAAAGCAATATTGTTTTATTATTATGTTAAAGTTGACAGATCCAAGTTCATTTAACTGAGATAATAAAGCAAGTCACCGTAAGTCCATCTATGACTAGAGAGCACATTTCTCTATCACGTGTGTTTTGGTATAGCCATGTATACATGGAAATGGTAATTATTCTTCCTGTAGGAAGGTATGGCTTTTGGAATTTAGTCAGAACCGTCCTGGCTCAGGACTCTCATGGAAGGTCCATTCTAATTTCAGACCAGTTCCAGAAAAGCTTCCATTCAAAAGAATCGACCACATCTGGTTCAAAAGCAAGACCTGTCTCTCTTTGCTGGGTCCAGCATTGGATTTACGACAGAACCCACCAGGCAATCTGCGCGCTAGGATGCTGTCAGGCTTAGAAAGTTAAGGAGCCAGAAACCTGAACTGTGATTTCTAATATCTAAGATATTCCAGCAGCTTATTTTCTCTTGACAAAGGAGATTCAAGCAAAAAGTGCAGTCCGAATGTTTATAGTACTGAAAGAAATTATTTCATTTAGCTACTGAGCTGATTACTCATATTTAAAAAAATATTATAAAGACAGCTTATAGTAACTTTTAAAGTCTTACATGTGGGTAGTTAAAAGTAAAGCAGTAGCAATAATAAACAAATCCATGATTTGTGCTTTAATTTAAATTTTTATCTACACAGTAACAGATTGAGTCATGAGTCCTTGATCAGTTATATTAGCTTAACTTCTTGGTGTGAAATACATTCAACATTTTCCTAAATCTAGCAGAACTTCTTTCTCTAGATAGCATCAAAATATCATTCTTAAGCAGTATAAAAATGGCTAAAAATAACCAACTATATTATGAATTCAACTGTTTTTCAGAGCACAAAACTAAAAAATCAAAGTACTATACATAAATATAGCAAATGTTTGATCTCTATCTGTGGAAACTAAGGATCCACACAAGCTGTAAAAGGAAAGAATTAAAGAGCCACTGGAAGTCATAAATATAAAATAAGAAGTTTAGCAGCAGTCAAACAAAGAGGTTTAAAAAAATGAGATTATAATCTCATTAAGTCATGTTGAAAAAACATCATATATTTATTTCCATTAGGCCACTTACAGTTTAGAAACTAGACATACTGGGCTCTAAGTATTGCTGTTGTTGGTAGTACAAAAATCAAAGACATCTAATTAGCAGAATAAAAAGAAAGCCTATCATCAAAAACATTCTGTCCTTGTTCATCCAATATCTTAACACAGAAGCAATATGATTTTTTTTTTTGGTAGAACCTTATTTTTTTCCCTACATTCTAAACTGGGGGTTAAGAACATTTCTTCCATTAAGGTATATTTACATTAAATTTCTTTTGACAAATAAAATATAACTCAGTCTTCCTTCCAAGGAAACTTTCATAACAAGATGCCATTTGCTAATAATACATAATTTTTCAATTCTACCTTAGAGATAACATAAAAATCTTCCAATGGAAGAGACAGAACTGGAGGAAGGGAGATGCAGAGAGTAGCGGAGAAAAAGCAGAGACCAAAGACTTCAGATAAGAAGATGCTTTACACTTAACATAGAAAACAACAGACACAACTATGATGGGCTGTCCATAGCTAAAAGAGCCCTGAACCTCCTCATTTTACAGATGAGTGAGTGCCTGCTGGAGAGAAGGAAAGATATACGCATTTGAATGCAGAGTTTCAAAGAATAGCAAGCCTTCCTCAGTGATAAATGCAAAGAAATAG
The DNA here is from genome assembly GCF_029407905.1 of Bubalus kerabau. NCBI lineage: Eukaryota > Metazoa > Chordata > Mammalia > Artiodactyla > Bovidae > Bubalus > Bubalus kerabau. The sequence continues at coordinate 50,854,600 of NC_073635.1, forward strand.
AAGAAAACAATACAATGGGACTGACCAGAGATCTCAAGAAAATTAGAGATACCAAGGGAACATTTCATGCAAAGATGGACTCAATAAAGGACAGAAATGGTATGACAGAAGCAGAAGATATTAAGAAGAGGTGACAAGAATACACAGAAGAAATATACAAAAAAGATCTTCATGACCCAGATAATCACGATGGTGTGATCACTCACCTAGAGCCAGACATCCTGGAATGAGAGGTCAAGTGGGCCTTAGGAAGCAACACTATGAACAAAGTTAGTGGAGGTGATGGAATTCCAGTTGAGCTATTTCAAATCCTAAAAGATGATACTGTGAAAGTGCTGCCCTTATTATGCCAGCAAATTTGGAAAATGCAGCAGTGGCCACAGGACTGGAAAAGGTCAGTTTTCATTCCAATCCCAAAGAAAGGCAATGCCAAAGAATGCTCAAACTACCACACAACTGCACGCATCTCACACACAAGCAAAACAATTCTCAAAATTCTCCATGCCAGGCTTCAACAGTATGTGAACCATGAACTTCCAGATGTTCAAGCTGGATTTAGAAAAGGCAGAGGAACCAGAGATCAAATTGCCAACATCCGTTGGATCACTGAAAAAACGAGAGTTCCAGAAAAACCTCTCCTTCTGCTTTATTGACTATGCCAAAGCCTTTGACTGTGTGGATCACAACAAACTGGAAAATTCTTCAAGAGATGGGACTACCAGACCACCGGATCTGCCTCCTGAGAAATCTGTATGCAGGTCAAGAAGCAGGAGTTAGAACTGGACATTGAAAAACAGACTGGTTCCAAATCGGGAAAGGAGTACATCAAGGCTGTATATTGTCACTCTGCTTATTTAACTTATATGCAGAGTACATCATGAGAAATGCTGGACTGAATGAAGTACAAGCTGGAATCAAGACTGCCGGGGGAAATACCAATAACCTCAGATATGCAGATGACACCAATCTTATGGCAGAAAGTGAAGAAGAACTAAAGAGCGTCTTTATGAAAGTGAAAGAGAGTGAAAAAGTTGGCTTAAAACTCAACATTCAGAAAACTAAGATCATGGTATCTGGTCCCATCACTTCATGGAAAATAGATGGGGAAACAATGGAAACAGTGAGAGACTTTATTTTGGGGGGCTCTAAAATCACTGCAGATGGTGATTGCAGCCATGAAATTAAAAGACGCTTGCTCCTTGGAAGAAAAGTGATGACCAACCTAGATAGCATATTAAAAAGCAGAGACATTCCTTTGCCAACAAAGGTCCATCTAGTCAAAGCTTTGGTTTTTCCAGTAGTCATGTATGGATGTGAGAGTTGGACTATAAAGAAAGCTGAACGGCAAAGAACTGATGCTTTTGAACTGTGGTGTTGGAGAACATTCTTGAGAGTCCCTTGGACTGCAAGGAGATCCAACCAGTCCATCATAAAGGAAATCAGTCCTGAATATTCATTGGAAGGATTGATGCTGAAGCTGAAACTCCAAAAGTTTTGCCACCTGAATGTGAAGAACTGACTCATTGGAAAAGACCCTGATGCTGGGAATGATTGAAGGTGGGAGGAAAAGGGGACGACAGAGGATGAGATGGTTGGATAGTATCACCGACTCAATGAACATGAGTTTGAGTAAGCTCCCGGAGTTGGTGATGGACAGGAAAGCCTGGCGTACTGCAGTCCATGGGGTTGCAAAGAGTCAGACATGACTGAGCGACTGAACTGAACTGAATTGCTGTGCCCAAGCTCACACCATGCAGGTAATCAGAAATCCTATCAAGTGATCCTAAGCCTGTTGCCACTTCCAGTTCTGAACATCATGTTGATTGAAAAAGAAACACTTTCTGTTCTAGAAAGTAGAAAAGTGTTGCATCTCACTTTACAGATCAAAAGGCTCTATTTTCCAGTTAAGATTCCCAGTCTCATGGCCTCTAAGAACACTGTCCCCACAGATTCTTAAACATCTTCATTTTCATAACTATGGTAGGAAATATTTCTTGGTAATTGTGGGTCATATTAAATCAACATATAAATCCAGTGTATATGAATTTTTATAATGTCAAATTGATGAGGAATTTCTTCAAATTGGAAAAAGGTTGCCTTTTTAAAGTGATATCTGTATCTACCCTTTTGATTTATGAATCAAGACCATGCGACTCCTTTCTTTGAAATTTTAATGGCAGATTCCAAACTGTTACTTCTGAAAATACAAGGGTACCAAATGCTTCCTGTACAATATGGCACAGTAAACTGTTTAGAAATAAAGTAAAAAATAAAACCTTCCATAGTTATTACTATTTCACTTGCAGAATGTTTATAGACCTACGAATAGTCATCAACCAGGAATCAACTGTTAGATGATAAAGAATCCACCTGCAGTGCAGGAAACCTGGGTTCAATCCCTGGGTTGGAAAGGTCCCCTGGAAAAGGGAAAGGCTACCAACTCCAGTATCCTGGCCTGGAGAATTCCATGGACTGTGTAAGTCCATGGGGTCGCAGAGTTAGACACTACTGAGAGACATTCACTTTCATGAATCACTGTATTTGATTTCTCTACCCGGAAATCAGGATTTCTGTACACCCTTCATAAGAACTCACAGCTGAAACCCAACGTTGAGAGCAAAGCCTTATCTCCCTGCCAAAAATTCCATCTTGAAGAAGTATTAATAATAAAAAATGGAGCACTCCCTCTCCACTCATCCTCTCAAGAAAACACCATTTACTATAACATTCATAGAGTGAAAATAAAGTATCATTTTGCCCAAGGATTGGTAAGATTGAAATACTACATGCAAATACTGATCACTGGGAACCAGTAAAAAGTATATTTTAAAAGCACTTTAAAATATTTTAGTTCTTATCTAAAGCATAATATTATGACGAACTTGGCATCATGTCTACCTCATTTCACGGGAGGAGAACCCTGACACATTTTTCTCTTTAAAGCCTTCCTTTATATTTTTAGGTCTGAAAGCCTTAAATTGCAAGGTAGTGGTTGTTTAAGATATCGTATCTACAGTGAAAATTTGAACTTTTTGTTAGAAAAGAGCATGTTAAGGAAAGTGAAGTTTAAACTAGAGAGGAGAAATGTATAAACAGAAAGTTTGAAATATAATAATGGCAGTGAATACACTACTTAACTGAAAAATCTTAATGTTCTTCTTCAGAACATAAGAAAAGCAGACTGAAAAAGTGCCACTGACGCTGAACACGTTTTCCTCTATAAAGGCCTGTCTACTATTAAGAAAAGGCGGGGGTGCGGGGTGGGGCAGACAGAAAGTTTGAGAAGAAACACAATATAGATATTTGCCATTGATGCACTCAAAGTAAAAGAATAAGGCATTATAATTTTAGATTTTAAATAAAATATCTATGATTCTTTTCAACTGATAAGGTGAGGGAAAGTGAGCAAAGATACTTTCTCCAGGCAACTGGTAGACTTAAGAAATCGGGACTTGAGGACACACTCGAATGGCTTATTTATCTACTTCAGAAACTATGGAAAAGTTACTCTGCATATGGGTGTCATACATTTACCGGTTTAGCAAAATCGCAAATCCCACACTAAAACCATGAACTAAAACATGCCTCTGCATTTATCCAAGTTCCAAGACAATGGGCCCAAATTTCTTTAAATCTTCACTATAAATCAGAAGAGGGCTCCGCTAAGATTTTTACCTGTTTCTTGTGAAGACCCACCACTCACCTGCAGCGACATCATGTCAGGTCGGTACTGCTTGCGGAAGCCCAGGTCATACATGAGGAATTTCAGCATTTCAAAGGCTTGCTCTTCACTCATGTGTAGAAGCAAGACTCCAGCCACAAAGCTGATCCCCTGACAGTAACCCACTTCTTTGTCCAGTAATGAGTAGGCTTTCAAGAGATTAAAGAGCGACAGCTGCCCTGCCCCAAGCTGTGCTGAAAAGTAAGGATGAGTAGGAAATGTTCTCCCTGCAGAAGAAAAAAGAAAAATATTTTTGAGATGCCCTGATGCTTTGGAGTCCAGAGTGAAACTGCAATTCAGCAATTTTGAGGAATAAATCAACGCTCTTTTCCAATACTGAATACCGCCCGGAGTACCTACCCCTCTAACTGAGTCTTTCTCCCTCTAGAGAGTTCCAAGTCCTACCTGCCAGACCATCACCCCATCTCCATGTATGTGATAGAGGAGCAAATAACTGATGCTAATAAGCACTTATTTTTAGGGGAAAAAAAAGTTCATAAACAAATCAAAGACATATTCAAAAAGATCTCAGGGAATAGAATATAAAACTTATTCTGATTGTAAATCAAGGCTAATTCTAAGTTCACATAGAAACCACCCACTAACTGAAATCAAACCAGTCAATTCTAAAGGAAATCAATCCTGAATATTCACTGGAAGGACTGAAGCTGAAGCTCCAGTACTTTAGCCAGCTGATGCAAAGAGCTGACTCATTGGAAAAGACCCTGATGCTGGGAAAGATTGAAGACAAAAGGAGAAGGGGAAGATGGAGGATGAGATGATTTGATAGCATCCCCGACTTAATGGACATGAATTTGAGCAAACTCCGGGAGATACTGGAAGACAGAGGAGTCTGGTGTGCCACAGTCCACGGGGTCAAAAATAGAACACAACTTAGCGACTGAACAACAACTGAAATGAGAATTCTACAGACGGTATCATATAATTTAAGAAGAAATCTTAGTAGTCCATAGCAGATTCCTTTCTGCTTTTCTTACATTATGACAGAAGAGGGACTTTTTGGGGTTGTTTTCTTTTATAGTCAGTCTATCATTCAGGAAATACCCCAGTTTTTGTTTGTTTGTTTTTTTTTTTCAAGTATTCTTGACTTCCTGTTTCTTAAACTACCTCCATCCATGAGTCGGACACAACTGAGTGACTGAACTGAACTGATCTGTGAGCCATGCAGACCTCTTTTATTTTCAGTATAATCCAAGAAGGTCAAGGATAATGAAGGGCCAAGCTGATTTAAAATAAATTGCCCTCTAAAATTCACTTCTGTGTACAAAAATACCATAGAGACACTTCAGCAAGCAAGTTAGTCCTGGATCACTAAAAAGTTGGTACTAAACACTGAAACAAACCCATCTTCACCCCTAAAGCTGTATACAGTGGTTTGGGACTTTCCTTGTGTCATGAAAATGAAGGGAGTGTTAGCTTCCTTGTGCAATGATTACTCATGAGGGTAGAACTTGTAAGAAGGCCAGATTTTTTAATGTTTTCCACCAGATTTGCTTAAAAGTGATTTGCCCACACACACACCCAGGAACTGATAAGATTATTTCTGCAGAGCAAATAAAGGGAAAGATATAAGAAATTAACAAGAACGTGCTGAGGAAACACAGATGACTATGAGCAAAGTCAAATAAGCAATTTTTAAAATTATCATTTTGCTTTTTCACTTAAAATGCTTGCTACATTAAACTATAAATATACTGTCTATTCAAGACATTAATTCTGGTTCCATTTTTTTCTGACCAGGCTTTTTTTTTCTCCCTGTAACATGATCTCATCATCTCCTTATCTTTTAGGGTATCTTGACTAGCTCTAAATTCGACATCCCAATTTCTAGACTCATTATCCATTTCAGGTCATGATCTCATCATCTCCTTATCTTTTAGGGTATCTTGACTAGCTCTAAATTCGACATCCCAATTTCTAGACTCATTATCCATTTCCGGTCACAGAACCACACATCTGCGGGGATTCACAGTGATTGACTGGTTCATTGTCCTCATTTGAGAGAGAGGATTGAAACTCAGAAGCAAAGTAATTTCCCTAAAACCACTGTTCAGTGGTAGCATCAGGACAAAAACTGAAGTTTTCAGTTTCTCAGTAAAATTCTCCTTTTCAATTCTACTGAGCTCAAAAAATATTAACTTAATTGGCCTTTTCCCAACAGAAGTTGTTTGTCATCCAAAGGAGCAGAGGTCAGTGTTGCCCTGTGATTTTTATACAACCTGAAATGAAGTGACCTCTCAATGTAAAGTAATCCCTTGTTTTCCCATATGGGCTGAAATAACATATCTGGCCACCTTAAATAAATCAACTTTTAGGGATATATATAAGATAATTCAAATGTCAATGTCAATTTAATTCAGTAAGTTACATATTTTTAAATAACAGAATATAACATTAATTTAGAGAAAAATTAGAGACATTATTTTTTAAATTGTTACACCATTTTGCTTTCCATAAGTTATTTGAAACTCAGCTTTTAAAAGGGTGACTTTATAATGCTGCCATAAATGCTGGAAATTCACATAGCAGTAGGACAGTTAATTCTTATTTCATCCTCCAAAGATGTATTCATGATTTTCCACAACCTAACTACATACTGTATTGTTTTTTAAAGGCTTATTCAAAAGCTTGTTTTCAGCAACATGTCCAGAATATTTAGTAGACTTTGTTAAATTTTCTGGTGCCCCTTTAAACCTGCTCTAGCCTATTTCAAGACCAGTGCTGACTAAAATAATAATTGTCTATCCTCCAAAAAAGTCAGTTGTTCAAAAACAAGAACTGAGAGCACCCGAGAACATGACCTTTATAACGATTCAAATACAAAATGACTCTTTTCAGAGTACAAGTCTGAGGATAAAGCCTTCACTCCACATGCAGTCATTTAGGGTATCTTCAACCAGACATAAGGCCGATATGCCCTCAGGAAAGAACAAAGTCAGCAACTCTGCAGACCAACAGATCATCTTTATCAACACCAAAAACCAAATTAAAAAAAAAAAACAACTCAACAAAAGGACCTATTGTTTACTTTCGTAAATTAGAATCAATACGGCAGACATACCTAAATCCACAAGGATAGCATGCTGCTGAGCTGTGAGCTGTTTTAAAAGCTCTTTATAGGATATGTCGGGAGGTTGTTGTTTATTAGGCAATCTGTGTCTCAGACGATATTGCAAAGCTAGGAACTGCCAGATTTCTCCTCGTCGACTTTTGGGAACACCTGCAATCAAAGAGATAAGAAAGCAAGACCTTGAAGACTGGAATGATGTTGCTAAATCACAATTGATTAACTATAATGCTTCAAATAGACAGCCATACTACTACATACACACAGCCATACATACACGTGTCCTGTGTGCCAGGCTACAACCACACAGTATGCAAGCATATTTTGATGAGTTTAATCCTCTAGCTGCTGCCTTACAAAAGAAAACCCTCAAATAATGAGGAAAATAATGGCAATATGAACAAGAACACCAGCCACTACTGATTGAGAACCTAATACAACATGTACTGAGGAGGTGTAGCTTTTGAGCCAGAGAAGGCAATGGCACCCCACTCCAGTACTCTTGCCTGAAAAATCCCATGGATGGAGGAGCCTGGAAGGCTGCAGTCCATGGGGTCATGAAGAGTCAGACACGACTGAGCGACTTCCCTTTCACTTTTCACTTTCATGCATTGGAGAAGGAAATGGCAACCCACTCCAGTGTTCTTGCCTGGAGAATCCCAGGGATGGGGGAGCCTGGTGGGCTGCTGTCTATGGGGTCGCACCGAGTCGGACACGATTGAAGCGACTTAGCAGCAGCAGCAGCTTTTGAGCATTGCAATTACAGAAACTGCACCTCAACTATTCACAGGTGCTCAGAAAATAACTTATTGAGACAGGTAATTACTACTATCTATACTTTACAGGTGGCAAAGCTGAGGCGGAAAGAGGCTAAGTCACTTCCCAGGTTCTCATAGCTAGTGCAGCTGAGAATCCAAATTCTAGTTTCAGAGTAGAAACTGTACTCTGTTTCAAACTGTAAAATACTGAAATGTATGACTGCTTATTTTCACCTTTTATTTGGTTTGAAGCTAGTAACAAATGCTAATATTCATACTCTGATTTCTAAATATCTGTCATTAAAAAGTAACTTTGTAAAAGAGAATTAAATAGCATTTTTATGGTCCACAAAAAAATTGAAATAAAAATGGTAAATACAATACAAAGGGGGTGCTCCAGAACGTCACTCAGCCTTTGAGAAGAAAGGAGCTCGCTATATAATGCTTCATTCGTGTATAACGAAATAGTAACTCCAGTGTGCTTGAAAACCAAAGCAAGCAATTCACAGTATGTTAAAACTATGTTTTTTATGCTAAGGGACATGAAGTAAAGCACTGGGAGGGACATAATTCAATTCTCTGCAGGAAAGGTAATTTTATTTCACTGCTTTCAGTCCAAAAAGACTAGATATGGGATAGGTTCCTGAGATCTAGCTGGGTAGAGGAAGGTTTAATGGCACTAATCTTTTTGGAATGCAATGTCACAGTCTGCAGAAGCTGAAAGTATTCTTGCCCAAAAACTACACCCCAGGCTCCTGAACATGAATTATAAGGTCCTCCACAGGGTATGCCTTGAAACTACTATTTTTAATTCCATTACCTCCCACTCTCTGCCATATTAAGTATACACTAAGTATTTACATACTCAAGAAGCTTATGGCTATTTTCAGATCTCCAGTTTCTTGTTTCTACTGTTACCTTTATGGAATTCCAAGCTCCTCCAGTTGATCGCCTAGTATATCTCCATTTGTCTTTTAGGAATGAGCCTATATGCCATTCTTCTGCAGAAACTCTCCCTAACATCTCTAGGAGTAAGACTCCCTTCTCACATACTATGCGACTCGGACTGTAACATTAGCATATGGGATTAGAGTTAGTGCTATGCTGTATGTCCGTCTAGTTTCCTCACTTAGATGGTGAACTCCCTGAGAATAATCAGCATATTTTCATCTCTGAATGATGAAATCCAAGAATATACCTTGCTACTTATATATTTGTTGAATGAATGAATGATCTTACATAAAAAGTCATTTTTAGAGGGTAACTTTCATTAGCCCATTAAATGGATCACTGTTAAGGAGAGGGCTGTTATGTTAACCATCCAATAACAATTTCAAAAAGGAGATTCACTCCATTTATTTATTTTTGGCTGTGTCGGGTCTTCCTTGCTGCATGCAGGCTTTCTCTAGCTGCAGCGAGAAAACAGTTGCTTTCTCTTTGTTGCAGTGTGTCCACTTCTCACCGTGGCAGCTACTCCTGCTGCAGAGCACTGGCTGTACAGCGTGGGCTCAGCAGTTGTGGTGCATGGGCTCAGTCGCCCCACAGAATGTAAAATCTTCCCAGACTAGGGAACACATCTGTGCTCCTGCACTGGCAGGCAGATTCTTAACCACTGGATCACCAGAGAAGTCTGGTAATTCACCTTAGTTAAATATTTATTGAGCATCTAACATATAACAGAGAATAGAGCATGGCATTGAAGAAACCTCATCATTGAGAGTTGAATAAATCCATTCTCAGGAAAATTAGTCTCATTCATTCATTCATTTAGTAAATAACATGTAAGATGCTGTCTTAGGTGCTAGGAGTGTAGGGGGGTGGTGAGAAAACATTTAACAGATAAACATGTAGATACAAAATTATAAACTATAGTAAGCACAATTAAAGGGAAAAAATCATGAGAAAGAATAACAAAGCAAAACTACTTTATTTGGGGTTGGGGGTGGGGCACTCTGAGGAAATGGTATTTAAACTGAGAGCTGAGGGAGAACAGGATTCTCCAGGCTGGGAGTGTAGGCAGCAATCACTTTGGCAAGAAGAAATGTATGGAGGCCTTGAGAGGAGCAGAGAAAGGGGGGCACAAAGGAGGAGTGAGAAGAAGATGTGATGGAAAGAAGGGGAGCCGGGAAATGGGGAGAAGGTAGAGAGGACAGAAGAGGGAGGGAAGGGAGCATCTGATCAAGAAAAAGCCGGTGAGATCTCCCTGGTGGTCCAGTGTTAAGAATCCACCTGCCAATGCAGGAGACTTGGGTTGGATCCCTGGTCCGGGAAGACCCCACATGCTGAGAGGTAACTAAGTCCATGTTCCACGACTACTGATGCCCAGGACCCTAGAGCCCATGCTCTGCAATGGGAAGCCGTAGCAATGAGAAACCCATGCACTGCACTTAGAGAATAGTCCCTGCTCACCACAACTAGAGAAAGCCTGTGCACAGCAATGAAGACCCAGTGCAACCAAAAATAAATAAATAAAAATTATTTTTTAAAAATACTAAGGGTTAATATGAAAAGCAAAAACTTAAAGCTTTAAAAAATATAGAATATCTTTATTTAAAAAAAAAAAGGAAGAAATAAAAAAATGGCCTGTGTCATACCAGGATGCAGATTAGTTAGCATCTTCAAAGCACAGGCTACAAGGTAGGGAAAGGTAGAAAGTGAGGTGAGAAATGAAAGGAGAGATCAAGGAGAGCTGTGGGCACAGTGCTAAGAAGTTTCAACTCTGTTTTATACGAAATGGGAAGATAATAACCTCTAAAACATCTCCGTAAGTCATATCGAAGAACAGTGTGATCTACATCTCACACACATTTGATTAGCCACTATTTTGTCTCCCAAACAATGCATTCAGTGGAAATCTTTAGGATTTCCATATCTTCAAGGAAAAAGAACATGTACCAGGTTTGTAAACACAGCATCTTACAAAATTAATCTTAATTTTAACTTAATTATGCAACAGTTTCACATTATCATAGGCTTTTAAGATTCATGATCAAGTTATATTGGGATCTTTATTTTATGCCCAGCAGGTCATAGAGATTCTCATTTTAATATATTGAATCTGAGTCACAGAAACTGCAAGTAAGCAATTCACACGTTAGTTTTAACTTTAGTGGCAGTGTAATACAAGGCTGAATAAAAGCCATGTTTCAAAATAAATAAAAGAAAAAAAAAGATGGTAGGGCAACTGATTGCTAGCTAATAATATAGATTTGTATAAACACATATATGTAGATGAACATATATATATATAAATACTTCTGAGCAAATAATGGGAACGAGTCAAGTTTATAAGTTCGAGATATTTTTATGGATATGATCAAAGATTTGTACTAATGCACATGCTCTTTCCTTAGTAAGTGATAACTCTTGAGTTGAAAACAGCTGACTGAAGAGGCAGGAAACTAGAAAACGTGCCTGTATCTCCTCAGGGCTAGGACAGCCGTTAGCACCACGTTCCTACCAACATAGTCACTAACTGCAGGAGGAAACAAACTACTTTCCTTTTTTTTTATAGGCAAAGACAAAGAGAAAATTATGCTTACACTGGATGAGTCAAAACAATCTCTGAAACTTTTCAAATAAAAAAAAAAAAGATGATTAAGATGATCCAGAATACCTTCTTTAAGAGAAGTATGAATATCTTCCATATCGCATCTGATTTTAGCTCTGCAGTTTAACAACTTCTTATCCCAGATTGTTAAGACCTCCTTCTGACATGCACCAACTTCTTCATAATCCAATTTAACTTTTCTGGACTGCAGTTCATCTCTGCTTGCTAAGAAAGAAAGAGTTTCCGTTAAGACTAATACGTTTTAAAACACAGAATTTGTAATGTTTTATTGCCTTTGTAAAACTTCAGCATATGACTTTTAGGAATCAACCACTAACATTTTCTCAAAATGAAAATTTTTGTAAAAAATGAAAGATACATGAAAAGTTCTCAAATTTTGAGTCATTTTCATGTATTAAAAAAAAGACACAGGAATAACTTCTAAGGAGGTTTTACTCTATGTCTTACAGATGACAAGTCTCCTAGACATAAAAAACAAACCATGTTTTCCAGGCTAGAAATTTCAAATATTTGACAAATGTGATAGATAACTACAAAAGTGACAGTTTGTTAATACCATTAAAATGTTAATATTTTATATCCTATATCTATGAGAAAATAATGCCTCAGGCTAACCTTGATTTGATAAATATTTGACCATGATAGCCTGATACATTTTTATAATTATTTCCAGAGTTACCCACACTGTCTTCAGCCACACAGACACTAGGTTACATATTCCTGTGTCCATTTTTAATAATATTTAAGAGGAAAGTCCATTTCACTGAAGTTAACATTTTCATTTTTCAAAATAATACAAAATTTTCTCTGACTTGATTGTCTAAAATCTAAGCCCAGAGTTCATTAAAAGAAATGTTTATAAAAGCAACCAGTATCTACACCTCAGCTTTATCTTGAAGAATTGATTCCAAAAGGGGAGAAGGGTGAAAAGACATGGAAGCATATTTCTTCTCTCTCATTAGGACCACATGGAACAGAAGCTCTAAGTGTAATCTGTAATCACTGAAGCTCCAGGGCTCAGCCAGCTTACCTCCTGCAACACAAATCTCTGTCAGGCATCCAAAGTCCTCGACAGCACAAAAATAGCAGAATGAGTATTACTCTTTACTTAGTGTTGAAGCCATTTCAAAAGAATTAAACCAGCTTATAATAGACTACTATTCTGGCAGGGCAGTAAAAATTTCTGCTTAAAAGTCCACACATAATCAAAAGATAACTCAAACTATCAAAAATTCCTCCTAGATACCACTAGATGGCTTTCTAGCATAGTTTAGTTTTGCTTTTCAATATCTGCCAAAAAACTGATGCTTTTGAACACTGATACTGAAGACTTTTGAGAGTCCCTTGGACAGCAAGGAGATCAAACCAGTCAATCCTAAAGGAAATCAGGCAGAAGGAGAAGAGGGCAACAGAGGATGAGATGGTTAGATGGCACCACCGATTCAATGAACATGAACTTGGGCAAATTCTGAGAGACAGTGAGGGACAGGGGAGCCTGGGGTGCTGCAAAGAGTCAGACATGACTTGGCAACTGAACTGCAACAATTTGTTTTATATTTCTCTAGGATTATCATAGAGAAAGCTAATAATTAACATAATCCTACATATAACTTTACTAATTATATTTTTCATAATGGATGAAGCATAATATTTCCTCAGATTTTTTTTTCTCCAACCTTCTCTGGATCATTATTCATTTAAAATAATAATAACCATCATCTACACCCTGAGTAAGAATAGTAAGTAAGTAAGAATAGTTAATATCTGCCCTGGTTAACCAGGCAAGAACAAAAGAACTATGAAAAAATGCTTATCCGTTGGCTAACATTCGTAATATGTTAAGCTATTTTTTTTTCATCTTTGTTACTTAAGTACAGAAATAAAAACAGAACTGACAAAGGTTTCTGATCATATATTCTAAATGTCACCTCTTCTTTTATTCTGTCAACTTATACAGCCATATATAATACACAGAATATGCAGTCATTTATAGTAAAACATTCCATTTCTTTATATTAACTATATATTTGAGAAATATAATATGGTGTACTGGGAAAAAGCCTAAAAACTGTGGTAAATAAACTTGAATTTTCATACTTGTTTGCCAGTATAACACTGTTTGACCTTAGGTTAATTTTCTTAGCATCCCCAAGCCAGTCACTAACTCAGCTGCAGAATGAAAAATGGAATTAAATAATCTCTAAGGCCATTTCCAGTTCAAACAGTCTATGATTCTAAAATTATCCATTAATATTTAATATAATACTCTACTGCACATACTCCTGTTAATGAAATCCAATTTCATGCTTTAAATGTTTTAAGAAAATGATAACCATCTTTTTTCAACCTCTTCTTCTGTTTATGAGTTAGTTCAAGATATAATCAACTACAAAAAACATAAATTCCTTTCAAAATCTATGGAAGCTTGAGTGGGCATATCATTTATCACATCAAACTTTTAAAAGCTATGTTAATAACAATTAATTGCTTTTTTAATTTGAAAGAAAAGATTTGTTTCCTAAAGATATTGAAAGTCTTATAAACTTTTCAATCTACTAAGAATATAGTGTTAAGCAAAAATAAATTGTGCCCTAGCAAACTAAAAAGTAAAAAATTTAGTTGAACAATAGATATAGTAAGAGGAATCTTTAGATGGTGAACACAGAAATGTGAATACCTGCCTATACTAAAAGAAGCTTCATTGAAAGACAACATAATAAAAGCAAGTCAGAGAAAAACCTAGATTATAATTTTCCAATAATCTTAAAAGTCAAAGGCCTACATAAGCTAAGCCATTCATTTTATAAATGTGAAAAAAGGCCCTTTATATTAAGTGATTTGCCCAAGATAAGGGCTTTAATACATGTTTCAGATTTTGGTACTGTCTACACATCTCCCTGTGTGTGATTCTATCAGCACTGGGGTAAGCGACATCATTATTTCAGAGTCTGGAAAACACATTCTAATGCATTTGGTGTTCATTAATTTTATAGTCAAGCACTATGAATAGTACAATAGCTGCTATAAACTGTCCAATTAAAATTTTAATGACTTCAATATGGTTTTTAAATAGAAAATTCATAAAATAGTAACAAAACATAGCACTTTTGATTTGTTAATAGATAATTAGTTGTATTGGATACAATATAATTTATTTGAAATAGGAATATTTCTCATATCATGAATACAATTGACCTGAAGTTTGAAAATCATATTTGAAGAGAATTTACTTTTTCATGTTTAAGTCTTTTTTAAATTATACACAAAGATGTTAAACTTCCAGTCATATTAAAGCCACTGACTTCATATTATATACATTCTATTACCTTCTATCACACAAATATACTCAAAAGGCATCTGATGTTTTAAATCTATCAAACAGAAATACAGATTTCTTAGGCTAACCTTTCCCCTGTCATGACCACCCCATGAACTAGAAAGTAACAATTTTCATCAGTAGCTATTCTAGTAAAAGTGTGTATACAGATGGAGAATGAGTGTGGGGGGGGGGGGGGCGGTATTAACAAATTACACCTTTAAAATACAGTATCATATCATGCCCTTTGGCCCCGTTTGAATAGCTAACCTTCAAGTTTCTGGTTTTCTTTTTCCATTCGAAGCAACAGGATCTGCTGGTGTATAGCTTTTCTCCACAAACACCTTAGTTCCTCCGACTTGTTTCTCTCTTCACCCTTTTCTGGGTCATCTTCATCAGACATGAATATCATCAGAGGTTCCTCCTCCATGGTTGGAGCAAGAGGGGACAGTGGCAGCAGCTCACTCCTGTCCAGGCCATCTGCAGAGAAGAAAACAGTGAGAGGCATTCCAAAGTTATAAGCCAGACCACACAAGTCCTCTCTGGACTTGACGCTCTCTCCTCCTGTGTTGCGCCTTTAAAGCCGTACACAAAGCTGCCCTCCCAGTAAACTGTCAGTTTCTGGAACTAATGATGTGAGTCAATTCACTAGACTGAATTCCCCTTTCAGATTTCCCTCTCTGCTGAAATGAAAGCATGGATGATGTCACTACTTCTTCTTTCCGCACAAAATGACCTATAAGATAGGTGCTCCAAAATGACCTGGCCTTTCCCCAGGGTTCAACACTTCTGCAATTGACAACCTCTATGTATATTCTCTGAGTGTGCAAAACAAAACAAAACAAAAAACAACTGAGTGACTCTGGGCACAGTGTGTCTCAGAACTCTCTGCTTACTCCTGAAACAAGGGACTCAGTTGTGTCCAACTCTTTGCAACCTCATGGACTGTAGCCCTCCAGGCTCCTCTGTCCATGAGATTTTCCAGGCAAGAATACTGGAGTGGGTTGCTATTCCCTTCTCCAGGGGATCTTCCTGACCCAGGGACTGAACCCATGTCTCCTGAGTTGGCAGGTGGATTCTTTATCCCTGAGCCACCCAGGAAGCCCCTGCAACACTATTCCTCAATTTCCAGAGTTCATTCTCACCCTCCATTTCAGGCCATCATTTGCACTGTTGCCAATTTATTTTCCTATTAACAAACATGATTCTGTGTCTTAAAACATTTCAGTGGTTGCATATATCCCAAAGTCCAAACTCCCGGGAATAGCACATTGATTGCTTTAGACTTTAGCCTCAGTCTTTCCAACCTCTTGTCTCCATCCTCCATCCTCTGCCCTCACGATGCTGATTTTCTCATGACTCCCTGACCCACAAAGTCCTCTACAATGACTCTAGTGCTTTTCTGGTCCCTTTTCTCAAAAGATGTTTCTCCCAGCAATGAGTTTAAATAAAATACTTAACTGTTTTTGAAAAACATTCTCTGACCACCCCAGCAGAGTTAATTTTGCCTCTAGAAACGTTGTTTTCTTGGGTTGTTTTCTTTATTAATTGACCTCTTCCCTAAATGGCAGCCCACTCCAGTACTCTTGCCTGGAAAATCCCATGGACAGAGGAGCCTGGTAGGCTATAGCCCATGGGGTCGCAAAGAGTCGGACACAACTGAGCAACATCACTTCACTACTCTTATTATTTACTTCCTTAATAATTTTTTAAAAATCTTACTGTATGAATTTAAAACTTTTTGCTTTCTTGGTTTTAGAACTGCCCTCTAAATACCACTCAATTTTGACACATAGGAATCCAATCATATTTTCTTCCTTCTTGTTTCTAGGAAAACAGTTTTCTGTTTCTAAACACATGAAATTTTTTAGTTATCCTCTAATTCTTCCTCTTCCTTTCTTCCTTTCCTTCCTTTCTTCCTTCTGCAGTGTGATCAGAGGATATAGTATGAATAATCAAGATTATTTAGAATTCATTTAAAAATCTTTATAGCCAAGTACATAAATAATTTTTACAACTATTCCATGTGTGCTGAAAATAAATAAATTTTCTCTATAGGTGACAAGGTTCTATACAAATATCAGATCAAGCTTGTTCAATTGTGTTTCTCAAATATTATCTATGTTTAATTTCTCTAGATTTAATTTTCAGAGAAGAGTATGTTAAAATCTCCCATGAAAGTTATTTATTCCTTTCTCTCTCAAATTCTCTTTAGTATTATTTTAGTGTTCTCATCATTGTTAAATCTTTCTGTTCCTTGTTACACTTACTTCGCCCCCTTGTATATTTTGCTTTAATTTCTTATAGGTCTAATATGGAAAGAGAGCTGCAGGAGCTCTCTGCTGGCTGATGTCTACCGAGCGTACCTACATCCACTTCTTTATCGTTCAGTGTTTCTATGTGACTTTATGTGTGACTCGTAAAAAATGCTGCTTTTCCAAAAAAAAAAAAAAAATCTCTGACTTCTTTTCTATCACTACTCTAGTTCCCTCTGCATGATGAAGTAGGCCCCCAAACAGGTTTTGGAAATGCATTCCTTCCTTCCTTCATTCAACAGCATTCACTGTATGTCTAACAGGTTCTAATGATACGTGACTATCTCGATATCCACTAGCTCGGATGCAAAATAGAGACGTTACTTCTCTACTGTAATCACTTAATTCTCTTTGTACAAAAAGCACCCCTTCCATTCCTGAGTCTACGATAGTAGTGAGGGGTAAGCGACTGGCGAACGAACCCTGCTGCATCGCGGAGGGAGATTTGCTCATGGGCGAAGCAACCCTGAGGAAGATGCGCTGCCGCCAGGAAACTCGGCGAGGAGTGACAGGGGTTCCTCCAGCGTTTAGGGACTCATTGCTGCAGGTGGACGAGGTCCTTTTTCTCCCCTCTCCATCACTGTGGAAAGCACAGAAATAGATAACTTGTAAAGGAAACTGCGTAACGTGATCTTTCATAACAAAACGGTAGCACAAGCCATTCACAAGTTCTACCAGGGGCAAGCACAAGCCACAGGCAACATGGAGCGATGCATCGCGAGGCACATGGATCACCCAGGCCACGACATCCCGGGACAGGTGCAGTCCAGGCACAGCCCACCTATCAGAAGCTCACCTGTTTCTACTCTTTCCATAGGAGCCAACCACTCCAAGTTCTATCCTGAGCAATAGGAGCGCTTATACGGAGGAGCAAAGGCTGCTTAACTAATGACCTCATCATTTGCTGAAAGAATTTTAATTAGTAGTATATTCTAAACATTGTAAATACTTTATTAAAAGATCATAAAGAGCTTTTCTTATAGCTTTTATAGAACGGACTGATAAGATAGCTTCTAGTTGCCTGTAACTGTTACAATTCATCTCGAAAGTATTAACCATCAATAGTTGGATCATGATAGAAAGTAACCTGAAGACAGACAGGACAGTCAACCTTGGGATTACTGCTAAGTGATATTAAAGAAAAAACTGTGGCCAAATCAACTGGATAGGTTGCATTTTAAAATACTAAACAGATTTCTTTAGAGCAGGACTTCTTAGAGACCATAATATGCAGGCATGCACTGTGACTCACCAAAGGCAAATAGTATACAGAAATTCCCTAACTTGCTTTAATTATTTGACCCCAGAATCACCTTCCTTAACTTTCTTAGGGGAGCAGGGGTGAGGTAGGCAGTTGGGGATGTCACATCTTTCTACCTTAATGCTTGGTAATATGAACATACAGTAATGCTGGTCTGCTCTAAGAATTTCATTTTCTAGAAAAGAATACTCTAAATTCTGCTGGGGCTATCTGCAGGAAAAGGTCATTTTTTTTTTTAGAAGGTCATTATGACTCAAACTTAACTTTTGAGACCAATTATGTTAGCAGCTGAAACGCCATGTAATAACTGTTGCCACTCATGGTGGTGGGAATATTTTGCTGTTTTACATTTTAAAGTCTCTGACCTTCCTAAGAAAATGATGAACAATATTTGCATGTGGTGATTCCAACAAGTGAAGGTGCGAAATTTCTGATGGAACCAAGCAGTGTTAGTGCAGAAATGAAACTCAGCTAGAAAAGCCACCACCTCACTAACATACTCAGAGGAACTCCCTAAGGCTGAGACAATCAGAATTCAGAAGACCCAGTCAGCCCTTGTCTGTAGTATTTGTATTTACTTTGCATATCCATACTCACAGTTATCGGGTCATTCAGTTGTTTCTAATCTTGATCTATCTTTCTAGATTAGGTAAATTAAGGTTAGGAAAAAGACATACTTTTGAGCTACTTCACAGACAGCAAGTGACATGCAAGTGACACGATGCTTCAGAAAGTAGCTGACGCACATCCCAGTAGAGTCAAGCCCATTTTGTTATGTATCCTGGATAATGTTATAACCTTAATTTGTGTCCACAGTTCACCACTCGCTGTAATACCGACTGGATATGACCACCTTTACTTCCCCTTTGGAAAGCCTTAATTCAATATTTTCCTTTTGGGAACTATAATTCATTCTTTATAATAGCTATATCCCAAAAAACATTCTTAACCGTACCCTCTATCTTCATTTGTATAACACTATTTGTATAACTGTTTGGCAGTTATGTGTTAAATGCCCAACTCAAGGATGTATTTCTAGCTCCTAGTATAGCAACTGGTAATTAACGGTAAGTACTCAATCAAAGGGGTTTCCCTGGTGGCTCAGTGGTAAAGAACCCACCTGCCAATGCAAGAGACACGGGTTCGATCTCTGGGGCTGGAAGACCCCCTGGAGAAGGAAATGGCAAACCACTCCTGTATTCTTGCCTGGTAAATTTTATGGACAGAGGAGCTTGGCGTGCTGTGGTCCACAAGGTCACAAAGAATTGGACACGACTTAGCAACTGAACAACAAACTCAACAAATATCTGTGGAATACATTGATATTGCTGTTGTTGTTCAGTTACTCGGTAGGCTCCAGCTCTTTGTGACCCCATGGACTGGTCTTCACTATCTCCCGGAGTTTAATCAAACTCATGTTGGCTTGGCTTGTCAGGAATAAATTCCTTGACAGGTCAGGAATAAATAAAAGATCTATCTTCTTAAAATCTTTTGTTGATAGTCATGATTTTCAAGTTTTTCTGGCAAAAAGTTCTAATAGCTTCATTTCCCAAAAGCACAGACTAAGGTGTCAATGGTAGGTACTAACAATGACAATACATAATAAAAAAATTAGGCACTTTTTTTTCCAGATAGTAACAATTTGACCTAAGAGTATCCAATTTATAAATTAAGCCTAGGAAGCTAAGTGACTTATGTAAAAGCAACAATTTCAATGCCTCACAGGATAAGTGTTCAATAAATAGTAATTTCTTTTAATGCTTAGTATGTATAATAACAAAATTAGAATAAACCAAAGCAAAGGGATTCTGAAACTTTTGTATTTTAATGCTGGAATTAAAAAGATCTTTTCAAATTCAGTGTTAATAACATAGCAAGTGTCTGGGTAGTACTAAAAGTACAATTGAGAAGAACTCATGTCATTTTCATTATTGTCTGTAAAATATACAATTTTGGGGGAATAGGTTATAAAACTGGTGCATAATGTACCCTTATATCAGCTCGCTTATTTGAAAATTTCATAATATCTAAAACTTAAAATCCTAAAAACTTAAAATGTGCCAGGCACTCTTCAAGGCATTTCATAAGTATGAACTCATTTCAACCTCACAGCAACTTTATGGGGTAGATGGTATTACAATTCCTATTTTTAGTGAGGCAGAAAGAAGCTAAGTCATTTGCCCACAGTCTCAGGGATATAATGGGGGAGTCAGGATTCAAACCCAGGCAATCCAGAATCCAGACACTTAGGCTTTGTAGTTTACTATGTCAAGGTAAACACCCTTTGCATTAGTTCAGACAAAGCCCTATTGGTTCATAAAAATAAAGCTGTCAGGACTCCCAGGTTCCCCTGTATTTCTAGGGTAAAAAATCAGTCTGTAATTAGCATTAAGTCTTTAGGTCAGTACTTCTCTTTCCTTTTTTTTTTTAATGGAATAATGTCATTTTACATTATTATAGAGTATTATTATATTATGTGTTCATTTATGTAAAATGTCTCACTTCGTTTTCTTTTGAAACCATTGGATTTCAAAATGTAAACACTTTTTTATTTTAAAATAGGAGGATCAAATAGAAAACACATTAATATATATACCAACATATATTGGAGAAGGAAATGGCAACCTACTCCAGTATTCTTGCCTGAGAAATCCCATAGACAGAGGATCCTGGTAGGTCATGGGGTCGCAAAAGAGTTGGACACAACTAATCCACTAAACAATAACAACAAAAAGAAAACCACTTAACAGAAATCTGAAAAGGCTTTCTCTTTGTAAATGCCTCAAGAAAGGCTGCATGGAATAACACGGTGTTGCAATTTGAGAGTTTTCCCACAAGGCTCATAGTACAATTTAATTCATAATTACTTTAGGTGGACTAATAGCTTATGTAAGCCCTGGTTTCAACTGGGTACCCATCTATTATCCTATGGAATATCTTTACTAATTAAATAAAACTGAGAATAAGCTAATCGAGTGGAAATCAATTAAGCTGAATCAAATGAGATAGATTCATCAATGTGTAAAACAAAAAAAGAACAAGAACAAAGAATTTTATTTCCTAAACTCTATACTAAATGAAAAAAAAATTTTTTAATTATGTTCTTTGCATTGGAATTTAAAATATCTCTAGGGAGCTCATTTGCTTACTCACATTCTAATAACTTAATGTTATATAAATTATATCAAGCAAGATATTAAACATTTCTGGGGTTCAGTCTAACCATATATAAAATAATAGGCCAGATGACCACTAAGGTAAAACACAGACCTAGTTCCATGCCTATAAGTAGAACCTTCTAGAAGGACACAGAAAATCTTAACATTTCTGTTAGGCTTTTGGAAGTAGATAAGAAATATTACTTAAATGGTCTTACATGCAAACCATTAAAAAATGTAGGTCAATTACAAGTCTCAGTCACTTTTTATCTTATCAATGTGGTCCCAAATAATTTTTTTTCTTTGAACATCTCATGCTAACCCAATCTTTTATACTGGATTTTAACTCCCATTAGAAAGAAATCTAAATGTCAGTGACCCCAACAGGAAGATAGGAACATCTGTTTTCCACTGGGCTTGTGACACGAGCAAAGCATAGAAACTAGGAAAGAATAATCATTTTCAGTTAAGCTGTTCAGCAGTGATTCTGGACATTTACCACAAAAAGCGTGTGTGTCAGGAGGAAGAAATGTCATCATAGATGTGGTCAAACTTCCATAAAAAGGAAGTAGGTGTTTTCCTGTGTCCAGCCCAGTGGGAGGTCTGGAAGGCCACAGCAGTGTCTCAAAGTAACCCATGTGTCAGCAATTAAGATGAACAGAAATAGACTAAGAATATTTTTCAGTGAAAATCAGACTTGATTTCTTTTAGGATTCTTATTTCTGCATCTACTTGGGATTTGAAATAAACTCCTTAAATGTACATATGTACCTCCAAACTAGCAAATTCATTTACTTCCATTAGTTTCAAATTTGAATTAATCTCTACTGAGGGCCACAGCAGAGTCCTAAGGAAATGTCAATGTGGAATAGAGTAGAAACAGGATTTGTTTACAATCAATCTTTTATATGATCATTCATAATCTTTGATTATACCAGGAGTCATTTTTCCCCTACCATATACCCTTCACATCACTGGAAGGATGCCATGCATGGAGAAGACAGCCAAAACTGATTTTTTAAGTGAATGGTAATAATCAGTTGGAAGAATTAATACATTTGTAAATGAAAATATTTAGACCTCTAATCACCTTGATTCTGAAGCAGTGTCTTGTCTAGTACCACAGGAAAACAAGGAACGGAATTAGCACAGGAAAAGAGTGATGTCCAAAACCAGGATTTAGAATAAAAAGGCATTCCCGTAAGACATCAATAAAGTACAAATAATTTCAATATTGTACCATGAGTAATTACACTATTTTCTTATCAGATAATATGAGAAAACTATAGAACCAAACTACACCACAAAGTACTTGTCAGCAAAAACCTATTTTGTCGCTGAAAAGTTTTAGAAGCAGATGTAATGACTATCACTTGACCAGTGAATTTCAATACAAATTTTTCAAATATAGGTACAAAAGCTGAGAAGCAACAATAAGGAGGAAACAGATGTTTGTTTATAAAAGGATATATTATATTTGCTAAATGGATGTTATGTAAATATACCATCAGATTATGCATAATTATAATTCAGCTACTACACAATGGAATAACATCGAATTTTTAAGAATTAACTTGAAGTAAGGTAAAACGAAACATATATGTACTCGCTTTCCTTTAGCATTTCACTGTTACACAAATGAACCTACGACTAAGTAAACCATGATATTAAAAGTATCTTAGTTTCTTTTTCTCAGCCTGCTAAACAACAATAATCTACATGTTTTTAATAATTCAAAATAGTGGTCCTGGAGAAGGATGCCTATCTGAATTTCAAATTTCAAATGATCATGCTCTTTAAATAGTATTTGCTAACCTATGTATTAACCTACTCTATACTTTACTTAACTATGAATATTTACAGATCCACACTATGCCTCTAATAAGATATGAGCTACCCAAATGAAAATTATATTACATAGTTTTATGGACCTCTTTCTTTCTATTTTGAATAGTTGCAGATATCATGGTCATTGTGAGCATACGATGTTTTCTCTGAAACCAGTGATAATGAGAGATGTAGAGTTCAGAAATTCCTGGCTTAAAGCCACACTCTTGAATATCTTCATTCTTAGCAAACACACACTGAAAGATTCAGAGTAAAGGGACATGTTATCTGCAATCTACTCACAAATGGCTTAGAATAACAAAATATATATGCATATACATATCCATGTATACATGGAAACAGAATGATAAAGCAAATGTGGCAAATGTTAAAAATGGATGAATCTGGATAAAGGTTTAGCAGTTCTCCATAATATTTTGGCAATTTTCCTATAAATCTAAGCTATTTTATAATACTAATTAAAAAAAAAATCTCTCTCCAAGGCTGTAGTAAATTTATGTCAAAGTGACTGACTAATTGAAATAAACCTATTAAGAGTGAATTCTGTCCAACCATTTTGCTACTGTGTAGATAGCTACTAACAATGCACAAGTATATACCAATGTAGACATGGATAATATCCAGGGAGCGTGCATGCATGCTCAGCCACTCAGTGGTGTCCGACACTCTGTGATCCCATGGATGGTAGCCCACCAGGATCCCGTGTCTGTGAAATTCTCCAGGCACAAATACTGGAGTGGGTTGCCATTTCCTCCTCCAGGATATCTTTTTGACCCAGGGACAGAATCGGTGTCTCCTGCATCTCCTGCATTTGCAGGCGGATTTTTTTACCACTGAGTCACCTGAGAAACCCCTATCCAGGGAGAGTACTCTATAAAAAACAAAAAACTAGAAATAACCTACATGTCCACCGGAAAAGGAATGAATTGTGATGTAGTAAATGAAATACTATTCAGCAATACAAATGAATAAACTGAAGTACACATAAAAGAATACATCTCATAAACCATTATTCAGTGAAAAAAGCCAGATATAAAAGAATTTATGCTGTATCATTCCATTTATAGAAAGTTCAAAACCAGGCAAAACTAAACTATGGTATCTGAGGTCAGGATGAGGGGTAGAGATTGGGTGGGAAAATGGGAGGAGCTGCCAGGGCGCTGGCAGCATTCCATGTGTTGACTGAGTGGGGGTGATGTGGGATGTTCATTGTGATAATCCATGGAGCCAGATGCTTACAACCGGCATAATCTTTCATGAAATTTTAAGTGTCTTTTTGGCCTATTGATTCTAAGCTGTCAAATTACAAAACACTGTACAAAAAGGAAACAAAAACATACCATAAAGTGCTCTCTGATTTTTTAGAATTCCTCAGAACCAAGAAAACACTACACATTTCAGAAGATAGGATGTTTTTAATGATCCTATAAACTTAAAAGTTCTCCACAGGTCTAAATATAGCATTTAAAAGAAGATCACCACAAAGAGGTACATTTTTTTCAATGCAAAATTAAATATTTGCCCTCTGACTTCAATACGCTCCTATTAGAATGAGGTGTAGTGGGCTAAGGGAAGCTTGGCATAAGAATAATACATACACCTCAGCCGAAATTAGCAACTATAATAATCTTTTATAGTCACTGCTTTTGTACTCTATAACCTATTCACAGCTAGTCCTTGACCTTCTTGGTGGCTGTCCCTAACTGTCACCTTCAGACATGGTTCTGTTTCTGGAAGAAAACAGGAATTCTCTAGATGTTCTCTTTAATATAACAGCAGGAACCTGAAAACAGGTGCCACTGAAAGTGCTGTATTCTTATCAATAGGTAGAACTATAGAGCTGAGGTAGACTGAAATTTTTAATGTTAACATGTATAAAATGTTTTATTGGTTCTCAATTATCTAAACTATCAGTTCTCTAAATTCATTGCATATTCCATATACATTATGCAATTTTTATGGTTTTCTTCTTCTCACGTAAGGTTGAGCCTGTAAAAACCTTTTGAAATCAATTCTTGTCAGCTTTCTTCAATAGAAATTCAATATTTCAGCATAATTTTGAACTAACTCAAAGGACAGTTCAGATTCAAAATTTTATTAATCCAATATTAATTGCCTGCGTTGGGATGAAAAGAGCTTGACATACATGGACAAAAGACATTCAGAGATAATTCAAGGGTTATTATAGTTTAATAAGTTAATGCACATTGCCTAATTATACTAACTTTTTGAATTCCCTATGTCTAAAAGAAAGGAGGCCAAAAGAACACCCAAGAAGATTTTAGTGGCATGCCGGCTGGTTGACAGCATGTATCCCTCTCCTTGACTGCAAGAATTATAAATTATCAAAAAATAGAAACAACCCAAATATCCATTAGCAAGAGAATGGATAAACTGTGATGTATGAAATGGAATACTATACAGCAATAAAAAAGGATGGCTCAAGCTACATGTAAAAATAAAAATGAATCTCAGAAAATTCTAAGCCAACAACAACCCCTTGAGAATTTCCAGCTTAATCCACTGCTTTCCAAAGGCTAGAATATCCTACTGAGAATCTGCAAGATCAGTAAGAATTCAGAATTTCAAAAATTATCTAATGGTAATTCTCAAAAAATCACCACATTTAATTTTGTGTAGTTATACAGCAAGGAACAAGATTTAATAGGTTACGCATTTTCAATACTGGGGACAAAAACAAAATAAAACTGAACATCTACACAATTCAAGAGATCCCTCATGCTGCCAGAAAGAGTCCTTATCAATATGATCCTGTAGCCATTATGTGACTTATGCTGAGATTCAGAAAAGTAAGTCTATGTCATTGAAAAACCAGTGAAACACCTAGGAAATATTCTATATATTTAATAATAAAAATATATAATATCCATTACTTTAGTACAGCTGTTTAAATAAGTGGCTTTATATGTCCAGAGAAGCTAAAAATGAAAAAAAGAGAGAGACATGATCGGGGAGGTTTGCTTAGTATATATTTGCATAGGTCTTACCCCAAACAAAATAAAGCTCAGACTGTGGGGCCCAAGGCAAAGAAACACACAAAGAGTACAAAAATATAGTCCCCAAAGTAAGATAATCATGTCATCAAAAAGCTTTGAAACACTTGTTTGTAAAGGTTTTCTTCAAATTAATTGGAACTGGAGCCAATATATTAGAAAATGGTTAGAACAGGCACAACACACAGATGCATTCATGTCACTCAAATCAATTAGCCACTTTTTAGTAACATATCAGTATATCACTGCAGAAAGGTTGCTTTGCAAACAGAGGACACTGATCTCACCTGATTTCATTCTCATACTGTGGGGATAGTCTACCTGAATTCTGGTAAAAGCTTTTCAGGAAAGAGGGGGCAGTGAAGGAAGGGGCAGAGAAGGAAGTGTGAAGACTTGGAAGACTGGAGGAAGAATTACACTCCTTGTGCATGCGCCGAGCTGGTGGAAGGATGCTGAGTACAGAAAATACAGCAAATTCGTCTTAAGTTATATTCTGGAACAATCTTCATTCACTATGAAATAGCATATACACAGGTTCTTGCTATTAATGTAATCAAAGTTGAATTTATATGGAAAAAATTTATATGCATGCAGTTCTCTATTAGATGATGATGACCTGGTTCATTGTTTCACAAACTGAATTCCTCATCTATGCAGTGTTTCTCAGCATATGTGTTTGTCTCTAAAATGCTCTTAACAATTTTAGGACAGAAAGTGTTTATTTTGACTTGCAAAAGATACTTCAAGGGGAAAAAGTAGGAAAGCACAAATAATTACAGGAAACAAGCTCCAGAAGGAAAAACTGATTATCAGTAGTTCAAAGACTTAATTATTTTAAAGATATAAACGCTTCTAAAAATTTAAGAACAACATGTTTGGTTGTTGGGAGTCATCATAATACCTTTGGCTTAATGAATGTTAATGTCCATGTTCTTTCTTGCAGCCTGTAGAATTGTGCAGCCATGGTTTTATCTGAATCCTTAAGTCTCCTACAAAGATTTTTTTCCAGAAGATTCTTTTCATAGCAAATTTTTACCATGATATAAATTGCATCTTCTCATATTGACAGAAATTCTTTGAGTATATACATTACAAAATGTGGAAAACATAAGAAAATATAGACATCATTTATCCTTTAATATTTTAAATTATTGAAAATAATTTTTCCTGGAAAAAGATACTTAATGCCTTGGGTAAATATAAATGATCATAAAAAATGCTTGCTATATACATGAATACTTAGTTCTTTTTCATAAAAGAAAAATCTGAGGATAATTAGTTCTACTATTTTTATATATCTTAAATATCTTGTTTATAATATGAAATTATTTTTAAAAATGAGGATTCAATAATATTTTTAAAAGAAATGCTGGTAAATTTAATAGCAACTAATTTAAAAATTAATCTTCTTTTTTACTTAGAGTTCTGATTTTATTTTTTCCCCTCTGACTGGAATCCCCATCAAACTATTTCCTAAACCAAACTCACAGGTAAAGAAGAGAAACAAAATTAGTCCTAGGATATAAATTCTGACTTGTACTGCACAGTAAGAAGTATAATCATTCTACAATTGCAAATTTTATTATCTCTTATCAAATGCTAAATTATTTTGTTAAAGTATTTCCTAAATATCATGTGAGATAATTTCTAATAGATGCTCAAGTCAATTATGGTATATGCATTCTTCTCTATAAACATAATTTTATTCTAGATACAATTTTTAACAATTTTCACATTTGGTGATAATTTTTTATGAAATTAAATAACAGCCAAATTTTACCCCATGTAGAAAGGTAATGAGTGATTCTTTTTAACCCTTGTGTTTTTCATTGTAAGCTTACAGGAAGCTCAGCTATGTTATTTTCAAATTTGCTGCTTCGTGAACACCTTCATCAAGGAGACACTGAGGAACATGTATTGTCAGCAGGTTTTTCAGATAAAACAATGGCATGATATCTTGTTTTCTCTATTTTTTCTAAGAAAAAAAATACTTGTATCCAAAATGTCTGAACCCTGCTCTTTGGGGATGCCTTAAAGCTTGCCTGCTTCCCTTGGTGATGAAGGTTTTGATAATTTAATTTCTTTTTCTGGTCTTCCTGAAAACTAAATACTGGCTACAGCAGGAAGTCACAAAAACTCTTGACTCCACAGTGGTCAGAACACAGGGACAGGAGAATTTGGTTCCAGTTTCTGGAGAGAGGTTTGGACTCACCTGCACTGTTCGCTGGAGCTCTGCCTCAGAAGAGGGGAGCGAACCCCATGGGCCTTCCCATCCTGCAAATTCAGCTTCCTCTTCGTGCTTGAAGGTGGGTGGCTGAATGTGTGGGCCCGTCTTCGAAACTGCGGGGAGTCGGAATCCTCCTCAGGGAACGTCTGCCAAGCTGAGGACAGGGGGGAAGCTGGCGGGGTCCCTGGTGGAGAGTCTCCTGGCGAGTAGTCCTGAAACGCAAGAAGTCAGGCCTTTCTTTCCTACATGGATCATGGCAGACCTGTTCAGACACAGCTCAAAAGGGACACAGTGTCTCTTCTGCCTCCTGAGTCATGACAAACTGTTGTGTTTTTTTTTGTTTCTTTTTTACTCAATCCATGCAGAAGCCTAATCACTATCACCACAGCCCATTTCTTCTGATAAGCAGCTGTAAGACAGCATCCGTAAAGATAGGCCAGAAAGTGAAAGGGATGATAAGAAAAGGTATTCTTCCCTCTCACCCCTTATGGTAAAATGCTACAAAGCTACTGTACTCTTCTTGTTACCAGAAAGATGAAAAGAGATCCTGACCAAAAGAGGGTGGAGTCTGTATTCATATATCTACTGATTTCCGTGACATCTCAGTTGCACGCTTCCTGTACTGTCAAACAATATAACAACGCTTAAGTGCCCAAGTCTCATGGCAAAGACGTCAGGAAAATAAAATAAAGCCTGTTAAGTATCCTCCCTCACAGTGGATGTTTCTATCTAACTACGTGGTCCCTGAGGTAAAAAAATTTTTAAAGACATGAAAAACAGGAAATGAATGAAAAGTGAGCTATGCCGGAATGCCTCTCATACTGCATGGGTCGACAACATAAATCTTTCAATTTAGACAAGTATGCTGTTTATACTCTCCAGAACGGGCTCTGCTGTAGAAATCTGTAGCTTGATAAACATGGGTTAGGGCTCATGGACTCATAACTGTCCTCAATTCTACCCACAAAAAGTTTAGTGAAAATATTTTAGTATTTTTCCATTAAAAACAAATAGGTTACATCTGCCTCAGGTTACATGTTAGAGGAAACAGGAAACCAAACCTAGTGAGAATTGTCTATGAGATAAAAAAGAGCCTAATGTTGCAGTTAAAAGGGTTAAACATAGGGGAGGGGGAAGTAATATGAGGAGCGAACAAAAGATCGCCCTATAAGTACAGTAATTATAGGGTTCCTTTTTCTATGGCTTTGGATCAATAGTTGTTCAAATACTGTTCCCCAAAATATACTATCTCCAAACAGTCAAAAGCCTGAGAAAACAGAGTTAGTCAGCCAAAACTGTGTTCTGTCCCACCAAGAGAAAGCTTCAGTTGAATAGATAGAAATGTCGACTAAAAAAAGATGTACAACTTGAGAGTTGTGAATTAAGTTTTATTTGGGGCAAAATGAGGACTGCAGCCCAGGAGGCAGCATCTCAGATGTATGACCTTAAATTCATGGTTAACACCAGGTTATGGTCATTTAAGTTTAAAGGCTCCTCTATGTTGGGAATGGTTAAATCATACTAAAAATGATCAATCTAGTAATTATGAGACAAGGCTGGGTACTTTATGAACTATGCCTGTTATTACCCTTAGAGAGAGTGATTGGTATGGAACTCAGTGGATTTCTGGTACTAATTTATGGCCTTGACATCTACTGGGATGGATACAAAGGTGTAACCAGGGATTCCCATGAATTTAAGGTCATACATGTTAACAAATTAGAGGTAACCCCAACCAACCTATCACTGGTATGACCCCAGTGGGTCAAAGATCTGTATTCTACTAGTATAACCATTTAGCAGCTTTTGTGTGTGTGTGTATGTGTGTGCATGTGCCTTCAATGGGGTTGGAGGATGTAATTGACCATATCTAAGCCTTAACATCACTGCAGATGGTGACTGCAGCCATGAAACTAAAGGACGCTTACTCCTTGGAAGGAAAGTTATGACCAACCTAGATAGCATATTCAAAAGCAGAGATATTACTTTGCCAACAAACGTCCATCTAGTGAAGGCTATGGTTTTTCCTGTGGTCATGTATGGATGTGAGAGTTGGACTGTGAAGAAAGCTGAGCACCGAAGAATCGATGCTTTTGAACTGTGGTGCTGGAGAAGACTCTTGAGAGTCCCTTGGACTGCAAGGAGATCCAACCAGTCCATTCTAAAGGAGATTAGTACTGGGTGTTCATTGGAAGGACTGATGCTAAAGCTGAAACTCCAGTATTTTGGCCACCTCATGCGAAGAGTTGACTCATTAGAAAAGACCCTGATGCTGGGAGGGATTGGGGGCAGGAGGAGAAGGGGACGACAGAGGGAGATTGAACCCCATGCTGCTACAGCTGTTGACCTTCAACAGCCCCTAAGGGAGTCCATAGTGGAGTGAGGCACTCTGTGCTCCAGGGAATCTGGTGGGACAGGTCTTTAGATAGTTGGATGCTTTTAGGAACAGATTTTATTATCTCAATCCTTGCATCTCCTCATATCTAGAGAAGCACTAAATCCCTTCATGGTGACATCAGATCCTCCTAACTAACAAAAACTCTTTTGTAAAACCGTTTTGTGGCTCAGTGCTTATGGTACTGAACTCCCCCTTCACCAAAACCTTATATTGTCTTTCCCCCACTGCTACTTTGGAGCAGTCTCTCACAGCTATTTGAGATGCTGCCTCCCAGGCTGCAGTCCTCATTTTGCCCCAAATAAAACTTAACTCACAACTCTCAAGTTGTAGATCTTTTTTTAGTTGACAGAAAGGAGCTAATATACAGAATCTTCTTTGAAATAATAAAGGCTCATGAGTTATTTTTTAGAAGTCATGAAGGACTCATAACAAAATAACTAACCAGGCATAATACCATATTAGTGTTTGTTTTTGCCAAGTTGAAACAGCAGAAAAAAAAGGAGAGCTCCACGTGCATACCTTCTCTGAAGCAACACTGTTGGATCGTTCAAAGCTGTCCACACTTCCAAGCCGACCTCTCATTCTGTTAGCTCCCTGTGTGAAGAGTAAAATTAAATCATTCACACGGTTTGAATTTTTACTTTAAAATTATAAAAGGCAGCTGTCTGTTTGTGTTAGTATGAAATTCATCTTTTGGGGGTTCATTCAAATTTGTTGGCAGCACTGGTCATAGCAAACACCCTCTTCCAACAACACAAGAGAAGATTCTACACATGGACATCACCAGATGGTCAATACTGAAATCAGATTAATTATATTCTTTGCAGCCAAAGATGGAGAGGCTCCATACAGTTAGCAGAAACAAAACCGGGAGCTGACTGTGGCTCATATCATGAGCTCCTTATTGTCAAATTTAGACTGAAATTGAAGAAAGTAAGGAAAACCACTAGACCATTCAGGTATGATCTGAATCAATCCCTTATGATTATACAGTGGAAGTGACAGATAGATTCAAGGGATTAGATCTGATAGAGTGCCGAAGAACTATGGACTGAGGTTCCTGACACTGTACAGGAGGCAGGGATCAAGACCATCCCCAAGAAAAAGAAATGCGAAAAGGCAAAATGGTTGTCTAAGGAAGCCTTACAAATAGCTGAGAAAAGAAGAGAAGTGAAAGGCAAAGGAGAAAAGGAAAAATATACCCATTTGAATTCAGAGTTCCAAAGAATAGCAAGGAGAGATAGATAAGAAAGCCTTCCTCAGTAATTAATGCAAAGAAATAGAGGAAAACAATAGAATGGAAAAGACCAGAGATCTCTTCAAGAAAATTAGAGATACCAGGGGAACATTTCATGCAAAAATGGGCACAATAAAGGACAGAAATGATATGGATCTAACAGAAGCAGAAGATATTAAGAAGAGGTGACAAGAATACACAGAAGAACTATATAGAAAAGATCTTCATGACCCAGATAATCACGATGGTGTGATCACTCACCTAGAGCCAGACATTCTGGAATGAGAGGTCAAGTGGGCCTTAGAAAGCATCACTATAAACAAAGCTAGTGGAGGTGATGGAATTCCAGTTGAGCTATTTCAAATTCTAAAAGATGATGCTGTGAAAGGGCTGCACTCAATATGCCAGCAAATTTGGAAAACTCAGCAGTGGCCACAGGACTGGAAAAGGTCAGTTTTCGTTTCATTCCCAAAGAAAGGCAATGCCAAAGAATGCTCAAACTGCTGCACAATTCCACTCATCTCACACGCTAGCAAAGTAATGCTCAAAGTTCTCCAAGTCAGGCTTCAACAGTATGTGAACCATGAACTTCCAGATGTTCAAGCTGGATTTAGAAAAGGCAGAGGAACCAGCGATCAAATTGCCAATATCCGCTGGATCATTGGAAAAGCAAGAGAGTTACAGAAAAACATCTACTTCTTCCTTATTGACTATGCCAAAGCCTTTGACTGTGTGGATCACAACAAACTGTAGAAAATTCTTAAAAGAGATGGGAATATCAGACCACCTGACCTGCCTCCTGAGAAATCTGTATAGCAAGTTAAGAAGCAACAGTTAGAACGGGACATGGAACAACAGACTGGTTCCAAATTGGGAAAGCAGTTCAACAAGGCTGTATACTCTCACCCTTCTTATTTAACTTACATACAGAGTACATCATTAGAAATGCCAGACTGGATGAAGCACAAGCTGGAATCAAGACTGCCGGGAGAAATATCAATAACCTCAGATATGCAGATGACACCACCCTTATGGCAGAAAGCAAGGAAGAACTAAACAGCCTCTTGAGGAAAGTGAAAAGAGGAGAGTGAAAAAGTTGGCTTAAAACTCAACATTCAGAAAACTAAGATTATGGCATCTGGTCCCATCACTTCATGGAAAATAGATGGGGAAACAATGGAAACAGTGAGAGACTTTATTTTGGGGGGCTCCAAAATCACTGCAGATGGTGACTGCAGCCAGGAAATTAAAAGGCGCTTGCTCCTTGAAAGAAAAGTTATGATCAACTGAGACAGCATATTAAAAAGCAGAGACATTCTTTTGCCAACAAAGGTCCATCTAGTCAAAGCTTTGGTTTTTCCAGTAGTCATATGGATGTGAGAGTTGGACTATAAAGAACACTGAGCGCTGAAGAACTGATGCTTTTGAACTGTGGTGTTGGAGAAGACTCTTGAGAGTCCCTTGGACTGCAAGGAGATCCAACCAGTCAATCCTAAAGGGAGATCAGTCCTGGGTGTTCATTGGAAGAACTGATGCTGAAGCTGAAACTCCAATATTTTGGCCACCTGATGCAAAGCACTGACTCATTGGCAAAGATCCTGATGCTGGGAAAGTATGAAGGTGGGAGAAGAAGGGGACAACAGAGGATGAGATGGTTGGATGGCATCACTGACTCGATGGACATGAGTTTGAGTAAGCTCTGGGAGCTGGTGATAGACAGGAAAGACTGGTATGCTGCAGTCCATGGGGTCGCAAAAGAGTTGTACATGACTGAGCAACTGAGCTGAACTGAACTGAACTGATTAACAGCCATTCCAGCATGGTAAACAGAACTGTTCACCATCTGTTTCCATTATTTCTAAATCAGCCATAAGATAACCAAATACTCAGACCAAGCTACTGAAGTGACTCTGGTTACAATGTTAAACATTATTCACATATAAGATGAGAGAGTTCCATGAACATGATGTCACATACAGGTAAACACACGTGGAAAGTAAAGCACAGCAAACCACAACAGTTATAAAGAAAATGGCTTATTACATACAGCTCCCTATAAGCTAGATCATAACTTACATTATAGGATGATAATAAGCACAGGTTAAAAAAAGAAAACACATCCTAAAATGTATGGATTTATCTTCATTCATTATTCCATAAAACAAAACTACTTCAGGAAAGCACTTCTCTCCAGAAGACCAGATAAAAGTCTGCTTCAGTATTGGTGGATTGGTTCTTTACTTTCTTTTTACACAGTCCCTTCATATGGATTTCAAAGATGATCTAAGAAAAGAACCAAAGAGATCATCTCATCTATTTTCCTCACTTTACATAGGAAGAAACTGAAGCCAAGTATTGAAGGAAAGAAGATGGAAAGGCTGATTGGGAACCACATCACATAGAAGGTCTTAGGAGACAAAATAACAGACTAAGAAGTTCTACATAACTCTAAAATACATGGGAAAGTTCTGAAAGAGTAACTAGAAATACATCAAGTCGGTGTGACAGTGACTCTGCACAATGAAAAAACACCCAATATTTTTATAGTGCTCTACAACATTAAAGAGTGTCTCCAAACATTCTTGGTTTCATTTGGTGGGGAGGGAAAACGCATTAAGCTTCACTTTAATTTTTAATCAAAGTAATACCTACATAAAGTTTCAAAAGTCAAACTAGGGACTTCCCTGGTGGTCTAGTGGTTAAGAATTCACCTTCCAGTGCCAGGGACACAAGTTTGATACCCAGTTGGGGAACTAAGATCCACAATGCCAAGGGGCATCTAAACTCACGTGCCACAATTGTAGAAGCCTCCATGTGCTTCAACAAAGACCCAGCACAACCAAAAAAAAAGTCAAACTGTACTACAAAACTTATAAAGATAAATGACAATCACCAGATCTGTCTCTCATACACTGAATCCCATTCTTCAAAAGTAAGCACTTGAAATTAAATTTATGTTAATGCTTCTGTTGTTCATTTTAATGCTTTTGTTGTTCAGTCGTCAAGTTGTGTCCAACTCTTTGCAACCCAATGGACTTGCAACCCCCAAGCACACCAGGCTTCTCTATCCCTCACCATTGAATTGGTGGTACCTTCCAACAATCTCATCCTCTGTCGTCCCCTTCTCCTCCTGTCTTCAGTCTTTCCCAGCATCAGGGTTTTTTCCGGTGAGTCAGCTGTTCGCATCAGGTGGCCAAAGTATTGGAGCTTCAGGCACTATCTATTGGCCTCCTACTCTGGAAGATGAGACTTTAGTTCTAACTTCATTCAGTCAGTCAGTTCAGTTGCTCAGTCATGTCCAACTCTTTGCAACTGCATGAACCGCAGCATGCCAGGCCTCCCTGTCCATCGCCAACTCCCAGAGCTTACCCAAACTCATGTCCATTGAGTCAGTGATGCCATCTAACCATCTCATCCTCTGTAGTCCCCTTCTCCTCCTGCCTTCAATCTTTCTCAGCATCAGGGTTTTTTCAAATGAGTCAGCTCGTCACATCAGGTGGCCAAAATATTGGAGTTTCAGCTTCAACATCAGTCCTTCATTACCCATCACCATACACAATTCTCTCTTCCCTTCTTTTCCCAGTAAACTTAGATCACAAGTTTCAGTTAAACTAATATTTGGTTCTTAGATTTTTAGACCTTGTAAATATTGTCTGCACCTGAGCTACATACATATTTCACTATTAATACAACTAACATCTTGTACAATTTGTTTTTCAGGGAATCACCTGAAACGAGTGAAAAGTGTTAGTCATTCAGTCATGTCTGACTCTTTGCAATGCCATTGACTGTAGTCCACCAGGCTCCTCTGTCCATGGGATTCTCCAGGCAAGAATACTGGAGTGCATAGCCATTCCCTTCTCCAGGGGATCTTCCCAACCCAGGGCCTGGACCCAGGTCTCCTGCATTGCGGGCAGATTCTTTACCATCTGAGCCACCAGGTAAGTCCCATAACTACCTGAGTAATCACTAATTTATTACTACTAATTTATTTGCTAATCATATATTTATCACCATCAGGGCTTCCCAGGTGGTGCTGGTCGTAAATAACTCGGCTGCCAGTGTAGGAGATGCAAAGGACATGGGTTCAATCCCTGGGTCGGAAAGATCCCCTGGAGGAGGGAATGGCTACCACTCTAGTATTCTTGCCTGGAGAATCCACGGACAGAGGAGCCTGGAGAGCTACCGTCCATAGGGTCGCAGAGAGCCGGACACAACTGAGGCAACAGCACCAACAAACCATATTATGGGCATCCATCACATAATGCGTCAATTACATTTTTTTCTTTTTCTTTGAGCAAACCATTTTTGACACTTCTGTCTTCCTGTCCCAGTCTGGACTGGTAGAAATTCAAGTTTGCCAAATAGCTGTTTCCAGTATTCTCCGTCACTATCAACCTAGAAATTTCCTTTGATGCTATCCTATGTTGAAAATTCTGTTTCCCTGGGCCATGTCTTCCTCTTTTTCGGCTTACTTCTTCATTTTAGCAGAACATAGATTCCAGGTGCTTTCTGAGAAAGGGAGACTGGGAAGTATTTTTTTTAATTTATCAACATATGTCTGTAAATGCCTTTGTTCTTTATTTATACTACAGTAATGGTTGTGCTGAATATACAGTTCTGCTTGGAAACATTCCTTCAGGCTATGTCAGCAGTGCTCAAGTGTCTTCTGCTACAGAAGTCTAATGTCATTGTGACCTGACCCGTACGACCCTGTTATTTCTCTATGGAGCAGAATCTAAGCTTACCCTTGGGCATTATGAAATTTCACAATGAATTGCCTTGGCATGGCTTTGTTCAGTCTTTCTATTGTGTATTTCCTGAGTCCATTAAATTTTGAAACATGTCCATTAGCTCTGAGAAATTTTTTCAATGATTTCTATGAAAATTTCTGCATGTATTTTCTTTCTGGAACTCCTACCCCTTGGCTTTTGGACCTCCAGACAGATTCTTTAACTGTTTACATTGTTCTCTTATTTTCCATTTCTTTCTCATTTTGCTTTACTTTCTGGAAGATTTTTTTCAACTTAGTTTCATTGTCTTCTATTGAATTTCTCTTTTTATGTTCACTATCAGAAAGTTAATAAAAGTTCTATCCTGTTCTTAACTGACTCTTTGTATTTATGGTAGCCCATCTTGTTTCATAGAAGCAATACTTATTCCCATATGTATATATATCACATATATATGTGTGTGTGTATATCAATTATAGTTTTCTATCTCTGGTGGCTCTGTCAATACCAGCTATATCAATCATAAAACTAATAGCTGCATCTAATATTACCAAATGCTTACCATGTGCCAGGTATTATGTAAAGTATTCTATCAGGCATTACCTCATTAATCCCCACAACAGTTCTAATGAGGTAGATACTCAACCTCATTTGAGTAAATTTGGCTCAACTTTATAGATAAGGAGACTGAAGTTCTGGTAGCTGAAGTAGCCAACATTTACACAGTTTAAAGATTGAGCAGCAATTTGAATTCAGGGAGGACAACTTTAAAGTGAGGCTCTTGAGCTTAATACTATTTCCTAAAGATAGAGCTTTGTGAAAAGTAAAATTACTAATAAAACCAATTAGCCTACATTAGCTGTGTGATTTTATAAATGTCCTAGAATTTGATCAAGGCTCTTTCAGTTCTTCAGTTCTATACTATAACATGATAAACTATACATGTGGCTGATAAATTATGGGGTTCGAGTTTGTGGGCAAGAAAAATGGGCCATGTCGCTTTCTGCTATTTTTTTAGCTGCTACTTATATGCCAACTGGCCTGGTTATTTTAGGCTATTTGCTCACGATAGAGAAAGCATTCAGATGGATATCAAACCATTTCCATTGTTAAAAAAACACTGTCACACATATTACTTGTACCACAAATTTTTCTTAAACACAAAGAAAAATACACTTACTTTAAAATTTACCACAATTGTTAACTCACACATTTTAACAAATAAGGACAATGGCTATTACTCTGAAGAAAACATAAAATAAGGACTTTTTCCCAACTCACACTTTATATTAATAGTTCTCTTTTAGAATAATAATTAATATACTAGTAAATATTCCTCTTTTGAAAAACTTCAATTTGAGAAAAAGCAACAGACAAACAACAAGAATACAAGACTCCATCCTCTCATCTTTGAACAGATAGCTTTTTCAGTTTTACTACATTATGATTTAGTAACGCATGTGTCAAGCCTTTTCCTTTGGACTCACTTTTTTAATTGTTTATGAACTGAGCTTTAAAGCATTTTGAAAATGTATCCTATTTCATAAACAGCTATCGTTCATTAAATGAAATATTCCAACATTTAAAAATAGCAGCAATTATGAGCCAAACTATGACTGGGGGGTCAACTTTCTACTATATCACTCAGAGAGAAAAAAAATAAATAAACTGACAAGTTTTAGAAGTAGGCAAAACCCATTTTCTATGTAACCTCTGAAACAACATGGTTAGCTGCCAGCCTTTCCAAGAAGTCCATTCTTCTGCATATGTTGCAAGTAAGACCTTGTTAGGTCACATAATTTATGGCATTTGGCAGCACTTTGGGACACAAAAGCTACAGTATCCACCTTGACCAGAATAAACTGGCAGT
Organism: Bubalus kerabau; assembly: GCF_029407905.1. Taxonomy (NCBI): domain Eukaryota; kingdom Metazoa; phylum Chordata; class Mammalia; order Artiodactyla; family Bovidae; genus Bubalus; species Bubalus kerabau. The sequence continues at coordinate 50,893,115 of NC_073635.1, forward strand.
GCCCTTGCTGGAAATTCATTACAGCTGATCAAGGCTATGGAGCGGCACTTCAAAGTCCATCACGTAAGTACTGTGCGGAATGCCAAGGTACTCCGTAGGATAATACCCTTGTGTCATTTGCTAATGACAGGTTCCAGGGCTTACCACTGCTGTATGTACCACCTCATATCCACAGTGTGACATTTTCCTAACATTCTGACATTTCATCTTCACGGCAATGGGCTCTAATCAGAATGGATGGGAAATGTTTTCCCATTTCACAAGTGGAGAAAAAACTGTTTAGAAAGGTAAATAACTTGTCCAAGGTCATAAATATAAAATGTGCTTGGGCAAGATCTTGAATTCAGATCCCTGACCACCCCATAAACGATCAGTCTACTAAAATTCTCACTAAACACATGGGAGAGAGGGAGAAGAGAAAGGGAAGGACTGAGAGAGAAAGAAAGAACCTAACTGATTTATAAATGTTGAAGACAAGGAGATAAGGAAGTTTTATGAGAAGTTACATTAACACACTTCTGATAAATCTTCTAGAGGCTTTTTCCTAGGTTCTGTTTTCTGCTAATAAAATAACAGCATTGTCAGATGACCATGATTGCCGTAGGGCTTTTGTTAAAATTAGAAGACTCTCCATCATTAATAGAAATACCCATAAAGGATTTTGAGTTCTAGCAGAGAAATAAAAATAAGAATACCAGACATCAGAAGTCACTGTTCCAATGCACTACTGCGTTGACTCTCCTGCCCTTAACACTTTGGAAGATAACAGGTAGTTATTTTGTAGACTGTATCTCAAAGTGGGTTTGTTGATGTTTCCTTATGATTAGATTCAAGCATTGCCCCTCTGGCAGGAATACCACAGAAGTGCTTCTGTATTCTTTGTAGCACAGGATTTTAATTTTGTCCATTGTTGATGACGTTCAATTTGTCATTTGATTAAGAAGGTGCCTGTCAGCCTTTTTCATCATAAAGTTACTATTTTCCCCTTTGTAATTACTAAGTACTCATTCTATCCAGTAAATATCCTGATAATGATCAAGTTGTCAATTTATTTTTCACATCCGAAGAGACTCAGTTTCCTTTCATACAGGAAATGGATACCCACTCTAGCATTCTTGCCTGGAGAATTCCATGGACAGAGGGGCCTGGCAGGCTGCAGGCCATGCAGTCACTGAGAGTCGGACGCAAGTGTGCGACTAAGCACCTCAGTACCTTCCTATTATACAACAGGCTACTGTCTGTTGCTGTCAACTATTCTGACGCTTAAATTGTCTCAGATGTCACCACTGGAATCCTTCAAGGTGTTTATGTCTTTGTGACATCCTGCCATCTCTCTTTGACAACTTCTTTATTATCTAGAATGCCAAGGTGCTCTGGACTTATCTCGTAATTTCCATATAGTCCTGGAACTAGCCATTTCTGCCAGGATCCTGGTTCCCTCTTTGTTTCTGTACAGAAACCGAAATCCGAGTCCTAAATCAAAAATCTGGTCACCCGAACAGACTTTAACCTGGTCACCCAGCCAGGCTTAATGTATTATCTGACATGTATAGAAAAGCTGTTCCCAGTGCCTATCAGTGGACCATATATACACATTTATACACATACACATATATTAATACATATATTACATACATATTATATGTATATGTATAATATATGTATATATTATTCTATTGCTCAAAACAGAAAAACCAAGATTCCATATCGCTACCTCTGAGTTGAATTCAACAGCAGCAGAATTCATTCTAATTCCCTCTCCCCTTTTAACTTTGTAATTCCCTTCTCCCAGAATCCCACTATCCTTCAACATTTACATATTTGGTCAGGTCCCTGTATGTAACCAATCTGCACAATTGGCACCTCACCTTCCCCTCACCCCACCCCACCCAGCTCCAGCAGCCCCACACAAGGCACCATCCTTGTACTGGGCACCTGGAATGCTTTCTCCCCTCCACTCTGCCTCTGACACCCTGCGCTGAGCCATCCTGCTTCGGGGCACCCTCTTCACCTGCTCATGCTCCACTTGTAGAAACCAGACTGCCCCCACAGGCTGACAGCCTCCTCACCACACTCCGGTTTCTGCATGCTGCATTGGGACACCCACCCCCGCCACCATATACAGCACCCATTCAGGCTGTCTCCCTGCCCTGAGCCACTGTGTCTCCTCTGCCTTACAGACCCAAGACATATACCTTGCTATGTCTTGTCTAGTAGCTTCAGGAGTGAACTGTTTAGGAAGATGAAAATGAAGAGGAAAAGAAATCACTATGCTATTTTTTTTAATTTAAATTTATTTATTTTAATTAGAGGCTAATTACTTTATAATATTGCATTGGTTTTGCCATACATCAACACTATGCTATTTTTAAACAGAATAAATAAATTCACTGAAGAATACACACATTTCTGTTAAACTACAGCTAAATTTTTTTCATTTTATTTTTAAGTGGAGGATAATTATAATATTGCGATGGTTTCCTTCCATGGAAGCAATCTAAATGTCCATTGAAAAAGGAAGGATAAAGAAGTTGTGGTAGATATACACAATGAAGTATTACTCAGCTATAAAGTGAAATGCATTTAAGTCAGTTCTAATGAGGTAGATGAACCTAGAGCTTATCATACAGAGTGAAGTAGGTCAGGAAAAGGAAGACAAATATAATGTTTAATGCATACGTATGGAATCTAGAAATGCTTAAAGTTTCCAGCATTCCCTCTTAGCTCCTAAGAATCAGTAAAAGAAAGACCTCCATTATAACTTTAAATGGTAAATGATAAAAAGTTCATACAGGATTGGACATCAATATTCTATTTCCCCTCTTCTATACATATATCTCAACTACTAAATGACTACTGTTCAAATTCAGACAGAAGACGCACAAGAATAAATCTAGATCTGAGAATAAAACTTATTTTGAGAGATTATTTTAAATAAGCATTAACTAACTTAAAGTTATCTTAGTAGTTTTTTTTTTCTTAAAGGAAATCTTCTGTAAGCCAGTTGAGAATGAAGCAGAGTAATTAGACAACACATAATATCTTGAAGAGCCTCAGTTTAATCTTACCCTTGAGAAGATATTTTCCAGGGAGCTAGTTAAGGATCTCTTAGCTTTATTTTTCAGAATGTCAAGTTTGAACCTTCCACTGCTTGTCGCATTTTCCGGGATTGTACTATTTGAAATAGTCTATGGAAAGAAAAACATTAATTTTGGTTTGGAAAAACTCAAGGTTAAATGAAGCTTTAAAGACAGGCTTATGATTAAACCATTAAAAAGCACAAGAATTCTTCTGGAGCTCTATTAAAGAAGTAATAATTTAGGTTCCACATCATAAGCACACAGATTATAAGCAAATGGGCTTAATTTTTAATATTATAAGTAATAAAAAGATAGAAATAAGATCTTTCATTTATGCCTTTCCTCTCTGCTAATATATTCCTGCTGCATTTAACAAAAACTAAAGATGTCACTTTTTACTGCTGTTATTTTGATTAATAACTATAATCATGCCTTTCCAAATTGCATACTTTATATCCAAATTACCAAGGAAAACACAAGAAACAGTTTTCAAAGAACAAAGAATCTTTTAGTAAACCTGGATTCTGCTAATGCCTTTGTTATAATTCACTTTTCATTTGCAAGTGGGTCATCTATCTTTTCGATCAACAAGTACTCCCTGATAGTACTAAACTGTATGAGAACCTACAATATGTCCACTATATAAACTGAGATTCTCTAAATATTTTATCCTATACAGACATAAAAAGCTACTATGTATATCACATGGTTCTTCGTGCCAGAAAACTTCCAAAAGAGAAAACTTATCCTTTGCTTGTGGAGGAAATATTCTCACATTTAACAGTGAAAATAAGCAACACATAAGTATCAAACATGGAACCATGAGCTGTGGCTCTCAATGGTTAGGAAGAAAAAGATACACAGGATTTAATGCGGGCAGGAAAAAAAAAGGGGGGGGGCGGTGAAGACTTTCCCAACACTGGGAATGATGTTGGCAAAATCATAAAGGCTGAGATGCTCACAGGACGGGATGTCAGTACAGATAGTTGACTAAAACAGAAGGAAGTGAGTGGAAAGTGGGAAAGTGAAGCTGGAGATAAAACCTTGATCCTAAATGCTGGGTCATTAGGAAGAATCACTGATTACAATTTATAAGCAGAAGAACACCACTGTGAAAGTAATGGTTGGGGAAAATTTATGTGTAAAGAGTGTTCAAAAGTCACCCAAAGGACTGGGAAATCAGAGACTGGAAGATCAGATAGGAGGCTTCAGCACAGTCTACACAGGAGACAACAAAGGTCCGTAGTGGGGTTGGCGCCACAGGATCTTCTAAGGAGTTACTGATAAAAGAAACACGACTGCCATCCAAAAGGAAAGAAAACAATGGATCGGAATGTGGGCTGGACTGGGTTCTGGCTGTGTATAAGGACTAGGATGACTCATTATTCTAAGGCTTTGGGGTGAATGACACGACTGAGATGGGGAAATCGTATTGTCACCGAGCACAATGCCTGACAGAGCAGCTCCTCAGTGAATCTGCTGTTGTTTAGTCTCTAAGCCATGTCCTACTCTTTGCTACCCTATGGACTGTAGCCCGCCAGGCTTCTCTGTCCATGGGATTCTCCAGGCAAGAATACTGGAATGGGTTGTTATTTCCTTCTCCAGGGGATCTTCCCAACCCAGGAATCAAACATACGTCTCCTATATTGCAGGCAAGTTCTTTACCACTGAACCACCTGGGAAGCCCACTCAGTGAATACTAGTGGAAGGAAGAAAGGAAAAGAAAGAACAAAGGAGAGCAAGAGGAAGGAATTTAAGTATACTGGCAGGAAAACATACATAAATTGTTAAAATCTCCTCTGTGACCTTGAATTCTCTCCATCATATAGAAAATTTGTATCACTACTCACATACTGCCTTTGGCCTTCTGGTCAACATGACTATTATCATCAATGACTGATTTAAGCAAACCGAGAACAGATTTTACTCTTTAAATTTCTTGACCTTCCTGTGTCACTGGACATCATTGATCTTCTTACTTGAACTTTTCTCCTACCTTGGTCATACCATAATAAATCTTTCTACCTCATTATTCCCTTTCAGTCCTTTATTACTGGCTCCATTTTAATTTACTCATTGCCTAAAATGTGGGTATCCCTCAGAACACCCGCCTTTGACTTCAAACCTGTGCCAAAGCTCACTGTCTTCTGTATTTATAATGTCAACTCATATTCTATGAGCACCAAATCCATTTTCTAATTATATCTCAAACACACTTGTAAAATTGAATTCTTCTTTCTTATTTCCATCTTCTGCCCTACTCTTGTCTTCTTTGTGTATTTGTTAGCTATTGCACCCAGTTCTTCCAAATCTGAAACTTTGAAGTCTCTCCCAGCAAGACCCTCTCCCATCCTAAACATATCTATCCAATCAGTCACCAAGTCCTAAGGATCATGCTTCCCAAATAGCTCTTGACTCAGTGCCTCCCTTACATCTCCAGGGCTCCAGTTTAGCCTCTCTCTAAGGCAAAATAAATTTTTCAAGATAGAATTATTCAATCTATTTATGTCCCAGTGCTATCTCTGTCTAAAACATTCTTATATATCATGGTACAAACCACACTGTACTTCCATTTTCACTTCATTTGATTACATGTTGGTTTTTCCTTCTAAACAGTTAGAGGTCAGAAAAGAGCTGTCATTATTCATCTCTATTGCCTAGTACATAGTATGCACTTGATAAATGAATCACTTCCAACATAGTCTATTACCAGAGTCTCCCAATTCGAAAATGTGACTTCAGTCCTGGCACTGTCAACCCCCTCACTCACCAACCAGCCCCACAAACCGGCCATCACTATGACAGAAGAATTATCTGTTTAAAGTACAAATCTGATTTTCTCTTGCTCTTACCTGAAATCCTTCAATGACAAAGTCAGGCATAGCACTTAAGGCTCTTTATCATCTCACCACTGCTTAGCCTCCAGCCTTATCCCCCATCAATCCCCAGTTCAGTTCAGTTCAGTCACTCAGTCGTGTCCGACTCTGCGACCCCATGAATCGCAGCATGCCAAGCCTCCCTGTCCATCACCAACTCCCGGAGTTCACTCAAACTCACATCCATCGAGTCGGTGATGCCATCCAGCCATCTCATCCTCTGTCGTCCCCTTCTCCTCCTGACCCCCAAGCAAACCCTCAAAAGCCAGTATGTCCTTGGAAGGCCTGCAAGGAGTATGTTCACTCATGGTGACAAAGTTACCACTTAACTGCTCAGTGTTCCTTCTTAAAACACAAATCCTCAACTGTTCTGATTAGAAAATTTTATCTCCCCTAAAATTCCAGCCCCACCCTCCCCCCAAAATCTCTTCCTCTCCAATTCTTTCATGCTTTCGTCTTCCCTCACTCTCTGCTCTGGTTCCAAAGCAAACACATAGCCACTTCGTGTTCACTGCACATTCTTTTAAAAAGCTATCTTGTTGCCTGTACTACATGTATCTATTAATATTTATGGTCACAAAGAGTCAGAAAGGACTGAGCAACTAACACTTTTCACTTTTAATATTTAGGCTTGCATTCCCTTTTGGATTATTTGAGGTCCTCTCTGCAGGCTGCATCATCATTGATGTCTTTTTTGTCACATTATCATATAGCTTGGCTCATAGAAAGTCCTCTAGAAGTACTTGTACAATAAATAATTAAGGAATCACTTATCACATGGTATGTGATTTGTTCTGAATAAAATGAAATAAAAATATAACCTGAATTAGTGTTATTGAGGTAAATATGTCATAATTTCCTTAGATGTCATTGCCACTGGTCTTGCTTTATCTACATGCAGCTGAGAACACATTCTAAACCATGTGCACAGAAGTATCATCCCTTAGTTTGCAGTCAGGAGAGCCGTTTCCATGACATTACTTCTTCTTTGCATGTTTGCTTTCTACCACTCAAGGCTGTGTAAGTTTTTAATGAAATAAGATGTTCATATGGATTTGAAATAAAATAATGGATTAGTATTACTAAAATACATACATTTGTTCTAAATCATGAGCATTTGCTATCACTGGTTTTCTATCAAAATTCACAATTTTTTTACATTTTAAAAGCATCACAATTTTATCTCCATGTGTCAATGCTCACTAAAATTTACTATAAAATTTCTGAGATGCTAGGAGGAAAAGGATGATTAGGGCTTAACCCTAAAGATGAGAACACAAAGCAAAGAAACTCCTTTTACAACTTCTATGAAATTTTGATTGAATATATGAAAAAAACAAAAATCAGTCAGGGAGTAAACGTCTCACCAATGGGCCTTCCCCGATATGAACATGTGTCTTCTGCTTGGCTTCGCATAGCTGCCTCAGATGTAAAATCACAAGTTCATTCTCCTCCTGGTCATTGACTGCCTTCATTTTCTGTTGAAGACAGACCAACAGCACATTATGGGAAGACAACGTCCACTGTTTTATTCTCATTTAATTTTATCTGTCTGGTAGACAAACATAAATAAAGCTAAGCACTTAGCTGCTCTTAGGAACAAAAGGGGGTTCTAGTAACTATCAGAGAATATAGTGGGATACCTAAAGGAACTCAAAAAACAGGATCCAATTCTCATTCTTTATATCTTATTTGTGAGGACGATAAATCATGTTACCTGAACGCGTTCAAAGATGTCAGCTTGCTCGTTATCTGTCAGGGATGAGAGATGCCTCTGTATTACCAGCTTGGCTCTTGGTGGGTAGAGACCTAAGGGAAATGATCGGGATTCATGTTAAACAGCTTCTAGCCACAGAGATATATATGTTAGTCACTCAGTTGTGTCTGATTCTTTGTGACCCCATGGACTGTAGCCTACCAGGCTTCTCTGTCCATGGGATTTTCCTGGCAAGAATACTGGAATGGGTTGCCATTTCCTTCTCCTGGAGATCTTCCCAACCCAGGGACTGACCCAGGGAATTAGAAAGAAGAAAAGCTTCTAGAAACTTCTCAGCTCTACATTTCTTTGTGCAATATACAACAAAATTCTGGGGAAATCTGTGATCATGTTCAGAAACACTAACCCTGGGGACTGAACCCTGCACTGCTAGACAGATTCTTTACCACTCAAATATAAATATAAATATATAAAATGTACTGCTGCTTGTCCCTTCACCAGCAGGCTCTGAAGTTAAACCTTCTCAAGGAGTTATGTCCCTGCCTACAACAAACCTTGGAACACTGCAAAGAAATAATTAAATGGAAAATCTCCTCACCAAAAACAATGACCCCTATGAGTGATCTTGAAGTCAGACTTATTAACAAAAAATGTCTCAGTTCAGTTCAGTTCAGTTCAGTCACTCAGTCGCGTCCCACTCTTTGCGACCCCATGAACCGCAGCACGCCAGGCTTCCCTGTCCATCACCAATTCCCGGAGTCTACCCAAACCCATGTCCATTGAGTCAGTGATGCCATCCAACCATATCATCCTCTGTCATCCCCTTCTCCTCTTGCCCCCAATCCCTCCCAGCATCAGGGTCTTTTCCAATGAGCCAGCTCTTCGCATCAGGTGGCCAAAGTACTGGAGTTTCAGCTTCAGCATCAGTCCTTCCAATGATCACCCAGGACTGATCTCCTTTAGGATGGACTGATTGGGTCTCCTTGCGGTCCAAGGGACTCTCAAGTCTTCTCCAACACCACAGTTCAAAAGCATCAATTCTTTGGCACTCAGTTTTCTTTATAGTCCAATTCTCACATCCATACATGACCACTGGAAAAACCATAGCCTTGACTAGATGGACCTTTGTTGGCAAAGTAATGTCTCCGCTTTTTAATATGCTGTCTAGGTTGGTCATAACTTTCCTTCCAAGGAGTAAGCGTCTTTTAATTTCATGGCTGCAATCACCATCTGCAGTGATTTTGGAGCCCAGAAAAATAAAGTCAGCCACTGTTTCCACTGTTTCCCCATCTATTTGCCATGAAAAATAGCTTCCATGGTTAGCTGTTGATTTGGTATCATGTGTCTACACCATGAAGGTACTACACCATGAAGGTACTTCAGACACCGCTGAAGGTATTAACAAACTCAGCCATCGTAGAAACTCTTAGATGACTATTAGCCTTGGCCAAAATCTCTACGCTTAAAACTGGACATTCAAAAAAGAAAAAATAACTACTAATATTAAAAAGCAGACCTGGAGCTTATTAGGTAAGAAGCTCTCCTCTTTATGCAGGTCTTGGTAATGAAACTTCAAGGACATCATTACTACTTAGGGACATTTTTTAGTGTTACAATTTTCCCAACAAACTGTTTATATTCTTATATCATGTTATTCATATATCCGTTGCACTTCTACACATAATTTAGGTTAAATCCTCAGGCAAACATCTTTTCCATAAAAACATTTTTAATTTTTTAAAAGGGGAAGTGAAATTCATATTAATAATGATTTGCCTGACCATCCATTTTTAAGAAACAGATCTACATAGTTAGGGGTCACTTATAATATTGCTACTGTACTGTGATTAGAAAGAGGATATCCAGCTATTCATATTTAATGACTCTTAAATGTAGACTGCACTTTAAAATCCCTAAGAGAGATTTGCCTCAAAATATGCATTGTTTAAAAAAAAAAAAACAACAACTAGAATTCCTATCATGGTGTGTAGAACATGTATAGGGCCACCACTGGACCTGTTTTAAACCACTGTGTAGTATATGATGGGAACTGGAAAGAAGAAAAGCTTCTAGAAACGTCTCAGCTCTACATTTCTTTGTGCAATATACAACAAAATGCTATGAAAATCTGTGATCACATTCAGAAACACTAAAATTCATTTTGATGGTATGATGTCACACACTACCACAGCTTATTATTTGCTGGCAAAGTCTCCTCACGCAGTATATTAAGAAACTGAATCACATGAGTGGGGTTTTTTGTTTGTTTGTTTTATGTTGTTTATTATTCCAGTATGTTATTAGCATGTGTAGAAGGATAAAAGATTAAAAAGGAGGAAAGTAAACAGGGTATTTACTTGAAGTATGTAACTAAATCTATAGCCCAGGAAGTTTCTTCCGTCTTTCATTTCAAAGGAAGAATTGCAAACAGCTGTATATTATTTATTTTCAAACTATGCATGCCCCCTACACTGCCTTGAATTTGATTTGGCTTCCAATTTGGAATCACTGATTAGTGAATTAACTAGTCCTGAGAGGTAAGTATATTATTTAGCCCTCACACAAGTTATTGTAGGAAAACAAGATTGAGGATAATTGTTCCATCTCCACAATGCTCAGCATCACTTTAGTTTCACATGCTGAGGATGGTCCTCGAGAGATGGTGCCCTCAGACACTGCTTCCTGGATTTACTCTGGTCCACCAACATGACTGTGCTACTCTTCCCGGTCTATGCCCATAACATAGGCATAGATTATGCTGGCATATGTATCTACTCCCTTTCTTTCTTTCTTTTTCAGTACAAAAAGAACTCCATATTAATGCAGCCAAATGTATTGACAGGACTCTATAATTCTGAGTAAGCTATATGAAATACTAATATCTGCTGCTGCTGCTGCTAAGTCGCTTCAGTCATGTCCGACTCTGTGCGACCCCAGAGATGGCAGCCCACCAGGCTCCCCCGTCCCTGGGATTCTCCAGGCAAGAACACTGGAGTGGGGTGCCATTTCCTTCTCCAATGCATGAAAGTGAAAAGTGAAAGTGAAGTCACTCAGTTGTCTCCGACTCTTAGCGACCCCAGGGACTGCAGCCCACCAGGCTCCTCCGTCCATGGGATTTTCCAGGCAAGAGTACTGGAGTGGGGTGCCATTGCCTTCTCCAATACTAATATCTAGATACTCCTAAATACTTGTATATACTCCTATCTTTCTCACTTTCTACTCCTATTAATTTGTGTTGAATCTCAATGCAGTCCTTTTTCCAGCTTTATACTTTGTACATAACACAAGTTCAGAATCCACAGTTATCCTGCCCCAGTGAAAACAGCCTTTCGGGAAACACACTGATGCCATGGCTTCAGGACAGTGTGATCCTGAAAATCCTTGCTTTCTGATATTCTTCCAGAAAGAAGCATCAAGTTGCTGTGGAATCAGATTGAACAAGTTCAAATCCTGATTCTGCCCCTCCTAAGCAGTGAGGATGTGATAGTTATTACTCACTATGCATCTCAGTGCCTGTTCCTTATGAGTAAAATGAGGATTAAAAATAGCACCTATCTTGTGGGATTTCTATATGGATGAAGTGGTCCATTGGAAAAGACTCTGATGCTGGGAGGGATTGGGGGCAGGAGGAAAAGGGGACGACAGAGGATGAGTTGGCTGGATGGTATCACCGACTCGATGGACGTGAGTTTGAGTGAACTCCGGGAGTTGGTGATGGACAGGGAGGCCTGGTGTGCTGCAATTCATGGGGTCACAAAGAATCGGACACGACTGAGCGACTGAACGGAAGTGGTCCAAGATATGGAAACCACAATAGTGCTGAGGCACAGTAAGTCTTATGAGAGTTATCTGTCTTAAGTTATTCCTTTCATTTTTACTACCAGAGCACTGCCGTATCTTATGTTCTCTTAGCCTAATGCCAAAGACAAGGGTAAAAGATCGAATCAGAAGGTGTTAGCCAAGGCCTTGGGAAAAGAATCTGTGTGAATCTTTCTCAGTCAGTAAGAACCCTTCCTTTGCTCTGTTCAGATACATACATACCTTGAAGGTTGGGGACCTTAAATTTCAGTCCATTCAAGATCTTGGGAGGGCCCTACTAATTCTGGGTGTATAGTTTGCATTCTCTTTCTTTACAAAGGTCTCTAAAACTAAAATTTTTAAAGGAGCTTTTTTTTAATATGATTTGCATAATTTCCTACTGGTGGTTTTATCTTTTTCTTATAGATAATAACAGTCCTCACAAATTCCAAACATCAATCTGCTATCTCCTCATTTGTTGCTTATCATTTAACTTCCAAGTAAGCAGTTGTTGTTTTGTAAAAATGTTAAGATTTTATAAAATCAAATCTGTCAATGTCTTCTTTTGGTAGTTTCTGCATTTCTGTGTCTTAATAAAGGCTTTCTTGTTTAGGGACAAAATAACATTTTTATTTTAATGATTTTAGTATTTTTCTTGTTTACATTGAAGACTTTGATCCCTCTAGAATGTATTTTCAGTAGATACATAGAAGGAATCTTTGGATGGCAAACTGATTCAACACCATCTCTTGAATCACTCAGCCTTTTCTCCCCAGATTTATATTCCCTTTATCATACACCAAAAACTGTTCCATTTTTGTAAAGGTTATATATATGTTTGAAAACAAGGCATGTTCTGCAAAATATTATAAATTTTTAAATTTGACTATTACATTTAAATAGTCCTTATTCACACAGATGAGTGGAAATTCAATAAATTTTGCCATGTGCCTTTGATTTTCCTGCCTACTCAACAGATATCACAAGTTACACTTATTACGGCTCATACATTCTCTGCTTTATTCTACAGCTCAACCTCTCCCCATCAACACTAACATCTATCATACTGAATCACATTTACTTGCTCCCAAGCCTGCCTTCCCTTCAGACTATAAGCTTCCTGAAGGCACAATCCGGATCTCAATCATCTCTGCATCCCCAGTGCTGAGCACGCTACCCAGAACGTGATTTTGGGTAGGCCAAAAAGTTCGTTTGGGTTTTTCCATAAGCAGATTTAGAAAACTTGAATGAACTTTTTGGCCAACCCAACAGATGCTTAACAAATATCGATTAAATTGTGTGTCCTCTCGGGTGCAGTAGCTTTCAACCTTTTTTATTAGGGGACAAGGAGAAGAGAGGAAAACTGAATCAGAATCACCTCTTCCTCATGTCCCTCCCCCTCTTCAAAACACATTTTTTTTTCAACTTGCTTTATGACATCATGTCTATTATCTGGGTGATTTTCAAATGTCCCTCAAAAGTTAGGAAAGTTTCATTCCTGTTCTAAACCTTTAGGGAAAAAAGAACACATCATCAAGTGAGAAGAGAAAAAAATCTACAGTCAACATTCTGGGAGGGTTTGCCTCTCTTCATTCATTCAACAAATATTTAGTCAGTTCCCACTGTGCACACAGTAGAGACCTAAGAACTGTGGGAAATGCAAGTTCCTCCCTGGAGTCTACCTCTGGAAAAAAAGTTAAAAAATAAACAAAAAAGGAAAAAGAGCCCAGCACCTAGGAGAGACTGACTGTACAAATTTGACTGGATGTGAGAAATGATTCTTAGGGCTCTTAGTTCACCTCGAAACAAAGAAGCATTCAACGACAGTAGCAACTTTCTCACTTCCTCAATGCCAAAGCAAACTCCTCTCTGCCAAGGCCGATTTATACTGTACCTTCGATCCTTTCACAGAGCTTATGCAAAGAGTGCATGGGGCAGGCCTCACACAGCTTAATCTGGGTCTTGGCACTCTGCAGGGCAGCGGCCGTGCTGAAAGCCTGTTTCAGAGTCAGCATTACCTCATCAACCTATAAGAAAAACAGAGGCCAGGTCTGCAAACGTTTGCCTTAGGGTAACATATTAAAAGCCCAATAGCAATGCGAGGCTTCGTTGATGCCTACTAAATCTTAATAATGTAATTTTGATGATAGAGAGAAAACATTGTCTTGCAGTTAGACCTTCAATTAATTATACATAAAATTGGAAAATGGATGAAATAAGACTATTTTAATGTATATAATACAACAATACTGACCTGTTACTTGAATGCTGTTTTTGAATCCCACTGAGTACTATGCTATCAGTTACATGATAGCCAATCAGAACTTTGTTTTCTTTTTTTAAATTTTATAGAATTATAGTTGATTTAGTTTTGTTTCAGGTAGACAGCAAAGTGATTCAGTTATACATATATATATTCATTCTTTATCAGATTCTTTTCTCATATAGGTTATCACAGAATATTGAGTACAGTTCCCTGCCCTATACAGTAGGTCATTGTTGGTTATCTAAGGTCTTTATTAAATTAAAGTAGTTTATCAGATAAAGATCTCTTTGGAAGTTTTGCCTGCAATACATAGGGAGCAACAAAATAAGTCTAACATTAACTTGTGTTAATAAGTATCTTATTGACTTTATCCTTTTGGATCATTTTTAGTGCAACAAGTGAACATGTGTTTAACCAAAGTTCTGGGGAGAAACGAGCTCAATAAATAACATGGTAAGTGGGAGGGAGGTTCAAGAGGGAGAAAACACATTTATACCTATGGCTAATTCATGTTGATGTATGGCAGAAACCAACATAATATTGTAAAGCAATCATCCTCCAATTAAAAATAAATATATTTTTTTAAAATTAAAAAAATAATAATCTTGGGGAAATTCTATGAAGGCTGCTGAAGTTTCTTTTCCTAGAGTTCTACTGAGATATAATCGATATACAGCACTGTATAAGTCTGAGGTGTACAGTATGATTTGACTTACATGCATCATGAAATAGTTATCACAATAAGTTTAGTGAACATCATCATCTCACATAGACACAAGATTAAATAAACAGAATTTTTTTTGTCCTTGTGATGAGAACTCCTGTCTTTTCTCTATGGCTTCTATTTATTAATATTAACATTTTGCTTCTGATTTGTGACACTAAGAACTTCTGACATCTTCCTGTCTAATAGCAGGGTCTCACCACTAGGTCAAGAGCTTGAAAACTGCCAGCCTGTTTCTTCCTTGCTCTTCCAATGACTTAGTCAAGAAGTTGGACTCTAGCATTCTGATTTCCTGGTTGTTTCTTCGAGGTCAACCAACAGCTCATCCTCCAGGCATTGTTAAGCCAACTTCAAGCCAGGTTTCCTCCTCTGTGGCACAATCATCAGAGTCAAGTGTCGTTTTCTCACCCACTGTAGAACTGAGGTCAAAGTCTAAAACCTGCATGGGGAGCTGTGAAGTACCAGGGCCTTATCCAAACTATCTCTGATATTCAAAACCATTCACACGCTTTATAAACTATGCTTTGTTTTGTTCTGTTTTTATTGAGGTAACATTTGTTTATAACATTATATAAGTTTCTTGGTACAAATTTAATTCAACTTCTGTATACACAGTGTGCTTAGCACCAAAGTCTCACTTCCATCTGTCACTATACGGTTGACCCCTTTACCATTCTGCTCTCTCTCCCACCCCTGGTCCCTCTGGTAACCACCAATCTGTTCTTTGAGTGTATGTGTTTGTTTCTGTTTTATTTTTTATACTCTGCATATGAGGGAATCACACTTATTTCTCATAGCGTAATACCCTCAAGGTCTAGGTCCAGTCATGTTGTCATTAATGGCAAGATTTCATATTTTTACATGGCTGAATAATAATCCATTTTATATATATATTATATATATATATATTCCCTGGTGGCTCAGATGGTAAAGAATCTACCTGCAATGCAGGAGACCTGGATTCAATCTCTGCATTGGGAAGATCCCCTGGAGAAGGCAATGGCAGTATTCTTGCCTGGGAAATCTCATGGAGAGAGGAGCCTAGCAGGCTACAGTCCATGGGGTCACAAAGAGTCAGACATGACTGAGCAACTAAGCACAGAATATACATGTGTATATATATACACATCACATCTTCTTTACCCATTCATCCATTGATGGGCACTTCCACTGATACCATATCTTGGCTCTTGTAAACCACAATGAACAGAGTGGTGCATATCTTTTCAAATTAGTGTTTTTAGTTTTTTCAGATAAATACCCAGAAATGGAATTGCTGGACCACATAATAATTCTATTCTTAATTTTTTGAGGAATCTCCATATTGTTTTCCATAGTGGCAGCACCAGTTTATTTTCTACCAAAACAAAAGGCCAACAGGCACATGAAAAGATGCTTAACATCACTAATTTTTAGGGAAATGCAAATCAAAACCACAATTGAGATATCACCTCACACACATATCAGAATAGCTATTACCCAAAAGACAAGACATATTTAATAACAAGTGTTGGAGAGGATGTTGAGGAAAAAGACCCTTCGTACACACAAGCCATTTTTAAAGACCTTTTTCTCCCTCCCCTTATGGCCTGGTTTAAGAAAAAGTTATTACTTAAAGGAGTTACTCCACTGTTGCATCTGAGTGTATGAAGAACCTGGAATAAAAAGAAACTTTATCCACAAGTCCATTCTCTGTATCTCTATTTCTGCCCTGCAAATGGGTTCATCAGTACCATTTTCCTAGAGTCCATATATACGCATTAATATAAAATATCTGTTTTTCTCTTACTTCACTCTGTATAACAGGCTCTAGGTTTGTCCACCTCAGTTCAACTAACTCAGATTTGTTCCTTTTTATGACTGAGTAATAATCCACTGTATATATGTACCACAACTTCTCTATCCATTCACCTGGACAGAGTGGGGGAAGGAGAGGGTAGGACAAACTGAGAGAGTAGCACTGAAATATAATGCATGCATGCATGCAAAGTTGCTTCAGTCATATCTGACTCTGTGTGACCCTACGGACTGTAGCCTGCCAGGATCCTCTGTCGATGGGATTCTCTAGGCTGGAGTGGGCTGCCTTGCTCACCTCCAGGGGAATCTGCCTGACCCAGGGATCAAACCCAAGCCTCTTACCTCCTGCATTGGAGGTGGGTTCTTTATCACTAGCGCCACCTGATATAATACCATGGGTAAAATAGAAATCTAGTGGGAAATTGCTATATAACACAGGGAGCTCAGCCTGGTGCTCTGTGACATCCTAGAGGGGTGGGATGGGGGTGAGATTCAAGAGGGAGGGGTCATATGTATATATAGAGTTGATTCACATTATTGTATGGCGGAAATCAATAAAACACTGTAAAGCTATTATTCTCCAATAAAAAATTTAAAAAGACACTTTATTCTTCTGATATTGCTTAAAGGACCAAGTAGCCAGTGATTAGTCAGCTATGTTTTACTATAACTTTTTAAAAAGCTCATCAGTAATTTCATATCATTCTATGTACAAAAATGGAGTATCCATAATCTGCTCTTTTATACTATAATTTAAAAAAATAAAGAGTTCTAACGCTCAAAAATAAAAGCACTACATGCTTTAGTGACTTTGCATTTTCATTTCATTTGCCTTGTTATGTACTCAAAAGCAATTTCAATGACTTACATTGATATTTACTATTGTTTTCTTGTTTCTCATTAATTTAAGGCAGTGAAGGGGTTAGTCACCTGTTTAACTTTCAGGTAGGTTTATTATTTGTTATTTGGTAATAATGTGATGTAAAAGGCCTCCAATGGAAATACTGAACTTTCATGATTTTTTAATCCATTTCTAGATGAAACGAGATCATTTCAATGGTGACTGAAATGTGGCTACTGATTTCTCCCAGCCATAAATATTACTAAAATTTTACTTCTAAAATTTTCAGTGTTTTACTTTGCTTTAATCTATCATTTTATAGATGGTTTATAAATTCTATGATGGTATCAGAGCAACCAAAAGTTAAATTAGTACTATGAAGTTAAATTCAGTTCAGTCGCTCAGTCGTGTCCAACTCTTGGCGACCCCACGGACTGCAGCATGTTAGGTTTCCCTGTCCATCACCAACTCCCTGAGTTTGCTCAAACTCTGGGAAGGTAAATCAGTATTATGAATAACTTAATTGTTTTAGTTTAGATTCAGCAACAACAAAAAATCCTAGGAAATGTTAAAAGTTTAACACTAAAGGAATGAGTAAAGAGAAATCAACCATATGGAACAAAAAGAAAGTATTCTTAGTGTGACCATCAGGAAAAATTAAATTTCCAGAGAAAATTATGTGATGGAACAAAGAAAGCTAATTTATGAAATTAAGGGGAAATTCCATGATGAAAATAGAGCTCATAAACATTTCCCTACCAAACTTAAGTTCTGTATGGCATTTAAGAATGAGAATCACAGAATATATAAGGACTTCAAAAGATTATCTAGCCTCATTCTCTGGGAAAATCTACACTCTTAACCCCACACAAAGCCTGGGTCTTGGTAATGAGGATTTTGGGGGGGTTTCTTTGTTTTACTAGTTTTACTTTCCTGGGATACTATTGTGTGGATCTGTGGATCTGAGGAGTTCTACTTTTTCTGTCTATGAAAAGTAGTCAGTTCCATTTTTTTTCATACCTTTTAAACCACTTTTGGAGAAAGCAGAAATGATGTTTTCCAGAAATCTCAAATGTGGTTAAACAAGATTAGGCCACTTGCTTTGCGTTATTTTACAAAAGAAGGAAGGGAGGGAAGGAGGAAGCAAGGGAAGGAGGGAAGGAGGAGCACTGAGCACCTAAATTTCCAGAGTAATCCTCCAGGGCCCATCTGAACGCTACACAGTAATTCCCCTATACAGGAACCCGTCAAGTTGGAAACTTTCAAAGACATGAACGTGCGTTCACATGTCAAATCACGTTAAGTTAGCACACATGCCTGGCATACATCGTCACATGCGTCCATCCTCTACAAGTGGTTGTGCTTTTGTGTACTTTACTGCACAGTACTGTTGTGAGCAACAAGCAGAGCTTACTAATGAAGACCTGATAGAACTGGAGGCCCAGAAAAAAGACAAAGACGAAAGGAAGAAGAAGTAACTGAAGAACCAAAGAGATTCATGACACAGGAAACGGCAAGGGTATTTTATCTGAGCAGGCACTGATAAGGTTTTGAGACCCAGGACCCAAATGTAGACCGGTACACAAAGATTGCAGCAGCTGTTCAGAATGCAATCCAGTGTTACTGTGTTACCTATGGTGAGTAAAAAAACAGCTAATACCCAGACATCACTGGATTGTTTTTTCAAGAGGGTAGACGGAATTGAATCCAGCAAGGAAGCAGAACCTGTGCCATCAGCATGAGGCATGAGTGAAATTTGAGATTGCCCTCTATCCCCTATTGCTGATGATCCTTCAGCTCTACCATCTCCCACCTCCTCTGCCTCCTCCAGTCAGTAACTCTTCTTGCCTGTCCACTCGATGCCAGCCCCCGTGTGCCAGCTGTTGTACTGTGCTACTCTACTTTTCAAGGTACTGCACTGTAAGATAAAAAGTGTTTTCTTTATTGTTTTTGTCTGTTTTTTATGTACTGTTTGTGTGAAAAGTATTAGAAACCTATCACAGTACAGTACTATATAATCGATTGTGTTAGCTGGGTACACAGGTTAACTTTGTTGGACTTAGGAACAAATTGGACTTACAAACAAGTTCTCAAAATGAAACTCGTACGTGTGGGACTTACTGTACTGTTTATCAATTCATAACAATCTCTACAAAGAAACAAGAGAAAAAGCTAGTTGCATATTCTCTGTGCTCAGAGTAAATAAGTCAGCATGTGCAGTTTTGCAATATTTTGTCTTTCACAACTACCAAGCCACATCAAACATAACACTGCTTAGACCTATATAATATTTGACTGTTTTATTCTATATGTCAGTGGCTTGAACCATCCTCCTTTATACAGGAAATTTACATTTCATTTTTCCCGTAGCTTGCAATTCTGATGCCTCACCATTCAGTTAAGATGGTTACTGATAAAAAAAGTGAACAGGATTTCAAAGATTCCAGCATAGGCCCCTCCTTAAGAATAATGATGCCAGCACTAATATTCTGATGCAACTTCAATGTAACAGGAAGACATTCTCAGCCAGTCTTGGCTGTTGCCTGAGCCACAGAACTTCTCAAGATGGAAAAATGCAGCATGTTCCTAGACTCTCGACTCTGACTTCCTGTTCTGAAAACTCATCCTATGTACGTGAGGGAAAAATTAAAATACTAAGAAATACAAACAAAACAAAACTTGTAAAAGAGGTTGGAAATCAGAAGGTTTTACAGTTTTCTTCTTGGTGGAGGTTATCCAGTAATCAGAAATTTGTTATTGTTCTTTTTGTTAGTCGCTCAGTCATGTCCAACTCTTTGTGACCCCACAGACTGTAGCCTAGCAGGCTCCTCTGTCCATGGAATTCTCTAGGCAAGAATATTGGAGTGGGTTGCCATGCCCTCCTCCAGGGGATCTTCCCGACCCAGGGATCAAACCCGGGTCTCCTGCCTGCAATGCAGGCAATTCTTTACCATCTGAGCCACCAGGGAAGCCCTAATTAGAGATTAACCAGCACCTATAAAAAGATTACCTGAAGTGAAGAGTAACACACTCTATCACTCAAAAATACACTTACCAACCCCTGCTCTTCTAGAAACTACTGAGGGATACAACAGTAAGGACAGCCTGACCTTGTAGGAGTCACTACCCAGTGGGGTGGAAAGTTATGTGAACAAACACACAAGATAATGGATTTTCAGGAACTGTTAGAGATCTATGACCAAGGCACAGCAAGAGCAATTACAACAAAGCAGAGAAAGGGGTCAATTCCTGGAAAACGGTGTCAGAAAAGGGGTTACTAGGAGTTTATCTTTAAACAGAGTCCTAAAAAGTACACAGTGGAAAAGAAGGGCAAAGGGATTCAAGTCAGAGCAGAGCAAAGGAGGCTTGCTTCCCATCCACTGAAGCAGGCGAGAAAAGAATGTGAAAACGGATAGAGGAAGAGAACATACACAGTCTCCTTGTACAGTAGCCAGGTGGACCCTCAACGCTGGCACAGTCGCATTCCCCACCCGATGGTATGAAAGCAGTGAGCCCTGGCTCTGCCCTCCTCTGACAGGCAGACCCCTCACTCCATACAGCCAACAGTTAGCTCAGAATTTCAGCAGCATTTCTGCGAGCCGCACCACCCACGTATCTCCTTGATCTCATGTGTCCTGTGCATGAATCATTTGTGGCTTTGGTAGCAAGCCAAATAAATGCAGCCTCACGTCAGTCATCACAGCAGCCTCTGGAGTCTAGCCTAGAGACAGCTGAGCGCAGGGGACAGCACGTGGGAGGACACAGCAGTGAGAGGGAGCGCTTTCGGGGGGACTGGAGAAGCATGAGGTAGGCCCTTCTGCCATGCTAGACCATGTAGATTTTGTCTCTTAACAAGGAGCCATAAACTGGTGCTTTGTAAGAAAATTTTGTGAGGAAAAAAACTACAACATAAGGTAGATATAGACAGATGACAGATTAAAGCAGTGGCAGGAAGACTAGTTAGGACATGAAGGCAATTGTCTTTCTAAAGAAGGCCCAGACTTAGATACCAGAGAGAAAAAGGAAAGTGAGATGGACATGAGGGACATTCTACCTTCGAGTTTATAGCAAGGGTCCCCAACTGTGGGACCACAGACCAATACCAGTCCATGGCCTGTTAGGAACTGGGCCTCACAGCAGCAGGTGAATAGTGGGCAAGTGAGCGAAACTTCATCTGTATTTACAGCTGCTCCCCATCACTCACGTTACCGCCTGAGCTCTGCCACCTGTCAGATCAGTGGTGGCATTAGATTCTCATAGGAGCACAAACCCTACTGTGAACTGCAATTAAGGGATCTAGATTGCATGCTCCTTCCTTTTTTTTAGTTGGATGAAAATTGCTTTACAATGTTGTGTTGGTTTCTGCCATGCAACAATGAAAATCAATCATAATTATACATATATCTCCCAGTTACAAGGTCCTTAAAGAATTATCCCAAAACCAATTCCAGCCCCCATCCATGAAAAACTGTCTCCCATGAAACTAGTTGGAGAAAGCAATGGCACCCCACTCCAGTACTCTTGCCTGGAAAATCCCATGGATGGAGAAGCCTGGTAGGCTGCAGTCCATGGGGTTGCTAGGAGTCAGACACAACTGAGTGACTTCACTTTCACTTTTCACTTTCATGCATTGGAGAAGGAAATGGCAACCCACTCCAGTGTTCTTGGCTGGAGGATCCCAGGGACGGGGGAGCCTGTTGGGCTGCCGTCTATGGGTTGCACAGAGTCGGACACGACTGAAGCGACTTAGCAGCAGCAGCACCATGAAACCAGAGCCTGGTGCCAAAAAGGTTGGGGACTGCTGGTTTGTAGCATTTCGTAAACAGGTGGATATGGATGGTACAAAAGGATGCATTATGATTTCTAAATATGGAAGTTGTGTAAATGGAACAGTCAAAACAAAATACAACAGGTTTTGGAAGGGTAGGAGAGCAAGGATCTGCAGTGCAGGAAGAATCAGTCTTAGGAGGAGGGACTGAGGAAGGAAGGAAGAGGGGCGAATAGGGCAGTGGATGGGTGGGGAATGGGGCAAGATTACCCTACATTCTCACTTTCTACCTAAGTCTTATTCAGTTGGCATTTTCCAGGAGTGTGTCCTTGGCTCTCTTTAGCCTTCTCTCTTTTTCTTGCCCCTGTGTGCTCATCAACCCCCACACCTTCAATCATTCTTTACACAGTGACTCTTAAATTTCTATCCCAAGCCCTAAACTAAACCTATATAATACAGTGTCCACTTGGCTATCAACATGTGGTTTTCATTGGTATGGCTAACTGCCTAAAGTGAGAACAAAACTTTAAAAGGATCCCTCTTGGGTAAAAACTGTTGAATGCTACATTCCCTAGTCAGAAAGTGTCTTGGCACCAATTCATCTCCATTTCTTCATTATTCCTCAACTCAGTGTCCACGCTGGGAACACGGAAGGCAGTGACTCCCAAGGAGTTACTAGGGAGGATTTAAAATAGATGACCAACAAGGTCCTACTGTATAGGAGAGGGAACTCTGCTCAACGTTATATGGCAGCCTGGATGGGAGGGGAGTTTGGGAGAGCATGGATACATGTGTATGTGTAGCTGGATCCCTTCACTGTTCACCTGAAACCATCACAACATTGCTAATCGGCTATATCCCGATACAAAACAAAAAGTTTTAAAAATGAGTTAGCAAAGAGGATGGCAACATGCATTAAGGAACTGAGGAGAATGCAGCCTGGCTTCCTCTGTTCTAAGTGGTGGTATTTCCCCAGGGAAAATTGAGGGCGAAGATGTACGTCTAATAAATGCCGTGCTTCCAAGAATGGTAATGTATACATCTAAAGATTTGTGCTAAAATGGTTAGGAGAGGTAACTCAAGTGGAAGAATACGTAAAAAAAAAATTTAGGGGAAAACACTCACTATTTTTAGTCGCTCAGAACCATTTCCAACCTCATCTTACATATTTCTTCGAAAATTTTAACTGTTCCCATTAAAGAGGGAGTGAGAATGCTGGAGAGAAAAATTGGCTTCCAAATTCCAAAGACAGAAAATCAAGGCTAAAAAAAGACCATAAAGAAAGTGTTTTTAAAAGGAGGACAGGGGCTGATGAAATACAGAGAAAAAAACAAAATCGCTGTCTACCCTGTTGAAATAAGCATTATCTACCCTGAGATGTTAGAGCAACTGAGAGAATAAAAGGTCTTCTTTATCTTCTTACATGAGCAATGGAAAAAGTAACCACTCTTCTTCCATAATCAGGCTTTTCCTACCTTTTAAAAAAACAGCCAACTCATTGGAAAAGACCCTGATGCTGAGAAGGATTGAAGGCAAAAGGAGAAGAGGGTAGCAGAGGATGAAATGATTGGATGGCATCATCGATTCAATGGACATGAACTTGGGCAAACTCTGGGAGATGGTGAGGGACAGGGACGCCTAGCATGCTGCAATCAATGGGGTCTCAAAGAGTCGGACATGCCTTAGCGACTGAACAACAACAAGCACCACCTTTGAAAAATACTCCCAGTAATATTTCTGGGATTTTTTAAACTCAAGAAAATTATCTAGGCTGAAAAATTACCAAGACAATCTGGTTTTGTTTTTATATTGTGGTTCTGCCTCAAAGGGCAGAAACTCATCTCTGATTGCCCTCCTCTTTTTCCACTGATGGCCATTCTGTGAGACTTGGGTCTGTCAGAGACAAGTCTCCCAGGAGTCAGAGGTTTGGGGAGGAGCCTGTGGACAGCAGTCACCCCACTTACCAGAGATTCACTGGCACACTGGAACACGTAGCAGATATACTGGCTCAGTCCAGGCTCCGAGGACTCCCGACAAATAAAGCCAAAGTGATCAACATGCTTTATACCCTACAGAGGGAAGAAATGGGGAGTTTATAAGATTATGTCCATTTAATCAGCACTATGGAAACAGTTCTGTGCTTTCACACTTTCATGAACTTCTCCTTCATGGCACTGTGATAGGAGACATAATGTCAGAGCAAACTTATATGGCAGACTTTTGATACATAAAATAAAGGGTGAAACCAGCTCAGATTGCTTTGTTTCTGGCAAACACTCTGTGACTCGGGGCCACAGAAGGAAAAGCAGGATGGCACGATCCATTGTCTCTTGTAATAAAACCACTACCCAGTGTTTGGCAGTACCGGAGTTTTCAATTTATTGGTCGTCATTGAGCAAGCAGTCTGATGATTCACCATAAACCCTGTTCTTATTTACTTGAGATTAAGAATCATAAAACTGACAACGCTCTACTGAAATGGCATGCAATTCCCTAAAGCATGTATTAGAACTACTAGAACATTTGTCTATTTATAGACATTCAAGGAGTCACAACTGTTAGAAGATGAATACATTAAAGAAATTACTGCAGATGTCAATGATCCAAATTCACAAATCTGTACTTTCTGAACACAGGCTAAATAACCTCAGCTACACTTTATAAAAAATTCTGACTCATCTGAGAACCTCAATCAGCCTGAATATATACACACCAATTAGCAGCCAGTAGCAGCTTATGGCCTGGTGTGCTGCAGTCCTTGGGGTCACAAAAAGTCGGACACGACTGAGCAACTGAACTGAACTGAGCACCTTGTTACTTTAACAGAAAGCACGGTACTTTGAAAAGTCATGAAAACCAAAACTTTAAAGTTGTCCTGCAATCACTTGCATTCCAGGGAAAAGGAAACAGTCTTTGGAGTCCGATTTGTGCTTCCACCTTGATTCAAGCAATTTACTAGGTATGAGATATTGTGATGTGTTGATAAAAAGTATCTCGGAAGTTCCACTTCTCGTTATAAAATAGTAGTCATGGCACCTATTCCCCCAAATTTTTCAGATTCAGAACTAAGAAATATCTTGGTTCTTTGCATGTTTGATAAACAGTAACCACAATTCTTGTATTAATAAGCCTCACCTATCCAATGGATGTGGAAAAAGGAAATCAACTCTATAAAAAGAAAAAGTTAATAGGAAGAATAAAGTTATACAGTCCATGAGGTGAAAGTAAATTCCATCTGATACAACTCATTCATGATTATAGAATTTCTTTGACTTGGGACTTCCCAGGAGATCCAGGTTAAGAATCTGTGCTTCTGCTGCATGGGGAATGAGTTCAATCCCTGATCGGGGAACTAAGATCCCACATGCCTGCAAAGTGCGGCCAAAATCAAATAAATAAATAAAATAAAATGGAGAAATAGCATCATCTTAAAAAAAAATCTTTGACTAACTTGGCATTAAATGGGAAAAATGCATAGTACCTCACCAGCTCACCAAGTTTTCAGGCAGTGGCAATGTTCCAGTAAAGAAAACCACTCCCTTATTCCTCACGCTTGCCAAAAATCCAGTCCTACTGATTTTGAAGAAAGAAACATACACAGGGGTACATGTGAGGAGCCTGGTGGGCTACAGAACATGGGGTCACAAAGAGTCACATCACATCGTATGTTTAAAAGTATGCCTGTTCCCAAATGCGGCCACCCTCTATCAGTGCAATTCTGTGGAAAAGTAATAGGAGCTGGCCACGCAGTGAGGGGCAGAGATTAACCTGACAATTATTCTGATCAAAGGCCTTTACACAAAGCTTCCTCATATTTCAGTCAATTCTTTTTCTTAATTCTTAATGTCACGACAAAGCTTGCTTAAAAAAGAAAAGAAAAGCAAAGGGAAAATCTTGTTTGAACTGCCAGTTTACATATTTGGTTTGGCTGGTTCTTTTTTTCTTCTTTTTCAATTTTTTTTTTCCCTTAAACGGTCAATGAGCATTGCTAGTTTTCTTCCTGCAAGACTTGGGGTGGGGCTAGGGAGAGGCACAGCCTTTTCCAATGGTGACTCTTGCTCTGGGAAACAGGAAATACACAGCTTTGCACACAACTCTCTCCTCAACACTGGGCATGAGGCCCAATATACAGAAATATTCATTCAACATTTATTGAACACCTAAGCATTAAGCTCTGTCTTAACACATCTTATTCTCTGAGGCTCTACAGCATAAGACACCCACCCTCACAGACCTTATGATCATGCAAAGACCCCAAGGAAACATGTTGTTACGAGAATGCTTAGTAAATACTATTTTTCAGTTAAAGTGAATCATCTTTCTACCAAATTTTTTGTCCCTTAAATAGGAATTTATAAATTTTCAATATATTCACCCTAGAGTCAGATGCTGCCTTTCTCAATTATTAGAGTTAGAAAGCTTTTATCTTCAGAACATAATTCTAGGTCTCCATATAACAGAACAAATATTAAAATAAAACACTGGAAGTGAAACTACATTAGGTGAGTCTGAGGAGAGTAATTACCAAGATGTACTAAAAGTTGTCATTTTCCAACAGAAGAATATCTGAACATCCTACCTATGGCAGTGCTAACTCCAAAATTCAAAAAAAATTTTTTTAAATAAGCAGCCTTGATTTTCAACATTAAAATATAGGAAAGGGCCTTGGCAAGATCCAAGACCCTGAAGGTACATCTAAGGTACACCTATTAGGAAATAAGTTATTGCTTCTCTATTCCAGGGACCTCCTCAGAGGCATCCTTGCATTTTTAACTTTCCCATATTCAGATTTAGATAGTCCCTCCACTCCAACATCTTCAGAAATTCTTCCTAGGTTTGCCATATAATTAGGCAGCTCTAATTTTTGGATAGCTGTACTAAATTATTATATTACTATGGTACTTAGAATACTACTTTATGCCTGATATGACCTCAACCACATATAATTGTATTGATTATTTTTAAAACTTTTATATACACAATATTAGAATTAACAAGTAAAAGGCCAACGATACATACACAAACCTTCTTTTCAAACTTTAACACTTACAACAATAAACTTGAAAGTACTGGTTCTCCTTTTATTACCTATTATGGTATAAAGAGCAAACATGACTCAGTGATGCCAAAACCCACTGCCCAAGATTCTGAGGAAAACTAATTGAGAAGATATTTCCAAAAGAACTCACCAGCGCAAAAATTCCACTCACCCCTTTGATGAAGGGGTGCTACGAGCAGACAGGGCTGATGGCAGTGAGCGCAAAATATTAGGATACTGAGAGACCTGGACCCAAACACATGAACACTCTGAAGATAAATCCACTTGGCAAAAACCACCACAATACTGTAAAGTAATTAGCTTCCAATTAAAATAAATAAGTTTTTTTAAAATAAATAAAATTTGAAGGGATTCAATCCCAGTTAATTTATGGTTAATTGAGAAACAAGCCTTAATTGGTTTCCTCAAATACTATATAATCTACTTCAATACATACCTGGGAACAAGAAGAGATATCTTTAAAATTCTTCTCAAGCACAACTGATTTAGTGTCCGGACTGATAAGGTTAATCTCAAACCGCCCAACCTTAAAAATAAAGCATTCCAATTAATTTCAACTTAACAAGAACCTAATATCTTAGTTTACAATGAAATATTTGACTAATAATACAGATTCAAATGCTCTATACAAGATATATGGGCTTCCCTGGCAGCTCAGCTGGTAAAGAATCCGCCTACAATGCAGGAGACCCCGGTTTGATTCCTGTATCAGGAAAATCCAGTGGAGAAGGGATAGGCTACCCACTCCAGTATTTTGGGGCTTCCCTTGTGGCTCAGTTGGTAAAGCATCCACCTGCAATGCAGGAGACCTGGGTTGGATCCCTGGGTTGGGAAGAGGCCCTGGAGAAGGGAAAGACTACCCACTCCAGTATTCTGGCCTGGAGAATACCATGGACTGTATAGGAATATACAGTGTCAATACCTAACCCCATCAAATTTACAACCTCAGTTATCAGTCATCTGAAAACAATTCTTCCTTTCATCTAGAAATCATGAAATAAGCTGCTCTTAATTTAAAAGAAACCATTTTTTTCCAAATTAGAAATTATCGTCTTTTCAAAAAAAAAGCAACCTTTATAATTTAAAATCTTACTTTCTCACAAAGGATCAACAGAAAGATATACTTGCAATTGGGCAGATAAATTTTTTTTTAGTTTTTTAAATAAACAACCATTTAGAAAAAAATTAACAACATGGACTCTGGTAGCTAAGAAAAAGAACAAATCAAGAGAGGAAACTCAGGGGAGTTTCCCGGTGGTCCAATGGTTAAGACTTCAACTTCTAAGGCAGAGGATGCTGGTTTGCTCCCTGTTTGGGGAACTAAGATACCACACGCCTTGTGGCCAGAAAGCCAAAACATAAAACAGAAGGAATACTGTAACAAATTCAATAAAAACTTTAAAAATCATTCACATTAAAAAAAAAAAATCTTCAAAAAAAAAGAGAAGAAACTCAGTTAATGTATTACCAAAGAAAAGACTATAGACACTGTAATCACATGCCTCAAGTTATCAAGAACAAAACAGAACAAAACAACCATGAACTTCTGATAAAGCAAATATTACATCCTGGGACTATTTACCAAGGTACACAGTGCAATTTCCTTCTTAAGGACTCTTTGCAATGGGATAAAAGGACCGTCACTCCTTTTTTCAAGAAAACTCAAATCTGAGGAAATCTCTAATCCTCAAAGCTGAGGATTAATTAAAGAATCTCTACAGGGCATTGTTAGGAATTCAGTTCTTTCAAGTGGAATTGGACACTTTCTATACCCTGTACAACTTCAAAAACTACTTTTTAGAATTAAGAATCGTGTTTTACACCTATAATATAGCCTGCACCCAATCATTTTAACAACTGATCCAATAAGTTATCAGGCCTATGATGTTTCCTAAACCTCTCCTTTGTATGATAGAGTAAATTGGTGTATCCTCATCTGAAGATACAACCATGAGTCTCTGGACTTTTCTTTTTTTCGCTCTAGAAACTTCTCTCTCCTTCAAGAAGATTCACACTCTCCCAGATTCACATCTTAAACCCTTCTGACTTTCTGCAGTCATTAAAAAATAATAATAATAAATAGCAACATTTACTGAAGAATCACGTGTGGGCTGAGTCATGTCCAACTCTTTGCCACACCATGGACTGTAGCCTGCCAGGCTCCTCTGTCCATGGGATTTCCAGGCATGAATACTGGAGTGGGTTGCCATTTTCTACTCCAGGGAATCTTCCCACCCAAGGATTGAACCTGCATCTCCTGTGTTTCCTGCACTGACTGGAGGATTCTTTACCACTGAGCACCCTGGGAGGCCCTAGTGAAGAATCAACCTAAGGCAAACGCTGGTGACGCTAAGATGGCATGTGTGCTAAATTGCTTCAGTAGTTACCAACTCTTTGAGACCCTATGGACTGTAGCCTGCCAGGCTCCTCTGTCCATGGGATTCTCCAGGCAAAAATCCCGGAGTGGGATGCCATGTGCTCCTCCAGGAGATCTTCCCCACTCGGGGATGGTACCCCGTCTCTTAGGTCTCCTGCATTGGCAGGCGCGTTGGGTTTTTTTGTTTTGTTTTTTACCACTAGCGCCAACTGGGTAATCTCTGCTAATTTCCCCAACCAACTTTCCCTGATGCTCCTTCAAGTGCTTCTCTCTCTTTCCCTCCCTGCCCTGCTCCCTTTTCTCTTACATTCCCCGTCTGCCTCTCACTCCTTCACTACTGTCCTTTGCTCTTTCTCCAACCTGCCTTCTCTGCTGCCTGGGGGACATGACAGAAAAGTTGGATGCTTCCAGATTGAGGACCAGGGAGAAGCTGGCCGCTGGGCTGCTTCCGGCTTATAGCAAAGGATGGGGAAACACCGGGAGAGCCGCCGGCCAGGACAGCACCTGAAACAGCATGGTTCTGTTCTTCTCCGAGTCCGAGGGCTGCACGTGGCTGGGCGCGCTAGCATGCCTCCGCCGCGGCTGCGGCTTCTGGCTGTTCTCGTGAACTTTCCTTTGCAGGACCCCCGTGACGCTGCTGCACCGAGACCGGAACTCCTGCTGTTCATCGAAGCCCGAATCTTCCAAAATCCTCTCGGGGAAGCAGACTCGCGAGCTAGATGGCCCAGGCTGGCTGGGCGCGGCAGGGAAGACCGGGTGGGTGTCGGCGACACCATCCCCTTCCTCCGACAGAACGTCGACGGGGCAGGCCGGCGTTCGGGCCTCGGATCCCGCCTGGTCTTCGCCCGAGTCCCCTGCGCGCGGCTCGCTCTGGAGCCGCAAGCGCTGCTGCTCGTGCAGGCTGAACTTCTCGATGCAGTCGTCGATGAGGCTGGACGGCGCCTTCTTGTGGGTCACGGTCACCCTGCCACAGTACAGGACCTCGAACTTCTGAGAGTTGTAAAAGGCGTCCTCGTTGTCTTTGCTGGGTTTGGCATCCTCTTTCATGGCAGCTTTCGATAACTGCCTTATGCTGCTGATAACATCAGGAACCTGGAAGAGAATTCAGAACAGTTATTATTATTATCACATGGAATGCATTCTCATGGTAAGTGATAAAATACTGAAAGTAATAGACCCTACATAAGATAAAGTATGGGCTTCCCTGGTGGCTCAGTCAGTAAAGAATCTGCCTGCAATGCGGGACACCTGGGTTCAATTCCTGGGTTGGGAAGATCCCCTGGAGGAGGAAATGGCAACCCACTCCAGTATTCTTGCCTGGAGAATCCCCATGGAGAAAGGAGCCTGATGGTCTACAGTTCATGGGGTCACAAAGAGTCGGTCATGACTGGTCATCGGCTAAGCACTCAAGACAAAGCATAAACTTAAATTACACTATCGGATATAAGTGATATAAAGATAAGATTGAAAATTTTTATCACTTCTATAATTTCCCCTTTTAAATGTATTCATTTCCCCAAAACAAAGCCATGAGACTCTACAAGCCGCTGCAACCTATAATAAATTACTACAATGTACCCTTTGAGTACTTCTAAAAGGTATAAGTAGGGAAAACCACTAGACCATTCAGGTATGACCTAAATCAAATCCCTTATGATTATACAGTGGAAGTGAGAAATAGATTTAAGGGCCTAGATCTGATAGGTAGAGTGCCTGATGAACTATGGAATGAGGTTCGTGACATTGTACAGGAGACAGGGATCAAGACCATCCCCATGGAAAAGAAATGCAAAAAAGCAAAATGACTGTCTGGGGAGGCCTTACAAATAGCTGTGAAAAGAAGAGAAGCGAAAAGCAAAGGAGAAAAGGAAAGATATAAACATCTGAATGCAGAGTTCCAAAGAATAGCAAGAAGAGATAAGAAAGGCTTCCTCAGTGATCAATGCAAAGAAATAGAGGAAAACAATAGAATGGGAAAGACTAGGGATCTCTTCAAGAAAATCAGAGATACCAAAGGAACATTTCATGCAAAGATGGGCTTGATAAAGGACAGAAATGGTATGGACCTAACAGAAGCAGAAGATATTAAAAAGAGATGGCAAGAATACACAGAAGAACTGTACAAAAAAAGATCTTCACAACCCAGATAATCACGATAGTGTGATCACTGACCTAGAGCCAGACATCCTGGAATGTGAAGTCAAGTGGGCCTTAGAAAGCATCACTACGAACAAAGCTAGTGGAGGTGATGGAATTCCAGTTGAGCTATTCCAAAGCCTAAAAGATGATGCTGTGAAAGTGCTGCACTCAATATGCCAGCACATTTGGAAAACTCAGCAGTGGCCACAGGACTGGAAAAGGTCAGTTTTCATTCCAATCCCAAAGAAAGGCAATGCCAAAGAATGCTCAAACTACTGCACAATTGCACTCATCTCACACGCTAGTAAAGTAATGCTTAAAATTCTCCAAGCCAGGCTTCAGCAATATGTGAACCATGAACTTCCTGATGTTCAAGCTGGTTTTAGAAAAGGCAGAGGAACCAGAGATCAAATTGCCAACATCCGCTGGATCATAGAAAAAGCAAGAGAGTTCCAGAAAAACATCTATTTCTGCTTTATTGACTATGCCAAAGCCTTTGACTGTGTGGATCACAAGAAACTGTGGAAAATTCTGAAAGAGATGGGCATACCAGACCACCTGATCTGCCTCTTGAGAAATTTGTATGCAGGTCAGGAAGCAACAGTTGGAACTGGACATGGAACAACAGACTGGTTCCAAATAGGAAAAGGAGTTCGTCAAGGTTGTATATTGTCACCCTGCTTATTTAACTTATATGCAGAGTACATCATGAAAAACGCTGGACTGGAAGAAACACAAACTGGAATCAAGATTGCCGGGAGAAATATCAATAACCTCAGATATGCAGATGACACCACCCTTATGGCAGAAAGTGAAGAGGAACTCAAAAGCCTCTTGATGAAAGTGAAAGTGGAGAGTGAAAAAGTTGGCTTAAAGCTCAACATTCAGAAAACGAAGATCATGGCATCCGGTCCCACCACTTCATGGGAAATAGATGGGGAAAAAGTGGAAACAGTGTCAGACTTTATTTTTCTGGGCTCCAAAATCACTACAGATGGTGACTGCAGCCATGAAATTAAAAGACGATTACTCCTTGGAAGGAAAGTTATGACCAACCTAGATAGCATATTCAAAAGCAGAGACATTACTTTGCCAACAAAGGTCCATCTAGTCAAGGCTATGGTTTTTCCTGTGGTCATGTATGGATGTGAGAGTTGGACTGTGAAGAAGGCTGAGCGCCGAAGAATTGATGCTTTTGAACTGTGGTGTTGGAGAAGACTCTTGAGAGTCCCTTGGACTGCAAGGAGATCCAACCAGTCCATTGTGAAGGAGATCGGCCCTGGGATTTCTTTGGAAGGAATGATGCTAAAGCTGAAACTCCAGTACTTTGGCCACCTCATGCGATGAGTTGACTCATTGGAAAAGACTCTGATGCTGGGAGGGATTGGGGGCAGGAGGAGAAGGGGATGACAGAGGATGAGATGGCTGGATGGCATCACTGACTTGATGGACGTGAGTCTCAGTGAACTCCGGGAGTTGGTGATGGACAGGGAGGCCTGGCGTGCTGCAATTCATGGGGTCGCAAAGAGTCGGACACGACTGAGCGACTGATCTGATCTGATCTGAAAAGGTATTATTATCACTGATTCAATGGACATGAACTTGGGCAAATTCCAGGAGATGGTGAGGGACAGACAGGCCTGGCTTGCTGCAGTACATGGGCTCGCAGTATCAGACACGACTTGGCGACTGAACAACAACAAAAAGGTATTATAAGGGAACAAAAGGTTAAAATTAAATTTAAAAAATAAAGTGTAACATGGTTAAAGTACCAACCACCACTGAGATAAACTAATTATTATGAGCTTCAGCTGAAAGGAATGGAAGTTTCAACAATAAGACTAAAATTAACTTTCTGAATGAAGAGATTAAAATGCAGACACCCCTCACCAGCATTAGCCATCAGAGAAAATGCACATTTAAACCATAGAAAGATACTATCTATTACACACCTATTAGAATGGCTAAAATCAAAAAGACCAAGTACTGACTAGAATATGGAGCAATTGGAACACCCATACGTTGTGTGCAGAAATGTAAAATGGCACGAGCACCTCAGGAATTTGGCAGTTGCTTAGAAATTAAACAGATCTATCTCACACGCCTAGATATTTAGGTGAAAGCCCTGAAAATATATGTTCATAGAAAGCCTTGTTCACAAATATTAACAGATGCCTTTGTCACAACATTCCCAAACTCAAAATGACTCAAATATTCATCAACAAGTGAATGATCACTAATTGTTAAGGAAATGTAAAGCAAAACACAATGAAATATCAGCTTATACCTAATAGAAAGATAATTGCCAAAAAGATAAATGATAACAAGTGCTGGGGAGTACATGGAAAAAAGGAAACCCTTGAACACTGTTGGTAGGAATGTGAATCAGTGCAGTCATGATGGAAAACAGTATCTAGATTCCTAAAATATTAAAAATGGAACTATCATATGATCCAGCAATTCCACTTCTGTGTATATATTCAAAAGAAACAAAATTACTCTCTCAAAAAGATACCTACCCCTTCATGTTCATCACAGAATTATTCACAACAGTAGACATGGAAACAACCTAAGTTAACCTAGTGAAAGTGAGTGAAAGTCGCTCGGTTGTGTCTGACTCTTTGCGACCCCATGGACTATGCAGTCCATGGAATTCTACAGCCCAGAATACTGGAGAGCGTAGCTGTTCCCTTCTCCAAGGGATCATCCCAACCCAGGGATTGAACCCAGGTCTCCTGCATCGCAGGCGGATTCTATACCAGCCGAGCCACAAGGGAAACCCAAGAATACTAGAAGGGGTAGCCTTAAAATAAATAAATAAATAAATAAATTATATATATATATATATATATATTACTATATGACTTGAACAAGAAGCTAAGTCACTCATCAAATATTGTTTAAATAGCTATGATTTTTTAAAAATCTAAGAAGAACAAAATATTTTGGGATATGAAAACAAATAGAAAGCTCAATAGAAACTTGAAAATATAAAGTACAAACTTCCAGTGACAAGAAAAGTAATTTCTTGGCATATTCTGTACAGCATGGTGACTAGAGTTAATAATACCATATTGTATATTTAAAGTTGCTAAGAGAGTAGATCTTAAAAGTTCTTCTCACAAGAAAAAAAAATCTGTAACCATTTGAGGTGACTGGTGTTAACCAAACTTATGTTAATCATTTTGCAATATATACTGTATCAAATCATTATGTTGTACCCCTTGACCTAAATACAATGCTATATGTCAATTATATTGCAATAAAACTGAAAGGAAAAAAGTGAACAGATAAACTAAAGGTGGTACTGTTGCTGTTTAGTCACTCTGTCGTGTCTGACTTTTTTTCAACCCCATTGACTGTAGCCTGCCAGGCTCCTCTGTCCATGGGACTTCTCAAGCAGGAATACTGGGATGGATTGCCATTTCCTTCTCCAGAGGATCTTCCCAACCTAAGGATCGAATCTGCTTCTCCTGTATTGACAGGCCAATTCTTTATCACTGAGCTAATTGAATTGAACTGAATTGAAAGTCGTTCAGTCAGACTCTTTGTGACCCCATGAACTGACTACACAGTCCATGGAATTCTCCAGGCCAGAATACTGAAGTAGGTAGCCTTTCCCTTCTCCAGGGGATCTTCCCAATCCAGGGATCGAACCCAGGTCGATCCACATTGCAGGTGGATTCTTTACCAGCTGAGCCACAAGGGAAGCCCAAAAGTGGTACATTCACATAAAATGGAATACAACTTATTATCTCCCATCTGATTTTCTGCAATAGCCTTTTAACTGGTATCCCTTGGCCCCTTTAATGTACTCTCAAAAGTAAAAAGAATCCTTTTTAAACGTGCCATGGTGCTCATCTGCAAATCCTCCAAGCTCCCCATTTCTTGAGTAAAAGACAAAATCCTTACAATGTCCTACAGGGCCCTCACTCTCTGCACATGACAAACAAACAGATTAAATGTGCACTGTGGCTACACATCCTCCATGTGACCTTTAGATAGTCGACTTGCATTTCATCTTTTCATCCTCACCCCGTTTCTTCTGACATTACTCCTCCTAGCCCTCTCGCTCACTGGCCTCCTGGCTACTCTTTGGACATGCCAGGCACACTCTTCCCTGAAGGTCTCTGAACTCCAAGCTCCTCCCCTAGATAACTGGACAGTTCACTCCTCACCTCCTTTAAATCCATGCTCTAGTGTCACCTCAAGGTGGCATCTGTCCCCTACCCCAAAAGACACACACACATGCTCTGACAGCCAGCATTCCCCTGGAATTCCACCCCCTCTCCTTCATTTTATTACTTTCTATAGTATTTACCCCTTTGAACATTCTGTGTAATTGATTTGCTAGAATGTAAGCCCTTATGAATGTGAGAGTTGGACTATGAAGAAGGCTGAGCGCCGAAGAATTGATGCTTTTGAACTGTGGTGTTGGAGAAGACTCTTGAGAGTTCCTTGGACTGCAAGGAGATCCAACCAGTCCATTCTGAAGGAGATCAGCCCTGGGATTTCTTTGGAAGGAATGATGCTAAAGCTGAAACTCCAGTACTTTGGCCACCTCATGTGAAGAGTTGACTCATTGGAAAAGACTCTGATGCTGGGAGGGATTGGGAGCAGGAGGAGAAGGGGACGACAGAGGATGAGATGGCTGGATGGCATCACTGACTCGATGGATGTGAGTCTGGGTGAACTCCGGGAGTTGGTGATGGACAGGGAGGCCTGGCGTGCTGCAATTCATGGAGTCGCAAAGAGTCAGACACGACTGAGCGACTGAACTGAACTGAAGCCCTTAGAGGAGAAGGCAATGGCACCCCACTCCAGTACTCTTGCCTGGAAAATCCCATGGATGGAGGAGCCTGGTGGGCTGCAGTCTATGGAGTCACTAAGAGTCGGACACGACTGAGCGACTTCCCTTTCACTTTTCACTTTCATGCATTGGAGAAGGAAATAGCAACCCACTCCAGTGTTCTTGCCTGGAGAATCCTAGGGACGGGGGAGCCTGGTGAGCTGCTGTCTATGGGGTCGCACAGAGTCGGACATGACTGAAGCGACTTAGCAGCAGCAGCAGCAAGCCCTTAAGAGAGTGGTGATTTCTGGGGTTTTTTCCCACATTTTTCCTTGTATCCCCATAGTCTAGAATAAGCTCCAATACAAAGCAGATCCTCAGTATGTGGACTTGGGACAGGGGAAAACTTTTCTGGTAATTTTTACCTTTGGGAAACAGAGATCATTTTATATGCAGGGTTGCTTCACCTTCAGACACATATGGTATTTCTTTAAATCTACCAGCTGCTGCTGCTGCTACTGCTAAGTTGCTTCAGTTGTGTCCGACTCTATGCGACCCCATAGACGGCAGCCCACCAGGCTCCCCAGTCCCTGGGATTCTCCAGGCAAGAACACTGGAGTGGGTTGCCATTTCCTTCTCCAATGCATGAAAGTGAAAAGTGAAAGTGAAAAGTGAAAGTGAAGTCGCTCAGTTATGTCCGACTCTTCGGACCCCATAGACTGCAACCTACCAGGCTCCTCCGTCCATGGGATTTTCCAGGCAAGAGGACTGGAGTGGGTTGCCATTTCCATTCTAAAACCAGAATTTCTTCTTTTTCACATAATTATTCAGGATATATAGCCAGAGTATTCACAGTTTAAAATTACAAGACTTTCCATTTGCTAGCAGAATATTTCCTAGAAAGAATAAAGTCCAAATGCTATAGTTTCAGTGACTCACCCTGAACAACTGACATATCTCCAGGGAAGTCAGATGCTTTGTACTAACACATGATCAGCAACCTTAGCCCTCTCTCATTTTCTTTTTGTTTTAGTATCTGACAAGGGCTGGAGACTGACCTAGACATTCAACCCTGTAGAATGTCTATACAGTGACTCTAGTGGGTTAGGCAAAACCCCTCCTTCCTCACTAACCATAGTTTATCTAATACTTTTCATCTGATTTTGCAACTCTAGTGCAATTAAATTTCCAAAGTCTCTCTATGGAGTGCAGAATAAGAAAAATATTATCTGTAGGATGTTTTTGAACCTGCAGAATTTTTATCTTGTGACAAATATTTTAATGATGATTAGAGTTATATCCTATCACTGAGACTGAAAATATAGTCAGTTCAACATTAGTTGTATGAGTTCCTCAATATTATATGTTTGTACTTTTTCTCTACTATTATATTGAGAGATATTATGTGAAGAACTGATTGGTGCTTGAATTTCTATAGTCCCACAGGACACTTCCCCGTGACCACAAGTAAAAGCTCAACATCTAAATATAATCCAGTTAATAACTCAGTTGATAGAAGCAAAGCTTATCACTTTGACGAAGCTGAGTAAGTAATTTAATCCTCCAATAATTTGAATTATGAATTGCACCATAAGACATAGATTCTAGTTGCCTTTAATATCCTCTCTGAGGTCAGGACTAAATGCAGCTTTCAATGACCTGGGCTGCAAAGAGGCCCCACCTATGAAACTGATCTAACAGCATTCCACTCTATTTTTTCTTCTAAGTGTAATCACACATGGAAGTTAACATTATACAGCCCCTGCCTACACAATCGAGCTTCTCTAGTGGCTCAGAGGGTAAAGCGTCTGCCTGCAGTGCAGGTAGACCTGGGTTCAATCCCTGGGTCAGGAAGACCCTCTGGAGAAGGAAAGACCCTCTGGAGATTGTGCCTACTCAATCAGCACCCATACCAAAGGGACGCACTGATAAAGCAAGGACAGTAAAATGTCCTTGGTGAGGAAAAGAGTTATCAGAGGACCACAAAAACTTTCTGCTGAGACATTTATTTAAGAGATCAATCAGAAGCAACACAAGAGAAAAAAATCTCTATCCAGTACTTGCACGTACACAAGGCATTTTGGGAAAACAGTATTCTTCTATGTTGCATGAGTGCTCAGTCATGTCCGACTCTTTGTGACTCTGTGGACTGTAGCCTGCCAGGCTCCTCTGTCCATGGACTTTTTCAGGCAAGAATACTGGAGTAGGTTGCCACTTCCTTCCCCAAGGGATCTTCCTGACCCAGGGATTGAACTGGTGTCTCCTGCATTAGCAGGAAGATTTTTTACTACTGGGTGTTAACTAACATATATTTAGATTTATATGTGCTTTTGAATGAATTTGACTCCTTGCATGTATTGCATCTTACGACATCTCTTTTTCTCTCTAACATTATACTGTAAGCCCTTAAATGAAAGACTGAGTTGGGATGACTTTGTGTTTTAACTAGAGTTTTTTTCCATGTGACCACTGGGAGAGAATTTCATGCTCAGAAGAAACTGATTGACAGGTGTCAGCAAACAGAAGTATACAAATAGTGAACAACTACCAAGAACCCTGATGAAAGTTCTCCAGGACTGAGATAGGTTTAGCAAATTCCTGTTGCTAATTCATGAGAAACCTGGCACTTCCCAAAATGAAGAGCTGACGCTTTGTACTCTCCTCAGTGCTCGCTCCAGCTAGGAAGTGAATGTGTGTGGCAGGAATGTCTCCAGATGCTGAGACACTTCGTTAAAAAAAATAACTCTAGTTATTCTTACTCTTGTCATGGACACACCACTGCTCAGAATCTGCCTACATGTCACAGAGTCTGATGCAGATTTAATGCCAATTCAAGGCGAAAGTTTTATTCTATGGCAGCACATAATTTTAACACACAAATACAATATTAAAAAGGGAATTAATAATCCCTCTACTCAGGAATTAAAAGATTTATGGGCTTCCCTGGTGGCTGAGATGATAAAGAATCTGCCTGGAATGCAAAAGACCCAGGTTCAATCCCAGGGTCAGGAAGATCCCTTAGAGAAAAGAATGGCTACCCACTCTGGTATTCTTACCCTGAGAATTCTATGATCAGAGGAGCCTGTCAGGCTACTGTCCACAGGGTTGCAAAGAGTCTGATGCAGATTCAGTGCCAATTCAAGGCAAAAGTTTTACTGTATGGCAGCGCACAATAACAATATTTTTAAAAGAATGAATAATCGCTCTACCCAGGAATTAAGAGATTTATACTCTACCCCAGATCTGCCAGGAATTTGTGTCATTCTGCACCTGAATTTCCTCCCTAGTAAAATAGAAGACTAGATAGATGTTCATTAAGATCTCATCTAAATCCAGATTTCTACAAGCTCATTTCTGCATTGATGCCAATATAGGAACAAAATAATATACATTAAAAGGAAATGGAAAATCATCTCTGTCATTAAGCCAGAAATATTGTAAGTTATTGACATTATTCATTTCCATTAACACACAATAACCAATTCAACAGATGATAAAATAAATTGGGCTTTTTTCAAATGCCTCATGACATTTAGGAAAAGCACGGTGCCACCTTTAGCCAGTGTTTTGTCCTTACACTTTCAGGGATCTGATGTCAATGTGTGGCAAAAGCATCACAATACTGTAATTATCCTCAATTAAAATAAATTAATTAAAAAAAGAAAATAGAAATTTATTAAAAGTATAATTTCTAAGAGAAAAAAAAGGATATAAGCTCAAATATCAAAATTCAGACATTAAAGCGATTCCTCACTCTGGAGAAAAAAAATTGCCACTAGGTCCCTGGATGTCAGACTGTTGTTTCTCATTAATTAATTACCATAATTTGTTATTACACTCCAAGAAATCCAATGGTATTGTAAAAATAACCCTCCACTTAATTTCAAAATAAAATAAATTCTACAGCCACCCCATGCTGATGTCTAAAGGCCTAAGCAAACCCAGGGGTGGAAAAATTATCAGGATACTGAAAACCACAAAGGAAAAGATACCTTTGGTCAGGAAGCCAGCAGAAAATTGGAGAAGTTCTCCAAGAGCTGTGAATATGCCAAACGGATATAATCCTCAGTAGCAGCACTCTGTCACACTTAAGAAGTTCTCTTTC
Organism: Bubalus kerabau; assembly: GCF_029407905.1. NCBI lineage: Eukaryota > Metazoa > Chordata > Mammalia > Artiodactyla > Bovidae > Bubalus > Bubalus kerabau. The sequence goes on from NC_073635.1 coordinate 50,933,451, forward strand.
ATTCTAGATAAGCCAGCAGTAATTTTGCTGTATTTGTTCAAGTCCACGTTATCACTGTGCAGCCAATTATAAAACTTCCCGGGAATAACCGTTATTGCTTCAAAAGTAAAGTATTTCCTGACTGTACAGTCAGGAAACACACTGATTGTTCAGGGCTAAAGAATAGACTCTCTTAGCTTTCTTTAAAAAGAAGCATTTTAAATTTTAGTACCATTGTCTATCTTATGCTATTTAAATAAGCCTAAGTGTCCAAGGCTTTTTAATTATGAAAGTAGGAGAAAATTAATCTACAATGTCTTCTTTCCTCATAGAATTCACTGATCAACAGATGAACTTCAGCAAACATTTAAAAAGTGGATACAAATATGAAATGAAAATAAGCTTCTTAAAGTAAAAAAATATTCAAAGTAAAGCAAATAACTGGGTAAATTCTTTCACAACTAAAATGATCTTTGCTGCTTGATTCATTATTAATCTTTTGATAATAATTATGGTAGGCACAGCAAGATTTCTGTCAGCACAAAAAAGAGGTGTGTGCTAAGTTTCTTCAGTCATTTCTGACTCTTTACGACCCCATGGACTGTAGCCCACCAGACGCCTCTGTCCGTCAAATTCTCCAGGCAAGAATACTAGAGTGAGTTGCCATTCCCCTCCTCAGGGGATCTTCCCGATCCAGGGATCGAACCCATGTCTCTCCTGTATTGGCAGGCGGGTTCTTTACCTTGAGCACCACATGGGAAGCCCTCACAAAAAATAGGGGAAGGGTATTTAAGAAAAGATGAGGAAGAATACTAGGAAGCATTTCAAGTACACTGCAAAAACCTGACAAATGAGAAGAACTGATCATTTAAACTAGTCCCAATCAAAGAGAGACAGTAAGGAAAAGAAAATGTATTTGCTTTGAAACTAATATATGCCATTAGGGAACAGGTAGATTTCCTTTCTAATTCTATTTTACTTAAGAAACTATTAAGATTAGTTCAGCATTTTAAGAAAAGACTAATTTGGTCATTAAATATAATTTCTGTTTGGCTTTTAAAACTTCATCTTCAACCAATGGAAAGTAATTTTGGAAGCTATATATGTGCCCTGAAATAGCTTACTTACATCAAGAGGAAAAAATCACCATTATTGAAGAACCCATGAAGATGTTCCAGCTCCAGTTACTTGGGAAGCCTGCTCAGTCTGTGTTATCATTCTTAAGGTGAGGTTGTCTGATAATCTCACTAAGAAATAAAATTGGTTTTTAAACCATTTTAACTTTTATCCAAAAGTATTTCAGTGATTCTTTGTATTTGGTTAAATATATGTTATTATTCTATGGTAAATTTGGCACAGTAAAAAAGGTATCTGATTATCACTAGGTCTAGAATCAAAACTGAATAGAAAAATGCAGTGATTTTAAAATCACAGAATTTTAAACTTAAAGGGTCCCTTATGGAATCACCAGTCCTTACTATCTTGTTTTACAGATGTGGAAACAAACGGTTTACATTAAAAGTTAAACCAAGAAAGAAGAAAATAATGAGATTACAAGTAGCGAGACTCTTTGGAGCCAAAGAAAGCAAGAATATCTCTACCATTTACACAGCAGTCAGACAAGTTGCTTGAATTGGAATCTTGGGCTTCAGCCAAGGCAGTTTCCTCTCAGACTAGACTTTGGTTCTTAGATATTCTCAGTTCCTTTGCTCCAAATGAATTTTTGGCTCACCTCTTCTCTGCTGCTTTCCTGGTGGCCTCTGCATTAGCTCAAGCATCAGAGACAGAAAGTCCTTAAACTTCCTACCAAGGGCTGCCCTTCCATTCTGCCTCACTGCATATCTTTGATTCCTTCCCCGAAAGATATGACTTATGCCTCTATGACCATTCAAAATTTGAAAAAGTGATCAGGTGTAAAATAAATAAGAGTAACTTACAGGAAATCCAAGGACTCATGTTTTATATAGATATATTTTTTAAATTTATTTTTAATTGAAGGATAATTAACAATATTGTGTTGGTTTCTGCCATACACTAACATGAATTAGCCATGCTGCTGCTGCTGCTAAGTCGCTTTAGTCGTGTCCGACTCTGTGCGACCCCATAGAGGGCAGCCCACCAGGCTCCGCTGTCCCTGGGATTCTCCAGGCAAGAATACTGGAGTGGGTTTCCATTTCCTTCTCCATGAATTAGCCATAGGTGTGTATATATATATATGTCCCCTCCCTCTTGAACCTGCCTCCCACCTCCCACCCCATCCCACTGCTCTAGGTTGTCACAGAGCACCAGTTTGAGCTCCCTGCAGGGATTTTGATTAAGAGAATGGAATATCCTTAGTAGTGGCTGACTTTAGGGAAATAAGACAGGGAATAAATAAACAGGGAAATAAGACAGAAGATGGGATGGGTGAGAAGTTAGATGGCAAAGGATAGACAAGGACAGTCCTTTTCAAATTCCATTTCAAAAACAACATCAGTCTTTTAAAAGTTTGTAACTTTTAAAGGACAAGGACAGTCCTTTTCAAATTCCATTTCAAAAACAACATCAATCTTTTAAAAGATTAGTCTGTAGCACAGCATATTAGAAAAGCACATAACACACAGTTAGAGGTCTAGCATTTAAAGCTCATTCTAGTAGCTATGACTGTCTGTAAAAAAGATGCCATATTTTTCAGAGTCTCTTGGTTTTTCATCTGCAAAATGAGAATCGCAATGTTTATTTCAAAGGTAAACTGGGGAAATTAAACTAAATGTGCAAGTGCCTGACACAGTGCTGAGACAGCGAAAGCATTCAACAATGTTTAATTAAATCTAACATGTAAGTCTGACATGTGCTGTGCAAGGAGATGGAGGAAGTGAGAAGCTGCTGCTTAAAAAAAAAAAAAATCCCTTTATGAAAGTTACATTGTAGTAGGGGGTATAGAATGAATAAGTGAATCATAAAGGATCTGAGATAGTGAAAATTGCCAATGAGCAAAATAATGCAAGGAAAAGGGTACAGAAAATTTGGAGGAGATGTCAGAATAGTTGCAATTTTAAAGAAAAGAATCTGTATAACACATTTGAGTAAAAAGCTGAAGTCAGCAAGAAGGTGAGCCTTACAGGTATCTGGGGGAGGAATATTCCAGGCAGATAGAACACCAAGTATGAAGGCCATAAAGCAGAGATCCAGCTGGTGCATTCAGGGAAGAGTGAGGAGTCAATGTGGCTGGATGTGAGTGAGGGAGCAGAAGATTACTGGAGGCCCTTGTGGGGAGCAGGGGGCATCTACATCCTGCAGGGCCTTGAAAGGACTTTGGCTTTGACCCCTTGGTGAGACAGAAAGCCATTGCAGAGTGCTGAGTTACATGTTTAAAGAATCCCTTTGCCTGACTCAGATGATAAAGAATCCACCTGCCAATGCAGGAGACCGGGGTATGATCCCTGGGTCAGAAAGATCCCCTGGAGAAAAGAATGGCAACCGTCTCCAGTATTCTTGCTTGGAGAATTTCATGGACAGAGGAGCCTGGTGGGCTACAGAGTCAGACATGACTGAGAGATTAACACTTTTTTATTTTTTTGCCTGCTGTATGGAGAATAGATGGCAAGGATGCGGGGGGTGCAGAAGCCTACCGTTCTCAGGGTGAGCCAGGGGTGGTTCACACAAGAGCAACAGCAAGGGAAGGTGTAAGAAGGTACAGGCTTCTAAAGATCATTTTAAAGCCATGGTCTACATGATCTGTTGATGGATCTAAGATGGACTATAAAAGAAGAGGAGGCATGAATGAACTTTATGGGTTTTGGCTAGAGGACTTAGAAAAATGGAGCTGCCGTGAAACAGGATGAGGGATGGGGGTGGCTTAAGAAGTAGGAGCTTCATTTCGGATTGTTAATTTTGGAAAAGCTTACAGACATCCAAGGGGTGATGTCAGTAGGCAGTTAAGTATACATGTCTAGAGCTCAGGGGTGTGGACAGAACTGAGAAAGAAAAACTGGAATGCATATCAATGGCATTTGAAGCCATGAGATTCGAGGAGTTACTCAAAAAAGTGAGCACAGATGACACAGAGAGACAGAGCAAGAGGGAGAGAGACATGATAAGCTAAACACAAAGAGAAATATCTCCAGGAACCAAGCCGTTTGATGCACAATGCCTATAGTTTGGGAGATGGAGAAACATACTGCTGCTGCTGCTAAGTCACTTCAGTCGTGTCCGACTCTGTGTGACCCCATGGACGGCAGCCCACCAGGCTCCCCCGTCCCTGGGATTCTCCAGGCAAGAACACTAGAGTGGGTTGCCATTTCCTTCTCCAATGCATGAAAGTGAAAAGTGAAAGTGAAGTCGCTAGTTGTGCCCGACTCTTAGCGACCCCATGGACTGCAGCCTACCGGGCTCCTCTGTCCATGGGATTTTCCAGGCTAGAGTACTGGAGTGGGGTGCCATAAGGAAAATACAGCAAGAGCCTAGGGTAAAACCAGAAAAGAATGGTAATCAGAAGCCAAGTAGGAGAAGTTTCCCAGAAAGAAGGAGTAAGCACTAGGAGATCATTGGTGATTTTGACAAGAAAAGTTTTGGTGAGGCTTAAGGCAAAAGCCTTCCTGGAGTAGGTTCAAAAGAAAATTGCAGGAACAAAATCCAAACATTAGGTACAGGCAACCTTTTAGGGATGTAGCTGGAGGTACAAGTGAGTCAAAAGAGGGTTCTCTTAGAGATGGGAGAAATGACAATTTTTAATACAGAATTTCCAGTGTGTGTTAGTTACTCAGTCGCATCTAACTCTTTGAGATCCCATGAACTGTAGCCCGCCAGGCCCCTCTGTCCATGGGACTCTCCAGGCAAGAATACTGGAGTGGTTAGCCATTCCCTTCTCCAGGGGATCTTCCCGACCCAGGGACTGAACTTGGGTCTCTTGCATTGGCAGGCAGATTCTTTAGTGTCTGAGCCATGAGGGAAGCCTTCGGTTTTCAATAGTGAAGGAGAAATGGATGATGTGGAGAATGAGGGTAGAATTGCTAGCAACATCTTTAAGTAGGCAAGAGGGGACTGAATCTAGGGAATCAGTGGAAGAATTTGAACTGATCCAAGGAATGGATAGTTCATCTCAAAAGGTGCAGATAGAGGAAGACATAGAGGTCAGAGTTTGGAGAATTTCACCTCTGAATGCTTTAATTTCTTAGGAAAATTGAAAGCATGATCATCAGCTGAGGTAAGGAGGGGAAGAAGATCAAATAAGTATTGATCAGTAATCATTTAATTCAAGGCTTACTGTGGGCAAAACTGTGAAGTGATGTTATCTTTAGAACTCTCAGGCTACACTTTCTGTATTGTGATGATGTAGAAACGCGACTCCTACAACTCTTTCATGGAGAAATTTGCATTTAACTGAAGGTTTAACTTGAGAACTCAAGTATCTTAGATGAAATTCAGGAATCAACCCGAAATTAGAAGACAGGGTTTTGCACCCTGAAGTGAAATAATACAGGTAAACTATTTTTTCTGCCTAGGATGAGATGGGGAGCTAACCCATACAAGTAATAGTTGTATAAAAACAGGGGGCTTCCCAGGTGACTCAGTAGTAAAGAATTCACCTGCCAGTGCAGGAGATGCATATTTGATCCCTGGGTTGGGAAGATCCCCTGGAGGAGGAAATAGCAACCCATTCCAAAATTCTTGCCTGGAAAATCCCAGGACAGAGGATCCCAGCGGGCTACAGTCCATGTCTGACTCCAAAGAGTTAGACATGACTAAAGTAGCTGAGCAGGCATGTATGCATGTATAAGAAATAAATTTTAGAAAAGGTTTGCATGTGGTAGGGGAAAAAAGTGTCCTGTACCTTACCAAAATAAGAATAACACAGTGTGAATATAGAATATTTGTATCACTTGTGAAAAGTAACTTTATATTTCTTTTTTCCAGATATGGATATTTATACAGATACAACCAAAAAAGGTGAAATAAGCAAAGGCATCAATGCAAGAAAATCAAACTTATTGCAGCCATGTCATCAAGAAAGTTAACCTTTCATTTTTAAACTGTGGAAAAACAGAATGAGGCATCTAAGAAACAATCCTGAAAAGTTGCTATTTATTTACTTATGCTGGCATTATGAAACCCACTTTCAAATGCAGCATAACCTTCCACCCAATCACAAAACACTTTCAAGGTAAGATTGACCCCCTATGTGTTTATTCAACAGAAGATTTTCTATTCATCAAATCAGTCCTATTATTTGCTTAATGCTGAGACTTTTAAAAATATACAGCTCATAATCAATCAGTCTCTAGCAAGGCTAACTAAGATAAGAGAGAGGACACAAATTACTAATATTAGAAATGAAAGAGGGAACAGCACTACAGATCCTATGGAAAATAAAAGCATAATAAGAGAATACTATGAACTACTCCATGACCAGAAATTTCATATCCTAGATGAAAGGGAAAATTTCTTTAAATGACATAATCTGCCAAAACACAGACAAGAATAAATAATCTGAATAGGCCTAAATGGAATAACTAGTTACTAATCTTCTAAAACAGAAAGCACATGGCTCAGATGGATACACTGGTGAATTCTGTCAAACCCTTAAGAAAAAAAAGTGATACCAATCCTCCATAATCTCTTTCAGAAGATAGAAGCAGAGAAAATACTTTCTAACTCATTCTATGAGGCCAGCATTACCCTAATATCAAAACCAGGCACAGACATCATAAGAAAATTACAAACAATATCGCTCATGAATATAGATGCAAAAATTAACAAAATACTAGCGTAACAAATCCAAAAAAAATGTATAATAAGAATTATACACCAAGACCAAGTATGTAGGTGGTGCAACATTAAAAAATCAATTAATGTCACATCACATCAACAGAATAAAAAAGAAAAATCACATGATCATATCAATAGAAGCAGAAAAAGCATTTGATAAAATCCATCACCCATTCATGGTAAAAACTCTCAACAAATAAAGAATAGAAGGAAATTTCTTCAATGATCTATAAAAAAAAACTACAGCTAAGATCATACTTAATGGTAAGAAATTCAAGGCATTTCCACTGAGATCAAGTACATGCAAGGGTGTTCCTCTCACCATTCTTTTCAACATCATATACAAGTCCTTGCTAATAGTCAAGAAAAGGAAACTAAAAGTATACAGATTGGAAAGGAAGAAATAATACTGTTCTGAGATGACATGATTGTCTGCAGAATATATGAAATAAAAATTTACCAAAAAAAAACCTCCTAGAACTAATAAGTGATTATAGCAAGGATACACAAGGGACTTCCCTGGCATCCAGTGACTGAGACTCAGCAGTTCCACCTTAGGGATGCAAGTTCTATCCCTGGCTGCGGAACTAGGATCCCACAGGCCAGGTGGTACAGTCAAAAAAAGAAGTTGCATGATACATGTTAATATAAAAAAATCAACTGCTTTTCTATATGTGAGCAATGAGCAAGTGAATTTTGAAATTAAAAGCCCAATATCATTTATATTAGCAACCCAACAATGAATACTTAGGTATAAATCTAACAAAATATGTATAAGATCTATATGAGATTTACAAAACTCTGATGAACATGATCAATGAAAAACTACATAAATGGAGAAATATTCCATATTCATGAGTAGGAAGACTCTCTGTTGCCCAGATATCAACTTGATCTATAAATTCAATGCAATCACAATCAAATCCCAGCAGGTTGGAAAACTTATTTTAAGTTTATATCTAGAGGCAAGCAACTCCGAATAGCTAACACAAAGCGGAAGGAAAAGAACAAAGTGGGAGGACTGGTGGTATCTGGCTTCAAGACTTACTGTAAAGCTATGATAATCAAGACAGTGTGGAATTGGCAAAAGAACAGAAAAATAGATTCATGAAACAAAATAGACAGCCCGGAAATAGGTTCACATAAATACAGTCAACTGAACCTTGACAGAGGATAGAACAACAGAGCAAAGATAGTCTCTTCATCAAATGGTTCTGCAACAACTGGACATCTACATGCCAGAAAAAATTAGTCTAGACAAAGACCTTACACTCTTTATAAAATTAACTCAAATCTAGAAAACTCAGATGACCTTGGGTAGGGTGATGCTTTTTTAGATACAAAACCAAAGATGCAATCTATGATAAAATTGATAAGGTAGACGTCATTCAAATTAAAACTTCTGCTCTATAAAAGACAGTATCAAGAGAATTGGAAGACAAGCCACAGGTTTGGAGAAAACATTTTGCCAAAGACACAGCTGATAAAGTCTTGTTATCCACAATACCCAGTTCAGTTCAGTTCAGTCGCTCAGTCGTGTCCGACTCTTTGCGACCCCATGAACCACAGCACTCCAGGCCTCCATGTCCATCACCAACTCCCGGAGTTTACCCAAACTTATGTCCATTGAGTCGGTGATGCCATCCAACCATCTCTTCCTCTGTCGTCCCCTTCTCTCCACCCTCAATCTTTCCCAGCACCAGGGTCTTTTCAAATGAGTCAGCTCTTCGCATCAGGAGGCCAAAGTATTGGAGTTTCAGCTTCAACATCAGTCCCTCCAATGAACACCCACGACTGATCTCCTTTAGGATGGACTGGTTGGATCTCCTTGCAGTCCAAGGGACTCTCAAGAGCCTTCTCCAACGCCACAGTTCAAAAGCATCAATTCTTTGGTGCTCAGCTTTCTTCATAGTCCAACTCTCACATCCACACATGACTACTGGAAAAACCATAGCCTTGACTAGACGGACCTTTGTTGACAATACACAAAGGACTCTTAAAACTCAGCAATAAAAGAAGACCTTAAAACATAAACTAAAGACCTTGACAGACACCTCCCCCCAAAAGATATTCAGATGTCAAATAACCATTATGAAAAGATACTCCACAGCATATGTCATCAGAGAAATACAAATGAAAACGAGATACCACTACACACCTAACTGAATGGCCAAAATCTGGAACACTAACCACACCGAATGCTATGAGGATATGGAGCAAAAGGAACTTTCCATACACTGGTGGTGGGAGTGAAAAATGGTTCACTCACTTTGGAAGATAGTTTGGTGATTCCTTGCAAAACTAAACATACTTTAAAAACAATAATTTATTGGCTGTGCTGGGTCTTTGTTGCTGTGCAGGCTTTTCTCTAGCTGCAGCAAGCAGGGGCTACTCTCCAGTTGCAACGTGCTGGCTTCTCAGTGCTGCGGCTTCTCTTGTTGTGGAGCACAGGCTCTAGGCGGGGCACGGACACGAGTTGCAGGTCCTCGGCTCTAGAGTACAGGCTCGATAATTGTGGCACATGGGCTTTGCTCCAGAGCATGTTGGATATTCATGGACCAGGGATCAAACCCATGTGTCCTGCATTGGCAGGCAGATTCTTTTCCGTTGAGCCACCAGGGAAATCCAATATACTGGGTTTCTTTTTACAAGACTAAACATACTCTTACTAGACAATCCAGCAACCTTGCTCCTTGGTATTTAGGAATTGAAAACTTATACCAACACAAAAACTGGCACACTGATGTTTTAAGCAGGTGTATTTAAAATTACCAGAACTTGGAAGCAACCAAGATGTCCTTAAGTAGGTGAATGAATAAATAAACTGTCGTACATTCAGACAATGGAATGTTATTCAAGGCTAAAAAGAAATGAGCCATCAAGCTATGAAAAGACATGGAAGAAACTTAAAAGCATATTACTAAGTGAAAGAAGCCAATCTGAAAAGGCTACCTGTTGCATGATTCCAATTATATGATGTTTTAGAAAAGGCAAAGACTATTACTTTGCCAACGAAGGTCCGTCTAGTCAAGGCTATGGTTTTTCCAGTGGTCATGTAAAGCCGAGCGCCAAAGAATTGATGCTTTTGAACTGTGGTGTTGGAGAAGACTCTTAAGAGTCCCTTGGACTGCAAGGAGATCCAACCAGTCCATTCTGAAGGAGATCAGCCCTGGGTATTCTTTGGAAGGAATGATGCTAAAGCTGAAACTCCAGTACTTTGGCCACCTCATGTGAAGAGTTGACTCATTGGAAAAGACTCTGATGCTGGGAGGGATTGGGGGCAGGAGGAGAAGGGGACGACAGAGGATGAGATGGCTGGATGGCATCACCGACTCGATGGATGTGAGTTTGAGTGAACTCTGGGAGTTGGTGATGGACAGGGAGGCCTGGTGTGCTGCGATTCATGGGTTTGCAAAGAGTCAGACACGACTGAGCAACTGAACTGAACTGAACTGATGGGGACAATAAAAAGTTTCAATGGTTGCAGGAATGGAGATAGTGGAGACAAAGCACAGAGAATTTTACAACAGTGAAAATACTCTGTGTGAGACTGTAATGGTGGGTGTATGTCATTATAAATGTGTCCAAATCCAAAATGTACAACACCACCAAGAGTGAGGCCTAAGGTAAACTAGGGACTTTGGGTGACGACGATGTGTCAGTGTAGGCGCAGATGGACAGTTCTGATCAGAGATGCTGACAGTGAGGAGCCTATGAATGTGGGGAGGCAGGGGCGTACAGGAAATCTCTGGACCTTACATTGCAAATCTTTAAATTGCCCTAAAGAAAGAAAATCTGTTTTCAAAAAGTATACAGTTCAACATCATTTGTGTTTACTACAACAAACACTAGAGGGAGCTTTCCCACATGAACTAGTTTACCTAAGCAAAAAAAAAAAGAAAAAATTTTAAGTTTTTTATAATACTGAAAAATACCACTGTTTATGAAATACCATTTATTACCACTGCTCCCATTTTAGTCTTAGAATATTAACCATTGGCTAGTAAATTAACTGGAATTTTAACTGATGAGATAAATTAATAAGTTAATAAACAAAAAATTAGAGTATGTCAATATCAACCCTTCAAAACATTTAATCTGTTAGATATTTTCAAACAGGACATAATAAACCTAATAAAAAAGATATGTCTTGGTTCTTTATCGTAACATATGAAAGTATAGTCATCTAAATAAAACAGTAAAACTGGACACTTGATAAGTAGTTTTAACTTATGAAACGTCTGAACTCTTGAGAAGAGAGCTTTTCTGAGCAATGCTGGGTTGTGAAACAGAACGAACTCTGGAAAAGAGGCCAGAGACAAGAGGTTAAACCCAGAGGGACCTGGACGGGACCAGCTCCAGCTGAGATTAGACGATAAAGCTGTAATGTTATCAAAAAGCAAAAAGTGTCACGAGTTTCTCAGAAACCTATTTTTGTCCTGGCCTTCCTTATTACCTCAGATATTTATACCCCACAGCAGTGATGAATGAGCATCTTGCGGAGGAAAATAATCCAACATTCTTGAACTTATGTTCAGAGGCATGGGTGACTTGTAGACCTTATTATTAACCCCTAAATGTGCGAATTTCTTCCTTACACAAAGAAGAAAAAGTCCTAGCCGCCTGCTATTCAAGGACAAAAAGGAAAATGTACATTTGCTACTCTCCAAAATTAGGCTGGAAGGAAAGGCAATCACAGGCATCCAGGGGACTTCCCTGGTGGCCCAGTGGTTAAGGTTCCCTGTTCCCCATGCAGAGGGCCCAGGTTCCATCCCCAGTCAGGAAACTATGATCCTACATGCTGCAACTGAGTTCACAGACTGCAGCTAAGCCTGTGCACAGCACTGAAGACCCAGCACAGTCAAAAACAACAAGCAACCGGATGCTTGATCTCTGATCTGACTTGTCCTCTCCGTGGATGAAAGGAAAAGCGTATCTCCGCATAGCAACTATACACCTTGGAATGCTCTCTGTGCTCTCCAACCCTTCCAGTGGAGGTAAACTCCTGAAAACAGTGGGTCATAAGGCACTCAGAGAAATGAAAAATTAGTACAATAAAATCTTGTATCAAGACTTGCCTTTGGGACCATCATTCCTTCTTTCTCTGTTAAAGACATGGTGATTGTACCTAGAAAAGTTTCTCACCAGAAAAACAATTTTTTTCAGAGCTGATATAAGCTCTTTAAAGATATGCTTCTTTGTTCAGTAAATATCAAAGATCTCCCTCTTGCCCTTCTTTGTGTGATCTGGCTAAATGATACCAAAGGAAACCATATAATGATTGCTGTTCTGTCGCTAAGTCATGTCCGATTTTTTGTGACCCCATGGACTGCAGCAGGCCAGGCTTCCCTGTCTTTCACCATCTCCCCAAGCTTGCTCAAATTCATGTAATGATTAAGGAGATGCAAACCACTCCAGGTTTGTGTCATCTTTGATTGCAGAAAACAATGAAAAGCTTGAGACTTTCAGACCTAGAGAAGGAACACTTTCTGACTGTGCACCTTACAGGCATCTGACTTAAAATCAGATTAATAAATATACTACTCCCCAAGCAATAAACCTTTACCTTTGAGGTCTCTGAAATGTCACCAGATCGCTTGAAACCACCTGGATGAGTGTACTGTGACATGACTAGCCTTTACCCAGCAGAAGCAGTCCTATCCACTCTTGGACATGACCTGTGGACAGACATCTCCTCTCCCCTTCAGAACTCAATCATATGACACTGTTACTTTTCAATTAGTTGATCTTTCATAAATTTGTTAAGATTTCAAGTAAACATTGGTAATGCAAAGCCTCTACCCCCAAAATTATTTTTATTTACCAGATTTCATGTATGTAAAACATTTAACTGGTAAATTTTAATTCTTTGAAGGAAACCCTCATTTGAGAATTCTAAGTAGAAGGTTTGGCACTGAAATATTCTTCATGTTGTAATAGTCTTAATTTTTTAATACCCCAAATGCATTTTCATATCTATTTCAAAAAGATTAATAGTTACAGCAATGCTTCATGGCTGACAATATAATCAACTTGACTGCAGATAAAAGAAATTATAGAAATCTGGTGGTAACTAATAATTAGCCTGTATACTGTGATAATTGGCCAGAACTGTTTTTCATTAAAATTTTCCATGGGATCTACCTGTGTTATATCTTGCAAAAATTCACAACTTCAAAGTCAGAAAGCAAACTCGAAGAAAACTAGCAGTCCTCATACTAGCAGTCCCCATTTTTCATACATGTGACGGCTTTCAAGAAAGAATAAGATGATTCTTATCACTTATCAGCTGAAATAGGCACTGTTTTATCTAAATAGCATCCACCTCAATTTAGAACAAATGGTTCTAGTAGATGCTGTCAATGTTTGCACCCTTCCGGAGCCCAATCTCCCCACCCCCCACAAAGCAGACCACAGTGGAAAGCATGTAATCTCAGTGGATCCAGTGACAGATATAGGGGTGGGCACGTGACCCAAGCCAGGTCAATCTGAGAAACTCCCTAGTATTTTTCAAACAGGAGGTGAGATACTCATACAACTGTTTTCCATGTGAGTTCCCGAGCTGTTGAGGAAGTTAGTCTGGCAAAAGAGGTGGCCATATCATTTCACTGGAGCAAAATTAGTCTAAGGCAATGGCAACCCACTCCAGTACTCTTGCCTGGAAAATCCCATGGACGGAGGGGCCTGGTGGGCTGCAGTCCATGGGGTCGCTAGGAGTCGGACACAACTGAGCGACTTCACTTTCACTTTTCACTTTCATGCATTGGAGAAGGAAATGGCAACCCACTCCAGTGTTCTTGCCTGGAGAATCCCAGGGACGGGGGAGCCTGGTGGGCTGCCGTCTCTGGGGTCGCACAGAGTCGGACACGACTGAAGCGACTTAGCAGCAGTAGCAGCAGCAACACAAAATGAAACCTACAGAAAAACAGAATTAAAACCAAGACTTAGAGAAAGAGAGTCCTGGGGTCTCAGGCTGTAGACATCCTTGGAGATGGGACTAAAGTGTTGTTGCATGCATGTTGAGTCGCTTTGCTTATGTCCGACTCTTTGGAACCCTATGGATGGTAGCCTGCCAGGCTCCTCCGTCCATGGAATTCTCCAGGCAAGAATACTGGCGTGGGTTGCCATGCCCTCCTCCAGGAGATCTTCCTGACTCAGGGATTGAATCCACGTCTCTTACATCTCCTGCATTGGTGGGTTCTTTACCACTTAGCGCCACCCGGGAAAGTGAAAAGCAAGTCATTCAGCTGTGTCTGGCTGTATACTGTGTCTGACTATACAGACTGTATATATACAGACTATATACTCTTTGCGATCCCATACAGTCCACGGGGTCGCAAAGAGTATATAGTCTGTATATATACAGTGTGTATAGTCTGAGGAATTCTCCAGGCCAGAATACTGGAGTGGTTAGCCTTTCCCTTCTCCAGAGGATCTTCCCAACCCAGGGATCAAACCCAGGTCTCCCACATTGCAGGTGGATTCTTTACCAGCTGAGCCACAAGGGAAACCCAAATGTGCTCTTGTTCTCCTCCAATTCTGGGGTCACTCAGGATCTTTTCATAGGGTGGAGGGTTTTCACCCTTGCCTCTAGGAGTCCTGACTAGTATATAAGTCTATGAGAATATACATTAACATAGATGTTAAAAAGCTGTTAATATTACATATAACCTGTTGAACCCAATTGTTGGGACGGGGTTCATCTGCTATGACTGAAACACAAAACAACATTTGATTACACAAAACAGAAGTTTTTTTCTCTCTCATAAAAAAAGTCAGTTGACAGTCCAAGGCTGTTTTGTTTTGACATTGTGTCATTAAATATCAAAGACTCAGGTTCCTTCTATCTTCTCGCTATGCCCTGGGGGACTCAACCCCATTGTCCAAAACAGTGGCAACTGTGCTGCAAGCAGCAGGAGAAAGGAGTAAATAACAGAGAAAGAGAGCAAGAGGTATGCACACACACACACACACACACACACACACACACAAATAGAGTGGACACTCTTAAGGTTTCTTAAGGAAGTTGCCCTCTCAAAACAATCTACTTATACCCCCCTGGCCAAAACTAGAGAAAGAGGTAGCAGTAAGGAAAGCTACGAAATGTAGTCCTGCTTCTGGATGGCCACATACCTAGTTTAAAATTCTATTTATTAAAAAAGAAGAGAGAACAGAAATCAGGAACAATCTGCATTCTTGTCATAATCGTCGATGATTCATCAGGAAAAAAGGCATCAGTCAGAGCTAATCAAAAAAGAAAAATGGAGGTTAGCTAGGTCAGAGTGTTTAAATCATGGAACAGTTCTAAAAAGAAGGATCTTATGTCAAAACTGAAGAAATACATACTTAAGAGTGGACGAGGTGTTTCAACATCTTTCCCAAAGGGAAGAAGCAGAAAATCTTCTGACCAACCTTCCAAGACAATCATGAGATTACAGCTTTTCACACAAAGATAACAGAGCACTTCTGATGGCCATGACAGTAAATCCCATTCAAAGCCAACACTGAAATTTATAAATGTTTTTTCCAAATAGAACCATGTTGGCTGGTGGTTTCAAAGTCAACTTTTACAGTTCTTAGGAGGTAGCAATGGGGCACCAATGCACAAAATAACCATAAATCTTATTTCAACCTGAACCTACCCCTTTCATATTATTCTGGTACAGTCACATAGCAGATTTCAAGCACATAGTATAAAAATGTAATACAACTCATTAATAATTTTTATACTGATTATATGCTGAAATTACAATATTTTAGATATACTAAAGTATACTATTAAAACTAACTTCACCTATTTCTTTTTACTTCTTTTTTAAAATCCTTTGACTCAGCAAAATTTTATTGAACAAATGTTATGAGCAAGGAGGTATTGATATATTAACATATTATATTAGTTTCAGGTATATAACCTCAGATATGCAGATGACACCACCCTTATGGCAGAAAGTGAAGAAGAATTAAAGAGCCTCTTGATGAAAGTGAAAGAGGAGAGTAAAAAAGTTGGCTTAAAGCTCAACATTCAGAAAATGAAGATCATGGCATCCGGTCCCATCACTTCATGGCAAATAGATGGGGAAACAGTGGACACAGTGGCTGACTTTATTTTTCTGGGCTCCAAAATCACTGCAGATGGTGACTGCAGCCATGAAATTAAAAGACTCTTACTCCTTAGAAGGAAAGTTATGACCAACCTAGACAGCATATTAAAAAGCAGAGACATTACTTTGTCAACAAAGGTCCATCTAGTCAAGGTTATGGTTTTTCCAGTAGTCATGTATGGATATGAGAGTTGGACTATAAAGAAAGCTGAGCACCAAAGAATTGATGCTTTTGAACTGTGGCATTGGAGAAGACTCTTGAGAGTCCCTTGGGCTGCAAGGAGATCCAACCAGTCCCTCCTAAAGGAGATCAGTCCTGGGTGTTCATTGGAGGGACTGATCCTGAAGCTGAAACTCCAATACTTTGGCCACATGATGCGAAGAGCTGACTCATTTGAAAAGACCCTGATGCTGGGAAAGATTGATGGCAGGAGGAGAAGGGGACAACAGAGGATGAGATGGTTGGATGGCATCACCGACTCAATGGACATGAGTTTGAGTAAACTCTGGGAGTTGGTGATGGACAGGGAGGCCTGGTGTGCTGTGGTTCATGGGGTCGCAAAGAGTCGGACACAACTGAGTGATTGAACTGAACTGATAAAACATAATGATTCAATATTTACGTATATTGTGAAATGATCCCAACAACAAGCCTCGTTAACATCCATCACCATAAATTACAAAATGTCTTTCTCTAGTGATGAAAACTTTTCAGATCTACTCTTAAAGCAACTTTCAATAATACAGTATTACTAACTACAATGTCCATGCCATACATCACATCCACACAACGTTTATCTTATAGCTGCAAGTTTGTACTTTTTAAACTCCTTTTTTCTTTTTGTAAAGTGGTTACTAGAACTTTTAAAATGACATATGTGGCTTACATTTTATTTCAATTGAACAGCACTGCCTTAGAATTCTGTCCTCTGTATACCATTCATGGGCAAGTTAAATTTTATGAACTCTATCAAAAGCCTATCCTGAATTCTTCAAATAGAAATTATCTCCCTCCCACTCATGGCATACTGTAGGCACTCAATAAATACCTACTGAATAAACTGCATGAACACTTTGTTTTTAGCCTCATGGTACTTAATTCTGACTCGTATGTAATCTGTCTTCTTCCATGTGTCTCCTACAAGATTCTGAAATTCCTTGCTTAAAACTCTCTCTTTTCTCATAATCTATTTCCTGTACACACCATCTGTCCACTTCCCTGAACTGTTCTTTCTCGTCTCCTGCTGTCCAGCTCTTAAGTCACTTCTAAACTTATCTCCAGTGAGTTATATTCCTTCCTGGACACCCATGCAGCACTGCTTCAAATCAACTTAGCAGGAAGTTTCCAGTTTCTTGAAAATTCTACTTCAGTTTGTCAACGTGAAAAGATGAAGGGGCCAAAAAAAAAAAAAAAAACAGCAAAAAGACATACGATTGCAAAAGATAAGAATATGAGCCCATGTTTATGAAAATTCAATTATAATAAAAAATATTTTCTTATACTAATGCCAGTTGAATGGTTTTCTTGTGATTCATCTATGAGTTTGTGGACTGATTCAGGGAAAAAAATATTTTAAGAGAGGCATTTCTTCAACATTTCTGAAATAAAATTAATCTCTAAATTACATATATTTTTATTTTATTTTTTTTTAATTTTATTTTATTTTTAAACTTTACAATATTGTATTAGTTTTGCCAAATATCGAAATGAATCCGCCACAGGTATACCTGTGTTCCCCATCCTGAACCCTCCTCCCTCCTCCCTCCCCATACCCTCCCCCTGGGTAGTCCCAGTGCACCAGCCCCATGCATCCAGTATCGTGCATCGAACCTGGACTGGCAACTCGTTTCATACATGATATTATACATGTTTCAATGCCATTCTCCCAAATCTCCCCACCCTCTCCCTCTCCCACAGAGTCCATAAGACTGATCTATACATCAGTGTCTCTTTTGCTGTCTCGTACACAGGGTTATTGTTACCATCTTTCTAAATTCCATATATATGCATTAGTATACTGTATTGGTGTTTTTCTTTCTGGCTTACTTCACTCTGTATAATAGGCTCCAGTTTCATCCACCTCATTAGAACTGATTCAAATGTATTCTTTAAAAACCCCTCAAGTTATGGTATGAGTAAAAGAACCTAAAGGAAAAATCTTTCAGAAACCTCCTTGCCTTTCTGAAATACTCCTAAAGATTTTGATGACCTATAAATATTGGATAAACACAAATGCTGTCTTTTAGTCCAGTGAACAGAATGTGAAGAACACAGCAGCATCACAAATAAATCTTCCCTGCATACTGCGTCTAGGGCATAACTGCCATATCAGCAAAGATAAGATGTCCTCAGAGAACTGGAACAAGTGAGACCAAGAACAAAGCTATGCTGCTCTTCAGCCTGGGAGGTCCTTTGCCTACATTGACCTCTGACTAACACAATTCCCCTGGAGAAAAGTTCCCTTCAGAGCCCTTTCCAGTGGGTGCCTGGCTCAAGAACCCAGTAGCCATAACACAGCCCTTCAAATCGCCCACAGCATCCACTGCGTCCCCCGCAAAAGACACTTAACATATCGTTTTTAGTTACCAAGGGCTTCTGCCCGGATGTGTCTCATGCCTTTTTCTCTGTCTCTAGCACAAACCCTAGCACATATGGGTCACATTCAATGTATGTCTGCAAAAGTGAGTGTACAAATGAATGAACAAACAAAGAAAAATTGGTGGTTGTGCCTACCTTCCTAGATCAGAATACTAAATAAGTTCTTGCTCAAAACCAGAGTGTCTTCACTTGGGGAAACAGTACTAATCAAATTATGAATGCCACCTACTCTAAAAGCAGGTGCCCACTCTAAAAGGAAAAGCTGATAAGAGGCTTTGCATAGCCATCACTAAAGTAAATACAGGAACAACTTGCAAATGAATATTGGGAGAAGTCAGCTCTTTGTAAGTACTATTTGCTTCCTACTTACTTTGTGCACTTTCTAGAAAACAGTAGCTTTTATCAAGTACTTGTTATGTGCCAGGCACTGTTCTAAATGCTTTACATATTTTATCCCTTAAATCCTCACAACCATCTTGGAGGTAATTCTATTATTATCCTCATTTTACAGATAAGAAACTGTCCTACATTTTGTAGATTTATATAACCCACACTCTAAATCATGCTAACTGGATCAAGACAGTGAAGATAACAATTTCCAACCTTGCCAGAAGGATAAGATCAAAGGTGATTTCATGATAACAGTAAGTTGATATCAAACATTGGGTTTCTTATGATTAACTATGTACACTACAAAGTCGCTGCAACCTGCTATGATCTTAAACAATCTGCAGTGTTTTTATAAACATCATCAGTTTAATTCCCTCTTACAAGGATTATCCACAAATACTAGACAGAAAACAAAAAGGTTCATAAAGTTGCTAATGTACAGTCACATTACCAAATATCTAATATCAGTATCTACTAGGTCAAGCTACCAATAATATCACCTTAATTAAACATGTAATTCAAATGACTGACTACATTAAAGTTTAGGGCAATAAATTTGGACCACAAACCTCAACTACTGTTTAGCATGTCTAAAAAGAATGCGCTATAAGAACAGTTTTTGTGAACACACTATACATGCTTTATATGGTTTTCCTATTGGGCTTCCCTGGTGGCTCAGATGATAAAGAATCGTCCGCAATGTAGAAGACCCAGGGTTGATCCCTGGGTCAGGAATATGTTTTTATAAAAACATCTGCTGTAAAATAATAATATGCGGGTTTATATAGCTTTGTTGTTTTTTGAATGATATGTGCTCACTGTAAAATAATAAAGTAATAAAGATAAGTACAAATGAGAAAAAAACTCATCCAAAAATGAATGAAATTTTAGTGAACATCCTCCAGATCTCTTCTATGCACATATAATTAAGGAATAATAATTTGAATAAATAGGATGGTTCTAAGCATCGGTTTTGTGACCTCCTTTGTGTTTGAAAACATGCCCTAAGCATTTTCCATGTCAATAATTATAGATCTTTATCATCCTTTTTAAAGGGCTCTCTAGAACAGCAATTCTCATTCTTTAAAATGAAAGACTTCAAAGAACTTTTGTGCTTGTGGTTATGTTAGTATTTGTCATTTTAGAAATTACAGTTGAGAAAATTTTAAATATTTTTAATTCCTTTAAAATACATTTAAAATTAGATTTAAATTAAATACATTTAAATAAAGTACATTTAACAACAAATCATTTGCACATGAACTTAAATGATGCAATTTCACTAAAAATAATGAATAATCCCACTCCTTGGCTTGTGGCTCCTTCCTCCACCTACAAAGCCAACCACAGGGATCCAGTCCCTCTTATATCACATCTTTGTAAGCTGTTCTTCTGCCTTCCTCATCTGCTTTTAGGGACACATGTGATTACACTGGGCCCACCTGTATAATTCAGGATAAGCTCCCCGTCTCAAGATCCTTAACCTTAACCATATCTGCAAAATCAGTTTTTCAACCTGAGGTGATAATATTCAGAGGTCCCGAGGAATAGGGCACCAAAATACTTGGGGTCATTATTCTGCCCACCATACAACCCATACAAATGCACAAATGCTTTTCCTCTAGACAACCACTGTATTTGTGTATGCAGTTCCCATTGTGTCACATATATTAAAAAAGATGTGTTCTCAATGGACAAAATTCAATAAATTGAGTAATTTCTACTGACCCATCAAGGATATTCTCAAATGAACCTGGCCTTTTTTTTAACTGTGAATTCTTGGTGGTGACAAATATAATGACTACTAGTAAAGTTTGGTGCCACTACACTGATTCATGCCAAGTCATCAGTAGTTTCATCTACCACTGCTTCCACACAAGTGGTACAAATGGTAACATAGTGAAAAGGACACATTACATTTTAACGTTATGATGAAAGTAGTCTTGCTGACCCACTGAAAGCATCTCAGGGAACCCAGGGATCCACAACCACATTTGACAATCACAGTTAATAGAGTATTTTACCATGCCCACAGGAATAAAGTATAAAAACATTAACCTAAGTTATCTCCACTGAATTCAATTATCTGTTAAACTTAAGGACATATAGGTTATAATCAAATTTTAATGCCTTCCAAAATTGTTCAAACAGGCTCCAATACCAGCTCTCCAATTTATGGCTCTGTGGTCTTATACAAATGTATTATTAACTTCTCTAAAACTTTAATCTCTTTTCATGTATAAAATGGCTTAATGAGACCTGCTTCAAATGATTATTGTAAGGATTAAATGAGAGAATATATATGGTTGGCACATAAGTGCTCACTAAATGGTAGCCATTGTTTCTCATCCTCTATCCTGGGTTCAAATATTTTGGTTTTTTAATGGACAGATTCCAATATTACAGATTCTTTTTCTCATACTTAAAACAGGAAAGCAATATGCCTACTTGAATCCTGTCTTTCTGACAGCTGAAACCATAAGATATATTTCCAGGGTTGTAGATATTCCGCAAGGATGTCAAGGCTTGGAATGAAAGTTTAAGGATGCTGCACGTGAACTTCAAAGAGATTTACAAAGAGATCAGAAAATTACAGCAGATCTTACAGTATTAATATATAAGTCAGCAGTTATCAAAAGACAAAGCCTCATCTTTCTCTATAAGTTGTTTTGTCGGAATCATTGTATATGTGTATGTGAGTGTGTGTGTGTGTGTGTGTAGACAGATGGATAGATAGACAAAATACATATTATTTTTGTATATATATCCAAAAAAAGCTCTCACCAGTTCCTCTTTCCGCATCTAATCGCCTATCTGCATGTTTGTGCCGTTATATTCTGCCTTGCCACCCATACTATGAATGAACACGTTGCTGGTGAAAGCAGAAACACACACATACACACACACTTTGGACATCAGAGGCCATCACCTCTTGCTTACCCCTGAAACCTGTGCCTTCTGAGTTTTTGACCCTAATCCTACTAAGTTGGTCTCTGGAATGCTACACTTAACCACCCGTTAACTACAGCAATTAAGGTTTTCTTGGTTTTCAATATTTATATAATAAAAAGTATATAAGGCTTATTGTGCACCAGGCCCTGTTTCAAACATTTTGACAAATATCAACTGATGGACAGGCTTAGCTTACCAGATCCACCAGATAATATAATGCCCACTACCACCCATTTGGTTGCTATGAACAGGCCAAGTCTACAAAATGTAGACATTCCAGTACCTTATAAAGAGCTTTTCAATTAATTCTAAGTTGACTTGTAAAATTACCTTATAAGGACAACACGTTATAGTTAACTTTCAGAAGCAAACACAAGTTTACTATCATCTCAGACCAACTTATTTTGAGCTCGAATTCATACCACCATATTATTTTCTTAATTATTAACCTAGCTTTAGCAGAATCATCATCTAGATCACACAGATTTTAGATCTTGCCATGGTCTTTATCAACTCTGAAAAATAAACATCATCATCAAACACAGAAGGTCATCAAAACCACTGACATTCATGAAAAGAACAATGGTAAATTTGGCTGTTTATGAAATCAGTTTGTTAGATGTTTCAAGTAAAACAAAAAAGAAAATTAAAAAAACTCAAAAAAGAAAAAATGAGTGCTCAGCAAGAATCACCTATATGTCAAATACTTGCTAGAGTATTACTAAATAACACAAATAATTATGTTTCATATTTCAAATACAATAGAAGCCAGATTTGCCAGCCAATCTTTTTAAGAAAATTAAAAAGAGTGTAGCTAGCTGTTTTGTCTAGTTTCTATTTTATTTCTCAGTATAAGTCAAATCAAATATGTTTTTTGCCAGTGACTCTGAACCCTGGAAGCAACACTACTGTGCTTTTACTACACAAACATAATGTAGACTTTGAATTGTAGAGAAACAACAATAGAAACAGGACTGTATCTAATTAATTTCACTCAACAAACAGTATCAAGCAGTTGCTATGTGCAAAACTCTTGTTAGATTTGGCAAAGTGTACAGTGGGTGGAAATATCACCATATTCAAAAAGATTGCATCTAGTTATAAACGAATGTTACCTCAATTTTAAAGAATAAGTTTTAAAAGACGATTATCTCAAGAGGAAAAAAAAAAGACTGTGTTATTAGATTCAGTATAAAGCTTGCCAAGTACACAAAAAAGCCATTTACAGAGGAGAGGCACTGAACGTGGAGATTTTGCACACAGAAGTGTGTGAATTAAAAAATGAATTTATCAAATTTTAATATATTTTCTGAAAAAATATTGTCATTCCTTTAACTATTAAAGTAGTCTTGTGAGGGAAGTTAAAGGACAAAGTATAAATTTTCTAAAATCCAAAGAGAGCTTCCTTGGGCCTTAGTGGTAAAGAATCTGCCTGCCAATGCAGGAGACATGGGTTCAATCCCTGATCCAGGAAGATCCCACAAGCAATGAAGAAACTAAGCCCATGCGCCGCAGCTATTGAGTCTGTGCTCTGCAACAAGAGAAGCCCCCGCAATGAGAAGCCCGCACAGTGCAACTAGCCCTCACTCGCCACAAAGAGAGAAATGCCTGCGCAGCAACGAAGACCCACACAGTCAAAAATAAATAAATAAATACAAACTTTAAAATAAATGAATACAGTCCAAAGAGATGGGAACCCAGGAGGTACATGTACCAGTTTGTCAACCAGGCAGTGGGTAAGGTTAGGCCAGAAAGGGATTCATCTACTGCTGTTTCTCCCCAGTGACTGCTTCCCATAGAGGCTGTGGCTCTTATCTCTGCAGAATATCTAACCAGGAATGACGTGTAAAACGCTAACTCTTCACTATAAAGCACTTCCCAGGTAGATCAGCCAGTAAAGAATCTGCCTGTAATGCAGGAGACCCAGGTTGGAGTGGGTCAGGCAGTTCCCCTGGAGAAGGGATAGACTACCCACTCCAGTATTCTTGGGATTCCCTAGTGGCTCAGATTGTAAAGAAACCGCATGTAATGCCAGAGATCTGTGTTTGATCCCTGATTTGGGAAGATCCCCTGGAGGAGGGCATGGCAACCCACTCCATTACTCTTGCCTGGAGAATTCCCATGGACAGAGGAGCCCAGCAGGCTACAATCCATGGGGTCTCAAAGAGTTGGACACAACTGAGCAATTAAGCATAGCACACTATGCTAATGCTAAGTCACTTCAGTCGTGTCCGACTCTGTGCGACCCCATAGATGGCAGCCCACCAGTCTCCCCCGTCCCTGGGATTCTCCAGGCAAGAACACTGGAGTGGGTTGCCATTTCCTTCTCCAATGCATGAAAGTGAAAAGTGAAAGTGAAGTCGCTCAGTCGTGTCCGACCGACTCTTAGTGACCCCCTGGATTGCAGCCTAACAGGCTCCTCCGTCCATGGGATTTTCCAAGCAAGAGTACTGGAGTGGGGTGTCATTGCCTTCTCCAAGTTCAGAAGTCATAATATGAAATGCATTCCTCCAACATTATAATAAAAATAGCTTTATCCTATCAAGTGTTAGCTGCTCAGTCCTGTCCAACTCTGAGACCCCATGGACTGTAACCCACCAGGCTCTTTTGTTCACGGGATTCTCCAGGCAAGAATACTGAAGTGGGTAGCCATTCCCTTCTCCAGGGGGTCTTCCTGACTCAGGGACCAAACCTGGATCTACTGCATTGCAGGCAGTTTCTTTACCATCTGAGCCACCAGGGAAGCCCCTTATCCTATTAAAGGCTATGTATATAATGAGTCTTTGTATTATATGATGAGTTACTAGAAACAGTGAACCTACAAACAGTTAAAGCAGTTCACAATCCACTAAAGAAAAAAAATAAATAACACCTTGGTATGTATCCTGGATTGCTCCAGATCCAATTAATTTTTGTGTTACTTCCATTTTCATTGGTTGGCCTCTTTAAGTTTCCTCATTTGTGCTCAGGATCAGATTGTTTTTGCAATGCACTGGCTCTGCACTTTCCAACAGGGCACCTTGTTGGTCTCATGACCTGCTATTAATGTAGTTCCTGCTTTCAGGCAATGTTTTCCACAGGGTTATTTCCCATGCTGATAACCTAGGTAAAGGGTAAATGCTTAATCCAGTCTCCTTCATTATAAATCAGAAGCTTCAAATCTCACACCTCCACAGGTGCAGAAAAAATTCAGTACAGACTCACAGACAGTTCCAGTCACTATACTAAAACAATAAAATGCATTTTTCTTGCAGGCATGAATGCTGTTAATGGAGTTTATATCTCAGCCGTTTACCATCTGAACAGCTGTTTTCAAAGGAGGGATAATAGAATTGACCCAAGAGCAGCACCACTACCATCGCTCAGAAACCTTTTCAGATCTTGTTAACTGTGTTTTAAAAAGATAAAGTTCAAGTTCAGCTACAGAGACAAACTGTTTTGAAACAAGCTCTGAACAATGTGCCTTTGTCTCATCAGGGAGAAAAGTAAAGAGATTCTTAAATGAAAACTGAAAAAGGATACTTCAAACCTTTTGGCATTTTTCCCCCCTAAAGGAGGCTTATCTATTTGCTTCACGAGAATGATTTCCATACAGGAAAAATTTTTACAAGTTTGTCATCTAACAGAATTAATTATCAATAAATAAACACAACAACGAATGTCTGAATGCAATTCCTACAATTCAAAAATATGAATACCAAAAAGAAAAATTAAACAATGATGAAATAGACAAACAATTATAACATAGATTTTGGGGGGAAAAACACAAAACCAAGTAGCACATCCTTTACATTTATTAAGAGCATAACTGCAAGGCATTTAGAGCATAGAGTGTTCTGAGTACTTAGGTATTTCTTCTTCTACAGTGTTGAAAAATATTCTTGTCAAAGAATAGACACATTTTCAGATGAGAAAAGAGTTGGGTTTTCAGCGACTGTGAATCTGGAAAGATCCCAGCTTTGGAGCACATCGGATCTCATTGTCTTCCCGGTCCTTCAATCCTCCCCCAAAGCCCCTCAATCATATGCCTTGATCCCCACCCACCCAAAAAAGATTCAGAAGGTTCACCCATACAAATGTTTTGGAGAAGCTATTTTAAAATATGCTTGAACAAAACAACACAGTAAAATAAGAAACAGGAAGTCACAGGATGAAGGAAACAGTGACTCCAACCTCAAGGGCTGTGCCACAGGCCCAGATGCCATGAGTCCAACTGAGCAGGATAGCAGAGGGCTACACTGGGTGAGGAGTACCTAGGAAAGGAAGGGCTTTCAGGCTGGCTAGTAGGCTTGAAATGTTAGAAGAATTTAAGGATATAATTACAGCAGAGAGGGCAAGAAAACATTGGTAGAGATTCCGGGAAAACAAAAAGCAAACCAAAAAAAGCTGTAAAACAAAAGACATATAATCATGGCACACTGATGCTTTGGTGAATGTTTACAGAGTTACAACAGCATGACCTATTACTAAAGATTAAATCTTAGAATCAATCTAAAAACAAAGCATGAAATTAACTACGGGCACATCATGCTGTAATGATATCAATTTTATCAACATAAAAAAGTACAGACACCAGAAACTAGAAAGTGGAAGTAGAAGAGAGATTTTTAAAAGGTTGTAGAATTGACATGGAAATTTTAATAAATACCATTAAAGAAACACTAATTTGAAAAGATCGGAGAAGGCAATGGCACCCCACTCCAGTACTCTTGCCTGGAAAATCCCATGGATGAGGAGCCTGGTGGGCTGCAGTCCATGGGGTCACGAAGAGTCAGACATGACTGAACGACTTCACTTTCACTTTTCACTTTCATGCATTGGAGAAGGAAATGGCAACCCACTCCAGTGTTCTTGCCTGGAGAATCCCAGGGACGGGGGAGCCTGGTGGGCTGCCGCCTATGGGGTCGCACAGAGTCGGACACGACTGAAGCAACTTAGCAGTAGCAGCAGCAATTTGAAAAGATACACATACCACAATGCACATAGGACATTATTTACAAATGCCAAGATATGGAAGCAACCTGAGTCCATCAACAGATGAATGGATAAAGAAGTGCTTTAAAAAGATAAAGTTCACAGCTTTCTTATCCATTCATCTGCCGATAGACATTTAGGTTGCTTCCGTGTCCTGGCTAATGTAAACAGTGCTGCGATGAACATTGGGGTACATGTGTCTCTTTCAATTCTGGTTTCCTCAGTATGTATGCCCAGCAGTGGCATTGCTGGGCCGTACGACAGTTCTATTTCCAGTTTTTAAGGAATCTCCACACTGTTCTCCATAGTTAGCATTCACACACCAAGAGTGTAAGAGGGTTCCCTTCTCTCTGCACCCTCTCCAATGGATTATTACTCAGCTATTAAAAAGAATGCATTTGAATCAGTTCTAATGAGGTGGATGAAACTGGAGCCTATTACACAGAGTGAAGTAAGTCAGAAATAAAAACACCATAACAGTATATTAACATATATATGGAATTTAGAAAGATGGTAATGATGACCCTATATGCAAGACAGGAAAAGAGACACAGATGTAAAGAACAGACTTTTGGACTCTGTGGGAGAAGGCAAGGATGGGATGATTTGAGAGAATAGCATTGAAACATGTATATTATCATATGTGAAACAGATCACCAGTCCAGGTTCGATGCATGAGACAGGGTGCTTGGGGCTGGTGCACTGGGATGACCCTGAGGGATGGGATGAGGAGGGAGGGTTCAGGATGGGGAACACATGTACACCCATGGCTGATTCATGTCAATGTATGGCAAAAACCACTACAATAATGTAAAGTAATTAGCCTCCAATTAAAATAAATTAATTAAATTTTTTTAAAAAGATAAAGTTCAGAGACAAACTGTCTTGAACAAGCTATGAACAATTTCCCTTTATCTCACCAGGGTAAAAAACAAAGAGATTCTTAAAGACAAAGGGGATACTTCAAACATTTTTGCAACATATAATATATATAAAAAAGAATGAATGAATATATTAAAAAAGAATAAAATTTTCCCATTTGCAATGACATGGGTGGACTTGGAAGGTTTCATGCTAAGTGAAATAAGACTTACAAAGAAAGGCAAATACTACATGATACCACTTATAAGTGAAATTCATTTTATATTGGAGAGGAAGACCAGGTAACTTCTCTTAGTTCACATCTTTCTGCATCTGAGAAATCATACCCAACACACGTCATCTGCACCTAGACATGATTTAGCAAATGAGATTCTGCTATTTGAGTCTAAATCACAGCATTCTATCTGTTATGATAAAATGAGACTGCTGGGCATCTTAGAAATGGGTGAGTATATTTTTCCTGTCAAAGGATGTAAATAATTTGTGGACAGAATTCAGACTGTGGTGGATTAAATATATGTCCATAAATTATTTCATGGGGATAAATTATTCCCATGTCTTAAATCTCGCCTCGACCTGTGACTGCTCTGACCAATAGAATGCAGTAGAAATAACATCCTGAGATTTCTAAACCCATGCATTAAGAAAGCCCTCAGCTTCTATTTTTGTACGCTGATGAAAAAACAGTTGCCATATAAGAAGTCAGACTACCATGAGGCTGACGCGCTATGAGGAAGCTAAAACTGGCCATGCGGAGACACCACAGAGAGATTCCGGCCAACTCTGAGTTGACAGTAACCTCAGCTGAGGCACCAGACAGGGAAGAAGACATGCTGAAAATTCCAACTATGTCAGATGTCACATGGGGTAGAGAGAGCTATCTTTACGACGTCCTGCCCAAACGGCGTAATAGTGACAACTAAATAATAGGTATCGGCTTAAGCCAATTTTAAGGTGACCTGTTATGCACCCAAGAAAGTAAAAAACGTCTAATTTCTCCCTCTCCCTTCACTCCGCAGTTCGCGGGGTTGCAAAGTTGGACACGACTTAGTGACTGAACAAGGACAACCACAGACAATATACAAAATATCATTAATTTCTCTCTCTCTACCTCCCCAAAACTGCTCTAACAAGTTCACCCTCCTCTTTACTCCCACTGTTTATATTCAGTCTAAGCACTTTTTGAATGAATTGCTCCAGCAACTTTCTAATATCCCTTTACCACTCACCACCACCCTGGACATTAATCATTCTCCAAATTACAGTCAAAGTTGCCTTTCTAGACTCAAATCTAATGTCACACCCATGCATAAAATCATCACTAGCTCTCCCGCACACATAAGAGACATCTCAGCATGCATACAAAACCTTCCACAATTTGGATTCAGACCACCTCTTCAGCTCTACGGCCCGTGGTCTCCCACAGGCAATGAGCACTCCAGAAAAAGAATAAGTCAAGTGTGAAAAATCCAAGCATAGGTTCTGGAATCTAGAGGCATATATGTTGTTGTTGTTCAGTCACTAAGTCATGTCCGACTCTGCAACCCCATGGACTGTAGCCCACCAGGTTCCCCTGTCCATGGGTTGCCATGTCCCTCTCCAGGGGATCTTCTCAACCCAGGGATCAAACCCATGTCTCCTGCATTGGAAGGTGGATTCATTATCACTGAGCCAGCCAGGGAAGCCACAGATGTTATATAGGCTGCCACGAATTAACCCTATGAACTTGGCAATCACTTGAAATAGACTTTAGCTTCCTTTACATACACATTAAAAGTGAAAAAGGAGAGGGAAAAAGTTGACTTAAAACTCAACATTCAAAAAACTAAGATCATGCCATCTGGTCCCATTACTTCATGGCAAATAGATGGGAAAACAATGGAAACAGTGAGAGACTTTATTTTCTTGGGCTCCAAAATCACTGCAGATGGTGACTGCAGCCATAAAATTAAAAGACACTTGCTCCTTGAAAGAAAAGCTATGACCAACCTAGACAGCATATTAAAAAGTAGAGACATTACTTTGCCAACAAAGGTCCATCTAGTCAAAGCTATGGTTTTTCCGGTAGCTATATACGGAGTGAGACTTGGACTATAAAGAAAGCTGAGCACAGAAGAATTGATGCTTTTGAACTGTGGTACTGGAGAAGATTCTTGAGAGTCACTTGGACTGCAAGGAGATCAAACCAGTCAAACTAAAGGAAATCAGGCCTGAATATTCACTGGAAGGACTGATGCTGAAGCTGAAACTCCAATACTTTGGCCACCTGATGCAAAGAACTCACTCATTAGAAAAGACTTGATGCTGGGAAAGATTGAAGGCAGGAGGGGAAGGGGACAACAAAGGATAAGATGGTTGGATGGCCTCACCGAATCGATGAACATGAGTATCAGCAAGTTCCAGGAGCTGGTGATGGACAGAGAAGCCTGGCATGCTTCAGTCCATGGGTTCACAAAGAGTCAGACACAAATTAGTGTTAGACAAGAACTAGATGATTTCTCCTTCACTTTCCATCTCTGTATGCCGTAATTCCAATTTTTTGCTGTCGTTGCTATTCAGTGGCTCAGTTGTGTCCAACTCTTTACAACCCCATGGACTTGCATTTTGGAAATTAGAAAGAAAGAAAATGTGTTTCAAAGGGGAACTTATAGATACCATCCTTCTCCTTGGCCCCAAGCCCTACCCTTCTGCCTGCTTGTCTCCAGGATCAGCTCTCCTTATCTGTTCTTAATTCCTCCTTTACTTTGTCCTGTTATCTTCACAAAGCCCAAGCTTCCTTCTCATGGTCACCCTCATGATGATGGGGTGAGCAGAGAGGGGGAGGGTACCTGCTGGAATTTGTAGGCATGACTGTTTATGAGTCACGTACCTCACAGGCAAGAATCACCTCTAGAAATATTTCCAAGTCAGTACATGACACTGAGTGATCTTGACATTAGGCAGTATTTCAATAGCTGAAAGTAACGTACAATCAGAAAGAACACAATATTCTAACTTCAGAGACATAATCAATTCTTTTCTATCAAGAGTTATGTATAAAGTTTAAAAATATAATACTCTGGCAAGGAGAAATTTTCTTCTTAAAAGTAGTTAATAGCATTTGCAGATTAATCTACAATTTCTCACCCACAGAATGTAGCATATTTATTGGCCAGATTAAGGAAGATGTTTTTATACATTACTTTTTTTTAAACTCCTAGAAAGTAAAGGCAACAAATTCAAACTACTTTTAGAATGTGTCTGTAAAACTTGAAGTCGTAAATAAAACTACATTGTAAGCTCCATGAAGATGGACACTTTTTCAGTCCTGGAGACTAGACTATTTGTGAAATTAATGAACAAGTTAATGAAAGGAAATATGAAGCAATGAGGTGTTACTCAAATTATGAGAACCTGTGGACTTTTGCTCAAAAGGATACTTCACATAAAAATTCAGACTAGCACCTCTGAAAACATGTAGATCTTGAACTGTTCTTCTAACTCTTATAAAGTTACTTAAACAAAGCTATGTGTATTCTGTAGGATGTCTAACAATGTCAGTCAGTTCAGTTCAGTCACTCAGTCGTGTCTGACTCTTTGTGACCCCATGAACCGCAGCACGCCAGGCCTCCCTGTCCATCACCAACTCCCAGAGTTTACCCAAACTCATGTCCATCAAGTCAGTGATGCTATACAGCCATCTCATCCTCAGTCGTCCCCTTCTCCTCCTGCCTCCAATCCCTCCCAGCATCAGGGTCTTTTCCAGTGAGTCAACTCTTTGCATGAGGTGGCCAAAGTATTGGAGTTTCAGCTTCAACGTCAGTCCTTCCAATGAACACCCAGGACTGATCTCCTTTAGGATGGACGATGTCAGTCAAGGGGTGCCCAAAGTTAAGGATATACATGACATGAATTCTAGCAGAATCTTTCCTACTTATAGATTGGAGGGAAGGGGTTGAATAATTTTATTAGTAAGCAATTTAAAACATTTTTATATGAAAATAAACAGGATGTATTAAAAAATAGACTAAAATCTGCATTAATTCTTAACATAAGCAAAACTTCAAAGAAATTTAGAGCTTGTAGCAGACCGCAAAGTTGTCACCCCCATTCTCTCCACATGTACAGCTTCACTTTCCTCTGACCTTAAGCTTTGGTTGAAAAGTTCAAAAAGACTGAATAGAACATTTCAGCATTCTTTCAATGTAAGAAAGATCCATTACATAATAATGACTCTGCTCTAATAAAATGCTTCCATTCTCAGGTAATGGCAGCAAAGAAAAGGATAACATACTTAAAGGTAAATTTCTGTCATTGGAGAAGGAAATGGAAACCCACTCCTGTACTCTTGCCTGGAAAATCCCATGGACAGAGGAACCTGGTAGGCCATAGTTCATGGGGTCGCAAAGAGTCGGACACAACTTCACTTCACTTTTCTCATCATGTTCTCTATTTTAAAGGTCATCTGCCTACCTGATTCTATATATTTTATTTTGTACCTAAAACTTTAAAAAACATTTTCCATGCAGTCTTCCACTCTTTTGTAAATGCATGCATGTGTGTTCAGTCGCTTCAGTCATGTCCAACTCTTTTTAACTCTATAGACTGTAGCCTGCCAAGCTCCTCTGTCCATGGGATTCTACAGGCAAGAATACTGGAGTGGGTTGCCATGCCCTCCTCTAGGAGTAAACATATACTCACACACAAAATATTATAATCTGTGATAAAAAGATTTCTGTAAGTCATTTTACATAGCAATTTTAATTCAGATGAGCACAGAATAAAGGTACCCCAATAAACTGACCCAAAAAATGTAAAAGTGAGATACAGGACACTTTTATACCTAAAAACGTACACTGCCTAAGAACAAAAAAGAAAAATAGAACTCACAGAGAGGTAAAGTTATATACACAAGGTGTCTGAACTTCTGTCTCCAGCTAAAAGCAGAGGAAGTGCGAAGCAAGCCAGCCCTTGGGCCTTGGGTGAATGAAATGCACAGTCCAGTGTCACAGAATTTCTGGCATTTGCGGTCATGAGGAAAGAGCACACAGCTCCCATGCTCCAGGGCCCCTCTCTTAAGGGCTGCTCCAGGAATGCAGGTCCAAAATAAACCAAACCAGAACACTGAACTGCCTTTCACCCATGGATGACGACCTACTCCTGTACCTGGCCAGGTATCATAGATCCAAAATCAACAGTTTTAATTCCTCCCTGTCCACCACATCCTCAGCTTCACATCATCACTATTTTTCAGAGAAAAATGTGTGGATTCTTTTGGTGGGGAAACAGCATGAAAATAATTATTAGTTCTAATTTCACAGGTAGTAATAAAAATGTTCACTAACAACTGGCTTTTATCATTGCTAAATACAATGTTTTTATTATGATATCCATTACTTATATTGCTTAAAATACATTCTGAAAGACTGTGAGGGTTGTGTAGGTTTTTGTTTTTTTTGGGGGGACATTACCATGTTCACAATTTATTAAGTTTTTACTAATTTTGATCTGGTAGATACCTTAATGGATAAAGACAAGTGTAAATAATTTTGCTAAATATACCAACATTTTCAAAATTCACATGTTGTTACAAAATAAATAATACATATATAAACAAAGAAAGTAATTTACTACTGATTATTATTAGCTTTTTACCTAGTTTTGTTGAGATATAATTGATATACAATACAGTTTTAGATTTACAACATGATTTGGTTACTATCATTTCTATATCTCTTATGATACAAATTTCATTTGCATTAGATTTTATCATGGGAACTTATTATAAAAGAACCCAATATTTCATCTTTCTGTGTTTTCTGTTAAATTTGTTGTGTTTACCATTTAAAGAACTCAAACAAATTGAGAAGAAAAACACATATTCAAGTAGGACAAAGGATATGAATGTATAATCCTTTTTTTACTGAAGTATACTTGATTTACTTTATATCAGTTTCAGGTGTATAACATTGTGATTCAATATTTTTATAGATCATACTCCATTTAAATTGTTATAAAATATTGACTACATTTCCCTGTGCTGTACAATATATCCCTGTAGCTTATTTTTTTATACCTAGTAGTTTGTGCCTCTTTACCTCTAACGCCTATCTTGCCTCTTCCCCTTTCTCTCTTCCATCTGGTAACCACTAGTTTGTTCTCTGTGAGTCTGTTTTGGTTTTGTTATATTAATTAATTTGCTTTATGTTTTAGATTCCACATCTAAGTGATAACAAACAGTATTTATCTTTCTCTGCATGACTTACTTCACTAAACATAATACCCTCTAGGTCCATCCATGTTGCTGCAAATGGCATAATTTCATTCTCTTTTACAACTGAGCCATATTCCACTATGTATATATCACCATATTTTCTTTATCCATTCATCTGTTGATAGACATTCAGGTTGTTTCCATATCTTAGCTATTGTAAACAAATGCTGCTATGAACATTGGGGTGCATGTATCTTTTTGAAGTAATGTTTTCATTTTCTTCAGACATACCCAATCACAGAATTGTTAGATCATATAGTTGCTCTATTTTTAATTTTTTGAGAAACGTCCATAATGTTTTCCAGAGTGATGGCACCAATTTACAGTCTCACCAACAGAATACTAAGGTTCCCTTTCCACACAACCTTGCCAATATTTGTTATTTGTGGTCTTTTGAATGATAGACATTCTGACAGGTGCAAGGCGCTATCTTATTGTGGTTTTGATTTGCATTTCTCTGATGATTAGTGATGTTGAGCATCTTTTCACATGCCTGTTGGCCATCTGATGTCTTCTTTGAAAAAATGTCTATTCAGGTCTTCTGCCAATTTTCTAATCATGAACAGATTATTCTTAGGAGAAGTGGTAAAATAAAGATAATGGAAAAATAAAGAAATATAGATTAAATCAAGAAGATGTTACTTTTGGAAAAGATTGTTTTAAAAAATTATACACAGTGCTGGAGAAGATCCAGTAAAATGAGCCCTTGATGGTATAACTGTAATTAAGAATAGGCTTTCATAAAACAACTGGGCAAAATATTTAATACCTCCATACAACTTGACTTTTTAACTTTTTAACTCCACTTTTAGGAATCTAGCCACCACCACCTCAAATTAAATATAGAAATATTTCTGAAAATTATTAAATTTGTCTTAAAAATAAATTATTTTTTCAAAAATCCTTTTAGAACAAGGTATAAACAAATGATACAGCCATTCATCAGAGCATTACTAACTATTAGAAATAATTTATATGATATATATATCCCACATGAAAGAAATAGGTGAATCACAGTGTATTCATTCTGAGTAATAAAAACAATCATTAGTTTTTGAAAAGATGACACAGTAAGAAAAAGTAGAATACAAAACTGTATACATGGTATCATTACAACATAATTCTTTTTTTGTTTTATTCTAGAATAGTTTTAGATTTACAGAAAAAAATGTCAAGGTAATATGAAGGCTTTCCATATAATTTAAAACCAATTTCTCCTGTGGTTAACATCTTCCTCTAGCATGGTGAACTTATCACTATTAATCAGCCCATAATGATACTTTTTTTTAACCAAAGTCCATGCTTTATTCAGGGACTTTTCTGGTGGCTCAGATGGTAAAGAATCTGCCTGCAATGTGGGACACCTGGGTATAATCCCTGGGTTGAGAAGATTCCATAGAGAAGGGCATGGCAACCCACTCTAGTATTCTTGCCTGGAGAATCCCATGGACAGAGGAGTCTGGCGGGCTACAGTCCATGGGATTGCAAAGAGTTGGACACAACTGAGCGACTAACACTACATGCTTTATTCAGATGTCCTTAGCTTTTCCCAAATGTCCTTTTCTGTTCCAGGATCTCACATCACATTTAGTAGTCATATTTTCTTAAGCACCCCTTGGTTGTGACAGTATCTCATATTTTCCTTGTTATTTATAGTTTTAAGACATACAAGGCATTTTGTATGTCTTATTCCTTAATTGGGACTTTCCTTATTTTTTTCTCATGGTTATGATGGGTTTTGAGGAGAAAGGTCACAGAAGGAAAGTACTGTTTCCAACAACATATTTAAGAGACAACATGGGAAAAAAGAAATATAACAAAATGTTAACCAGAATGTTAACAATAATTGAGTTGAATAATGAGGGTCTATGAGTAATTTTTTTCTTCTGTCATTGACCTAAATCACTTTTTTAAATGCTTCACTAAAATCATTTTTATTTTTATAAAAGGAAACACCTAAAAAGAAATCATATAGTTAAAAATGGAACAATAGCAGAAATATGTCATCTGTTGTCCCTCCTCCCATGCTCAGAAATGGGGTGGCTACACTTGCCTACCAGCTGCTGCTTCTCCTCTTGTCACCAGTAGCCATGTAATTAATTTGACAGCTGTTGAATGACTTCTAGGTACTGGTGCATCTATTCAGGCTAGAGACAGAGAAGGGCAAACTGGGTAGGGCTGTCATTCTTTCTGACATCTTTCTTATATATAGGGCAACAAGCAATATACCATTATGTATATGAAAAGGGAGAATTCAGCCCATTAAATTCTACTCTATGTGGAGAAAAGATCATGAACTATTAGGTGAAAAAAAAATCAAGTTGCAGAACAGTGTAAATGGTAGGCACAATTTTTATAAATAGAATATATAAATGTCAAATCAGTTTCATATATGTATTTTTTAAGCCTAGAAGGGTGTGCATCAGTCTGCAACTTCCTGAAGGAAAAGAGAATTAAAAGGGAAGTTGACTTTTGGCTTTCTTACTGGTTATACATTGATATATTATATAAACTTCACCATAAAGCTCCTCTATATTTTAAAATGCTCTTTAAAAATGATAAAAGATGCTTATGGAAAGTTTATATAATATGAAAAATTGAAACGATTAACACTTTCATTTCACTTTTTCATATTACATCAACTTTGCCATAAGCATCTTTTATCATTTTAAAAAGCACTTTAAAATATAGGGATGCTTTAAGCCAAAAATTCATCAGTTTAAAGAGTTAAACTAACCACCATATACAAAATTGGGCAGAGTTGCAAAGAGTAAACCAAAAGAAGGAAGTTTCAAAAAGTTTCAGAAATGGCATACCAAGATTATAATTCTTCACTCAACTTTCAAGAATGTAAATGGCATTTTTGTGTGTTTAGTTCCGTTTTCAAATTGAAAATAAATGCAGCTGTCTGTATTCTTTGAACATCTTTCTCTCCCCAACCACCAGTATTTTAAGAAGGGTGTTCACGGCAAGTACTAGTTAACGCCAGAGAGAGGGGCTTTTCAACCGTAATTTAATTAGTTCACTCAGGCCTTTCCAACAGCTGCAGTATCTAAAGGCAGCCAACTGTTAAGGCAATATGCCCATATTTTTTAATAAGCTGATTTGATACACATATCTCAAGAGAATCTGTGAAGAAACCTATTCAAGAGTCCAACCCAGAGATGTAACAGTAATCATCTTCACAGCTACTCACAATGAATGCTGTGCTCCTTGTAATTGTATTTTTTACATTTTTTATTTTGTCGAAGATCATCAGACATCATCTGGACTTGAAAAAATGCAAAGGTATCCATGTTTCTACTCAACTCAACTTCTCCGAGTTAAAGCATTGCAAGTCTTTGTAAAAACACAAATAACAGAAAGCACATTTTATGCCTTGAAACTCCATTTGTATCTCAGCACAATTTCATCAAACTAAATGGAACCCTGGGAAGTCAGTGGTGATGAGGCTAAGAGACTCAGGAAAGACATGGCATGGCCAGCCCAAGGCAACTCAGAAATTTCAGAAGAATGATGGGACCTGAGGAAATTCCTCTTTTTAAGATATATAGCTCTATTTACTAAGTTTTCAAAGTTCCTAGGAGAATAGAATAAATAAAAGTGGTTTATTAGAGAAGCAAAGAGCTCAGGAAAGATCAGGCAGTTTTCCCCTGTATCAGATTGAAAAGATCCTGCATGGCAAGATACTATCCCATACATGTGGTTTATTTACCCACAAGAAAGGTTAGTTAGCGTAGTTTAGGGTTAGAAAATGAATCTAAGGCTATGAAGGACCTAAGGGAATCTAAGACTTCTGGGACAGAGACCCAACACCTTGGGGACAATGAAGGATCTAACACCTTCATTCAGGTACTTTTAGAATTCAGGCAACCCAGATCATCAACACCCTAAGAATATTGAAAACTTACAATTCTTATCATTTCTCAATAGTTCTTGATAAACTGAAGCAGGTAATGCAGTTGAATAGCTGCCCAAAGCTCCAGACATGTTTCTGATCTACATGTGTAAGGAGAGGAAGCCATCCAAATAGGCCCCCATTTGTCAACACTGGCAAGAGGGTGCTGGCTACAAATTCTAGCGTGCTCTCCTTCAAGAAGTCGTTCATCGCTCTGCACTTCTATTCACTCAACACATGTTTATCTGGGTGTTATCCTATGCCATGGCCTGTGCTAGGCGCTGGATTTAGAAGCCCAATGAGCCACAGGCTCTTCCTTCAAGGATATTTAAATCTCCAGGAGGATGTCCTGTTTTTGCCAGACTCTTTCCAAATCTCTTCCTCAAGGAGTCAGAAAGGTTACATTTCTGAATTCTAGAAAAATGGTAGTCATAGCAACAGAAGCATAGCTTTGAATCTTCCCAAATCTCCTCATGAAAACAGAACAACTGATACCAAAACCAAAACCCCTGGACAACATCCACAACAAAACCAGGTGAGAAAGTATCTTCTTGAATCCAAAAAATACAAATCATTTGGTAGAAACTACACGCAACTACAAGACTTGCACAGTCCCTGAATCTCTAAAGAAAGGAAGAAAGTGAAGCAGTAAGGTGACTAAGGAGCCTGAGAACCAGAGTAACCAACAGGTACTTACTACAAAGCCTTGCTGGCCAACGTCAGAGCAGCAACTGAAACTGGAAGGCTTTTGGCTACTCCAAAAACAGATGAATGAGAAAGCCGATGGCCAAGTCTAAGGGGCTAAACTCTGGAAACTGCTCCCCTCAGCACTCACACTCAAGATGGGAACTCAGACTGACAAGAAACTGCTAGACATGAAATCAAACTTGAGTAGAACAGGAAAAGGAAAGAGAAGGTCCAGAGAAAAGAAGAAGAGAATAAGCCAGGAAATCTCACAAAATAAGCTACTGCATTTTTTCACAGTCTTATGAATATATAATTTACATATCCCAAATTTTGCCTTTTTAAAGCATACAATTCATTCATTTTTAGTGTATTTACAAAGTTATGCAGTCATCAGGTCAGTTCAGTTCAGTGGCTCAGTCATGTCTGACTCTCTGCAACCCCAGGGACTACAGCATGCCAGACTTCCCAGTCCATCACCAACTCCAGGACCCTGCTCAAACTCATGTCCATCGAGTTGCTGATGCCATCCAACCATCTCATCCTCTGTCGTCCCCTTCTCCTCCTCCTTTCCCAGCATCAGGGTCTTTTCCAATGAGTCAGTTCTTTGCATCAGGTGGCCAAAGTATTAGAGCCTCAGCTTTAGCATCAGTCCTTCCGATGAATATTCAGGACTAATTTCCTTTAGGATTGACTGGTTGGATCTCCTTGTAGTCCAAGGGACTCTCAAGAGTCTTCTCCTATACCACAGTTCAAAAGCATCAATTCTTTTTGATGCTCAAAAAGAATTGAGGATCAATTTTTTCTTTTTGGCATTCAGCTTTCCTTATGGTCAAACTCTCACATCCATACATGACTACTGGAAAAACCATTGCTTTGACTAGATGGACCTTTTTCAGCAAAGTGATGTCTCTGGTTTTTTACATGCTGTTTAGGTTAGTCACAGCTTTTCTTCCAAGGAGTAAGTATCTTTTAATTTCATGGCTGCAGTCACCATCTGCAGTGATTTTGGAGCCCAAGAAAATAAAATCTCTCACTGTTTCCATTGTTTCCCCATCTATTTGCCATGAAGTGATGGGACCGGATGCCATGATCTTAGTTTTTTGAATGTTGAGTTTTAAGCCAGCTTCTTCACTCTCCTCTTTCACTGCAGTCATCACCATAACCCAATTTTAGAACATTTTCAACACCCCAGAAAGAAACCTTGTACCTGTTACTAGTCACACTTCCAAATCCTCATCCTTCCCCCTCTCACCCAACTCCTAGAAACCACTAATTTATTTTCTCTATTCACAGTTTTGATTATTTTACATAAATGGTTGTTACACAATATGGTCTTGACTGGTTCCTTTCACTTAGCACTTTTTGAGATCCATCTATGTTGTAGCATGTATTAGTAATTCATAAACTTCATTCCTTTTTATTGCCAAATAATATTCCATTGTATAAGCATAACACTTTTGTTTCTCTATTCATCACTTAAAGGGCATTTGAGTGGTTTACACTTTTTGGCTGCTATGAACAATGCTGTTATGAACATTCATCTATAAGTTTTGCATACACTATGTTTTCATTTCTCTTGGAACTGTTGAGTAATATGGTAATTCCCATAGTGGCTGTATGATTAATGTTTTACATTCTTGTCAACAGTGTGTGAAGGTTCCAATGACTCTACTTCTTTGTCAACACTTGTTACTGTCTGTCTTTTTTGTCATTGCTGTTCGGGTAGGTGTCAAGTAATAATTTGTGGGTTTGATTTGCATTTCAATATGGCAAAAGACACTGAGCATTTGACCATTTGCATATCTCCTTGGAGAAAATGCCATTGAAATACTTTGCCCATTTTTAATTGGATGATTTGTCTTTATTATTGAGTGGTAATAGTTCTTTATATATTCTGGTTATAAGTCCCTTTAGACATATGATTTGCAAATATTTTCTCTCATTTTATGCATTGTCCTTTCATTTTCTTGAAGGTAAAAGTGCACAACCTTTTAATTTTGATAAAGTCCAGCTTAGTCTTCTCTTTTGACCTTTATATTTTGGAGGCCATATCTCAAAAAACATTGACTAAATCCAAGATCATGAAGATTTGCTCCCACATGTATTCTAGGAGTTTTATAGTTTTACCTCTTACATTTAGATCTATGATCTACTTTAAGTTAATTTTTGGATAGTATGTGAAATAGGCTGCAAGTTCATCCTCGTGGCTACAGTCCATGGGGTCACTAAGGAGCTGGACATGACTTAGCAACTAAAACAACAACAACAATACAGCTTTCCCAGCACCACTCGTTGGAAAGATAATTTATTTCCCCACTGAATTGTTTTAGCACTCTAGCCAAAAGTTAATTTACAATAAATGTAAGAGTTTATTTCTTGTCTTGGAATACTGTTCTATAGATCCATATGTCTATCTTGATGTGAGTACCACACTGTCTTGATTACTATAACTTTGTGTTCTGAAACTGATAAATGTGAGTCATCCAACTTTGTAATTTTTTTTAATGCTTTGAGTATCCTAGGTCTCCTGAATTTCAGAATAAGTTTGCCAATTTCTGCAAATAAAAATAAAAAACAAGCCCTTGGGATTCCAAAAGTGATTGCATTGAATATCTTGATCAACTTGAGGATGCCATTTTAGCCATATTAGTTTTTCCAATCCATGAACAAAGATGAATTGCCATTTAGATTTCATTGTTTTTCAATAACATTTTGTAGTTTTTCATGAACAAGTCTTGTACTTCTTTTCCTAAATTTATTTCTATTTTATTCTTTTTCATGCTAGTGTTAAATGTAATTGTTTTTTTAACATCATTTTTGGCTTATTTATTGCCAGATGGAAATTTCTGGTCTTAATCATTTCACCTAGAGCAAATTCTAGATTCTCTCTCTCCATTTCTCACTCCCTTGCTTCCAAATATATTAAAATTCCAGTTTTTCAGAAAGAGCTACTGGTAAGTTATCAGTCTTACTCTCAAGAAAACTTTTATTAGATGTTTTACTTTGAATATATGC
Source organism: Bubalus kerabau (assembly GCF_029407905.1). Taxonomy (NCBI): domain Eukaryota; kingdom Metazoa; phylum Chordata; class Mammalia; order Artiodactyla; family Bovidae; genus Bubalus; species Bubalus kerabau. The sequence goes on from NC_073635.1 coordinate 50,974,928, forward strand.
ATGTGTGTGTATATAATTATACACATATGTGTTTTTTTTTTTTAAGTTAATGAATCTACAAACAGAATCTTACCAACATTCATATTACAATGATGGTAGGTTATGGGCAATTTTTTTCATCATTGCTAAATTTGTTTTCAAATTTTTTCTATAATTAATATGTACAATTTGTTTCTATTTTTTTTAATTCAATTTTTAAAGTGTTTTTTCACTTCTGTCAAGTAACTGCTTGACAACTGCTTCAATTTAAGACTAAGAAAATGACTATAATTTCAGTTAGTATAAATTCATTTCAGTAGTCTTAGAAAACATTTGATTCTTTTCCAGTGTGAATTCATTCAAAAATACTCATTAGACTTTTTTTTCCTTCAATATACTCTAGTTGATAGATAATTTAAAGTATTTGAGCCCTTCTTGAATTTTTACAAGTTGATTAGTTCACGCCAGCTTGAGGTGCACAGTTTGATTCAGACTAATCCTTGGTGAAGTTTCACAGTAAAATAAACAAACTCCTAAATATAGCTTTAAGGGACAAAACCATAAATCTCTTTAACAAACTAATATTCTGCTGCCTAGAAACATCTTCAAAAAGGGCATAAATGTTCTCTGTAATCCATCTTTTAGATATCTGTAAAAAGTCCCTTCTAATCTTAGGATGTTAAGATACTACTGTCAGTTTATCCTTATCCTGTTCTGATCTACTTCACAGAATTTATAAAAAATGTCCTTAGTTTCAGGATTTTAATATTTGTTCCCCAAATTCATTCTTGTTTACTTTATCCCTATTTGCCACAGACCTAAACTTCAGTTGCCTATTTTGTTCAAAGGAAATCAAAGTCCTCTGGGAATACTGTTGTGAGCTCTAAATAAGCTGATATACATAAAGCTCTTAACACAGCGTATGCTGGTGATAATCACTCAATAAATGGTAGCTCCAATTAGCTCTATTTAATACATTTTCAAAACTTTTCTATATTATCTCCCCCTTTCATACTCAAAGTTGTTCAGTCTGTCTTCCTCTACAGTCTGCTGAAACCACACCCTCCCTTAAGGTGTATAGTAATCTAAGGGTGGACACACCTCAGTGTTATACACAGTAGGACAATGTGCCTTCTGTCTCCTTCTCCTCAGCTGACTCCTTAACAATTGCAACCCATAGCCCTAGTGAATTATGCCCCAAATAAACTAGGAGCCAATGAAGACTAGAGGTCAAAACTATAAATAAACTCCACACGTGCTATATTTGCTTAAGAAGATGGGTCATGGCACACTGTGAAGAATACTATTACATGATGTGCAGTCAAAAAATTAAACACCTGTTTTGTTTCAGAACAACCACATGGAAATTAATAGTGAAATCAACTGCCTTAAAAAGAGGAAGTTCACAACCTATATTTCAAGCATAGATATAAAATATTTTCACCAATCTCAAATACCAGACAATTCACACAGACCATGACTCCAAGTGGCAAAGGCTATATAAGTCTACAGAGATAAAGAGGCCAAAAGTACCCTAATGCTGTGCAGTGTATTTTGCAAGTGATTTAAATCTTCTTCTTCAAAGCTGTTCTTTACTTTTCTTTACTGAGCCCAAAAAGCAAGCAGATGGTAAACATGACAACAACTCAAATTTTAATGCAGATAGAGTAAATAAAATACACACTATCATTCTTCCCACCTTTACAATGTAATATAACAAAATGAAACGAGTTACCACTTGGTAGGAAATGTGAGGTCTTCTGTAAAACCCAATTAACATTATCAGTGTTATAGCTGATATAATTATATATCGATATATGATATACCAACAAAAGCCTTTGCCCCGTGAGGCCTTTAGGATCCCTCTCAAGCTTACAAACATTTGAGGGAAAGGACTTTTCTAAAAATGCTTCAGAGGCTGGGACATTTTGAACAAAGAAAGTGTTTAGAAAGAACAATGCTGGAATTGTTGTATAATACTGTAGTAATAGCCCCAAGCACAGGATGCTAACAGTGTCTCTTAAGACCCTAGGGCTCAAAAAGTATTACCCCTACTTGCAATACCAACTTTACTTAATCCTAAAAGTTTTCAGAAGACTAAGGGTGGTTTCCCAGATAGCTCAGTGGATAAAGAATCTGAATGAAATGCAGGAGACAAAGAGACCTGTGTTCAATCCCTGGGTCAGGAAGATCCTCTGGAGAAGGGCATGGCAACCCACTCCAGTATTCTTGCCTGGAGAATCCTGTGGACAGAGGAGCCTGGAGGGCTACAGTTGGGATTGCAAAGAGTCAGGCAGAACTGAAGTGACTAAGCACAGCACAGCAAGGATAAATGAGTCAGCTTGCTTGAGTATATTCTCAGTTTTTTATGTGAGGCAAGGAGGATTCTACACATAAGCCGGTGGACAATTCCAACTGAGTCCTGGATGATGCTGTTAAAAGAGTTGACTTTATTAAACAAACACTAGTTCATTGTAGAAAGTCTCAATAAAGAGCACTGAAATCTCCTTCTACATATGGAAAAAACTCAGGGGCATAGCAAAAGAAGAGTTCTCAATAAAGTTGACTAAGAGGTGAACTGCCTACAAAATCAGACTGAGAAGCCCATATCACATTCTAGAAGAAGGAAGAACCATCCACTGAAAGATTTTTAGTATGTTGAAATGATGGAAGTACTTAGAGAAAATAGACACAATTAGACTATTAGGATGCTATCTCAATAATCCAGATATGAGGTAATCCAGCTGTGGACTAAGGATTTGGAAGTAGAAAGGAAGAAATGCATACAAAGACTATTCAAAGTCAAAATGTGAAGAATGTTTGAATGCAAGGGTAGAAAGAAAGAAAATCATGGTAAAGTATGAGGTTTGAGGAGAGGTCACTGAATACAGTTCAGTTCAGTTCAGTTTAGTCGCTCAGTCGTGTTCGACTCTTTGTGACCCCATGAATCGTAGCACGCCAGGCCTCCCTGTCCATCACCAACTCCCGGAGTTCACTCAGACTCACATCTATTGAGTCGGTGTTGCCATCCAGCCATCTCATCCTCTGTCGTCCCCTTCTCCTCCTGCCCCCAATCCCTCCCAGCATCAGAGTCTTTTCCAATGAGTCAACTCTTCGCATGAGGTGGCCAAAGTATTGGAGTTTCAGCTTTAGCATCATTCCTTCCAAAGAAATCCCAGGGCTGATCTCCTTCAGAATGGACTGATTGGATCTCCTTGCAGTCCAAGGGACTCTCAAGAGTCTTCTCCAACACCACAGTTCAAAAGCATCAATTCTTCGGCACTCAGCCTTCTTCACAGTCCAACTCTCACATCCATACATGACCACTGGAAAATCCATAGCCTTGACTAGACAGACCTTTGTTGGCAAAGTAATGTCTCTGCTTTTGAATATGCTGTCTAGGTTGGTCATAACTTTCCTTCCAAGGAGTAAGCGTCTTTTAATTTCATGGCTGCAGTCACCATCTGCAGTGATTTTGGAGCCCCCAAAAATAAAGTCTGACACTGTTTCCACTGTTTCCCCATCTATTTCCCATGAAGTGATGGGACCAGATGCCATGATCTTCGTTTTCTGAATGTTGAGCTTTAAGCCAACTTTTTCACTCTCCACTTTCACTTTCATCAAGAGGCTTTTGAGTTCCTCTTCACTTTCTTCCATAAGGGTGGTTACTACCATAGATTAAAGAGGGATGTCAGAAGAAATAATCAAGACTTTAAGAGATGAATTCATTTTAGACACACTGAGTTTGGAGAGACGTAAGACATTCAATCACAGTCAGTCACCAGCACTGGTAGCAGTTATGATGTAAGAAACCCAGTGACTACCACACTGCTGAGAATGGCTAACACTAGAAAAAGTATTAGATTGATGAAATTTCCCTCAGGGTCATTACATTCTGCAAAAACAAGTTTATAAAGCCATTTTTACACAGACATACCATTTGAAAGTACTTCTAACCTTGGCACTCTTCACCTTAATGCTTTAAACTGTGTTCGTGAACACAAAAATATTAAATAACAGATCACCAAATGTAGTTCTGGCAAACAGCAAAGTGTGCATCACATTATGAATATAAAATTCATTCTGTTGCTTGAATTTATTTTAGACTTTGGTTTTTCAAATATTTTTCTTACATTAAATGACTTTTTGTTTCCAATTATCTTGTGAGAAAGCACACAATTTGTTTGGATCAAAAATATTAAGGCTGGTATACAAGGAGGAAAATTTCTTAGGTTAAAGAGTTTTACTTGATCATCTCCTGATATTTTTGGTTTGGTATACAACCACCTGAACCAAAAATAATCTTAACTTTTAATTCGTGTTATTTCTGGCAGCAACAGGAAACAATCCATCAAGGAATAAAGAAAATGACAGCTCACATAAATATCAAGTTCCTCCTTAACCATTTTAAAGAAAAGCATAACTACTTCGTGAAATTCAAGGGTCAAGGGACTGAGTGATATGACTTGCTAGGAATTTTGCAATATATTTTGATTTATAACTGAAATTAGGAAGCACATTACTTATGTAAAGCAAACTCATGAAGAAGTTTAACAAATACTTGGTATAAACCCTTGATCCACAAATCAAAATGATTACTCTTTGCAATAAATACTATGGCATGTTTTCCTTTATTTCTTCCTACTGTAAGAAGTAGAATTTGCACATATAAAAAGCAATCACTCATTCATCAGTAGTGACAAATATACCATACTAAAATCATAAAATGTTAACAAAAGGAGAAGCTGAGCATGAGGAATGGAGAAACTCTATGTGCTATCTCTGTAATTTTTCTGTAAATCTAAAATGACTCTAAAATTTAAAATTCTTTTTAAAAAAATCACTGTACTTTTATGCTTTTTAAAGGTCATGTTTTGCTTTAGTCTCACAACCAAATATTCATTCGATACATACATATTGAACAAATGGGTATATTAAGCTATACATAATATACAAAGATGACTAAGACCTGGGGACTAAGACATGAGGACATGCATGCTCAGTCACTCAGTTGTGTTCAACTCTTTGCGACTCCATGGACTGCAGCCTGCCAGGCTCCTCTGTCCTTGGTATTTTCCAGGCAAGAATACTGGAGTGGGTTGCCATTTCCTTCTCCAGAAAGACATCAACTCCCTCTAATTTCCAAGGTCTCACCCTCAAGGACTTTAATGTCAGGAGAAGAGATAAGACTGAGGACACAAAGTACAATACACAAAAGTCATAAAGCAACTGTTCCCCCCTTTTGGTGGTTCAGTGATAAAGAATCCACCTGCCAATGCAGGAGCCACAGGAGACGTGGGTTCAATCCCTGGAGTGGGAGGATCTCCTGGAGAAGGAAATGCAACCCATTCCAGTATTCTTGCCTAGAGAATCCCATGGACAGAGGAGCCCTACAAATCTATTGAGGCAGGCTGAATCTTCCTCTGGACTTAAATCTAAGGCCTCACAGTTGTGTGCCAGGTGTTGTTGGATAATGAAAAGTCTCTAAAAGAGTCTCAATTCCAGAATTAAATACCCAGTTCACATAGAAACCAAATTCCGTACTTCATTCAAAAGTAGAGTGTCGCCCTTCCCTGGCTCAGACCTGCCGTTTTCTCTTCCCTTGACTAGCAGCTTTCCTTGGCACATCCTACTGGCTCCTGTGCAGTTGCCTGCGACCCCCTTGGGGAGGCAGAGAAAGTCTTAATGTGTTGGTCATTCAGACGTGTCTGACTCTCTGCGACCGTATAGACTGTAGCTTGCCAGGCTCCTTTGTCCACAGAGAAAGTCCAGCCATTCACTTCTCCAGGGATCTACTTGACCCAGGGATCAAGCCCAGGTCTCCTGCATTGCAGGAAGATTCTTCACCATCTGAGCCACCAGAGAAATTCCTAACTGCCCTACAAATATCTATATTGCTTTGCCATTCAGATGCCCAGAGATGTCTGCTCCACCCACATATGGGCTTCCTGACCCATCTGTGACCAACGCCAGCATACCTTCTTGGGATGGTCACTTACAATTTCATGGAATATCTCCAGCCCACTGTCAGTGGGAAAACAGACTCCCCACCCACTGTTCTCTACTCTCTGCCACTGTCTCCATCAGCCAGCTTCTTCCCTTGAGATTCCTCTGGCATAAATGTTACATGGTTCTCTCTGTTCCCCAAGCTCCAGAGAACACGATCAGGCTCCCTTTTCATTCTTTCTCTCTCCCTCCCTCCCTCCCACCCTGACTCTTGCTCATAAGAACAAATGGACATAATAAGTATAAATAACTCAAGGCACTTTTACAGCAATTCAAATTTGAATATGAACCTTACCCAAGGAACCCCTTTACTATGCAACTGACTTTATAATTCCCTCAGATAATTGCTTCAGAAAGTTTGGATGGAGCTCATTCTGCTACTCAAGTTCTGTTGCAATCTAAGAGGTGTTTTTAAGCAATCATCTGGCCTCTTTACAGTTCTGACCTCTTCCAATTCCAGTGCTGGATTTAAAAAAAAAGTTGTTGAAGATGTTGCAACATTCTTACCCCCCTAATTCCTTGGACTGCTACCTAAAAATGCATCTATCTAGTTTTAATCTGATCTTAAATCACAGATTCTACCAACTTTGTAGTCTTATTGCCTATTACCAGCTTTAAGAAAAAACAGACCAGAAGAAGACAAATATCTTAGTTCAGATTAAGCACCCCCTGATGTTGGTGGTGGACAGGGAGGCCTGGCGTGCTGCAATTCATGGGGTCGCAAAGAGCCAGACATGACTGAGCGACTGAACTGATGTTATATGGGAAAAGCTATTTGGTTCAGTGGTTAAGAATCTGCCTGCCAATGTAGGGGACACGGGTTTGATCCCTGGTCTGAGAGGATCCCACATGCCGCTGGGCAACTAAGCCCGTGCACCCTAGAGCCCGTGCTCCCCAACAAGAGAAGCCACTGCAATGAGAAGCCCATGCAGCACGACTAGAGTAGCCCCTGCTGGCTGCAACTTGAGAAGGCCCACATGCAGCAACGCAGACCCAGCACAGCCAAAAATAAATTTTAAAAATTTTTAAAAAGGAAATGAGGGACTTCCTGGTGGTCCAGTGGCAAAAACTCCCCACTCCCAGTGAAGGGGGCTTGGTATCGATCCCTGGTCAGGAAACTAGATCCCACATGCTGCAACTAAAGAACTGGCATGCCCATTGAAGATCAAAGATCCGCGTGCTGAAACTAAGACCCAGTGCAGTCAAATAAACAAATGAAGGAAATGAATGAGAAGCACATGGTGGTAAATGAGTGAATAACAATCTGCTGAAGGATGAGACTGAAGCAGGCATCATATATTAACTGTGGCCTCCCAGCCATTGCTACTTTACGGGTGGTGGTACATTTGGGATTCACAAATTGCATTAAATTCAAAAATCTTTACTGAGTGCTTACCATGTGCATGATACCAGGCTATATACTATAAAGAATATTTAAAAAATTATATGATACAGTGGCTGTCCTCAGGGGTGATAAGTTATATACAAATAACCACAGAATACCACATACGATAAGTACTAAAAGAATATGCTACTACGAGATTACATTTTCTGATAGGATTAGAAGACCTCATACAGGAAGAGGCTTTTTGCTAGATTTTAAAGGAAAGAGCAGGATTTCATGGGGCAGAAATGGGAAGAACATTGCATTAACAAATACGAAGAGGTGGAAAATAAAGAATGGCTTGTAACACGTTTTAGAAGAAAGGATAGCACCAGAGAATGACAAAGAGCTTGGGTCTGGAGAATTCCTCCAAAAAGAGTGAGAGATGAGTGCTGGGTGGAGCAGCAGAAAATAAAAAGGAAAAGGGACTCCTCTTATTTCAAAAACACTTGATCCCAGAGAAGGAAGTTCCACTGACTGACGGCTGCCAGCCACTCCTCACCAGCTGCAGCCAGCCCTGCAACTACAAGGCCCTATCTATAATACGTAAATCCTAAGCATGGAGTTTGGGATTTTAAATTTTTGGTTTTGAGCATAAGTTTTGAATTCTAAAAGGTTTGTATTTCTTTTCAGAGTGCTGCTGCAGTACATACATAGCCACACAATCTACATGTGCAGCCTTCCTTCTGTAGTTTGAAACTACCCAAGTCTCAAGGGGGGATTTGATGAGGTAAGTAAATGAGAAATTCACAAGTGCTAAAAACAACCTGAAATGCAGATCTCTCTATTTTCAAGAAGATAAGCGGGAATCTTAACCAGATGGCTATTACAGCTCCCTGGAACATATTCAGAAATAACAAAAGTTTCAAATAACCCCATACAATTTTGCCTTGTGAGATCCTTGTGAATTCTATCCAATGAGAATGTAACAAGTCACACCCAATAGACTGAAGTACCCAGATGCCATGGGAACAAGGAAGAGAGCAAGAAAACATAAAAGCAGGAAATCGTTCAGGAAGGAGTGAACAACTTCTAGCGAAGAAACATAGCACATGCAGGGGCTGAACAAGGCCATTAGTTATTAATAGAACACGGAACTTGAGTGAATAGAAAACGCCAAGAAGTTAATAAAAGTAGGAATGATTTAAGCAGGCTTACACACTTGGCTATTATTAAGAGCCCAACCTCAGGTATTCAGACAGTCAACAAATAAAACTCTTCATTCAAAATCTACATATTTACCTCTCAAAAGAAACCCTACCCACTTACCCCAAATGAGGCACTAAGACCATCTTGGCAGCCATGTCACAATGGCTTTCCAAGTTTCTTTCAGAGAAATGATGAGCTACAGGAACAGCTGGGCACCACAGCACAGCTGCAAATCTTTCAAGGGCACAAATGATGCCTCAGAACACTGACAATAAAACAAACCCTTGACCTCACAAAGTCTTTTCTGGCCATTTTATTTGGCCACATACAATCTCTCCATCCTTGGATTCATCATTGGTTCTGGTCTGTGACTGTCATTGGTTTTGGTCTCTCTGACCCTATTTTCAGTCTCCCTAACTGTGGGGTCTTATCCCCAAATAAGTTGACCAAAGTCCTTGAGGATAGGCATTGAGTTCCACTCATCTTTGCAACCCCTGAGGGTCTGGTATAGAGTCTTCAGGGATTTCTTGTAGAATTGGAAGCCCTGTTGCTAAATATTTCTTTGGAGTATATTTATACATACTTTCCCATTACAAAATGTTCTATAACAAGGATTGCAGAATAACTGTTTTTGCTAGGAACAATTACACTTCAAAGGAGCACAGCTATTCCATTGGTTGTGTGTCTTGGAAGAAAAACATGATATAAATCAGCATATCATAGACTAGACGAATAGAACTTCTCTAATAAATCTTGTTTTCAACGCAGCAATTGTGGGCTTTAGAAATGTGCCTCATTTCCTTTATTATTAAAAACAAGTAAAAATTTTTTAAAAATGAAAACAAGTAAGGAAGTATTTTGACAACGTTTTTAGCAAAAGAGAAGATGAAAGTATCAGTGGCTCAGTCGTGTCCAACTCGTTGCGAACCCACAGACTGTAGCCCATCAGGCTCCTCTGTCCACGGGATTTCCCAGGCAAGAATACTAGAGTGGGTTGCCTTTTCCTTCTCCAGGGAATCTTCCTGACTCAGAGATTGAACCGCCATCTCCTGCATTGGCAGGTGGATGCTTTACCACTAGGCCACTAGGGAAGCCCCCAGCATAGGTTCATGCGTTATAAAGACTGTGCACTAAAATGCACAGTTAGTAAACAAAGGACTATTTTTTTTTTAACTTTTTGTTTTGAGTTGGGATATAGCTGATTAACAATCGTTGTGATAGCTTCAGGTGAACAGTGAAGGGACTCAGCCATACATATATTTGTATACTAAAGGCTGTTTTTAATGACACCTTTTGTGCTTCCCTGGTGTCTCAGCTGGTAGAGAATCCATCTGCAATGTGGGAGGCCTGGGTTCCATCCCTGGGTTGGGAAGATCCTCTGGAGAAGGGAATACCCTCTCAGTATTCTGGCCTGGAGAATTCCATGGACTGTACAGTCCATGGGGTCGCAAAGAATCGGACATGACTGAGCAACTTCCACCTTCACTTTCATTGTAATACTTCCCTGGTGGCTCAGACAGTAAACACTCTGCCTATAATGCAGGAGCGTGGGTGTGTACTAAGTCTGACTTTTTGCAACTCACTGGACTGCAGCCCACCAGGCTCCTATGTCCATAAGGATTCTCCAGGCAAGAATACTTAGCGAGTTGCTGGGCCCTCCTCCAGGGAATTTTTTCAATCCAGGGATCGAACCAGTGTCACTGACAGGCGGGTTCTTTACGGCTAGTGCCACCTGGCAAGTCCATAATGCAGGAGATCTAAGTTCAATCCCTGGGTCAAGGAGATAACCTGGAGAAGGGAATGGCAACCCACTCTAGCATTCTTGCTGGAGAATTCCATGGACAGAGAAGCCTGGTGGGCTACAGTTGGTGGGGTTGCAAAGAGTCGGACACAATTGAGCCACTAAAACACATTGTAATACACAAAGACCTTATTAACACTTAGGGGGTTAATATTGCTGATCTACATCCATTGTGAACTGCTGATCAAAGATGAGTCCATCTGTCCCCTGACCTCAAGGAGTTCCTTGGGATGCTGTCTGAAAAATACAATATTAAGAGAAAAAAAGTCAAAATAATTCAGGCCTGAAATCAGAAAGCCACTGCTTCTGGGACAACTACAGGATAATATTAGAGCATCCTTTTTTTTCATAACCAAGATGAGAAGCTGTAACAAACAACACCAGATAATGATTTCCTTTATCTCCATCTTAAAATACCCTTTGATAGCATGTTTTCTATCATCTATTTATAAAGCCATGATCCATTAATCATTTCAAATGGAAAATTAATTACTTTTGGATCAGAAGAAAAATCAGAAGTTCCTTTGAAAACATTGAGAATTTCTACAGTATATTTTTCATTATCAAAGAAAATTCTTTCAAAAGTTCAATCCTTTCCAATATTTAAATCCATCTTTTAAAAATTGCTATACTTCTATTACACATTTATCCAGTTATCTTTTATAACTGTCCAGGAAGACAGTGAAAAGGACCTTTTCTGGGCATTTATGTTAAAGGTAACATCAATGTAATGTGTCTTCTAAGAAAAATAGTCTTTTCTAATAAAAATAAGGATGGAGGGATCTTCAATGCATTTCTAAATGTCACAGAATAAGAGATATTTAATGTGATACTTTGTCTATAAAGGAAAATACAGAATTCGGTCAACTATTTTCAGGTTTTAAAATAATTTTTGCTTTAGTGTTCCATCAGTTTGTAGGTCTAGCCACCATCTGTTTACCAGTTTTCCTTTAATTTACCTTATAGTTTTAACTCAAATTGTATTTTCAAAAAGTCAGGCCAATTTTAGAGCTGCAATCCCTACTAGTTAGACTAAATAACCTAATTGACAGAGAAAATGTATTATAATGAAATTATACCATAGCTAATCTTGGGAGGGAAAGTTTCAAAAACCAATAACACTCTAAATTAGAAACTAAAAACATTAGTCCCAAGTAATAATCACAAACTAGATCTACACAGGCAGCTGGTATTTGTCCTCAGTCAAGAGAAAGTTGCTACCATTTTATTGTAATTTTACCTATATTAATGCTTAATTTATATGGATATCTATATATTTAAGGGTCTCTTCTCTGTTTAAAGCTAACTGGTAAGTTTTAGGGAAATATCTCAGTAAATCTCCATATAATTGATTTCCAAAAGAAAGGGACACAATAACATGTATATTTTCCCCCTGGTAAATACAGCAGTAAGAACACAAGGAAACACTGTTTTAAACAAGAGGTGATTTGTTAGGACTAGTAACTTGCTAAAATTTATAAAAGAGAGAGGGTTTTCTTTTCAAATTAAAAAAATAAATATATAAAAAGGCAATGAAGCTGTAAAAAAGAAAGGAAATTGAATAACCAAGTTGGAGGGGGAATAAACCCAAGCAGGTGAAGACATCAATCAATTCCAGACACTATTTACAATTCTAGGTACTGAAGGCTGGGGAAGGAAGGTTTCTCTGTGAGACCATAAACAAAAACTTACATGATCTAGTAACGCCATAGCTACTTCTGCTCAGTCTCCATTTTAAGACTTTTCTAGTATAATTCCTTTGGGAGCAGGTCTTTACTTAATTTTTATACCACAGGTTTTATTCTCTCTCAATATAAATTAATTTTTTTAATTATAAAACATTGATCCAAGAACACAGTCATTTAATGAATTTTAAATCTTTTAATTATATTGGCTTTTTCACAACGACCTTTTAAAAATTATTTTATTTTATTTTTTTTTTTTAATTATTTTAGATAATGCTTAAGGCAAGTTATTTTTTCAAAACTAACACAGTGATTGATTCCTGTCACTAAATGATTTCACAAGAAGCATCAGGCATACAGCTAACAACTGAGTGGAGGTTAAGCTTTTTGTTTGTTATGTTTGGCTACTGCTAACCCTGTGATTCTAGACATATTAGAATAAACACATATAAATCAAATAATGCTTTTCTTTGTCACCTCAAATTTAAATCTATTTCCGAGCAACACTAGTTGAGATTCTAGAAACTACTCAGCCCCTGGCTCAAGTTCTTACCTCATGGAACAAATGTCTACACAGACTTGAAAGCAGTCTTGCTCAACCCCGTGTCTGGTAATAACCACAAAAGGCTTTTGATTGTCCAAAAACTACATGAACGGGGAAACATCCCCAAATCAAAAGTCTTTAAACAAAAGGATAAAGAGTGAACATCGGCAAAACACTAACTTTGAAGTACCATGTGTATCAACATTACTAAGACAAATCTTTCAAAGTAGCCCATCAGCCTCACACTGCTGTCACGCACTCTTGAGGCTTAAGCCTGGCCCCTGCCGCACAGAGACCTCATGGGCACTTGCCCTTACTCCCACATTCACCTTCTCAAATTACTCACAAACATCACTCTCCTCCAGACTTGATGATCACGTAAGGGGTGGGACCACTGGTCTCATTCATCTTTGCATCCACTACAGCATTTACAACAGTGCTTTATTCACAATTCAAATAACTTTCTGTTGCTTAGAAGAGCAAAAAGAAAATGCTAAATTATGTTTCTCCTAATAATTCATTCTGTGAACTGTTCATCAATTGCTGATGCACTTTGGTAAACACCCCCCTGATAGTTTTGAAGTAACTTAGAATGCACTCCTAATAGTTTGTGTGTGTGTTAGTCACTTAGTCGTGTCTGACTCTTTGTGATCACATGGACTGTAGCCCACCAGGCTCCTCCATCCATGGGATTTTCCAGGCAAGAATAATGGAGTGGGTTGCCATTTCCTTCTTTAGCAATAGGAAAAAGAGCTGAACAAAAGTATGAACCACAAAAATAAAGTCAGGAAGCAAATAACATAAAACTTGGTTTTTAATACTTGGTATTCTCTATAGGTATAAAAACCAAGGATTGCTAAAATGCAGCCTTTATTAAAGGAGTACCTCAGTACTGTTTATTATAGTTTGGGAGGGTTTATATTGTCACCCTGCTTATTTAACTTATATGCATAGTACCTCATGAGAAACGCTGGACTGGAAGAAGCACAAGCTGGAATCAAGATTGCTGGGAGAAATATCAATAACCTCAGATATGCAGATGACACCATCCTTATGGCAGAAAGTGAAGAGGAACTCAAAAGCCTCTTGATGAAAGTGAAAGTGGAGAGTGAAAAAGTTGGCTTAAAGCTCAACATTCAGAAAACGAAGATCATGGTATCTGGTCCCATCACTTCATGGGAAATAGATGGGGAAACAGTGGAAACAGTGTCAGACTTTATTTTGGGGGGCTCCAAAATCACTGCAGATGGTGACTGCAGCCATGAAATTAAAAGACGATTACTCCTTGGAAGGAAAGTTATGACCAACCTAGATAGCATATTCAAAAGCAGAGACATTACTTTGCCAACAAAGGTCTGTCTAGTCAAGGCTATGGTTTTTCCGGTGGTCATGTATGGATGTGAGAGTTGGATTGTGAAGAAAGCTGAGCGCCGAAGAATTGATGCTTTTGAACTGTGGTGTTGGAGAAGACTCTTGAGAGTCCTTTGGACTGCAAGGAGATCCAACCAGTCCATCCTAGAGGAGATCAGCCCTGGGATTTCTTTGGAAGGGATGATGCTAAAGCTGAAACTCCAGTACTTTGGCCACCTCATGCGAAGAGTTGACTCATTGGAAAAGACTCTGATGCTGGGAGGGATTGGGAGCAGGAGGAGAAGGGGACGACAGAGGATGAGATGGCTGGATGGCAACACGGACTCGATGGACGTGAGTCTGAGTGAACTCCGGGAGTTGGTGATGGACAGGGAGGCCTGGCGTGCTGCGATTCATGGGGTCGCAAAGAGTCGGACACGACTGAGCAACTGAACTGAATTGAACTGAACTGGGAGGGTTTTGCGGGGTGTGGGGGGGTGGAGGACAAGGAGGAAAACAAGCAAAACTCACACTTTACAGTGTAAAAGCTTCTCCCAAGAGACAGATCTGAAACATACATCTGTTTTGTAGCATTCTACACTAAGATCTGATGTTAACTACCAAATCAGACTTTTTAAGGAGGAAAATTTGAGAATTTACCTAGGAATCTGTCATGTGTTTTGCATATCCATCCAGCACGTTTCTACTCTACCCTTACTTTTTAAAATCATATATATAATAACAACTATTGGAAAACTGGAATGCTGTTTACTGATCTGAATCTATAAGAGAGTTTTCTTTAAAAAAAAAAGTCAGGAATTAATGTATAACCATTGCATTTAACTCTTATAAAGAAAACTAATATTCTTAGTAAGTCACTCTGTGTATAGAATCAAAGACTGAACAGCACAGGAACAAAAATATAATAGGCAAATGAGAAACAATTTTATTCCAAAGTAATTTTGGAGACACAGTTCCCTGAATGAGTTCATTGGTTCACTCTGAAATGGAATCATACAGCACAGGAAGCAGTATTACAATGCCTTTGCCTTCTTGGAACAGAGCCTGTCACAAACATCCACAGGGCAGATGGAAAGAGAAGTAAATAGGAGAACACAAATTATCACTGAGACCCTTTTCATCACACATTTCCTAGGGCTCCCGTATTTCCAACCATTACAGCTTTGGTCTTTAGTGGCTAACTTTAAGAAAAACAATGATGATCTGTGCCCCACTAGCTAAAAACCGAAGCGTCCTAAAGAATACATTAACTGTGGAAACTGCCACTGCTGAATCACCTATCACAAAATCTCTCATACTACATGTCCAGATTACCATTCAGTTCAGTTCAGTCGCTCAGTCGTGTCCGACTCTTTGCGACCCCATGAATTGCAGCACACCAGGCCTCCCTGTCCATCACCAGCTCCCGGAGTTCACTCAGACTCACGTCCATCAAGTCAGTGATGCCATCCAGCCATCTCACCCTCTGTCATCCCCTTCTCCTCCTGCCCTCAATCCCTCCCAGCATCAGAGTCTTTTCCAATGAGTCAACTCTTTGCATGAGGTGGCCAAAGTACTGGAGTTTCAGCTTTAGCATCATTCCTTCCAAAGAAATCCCAGGGCTGATCTCCTTCAGAATGGACTGGTTGGATCTCCTTGCATGGAGTCAAAGTGGTGACAATCCTAGATTTGCGTGAGAAAGTTTTTGGCTTTTCATTCTTAAGCATCAATGAGAAAGTAAAACTACCACACCATGCCTTCATATCATAAAATCACCCACTAGAAAAAGGAACTCAAGGAAGGTTAAGGAGGCTGAAGTCTTTTTCCTGCAAATAAGAAGGGGGACACAGAAAGGATTTGTACCTGAAGAGTCCCACAAGATCTCACTCTGTTTCATTCCCACCCCGATTCTCAGAGCTTTGGAGAGAACTGGCATAAAGAAAAGGGTGAAGTCATATTCTGAGGGGTTTGCACAATTTGCTTGCCAGTGGAAAGATGAAGAGGAGGCCAGGTATCTTCTCCTGCAAGAACTCTGAAATTACAACTCACTGCTGAACAACCATCAACAGGAGAATGTTGGATTCCCACCAAAAAAAAAAAGATACCCCATATCCAAGGGCACAGGAGAAACCCCAGCAAGATGGTAGAAGGGGCAAAATCATGTTTAGAATCAAACCCCATACTTGCCAGAGACGCTCGGAGGGCTCAAACAAAACCTTGTGCACACAGAAGACCCAACAGAGACTGAGCCAGACCTGTCTTTGAGTGCTTGAGTGTCTCTTGTGGAGGTACGGGTCAGCAGTGGCCTGCCGCAAGGGCAGGGACTCTGGGTGCAGCAGTCCTGGGTGTGGCATAAGCCCTCATGGAGGAGGTCACCATTAATCCCACCATAGAACTGCCGAGCAGATGACCCATCAACTGCAGAACAATTATACCAAACAAATTCTTGCACTGTTAAGAAAGTTCTAGGACCCACAACAGATTTCCCAACCTGGGGGTCTGGCAAAGGGACTGAGAACCCCCAGGGAATTTGACTTTGGAGGCCAGTGGGATTTGATTACAGAACTTCCACGGGACTGGGGAAACAGAATCTTGGAGGGCACAAACCTTGTGCACACCAGGACCCAGGAGAAAAGAGAAGTGACCCCACAAGAGACTGACCCAGACTTGCCCGTGAGTGTCCCAGAGTCTCCGGTGGAGGCATGGGTCTGCGGTGGCCTGCTACAGGGTCGGAGGCGCTGAGTGTGATAGTGCGAGCATAGGACCTTTTGAAGGAGGTCGCCACTGTCTTCATTACCTCCACCATACTTTGGTCTCTGGTCAAACAGCAGGGAGGGAACACAGCCCCGCCCATCAACAGAAAATTGGATTAAAGATTTACTGAGCATGGCCCTGCCCATCAGAACAAGACCCAGTTTCCCCGGTCTCTCCCATCAGGAAGCTTCCATTAGCCCCTTATCCTTATCCCTCAGAGGGCAGGCATAATGAAAACTACAATCACAGAAAACTAATCAAAGTGAACACATGGACCACAGCATTATCTAATTCAATGAAACTATGAGCCATGCCGTGTAGGGCCACCCAAGATGGACGGATCATGGTGGAGAGTTCTGACAAAATGTGGTCCACTGGAGAAAGGAATGGCAAACCACTTCAGCATTCTTGCCTTGAGAACCCCATGAACAGTATGAAAAGGCAAAAAGAGATGACACTGAAAGATGAACACCCCAGGCCAGTAGGTGCCCAATATGCTACTGGAGAAGAGTGGAGAAACAACACCAGAAAGAATGAAGAGATGGAGCCAAAGCAAAAACAACGCCTAGTTGTGGATGTGACTGGTGATGGAAGTAAAGCCCAATGCTGTAAAGAGCAATATTGCATAGGAACCTAGAATGTTAGGTCCATGAATCAAGGCAAATTGGAAGTGGCCAAACAGGAGATGGCAAGAGTGAACATCAACATTTTAGGAACTAAAATGGACTGGAATGGGTGAATTTAACTCAGATGACCATTATATCTACTACTGAGGGAAGAATCCCTTAGAAGAAATGGAGTAGCCATCATAGTCAACAAAAGAGTTCAAAATGCAGTACTTGGGTGCAATCTCAAAAATGACAGACTGATCTCTGTTTGTTTCCAAGGCAAACCATTCTATATCACAGTAATCCAAGTCTATGCCCCAACCAGGAATGCTGAAGAAGCTGAAGTTGAACGGTTCTATGAAGACCTACAAGACCTTATAGAACTAACATGCAAAAAAGATGTCCTCTTCATTATAGGGGACTGAAATGCAAAAGTAGGAAGTTAAGAGCTACCTAGAGTAACAGACAAATTTGGCCTTGGAGTACAAAACGAAGTAGGTCAGAAACTAACAGAGTTTTGCCAAGAGAACACACTGGTATTTGTAAACACTCTCTTCCAACAACACAAGAGAAGACTGTACACATGAACATCACCAGATGGTCAATACTGAAATCAGACTGATTATATTCTTTGCAGCCAAAGATGGAGAAGCTCTATAAAGTCAGCAGAAACAAGACCGGGAGCTGACTGTAGCTCAGATCATGAACTACTTACTGCAAAATTCAGACTTAAATTGAAGAAAGTGGGGAAAACCACCATACCATTTAGGTATGACCCAAATCAAATGTATAATCTTATGATTATACAGAGGAAGTGACAAATAGATTCAAGGGATTAGATCTGACAGACAGAGTGCCTTAAGAACTATGGACGGAGGTTCCTGACACTGTATAGGAGGCAGGGATCAAGACCATCCCCAAGAAAAAGAAATGCAAAAAGGCAAAATGATCGTCTGAGGAGGCCTTACAAATAGCTGAGAAAAGAAGAGAAGCGAAAAGCAAAGGAGAAAAGGAAACATATAGACATTTGAATGCAGAGTCCAAAAGAACAGCAAGGAGAGATAAGAAAGCCTTCCTTAGTGATTGATGCAGAGAAATAGAGGAAAACAATAGAATGGGAAAGATCAGAGATCTCTTCAAGAAAATTAGTGATAACAAGGGAACATTTCATGCAAAGATGAGAACAATAAAGGGCAGAAATAGTATGGACCTCACAGAAGTAAAAGATATTAAGAAGAGTTGGCAAGAATACACAGAAGAACTGTACAAAAAAAACTTTATGACCCAGATAACCACAATAGTGTGATCACTCACCTAGAGCCAGGCATCCTGGAATGCAAAATCATTTGGGCCTTAGGAAGCATCACTATGAACAAAGCTAGTGGAGGTGATGGAATTCCAGTTGAGCTATTTCAAATCCTAAAAGACGATGCTGTGAAAAATGCTGCACTCAATATGCCAGCAAATTTGGAAAACTCAGCAGTGGCGATAGGACTGGAAAAGGTCAGTTTTCACTCCAATCCCAAAGAAAGGCAATGCCAAAGAATGTTCAAACTACCACACAATTGCATTCATCTCATGCACTAGCAAAATAATGCTCAAAATTCTCCAAGCCAGACTTCAACAGTATGTGAACTGTGAAATTCCAGATGTTCAAGCTGGATTTAGAAAAGGCAGAGGAACCAGAAATCAAATTGCTAACATCCTTTGGATCATTGAAAAAGTGAAAGAGTTCCAGAAAAACATCTACTTCTGCTTTATTGACTACGCCAAAGCCTTTGACTACATGGATCACAAAAAATGGTGGAAATTTCTTAAAGAGATGGGAATATGAGACCACCTGACCTGCCTCCTGAGAAATCTGTATGCAGGTCAAGAAGCAAAAGTTAGAACTGGACATGGAATAGCAAACTGGTTCCAAATCAGGAAAAGAGTACATCAAGGTTGTATATTGTCACCCTTCTTATTTAAGTTATATGCAGAGTATATCATGCAAAATGCCAGGCTGGATGAACCACAAGCTGGAATCAAGATTGCTGGGAGAAATATCAACGAGCTCAGATATGCAGATGATACCACCCTTATTCAGAAAGCAAAGAAGAACTAAAAAGTCTCTTGATGAAAGTGAAAGAGGAGAGCAAAAAAGTTGGCTTAAAATTCAACTTTCAGAACTAAGATCATGGCATCAAGTCCCATCACTTCATGGCAAATAGATGGGAAAACAATGGAAACAGTGAAAGACTTCATTTTGGGGTAGGCTCCAAAATCACTCTAGATGGTGACTGCAGCCATGAAATTAAAAGACACTTGCTTCTTGGAAGAAAAGCTATGACCAACCTAGACAGCATATTAAAAAGCAGAGATATTACTTTGCCAACAAAGGTACATCTAGTCAAAGCTATGGTTTTTCCAGTAGTCATGTATGGATGTGAGAGTTGGACCATAAAGAAAGCTGAGAGCCAAAGAATAGATGACTTTGAACTGTGGTGTTGGAGAAGACTCTTGAGAGTCCCTTGGACTGAAAGGAGACCAAATCAGTCAATCCTAAAGGAAATCAGTTCTGAATATTCATCGGAAGGACTGATGCTGAAGCTGAAACTCCAATACTTTGGCCACCTGATGCAAAGACATGACTCATTGAAAAAGACCCTGATGCTGGAAAAGATTGAAAGCAGGAGGAGAAGGGGATGACAGAGGATGAGATGGTTGGATGGCATCACGGACTCAATGGACATGAGTTTAAGCAAGCTCTGGGAGTTGGTGATGGACAGCGAAGCCTGGCGTGCTGCAGTCCATCAGGTCACAAAGAGTCGGACACGATGAGCGACTGAACTGAGAAAAAGGATCAAGCCTATAACAGACATCAAGTCCCTATTCATAGTTTGTGAATATCAAAAATATCACAGCAGTAATTTGCTCAAACTTAGCATTTTGTGTGCCTTTGCATGTGTGTGGATGCATGCTTAGGAACAGGAATGCACATATAAATGCATAAACATAGAGGAAAACAGTGCAAAGAGGCATAAGACATTTATTCATATTATAATGTCCATTATCAAAGGTCATGGATGGAAAAGAGCAGATATGCATACATCTTTATATTATTTCACCATTTCATCATGTACCATCACATGGAATAAAGAACACAAATAGCAAATGTTGGTGAGGATGTGGAGAATTGAAAACCCTCCTACACTGTTGGTGGGAATGTAAACTGGTACAACCACTGTGTCTAACAGCATGGAGGCTTCTCAAAAAACTAAAAATAGAAGTACCATATGATCCAGCAATTCCACTCCTGCGCATATATCCATAAAAAACAAAAATACTATTTCAAAAATAGTTCATAGAAGCCAACGTATAAAAGCAACCTAAGTGTCAATCAACAGATGAATGGATAAAGATTAAGTACATATATGCAGTGGAATATTACCAGTCATAAAACAGAATGAAATACTGCCATTTGCAGTAACATGGATGGAACTGATGGTATTATTCTAAGTGAAATAAATCAGACAGAGAAAGATAAATATGTATGATATCACTTATATGTGGAATATAAAAAAAAATAAAATAAAATAAACTAGTGGCTAGAACTAAAAACAAGCAAACTCAGAGATATAGAGAACAAACCAGTAGTTACTAGTGGGGAGAGGGAAGAGAGGAGGGGCAAAATAGGTGTAAGAGATTAAGAAGTACTATGCATAAATAAAACTACTATGCATAAATAAAACAAGCTACAGGATATATTGTACAGCAATGGGAATATAGCCAACATTTTATAATAACTATAAATGGAGTATAACCTTTAAAAACTGCAAAGCACTATATTGCATTCCTATAATCTATATAATGCTGTGCTGTGCTAAGTCACCTCAGTCACGTTGGACTCTTTGTGACCCTATGGACTGGAGCCCACCAGGCTCCTCTGTCCATGACATTCTCCAGGCAAGAATACTGGAGTGGGTTCCCATGCCCTCCTCCAGGGGATCTTTCACACCCAGGGATCAAACCCATGCCTCTTATGTCTCCTGCACTTGCTGGCAGATTCTTTACCACTAGTGCCACCTAGCAAGCCAGAGCCACTAGCTTCCTATAAATTAGGAAGCCAATTTACATAATATTTATTATCAATTAGGGCTTCCCTGGTGGTTCAGATGGTAGAGAATCCTCCTGCAATGTGGGAGACCTGGATTTGATTCCAGACAGCTGAATGAAGATGCGTCCTCTTCAAATGCCAGCTCTCCACTGGCAGGTTCCCTTTTGCTACTGGCTGTAAATGTCTTTTTTTGGTTTTTTCACCTTTTGGCCAATGAAGAATTGGTTCCATTTCACTGTGCCCAAGAATTTAGACTGGTTTCTACAAAAACTGTACACAAGACATAAAATCTAATCATTCTTATTCTGTTCAATGGCCAATGCTCATTTTCTAATACCATTTTTCATCTTAATAAAACATATATAGAATATATCAGAAACTATAACAGTGCAAAATTAAAGCAAATTGAAATGTTTGAGGACAATAAAATTTTGATACATATTCTTAAGTATTACTTTTGTTTAAATTATCTGTCTGGTGATAAAAATTCAATTCTTGAAACTGAGGTATTTTGTGACTTTTCCAGGAGGGCTCACTAACCATAAGTATGACATTCATGGTTGTAAAATTTAATTAATAGTAATCTAAGAGTATTCTGAGCAACCTAAAATATTAATTATTGTTTTACATAGTCTGAAGAGGAACTCTATAATAACTAAAAAGGACAGTCTCAAGAGAAAATTATCATACTAGGTGAAGTAAGTCAGAAAGAGAAAGACAAATGCCACATGACAGCATTTATACGTGGAATCTAAAATATGACACAACTGAACTTATCTATGAGACAGAGTAACAGACATAGAGAACAGACTTGCAGTTGCCAAGGGAAGTGGGGTGGGGAAGGGATGGATTGGGAGCTTGAGATTAGCAGACACAAACTATTATATATAGAATGGATAAACAACAAGGTCTCACTGTATCACACAGGGAGCTGTATTCAATATCCTGTGATGAACCATAATGGAAAAGAATATGAAGAAGAATATATATGTGTGTGTGTGTGTGTGTGTGTGTGTGTATGTATAACTGAACTACTCTGCTCTACAGCAGAAATGAATATAACATTGTAAACCAACAATACCCAAATAATATAAAATTTTTAAAAGAAACTAAGAAAGTCCCCCCCCCTTTTTTTTTTAACAAATAAGCCTAAGAGAAAATACAAAATTGATTGGAGGAATTACCAGATTAAAAAAATTAAATGTCTTTTAAAGTGATCAGTAAATGAACAAATGAGGTGGTCAAGGGAAAGATTTCAGAGACAACTCTTTTAAGGTGGAACAATGCAATTCTAAAGCTATACAGCAATTACAGATGCCACACCAGAATTCTACAATCCTGCATCAGGATTCCTACCACTATCCCCTGGTCACTTCATTCATTAGGTAAAAATCTTTAAAGCAGATTGAGTGGGGAGGTCCTACTTAAGAAAGGGTACACATTTTCACTACAAACCTCAAGATTGATCATGCCATCAACACTGCCTTTAAAACTCCAATGTGAAAATAATTCCATCACCCTATTAATCAAACATCAATATATCAAGTTATCAATGTTTATGGAAATTGGTTATTTAAAGAAATCCTATATAGCAATTTATGGTAACCTTGAATATCTTTCTATAAAATGAATAGTCTCCATTGTAGAGGGAACATCAGTGATTGAAAGAAAAAAATGAAGCCAAGCAAGAATTCTGTGTCCTAATCTCAACTCTATCACTGAAGCTGCTGTGTGATCTCCAGCATGAAATTTAACTCTCAGACAAAATCTATTTTCCTATCTATAAAACTGAGATATAAGACATTCGTCATGACTACTTACCTGGCAGTTGAAAGATTCATATGACACGACTTATAAAAAGGTGCTTTAAAAATCATATCCAAATATATTAGCTACCACTTTCATTTCTTTCTAGAGTTAATGCAGATTAAGACAGACTGTCAAAGAGAAATACTCCAATTTTGATGCCTGAGCAACTACTAAATTGTTATCCCATGCCAATGTCTAAAGAAAATTGTATAAGAGTAGAGCAAATAGATTCAGGGAAACCACACTGCGCAGTAAGAATCTATAAAGTCAGTGAAGTATCATAATAAAAAGAATCAATATCTTTTAACATTTTATATGGGATTTCTAAGTCATCATCACTTACTATTTCTTACTTACTTACTTACTATTTCTTCTATTACTGTTTCTTGTCTATGATATCCTTAGGTTTGATGATGTTTTCTTTCAAGTAACATAGCACACAAAGTTACAAGTTTATAAATGTCTTACCCTACTCTTTAAAGTAAGTCAGTATGGAAATCAACAGCCCAGAGAAGATAAAGGAAACCTCCCCTTCCATAAGGTATCTTATCTTATGGAAGATATCTTCCATAAGAAGATAAAGCAAACCTCCCTTTCCATCACTGAAAGCAAACCTTACTTCCACCTGATCACAAAAAAGAATCCAGTTGCACAGCTCAGTTAGTAAACCCAAGGTCCTACCATGGGACAGAACTTCTGGGCTGTGTTTATAAAACAATGATCCAGGCTTAACCCAGCACTTTTAGGATCTTCTGGTCTGACCTTGCACATCCAAGGCTTCAAGGAGAAACAACTGTGATGCAATCTGTCAGGACTTCGATGCGCAGGAGTTTATAGTTTTCTCAGATAAGAAAGTCTAGACAATTTTACTTCAAAGCAAATCCCTGGTAAAATAAAAGTTATCAATTTAAATGATCCCCAAATCTATTTATGGTTAACTGCTCTCAAAATGAAAAAAAGAAAATCTCTGGGCCAAACCAGAAAAAATGGGGTGGGGGGGGAACCTTAATATACTTGCTATAAAACTGAATGCTGGTGACCTCTCCAAATTCATATGTTGAAACCTACTCCTTCAACATGATGGTATCTGGGAAGTGATTAGGCCTCATGAGGCTCTGCCCTCATGTGTGAAGATACCCCAGGGAGGTCCCTTACCCCTTCTGCCATGGGAGGTTATAGTAAGAAGACAGCCATCTATGAGCCAGGAAATGGCAACAATGAATCTGTCACCACCTTGATCTTGGACTTAACAGGGACCAGATTGCAAGAAAAAGGTTGGTTATTTCTAAGCTACCCAGTCTATGAAATGTTTGTTAAAGCATCCTGAATGGACTAAGACAACTGTGAAATGCAAAGACAATCCCTGAAAAACCACAGGTTGAGAACCCAGAGAATGGAGTCATCCTGAAGAACTTGTAATCTATACAATAAATTTCCCCAGATGGGGCTTTCCTGGCGGCTGAGATGGTAACACCAGAATCTGCCTGCAGTAATGCAGGAGACCCAAGTTCAATCCCTGGGTGAGGAAGATCCCCTGGAGAAGGGAATGGCAATCCACTCCAGTATTCTTGCTTGGACAATCCCATGGACAGAGGAGCCTGGTGGGCTACAGTTCTTGGGGTCACAAAGAGTTGGACATGACGAAACGAGTAACACATTCACTTTCACTTTCACTCCCCAAAAATACCCTTATGGAGAAGGAGGAGAACTAAAATTAGTCTTAGTTCATATAGAATGATCAATATTGGCTAAAGGTACTTCACTCTAAATCTCCAAAGATTGAGCAGAACAGTTTATTCATTATTCTATGAGTGAGCACCCTGGTGAAAATAAAATTAGAACAAATGAATGTGACAGTGGAGAATCTGAGTTTACAGGGAACATTCTCACAGTATCTGTAGCTATATCTTATCACGGATTTACTCTGTAACTGGAAATTACAACACTTTATTATCTGGATGAAGAGATGACAAAAATTACACTTTAAGTTGGAAGACATTCCTTTCTCACTGTGAAACGCACATGTCTTTAAAGGCTGAACACTTCCTAGTCTGCAAATGGAGTTTAATTTCGTGTGGTTTCATTGCTTCAAAATGAAATAAATGGGATTTTGTGAATTCTAAACTAAAGAAGCCATTTCTCTACTTTGTTCCCTCACCTCACCTAAGCACACACTTCAAATCTCTTTTATTTCTTATAGCCCCATCTTTTTTCCAGGTAGAATCAAAGAGTCACCATGTGAATTTAGGAAAGAGGTCATT
The DNA here is from genome assembly GCF_029407905.1 of Bubalus kerabau. Classification (NCBI taxonomy): domain Eukaryota; kingdom Metazoa; phylum Chordata; class Mammalia; order Artiodactyla; family Bovidae; genus Bubalus; species Bubalus kerabau. Next base: position 51,000,357 of record NC_073635.1, read on the forward strand.
ACAAGGGCTTTTCTTGTGAAGTGTTGTTGTCTTACACCAGCCCAGTACCCCAGCTCATCAGGAGGCAGATGGAGAAATCACAACTTACCAAATGTTTATCATACACACAGATGGCTGTTTCTGTTTCGAATCTTGCATTCCTGTTTGATCCCATTTGATCTGAGTAGATGCGAACACATGCTCCCTCAAGGCATAGCAACCCCATCTCTGTCCACCCACGCCTCCCTTTAATATGGCCAACTGGGTTCCTTCCCTGGGTGTGTTTGCTCAAACTTGCCTTCTCACACTACTCCCCACAATTCTGTTGATGTAACTGAGAAAATCCTTGCTGGTTCTCATTCAAAAACAAGGTGAAGCAAAGCCTTGTGGCTTAAAATGGGCTGGACTCAAAGTCAGGTCCTGGGGAACACTGGCAAACAAACACCCATAGCAAGCTTAAGCTGAGCTAATTCTGGGGGTGTTCCAGAGAGAATAAAAGGGAAATGAGGTTGCAATGGGCTTTGAACAGCTTTCCTAAACACTTCTAAACAATCGATTATAAAAGACGGCCTAGAAATTAAAACTGATAGAATTTTCTAGTTGATTTGTAGAAGCAAGTAATATGTACCAATTATTATGAGCAATCTGGATGTTGGTTTTGTTATGCAATTTTCAGCCTTGAGAACTCTGAGGAAACACATGTCATAAGACTATCAAGCATATGGGTGATAGGATTATAGGAAGATTTTTTGGTACATTTTCTAAATGATCATCATTACTTTAATGCTCAGTGTTAGGCAACAACTGGAATGATAAAAATAAAAGGCATTTTAAGTTTCATTCTTGTTACCAAAGATCTTTATTAAGGAATTATCTGCATATAATCCAATTGTGTGCTGATGAGTGGGGCTGTGCTCCCTCCTGGTTAGTTGTTTGGCCTGAAGTAACCCAGTCCAAGAGTCTATAAGCTCTACGGTAGGGCTACTGGCGATCTCCAAAAAGGACTTATGACAACACATGACGCCCAGAACTGCTGCTGGCTGTGCCCCCGTCTCCACGGCAGGCCACTGCCGACCCATGCCTCCGCAGAAGACCCTCAAACACCCACGGGCAGGTCTGGCACAGTCTCTCATGGAGTCACTGCTTCTTTCCCCTGGGTCCTGGTGCACACCAGATTTTGTTTGTTCCCTCCAAGAGTCTCTGTTTCCCCCAGTCCTGAGGGAGTTCTGCAATCAAATCCCACATATAATTAGCAGTCAGCAAATCCTTCCCTTGTCATTCAGTGAATTAAAAAAAAAAAAAACATTAAGAATTTACAGCGTACCTGAATCTGAATTGGTACTAAAGGTTTTAGACTAGATTCCAGGAACAGAATACAGAGGAAAACATAAACTTGTGCACATATAAATTTCAAAATAATATGCGAAACATTAAGAAAGCAGTACTGAGAGGAACTATGAAAAGAGAAAGGCAACTTGGTTCAGTCTCAGGGTTAAGAGTGGACTTTTTCAAAGAAATGAATTAGCCTGAAGTGAGCCTACTGCATGAGTAAAATGTAGTCAACTGGAGTGGGAGAGGGAAAGATTCCAGGCAAATATTCTCTGGTGAAAAGTGGCAGAAACCCAACTTAAACTGGCTTAAGCAAATAAAGAGAACGCATTTTCTTTGTTTAACTAGAAAGGGTCAGTGAAGAACTGGCTTTATAGACAGCTGAAACCAGGGATCCTCCATTCTCTTGCCACCCTTGGCTTCCTTCCCTCTTGGCTGCAGGAGCCCCTTCCAGTCCTGTCACAGAAAAGCATGGACTCGCACGTGAAATATCCAGAGAAGAGTTCTATCTGGTCTGGCCCATGCCCAGAGCTAGAGCTGTGGGCAAGATGTAAGTGAGCCATCTGCAGAGAAGAGGCGCTCCAGCCTGGGAGCCAGGAGAAATCATGACTGCAAGTTTCACTAAAACCACATGTTCTGAGGCATGGGTTTCTGTAGTGGACTGCAGCCCTGTACAGACAAAACAATGCCCATGACACAATAGGAATGTCAACAACCACCCACTGAAATGCAACACCATGGATGAGGCAGAGAAGAGCATTAGGGAGTACAAAGAAGACAGAGGTACCAGCACTCAGTTAGCACTATATGGGAAGCTGAAGTTTGGACTGAGGAGGTGTGGGCATTTACAGCCACTTTCAGATAAAAACGAAAATGGCACAGAGAAAACAATTCAAAAGGTGACACTAATATATAAACTGTTTAAGAGGGTAACTGATGCTTTTGAGTTGGACATACTTTCTATCTCCTCATAAACATAGCATATGGTTGGTATTATCATCTTCCATTTACGGATGAGTAAACTGAGATGGGTTATCTGTAAATGCAAAATGATAATACCAACCATATGCTAGGTAAACAGAGATTGTGGAGAAGGAAATGGCAATCCACTCCAGTATTCTTGCCTGGGAAATCCCATGTACAGAGTAGTCTGGCGGGCTACAGTCCATGGGACAGCAGAGTCCACACAACTGAGCAACTAAACAACAACAAAACTGAGATTGAAGATTTAACCTGTAACAGGAGTCCCCAACCTCTGGGCCACAGACTGGTACCTCCTGTCAGGTCAGTGGAGACATTAGATAAGAAATAAAGTGCAAAATAGAATTTTTAAAGAACTTATAGATTTTGTGCCCAATCTGTTCCCATTTCTGTGTTAATATTTTCATCATCGCATGCACACACAGTATGTCATAAAATAAAAACAATCAACTTTCCTTGTTAAGAAATGAAAATGCCAAGATTTTTTCCTCTTTTACAAACATTGAGATATATGAGTGTAACATAAAGGCAAAGAACGTTGCCATAAAGGCAAAGTAAATAAATTAAGAGAGATAGATTTTTCCTAATATATTTGACTCATTTGTATACCATATATAATACTATCTTACACAGACTCATACTAAAAGGTAAAAAAGACTCACTGGCAAGTTATAAAGCTTCGAACAGATAACTAAAAGATATTTAACATATAAGATTTCAAAACACTTTAATAAAGCAGATTCAATCTAAGAAAGGATATGAGACACTGTATATTTTTTAATCAGTAGAATGAAAAAGTTCAGAGAACTTCACAAACCTATAAATGGTTACTTTCAATACTTCTAATTACATTTACCACATAAAGAGGAGAGAGAAAACATACACAATTACAACACCTAAAAAAAAATAGTCTGATATCACTGGTATAATCAAAACCTCTTCAAATACAGACATGATTCCTTCATGTTAACTTCAAAAGAAGATTTCATCAATAAAAACTCTAACAGAGGTTTCTAATTTGATCTTTTCAACCTTTAAATATGAGATTAAAATGTTAAGGCAAGCAATAAACCATATCACAAGGGTATCATGTTGTTTCTATTGCTTACTTTTAAAACATGAGATTAAGTTTCTCAATGCAACAAGTTTAAACCTGCCACAGAAAACAGAGATAATACCTTATTCCTAATGCATTTGCCTATTCATGTGAAGTTGCCAGGATGATCATCTACTTGGCTGGCATATCTGACACATTCATTGAGGCTGAAGCTTCAGCCAGTCTGGTTGTGGCCAAAGAGGTATTACATGTGATCAGGGGACTACATGGTAAAGATGAAGAAAGCAGCCAACTCAATTGGAAGGTTTGTTACATACAGGGAGATTAAGCAAATATGTAAATATTTGAGAATATTAACAGTTGAGGATAAGGAAAGACAAGTTTCCCACTGATGAAAAAGGGAGTAAAAAATTAAAGTGGGAGTATAGAATAATCTGCACTGTTGGGTTGGAATTGGAAGTATTTGTGTGACTACATGGTTTTAATATTAGTAAATATCTTTAATAATATTAAAAACTCAAAGTTTTTAACAGATAAAAAATATGTAGCCACAGAAATTCTTGCTTAGTCGCTAAGTCGTGTCCAACTCTTTTTGAGATCCCATGGACTGTAGTATGCCAGGCTTCTCCGTCCATGGGATTTTCCAGGTAAGAATACTGGAATGGGTTGCCATTTCCTTCTCCAAGAGATCTTCCCAACTTAGGGGTTGAACTTGCATCTCCTGCATTGGCAGAAGGATTCTTTACCACTGCGCCACGAGGGAAGTCCAGTCACAGAAACAGATGTATATAAATGTATATGCATGTTATGGACTGAATTGCATCTCCTGAAACTTCCTATGTTGACGCCCTAATCTCCAAAGTGATGGTATTTGGAGATATGACCTTCAGTAGGTTAAGTGCAGATGAGGTCAAGAGGGTAAAGTCCTCATGATGGGATCTGTGCCCTTAAAAGAAAAGATAAAGCCCTCCTTTGTGCTCCCTCTCTCTCCTCATCCACCACGTGAGGATATAACAAGCCAGAAAGAGGGCTCTCACCAGAACCAAATCTACCAGCCCCTGGGATCCTGGACTTCCCAGCCTCCAGAACTCTGAGAAACAAATGCTTGTTGTTTAAGCCATCCAGTCAGTAGTATTTTGTCATAATAGCCCAACTGAACTAAGACAACACATACATACATATAATTTGTAAGTCTGTAGGCTGAGATATCCTAGAAGCTAAGACGCCCAGGAGCAATGAGCACACCAAGTGTCCAGGTCTTGATTTCTGAACACCATCCTCCACTACAGGAATCTGGGGCTACTTGAAGAAATGGCTGATTCTCAGACCGGGGTAGGGTAAATGAGCCTGAAATGTGCTTCCATACTGGAATAAAACGTTCAAAGAATGATGAGGGCATCGAAAACGAGATAGAAGTCAGTGTGAAGGAGCTGTAATGGCCAAATCCGAGACAAGTTGATCTCCAAAACAATAATGTCAGTAACAGATTATAGCCCCTTGCCCAAAATAGGAATCCATGAATTTCTGCCAGTAGAAAAATAGAAAGATTGAAAGATACAGATAGATATATAGACAGACAGACAAATAGACAGAGTATAGCTCAACTTGATACAGAATGCCAACTAACTTCAGAAGATAGAATAATGGAATAAAAAAAAAATACCATTTCTCAACCATCATAGTAATGATGGATTCAGGTGAGAATCATCAATAAAAATTAGCTTAATTTTAAAAAAGAGTTATCAATGAAAGCTAAGGCATAAGAACCTGGAAAGTATCTCCTCACAAAATTTGTTGTTGTTCAGTTGCTCAGTCATGTCCAACTCTTTGCGACTCCATGGACTGCAGCCCACCAGGTTTCCCTGTCCTTCACCACCTCCCAGAGTTTGCTCAAACTCATGTCCTCACAAAATACTAATGATTAAATGACACGTACAAATTCTTAACAAAATTCTCTTTCTGGAGAAATCTGGCAGGCAGTATCTTGATCAAGTGATAAAAACGATCATCACCAAATCTATGGGACAAATCAACATCCTGTGTCTCTGGGTATGATGAAGGACACACCTCTATGGTATTTCTTCCAAAAATGCATAAATTGAATCTAATCAGGAGGAAATATCAAGTACAAATTGAGGGACATCCTACAAAATAACTGGACTCTTCAAAAAGTAAGCAATGCTGTGTAAAAATGTCAAGATAAGAAAAGAGAAGAAAAGATTAAGGAAGTGCTGCAGATTGAAGGAAACTAGAGAGATATTCGGACACGACTTCACTTTTCACTTTTCACTTTCATGCATTGGAGAAGGAAATGGCAACCCACTCCAGTGTTCTTGCCTGGAGAATCCCAGGGACGGGGGAACCTCGTGGGCTGCCGTCTATGGGGTTGCACAGAGTCGGACACGACTGAAGCGACTTAGCAGCAGCAGCAGCAGCAGAGAAATATTAGATCTGGATCCTGGACCTATGAAGGGTAGATCACTGATGAAATTTGAATGAAGTCTGTGGACTAAATGGTAATAATAGATCAATGGTTTTTCCTGAGAGTGATGCTAGCACTTCTGTTATATCAGGGTGTCTGTTTTTAGGAAAAACACACAAGTATTAACTGGGTAGGGCAACTTGCTCTCAAATAGTTCAAAAAGTCATAAAAAATGTTAAAATATATAAAGAGAGAATTATAAGGCAAACTTGGCAAAAAGTTAATAAGTGGAAAATCTGAGCAAGAGGAAAGTTCTTTGCAATTTTTTAATGTTTCCATGAGTTTGAAATTATTTCAGAACAAACAAAAAACTTTTTAAAAGTAGTTTTTAAAAATTCTACTTCAGTTGGCTGAGGTATACACATTCCTTAAGCCCACAGGAATATTACTCCCTTCAAGTTAACTCCTTGAAGTTATACTCTCATTAGAGTCAATAAAAAATGTGGAGTTATTTCTAACTCTTCCACAAAACATCAATATGCAACTTTTCAGACTTGATACACTAAAAAGTAGCTGGTGTCTTTAAAAGTTCTCCAGTGGATAACAGAAGCCCAGAAAATAGCTAATTCACCAGTAGCAGCTAACTCCTCTACAAACCAAGCAGGCTGTCATGTGTCCTGACCTAAACTCTGAGAAATCGCTATTATTCCCTGTGAACTATTGGAAGATACCATAACTTTGGTTGCAGGCAGAGGTCTGCCTAAAGAGTCTCTACTGGTGCTACAAATCATTTATAAACCTGATTTTTAAAATCTTTTCTAAATCATTTTAGAGAAAATATATCTGCAGTTTTTGCAAATTGTGGAAAATGGTGTTAGCCTAGAAGATACTCAAAAAAACTAAACTAATATGCAAAAGGCTTCCCCAATGGCTCAGTGGTAAAGAATCCGCCTGCAATGCAGAAGACACAGGAGATGTGGGTTCAATCCCTGGCTCGGGAAGATCCCTTGAAGAACAAAATGGCAGCCCACTTCAGTATTCTTGCCTGGAAAACCCCAGAGACAGAGGAGCCTGACAGGCTACAGCCCAAAGGGTTGCAAAGAGTCAGACACAGCTGAACACAGCACAGCATGGCAAAAAGAAAATTTGTAGACTTTCCCATCACATTCCAATTTACCATCATAAACTTTTTGTCACCTGCTTTATCCAATAGTTAAAATGATGGTGAACTGCTCTTTCAAAAGATAACTTCCACCTTCTAAATTTTCATAGTCAGACTTTTCTCTTGAAGTTGTATATATTCCATTCATTAAAATTTCCTGGGAACTACTGGACACTTACAACTGATAAAGAATAAAGCAGATAAGCACCTCTGTTAATTTGACCATTAAAGAAAAACACATTCCAATTTATTTGAGCAATGCTTACATTCTGTTTTCTCTAGAAACATGTCTTTGAATATTAGCTGCTCCTAAAATACCCACCTTAAGAAAGCCTCATCACTTGTAACTGCCTCAAGATGGGGAAATGAAAGCGCCCCACCCCAGTGTATAAAATGGGGCAAACCCAACAACATCCTCCATGGACCTAAAGTTTCAGGAAGCACAGCCATCAAACTTGTAACTGAATTCTATAACAATAGTAGATCTAAAAGGCAAGCACATGGAAAGCCACATAACATTCAATATCCAAGTTATAAACAGTAAAATATTCTGGAACATTTTTACAATGTTAAGATTTTCATCCAAAAGCATGCAAGTCTCTTCACTTACTCTTTGTAGCAGTTTAATACCGACTTCGTCTACTATAGATAAACAGTGGCTAATCCAATTCCCTTAGATTCATATTTTAGAAAACATAGAAATAGTTTCCCACAGTTATGTGCCTGAAGGGCATAGGATGAGATAAAAATATTTATGATTTGAGGTAATTTAGGTGGAGAGCTACATTTTTTAGTACCAAATATTTAACACGCTGTAGCATTCTGTGCACCATACATTTTGAGAGCAAAGAGTTTAGCTGCTGCCGCTATAGATAAGCTAAAGCAACATAATGATCAATGATTCTCTTTGAACGTTCTATAAATATATTTCCCAAAGAGAAAATCTCTAGAAAAATTGTCTTGTTCCTCACCCAAGGGCTAATTCCAGTTTCTTGATGGAAACTTCAAGTGAAATTTGCCATCTTCATGCTAAATTTACACATAAATTTTAGCTCTTAGAGTATCTTATGCTGATTTGTATTCATTTAAGGCCAAGTATTGTGATAAAGTTTATGTTTTTTACTTTTAACAGTTCATATTTAATACTGTGTCATCAGCCTGAATATGCTACTTGGAACTCTGAAAACCAATATGCTTGATTGTTTGCCCTTGTGTTCTGTCTCCAATAAACAAATTATACTACTTACTCACTCAAAGATAATATATATACAAAATAATAAGGGTGTCTAACATGGAGAATGTTTAACAGAAATTATAAACTGCTGACTATATCTAAATCTCGGCATAGATAAAGACTTCACTTGTGGTTGCTTAGAATCCACCTCTGAATCTAGTCTTCTTTCTGTCAATTACTATTTCTGCTTTATTGCCTGTTTAGGAAAACTAGTTTTTAAGAGAATTTAACCAGTGATAGATAGAATAATGCCAACTATCAAAGACGTTCATGTTGTAATCCCCATTAACTTACAAAGCAAAAGGGACTTTGCAGGTGTGATTAAATTAAGGATCTTGAGATAGATTATCCTGGATTATCCCAGTGAGACTAATGTAACCACAAGGGTCCTTATAAGGGAAGGAGACAGGCAAGGGAGGCAGAGAAGAGACAGAAGGATGGAAACAGATGTGGTAATGATGCAATGGCTGGAAGGGAGCCACAAGCCAAGGAATGCAGGCGGCCTCCAGAAGCTGGAAAGGCAAGGGACAGATACTTCCTTCCAGATTCTTCTACCTCCAGAAGGAAAGCAGCCCTGTCAACGCTTTAGTCTCTTAGACCTATTTCAGACTTCTGACTTCCAGAACTATATTCAATAAATTTGTGCTGTTTTAAGCCTCTATGTTTTCATTAACTGGTAACAGTAGCAATAGGAAACTAACAGAATCATTTTTTTTAATTACCAACAAATGGTCAGTATGAAATAAACTTGTATGTATACAATATTCAAAACTACTTAGAAAATAATATGCTAAATGTTAAAATTAATATCTGATTTTATGAGGAATTCTGAGGACAGTTCACTATCTTTAGACAAGCATTTTTTGATCCACTATTTACCAAACTCTGGTATTTAAAAGATGTACAATATAAATATATCAAGGCAGAAAGTCTCACCTTCAAGTACTTCCAGAAAGTCACACAAGTGAATGAACATTTACAATGAGATAATAAGCACTTTGGAAACAAGAGAAGGACATTTCCATTGAGGGTGGGGAGTATACAAATGAAATGGCTAAATCTCCAAGAAGGAGTAGGTCCCTTGAGAAAGTCTGAGGCTACGCTGAGCCAGGTCCCGTGTGAAGCGGGCTGTAAGCCATGCATAAACTTGGACTTCACCTTTCAGGTAATGAGAAACCAGACAGGGGGGTTGAGTAGCAGAGTTACTGACAGAATTAAGTTTTAGAAGGAAAAAAAACAAAACAACATGTGCTCTGAAAGTGTAAAATCTAGCCTAAAAGCAAGAAATGTACAATGATGCCTGAACCTATGTTTGTAACCACCATATTTTAATATTCATTCACAAACATTCAGTGATCAAATGATTACCTTCTATCAACCAGGTGCTTTGCTAAGTGCTAGGTGATAAAAAAGAGAGACTAGGACATAATCAGTGGTTTTAAGAAAAAAAAAACTATACCTCTGTATACACAACAATATACAAAATGGATACAGCGGAAGTATCTCTGGGGACTCATCTAGAAATCATATTTTCAAGAGTAGGCACCAAATTCATTTCACAGGAACCACAAATTAATATGAAGAAATGATTATAATGTGCTCACTTTTCAAAAATCAAAAGCTAATCAATCTCAAGGTGCTTCCCAGTACTCTTTCCTAGGAAACCTCATGGACAAAGAAGCCTGGCAGGCTACCGCCCATAGGGTTGCAAAGAGTAGGACATGACTGAAGTGACTTCACTCACACACACAATCAATCTCAAAACTAAAAACGGAGGTAACTGCTTTCTCACAAAAAAAATTTAAATAGCCCCCCACACACATAGAGGTACCTTAAAAGCATTATATTTTTTAATCTCTCTGAGGAGATTAAAAATATACCTTCTTCTTTGCCATAACTCAAGAAGGCCTGTGTAACACAGTGCACAGATAGCATTCAACATCGACCTTGCTGGAAAATTACAGAGTCGTGACAATTTGAACTAATTTAAAATCACAAGCTTTAACAAGATCAGTTAACTACAGAGACAGACTCTATAGCCTTCCCCCATCCTGCCAGTAAAAATCAATCGCCACATTCTCTCTGTTCCACCGCGATTTCCACACAACCCCCCAAACTACAGCAACCATCACAATGTGATCTGTGATACAGTTTGTGTGTGTTCTGCTCATAAAAAGACAAACAAGACTCATTACACATCGTGTACCTAACGGCGCAGTGTAGCTACACTCAGTCTTTAAGCTCAGTCAACGTGACGAAGAGAACAGAACTAAATATAGCTAATAATTATTAAAATTTCCATTTTAAGGCTACCCAAATAATGATTTCAGAAAACATTTGAATACTCTATAAACATCACAATATCCACTATACCTGGATACTTTTGGAACTTCCTCAATGATACAATGAGTAACCTCAAAACAAAAATGTCAGGTCTCGAAGAAGAGGAAGTGGTATTTGGCTTTTACCAAATGCCATTTCACATTTAACCTCTTGAAACCTCAGTTTTTTCATCTGTGAAACAGTGCTAATAATAAAACCGACCCACAGAATAGTCTTAGAATGAAATAAAATGTTTAGTAGAGAATCTAGCATGTAATCAATGTTAATAAATGTTAGTCACTGTGATTGTTAGAACTAATGTTTTTATAATGAAAATCCTAATGTAATGTTATTATAATGAAGAGTCTAATGATCATCAGTAACAAAATACAGCAATACCTCAAAATAGAAAACAACTGTAAAATCACTTATTTTGGGTTTGAGAATATAATGTAAAACTAACATTTAGATTTAAGTATGACTTTTGGGAGGGGGGTGAAAATTAAGAGAGGGCAGTGAAAGGTGACAGAAAAAGAAAAACAGAAAACAGTGCAGACTCCCTATTCTGCCAACACTGAGAACTGTTTCCTAGGGTCCTATACAAGCGTTAGTCTCTCAATCGTGTCCGACTCTTTGCAACCCTATGAACTGCAGCCCACCAGGCTCCTCTGTCCATGGGATTCTCCAGGCAAGAATACTGGAGTGAGTGGATAGCCATTCCCTTCTCCAGGGGATCTTCCTGACCCAGAGATTGAACCCGGGTCTTCTGCACTGCAGGCAGATTCTTGATCATCTGAGCCACCAGGGAGGCAGGCCCTTTTGCTGGTGTCCTGATCTCTCCTAAAAACAGCAGCAACACTCAGCCTGATGGAGAGCACCTTTGCAGATAAACTGCTACAGGTAATTACTTCTCTGTTTATTTTATAAATATCATCATAACTTCTCTGGGCTTATGTAAATAACTAGTTACTTAGGCTTAGAGGCCCCTAGTTGAACGTCGGCAGATGAAAAAGAGAATACAGTGGCCACAATTTGTCACTTACAAATAACTTTGTAAACAGCTTTGTTTCCTGTTAAGTTTAACGATCAAGAAATTAAAAGGCAAGTTCTGCCACAGAGTTTCTAAAGTTTACTAAAAAAAACATGAAAATTAGAATTACAGACACAAAGGCAGTTAGATTTTTGTCAGATGTCTGGTTTTTTACAAGATAATGTTTGCGCTTCCATATGAATTCACAAAATGTTTCAGTATTTTGGTTAGAATCATTTGAAAGTAGTAACATGAAACAAAAACATAATTATATACAAATCAAAGCACATTGCCAAGTGTAGGCAAGATCAAGGAAATGGTTGGAAAAGTTCTCATCACAGCATTTCCAGATTATGGGGGAGCTGGGTTTCCCTGTTAGAGGTCAACCAAGCATTTATGAAGCTCTGCCTTTCAGCCACCATTCTAGAGCTAAAGCCATAATTGAAGCAGCAGAAGCACTTGTTGCTCTTTCTGTTTTCTACATCGGTGATTCTCATCTAAGGGGAAAGAAAGAAAGCTCATCAGAACCCCCAGGGAGGCTCCATCTTCACAGAGCAGAGAGATGCCTTCTTCTTCTACCTCATCCCTAAAACTACATTGTATTTGCCAGGAAGTCTTGCCCTATCAGAACAAGACCCAATTTCCCCCAAAGTCAGTCTCTCCCAAAAGATATTAAGAAGAGGTAACAAGAATACACCGAAGAACTATATAAAAAAGATCTTCACAACCCAGATAATCATGATGGTGTGATCACTCACCTAGAGCCAGAAATATTGGAGTACAAAGTCAAGTGGGCCTTAGAAAGCATCACTATGAACAAAGCTAGTGGAGGTGATGGAATTCCAGTTGAGCTATTTCAAATCCTAAAAGATGATGCTGTGAAGTGTTGCACTCAATATGCCAGCAAATTAGAAAAACTCAGCAGTGGCCAGAGGACTGGAAAAGGTCAGTTTTCATTCCAATCCCAAAGAAAGGCAATGCCAAAGAATGCGCAAACTACCACACAATTGCACTCATCTCACATGCTAGTAAAGTAATGCTTAAAATTCTCCAAGCCAGACTTAAGCAATATGTGAACCGTGAACTTCCAGATGTTCAAGCTGAATTTAGAAAAGGCAGAGGAACCAGAGATCAAATTGCCAACATCCACTGGATCATCAACAAAGCAAAAGAGTTCCAGAAAAACCTCTCCTTCTGCTTTATTGACTATGCCTAAAGCCTTTGACTATGTGGATCACAACAAACTGGAAAATTCTTAAAGAGATGAGAATACCAGACCACCTGACCTGCCTCCTGAGAAATCTGTATGCAGGTCAAGAAGCAACAGTTAGAATTGGACATGGAACAACAAACTGGTTCCAATTGGGAAAGGAGTTTGTCAAGGCTGAATATTGTCACCCTGCTTATTTAACTTACATGCAGAGTACATCATGTGAAATGCCGGGATGGATGAACCACAAGCTGGAATAAAGATTGCCAGGAGAAATATCAATAACCTCAGATACCCAGATGACACCATCCTTATGGCAAAAAAAGTGAAGAAGAAATAAAGAGCCTCTTGATGAAAGTGAAAGATGAGAGTGAAAAAGCTGATTTAAAACTAACATTCAGAAAACCAAGACCATGTCATCCAGTCCCATCACTTCATGACAAATAGATGGGAAAACAATGGAAACAGTGAGAGACTTTATTTTTCTGGGCTCCAAAATCACTGCAGATGGTAACTGCAGCCATGAAATTAAAAGACACCTGCTCCTTGGAAGAAAAGCTATTACCGACCTAGACAACATATTATAAAGCAGACCTAGACAACATATTATAAAGCAGAGACATTGCTTTGCCAACAAAGGTCCATCTAGTCAAAGCTATAGTTTCTCCAGTAGTCATGTATGGATGTGAGAGTTGGACTATAAAGAAGGCTGAGCACAGAAGAATTGGTGCTTTTTGAACTGTGGTGTTGGAGAAGACTCTTGAGAGTTCCTTGGACTGCAAGGAGAGCCAACCAGTCCATCCTAAAGGAAATCAGTCCTGAATATTCATTGGAAGGACTGGTGCTAAAGCTGAAACTCCAATACTTTGGCAACCTGATGTGAAGAACTGACATTGGAAAAGACTCTGATGCTGGGAAAAATTGAAGGTGGGAGGAGAAGGGGATGACAGAGGATGAGATGGTTGGATGGCATCACCGAGTCAATGAACATAAGTTTGAGTAAACTCCAGGAGTTGGTAAGGGACAGAGAGGCCTGGCATGCTGCAGTCCATAGGGTCACAAAGTGTTGGACACGACTGAGCAACTGAACTGAACTGAACTTGCCCTACTTAGAATCACGTGTGTGAAAGTGTTAGTTTCTTAATCATGTCTGACTCTTTGCGACCCCATGGACTGTAGCCCACCAGGCTTCTCTGCCCATGGGATTCTCCAGGCAAGAATGCTGGAGTGGGTTGCCATTTCTTCCTCTAGGGTATCTTCCTGACCCAGGGATCAAACCCAGGTCTCCTGTATTGCATGCTGCTGCTGCTGCTGCTAAGTCGCTTCAGTCGTGTCCGACTCTGTGCGACCCCATAGACGGCAGCCCACCAGGCTCCCCCATCTCTGGGATTCTCCAGGCAAGAACACTGGAGTGGGTTCTGTATTGCATAGCCATCAGCAATCACAGAGACCAGGAAAAATGAATCTAAAGGTAAGACATATATTCACCTGGTGTGCTAAGCACTTCAGGCTGCCAACTCTGAAATCCAGGTGGAGGGAATTAGGACATAAGGCATGACAGGGTTTCCAAGGCAGCGCTGGTGGTTAAAAAAAAAAAAACCCACCTGCCATTTCAGGTAGACCAAAGAGTTCAATCCCTGGGTCAAGACGATCCCCTGGAGGAAGGCATGGCAACCGACACCACTATTCTTGTCTGCAGAATCCCATGGACAGAGGAGCCTGGTGGGCTACAGTCCATAGGGTCACACAGAGTCAAACACAACTGAAGTGACTTAGCACACACATAGAGGCATGAAGGGGTAACTTTTGAAGTTTGTGTAAAGCATTTATAAGCAGATAAACTAGGAAAAAAACAAACACCTGAAAAAAGCAGTAGCTGTTAGAGTAACAGAGAACAAAGGCAAAGTAATCACAGATTTTAGGCACTCCCAAATGCTCAAGGAAGTAAAATAATATTTAGTTGCTAATAAAATAATATTTAGTTGCTAATAAAATAATATTTAGCTGCTATATCAATGGTTCTCCTTAGTAAATAAAGAAATACTGTGATCATCAATTTATAAGAGAATATAAAGTGCAAAAGAATAGGACAAAAGGCTTCAAAAGTTTAATAATTTCACACTGTAAATAAGAAGTCAAGTTTTGTGCATGTTTCATTTATTTTATTGAATACCTTGATGGAACATGGAATCTTGGGTTTAAAAAAAAAAACTATAGTGTATTTCATAGCTTTTCTATAAGCCTTCTAAAGACCTGTAACACAACTCAAAGGAGAAAAAAATAAAATAAAATGTATCTGGTTCTAGGGTTGATCATTTTATCCCTGCAGTCTGTATGTTTGTTTATAAACCTAATTTTAAGTTTTGTGTTAGTATTGTGTTAATACATTAATTTATAATGTGAATTAATTATGACTTTTAATATTTCATTACTGGAAGGAAATTATATTAGTGACAACCACTTACTGATTCCTTCCTGTGAAATGAACCAGAAAATTTTCCAGTTCCTTTTTGTACATGATCTCATTTAATCCTCACAAAATCTGTGAATAGATACAATCTTCTCTATTTTTCAAACAACACTCAGAAAGAAGTCACTTGCTCAAGGTCAGAGACATTTAGCCAATGAAAGAGCTAAATGTTGGCAACAAAGTTCTGTGAATCCATGCTTTTTCCTCATACTATATTGAAGCTAGAATTTTTGAATGATATTTCTTTGATGTAACCACACAGATAATGCTATTTCTCACTTTTACATCTTTACAGAATTTGAAAGAATCTTCAGGTATATGCTGTAGTTCTCTGTGTCCCACACAGCACATGGAACACACCACTGTTCTGGAAAATGTTCTGGAAAATGCTCAAGTTGTTACTGAATAACTTTATTTTTACTCAAAATGGCAACAATCTTAATTTTTATTATCTTTTTTATTAATTTTCATTGGCGTACAGTTGCTTTACAATATTGTGCTAGGTTTCTGTGGTAGACTGATACAGAATAATTAACATGTTGAAATGTGCAGAATAGACCACTTCCTGGTCCACGTGGCCCAGTGGACTTCTTGTGGAGACGTATGAACTAGATATGGACCTTGAGCATGTTATTGCCTCATTTGTACCAAAAGGCATAATAACATCTAGTCATCTATTGTATTTTTCCCAGACACCACTGCAAGCATCCAATGACATAATATATGCATAACACTTTCTAAACTGTTAAACCATCTATGAACATAAGCACTAAAACCAGCAGGTTCACAGCAGCTACTTACCCAGAGTAATATCCAGTACTGCCAATATTCACTTCATCTAATTTTGGATTTACGATTGGTACAAAAACAAAGAAAAAAGTCTGGATTGGCAAATTTACAATTTATTAACACACAACATGCAAGGGCATGTTGATTGATGGCACAAAAGTTTTCAAGCTTTGAAAAAGTGCCATCAAGTGGTAAATGGAACTTACCACTGCTTCCCGGAAAGTTCTCATATATTGCTGCCATCTTACTATCATACTTGCAGTTTAGTTCAATGACTGCTCATTCAATAAGCTTGACTGAAAGTCTAGAAACTTCCATTTTTGAAGAGTTATTTCAGGTAATCCTGAGTCATGGTTGCTTTGAAAACCATTTCAGTAATCTCACCTTCCTATAATTATTATCCTTAATAATAAGCCTGTCCTTAACCAGGCTTCCCTGGTGGCTCAGATGGTAAAGAATCTGCCTGCAATGTTAGAGACCCAGGTTCAATCCCTGAGTCAGGAAGTTCTCCTGGAGAAGTGAATGGCTACCCACTCTAGTATTCTTGCCTAGAGAACTCCATGGACAGAGGAGCTTACAGTCCATGGGGTCTCAAAGAGTCAGACACAACTGAGTGACTAACACATACAATCAAACCTAAGATGCCACAGACAGTAAGACACATCCAGATTGCAGAGATATTAAAGTGGGGAGAACATAGGTATCGTAGAATGAATGAAATATACTTAAGTCAAAGACTAGCGTCTTTATTTTAGAACAAACCAGAACACTAAAGGTCGTCCAGTGTAGTAGCACCATGGCCACACTTGTATAATCTGAACAGTGACAGGGCATTACTATATCACCAGCCATTTCATTAAAATTACAAATTATTTATTATATATATATATATATATAAAAATATCGGGGCTTCCCTGGTGGCTCAGACAGTAAAGAATCTACCTGCAATGCAGGAGACCCAGATTTGATCCCTGGATTGGGAAGATCCCCTGGAGACGGGAATGGCTATCCACTCCAGTATTCTGGCCTGGAGAATTCCACGGACAGAGGAGCCTGGCAGGCTATGGTCCATGGGGTTAAAACTAAAAATTATTTATGATATAATATATAGGTTAATAATTATATGTGTTAATGCTATATAATATCAATGAACTGGCACCTAATTATAATCAGATAGTATATATAATTATATGCATTTAGTTCAAATATGTCAATGCATATGCAAAATTCTTATGAAAGATAGGAATCTCACAAGCTGTGATATGAGTGACATTTTCACATTTTAGGAGTCATAATTGGAGCAACTTGTACTAAAATTTACATATGTTACATCTTTAAAGACTGGTTTAGTTTGTTTTTAAAAGATGAGGGGGTAGTTTGATAAAGTTTATTAGTTACTAATCATGACCTGGGAAAGTGTTTTAGCTCACTGGAGAAAACTGCCTGTTTATTATCTTATTTTCTCATTACCAAAACACTTGGTTTCTCTACAAAAAGCCTACTCATTTCACATGCTTTATGATTTACATTTTAGCACTTCATCTATTTAGCCAAGAAGCATAAATCAAATACTTATTTTAATTAATATGTTCAATATAAAGTAAAAAATGTTTTTTAAAAACTAAGAAATCAAACTAATAAATGAATTCAGTAAAGTTTCCAGAAATAAAAATCGGTTGTATTTACATACACTAACAAACTATCTGGAAGAAAAATTAAGAAAAAAATGTCATTTACAACTGCGTCTGTAAATGATCTGGCAATACTACCTAACTTAGTTATCAAATGCAACATCACCAAAAACAGAACAAAAGACATTGAATGTCTCTTTGGTGTGATGAAATGGAAAGAACACAGTCTCACTTATACAACATTCTAGTCATAATGTTTAATCTAACAGGAAATACAATCTGACGAAACCAAACTGGAGGCATTCCATATAAAAACTAGCCTGTACTCTTCAACACCATCAATATTATGAAAGATAAAAGGCAGCAAGGGATTTTCTAGATTAAAGGGGACTAAAAAGGCATGACAACAACATGCCAGGTATGCTCCTTAGTTGAATCTGGACTCGGGAAAACTGGAAAAGGACATTTGTGGGACAACTGAAAAAATTAGAAGACAAACTGTATACAGTTAACTTTATTATATTAGGGTTAAATGTCTTTAGCTATAATGACAATAGGGTGGTTGTGCAATGACTAAAAATGTCTTTGTTTTTAAAAGATACATGCTGACATATCCACATTTTACTTTCAAATGGGTCAGCATTTAGTAAAGGAAGTAATATAAAGGTCCCTAAATGTTAAAAACTGGTGACTTTACATGAAGGGATGCTGTGTCCATGGTATTGTTTTTTCCACATTTTATAGACTTTTTTTTAATAAAATTGAAGTAAAAAATATATAGCTTATGTCTGATGTCACTATGTTACCATGGCCTTTAGTTTCCTCCTCTAAATCTTTTTTTTTTTTTGTATTAAATTAGAAAAAAGTGTTAATGATCATACTTGGTACTTACAAAAACACTCAATGAAACTGGATTCAAACTCCTAGTTGCACTATAAATTAGCAAAACTTTAGGAAAAGCAACTTAAAAGTAGGTGTATAGAACCAATCAAAACTATTCTAATTCTTAAATTTACCAAATATACATAAGGAAATTTTTGCCTGTAATATCTCCCAGTTACCTCTAGGTTTGCCACCCACCACATCCATTGGCTGAAACAAGTAACCTCTGGAACCATGTGCAGTAGTAATATAAATTTGTGCACAGCATGGTTTATACTTTATATCATCTATGCCTCATTAAAAAAAAAAAGACGTTAGCTTTGAAACTATATTTTACTACTCACTTAAAATCTACCTCTGGGCTTCCCCGGTGGTCTAGTGGTTAAGAATCTGCCTGCCAATGCAGAGGACATGGGTTCGATACCTGATATAGGAAGATTCCACATGCTGCAGGGAAACTAAGCCCGTGGGGCACAACTACTGAGCCAGCATCCTAGAGCCCCGGAGCCTGGACTAGTGAAGCCCATGCCTCCCGAGCCAGTGCTCCTCAACAAGAGAAGCTCTGCCTCGAGAAGCCCACGCACTGCAACCAGGAGTGGCCCCCACTCGCCACAACGAGAGAGAGTCTACACGCAGCAACAAAGACCCAGGGCAACTAAAAATAAATGAATAAATACATCTTTAAAGAGCTTCCCTGATGGCTCAGAGGGGAAAGCGTCTGCTTGCAATGTGGGAGACCTGGGTTCAATCCCTGGGTCGGGAAGGTCTCCTGGAGAAGGAAATGGCAACCCACTCCAGTACTCTTGCCTGGAAAATCCCATGGACAGAGAAGCCTGGTAGGTTACAGTCCACGGGGTCGCAAAGAGTCGGACACAACTGAGCGAAACTAAAAATAAATAAATAAATACATCTTTAAAAAAGAAAACAACAAAAATACTCCTGGCCCAACCAGGCTCCCATCACCTCTGGACTTACTGACAGAGGTCTTCTTAAGGCCTCACATTCAGCCTTTTTCCAGTGTTTTTTAAAAAATAAAAAAAAAAGTATCTGAACTAATTGGAGATCAAGCAAGTAGAAGCCAAATACGTGTGATTCTACTATACCTAAATTCCTACCATCATCTCACAGAATAACAATGTGCCCTTAGCTTTTATTGAAGGTTGTTTCACAAAAAGTCATATTTAAAATGCTTCCGTATCCACTGTAAAACTGCAGTCACTCCAATGTCACATGAAGTCTCAAATGACAAGTTTCATTTAGAACCAAGTGTTGAGAAAAACTGTTTCCACTGAGAAGCTGTCATTTTTCTCTGCTTTTAGGTTACTTATCAGATGTACCTTATTGCTCTGCTGGGAAGCCTAAGAATCAACCCTGACACTGAATAAACATGACATTAACATCTGTAAAATATTAGCCTCAGTCTCATTTCCTTGGTTCCAATTGTCCACTTTTGTTTTATTAACAGTCTTTACTGGATGCCATCTCCTAGCGCTTTTAAGAAAGAAAGTACAAGTCGCTCAGTCATGTCCAACTCTGCGACCCCATGGACTACACAGCCCATGGAATTCTCTAGGCCAGAATACTGGAGAGCCTTTCCTTTCTCCAGGGAATCTTCCCAACCCAGGGATCGAACCCAGGTCTCCTGCATTGCAGGTGGATCCTTTACCAGCTGAGTCACCAGGGATGCCCAGTAAGAAAGAAGAAAGTTTTAAGAAAGAAGGTCAGTATAAATAAAATATTAATATACAACATAGTGATGAAAACAGAGGTGATAGTTGCACCACATTATGAATGTACTAAATGCTACTGAATTATACATTTTACTTAAAACAGTTCACTTTATTTTCTGCAAATTTTATCTCAACTAAAAAAGAGTACAGCATAATCCCAGCATAATATGGTTGGCTGCCAAATAATCACACTACCTTCTTCCCATTTTCACTGCCGTGTGTGGAGAGAAAACTAATCTGTTCTCTGCCCTGAGTATTGTTTCTCCCTCCCTCTACTCCGTTATGCTCCACTACAATTCTCAGTTGCTCACCTTATGTTAAGCTTTAAACATTCTCTTGGACCAGCAATTTCTGAACGAGCCTGCTTTGGAGGCTCAAAGGAATTCTTTTTTTCAAAGATTTTTTCATAGAATCCCAGTACATAAATCAAATAAAACCAGCTGTTCCAGTTGAAGATAATTAGTGAGGGGTCTAAGACCTCCAGACAGTATAGCCCTGGGGGTCCTCCTCAAGTTAAAACCACAGGCCACATAGAAAGCTTGAAGCAGACACTTTATGAGCAGAAAAAAGACTTTCATATGACATTTCTAGAAAACCACAACTAAAATGTTATCTCCTGTGATCCAGATAATTACTTCTCTCTACGTTATATACATATGAAGGACTGAAGTGTTTTAAGATATAGTTTAACCTCCATCAGTTTCACTGGTGAAAATTACTTGTTGGCAATTTGCAACAACTTTTATAGACAGGTTAGGCAATGGAATGTAGATTAATATTTAATCAGAAAAAATTAGTTAATAGTTTTTCAGTTCAGCTCAGTCACTCAGTCATGTCCAACTCTTTGCAACCTCATGGACTGCAGCACACCCGGCCTCCCTGTCTATCACCAACTCCTGGAGCTTGCTCAAACTCATGTACAGCAAGTTGGTGATGCAATCCAACCATCTCAACCTCTGCGGTCCCTTCTCCTCCTGCCTTCGATCTTTCCCAGCATCAGGGTCTTTTCCAAGGAGTCAGTTTCTTCGCATCAAGTGGCCAAAGTATTGGAGCTTCAGCTTCAGCATCAGTCCTTCTGATAAATATTCAGGACTGATTTCCTAATAGTTCTTAGAAAAATATGAAACAAAGATGATTTTTCTATAAATCACCAATTGTTATTATTTTTACTGCTACAGATAATGAAGATTTGAAATGATAGTTCATTTTTAAATTGGTACTTTAATTCAGCTTTGCCAATCAATGTGACAAGTTTTAGAAAGGTATGCTCATAGTTTCCTAAATATATGCTCATATCATATGCTCATAGTTTGAACATGTGGAGCTTTCCTATATTAATTTGGGTATTTTGGTCATAAACTCCAAATATTCTACAAAGGAAGTACAAAAGGTAATCAGATCGCCCACTTCTGAGCAGACAACAGTACATTCTGAGTAACTCCAGACATTATAAGTTGCATTCTAGTATATATTCCTTGGTGGCTCTGATGGTAAAGAAACCGCCTGCAATGCAGGACACCCAAGTTTGATCCCTGGGTCAGCAAGATCCCCTGAAGAAGGGAATGGCAACCCGCCCAGTATTCTTGCCTGGAGAATTCTATGGACAGAGGAGCCTGGCGGGCTACAGTCCATGGGGTCACAGACACGACTGAGTGACAACCACTTTCACTTCACTTCCATATGTATTTCTAACTATATGTTTACATTATAATATAAAACATGCTGCATAAGTATTAATATATTTACATATTTAATATAACATGTAAAATATATAATAACATAGGTTTTATATATATATATTATAAATGGGAAACAAATTACACAAAGACAGACCTAGCTGTATGTTTACATGTAGCAATTAAAAATTATCTATTGATTCTTAAAAAGAGCACTTGATTACAGTACAAATGTGCACATAATAATGATTATTATTTTATAGAGTATCTTTTGTTTGTAGACTGTAAGGCAATTTGCTTCTTCTCTAATAACAGTCCTATTACCTGCATTATACAGACAAGAAAACTGAGACTCAAACAAGTTAAGTGATTTACTCATATACTTTCAGGGGGAATCAAAAAGTCTGTAATAAGAATTTGTCTGGCTTCTTAATCCCTGGAGTTTCCCAAGTGATAGGAGTATCCTTGTTATTCACAGTGGGTCCTTCAGCCCTTACTCAATAGTTTACACTTCTAAGGTGATGGGTGGTAAACCCAACAAGAAGACTCCTGAGAAGGACCAGTCACATAATTAGAGGGTGGGGCTTTGTGATAACCTGAGAGGGGAGGGGGCTGGAGACTGAGTTCAATTATTCATGCCTATGTAGTGAAGACTCAAGTAAAACTCCAGACAACTGGGTAAGCTTCCCTGGCTCACCCCGATACACAATCCTCTGTGTATTGCCACATAATTATGTTTCAGGATGTAAATCAGAGCTCTGAACACATATCAGAAGAAGGTAAAGTTACCAATATTATCCTTTTCATTTGTATTTTCCCAGAAGGAAAAAATATAACATACATACATTCATATATATATATATATATAAAATGAAAGAAATATCCAAGGTGTTATCAAAAGGTTTAGCACTAAAGGGCTTGACAATTCTTTCTGAAATTATAAAGTAAAGGAAGGAGTAATATTAAAATATGATACATGCAGAGTCTTAGGATCATTGTTATTGCATTAAATGAAGTACACCTCTAGAGCTAAGATGGCAAATCTGACAGCACAAACCAATGAAGAAAAAACAAGGGGAAAAGGCACAAGAAATGAACGGCAACTGTGACCACTATGATGTAAAAGTAGCAATTCAATACACACAAGTTTAATGAACACATAAAATGAGAATTATGAAAATACTGGCACTAGTAAATTACAGTCTTCTCTATTAAAAAAAGCAAAATTTCAAGAAAATTATTTTCAAATGTATTAAAACTCTTACCAGCTTGCACAAGTTTTATTATTCACATCTCCAATGCACCTGCCAAAAATTAGTCACAGTGAAAGACTTCTGAATTAATTAAATCTGATATTACACTTCTTTATGAATAATATAAATAAGATTTTTAGGTAGACCAGTTTTTGTTTCCAGGTATCCTTAAGCATAGAGAGGCATACTTAGAGTTAAGCTGGCTACAAGATTTTGTTGGTTATTCAAATCCAAATTCCCTAAGAATCTCTAATAAGCAATACATTTCATATATTGTAACTTTTATTTTCAACACAATAAATTATACAATTAAAACTCAAATTTGGATTGTGCACCAATTCCTATTTTCCCACCCAACTACTGCCAAATAATTGAGTTCCACTCAGACATATTTAAACCAAGTTATTTAATTTTCTTGCAACAATATTAATTATAAATATAGTAATGCCTATGCTTCCACTAGGGAGAAAAATTTTTTTCTGTTTTAAAAGATGCTCATTTAATGATGTGAACAAGAAAAAAATCAAAAAAAAGAAAAGAAAAAAATCATAAGGGGATTCTGATACTTGGAATTGCCAGCAATAAATAATGCAAAAACAAAAACAAAAGGAATATTTTGTGAAATACAGTTATTTCTAAAAGTGCATCATAAAATAAATCTCAATTGTGATTTTTAAAGTATATAATCTACTATTCCAAAATGTAGCTTAAACTATCTACTTATATTATTTAATATGGTACTTTCTAGTTTTTAAAATTGATACCAATATTAGCATAGATATTCCATTTTAAATTTTGATAAGACTTCTACAATATACAAAAACATTGTTCATGTGGACTTAAAACTTCATGCAAAAATTGCTTCCAACTTTTAACTCAAGGATTTTAAGTAAAAGATACTATCATTTCCAAAATTAAACACAGACTTTTATCTTGCTATATGTATTCAGCTTCTACAGAAAACATATAGAAAGAAGCTACTAGACTTTATTAAGCAACAGGCAGCGTCAAATTGGCAGACCACTTTTCAATAGAATTTATGGGTGGAATCTGGCATGTTGGTACAAGGCTAACTCCAAATACAGACAAGCAAGACCTGACAAGAGGCTGCAAGTCCCTGGTCCTTTTTCCCAGGGTTTACAACGATTTGACCTAAAGGTACACACCTTTAAAAGATATATTTTGCTTTTGAAATATATCTGCAAGGTACTTTACATAATTACATTGAAAACGTACTCAAATATAGTCTTTTACATTTGTAGGATTCATCTATCTAATTGTAAACTATTCCCTCTACTTTGAAAATTAAGTACTATCTAGGAAAAATGCAAACATGAACACCTGTTTTTCCTAATTAAATATACGGTTACTTTTTTAATCTACTTCTGATTCTTTTCAGAAAATATGAACTGGTGAAAAATCCAAATTTAAATTTTCACTGTCTAATTTAGAGAAGTTAGAGAAAGCAAAGACTGTTTCTATGTAATTAATCAAAAAGATCGAAATATCTGGTTTTCTCTCCCTCCCATCTTGTCTTTCAAACTACATGACTCACTGAAAACTGAAAGGCCTTTCTCAATCAGCCTTCCTGTAAATAAGTTAATGAATTAACCCTTACCTTCAGTGCCTCTGTAAAACATGCAAGTCCCATGTGTCCATGGCCCCGGCCAGCTAGTATTTAGGGGCCCATCTTCCATGCAGGAAAGCTTATCCGTGCCCCTAGTTAAATCTTATAAGTCTGTTGTGTTTGTCCCCAGTCCTGTTTGTACTCACTATACAGCTATTCAATAGCTGCTACTGTAATCATATTTAAGTAATTACAATATAAACTGATAAAATTTTTCTAAATGAAAAAAAAAAAATGTCTTACAGGACTGAGGCAAGTCACTGAAACAAAAAACTGCTATCAAATCAAGTACAGAAGAAACAGCCATAAAGGCAAATGAGAAAAATTGCAAAACTTTAGGATGACTTGACAGTCAAACCAATTCATAAGTGCTTTTACATTCTGATTCCATTTTAAAGGAATCTTTGAAGCATGATTTAGTAAAAAAAAAAAAAAAAAAATAGAAAAAAGACTCCACTACCATTAACATGAAAGTGAAAAGTGAAAGTGAAGTCGCTCAGTTGTGTCTGACTCTTTGCAACCCCATGGACTGTAACCTATCAGGCTCCTCCGTCCATGGGATTTTCCAGGCAAGAGTGCTGGAGTGGATTGCCATTTCCTTCTCCAGGGTATCTTCCTGACCCAGGAATCGAACTCGGGTCTCACGCATTGCAGGCAGACGCTTTACCGTCTGAGCCACCAGGGAAGGGCCTTGAGGTGGTCCTACCTCAAAGTCTAGCAAGTGTTCGGCTTTACTTTTACTTGACATATTCTTTTATGGAGAAATGTTCTACATCTTAATATGGATGGTGATCAAAGAAGATATATATTATACCCCAACTTAAGACTTAAATTAATTGACTTTAATTTAATTAAATTAAGTTTAGTTTAATTTAATTAATACAGACAGACCTTAAGGGTTAACCAGAGAGTCTCGACCTAAGCACTATGGATATTTTCAACGAGATAATTCTTTGTGGGAGGAGGTTTTGTTCCCTGTAGATTGTGGGTGCCTAGAGAATCCCATGGACAGAGGAGCCTGGTGGGCTACAATCCAAGGGGTCAAAAAGAGTCAGATACAATTGAAGTGACGTAACACACACACACACACACAGATAGCACCCACAGCCCCAGTATAACAACCATAAATGCCTCTGTGCCATGAGTGCTCATTCGTGTCTAACTGTTTGCAACCCCATGGATTATAGCCCACCAGGCTCCTCTGTCCATGGAATTTTCCAGGCAAGAATACTGGAGAAGGTTGCCATTTCCTCCTCCAGAGGATCAAACCCGTGTCTCCCACATTGGCAGGTGGATTTTTTACCACTGAGCTACCTGCCTCCAGACATCACCAAATGCTGCCTGGGGGATAAAAATCCACTACCCTCCCCAGCTGAGAACCACTATGTCTAATTCCTCGTCTAACTAGAAGAATATAGTAAACCTTTCTTATGACTTCTCAAAGCCTGAATCAGAGTACAATCAGACAATGGCTTAAAAATGAAAAATAGAATCCCTGATCTACAAGGACAGGGGGATTTAAAAGACTTCCATTTGTCACAAGCGATATTTATCCAAGTTGCCTAATCAGAAGAAATATTGGGATGCTTATAAACATGCATTCCAAGATGCTTTCACTAGAAATAAAGTAGGTCTGGGGTGAGGCTTAGAAATCAAATTGTGTAACAAGCACCTCAGGTGATTTTTTATAAACATGCAAGTTGGAAACATACTCTGACTCCTGGATACACCTTAGGTAGAAAATGTTTCATTATACTGCATGACAAAAATCCTCAACCTTTCCACAAGCATAATAAACAAGGCTTTCTCTTTTTTAGCTCATACTTAAAAACATAAAGTAAAGTAAAATAAAACAAAATAAAGATCTACTAAAGCGGAAAAGAATCTGCATGCAATGCAGGAGACCTGGGTTTGATTCCTGGGTCAGGAAGATCCCCTGAGAAGGAAATGGCAACCCACTCCAGTAATTCTTGCCTGGAGAATCCCATAAACAGAGAGAGGAGCCTGGCAGGCTTCAGCTCATGGGGTCACAAGAGTTGGACACAACTTAGCGAGTAAAGCGCCACCGCAAAGCTGAAACGCCAGACATAGGAGCTGTCTAATATTTTGAGAAAGACCAAACAAATGGCTGAGGACTCCCCTGGAGCCCAGGAGACAGATGGCATTTCTAGACTGCAAGACCTTGCCTTTCAAACCTAGAGCAGCAGAAAGAGAAAGCCCTGGGTTGTTGTTCAGTCACTCAGTCACGTCTCTGCAATCCCATGAACTGTAGCCCACCAGGCTCCTCTGTTCATGGGATTTTCTAGGCAAGAACACTGGAGTGGGTTACCATTTCTTTCTCCAGGGGGGTCTTTCCGACCCAGGGGTCAAACCTGCATCTCTTGCATTGGCAGACAGATTCTTTACCACTGAGCCACCAGGGAAGCTCTAGAGAAGGCCCTATATAAACTTAAACTGGGATCCCGTTTCCAATAAACCTTTTGGCCAATCTTTTGTCTCAACAAACCACACCCTATGTCTTGTCACAATCTGCCCTTACAGCAACTCCCCACTGTCCACAAGTGCCCCTAATGACCCACTCACTCCTTTGGGACACTTGCTACTACCAGCAGGCCCTCTGGCTGGGCACGCTCAGTGATGGGCTCCCGTCCCAGCAGGAAGTAGATCTTTTTTTATTTTAACCAGCCTGGGGCAAGCACTGCTTAGCTTCAAGGTCGTCTTCTTTTCACCAGTTCTTTGTGTTCCCTTTTCACCTGCCCTTCACATTTCTCTGCCTTCCCTTCCCCACAACACTGACCAGACAGTGTGTTCATTCCCGCTTGCATCTGATCCCTGATCTGTTATCTTGCCTTTATTTCTTTAACTGCGTTTCTGACAGACTGTCTGGCTTAGATTTCTACGGTTCCCTCATAAAGGGGTGTTTTTATGCCTGGGCACTCCAAAATAATCATCACAACTATAATCACAATCATAATAATGGATTACTATCATGAGAACCCTTCCTCTGTTGCAAGCATTTTGCTGCATGCTTTACATAAATCATCTTATTTCTTTTTCATAATTCTGAGAGACAGGTACAAATATTATTCCTACTTTATAGAAAGGGAAAAGACTTGAAAGAATTTGCTAGCTCTCCTCATTCCATGTGGTCTCTGGGCTCTGCCACTGCCTTTTTCCCTTGCTTTTCTTCCTCCAAAATATATGCACATACTCTATTTCACTTCCCCACACCTTTCCTCTTCTGTATAAAATATAACATCTTTTACCCAGTTCTCTATGGAGGACCTATATGCTTTCTCCATGTTCTTTGTGTAAAATAAAAGTAGTACTATTCGCTGTCTTTAATTATTTAATGTTTTTCCTTTGTGTCTTTTCTTGTCCAATTACAACATAAACCCCTTAAGGCCCTGGTCAACTGTCACACTTCTTAGACACACGGTCACACAGCACAGTCCTACTCAGGAAAGAACCACTCCAAACAACAACAAAAAGTATATATGTTGTTAAAATCATTTCAACAAAGCATACAATGAATACGAAATACATATGAGTCATTGTGTCAGATGCAAAAGGTAGAAAAATGGCATTGTCTCCACCTTCAATGCCTTACCAAACTAGCAGTGGAGAAGGGCTTGCAAATGAACACTAAGGATGTAAGATAACTTTCATCATACAGAAGGGTGGGAGCCAGAGAGGGAGAAGAAACCTTGACCTGGGGGCTGGGGGTTGACTGCAAAGATTTCATAGCAGAAATGAGTTGAGTAGCATTTGTGATGATTAGGACACCACGCTACCAGGAGAGTGGATAAGAGGACATTCCCAACAAAAAGACCAGTCTGTGAACATAGAGATGTGAAAGGGCAGCTGGGCTTGAGGAATGGTAAAAAATTTCGAGAGGCTGGAAGACAGAGCTGGGGTACAGGATGGGAGCTGGGGGAAGGGGCATAAGTGGAGCCACATTAAGGAGTGTGGGTGTTCTCAGAGCAACTGAGTTAGGCATCAAAAAGGAGAGAAACAAGGATTGAAGTCAACAGTCAGACCAAATCTACCCCATCCATGACTAGAGTCCTAGGGACTAGATGCTAGCATTCTAGAAGATGAAGCCACACCCATTCAGAGTGTTTCCATGAGTAATCAACATGACTTTTCATCATTACCTTCAATACCATCAGTGATTTCTTAAGTCACGAGCTTACAAAAGAGCGCATCTAAAATTCTGCTGTACGGGAATTCCCTGGCAGTCCAGTGGTTAAGACTCTGAGCTTCCACTGCCAGGAGACCAGGTTCAATCCCTGGTTGAGGAACTAAGATTCCACAAAAATAAAACTCTGCTCTATGTTTGGGGGCCAGCGAGTGTCTGTACCACAAAAAGTAAGCAGTAAAGCAATGAAGAGCTCGTTATCACCTTACTATTACTTTTTTTTTTTAAATGTTTTTTACACCTCTTGGAATCTACAATACATTATAGCCTAAAAGAAATGCAAGTGATAGCTCAAAAGAAAAAAGACTTAAAGACAATGGTTATTGGTTCCTCACCACTTGCCAGAAAGGACTGCAAGTGAAGGACTGTCTGTGGATTTCTGTTACCATACAGTCTTGAGCTCCCATTTCCATATATAATGAGGCTATCAATCTCTTTAATACTACAGCTTCAAAAAGTACGAGGTGCTATACACTTTGTAGCTGTGTTTTCAAAGTGGCGTGATTACATTTCTGAGCATGTAAATGCTCTTGGAAATCACCATGAAGCCATTTAAACAAATTTTGTACTTGATTAAACCCATAAATGCCACCTTCTTTATAGAAATTTAAGAATAACAAAAAAAAAATCACTGTCATTAAAATTTCCTAATCACTGAGTTCTTCATTGCTACATCTACATAGATGTATTGACTTTAAAAAGTCTCAAATTAACAGTCACATTTCATTAGGAACATAAATGCATCAAAAAAAAAAAAAAAAAAAACCTCTCTCTTATTATTTGCCATTTTTAAAATTCTAGAACCAGGGCCTGGAATTTTTGCATTCCTGGAGACTAACTGCATGTCTCATATCAGGGGATACAGAGAGGCCCAACAATTGTGTATTCTCTGAGGAGCTTTCCCAGGTAATCAACACAAGCTTATGCTACTATATCTGTTTATCTCTTTCTGCAGAAATCACTTAAACCTTTTATCCCCAGTGGCTAACTGACTAACCTTACACTTGATTAGCCTCAACCAATATTTGTAAATGGCCTTGCGGGAGCTGATAAGAATGCTGGCGACAAGGAAACTAAAACTCTGACAACTATGAAATTTTCACAGCTTCCACTGTCTAACACATAACCCCAAATCATGCTCTAAAAATCCTTCACGGACACCATTATTGTTTCTGCTCTTCTCCAATGGATGAATGCTTAAATATAAAAGCCAGCTCAATTAGGGAGAGCAAATTGAAGCCAGAGGAACAAACATGTATGTGTCCAATGTTCTAAAGCTTAATATGACACTTAAGACAATTACCAACATCTCAAATAAGCAAAGGAAAGATTATTGTATTTACAACCTGTTTTCCTTCTGGGGAAGTTAAAGTAGAAATCTATCTCTTAGGAGGTAGAAAAGTGAATATGCTGCCTCCTTCCAGGATTAAATGTTCTTCTGCCACTCATAATCCTGTGACAGTGGATGTTGGAGGGGAAAAAAAAAAAAGATGTGGCAAAGTAGAGCTGATTTCACCCCCAAAATGCCTGAAGCATGGCGTTCCAAAGCTGAGAGAATCATTACTGCCTTGGGCAAACTGCCTGGCTGCCAGTGCAGCCCCAAATGACCATAAATAAAGCTTTAATTACATTAATTAGAGAAATTGCTTCCTGCAGAGCATCTCTGCATTTGGGGGCCCTGTCTCAGCTCTGGAGCCAGTACCCTCCCCATGGGCTCACCCACTCCCAGACATCTCATCCCCCCACTGCTTATAACACAGCGCCTAATTGTGCTTCAGTGCGTCCTTGACTCATTTCTTCTCCAAGCCCCCTCTCATTGTTGATGACAGGCAGCATCCACTGCTATTCTATCCTCTAACTTGGCCGAGCATGGGTAATAATGTCCACACAGTGACTACGAGCACAGCCTGTGGACTGGAGGTTGATCTGCCACCTGATTTCTCATGGAATTGCCCAGCTACTGATATGAGAAGTGATACTGTAACTGCTGTTCAAGTATCAGATGCTCTAATAACCATCAATCAAACACCTAAGCATCTGGCAACTGTTAATATACTCACAACATCCCCAGCAGTCAGACACGGTGTTTTGACTCTCACTCTAGACAGAAACCATGATAACAATTGGACTAAAGGTAGTATCAAGAAGCCACAGTGTCCTGATGGCAGCTGAGGCATTTTGGGCTGCAGCCACCCCTATGGTACATGCTACTTCCTGGGCTTAAGCTAACTGAAGTTGGTTCCTGGAGTTGTCATCAAAAACCCTGGATAGACTTGTGAACACAGTGGGAGAAGAAGATGGGATGAACTGAGAGAGTAGCACTGAAACATATACACTACCATATATAAAATAGATAACCCGTGGGAACTCGCTGTACAACACCGGGAACTCAAACTTGGTGCTCTGTGACAACCTAGAGGAGTGGAATGGGGTGGAAGGTGGAAGGGAGGTTCAAGAGGGAGGGGACATATGTATACCTATGGCTTATTCATGTTGATGTATGGCAGAAACCAACATAACATTGTAAAGCAATTATCTTCCAATTAAAATTTAATTAATTTAAAAATAAAACCCAGTACAGCAATAGTCCCCAATCTTTTTGGCACCAGGCGCAGGTTTCAGGGAAAGCAATTTTTCCAAGGACCAAGGGGAGAAGGGAGAGTTTCAGGATGATTCAAGGGCATTACATTTATCATGTTGCCACTGGTCTGACAGGAGGCAGAGCTGTAATACGAGCAATGGGGAGCAGCTGTAAATACAGACGAAGCCTCAGGCATTAGCCCAGCACTCACCTCCTGCTGTGTAGTCCACTTCCTGGTTTGGGACCCCTGCCGTACAGGAAGGGACCTGGCACCCCCTAAAGCAGAGGGTCCCCAAACCCAAGCTGCATGTAAGTGCCAAGCTGGCTGCACCCCAGTCCCAGTTTTGAAATAGCTTTCCAGGTTTCACCCTAGAGATTCTGATGCAGTGTGTCTGGAGAGGGGCCCAAGAATCTAGTAGACTGTATACTTCTCTTAAACTCCCCACAAGGTTCTCATGTGCAACTCGGTTGGAAAACATCCTCAGATCACCCTTTATAACTCCTGCTGAGATTCTGATCAGACCCAATGTTGGTCAAAATGGTTGCCAATGGTCTAGAAATCACAAATACTAATGAAAGGATGTCATCTCTCTTAGGAATCCAGTCAGAAAAAGAAAAGGTGTGCAAATCAGTGCTAACATTCCAGCCCTCTCATTTTACAAATAAGATTTCTGACCTAAAACCTATTTCTCCCCAATTCCTCCAACCAGCCTTCTTCTTATCTGTAAATGGTAACAAACTCACCCATTAGTTTAAAAAAAAGTCAGGGGACAACGCTGGTGGTCCAAGGGTTAAGACTCTGCCTTCCAATGCAGGAGGCGTAGGTTTGATCCCTGGTCAGAGAACTAAAGTCCCACATGCCATGGGGTAAGGCCAAAAATTAAAAAATAAAATAGATTCAGAAAACTTGGAAATCATCCTTATTTATCATCTCCACAATAAGCCTTCCTTGACTCAGCTCTTACTTCTGACCTCAAGTAAAAGAAAACATGGGCTTCCCTGCTGGCTCAGTCAGTAAAGAATCCATCTGCAATGCAGGAGATATGGATTTGATCCCTGGGTCAGGAGGATCCCCTGGAGAAGGAAATGACAATGCACTCCAGTATTCTTGCCTGGAGAATCCCATGGACAAAGGAGCCTGGTGGGCTACAGTCCATGGGGGTCTCAAAAGAATCAGAACAACTTAGCGAGTAAACCACCATCACCATCAAAAACACAACTCAATGCACCCAAACTGAAAAGGTCTGCAAGTCGGTGGTTATCAGGCTTGTTCCTATCAGAGTTCAGGGACAGTTTTTCCCAGATGTCTCCAGAGCACTTTCCTCTGTATCACCATCACTCTGGCAGTGAAACAGCAGTTACAGTTCCAGGCTTTAACTCTGCACACAACAACTAAGGAGAAAACTTCTCTCATCTTGCCCTGGCACAAACGGGTGCATTCCCTGGGACCACTAGGTCTCCAGTTATAAGCTTATAAATTGGCTTTGGACCAGCGTTAGTTGCTTAGTCATGTCCGACTCTTTGTGACCTCATGGACTGTAGCCCGCCAGGCTCCTCTGTCCATGGAATTGTCCAGGCAAGAATACTGGAGTGGATAGCCATTCCCTTCTCCAGGGACCAGATTCCTGGGCAAATCCTAGAGCTGCAGAGACCAGCCTTCTGTAGCACATGGGCTGAGTGGCAGAGGGAGAGATAGCTTAAGAGAATTATAAGATTTGATTAGGAAAAGAGAGCTGGAGAATCTACTTCACAACCCACTCTAAAGTTTCCTCCTTTTATTCCCTCATAGCACCACAGTCTTTGCCTTCATAGACTCTATCACCTTCGAAATTGGACACTGGTGGACACGTACCTAACATTTACAGAGTACTTTGAGGTGGCAGTATTTTAAACAGTTTATATCAATGGACTCATTTAACTTTCACAACAATGCTATGCTTTCCATATGAAAGATGAGGAGACCAAGATACAGAGAGAGGCAGGAACTTCCCCAGAGCATGGAGCCCAATGAGGGTAGAGCTTTGAGTCTCAGTGATCAGACTCCAGAGGCCAGGCACTCAGCTACTACGATGTGCTATTCTCTTTATTCACAGTTTTGTCTGACTCCTCCACAAAACTCAAAGAAAAATGAAGCAGGGAATTTGTTTATTTTATATAGATCAGTCTCAATGGAGTGCCAGGCACACAGGAAACATTCAATTTCCCTGATAACTGAACAAATGAATAGATGTTGAGAGAATAAGTAAATGAGTGACTGGGGTGATGAACAAAAGAACAAGTGGTAAAGCCATGATCCAGATTAACAGAGGGCTTCCCCGGTGGCTCAGACGGTAAAGAATCTGCCTACAGTGCAGGAGACCTGGGTTCGATCCTTGGGTTGAGAAGATCCTCTGGAGAAGGGAATGGCAACCCACTCTAGTATTCTTGCCTGGAGAATTCCATGGACAGAGGAGTCTGGCGGGCTACAGTCCGTGGGGTCACAAAGAGTCGGACATGACTGAGTGACTAACACTAACTAACTAACTAGATTAACAGAGTGTTCGTGTTACATGATTAATCACAGAAGAGTGGAGCCCAGAGTTTTAATTTCCTGGGTCCAGTCTGCCTTCTCTAGTTGAAGGTTTGTTATCTCTGTTCCACATGGTCACACCTGCAGAGTCAATAATCTTTCCTTCTTTGCAAAGTCACCAAACAGCAAATGAAAACTCCAGTAGGAGACAGTCACTTCTTTTGAGAGAGATCATATGTGAACATGTCCAAAATAGAGAATGATTTGAGTAAAGGATGGGATTTTTCCCATGTTTAGCCTGCCTGCATTAGACAAACACTTTGTTCATTAAGAGTAAGACCTCCACACTGAAAACATATACAAAGTCCTTTGTAGTATTAGGTACTGAGGACATTTAAACATTTTTTTAAGTCAATAATTTTAGTAAGCTAATCAAAGTCTCCACTTGATTTAGGGATCTCTGAGTATCTGCAGACCATTTGTTTTAACTCCTTTTCATGGTGACAGCATGACATTTAAAAATAATTCATCTGGAAAATGTAAACAGATAAGAAAAAATTGCAGGGCATACACATGCTAGTTCCCACTGTCAATGTCTGCAAATGATTCCACTCTCAAAAAAAAAAAAATCACGGCCTGATCACAGCAAACAAGGTCTCCAGAGAGACAATAAATTGGTACAACCACATCCACCCAGAAGCTGTCCATCTTCCTGGTTCCTAAGTCAACAGGGGTAATGTGAACAGGGTTAGGGAATCCACTGCCAACAAGCACCAGCCTTCAAGCTTGGTGTGTACATTGCAGCCTCTCCTTCCTCAGAATAGGCTTGTGAGTTTTTCTTCTGCTCTGGGAGCAAACAAAAACAACAAGCTAAATAGGCAAACCTGTTATTAAACTATTTACATGTTTGCCTTTTGCCATAATAAGCAGCTACATGTGCTAGCTTGAAAAAAAGGCACCATCAGCAACTTCCCTGGTGGTCCAGTGGTTAAGACACTGCATTTCCACTGCAGGGGGCATGGTTTCAATCCATGGTCAGGGAACTAAGATCCCACAGCTAAAAAAAATAGAAAAAGAAAAGAAAAATGTACCATCAGCAATATCTACATCTTCAAGCCAAGCCTACTAATAAAGAGTTGGCTTTCAAAGATCATTTCCATCACTTAAAAAAAGGGAAATGACAAAACAGAGATGCTCATTCAGTAAATACACAGGGCTCCATCAATGAAGCAGAGGCAGCTCCTACCCCATACAAGGGACCAAACATTCAAAAAAATGCAGAGATGCTCATGGGTGGACAGATTATGCCTGAAGGCAAAGAAGGAATGAGGAGAATATGCCCTTTCTAAGGAAGAGAAGAGACGGGCGTCTCTATAAAGGTAAATAACTTTGGCACTTTTAATTTTTCCTGGAAAAATAAGATCATCTTTCCTTGTGTCATTTTTTTCTTTCTTTAAAGCTGACCTCCAATCCATGGAGATACAGCTGCCAAGCATGAATACTACCTTATGTGTGGCTTGGTACATGCCTCAGTGGCCACTGAAAACTAAAACTAACCTATCAACTGCTCTTATTACAAACATTAGATAAAAAGAATACAAAGGAAGTAAACAGACAAACAAGCCAAAAAATGCTCTGTCACAAGGGCATGCTATTTAAGCAAATAAAGAAATCCAGAATACAAATCACACATTTTATTACTGGTCAACAGTTCATCGTGGACATGGGCCATATTTTTTTTCTTTCCCATCCCTGGTTACCCTGGTGTCTTCTTGCCATTCATTCACTTAACTTTTTTGACTTAAAAAAAATTTTTTTTTGAGACACCTCTTAAGCACTTCCCTGCCCCTTTAAGGGTAAGGTTTAAAAGGTCTATTTTAGATTTGGGAGTAAAACACAGAAGCCATTCAAAGTATTTTGAAAATAAATAGCCTTCCAAATGAGACCTTATTTCCATGGAGAAGCCTAAATAACATCTGAACTGAAACTAAAATATATCCAAATCTTGCAAGGGTGTATTCACAACACCGCTCTTGCTGATCATCTTCCAGGTGCCTGAATGTTTGATTCATGTTATTCAAACATTCACGTTTTCACATTGGCAGCCTCACTAAAATTCTTGTGTTTTGATATGGGAGGGGAAAGGTCCATCTCAAATGAGTTTACAATTTTGTTTTCAGAAACTGCATAATTTTACTTATTTTTAAAATATCTGCTTATTTAAAAAATATCTGCTTAAACCACATTTAATACTGTAAGCAGTATGATGTCTTTAAAATTATAAGTATTCATAAGAAAAAATAATATTGCACAGCCAATAAAATCAACACTTCTTCAAGTTAAGGAAAAGCAACAAGTATGAAAGCACATGCATGTTACTGCCAGGAGGCTAAGTTCTCACCAGTGGATTTAAATTCCTTGAGGGTAGGGGCCAACTCTTACTTTGCTTAATTTCAACTTAGCAAGAACTTTTACTATAGGACTAGATCCGAGGATCAGAGAAGGCAATGGCTACCCACTCCAGTACTCTTGCCTGGAAAATCCCATTGACGGAGGAGCCAGCTAGGCTGCAGTCCATGGGGTCGCTAGGAGTCGGACAGGACTGAGAGACTTCATTTTCACTTTCATGCATTGGAGAAGGAAATGGCGACCCACTCCAGTGTTCTTGCCTGGAGAATCCCAGGGATGGGGGAGCCTGGTGGGCTGCTGTCTCTGGGGTCGCACAGAGTCGGACATGACTGAAGTGACTTAGCAGCAGCAGCAGCAGATCTGAGGATACAACCATGACCAGACAAGATTGCTGTCTCTTTGGAGCTTACATTCTACAGGTGGTGACAGTATTCAGAGAAAACGTTTTTAAAATTAATTTTAAATGTGTGAATGCCAAAAGGAAAACAAATAAAGGGCTGAGATAGAAGTGAAAAGTTGAGATATCTACCGACTTTATTAGACAGACCATTGTCAGAGGCCAATCTGAGGATGTGCTATTTGTGAGTCAAGCAAAGAACTGAAACATAAGAATGGCTAAGAATGGAAACCACACTTGCGAAGACTCTGCAGTGATCTCAGCTGGACTTGGCTAAGGATGACTGAAATGTAGGGAGCATGTGGAGAGGAGCAGTCCAAGAGGAGACTGAGGGGGGCGGCCAGGGAGGGGGGAGATGAAGGGGCGGAGCCATGCAGGGTTGCGTGAGAAGAATTTGGATATTACTCTGAGCACAAAGGGAATCTGGTCTGGTTTGTGCTTCCATTGAAGAAGGGACTGATAAGAGAGCAAGAGTAGAGCAGGGAGAATAGTTGAGAGGAGTCTAATAGTCCCAGAAAGACCTGACGAGAATTAGACCCAGGTGGTGGCAGTGGTCTTGGAGAGACATGGACATACTAAAAACTAAGTTTTGGACCTCCCTCACAGTCCAGTGGTTGGCTCTGGGCTTCCACTGCAGAGGGCACAGTTCCATCCTTGGTCAGGGAACTAAGATCCCAATTGCCCAGTGCAGCCATAAATTAAAAAAAAAAAAAAAGTGTTGAAAGCAGAATCAACACGATGACTTCCTTCAATGAGGACTGTCCTTCATGAGGACTGTACTTAGGAAGTGAAAACTAGGACTCAAATATAATTCCCAGGTTATAAGTATCAGCAACTACATATTCACATGCAGATGTCAAGTAAGCATGTAAATGCTGAAAGAAGCTGGCACTCTGAGAAGAGGGCTGGGCTATACAGACACATTTAAGGGCCATCAATAAAAAATTTACAAAGTGGGCTTCAGAAAAGGCATGAGGTTCGGAAATCCAGATCTGCTGCTACTGCTGGCTTGCATCCTTAGGAAAATTACTGACTTAGTTTTCTCATCTATTAAATGGAGATAAAAATACCTATTTTTAACAGGATTGCTAAAGAAGGGGTCAGCAAACATTTCCTATAAAATGCCAGGTAATAAAAACCTGGGGCTTGGTGGCCATAGGGTCTCTGTCAAAAACACTCAGTACTGTCATTGCAGAATGAAAGCAGCCATAGACAATATGTAAATAGATGAGTGGGGGGTGTGTTCACATAAAACTGTGTTTAGAAAAACAAAGGGAAGAGTGTGTCAGCCCCCAGGCTAGAGCTGTGGTTGTCAGAGTGTGGTTCTGCACCAGCAGCATCAGTAACACCTGGGAATTGCTAGAAATGCAAATTCTGGCCCCACCCCAGACTTACTGATTCAGAAACTCTGGGGATGGAGGTCCAGCAATCAGCATGAAAATGAACCCTCCAGGTGATGCATGCTAAAGTTTGAGACCCAGAGATCAAATTGCCAACATCCGCTGGATCATGGAAAAAGCAAGAGAGTTCCAGAAAAACATCTATTTCTGCTTTCTTGACTATGCCAAAGCCTTTGACTGTGTGGATCACAAGAAACTGTGGAAAATTCTGAAAGAGATGGGAATACCAGACCACCTGATCTGCCTCTTGAGAAATTTGTATGCAGATCAGGAAGCAACAGTTAGAACTGGACATGGAACAACAGACTGGTTCCAAATAGGAAAAGGAGTTCGTCAAGGTTGTATATTGTCACCCTGCTTATTTAACTTCTATGCAGAGTACATCATGAGAAAGGCTGGACTGGAAGAAGCACAAGCTGGAATCAAGATTGCACGGAAAATTTCAATCACCTCAGATATGCAGATGACACCACCCTTATGAAAGAAAGTGAAGAGGAACTCAAAAGCCTCTTGACGAAAGTGAAAGTGGAGAGTGAAAAAGTTGGCTTAAAGCTCAACATTCAGAAAACGAAGATCATGGCATCCGGTCCCATCACTTCATGGGAAATAGATGGGGAAACAGTGGAAACACTGTCAGACTTTATTTTTCTGGGCTCCAAAATCACTGCAGATGGTGACTGCAGCCACAAAATTAAAAGACGCTTACTCCTTGGAAGGAAAGTTATGACCAACCTAGATAGCATATTCAAAAGCAGAGACATTACTTTGCCAACAAAGGTCCATCTAGTCAAGGCTATGGTTTTTCCTGTGGTCATGTATGGATGTGAGAGTTGGACTGTGAAGAAGGCTGAGCACCGAAGAATTGATGCTTTTGAACTGTGGTGTTGGAGAAGACTCTTGAGAGTCCCTTGGACTGCAAGGAGATCCAACCAGTCCATTCTGAAGATCAGCCCTGGGATTTCTTTGGAAGGACTGATGCTGAAGCTGAAACTCCAGTACTTTAGCCACCTCATGCGAAGAGTTGACTCATTGGAAAAGACTCTGATGCTGTGAGGGATTGGGGGCAAGAGGAGTAGGGGACGACAGAGGATGAGATGGCTGGATGGCATCACTGACTCGATGGACGTGAGTCTGAGTGAACTCCGGGAGTTGGTGATGGACAGGGAGGCCTGGCGTGCTGCGATTCATGGGGTCACAAAGAGTTGGACACAACTGAGTGACTGATCTGATCTGATCTGAGTCAAGAAAACAAACATATTTGTATCCTGCTGAAGGAAATGGCAACCCACTCCAGTGTTCTTGCCTGGGGAATCCCAGGGACTGGAGAGCCTGATGGGCTGCCATCTATGGAGTCGCACAGAGTCGGACACGACTGGAGTGACTTAGCAGTTGTGTGAAAACTGTATTCATCTTAATTAGGTTGAATTGGTTCACAGTGCTTTTCAGGTCTACTATACCTTCTACTTTTCTGTCCATTTCATTAATTTTTGAATTTGATATTGAAACTCCAACTAAAAAAATCTTAATTTGTCTACTTAAAAAAATAATTGTATTATATAGTGGAACTATATGTAACTTTGCTCTGTATTTTCCAAGTCTCCCATTAAATGTGCTATCATACTTTCACAATTTAAAAAATAAAAAGAAAGGAAAAAAAGAAGTCAAAGGTTG
Source organism: Bubalus kerabau (assembly GCF_029407905.1). NCBI lineage: Eukaryota > Metazoa > Chordata > Mammalia > Artiodactyla > Bovidae > Bubalus > Bubalus kerabau. The sequence continues at coordinate 51,040,309 of NC_073635.1, forward strand.
AAAAAGAAACTAAACACATATATACTGCTTAGAGCTAATATTATCATGAATATATATCTATTATTTTTTTAACATGGTTCCTAGAAGTTTAGAGCATACTTTCTAAAGACAGAATCAAACGCTGGATAATTGTGGTGGATCAAGCAAAAGAGAGATAACAAACTCTGTTAAACTACAAGATGGGCTTAGGTAAGAATAGTTGAGAAATTGAAGATTTTTTAAAATATACTTTTATTCCAAAGAATTTCAATACTACGTCATACATTAATTAAGCTAGATTTAATTTGGTCATGTTCATACTCCAGTTATTAAAATGAACAATATAATTTCAACATATCTTCACCCTAACTTCCAACAGAAATGAAGGTTTAATATCAATTAACTTCCAGATCCCACATGTCATATTAGTTATTGGTTAGTGGTATTGGTTAGTTATATTAGTTATTAGTTATTGCTATAACTAACACACTTTTTTTAAGGAATATAGAGCAGGCAATTGTATCAAATGCCATTATTATTTTAACAGAACAATTTGGCCATTTGAATTGAGGATCAATGGGGGAAGTTAAAATATAAAGGGCTGTCAAAAAATAAAATATAACACCACCCACTTTCATATTGCTTTATCAGTACTATTAGAAACTAGACAGAAATCTAGTTTCCTAAATTCAGCCTATTGAATCTTCCTCAAATTAGATATAGAATTATGGGTGAATATAGAGGGATCGTGCCTACTACCTATCACTACTAGGCTATGTTCCTGCCAATAGATCTTAGCAAAATTCCATATGAAAACTAAAATAAAATCAGTAAATAATGGCTAACAGCTTTGGAGGGAACCAACAGGAAGGGGTAAGGACCAGACAACCAGATCATTCCTCAGAATGGGGAACTCCAGCTTCCAAAAGTGGAAAGAAATTCAATCAAGCAGGCAGTGCACAATATTTAAGAGTCCAACAGTAGACACTGGGTAGTCTCCAAAGTGGAGGATGCAGCGCATGCAACACAGAGTAATGGGGTATCCCACCAGGTATAAAGAATGTATGTGCGTGCTAAGTTGCTTAAGTCCTGTCCGACTCTTTGGCTCCTCTGTCCATGGGAGTCTCCAGGCAAGAGACGTTGCCTTGCCTGGAGTGGGTTGCCATGCCCTCCTCCATGAGATCTTCCCGACCCAGGGATCAAACCCACATCTCTTAAATCTCCTGTATTGGCAGGCAGGTTGTTTACCACTAGCACCACTTAGGAAGCCCGGTATTAAGACACTGGAAATCTAAGGAACAGAAATACTTGCAGAACCAAGAAGGAAAGCCATCAGTTTAATTTCAGGTAAACTCAAGAAACTCCCTTGAGCTGCCGCGCTAATGAGAATTAAATGGCTGAAGTCAGGGCAAGAGGTGAATTGAAAAAACTGGGAGCTGTCTGAGGCCAGAAGACAGATTTGCTTATTGCTTTGTAAAACCTTAAACCATAAATATACCTGTCCACATTGTATAACCTATTATGGAAAATGTGAATGAAGATACAATTGTGAGACATAAAATATTACTTGATCTGCTCAACCAGAAACACTGTTTGACTTGCGATCTGAAATTGATTTCAAACTACTCAGAAGTTATACAATACTGACAGTACAAAGTTCCATGTTCTAACTTTGACAATTATAGAAATTTTTGTAAAAATTCTCAAGAGTTTGAAAGTGAGGACTATCCAACTAGTTCAGTTCAGTTCAGTTTAGTCACTCAGTTGTGTCCAACTCTTTGCGACCCCATGAATTGCAGCACACCAGGCCTCCCTGTCCATCACCAACTCCCAGAGTTCACTTAAACTCATGTCCAAGGCATCCACAAAATAAAGATCTGAAGCAGCAAATTTAGGCTTCTATATTTAACCAGGAAGATCCCATTACTAGGAGATCCTCTTTCCAACCCAACCTCTTACAAGAAATAAAACTCGAAAGGGATCAGTAATTTGGAGAAGAATACCTCTGTATCTTTTTCATAGAGCTGCAAATACCTGTGTTAAGATTATCTGAAATTAAACCCATCAAAATTTTAATCTCATACTTTTTTCCCTCTCTGTCATAGGATCACAGATGACTGGAGTCATATTAAATAACACCTGAAAGTTTAAGCCAGGAGTTTTCTGAACTTACCTTTGGTTGTTAGAATACTTTTGAAGATAAATTAAGATGTTAACATGATTATTTTACTGTTACTTTAAATATGGTCACAAAAATCTAGACATAAACTTTAGATACTTACAGCTCTAGCTTTTAAACAATTTTCAAACCAAAGCCAACTTACAAAATACCCACAAACACAAGTATAAAACCAGTAACAATTACACTAATGAGCTAAATTCAATGTGATGAACGATGTTATTTTCCCAAACACACGCCTATGGCACTGGCTGCCACAGCGCGGGTTCAGCAGGCTGAAATTACTGTGAACCCATGAATGCTGTTTTGAACCACCTTTCCCTACTTGAACTCCTGCAAAACCATATATCAGTCCATCAGGTCACTGGGATTAACATAACCTTAAAATTTATGTATTCTTTCCCTTTAACCCAAGGTAATTAAAATAGCACAACTTGATACCAATATTTTTTGCTTTATTGTATGTGTTTTATAATGATGGTAAGATGCACTACTTTTATATTTTATAATTTCACACTTTATAATTATATACTTTGATATTACATTTTTATAATTTATACTTTCTACTTTGTTATACTTTACAATATTTATATCCTTTAAGGGTCAATAAAACAAATGCATGGTTGTACCCATGCTTAAATACATATCCTAAAGAATTTTTATTCTAACCTAAAGTAGTTATCAGGGCTTCCCTGGTGGCTAAGACAGCAAAGAATCTGCCTGCAGTGCAGGAGACCCAGGTTCAATTCCTGGGTTGGAAAGATCCCCTGGAGAAGGAAATGGTAACCCACTCCAGTATTCTTCCTATAGAATTCTAAGGACAGAGGAGACTGGTGGGCTACAGTCCATGGGGGTCGCAAAGAGTAGGACATGACTGAGCGGCTAATACTTCCCCTCAAAGTAGTTACAAAGGTTGCAAACAAGACTCGCACAGTTTACTTCCCTGCCACTCCTAAAGACACAATGTAAAAGACTAGAGGTCAGTTTCACCAGTCTCACAAATCATGCAGACTTTTCACTTTCCATTGAAACAAAAATACACACTGACAAAACTATATCCAAGCATGCATTCAGCATTTCATTATTATTTTACAAATTTAATGAATACATTTAAATGTGGAGATTACATGGAATTTAAAAAATCAGATTCATAAATGCAGAGAGTAAAATAGTGGTTGCCAGAGAGTAAAATAGTGGCTGGGGGATGGGAGACATGGGGAGATGTTGGTCAAAGGAAACACACTTCAATTATGCAGGATGAGAAAGTTCTGAAGATCTAATAGACAGCATGGTGACGATAGTTAATAATACTATATTGTATACTTGAAATTTGCCAAGAGTAGATCTTAAGTTTTCCTACCATACACACACAGAGAAAACAATACCTGTCTGAGTTGATGGGTATGTTAATTAGCTTGATGTGGTAATCCTTCCATTTGATATGTATATGAAAACACTACATTATACCTTTAAATATGTACAACTTTTGACGGTAAATAATCTGCCTCCAATGCAGAAGACCGGAGAAGGCAATGGCACCCCACTCCAGTACTCTTGCCTGGAAAATCCCATGGATGGAGGAACCTGGTGGGCTGCAGTCCATGGGGTCGCTAAGAGTCAGACACGACTGAGCGACTTCACTTTCACTTTTCACTTGCATGCATTGGAGAAGGAAATGGCAACCCACCGCAGTATTCTTGCTTGGAGAATCCCAGGGACAGGGGAGCCTGGTGGGCTGCCGTCCATGGGGTCACACGGAGTCGGACATGACTGAAGTGACTTAGCAGCAGCACTGCAGAAGACCCTGTTTGATCTCTGGGTCTGGAAGATCCCCTGGAGAAGGGAATGGCAACCCACTGCAGTATTCTTGCGTGGAGAATTCCATGGACAGAGGAGCCTGGCAGGCTACAGTCCATGGGATCACAAAGAGTCAGACACAACTAAGCGACTAACACACTTTCACTTTTGCTTGTTAATTATACTTCAATAAAACTGGAAAACAAAATAAAACAACTATATTTTTTTTTTAATGGGGAAAAAGTGATAGCATAAAGCTTCCTATCACTAACAATTAAAATCATGTTTTTAGAGTAACAGATAAGAGAACTATTCACACAGACTGAAAACTGTTTCTACCATTACAAGCTTTGTGTCTTTAGGGAAATATTTAAACTTTCTTTAGTTCAGTTTTCTCATCTGTAAAATGGGAGGAAGACTTATACATACTTTACACTGTTACTGTGAAGATAAAATGTGATTACCTAGGACAAGCACTAAAGGCAATAATATCATCCAGCAAGAGCTCAACAAAGGTTAGCTTTTAAGCATTAAAAAGCTATTTAGATAGACATACTATGGTGTATGTTCGTAATTACATTACACCCTTAAAGTAACAAGCCAATGGCATGCTTAGTTGATGCCTCCCAATGAATTACTAAATTTGTGTTAATATTTTATATAGACCATAATTCAGGCAAAATCCTTTATCTGGTCAATAATTCTGAATGTACTACAAAATTAGTTTATAATTAATCTGTCCCTCCTTTTACAGGGGGATATCTCTAACCAAAAACATGGCATTTGGTGGTGCATAGTAAGTCGCTTCAGTCGTGTCCAACTCTGTGTGACCGCATGGACTCTAGCCCACCAGGCTCCTCTGTCCATGGGGATTCTCCAGGCAAGAATACTAGAGTGGGTTGCCATGCCCTTCCCCAGGGGATCTTCCCAACCCAGGGATTGAACCTGTGTCTCTTACGTCTCCTACACTGGCTGGCGGGTTCTTTACCACTAGCGCTACCTGGGAAGCCACAACACGGCAACACAGCCCAAAAGAAATGGGCATCTAAAATCACCATCTAGATGATTTTAACAAAACAAACAAAAGCCGTGAGATTTTAAAAAGAAAAAGGAGGAGGAGCAAGGAGAAGGAGAGAAAAGTTTGCAATAATCACTCAGAGTAGTCATAATCCTTTTCACCAAATTATCAATTCTGCTTCTTCTTGCCTGATTTTTTTCTTACTAGACAGTATATTACACATACTGATGTTTTACATGTTAGTTCTGCAGATTCAATAAATAAAGCTTTGATTTTTGCAAAACTGTATCATAACTGAACATTAGAATATATTCCTTATAAATTGATTATGGCATCTGAAGAACCTAAAACGTTGGCTTGAAAGGTAATGTTTTCATTAAACATAGGGCTAGTCTCAGCATGTCTGGCAGAATAATGTCTATCTAGCAAAGAAAATATGCAAAGCTTATTAAGCTATAAAATGAAGAGTTTCTTAAAAATCCCCTGTAGATAGTATTCCTCCCCACACTCACCCTGAGCTTTCAAGTTTGAGAACAGCTGCAAAAATAACCAAGAGACTAGAAAGGATTATATAGCCAACCAGATGAACAGAATCACTGAGGGCAGTGGGTCTCAAACCGTGGTCCCCAGACTAGAGTCTGAACATCATCAGAGAACTTGATAACATCAGAAACTGAGGGTGGGGGCCACCGGTCTGTTTGAACAAGCACACCAGGTGATTCTGACACACACTCAAGTTTGAGAAGCTCTGGTTTATGATAAACAAGCCTTGATACCAAACACCACCATCTTCACTATGACACGCCATTCACAAGTGGGAGTCTCTGAGTATACATTTTTACCCTTCCCCTAGATAAGGTAGTCAGGATCCTACCACAAAGCCAAGGCAGATTAGATCCACCTCAGATTAGAAAGGGAGAGAACAAAAAAAGTGACCAGAGCAAACACGAGGGAAGAGATCTACCTGTCTAGAATAGCACAAAGTACTTGGAAAGCATAGAGAGAGATGTGAAAATTTCCAGATTTCTATTTCTCTGGTTTCCTTGCTTGTATAGTCCCAGATCCACTGATCCTCAACTCTGACAACACTAAAAATGATCTTTTGAAAATATATGGGTGAAAATTGGTTATCTGAGCAAAGTTCAGAAAATACTATTTTAAAAGAAGCAAAAAACCCACAGGCTTAGAGAACTTAGAGTTGAAAATAAACCACGTCGAGCTCACTTTTTAATTTTAAGAACACAATTTGTAAAATCTCTTTGAAAGTACATTCTTGTGAGCTTCAAGGAATATATACACAAACGAAATCAATGAAAATTACAGCAATCATGTTTCTGTGTTTTAAATGACTACTCATTCTGTAATCTGAGACATATGCTGTTGAGTCTTATGCAAATACATGTAATCTCTAACAAGCGTTATAAACACTAACAATTCTTATTTTTAATATAAAAATATATATATAACATAAAACAAGTTCTGCTTTTTAATGGGGAAATGGAGATAATGCTGCTGCTGCTAAGTTGCTTCAGTCATGTCCGACTCTGTGCGACCCCATAGACGGCAGCCCACCAGGCTCCCCCATCCCTGGGATTCTCCAGGCAAGAACACTGGAGTGGGTTGTCATTTCCTTCTCCAATGCATGAAAGTGAAAAGTGAAAGTGAAGTCGCTCAGTATGTAGTATTTTCTGAATGCAACATTCAGGCTCTTTCTGAAAGTAGATAAAGGTAAGTACTTTGAAGAATATTAGTGACCTTCCCAAGATTTTCGGTACAGAATCAGAGATTCTTGGTTTCTCCAACCAGTTTTAAGTCTACGACTCAATTTATGCCAGTGTAATTGTTTTTTAAGTTATGCAGAGTTAAGCACTTTTCAAATATCCAACCTTGGCTGATGCGTGCTGACTGACATTCCTCCCATGCAAGACTACACAGGCTTGAATAAATGGGAACCAATCTGTATTGGCATATATTTGAACTGGAACTAGTTCACTTGCTCCCAACCCACACCTCTCTTTGCACCTGGGAGAAATAGCTCTGCATCAGAGCATTATGGCAGAGTACTCCTCCAGGCTGACTAAGGTTTAGCATCCTCGGGCTGACTCTTCTCCACCAGGAAGGTGTGGAGCCAAAGGGCACATCACTATGGCAACTCCCCACAACAGACCCAAGCTACTCACATACACACAGCACTCTTATCTTTGAGGTCACACAGAGATCCACCTGCAAAAGATGTGTGAGTAGATATGCTGCAAAACATCATCATTTTATATACAGAAACCACTATCCTCCATTTCAGTGACTTGGCAGAAACACAAACTTTTCCATTTATCTATGGTCATTTATGTTCCTGTTTGCCCTAAATGGTCCAGTTTTATAGTTGTTATGCCGGTGTAAGTTTAAGGATGCCTCCTTTCTCATAAAAATTGTCCTGCATTAAACAATAAGTTACATGGTCATCCAACAGACAAGTCTATTTCAGAAAAGGGACAGGAAAGAGAGACAAAGCAGAGGCTAGTTTACTTAGGGATGTTTGCAGGACTTCTGCTCCAGGCTACCTTCTATATTTTGTTCAGGAACTGTAGAAAATACTTAGGAGATTTAGCCATAATCTTAAAGTCCAACTAAATAATTCTCTGGGGTTTCCCGATGGCTTAGTGGTAAAGAACCCGCCTGCCAATGCAGGAGATGCAGGTTCAATCCCTGTGTTGGGAAGATCCCCTGGAGAAAGAAATGGCAACCCACTCCAGTAGTCTTGCCTGGTAAATCCCATGGACAGAGGAGCCTGGCGGGCTACAGTCCATGGGGTCGCAAGAGTCAGATATGATTTAGCGACTAAACAAGAACAAATAAGTCTCTACTTCAAATGTAGAATTGCAAACAGCAAATTTTCTTCCTTCTCATTTCATAGGTGCTCAGAAAAATCCAGAGATTCTACGCTATATGAGGTATACTGCTGGATGGAAATAATGTGATGAATTCATCCTCAAACAAGTTCAACTGCAGAATCATCACTACTGGGAATCTGACTTATAAATTCTGCCTTCCAAATCATTCTAACTCTCCTCACTATTTCAAAAGGAAATGTGACAAAGAGCGCACAGTATCTAATGACTGCACTTGGCCACTCAACAAATACTTATCCGCAAGATCAAAAGTGGCCGTCCTTAGATCTCTGAAGCCAAACTTCAGATGTGTTTTGTTTAGCCCAGATAGGATTCTTAAATGTTTAAAATACTTGCTAATACTTTAAAATGTGGACTCATATGTAAAAATCCAAATTTCCATTTTCTCTTGAGAAATCAGAAGTTTGGTCAACACTGAGCTTATATTCTGTTAACGTAATTTCCATCTGGAGCTGAGCAGCACCTTGAGAAAGAATTTCCCTATTTAGTTCTCCATGGACCTCACTCAACCATCCTCCCAGCCGTGGAGGTTTGTAACCCTTGATTTATGGCTGGAGATAATTCTTAAGTAGACAACATCTGGCCTTTCAAATTAATGATCCTCTGCCAGGGGCTCTCTAGGTTTGGGGCAAATAGGAATCTACATCTTTAGATCAAAGACTCAACTAGGAAATGACAATAAACAGGAAAAATTTGTTTCTTCTTTTATCAAAAAGCCATTTGGCTTCCATTGCTCCTACATAGCGGGTACATAAGCTTACACATGCTATTATTTGTAAAGTGACAGCACATTCAGCCTCTCAAATCTAAATACAAAAAGGAAGGTAAATAAAATGGGATGTTTTAATTAAACTTCAATGAGTCCAGGGAAAACTCAATAGCTACTGTTGAGAATTTAAGGTGCTATAACCCAGAGGCAAACTTTGACCATCAGTGAAATTAGCAATGATGTGTCATGCTTCAGACCTGAAGAAAAGAACTATCAAGAATCTTGAAATATTCCTTAAAGTCCTAGAAAAATGCCACTACTTCCATCTTACTCACAGAACCCCAAAACCTTAAAACAATAAAGATAGTGATAAATACAATACTACAACAGTGGAAATAAAGAACATACTGCCCTCCAACTTCAACATAGCTGATGGCTAAAAATAAATTTTGAACAGATAAGTATGAAATGAAATTCATTTTAATCATGGTTAGGATTCTGAGATCATCTGTAATAAAGTATTTTACCATAATATAACAGAGGTCCCATAAATCAAAATTGCTCTCTTCACACTAGGAGTTCTGAGCATATTAAACTAGCTTACAAAGTAACTGATGGAATCAGAAGATATTGAACTTTGATTTTCTTCAGCCTTTTGTGGAAAGCTATTAAACAGTCTTTCTGTTACAGATACTGCTGCTGTTGCTGCTAAGTTGCTTGAGTCGTGTCTGACTCTGTGCAACCCCACAGAGGGCAGCCCACCAGGCTCCTCTGTCCCTGGGATTCTTCAGGCAGAACACTGGAGTGGGTTGCCATTTCCTTCTCCGTTACAGATACTAGATGCTTTAATTTTTTAAAATGTATATATTCTAGTATCATATGAATTTTCAAAAATTAAAGACTTACTTATAGAATGTTTTTCTCATCTGACTGTTAATTGGCCAGCTGCTAAAGAACCTGGCCACATAGTACAACTGAGACTATTGATTTACATTTAGACATCACTATTTTCCCAAAGAATCTAAAGTACTTTGCCCAAACAAATAAATAACTCAAAAATGACAGCATCTCAGGGACTTTTGACACGGTAAAAAAACAAACAACAAAAAACAAAACAAAACAAAAAAAAAACAACTCCTTACACATTTTTTTTAAAAGGGGGGGAGGGGGTGTTGTTTTTCAAGACACAACCAAAATGTGGTAAAGACAGTTTAAATCTCTCTCTCCAGAAGAAAAAAGGACTGTGTCCGTTTCTTAAGGAAGTAAAAATGTACTGTTTGGTAACAGGCACCTCGATTTCGTAAACGCGAGAGAAATGATATTAGAAAAGAGATTTGTCGCCTCTTCTAAGACACTGATTTTTAAATCACGCAAGTGGGTATTGATTCTGTCTCCAATTAGTGTGTAAAAAACGGCAAAAAAAAAAAAAAAGTCTTTCCGCTCAACATCTAAACGCGGGTTCGTATTTTGCTGACAATCTGACAGTGTCTAGTAACTTCTCCCTAAGCCCGGCTCTGAAACATCTTCCCAAATCGGAGACCTGCAGGTGTGATTGTGACGAAGATGCGACCATCCAAGAGGCTAAGGAACAGGACTGACCAAGACCCAGGGTGAGTGCGGGGGCCTTTAGGAACCCAACCCTCTCCCGCGTTCACTCAAACACACACCTGCACGCACTCACACACTCGACCAAGGCCGGGCATGCCATCTCTCCAGTCACACCCCAAGACGTCGGGATCCTGCCAGGACGTGCGCTGCTCCCCGCATCGTCCTAGCTCCTCCGCCGTCTCGAAGCCACTCAGCGTCCCTCTCTCTTCCTCGTTCCTGCGGGTCATCTGCTCCCACCGCCCCATCCGCCCCCTAAAGCCAGCTCCCGGACTCGGGGTCCGAGGAGCCGGACCAGCTGCGCTCAAGTGCGCCACGTGGAGGGCGCGCGCCAGCAGCCGGACCAGAGCCCGTCCTTAACGGGTGGTACCGGAGTCCGCAGCCCAGCCACTCCTCCCGGGTGTGTCGGACCCTCCCCGGGGCCTCGGAGCCGCGCGGTCTTGCCTGATTGGGGTCTGCAGCGCGGAAAACGTGGCAGGCCATCTGCGACTCCGGGTCGTCGGGCTGCGCCTTGATCAGGTAAGCAAAGTAGGTGAGGTCCTGGCTGTTGTGGATGAAGCGCGAGATGTGTTGCGCCTTGTGCTCGAAAATGAACACGGCCGGGTTGGGCTGCGCGGCCGTCGGGCCGGAGGCCCCAGTGGCCCCGGCGCCCGGCGCGGGGATGCAACGCAGGAAGGGCGCGCTGAGCACCAGAAGCACCTCGCGGGCCGCCGGCGCCCCGCAGCCGCCCGCCTCGGGCTTCTGGCTGCGCCGGCGGATCTCGGCCATGAGCCAGGGCAGCATGGGTAGCGTGGTCCTGCGATCCAGGCACGACCCCCCTACGTACCACAGCCGGAACCTTTTGTCGTTCGGCTTCCCCGGGCCAGGCTGCGCCGGGGTGCCAGGCTCGGGCTCCAGTGGGTGCGGGAACGGCTCATCCTGAATGCAGCTGGGGGGCTCCATAACTCACTCCTCCCGAGGAGGGCACGGAGGCGGGGGGAAAGGCCCGCCGCACCCCCCACCCCCCCAGTTCTCGCGTTGAAGGCGCCGCCGAAACTGTGCCAACTGCTGCGCTGGGCCGTGCGCCCTACTCGGCGCGACCCCGAACTCCGCGCCCTAACGGCCCTGCCCCATGCAGCACTTCTCCGGGCGCGGCTCCCGGGCTTTGGCGGCGGGCACTCGGGCAGCGCCGGCCAGCAGGACTGGCTGAAGAGGGCGAGTTAAATCGCCATTCTCCTTTCTCGGGCTCAAGCGTGGGGTCAGACCTCCCGTTCCTCGTCCGCGGCTCCGCGGGGTCCGAGGGCCCTCGCCGCTCTCTCCGGCGCTGCAGAGCCGCTGCGGCCGCCGCTCGCCGCGGGCGGGCACGCGGAGGCTGGGCGGGGAACCGGCTGTGGGCGGGCGGGAGGGGGTGACTTGGGGCGGAGCTGATTCCTACCAGGGTGACCGGCTGTCACCTGGAAGGTCGGGGTCCCCGGGCTGCGGCGCGGTCGGTCCCCCCGGAGGGCCTGCGAAAACTACTTCGGTGGAAAATAACAAAAACGAAACGCGGCCTCGCCGGGGCCGCTCCTCCTCCGGTCGCTGCAGCCCAGCTCGCTGCTCCTCCTCCTACTGTTCCCGTCCCTCCCTCGCTTCTTCCTTCCTTCCAGGCTGGCTGCTTCTTTAATCGGGCTGCCACCCCGCCTCCGGACGGGCGGGCGGGCGGGCGGAGAGCGTCGTCTCTGAAAGCTTATCTGAGAAGTCACCTCTGCCTCTTTTTCCGGCCGCGGTCCCCGACCGCTCCTCCAACCCGCCCCTCGGGCAGCAGTCCTGCGCCCAGCGCCGGCCCTGCCCAGACCAACTCGTCCTCTCTCGGGTCGCCGAGATCTCCGTTTTCTTTTGGGTGTCTCTGCTGCCCTCTGGAGAGGGGACCATTCTCAATGGGACCCTAAGACTTTTTTTTTTTTAAGTAATCATATTTGCTTGGTTTCAATTCCTTCTAAAGTCTACATGATTTCTGAATCTTATTTACTAATAATCTCAAAAAATACTCATGTTTTAAATCACGAAATTATGATGAATTTTTTTCCCATTTCAAAGGAAATTTATTTATGATTCTTTCATTAACACACACAGGGGCTTTGGTCATCTGAACAAAGAATATTTTTTTTTTAAGGAAGGTTTTTTAGGTCTTTGTTTTTCAAGGGAAATGAACACTTGTTACACGTTTGATTTTGACCTCAAGTCCTAATCAGATCTACTACCCTGGTGACCTAGAAGGAACTTTGTTGGCTCTGATACGCTTTTCCCTTCCTCAAGGATCTCAAGGCTCTTGGTAGACTGTCTCTTTGATGCTATTCTCTTAAACCTTTCTATTGTGTGAGAATATTACAATAGTAAAGTGTACTCCATCATTCCCTGTTCAAACTGCTTTGTCCTTTAGGGTCAGAGTTGCGCTTAGTCACTCAGTCGCATCCGACTCTTCCCAAACCCAACAGTAGCCTACCTGGCTCCTCTGTTCGTGAGCATTCTTCAGGCAAGAAGAGTGAAGTGGGTTGCTATGTCCTCCTCCAGGGAATCTTCCCAACCCAGGGATTGAACCTAGGTCTCCTGTATTGTAGGCAGATTCTTTATTGTCTGAGCCACCAGGGAAGGAGCTAAGAGAGGGTTATTGTAAGATTATATCTTACAATATAATCAACCCACTTCCTTCCACTGCCTCCTCAACCCACTTCCCCTCACTCAAAATGCTTAAATATTACTACCCCGTGTCTGTTTGGAATGGGTTTTCTAAATAAACACACCTGACAGGTTATACAGTGTGCACAAGACAATATGGCACAAAACATCACTCTTCCTTTCTCTCACAGAGGTATTCAAGTTCCAAAATATATTCCCACCATGTTCCATGTCCATCTGTCTTTTGGTTTTTCCCAGTCTTATCCAAAGCAGTCTCATTCCTACATTCTTCACCCACTACATCCAAGTAGCGCCTTCCACTGCACCTCTAAAGTTGGAAGATTGTGATCCCAAGTCTTCAAAATTCCAGAAAACAATCCAGTCACATGATAACAGCAAAATATAAGGCCTTGCCCAACATTTCAAAACACCGCAAACTAACAAAAATAAACTGAAAAAAGTTTTAAGTCCTGTTTCCCTTGTGAGAGCATTTCCCAAACAAAAGTTATTTTTTATGAACCAAATACATCTGACAATCTACACCCATATCAAGGTCACCAATCACTGACCCTAGGGGAGATTGTGCTTGTGCTTAGTCGCTCAGTCCTGACCGACTCTTTGGGACCCCATGGACTGTAGCCTGCCAGGCTCCTCTGTCCATGGAATTTTCCAGGCAAGAATACTGGAGTGGGTTACTCCAGGGGATCTTTCCAACCCAAGGAGGGAACCCAGGTCTCCCACATTGTGGATGAATTCTTTACCATCTCAACCACCAGGGAAGCCCAGGGGAGACTGTTACATGAGTGAAAGAAAAATACATGTAAAAACAGAATAGAGAAAATGAGGAGCTGTTTCAGTTTCCTCCAGGTGTCAACCCATTCTTACTAACTGAGTGCAGTCCAACAGCTGTAAATGTCAACCCTCCTTCAGGACAGTTTGCTTTTCTGTACCTGCCAGACTAGCTCCACCAACATTCCCTTGGCTTTCTCCTCTGACTTCTGGCACAACCCACACTCTCATCACACTCTCATCAGCTTCCCCACTAGGATGCTGAAGGTGATTCAAGACTTTCTCCTCCGAGGTCTCCCCCCACATCATGGCATCCGGTCCCATGACTTCATGGGAAATAGATGGGGAAACAGTGAAAACAGTGTCAGACTTTATTGTTTTGGGCTCCAAAATCACTGCAGATGGTGACTGCAGCCATGAAATTAAAAGACGCTTACTCCTTGGAAGGAAAGTTATGACCAACCTAGGTAGCATATTCAAAAGCAGAGACATTACTTTGCCAACAAAGGTTCATCTAGTCAAGGCTATGGTTTTTCCTGTGGTCATGTATGGATGTGAGAGTTGGACTGTGAAGAAGGCTGAGCACCGAAGAATTGATGCCTTTGAACTGTGGCATTGGAGAAGACTCTTGAGAGTCCCTTGGGCTGCAAGGAGATCCAACCAGTCCATTCTGAAGATCAGCCCTGGGATTTCTTTGGAAGGAATGATGCTAAAGCTGAAACTCCAGTACTTTGGCCACCTCATGCGAAGAGTTGACTCACTGGAAAAGACTCTGATGCTGGGAGGGATTGGGGGCAGGAGGAGAAGGGGACGACAGAGGATGAGAGGGCTGGATGGCATCACTGACTCGATGGACATGAGTCTGAGTGAACTCCGGGAGTTGGTGGTGGACAGGGAGGCCTGGTGTACTGCGATTCATGGAGTCCCAAAGAGTCAGACACGACTGAGCGACTGAACTGAACTTAACTGATTGTCCATCTGGTGGCTCAGATGGTAAAGAATATGCAGGATACCCGGGTTCAATCCCTGGGTCAGGAAGATCCCCTGGAGAAGGAAATGGGAACCCTCTCCAGTATTCTTGAGAATCCTATAGAGAGAGGAGCCTTGTGGGCTACAGTCCATGGGATTGCAAAGAGTTGGACGTGACTGAGCCACTAACACGCACACTTTATTGTCCATCTTTCAGCTTCCCAGGGGGTTCAGACAGTAAAGAATCTGCCTGCAATGCAGGAGACCCAGTTTTGATCCACCAGAACTTGGTTCTGGTCTTCAGATATGCTTTCGCAATCTCTCTGGTGAAAGCCATGACATCCTTGGGGCAGCAGCCTGTTGATGACAAAGCAGAAAATGCTCCAAATCTTCCTATAGGGCCAGCACTGCCACTTCCGCCTGTGCTTCTACCTAGCCCATGTCCAAGGTGAACGTATTTCCTGCCTTCTCTTCAGAACTGCACCCCCCCCACCTGCCCTAGGATGGCTGATCAACAGTTACTGCTCAAGTCAGAGCCACCTGCACTACTTGTCAATAGTATTTTAGAATTATCTTTTTAAAAATCTCCCTCTACTTATTTTGCTTTACAACTTCTCTGGAAGGAAACAGGGTTGCATACAAACTGCGTGCAAACACAATCACGATAAAGTATTTTTAACTCCAGTTTCACTTTAAGATATGATATGGTATGACAAACATGCATCTTCGTAGCTTTTGGTGCAGCCGATTTCTTAAAGTATGGAAAAGTTCCATTTTATTCATTGTATCTACGCAGTTCAGAGCTAGTACAGAGATTTCTCACCCTTTTATATGCAGTAATATGTCAATATATTTCCAAGGAACACAAAAAACATTCTAGGGAAAATCTAACCATTCTAATTTTTAAAAAGAAAGAAGTTACTTTTTTTTTTTTAAACAGAAAGTCTGGCTATCTTTTTTTTTTAATTTTTAAAATATAAGTTTATTTAACTAGAGGCTAATTACTTTACAATATTGTATTGGTTTTGCCATACATTGACATGAATCCACCACGGGTGTACACGTGTTGCCCATGCTGAATCCCCCTCCTACCTCCCTCCCCATCCCATCCTCTGGGTCATCCCAGTGCACCAGCCCCGAGCATCCTGTATCATGCATCGAACCTGGACTGGCGATTCATTTCACATATGATATTATACATGTTTCAATGCCATTCTCCCAAATCATCCCACCCTCGCCCTCTCCCACAAGTCCAAAAGACTGTTCTATACATCTGTGTCTCTTTTGCTGTCAGGATATCCTGACATACAGGATATCCTGCGCATACAGGATTATCATTACCATCTTTCTAAATTCCATATATATGAAGGTTCTTTTTTTAAGAGCAAATTGGACTTTTGTTCTTTTCACTCATTGAATTATAATTAAGAGGTAAAAAGTAAACAAAAGAAGTGGGAAAAAAACTGAAAGTTCTCATTTTTCTCCAAAGAACTTACAGGAAAAATGAAAATCTAGGTTTCTCTCTCACTCTCTTATTATTTTTTTCAGTTTAATGGTATTCTCACTTTCTATAAACTTCTGGGACTATTTTTATCCTTTATGTAGGATCACAATGATCAATTATTATTCCTATGCTGAATTTCTGGATGCACCCTGATAGCTCTCATAAATAGAATTTAAGCTCCAAGATAAAGACATTATTAATGGGTTAGATTTACTCAGCTGGTTTACTCACACCACCACGCCTTTGTGCAAAGTAGAACCCTGTCTCAAGAAGCAGAGACAAGTTCTTGGAATGTGATTAAAACATTCTAGAACCTTATCAGAAACTCTTATACAGATCCGTTTCCCTAGGCCACATATTTAAGATCTATAAAAGACAAAGAAAAGAACAGAGATCTGGGGAAAGCACAGACATCTTGTGGTTTCTATCAAATCAACAAGCTTGGGAGCTAGGATTGAATTTGGAGCCCTGGCAGGCCATTTCCTACTGGTGAAAGAACACGATGCAATAAACAACATCTACCTATTGACAGAAACATAGAAGAACTGTCTTTTATTACATAACATCCTAAGCGTGATTGCTTCCTTCTCTGGCAGGCCCTCAGCCATTTCTTTGTGACTTTTTTGTGTGTGTTTATCTTACAGGCATTAATGAGCATTATTACTTTTACCAATATCTGATCCTCTCTGTATCCTGACACATGGGAAGATAGGCAAAATCATAAGACTTGTTTTGGCAGGAAAATGTGACCAGAAGTGGCTTGGGTCACATCTTGAGTAGAAGCATTTAAGGTCAGTAGTCCAGGCCCCAGCTCACTCTTGCTGTCCAGCCCGACTCTTCCCCTTCAGTGATCATGGTGGAAACGTCCACCATGAAGGCTTCTTGTGATCATAGCATCAGCACATGGAGGATAGCTGTCTTGGAGAACCTCCCAGGCACACAGCACACTTCCTATGAGTGGGAAATAAACTTTTTTCACTTTGTTAAGCCACTGGGATTGTGGAGTTGTTTGTTGCTGCTGCTGCTGCTGCTGCTAAGTTGCTTCAATCATGTCCAACTCTGTGCGACCCCAGAGACGGCAGCCCACCAGGCTCCTGCGTCCCTGGGATTCTCCAGGCAAGAACACTGGAGTGGGTTGCCATTTCCTTCTCCAGTGCATGAAAGTGAAAAGTGAAAGTGAAGTTGCTCAGTTGTGTCCGACTCCTAGCGACCCCATAGACTGCAGCCCACCAGGCTCCTCCATCCATGGGATTTTCCAGGCAAGAGTACTGGAGTGGGGTGCCATTGCCTTCTCCAGGAGTTGTTTGTTACCTTGCTGTAAATCTATTCTATCCTGTTCAGTAAGGTTATTATACTATGGTATATAAGATATCTTATATAACTTGCCTTATTATCATTTATGGGCTCCCAGGTGGCGCAAGTGGTAAACAACCCATCTGCCATAAGAGACTCCAGTTCCATCCCTGGGTCAGGAAAACCCCCTGGAGGAGGGCATGGCTTCCCACTCCAGTGTTTTTGCCTGGAGAATCCCCATGGACAGATGAGCCTGGCAGGCTACAGTCCATGGGGTCACACAGAGTCGGGCACAAGTGAAGTGATGTAAGACACACACACATTATCATTTATACATTTGGTTTATTGCGTGAATGAACCACATGGTAAACTATTACTTTCTTACTAACATTGTATCACCTGCAGAAACTTAGAGAATTGTATGCACATTAAAAAGTGTACAGTTATAGTTTGACCACTTGAATTTAGAAAAGGACAAGAGGATGAAGATACAATTTAAAATGTTTGGTGGCTATTATACCAAAAATCTGCAGGTATATGATGTTTACTAAATGGTGGGGTAATAAATCATCCTCTGACACCCCCAAACCTTCCACTTCCACTGCTACCCCTCAAAAAGGCCAAAGCATATGTTCATGAGATGCATCTCTGACAATCTGAAGAAGTGTCTACTAAACAGCCCCGTAGGCACTGCAACAAATGTATCCGAAAGTGTACCTTATATATTTTTTTAAAGTGCTCCTTTAATATCCCAATATTATAATGTTTTCAGCATTGACTAGAAGCTGTAACATTCAGTCAAATCCTAGTTTAAAAATTGTACTACATGAGAATTATAAGAGCCCAAGCTAGCATATAAGATTGGAAAGATTCATTGTAACCTCTTAGCTTGTTTCCTTTCTTCCAAGCACTAGTGTGCTCTCTTTTTTTTCTCTCTGTCTCTCTCTTGCATTCTGTGTCCTCCCTAGACATCTACTTTTCCTTCCCTGCTCAAAAATCTCTAACTGAAGATACATATTTCCTAAAGCTGAAAGCACAAATCTTTCTAGTCTTATAATTGCTGCCCATGGTCCCCCCATTCCCTCAGCCAAATAATCCTTCGATTCTCAATGTATTATATGCTCAGTTCTTCATGGGGCTTCATAAGCTTCTTTTTCTCCCCAATTGCCCTTGCTTCCTGCAGCCAACAACTTGAATTTCCATCATCTTTCACAACACAAATACTCATCTATTGTTCATGACCCAAATCAAGAGTCATGTCTTCTGTGAAGTTATTTCTTACTTCCCCAGTCAGAGTTAGTGGCCCTCTTTTCTTTGGTCTTTTTTTTTTTTTTTTTTAAACTACATTTACTACTGTAGCTCTTATTACATTTATAATTACTGGGTGATTTGTCTATGCCCACCCCCCACCATGAAGAGAGCATCTTGAAAGAAAGGATTATTGGTTTTGTGCTGTATTTTATTCCAGCTGAAACTACAGTAGATGACACTTATAGGGTCTTAATAAATTCATTCCAATCCCAAAGAAAGGCAATGCCAAAGAATGCTCAAACTACCTCACACCTGTCTACACCTGACCTGCCTCTTGAGAAACCTGTGTGCAGGTCAGGAAGCAACAGTTAGAACTGGACATAGAACAACAGACTGGTTCCAAATAGGAAAAGGAGTATGTCAAGGCTGTATATTGTCACCCTGCTTATTTAACTTATATGCAGAGTATATCATGAGAAACACCGGGCTGGATGAACCACAAGCTGGAATCAAGATTGCCGGGAGAAATATCAATAACCTCAGATATGCAGATGACACCACTCTTATGGCAGAAAGTGAAGAAGAACCAAAGAGCCTCTTGATGAAAGTGAAAGTGGAGAGTGAAAAAGTTGGCTTAAAGCTCAACATTCAGAAAATTAAGATCATGGCATCCGGTCCCATCACTTCATGGCAAATAGATGGGGAAGCAGTGGAAACAGT
Source organism: Bubalus kerabau (assembly GCF_029407905.1). NCBI lineage: Eukaryota > Metazoa > Chordata > Mammalia > Artiodactyla > Bovidae > Bubalus > Bubalus kerabau. The sequence continues at coordinate 51,059,662 of NC_073635.1, forward strand.
GGCTGACTTTATTTTTCTGGGCTCCAGAATCACTGAAGATGGTGATTGCAGCCATGGAATTAAAAGACACTTACTCCTTGGAAGGAAAGTTATGACCAAGACTACATATTAAAAAGCAGAGACATTACTTTGTCAACAAAGGTCCATCTAGTCAAGGCTATGGTTTTTCCAGTAGTCATGTATGGATGTGAGAGTTGGACTATAAAGAAAGCTGAGCACAGAAGAATTGATGCTTTTGAACTGTGGTGTTGGAGAAGACTCTTGAGAGTCCCTTGGACTGCAAGGGGATCCAACCAGTCTATCTTAAAGAAGATCAGTCCTGGGTGTTCATTGGAAGAACTGATGTTGAAGCTGAAACTCCAATACTTTGGCCACATAATGCGAAGAGCTGACTCATTTGAAAAGACCCTCATGCTGGGAAAGATTGAGGGTGAGAGGAGAAGGGGATGACAGAGGATGAGATTGATCACCAACTCAATGGACATGAGTTTGGGTAAACTCTGGGAGTTGGTGATGGACAGGGAGGCCTGGCATGCTGCGGTTCATGGGGTCACAAAGAGTTGGACACAACTGAGGAACTGACCTGAACTGAACTGAAATATTGGGTGAATAAATGAATAAATGGCAGATGAGAATTTAAGAATCTAAAGTTGAAGAGAGGATTTTTAACATCACAGAGGCAATATGCCAAAATGATTTAATTAGCTAATTTCAGGTAAATGTACTAACTATATCCATCAGCTAATTAAAAATACTAGAAAATAACAGAATTCCTCTCCAAAATTGTGGTAGAGTTCTGACTGGAGATAGTAAGCAGAACACAAGTGTTTATGACTGAATAACAATTTCAGATACTATCAGGACTTTCCCCTATTGTTCCCTGTGACTTTTCCCAACCCATGCAACCTAAGTATTGCTTATTCAGGAAAACGATGACACAGCAGAACATAGATAAGAAAAGTGTCATTCTTAGCTTTCTGGTTTAGAAAGCTAAGAACCTGGCAAAGGCAAAAGATTTTGAATACTATGTGCTCTCGGAGTCAGTTTCTATTGCTCTTCATACTGAAAAAAAAAAAAAAAAAAAAGTTTTCCCAAATTTGGGAGATAGAGATGAAGAGAGAGGAAATAAATAAAGGATAGTTATTAGAAAACTAGATATAAAAAGTATGGTTTTCAAGTCAGTAGAATATTGATCTATCTAGTAGGAAAGGAAAGGGAATAAAAAGAGAAAAAGATGAGAAAGGAAACAAAATTAAAGTGTGGTAATTAGGAAACTTAAAATACTATGGCAACAGTAACTCCATACAGTAACTATAGTAAATGTAAGTTAGTTACTCTAATAGATCAAAAGATAAAGACTTGAAGATCCAGAAATATGTTGTCTACAGAATCACTTTTAAAACAAAAGGATATATAAACAATTGAAAAGAAATAGAAGAAAATATATTAGGCATACATGAATGAAAAGAAAATCAGGGTTGTGGTTTCAGTGTCAGATTAAATAGAATTTAATGTAATGAAGGGGGTCATGAAGAAATATTTGCCAGTATAAGTATTAAGAAGATGATATTATACTTAAACATTTACACCCTAAATTGCTGTCAGATACAAAAAACAGCAATAAAAATAATAACAGAAAAAAAAATAGTGATTTTAACAAATCATTCTCAGATACTATAAGATTAAATAAGCTGAATATAATCAAATTTCTAAATTTAATAGTATGATTTACAGTTTAAATATATGTAATGAATAAATGAATAGATAATACAAATTTTTTTATAGAACACCTGTGAAAGTGGCTAAAAAATGACTATGAACCACATCACCCAGGAAGCCCATAAATTCCAAAGGATTGCTATTATATACAATATGTTTTCTGATTAGTATTCAAGTTAATTAGAAATTGAGAACATAGGCTTACAAATCCATATATCCAGAAAGTAAGAAATATGGCATTGAATAATCCTGATTAAAAAGAAAATTTTAAATGTATAGAATTAAGTTTAAAAAATTTTTCAAACCTTATAGAATACAGATAAATGCATTGATTAAAGTATACTTATCACAATAAAAAATAAACAATGAATGAAAATAAATGAACTAAGAATTCAACTTAAAAAAAAAAAAAAAACAAGAAAAATTTTATGGAAAAACCCAAGGAAATAATAAGTAAAGAAGGAATAAAGTTAAGTCTTGAAATCAGGAAAATAAGGAATGGGAAAACAATAGAAAGGACTAGCAAGGAAGAATGTTAACATATCTATTGAGCATCTATGTTGTTTTAGAAGATTTGGTGATCATATTTTTTGCCTATTTTTAAAATTAGAGCCAAATCATAGAATCTCCCCATATTAGGAAGCATAAAATTTTGTTCAACATACATTTTCTATATTTCTCCCAGTTTATCATTATCTTTTTGGAACATAACAAAAAGAATACAGTTGGTTTTTTTTCCCAAACACTCATGGAATAGTCAAAGAAATTAACTGTACCTTGTCTTCTAACATAGTTTAAGATGTCTTCACAAAAATTGAGATAATTATTCATTTACTTCAGCCTACACCCCAATACCAGTGCTACTTCTTATTGCTCTTGATAGATAAATGGATGGCAAGAATTATAAAAGCAATATTTTTTAATTAGGTAATTGAGGCATCAAATAAGTGAGTAATGAGAATAATGTTGTAGAAAATGAACACAATGCATAGCAAAATATTGCTAATCAAATGCACAGTGCTTGGCACACAGAAGGTGATTAATGAAGTCTGGTGAATGAACATGTTTAGAGCTCTCTTGAATGCCAAAGAACAGAATCAGTTTCAGAAGTTAAAAATTTCTGCAGAGGAAACAGTTTTTTCTTCTACCATAAGGCAGGGATAATTTTACAATACCCATTTTTTGTCTTACTGCATAATTCAGAAGTGCCTCAAGTGGTCTGAAAAACTCTGTTATCATAAAAACCATTTGAGGGATGAAAAGAAAGAAACATAGGGTTAAAATGAACAAATTTTTTTTGTTAAAAAAACAAATGTGCATTTGTTTTAATGCACATTTTCAGACCAGACAGCCCCACACCAGCCAAACATATGAAGTCAAGCACAAGTTACAAAATACTATTTGAATAAGGATATTAGTATGGAGAGATTAATCACTTCCTGCACTATGTACTCTTTTATTATTGAGTGAAATTTCACATTTATGTTCTTCAGAATTACATGGATTTACACTGATGTTATTGATGCTGCAGTAAAATTGTCCCCTGTAAAAGTGCTTCCTGTTTAGTATTTCTAATGGTCCCTAAAAAGCTTAAAAATAAACCTATTTTAAATCTATCATGGGAAATTATTCCACATTTTCCTTGCTGATTTTAAAATGCATCACTCAAGCCACTAATATAATACAGATTAAAATGAACAAATATACATGTAATAGTTTTAAAACCAATCTTTATTTTGAATTAGTAATGTATATAGAGGGTAGAGAGTTTGAAATGTATAAAAAGATAAATACACCAAAATGTAAGTCTCCCTTCCACTCCCTTCCCCAGATACCCATTTCTTTCTGGAAACAACCATTGTTACAAGTTTATTATGCATGGATCTAAAAATGAAGTAATAATAATAGCCATCATCTGTTGAATATTCAATTCTGCACCAAGGTTCCTCACAAAAATCATATGAGATAACTATTATTATCCTCACTTTACAAATAAGAAAACTGAGTCATACACACATTGAGATTTTTTTTTTTAGGGTCATGCTTTGTAAGTAGGAGAATTTTGGTTCAAACAAGGGCCATTACTCATATTTGTACAGGTTGTACTCAAACAGATACTACACTAAAGAAAACAGTTAAGAAGAAGCTCGCTGAACAAGAGGGCTTCCCTGATGGTCTAGAGGTTAGGATTCTGCCTGTCCATGCAGGGGACGTGGGTTGGATTCCCGGTTCAGGAAGACCCCACATGCTGCGGAGCTACTAAATCCGTGCACCACAGCTACTGAACCCTCAATCTAGAGCCTGTGCTCCACAACCAGAGAAGCCACCACAATGAGAAGCCCGCACGCCGCAAGGAAGAGTAGCCCCACTCACTGCAACTAGAGAAAGTCCTCGCACTGCAGCAAAGATCCAGCACAGCCAAAAACAAATCAGACAATTAAATAAATCTTAAAAAAAAAATAAAGAAAGAAACTAGCTGAACTGATAGTGAAGGACAGGGAAGCCTAGCATGCTGCAGTCCATGGGGTCGCAAAGAGTCAGACATGATTCAGCAACTGAACAATTAGGGTAATTGACATTTGATAAAACGAAGAATGGTGCTAAAGCTGAAACTCCAGTACGATGGCCACCTCATGTGAAGAGTTGACTCATTGGAAAAGACCCTGATGCTGGGAGGGATTGGGGGCAGGAGGAGAAGGGGACGACAGAGGATGACATGACTGGATGGCATCACTGACTCGATGGACGTGAGTCTGAGTGAACTCTGGGAGTTGGTGATGGACAGGGAGGCCTGGCGTGCTGCGATTCATGGGGTTGCAAAGAGTCGGACACGTCTGAGCGACTGATCTGAACTGAAAGATGCCTTTAAAAGGTCTTTAACAATTAAGAATACTTTATTTACTTCTTAAATTATTTACTTATTTATTTATAATTATTTATTTACTTCTTACATTATGGAAAACTTCCTATGGTCCAGGCACTGGAAACATGGTTGCCATCCTCTCATGAGGAAGACAGGCAAAGGAAAAGCAACTACAATATTATGAGTATACAGAGTTGAGGTCATGCCATAACAAAACTCTAAAACATGTGACATTGATTCTAGGGCCATGTGGCAGATGGTAAGGAAACTGTTAGTGGAGGCAGGAAAAATACCAAGAAAACAATTTCAGGAGACTAGGGGGGAGAAAAGGAAGAAACTGCTATAGAAGCTTAAAAACTAGTGACCTATGTTATGTAATGCTAAAAGTACCGCTTGCAGTAACTTGGTGCACCCAGTAACATGGTGGACTTCTGGATTTGAGCAGGTTTCAAAGAGGAAAACAGAGTGTTCATACTAGCGGAAGTAGGAGCTTCAAGAAAGACAAAGGCTCGGAAAACAACTGGCCCCTTTGTAAGCAGAATTTAAATAGATTGTAGGGGGGGCTAGAATTAGTCACGAGTATAAACTTTTATTTTCAGCTTCTGGAGCAAATAAAAGATTTTCAAATTAAAACATGACCTAAAGATAAAATCAAAGTTATAAGACACTTTTTTATAAGACTTCTAAGCAGTCTAAATTGGTGCTTTATTGGGCTGAATAAAATGTCTTCTCAAAAGCTTAAAGATGTAGGTCAACAAAAGCCTGATCCCAAAGTAAATTAGTCTAAAATACAGAAGACTGTCTTGAAAACAAGTGTGGCTTTGGCTTCTAGAGAATGGAGTGGATTTTCACCTGGTATATAGCAAACTCCCAGTATTCTTAAGGGAACTGTACTAGCAAAAGTACTGCCAACCTGGGCTAACAGGAACATGACTATTCAGATCATAAAGAAGTTTCTAGGTTCCTAACTTTATGCATACAGGAACAGGCTGAGAAACTTGCTTAAAGGGCATACGGGGAGATGAACTGCAATTGGGCATTTGGAATTTTAAACGTCTGTGGGTTATCAGAACAGAGAAATCAGAGGAGTTGAACATCTGGTTCTGAAATTTAGGAGACAGATCTGGGCTAGAGATATAAATTTGAGAATCATCAGCACATATGAAATAACAAATCACAAATCCATGCTTTCAGCTTTCGTTGAAATATAGGCTAAATCTTGGAACCCCCGCATCACAAATGTTATTCTGTGAGAATCTTTAACAGAAGCAGAAAATCGCTGACACAAGTGCTTTTGAGGACACAGAGCACTGGGCTACTTTTACAACACTACCCTATCAGTCAGGTCCTAGAAAGAAAAAAATCCACCCTTGATGGATTCAAATGAGATTTTGGTGAAAGGAGTAACAAGGTGTGGGCAAAACTGAGGAGAACAGGGAATACTGAGGCACTGAGAGACTTACAGCAGTGGGGAACCCATACTACACGGATGACTGAAAAATCAAGAGTAGGAAATGGCATTAATGGAACTTGAAGGGAGCACTGCCCAGCAGAACCTATACAGTAAATCTACATACAAATAAGTTCCACTCCATGAGCAGGTTCATAAGTCCAATTTGTTCATAAGTCAAGCACAGTTAGCCTAGGTACCCAATTAACACTATCAGCTATAGAGTACTGTACTGTAATGGGTTTATAATATTTTTCACACAAATAATGCATAAAAAACAAGCAAAAAATTAAAAAAAAATTTTAATCTTACAATACAGTACCTTCAGAAACACAGTTGGCAACCCACTCCTGTATTCTTGTCTGGGAAATCCCATGGACAGAGGAGCCTGGTGGGCTATAGTCCATAGGATCATAAAAGAGTCAGACAAGACTTAGCAACTAAACAACAACAACAGTACAACAGCTGGTATACAAGGACTGGCATTGAGAGAACTGACAAGAAGAGTTACTGACTGGAGATAAGTTACTGACTGGGAGGTGGCAGAGCTGGAAGACCATCAGCAACAGGAGATGGAGGGCAAGCTGCAATTTCACTCACCTTTGACATGGCATTGGACATGTAAATGCATGTTTGAGTCTTTGAAATTGCACAGCTTGAAGGTTCCTATGTAGGGGACTTACTGGGGGTGGGGAGAGCAGCTACTGCCAAAGATACAGCATAGAGAAGGGAGCAAGCAGAGAAGAAATGTCCTGACCTTGCTGTCCTCTTGTATGACATCTCCTGCTGGTACACATGCCACTGGACAAGCCAAAGGGGCACAATCCTCACAGAGGACAATTTTCCAGGGCAGAAGGCAACCGGTTATAATTCAAATATCAAAAATGCAAGAGTATGTAGCACTAGCCAAGTGGGGAGAAGGCCATGTCCAATTTATATATGCAGGTTCTGTATCATAAATATGAATCACTGGGCAGTTTGCTCAGGACAAAAAGAACCTTTTTGTGATATGCTATTTTTAATTACAAAAGGATTACCATCGTCATCTTCTCCTTCAGAATGTAACATTAACTCAAAACAATAGATACTGCAGTTTATTTTTCATGTTTGTTATGATAATACCTTTATCAATTACATCAGTATTGCATGAAATTGTATCTGTTAGAATATTTGTTGTAAGAACTGACTCTACACACCTACTTTGTAATATATACCCAGCATTGTGATGCCTAAGATACTAACAATAAACCTAATAACTTCTCTGTCACTTCACTGGTATTTATTTGGCATGAAATAGATTGCTAATTGGGATTCATTAAAACATTTATTTTGGCTTTCTCCTCTTAGACCTATTTACACAAAACAGGCTTTGTGATCCCAACAACTTCATGTCTAAACACATGTCAAAGCATTTTTCTTACATGATGTGGATGATAATTTCAGTCTGAAGAGCTGATGACATCAAACACAGAGGGCTGACAATGAGAAGGAAAGATGTATAGGAAACCCTGAAGAACATCAACATTTAAGGGAAATATAGACCAAAATGTAGCATGCAAAAAGGCTAAGAAGGATGAACCAGAGACATAGGAAGAATGTGGTTTCCCATGGAAACCCAGGAAAAAGAGAAGTGGTCCACATTTTTAAAAGATGCATACAGATCAAATAAGGTGAAGACTGAATTGGTTCCCCTCCATATTTAGCCACATGCCATGTTATTGGTGACTACAGAGAATGTACTTTTATTAAGAGCAGGAGAATGAATGAGAGAAGCAGACATTAAAATGCTAAGTATAGACAAAATTTTAGAGGTTGCTTGGCTGTGCAGAGAAGAATAAAGGCGAGTAGCTGAAGGGGGGGGCTAGGGAGACAGGAGATGATTTTCAATTTGGTTCAGTTTAGTTGATTTTTAGCTAAAAAAATCAACTATTTGACTGAGACTATTGAGCACAGTTAAATACTACTGGGAAGAAGCAAATGGAGTGAGAGAAGTTGAATATACAGAAGAGAAAACAGTTACTCAAAAAATGGAACAAAGCATCTGTTACAAAGTAGATGCTTGGTAGGTATCTGTTAAATAAATGAGTGAATTCCTTTACAAGTAGGGATGTATTTAAGACAGCAACCAAGTGAAGGAATTATTTGTAGACATGAGGCATGAGATCTCTTCCATCAAAAAGGCAGAAAAGGAGGACACAGTTGTAAATGCACGTAATTTGGTAGATGTGAGGCCAAGAATTTGAGAAAGTTCTATTAGATGATTTCTATTTTCTCTGTGAAATTAATGATGAATCATCTGAGAGATAAAATCTGAGGGTAGCAGATTGGAAGGACTGAGAAGAATGAAAAAGGTTTCTAAATCGTATTCTGAAAGGATGCTTCAGAGAGAAGCCCCTTTCAGCAGCTGTGAGCCTCTGCAATGTGCATGGTGGCTGGTGAAAGGGGTTGCCCAGTGCATGCTCCCAGGACAGAGCCTCAGGGCCCCATCAGGTGAACTCACCATTACCTGGCATCCTTCCCTGCTCCTCCCTCACTTGAAATTCCTGGCCACAGTCTCCAGTATTTTTTCTCTCCTTTGTTCCTGTCACTGTTCCACCAGATTTGGTAGATACTGATAGCACCCTGGGGGCTTCCCTGGGGGATCAGACAGTAAAGAATCTGCCTAAAATGCAGGAGACTCAGGTTTGATCCGTGGATCAGGAAGATCCCCCTAGAGGAGGGCATGGCAACCCACTCCAGTATTCCTACCTGGAAAATCTCATGGACAGAGGAGGCTGGTGGGCTACAGTCCATGGGGTGGCAAAGACTCGGATACAACTTAGTGACCCTGAGCGCACACACACACACACACACACACAGAGCTAGTTCATGACCTTGGACCATTCTGCCTCCTAACCTGGGCAATGTCTCATGGTTCCACTGGAGGACGTTTTAATAGCTCATTACAATTTTGAGACCTGCTGAGCCAGATATGACCCTATCAACAAAGTACCCGCCAGTCTTCAAAGGATCAAACTGGGCACAAGATCTAAGAAGGCAGGGAAAAACGTGAAAGTGAAATTCGCTCAGTCACATCCAACTCTTTGCGAACCCATGAACTATACAGTCCACAGAATTCTCCAGGCCAGAATATTGGAGTGGGATAGCCTTTCCCTTCTCCAGGGGATCTTTCCAACCCAGGGATCGAACCAGGCCTCCCACATTGCAGGCAGATTCTTTACCAGCTGAGCCACAAGGGAAGCCCAAGAATACTGGATTGGGTAGCCTATCCCTTCTCCAGCAGATCTTCCCGACCCAGGAATTGAACCAGAATATGCACTGCAGGCATATTCTTTACCAACTGGGCTATCAGGGAAACCTGGTAAGAAGGCACGGAAGCCTACTTCATTGTCTACTGAGTCTCTACACAGAACTTGAGTCATCGTGCACTAACACCCTTGCTCATCTAACATGCTCAAGTCCTAAGGGCTTCAATCCCTCCACTCTCCCAGGTACCTGACAGTGGAAAGGACTTGTCCCTTTGAGAGGAGATGCTGCTTGAAATCTACATCAATATGACCTTAGCAAACAGCCTCAACAAGGAAACTTTATTAGGATATAACATAGAAAGCCTAACATGCCCCCAAAAGAGAAAACAGTCATAAGATAAGCAGTTTTGTTACAACAGTCAGAGGAACTCCTAAATCTGTATACAGCTGAATATTACAGTCCAACACAAGAGTTGAACAAACATAAACTACATGTCAATTGTAGTTATGAAGAGGTGGCAAGAATACACAGAAATGCAAAAAAAGATCTTCATGACCCAGATAATCACAGTGGTGTGATCACTCACCTAGAACCAGACATCCTGGAATGTGAAGTCAAGTGGGCCTTAGCAAGCATAATTATGAACAAAGCTAGTGAAGGTGATGGAATTCCAGTTGAGCTATTTCAAATCCTAAAAGATGATGCTGTGAAAGTGCTGCACTCAATATGCCAGCAAATTTGGAAAATTCAGCAGTGGCCACAGGACTGGAAAAGGTCAGTTTTCATTTCAATCCCAAAGAAAGGAAATGCCAAAGAATGCTCAAACTACTGCACGATTGCACTCATCTCACACGCTAGGAAAGTAGTGCTCAAAATTCTCCAAGCCAGGCTTCAGCAATACATGAACTATGAACTTACAGATGTTCAAGCTGGTTTTAGAAAAGGCAGAGGAACCAGAGATCAAATTGCCAATGTCCGCGGGATCTCAAAAAAGCAAAAGAGTTCCAGAAAAACATCTACTTCTGTTATATTGACTATGCCAAAGCCTTTGATTGTATGGATCACAACAAACTATGGAAAATTCTTCAAGAGATGGGAATACAAGACCACCTTACCTGCCTCCTGAGAAATCTGTATGCAGGTCAAGAAGCAACAGTTAGAACTGGACATGGAACAACAGACTGGTTCCAAATTGGGAAAAGAGTACATCAAGACTGTATATTGTCACCCTGCTTATTTAACATATATGCAGAATACGTCATGCAGAATGCTGGGCTGGATGAAGCACAAGCTGGAATCAAGATTTCCGGGAGAAATATCAATAACCTCAGATACACAGATGACATCACCCTTATGGCAGAAAGTGAAAAAGAACTAAAGAGCCTCTTGATGAAAGTGAAAGAGGAGAGTGAAAAAGTTGGCTTAAGAAAACTAAGATCATGGCACCTGGTCCCATCACTTCATGGCAAATAATGGGGAAACAATGGAAACAGTGACAGACTTTATTTTGGGGGGCTCCCAAATCACTGCAGATGATGACTGCAGCCATGAAATTAAAAGACGCTTACTCCTTGGAAGAAAAGTTATGACCAACCTAGATAGCATATTAAAAAGTAGACATTACTTTGCCAACAAAGGCTCGTCTAGTCAAAGCTATGGTTTTTCCAATAGTCATGTATGGATGTGAGAGTTGGACTATAAAGTAAGCTGAGTGCTGAGGAACTAATGCTTTCGAACTGTGGTATTGGAGAAGACTCTTGCGAGTCCCTTGGACTGCAAGGAGATCCAACCAGTCCATCATAAAGCAAATCAGTCTTGAATATTCATTGATACTGAAGCTGAAACTCCAATACTGTGGCCACCTGATGCGAAGAACTCACTCATTGGAAAAGACCCCGATGCTGGGAAAGATTGAAGACGGGAGGAGGAAGGGGACGACAGACGATGAGATGGTTGGATGGCATCACCGACTCAATGGACATAAGTTTGAGTAAGCTCTGGAGTTGGTGATGGACAGGGAAGCCTGGCGTGCTACAGTCCGTGGGGTCACAAAGAGTCAGACACAGGGACTGAACTGAACTGAACTAATTAACAATGTGTATATAAAGTATTTTTTAGAAACTAGATAATTTTAAGTCAGTTCTCAACAAAATGTCAGAGAATGCAACACAAATTCTTGGATAATATATATAGCTTCATGAAAAACTTTACCAAATAACTGATAATCCAGTGCTGAGATTATGAAAGAGAAAACACTGGCGAACGTGGTTTAGGAAATTTATTTTAAGCAAAAGTGGAGGGAGGAGGTGGAAGAAAGAAAAAATGACGTCTGAAAAGTTAAAAACATTCCGAGAAGGAGTGAGACCACCTCTGGATTATATAGTTACAAAATTTTTCCTTCACTTTGCTCTAATGTATATGAAAAAGTTATTTAGACCATGCAGTATTTTTTTACAGTTATGGCTATAACTCTAGAGGAGAACTAGTCATCTGTTTTGGATCATTAAACTCAGTTGTACCTTTGATTAAAATTCCACTCTTCTCTCAGCTACTCATTGTGATACTCCCTGTTTTAAAGTAATTCTCCCTTGTTAAATGATGCATTGCTTCCTTATTTAAAAAAAAAAAAGCAATGAGAGGCAGATCGCTGAAAGAGGCTTTATTTTCTTATTACTTTACAAAAACAGAAGAAGTCCTGGAACAGGGAAGCTAGAAATCTGTCTCGTTGGACCTCGTCTCTTATAAAAGAAGGAAAAACTTATTTTCAAAATAAGCAAAGAAAAAAACTGGACAAATCTCATGCAGAATTTTCATCAGAAAAAACAGAAAGCGCAGAATAAAGTCCTCACAAACTGTGACAAAAACACTTCAAAAAGACATGCTGACCAAATGTGAAACTGTAAAATCTAATATTTCAAAACAAGCTAAAAGAAATTAAGAAAAGTATAGAAACTATGAAAGAATAACATAAATTAGCATTAGAGAAACTCAAAAATAGCAAATGCAGAATCCAGAATTATAAAGCAAGGAAGCTGAGACCTTTGTTGAGTTTCTGTCTGCCCTTTCTTTCATCTGGCCCATCAAATTAGCCCATTATTTCCTAGGCTAATTCTGTGTTGGCCACAAGCCTGCGTGGTGCTGATAGAAACAGCAAATTAAGCACATGGTAGCTTTCATTGAGCAAGAAGCCAATGAGAAAGCAGAAAAACAGCAGCGAAGGCAAAGAAAAGGTAAAAGCTGAGAAAAGTTATCTTGAGCAAACAAAGGGGGTAGCTTCACTCAGCTCTAGTCAATCATTGGCATGGGAGAATGTACATGTAGTATTTTGGGGCCTGTATTTTTTTAAAAGACTCTCAAATTGAAAAAATTTATGGAGTTCAAAAGCGCATTTCTGCTGGACAATTAGATGTGTGACTCTTAAACTGAGGCTAAAGAAAAACCACCTATTTATTTATTTAGCCATTCATTCATTCAATATTCAGTTTTATTGTTTGATGTTTTAATGATTACAAAATTTATAATAAGGCACTTTAAAGGATGATCATTTTATTATTTTACAATTTTATTCATGTTTCACATATATTAGAGTATGATTCCTGTCTTCAAATGTTTACCAAAAAACTTGGGAGAGTTTTAATGTTTACTTATTCTGTTCATCTTAACATATCCCTCAGTCTTATGGTCAGTTTCTTTTAAAATGTTTTAAATATTTTAGTCAAATTAGTTTTTCCAAATGATTTGTATGTAAAACTACTTTTAGAAATTTGTTAGCATCAAACAAGCATCTTTTACTGCCTATTATGGACTAAGCTGCTTACCAATTCATGTATCACTAATCAGAATATAAAAAACACATTATCTGGCTGAAAGTATACTTTAATTATGGTAGTATGTATGATTTATGCCAGCTGTATGATAAAAATTGCTCTATGATGTATCCTGGTCTCCCATCTTGAAGTAAGAACAAATATATTTATAGACTAAAAATGCTAATGTTTTTTAATTTTTTAGTAAAACAAGGTAAATTATCAGGATATAAAAAAAACCCAACTTACCTATTGTACAGCACAGGGAACTCTACACAATATTATGTAATAACCTATATGGGAAAAGAATCTGAAAAAGGATGGAGATATATATATGCATAACTGAATCAGTTTGCTGTACATCTGAAACTAACATTGTAAATCAACTATACTCCAGTATAAAATAAAAACTAAATTATAATATAATTATATAATTATAAAATATATAATTAAATTATATATAATTTAAATTATAAATTATATATAATTTTATAAAATTTAAAAATTTTAAACATAATTTTTAAAATAAAATATAAATCTATATGGAAATTTTCACACAAATAAAAAGGACAATGGCATAATGAACCCAAATATACACATCATCCAACAACCATTAATAAATGGGTAATCTTTCACTTACACTCCAATATCTAAATGTTTATGAGTAGAAACAGACTCCTCAGCTGGTTTTTACTCACTCTGTAATTTCAAAATCACTGCCACAGGAAATCTTATCTCCTCAAGGGCATGACCAATGTCATTCTCCTCAGTATCCTTGACTCTTGGTATGTGTGCTCCAGAGGAGACACCAAATCTATGAATGATGAATGGTTAGATGTCTACCCTAAAAGCAAGGGGTTTTTCACACCCATCTATGAGTGGCATTTTTAGCAAGAAATAAAAAATACCCTCTTTTCTCATCCCCCAAACTAAGTCACTGCTTCTACAGTGTGAAGGGGTTTGCACATGTTGGGAGGAGGCAGTCTGCTTCTCCAGGGTTTCCACATGCCCTGCCATTTCTTTGTAAACTCCTATGGGCCAGAATGTTAATATCTGTCTGAATTCCTCAAACCTGTTGCTTAGTCATCATGGGTCAGAATCTGAAATCAACCTACATCCGGCAATTATGACCTTAATAATAACAGTTCTTTAGTAACACATCTTAAATATTTCTTTGCCCTTTCCCTTGGCACAGAAATGTGAAACACAATGAGATATGTAAGTGCTTTTCTTTAACAAACGTTCTTCATATGCTGAAACAGTAACTAGCTGAAGATTAACAGCTACCTTCTCCTGGGGTACTTGGAATTCAAAAGAGAATAAATCAGGATCAAGTTACTCAAGCTATGCAATCCATAATATTCAGTATTTCTGTGTGCTATGAAATGGTTACATCAATGGCTGGAATATCCCTTATCAAATACAGGACTAGTCAAATCGGCACCCTTCATTGGAAAATAACACGTAAAATAGTAAAATTCCATTTAAATGATGGCAAATAAGTTCTTATTCAAATTTGAAAACCTTAATACTTAAATTCTGAAATTCTTGATAAACATAGTAGAATGAGGTCTTCCCAGGTGACGCTAGTGGTAAAGAACTCTCCTGCCAATTCAGGAAACCTAAGAGATGAGAGTTCAATCCCTGGGTGGGAAAGATCCCCTGGGTGAGGGCATGGCAACCTACTCCAGTATTCTTACCTGGAGAATCCCATGGACAGAGCATCCTGGTGGGCTACAGTCCATAGGGTCACCAAGTGTCAGACACAACTGAAGCAATTTAGCATGCATAGTAACAGTAGAATGAATAGGCTAAATTCATACTAGCATCATTCATTTTGGGACAATTAATACTAATATTAATGAACGATCACAAAAGTTAGATTATTTCTTTAGGCAATATATAAGAAGTTATTTAGTAAGTTACCTCTAGAATTTTTAGAAGAGTTGACTTATGCCTGTGCAGAAAAGAGTTAACATAGCACTCCTGACTGCTTATACTTACAGCTGGCAAAGTTGGCCCTTCATTGGCATCTGGGAACTTGTATTTCAGGAGAATTCCCACCATTGACTGATACGAGCAGTTCACTGTGTCTCAACTGTTTTTACAAACAATATAATTATGCAACCCTCTGCATTCCTTCTGGGAGTTTGAAATTCGAGTACATGCCAGGCAAGGGTGCCCATATGATAAGCTCCCAGTAAAAACAAATCTAGGTATTGAGTCTCTAATGAGCTTCCCTGGTTGGCAACATTTCACACAATTAGACACAACTTGTTGGGTGAGAGATTAGGCACATCCTGTGTGACTCCACTGGGGAAGGAATCTTGGAAGCTTGCAACACTTTCAAAAATATATATATACTTAAAAAGTAACTGAAGGTGCAGCAAACCATTTCTAGATTTAGCCCCATGTGGCATTGGCACCCCACTCCAGTACTCTTGCCTGGAAAATCCCATGGGTGGAGGAGCCTGGTAGGCTGCAGTCCATGGGGTCGCTAAGAGTCCGACACGACTGAGCGACTTCCCTTTCACTTTTCACTTTCATGCATTGGAGAAGGAAATGGCAACCCACTCCAGTGTTCTTGCCTGGAGAAACCCAGGGACGGCGGAGCCTGGTGGGCTGCCGTCTTTGGGGTCACACAGAGTCGGACACGACTGAAGCGACTTAGCAGCAGCAGCCTTTTCACTTTGCTCTGGTTTGCTGGTATGATTATATGCTGAGTCCTGTGATTACTCCTTATGAATTACTAAAACTGAAGGTAGTCTTGAGTAACCGCCCCCCCCAACAATCCCCTAATCTACTTTGGAAAGAACCACTTAATCTGAGAATTAGTAATCTGCACCCCAATATGAGAAATAGCTTCTAAATGCATTACCAATGAATATTTAAGTATTTCCTAAGCATTGTGAGTCAAGACATATGTAACAACTATAATTTGTTCTGCTTTTGGTTACAATGTTGCAAGCCATTAATAAAGATTTTTTTTTCTAGTTATTGTCAGAACAAGTCACCCATGATTACTGCTCTCTGCATCAGGCAGGACCCAAGGACAAAATTCAGATCTCTTTTAACTATTTAGGCTTATCTTGAACTCTGTGTTTTACTTTTATCTAACCTTGTCTCTCATGAATGCTTGGGGTTTTTTTGTTTGGTTTTTTAACTTTGAAAACTAATAGTTAATTGCAACCTAATCTAAACCATTGTACAGGATAGTACCCTGTATATATGCTTCTCTGCACTGAACTCAGCTATGCTGCCTTCCCACGTGTAAGTGTGTGTGTGCTCTGTCACTCAGTTGTGCCGAACTCTTTGTGACCTCATGGACTGTAACCCACCAGGCTTCTTTACCCAAGGAATTTTCCAGGCAATACTGGAGTGGGTTACCATTTCCTACTTCAGGAGATCTTCCCAGCCCAGGGATGGAACCCGTGTCTCCTGCACTGACAAGCAGATTGTTTACCGCTGTGCCGCCGTTTTCCTACTCCTCTTTTATGTGTCCTAACGTCCACAGTGTTTCTCTCTCTCTCTCTCTTATTGCAAGTATAATTGCCAGACATTTCAAAACAGTTTAGGTAAACCATACAGGAAGAAGGGAGTACTGAATGGGCAATACATCCAAAGAAAAAATAGTGGGAAAAAAAGGGTAAGCACTTAATATCGGTAAATGAAAATTAGTCAATATACAACTAATGTTGTATGTGTCCATAATATCCATGTGGCTCTTCCCCTCTGTACTTTTTTAGTTCTTATAATCTCTAGTAGCGCAGCCTCTTGTGAACAACGTTGAATTTGAAGCCATGGGTAACTAGCTTACTAAAGGATCATCGTGAAGACTAAGATGCAGTGAAAATGGGGAATTTCCAATTTAGAATTTCTTTTCTTTCCATGCACTTGCTTGACATGGAAGTTCAATCTCAAATGCTGTCTCCTTCTGGATACCAGAGAAGACACTGAAGGCCAACAGTTTCTTTTCAGTCATTTCTTCATTTCACGAGTAAACCAAAGAACATCTGTGCGCGCTAAGTCACTTCAGTCGTGTGCCAACCAGGCTCCTCTGTCCATGGGATTTTCCAGGCAAGAATACTGGAGTGGGTTGCCATGCCCTCCTCCACACCCAACCCAGGGATTCAACCCGCATCTTTAAAGTCTCTCGCATTTCCAGGCAGGTTTTACCAGTCGTACCACCTGGAAAGCCCCATAAAGAACATAGTTCAGTTCAGTTCAGTTCAGTCGCTTAGTTGTGTCCGACTCTTTGAGACCCCATGAATCGCAGCATGTCAGGCCTCCCTGTCCATCACCAACTCCCAGAGTTCACTCAAACTCACATCCATCGATTTGGTGATGCCATCCAGCCATCTCATCCTCTGTCGTTCCCTTTTCCTCCTGCCCCCAATCCCTCCCAGCATCAGAGTCTTTCCAGTGAGTCAACTCTTCCCATGAGGTGGCCAAAGTACTGGAGTTTCAGCTTTAGCATCATTCCTTCCAAAGAACACCCAGGGCTGATCTCCTTTAGAATGGACTGGCTGGATCTCTTTGCAGTCCAAGGGACTCTCAAGAGTCTTCTCCAACACCACAGTTCAAAGGCATCAATTCTTCAGCACTCAGCTTTCTTCATAGTCCAACTCTCACATCCATACATGACCACAGGAAAAACCATAGCCTTGACTAGACGGACCTTTGTTGGCAAAGTAATGTCTCTGCTTTTGAATATGCTACCTAGGTTGGTCATAACTTTCCTTCCAAGGAGTAAGCGTCTTTTAATTTCATGGCTGCAGTCACCATCTGCAGTGATTTTGGAGCCCAAAAAAATAAAGTCTGACAGTGTTTCCACTGTTTCCCCATCTATTTCCCATGAAGTGATGGGACCAGATACCATGATCTTCGTTTTCTGAATGTTGAGCTTTAAGCCAACTTTTTCACTCTCCTCTTTCACTTTCATCAAGAGGCTTTTTAGTTCCTCTTCACTTTCTGCCATAAGGATGGTGTCATCTGCATATCTGAGGTTCTTGATATTTATCCCGGCAATCTTAATTCCAGCTTGTGCATCTTCCAGCCAGTGTTTCTCATGATGTACTCTGCATATAAGTTAAATAAACAGGGTGACAATATACAGCCTTGATGAACTCCTTTTCCTATTTGGAACCAGTCTGTTGTTCTATGTCCAGTTCTAACTGTTGCTTCATGACCTGCATACAGGTTTCTCAAGAGGCAGGTCAGGTCGTCTGGTATTCCCACCTGGAAAGCCCCATAAAGAACATAGTAACCATGGTTAATAAACAAGAGAGAAGTACCAGCACTCAACCTGATGAAGTCATCTGAGGAGGCTCATCTCTTCAACAACTCTCCAGGTAGTGAGAGAATCACCATTTGGTTTTAATTTGGCTTTTAGCTGGGGAAGGAACTTTATCTTGTAAAGGAGCTCTGTTTCTATAAGACCAATAGTCTATTTTCCCATTTCCCTTTCAGGAACACGCATGCTCACTGCAGCCACTACAATCCCAACAGCAGCAGCCAGCTGAAAGCCAGCAATTTTCAGTGTGAAATATAAATCCTGCCACTTACTGCCCATATAAGGACAAATAAAGCAGAAAATTGACAAAACACACACACACACACACACACACACACACAAAAACACAAAACTTTATCCCAGTGCAGATTCGCAACAGCTGCAAAGTTGTCTCCATCATATCCAAATACAGACCCGTGTAGGAACCAAAAGCCAATATATCTGCCCAGCCCCATCCACACCCAACACACACTGGTGGGACAGAGACAGGAAAACATAAGGAACAAACTGCCTCTTACTTGATTGCCTACTTACTTATTTGAAAGATGAACGGGAGACACAGCTCTCCTGATCCACAGCAGTGATGAAATCCTGCCAGGAAGGAATTATGAAGACCTCCTGCCCAAGATCACGTAACTAACTCAGTTTCTTCAGTTTTAAAGAACAGATAATAAATTCTCCACTCTACCACACTGTGTAAGAAGCTGACCCATTAATGTTTGTTATCAGTTATTAACTATCTGACTCCACCAATAGATCATAAACTTTGTGAAAAATGTCTGTGTACCACTATATGCCAAGTGATTAGCCAAGTGTGAGTTTGCTAATATTCAAGACATGTTTGTTGAATGAGGACTTCCCTGGTGGTAAAGTGGAAAGGAATCCACCTGCCAGTGCAGGGGACACAAGTTCAGTCCCTGGCCCTGGATGATTCCGTGTGCTGAAGAGCAACTAAGCCCGTGTGCCACCACTACTGAACCTGCACACTTACAGCCCATGATCCACAAAAAGGCACCGCGATGAGAAGCCTGTGCACCATAGCGCAAGAGGAGTCCCTGCTCTCCGCTAGAGAAAGCTCACATGCAGCAGTGAAGACCCAGTACAACCAAAGAGAAATAAATAATTTAAAAAATGTGGTGAATGAATATTACAGACTACTTTGCCATTATATTTTCAGTGTAAATTAATAAATATTTTGAGTTATATACGCATCTTCACTGAATTTGGTCAGCATGAATCATTCCTCCTAAGGCAAGATTATTGAATCGATTTTCTCGAGATGTTGGCTTAATAGACCCACCTATATTATCTAGAAAATGCTGTGTATCATGTTTACTTCTTGTTTGTTTGCTTGCTATTACTTCAGAAGCAGACTTGAATACTGGATTAATCATTTAATTGCAGTTCTTGGTTTGTGGCACACTTTCATCATTGTTCTAAATCTAGTTCTCTTTTTAAAAAATTTTAACTTATGTATTTACTTGATGACATAATAAAGACCATGAACTTACTTCCCAACCTGAACAACTAGACATGACCAGTTTACATCTACTTTGGTTCCTCGTTTGCTGCTGCTGCTAAGTCACTTCAGTCGTGTCCGACTCTGTGTGACCCCATAGACGACAGCCCAGCAGGCTCTGCCGTCCCTGGGATTCTCCAGGCAAGAACACTGGAGTGGGTTGCCACTTCCTTCTCCCCGCCTCTATCTTCTAGCTTGAAAACTAGAGGGAATCACTGACCCTGCTTTTGGTTTTCATTTCCTTTGTTTTTATGTTGTAAACTTAAACATATGTTGTTGTTTAGTCACTAAGTCGTGTCCAACTTTTTGTGATCCTATGGACTGTAGCCTGCCAGGCTCCTCTGTCCATTGGTTTTCCCAGGCAAGAATACTACAGTAGGTTGCCATTTCCTTCTCCAGCAGATCTTCCCGACCCAGGGATCGAATTCATGTCTCCTGCACTGGAAGGCAGGTTCATTACCACTGAACCACCAGGGAAGCCCTGACCAGGTTGAGTACTTCTCAAAACTGCCAAGGTCAACAAAAACAAGGCAAATCTGAAACACTGTTACAGACAAGCTTAAGGAGAAGTGATGACTAAATGTAATATCCTGTCCTATACAGGATCCTGGAATAGAAAAATATATTAGGTATAAACCAAGGAAACCTAATGAATCAACACTGGTTCATCAATTGTAACAAATGTACCACACTAATATAAGATATTAGGGCTTCCTTTGGACTGCAAGGCGATCAAACCAGTCAATCCTAAAAGAAATCAGTCCTGATATTCATTGGAAGGACTGATGCTGAAGCCAAAGCTCCAATACTTTGGCCACCTGATGCGAAGTACTAATTCATTGGAAAAGATCCTGATGCAGGGAAAGACTGAAGGCAGGAGAAGGGGACAACAGAGGACGATACGGTTGGATGGCATCACTGACTCGATGAACATGAGTTTGGGCAAGCTCCAGGAGTTGGTAATGGACAGGAAAGCCTGGAGTGCTGTAGTCTGTGGGGTCGCAGAGTCTAATGAGCTACTGAACTGAACTGAATATAAGATATTAAGGGAAATGGTGTGAAGTATATGGGAACTCTCTGTACTATCTTTGCAATTTTTCTAAAATTTAATAAAAAAATAAAATTTAAAAATTATTTGAAAAGATAATTCTGCTTAAGCACTTTTAAAAACAAAGCACAAGCATGTTGGAAGTTTCAACTATCTTGTCTTCTGCTCACATAAATCTGGTGTGTATGTTAACCTGTCTCAGTAGAAATGAAAGACAAAATGAAAATATTTGGGTTTTACTTAATGAGCTTGGGGATAAGCTATTTCTCTTTGGAAACTAAATGTTCATTTATACATTTTCTAACTGGAGAATGAGGGATTTTCCAAAAGTTTACATTTAAGTCAAGTGTTTGAAACTTGAAACACATTTTCCCACAGAAATGTTGTTACAAACAGTGGTTAATTCCCAGGCTAACCACTGAAGCTCCTTAAACTCATAATAAGCAAAATGGATGTTTTCAATGAAAAGTGTAAAAACTGTACTATGGGGAAAAAAAACAAAAAAACAAAAAAACTTGCCTTTGAAATTCAATAGATAAATTTAAACATGCAATTTAAATTTATTCTCATCAAATTCATCACCCAGTGTTTGGATTAGAGGCTTACTCTGGGCCTCTTTGCACATAACTTGAAACACCAAGAATGAGGGTGGGAGAGAAGAGTGAAGATGTTAAACTCGAGTTGGTGGGCGATGGAAAGATTCTAAGCACAGTCTGGGAATTCAGGTGTATGGTTTTAACTCAGATTGGGCAGGCAAGTTTCTATTCTGATTTTGGGGGAGCAGGGGCGGGCAGGTACAGTGAAGTTGCTTGAATATTCATTGGAAGGACTGATGCTGAAGCTGAAGCTACAACCCTTTAGCCACCTGTCGCGAAGAGCCAACTCGTTGGAAAAGACCCTGATGCTGAGAAAGACTGAGGGCAGCAGAAGCGGGTAACAGAGGATGAGATGGTTGGATGGCATCATGACTCGGTGGACGTGAGTTTGAACGAACTCCAGTAGATCGTAAAGGACAGAGAAGCCCGGTGCACTGCAGGCGCAAGGGGTCGCAAGGTTGGACACAACTGAGCAACTGAACAACAAAATGAAGTTGGCACCCGAAAGGACAGAAGTGGGGGACAGAAAAGGGCTTTGCCTTCTCGTAATCCTACAATCTTTAGTGTGCTACTTCGCAAAGGGTGGGTAACGGAGTACATCTGTGGGCAGCTGGTAAGCCACGAAAGACCAGTCAGCTAACCCTTCCTGCTGGTGGGGTCTGAGTACAAGGGTGGGCAGCCGCAGGCAGTAGACCTGGGCTCCTCACACTAGTGTGCTACCAAGCAGAGGACCAAGAAAGTGGATTCACGTAACAGACCTGTGGGTATGCTGACACGGTGTGAAGTGGACTGAAAATTCCCAGCAGGGAGGGTCAGAAGAGGAAACAAAGGTAAGAGGTAGAAATGAAGTTTCCTGCAGTGGTGCCAGCCAAAATGTCAGACCCCAGCTGGGGTCACCATTTCTATAGCACAGCGAGGCCTGTTTGATGTATTTCAGGTTTGTCTATCCTGGTTTGGGGATGCACCACGTATTTGTTAAAGATACATTATACCATAAAAAGAACTGTAAGGACTTTTCAGAAGCATACATAAAAACCAACATTTTTATCGAGTATTTTAACAATTTTTTTCAGTCTTTATTTTTTGGCCACAC
This sequence comes from Bubalus kerabau, assembly GCF_029407905.1. NCBI lineage: Eukaryota > Metazoa > Chordata > Mammalia > Artiodactyla > Bovidae > Bubalus > Bubalus kerabau. The sequence goes on from NC_073635.1 coordinate 51,082,298, forward strand.
CATGTAGCATGCTGGATCTTAGGTCCTCAACCAGGGATGGAACTTACACCCTATGCATGGGGAGTGTGGAGTCTTAACCACTGGACTGCCAGGGAAGTCTTTTTTATAAAACAGTATTTTTTAATAATGCAATATGAACTTAAAAATAATTTTTTAATTGCTCTTCCTCTCCCTCTTCATATACCCTCTCCATCAATGCTTACAATCCGGTAAACATCTTTCCTTGATTTTCCTAATTTTCCATTAAGAATTCAAATATATATTGAGTACATTTTACATGGTTTTATGAAATAACTGTATGTGTTAACAGCAGGTGTATTGTCAATACATATTGATAATGACAAGTGAGTGATATGCTATAGCAGAGATACAGTGAACTTATTCAACCATTTATTCAATTCTTTATTATAGACAGTCGCTGCTTCCTTTGCTTTGTACTGCTTGAGGAAATGTTACAATAAAAATCTTCATACAAATATCTTGTTATTCAAGTTTATGCTCACTTGCTATTGTAACAAACACTCTAAAAATCTCACCAGCTTACCACAAGAGTTTGTTTCTAGCTGCCATCCCTGCCTGGTGCAAGTCAGGCTGTTACCATGACGAGTGTGCCTCCAGTCATGATTCAGGGGATCCATCTTATGGGTTCACTATCTCAGATCTCTTCGTTTCCAGCAGTCAACATGAGAGAAAGCTTGGAAGACAAGGAAAGGTTTATGACAAAGACTGGATGTGGTTTGGGACACGTCTGCCCCAGATTCCACTGGCTACAACCCTATCAGAAGCCCCAACCTAACTGCAAGGGAGGCTGGAAAATGCAGCCTTCCTGTGTGCCCAAACTGAAACTGGGTGAACATTTAGCCAAATTTGCAAATGTTTTTATATAGATTAGTGGCTTTATTCCAAAGGATGTATTTCTCAACTGCAATTTCTGAGTTGCAAAATTTCTATATAACATGTGTGTCTATATCGCTTTGCAAAAAAGACCATAACTCCTGTCAGCAGAGTATGAATACTCAGCACCATTTTTGCTTTTCTAAACCTCCCTTCCAAAGGTGCTGAAAGACTAGAAACTCAATTGACCAGATTCCTGTGTCAACAGGATCCTGGTTTAACTTCCACCAATCAGAGGCACTCTCACTGAAACTAGAAGAGTGAAGAAAGCAGGTAGCCTTTATTTCATTCGAACATGCTGACAGATGGCAGAAATGGCCTGTATAGTGGCTTCCAGGTGACATCCTGCATTGTGCAGAGATTACTGGCAGGGGCTTTCCCTAAAATTCCTGCACTACTGGATTTTCTAAAAGCCAGCAATAATTTCTCCTCATTCCCTCAGTCATTCTGACATTCTGAACATCTCATTTCTTGTATAAAAACCTCTTCTTATTTCAAATATTTAAAGAAATTTGTTTGTAGACTAAGAGCTAACTTACACATCAACATAGCAGGTCTTTTATTTTTGTTTAGGACCCATTTTTTTCTCACATATGATTTTTAAATTCTTATATTTCAAATATATTTGTTTCATATTACAGTTGTGGAATTGCTGTCTTCCCAAGACTTAGTTAACATAAATATTCTGTAACACTTCTAATTTTTATATTTTATAGTTAAATCATTAACTCATCTGAAATTTACTTTTGTATGTGCTGTAACTGCTAGTATTATTTATTAAATTGTTTTCTCATCCAACTGAAATACCATCTTTGTCTCAAATATCCTGATCTATTTCTAGGCCACGTAGTCTATTCCAGTGATCTGTTTAACTGAGCAATGTCATATAGTGTTGACTGGTATGGTTTTATAAAATATTTTAACTGTTTTACAAATCTAAATTCAAGAGATCACCTAACACAATAATCTGTGTTACCAGGTAACTCAGTTGTATATAAATTCTTAATAAAACTTATCTTTCTATGTCTACATATACTTGAACTTTCTATAATATTAATAACAGGAACATCTGAATGCTTGTCTAATATAAGGGAGCAATGGCCAATCCTAAGCTGATTCCAAATTTTTGAGAAGCAGCAGCCTCATCTTCTCACTAACTGCTTTCATAGCAAATGAATGTTATAAAACTGAATTTGTAAAGTGACATTTTCCAATCAAATACTACTTTTGCCATTTATATACACTTATTATATATAAGACTGTATATACAGGCATCTATATAAGAGCTTGTTTATAAAATGGGTAACACTGCCAGTAATTTTTAAAACTGTTGCTTTAATACATAAACTTGTGTTGCCTTTACTATTACTCAACTGTTTATTTTTTATTAAGATATAATTCACATACCACAGAATTTACCCTTTAAACTATCCAAATCAGTGGTTCTTGGTACATTCACAAAGCTGTGCATCAATCACCACTTTGTAATTCCTGTTTGTCTGATTTTTTTTATTATTATTTTAAAAAGTGGAAAACCAAAAGTATAATTTTCATTCAATAAATATCATTTAATCCTTAAGCAGCTTTGTTGCAGAAAGTGAAGTCCGTGATTTTAGATTATTTTCGGTTTAGAATCAGTTTTCACACAGTTTCAATAATTGCAGCAATTTCCTTGAATTGTCTGTAGAAATTCTGAGGAGAAAGGGGGAAACAATATTAATTTTGCTTTTAGAGGATTCTTTAGTTCTTTTAATTATATCTGTCCAGAGGAGGGTCTATAACTTATTAAGTCTGCATTTTAATGTTAAATCCTCAACTATTATTATTCGAAGGTTACTATAAGAAGCAAAAGGTGTAATCTGGTGCAAGCAAAACTACTACTGTAGGGTTGAATAATCAGCTCATAAATAAACTTTCTGAAAGCATCCAACAAAGTTCTTTGAGACCACACCAGAAAGATTTATTAAACGTCCAGCGCTGTCATAGACAATAAAGACTTTTAAAAAATGACACATTGGGTCCCAGGCTTTGAACCAGTTTTAATTTAGTGCAAGACTGCATTTCAGGGTGATTGATAGAGGCTGTCTTGTCAGTTACAATAAGAGAGACCTAACACTAATAGCAGCTTATATGCGTGTGTGCTCAGTCGTGTCTGACTCTTTGCAATACCATGGACTAGGGCCTGCCAGGCTTCTCTGTCCACAGGATTTTCCAGACAAGGTTACTAGAGTGGATTGCTGTTTCCTCCTCCAGGGGATCTTTCTGACTCAGGGATCGAACCAGCATCTCTTGCGTCTCCTGCATTAGCAGGAGGATTCTTTACCACTAGCACCACCTGGATTTATATCCTCATATTTTCCCTCTTCTTTGGACTTAATTCTCTATTTTGCTTCTTAAAAGAGTATCTGTATTTTGTTTTATGTCATGTGTAAATTTATTATTTTTAATAATAATAAATTTTATTATTAAAATAATAAATTTTAATAGGAGAAAGTAAACATTTGTTCAAAAACATATACTGATGATCATAATTTCAGCTACTAAAGATATTAGTCAAAAGCTCAAAGAATGTTCCTTCATCCTCAGTTTTGTAATGGGACTAACAGGCTCTGACTGCCTGGTTAGCTATCAGCCATGTAAGAACTAACTTTAAAAGAGCTGTCCCATTTGTGATCTTTTTCCTGAGAAAATTTTAAGAGGTAGAATCTGGGAGCAAAAATGCAGCAAAGAAAAATAAGAATTAGGCCAGTATTATAAATTACAAAAGGACTGAGACCTGTATTATTTTTTGAAGTGGATTTGGTCTTTATATTCAGCTGAAGGCTACTCATATATCACATACACTGCATTTATTTCTTTTCAACCTTGTCTTAACTACTTCCAAGACACCACTTCACATTAACAGTGTTGAAGCATGACCCTTTTTTGTTCTAAAGTGGACATATCAGTTCTAAGAGAAAGAAATTAAAAGGAAAGAAAATCCTTAAAATCACTACCTCAAAAAGATATCTGCACTCTCAGATTCAATGCAGCATTACTCACAATAGCCAAGGTGTGGAAACAACCCAGGTGTCTACTGACAGATGAATGGGTAAAGAAAATGTGGTGTGTATATATACACAGTACTATTCATCCTTTGAAGAGAAGGCAGTTGTGCTATTTTTGACAATATGGGTGAACCTGGAGGACAATATGCTAAGTAAAATAAGCCAGACACAGAAAGACAAATACTGCATGATCTTACTTATACGTGGAATCTAAAAAAAGTGAGATTCATGGTAACAGAGAATAGATAGCAGTTACCAAGGCTGGGAAGGTAGAGGACATGAGGAAATGCTGGTCAAGAAGTAGAACTTTTCAGTTACAAGGTAAGTAAGCTCTGGAGATCTAAGGCATAGGTGATGGCCACAGTTAATAATATAATAATGTATTACATATTTGAAATCTGCTAGAGAAGAGATTTCAAGTTTTTACCACACACACACAAAATGTTAACTATGTGAGATGATGGATATATTAATTAGTTTGACAGTAGGAATCTTTTCATAATGTAAACATACACCCAAATATCACACAGTATACCTTGCATGTATACAATTTCTGTCAATTTTACCCCAATAAAGCTGGGGGGAAATACAGTTTGTAAAAGAAATCAAAAGCATCCCAGAGGGCTTTCCCTTGTGGCTCAGTGATAAAGAATCTGCCTGCCAATGCAGGAGACATGGGTTCAATCCCTGGTCCAGGGAGATCCCACATGTCTTGGAGCAACTAAGTCTATGTGTCATAACCACCGAAGACCACATGCCTGTCCTCCAGAACAAGAGAAGCCCATGTACTGCATCTAGCCCCCACTTGCTGCAAATACAGAAAAGCCTGAGCAACAACGAAAATAAATAAATTACAAAAAAGCACCCTTGAGTGGTATATGAGGAGCTTTTCTTAAAAAAGAAGTCTGGGGTTCCAGTTCAAGATGGTGGAGTAGAAGGACGTGCACTCATCTCCTCTTGCAAGAGCACCAAAATTGCAACCAGCTGTTCAACAACTATCAACAGGAGGACACTGGAACACACCAAAAAACGATACCCACACCCAAAGACAAAGAAGCCACGGCAGAGGGAGGGGCACAACCCCAATAAAATCAAATCCCATACCCACCAGGGAGGCAACCCAGAAACTGGAGAACAATTATACCAAAGAGGTTCTCCCACTTGTGGAGGTTCTGAGCCCCATATCAGGCTTTCCAGCCTAGGGAATCTGACAAAGGGACTAGGAATTCCCAGGGAATCTGACCTTGAAGGCCAGTGGAATTTAATTATAGGACCTCCATAAGACTGGGGAAACAGAAACTCCAGTCTTGGAGGGCACAAACAAAATCTTTTATACACCAAGACCCAAAGTAAAGGAGCAGCAAACCCACAGGAGACTGAACCAAAACTACCCGCGAGTGTCAGGGAGTCTTCTGTGGATGCATGCGTTGGCAACGGCTCACCACAGGCATGGAGGCACTGGTAGCAGCAGTCCTGGATGGTCCCCCTTGGCATAAGCCCTCTTGGAGGCTGTCATTAACCCTACCATAGAGCCCACAGACCCCGGGGCTGGGTCGCCTCAAGCCAAATGACTAACAGGGAGGGAGTTCGACTCCCCATCAGCAGATAATTGGATTAAAGATTTACTGAGCAAGGCCCTGCCCACCAGAGCAAGACCTAGTTTTTCCCACCTTCTCCCTCCCATCAGGAAGCTTACACATGCCTCTTAGCCTCATCCACCAGAGGGCAGACAGACGAAGCAAGAAGAACCACAGTCCCACAGTGACTAAGACAAAAACCACATTACAGAAAATTAATCAGGATGAAAAAGTAGAGAGTTATAACCCAGATGAAGGGACATGATAAAAACCCCAAAAACAATTAAATGAAGTAGAGATAGGCATCTTTCTAGAAAAAGAATTCAGAATAATGATATTGAAGATGATCCAGGATCTCAGAAACAGAACAGAGAAAATGCAAGAAATGTTTACCAAAGATCTAGAAGAACTAAAGAACAAACAAACAGAGATGAACAATACACTAGAAGGAATCTATAGCAGAATAATGGAGGCAGAAGAACGGATAAATGACCTGAAGGACAGAATGGCAGAAATCACTACCGCAGAACAGAATACAGAAAAAAAACGAAAAAAAAAAAAAAATGAAGACAGCCTAAGAGACCTCTGGGACAACATTAAAGCACCAACATTCGCATTACAGTGGTCTCAGGAGGAGGAACGGAGAAGGCAATGGCACCCCACTCCAGTACTCTTGCCTGGAAAATCCCATGGACGGAGGAGCCTGGAAGGCTGCAGTCCATGGGGTCACGAAGAGTCGGACACGACTGAGCGACTTCCCTTTCACTTTTCACTTTCATGCATTGGAGAAAGAAATGGCAACCCACTCCAGTGTTCTTGCCTGGAGAATCCCAGGGATGGGGGAGCCTGGTGGGCTGCCATCTATGGGGTCGCACAGAGTCGGACATGACTGAAGCGACTTAGCAGTAGGAGGAGGAGAGAGAAAGGACTTGAGAAAATATTTGAAGAAATAATAGCTGAAAACTTCCCTAAGATGGGAAAGGAAACAATCAACCAAGTCCAGGAAAAGCAGAAGAGTCCCAGGCAGGATGAACCCAAGGAGGAACACTCCAAGATACACAATTCTTAAACTGACAAAGATAAAATATTAAAAGCAACAAGGGAAAAACGACACACAACATACAAGGGAACTCCCATCAGGTTGCCAGGTGATTTCTCAACAGAAACTCTACAAGCCCAAAGAGAAAGGCACGAAGTATTTAAAGTGATGGAAGGGAAGAACCTACAACGAGGAATACTCTACCCAGAAAGACTCTCCTTCAGTGGATATAGGATCGTACATATCGATAATTACCTTAAATGTAAATGGACTGAATGTGCCAACCAAAAGACACAGACTGGCCAGGCAGATGAAAACATATGCATGTATGCAGTTCGACTTACCACATCACTCTGCTTGACCCCCCAAAGTGCATGTAATTATTTTACACTGTTAGGTTAATCATGTTCCCATTATGGCTTGCAACTGTAATTATCTTTTCTTTTTTGTCTGGCTACTGATTATGAAAACTGATAAACATCTTTTACTACTGTAATTATATAACTATTACTCACTTAATACCATTGTATCATGACTGGTCAACAGAAAAATAATAGAATTCTGTATCACCAAAATTGCTATTTAATAGAAAAACTTGTAATCACTTTTCAAAATCCAGATGCATATGAGAATTATCTTGGTTTGGTAAAAAATACAAATGCCCAGGTATTACTTTTTTTCTTCAAAACCCCAGATATGTTTCTAATGAGCAGCCATGTTTAAAAACAACTGGACTATATGATGATCTTTTATTTTTATCTAGTTTGTTCCATTTTTTCTATTCCATATTCAGTGCTCCCATTTCACTTAGTTTATACTTTCCAATGTCTCCAACTTTTCTCTCTCTCTTTTTTAAGTTCCTTGTCAAGTCTTTATCAAGTGTGGTAGAAAAGCTTTTGTATACATATATATGTGTGTGTGTGTGTGTATATATATCTATAGTATGTGTAATATATATATATATATATTTTAGAAAACATAAATTTTGTCTAAAAAAATTATGACATTTTGATTCCACTTGATTTTGTATGAACAGAATGCTAGATTTCTAATCTAAAAGAAATAGCAGATCTACAATAAGCAACAAAGGTATACTGTATAGCACAGGGAACAATAGTCAATATCTTGTAATAACCTATAATGGAAAATAATCTCAAAAATAACATATGTATATGTATAACTGAATCACCCTGCTGTGTACCTGAAACACTGTAAGTCAACCATACTTCAATAAAATATATATATCAAGAAGAAAAAAGAAAGAAGTCTGGGACCAATATATTTTCAGTTTTATAAAGAATTCTCATTACATTTCCATTCCATTCATCTTGGTGGCCTTTCTTAGATTATTTGACTTTTTTAGAGTAGGAAGAGTTGTAAGTAAGAATTCATATCTATTCACTCACCATAGGTATCAAAATGAGCAAACAAAGACAAAACTCTAAGGTCAGTTAAATTAGCCAAAGACAAAGCATTTCCGGGTATGTATATTGAAAAGAAAATCTGATTTCTCATCTACCTTCTTTCTCCCTTTCTTGCTTACAGAAAAGAGGTGAAATAATAATATATATAATGGGCTTCCCAGGTGGTGCAGTGATAAAGAATCCGCCTGCAAATGCAAGAGACTCAAGTTACAGGTTTGATCCCTTGCTCAGGAAGATCCCCTGGGGGATGAAATGGCAATCCACTCCACTATTCTTGCGTGGAGAATTCCACAGACAGAGGAGCCTGGTGGGCTTTACTCCATGGGCCCACAGAGAATTGGACACATCGAGCAACTGAGTGTGCCTGTGCACACACACACTAAAAATAATAATATATATAACATGATTCTAAATATAAGCTACTAAGTTACTCAAAACCCTAGCAGATAAAATTAGCTATCAAGTACTAGTATTAGTGGTCTGATCTGCATTTAGTAAACATTATTAGTCAGAAAATTCAAGGTCAATACTGTTCAAAGGTAAGATTCATTCAGCTTCGTCATTCTTAAATATTAAGCCTATGAAGAATAAAACAGTTAAATACAAAGTAAATACCCTGCTAGAAAAGATGCAAGTTTCTTAAATATACTCACAGATGAGTACTATGGAAGTGATGGAGTGTCAAAGTATACAAATTCAACATATTATATTAAAAATAATATATTAATAATTCCAAAATAAAACAAATTGAGATCTTTTGTATGTGTTAAATGTAAAGCACTCAAAAGAATTGCAAATAAAGTTAAAATTTTCTCTTAAAAATGATTTTATGTATCTTTTTAAGCAGCAGTTATAGAATAACAGCTAAAACTGAATGAGTTATATCACAAACCTGAAACTGTGCGATTGTCATTTCAAAGGACTTGTTCTTCACTTGGCCTGAATGATCTGCCACTTTGAGCATCACTGCAACATAAGGATACTTAAGAGATCTGCAGCTGTCGGAGCTCACAGCCATACCCAGCTTCCACTCAAAATCTATGAGCTGTAATAAAAGAGTTCACAATAATACACCAGTTATAACATTGCCCTGAATGCAGATATTTATTCAAATTTACTGCTCTCAAATTCAAGTTTTAACTTCAAGTGCAATCATAATAAAAGAAAATGTCTTCAACGTAATATTGTTAGGGGGATAATAATCAAATGAACATGGAGAGAGGCAAAGGGACACAAACAGGGCTGGAAAACAACAACACTGTCATAATTACAAAAGGGAAAACACAAAAACAAAATTTTCCACCAGATGTGTAAGGGAGGCAGATATGTCAATATCGTTTTCCTTTGTTTTTTTTTTCAGTTTGCTTCTGTCCTTAAGGGGACTTTTGAATCATCTCTTATCTCATTTTCCTGTTCCACTTATGCCCTTCCCGCATTTCACAACCCGAAAGTCCTAAAGTGGAACGTGAGTTATACACCATCTTCATATTGACTGAGGCACACATGAGAACAATTCGTTTCCTTCCTCATCTCAGTCCTTGACCTGAAACCTTACGCTAGCATGAATACTGGGGGAGGTGGTTTTAGATTTCATCACTGCTGATGGATACTTGTCAGGTGATGTGCTAGGCAGTTTACATGCATTAAATGCCACACTGAATCATCATAACATTATAGACTATAATTTCCATTTTGCAGATAATAAAACTGAATTTCAGAGAGCTGATATAAAATGCACAAGGTCACACATTTCTGGACTCAGCTGAAACCAAAGTCTTTTTGACTCCAAAGATTACATGCTTTGGAGTATGTAATACTTTCTATCAACACTTTCTAGCTAATTCTTTTCCATGATTGCTCAGTGTTTCCATGACATAAAACAGGACTGGATAAATGCAGCCCTTAATACAGAGCTCAAACCTTAAGATAGTATACGGAAGAAAATTTTGTATCTTGTACCCAAAGCTTAGGCAGATAGGTAGGACACATAGGCACTTATCAAAAATACCTACTGACCAATACCTTTTGCGACCAAATGAATGCTTACTGGGCAAACAGCTTTACTTATTAATAAAATTTTATAAAAGGTGGGTTTAATATAAGGACGAAACTTTCCTCCCATCTTCAGACTGGCTTTAGACAAAATCAGCTACAGTATGAAGGCCAGGCTGATCCTGATAAAAGGTTAACATCTTTGATAAGTAAAAAGACTGTACAGGTCCTTTTTAAATAACAGTTTCCCATACAAAAATAGAGAAAGGATAATGGGTAAACAAGAAAAGAACTACAAGCTGATAAATATATGAAAGGAAACAGGAAAATGGACATTTAAACCACAGAGATATCACTACACACGCACCAAAGTAGCACAATTTTAAGTTTGACAGTTCTAAAACTGGCATGGAAGGATGTGTCACAGTGCACTGATGGTAGTCTAAACTGGGCCAGTCTTTCAGAAAATTAGCTTCACTTAAGCAAAATGGCCGTCTGGGGAGGCCTTACAAATAGCTGTGAAAAGAAGAGAAGCGAAAAGCAAAGGAGAAAAGGAAAGATACAAGCATCTGAATGCAGAGTTCCAAAGAATAGCAAGAAGAGATAACAAAGCCTTCCTCAGTGATTAATGCAAAGAAATAGAGAAAACAATAGAATGGGAAAGACTAGAGATCTCTTCAAGAAAATTAGAGATACCAAGGGAACATTTCATGCAAAGATGGGCTCAATAAAGGACAGAAATGGTATGGACCTAACAGAAGCAGAAGATATTAAGAAGAGGTGGCAAGAATACACAGAAGAACTGTACAAAAAAGATCTTCACAACCCAGATAATCACGATGGTGTGGTCACTGACCTAGAGCCAGACATCCTGGAATGTGAAGTCAAGTGGGCCTTAGAAACCATCACTATGAACAAAGCTAGTGGAGGTGATGGAATTCCAGTTGAGCTATTTCAAATCCTGAAAGATGATGCTGTGAAAGTGCTACATTCAATATGCCAGCCAATTTGGAAAACTCAGCAGCGGCCACAAGCCTGGAAAAGGTCAGTTTTCATTCCAATCCCAAAGAAAGGCAATGCCAAAGAATGCTCAAACTACCACACAATTGCACTCATCTCACATGCTAGCAAAGTAATGCTCAAAATTCTCCAATCCAGGCTTCAGCAATACGTGAACAGTGAATTTCCAGATGCTCAAGCTGGTTTTAGAAAAGGCAGAGGAACCAGAGATCAAATTGCCAACATCCGCTGGATCATGGAAAAAGCAAGAGAGTTCCAGAAAAACATCTATTTCTGCTTTATTGACTATGCCAAAGCCTTTGACTGTGTGGATCACAAGAAACTGTGGAAAATTCTGAAAGAGATGGGAATACCAGACCACCTGACCTGCTTCTTGAGAAACCTATATGCAGGTCAGGCAGAGCATTTATCTGTCTTCAAGTGAAAGGTTCTTAAAAGTATGGAAAATAAAGCTGACAAAAGTTCAAGAATCAAGAAGCCATAACTTTTTGCAAAACTGTACAAATTTTCAAAATACTCTCATTTAGAGTTGACTCTTTAAAAATGTGGGTTTGAATGCAGGGATCCACTTACACACAGATGCTTTTTAATAGTAAATAGCAGAGTACTACACGGTCTGCAGTTGGTTGAATCCACCTATAGGCAGAAGAACCCAGGATATGGAGGACCAACTATAAATTACATATTGATTAATCCCTATACTGTTCAAGGGTCAACTGTATTTTATCTTATTATGAAAAACATTATCATGTCAGTTATTTAAACGTTTCCAATTGGCAACGGGTACTCACTAAAAGTTTCTGAGTACAGAGAACAGCATGAAAGTATTGATTTAAAAATATTCATCTGGTGGCAGGAGAACACAGTAATCCAGGTTCAAGGTTTTCTGTACTGGAACTACAATGGTGACAAGCAGGATTAGGCTTATTGATAAAAGAATGACTTGACAGTCTTGATGATTGTCTGCAGGGTTAAGGGAGGTATCAAACACAACTAGAAGAGTTTGAGCCCGAATGACTAGGAGAATATATCATATAGGAACCAGGACTTTTTATATTTTAAGTCTAAAAGTATTATCAAAATGCGATAACCTATTTGAGAAAAGAATCTAAAAAACAATTAATATATGTATATGTATATATAACTTAATCACTTTGTTGTACACCCAAAACACAATATTGTAAATCAACCATACTCCAATAAAATTAACAAAAAGAAAAGGGATAAGGAATATCTAAATAGGAATGTTCACTAAGCTGCTAGAAATTTCAGAACAGACTTCAAGGGAGTTCATGATTAGAGATATCATTTTACACCAGTTAAATGGTGACATTCAGAAACCTAACCAATCATTTTTTAAATGTATTCAGGCATACAACTCATTGATGCAAGAAGTTATATTTTTACTGTCTACAATAAAATGATAGAGTAAAATACTGTAAAGTCTGAAATAAAACTCTGGATTATCCAGAACATTTCAAGAAGAACAGCAATTAAAGATCACAATGTTGCAATTCACTGACCATTATGATGGTGGAACTGGCAGATGGGAAAATAGGGACAGCTGTCATTTATTGTGGGGAAAAGAGCTTTTTGTTTGTTTGTTTAAATAAATAAATTTAATAACAAATAAATTTAAAGGCTTAAAATAATGTACATTCATTAGCTCATACAGTTCTGGAGATCACAAATCCAAAACAGGTCTCAATGGGCTCAAATCAAAGTATCAGCAAGGCGGCACTCCTTTCTGGAGGCTCCTTGCCTTTTTCAGCTTCTAGAGGCCTTCCACCGACTTTGGCTCATGGTCCTCTTCCATTTTCAAAGCCAGTGATTGCTGGTTGAGCCTTTCTTGTGTTACAGCACTCTAACCTTCTTTTCTGACTTCTTCCACTTTTCAGGACCTTTGTGATTCTACATGGTCCACCTGGAAAATCTTTGACATCTATTTTAAACTCAGCAGATTTGCAACCTTCATTCCATCTGCTACTATAATTGCCCATTGCCATGTAATGTCACATATTCACAGGTTCTGAGATTAGGATGTCTTTGGAAAATGGTTGTTCTGTCTACTACAGGTATCAAAAATATAATACCCTTAAAAGCAGTTGGGATAGTTCCTCTTTCTATTTTGTGAAACAGTACAAGTTAGACGTCCTTCACTCCTTAAAGCTTTAATGAAACACCCTCCTTGTATGACTCTTTTTCAGGGATGTTAATACTTGAGTTAATAAGTGACTTTTTTTCTCCTTTAGTTTTCTTGTGTCAATTACCAGTTTAGACCCAATATTCCATGAGAGCCATAAAACTCCCGTCAACACACTGGACGATCTGTCCACTGCATTTTGTTTTTCCTGGAAAAATTCCACCAGATCCCTGTGTTCTCTTAGCCCAAAACTAGACTGTTCACTCTTTAGGAAGACCTAATTCTCGGAAAAATCCCTTTGTTACTATAGTATAAATAAAGCAATATAGTTCAAATTTATTATAGAATGAAGGAAATGATTTTAAAAGAAAAAATACAGAAAAACCCAGTAGTAAAAAAAAGAGAGAGAGAATATCCATAAGTAAAATGAATACAAAGAAAAAAAAAACAATCAAGATGCAAGTATAGATAAAAAGGTAAACAAAGAAATTAGCTGTAGTCTGTCACACTAAAATTAGTTGACAAGCTGGCTTATATCTCAACATTCAAAAATAAAGATCATGGCATCTGGTCCCATGACTTCATGGTAAATAGGTTGGGAAAAATGGCAACAGTGGCAATTTTCTTTTCTTGGGCTCCAAAATCACTGCAGATGGTGACCTCAGCCATGAAATTCAAAGACACTTGCTCCTTGGAAGAAAAGCAATGACAAACTTAGACAGTATATTCATATATTCAAAATCAGAGACATCACTTTGCCTACAAAGGACCATACAATCAAAGCTACGGTTTTTCCAGTAGTCATGTATGGATGTGAGAGTTGGACAATAAAGAAGGCTGAGCACTGAAGAATTGATGCTTTCGAATTGAGGTGCTGGAGAAGATGCTTGAGAGTCCTTTGGACAGCAAGGAAATCAAACCAGTCAATCCTAAAGGAAATCAACCCTGAATATTCATTGGAAGGACTGATGCTGAAGCTCCAGTGCTTTGGCCACCTTATACAAAGAGCCAACTCATTGGAAAAGACCCTGATGCTGGGAAAAGACTGAGGGCAAGAGGAGAAGGGGTTGACAGAGGATGAGATGGTTGGATGCCATCACCAACTCAATGGACATGAGTTTGAGTAAACTCCAGGAGATAATGAAGGACAGGGAGGCCCGGCATGCTGCAATACACAGGGTCGCAAAGAGTTGGACACAACTTAGCAACTGAACAATAACAAGAAATTATGGCTGAAGTTATCAGTAACATAAAAACATCACAATAAAAACTGTGTACAAAGAAAAAAATTTTAAGACCATTTCAGTTTAAATTTATTTTTCAAAATACAACTAGGAGAAAATTTAAAAAATAATCATGCAAAACTCTGCTATCTGAAAAACTATCGTCATATTCCTGTGTCCTCATTCCTAGTTTTTGTATGCAAGTTTTATAGCCAGAATCACAAAATACACCCTTATATGTTCTCTCCTTTTTTAAATGAAAGTTTTCAAATGCAAAGTATTCTGTACACATTAACTGCTCTCTAAAGTACTATAAGGAAAAGATTGGTTAAGCAACTCATCCAAGGATACAAAACTAATACAGCTGGTATTCAAATCCAAATTTGTCTGATTCCATATCCCAGCCCTTTTCATTATATCAATACTTAGCTGCAACAAGACAATGATTCCGAATTACAGGAAGTTCTAATAGGTAAAGAAAAGCAGACAGGTCTGGGATGGGGCAAAAATGTTTAGCATCTTCTAAATGCTAGACATGCATTGTCCAATACAGTAGCCACTAGCCACCTGTGAATATTCTTAGCTCTAGCCTAAGTGGACAATGTTTGCTAAGCCTTTCTCATCTTGCTCAGCAGCACCTTCATCCATGCTTTGATTTTCTTCAGAGGACTTAATGATTTTATTTAGTTGCTAAATCATGTCCAACTCTTTGTGACCCCATGGACTGTTAGCGCGCCAGGCTCCTCTGTCCATGGGATTTCTCAGGCAAGAATATTGGAGTGGGTTGCCATTTCCTTCTCCTGGGAATCTTCCTGACCCAGGCATTGAACTTGGGTCTCCTACATTGGCAGGCGGATACCTTACTGCTGAGCACCAGGGAAGCCTTTAGAACAGTTTCTAAAATCATGTTAATTATGGTTCATCCCCTATGTCACTATAGGGGGAAATGGCTATCTAGTTAATATTGAATCTACTATAACATTATCTGATCTGATACAAACTGAATGTTCCAATAAGTTATCTGTTGAACTAATATGTTTAGAAATTCAGGGGTATATGGTAAGTGATCTCCAAAGACAGTTTCCAAAAACTAATTCCACTCTTCTCTGTAAGTACACGTCACTCCTCACATCAAGAAGGGGGACTTATTTTCTCCCTGCACAAATCTGAGCTGTACCTGTGCTTGTTTTGACAAGTAAAATATGGCAGAAGAGGTGCTCTGGAACCTGTGAGCCTGAGCCTTAGGAGAACTGGAAGCGTGTGCTTCCTTCTTCATGGAATGCTGGATCTTGGGACCTACCCACTTGGAACCCAGCCACCATGACGTGAGCAGCCACATGAGGAAGAACCAAGTCACGCCTATGATCAGCTCCAACTGAGCTCTCAGGCCAGGTTGTGACTAGCACGTGAGACCTCTTCACTTCCGGCCCAATTAGGCTCCTAGATGACTGAGGTCCCAGCTGACCTGAGAGGGCGTAGAAACCACCACCCAGCTAAGCCCAGTTAACCCACAGACTCATGAGAAACAATTAAACAGCTGTTTTAAGTCACGAAGTTTGGGGTGGTTTGTCATGCGGTGACAGATAACTCAAACAGAGCAAATACAACTAGCTGAAAATAGTTTTGTTAATAAACTTACTACAATACATGATGATTTATCAAAAATGAAATCTCAAAACTAGCTAATCTTAACTCTATTCATTTATAGAAACTGTAGCAAATACAAATAATTAAAACAATGTTTTAATGACCTATTTTCCAAGTGGCTCAGGTTTGAAACTTCAGTTAATTTTGATTTTTCTCTCTCTGCAACACAAAACACTTACAAATTCCTAGGTACTCAAGATCTGATTTCAGTCAATGCCACTGACATTTACTCCCTCCTTCCCAATCTCACCATTACAAAGTCTTTTAAAAAGCCTGCCTTCAGACTTCCCTGGAGGTCCGGTGGTTAAGAAACCACCTGCCAATGCAGGGGACGCAGCTTCAATCCCTGGTCGGAGAAAATCCCACAAGCCATGGGGCAACCGAGCCCATGCACCACAACTACTGAAGCCCACACTCTAAAGACCACGAGCCACAACTACTGAAATCTGTGCTAGAGTCCGTGCTCCATCACGAGAGGCCGCCGCAATGAGAAGCCTGTGCACTGCAAGGAAGAGCAGCCCCCACTCACGACTTGAGGAAGCCTGCATATAGCAATTAAGACTCAAGAGCAGCCAAAGATGAGATAAACAAATGACTTAAAAAAAAAAAGGCTTGCCTTCAATTTTACTGCGGATCCCTAATTAAGTTTCTTGCCTTTGGTCTTTCTCAGCTCCAATCCAGAGGAGACTCTAAACACTACTTATAAAGGAACCAAATCTAGCATCGCGGGTCAAAACCCTACTGCCTCGAGAACTAGTTACAACCCTTCCCTTGGCAGTTAAGACCCCTCAGAGCACAGTCCCAAATCACTTTCGTGCTCAAGCTGGACCGCATCCTTTCTTTACATTATCTTTCAGTCTTTACACTTTTGTTCATGCTGCTCATTCCTCTAGAATACAACTCTCAAAGGTCTATCTAAAATTCAAAATGCCTCCCAGTTTTCCCTGCCGTGAAGTCCTTCGTGGTTTACTCAACCTTTCCATGAATGTTCATGTCACTTTTTACGCCGTGGCACTTAGAACATTCTGCCTTGAACAGTACTCATCTGTGGATCTGTCTCCCTCCCCCACCCTCTGCTGCTGCTGCTGCTGCTAAGTCACTTCAGTCGTGTCCGACTCTGTGCAACCCCATAGACGGCAGCCCACCAGGCTCCCCTGTCCCTGGGATTCTCCAGGCAAGAACACTGGAGTGGGCTGTCATTTCCTTCTCCAATGCATGAAAGTGAAAAGTGAAAGTGAAGTCGTGGACTGCAGCCCACCAGGCTCCTCCATCCATGGGATTTTCCAGGCAAGAGTACTGGAGTGGGTTGCCATTGCCTTCTCCGCCCCGACCCTCTACTGGACTGCAAAGTCCCTGAAGGGAGTTCATACATCCTCATGTGACTTGCAGCTCCCAGTACAACACACAGGAGAACGGTCATGCATTTTTTAAATTATTACACAAACTGTACAAAAATTTAAGTCACTGTCTCATATATATTATGTTAGGTGACCATAGTCGTAAAGAACCCACTTGCCAATGCAGGAGATTCAAGTGATACAGGTTCAGTCCCTGGGTTGGAAAGATCCCCTGGAGAAGGGAATGGTAATCCACTCCAGTATTCTTGCCTGGAGCATCCCATGGACAGAGGAGCCTGGTGGGCTAGAATCCATGGGGTCACAAAGAGTTAGACACAACTGAAGCGACTTAGCTCGCACACGTATCTCATAAATAGGAAGAGGGAAAATGGCACTAGATGTCATGTGTCAATACACATCCTTCTGTTGATTTATACTATAAAATTAGCAAGAAGGAAAGCAATAAAATGTGGCAACAATCATTCATCTATGATAAGGAGTCCTAATTAGACATCTATAAAAGGGAACCGCGAATTAGTTCAAAACAATGATTGTAAGTATCGGAATGTGAACCAATGAGTAACCTTAGGCCTTCTGGTGCTGGATAAGATGGGATGGTTTGTTAAATTTAACAAGTTCAGACTCAAGTCGACAGACCTGAGTTTGAAGTTCACCTCTGCATCCTTCTACCCATGTGGCTTTGGACAAGTTACTATGTCTCTATGCCCTAATATTCAGTGAAGTACTTAGGAAACAATAGCAATACTATGTTCTAGGCACTGGGACTATTAAAAAAATTAAAGTTCCTGACCTCAGAAACTTACATTCTATTTGGGAAGACAGACAATAAGCAAATACATATACAATATGGTTGCAGAAAGTGTGAAAAACAATAATTTTTTTTGGCCACACCTCCTGGCATATGGTCTCTTAGTGCCCCAACCAGGGATGGAAACTGCACCCCTTGCAGTGGGAGCTCAGTCTTAATCACTGGAAGTCCCAAAAGAGGTTTTAAAAATGCACATAAGGGGACAGAGTGGCCAGGAAGGCTATATAGTTACAGCCCGGGGCAGATCTCTATGAGGAGATGATTTCTGAATGCAGAGACACCTGAGTCAAGTGAAGGAAAAAGCCACATGGATACCTGGAGAACAAGGCTGGAGTGGCATGAGCTAGAAGAGTGTGGAAGAAACAAAGGGTCATCGTTTGAAGAGCCTTTCAGATCAGATCAGATCAGTCGCTCAGTCGTGTCCGATTTTTTGCGACCCCATGAATCACAGCACGCCAAGCCTCCCTGTCCATCACCAACTCCCAGAGTTCACTCAGACTCACATCCATCGAGTCAGTGATGCCATCCAGCCACCTCATCCTCTGTCATCCCCTTCTCCTCCTGCCCCCAATCCCTCCCAGCATCAGTCTTTTCCAATGAGTCAACTCTTCGCATGAGGTGGCCAAAGTACTGGAATTTCAGCTTTAGCATCATTCCTTCCAAAGAAACACGTAAGACTTTTTTCTAGTGAGACAGAAATTCTCTCTTATAATTGGCTTCAAGAAGGGAAAAGACCTGGTCTAGATGGCAAAAGTCACTCCAGATTGATGAACAGCACATGGAAGTTTTAAGAAGGAAAACAAAAAGACCAAACTGTGAGCCAAATGTAGTATCTAGGGGTTTCCCTGGTGGCTCAGTGGTACGGAATCTGCCTGCAATACAGGAGACATGGGTTCAATCTCTAGGTCATGAAGATCCCCTGGAGGAGGACATGGAAACCCACTCCAGTATTTTTGCCTGGGAAGGCCCATGGACAGAGGAGCTGGCAGGCTACAGTCCACAGGGATGCACAGAGCTGGACATGACTTGTGACTAAACAACAACAGTATCTACACAAGAAGATGATGGCAGCAAGGGGAGATAAATTTAGAGAATGTAAGAGGGAATGCTTGCTGATGGACTGTATGTGAGGTGTGAACTCTCACTGGGCGTGTGGTCCCAAATAATCTTGCTGATTCTTATACTGGTGAGAAATATTTAAAGACAGAAGGTATTACAGCTCAAAGAATTTAAACTAGCATTAGTCCTAAAAATGAGCTATATCTGGTACATTGAAAAAGCATATACTACAAATAGAAATGACATCGCTATGTCAAGGATTTTTTCCCCTTACAATACTACTAAATACAAATAACCATTTTGTATTTTAAAACACATCAAAAAGCACATCATGAACTTTGAATAATATTCCATTTGAGTTACTGGAGGTAAAACAGAAGTGTGAGGTCCCCCTAACAACTGGGGGTAGGGGGTGGGGTAACTGAGATTTTAACTCACACCTGTCTACACCTGACCTGCCTCTTGAGAAACCTATATGCAGGTCAGGAAGCAACAGTTAGAACTGGACATGGAACAACAGACTGGTTCCAAATAGGAAAAGGAGTATGTCAAGGCTGTATATTGTCACCCTGCTTATTTAACTTATATGCAGAGTACATCGTGAGAAACACTGGACTGGAAGAAGCACAAGTTGGAATCAAGATTGCCGGGAGAACTATCAATAACCTCAGATATGCAGATGACACCACCCTTATGACAGAAAGTGAAAAGGAACTCAAAAGCCTCTTGATGAAAGTGAAAGAGGAGAATGAAAAAGTTGGCTTAAAGCTCAACATTCAGAAAACTAAGATCATGCCATCTGGTCCCATCACTTCATGGCAAATAGATGGGGAAACAGTGGAAACAGTGTCAGACTTTATTTTTTGGAGCTCCAAAATCACTGCAGATGGTATTTGCAGCTATGAAATTAAAAGACACTTACTCCTTGGAAGGAAAGTTATGACCAACCTAGATAGCACATTCAAAAGCAGAGACATTACTTTGCCAACAAAGGTCCGTCTAGTCAAGGCTATGGTTTTTCCAGTGGTCATGTATGGATGTGAGAGTTGGACTGTGAAGAAAGCTGAGCGCCGAAGAATTGATGCTTTTGAACTCTGGTGTTGGAGAAGACTCTTGAGAGTCCCTTGGACTGCAAGGAGATCCAACCAGTCCATCCTAAAGGAGATCAGTCCTGGGTGTTCATTGGAAGGAC
The DNA here is from genome assembly GCF_029407905.1 of Bubalus kerabau. NCBI lineage: Eukaryota > Metazoa > Chordata > Mammalia > Artiodactyla > Bovidae > Bubalus > Bubalus kerabau. The sequence continues at coordinate 51,102,721 of NC_073635.1, forward strand.
TGATGCTAAAGCTGAAACTCCAGTACTTTGGCCACCTCATGCGAAGAGTTGACTCACTGGAAAAGACCCTGATGCTGGGAGGGATTGGGGTCAGAAGAAGGGGATGGCAGAGGATGAGATGGCTGGATGGCATCACCAACTCAATGGACATGAGTTTGAGTAAACTGCAGGAGTTGGTGATGGACAGGGAGGCCTGGCGTACTGTGATTCATGGGGTTGCAGAGTCGGACACAACTGAGCTACTGAACTGAATGTCTACAGTGAGCCTCCCAAGAATTCATCAATTACAGTTTGGGTTTTCCTACCCTGGCACTGGATTTTATGGCGGTTTGTGTTGTGGCAAGTTGTGATTCTTTGTATTCACCTGTCTCTCCAATTCAGGGGACAGCAGTTTGCCCTGTGACCTCACTTCTCTGACAAATCCAAGAACTGTTCATTTTTCAGTCTGTTCAGCTTTTCATTTATTTGAAGGCAGAGTGATGACTTCCAAACTCCTTACACACTGGACCAGAAACCAGAAGTCAGTCACTTTTTATAATTTTATTCATAAAAGTTCAAACATCTTTTGTTAGATTTATTGCAAGGCACTTACGACCTACTAATGTTAAAAATGACATCTTTTCAAAAATATTTTTCAACTCTCTGTGTTAGAACTACAGAAAAACACTGAATCATCTTCCTAAACTCTAATATCATTTCTAATAGTCTACTTGTAAATTATCTTGGCTTTTTCTATGCACAATCATGTAACATGTGAACGAGTGCGTGATGGGATGTGGAGCACACTGAGCAACAATCCCCAAAGATGTCCACATTGCAACCCCCAGAAACCTGTGAATATGGTACTTTACATGACAAAACAGACTCTGTAGATGTGTCTAAATTAAGGATCTTGATGTGGGGAGGTTTTTATGGATTATCCAGCTGGGCTTTAGAAGAAAGTGGAGAAGGGTCAGCATCAAAAAAGGCAACATGGTGATGAAAGCAGGAAAGACAGGTGATGACAGAAGCAGAGGCCAGAAGGATGCACTTTGAAGATGGAAGAAGAGGCCACAGGGAAGGAATGCAGGAAGCTGAAACAGACAAGGAAGCAGATTCTCCCCTAAAACTTCCAGAAGAAACACAGCCCTGCTGGTACCTTGACTTTAGTTCCACGAGACTAATTTTGGGCTTTTTCTTAAATTTATTTTTTAATTGGAGGAAAATTGCTTTACAATGTTGTGTTGGTTTCTGCCATACAATGCAAATCAGTCATAATTATACATATATCCCCTCCCTCTTGATAATTTTGAACTTCTGATCTCCAGCACTGTAAGAATAAATGTGTTGTTTCAAACACACCTTCCCCTTCACCCTCCCCACTCAAAAAAAGGTTCAATGTTTAAAACTCTGGAATCCAGTATACTTCAGTCTCAGGATACCTTACTCAAATAAACATAGGACTTAATGTAAGAAAATGGTTGAGATGATTTATGACAGACTGAATTCAAGTTATTAAGCAATAACTCTGAGCAAAGCCAGACAGGGGGTTGATTACTATCTGCTTTTCCCCCAATCTCTCAGGAATCCTCAAAAACAGCAGCAAGGTCAGCTGGAGCCAGATGTCAGAGGGCAGTCAATGGACATCTCTCAGTCCCTGTGTTCTCCTTATTTATCTCAGCCCTTATATTTTTGTGGTCGTGGGTAACTTCTGTGTTTAAAATACTCTTTTAATACTCTTCTGGGTAGTGTTACAGGTTACTTGCTGCTGCTGCTAAGTCACTTCAGTCGTGTCCGACTCTGTGCTACCCCATAGACAGCAGCCCATGAGGCTCCCCCGTCCCTGGGATTCTCCAGGCAAGAACACTGGAGTGGGTTGCCATTTCCTTCTCCAATGCATGAAAGCGAAAAGCGAAAGTGAAGTCGCTCAGTCATGTCCGACTCTGTGCGACCCCACAGACCGCAGCCCACCAGGCTCTCCGTCCATGGGATTTTCCAGGCAAGAGTGCTGGAGTGGGGGCCTTCTCCCAGTCACTTGCTAAAAACAGTTTATTCGTTGAAACAAGACAGGAACTCTTGCAACAAAGAAACTGTCCTAAGATATGCTTAAAAATTCAAATTCTTTTCCCAAGCATAAAAAATACAAACACTGAAAGGTTAAAGAGGTAAACTCTTCATCGTCAACAAACTGCTTTTTAAGGGCCAAGAAAATGTTTGCGGTGCTATCTTCGTAAATTTTAACAATTTCTTCTCTGTATATATTACATGCCCAAATACTGTGCACCTAGTGTCGAAACAACGGCGCTTAATCAAGGAAGATTAACATCTGATCTGTACTCTTTGGGCTGGAGTGGTTGGGGGAAATTAGTGGCTACAACCTCAGGAGCAAAGTGGAAGGAGCAATCAGGAAGGCGGAACGAAACTCAGGGGCTCGCGGACACAGGCCTTGGTAGAAGGGCGTGCCAGGAAAGGCTCACGGTGGCATCTCCCGCAGCTGCCGGCGGCAGGCGAGGGGCCAGGTTCAGTCGCCCATCCCTTGCCCAGCAGAGCCGGGCGGGGGACGGGACTGGATGGCCACTCACTCACCTGGTTGGTGACCTGAAATGGAAGCAGAAAACACAATTCAGGGAACAGTGTTGCTTCGGAGCCCGCTGCCCCAGTTCCTTTCAAACCAGGCCTTACCTTGGACTTAGCATCCAACTGAGGCTCACTGGACTCCTCCATAGCACGGTTCAGGGCTCTCACCATCCACTCTGGGGGACGCTCCCAGGAGCCACAAACACTTCCGCTTCCTCTTCCCGCCCCTCGAGGCCCGGCCCACGCAGGGTACGTGGGGGGGCGGATAGAAACATCTTTGTATTATTCTCCTTAGTCTCAATAAGACATCAGTTTTATGGAGCCTAACAGTAATAAAGAAAATACTGTAAAGGAAAAGGTTTTAATATTTGGCATATAACCTGTGCAGGGAAAGAGCGACTATCTTTAGGATGCCGCCACCCCCTACCTATCCCATAGACATGGACTCATCCTGTCTGCCGCCCACAGCGCCCTCTGCGCAAGCGCAGACTTGTGGCGGCGCAGACTGGTTAGAAATCAATGAGAACTCAGTTCAGTCTCTCAGTCGTGTCCGACTCTTTGCGACCCCATAGACTGCAGCACGCCAGCATTCCTGTCCATCACCAGCTCCCGGAGTTTACTCAGACTCATGTCCATTAAGTCGGTGATGCCATCCAACCATCTCATCCTCTGTCGTCCCCTTCTCCCGCCTTCGGTCTTTCCCAGCATCAGCGTCTTTTCAAATGAGTTAGTTCTTCGCATCAAGTGGCCAAAGTATTGGAGTTTCGGCTTCAGCATCAGCCCTTACAGAGTCTCATTTTTAAAAGGAGACCTGATAGATTAAATGCCTGGCTTATAGAAACATGATATTACGCTAGTCATGATTTCTTATTGGGGGTACACTTTTTTATCCATACTGCCGACAAATGAGGCCAAATTATATTAGGTTTTGATATGTTCTTAAGTATTGCAAAAAGGCTATGTTTTAGGATGGTTGCTTGGCAATGAAACACAGGCTAAAGGCAGATGACACGGTCTCTACACATAAAGAAAGCTGGACACATTCCTACTGGGATAAATAATATAAGACAGTAATCATTGTGGTGTGCCATGAATAAGTTACAGGTGTGCAGAGAAACACCCTCTCCAATAGCTCCAGGGAAAGACGGGTGGAGCCTTGTCTTGGAAGAATCCCTGGGCTAGTTATGACTGCTTTGCCAACCTTATTTGATTAAGTCAGGTGTTGAAATCCCGGATTTCATCAATTGTTAGCAGCATATTTTTTCTCATTTGACTCCTCAGAAATCATACTGCACGTTGCATCAGATGGCTCCTTACAATGGCAGATAGTCAGGCAGCAGGTGTGACTCAGCTGTTTTTGTAGGTGTGTGCATGAACTTGGTTATAGCCGTTCAACACTTCTATTGAATTATGGGTATTGTTGGCTGTGTACATACTATGTACATACATACTATGTTCAAATGCCATGTGAATGTATTTTAAAAGATTATACTGTGATTGGGCATAACAGAAAGCTACCAGGAACGGAACCAGGCAGGAAAGAGAACAGTGGGTTGGTTGTAAACTTATACCAGTAAGGCAAATATGGGTTATTGGAAGAAGGACCAAAATTCCACGTCTTCTTACAAATCAACTGAATTACAATTTCCAAAAATGTGAGTAGACTTAAGTAAATAAAACAAGAAGGTTGGGAACTTCCCTGGTGGTCCTTGCTCCCAATGCCGGAGCCCTGGGTTCGATCTCTTGTCAGGAAACTAGACCCCACACACTGCAACTAAAAAAAGAATTAAAACAAAAACAAAAAAGTTTGCTTATTTCAGTTCAAGGTTGGAGAAGCTGCCAGATCCCTCAGAATACAAGAAAGAACTTGATAAAAATAAGAGCAGTTTTAGGGTCTCAAATACTTTTATTAAGACATCAAACATCAATTTGTCAAAAACTTCCTGATGTGTTTGAATAGGAGCTGCCGAATTTGTAATAGTTGCTGGAAAAAATGAGACTATGAGTTTAGTCATGTAGGAAATAACATTTTTGGAGGTAACAACTACATGTTTTTATTTGGTTATTTGAATTTGGGGCAGCTGTATCAACTGACACCTGGTTACTCCTCTGAATTTGAGTATGAAAATTTGGGGCAGATCTAGCAATTAGGTGTTGTTGTATAAACCCTGCCACCACCACCACCACAAATTCCCAATGTCATATTACAAGCAAATATTTATTTAGCTTACATGTCTTGGGGGTTAGCAATGGGTTGGCCAATGGAGGCTGGGCTCAGCTGAGGTGCTTCTTCTGTGTTCCAAATGTCTATTACTCTCTTCCTGGAACCAGCAGGCTGGCCCAAGCTCATTCTGCTCCAGGTAATGATACAAGTACAAACAGCAAGCAGAAGCTTATTTAGGCCTGGACTTGGAACTGGAATACCATTATTTCTTCTCCATTGACTGTAACAGATCACATGGCTGAACTCAAAGTCAAGAAGTAGCGAGATATACAGTTGATTCTCATTATAAAGCAACCATGAACACTGAGTTAGTAAATGCCGAACCACTGCTCCTCGTGGGAACAGGTTAAGTTCTTGTGAGCCTCTGGTCACATTTTAATCAACCGATCAATACATTTTTATGTATATTTTTGTTTAAAGTCACCACATTTAATCTATATTATTGATTCATTAACACTGATCCCAGGGCTAACAACACTATAACTCATGCCTGAAGGAACTTACCTAATATATGTATTTTCTCTACAAGGCATGTCACAGTCTTCCTGTGTGGGGGAATACAAAACAGCACATGAGCACAATGCTTGGGGCCATTCTCTACAGTCAAATCATCAACAAAAAGCACAAAATTGCAAATATATATATATATATGGCATTAAATAGACTGCATAAAACATACATTTCCAATACAAGACTTCAAACCAGATGGCAGAGTACAGACTTGCTTGACCTCAGCTGGGAAGTCAATATTTTTGCTACTCCAGGCATGTCTGTAAATGACCTTGAAAGTGACATGCATAGCGATTTGGGGGTTACAAATAAATGTAGACAAATAGATAAACCAAAACACAGAATCTATGAATAATGAGAATTGACACTACTCTGCTCCTAGTGGAAAACACTTCAATGTTATATGACAAAGGGTATAGATAAAGGAAGAATTTTAAAATGGGGGCCTTACATATATGTATAACTGAATGACTTTGCTGTACACCAGCACAGAACACAACATTGTAAATCAAGTCTACTTCCATTAAAGAAAACAAAAACAAAACCCCCAAACATGGGGGCCAATAATGCATCATGGGCCCCATCTTAGACTTACTGAATCAAAGTTTGCATTCCATATTCCCCAGGTATTTGTATGCACATTCAAGTTTAAAAAATACTGGCCTTATGGATACATGCATGCATGCCAGAGGCTGGGAGTTAAACCCTACAAACTTCAGAGGCCACTACATGAAGTTTTTATGGGTCCAAAGGCCTAGGGCATAAGAGGACAACCTCTCCAAGGTGAAGGATTGGCTATTGCACCCTGCAATTTCTCTTAACAGGCAAAAATGGAGCACTTGGTGGGTTTCTAGCTTTTGGAGGCAGCAAATGCCTCATTTGGGAATACAGGTGTAACACAGTTACAGGTGATATGGCTGGCTGCCAGTTGGAATAGGTCCCTGAGCAAGACAATGCTCTGGGGCAAGGCCATGCTGGAATGCAAGCTGCCTTCTGTTTGACCCTATGTCTCAGCAGATCCAATGGCACTAGAGAGGTCCATGCTGCTGGGAGTCCTAGGCAAGCCATAAAAGGAGAGTCAGAGTGCAGGACCTCACGATTCTGGAGCAACATCATTCCCCTGACAGCAAGTCATTTGAAAAACAGCCCCTGGCATGCCACTAAGAGCCTGGCTGTGCAACTGAAGTGATGATGCAACTGTGGCTGCTCACCATGAGCTAGGCATCACGGATTTAACAACTCGCAGCTGGGTGGATATAGCAACAGTCTCTCAGATAGATAAGGAGAATGGGGACTCTTGGAAACTCTTGGAAGTTGAAGAATGGTGGCCAGAAGAACATAAGTGGGAGAGCTGGAAGTTCCCCAAGCAAGGCAAACTCAATGTGATAATCTTTTTCCCACTCCCTAACTGCTCATCTTCCTGCTTTCCATCTCTTGGGTGCAGCAGTAATACACCCTATCCCAGGTCAGATCTCTGGTGTCATCAATGACAACCATGGCTCAACAGAAGGATACCCTCTTCCAAGAGAATTTCTTTAATCTGTGTCTGCCCCTCTATCTCCATGGCTACTGCCTTAGTTAAGTCTCTCATCATTTTACTCTGGCAAATTTCCCACCCTGCTTATTTAACTTCTATGCAGAGTACATCATGAGAAACGCTGGGCTGGAGGAAGCACAAGCTGGAATCAAGATTGCCGGGAGAAATATCAATAACCTCAGATATGCAGATGACACCACCCTTATGGCAGAAAGTGAAGAGGAACTCAAAAGCCTCTTGATGAAAGTGAAAGAGGAGAGTGAAAAAGTTGGCTTAAAGCTCAACATTCAGAAAACGAAGATTATGCCATCTGGTCCCATCACTTCATGGGAAATAGATGGGGAAACAGTGGAAATAATGTCAGACTTTATTTTTGGGGGCTCCAAAATCACTGCAGATGGTGACTGCAGCCATGAAATTAAAAGACGCTTACTCCTTGGAAGGAAAGTTATGACCAACCTAGGTAGCATATTCAAAAGCAGAGACATTACTTTGCCAACAAATGTCCGTCTAGTCAAGGCTATGGTTTTTCCAGTGGTCATGTATGGATGTGAGAGTTGGACTGTGAAGAAAGCTGAGCCCTGAAGAATTGATGCTTTTGAACTGTGGTGTTGGAGAAGACTCTTGAGAGTCCTTTGGATTGCAAAGCGATCCAACCAGTCCTTTCTAAAGGAGGTAAGTCCTGGGTGTTCTTTGGAAAGAATGATGCTAAAGCTGAAACTCCAGTACTTTGGCCACCTCATGCGAAGAGTTGACTCATTGGAAAAGACTCTGATGCTGGGAGGGATTGAGGGCAGGAGGAGAAGGGGATGACAGAGGATGAGATGGCTGGATGGCATCACCAACTCGATGGACATGAGTTTGAGTGAACTCCGGGAATTGGTGATGGACAGGGAGGCCTGGTGTGCTGTGATTCATGGGGTTGCAAAGAGTCGGACACAACTGATCGAGTAAACTGAACTGAACTGAACTGAAATTTCCCACATTACTGAAAATAGTGTTTCTGCATATCTGATTATTCCATTCATTCCTCAAATATTTATTCGGCATCTACTGTGTATCAGGCATTGGGTTAGGCTTTGGGGAAAACAATGTGAAGAATTAAAAAAAAAAAAAAAAAGACAGTACTTCAGGCCTTAGGGAACTAACAGCCTGAAAAGAGAGATGAAAATCCTTCTTAAAATCCTTCAGAGGTTCCCCCTTGTTTTCAGGATGAAGCCCTGATGTTTGGACCATCTGAAAGTGAACGTGTTAGTCACTCAGCCCTGTCCCACTCTTTTGTGACCCCATGGACTGTAGCCCGCCAAGCTCCTCTGTCCATGGAATTCTCCAGGCAAGAATACTGGAGTGGGTTGCCATTTCCTTCCCCAGGGATCTTCTAGACCTAGGGATCCAACCCTGGTCTTCTGCATTGCAGGTGGATTCTTTACCATCTAAGCCATCAGGGAAGTCCCTGCCTATCTCTCCAGCATCACTTCTAACCACTGCCCTTCAGTCTTGCAGGCTCTGTAGTCACCGTGCACACTCTCCCTTCTTCAGAGCACCCTCCTCTCTGAATGGCTAACATCTACTTTTTTAAGGGCTCACTCTAGCTGTCCACTTCCTCCAGGAAGCCTTCTGGACAATCCCTTCCCCCTTTAGCTGTCTTTTTCTGTAGTTTCACCCACCTCATGCTAACATTATCACACACGTATCACATGTACTGTGATTCTTCGTTCTTTTGCCCACTTCTTTCACACTATGGTAATCTCAGCTTATTGTATCCAACACTTAGTTACAGCGTCTGATTCATAATAGGTACTTGACATTTTTTGTCAAAAGGAACTGTATAGGTACATACAAATATCCCCCACTCTGTAACAGCAGGCAAGGCCAAGACATCAATTCTGTATCGTGGTAATGGAGCTTCTTGGCATGACTCCTTCACTCTCTGGCTGTGGGGCCTCCTGGTGGGCAGTGCCCGGTTCCTTCCTCGATGAATAAGACTCATCGGCACGCCCCCTAGCGCCTCGGGCTGACTCTGCAGGAATGGGAGGGCGCCCGCAAGCACGCGGTCCTAGACTCGCGCTTCGCGCATGCGTGGCACGCGAGCGGACCCTTGGGTTCGGAAGAGTCCAAGCGTGAGGGGAGCGAGCTGTGGAGCGAGCTAAGATTCTTTTCCCTTCTGCAATAGGAAGCTGGCTCATGTTTTTTAATCTCTCATCGTTTCTTAACTTAAAGTTTAAGCCTTGAATTATGGTCCTATGTGGAGCGAGAGAACCTAGAGTGTCATTAAACTTTTCTTCGTCTTCGGACACCCCTCCCGGAGGGCGCAGGTTGGACAGTGCCAGGTCAGGGCCGCGGGGGCGGAAGCGGCGGCGGCGACGGCGGCGGCTGTCAGAGCTGGAGAGGGGCAGGGCGGAGCGGCCATGGAGGGTCAACGCTGGCTGCCGCTGGAGGCCAATCCCGAGGTGAGCGCGCCTCCAGTGTCGGCCTAAGGCTCCGGGCAGGGGCGGAGGGGACCGGGCTGTTGTAGCTCGTCCCGGGCAGTTTGTCGCTAAATCGTGTTCTCTGTTTCGTTTTCAGGTCACCAACCAGGTGAGTGAGGTGTCTTGACGCTTGGGACCTGGGAGCCCCCACTGGCTGCCTACAGCCCCGCACTCCCTTGGAGTCTGGGATTTAACTTCGTGCGGGTCCCTCTTGCTCAGCTTTAGGCGTGCTTTTTTTTTTTTTTTTTTTTTATGGCCGCCTCCATCCCACCTGGTTCCTGGAAAGATGCTCCCAGCTGTCTCTGGTCCTATTCCCCGTCATCGTTTCCTGGGATTTCGGGGTCAGAGGTTTGAGGGACATTCGCCGTATATTCCTATTTCTCTTCCCTCCTGCTAGTGCCGAATCCATAATTGTCCCACCCCTATACCTTCCAGGTGACTAATTTCCCTACAGTACCTGGCTCTAAGCTTTGTAAACTCGCCCACCCAGTCCTTGTAATTTCCTGTGCCACCTGCGCCGTGAAACCATCTTCCAGTCATCTCCTGCCCCATCAAGTCAACTTCTCTTTCCTACCACACCCCCTTTCTCTTCCAGTTCCTTAAAAGTGGAATTCAATATTTTATGCCATAGGAAAGCTCAGTTCCCACGTCATCCTTTGCCACCTTCAACTCTTTAAATTCGTTTGGGTGTTGGATGGGGAGGGAAGAGTGAACCTCTCCCAGGCACTCGATTAAAAGGACAATAAGTACTACCATGTATAAACTTTTTATTTGCTTAGGTGTATTTTGTCTTATCCTCTTTTTCATTCTCAACAGCAGGTTTACTTTTAACTGCTCTCTTATTTTATCATATGGTACAGTTTTCCACCTCCTTAAGTTTCCTATTCATCACCAAGGAATAATGATTCATTATTTTTGGTACTTTGTTAGTTTTTGGTTTTGAAAGGTTGCAGAAAATTCCTTATATAAAGAAAGCAGATAGAATGCTTTATCTCAGGGTGGTCAACAAACCCTTTATTTTTTAATTCATTTTGCATTTTTTTTATTTTGCATTTTTGAAATGATCATTCGTCCCTCAACTTTTGTTTATTTACTAATCTAGAAATGTACAAAGCTTGGAACACAGCATATATCTTTTGTTATTATTATTAAGGTGGCGTTTCCAATCAGTGTTAATTTTCTTTTGTTTTACCACCTTTGGTGTTTGTTGTTCATCTCCCCCCTACAACATTTTGATGCTTTTGTTAAGAAAATCTTGAGGCCAAAGAAGTTAGTATTTCCAACTTCTGATTTAGTACCATAGGAAAGAAGCATATTTCTTTCAGACCTAATCTCTCCATTTTTCTATAGCTTTAGTGAAAAATCAATTTGCCATGTATCTGGACCCTGTTCTGTTCAATTGATCTATGTGTCTGTTTGCATTATTGTAGTTTTATAGTAAGTCTTGAAAATACATAGTATGAATTCTCAAACTTCACTCCTTTTCAAAATTGTTTAGGCTGTTTTAGCTTCTTTGTCTTTCAATATAAATTTTAGAATCAGCTGAAAAGCTGATGGAAAGATTTGTGTAAATTAAGAAATTTATACAAAAAATTCTGCTGTGATTTTGATGGTGAATGTGTAACTAAATCTGCAGGTACATTTTGGAGAAAATTAACATCTTAACAGTATCGAGTCTTGCATTTCATGAAGATAGTGCATCGCATCATTTGTTTGGGATGCGATCAAAGAAATCTTTGATTTCTTTCAAAAGTAGTCTGTTGTTTTAGCATGTTGGTCTTGCACTTTTTGTTTGTTTATACCTAAGTATTTAATGACTTTTTGACACTACTGTAAATGAAACTTTTAAAATTTTATTTTCTGGTTGTCTGTTGCTGTATAGAGAAATAGAATTTATTTTTGCATATTCACTTTGTAGCCTACTGCTGTGCTAAATTCACTTACTTTAGTGGCTGTTTTTGGTAGATGCTTTGGGATTTTCTAAATAGACAGTCATATTCTCTGTGATTAGACTGTTTTATTTTTCCCTTTTCAGTCTGAATGCCTTTTATTCATTCTTCTTGTTGCACTGTTTAGGACCTTCAGTACAAAATTGAGTAGAATGGAGAGAGAGAGGACACCCTTGTCTTGTTCAGGATCTTAGAGCAAAAGCATTTGATCTTTTGTCTTTAGGTATGTTAGTTGTAGGGGTTTGGTAGATATTTTTTTTATCATGTTAAGGAATTTCCCTTCTGTTCTGAGTTTGCTGAGATTTTTTATCATGGATCAATTTGAATTTTCTCAAATGGCTTTCCTGTGTCTTTTGAGATTGTCGTTTAAGGAAGAAATAATACCAGTCCTACAAAAACATAGAAGGGGGGGGGCCACTTCCCAACTCATTTTGTGGCCAGCATTCCCAGGCAAGCTATAATAAGAAAAACTGCAGACTAATATCCCTCATGAACATGGATGTAGAAATCCTCTACCAAATATTTGCAGAGGGAATGCAGCAATATATAAAAAGGATAGTATATCCTAAGAACTGTTTATTCTGGTATTGTAAAGCTGGCTCACTATTAACTATCAACAGACTTAAAAACAATCATTTTTAGACAATATTGTTACCTTAATAGGATGGAAGCTTTTATAATTGGAAACTTAGATCTTGGTAGACTATGAAACCCATTCACTTATTCACATCAATTAAATAATATTTGGAGGACACCTTTTGGAATACCAGGTATCTGAGCAGGAGCTGGTTATATTTGGTCATGAAAACATTTATGGTTTTCTGCTTTTCCATCCTTTGGGAAGACAGACAATAAACAAGTAATTAAAAAGAAGAAAGAAAACAGCGATTGTTATAGTGCAGTGGAGAAAATTAATGGTACAGTGATGAAGACCATCAGGGAAAACATTTTCCCTGAATGGTGACAGGAGGCCATTCTGAGTGACATAAACAGAGAAGGATATTATTAGTATATGATAGTACAATTTCTGGCATGCTTTGGTGTGATTACGTTTGTTTTAAATTTATTATTTAAAGAAGTAATGCACATTTAGTGGGAGAATGGATAAGTATCTAAAAAGTGATTCGTTTTAACCAAAATTTTTGTAGTTGTTTCTTTATTCTCTTTGTGTTAGTGGCAGAACTGAGAATCTAAAAATGAATAGAAATTGAATTAACTCATAGCCACAGATTAATCCCAACAACCATATCCATCCCCACCTTTGCTTATTTCCTCAGTTTAATGGAACCCTAGCCTTTTACTTACCTTGGTTTCACTCTGTTACCATTTGGTGGTTGCATTGTACTCAGTGTCAGCAAATACTGTTTAATGTTGACTAGTTTGTATAAGAATGATTAACACATGTCAACTATATGAAGATCATTATTAACTGTTGCACATTAATTGGTAACCACATGTCTTGGTAGGTGTGGTAAGTAGTAATTTCTTTTATTGCTTACTGTGCTGTCAATCTCTTCTCAGCATATTTTGTCTTACTCTAGGTAGAACTTACCTAGAATAAAATCAGTTCGATGACAGAAAGAAAATCATTTAAAAAACTTAAGCTCTATTCTGTTTATATATGCATTTACAGAACTGATAGCTTGAGGCCAGTGTAAAGTTACAAGTAATTAAACATCAGGAATTATAACATTTTTTACAAAGACAATTCTGTGCTATGGGCAATCATAGCATTTATTTTTATGATCACACTAGATTTTTATCTTGATTATGTTTTGTGATTTGAGTATTACATGGCCACAGTTTATAATTTTGAATATTGTTGTGTTTTAGACCCATTGATTTCTGATAGGACAATTTCCTAGAAATATTCCTAATTGTGGATTTTATTGAAGAGGCCAAAAGTGAAAGAAAGTGAAAGTCATTCAGTTGTGTCTGACTCTTCGCAACCCCCTGGATTATACAGTCCATGGAATTCTCCAGGCCAGAATACTGGAGTGAGTAGCCTTCCCCTTCTCCAGGGGATCTTCCAAACCCAGGGATCGAACCCAGGTTTCCTGCATTGCAGGCAGATTGTTTACCAGCTGAACCCCCAGGGAAGCCCAAGAAGAGGCTGAAGGAAAAGAAATTTACTTTACGATTGTATTTAGTTGAGTTGCTTAGTGTTGGAAAGAGAATTACAAGTCATGTGCTGGATAGTTGCTGTGAACGTGCAAACATTTGTTAGTTGGGGTTTCCCTTCTTGGGAAAAACATACTTGTTACCCTGTCTTCCTCTAGCTACTGTCTCCTTTCTGTTTCCCTTCTTTGTAAAATTTCCACAAAAAAATTGTCCACAGATGCTCTTGCTGCTTTTATCTGCATATTTTTCCTGTATTCACTCCTATCCTCACCATTTCACAATAACTACTTTTCTCAAGTTTACTAATCACCACTTTGTCAGATCCAGCATTCACTTTTCTCTCACCACTTGCTCGATCTCTCAGCAACACTTGGTAGAGTACCCACTCCATTGGCTTCTGTGATAATTCTGCTTGCCTCCTATTTCTCTGACTGCTTCCTAGATTTGCCATTGCTGGATCATCTCCCTTCCAATTCCTCAGAGCCTTGTCTAGATTGCTAATCTTTTCTGTTGTAGAGCATTAATATCATCAGCTGTCACATGTTTGATCCCGTGTTCCTCCAAGTCCTGACTTCTGTACAGAATTGGAAACTAATATATTCAGCCACCACTTTGATATCTCCATTTAGATATAGGTATCGGAAGGAATGATGCTAAAGCTGAAACTCCAGTACTTTGGCCACCTCATGCAAAGAGTTGACTCATTGGAAAAGACTCTGATGCTGGGAGGGATTGGGGGCAGGAGGAAAAGGGGACGACAGAGAATGAGATGGCTGGATGTCATCACTGACTTGATGGACGTGAGTTTGAGTGAACTCCAAGAGATGGTGATGGACAGGGAGGCCTAGCGTGCTGCGATTTATGGGGTCGCAAAGAGTCGGACATGACTGAGCAACTGAACTGAACTGAACTGATCTCAAACTTAACATGGCTAAAAAAGAAATCTGGATTTACATCCTCTCATCTCTCCTCCAAATCTGCTTCCCCAGTCTTTTCAGGGTAGTGCCATTTATCCAATGCTCAAGTCAATGTCATCAATTGTTCTTCACCGCTATACTAATTTAGAGAGGCCATTCATGTATTGATTTTAATTTCTTTGGTTTGAATCTCTGCTCTGAGATCATGGGGAGTTATCTAACCTCTTTGTACCTCAGTTTCTTAGATTCTCATGGGTGCTAAATTGCTTCAGTCATGTCCAGTTCTTTGTAACCCTATGGACTATAGCCTGCCAGGCTCCTCTGTGCATGGAGTTCTCCAGGCAAGAATACTGGAGTGGGTTGCCATGCCCTCCTCCAGGGGATCTTCCCAAACCAGAGATCGAACCCAGGTCTCCAGCATTGCAGGTGGATTCTTTACAATCTGAGCCACCAGGGAAGCCCAAGAATACTGGGGTGGGTAGTCTATCTCTTCTCCAGGGGAACTTCCTGACCTGGGGATGGAACCTGGGTCTCTCCTGCACTGGCAGGTAGATGTTTCACCACTGGCGCCACCTGGGAAGCCCTAGTTTCTCAGCACCTCTCCCAATCTTGCAAAATTGTGAGGATTAAATGAATTTTTCTTTTTTCCTAATCTTTCAGATCCAATGATCTGCAATTCTGGTAGACTTTTTTCAGAATCTATCCCAAATCTGCCTATTCTGTTCATTTCTGCTGCTGCATCCCAAGCTACTGTGAACCTTAGTCTGAACAATGCAATATCTTACTAACTAGTTTCTCTGCTTCTCCATATGCCACCCTAAAATCTGTTCCCAGTGTTTACCCAAGGAGATTTTATAAAAATGCAAGTCACAACTTCTGTTTCCCTACCTAAAACACTCAAAACACAAAACAGCCTTCCACTGCTTGTCCTTAGAATACATTCAGGCTGCTTTCTCTGACTTGAGGGGGAGGTATTATCTGCCTGTCTCCCACTTTTGCTGGGCTGCAGCCTTTGAGTGCTGAGCCTGTTACTGCTTCAGTCTTTGTATAGCTCATCCTTTGCTTGAATCATTACGATCTTAGTTATTTCATGGCTGATTCTTTCTTGTTGTTTGTATGTTAAAGTTACCTCCTCAATAAGTCTTTCCTGATTATTCAGGTTATGTCCCTTCCTCCTCCCACCATCCACCCTGAGTCTCCACTGATGTCATCTCTTGTTTTATTTTCTTCATAATACTTAATCACTTTGTGAAATTATCTTGTTTTTGTGTCTGCTTGTTTATTGTATGTATGTTTATATGTATGTATGTATGTATGTATGTTTATAGCATGTAAGTTCTGTGAGAGAACGGACATGTCTGAAGAACTGAGAGTGGTGTGTGGCCCATAGAGGGCTCTCAACAAATAGTTATTGGGTGCAAGAATGACTAAATCTTATATAGCTGCTTTTGTGCTCCAGAAAATCCTTCTTAAGATTACCTTTAATGTGGTCATGAATCTTTTGCTTGAATATTTCAGTGACAGTATTCTATCTCTTAAAGTGGTTTAGTCTTTTTTTATTATAATGAGAATAATGTATAATACATAATTAGAATAATTATATTTATATTTCTTTATATTGAAACAAAATCTGCTCTTCTGTAACTTCCTCCAATTGTCTGTCATCCTCCCATTGAAATCATGCAGAGTAAATCTAATTGCTCCTTTGTGATATTACTGAAAACATTTGGGGAAAAGGATTATAATAATTTAAGTCTTCTCAGAACATGCCCAGATTCTCCAGCGGTGATGTCTTCCAAAAACTTATTTTTCCTGGTCACCTTTCCTTGAGCCTGCTTCTGTTAGTCGTCATCCTTCATAAAATAGGCTTCTCAGAGCTGATTCATATTTCACTCTGCATAGTCTGTGTTGAAATAGTGGATTACTGCATTATCCTGAGTAATCCCGCTTTTAAAGCAGATCAGCATTGCATCATTATTTTGACAGTTGTGTAGTCACTCCATATTGAGCCTGCAGTGACGTAAACTTAAACTCCTCTTTTTTCAAGTCCCTACATAAAATGTTTTTACTATTTCCCCATTCTGTACTTAAATAATTTTGTTATTCTTTGTTTATTGAATACCTATTAAAATTCATTTTACTCATTTCCAGACTTTAGGAACCATTGTTTTCTCATTTAACTCTTGGTTATTTTCCTAGTCCTAGTAACATCCAGTAGTTACTACTAGTATGTTTTTACTAGTGGTGATATCACACAATTACTGGATAAGTATAATTTCTGTCATAACCCAAAGGATTAGTAAATTAGTAGTGAGGCAGAATATATTGCTGTCCTGAACTGCCCATTAGAGATCAGAGCTTTAGAACAGATTTTAAAAGAAGGTAGATTTCATTTTTCTCTCTTTTTTACATATATGTAATCAGAGTTTTTGCTAACCCGACTGTCACCTAAAGAATAAGGAGGAATTCATTAAAAATGACAAGGAGAGGCTAACAGTTTTTCCGATATAGAGAAGTCCAGTTCACGTGCAAAAACAAGGTAAGCGCGATGGTTGTCAACCCTTTGAGAACTGGAGGAGAGTTCATTGTGGCTGTGGTTAGAGAACCAAGTACAAAAAGATACTTCAAGGCGTGAGAGACAGGTAAATAAGTACCAGAGCGTCCAGAGCTGTGTGTGGCAGTCCTGGCAACATGACCTTGCAAAGGCACAGAATCTCCCAGGCTCAGTTTTCTTGTTGGTGAAAGGATGTAATAAAACCTCTTTTGCCAGTTGTGGTAAAAGTGAAGTGTACTAAAGCTCCTAGCATAGTTTCTGTTACAGGATACTCTCTAAAAATGTTGACACATAATTTAAAGAACTCTGCATCTAGTGGAAATACTCTCTTTGGCCCAAAGACTAAAAAGAATGAGTTAACTAAGATCTTTTGGGGGCACATAATCTATTTTATTAATAATTTTTCTTGATAAGCCAAACATTAGTGGCATTATGAAGATTTAGTGAGCTAGTCAGTCAGAATTTTTAGTTATTTTATTATCCAGTGTTTAAACAAGCAGAAGACTAATGTTAGCAGTTATAAATCCCTTTATTATACTCGATACAAACAGGATTTTTTCTATTAATAATTGTGTACAGAGGTCTGTGCAAGTGCCTGTAGCTCGTGGAATACTTTGTGAGTAGTCTGAAGAGAGTTTTTTGGAGTAGTTTTACTACTGGTATTTTGTTTTCTCTCAGTTTTGTAAATTTAAAGAAGATACATGTGTATCAGTTCTGTAGATTTTATCTTAGAAACTATATCCAACTATTGGAAAAATGACATTTTTTGAAAATACTGGAAAATAAAAAGTTGCGTTCATCTTATTCATCTTTTTAATCTCATACCACAGACACTCAAGTTATATTTATGGAACCAGCAACAAATTTGTTGAATGTGTCCACACTAGTTGCTGTTAATATTTACTAATTTAGAGAATTTCTTTTTAATCTTTCTCTGTTTTTGATTATCACGCTGCAGGTAGGTTTTTTTTTTTTTTCTTTTGATAATAAAAGTAGAATACCTCTGTTATTTAAAAAGTGAGAGGTTAAAGTTGAAAGCCTTTTTCCTCACTTTTTTTCCACTGCCCAGAGGTAGTTACTGTAAACAGCTGCTTTTATTCTTTTCGTTGGGCTTCCCTGGTGGCTCAGACGTTAAAGAATCTGCCTGCAATGTGGGAGACCTGGGTTCCATCCCTGGGTTGGGACGATCCCCTGGAGGAGGGCATGGCAACCCACTCCAGTATTCTTGGGTTGGCTACAGCCCATGGGGTTGCAAAGAGTCGGACACGACTGAGCGACTAAGGACAGCACAGCATTCTTTCTGTGCTTGTGATGACTTCCTGGGCGAGTCTGACTCATAACAATATCTGCAACAAAGGTTGCATTGATGTACTTCATGTATATTAATTAAATTGAACTTCTTTTTATCAATCTTATTTGATTAACTCTGAGTAAAAAGTTAAGGAGAAGTATGATTCCAGTTAAATTTTAATCATTTTAATATATTTAATTTAATCATTAATGTGTCCTCAGTCTAGTACTTAGCATTCTCACTACAACCTGCCGCCTTTGGAGCTTGGTAATATTTATACTGTTTAGCTTTGGCTGGCATGGAGTAAGTTTACAACTTCAAGGTAATTTGCCAGTTTTGTCCAGGTTTTTTTTCCACTAAAATATGTTTAACTGTTACTTTCTGTTTACAGCACAGATGTGAAAATTTACTGTCTTACATGTACATTTTGTTTTATAACTTTATAGCAATATGACTTGGGGTTACATAAAATTAACCAATAAATTTAAATTATCTTATGAGGGTTTATGATACTTTTCCTTGACAGTGTGCCTTTTAGAGCTGTCAGTTCTGTGCAGGCAGTATTTGGTATCTGGAGTGTGTGGCGCTGATAAAATAAATGCCTGGTTTCAGATTAGAAGCCAAATGTATCTTTCCTACCTCTTTAACTTGGCACAAATGAAACCAAATATATATTAAATATTCATTATTAACACAGCTTAACAGACATATGCAGACATACAAATGACTAGATTAAAATAGAGATACAGTTTTCAACAAATTCAACAAATTTGTTGCTGGTTCCATAAATATAACTTGAGTGTCTGTGGTATGAATTAAAAGATGAATTAGACATAGTTCCTTCTCTGGGCTCTGCAGTCAATTTTAGTCCTTTTTTGGTTTCTAGATAGAATGGAATATTGAGGAGAGCAAAGACTAAGAATTTCAGAGACAGTGGAGAAGGGAGAGGAAGTAGTTTGAAATACTTTGTTTAAAGTCTGGAATCATGAATAAGAATCAGATGAAGAATTGGTATTAGCTAGAGGAGTCTGTTGATTTCTCTGGCCCCAGACTGTTGCAGAGCATGTTAATGAATCCATGGATGTTTGAGCACATTCTGCCAAGAGAAGTTTTTAAATTCAGTATGTTTCTTATTAAACATATCAAGGACATTATTTTTGACCAACCATATTATCATTAATGTGGCTAGTGTTTCTAATTAGTGTTTCTTCTACAAGCCAAGAGATGGAGGGATGTGGACAGTGGTCATCCTTTCATCAGGAAAGTCATTTCTTGGAGAACCTAACTGTGAGATGACTAACACTGTTCATGTAATAGGGTATGGCTTCCATTGGTTTTGCACAGTCTCATTATCATCTCAGTACCTGTGATTGTTCTTCAAGGAGAAATACCCAAGGCACTTTTTTATTTTTAAATCTCACATAATGTTAAACCAGTAGATACTATAATGTATTCTTGAGGTAAGGTATAATGATGCATTTTTAATACATTTCTTGTTTCCTCTGCTCCTTTATTTCTGTCATGTAAAATTTATTTTGTGATGGTGCACTTTTTAAAATCACCAATTTCATTCCATACAGACATGAGTTTATTGTGAAATTGACATCGTTCTCATTATTATGTTCTTTTTCTTCTCTCTGCAGTAGATTAGGGTCTGATATTTTATTTCCCTGTGAATTCTCCAAGAGTCGAGAAACCACTCCTCTTTTGTTACAGTTGTTTTATCAAATGTAAGCGAGACAGTGAAGTTGAGTAGGTGTCATTGTGTACTGGGAGTCAGAGAGCCAGTAGGTGACTTTAAATCAAGCACTTTCTGGTATTCACACAATTCACTTGGACTTTTTTGGCTTTATATACTCTTTTGCTCATTGATAAAACTTATGATATCAATCTAACATTTGTCTTTAAACTTCAGGCATCATTTTTTATAATTAGGATAAACTATGCTGATTTACTACTAAAATAAGTCTTTATATACTAGAACTTAGATGCATTTCCTTAAAAATCAAATGTTGAGAATGAGTTTTAAGATATCAGCCAAGCCACCTTGTATATGTTTGGTGAAGTCCTGGCTGTTCAATCCCAAAGTAATGGATTTTGGGGGTGGGGGCAAGGAGTTTTGCTTAATATGTTATAAATTTTAAATGTTTGTTAAGTGAATGAATAAATTGCTCTCTTCTCACATAATTCATGAAGAACCTGCTTTACTTTATTCTAATTGAACATCAGTAATATTTGTACCTTCCATTCCCTTTTGTGTATCAGATACATAGTATATACACATTGGTTATTTCCCTGTTTTTAAAATAACTTTCCCTATTTTTTTCCTCTTTTCCCAGTTTCTCAAACAATTAGGTCTGCATCCTAACTGGCAGTTTGTTGATGTATATGGAATGGATCCTGAACTCCTTAGCATGGTACCAAGACCAGTGTGCGCAGTGTTACTTCTCTTCCCTATTACAGAAAAGGTAATTGTTAAGTAAGAGAGTTTGTGGGAAATGCAGAGTTCTTTTTCAGTGTTGAGTTAAACCTGTGCTCTTCTTTAAGAACAAATAACTCTATTCTTGCATAAAATGAGGAAATCTAGGAGTGGGAACATCTTAAAAATCTAATTTTATTAAAGAGATGTATTTAGATTTTGATTTGTAGATTGACAGAGAAGCCCTGGGTTAGTCTTTTAAACTTGGATAGTTTTCTTTTTTTTTTTAAATATGGTTAATATGCCTCACCTGTTTTGATGTGACATTTAATCACATTTTGATGTATATACTTTAGAAATGGATAATCTTAAATCTGTCATAGAAAATATATGAATACAGAATATCTATTCAAATTAGTGAAAATTTGTATATAAAATATGTAGATTTTTTAAACACACACACATATATAAACAAATCTTTGTTTTAAGGAAGTAAGTATAACTAATGACATGGGTTACATTATTTTCAGAAAAAAACTTGATTTGGGTGGAAATCTTTAAGCTTAAAATACAGTTTAATCGGCAGATTTAGAATGTGTTGGGGATTCTAAATAGCTATTCTTAGATCTCTGTATCCAAATTCAGATCTCTCTATTTCAGCCTTTCTTCTAGAATGATGATCATGTAGATGTTGGTATTATGGAGCCAGAAATTTTAAGCTCATTTTAAAATGACTTTGAGACTATAGCCTTCTGATTTTTCTTTTTAAACTTCGAGATAATAGGATGAGCTCAGCATTGTAAAAAATGAAGTAAATGCTTGGGAAGATGTGAGAGAAATGAGTAAGTATTTATACTTACTTATATAAGTAGAGAATATAGTGGCATCTGCCACTTTTTGGTCTCTCTTACAATTTGGTAGATCCCTCTTTCAGCTCATAATAAGTGACATAATAAAGTCACAGAGGATATCTATGGATATTTTAGGAGCTATAAAGTGTTTTAATTTAGAAACTGATTATGTAGTTGTGAATGGCTTCAGCATACTAATAGAAAAGGAACTGTCATGGATACCTCATTATGCTTTAAATAAAGTCAGTTACAGTGTTTTAAATATGCTTCATTGTAGTGCTTACCAGCCAATGAATCACAGGTGAAAAAGCTATAAATTCATTTCTCTCTCATATTAATATTTTTGTTGTCTCTCGACTCTGTGTTTTCACTGTAGTCTGCCATAATTGCTTTTCCTTTTCTCCTATACCTGCTCTGTGTCATTTGAGGATTTTTTTCTAAACATTAAATATTAAGAAGTTATCAGATCTCATTTTGCTTTGTCACCAAGGAGAACTGATATTAGACAACAACAATAACAGACTAAACTGAAGGAATGTATAAACATTTCAGCACAAGACCTTACTATATTGAACCTTTCAGATTTTATCAGTTGGGCTATATGCCTCAATGGTTCAGAATTTATTCGGAAAATATTATTTTAAAATTTGATTTAGAAGCACATTCACAGAAATTATTTTTTAAGGCATAGGTGCATTTGTTGTTAAGAGCAGTTCCTTAATTATGGTTTTTTGTTTTTTTTTAATTATGGGTTTTTAATAGACATCATTTATTTCTGTTATTGTAGGGGTCAGCAGACTTTTTCTGGGAAGGGTCAGCTAGTAAATATTTTTAACTTTGCAGGCCTAATAATCTCTGCTATAACTATTTAACTTTGCCTTTTAGTATAAAGACAGCCATAGACAATACAAAGCTAAAACTTCATCTGTGAAACCAGGCAGTGGGCCAGATGTGGCCTGTTGCTGGTGGGCTATAGTAAGACTCCCTATGCTATTGGAATCTGAAAATGACAGGAAAACATCAAAACAATAAATTATCTTTCTTCTCTCTTCCTTCTCTTCACTCAGTTTTTAAAAATTCATTTTCTTCAGGTATAATTGATTTACAACGTTTTATTCTGTCCCCACTCATTTTTTAACCTCATTATTTTTAATGCTTTTTACAATTGAAAAAATAACTTGCTGGAGTTGCACAGCTTACAATGGTGGTAGGTTCAGGCGTCAGATGTAGAGCACACACTTTGGACCTAATTGTACCGTATTGTTTTTACTGTCAGTTATCGATAATGGTTAATGTTATGAATATCATATGCTCATAAATGTAGTATGAATTTTGTTAATATGATGTAACAATACAGAAATGTGAAAAATAGAAAATAAAAATTCTCCAGTAATATCTTAGCCCAGAGATAACCTCTGTTACGTTTTTTATATCCTTTATCACTTTTCAATGCATATATAAATATTTTAAAAACATAATTGAGAATCATATTAATATATACTGACCTAAAACCACTCCAATAATGGGCAGATTTCTGAGTCAGAATATGTAAATCCATTGTATTCTTTTTAAAATGCTTTATAGTGTTGCATTAAGATATGCCATGTTAACTGTATCTCCACTGATGTCTAGAGTTTTTCCAAATTTACATTTGAGTCCTTTTTAATGTATTATTTTTCACATGTAGACTTTTTTTTTTTTTTTTCTAATAGTATGAAGTATTCAGAACAGAAGAAGAGGAAAAAATAAAATCTCAGGGACAAGATGTTACGTCGTCAGTATATTTCATGAAGCAAACAATCAGCAATGCCTGTGGGACAATTGGACTAATCCATGCTATTGCCAACAATAAAGACAAGATGCACTTTGGTAAGCAGATTTTCATTACTGCTCTCTTCCCGCTCCGTAAGTTGTAAGTTAACTTACTGAGCAGTAGGTGGTGCTCTAGTTCTTTCTTCGAAGTAGTAAATAAAGCTTTTCCTCCTTTCTTTTATAATGGGAGTGTACATATTTCCTATTAGGGAAAATATTAATCCTTCTGATTCTGCTGTATTGTTGATAAACAGAGGTGTAAGCCCTGTCATTTACCTTACATTCCTTACTTACCAATGAAAGGGTTTTAACCTGAAAAATAGTTAGCTTGCTTCTAGTATTTTCATGTCTCAGTCTCTTTGAGATACCTGGCCTTTTCAATTTTATCATCTTTAATGTTCCCAGAATCTGGATCAACCTTGAAAAAATTCCTGGAGGAGTCTGCATCAATGAGCCCTGAAGAACGAGCCAGATACCTGGAGAACTATGACGTCGGTACCTTTTTCTGCCTTGCTCTCATTTGTGGGCAAAGTTCTGTGGAATTATAGATTCTGTTTGGGAGTTTGTCTTGAAACTACAGTTTTGAGCAATTAAGGATTTGGTCGTATCCATTAAAAAAGGCCTTTTGTACTTTTCAGGTAACATTATCTGAAATAACCATAAATGTTGATAAATTGTCACTTCTTTTCTATATGCAGAGCTGAATGAGAGAAAAAAGCAGTTTGATTTACAAATTTATAAAATATCTTATAGTTGACCATTCCTTACCATTCCCTTCCTGTGGTAAATATGTGTTTGGCAATACCCTGTGTGTCTTTCACTGGGAATTTGGAACAAGGCTGAAGACCAATGAATGGAAAAAACAAAGGTTTAGTGGCAGATGTCAGAACATTCTCTAGCTATTTTATCAGTATAGTAATATTTTTTCATGTGTGAGGACACAGGCCACATAGTCTAGTTTACAATGATTATACCATATCATAGAATTATTTTAGAGTGGTATTTACATTTATTATATTTGAAATCTACTTTGCTTTTGAAGGCTTTTTACTTTTTACTGACATTATTCAGTGGATTGTACATTCTTTGAAACTGTAAACAGCATTGTGTACAAATTACTTGACTAAAACAATCTGTTATGCAGAGTTTGAGCCCAGTAAATCCATTGATTTGATTATGTTGTTTTAGCATTCTCATATACATTGATTAAGTTACTTTTCTTTAAAAAACCTGCAGATCTCGTGAAACATCTTTATTTTACATAAAAATAAACAACATAAAAGTCACTAGTAATCCCACCAGTGAGAGGTAGCCACCATTAATACTTTTTATAGGGAATATATAAGTATATACACAAAGTTTGATCACACTGTAATACTGTTTTATAACTTGCTTTTTTCACTTATCACAAACGTATTACATACCAGTAAGTATATATTTGACATCATCATTTAATGGCTGCCTAGCTTTCCATTGTGTAGTATTTTATTTAACTAATAAATTATTGTCAGAAGTTTAATATTTTTCCCTCTTTTTTCACCATTTAAAAAATACTGCAAGGTATATCATTGTAGCTAAATCTTTGCAAATATTTGTTATATATGATTATGTAGAGTTATAATTAAATATATAAACTAAAGAAGAAATTGATAAATCAAACAGATTGCATGTTTTTTTAAAGCTTTGATATTATTGCTAAATTGCCATTCATGAAGGTTGTACTTTCACCTGTAATTTACTTCTTTGTCCATTTCTCTTCATCTTTGCTAATAGTGGATATTATAAGAGCATTTTTTTTTCAAGTTCAGGAACCTGAAATCTCTAGCTTCTGATAAATGCATGCTTTTTGCTCCACATTTCTAAAGTGCTGACTGAAGCTGCATGATTAAGCGTAAATAGAGCTAGAGCTGCAGAATAGCATGTAACCTGGAGAAACAGATGAGCTAAGCTTTTTCAGTCTCTATCTGTGAGATGCTTACTTTATTCTAGTCTCAGTTGAATAAAGTGTTAAATGTTAGTTCTAACAGTTAAACAATGTAAATAACCCCCACTTACCACTGGCAATTGCAAATAAGCAGATATTCAGTTTCCTGAGGCTTTGGAGATTTGTGGGTTGGAAAGCAAAGCAATTCATTTGGTTACTCAGAAGTCATTCTTAAATATTTAGTGTTAAACTGTTCCAGAAATCTCCTCCAGTCTGTTTCTTAACAAGACTTTAGATGTTAAAATTTAGCATTGTTGTTTTCATCCAAAAAGTATAATCAAAATATAATCATTTTTTCCTATTAATACTTTATATTCTTATTACAGGCCATTCGAGTTACTCATGAAACCAGTGCCCATGAAGGTCAGACTGAGGTATTTCACATTTTTCAAAACTTTTCTTGCCACGTGTGAGTTTAATCACAGTATTGTTGTATGACACGTAGTTTTGGGAAATTGCTTGGACTTTTTTTTTCCTTTGAGGGCATTTGCTTATGTAAAAGTAGTCACGAAGTAGCCCAAGAATATGTGTTGACCAACCATGAAAATGAACTTCAGTTCAGTTGCTCAGTCGTGTCCGACTCTTTGCGACCCCATGAACTGTAGCATGCCAGGCCTCCCTGTCCATCACCAACTCCCAGAATCCACCCAAACCCATGTCCATTGTGTTGGTGTTGCCACCCAACCATCTCATCCTCTGTTGTCCCCCTCTCCTCCTGCCCTCAATCTTTCCCAGCATCAGGGTCTTTTCAAATGAGTCAGCTCTCTGGATCAGGTGGCCAAAGTATTGGAGTTTCAGCTTCAGCATCAGTCCCTCCAATGAACACCCAGGACTGATCTCCTTTAGGATGGACAGGTTGGATCTCCTTGCAGTCCAAGGGACTCTCAAGAGTCTTCTCCAACACCACAGTTCAAAAGCATCAATTCTCTGGCACTCAGCCATCTTTATAGTCCAACTCTCACATCCATACATGAGTACTGAAAAAACCATAGCTTTGATAAGATGGACCTTTGTCAGCAAAGTAATGTCTCTGCTTTTTAATGTGCTGTCTAGGTTGGTCATAGCTTTTCTTCCAAGGAGCAAGCATCTTTTAATTTCATGGCTGCAGTCACCATCTGCAGTGATTTTGGAGCCCAAAGAAATAAAGTCTGTCACTGTTGCCATTGTTTCCCCATCTATTTGCCATGAAGTGATGGAACTAGATGTCATGATCTTAGGTTTCTGAATGTTGAGTTTTAAGCCAACATTTTCACTCTTTTCTTTCACTTTCATCAAGAGGCTCTTTAGTTCTTCTTCACTTTCTGCCATAAGGATGGTGTCATCTGCATATCTGAGGTTATTGACATTTCTCTCAGCAATCTTGATTCCAGCTTGTGCGTCATCCAGCCTGGCATTTCTCTTGATGTACTCTGCATCATCATGGCTCAGTTTCTGGCATCAGGCTCAGTTTCTGGCAAAAAACTGCAATATTCTCTTTACTTGGGAAGTCTGTTCTGGGCAATGTAATGAACTTTACCATCTCTACTCTGTTAGCTAGTCATTTATTGAGCTAGGTCACCTTTCTGCTTCTTCTCTTGCCCCTTTTTTCACAAGGGTCTCTTTTTCCTGAGGGTTTCCCTCATTCTCTCCTTCCAAACCTCATTCTCCCACTCTTGGGGGAGGTTTATTCGAAGGTTTTTCAGTCAAAATGAATAAAATTTACTTAAAATCATGTAGTGTATTTATAAAACATTTAAGTGTTAACACCAGAGAAGTATAGACTTTCTTCTTTCTTACCCCATGTGTGACTTGGAACCATGCTTTTTCATTTACAAAGATAACATTGCCTCTATACTTTAAAAATACTTAAAAATTACTGATTTAAGAGTACTGAACATACATATTCCCACTATCTTCAAAAAAAATTTTTTTAAAGGAGAAAACAGTTTAATACTATGATATGACTTCAGTTTTTTATAGCTCTGTTAACTGTGAATGTTTATAATAACATAAATAAACATAAACCTAGGAATTTATGTCCCTATAATTATATAATACCTTCTTGGTTGCTCTCAGGTTCTGCTTTCAAAGGTGTGAACCGTTGCTTTTTATTTTTTTAATTTTATTTATTTTTGGCTGTGCCGGGTCTTCATGGCTGTGCGGGCTTTTCTCTAGTTGCAGCAAGTGGGGGAACTGAACCACCAGGAGGCCCCTGAACCATTGTCTTTTTGACTAAGTTTGTGCACACACCCAAAGGGCATGTCCAGGTGATTTTAGCACCAGGTTGGAAATGAATGGAACACTCTGCTTTTTGTATTGCTTTATATGATCTCGTGCTGCAGCCCATGGTGTCGCAAAGACTCAGACATGACTGGACGACTGGAGAACAACAACGATAGTATGTTGAGCATGTTCTTAATCTTCACTGTGCCTTGCCTTTTTGTTTGTAAATTTGTAGTGTTAAAATTAGCAATGTGATGAAGATCAGCATGAAATTATCATAAAATATGAAAACCATTATTTGTAATAAAGCAATTAAATACTTTAATACATGTTTACTTTAAAAGTTGTCTTTACAGTACCCTTTCTTGCCTTCTTTTTGGCCTTTATCCAAATTACGACTTCTAACACCTCCTTTTAGATGATGTTCACATCTTTTTCTCCAGACTGAAACTTCTTGCCTTCTATGGGCTTTTTAATATGACTCTTACTATTTGCATTTTAGCTATTTTCATATTCTTTTTCATTTATTTAAGATGTGTATTTTCTCATATTTCAGCGGCTCTAAAATTATGGCGTATCTTACCATTGATGTCATAATTTACTTGGTGATATTACCTTCTTTAGTGGTACATAAATTGATACATCTTCAAGCCAGTGGTGCCTTATATGCTCTGAAATGTGGTGTCATATCGCCTGACTCTGGCCCTTAGACCTAGAATTGTTGCTGGATTCCTTTGAGTATGCTCCAGAGTACCCAACACCATTCCTGGTGCATAGGCACAACACATATTTATTAATTCTCCAGAATTAACTCAAAACTATCCTTAGTGGTGTAAGAACTACCAAAAAAGGCTAAATCTTGGTCTTCTGTAGTCCCTAAGAAAACCGAACATACTGTTAGCCACTATTCCTCAACAGGGCACTGTTAACATTTTGTGAAGAGTTCAGTTCTTTATCATAGGGGTTCTTTTGTGCATCCCAAGGTAGAATATAGATTATTATATTCTAGTCATTTTATGTCAGTGATTCCCAGTCACTGAGAGAACAAAACTCCCCCCATACCATACATTTCTGAATTTTAGTATCAGCCAGCTTAAAACTCCTGCACCAGGGACAGTTTTTATGATCTTTTATTTCTGGTTCATCTACCATCTGTGGATGTAAGAGTCTTTGACATCTTATTATCTCCATTGCTCTCTATATTCCAGTACACTTTTTTTTTTTGTCAGTTCCTACACAGCACCTCTGTCTTTCCCATTTGTATTTGTTTGATTGGACTGCCATAACAAAATACCATAGACTTGGATGACTTAGCAGGCTTATTCTCTTTTTTTAAAATTAGTTAATTATTATTTTTTAAATTTTTGGTTGCACTGGATCTTCGTTGCTGCTAGTTGCAGCTAGCTGTGGCTTCGCTTGTTGTGAAGCACATGATCTAGGCGCACGGGCTTCAGTAGTTGCAGCTCTCAGGCTTAGTTGCTCTGCGGCTTAGTGGCTCTGTTATCTTGTCCCCTGCGTTGGCAGGTGTATTCTTATCCACTGTACCACCAGGGAAGTCCCGGAAATGTATTTGCTCACTGTTCTGTAGCCTGGAACTCGATGTCAGGGTGCCATCAAGGTTGGTTTCTGGTGGGGCCTCTCTTTCTGCCTTGCAGATGGTACTTTTTCACTGCGTCCTTAAGTGGCTTTTCTTTTTTGTGCACTTGGAGAGAGAAGTCTCTAATGTCTTTTCCTCTTTTCATAAGGATACCAGCTCTATAGGCTTAGGGTCTCATCCTTATGACCTCGTTTAACCTTAATCACTCCTTTAGAAGCCCTGTCTCCAAGCAAAATCACGGGATTAGGGCTTCAGCATATGAATTTCGGGAGAATACCATTCAGTCCCTAACACTATTTTTGTGCTTTGTAAGGGCCCAGTCTTTGTCTGGATATACCTTCCTGTTTGCATAGTTGACACCCTCTCATCCTTTAGGTCTCACCTTAAAAGTCATTTTTCAGATAGGCTTTCTTTCATTACTGTTAAGTATAAGGCCATTTCAGTGAATTTCCTGTCATAAAATCCTTTTGATTTTCTTCTTGGGATTTTAAAGTCTACAATACTTTTTTGTTTGTTTGTTTATTCCATATATTTACTAGAATATGAGTCCCAGGAGAATATGGATCATCTTTGTCATATTTACCTTGAATCTCCAGGATAATGCTTGGTGTATAGAGGCATTTATGAAAAATTGCACAGTATTAAATAAGGAGCACAGGATGTAGATAACTTAGGCAAGATACTTTCCTCAACATAAAATGAAAATAATAGCATCTACCTTATGGAATTGCTGTGCAGATTCATAAACTAATCATATAAAGTACTTAGAATAGTATCTGGTATTTAATGGGCCTTCAATAAATACTGGGTAGTAATTTTATTTTACTAGGCTTTCAGAAAACAAATATGGATGGCAAAGGATGAAGCTGAACAGTAGAGTGAAGCCGGATCAAGGGGTGGCTTGAATTTTATAAACAACGGGGAGTCACCAAAAGTGGTGTGTTTCGTGTTCAGCATATTGAGTTTAAAGTGATTTAACAGGTCACCTATGTAGAAGTTGAATGTGGAATCTAAAGCTCCAGGGAGATACCTGGTGTCTTGTATTGGGTTGGCCAAAAAATTCATTCAGGTTTTTCTGTAACAGCTTATGGAAGAACCTGAACAAACTTTTTGACCAACCCAATATCTTGTCTGGAAGTGTTTAGAACCGTGAGAATTCTACCAAGGGAGAATAGTGTGAACCATAATAAACCCCTAGGGCACCTGAATGTTAAAGGAGTGGGTAGAAGAAGAGCTGGTAATAGCAATGTAATAACAATCGACGTCATTGATACTCTGTTTCAGAACATTTTCATGGGAATGGAGTAGGTAGGAACCTTATCGCTTGCAGAGATTTATAGACTAATCGAGACATCAGTAAAGATGAGCCACCTAAACACAGTGGTCCTTTGAGAAGATAGCCCATAGCATGCAGCCACAGAGTAGTTGTTTACGTGTGTGTTTTTCCCATCCCATCATGATTGTCCAGCAGACTTTGGCTAATCCAAAAATTTGGACAGTAGCCCCACCTCATATATGCTTCATTAGCTTATACTGAAAGTTACTGCTTTCATGTTTCACTTGAGATTGGGAAAATAAAAGAACAACAGTGGGATATGAGATTAAAGTGTTTTTTAAATTGTGAAGAAATATCAGCAGTGCTATAATGGAAATAACTTGCAAGTCAAATGTAAAGGAAAGAAAATAAAAATCCAAAAGAGTATTTTATTTGCCTTCAAACTCCAGTTTTATTTCATAGGTAAAGCAATTTCTAATGTTTGTGGTTTGTCCATATTAATTTAGAAGCCAGCCCAGGTATGAATAGACATCTCCTGATAATTTATTGTTTGTTTAACTTTTCACAAAACAAACAAACAAACAAATTCATTGTATTGCCCAGGAACCTCCATACAAATATATAGTAATATTGAAAAATAATAGAAAATGGCACAGTTGATTTATCTATGTATTTAAATAAACTGGCCAATACGGAAAATGTAGCAAAAATGCTTTTAATATTTGTGTTTATTTCCTTCACATCTTTTCTTAGGTATTTTTTGTTTTAAACAGTTGTGGTCAAACACTTCTGTGGAATTTTTTTCTTAATATTTTATCATGAGTATTTTCTTATTTCATCAAAACCCTCTTTATAAATAATTCCTCATGGCAGTGTACTCTCATGTGAATGAATCATAATTTACTTTCTAGTTTCCTTAACTTTTGATATTTAGATTATTTTCAATTTTTTAAGCTAAAAATATAACTTCACTGAATATCTTTGTTTGTTGTTGTATTCATTCTAGGTCCTCTGTTTAAGGTTATTTCTTGTAAGTAGAATTACCTTGAATCAAAGGGATGAATGTTTTTAAAGTTCTTGTTACATAATGTGAAATTACTGTCTTTCTTTCATTTGATTGACCAAATGATTTGTTTGAGCACCTACTATGCCAAGTATGGTACTAGAAACTATATATACAGAGATAAGTAAGATGCAATTTGTGTCTTCAAGGATCTCTTATTTCAGTGGAGATAGTCTCAAAATTAGCTGTTGCCCATGTTGAATTCTGTTTTTAAGTTTTGGCTTGTTTAATAGAGGGAAATAATATGGTTGATTGCTAAGATCATTTGAAGATCAGTTGTTTTAAAAGTTTCTGAATTTCAACCATGAAATTAAATTGTAAATGTAATTTATTTTGGTTAGTGTTGTCTTAGAAGGTTATTTTCACTATTGGGTAAGCAGTGGGTAAATCCTGATTTTAGGTGTATGTATACACAATTTAGGATAAATTGTGCGCGTCTGTGTTTGTAGTTGGCTTTTTTGGCCCAGTCGGTGCAGACTGTCTGCAATGCAGGGAGACACTGTGTCAAGTTTTATCTTCATTAGATGTTTTTTTTTTTTTTTATGTTACTTTATTTATTTATTTATTTATTTTGGTTTATAGTTTTATTTCTTTTTTTTTTAATTTTTTTAATTTTATTTTATTTATTTATTTATTTTTTAAATTTTATTTTATTTTTAAACTTTACATAATTGCATTAGATGTTTAAGAATTATTTGCCTGACTTCATTTTACTCTGAAGTATAGTTTTTCATTATTTTGATTATGTTAGAGTTACAAAGAGTTCAAGATGTTTACATTTATTTTCCTTTTTTAGGGATTTATTTTCTTTCCTTGACTTTGAAAAAAACTGAAAATATTAGGAAAAAATTGAGTTCTTATATAATGTACAATTTAAATACCTGTTTGTCTTGGGAGAATCAGAAGGGAACAGTAAATGAAATTCTGATGAAAAGTATCATGCATTTTAAGCTGGATAGTTTTGTCAAGAAATCTGAAATTGGATCTTTCTGATCTCTCTTTCCCCTATTTATTTCCCATATCCTATTTTCTTTATTCCATTCAAACATGAACAACTTTATGTCATTCTTAAAATTGAGAAATGCTCTGGAACTTGTAATTTCATACTCTTTTGCCTTTTTCTCTGTTTCTGTTATCATTTTTTCGGTACATCATTCCTAAATAGAAGCCAGTTTAGATTATGTATGGAGTTGAGTGGGAGAGCTAAATTTGAAGGTGGAAGTACAAATTAAAATTAGTCATAGTCGGGGGAAATATTGAAATGGTTCTTTTTTCTGGTCTTTTGTTTTCACGCAGTGGTATTGTGCCTCCATACATGTAATCAGTTCTTCTTTATCTAATATCACTTGAAAATAGACGATGGTTAAATAAATTTGTTATGAAAAGGGTCAGAATGTAGTTACTACTCTGTCCTGTTTACACTTTTTTCCCCTTTCTTTTAGGTTATCAAGTATTTTGTTCAAATGAGTTAAAGTAGTCTGTTTTTCTTTTTTATGCTTTCTGCATCATCATTTTTTCTCCAGTATCAAGGCTTTGGAAATGGAGATATATTACTATTATTACTTTAAGTTCTTTAATGGAGTAGGAAATGGCAAGCCACACCAGTATTCTTGCCTAGAAATTTCCATAGACAGAGGAGCTTGGTGAGCTATAGTCCATGGGGTTGCAAAGAATCGGACATGATTAATCGAGCACAAGTTCTTGTATTGAACTTATATTGAACTTGGTCACTTTATTCTTCCAGACCTGACTAGAAGTAACTCTTCTATTTAAAAACATCTTCAACAATAAAAATAGAGTTGAAGTTGTATTTGAGGATGGGTTTGTATTTCTGTTTGTTTGATTTTAAACCTCAGCTTTGCAAAACAAACGGTTATTTTGAGATTTATTTGTTTTTGTTTGTAGTCAGTGAGAGTCTTATTTGGAGCTACTCTCAAATTGTAAAAAAAAAAAAGAATTTCTGGGACTTGTCTGGTCAGCTTAACTAAGCTTGAGTTTAATGTAATATATATAGGTAATTATATTGATAGGGATTTCTGACATGGAGAATTGTAAATGGAAGTGAGAAAATACAGTTGTTGAACCAGTAAGAGAAACAAATCTCTAAAGAATATCCAGAAATCTGTGGGTATTTTGATGTATTAGATAAGCAAAATGAAGACATTTGCCCTTTTCCGTGGAACAAGTAGTCATATTTTGTGTATAGCCCATGTTTCACTTTGATTTCTTTGCCAACTGAACATGGATACTTTGTAGGAAATTTGCATTTTCTGCATGAATCTGGTTAATCCTATTTTAAATTTGTACCTCAAATTTAGTGTGATTCAATATATTACACTGAAATTTATTCAAGTCTACAGGAATCCCTTTGGAATTAATTTATAATTTTGATTCTAAACTTTTAAAGTTTTATATAAGTGTGTATACCCTTATACACATATGGCCACCTTTATAATTTTACTTATTTTCATGGCATTTGGCAGCCCTAGAGAAGTTCCTAATTTTTTTTCCTTTCCATGTGCCATTTTTTAGACTCAGTGGTGTCTTGAAAGTTTGAAAGGACATGTCCTATCCTGGAAATAACTTAAATTTAATTTCACGATTAAGTACATATTTTATCAACAAGTCAAAAGAGTGATTTAGTAGGTAGGTATTCAGCCAAAAGATTTTCACCATGAGATACCTAGGGTTGCTGGAAACACTGGGAATCACTTTGGGATGTTACAGTATCAGTCATGACTATTCTTGTGTCATTTATGGGTGAATGCAATTAAAATTGCTGACATACATATAATTTTCCAAGTATTCGTCAATCTCATTGCTTTTAAAAGTATGTCTGTCTCCTTATAACCATGGTTGCCATTTATTAAATACATCTTAAGTGGTGGGCATTATACTCAGCACTGTGTGCATCCTGTTCTAATCTTCTCAGTTCTGAAAGTTAGATACTGCCCCATTTTACAGACTGGAAGACTAAAAAATTATTAACTTGCCGAACTCATACAGCTTGTAAGTACTGCCCATGCTCTTAAGGCAACAAAATGTATTGGTGAATCAAAATTGCTCAAAGAAACAAAAACAAAGTGAAGTTTTTAAAATTTTTAGTTTGTCCTAAAAGCAAGGTTTGATACAGCAAATAATTTAATACCACTATGTAATGAATTATAAATGACTGTTGGGCATTGTGCCGAATACTTTGTTCTTTGTTGCCCTTATAGCTAAGTTAGCTCTTAGTCAGTAGTAGATTTTTCCCTATGTTAAACCTAAAAACTTACGCATAAAACACAACCAGTCTTTTGGTAATTATGTTATGTATATTTTGGAAAATAGTCATTAAAGTGTCTACCAACCAATGATCCCTTTATATTTAGGAAATTACATGGTTATAATGATATTTTTCTTAATAACGGGTTGCCCTTTTAAATAGGAAAACATTTTGGGTGTAAGCCAAAAATCTACTTACTTTATTTTAACATTTTAGAATAATTTAGATTTAAGCACTTAAGATAAACTATCAGTTGATTCCTTAATAGAGAATTAATATTAGTCCGACCTTCTGCCCCCTTTGTTAAAAGGTCCATATCATTTCTTCTTAGCATTTATTGCATTTCTAATTCTTTAGTTATTATTAAGTACTTTAAAGAGTAATCTCTTAATTTTTCATACTCACAGAGACATGTATACTAACTGAAGGAAAAGTAATTTGACTTTTTAAATCACACACTCAAAAGAAAGTCTTTTTATTAAAGGCTTGAAATATTTTTTAAGTCTCCATGACATTTCTAATTTTGTGGTTATTAAACAGTTTATAGAGTAATTGACTCATTTTTTTCATATACAAAATGACATATGCATTAACTGTGAAAGGAAAGTAATCTGACCTTTTAAGACCCAGGTTTTTTTTTTTTTTTTCTGAACTAATTATAAGTTTGAACTCCTTATTGCAAAATTCAGACTTAAATTGAAGAAAGTAGGGCAAACCACTAGACCATTCAGGTATGACCTAAATCAAATTCCTTACTATTACACAGTGGGAGTGACAAAGAGATTTAAGGGATTAGATCTGATAGATAGAGTGCCTGAAGAACTATGGACAGAGGTTCGTAACATTGTACAGGAGGCAGTTATCAAGACCATCTCCAAGGAAAAGAAATGCAAAAAGGCATAATGGTTGTCTGAGGAGGGCTTACAAATAGTTGAGAAAAGAAGAGAAGCTAAAGGCAAAGGAGAAAAGGAAAGATATACCCATCTGAATGCAGATTTCCAGAGAATAGCACAGAGAGATAAGAAAGCCTTCCTCAGTGATCAATGCAAGGAAATAGAGGAAAACAATAGAATGGAAAAGACTAGAAGTCTCTTCAAGAAAATTAGAGATACCAGGGAACATTTCATGCACAAATGGGCACAATAAAGGCACATTAAAGGACAGAAATGATATGGACCAAAGAAGCAGAAGATGTTAAGAAGAGGTGGCAAGAATACACAGAACAACTATACAAAAACCTTCAGGACCCAGATAACCACAACGGTGTGATCACTCACCTAGAGCGAGACATCCTGGAATGTGAAGTCAAGTGGGCCTTAGGAAATATCACTATGAAGCTAGTGGAGGTGATGGAATTCCAGTTGAGCTATTTCAAATCCTAAAAGATGATGCTGTGAAAGTGCTGCACTCAGTATGCCAGCAAATTTGGAAAACTCAGCAGTGGCTACAGGACTGGAAAAGGATTGGATTTCGTTCCAACCCCAAAGAAAGGCAATGCCAAAGAATGTTCAGACTACTGCACAATTGCACTCATCTCATACGCTAGCAAAGTAATGCTCAAAAATTCTCTAAGCCAGGCTTTAACAGTATGTGAACTGTGAACTTCCAGATGTTCAACCTGGATTTAGAAAAGGCAGAGGAACCAGAGATCAAATTGCCAACATCCACTGGATCATAGAAAAAGCAAGAGAGTTCCAGAAAAACCTCTACTTCTGCTTTATTGACTACACCAAAGACTTTGATTGTGTGGACCACAACAAACTATGGAAAATTCTTCAAGAGATGGAAATACCAGACCACCTGATCTGCCTCCTGAGAAATCTACATGCAGGTCAGGAAACAATGGTCAGAACTGGACATGGAACAACAGACTGGTGCCAAATTGGGAAAGGAGTACGTCAAGGCTGTATATTGTCACCCTGCTTATTTAACTTCTATGCAAAGTACATCGTGCGAAATGTTGGGCTGGATGAAGCACAAGCTGGAATCAAGATTCCAGGAGAAATATCAGTAATCTCAGATACAACAATGACACCACCCTAATAGCAGAAAGCGAAGAGGAACTAAAGAGCCTCTTGATGAAAGTGAAAGAGGAGAGTGAAAAAGTTTGGCTTAAAACTCAACATTCAAAAACCTAAGATCATGGCATCTGGTCCCATCACTTCATGGCAAATAGATGGGGAAACAGTGGAAACAGCGAGAAGACTTTATTTTCTTGGGTTCCAAAATCACTGCAGTTGGTGACTGCAGCCATGAAATTAAAAGATGCTTGCTCCTTGGAAGAAAAGCTGTGACCAACCTAGACAGCATATTAAAAAGCAGAGACATTACTTTGCCAACAAAGGTCCATCTTGTCAAAGCTATGGTTTTTTCCAGTAGTCATGTATGGATGTAAGAGTTGGACCATAAAGAAAGCTGAGCTCCGAGGAATTTATGCTTTTGAACTGTGGTGTTGGAGAAGACTCTTGAGAGTCCCTTGGACTGCAAGGAGATCCAACCAGTCCATCCTAAAGGAAATCAGTCCTGAATATTCATTGGAAGGACTGATGCTGAAGCTGAAACTCCAATACTTTGGCCACCTGATGTGAAGAGCTGACTCATTTGAAAAGACCCTGATGCTGGGAAAGATTGAAGGCAGGAGAAGAAGGGGGCGACAGAGGATGAGATGGTTGGATGGCATCACTGGCTCGATGGACATGAGTTTGAGCAGGCTCTGGCAGTTCGTGATGGACAGAGAAGCCTTGCATGCTGCAGTCCATGGGGTCCCAAAGAGTAGGACATGACTGAGCCACTGAACTGAACTATAAGTTTGAAAATAGAAAGATTTGAGCCACTGATTGGGAATACAGATAGAGATAGT
The DNA here is from genome assembly GCF_029407905.1 of Bubalus kerabau. Lineage (NCBI taxonomy): Eukaryota > Metazoa > Chordata > Mammalia > Artiodactyla > Bovidae > Bubalus > Bubalus kerabau. Next base: position 51,140,177 of record NC_073635.1, read on the forward strand.
AATAGGTTTGCCTCTACGAATAAGGTAGTTGGCAGTTGACAGGTGGGTGGATTTGTATGTGATGAAAACACTGAAATGTGAGTCAAGAGTCATGGGTTCTGCCTCTGCCTTTGGTCAGTACTTACCTGCTTTGGGCAAGTCAACTGAGCCCTTGTGCCTCTGAAAAGTGCTAACACGGTCATGATGCTTATGGACTGTATCCAAATAGCTAACTGTAATTTTTTTAAAACTCAGAGGATTTAAGTCATAATCAGAATGGTTAAATTAAAATCTTGAAAGTCTATACCTAATTCATTTATGCAGAAATGGTTTGTTAAACTCAGAGTTCTTTATGAAGAACAAAGCATTTAATTCCTAGGGTTTCTGAAAAGGCTATTCTGGGATTTTCCAAACTGTAATGAAGAGATAGGTTTATATTGCATGGGCAGTGTTATGTATGAAGTCACATTGTACTGTTGCAAACCCCCACAGTAAGCAGAGGGGGCATGGGTTCAGTGTTAATGTTCTGGCAGATATTGATATTATTAATAATTCTAATGAAGTACATAATTTTTAACAATTTCGGATTCCTCTACCAGAGCGGAAAAACTGAGGAAGTGAGTTCTTTATTCAGATGCTCCAGAAAGTGAGCTCTTGATTAAAATCTTCTGAAAGACTCAAGAATAAATTGTCAGTGTCTGATCTTTTCCAATTAGTATGGAAAGGAAATTGGATATTTATTCTGAAGATTCTACTCACAGTTTAAATTTTCATTTTGAAAGCAAAGCTGACTTAGCTGTCAATGCAATTGCTTAAGTAACTAATCAGATTAGATCAGATCAGTCACTCAGTTGTGTCTGACTCTTTGTGACCCCATGAATCGCAGCACACCAGGCCTCCCTGTCCATCACCAACTCCCGGAGTTCACTCAGACTCACGTCCATCGAGTCAGTGATACCATCCAGCCATCTCATCCTCTGTCGTCCCCTTCTCCTCTTGCCCCCAATCCCTCCCAGCATCAGAGTCTTTTCCAATGAGTCAACTCTTCGCATGAGGTGGCCAAAGTACTGGAGTTTCAGCTTTAGCATCATTCCTTACAAAGAAATCCCAGAGCTGATCTCCTTCAGAATGGACTGGCTGGATCTCCTTGCAGTCCAAGGGACTTGCAAGAGTCTTCTCCAACACCACAGTTCAAAAGCATCAATTCTTTGGCGCTCAGCCTTCTTCACAGTCCAACTCTCACATCCGTACATGACCACAGGAAAAACCATAGCCTTAACTAGACGAACCTTTGTTGGCAAAGTAATGTCTCTACTTTTGAATATGCCATCTAGGTTGGTCATAACTTTCCTTCCAAGGAGTAAGTGTCTTTTAATTTCATGGCTGCAGTCACCATCTGTAGTGATTTTGGAGCCCAGAAAAATAGTCTGACACTGTTTCCACTGTTTCCCCATCTATTTCCCATGAAGTGATGGGACCGGATGCCGTGATCTTCGTTTTCTGAATGTTGAGCTTTAAGCCAACTTTTTCACTCTCCACTTTCACTTTCATCAAGAGGCTTTTGAGTTCCTCTTTACTTTCTGCCATAAGGGTGGTGTCATCTGCATATCTGAGGTTATTGATACTTCTCCCGGCAATCTTGATTCCAGCTTGTGTTTCTTCCAGTCCAGCGTTTCTCATGATGTACTCTGCATAGAAGTTAAATAAACAGGGTGACAATATACAGCCTTGATGAACTCCTTTTCCTATTTGGAACCAGTCTGTTGTTCCATGTCCAGTTCTAACTGTTGCTTCCTGACCTGCATACAAATTTCTCAAGAGGCAGATCATACTACAGTGTAAAAGTTGGTGAATATGTCTTTAATCTTTGTAATTCTAAGAGAGAGCCTATGAAGTTTAAGATGCCATAATAGCACTCTTCATATCAAAGTCTTTTCATCTCTTAAAATAATATTACTTGAAAGTCCTTTCTGAATTATAAACTTTTCATTGGAATTGAAAATATTTATGATGTACACTATTATGTCTGTATTATGAGTTAAATTATCTTTATAAATTGTACAGTTGGAGAAAATTTGTATATATTGTATTCCTATAGCTTTAAGCCATAGAAATAAGCATAAGTAAAAATTTAAAATTATTGGTTCTCATGCTTAACATCTGAACATAGTCATTTACTGACAAAAACAATACTTAGTATGCTAGCAATATGATAGTAGATAAAAGATTTTCCTAAGTGCATCACAAAGCAGTTACAAGTAAGACAGTCATAATATAGTAATGTATTTGATACTGTAGAATACTTGCCAAGTAGAAATACATGCATACACTCATGAGCTTTCGTGTATGAAACTTATTCAGGAGGTTGTGCTTTTGAACATATTCTATCTTTCTTTCATTCCTTTCTCTTGTATATGGAGAACATGATGAACAAAAAGGGCTAAAATTACCCATAGATAATCTGATCGTGTTTGGGGAAAAAATAGTATCTTTATCTTTATTGTTTTTTAACAGTTTTTCTTTAAAAAAAAAAAAAAGCATTGTTTAACACTGGCTCTTAGCTGCGAAATGTGGGATTTAGTTCCTTGACCAGGGATTGAATCCGAGCCCCCTGCATTAGGAGCACAGAGTCTTACCCAGACTGGACCACCAAGGAAGTTCCCCTTAACAGTTTTTTGGGGTTTTGTTTTTTAAAGATAATTTTCTTTATTTATTTATGTTTGGCTGTCCTGGGTCTTCGTTGCAGCATGGACTTTTCTCTATTTGCAGCGAGCAGGGGCTACTCTTCAGTTGCAGTGTGCGGCCTTCTCATTGCAGTGGCTTCTCTGGTTGTAGAGTCCAGGCTCTGGGGCACACAGGCTTCAGTAGTTGCAGCTCCCAGGCTCTAGAGCACAGGCTCAGTAGTTGTGGTATACAGGTTTAGTTGCTCCATGGCTTGGGGGATATTCCTGGGTCAGGGATTGAATCCATATCCCTTGCTTTGGCAGGCAGATTATTTACCATTGAGCCACCAGGGAAGCACATATCTTCATCTTTAAATAGAAATGATTGAAAGTTCTACCTTAGTGGGATCATTGTAAGAATCTATATAGAACATTTGGTACACAATGGTAAGTACTCAGTGTTAGCTGTTAATATTGTTGACTAATGAACATATGAACTAGTGTGACTACTGCGTGTGCTTAATCACTCAGTCATGTCCAACTCTCTGCAGCCTCATGGACTGTAGCCTGTGAAGCTCCTCTGTCCACGGGATTTTCCAGGCAATAATACTGGACGGGGTTGACATTTCCTACTCCAGGGATCTTCCTGAGCCAGGGATCGAACCTGTGTCTCTTGTGTCTGCTGCATTGACACGTGGATTCTTTATGATTAGTGCCACCTGGGAAGCAGTTTATTTTAATATGTTAAAGGCTCAGGTAGAAAAGGTAGACAATATGTACCAACACAGAATATCAACAGAGTTGGACACTATAAGAAAGAATCAAGTGGAAATCTAGAAATTAAAAGCACAATACCAGAAAAGAATGCCTTTAATGGGTTTGCCAATAGACTCAACAAAGCAGAAGAAAATATGTGAAGTAAATGTGAAAATAAATTGTGAAATTTCTGCTTTATTGACTGTGCCAAAGCGTTTGACTGTGTGGATCACGACAAACTGTGGAAAATTCTGAAAGAGATGGGAATACCAGACCACCTGACCTGCCTCTTAAGAAATCTGTATGCAGGTCAGGAAGCAACAGTTAGAAGTGGACATGGAACAACAGACTGGTATCAAATAGGGAAAGGAGTACGGCAAGGCTGTATGTTGTCACCCTGCTTATTTAACTTATATGCAGAGTACATCATGAGAAACGCTGGGCTGGAAGAAGCACAAGTTGGAATCAAGATTGCTGGGAGAAATATTAATAAGCTCAGATATACAGATGACACCACTCTTACAGGAGAAAGTGAAGAAGAATTAAAGAACCTTTTGACTAAAGTGAAAGAAGAGAGTAAAAAAGGTGGCTTAAAGCTCAACATTCAGAAAACTAAGATCATGGCATCCCGTCCCATCACTTCATGGCAAATAGATGGGGAAACAGTGGAAACAGTGAGAAGACTTTATTTTTTGGGCTCCAAAATCACTGCAGATGGTGATTGCAGCCATGAAATTAAAAGACTCTTACTCCTTGGAAGGAAAGTTATAACCAACCTAGACAGCATATTAAAAAGCAGAGATACTACTTTGCCAACAAAGGTCTGTTTAGTCAAGGCTATTGTTTTTCCAGTAGTCATGTATGGATTTCAGAGTTGCTATAAAGAAAGCTGAGCACCGAAGAATTGATGCTTTTGAACTGTGGTGTTGGAGAAGACTCTTGAGAATCCCTTGGACTGCAAGGAGATCCAACCAGTCCATTCTAAAGATCAGTCCTGGGTGTTCATTGGAAGGACTGATGTTGAAACTGAAGCTCCAATAGTTTGGCCACCTGATGCAAAGAGCTGACTCTTTTGAAAAAACCCTGATGCTGGGAAAGATTGAAGGCAGGAAGAGAAGGGGATGACAGAGGATGAGATGATTGGATGGCATCACCGACTCAATGGATGTGAGTTTGGGTAAACTCCAGGATTTGGTGAGGGACAGGGAAGCCTGGTGTGCTGCAGTCCATGGGGTTGCAAAGAGTTGTATAGGACTGAGTGACTAAACTGAACTGAACCCAAAGTGAATCATGAAAATAAAAAATCAAGGGGGAAAAAAAAAACCTCCCAGATTATCCAAAAGCCATGGGTCAGTTTCAGATGACCTAATATGTATAAGTAGAATCAGAAGCAAAAGAGAATGGTGGGTGTGAGGAGTGGGCATATAACAGATGAAAAATATGTTAATGGTCAACTATTTTACAAAAATTAATTAAACACATCAAACCACAACTTCAAGATTTTCAAGAGAGCAGTAGGTAGGATAAATACCTCTACCCACCAAAACACACACACACACACACACACACACACACACACACACCAAGATACATAATACTCACATACACACACATCCTGAGATGCATAATATTCAAACTTCTTGAAACCACAGATAAGTAGAAAATGTTCATTGTGGCCAGAGAAAAAAGATATATTAGATACAAAGTAACAAAGTTAAGAATTACAGCAGACTTGTCTTCAGAAATTATGCAAGCCAATGAAATTATTTTTAAAGTTCTAAAAGAAGTATTTGAAACAAAAATATTTTCAAAAATAAAGGAGAAAGTCTTTTATACAAACAAAAACTGAGAGAATTCATTACAAGCTTACCTGCACTACGTATTGGAGGCACACATGAGAGCACCAGCAATGGAACAAGTGAAGGTAAATATAAAATATATTGTGTTTTTTAAGTTGTTCTAAAAGATGACTAAAAGTGCACATGGATAGACCATATTCTGGATCAGAAAATCTTGGCAAATTTTTTTAAAATTTAAATTATACAAAGAATGTTTTCTAACTACAGTGGAGTTAAATTAGAGATTAATAGCAATAAAAAGTATCGGAAATTTCCAAATATTTAGAAATTAAGCAGCACATTTCCAAGTAGCTCATAGATCAAAGAGGAAGTCACCAAGAAAAATAGAAAACATATTAAAAATATTACTTTAGTTGAATATTAGTTGATTTATGATGCTGTGTTGGAGAAGGCAATGGCACCCCACTCCAGTACTCTTGCCTGGAAAATCCATGGACAGAGGAGCCTGGTAGGCTGCAGTCCATGGGGTCGCTAAGAGTCGACACGACTGAGCGACTTCACTTTCACTTTTCTCTTTCATGCATTGGAGAAAGAAATGGCAACCCATTCCAGTATTCTTGCCTGGAGAAACCCAGGGACGGCGGAGCCTGGTGGGCTGCCGTCTATGGGGTCACACAGAGTCAGACACGACTGAAGAGACTTAGCATGATGCTGTGTTAATTTGTGTACATCAAAGTGGTTCGGTTAAACATATATATTTTTTCAAACTATTTTCCATTATGGTTTATTACAGAATACTGAATCGAGTTCCCTGGGCTCTACAGTAGGATCTTGCTGTTTCTTTTTTATACGTAGTATCTGTATTTATATGTAGTATTTTACAGTTTGTGTCTGCCAATTCCAAACTCCTGATTTATCCTGATTTATCCCTCCCCACTTTGGTAACCATAAATTTATTTTCTAGAAAATATTTTGAGTGAAAACAATTTAAATATATTAATTTACAAGTTACGGCTAAAGCAAATTTATAACATTACGTGCTTATAGTAGGAAAGAAAAGGCAGGGGTTAGAGAAAAAAAAGAAGAAAAAAAGCAACTTAAACAACTTAAGCAACTTAAACCTAAAGCATGCAGAAGGAAGAAATAATTGAAAGTGAAAATCAGTGAAATTCATTATTCTAGAGGTCCTATAGCCAATGCAGTAAGGCAAGAAAAGGAAATAAAGGGCGTATGGATTGGAAAGGAAGAAATAGATGTCTGTATTCACAGAGAGCGTGAATTTTTATGTAAAAAATGGGGGAAGAATTTGTGTGTAAACGTCATAAAAGATCAAGGCTATTGGAGCTGCCTCCTTAAAGGATACTAACAAGACATGAGAAATTCAGTACCTGCTCCCAGATTAGATCCTGAAGAAAAATGCTGCAAAGGACATGAATGGATCAACTGACAAAATTAAAATATGGATGAAAGGTTAGACTAAAGTCTAATGTGATTAAAATATGGATGAAAGGTTAGACTAAAGTCTAATGTGACACCGAACTTATATCCATCCTAACATAGCTCATATCTATATGAAATTTTGCAGATGATAACTGCTGTTACATAAAAGTATTTCAGGGTAAAAGACCATGATATATGTCACTTACCCTCAAATGGTACAGGAAAGAAAAAGATCTGTGTAGAGAGACAGGAAGAGAGAGTGTAGGTACAGATGGTAAAGGAAATTAGGATAAAATGTCATAGGTAGATCTAGGTGTTTCCTGTATACTCTTTTTTATTTCTATGAAACTGAAAGTGTTAGTCACTCAGTCGTGTCCAACTCTTTGCGACCCCATGGACCGTAGCCTGCCAGGCTAATCTGTCCATGGGATTCTCCAGGCAAGAATACTGGAGTAGGTTCCTGTGCCTTCCTCCAGGGGATCTTCCCGACCCAGGGCTTGAACCTGGGTCTCCCACACTGCAGACAGATTCTTTTCTGTCTGAGCGACCACAGTAAGCACTCAGTAAATACTAGTAATGCAGCCCATTGTGTGTGCAGCCTGTCTGGGCCTTCTGTGTTGCCCTCAGACTATGTTTGTGAGAGCAGACACTTTATTATATACACCTTTGTTCCCATGAAGAGCCAAGTAAAGCATTCATTTGTGTATTTCTAACTGATTGATTATTATGAGCGGCTAAAGTGTTCACAAACAAGTTTAAAACCCTCATCACAATGATAGCTTTAAGTTGTTGTATTGTTTACAGAGATCAAAAGTGCTAAGTAGGATCATAGAATTTTCAGGGTTGAAAGAATCTTAGAAATCATTCAGGGAAAATCCCTTCATTTTCCTTAAGAGAATAAGTCTTGGTTAGTGAAACCCATTATCACTAGTGAAGTCACTCGACTTTTTGCGACCCTATGGGCTGTAGCCTACCAGGCTACTCTGTCCATGGGATTTTCCAGGCAAGAGTACTGGAGTGGGTTGTCTTTTCCTTTTCCAGGGGATCTTCCCTACCCAGGGATCGAACCCAGGTCTCCCACATTGCAGGCAGATGCTTTACCCTCTGAGCCACCAGGGAATTTATACCACTATTCTTTTTACTTCTCACTATGGTTGTTAGTGACTATAACTTTATCATACTGCTTTAAACTTAGTTTCATGTACTGGTATCATTTATTGGAGGTGACAGTTGTCAAATTGTCATTTGGATTACCATGAATAAGTTAGTTACTATTCAGCATGTACATTTCATGGGAAACTCTTGGGTCAGGTTTGCCTTTTGTGGTACAGTAGTGTTTGGTAGGATGTTTCCCAAAAATCTAACTTTAAGAGGATTACACCTAGGAAGCTGGTCTTATAAATTAGTATTAAAATCTTTTTCTTGGCCACTTAGGCTATACACCCTGGTGATTAAGATCATTGGATTCTAGAACCAGATTTCCTGTGTTTGAATCCCAGCCCTGCTACTTCCTGGCAGTGTGACCTGGGTTATGTTACTTCACCTCTTTGTCCTGATTCCTCTTTTGTAAAATGAAAATAATTATAACAACTATCTCATGGGTTACTGGAAGATTAAATGAATTAATTCATGTAAAGTGCCTAAAAGGATGCCTGGCACAAAATAAACAATGCATATTTTAACTAATACTAAAGTGAAGTTGCTCAGTCGTGTCCAACTCTTTGCGACCCCATGGACTGTAGCCTACCAGGCTCCTCCGTCCATGGGATTTTTCAGGCAAGAGTACTGGAGTGGGTTGCCATTTCCGTCTCCAGGGGATCTTCCTAACCCAGGGATCGAACCCAGGTCTCCCACATTGTAGGCAGATGCTTTACCATCTGAGCCACCAGGGAAGTCCTCATAACTAAAAGATGGCTAATAAGCCATGATAGTTTCCATTTAACTTGTCAGCATAAGAGGATAATTTATGCATGGCATCCTGTTTCTGACAGATTTTGAAATGGCTTTTTTTAATCACTTATTCCTTCTAAGAAAATCTTTTTACCAGTGCCTATCACCATGCAGTTTTCTTTTACATGTAATTCTTTGTATGTGTTACATGTTTTGTGTGTGTGTGTTCTTTTTTTAAAAGAATTTGCTGTAATAATTCCATATTAGTGGCTTTTAAGTAATTCCATGAATCTGTGCTATACAAATGAGGATATGTAAATATTTTAGATGTGCATTGAATATAAGCTGTGGAATATAACCTGATACCGTGGTTATGTATTTCCACTTTATATGCCTTTACCTAATGTTCATTTGCGATCCTTTTCTAGATTATGATTGGTTAAAAGGTACTAGACCATATAAATTGAAGTCTGACCATACGTTGCTTTTAAGAATAACTGACCTCCCAGTGACGTGGTCTAAGTAAAATGTTCTCTTTTTCAATTGTGTAGTCCTCCTCGCCATCCTCATCACAGCCTCATTCTAGCCACTGCAGAACGAAGGCCTCATCATTGTGTCACCATGCATCCCTGCCCTGGGTCAAACGTAACCATGTAGGCCCTGCAAAGGCTACCAGTCCATCTCTCCGTCTTCGTCGCTGGCGACCCTTCTTACGTCTGCCATCTTTGGGTCTCCATTCTGTTGTAAGTGTAGTCAATCTTCCATCTCTTCTTCCAGTGACAGGGGTAGTCCATTTTTTCCCTTAAATTTCTTCAGTCTTCAGAGTGCTTTTCTCTTGGTTCATCAGCCATGAGCTTTTTCTCCCCTGATAAGATTGCAAGCATACCTCTATGCTTTGCAGTTCAGCTTGACTTTCACCAGCGCCTTGGTGAACATCCATCTTTCCACTCCATATCCTGCCAACATAAAGATGCTGCCTGTCTTTTGATGAGTGCTGATCGACATTCATGATAATGTTTAAGTTCCGGTCAGTTGTTCAAGTGAATATGTATTCTCTTACCCTTCATCTTTCCAGTTTCATTTAGTTGACTCAGGTCAACAAATGCTGTGTGCCTTCTGAGTTCTTTGCCATCTCTTACTTTATTTTATTTTCATGTTTCTGAACATGACTTTAGTCTCTTTGTCATGCTCTGGGGTTACTTTTACTTACTCTGTCCTTAATCTAATCCTTCATGGTGTAGGGTGTTCATCTAAACTATTTTATTCCCTGAGGTGGCTCAGGTACTTGGTTTAATCTTGATCCAATCTTTCCTGCCTATTCAGTTTCTGAAGATCTTTTCTCAAGCAGGAGGTGAAGATTTTCTTGTGAATTGATATAGAATTCCCACAAATTTCACAATTTCTCCTTCTTAAGTTGGTAATGTTAGCAAACTGCTAAAAAGTACATTTGTTCTTGTAATTGTGCTAATTATCTTAAGTGTTGAGGTTGATGATGGAATTCTAATAATTCTCATAACTGAAATAAAATGCAGGATTAGGCAACTATAGCTCGTGTCTTTCTGATGTTTTAGAAAATGGTGATGAGCAGAGCCTACCTAGAAATGCTACATCTGAAAGATTTGGTGTATGCCGTACATTTATAAGAAACTTAACACTTGAGGAAATCATTGTGACTTTTGAAGCCAGAGGAAGTCTGATTACACATACTTTAATGCTTAAAAAAATTAAAAATTGGTGTCAAACATTCTTTCCTTCTGCTTATTTACTGTTTTAGAGCTATTCCTATAAAGTGGAGTCTTGGCACTTTTCCTTAAACATCTTCCATCAGATACCAGTGTGGTCACCAAAATAGCCTGTCATCAACAGACTGGTGTCTCTCTATTTCATTATCCTCATCGGGTCACAAACATGCATTTGTCATTTTTATTTATGTATCCACCTGATGTTGATTTCTTTCCTACCGTGCCATACACTGGCACAGTAGGAAGAGATGCAAGTGAATCAGATGATCAGAGTAAAACCCTAATTTATAAATTCTTACTTGGGCACAATTGATTCTAAATAGGAATAAATTCCTTTGTACTTAAAAATATTCTAAATATAAGTGAACATGTCATAAAAATGGACATTTTCAGTTTTATATTTTTACGTAATATTAATGTTTGCTCCATATTAATCATTGCTTTGTAACTTCATAAGTGTTTTCATAGCCTAGTGACTAAGAATGTGTATTGTAGAATCACATGGCCTGGACTTGAAACCAGATTCTGTCACTTACTAGCTTTGTGACCTAGAGCATGTTACTTAATGCTTCTGTGAGTCGATTGAGAGTACAGTGGATATAACTATTACCTACCTCATAGGGCCTATATGACAATGAGTACAGTGGATGTAACTATATTACCTACCTCATAGGGTCCATATGACTATTAATTGGTCAGTTCTTATAAAGTGCTTAGAACAATATCTAGTATATATTTAGTGCCACAATTATAAATTAAATTTAAGCTATTTCTTATAATTTGAAATGTCTATTTAGTTTTTTAAATTTCTATTTAGTATTTAATTTTCTATCTAATTGATTTGTCACATCACTTTTTGATTCTTCATGGTAGTAAGAAGTGTGTTCTAAATTAAGAAACTTTGTAAAAATAATATATAAAAGCGTAGGCAAAGATTATCAAATCTGGAATTTATTTTTTACTGATTGTTCTTGCTTCTAGTGGAGTACTGCTTAAGCAATTGGATAAGTATAGATTTCAGACCCTGGTTAATTGAAGCTGACCAAAGGAAAAGGCTTGTAATAGGTACTGAGGTTTTGTGGAAAGGGTAGAAATTTTGAGCATTTCTTATCTTTTGTAATGGTTTGAAGACTTTTCATACCTTCTTTAGCAGTTTGGATTTTTAGTATGCACTTTTGGATAAAAGGTACAATGACTCACAATTTTCAGTCACTTAGATTTAGTGATTTCTTACATTTGTGATTATGTAGTGTTAATATTATAATAATATATAATATTTATATGGCATGTAACAGTTAACAAAGTACTTTCATGAATTTCATTTAAACCTGAAAACGGCTAAGAATCCCAGTGCTCAGGGGGGTTGAGTACATAGTTGGGTCTCTGATTCCAGTTGTATTACTTTTATCTCTAGCACAGTTGTATGTACTGACAAAATGTGAAAAACAGAAGCTATTATATAAGAGATATTATTCATAAGAGATGGTGTAAAAATAAGTGATAATTTTAAAAAACAATAGCTGAAAGGTTTAAAATACTTGATGTCCTATTGGAGAATTGTGTCTTAAAAGGAGTAAATCAAGCCCCTTTCCTGGGGCTTGATTGCACAAGGAATTCTTTCTACTGTTTTTGTACAGAATTGAATTTATAGTTTGTAGAATTGCCTAGATTTAGCCTTGAAAAATTGGGTTCTCTCTGGTCATTGCTAAAATGGGCATACTAGGTTTGAGGGATCACTAAAATTTCAATTCTCTGACCAGTAAAATAAGGAAACTCATTATTACTGTCTAAGTGTTTGGAGAAATACCATGTTCAATAGGGATTAGTCTTTTTTAAGATGGTGGAAAATACTGGGAAACATTTTTTGCCTCAGTAGGCGGGATAATTCTAACAAAACTGTCCAGTTGGAATGGACTACCTGAAAACCTAGTGGCAGTTCCCTGTTGTTGGCGGGGCTGCCATAGATGGGGCTGGGTCAAGAGCAGTCTAGTATCAGAACAACAATAATCCTACATAACTGTGATTCCTGCCAGCTGTGGAATTCTTTAGTTCTAAGTCAAATTTAAGAAGAGCCAGTTTGCCACAGCAGTGTATGTTGTGTTGCACCCATTCGCAATTTGAGGGAAGTAATCTCCAGGTGTTCTTTGGAAGGAATGATGCTAAAGCTGAAACTCCAGTACTTTGGCCACCTCCTGCGAAGAGCTGACTCATTGGAAAAGACTCTGATGCTGGGAGGGATTGGGGGCAGGAGGAGAAGGGGACGACAGAGGATGAGATGGCTGGATGGCATCACCGACTTGATGGACATGAGTTTGAGTGAACTCCAGCAGTTGGTGATGGACAGGGAGGCCTGGCGTGCTGTGATTCATGGGGTCACAAAGAGTCAGACACGACTGAGCAACTGAACGGAACTGAATCTCTGAAGAATAATGTGAGCTTAGATGAGTCACTATCTGTAAATATTTTTAGAAGTGAAGTGAAGTCGCTCAGTCATATCTGACTCTGCGACCCCATGGACTGCAGCCTACCAGGCTCCTGGAAAATCCCATGGATCTTCCAAGAGTACTGGAGTCGGTTGCCATTTCCTTCTTCAGGGGATCTTCCCGACCCAGGGATCAAACCTGGGTCTTCCGCACTGTAGGCAGACGCTTTACCGTATGAGCCACCAGGGAAGTCTTAAATATTTTTAGAAGCATCCGGTAAATCCAAGGTGGCTTACCAGGTGACTTAGTGGTAAAGAATCCACCTGTCAATTCAAGAGTCACAGGAGATGTGGGTTAAATCCCTGGGTTTGGAAAATTCCCTGGAGGAGAAATTGGCAACCGCACTCCAGTGTTCTTGCCTGGGAAATCTCATGGACAGAGGAGGAGCCCGGCAAGTTACAATCCATGGAGTCACAAAGTTAGACACAACTAAGTACCCACCCAGTAAATCCAGGTTAGCAGTGGTTATTCTGTACCTTTCAATTTCTGTATCTGAAAACTTTGTATTACTTAAAACTTAAAATTATATAATTATTTGAGGGTGAAAAAATTTGAGTTAACAAAGTTAGCGAAAGTTAATTTTGCCTTGTTGTTCAGTCATTGTGTCCGACTCTCTGCAACCCTCTGGAGTGCAGCACACCAGACTTCCCTGTCCTTCACTGTCTCCTAGAGTTTGCTCAAACTCATGTCCATTGAGTTGGTGATACCATCCAACCATCTCATCCTTTCTCATCCCCTTCTCCTCCTGTCCTCAATCTTTCCAGGTATCAGGGTGTTTCCAATGAGTCGACTCTTCACATCAGGTGGCCAAAGTATTAGAGCCTCAGCTTCAGCATCAGTGCTATACTTTGTGTTACTTACTGGATATTAAATGATATGAGATAGAATTTGATTTCTGCCTCTTTAAAACTTTTACCTCTAAAATTTGTACTTGCATTTAGCTGTGATTATATTACATTTCAAGCCAGTCAGATTTTTGAATCTAGGATGAATACACTTTTTGAAATCTAGGATGAATAAAAAATATTCTAAGTCTATATTGCATTATTCAAAAAATGAGATTATTAAGGTTAAATCATTAAGGGAAAAAACTCACTTTCTTGATGTCTTCAAATTTAACTTGAAAAGAGTTTCTTTAACTCATTTTATGCTATTTAACTTCTAAAAAGTTTATTCAAATTTCAAAAATTAGACAAATTAGCTCATGAATTCATTTCGTTTAGCAAATGTACATTGTACGTCTACTGTGTAGCAGGCATCATGCAAGGGCTGAGGCTTCCAAAGTGAACAGAACCTTAGGTTTTTAGGTCAGTTGAGATTAAGAGAGATGTACTTTGAGTCAGTGCTTTTCTTGTTGATGGGTGAACACATTTGTTATAAATGTAGGCATGTTCACTCTCTGTCCACCATATCAGACTAAGCCTTCAATCATATTGTTATAATTGTTTTTTCATATCATTTAATATTATTTATATGTGTTTACATGTAAGTTGATTGATTTGTTTTAACTACTAACATACATACTATGTATTTTCCCCTCCTAGGCACCAAATATAGATGAAAAAGTAGATCTTCATTTTATTGCATTAGTTCATGTAGATGGGCATCTCTATGAATTAGGTAAGAACTATTTTAATTTATCCTGGGGAGAAAAATAGTAAATGGGAAAATCTGTATTTATGAAAACATGACTGTTGATATTTATTGTGTTCACTTAAATTGATTACCTTTCAGCACTGAGTTGGCATAATGACAGTTTTCCACTTAAGATTTCTTACTAGAAAAAGTAAAAATGTTTTGTTGTTCAAGTGACTTATTAATATAATTCAAGAATGCTTGCAACCACCTTTGCAAAACAGGCAAGTAAAAATTATTATAGGAAACTCCTGTAATCACTTCAGAATTCTTTACTAAATTTTTGAGTTGGTATCAGCAACATCTTGGATGACCATTTAAAACTAGTTTCTTGATCCTGAAACTAGTTTTAAAACATAGTTTATTATTCATAATGATTAGTGTTTGTATTCAGCAATTAGTATCACTAGTTTTTAAGCTTTTGTAACATCCTTTTCTATCACATCTGATTTTTCAAAAGACTTTACAGGAATCTATGTTTTTTAGCAACAGTTCCTTCAGGGGTGTGTCAAAGTCCCTATGATTAATTACTTGGTATTGGCCTATACCTGCATTTATCTTTTAAAAGAATCTCCGAATAGTCCCTGAAGTAGTCCATTGATAGTTATCAATGGACTACTTCAGGGACTATTCGGAGATTCTTCTAATTTTAATAGGGTCATTCAAGGAGAATAAGCTTGTTATGATTCTTTCATAATACTTACAGTACTTATGAGCCCTCTATGAAAACTTCTTAGATTAGAAAAAAGACCAAATAAAACAAAAGAGTGAAGTCCTTTTCAGTTTCTAGATACCATGATTTTTAGTTCTCTTCTCATTTGCTGTTAAATATTAACTTTACACTTTCACACTTTCCTTTTCCTTAACTTATTTAAAGACAGAAAAGTTCAGAGAGGACTCTGAGTGTGAGTGTAAACGTGATCCATAAAATCTAGATGGATTCTGTATTTGGAATACAGCAACAGAATCATATACTTTATTTAAAAGAAGGGGCTCTGTTAAAAGGGACAAGGAAAGGAAAGAAGTGTACAACCTTGTGGATCATCTGCAGTAGTAGAGTGATTAGAGTAGGAAATCAAGCTAAAATGAAGTCATTGTCACGGGAGTATATAACAGACCTGCGGGGCAATTTAGAAGGTATGCTTTCTTAATTCAGTCTTTGGAACTTACATAGAGATAAGATGTAATAGGAATTGGGGATTTCAAATGTCTGATTGCTAGAAGCTAGTTTCCACTCTTAAAGAATAACTAGTAGGGCTTCCCTGGTGTCTCAGTGGTAAAGAATGCACCTGCCAATACAGAAGACACAGGTTCCGTTCCTCATCTGGGAAGATACCACATGACGCAGATCAGCTAAGCCCATGCACCCCAACTATTGAGCCTGTGCTCTTAAGCTCGGAAGCCACAACTGTTGCGCCCATGTGCTGCAACTACTGAAGTCCTACTCTCCTAGAGCCTGTGCTCTTCAATAACAGAAACCTTTGCACTGCAACTAGAGAGGAGCCCTTGCTTGCCACTAGAGAAACACAGCAACGAAGACCCAGCACAGCCAAAAGAAATAATAAAGATAAATATATATATATATATTTTTTAAAAAGAATAACTGGTAGAAGTGGAGGTCTAAAGAGAGTGCTGAGACTGATCAGACACATTCTCATAGATTTAGGAAAGGCCAGAGGAGTGATAAATATGACCCATAACCAGAGATTATAAAAATGTAATGGTGACGTTCAGAATGGGAGGCTGAATAATAGAACAAACAGCAGTGAAAGATACTTAGAAGAAAAAAAATCTGTGATTATCTCAGTGGGAAGGAATACATTGTCTGAAAACCCAGTTTGACTGATGAGCTGGCTCTCTGAGCTCAGAGGCTAAAGGGCAGTGGAAGGAAAGACATATATCAAGGGTTGGCTACATGTGCAGGAATGGTTCTCTTTTGTAGCATGCCAAGATCAACATGAAAGGATCTTAAAATTGGCTTGAAGTAAGAACATCAGAAAAGAAAGGCAGAACTACTAAGGTCTTGTTTGGTTCAAGTATTCTTTAGCAGGAAGAATGATCAATGTGGCTGATAGAGAATTAGAGCCCTTTGGGAATTACATTCTTTAAATGAGTTTAAAAGAATTTCCGAGTTCTAAAGAATAGCGGGAATCTTTGAGATGTAATAGAGGATAGGGATAATATTAATACAAGAAAAATTAAGATGGACAGTTACTGACTCATTGCAAGGGGAATTGGTGGTAGCCCTGATGCAAATTCCTAATTTAAAAGGAATGTTGAACAAGAGAAGTATTGAGTTAGTTCATAGAAAGTAGTGCTTAAGAGAAGAGCATATGGTTTTTAAGGAAAAAATTATTTCTGAATACCTTTAATTTTTAAAATAAGGCTGTATGATTATAGACATGGTACAGGTGAATCTCTGCAGGACCATTATATAACAGAGGGTAGTGATAGCCTTTAATATGTCCATTCTGTACCTAATTGTAAGGTTAACTAATGGAAGGGACTGAGTTATTCATGTTTCTTTTATCATCTCGTCCTTGTCCTTAGGGCTTCAAGTAGTTCCTGGCATACGTCCTTTTAATTTGTCCCTGTCATTCTTTGAGCTCTTTCTAACTTTCTAGTAGAACAGCATTTCCTGGCTCATCTTTTACTTTCCATGCCTAAGCCTTCTCCAAGGAGCCCTGGTTCTTTCTACTGGAAGATGATGATTAGAACCAAGATCTGGGTGCTCGTTGTTATTAAGATGCTGTCACTTTTAGGCTTTCTCAGAGGACAGAGCTAGGAAATACTTGTATGTATTATATAAATAGACACCCATGTGTGAATAAGAATATACATGGACACACAATCAATTAGTTATCTGTTTCTCTATATTAAAGAGCGTTTATTTACATCTACATTTCTAATTCTAAGCTAATATTATACATTTTGTGCTAGTGTTACCATATTTATGACTTCCTTTTCTGAACAGGGGAAATCTAGCTCTCATTGTCCTTTATGTATTTTCTGACTTACGCCTTCCCTGATATATAAACAAGCTCTTGGCTGCTCAGCCTAAAGCTCCGTTCCAGACACACTGCTTCCCGCCCCCACCTGGCCCCCTGATCCTGGCCTGGCCCAGACAAATAGCCGGAGCTCTCCCAAGTGTGTAGCTGCCTTCTTCCTGGCATTGTGCAGATTCCAACTGCCTCGGCCTCCTTGAACTCTGCTCCCCTCAAACTCTGCCCTCTTTTGCTTTAGTCTCCTAATTAAAGTGGCTGTAGGCTGCTTGGGTCTCCCTCTCATGCACTGGCAGAGAGCTAGTATTACTGTTACGCTTACCTAACAGTTCTGAGTTACATATTTCCCAGTCTATAAAACAACCATTTCGGGTATTTTGTCCAGGTCTTTAGTTGTTTTCAGTGGAAAGCCTAGTCCAGTACATTATTTCATCCTGGCTGGAGAGGGGGGGTATCTGTTATTCCTTGGCCTCTCACAATGAAGATAAGAATCTGTTTCCTTTGTCACTCTTTACCTACTTCTGTCTCGCAATCACAAAATACATACTTACTTTTCCCTGTTGTTACGGTTGTTTAGATTCTTTTTTAAATATATATATACTTTATTGAAGTACAGTTGACTTACAGTGTTTCAGGTGCACAGCAAGGTGACTCAGTTACACATATACACATATATTATTTTTCAGATTATTTTCCATTGTAGGTTACTACAAGGTATTGACCATAGATCCCTGTGTTATACAGTATATAGTTGTTTAGATTTTTATGACTACAGAAATGTTATTCTCAGATGAGCCATAGTTAATGTACTTTTCTTTTTCACTTTTTTATTTCTCTGGATTTAATAACTGTCCTGTTTTGCTTTTTTGGTTTGTTCGGTTCGTTTTCACTCATATTTTTCTTTAAAAGTAGTGTCTTTTAGTCCAGGCCTATCACTATGTATGCATATTGATTCAAAAATTATTATGTTTCAAAGCCATGAAATTATAGAGGGGATTGTGTTTTATGGCTTGAACTTGAAGTGCCATTTATAAAACATCTGAAATTATAGACTTGGATATAGAGTATCATTTAACTTTGGGTTTGCATGAGTTTATGTAATTCTGAACTTTTTCATTTTTTCATAGTGTTGAAAAAGTACTACTTTATTCAAGGTGATAATGCTCTTGGTGTTCAATAAAATAATCCTAGGTTATTTAGATTGTTGTTCTGTGTTCCTGCCTTGGTACATGGTTAGTAGTAGTAACATATAAACGTTGCAGTGGTTCCCTTTCATTGGTATAAATGTCAGTTTTACTTAGGACCCCTTATCAGAAGGCTTTAAAGTGAAGAAAGAAATTTTGTATATTTCCTTTTTTAAAAAAATGTTTATTTGGCTATGCCAGATCTTTAGTTGCAGCATATGAACTCCTGGTTGCAACTTGTGGGATCTAGTTCCCTGACCAGGGATCGAACCCAGGCCTCCTGAACTGGGAATGTGGAGAGTTAGCCACTGGACCACCAGGGAAGTCCTGAAATTTCTTATATTTCTGATGGTTGTAATTTTTAAAAAGCTGACATTAGTCTTGCATATTCTTTTTAGGAAATTAAAGCCAATAGTGTTTATTTCTAATAGCATGTGTTTATGAAGTTAGACATTCAAACGTGTAAGCAAGGTTCTAAATAACCATTAGTGTTAAAAATATTCATATGTAGCACATTTGAAGGGTTTGTTCTAGGATATATTACTTTGTCTTTTAACTTTTGCCTCACTATGGGAAGAGGAAAATGGAAGCTGAAAGTATTAATACAATATCCTGTCATTCTTAATTAATGGAGACTAAAGAGATAGGACAACTAAGTAAAATATGTGATTCTTGATTAGATCCCACATAGAACAAAACAGCATGGATAAAGGATATTTCTGGGTCAGCTGGAAAATTTTCTAAATGAAATAAATGTCATTAATTGTTTATATTATTAAGAAGCATATTATCCTATACAAACAACTAACCATTCACCTGTTTATTTTTCCACAGATGGACGGAAACCATTTCCAATTAACCATGGGGAAACTAGTGATGAAACTTTATTAGAGGTAACAGTAAAACCTGTTGGCCCACCTTCAGTTCATTAATATTCTCGTTATCTTTAAAACATCTCTAAAGAGAACTGGTGTAACTTTTCTCTGTATATCTTCTTGTCCTGGCTTTCTGGAAAAAAATCCAAAAAGAAAAATTTGAACTAGTGTTAAAAATCTACAGCCAATGAAAGAGGTTTGGAAAACTCTTGGTGTAAACAAGTATCAAATGTGAAAAAAAACAAGAGTAGTATTGAAAGCATTACACATCGTATCCCATGTTTCATTAAATCCAAGGTACCATCATTTGTTTCTTGATTTTAAAGATTTTAAAATTTATGAACAAATTGTATGGCTTAGAATTAATGAAACATGTAGTTTTCAGGTTAAAAGCTTCTTAAAAGCCTTTTAAGAAAGAACACTTAGCATATCTCATACTTTTGTACTAAGCAAATTAGACCACCAGCTATTCACTTTTCTGGTGTCCTCTGAGTTATTTTGCATTTGAGAGAAGAAGTCTGTGGTATAAAATTACTATGAATTAGGAAGCTATGAAGCATTTTATTTATCATCTGTAAGTAAAACACATGTTTTTAAACTGAAAGATTATGTATTTTTCCCCTCTAGGATGCCATAGAAGTTTGCAAGAAGTTTATGGAACGTGACCCTGATGAACTGAGATTCAATGCCATTGCTCTTTCTGCAGCATAGCCCATCCAGAATGGAAACACCAAATTCTGTATTATTTGCAACAAAATTAAATTTCCTCTGCCAGACACTAACTCACAGATTTTGATATTTTCATTAACTTGACTGATTAAACTTTATGTGAACTAAACTTTGACCTAATCTGTGTTTTATATTATTTTTTGCCCCAAATTAAAGCTGCAGTTCTTTTCTTCCCTTTCTTTCTTGTGAAGGGTTTGCCTTTTTGGATGACTAGCAATATCTTTCTTTTTTTGTTGTTGTTTTGTTTTTTTTTTTTAATTTTATTTTATTTTTAAACTTTACATAATTGAGTTAGTTTTGCCAAATATCAAAATGAATCCGCCACAGGTATACATTTCATAGGAGAGTCTGTATTGGTACTCAGGCACAATTTCCATATGCACAGTATGAACATACATATTTATTTAACAGACATTATCATCTATTTGTAATGAGCTGGATATTGTTCTGGGGGCTGGAGTTAACAGTGAACATTATAGCAAGTTCCATAGTCATGAAGCTTATGTTCCTGTGAGAACAGACAAATGATGAGCACATTAATGGAGCTTCCTAGGTGGCTCAAATGGTAAAGAACCCACCTGCTAACACAGGAGACACAGGCAAGAGATGCAGATTCAATCCCTGTGTTGGAAGGATCCACTGGAGGAGGAAATGGCAGCCCACTCCAGTATTCTTGCCTGGAAAATCCCATGGACAGAGGAGCCTGGCAGGCTACAGTTCATCAGGTTGTCAAGAGTCAGACTACTTTGCGACTGAACCTACACACACACACACACACACACACAAGCACATTAATAAGATACATACCAATAATAACAGCTATACAGAAAAAGTTGGATTTGGGTTAGTGACTGAGTGGCTCTTTTAGGTTATTGTGGTTAGAGAAGGCTTCTGTGAGAGGTAACTTTGAAGTTGAGATCTGAGCAGCTAAACATAGCTAGTCATAGAAAGATGGCAGGGAAGAGAAGAGGGACTATTTCTTGCAGAGTTCCTAAAGTAGGCAAGTCTTGCTGGGTTTTAGGACCAGGAAAAAAAAAAGGTTCATATAACCAGAGCATTGAAAGTAAGGGGGGAAATCCAAGCGATGAGGTCAGAGTTGGAGAGCTTAGTGATACAGGAATACAGGAAAAGGCATTTGGACTTAGCACAGGTGTGAAGGTAAGCCATTGGAGAGTTTTACACAGGAAAGTGACCTGATTTGGTTTATACTTTTAGGTCATTGATTACTTTGTGGATAATAAATTGGGGGGAGGGGGTAAGAAAAGGAAGAGAGACACTTGTGAGAAGCCCACTGCTTTAGTTCAGTGACAGATGATGATGGCTAGGGTCTTAAAATTAGTAGTAATTTAGATTGAGATATCTGGGTAAATTTGGGTGTGTTTTTAGTAAGGAACTTAAAAGGATAGGGAGAAGGTGGAAAGGTATTTGTAGAGTTAGATCAACACACAGGGTTGGTGTAATGGTCCATCTTTTTAGAAGAATATTGCTTACATTGGTGTATATACATTTAGCAAAACCCATTGAATTGTTACGTCACTGTACATATATTTTACCCTAAAAAACAAAAACAGGGCAGAAATGAACTGGAATGAGAATAGCAGTTAGGAAACAGATCAAATTGATCGAGAATGAAGTTCTGAACTCATAAAGTTGAATGTAGATGTTTATACATGCGTCACTGAGTTGGGGTGGATTCCTGAGGCTATAACATGAGATAAGTGGTGTTTTAAAACTATGAAACAGAGGGGCTTCCCTGATGGTCCACTGGTTAAGACTTTGCCCTCCCAAGGCAGGGTTCGGTCCCTGGTCTGGGAAACTAAGATCTTCATGCTGCACAGCGCAGCCAAGAAAAGGGCTAAAAAAGTGTGGATATTTGTATGCGTATAATTGGTTCACTTTGCTGTACAGCAAAGCCAATACAACATTGTAAACCAACTATACACCAATTAAAATTAATTTTAAAGGAAATGTTAAGTAACTTGATGCAGGTGTTAGCTAACACTATGGTAGTAGTGATTTTGCAATACATACGTTAAATAAATGGTACAACTTAGAAAAGTAATAGGGGCTTCTCTGGTGGTCCAGTGGTTAAGAATCCACCTTGCAATGGAGGAGACACGGGTTCAATCCCTGTTCAGGGAACTATGATCCCACATGGCACAAGGCAGCTAAGCCCAGGTGCCCAACTCCTGAGCCTGCGTGCCATGATTAGAAGCCATGATTAGGGCTGCAGTAAAAGATCCTGCCTGCTGCAACTCAGACCAGACACAACCAAAAAAAAAGACCCTTTTTTTTTTTTTTGAAGTAATAGGCTTATTGAGTACATGGAATCTTTGTTATTCAAGGTGTGGTTACATCAACATTATCTGGGGAACTTGTGAGACTGAATCAGAACCAGTGTTTTAAGATCCCTGAGTGAGTCATAATAAGTTTGGGAAGCACCAGATTAGAAAAAAAAAGAGACTATAAGTCATTTTGGACCTGTCTATTAAATGTACTACCCATGTATGTTGAAGAGGGCCTGAATGAAATGTTGGCAGTAAGGATGAAGAAAAAATCGGAAACAGTTCTATAAACGGATAGTATATAGAGATGATGCTTTGTCATGCCAATAACAACCACCAAGTGTTCTGGTTTTTTTGTTATACTGTTTGCATTTTGTATTCAAATTTGTCTTGTATATCATCTTAAATATTTTAAATATTCCTAAGCAGTGTTCTGCCTTGTTGCCTTGCTGGATTTCTTCTAAGGCAACAGGCAGAACACTGCTTAGGAATATTTAAAATATTTAAGATGATACCACATCTTCTTTATCCACTCATCTGTTGATATGCACTTTGGTTGTTTCCATATCTTGGCAACTATAAATAAAGCTGCTATGGATATTGGGGTGCATTTATCTTTTGAATTAGTGCTTTTGTTTTCTTCAGCTATACATTCAGGAGTGGAGTTGCTGGATCACATGGCAGTTCTATTTTTAGTTGTTTGAGGAACCTCCATACTGTTTTCCATATGCACATTCCAGACTGTGCCAATTTACATTCCCACCAACAGTGTATGAGTGTGTCCTTTTCTCCACATCCTCACCAACACTGGTCATTTGTGGTCTTTTGATGGCAGCCACTCTCACAGGCATGAGGTGATATCTCACTGTGGTTTTGATTTGTATTTCCCTGGGCTTCCAGGTGGCCCAGTGGTGAAGAATCAGCCTGCCAGTGCAAGAGATGCAAAAGACACGAGTTCAATCCCTGGGCCAGGGAGACCCCCTGGAGAAGGAAATAGCTACCCACTCCAGTACTTTTCCTTGGAAATTCCCACAGACAGAGGAGCCTGGGCTAAAGTCCCTTGGGTCGTAAAGAGTAAGGTATGACTGAGCACAGGAGTACAAGCAAGTTGAGCACCTCTTCATGCGTCTGTTGACTGTATGTCTAGTTATGAGTCATTTCTGCATATTGCTGTTCAGGACCATAATATGTTTTGGGGAAGTGAGATTAAAATGAAACTTTAAATGTTTTTCTTGGTGGACTTTTTAAGAGCTGACTAAACATCACCTTTCACTAGGCGTAGTGATTTGCTTTAAATTACTGAATCAGAGGAAATTTATGAACTCTACAAGGTTTAACTCCTAATATTTTGTGTTCATTTGTGACTAAAACAAAAGTTATCTGTATTCTATGGTGAATCAAACTTTGCGTGTGTGCATGCTCATTTGCTTCAGTCATGTCTGACTCTTTGTGACCCTATAGACTGTAGCCCTCCAGGCTCCTCTGTGCATAGGATTCTCCAGACAAGAATACTGCAGTGGGTTGCCATGCCCTCCTCCAAGGGATCTTCCTGACCTAAGAATCGAAACTGCTTATCCTGCATCTCCTGCATTGCAGGTGGACTCTTTACCGCTGAGCCACAGGGGAAGCCCTTATATCTTAAATGAAAACCTTATATATTATATGTAATTAAATTATATCTTTAATTCAGTGTAAAAATTATTTAAACAAATCTGATTTGCATTTAATTTCCATCTTAGATTTGTGTACAGACAGTGCTTGTTAGGTCAGCGTTATAGCTGGGCTGTGTGCAACAAACCTGCTTATTTCATTTAATGAAAATAATATAGTTTAAAAGAGATTTTTTAGCCATTAATGTTTAACTACTACTGTAGTTTTCAAAAGAAGCATCTATAGGCTTAAGAGACATATATTGATGCTTGTAGAAAATTGCAAAGAGACAGTCTAATTACTTTTAAAAATACTTTTAATTACTTTAAAAAATACTTTTCTATTTATAGAAATTATTTCTTCTAGGGAAAGTATATATATATATATAGGTGTATTTGCATGGGTGTATATAAATTATCTGGGAATTAACAAGTGTATATATGTACATAAACATTCATATCTTGAATAGGAAACTAACTTTGGTCTAAAATTCTCTGCACATTATGAAAATCCCTGACTGAAGTTAAAGTAAAACGACTCTGACAAGTGTGTAATCATTGTAAAGGTTTTTAGAGCTAATTTAGATGGACTTGTACACATGTAAATGTTAGTAATGTTTTAATCTTATGAAATTCTCTAGTAAAATCTTAGATTCCTTATGCTGTCAACAAGATTACTACCAAAAACCAAATGTGGAATATACTGAGTTTTCAGACAGCAGAAAATAAGTTTTGTCATTTCCATTGTTTCTTTTGATTTCAAATTTTGACCCCTTACACACATTGCATGTGTACGTTCTAAGTTGCTCAGTCATGTCTGACTCGTTGCGACCCTATGGACCATAGACCGCCAGGCTCCTCTGTTCATGGGGTTCTCCAGGCAAGAGTACTGGAGTGGGTTGCCACGCCCTCCTCCAAGAGGTCTTCCATGCCCAGATATTATACAGGAGGCTTTGTAGACAACAAATACTCAAATGCTATAAGTTTTGACCATTAATTTCCTGTCTAATTGATAGCATGGTTGGAAATCCTTGATTTAGAGGCACTGAATGTGCATAATCAATAATAAAAGCTATTTTGCAAAATGAATGATTTAATATGATTTTAATATGCATAGAAATATATAGTAAAGCCATTCTAATCTATAAAACAGATATGAGTGTAATTGAATTAAAATAAAAATCCACGTCTTCAAGAATAAGTCCCAAATGATATGAATGATACATTTTAGTTCATTTGAAATTATGCCTTTATGACATATAAACATAGTTGGTATTTAAATAACAATTACAGTTAATAGTCTATTCTTTAAGAGCTAAAGGATAGGAACTCTGTCCTGCACATGTTCAGTGAGGACAAGATGAAATCAAATTGCCTGAAGTTTTATTTGTGTCTTAAACATAAAAGAGATCAAACTGCCAGCATTCATTGGACCATAGAAGAATTCTGAAAAAATTCTGCTTCCTTGACTATGCTAAAGCCTTTGACTGTGTGTATTACAACAAACTGTGGAAAGTTATTAAAGAGATGGAAATACCAGCCCACCTTACCTGCCTCCTAAGAAATCTGTATGCAGGTCAAAAAGCAACAGTTAGAACTGGACATGGAACAACAGACTGGTTCCAAATAGGAAAAGGAGTTCATCAAGGCTGTATATTGTCACCCTGCTTATTTAACTTCTATGCAGAGTACATCATGTGAAATGCTGGGCTGGATGAAGCACAAGCTGGAATCAAGATTGCTGGGATAAATATCAAGAACCTCAGATATGCAGATGACACCACTCTTACGGGAGAAAGAGAAGAACTAAAGAGCCTCTTGATGAAAGAGGAGAGTGAAAAAGCTAGCTTAAAATTCAACATTCAAAAAACAAAGATCATGGCATTTGGTCCCATCACTTCACGACAAATAGATGGGGAAACAATGGAGACAGTGATAGACTTTCTTTTCTTGGGCTCCAAAATCCCTGTTGACGGTGCCTGCAGCCATGAAATTAAGACACCTGCTCCTTGGAAGAAAAGCTATGACCAACCTAGACAGCATATTAAAAAGCAGAGACATTTCTTTGCTGACAAAGGTCTGTATAGTCAAAGCTATGGTTTTTCCAGTAGTTATTAATGGATGTGAGAGTTGGACCATAAAGAAGGCTGAGCACTAAAGAATTGCTTTCAAACTGTGGTATTGGAGAAGACTCTTGAGAGTCCCTTGGACTTTAAGGAGATCAAACCAGTCAATCCTAAAGGAAATCAATTCTGACTATTCGTTGGAGGGACTGATGCTGAAGCTAAAGCTCCAATACTTTGGCCAATTGATGCAAAGAGCCAACTCATTGGAAAAGACCTTGATGCTGAGAAAGATTGAAGGCAGGAGGAGAAGGGGACGACAGAGGATGAGATGGTTGGATGGCATCACTGAATCAATGGACATGAGTTTGAGGAAACTCCAGGAGATGGTGAAGGACAGGGAAGCCTGGTGTGCTGCAGTCCATGGGGTCACAAAGAGTCGAATAAGACTGAACGATTGAGCAACAACAAAGCATGAAAGACTTGAAGCACATGCAAAAGTTGTAAGTTTAGACTATTATTTTAAAATGTTGTAAAACCTATCTGCTGAAAAGTTGCATTGCATATTGAGAGTTTACCTATATTAGAAGATGAACAAAAACTGCATTTGAATTTTCCTTAGGGTTCAGTAGTAGAAACTTATTTTTCTTTATTCTGCCCTGCATACTAAGTATTTGAAGGCAGAGGTTGCTCCCATCCTCCACCACCGCTATACAAGTATACACATTTGATAATAGTTTATACAGTTAATGGGAATGTTACATTGTTCATCTTTTTTTTTTTTTAACCACTGAGACCAGAGAATATTTTGTGGTCTGGGTATAATTTAAAAGATGCATTCTTATGAAGAACTGATTTCTTTTATAAACAAAATACACATGCCTTAAATATTTCTTCATTTTAATATGTGAATATTTGCTCTCACAGCTATATTCTGGTGTGACTTAATAATCGGCTACATATGAAGTATGCAAGATAAGAGTACAGCAGTGCTGATTTTATTTTAAAATTTTTACAAAATATGACTTGTGGGCAAAATCAACATAGAATGTTTAAAGCCACTCACCTTACTGTTTTTGTTTTTACCTTGCTTTCTTCCATTTTCAGAATCCATGTATCTCATTTGATACAAGGATTCCAGTGGAGGCTCTTAGTTTCCCAAGGCTAGTAGTCATCTAGTGTTTCCTTACTGTGCATGGAATGCCTTGAGAAAGTGACTTCTTTAGCTAAATTAATAAAAATAGGAGGGAAAATGTTTAGGCCAGCTTATTCATGCCCCTCCAATATAGTTCTATAGTTGATAACTATGTAGATATTAACGATTTTTTGAGCAACTAACCGGGTTCTAAAATGGGATCCAGTTGCTCTCAAACATTTCCATCTTAGAAGCCTTAACACTT
The DNA here is from genome assembly GCF_029407905.1 of Bubalus kerabau. Classification (NCBI taxonomy): domain Eukaryota; kingdom Metazoa; phylum Chordata; class Mammalia; order Artiodactyla; family Bovidae; genus Bubalus; species Bubalus kerabau. The sequence goes on from NC_073635.1 coordinate 51,167,751, forward strand.
AAAAATTTTGAAGCACCCAGAGGACTTTGTTTTTAATCCACTGGTCGTCAACTCTGTATTATTTTTCCTTTCTTTGTAGTTCTTAACCAGCTGCACACTCCACCACACCACTGTTGATGTCATCTATGACGTCATGAGGGTGGCAGCTATCAGCATTGCAGCCCACAGACTGACCAGTCGCCAGCATCTCTTTAATGGTTCCAGAGAGTTCTCTGGGTAGAGATTGATGCCATATCTGCTGGGCAATGTTGATAATCTCATCAAAAGTGATGTTTCCACTGTGCTTAATGTTTTTCTGCTTCTGTCTCTTGGCGGTTCCTTGAGGGCTTTGATGATAAGGGCAGAAGCAGAAGGTATCACCTCAGCCTTGGCCTGTCTGTTCTGAATCGTCATTTTCATTTTACTCCTCAGACCCTTCCAATCACCAGTTGCCTTGGTGGTGTCACCATCAACCTCTTTTGGAAACAGACCCAGGGGGCCGATCTTGGGGACCAGGGCAGACACGACACCAACTTCCCCACCGGTACACCACAGGTACACGACTTTGACTTCGTTGGGCTTGGTGGCTCAGTTGGTAAAAAATCTGCACGCAATGCAGGAGACCTAAGTTCAAACCCTGGGTCGGTGTTTGAACTTCCCCTGGGTCGGGAAGATGCCCTGGAGAAGGGAATGGCAACTCACTCTGGTATTCTTGCTTGGAGAATTCCATGGTTAGAGGAGCCCGGCAGGCTACTGTCCATGGGGTTGCAAAGAGTTGGACACGACTGAGTGACTAACACATGCTTAGGCAGTATGGTGGAGGCGGCTGGTGTCAGGTTAACCCAGATTCTGGACTACCGAAGAAATTTGCACCTTTGCCTCCTCTGAGCTGAAAGTCGAAAGCCCAGAGGAACTTTATAAGTTATATCTGTTGATTTGTAAGTCATAAATTTAAGTCATAATTTTAAGAATATTAATGTATTTTAAAATAAAAATAAACACCTTACAAGTTAACAGATAACATTTCGATTAAAATAGCTATTTCCTTTAAAAAAGTTAGTGAGAAGAGTACTATTGTTTTGCATTTAATAAAATGCAAAATCTGTTTGATGTCTGACCTAGGAAGACAACTGGAGTCTCCTAAATAATGAAAAGAAAGTGCTTACTGAAATTGGCAATTTAGGAAGTTGGTGGTGATCTACGTCAAAACAATTTTGAAGATACTCCTTCGAAGGCAAAGACAGTGTTTCTTGCACATCATTTTATCCCGAGTCTGGTTAGTGCTTTGCATGTAGTAGACGCCAGATGATATCCAGGAAGTAACTGAACCACCCTGCAGTGGGTTGGGATATGATTAGAGGGTGAAAATATGGATTCAGGGGGCACAGACATCACCTTCAAGGCGCTTGGTTGAGAAAAGGAGCAAAACAAGGTCATAGCTGGATTCAGGGCAGGATCAGAGAGGGCTGTTTTTTGTTGCTATTGTTTATAAGAGTGTTGCTATGTGAGGAAACAAAAACAGCAGAGAGAAACTGACAACACAGCAAAGAAATGGGATGACTGGGGGACCAATGAGGGGTCGGGGAGGATACGATATGTATCATTCAGCAGAGCGTTTCATACTTTAATGAGTATATGAGAACCTAGATCTTCTTTAAGTGCAGATTCTGAAACTGTCTGTTTCTAACGAGCACCTGGGCTGCTGGTCTGAGGACCTCACTTTGAGAAGGGAGATTCTAGAGCCCAGATGCAGAGCTGAACCTTGGAGAAGGAGCAGAGAGATCTGAACATTCTGGCTGATGGAACTTTTTTAAGAGAGATTTTTTTTCCCCTCTAATATCCAGTTAGTACCCTTTTCCTTTCTAAATTCCCTTTCTAATAATTTCAAATTTCAGTGTTCTCACAATGTTTGATGGACAGCAAGATACTGAGGTTATGGCATAAAATGCAATGGTTCTACTATTTTTAAAATGAGACGTTATTAGGATCACTAACAATTATCTAAATATCATTGCTTCATAAACAGAGCTCAGACTTTGGTGTTAGACATGGTTTGATTCTTGGCTCTGATTCTGAGTGGTTTTGGGCAAACTATTAACATCTTAAGTAGGAGTACTTTCATGCAATTTTTTTTCTTTTGTCTCTTTGTGAGAATTACATATGTATCAATAATACATAAAGACCAACACACAAGAAGTGGTGGCTATTATTATCACATCACTCCACAAGTGCATTAGGCTGCACTGAATATAATTTCAAAGTTGGTTTCATAAATTATCAGATTCATCTAATTTTTCAAAGAATTTAAATAACAAGGTGGAACGAACAGATCAGGCTTTGTTTCTATGCACAAGAGAACTGTGCATATTTCTTCTGTAACTCGGACATGGTTTAACTTTAAAAAAAAAACTCAAAATAGCTCAAGTTAGCAGGCATGCAATTTTAGCAAGGTTGATTGGAATTTTGGCCTTTCCTGTAAGTAAGACTAAGCATACTGCTCATTAGAAAACATTTTTATCTGAATCTTTTATTCTTAGGGGCCAAGAATGCTGTTTTTCTTTGATAGCTAGGTTTACAGAAGGTGAAGAAGTGAAGTAAAGTCACTCAGTCGTGCTAGACTCTTTGTGACCCCATGGACTGTAGCCTACCAGGCTCCTCCATCCATGGGATTCTCCAGGCAAGAATACTGGAGTGGGTTCCATTTTAATCACCTTAATTATTTCAACATTTCAAGTTATTATTATTATTCATTCTTCATTTACAACTATTTGAATCTTTACAAATTTCAATATAGTGACAAAACAATATATATTCAATATAAGGTTATGATTATAAGCCTATTTTAATTTTAATTACAACTGCTATGAAGAAAGGGCTTCCCTGGTGGCTCAGACAGGAAAGACTCTTCCTGCAACGAAGGAGACGTGGGTTTGATCTCTGGGTGGGGAAGATCTGCTAGAGAAGGGAATGGCAACCCACTCCAGTATTCTTGCCTGGGAAATCCCAGGGACAGAGGAACCTGGTGGGCCATAGTCCATGGGGTCACAAAGAGTCGGATGTGATTGAGTGACTAACACTTCTTCATTTTCTTACGAAGAAAATGTGGGTAGACAATATTTCCACTTTTCACACTTGGACTTCCTGTGCTGAGAACACAGTTCTGAGCTCTGGGAATTTGAAGGTGACTGATCATTGCCCTGGGGCCAGGTCTGTGTGGGCTGGCTAGATCTCAGGGAGGGAGCCAGAAGCACAGAAAGTAATAGTTTCTTTCTCTGTTGCTTTGAAAGCACCAAGAAGGAATGTCTCCATTTGCTTTTTTTTGTTTTATTTTTAATGCTCAGTACTAGGCCTTAAAAAAAATTTTTTTTTAATTATTTACTTAGCTGCACTGGGTCTTAGTTGCGGCTTGCGTGATCTTTGTTGTGTCATGCAGGATATTTCATTGTGGTGCACCTGGGCTCAGTTGCTTTGTGGCTTGTGGGATCTTAGTTCCCTCAGTTCAGTTCAGTCGCTCAGTCATGTCTGACTCTTTGCGACCCCATGAATCGCAGCACGCCAGGCCTCCCTCCATCACCAACTCCCGGAGTTCACTCAGACTCATGTCCATCGAGTCGGTGATACCATCCAGCCGTCGTCCCCTTCTCCTCTGTCGTCCTCTATCGTCCCCTTCTCCTCCTGCCCCCAATCCCTCCCAGCATCAGAGTCTTTTCCAATGAGTCAACTCTTCGCATGAGGTGGCCAAATACTGGAGTTTCAGCTTCAGCATCATTCCTTCCAAAGAACACACAGGGCTGATCTCCTCTAGAATGGACTGGCTGGATCTCCTTGCAGTCCAAGGGACTCTCAAGAGTCTTCTCCAACACCACAGTTCAAAAGCATCAATTCTTCGGCGCTCAGCCTTCTTCACAGTCCAACTCTCGTATCCATACATGACCACAGGAAAAACCATAGCCTTGACTAGACGGACCTTTGTTGGCAAAGTAATGTCTCTGCTTTTGAATATGCTATCTAGGTTGGTCATAGCTTTCCTTCCAAGGAGTAAGCGTCTTTTAATTTCATGGCTGCAGTCACCATCTGCAGTGATTTTGGAGCCCAAAAAATAAAGTCTGACACTGTTTCCACTGTTTCCCCATCCATTTCCCATGAAGTGATGGGACCAGATGCCATGATCTTCGTTTTCTGAATGTTGAGCTTTAAGCTAACTTTTTCACTCTCCTCTTTCACTTTCATCAAGAGGCTTTTGAGTTCCTCTTCACTTTCTGCCATAAGGGTGGTGTCATCTGCATATCTGAGGTTATTGATATTTCTCCCGGCAATCTTGATTCCAGCTTGTGTTTCTTCCAGCCCAGCGTTTCCCATGATGTACTCTGCATGGAAGTTAAATAAGCAGGGTGACAACATACAGCCTTGACATACTCCTTTTCCTATTTGGAACCAATCTGTTGTTCCATGTCCAGTTCTAACTGTTGCTTCCTGACCTGCATACAAATTTCTCAAGAGGCAGATCATGTTTTCTGGTATTCCCATCTCTTTCAGAATTTTCCACAGTTTCTTGTGATCCACACAGTCAAAGGCTTTGGCATAGTCAATAAAGCAGAAATAGATGTTTTTCTGGAACTCTCTTGCTTTTTCCATGATCCAGCGGATGTTGGCAATTTGATCTCTGGTTCCTCTGCCTTTTCTAAAACCAGATTCCCTCACCAGGGATCAAACCTGCATCCCCTGGATTCTTAACCACTGGACCTCCTGGAAAGTTTCTTCATTTGGTTTTCTTTATGAAACACATGCAGAGGGCAAAGAGGAGGTTCATAGAAGGTTAAAAAAAGAATAAATTGAGATTTATTGAGATAAATTTAAGTCAATTTTCCAGACTATCCCCAGGCACATTTTACTGGAACTTTTATTCTTAGTATTCACAATATACACCGAAATCAGAATGATTATATTCCTTGCAGCCAAAGATGGAGAAGGTATATACAGTCAGCAAAAACAAGACCGGGAGCTGACTGTGGCTCAGACCATGAACTCCTTATTGCCAAATTCAGACTTAAATTGAAGAAAGTAGGGAAAACCACTAGACCATTCAGGTATGACCTAAATCAAATCCCTTATGATTATACAGTGGAAGTGAGAAATAGATTTAAGGGACTAGATCTGATAGAATGCCTGATGAACTATGGAATGAGGTTCGTGACATTGTACAGGAGACAGAGATCAAGACCATTCCCATGGAAAAGAAATGCAAAAAAGCAAAATGGCTGTCTGGGGAGGCCTTACAAATAGCTGTGAAAAGAAAAGAAGCGAAAAGCAAAGGAGAAAAGGAAAGATACAAACATCTGAATGCAGAGTTCCGAAGACCAGCAAGAAGAGGTAAGAAAGCCTTCCTCAGCGATCAATGCAAAGAAATAGAGGAAAACAACAGAATGGGAAAGACTAGAGATCTCTTCAAGAAAATCAGAGATACAAGAGGAACATTTCATGCAAGAATGGGCTTGATAAAGGACAGAAATGGTATGGACCTAACAGAAGCAGAAGATATTAAGAAGAGATGGCAAGAATACACAGAAGAACTGTACAAAAAAGATCTTAATGACCCAGATAATCACGATGGTGTGATCACTGACCTAGAGCCAGACATCCTGGAATGTGAAGTCAAGTGGGCCTTAGAAAGCATCACTACAAACAAAGCTAGTGGAGGTGATGGAATTCCAGTTGAGCTATTCCAAATCCTGAAAGATGATGCTGTGAAAGTGCTGCACTCCATATGCCAGCAAGTTTGGAAAACTCAGCAGTGGCCACAGGACTGGAAAAGGTCAGTTTTCATTCCAATCCCAAAGAAAGGAAATGCCAAAGAATGCTCAAACTACCACACAATTGCACTCATCTCACACGCTAGTAAAGTAATGCTTAAAATTCTCCAAACCAGGCTTCAGCAATATGTGAACCGTAAACTTCCTGATGTTGAACCTGGTTTTAGAAAAGGCAGAGGAACCAGAGATCAAATTGCCAACATCCGCTGGATCATGGAAAAAGCAAGAGAGTTCCAGAAAAACATCTATTTCTGCTTTATTGACTATGCCAAAGCCTTTGACTGTGTGGATCACAAGAAACTGTGGAAAATTCTGAAAGAGATGGGAATACCAGAAAACATGATCTGCCTCTTGAGAAATTTGTATGCAGGTCAGGAAGCAACAGTTAGAACTGGACATGGAACAACAGACTGGTTCCAAATAGGAAAAGGAGTTCGTCATGGCTGTATATTGTCACCCTGTTTGTTTAACTTCCATGCAGAGTACATCATGAGAAACGCTGGGCTGGAAGAAACACAAGCTGGAATCAAGATTGCCGGGAGAAATATCAATAACCTCAAATATGCAGATGACACCACCCTTATGGCAGAAAGTGAAGAGGAACTCAAAAGCCTCTTGATGAAAGTGAAAGAGGAGAGTGAAAAAGTTGGCTTAAAGCTCCCACTTCATGGGAAATGGATGGGGAAACAGTGGAAACAGTGTCAGACTTTATTTTTCTGGGCTCCAAAATCACTGCAGATGGTGACTGCAGCCATGAAATTAAAAGGTGCTTACTCCTTGGAAGGAAAGTTATGACCAACCTAGATGGCATATTCAAAAGCAGAGACATTACTTTGCCAACAAAGGTCTGTCTAGTCAAGGCTATGGTTTTTCCTGTGGTCATGTATATATGTGAGAGTTGGACTGTGAAGAAGGCTGAGTGCCACAGAATTGATGCTTTTGAACTGTGGTGTTGGAGAAGACTCTTGAGAGTCCCTTGGACTGCAAGGAGATCCAACCAGTCCTTTCTGAAGGAGATCAGCCCTGGGATTTCTTTGGAAGGAATGATGCTAAAGCTGAAACTCCAGTACTTTGGCCACCTCCTGCAAAGAGTTGACTCATTGGAAAAGACTCTGATGCTGGGAGGGATTGGGGGCAGGAAGAGAAGGGGATGACAGAGGATGAGATGGCTGGATGGCATCACTGACTCGATGGGCGTGGGTCTGAGTGAACTCTGGGAGTTGGTGATGGACAGGGAGGCCTGGCGTGCTGCGATTCATGGGGTCGCAAAGAGTCAGACACGACTGAGCGACTGATCTGATTCACAATATTGCAAATATTTAGCTCTCCCTTGTCAATCTTATAATCATCGTTGATCTCTTGCATTGGTAGAATATGCCAGGATGGTGGGAGATATTAATGTAGTACAATGAGTATTGATGTTGGTAGCATGCTTTCATGTACGAGGTGATGAGGAGATGCAGAAATGTCAGCCAAGCTGCTTGACGCCAGTTTTAGTTGAGGTCTGTGGGCCCAGTGCTATTAAGATCCTGCTTGACTTTACTTTGAAAAGTTTTTCTCCTTCTTTTTCTAAATCTTATAATTGCCTGTTAAGTACCACCTTCATAATTCATGCTCCTACTCTAATCATGCTTTTAAGAACTTTAAGAATTATAAGCCCAGGGATCTTTTCAAAAAGATCAGACTAGAAATGGCTGTTTATGGTGGGTGTCATGTTAATTTACAACCAATCACTGTCCTAACCTGACATTAGATGTATCCAACAGATATGGCAATAAACATGCAGGATACTGATGTCTGATTCTGAAAAACTTACTTATTCACAAGAATTTATTTTCTTCACTGTGTGTTGGCCAAATATGTCAGGATAGCAATTAAAAGTAGATCTGAAAATTTATAGCTCCTGATCTTTTAATTTAGCATCCAGTAAACTTTTCTGTCAGTGAGGGCTTAAAGAACAAAACACTTCATTGACAAAGAATTTTTCTTGTGGGATTACATTGCAATTATTTTGCAAATGATGTGAAATTTCTACAAGCCACTAGAAGAGCATAAATAATCTTATCTTTAAAATTTGAATTAAAGTCAAAATACTCCTAGTATTTTATCAGGTTCATATTTGTGTTTGACTTTTGAAGGACCAGCGTTTATGTGTCTTGGTATCTCTGCTAGCTAGCAACTCAATAAATATTTTTTGTTGCTCAATAAATATATGCTGATTAATTAATTTTCTTTTTTCACCCATGTTAATGTTTTAAATTTCCTAGTCATGAATTTTTATGCAGTTGTAAATTTGGAGATTAAAAGAAATTCTGGAAGGACAAATCCTATTAAGGTAAAATTTTTGTCTAATTTCTAAGGCAGAATCAGAAAAATTTAACTCATTAACATAATTAAATTGGTAATTTATTGCATGTGTTGTCAAATAAAACTTTTCTTTCAAAATGGTGAAAAGTTTGGCTGTTGGAATTTATCAATTTAGATTTGTTTTTATATATGTTACAGGAAAATAAAAGTTATTGAAAATTTGGCCATGGCATAATGATTAATAAGATTTTAGAAAGTGAAGTGATAGGTAAATAACATTCTTCTGGCCTATTCCACCACTAGGAGAGTAAAATCAGTTCATAAATGCATATGATCCCCAGATATCTCTTGAGTACTCCTAAGTCTTTGATCTTTTGGAGTTACATCTCTTTTAATTTTCAAATACAATGCCTTGAACGACCATCTCAGCTTCCCCAAATATCTCCAAGAATTCTTTTCAAAAACTTAAAAAAAAAGTTTATTTGGTTGTGTTGGGTCTTAGTTACGGCATATGAACTCTTAATTGCAGCGTGTGGGACCTAGTTTCCTGACCAGGGATCAAACCTGGGCCCCCTGCATTGGGAGCAAGGAGTCATAGCCACTAGACCAGCAGGGAAATCCTCCAAGGATTCTTAAGAGTGAACATATCTCCAGATTTCTCTGGTTCAGCTGTATACTTCTGCAGAATTCTCACTGCCTGTTTCAGTCTCTCAACTACGCCAGACACTCACCTTTCCCAGGTAGCACATGGCCTCACGCAGAGCATTGCCATACCCTCAAGACACCACTAACAAAGCTGTGTATCCAACTTTGCTGAAGGTCTCCACACTTCAGAAGAGAATTAGAATATAAAAATGTTCGCCACTGCCTTAAACCTATACTTTGAATACAACCATTTCTGGAACCTAAACGCTTCTGGAAGTTAAACAATTTATAGGTTTATTCAGCTTCCCAGCCTTTCTGCCTTACCTCAAAGTCCACTCTGTTCTCATTTGTTGGAGAAATACTTTTCATAAATGTTAATATTTCCCAAGGCCAAATTCATACCAGCTTAAGAATATTCCACTATTATTATCTATGGGTACTATTAGAATATTACACTCATATTACCTATGGGAGTTGGTTTCTCACTAGGACTCACTAGACATCCTTAGACACAAGAAGACACACAGAAATACATCTTCTAAGGTTTGGTTTGTAGTGAAAGTGGCGGGGGGGGGTGTGGTAATAAATATTTCTAACAGCAATACAGGATGGCTGTTGGCATAACAAATTCTGTTTCTACTGAGGTTTCTGGGCTAGTAGGAAGTAAGCTAACTCCTGATGTCTTTTGATCTCCTTTGGGTCCCTTTTGGGTAAAACACACACTCACGCAAGATCTCCCAAGTTTGAACAATTATTCTCAGAGACTAGACCATCTAAGTGCATATCATAGAAAGGAAATACATCTCTAAAGCCATTACTTTGCTGACAAAGGTCCATCTAGTCAAAGCTATGGTTTTTCCAGTAGTCATGTATGGATGTGAGAGTTGGACTATAAAGAAAGATGCACACTGAAGAATTGATGTTTTGAACTGTGGTGTTGCAGAAGACTCTTAAGAGTCCCTTGGACTGCAAGGAGATCAAACCAGTCCATCCTAAAGCAGATCAGTCCTGGGTGTTCATTGGAAGGACTGATGTTGAGGCTGAAGCTCCAATACTTTGGCCACCTGATGTGAAGAACTGACTCATTGGAAAAGACCCTGATGCTGGGAAAGATTGATGGCAGGAGGAGAAGGGGACAACAGAGGATGAGATGGTTGGATGGCATCACCGACTCAATGGACATGAGTTTGAGCAAGCTCAGGGAAGCCTGGAGTGCTGCTCTCATGGGGTTGCAAAGAGCTGGACGCGACTGAGGGACTGAACTGAACTGAAAGCCAGTACATCTCATGAAGAATTTTCCCTGATGGTAGAAAACAGCATTCTACATTTTACACAGCAAAGTTGCAGACCCTTTCCCTGCCCTGTTTTCCTTACCTAGATCATGACCAGAGGTCTATCTCTGAAAAAATAAAATGGCACCTATTATAATACTTTTTCAAATAACAGAGCCGTAGACCCCTGATCACTACCTCTATTTATCCAAAGATCCAACAGAAAATATCTGATGTGTGTAATCTATGGGGATATGGGTGTGTCTGTGTTTGTGTGTGTATATATGTAAAGTTCTGGGTGTGCTAGGTCACTCAGTCATGTCCGACTCTCTTTGGCCCCATGGACTGTAGCCCACCAGGCTCCTCTGTCCATGGGATTTCCCAGGCAAGAATACTGGAGCAGGTTGCCATTTCCTATTCCAGAGGATCTTTCTGCCCAGGGATGGAATCTGCATCTCTTGTGTCTCCTGCATGCATATGTGTGTGTGTGTGTCTATATATATATATATATATATATATATATATATATATAAGCTTCAGTTACATAGGATTGAAATAGTTTGGCCTGACTGGTATATTTCTGTCCACAAGTGTCCATGGTAGAGTCATGGATGGATCATTCTTAGTCCAAGAACTCCTGGTAGACTGACGATTTACCAGAGACCCTTGTGAGCATTCTAAACTGATGTCTACATTCAAGGAAATCCCTTTGCCTTCTTTCACAAAGGACCTTCTGAAGGAGCTGAGCCAAGGCTGGCCTCTTCCATGGCTATTTCCAACCCCTGAGGGGACACCTGACTCTCCTCTGTGTAGACTGAGATTTCATGGCTGTGCTGGAACTCTGAGAATAGCCAACGGCTTCATTTCATAGCTGTTTGTAACGTCTCTTCACTCTGCATGGAGGTGAGCGTGAGGTGTGCTGGAGATCACCTTTCTCCCACCACTGCCTCTGATGACTATTAAGGGAGAATCTGGGAGCATAACCTGGGTCTCTTTTTCCCCAGGCCAGTCTTTTATAGTTTCGAAATCCTTTCCTTTTTGAAGCTAACATATTAATCGATATCTATGCAGTATTCACAGAAATAGGAAGAATGAAAAATTTGGGGGGACTTCCCAGGTGGTACAGCGGGTGAGAATCTGCTTGCCAATGCAGGGTACGTGGTTTGGATCACTGGTCCGGATCACTGGTCCAGGAAGATTCCACATGCCACAGAGCAACTAAGCCCATGCACCACAGCCACTGAGCCCATGCTCTAGAGCCTGTGCTCTGCAACTAGAGAAGCCACCGCAATGAGAAGCCTGCATACCACAATGAGAAGCCTGCACGCCGCAATGAAGAGTAGCCCCCACTAACTGCAGCTAGAGACAGTCCATATGCAACAACAAAGACCCAGTGCAGACAAAATAAACCTAACAAAGACTTAAACATTTCTAAACAATTAAAGACACTTTTTAAAATATAGTTTGAATTTTTAGCAGTTTCCTATAATAGAGGGCTGTTCCCTCCTGCAAAGATAAAATGAAATATTTTATATTTCAAAATATAAATGCAAATAGTTATTACAATTCTAAGTTAATAGTACAGTAAATGTCGTGCTTAATTTTTTCCTGCTTTTTAGCAGAACAAGCTGAACAAACAAAAAGGCTGTTGCTCTGATCAAGAAAACTTAATGAGAGGTCAGGTAGAACTTTCGTACTGAAACATAAAAACAAAAAGGGGAAAAAATGTTTTAGAGAAGACAGGGCTTGACTATTTTTATCTTTGACTATCACTACTAAATATATCCATTTAGGGAAAAACACAGAGTTCATTTTACTCATTCCACTAGGTTGCAGGAAAAGAAGTTTAGTAAACAGACAGTCTCTTCTTCTTTTTTCCCAGAAGCCCCAATAGTTTATTTTAAAGCTAATTCTAGGGTAAGTCCTTTTGATCTTACTGCTATCACTTAGAGAATTATAGAGTGGTTTTGCAAATCTGGCTAGAATGCAGGACCTTAACAACAACAAAAAAAGAAGTCTTAGATTCTATGTTAAATACTTAGAGTTCAATGATAGGAAACTTTTGTAGATGCTGGAAAAAAGAAAAGAAAAAAAAAAACAAAAACCCCCCAAGCCTTAAGATCTTTACAGTAGGAAGAAAATAACCAGCTACTCTTCAAATTATGGGGTTGGCCCCAAGTTTTGAAAGCTACCATCTCTGCCGGTCTCCTAATGAGCTGTCTGTGCACACAGGGGAAGTCAATAAGTACCAAGGGCTACTCTCTAGTCTGTCCATCTCATCTAGCAGATTCAAAAGACACCTTTAGGATCCCTGCCTTCATCCACTGGGCAGAACACTCATCATCATCAACATCTTATGTGACGAGTGTCCAGCTCAGTCACCTTGGTACTCTGTGATGACCTACATGGAGGAGTGGTGGAGACTTAAGAGGGAGGAGATATATATATATTCACATAGAGCTGATTCACTTTGTTCTATAGTAGAAACTAACACAGCATTGTAAAGCAATTACACTCCTATTAAAATAAAAACTGTACTGAAGCCTTCCTCAATGTTCGTCTGCCTTTTGGAGGAGTGATATGTGACTCACCTAGGGTTTTTTCCCTTTCTGCTGCCTGCACATCTGTATTCCTCCCTCTTACCTTCATTTCTTAAACATTGTCTGTAGCACTGTGTCTACTTTTTTCTCACTGGCTCCCATTTCCAAATATAGAATGAAACCTACCGTTCTGAATACCATTATGGAAGTACTGACATCTGTAATCCTTTAATTACTGACACTGAAGGATGTGTTTTTATAGGTAAAGATGGGATACTGAGAACTTTATCATTATATATGTATATTTTTTCTCTTTACATGAACTTAATTTTTTCCCAGGTTTCATGAGATATAATTGACATATAACATTGTATAAGCTTAAGGTGTACAACATAACGATTTGATACACATGTAATCACGAAATGATTACCACCATAAGGTTAGTTAACACTTCCGTCACTTTATGTAATTACCATTTCTTCCTTTTTTGTGGTTACAGCACTTAAGTTATATCTTCGTAGCTTTCAAGCATATAATATTTCTAACTATAGTCAGCATGTGAAAGTGTTAGTTGCTCAGTCGTGTCCGACTTTTTGCAACCCCATGGGTTGCAGCCCACCAGGCTCCTCTGTCTAGGAAATTCTCCAGGCAAGAATGCTGGAGTGTGTAGCCGTTTCCTTCTCCAGGGGATCTTCCTGACCCAGGGATCGAATCTGGGTCTCTTGCATTGTAGGCAGATTCTTTACTGTCTGAACCACCAGGGAAGCCCCATGCTGTACATCAAATCCCCAGAACTCATTCATCTTAAATCTGGAAGTCTTTATCCTTTGACCAATGTCTGCCCATTTCCATCAGCCTCTGCCCTGGCAGTCACCATTCTAGTCTCTATTTCGATGAGTTTGGCTTTTTAAGATTACATGTTTATTTTTTCTTCACCCACTTAACTGCCAGTAGACACTTCAGGTGTCTCCATGTCTTGGCTATTGTGAATGATGCTGCCAGGAACATGGGGTTACTCTTCAAGAGAGTGATTTCATTTCCTGAAAATACACATTCAGAAGTGGAATTACTGGACTGTATGGTAGTTCTGTTTTGAATTTTTTGAGGAACCACCATACTATTTCCCACATGTAGCTGTATCAATTTACATTCCCACCAACAGTGTACAGGCTTCCCTTTCCCCCACATTCTTGCCAACACTTGTCTCGTCTTTTTGATAATGGCCATTTTACCAGGTGTAATGTCACTGTGATTTTGATATGCATTTCCTGAAGGTTAGTGATTATGAGTATCTTTTTGTGTGTCTGTTGGCCATTTGTCTTCTTCAGAAAACTGTTTTTTCTTTAAATCAGATTTTTGTGTGTGTGCTATATGAACTCCTTATATATTTTGGATATTAACCCCTTATCAAATAGATGGTTTGTCACTATTTTCCCTATTCTATAGCTTAACTTTTAATTTTGCTGATGGTTTCCTTTGCCGTGCAAAAGCTCTTTAGTTTGATGTTGTCCCACTTGCTTATTTTCGCTTTTGTTGCCTGTACTTTTGGTGTCATCCAAAAATCATTGCCAAGACCCCTGTCAGGCAGCTTTCTCTCTATTTATTCTTCTAGGTGTTTTATGGCTTCTGGTATTACAATTCATTTATTTCCTGTTAATTTTTGTGAATGGTATAGAATAGGGGTCCAATTTCATTCTTTAACATGTGAATATCTAGTTTTTACGACACAGTTTATTGAAGTGAGTCTACCTTCCCAATGAGTATTCTTGGCTCCCTTGTCAAATATTCAGATCAGATCAGTTGCTCAGTTGTGTCCGACTCTTTGCGACCCCATGAATCACAGCATGCCAGGCCTCCCTGTCCATCACCAACTCCCAGAGTTCACCCAGACTCACGTCCATCGAGTCAGTGATGCCATCCAGCCATCTCATCCTCTGTCGTCCCCTTCTCCTCCTGCCCCCAATCCCTCCCAGCATCAGAGTCTTTTCCAATGAGTCAACTCTTCGCAGGAGGTGGCCAAAGTACTGGAGTTTCAGCTTTAGCATCATTCCTTCCAAAGAAATCCCAGGGCTGATCTTCAGAATGGACTGGTTGGATCTCCTTGCAGTCCAAGGGACTCTCAAGAGTCTTCTCCAACACCTCGGTTCAAAAGCATCAATTCTGTGGCACTCAGCCTTCTTCACAGTCCAACTCTCACATCCATACATGACCACAGGAAAAACCATAGCCTTGACTAGATATTTGTGAGTTTATTTCAGGGCTATTGATTCTCTTCCATTGGCCTATGTGTCTGTTTCTATGCTAGTATCATTCTATTTTAATGACTATAGCTTTGTAATAAAATTTGAAATCAGAAAGTGTGATACCTCCAGCTTTGCTCTTCTTTCTTGAGACTGCTTTGACTATGAAGGATCTTTTGTGGTTCTGTACAAATTTTAGGATTGTTTTTTCTATTGCTGTGGAAAATGCCATTGGGATTTTAATAGGGATTGCACTGAATCTATATAGGTCACTTTGACTAGTATTAACATTTAACAATATTAATTCTCTAATCAATGAGAAAGCCTATCCACTCCAATATTCTGGCCTAGAGAATTCCATGGACTGCATAGTCCATGGGGTCGCAAAGAGTCGGACATGACTGAGAGACTTTCACTTCAATCCATGATCATTGGATATCTTTTCATTTAGAATTTGTGTCTTCTCTAATTCCTTTCATCAGTCTCTTGTAAATTTCAGTACAGAGATTTTACCTTCTTGGCTGAATCTATGTAGTTTATTGTTTTATAAATAGGATTGTTTTCTTTCTTTTTCAGATAGTTTGTGGTTAGTGTATAGAAATATAAATGCTTTTTGTATGTTGATTTTGTATCCAAAGATCTACTGAATTATTTTATTAGTTCTAAGCTTTTTTAGTGGATTTTTCAGAATTGTCTCTATGTAAGAATGTATCATCTGCAAACAGAGAAGATTTCATCATACTTAATATGTTTTTTTCATCTACCTTCCAGGAGTGATTCTTCCTGTTTTATAAGCATGAGAAATATACCTGCAATTCAGATGTTGGCTATCTGAACCTGTATGGGCTGACATCTTTATGAACCTTATCCAACCAGGATATAAAGCTCAGTTATTTTATGTGTTTCCACTGTACCTGTCTCTTCTTGCAATAATTTCCAGCCACAAGGTCCCTTCATTCTTATGATCTTTGCCCCAGGCATTGTTCAGCCCAGTGCTCCCCTGCCTCTTCCTCTTCCATAGCTCAGAGTAACTCCTTTTTCTCCAGTTCATCTAAATCCTCTCTACTCTACCCCACCCACTTGCTTCAAAACACCTGGACCTGAGTTACCCATCTACTGAACCAAAGCATTAACTGACAAAGTCAGTCTCTCCCTGAGGAGCCGTGGTTCTCAGCTGGTGGGTTTCTCCCCAGGAGACATTTGACAGTGTCTGGAGATGCTTTTGATGGTCACATCTACAGAGGCTCTACTAGCACCTAGCAGGTGGAGGCCAGGGATGGTGCTAATATATTATCATATACACGACAATCCCTTATGACAAAGAATTATCCAGCCCAGATTCTCAGTAGTATACCTGTTGAGAAATCCCACTGAAAAAAAAAAAAAAAACAAAAACTTAGATAAGCTTTAGTAATCATTGGTATTTTCTACTCTGCTCCTATTAATGTTTGATTACTTCTGTGCATTGAGTTACATATTTTATACCCTCCTCCCTGACACACCAGTCAATAAACAATTGTTGAAAACCAGATACATGTCAGGCAGGGTCAGGCACTCCTAAGTTACTTATGGTTCTATGAGGAAAACAGGTGACATTTTTATGAAACATACCCAGCTGGAATACAAAGCTCAGTTATTTTGTTAGAAGAGTTTCCACTGTACCTGTTTCTTCTTGCAAGAATTTCCAGCCACAGAGTCCCTTCATTCTTACAATCTTTGCCCCAGGCATTGTTCAGCCCAGTGCTCTCCTGCTCCTCCCTTTTTCATAACACAGAGTTACTGTTCAACCTCGTGATTGAAGGGGATATGATGACATAAAGAAGATGTACCTAATGTAGCCCAGGATGATCTGCAAGGATTTTTGGAAGGATTCTCAGAAGGAAGAGGTCTAAATTGAGCCTGGAAGAATATGTAGGAGAAAGGCAGGAAAAGGAAGGGAGAAAGGCACATTTCTCACAGAGAAAAACATGGGTCAGGACACATGGTTAGAAAAGAGGACAGTAGCAAGTCCTGAACGAGGTCGACGTGATGGCAACCATCAAGATGGCCCCTAAGCTGGCAACTGGGAGTCCTAGAAGGAGGAGTTAATTGGGTGGCATGATAAGGCTGAATTTTAGAAAGGTCATACAATTCCTGAAAGCTAGCTGAGAGCTAATGAACTAAAGTGGAAATGAGAATGGGGAAGAGGGGCCAATTGGAGTGATATTGAGAGACAGCAAGGACAGGACTGGGGATGGGGCAGACATGGAGGTGAGAGATGAGGAAGTCCAGCATGACCTCCAGATTTCAGGTGTGGTACCATTTACAAGTCAGGGAAAGCAAGGGGAAGCCTGTGGGATAAGACAGAAAATCAATTTTGGAAAATCTTTGTGTCAGACAAATATTTTCATTTATAAAAGTAGTTTACATGTCTCTACTGCTGAAGAATTGATGCTTTTGAACTGTGGTGTTGGAGAAGTCTTTTGAGAGTTCCTTGGACTGCAAGGAGATCAAACCAGTCAATCCTGAAGGAAATCAGTCCTGAATATTCATTGGAAGGACTAATGCTGAAGCTGAAACTCCAATACTTTGGATGCGAAGAGTCAATTCATTAGGAAAGACCCAATGAAGGCAGGAGGAGAAGGGGACGACAGAGTACAAGACGGTTGGATGGCATCACCGACACAATGGACATGAATTTGAGCAAGCTTCAGGAGCTGGTTAAGGACAGGGATGCCTGGTGTGCCGCAGTCCACGGGGTCACAAAGAGTCAGATATGACTGAGTGAGTGAGCAACAACATACATGCCTTTTGCCAAATAATTGTAGAAGAGAGATACATATGAAATCTCCATTCAGAAATGTCAGCATTAAACTTTGGGTGGAGGTGGTTTTTTTTTTTTTTTTTTGGCTGTGCTGAGTGGCTTTCTGGATCTCAGTTCACTGACCAAGGATTGAACCTGGGTCACATCACTGAAAGCTGGCAATCCTAACCACTAGGCCATCAGGAAACTCCTATTTTTTAGGGGGTGGGGTTTCTTCCAAATTGTTCTGTGTGGAAAAATTACACACAGAATGCAATCACATAAGAAAACAGAAAATCACAAAAGAAAATGCAATCACATAAGAAAACAGACTCTTATGTGGATCATCTAAAGGTATGATTTCAATACCTTTAGACCATGAAATTTTTGCACCTGGTCTTATGTCCCTGGATATGTTCCGCTGTCTACTAGTTTACAGTATATGGGAGCTTGAATAGAATTTGTACCCTACTGTTCTGTGAAAATTGTATAAATCTTGTGTATTAGTCATTTAGTTGTGTCCAACTCTTTGCAACCCTGTGGATTGTAGCTCACCAGGCTCCTCTGTCCATGGAATTCTCCAGGTATGAATACTGGAGTGGGTTGCCATTTCCTTCTGCTGGAGATCTTCCCAACTCAGGGATCGAACCCGGGTCTCTTGCATTGCAGGCAGATTCTTTTAATTATATTGAATTGGTTCATAATGCTTTTCAGGTCTACTATATCCTTCTACTTTTCTGTATATTCATTCTAATAAGTTTTGAGAGTTTGATAATGAAACTCCAACTAAAAATCTTAATTTCTCTACTTAAAAAATTGAAATTTATAGTGGAACTATATGTAATTTTGTTCTCTATTTTCTGAGTCTCCTATAACTGTGTTATCATATTTTCATAATTTACAGAATAAAAAAGAGAAAAAAGAAAAATACAATCACAAATTTTATCACTTTATAGATGATTTTCCCTCCACTTTGTAATATATATATATTTCATAAGCATATATTTCTGTTTTACTATTTATTTTATGCTGGAGTATAGCCAATTAACAATATTGTGATAGTTCTAGATGTACAGCAAAGTGACCCAGTCATACATATACATGTATCCATTGTAATATATTTTTAAACATCTCTCTGTGTCATGGACTCTCCATTTACATTTTCACTGATTGCACAATATCTCATTCTATGGAAAAACCATAATTTATTCCACCGTCCCTATTGTTTAGATTTGAGGATCTCATTTCTAACAAATCATGCATAATGCCATCACAGGCTGAGTCCTCCAGAGACGGACAGAAATGCCATTTGAAGCATAAGATAGTTATCAGGGACTGACGCCAGGGAAGTGAAGCAGGAAGGAACAGGAATGGGTAAGGGAGAAGTTGAACTCTGACACAGGCTGACAGCCTCAACAGACCTCACTTATATAGAAAGGACCCATCAGAGTTGTCCCGAATTGGGTGGAAATGACAGGACTTTTTATAACTTCAAGTCCTGGGGCCACTTTCACTGGGCATGGCCTCAGGCGAGGCTGCGCTCTGCAGCTGAGGTGGACTTCTAAAGAGAGATTTGGCTAGTGCCTCTATGTGTCCACTGAGGAGACTCCTTTTATGCACATATCTTCACCCATATCCTTAGGATAAATTCTCAGAAGTAGAATTGCTGCAGTAGAGCAAGGGCATTTAAAACATTTTAATATTTATTGCCAAATTACCTTCCAAAAAGATGGTCACTTTCTCCTATCAACAGTTCATTTCACCACTAATGTATAAGAACATGACAATTGTACTGTTTCATGTTTTTAAATATTGAAAGGTACTTCAAATTCTTTTGGAAAATAAATAATATTTATGATGTTTTGTCATTATGAATTTTAAGTCCTTTCTCTCTGCTTCTGCTGCCGCTGCTAAGTTGCTTCAGTCTGTCCGACTCTGCGAAGCCATAGACGGCAAAGAATTGGATTTGGGTCTTCTGAGTTGCAAATTTGCAACACTAAAGAGACAGAAATGGCTGGTGCCTGAGCTGACTTGAAACAGAATTTGCAATACCCTATAGCTCTTTCCATGTGAGTATTTGAGCAAACAAATGAAACTCCTACTTATTAGGAAAAATCCATATTTGACACGCTACTGATAGAGATGAATGGGAAATAATCATCATTTACTAAGTTCCCACTTGAAGCCAAGCAATGCCCTGGGCTTCTACATAAAACATCATAATTTTAATTCTCACAAGAAACATTTGAAGTAGTTATTCTCATCACATTTTTCAGGTGAGCAAATTGAAGCTCAGAGAATTTGGTAACTTGGTAACCTTAATCATCCAGATTCCCACTTCTGTGCACTTCTTGCCATCCTGGGCTGCATCCCCCATCGCTGAAAGTCAACTGACATAGCAGTAGCTTTAAATGACATTATATATATATACACACACACATATATTTATATACATATATATGTATAATAACTGTAGTAATAGTAATTCTCATGAAGCTTGTAGAATGTCTGTCTTTCTATTGGTTTGGAAGTCCACAGCATTCACTGTCTAAAATTTTTGTATCACTTATGATAAACAGCACATTGCATATATAAGGTGCTTGCTAAATATTTAATATTGGGTTGGCTAAAAGGTTCATTTGGGTTTTTCCATAAGATATTATGAAAAGCCCAAATGAAATTTTTGGTTAAGGTCTCAAGTAGCCAGAAAGACATTTCTTCCTAGTTTCTTTAATCCTTTCATCCTCATTGGGTTTGTTCTGATCATGGTGTCCTCAGGAGGCAAGGGGATGATCCAGCCAATGGTTTTTCACTTTAGCAGAAACAACTGGTGAGGTCTTCTAAACAGACCCACTGATTACAGACAATGCCAGTGAAAAAAAGGTTGGATGAAAATAAACATAACAAACAAACACCATCCTCTAGAAGTCACCCAAATCTGGAAGGATGCTGGTGAAATCTTTATTCAGAAGAGTAAATGAGTTTAATCCCAGCTTTAGGTCTAATGTCTAGGCAACAGGAAATACTGAGGGAAGAGAAATACTGTGAAGACACCTGAAAAAGAGCCATCAGACAAAACTAGAAGGCTAACTGATTTCCTTAAGGCAATGTCCTTCTAAAACAGGGGGTGGATGGTGGAGTCGGAGAGAAGTAGAAAGCTATTCTAGGCTAAAAAAATAAAGAGGTAACCAAAGGCAATATGTGGTTATTGTTTGGGTTCTGGTCTAAGGCAGCGGTAAAAAGACACTTTGGAATCCATTGGAGGAATCTGAGTCTGGACTGGGTGTAGATTAATACTAAGTGAGTATGGTTAGCTTTAGTTAAGTGTGAAAATGATAATATGCAGAAAAGTGTTCTTTAAAGAACGAGATGTCTATTATGCTATCTATGGGTGAAATATAATTCTCTCTTTAAGTAGGAAATATATCTTCAGTAGAAAAGGTGATGAAGTTAATAAGGCAAAAATAGATTCTAGTTATGCTAGTCATTATGCTAGTCTCTTTGCTCTTTGACGTCATTTTTCATCATATAGAGTAAACGATCCACCAGGAAGAAAAATAAAAGGATTGCTTCCTCTACTGGAGTAAGAACTCATCTTGATCGTCTTCCAACCATGACACCATCAGTGTGTGGCCAGGATAGGGCAAGAGCTTGAAGCGAGGTTCCAGGGAGCCTAGACAGATAAGCAGGTTCCTCTCCAGAGATCTGATTTGAGTATGAAAAGAATCCACACACTCCAGCCTTTGAGCCTCCTACCCTCCAGACCTGCGCACCTACCCAGGGCCCCTGCGGAAGGTGAATGACACATCCCTTACTGCTCCGGACGTGTCCCCAAACCACGCAGGATGGCGGGTTTGACGCTCAAGGTGGGGGCTGACTTTCTTTCTCCTCGGACCCTTATTGGAGGGCCGGGACTGGAGTGGCAGGTACCTTCCTCCTTGCCCACCTGGAAGCCGAGAGGAGCCGGGCGGGCCCAAGCTGAGGGTAATGGGCCGCACGTGCCTAGGCCAGTACCCTCACCTGCCGCCAGGAGGGCCCGGGCCACGGAAGGGGGCGGAGACCTGGGAGAGGGGCTGTCCGCACCTGGCGGCGGGGCGGGCGCGCAGCGGGCTCGGCCAGAGCGGGAGCAGGTGAGGGCGGCTGGCCGGGACGAGCTCCATCGCGGGGGACGTTCTTGGCCGGGAAAGGTGCAATTGTGTGCAGCTATTCCTGGTATGTCAGGAGGGCCGGGCGGCCGCGAGCGGTAGGGGCGCCGCTTCCCGGGGCCCCGGGAGAGGGAAGGCGGCCAGGCGGGCGGAGGCGAGAGGGATGCGGACAGGATGCGGGCGCGGGGGCGCCTCCCCTCCGGGGAGAGGATGGGGGCCCGCGGTCCGGCGGGAGGCGCGGGAGCGGGAGCGTGGCCCGGGCCACGGCCTTTGGGAGGACGGTGGCATCCCCTAGCCCAGACTGTCCGACCACAAAGGCGGCTGCGGCCGGGAGCCCAGGGGCGCCGTGGGGGTGGGGGAGAGGAGGGGGTACGGAAGCGGCGACTGGGCGGCCTGGGGGTGGGCCGGGGCGGGGCATTCCGGGAGGGCGGCGGCCTCGCTGCGACTTTTGAAGTCGAAACAGACCTCGGGTCTGGTGCCGCGCGCCTCCTCCGGTCGCCCTCCCCGCCTCCCGCGCTCAGTCCGGTCCCCGCGGCGTTTTCGGGAGTTTGGAGAAAGCCACGTCTTCAAGTTCTTGTGGTTCGAAACTTTGCCGAAGTTTCAACAACTTCGCAACAAAGGGAAAGAGACAACGTGCCCCGGAGTCTTGCAGTCGGAGAGAGGCCGGGGCATCTGGCCCGTCGTGCGCGGCACTGCCGCCTTTCTGCGCACCCACCACCTCTCTCTCCCTCTAGTTCTGGAAGGGATGGAGGAGGCGGAGGCCGATTGCGCCCTGGCGTTCGCCGAGGCCCAGCGATGGGTGGAGGTGAGTGCCTTTTCTCCTCTCCTTTCCGCACGAGTTGGCCGTTCTTGCCACTGGACTTTCAGCCGTCTTCCCGGACTTTCGCGGGCGCGGCGCGTCAGGCTGGTTCGCGCCGTAGTTCGGGGGACTTTCCGAGTTCCGTGTCTCTTATCATTTAACGTCCAGCGAAGCTTGTCGCTGCGCTCCCCACAACTGTTTCCCTGAGTTTTCCCGGAGCGCCTCTGCCACGGCCCCACGGGGTTTGGGGACCGCGCATCCCTGCGGACCATCCCACGTCCGCGGCAGGACTCCGGGGATGTCTCTGCAGGGCGGAGACGGCTCAGGGTCCTCGGGTGCCTTTTTCCGGCGGTGGCTAGAAATGGAAACGCCTGAAATACACCAGCTTGGGCAGTACTGTGTGTCGGATGGGAGGGCGGATGGAGGACCCTAAGACACCTGTGGCGCCCCTGGAGCGATGCTTTCTCCGAGGTAGCTTCCGGAGCCCAGGTTGTGTAAGTTAGGGCGCGTAGGCTTTCCTAAGTCGGCATTGATAAGACTAAGATCTCCTGAAATCACTCACTCAAGGGTGGTTATTTACCCAGCTATGCCTCAAGGAGATCTTCCACTCCAGTTTTTGCCTTTAAAAGGAGACGGTCTCCTGGAATATCCAGGATCAGCGCCTTAGGGTTACTTCTGTCTGTGAAATGTTAACACCAGGACTTCTAGCCGTTATCTTTTTGGATGTCAAAGATGACTTTTATAAGGATGCTGAGGAAGTTTTCCGAGCAGATGTAAATCAGGAACCACTGCTTGTTAGAGAAGTGTTGTCTTTACCAGCTTGGCAGTCATTTAGGGGTTATTGAAGCCAGGTGCTGGGCTATTCAACGTATTTAAATATTCAAATTAGGATTAAAGATTTTTCCATGGGAAAGACAGCATATTCAAGAATCCCAAAGCAAACAGTACCTTAATTTATTTCTTCTCAAAGAATTAAATGTATGCGGGGGAAAAAAAGAATAAGCTTTAAATGTTATGGTTTTCACACTAAAGGAAAGTGAATGTCTCACTACCACCTAGCCAGTCGGTGGAGGGCGTCTAAGAAATTAGCTTTGCCATCATTTTGTACTGAAACTTTGAGCTGGTTTGAAGGTGACCTTAAGGTGTGAGGCGAGGGCATGGGGAGGTTGGGAGAAGAATAAACACTGTATTCTGAATTGAAATGAGAGTGGAAAAATTCCAGCAATGTAGTTAAGAGAAATAACTTCCCCCATTCATAAACCTTGACAAGTCAAGCCTTTCAAAGGTAGTTTTCCATTAGCAGTATGTGTACTGCATAATTTTAGAAGTTAAACTTGCCCTTCTGTGTTTGAGTGTTAGGGATGTAGAGAGGGAGAAGGGAAGAAATATGGGATACATTTTTGGCCAGACAGGGCTCCAGTGTGGAGGTTACACCTGCAAATTCAGTGTTTGCTTAACTGTGATTATTGGTGATTTCACATCCTTTCCTTTTTTAGCATACAGATTTTGAGATCTCTGTTTTGGTGATAACTTGCTTGTAGTTGGATAAGATTTCTGTGAGAAATTTGTGATAAACTTTGGGTTTGTGATGTGTTGTGATAAAAGTTATCTCACGTACGTGGTGAATGTGCTCATCTCCCCAACCCCCACCCCACTCCCCCCAAAGTGTTTGTCAGCAATAATTTGGTAACTTGGTAAAGTGTTTTGTTCCTCATTAGCAGAAAACTGAATGTTTCTAAAGGCTTTGCCTTATAATTTGAATGTGGTTAACTCTTACTAAATTAAAATTGACTTCTTTTTCTCATGCCCCAGGGAGCAAGGCAGTACATTCACTGATGATATGTGAATAATTTACATATTCACTGTATTTGGGACATTGAAGTGACAGCTTGGTGTTCGCTGCTAGGTTTACGTTATTTCTTCAGTTAGTGTCCGAATGTATCCTTCTTCTTAGCTTTGTCATTACAACCAGAGCACATATTTTAAAATATTGCTCTTGCCAAAAGAAGCAGGATGAATGACTGTCTCATTGCCATAAAATATCTTAACTCTGAGAACCCCTAATTTGAAAATAAAATATTGATTGCAAAGTATATAAAGTATTTTGGAAAGTGTGGGCTATTATAGTGTAAATCTTTCTCCTGCTGACTAATATTCTTGCTCCATTATGTTATACTTTACATACACTGAAGCATAAATGTTTCATTCATATGTATGCATGTTTATGTATATATACATAATGCACATGTATGAACATATGTATTTTTATATTATGTAAATTATGTCATATATAAGCATTTATATATACATATAAAACACAAATAAATATATCCTTGATATATGCTATCATATAGTGGGCTTCCCTGGTGGCTCAGTGGTAAAGAATCTGCTGCTGGTGCAGGAGACACGGGTTCGATCCTCTGGAGAAGGAAATGGCAACCCACTCCAGTATTGTTGCCTGGGAAATCCCATGGACAGAGGAGCCTGGCGGACTACAGTCCATAGGAAGTAGACAGAGAGTCAGAAGCAGAGTAGAAGGCAGAAGAGTCAGACATGACTTAATGACTAAACAACAACAACAATACTATAATATACATATTATATGTATTGTACATAATATGACCTAATGAGCTACCTTTATTTTCAGCTGCAGCTTTGACTAGCCCAAGGTCAAAAGACTCCAATAACCTTGTAAATCTTTGAAAGATTACCAGAGTCCATGCCGGTATGTCCTTGCCATTTCCGTGCTCCATCAGCAATTTTAAATAACTAATGTATTACTCCCGCAACCAAAATTAAAATCAAAATTAAAATCGTTTTTTGTTTTGGGAGGAAGAGGAGAAAGGGTAAGGTGGGGACTAGTGCTTGTTATTCTGCCAGTTATTGTCATTTTATGACTCTTTATTTCAAATTGTTCTTTGCTGTTTAAAAGCATATATATACTTAACTTCTGCTTAGTTTCATATTTGAAATAAAAACAAATGTAGGAACATAACCTTCTAAGATAATTCAACATCATGATAGTGGATTATTATCTGGTTGAAAATGCAGTTTGGAATATTAATAATGTAGCGAGCTAGTTTATGATTAAACAGTCATTGGAAGCCAGTGGTTTGGAGGTGATGGCAAAGGGGAAGCTTGAGTCTAGCACGGTCATGGAGTGGGAGAGGAGGTGGCAGAAAACGCACTCCAGACCCTCTAATTTTAGTCCTTTTCTGCATCACCTTTTAATTTTCTGTACCAAATAGTTGCCTCTGTCTTTCTTTTTTGGGGGGGGCATTAAAAAACCTGTCATAAACAGACAAAATGCCAATGAGATTGAAAACTGAACATTATTGCTCACTGCCTTGGTTGGTTACCTATTTCCAGTCTGTGACTTTCATGTTCCTATCTAGGTTGAGGTTTAAACACAGCAGTAATTTTTATGACTGGAGCAGAACAGGCTAGTTTAATTCCACACCTTCCTGCTCCCCTGCCAGTCCTGTTATCTCTGGGTTTGATATTTTCAGTATCACTGTCATCTTGTAGAAGGACCAAAGAGATGCCAGTTGAGCTCATTGTCATGCCTGGCACCAGAGTGTGAATCCTTCCCCAGTTAAATCTAGCTGGTCTGTTTCTCCACCTGCCCATTTCTGTCCTTTAGGGATCGTGTGCTGGTCATCACTTTAGTGTGCATTTAGTGCTAAATTTTTAAGGAATTCCACTCTGTGAGTCTCCCACTGATAGTTACATAATCCGCCTAAGTGATTGCCCTCTTCTTCTCTGTAAGCTGTTTCCCTTCTATTGGTGGTTTCCCACCTGTGGTCTGGTGTGAAAGGATTTGCTGAGTGCACTTGAGTCCTCGGTGCATAGTGGTGTTGTCTGCAGACAAACAAAGGTTCTCATGATTTGTACTGTTGCTTTTCAGATGGATGGAAAGTGATGTAAACATGCATTTGAAAATCTTAACTGAATTCATAGAAACATTTCTGGTAATAATATATGGTTTCGATGGACAGATATTAAACTTGAAAAGACTCTGATGATAAAGATTTGATTAAAATTTTAAATGTAAGAAAGCAGTTCTTATTGTAGCTGTTGAAACTGGAATTAGTTTTTCAGAACATAAATTGATTTTGATTTTTGTTTTCTGTGGAGGCATGAAAAGATTTTAAAGTCTGCATATACATTAAGCTGTGAAATGTAGCTTCCACAGCCCTTTACAATCTGGTCTGTGGCTTTATGTCTTTGTTTTTGCTCATTTTGTGCGTTACTATTTACATAACCGCCAGATAGCATAGAGATAAAGAGCATAGATTTATACATTTATCCCCAGAACTTATTTACCTTACAACTAGAAGTTTGTACCTTTTGACCACTTTCATCTAATTCAGGATAACTATAATTAACATTGCTGTATAGTATACTTGAAAGTTGCTAAGAGAGTAAATCTTCATGTTTTTATCACAAAGAAAAGCTTTTCTGTAACTGAAGAGATAGATGTTGACTAAGCTTACGGTAGTATTCATCTCACAATATATGTCAAATTGTTCGGGGATCCACCTTTCACCTAGACAAAGCTGTATGTCAATTAAATCTCAATGGAAGAAAGAGAAAAAAAGCACCATTTTGAAATTAAATCTTTAAGTCGTGGCTCAGCTTCTCAAATCCCGTAGGCCTCGGTTTTCTTCTTTGCGCCTCCAGTGGTGATGATGCCAGCTGGATGAGGCGCTGACTGTACAGAGGTTGTGTGTTCGTTGCTCAGTCATGTCTGACTCTCTGTGACCCCATGGACCACAGCCCCCAGGCTCCTCTCTCCATGGGATATCCCAGGCAAGAATACTGAAGTGGGTAGCCATTCCCTTCTCCAGGGGATTTTACTGGCCCAGGGATCCAACGTGGGTCTCCTGCATTGTAGACAGATTCTTTACCATCTGAGCCAATAGGGAAGCCCATTAAAAGTGTTCCCTAATCCTTGCTTGTGTTTCCCCATGCTCAGGGTGCTGTTTTCTAACCTTCAGACTGTTGTGATTGGAGTACTCAGTACACCTCTTTAATCTCCCACACTTGGGGTCTATGGTTGACCTTTGTGTGAGGCCTTTTCTGGGCTACCAAGCCTCCACCCCACTCGTTTCTTCCTCGTCTCTATTGCTTGTGTAGATCTCTCTTTCTGCACTCTGTGGTATAATTACGTCCATTTTTCCACGCTAGACTAGGTGCTAACTGAAGGTGGGAACAACATTTTATCTTGAGGATTTGGCTCAGTGCTGCATAAATGTTTGTGAGAGAAAGTACAGTCTTAGGGCTGTGGCTTTAAAATTTTTTTTCTTTTCTTTTTTTTGCCACTTTGCATGGCATGTGGGGAGAAGGCAATGGCACCCCACTCCAGTACTCTTGCCTGGAAAATCCCATGGATGGAAGAGCCTGGTAGGCTGCAGTCCATGGGGTCGCTAAGAGTCGGACACGACTGAGCGACTTCACTTTCACTTTTCACTTTCATGCATTGGAGAAGAAAATGGCAACCCACTCCAGTGTTCTTGCCTGGAGAATCCCAGGGATGGGGGAGCCTGGTGGGCTGCTGTCTATGGGGTTGCACAGAGTCGGACATGACGAGAGCAACTTAGCAGCAGCAGCAGCAGCAGCATGCCATGTGGGATCTTAGTTCCCTGATGAGGGATTGAACCTGTGCCCCCTGCCTTGGAAGTGCAGAATCTTAACCACTGGACTGCCAGGGAATTCCCGAGGCTGTGGCTTTAACAAAACCTATGGACCAGACTTTATCGACTATGCCAAAGCCTTTGACTGTGTGGATCACAACAAACTGTGGAAAATTCTTAGAGATGGGAATACCAGACCACCTTACCTGCCTCCTGAGAAATCTGTATGCAGGTCAAGAAACAACAGTTAGAACTGGACATAGAACAACACACTGGTTCCAAATTGGGAAAGGAGTACATCAAGGCTGTATATTGTCACCCTGCTTGTTTAACTTCTATGCAGAGTACATCATGTGAAATGCAGGGCTGGATGAAGCAGAAGCTGGAATCAAGATTGCCGGGAGAAATATCAATAACCTCAGATATGCAGATGACACCACCCTTATGGCAGAAAGTAAAGAAGAACTAAAGAGCCTCCTCATGAAAGTGAAAGAGGAGAGTGAAGAAGGTGGCTTAAAACTCAACATTCAAAAAACGGAGATCGTGCATCCGGTCCCATCACTTTACTGCAAATAGATGAGGAAACAATGGAAACTGTGACAGACTTTCTTTTCTTGGGCTCCAAAATCACTGCAGATGGTGACTGCAGCCATAAAATTAAAAGACGCTTGCTCCTTGGAAGAAAAGCTATGACCAACCTAGACAGCATATTACTTTGCCAACCATTACAAGGTCCATCTAGTCAAAACTATGGTTTTTCCAGTACCCATGTATGGATGTGAGAGTTGGACCATAAAGAAAGCGGAGTGCCAAAGAAGTGATGCTTTTGAACCGTAGTGTCGGAGAAGACTTTTGAGAGTCCCTTGGACTGCAAGGAGATCAAACCAGTCAATTCTAAAGGAAATCAACCCTGAATATTCATTGGAAGGACTGATGCTGAAGCTCCAATACTTTGGCCACCTGATGCAAAGAACTGGCTCATTGGAAAAGACCCTGATGCCAGGAAATATTGAAGGCAGGAGGAGAAGGAGATGACAGAGGATGAGATAGTTGGATGGCATCATTAATTCAATGGACTTGAGTTTGAGCAAGCTCTGGGAGTTGGTGATGGACAGGGAAGCCTGGCATGCTGCAGTTGGGAGTTGCAAAGAGTCAGATACAACCGAGCAACTGAACTAAGCTGAACTGAAGGACCGAGATTCTTCCCTTCTCCCAGTGTCTGAAGCTGAGCTCTTCGCTTTGGCAGTTGGTTGGGAGCAGTTACACGATGTGCCTTCCTCTGGGTGCCAGTGTGAGCTTGCCTGTTCGCTCAGTATTTCCTTTTCTGCCCTAACCCTGTTCCTGAGTGAGGTCACTCTACTCCTGCCTTCTAGTTAATGGTTTCCCTCATGGGAGTTACATTCAGTCACTTTGTTATCCAAAAGTGCCCTTGATGTGCCTACTTTGTACCAGGTATTTGCTGGGCTGTGCATGTGTGTGTTAATCACTCAGTCGTGTCTGACTCTTCAACCCTGTGAATGTAGCCCGCCAGGCTCCTCTGTCCATAGAATTCTCCAGGCAAGAATACTGGAGTGGGTTGCCGTGCCCTCCTCCAAAGTCTTCTGCATTGGCCGGCAGTCTCTTTACCACTAGCACCACCTTGGAAGCCCAGAGTTGCAGTCTACCTTTGGTCAAATGTATAGGTCCATGCCCAGCAACCTAATAATGTTATCAAGTATTTTTATAGCTCAGGAAGGTTTCCTTGCAGAAGGGCACATCAGTCTTTATCGTTCCATTCTTCTGATTTCTAGCATCATAGATTGCTCAGGGCAGTTGTGAGCAGCCAAGAGGTGTCTTGATGTCAATTTTTTTTTTTTTAATTCTTTATGCAGCATTTTAGTCTTCCGTGGTGGCTCAGACAGTAAAGCGTGTGTCTACAATGCGGGAGACCCCGGTTTGATCCCTGGGTTGGGAAGATCCCCTGGAGAAGGAAATGGCACTCCACTCCAGTACTATTGCCTGGAAAATCCCATGGACAGAGGAGCCTGGTAGGCTGCAGTCCATGGGGTCGCAGAGAGCCGGACATGACTAAGAGATTTCACTTTCACTTTTGCAGCATTTTACTGTTTCTTGAGCACACACCTTTATTTAGCAAATAAGGAGGAGTCTTAGGGCAGGAGGGATGGTAAGAGATGAGGGCATTCACAAAATTCTCTTGGGAAGGAACTGATTCACACAAACCAGGAACCAGGGTTGAGCTGCTATTAGAATCGCTTGATTCCGGAAAGTGGAAACACATACGACAAGGTATTTCCTGAGGAACTGGTAGGATTCTAGCAGTGTCAGGCATCCTGATTCCTTTCAAGGTACCAGTATACTGAAAACTAGAAATGGACCTCTTCTTAAAGTGGGGAAGATACCAGGAACTTGCACCTTTCATAAAGAGTGCTCTTGAGCCAGCTAGAGAAATGAACTCACTGGGCCAAAGGCAATGAATGATTTTTTGATTCTTGATAATGTGGGAGCCCTGGGTTTAATCCCTGGGTCAGGAAGATCCCTTGGAGAAGGGAATGGCAGTCCACTCCAGTATTCTTGCCTGGAAAATCCCATGGACAGAGGAGCCTGGTGGCCTATAGTCCACAGGGTCGCAGAGAGACGGACATGACTGAACGCAACTAACACTTTCTCTTTCACACATCACCAGGTTACCCTCTGAAAGCTTTGTGCTAATTTGCAGCCATGAGCAGGGGTAGGGGGCCCCAACCTCTCATTATTCTGACCAGAATTGAAGTTGTCATTTGCATTTTCTAAGTAAATAGATGAAAGATGTATGTTCTACTTTTTCTCAGATCACTAATGATATTTATCTAACCAGTAATGAAAAAGTGAAGGCATTAGTCACTCAGTCGTGTCTGACTCTTTGTGACCCTATGGACTGTAGCTCACCAGGCTCCTCTGTCCATGGAATTCTCCAGGCAAGAATACTGGAGTGGGTTGCCATTCCCTTCTCTAGGGAATCTTCCTGACCCAGGATCGAACCCTGGTCTCCTGCATTGCAGAGAGATTTTTTTTTTTTTTTTTTTTTTTTTACTGTCTGAGCTGCTAGGGAAGCCCCATCTAACAGATAACTCATTGGGTTTCTTCCAGTGAGAAAGGGTGAAGCTGAAACAAGGAGGGTTCGGTCTTCCCCAAAGGCAGTCACAAGAGGCACATAGGGCCCCTGGACTCCTGAGGTGAGTCTCTAGGGTCATGGGCATGGTAGAGCCATCGAGGAAGTATCTCCTGATGGTCCCACTTTGCTTTTGGTTGTTTGGAGATAGACCTGTCGAGTTCTCCACCTCATCTCCAGTTATGAGAGGAAAAATGGAACAATTGGTCATTATGAGGAAGTAGGGCACCTTGATGTTGCTTCAGCCATTTGCAAAGCACAGAAAATCTTAAAGCTTCTCTGAGGCTGAGAGAGGAGTAATGTCCGGAGTATGTGGCAGGGAGTTATGTGATTCATTCAACCCATCGGGGCAGCACTCGCCCGCTCGCTCTCTCTGGATGCCAAGGGTGCTTCGGGTGGTCAAGGGTTTCTCTTGAGACTAATTGACTCCTTTTACTGCCTCCTTCCTTTTAAAATACCTTCTCATGTGGCAGCCTGGATGGGAGGGGAGTCTAGGGAAGAAAGGATACATGTATATGTATGGCTGAGTCCCTTTGATGTCCACTTGAAACTGTTAAAACATTCTTAATTGGCTGTACTCCAATACAAAATAAAAAGTTAAAAAAAATCACTTCTCAACAGCATGTGAGTTTTTAGAAAAGCACTGTTTTGAGAATGTTAGTTAAGAAAAACCAAGCAACATCAACACAATTACCTTTTAGTTAGACTGTTTTAGTTCAGAGAAAATAGAGTGTAGGTTAACTATTTCATCTGTTACTGTCTGCAGACTGAATTTCCTGTATCGCTCCCATGGCCTCCACTCCCGGACAGAAAGCTCTCATGTGCTTGTTGAACAAATGAAATTTTGCATGCAGTCAAAGGGTTGACTGATTTAATTGATGTCTGGAGATCTCCTTAAACCTGTCAACTGTCAGTAATGTATTTGAGCTGAAGGAAATGATAAATTATGTGTACCCGTGTTTACGGTTGCTGAAGGTAATTGTTGGGTATGTTTCTTTAAAAACACTCTCGATGTACCCAAAGCCCTTAGTAAGGATAATAACTGTCATCTCTGCACAGCTTTGAAACAGAGGTGAGCACACTCACTCTGCCACTTACAGATGAATTGCCACACGGCCCCATAAACAGCTTTTTCAGAAAGTGCAAAATCTTCCCCCGTTGGCTTCTCAAAACCTGGTTCTAATTCCTAAGTACGGGCTGCTCAGTTTGGTGCTTATGTGCGTTTAGATGGTGGTGCGCAGCCATAGACATCACACCTGTCTCTAAGTACATGGAGGACTGTCTTAAGGAGAGAGATTAGGAAAGTTTTCTCTGGGCTCAGAGGGCCAGGTGGTGCAATGGTAAAGAATCCACCTGCCACTGAAGGAGACACAAGAGACGTGAGTTCAATCCCTGGGTTGGGAAGATCCCCTGGAGTAGGAAATGGCAACCCTCTCCAGTATTTTTGCCCAGAAAATCCACTGGACGGAGGAGCCTGGTGGGCTACAGGCCACGGGGTCGCAGAGAGTCGGACATAACTGAGCACGCACACAGAGGGCAGAACTGGTAATTACTGAGTGGGCACAGTGAGACTTTCAGCTCAAGTATTTTGAAGACCTTCTATAAATAAAGAGCAGTCCTACACCAGAATGGACTGAATTGAATGGTGGCTTGCCTTCTAGTGAAGGTTTTACAAGAGTAGGTGAGTAACTGACCATTGAAGCACCACTATTTTTTTATTTTTTAATCACGTGAAAGACACGTGGCTAGAGCATTATACTTACATGGTCTTATAATGAAGGACTGTTATTTCCCAAAGGTGTGTGTGTGTTTTCAGATGAGGAGAAAGAAGGATGAAAGGTAAAATAATTTGCTCAAAGAAACACTAGAACTAGTAAATGGTGGTTGGGGATTTGAAAGCAGGCAGTCTGACTCTTAATCAGTATACCCTATTGTTCACGAGGCCACCGGTCAGTAAAATCGTGGTGAAGGATTTAGAAATCAGGAAGGGAATGGGCTGTCGGTCTTCATTCCATCTAAAGCTGTGCGATTAGCCGCTTTCTGTTTCTGACAAGTCCTGCACATGCAACAGGTTCTGTCTTGTGATGTTAGTGCCTGGAAAACTCATGATTGAATATTATTTAAGCCACAGCATTGCTGATAGACACTCTTGAGTAATTGCAGACTTTAGATTTGTATGTTCTGGTGTATGTTATGTGTTGTTCAGTCGTGTCCAACTCTTGCAATCCCATAAGCTATAGCCCACCAGGCTTCTCTGTCCATGGGATTTCCAGACAAGAACACTGGAGTGGGTTGCCATTTCCTTCTCCAAGGGATCTTCCTGGCCCAGGGATTGAACCTGTGTCTCTTGTGTTGGCAGGCAGATTCTTTACCCCTGAGCCACCAGGGAGGCCTCTGGTGTATATAGGTGCTTCATGAGCCCTTTAAAGTGTTAAAAAGGGAAAGATTTTTACATCATGACATGAAGCTATACTTTAAGTTAGAGTAGGAGATAAATGATATCTAACTAGCTTCTTCTCTAAACAACTTAAAAGAGTCTCAATCTTTTCTTTTATAATACCTGATTTTAAGTAGCCCATGGTATAACAAAAATTGTTCAGACTGTGACTATATAGTGCTTTGAGATGTATGTCATGGTTTCTGATGAGCATGTGTGTGTGTGCTCAGTTGCTTCAGTTGTGTCTGACTCTGCGCTTCCAGGGACGGTAGCCCACCAGGCTCCTCTGTTCATGGGATTCTTCAGGCAAGAATACTTAGTGGGTTGCCGTGCCCTCCTCCAGGGGCTCTTTCTGACCCAAGGATCAAACCTGTGTCTCCTGCGTCTGCTGCATTGCAGGCAGATTCTTGACCCACTGAGCTACTTGGGAAGCCCTTTGATGAGGGCACTTTCTAGTTAATGTTTTAGACTTGGAAGGACTGAAGCACAGACCATGATAAAAGATTCCACATTTTTGACTAGATTTAAATTTGATTTAGGTGTCTGAGCTGGGAAGGGAATACCTGATTTATTTTATTATAACACCATTTCATAATATTGAAAGGAAGGGCAGTTGTTACCAACCTTGTAACAAAGTTTGATTCTGGAATTCTTCTTTGTTTTTAAAGTCTCTCATTCTACCTGAGGAAGGAGAAAATAAGCATTTTTGCCTTTACTTCTTGAGTGCTGTTTTTTGATCAACTTGGAATTTTACCCTGTTGCCTATAAAAATATTGTCCATCTATCAGTAGCATCAGACATAGTTGACCGCACCTTGTTTCTTGCAACATTTTCTGCAATTGCCCTCTGGGTTTTTCTCCCATTTTACATGATATTTCTGGTTTTCCTTTGTAGACTCCTAATTCGTTGAGTAAATATTAGACTCCTGGGGTTCATTCATCTTTCCGTGTCACCTCTTCTTTGTCTACAACCTCTCCCTTGTGGGTGTTATTGGATCCATAGCTTTGTACACCTTCTATGTGCTGATAGCCTCCACATATGTATTCTTGACCCTGACATTGTCTCTAAGACCCACCTCGTACATGTATGTGTATACACACACACACACACACACACACACACACACTCACACACACTCAAGATTTCCATTTATAGGTCAAATATATTGGCACGTCACGCTTGGTTCAAAACAAAATTCTCAGTTTCTCCTCCCAACCACTACCTTCTCATTCCCCTAATGTTTCCCATTTTAGTAAACGACACCACTGGTCACCCGCTTGCTCAGGTTCCCAACTTCAGAGTCATTGTTGATGCTCATTTTGATCACATCCCACATCCAGGCTGAAAAGAAATCCAAGTGGCTCATATCCTCAAATACACCCAGAATCTGCCCCTCACTGCCTGCTTTTTCCAAAGTAACAGCCAGGTTCCTCCTGAAAAATGTGAACCAGAGAATTTTTTATTCAGCTCTTCCCTCTCTGCCCTCCATACTGGATACCGTTATGTTGAGAACAAAATCTGAATTTTTAACCCATGTTCTTCAGGGCCCCACAAGACCTATTTCCTTTTTGCCTATCTCATCTCTGCTCCCTCTCTCCATCTTGCTTGCCATGCTGCAATCATCCTGGCTTTCCTGCTATTCTTCAAATGTGCACAGGTTTTTTATTATAGGACATTTGCATTGCTGTTCCTTCTGCATGAGTGTATTTCCCTCACCTAAATCTCAGCTTAAATGACACCACGTCCTCCTCGTCTCCCTCTCTAGGCAGTAATCACACCTGTGACTCCATACTCGTGTACTCATAGCACTTGTCATCACTTGCTGTTATATGATATATATTTTCGACTTGACTTACTCCTATAAGAATATGAGTATTTTATTTAGAAGGCAGTCAATAAATGGAAAAATAAATGGATGAATGAACAAGTATCTTAATTCTTTATGTGTGATATTTTCTAACTCTGATATAACTGGCTTTCTGGCAGTTCTTCACTCAATAAGACAGGTTGATTTTATTATATTAAGGTGTTTTTTTTTGGTTTTGTTTTTCCTTTTTAAGTTCAGCTCTGGATTGAGCAAGTTCAAAGCATGTTTTTAAAATGCAAGTTTCAACCATGAGAAATTGAGTTTGCTCAACCAATTGTAAAGATGCCTAAAGGTAAGCAAGTATCATAAGACACTAAACATCCTAGACAATTGTCAGGTGAGCCGCCTCAGCTGAATATCCTGCCCTGGGGATAGTGCATCATCATGAAACTATGGTATTGGTCATGAAAAAGTCTTACAACTCCCTGACTGGTGTCCTCTCACTTGGGCATGGACTGTCTGCAGGAACTAACTGGAGACAGGCTGAAAATAGCTTTACCTTGTTTGGAAACAGGAGAAAATAATTACAGATTTGAGAATGAGAACACTTCTCCTTTCGGCCCAGTTTCAAACGTCAGTCTACTTCATACTTCCAGGTGCTGCACTTAATACCAATTTTTTAGGAATCACTCTGCAATGGCACATGAAGCTGAGGAGTGCAGGCTTCCAAAGCACTGCAGTAGGACATGAGGGCAAAAGGGAAGCTGAAACTTTCTGTCTGTTGGATACAAACTGACTTTCTCTTAATGCACTTAAAAAAATTATTCCTCCTAGCTGTCATGTGAATTCAATGATAGTGCTTTATTTTATAAACATGATTTTGATAATTGTTTCAAGTTGACAGCATGATAATTCGACCTTTGTATACACTACAAAGTGATCACCACCACAAGTCTAGTGACCAGCTGTTAAATATAAATTTTTTTTTTCAGATGAGAAAAGTGTGGCTCAAAGAAGTTAAGTTTCTTTCCCAGCACTTCTGGGACTGATAGAACCAGTGTTTGGAGTTAGATTTTTCTAACAGAAAAACCTAACTGTTTCATTCATCTTCCTCTGTTTCTCTCCCTCTTTTGTAGTTGGACCTAATATTAAGGCATGTACATGCTGTTGTATTGTTCTGTATGTCTGCTTCTGTCTCATGCTTTTCTTATTTCACAAAAAGCATAAGAAAATGCTCAGACTTAATATAAATGTAGTGTGAATTAACACTAAGATGTGAATAGGTACGGTTGAATAATTTCGTGTGTTGAGATGAAACGGGCTTAGAGACAGTGTATACGCATGCGCCTGTATGTATTGAGGAAGCTGGGTACAGGGGCGCTGACTTTAGTGGTACTTCTTGGAGCTCATCCTGGCAGGTAAGAGACAGTTCCAGGGCAGCATGGGGATAAATGCCTGCGTGTTGTATAGCATATCTTTGGGGGAAATGGGAGAACAATTTGGAAGCTCTTAGAGAAGGTCCTTGAGTTGGGCCAGAGAGATGATGGGTCGAACATGGTGTACAGGGGAGTTAAGTTGGGCTGCAGTGGCTCCGGAGAAGGCAGTGGCACCCCACTCCAGTACTCTTGCCTGGAGAATCCCAGGGATGGAGGAGCCTGGTGGGCTGCAGTCCATGGGGTCGTGAAGAGTCGGACACGACTGAGCGACTTCACTTTCACTTTTCACTTTCCTGCATTGGAGAAGGAAATGGCAACCCACTCCAGTGTTCTTGCCTGGAGAACCCCAGGGACGGGGAAGCCTGGTGGGCCGCGGTCTCTGGGGTCGCACAGAGTCGGACACGACTGAAGCGACTTAGCAGCAGCAGCAGCAGCAGTGGCTTGGCATGGGCAAGGTCCCCTTGGATTGTTGTGTTGTCAGGACAGTGAAGCTTGTAGTCTACTTAGCATGGAAAGTGCTTATTTGAAGCTAGTGAGAATGTCAAGCCCAAACTGTGGATAAAGAATGAACATTTTGGAATATAAATGCCACAGAATTTAATATAATTTCTGTCCCCTGGGTTCCAACATCATTTGGAACCCAGGGGACAGCATGGGACCAGAAGCAGGGAATGACCATATCACCTAGAAGATCAAGGTGTGTATCCCGGCAGTGAATGTCTTCTGCTCAGAGGAAAGGAAGAGGAAAGAGAGGTTGTGGTCAAAATGCTGGGCAGAAAACCAGGAGTGTGTTAGGCTTCCTAAGGGAAGTGTTGGTTCCATGAAAGATAGAAAGAAGAGAATTAGCAGCAGGGTTCAGGACTAAAAGAAGTGATCAAGGGAAGACAAAATGGAACAAGGCTGTTGAATTTGGCAAGAGAAGTCTCTCACCTGTTGAAAATAGAGCTTCGGTGTGTTAGTGTGGGAGCCAAGTGAAGCTTCAGGAAATCTTTCTGGGAAGTCTTGGTATGGGGGCAGGCATGCCTGGAAGCAGAGGTAGGAAGAGCTATCCAGGAAATCTATATTTTCTTCATTTGTGTTAACAAAATTGTTCCCTACCCCCAGCTTACGTATACCAGAGGTACAAACCGTTCACACTTAAGGGAGTACACTCTAGGACAGCAGGTCTGAAGGCATCATCCTGGTCTCCCCATAAAGTACTAAAGTTGAAGTACACAGCTGTCTTTTAGAGGTCTGTGCCCTTGATGTGTTGGAGATCATCTGGAAGGCATTTTAATCTTCTTCTGAATTTATTTCCTCTTTCCTAAACAGGGAAAGTATCTCTCTTCTCCTCGGGTTTTGAGCTGATATTAATTTGGTGAAGATACTTTGTTTATAGTATTTAGAACAAATATATCTTAATAGTTTTGATTTAGTGACTCTAAGAAGTGATATTAATCAGAAACAGATGGTAGTAAAAGAAATAAAGCTTTTTTTAAGCTTTTAGAGATGCACATTGTTGCCATGAAGGTGTACATTTGCGGCATGTTGGATTTGTTCCTTTGTTGCGAGTAGCGTGCTGTAGTGACGAGAGGGGCAGAGTTTGGGATAATCCTGCCCAGGCATACCTCATACGTGGCAGGTCCAGATAAAATGTGTGACCATGGACAAGATGCATAGCATCCCTAGGGCTAAGTTCTCACTACTATAAAATGAGGATTGCAAGGTGGCATAAGATTTAGGAAAAAAAGGAAACAAAGATATGTAGGTACTCAACAGATGATAAGTGTCCTTGTTCTTATTCTTCTGAAACAGTGGTAAAGAATC
The DNA here is from genome assembly GCF_029407905.1 of Bubalus kerabau. Taxonomy (NCBI): domain Eukaryota; kingdom Metazoa; phylum Chordata; class Mammalia; order Artiodactyla; family Bovidae; genus Bubalus; species Bubalus kerabau. Next base: position 51,206,539 of record NC_073635.1, read on the forward strand.
TGCCTGACAATGCAGGAGATGCAGGAGACACAGGTTTGATCCTTGGGTTGGGAAGATCCCCTGGAGAAGGGAATGGCTACTTACTCCAGTATTCTTGCCTGGAGAATTCCATGGACAGAGGAGCCTGGTGGGCTGCAGTCCATGGGGTCACAAAGAGTCAGATGCAAGTGAGTGGCTGTGCACACGTACACGCACATCTGTGTATAGTTAAAAATTAGATGAATAATTGATATCTTTTTTTGTTGTTTCCTAGAGTGGCTAATTTTTCCAGATATGTGTGTGCACCTGAGCACATGGATGCCTGTGTGTGTGAATCCCACAATGCATTTAGATAACTTGCTGTGTATTCTGACCTTTGATTTTCAAATTTGAGTCTTTATTAAGTCCCTTCTGTAGTGTTCTTAAGCTGTGATAAAAATTCTTTCGTTTATAAGGCCTTGAAGTTAGAATGAACAAATGCCTTACAAGCAATGAGTTGTGTTTTTGTTTGTTTGTTTTACCTTTTATTTTGGGCTGTGCTGCTCAGCTCGTGGGATCCCAGTTCCCCACCCAGGGATTGAACCCAGGCCCTCGGCAGTGAAAGTGCAGAGTCCCAGCCACTGGACCACGGGGAATTCCCTAAATTCTGTTTCTTGATGATACTTTGTCATCTTTTTCTTTCCAGGGACTCTGTACATTTTAGCACTTGTACTGCTTCTTGTTTAGCACTTGTTTAGCTTCTGATTCTTTCCTGTCAGTGAACTTACAGTATAAATCTAAGGCTAATCAACTTGCCTGAGACCTTTTAAGTTTAAGAAAGAGAATTCTATATTAATTGTGCTGTTGAAGACGCTGCCCTGAGTTCTGTTCTCACTACTGTTTTCTGTTCAGCTTCTAGTTTCAGATCAGAGAGTAGGTTATGTAGATTACTTACATTAAGCTTCTTTTCATATAAATTGTTTTTTCAAGTCTCTATACGTTAAGTGGGAGTGGGGCAGGGGCCAGTGCATGCTCAGTTATGCCTGACTCTTTGCGACCCCGTAGACTGTAGCTCTCCAGGCTCCTCTGTGCATGGCGTTGTCCAGCCAAGGATACTGCAATGGTTGCTATTTCCTACTCCAAGGAATCTTCCCAACCCAGGGGTAGAACTCGTGTCTCTTGCATCTCCTGCGTTGGCAGGCAGGTTCTTTATCATTGGCGCCACCTCTATACGTTACTGTTATTTCAATTATTCTTTGTTCTTCATGCATCTTTTTAATCCTTCAAGTTACTTTTTTATGTTTTGTGTATGTGTCTTTGAGTCATGTCATTAATTTTGCTTTTCTGCTGTATTCAATTGTAAGATCCTTCCAATAAAGACATTTTTTAGATGTCTTCCTAAAAAAGAGCCTAATGAGCTATTTTAGAAAAGAGAAGCTTTTATAGTTTCCATGAAGAAAGGAAATGCATTTTAGGTGTTATATTCAAATGGTAACTTTATGAAACTGATTGCTTTTAAGCCAATTTGCAAACATTTTTAGACTTGGAAAACGCTTGTAAGTCCTGAAAGGTATCACTTGCCAAATAGCTGATACTTTTGAAATTTGGCCTTAGTTCTGGTAAAAGAATGTGGTTGACAACCACACTGTAATTTACAGTAATCCTTTTTGTGTAAGGAAATGAATCTTCTTGGCTTAATAAACTCCAGATGAGTTTCTGGCTTCTTGATTATTACCAAATCATTTAAAAGTAAGGTTTCATTATTCAGTTTAGGTACAGCCACCCTCTCTGTGCTTGTAATGGCCGATGTGATGTTAAATCCTTTGTGCAACTAGAGCATTTGGGGGGAAAATTACATTTGGGTGGTCATTTTGGAGCACAAGTTTATGATGTGCCTTAAGGAGATCATGTGGAAGACCCATAGGAAGTTCTGCTAGTGTCATAAAACAGAATTTTCTTGGAAGCTCACCTAAATATTTCTTTTTATTAGTTACCTTTATCTGTAGAAGAGTCTAAAAATGTAGATGGACACATAACTGCTTCCAACAATTTGGAGGTTTCATTACTAAGGAAGAAGAGACTGACAGTGAAATCTCTGCAACACTTATTTTCTGATTGTTCCTTTCTTGCATTGTTTTGCTTTATTATGACTGCAGTCTAGTGTCCTAGCTCTCTGAAGATGCTATATCATAGTTTTATTTCCCCTTACTCCCTGCATTATCTGTCTCTTGCAGTTTTGTGCTCAGATGCTCAGTCGTATCTGACTCTGCGACCACACAGATTGTAACCTGCCAGAATCCTTCTTGTGGGATTCTTTTAGCAAGAATACTGGAGTGGGTTGCCATTTCCTCCTCCAGGGGATCTTACCAATTCAGGGATCCAACCGGAGTCTCTTAAGTCTACCTCATTGGGGATTCTTTAGCATTAGCACCTCCTTTGATCTCTTTTAAATTGAAAGTTTCTCACTGTCTAACTGCTGCCTAGATTTTCTGTCAATTTCTGTATGTGGACCTTCCCTACCCAAAGGACCTATTGCCTGCAGACTCTGAGTCTTTTTCTGGAGGAACTTGACAGCTTTGATTCTGCACTATGCCCTTTGCATGTCCTGCTGTTGGAATCTCCTCCATTCTGTTTGGTTGATTACCACCCTTCCTACTTTGCATGTCCAAATGTTGATTCAAAATTTCCCTCTACTGTTGCCTCTTTTTGAATTCCCTTTCTTTTTGTGGGTTAATGCCTTATATTTCTGTGTGTCATTTTGGTGAGGTTTTGGGAGCTAATGGAGAGAAATTTGTAACCACTTCATTGTGTTCAAGCAGAAGTTGTGTGGGTGTGTGTGTGTATTTGTGTGTATCATAGAATAAAAGAGTAGAAAAACATGGATTGAATGAAGATTGCAATGATTGCCTAGGTGAATTTCCTGCATTCTTTTTCTGAGATCCTGGATCATCTTCACTATCACTATTCTGAATTCTTTTTTCTGGAAGATTTTCTGTCTCCACTTCATTTGCTTATTTTTTTCTGGGGTTTTATCTTGTCCCTTCATCTGGGGCAAAATCCTCTGCTTTTTCATCCTGGTTAACTTTCTGTTATGTGGTTTTGGTTCTAGCCTTTGAGATTGTGGTTCTTCTTCTGTCTGCCCTCTGGTGGATGAGGCTAAGAGGCTTGTAAATAAGCTTCCTGATGGGAGGTGCTGGTGGTGGGAAAAACTATGTCTTGCTCTGGTGGGCAGGGCCATGTTCAGTAAAACTTTAATCCAATCCTCTGCTGATGGATGGGGTTGCACTCCCTCCCTTAAATTGTTTGAAATGAGGGGACCCAGCCCTGGGGACTGTGGGCTCTATGGTAGGGTTGATGGTGATCTCCAAGTGGACTTATGCCAAGGGGCCCCTTCCAGAACTGCTGCTGCCAGTGCCATCCTCCCCACGGTGGGCCATTGTTGACCCATACCTCCACAGGAGATCCTCCAACACTGGCAAGTAGGTCTGGTTCAGTCTCCTGTAGGATCACTGCTCCTTTCCCCTGGGTCTTGGTGTACACAAGGTTCTGTTTGTGCCAAGAGTGGAGTCTCTGTTTCCCCCAGTGCTATGGAAGTCCTGTAATCAAATGCCACTGACCTTCAAAGTCACATTCTCTGGGGATCCCCAGTTCTTTTGCCGGATCCCCAAGCTAGGAGGCCTGACATGAGGTTTAGAACCTTCACAACAGTTGGAGAACTTCTTTGGTATTATTGTTCTCCAGATTGTGGGTTGCCCACCTGGTGGGTATGGGATTTGATTTTATCACGATTGCACCCCTTCTACCATCTCCTTGCACCTTCTTCTTTGTCTTTGGACACGGGGTTTCTTTTTTTTTTGGTGGATTCCAGTGGGGCTTCCCTTGCAGCTCAGTCGGTAAAGGATCTGCCTGCAGTGCAGGAGACCCGGGTTCGATCCCTGGGTTGGGAAGATCCCCTGGAGAAGGAAATGGCAACCCACTCCAGTATCCTTGCCTGGAAAATCTCATGGACAGAGGAGCCTGGTGGGCTGGAGTCTATGGGGTTGCAAAGAGTCGGACACGACTGAGCGACTAACACACTAGTGTCCTCCTGTCGATAGCTGTTCAACAGCTAGTTGTGATTTTGATGCTCTCGCAGGAGGAGACAAACACATGTCCTTCTACACGACCATCCTGAATCAGAAACCTGCCTAGGTGAATTTCATACCAGTAAAATAGATGTCACTTTATATAAATTAAAAAAAAAACCCTATACATACACTGTAATGAGACAAAATTTAAATCACAATTAAAGGGGTAGTGAATGTGGGACAAGCAGAAAATGCATTTAAGAAAGATAAACTAAAGCCACAGGTGAGTTGCAGTTTCTGCTGTGTGTTCCATTGTCTGCAATAATAATAGTTTATAAGCTTCATCTTTCTAGCAGTCAGTTCAGAGACAGAATCATGGCCCCATCTGTGCCTTCCACAGCCCCAGCTTTTATGCACACTCTTTCATTCACCCCTGAAAAACTTTGGCCCTTCAAGGGAAAAAAAGGAAGTTGACATATATTGGGTACTAGGTTCCAGTCACTTCAAACAGCTGCATCCTGCAAATAAGAGAACTGAAGATCAGAGAGCCTGAGTAACATGTCCGGGGAAGAGCAAGGTTTCCTGGCTTCTGTCCTCCTGTCTGCAACATCACAATTTCTTCCAGTGACACCCCTCATGTGAAGGTTTCCCAAAATGAGAACAGCCCTTCACTTGTTATGATTAGTTGTCTGTCTTTGCTGCAAGCTAATATAGATTGAATATTTATTTTATTTTCCCCAGATTTATTGAGGTATAATTACCATAACTTTGTATTAAAGTATACAATGCAACAATTTGATATATGGGTATTTTATGAAATGATCAACACAGTAAGTTTAGTGAACATCCATCACCTCACATAGGTACAGGTATTTTTTCTTGTGAGGAGAACTTTTAAGATCTACTCACTTAGGGATTTATTTCCCTGGTGGCCCAGTGGTTGGTTAAGACATCACTTTCCAGTGCAGGGGGTGTGGGTTTGATCCCCGGTCTGGGAGCTAAAATCCTACGTGCTTTGCGGCCAAAAAACCAAAACATAAAACAGAAGCAATGTTGTATCAGATTCAATAAGGACTTTAAACACAGTCCTTGTAAAAAAAAAGTCTTTTTTAGAAAATCTACTCTGTTAGCAACTTTCAAGTATACAATACAGTGTCGTTAATTAAGGTCACCGTGCTGTGCGCCATGGGGTAAGCTTCTCGAGAGGAGTTGCCAAACCACGTAGGACCAAGCACGGTGCCTGGACCTGTAATGATGGCTCAGTAGGACTTTTTTGGAAGAAGAAAATGTTGAACAAATTGAGTGCTTTACACACAGTACTGTACTATAAATTCTTACTGAGCGAGGCCTGAGACTTGGCGACTTAGCCGGGTAACTTCTGGAGGAAAGAAATGCTGAGTAAGAGCAGGAAAGCTATCAGTGCAACTGGAAACAGAGTGTAATGTGCTGGTGTGTTGTGGTTAAAGGGAGTGTACTTCAAGTCTCGAATGACACAGTCCAGTGAATAGTTTTCTGTTATTTCAGTGAATCTAGACCTGTAATTCTGGCATCATTAGTCAATAAATAATTCACAAGTTGACATTAGAAATGTTAGAGATTTTTATATTATACTCAAATGTAAACTTAGGTTAGATTTTACTAATCATATAATGTAGAATGATCTTAGTGTGCATTTGTGCTAAGTTGCTTCAGTCGTGTCTGACTCTTTGCCGCCCCACGGACTGTAGCCTGCTATGCTCCTTTGTCCATGGGATTCTCCAGGCAAGAATACTGGAGTGGGTTGCCGTGCCTTTCTCCAGAGGATCTTTTCAACCCAGGGATTGAACCCTAGTCTCTTAAGTCTCCTGAATTTGCAGATGGGTTCTTTACTACTAGCGTGACCTGAGAAGCCCTCTTAAAATGAGCAAATCATTAAAATTCATTTTGTACTTTTCCTTTTCTTTGCAACCATAGTGGTCTCTTTATGGTGAATGTAATGGAATCATAAGACAACATTGGCTTTCTTTTTTTTTTTTTTTTTTAATGAAAAATACCCCTTTCTTATTTTCATCATTGGTACACTATCCTACCCTTTCTCCAAATAAGAAATTTGGATTGTATATCAGGATTCTAGTAGGAAACAGATCACAATTCCCATGATTCAAATGAAGAGCTTTTAAAAAAGGCAAGTTCTTACAAATGTGTAGGAAGAGGTAGGGGAACCAATTTAAGATGTCAAGGAACAGAAGGTAGCAAAGGTGGATGAAAAGGTTAGAGAAGGAAATATTGCTGCTAGAAATCACTAAAACAAATCTGGGGCCACTGAGGAGGGCAGGCATGTTTGTGTTTTAGTTGTGAGGCTTCTTGACAGGCTGTGGGAGGGAATAGGGAAAAAAACAACCCTGATCCTTCTGTTACATTTGTCTCCTTCATCTGATAATCCCATTGCACAAATGCAATCAGACCAGTTGGCTCAGTAGCCAAGATGATGCAGTTCTTGGGGACAGGAGGCGGGTGTAATCAGACTGGGGGAAGCAGGAGAATAGATTGGGGTGGGAGTTATAGCAAACAAACTCACCAGCATAGATTTCATTTACCCCCTCGTCCTCTGTCATCCCCTTCTCCTCCTGCCTTCAGTCTTTCCCAGCATCAGTGTCTTTTCCAATTGAGTCAGCTGTTCGCATCAGGAGACCATAGTATTGGAGCTTCAGCTTTAGCATGAGTCCTTCTAGTGAATATCCAGGATTAATTTCCTTTAGGATTGACTGGTTTGATCTCCCTGCAGACCACGGGACTTTCAAGAGTCTTCTCCAACAGCACAGTTTGAAAGTGTCAATTCTTGTATGGAAGCTGATTATATTTTTTTCTAGTAATATTTGATCAGAAAATATCATATTTTATTCACCTCAGTGAGACTTTATTCCTTATGTTTAATTATCACACTTATCTCTATGTATTTGATACGCTACCACCTCCACTGTATTTAAAACTGTCTTAGGCTTTCTGTAGATGCACTATTAATATTTATCATGTTTTTGACCATCTATTAAGCAATTCTGAGCAGTTATTCCTCTGTACAGTAGGTTTAAAAGTTTTTAAACTTCAGCATTTTTCAGTGCATAAAAGATGTTTTTGCATTTCAAAATCGGGGCGGTAACATTTTCTCTCAAATTATGACTTTGGATTAAATGCAGGCAGATTTCGTATACTAAGTGGTTGTCATAGTTATGGTTTCAGAGATGCCATGTTTAGCTTGTGGTTAGTAGACTGTAGGACATTTATAATCAGTGGAGAGAAATCCTAGCCAACAATTTTCATTTGGATGTAAAATATGTGGCTCTTGGAAAGGTTACCTCAATTCTTTTGGCTATGGGAAAGCTTAGTTCAGGTCTGGCACACTGGCAGCCTAAGGACTACCGTATGAAGAAGATTAGACTTCAGGATCCTTCTTTTTTTTACCCCCCTTCTTGAGTCAATATTCCAAGGAGTCAGGCATCCCTCTTTAGTATTACACTGCTCTGTGTCGACTTGGGACCAGAATGATAATCCCATTCTTCTGGAGTTGTTGATTTTCAGCTGGGGGTGATTGTGCCCACCTTGTGACATCTGGGCATGTCTGGAGACAGTTTTGGCTGTCACTGGGGTGGGGAGGCTACTGACTTCTAATGGGCTGAGGATAGAGATGCTGTTAAACATCCTAAATCCACAAGTCAGCCCTCACACCAGATGCCAGCAGTATGGGCGTCAAGAAATCCTGTTCTAGAGTATAGTCTTCCCCCTCCAATGTTTTTTGGCATTGTGTAATTTTTAAAACCTGTAATTACACTTAGTCCTTAAAAATTTATGCTTAGCTGTTATTTTTCTTATTTCTTTCCCTACAGAGAGCTGTGTGTTTGGAAGTTAGAGTTGGGATAGTGTTATTGCAAATTGAGCAGCACACATTGCAAGCAGCTTGATGTTCTGGGTGCTGTTGGGGGAACAGAGTGAGAAGGGTATAGTCTGTTTCAAAGGCAATACAGTGTGTCTGGTAGTATAATTACCTAGAAATATTCTCCAAGAGTCAAAGAAAAGAGTGAGACTGGCTCACATTTGAAATCCTGCTTGATTCCCTAGCCTTGCCCTCTTGTATAAACCAACTCACTATTGATGACCCAGCATCTCTCTCTGTTTTTTTTTGGTGTAAAGTATATTTGCATTCGACATTTTAATTATTTTTTGGAAATTAAGCCACAGGAAACCAATGCTCCAAGTCTTGCCTTCAACCACCAAATAGGATAAACAGGGTAAATATTTTAGGCTTTGCAAACCATACGATCTGTGTCATCTCTACTCAACTCAGATTGCAGAAACAGCTATAAATGATATATATGTTTATAAATTGTATAAACATGTTTATATGTTATAAACATTATATATGTTATGAAATGAATGTATGAGTATGACTGTTCCAATAAAACCTTACTTATGCATTTGAAATTTTGAACTTTATATTATTTTTAAGTGGCATGAAGTACTCTTTTTTTGCTTTCTTCTCTTCTTTTATTTTTTGTAATTAATTTATTTTAATTGGAGGATAATTTCTTTACAGTATCGTGGTGGTTTTTGCCATACATTGACATGAATCACCCACGGATGACCCAGCATCTCTATGGTGAGGTTAAGTGTATTGTCAGGAAAGGGAAATGCATTAATTGATGATATGCATATTACACCAAAGAAATATATTAGGGAATTTTGATGTGTTGTTTCAATACCTCTTCTATCACCTTTTGTGAGAAAAACAAACTTGTCCTCTGATGATTTAAAATAGTATTGGTAGGCAGGTATAATTACACACACACACATAAAATTTTTAAAGAATTTTATATTTTAAGAAAAAGTAAAATAAATATCCAATTCATAGAAGCTCATCATTGTTTGGGGATAGAAATTATTACTAAAGTTTTTGTCACCCACAGGTAACCTTGATTAGTGTCATTTAAAAATAAGCTTTAGTGCCTTTCAACTTTGTCTTAAATTTTTCATGGTCATTACATTTTGTTCCTTTAATACATTTTCTGTCCTATTTTGGACCATTTAAGAAATGGTACATTTCAGGGAGGAACTGATTAATAATCCATTTCTTGCATTTTATTTTGGCATTTCATAAGATTTCAGTAATCTATCAGTTCTCTAGATTTTCACATTGTAATTGATAGTTTCCAATTTATAATACCCATTAAAAAACTTTGTGTATTCCCTGAAAAAAAAAGTTTATTGAGCACTGACTATATTCCATCTGATATAATTACTGGGAAATAGCAACAAGCTGGTTGCTAGTCATAAAGAACCTGTCTGCCAGTGAAGGAGATGTAAGAGACACAGGTTTGATCCCTGGGTCAGGAAGATCCTCTAGAGGAGGGCATGTCAACCCACTCCAGTATTCTTGCCTGGGGAATCCCATGGACAGAGGAGCCTGGTGGGCTACATTCCATAGAGTCTCAAAGAGCTGGACATGACTGAAGTGACTTAGCATGCTGGGATGCACAGGATTGTGTGTGTGAATTCAGTTTATTCTTTTCAGGCTTTCCTGATGGCTCAGTCAGTAAAGAATTTGCCTGCAATGCAGGAGACCATTTGTAATGCAGGTGACCGGAGTTTGATCCCTGGGTCGGGAAGATCCCCTGGAGAAGGAAATGGCAACCCACTCCAATGTTCTTGCCTGGAAAAGTCCATGGACATAGGAGCCTGGCAGGCTACAGTCCATTGAGTCCCAAGAGTCAGACACAACTTAGCGACTAAACCATCATAACGACAAAAAGTAAGTGTAAGTCACTAGCCCGTGGGGCTTACTGACATTTTGGTGGGGAGAGGTAAAGAGTAAACAAGCTGACATTAGATTAGATTTTTGTTTATCGCTCCACTTTAGTCTGTATTTTGGTTATTGTAGTTTATCTTTTTTAAATAAAATGAAAAATTCCACCACACTATCCAGTGGTATGTGTATCTTATTGGTCATTTCCAAGAACCAATTTTGGTTTTATTCACTTCTATTTTTGGTAAGCTTGCAGGGGATAGGATTTCCATTTCATTGTTTCTGTCCTTCTCTTTAATAGCAATCTTACCTTTTGTTTTTTGGCTCGTACTCTTGCTTTTCCCAACTTCTTAGATTGCCAGCTCTTGGGGCGTGGTGCCTTCAGTTGTTGCCCTGGGATACTCGGCGTCTCTTGCCCCTTCTTTAGTCTCTACTTTTGCTTTTCTTCGGAGACCTCTGCTTGCCAGGGAAGGAGGGGCACTTGGGTCTCTGGAGGTTGTTGAACTGGCCACGTGCCATGAGGAGAAGGTCTTGGTTTCCTAAATACTGTTCCATTAGTTTGTAATGACTTCCACCTTTAGAAACCCATTCCCTGGAGTTTTTGAGATTGTGTCTCCCTCCTGAGTGGTAAGAAGAGATGCCTTGTCAGAAGTTGCAGGTGAGGAGCAAGGTTGGCTTTGACAGGTACTTTGTCAATGGAATTTAGAGTGTCAGTAAGGGCGTGTGGTGTCCCCACGAGTGGAGTCGGGGTTGCAAACTTGTATTTCGACGTTTAATCTTCTTTTTCCTTCAGATTCCTTATTCTAAGAAGTATTGATTATTTTTCTCCAGCAGTAATTCTTCCTCCTACGTGTCATTCTCCTGTGTGCCTGCTCCATCGGATTTCAGATTCTTTTCCCTTATAGTTTATTACAAAATGCTGAGTATAGTTCCCTGTGCTATAGCATGTCCTCCTTGGTTATCTCTTTTATATATAGTAGTGTGCATGGGTGCTAAGTCACTTCAGTTGTGTCTGACTCTGCCACCTCATAGACTGTAGCCCACTAGGCTCCTCTGTCCATGGGATTCTCCAGGCAAGAATACTGGAATGGGTTGCCATATCCTCTTCCAGGGGATCTTTCCCACCCAAAAATCGAACCCGCATCATCTTTTATGTCTCCTGCATGATCTCAGTTTTTTTAATGTTGAGTTTGAAGCCAGCTTTTTCTCTCCCCTCTTTCATCCTCATCAAGAGTCTCTTTAGTTCCTCTTCACTTTCTGCAGTTAGGGGGATGTTATCTGCATATCTCAGGTTGTTGACATTTCTCTGTGCAGTCTTGATTCCAGCTTGAAATTCATCCAGCCCAGCATTTCACATGATGTACTCTGCACATAAATAAACAGGGTGATGATATACAACCTTGTCTTACTCCTTTTCTAATTTTGAACCAGTCTGTTGTTCCATGTAAGGTTCTAACTGTTGCTTCTTGACCCACATACAGGTTTTTCAGGAGACAAGTAAAGTGATCTGGTAGTCCCATCTCTTTAAGAATTTTCCACAGTTTGTTGTGATCCACACAGTCAAAGGGTTCCATGTAGTCAATGAAACAAAAGTAGATGTTTCTTTGGAATTCCATTGCTTTTTGTATGAGTCAGTGAATGTTGGCAATTTGGTCTCTGGTTCCTCTACCTTTCATGAACCCAGTTTGTACATCTGGAATTTCTTGGTACATAAATTGCTGAAGCCTAGCTTGAAGGATTTTGAGCATAACCATACCAGCATGTGAAATGAGTGTACTTGTATTGTAATTTGAGCATTCTTTGGCATTGCTCTTCTTTGGGATTGAAAAGAAAACTGAACTCTCTCTCTCCTGTGGCCACTGCTGAGTTTTCCAAGTTTAGTGATGTATTAAGTGCAGCACTTTAACAGCATCATCTTTTAGGATTTTAAATAGCTCAACTGGAATTTCGTCACTTCCACTAGCTTTGTTTATATTAAACTTCCTATGGGCCACTTGACTTCACACTCCAGGGTGTCTAGCTCTAGGTGAGTGACCACACCATCGTGGTTATCTGGGTCATTCTCTTTTAAAATAGTGATTTTTGCTTGACTTCCACTCCCATCCTAATGTGGGAACTTGAAGGGCTGAGACTCTGTTTTTTCACCTTTGTACTTCCCAGTACTGTATATATATATGATATGTGCCAAAAAGATTTGAGATAGTAAATATTGTGCTGTGCTTAGTTGTGTCCAAATCTTTGTGACCCCATGGGCTGTAGCCTGTCAGCATCCTCTGTCCCTGGAATTCTCCAGGCAAGAATCCTGGAGTGGGTTGCCATTTCCTCCTTCAGGGGATCTTCTCAACCCAGGGATTGAACCCAGGTCTTGTGCACTGCAGGCGGATTCTTTACCAGCTGAGCTACCAGGGAAGCCCTATTAAATATTGTCACAAACTAATTTTAGACAGAAAAGGTAGCTTCTTGACAGTGGATGGCCAAGAATAAAATTCACATGTATGAACTTTACATGTGCTTTTAAACTGCTTAAGTGAGACCATGAGAAAGTGACTGAACTCTGGGCTTTAGTTTTATTGTAAAACAGTAGTCAGACCTGCTTCATAGGGTTTGGAGGATGAAATGATTCAAGCAGAGAGCTATTTCAACTGTAGTTTCTATGGAATGCAGAAGATGTGGACACCAGAAGTAAGGAAAAGGGCGAAATTCCGGAAAGGGTAACTAAGACGCTAGGAGCACACAAATGGATAAGCAGTGACTCGGAACCTGGGCCAACTTCCAGTCACTGCTTCCGGTCTTTCTTTTCTCTTGTTTTCTTGTTGGGAAGCTCAGGAGGCATAAAAGAAGTTGCTATGCCAGGATGTCATGTTCAGAGTGCATCTGTGCCCTGTCTCCTTCTATGCTTTGCTCTATTTTATATATATTTTAGCAACTTTTATATGAGGTTTTGATTTTATATCCCATAAAATCCTGTGCTTTATTAAAGATTCTTAAGCATCCCCCCTATGCTGTGAAATTGTCATAATTACATAGTTATACCTTACAGCTAAACAATCTTTTTTTTTTTTTGAATGGGTGTGCTTTACTACTAGAAATTGTAAATTACAGACGTTTTGTATTTGGAATTTATAGCCTCAGATTCTTATTTACCTGGCAGTTTAAGTTTTCTTCTCTGGGCTTTCAGGTTCTTTTTTATGTGACAAGTGACGCTTGTAACTGAATGGCTACTCAAGCCCAACCTTGACTCACCTTTAATCATATGTTAAACTGAATTTCTTAATGTTCCCAGCATTCTTCTCTGTAGTACTGATGGTATTTTTAGAAACTGATCATTTCACAAGGACTGTAATTTTCGGCTGCTTTTTGTCTTTCTCATTTATCTTTACATTCTTTAAGTATTAGATAGTTTTTTACAGTTACTCTGAAGAGATAATGATTAACTCCTGAAAAATGATGGTGAGAGCAAAAGCGTTGATTTAAGTGTCCCAGGCTCACATGTCTCATACTGAGGCTAGTGCTCTGAAGCTTACCAATCCTCATCTGATCCATCTGATCCTTTTAATTCATCTGACCCTCATCTGATCCCTTTCTGTTAGGACTGGCAGATGAAGTTCCCATTTTACAGGTGGGGACACTGAAGCTCACTTAAGAACTTATACATAGCTTCTGAAGGGTGGAGCTGAGGGCCTCTGACTTTAATCCTAATCTCATTTATGGATTGAGAATATTTTCCTACGGGTTATTCTAGTCGTTAATTAAAAGTTGAAGTAAAGTTTTTAAATATTCAATTTTAACTCAGTGAGTATTATTGATTTCCTGATGTGTACCTAGAAAAAAGAAGACATATATATCCCTGTGAGGAAAGGAGTTGGCTTCAGGGAATAAAACCAAGCCCTGGCCCTGTTCATGAACGAGAGGACCTCTTTTTAATTCCTTTTAATTATCCCTCTAATCTCCCCTCCTCCACCATTTGGATATTTTTTTACTTTGTTTAATGCTGAGAGTTTAAAGGAGCACTTGTAGCACCCTCAAGCTAAATAATGTCTTTCAGGGGACCAACGCACGAGTTTTTCATTTGCTTTTAATACTGATGCTAGATGACTTGTTTGGTATGGGGCAAGAGTGTTGACGATTGCTAATGAGCTTTTGAGATGTCCTTCACGATCGTGTATACAGTTTACCTGGTCATAGCAAAGGCCTTAATCTGTCTTAATTGCTAAGCATAAGACTTCTATATCTAAGGAGTTTCTCTGCAATATCCATCAGAAAAGCCCATCTATGGATTTTCTCTGAGGTATCTATATTTTAAATTTAGATTTACACAAAATATTTAGTTATAATTTTTTCAAATTCAGGCATAATTTTTATTCCTTTTCATATTACATGCTTCTTTAATCCAACATGATTGAAAATAGAGTTTTGATTCAGATTTTGAAATTTTAATGTTTTAAACTATCAATTTAAGAAATATGAATTTAAAATAGTATACATAATAATACTGAAGTTACTAAAATAAAGTGCCGGTATTTTTTTATTTCCCTCTCTTGGTTAATGTTTTAGTAGAGCTAGTCCTACCAGTTTTAGCTCATTTGGGGTCAAATGCTAATTGTAAGCTCTCATAGGTTTAGATTTACCTTTAATTGTCTTTCAGCTAATTATTTACAAATTATTATGGTGAGGAACACAGAATAAGGACATTGTATTCTGTTGAAAGGTAAAAAGCTACAACAAAAATTCTTCCTGGCTGCTGCTGCTGCTAAGTCGCTTCAGTCGTGTCCGACTCTGTGTGACCCCATAGACGGCAGCCCACCAGGCACCCCTCTCCCTGGGATTCTCAAGGCAAGAACACTGGAGTAGGTTGCCATTTCCTTCTCCAATGCACGAAAGTGAAAAGCGAAAGTGAATCCGTTCAGTCGTGTCTGACTCTTAGTGACCCCACGGACTGCAGCCCACCAGGCTGCTCTGTCCATGGGATTTCCCAGGCAAGAGTGCTGGAGCGGGCGCCATCGCCTTCTCTTCTACTTCCTGGAGTGTAATGCAGCAAAGTGACATAAAATTCAGTGTACTACAGTTGTAACTATTGCTTTTGTCTTTAAGAATCAAAACAGGACTTATAAACGTTTAAGTAAAAACTTCTAAAGTTTCAAAATCAGCACTAATGGTGAATACTGGTATACTTCAGTTTGGGGACCAATTTTGGTTTTTATATCAAATGTTTAAGATCAAAATACTTATGTATCACTTCTCATAAAATTGGAAACATTTACATGAATTTTTTTTACATAAAATCAAGTAATATGATAACTCAGAATTAATATCTTTTTCTTCATGTATTCAGTCTAGAACTTAACATTTACCAAATGAAAAGCAAGGTACATGTGGAATCCAATGACAAGGTTGATTTTCATTTAGATAACTTCTGGTCCTTAAAAATATTTCTAAATATCTTTGGAAGGTAACAATAGATATATGTGTTTCTACTGGAAAAAATTTATGTTTCATGATTGAAATTGATAGCTGAAAAATATTGCTTTCAATAGAAAAACATTTATTTACCTTGTTTTAGTTATTATAAAAATCTGAAAGTAATTTATGACTTAATTCTTATTGAATTAGACACAACTAATTAGAGTAAAATGTGACTTATTTACTCTGAAAATATTTTTTAGGGTTGACAGTTCTCAACACATTTTTAGAGGTTTTTTTAACTTTTTATTTTGTATTGGGGTATAGCTGATTAACAATGTTGTGATAGTTTCTGATAAACAGCAAAGAGACTGAGCCATACACGTACATGTATCCATTTTCCCCCCAAGTCTCCTCCCATCCAGGCTGCCATATAACACTGAGTAGAGTTCCATCTGCTATACAGTAGGTCCTTGTTGGTTATCCACTGTAAATATAGTGGTGTGTATACGTCCTTCCCAAATTCCCTAATTTTCCCTTCTCCACATCCTTCCCCCTGGGGAACCTTAAGTTTGTTCTTGGAGAGTCTCTTTCTGTTTTGTAAGTAAGTTCATTTGTATCATTTCTTTTAAGATTCCACATATAAAGGATATCATACGATATTTATCCTTCTCTGTCTGACTTACTTCACTCAGTATGACAACCTCTGGGTTCATCCATGTTGCTACAAATAGTATTATTCCATTCTTTTTAATGGCTGAGTAATTGTCCATTGTATATATGTACCACATCTTAGAGATGTTGAATGACCCTGCAGTCTCACTCCTGGGCATGTATCTGGAGAAAAACATGATGCAGAAGGGTACACGCACCCTAATGTTCATTGCAGCACTGTTTACAACAGCCAAGACATACAAGCAACCAAAGTGTCCATCGACAGAGGAATGGATGAAAGCATTTAATATTCTTGACCACCTGGAATGGTGGAGAGTTGCTGCAGCCCTGGGCCTCACTGTGTTCCTAAGATCATCCAGCCTTCCACAGGGGTGGAAAGGCAGTGCCCTGCTTCTCTCATTCTCTCCTCATATTCACATCCATTCAGTTACGAATAGAAATTACTGAACAGTCCTAGGCTGTTAAGAGAGGACTCATGTATAGGTCATTTAATTTACCAGGCCTGGGAACTGCACCCCTCTGCATCTGCCCTCCTTGACAAGCAAGCGTGTGTTACAGATTGGTTTTACTCCCTGCCCAAACCCTGGGTTTCTCCCCATCTACCACCACCCCCCCCCCACCCCAAATCCACACATGCTTAAATGACTTGTATAAAGTCTCCTGGTATAGTCCACCCTTCATGTCCTTGGGTTCCCCATTAGTGAATAAGGAGGACTGGCTATACTTGTAACTCTGTTGCTGGTCCCTCTCGTATTTTCTTCCCTCTTCAACATTTCTCATTGTTTATTTTGTAAACTTTATATGAAAAACATAGAGTGCTTTTTTATTTCTCTGTGGCAGCTAGACCATCTTAGCTCTTCATCTATCATCTTAGAATTTTTTCCTGGTGACCCAATGTGATTAGGCATTTTGAGGGTTGTTCCTCCACCATCAGAAATGATTCCTGTCACCCATCACATTTGTCCCCAAATTCTGAGGTATTGAAATATCAATAACCTCAGATATGCAGGTGACACCACCCTTATGGCAGAAAGTGAAGAGGAACTAAAAAGCCTCTTGATGAAAGTGAAAGAGAAGAGTGAAAAGGCTGGCTTAAAACTCAACATTCAAAAAAATCAGACTGTAGGGGAGAGATTAGAAAATGCTTTCGAAACAGGCTGTCCTTAATCCCTGTCCATGGGTAGGTGTTAGTTGGGAAATGTGGAACTCAAAGCCTTTTCTTCTAAGGAGAGGGAACAGGGTGAACAGAACATGAGAGAGTGGTGTACTCAGGGAATTCCTGGAAGGTTGGTATAGCTGGAGCTTTCAGGGACATCTGGACACCGGAGGGAACCCTTTGAAGCAGCAATTCTCAAGGTGTTAATTGAGATCCCCTGTAGGTCCCTGAGACTCTTTTGTGGAGGATTTACAAGTACAAAACTATTAAAACATGAACTATAAAAAATAAACATAAACTATAAAACCGTAGTAAGATTTTATTTGCCCCTTTCACCCTAATTCTCTCAAGAGTATGCTAAGAATTTTCTAGATGCTGCCCAGTGCAGGAGATGTAAGAGACATGGGTTTGATCCCTGGGTTGGGAAGATCCCCTGGAGGAGGGCATGGCACCCCACTCCAGTACTCTTGCCTGGAAAGTCCCATGGACAGAGGAGCCTGGTAGGCTACAGTCCATGGGGTCGTGAAGAGTCGGACACGACTGAGCGACTTCACTTTCACTTTTCCCTTTCATGCATTGGAGAAGGAAATGGCAACTCACTCCAGTATTCTTGCCTGGAGAATCCCAGGGAAGGGGGAGCCTGGTGGGCTGCCGACTATGGGGTCACACAGAGTTGGACACGACTGAAGCGACTTAGCAGCAGCAGCAGCAAAGGAGGTAGAATCAGTGGTCCTGGGAGGGTTTGGGGATGAGGAAGAAAGTCCAGCTCATTCTTGGGTTTCTGATGTGGGCTGCTGGCAGCCAGGGATATTATAAACTGAGTGGACAGGCTTAAAAAAAATTTTTTTTCTTCTTGCAGCATTCTATAGATCTGTTTCACTGTTTTCTGGCTTCTGTTGCTGTTGATGAGAAGTAAACTGTAATTCGAATCATTGTAGTCCTGGAAGCTCTGTCTCACTTCTCTCAGCTTGCTTTCAGGATTTTCTGATTATACTTAGGTTTTAGCAGCTTGTTTCTGATATGCCAAGGTATCATCTTATTTGTATTTATCCTGCTTGGTATCTGCTTATCTTCTTGAATCACCAAACTTATTTCCCCATTTTTGAGGAAATTTTGGCCTTTTATTTTATCAGGTATTTTTTTTTTCTTGTTCCATTCATCCTCTTTTCCTGGAGCATAGATTAATAATGGTCCTTAGGTTCCTAGAATCACTTTTTTTCAACCTTTTATCTTTCTGTTCTTCAGATTGAATCATTTACATTGCTTTGTCTTCAGCATGTCTTCAGGAGGTTCACTGACTCTTCTGTCAGCTTGCTTCTGCTCTTGATCTCCTCCAGTGAAGTTTTTCCTTCAGAGATTTTATTTTTCATTTCTGTTTCTCTTTTATTGTCATGATTATTTGATTTTATAGATTGTTGTTCATTATTATTAGCATTTTCCTTCTCTATTCCTGAGGATTGGACCTGAAATATTTGCTTGCTACTTAGCATATCTGAAGCATCTTAGAATCTTGCATGATTGTCTTTTCCTTTGGGAATGAGAACCTCTTTCCTGGTGCTTTTCTTTTTTTTAAATATTTAGTTTTGACTGTGCTGGGTCTTTGTTGCTGTGCAGGTTTCCCTCTAGTTGCAGGTAGTGGGGGCTGCTCTCTAGTTGCAGTACATGGGCTTCTCATTGTGGTGGCTTCTTTTGTTGTCGAGCGTGGGCTCTAGGTGTGCTGGCTTTGGTGTTTGTGGCTCCCAGGCTCTAGATCATAGGCTTAGTATTTGCGGTGCACAGGCTTAGTTTCTCTGGGGGACTTGGGATGCTCCCGGACCAGGGATCGAACCCATGTCCCCTGCATTGGCAGGTGGACTCCCCACCACAGAGCCACCGGGGAAGCCCTCTTGGTGCTTTTCGGTCAACTAATTTGGACAGTATCCTGGATGTTATAAATGATAAGCTGTGGGAATTCACAGTTCTCTTACATGTTTTCCAAGAAATGGTATTTTTATTTTATTCTATTCTATTTTTATGCTTAAAGCAGGTACTTCATTGGTCTTCCCAGGTGGCTCAGTGGTAAAGAATCTGCCAATGCAGGCAAAACAGGAGACTCGGGTTTTAATCCCTGGGTTGGGAAGAGCTCTTGGAATAGGAAATGGCAACACACCCCAGTATTCTTGCTTGGTAAACCCTATAGACAGAGGAGCCTGGTGGGTTACAGTCCATGGTGTCACAAAGAGTCAGACATGACTAAGCATGAGCAAGCACGCAGGTACTTCATTTGCCTGGACTCAAACTCTAAATTCTGTTTTACTTATGGTGGTAGAAACTTAAGTCTCAGTTCAGCTCTTTTCCCCTTAGTCTGTATGCTTTGACTCTCCCTGCACATCTGTGGTTCGGGGGCCTCCAGAGCTTTGGGAGGGTATTTATGCTTCCTTTCTCTAGCTCTCTATGGCCTGGAATTTTCCTCTCATCTTCTAGGGACTGTGGTTGTTCTGGGCTGTGCCCTCTAGTTCTGAAGCCCAGTGAGACTGTGGATTTTCTACCGGAATTTAAGCACTTGCATGGCACGGACTCGGGCCTCTCCCCATCTAGTGTAGTTCATGCATCCTTTCGCATGTCAACTCGCTGCCAGTAATTGCTTGCTTTCATTTCTTCTCCAGAACATTTTAAAGAATGCATTAGTCCTAGGTTTATAGTTCTTTTTTCTGGGAGAGCTGATCTGATAGGAGCTCCAGGGCTGTTTCAGAAATGGAATTATGATAATATATTGGTATTATTTACTGAGAAAGATTATAGAAAGACAGCCTAAGTAAGTGGGAGGTGGGGAGGTGAGGGGAAGGATGATGAATTTGATTCTGGTCATACTGAGTATGATGTTAACCGGAGTAGAGTTATTTACCAAGTGGTAGTTATGGAAGTGTGACTATTAGAGGAGTGGCTTGGGCTGGAGATACAGGTATAGGACTTCTAAAGATGCCAATGATGACTGAGATCAAGAGAGTGATTGAACAAGTAGGAGTGTTCTGAATGAGAAGATTGACCATAATTCATAACTCTAGGGAATAATCAGAAGATTCAAAGTGTAAGTGGAATACAGTGGACCCTTGAATGACCTGGATTTGAATTGCACAGGTTCACTTATACATGAATTTTTTCATTAAATTTTCACTAGAGTACTAGACAACCCATGAGCCATTGGTTGAATCTGTGAATGTGGAACTGTGGATACAGAGGGTCAACTGTAAAGTTACACTCAGATTTTCAACTGCTGAGTTGTTCAAAAGTCAACTGTAATTTGTAAGGAAAAGTTGTTACAGAAACCAAGCTAGTGGTCACATGTTCTTAACCTGGGATCTTGTGACCCATTTGGACCAAGATTAAGTTTCAGGTGGTTTCTGGACTCTCTGCAGTGTGTGTATGTGTAGGATTTTTCTGGGAAGAAGGTTCATAGCATTCATCAGATTTCCAGGAAGGTGTGTGACCCGCAAGTAGTAAAATGTTGAAATGAACAGTATCAAAGCAAACAACTCAATCAAAAAAGGGGGAGAAGACCTAAATAGACACTTCTTCAAAGAAGATTTACAGATGGCCAATAGACATATGAAAAGATGCTTAACATCAGTAATTATCAGTAATTATTAGAGAAACGCAAATCAAAACTACAATGAGGTACCACCACATACTAGTCAGAATGGCCATCATCAAAAAGTCTAAACAATAAGGGCTGGAGAGGGTGTGGAGAAAAGGGGACTGTTGATGGGAGTTGGTAAGTTGGTACAGCCACTGTGGCAAACAGTATGGGGGTTCCTCAGAAAACTAAAATAGAATTACCATATGAACCATCAGTCTCACTCCTGGGCATATATCCAGACAAGGCTATAATTCAAAAAGATACCTGCAGCCCTATGTTCATAGCAGCACTATTCACAATAGCCAAGACATGGAAACAGCCTAAATGTCCATTGACAGATGAATGGGTAAAGAAGATGTGGTGCATGTAAACAATGGAATGCTATTCAGCCATAAAAAGAATGAAATAACGCCACTTGCAGCAACATGGTTGGAACTAGAGGTTATCGTACTCAGTGAAGTAAGTCAGAAAGAGAAAGCAGATACCACCATATCACTTGTACATGGAATCTAAAATAAATGACAAAAATGAGCTTATCTATGAAGCAAACAGTCTCATAGACACAGAGAAGAGTCTTGTGGTTGCCAAGGAGGAGGAGAGGTGGGGGAAGGATGGACTGGGAGGTTGAGGTGAGTTGATGCAAACTATTACCTATAGAGTGGATAAAAACACAGTCCTACTGATAGCACAAGCAACTATATTCAATGTCCTGAGATAAACCATAATAGGAAAGAATATAAAAATGAATGTATATATGTACAACTGTGTCACCTTGCTGTGCAGCAGAAATAGACACAGCATTGTACATTAACTAGTTCAATAAAATAGGAAGCAGTGTCAAATTAAAGTTCAGGGAAATGACTGAAGAATGTCTATTTAATCTACAAATTTGGAGCTCACTAGGGATTTAGAGCGATTTCAGAGTGCAGGTGGAAGACACTGAGAAGTGAATTGGAGATGGAGAGGCAGAAGTAAGGACGGGAGTATAGAATTCTCTTGCTGGAAATCTGGGTGATAAGGTGAGGAGAGATTGCCTGACAGAGGGGAGCAAGGTTAAGAAAAGCATAGCAATGCCCCGCCTGGCCTCATCTGTTGCAGGCCCCTTGCCACACTATCCTCTTTGTGCTTATGTCCTGAGATTTTTCAGTTTGTAAAAGCTGCTCTGCGGTCCAGCCTTTGAGACTGCTTGTGTGGGCCGGCATACATACGTTCATAGCTTTTGATCCCAAAGAGATTATGGGCTCCATGACAACCAGGATTTCCTTTCTCTTTAGTTTGGTGTTCTTTCCCTGTCACCCCTTTTATTATGCTCTGCATATAGTTAATGGCACTGGCATCGATTTCAGGATATGGGATAGGACCATGATCCAGTGGAAACAGGGGTTGAAGTGCCAAGGGTGTCGAGAGCATCTCTGTGCCCGGTTTCCCTTACAGCTCTCCTTGGACGCTCTCAGGTCCCTGGGGGGATTCCAGGTTGCTCTGTACCATAGGCTTGGCTTCCTAAGGTTTCCCCTTTGTAAGCCCCTAGAATAGGGAAAGGCCCTCAAAAAAATCTGTCCAGGAGAAAAACAGAAGTATGGAATAGATACCCACTGCCCACGCCTCCCTCCTCCAACTTTTGGTCTTCTTTTCTTAATCGGACAGAAGATTGATTAGATGGGAGGGACACCAGGCTGAACTACTGTGGGAATCAGAAAAGTCAGCTGGGACTTCCCTGGTGGCCCAGTGGTTAAGAAACCCCCTACCAATGCAGCGGACACAGGTCCCATCCCTGGTCCGGGAAGATCCCACATGCTGCCGGGCAACTGAGCCCGTGTGCCGGAACTACTGAGCCTGCGCTCTAGAGCCCCTGCCCCGCAACAAGAGACGCCACTGCTGGCCGCATCTAGAGAAAGCCCTCACATAGCAACAAAGACCCAGTGTAACCAATAATAAATCAAGAGAAAGGTCAGCTGAAGTATGGAAGTTGAGAATTTGCAGCTTTCTGAATTCATCTGGATATCCTTCAATTAAAGGAAATCTGCAAAGTAGCTTTTGTGGCTCATTCCTTCAGCTTCTTTTAATTTTCTGTCCTGAGAAGTAGAATATTTTCCTGCCTCCCAGGGTGCCCTCCTCACCCAAGACAGCTACCTTCACATGAATTCTTCCTGTTCTCTCCAGCCCTAATGAAGCCATCCAGTGTCACTGTACTTCTAATATCAGATAAGGGTGAAAAGAATTGATCAAAGATTAAATGGGAGTTAATTCTCCACCAGGGAAGCCCCGTGTGCTGCAGTCCATGGGGTCGCAAAGAGTCAGACATGAATGAGCGACTGAACAACAACAAATTCTCCATCAACAATCAATTCTTATTAGAACATTCAATTCTTAACTAGAAACTTATTAAGAAATGAATCTGCGGTTGGTTAAGTTTGGAGTAACAACATTTTGGACCCTTCCCTTCCCAGACTCTTTTAGCCAAGGAGTAAAATAAATCAGCTTAGAAGTTTCAGGTCCAGAGCCAGCCCACCATTCTCACACCTCTGTGGAAACTGCATATCACCTTGAGTGGTCACTGCCTGGTGAGAAAGTGGAAAAAATATTCACATGACTTTTGAGAAGCCTGAATGCTTTGGATAGTCTCTGTACATGCTTCATTCCTACAAGTTAAATGGAAGCATAGTATACACATACTTTGTCCCATGATTTTGGTGCTTAACAGAATAGCCTGACTGCTCTTACATATTGGAACCTGTGCATATGTATGCTCGGTGGCTCACTTCTGTCCAACTCTTTGCCTCAACATGGACTGTAGTCTGCCAGACTCCTCTGTCCACGGGATTTCCCAGGCAAGAATATTAGAATGGGTTACCATGCCCTCCTCCATGGGACCTTCCTGACCCAGGGATCCAACTTGCATCCCCTGTACTGGCAGGCAGATTTTGTACTGCTGCGCCATATGGGGAAGCCCATATTGGCACACGCTGCTGCTAAGTCGCTTCAGTTGTGTCTGACTCTGTGTGACCCTATAGACAGCAGCCCATCAGGCTCCACCATCCCTGGGGTTTTCCAGGCAAGAACACTGGAGTGGGTTGCCATTTCCTTCTCCCATGCATGAAAGTGAAAAGTGAAAGTGAAGTTGCTCAGTCGTGTCCGACTCTTCACGACCCCATGGACTGCAGCCTACCAGGCTCCTCTGTCCATGGGATTTTCCAGGCAAGAGTACTGGAGTGGGGTGCCATTGCCTTCTCCATATTGGCACATAAAGGGCTTTAAAATTTTTTTTTGATAGTTGCAAAATTTAGTATTTTTAATTATAGTATTTTATTGACCAGATGAACTAGAATTTATTTAGCTTGTCTCCTTTTGATAGATACTTAATTTTTTCCTGATTTTTTATAATTATAAGCAGGGCTTCTCTGAATGATATTGGGCATACGTCACTTTGCATGTGTGTGGTTATAACTATAGGATGGTTCCCAGTCGTGAATTGTTGCTTTTCCTCCCTGGAGGGGTCTGCCAATTTACACTTCCACCAGTCAGGCAGGAGAGGCTCTGTTTCCACTATTCTTATTCTTGTTAGTTAGAAAGATGAAGATGGTATCTTGCAGTTTTGATTTTGTATTAATCTGATGAGACTGACCATCTCTTCATATTAAAAGCAATTTGTAGCTTTTTTATTGAGTCTTTATAGTCCTTTTTGTAAGAACTCTTTATTCAGGAAATTGGCTGTTTGTGTAAGATGAGTTGCAGGTGTTTTTATTGTGTGTCTGTGTGCGCGCGCACAGGCTGGCTTGTGTTTTGACTGTTTTTCTATGAATAAACTAAATCTGTACATAGTTGTGGAGAAGGAAATGGCAACCCACTCCAGTGCTCTTGCCTTGAGAGTCCCAGGGACGGGGGAGCCTGCTGGGCTGCCGTCTATGGGGTCGCACAGAGTCGGACACGACTGAAGCGACTTAGCAACAGCAGCAGCAATACATAATTGAGTTTATTAATCTTTTGTGGTTTTGTATCATAAGCACCCTTCTCATTCCTAGAGTACAAAAATCTCTGTTTCTTTAGATTATTTTGTAGATCTTTTATACTTTACAATCATTGATCTAGTTGGAATTAACTTGCGCTAAGGCCTGAGCTATCGATCTAACTTTCTTTTTCCCTCAGATAGCTACCTAGGTGAATTCACGTTTTAAAATGTGATCTACCTGTGGCAAATATTACAAGTTGTCTATCTGATATCCTTTCTTCTCTTGTCACCCTTTGAACGGTGATATTTGTGAGAATGTTAGTAAATCCAGATGAAAAGCTTCATCTTCTCAGACACCCTTGTGCTTAGAGTGTCCCTGTGGCACAGGTGACTGTAGGGTGGAGCTTCCTGGAGAGCTATGCCCTTGGGGGTAAAGAAGGACAGGCCGATAGACTAACCTTTGGGTTTTCCTATTTCCCTCTTTTCCTGCCTGGGTGAGGGTATAAAGTGCAGGTGTCCAGCATTTATAGGCCATCGGGGAAATGATTGGATTATACTTTGAGGATGGATACTATGAACTTTACAGAGAAATATAACTGAAATAAAACACTTGTTGAAAAAATTCCTATCTCTGGCAGCAGAGGTCAGAGTGCCTCTGTGTATGTTGGCAACCTTAAAACAGAGCGTGAAATACAATGGAAAAATGCAACTAAACAGAAGGGCTGAATTCTTAGTTTTTATTCCTAATATATTGGCCTTCCCCAAATTGGACATGGCAGTTGGGTATTCACAGATCTACGCTGAAATATGAAGTCATCTCAAATCAATATTAATATGTCCATTTTCTCGCTGGGTTGTACCCTGGGTTTTGAAAGGCAGAGAAAATCCCCTCGAAGGATTGATCTATTTGGTTTCAGCTGACAAACAATATCCTGATTAGAGTAATGAAATAAGTAGTAGCCCATATTTAAAAAATAAAGGTTGAATTATTAAGAAAATGCAAGTAATCATTGACCAAAATTACTGGATTGAATCTGCCAGCAGCAGCAAATAGTTGTGGTGAATATATGGTTTCAACTCCCTTTCTCTACTGTTTATAATTTTATCTTCAGGTTAGATTATAACAGAAGAATGTTCAAACCTATTTGTGGGCTTCCCTGGCGGCACAGTGGATAGGAATCTGCCTGCCAATGCAGGGAACACAGGTTCGATCCCTGGTCTGGGAAGATTCTACATGTTATGGGGCAACTACTGACCCTGCAATCTAGAGCCTGTGCCCTACACCAAGAGAAGCCACCTCAGTGAGCAACCCAAGCATTGCAGCTGAGAGTAGCCCCTACTCACTACAACTAGAGAAAAGCCCAGTCAGCCAGCAAGGAAGACTCAGTGCAACCAAAAGTAAATACATAGATACAATCTTAAAAATGTGTATCCTGTATTTTCTTTCAGTTAAAGTCTTTTGTAAACCAGTTTACCTTAGGTCCCATGGCTATAAAACACATGCTTTCATAAAGCAATATTTAAATCAACTTGTTTACGAAATCAGGCTTTTTTTTTAGGTTGATATATCCTTTCCCCTCTCCTAATCTAAGCATTCATTCTAGTTCCAAAGATAAACTTAAACACACTCTTTGGACTATATTCTCTCCTCTGTGGTGTTGATGGAAGTCTGAACCAATGAGACAAATCCGAAGACAGCTTTGTTGCTAGAGGCAAACTCAGGAGGTGGTGGGTGAGCTTTCTGAGAGAGAGAGCGCTCCGTGTCTAAATGTTACCCAGCCATTCATTGCTGGAATGCTATTCTTCAAACAAAGAATGACTTATTTACTTAGTTGAAGAACGTGGTCAATGAGACATGAGGCTTGTTACAGAAAACGGAAGACCATTTTATAAACTGGCCTCTCTATTCATCAGTTTCTCCTTCTTGTAAATCACACACACACAGATGTCATTTTTACAGTTTTTCTTGGAAGAAGCAAAGTAATAAACAAAATGCAGGGAAAAATTTAGGAAGTTTCCCCTAAAACTGCACATAGTTTTCTCTCTGTTCACGTGTTCAGTTGTGTCTGACTTTTTGCAAACCCTTGGACTGTAGCCTACCAGGCTTCTCTGTCTGATTTTTCAGACCAGAATACTGGAGTGAGTTGCCATTTCCTCCTCCGGGGGATCTTCTCAACCCAGGGCTTGACTCTACATCTCTTGTGTCTCCTGCATTGGCAGGTGAATTCTTTTACCCTCTGAGCCATGGGGAAGGCCCCCCCTCCCCGCCCCACACATGTTTTTAGAAGGTCGCATGTACAGAGTGTAATCACATTTTTGTTAAAAGCATACTACCTGGAGCAGAGAACACCATCCGTAAATATTAATGGAATGGATGAGTAAAATTATGCTGTCAAGTACAGCATATTAATTTTTAAGTATGTGATTTCCTCGAGACTGAATATTTGACTGACTAGATGGAACAGTGATTGTTGCTAGTCATTGATCTCTCTGATGGCTAATGGAATTATAGTTAACAGAAATAGATTTTTCAGCGCTTGCCCTGCTCTATCTGAGTTTTACATAGAGGAGCCAAGCACTGGAAGCTGGTTTCCATACATTAATACGGATACCTTCTCTGCATCTTTGACTGCAGGAGGAGAGTGAACTTTAGATGCAGTGTAGCAGGTAATGTAACACCAGGGCAGGGAGCAAGAATTTGTGAGGTGTTGATTCTCCTGAATTCTGTGAATGGCGCTCCCTTTGTATCAATCCACATCTGAAGATTAGGTTTTTCTCCTCTGGATAAAACATTCCTTATTTAATGCATTCCACAGCAGCTACCCACTGAATGTGAAACTTAAACCCTGTTTCCCTAGCTAACAAAGATGAGAAGACTTTGCATTATTAAAGCTTTTAGCTGCCAAGAGGGGTGTTAGGTACAGAGGTTGAGGACACCCCTCCCCCACTATTGTTTTTAGAACAAAAAACAACTATTCGGGGGTAATAGTTTTTTGTAATAAGGTGGCCATTCTTTGTTATTGCCCATGGGCCTTTTTCAAGGGCTTTTAACCTATTAGATGGTTAACGTTGTAAATTGGACTTACTACTTTTAGTCTATAATTGAAGATTTTGATATGAAAGCTATGAAGTTTTGCTTTTGGATCAAATCCTGGTTGTTCAGTATTTATTTTGTGTCCAAGATAAGAGCAACTTATCTTTCTTTTTTAGAAAAGGCTTTTAAGGCCTTGTCTATGGTATAGAATGAGCCCACGTGTTTTTTTTTCCTGGATTGTTTTCTGTGATTTTGTTTAATTCAGAAGTGACATGGCTAGTCATACATACCTTAAACACTAATAAAGACTTGCATGTTTGGAGTAATGGCATGGCCACTAGTGGGAGATATAGACCTCAGAAAGTCCGTTCTACAAAAATCTACTCTAATACTTTGGTTAATTAGAGATTCATTTAGTTAATGTTTCTTTAAAACTGAAGTTATTTTCTGGGAGGATTAACCATTATCATTCAGTTTTACTAGCATCTGCAATTAAATTTTGATTACACTGGGGATATGGTTTATATTGATATTTATAAGCTGCTTTTTGTTTAAATATTCATTCAGTAAGTAGGAGTACCTACTATGGGCTAGTGACCTTTGTAGGTGCTTGGGATATGTTAGTGAATTAACCAGGCAAACATACAGAATAACTATTAAGTGTTAAGTTTATTACTTAATGATATTAATACTTAATATTATCTGTTTACCTTATAATATTTATCTAATAATGTTTATCAGTATTATCTCCTCCTATCTGTTTACACTTAATATTACTCAGCCATATTTACTGAATTTGCTGAAACGCTTAAGTAGAAGTTAGCTAGATTTGTGTGTCCTAATAGAAGTCCTAATTCCTTATTTTTTAAGGAATATTTTCTTTTTACATATAAACTTACTTAATTTTGGCTGTGCTGGGTTCTTGTGGTTTTGTCATTTTGAGAATATCTCATAAATGGAATCACCCTTCTCTCACTTAGCATAATGCATTTGAGACTCATTCATGTTGTTTGTATCAGTATTTCATTTCTTTTCATGGCTGAGTGGTTTTCCTGGGACATATGTACTGCAGTTTATCGATTCCCATTTGAAGGATATTTGGGTTGTTTCTAGTTTTTGGCAGTTATAAAACCATGATGAACATTCATGACCGGCTTTTTGTTTTCCTTGCGTAAATGCTGAGGCATGGGATTGATGGGTCCTCTTGTAACTGCATGTTACCTTTATCGGAAATTGTCAAACTGTTTTCCACAGTGAATCTTTCTCTTTATTACATTGACGATGTGGAGCTTTTTTGTGTGTGCTTAGTTGCCATCGATACATAACAAACACTTTGAAAGAGTGTTCAGATTTGCCCATCTTTTAAATTGGGTTTGTTGGGGGAGTGTATAATTTCCTCAGTTCTGTCTTGCTGCAGCAAAAATTTGAAGCGATGGATGGACCAGTGTTACAGCTTGGTGTTAAAGCTCAGTTTTATTTGGCAAACAAAGGAAAATACATTTTCAAGGCATGAGCGTGGGCTGACCCAAAAGAAGTGAAGAAAAGAGAAGAGAAGAGAAGCGAGAGGTTCAATTTTGGCTTCTCTTTCACCTGCGGTTCTCACTCTGGTCCTCGGACCTTCCTTTATTCTATTTTTGCGGGCTTTTTCCTTTCTTTGTCTTTTAGCCACTACTATTTTGGACTCCTTTTTCCTATTCTAACTACCTAATAGGTTGATTTCTAGCATTTTATAATAATCTGGGCTTCCCAGGTGGTACTAGTGGTAAAGAATCCTCCTGCCAATACAGGAGATGCAAGAAACTCAGGTTCGATTCCTGGGTCAGAAAGATCCCCTGGAATAGGAAATGGCACTTCCATGGGCAGAGGAGCCTGGCAAGCTGCAGTCTGTGGCGCTGCAAAGAGCTGGACATGACTGAGCATACATGCATTCTATATTCTAGATATAATTCCTTTATCAGTTGTGTCTTGTAAAAATTCTCCCAGTGATTTGATTTTTTTTTGGTGTCTTTCCAAGAGTAGAATTTGTGTCACAACACTAATTATTGTCATCCTTTTATTTAATGCAATCATATACTTCTATTTTTCTTAATAGATTCCTGTTCATCTATTCCATTCTTTTCCAATTCTTTTAAACCCACTAATGTATCAAATATATCTATTAGTACTATGGAGTAGTGGAAAAGAATATTTTTTAGGTATCCAAATTTAGTCACATTGAAAATTTGTAGTCATTTATTTTTTTTTTTTAAATTTTTACCATTGAAGGCAGAAAGTCTTACAGGAAGGATAGGAGTTGGCCATCCTTCTTATGAAAATTTGGTTCAGTAAGAGAAAAAATAGAGAGTTATCTATTCCATAACTTAGGTAGAGAGTGGCAGAGCCTGAATGGGACAACAGGCTTCTGACCGAAAGCCTGTGCTTATTACTATATACTGTCCATTCTTCACTAGCCATTTTACTTTTCTTTATCTTTTTCAGTGAAGAGCCTTAGTTTTATCCTCATATATATAGTGATTTATAATTTACAAAGAGCTTTGCTGCTGCTGCTGCTAAGTCGCTTCAGTTGTGTCCGACTCTGTGCGACCCCATGGACCGCAGCCTACCAGGCCTCTCTGTCCATGGGATTCTCCAGGCAAGAACACTGGAGTGGGTTGCCATTTCCTTCTCCAATGCATGAAAGTGGAAATTGAAAGTGAAGTCTCTTAGTCGTGTCCGACTCTTAGCAACCCCATGGACTGCAGCCTATCAGGCTCCTCCATCCATGGGATTTTCCAGGCAAGAGTACTGGAGTGGGGTGCCATTGCCTTCTCCCACAAAGAGCTTTGGTTGTCAGTTATTAGGAAATCTTAGCCACTCCTTCAAGGTTTGATCATCTATGACTTTATGATTTATGGGATCAATTCTAGTAAATTCTACTTGTCTCAGCTATTTGTAAGTTATTGTGTAAAAGTAGTGATAATTGGAAAATTTAGGTGCATTTTCTGTAACTTTCCAATCTGTTACTCCACAGGTAATTTTCCTAGAATTTGTTAGATAACAGGAAAGATTTTTGCCTTTGAGTACCCTTTGGTTTAGATTTTCCATGGAATTTGCCTCCATTTCATTTTTCATAGACTTAGTGTACATCCTATAAAGGCAAAGTTGAACTTGGAGTAACCTGGATATGCAGTTTCTGTGAACCCTGTTGGCCCCTGGGAACCAGGCTGTCACACCACAGATTTGAGTATTCCTATCCCTTCTGGCCAGGTGGCTCAGAGGTAAAAACCCAGCTGCCAAGGCAGGAGATGAGGGTTCACGAGGATTTGATCCCTAAGTTGGGAAGATCCCCTGGAGGAGGAAATGGCAACCCATTCCAGTATTCTTGCCTCGAAAATCTGATAGAGGAGCCTGGGGGCTACAGTCCACGGGGTCCTGAAGAGTTGGATGTGATTTAGTGACTAAGCTAGCAGGATGAAGCCCTTATGGCTGTAGTTAACTTGTGTTTGTATAAAGAGGAAGGAAACTAAAGCCTCATCCCACACTATTGTCTTCCAAAAGCAAGGGAGAGAAAGAGACCAATTAAAAGATGAAAGACTGGCAGTGCATTTTGATCTTCTGGTCCGCCCACTCTGAGCGGCCTCCAGGCCCTGTCAAGGACAGGAAGCAGCAGAGCCTTGGAATACTTACTGGATTTGTCCTATGGAAACTCATTCAGAACTCAGCTGTTCATGGTTTGTACCAGACTGGCTCGTGAAGCACATGTTGAAATGAAAGCCATGCTTTCTGGCTCACCTTTGAGCGCATGACTCTCTGTGGCCTGTGGTGGTGGCTGACAAACCCAAATGTTCAACAGTGAGAAATTGGAGGAAGCTTTTAATAGCCTGGATATAGAGGAAGTGTCTGTGAGTTGTGACCAATGACAAAAAATAATACAATTTAGTACCAAGTTTGATATCTTTATTCAAGGGAAGGTAATCCATGGATTGCGGGAGTACAAGGCCCCACAAGGAAAGGAGCGCTGTTCCTGAGGCATTTGGGCAAGAGTTCCTGGTGGCTCAGATGGTAGAGTCTGCTTGCAAGGCAGGAGACCCAGGTTCAATCCGTGGGTCGGGAAGATCACCTGGAGAGGAAATGGCAACTCACTCCAGTATTCCTGCCTGGAAAGTGCGTTGACAGAGGAGCCTGGAGAACTATAGTCTATGGGGTTGCAGAGAGTCAGACATGACTGAGCGACTAATAGTTGCTGAGAACCTTACAGGCAGCAGCTTGGAGTGTGAGTGACCAGGTGGCCAGGGATTTCCTGGGAAAGCTAACAGGTCCTGTTCTCCAGGGTGAGGTGAACCAACCAAGCGGAACTGGAGGATTGCGACTGGTGTATGTTAGGTGTCTCGGCAGTTTTCTGTAAGTGCAATCTGACTTGGATCTAGGTTTGTGATGTGCGTTGGGCCACTGGAGTGGCCTCCATTTTTTTTTAATCAGTTGTAATTATGTATATGAAATAAGGGGTAATAAATTGGGAGAGAGTGTGGCTATTCAGGTGTATTAATTCACTGAGAAAGGAGGCTCCAGCAGATCAAGCTGCTGCTGCTGCTAAGTCGCTTCAGTCGTGTCAGACTGTGTGTGACCCCAGAGACGGCAGCCCACTAGGCTCCCCGTCCCTGGGATTCTCCAGGCAAGAACACTGGAGTAGGCTGCCATTTCCTTCTCCAGTGCATGAAAGTGAAAAGTGAAAGTGAAGTCACTCACTCGTGTCCGACTCTTCACGACCCCATGGACTGCAGCCTACCAGGCTCCTCCGTCCATGGGATTTTCCAGGCAAGAGTACTGGAGTGGGGTGCCATTGCCTTCTCCAGCAGATCAAGATCTCCCTCTTATTTGTGGTTTTTTTTTTTTTTTTTACATCCCCGGTGAGAGGTAAAATATCTTGATATATTTTATATTTCATAGGACAGACTAATGGAATGTGTACAGAAGGATCTAGGCAAAATTTGTGGAAACAATACCTGAAAGTAAATTCTCACAGGGAAAGAACCAGAGGAACATTTAGGAGAAAGCAGGTTATGTGTGCAATTGATCCTGAGGAATGAGGGCCAGTCTACAGGTCCTGTCCGCATGAAGGCTCTTCTTCCCGTTCTGGACTTACTATCAGTGACTTTCCAGGGTATGCTTCTATGAAGTGAATACTGGTTATAGGAAAGGGCTATATCTTGGCTGTATTAAGATTTGTTTTGTCAGTAACATTAGGCTGTCATGTGAGATTGAAGTCTTAAGTGACTGGAATAAAGGATTTATAACTTTTGAAGGAAGAGAACTTAGAAATTTTTAGAACACAGTATTGTATTATACAATTTGAGTAATTTGGGAGAAAGCCCTGATAGGCGATAGCACTTTTGGGCCACCAGAGGGCAGTATTTATCCAACAACTCTTTATTGAAGCCCTTATTTGAAAATGGAGAAGGCAATGGCACCCCACTCCAGTACTGTTGCCTGGAAAATCCCATGGATGGAGGAGCCTGGTGGGCTGCAGTCCATGGGGTTGTTAAGAGTCGGACACGACTGAGCGACTTCACTTTCACTTTTCACTTTCATGCACTGGAGAAGGAAATGGCACCCCACTCCAGTGTTCTTGCCTGGAGAATCCCATGGATGGAGAAGCCTGGTAGGCTGCAGTCCATGGGGTTGCACAGAGTCGGACACGACTGAAGCGACTTAGTAGTAGTAGTAGTAGTAGTATTTGAAAATAAGGCTCAGACTGTAAAGAATCCACCTACAAGGCAGGAGACCTGGGTTCTTTCCCTGAGTTGGGAAGATCCCTTGGAGAAGGGAATGGTTACCCACTCCAGTATTCTGGCCTGGACAATTCCATGGACAGAAGAGCCTGGTGGGCCACAGTCCATGGGGTGACAGAGTTGGACATGACTGACGCCTAGCACTTTCACTTTCGTATTTTCAGGTACTGTCACTGAGGACTGAATGAAAGGGGAGTGGCCTCTGGAGTGAAACAGAACTGGCTTTATACGTGTCCCACTCTCTACCTTTTCTCTACCTGAATAGCTCCAATAAAATGTCATTTTTTGTCTCTCTGTTTTTTACTTTCTCCCCAAGTGGAGTTATTCCAGTTTTCAGCACACATGTCTATGTAGCGCTTATTATATATATATATATATTTTTTTTTACTGAAATTTTATTTGAAGGAACATGAAAATTAAATGCTTTTACCATGTGACTATGAAATATTAACTACACCTTTCCAATAAAAATTTGTTACTTTTTTAACATTAAAGTAATTAGTCATTTACAAAGACAGTATCAACTGAGACTCATCCAATTATGACTAATCCATTATTAACAAATAACAGTACAGAATTTCAGAATAAGTACTATTAAACTGAGTTAGAGTATGGGAAGCTCATTGACTATGCCATAATAAAAGGATGAAAACTAAAATGGATTTTACACTCTAGGGATATACAAGTGTATCATTTTGCCATATGTCTACTTAAATTTCTTATACAAATAACAGAAAGCTTCATTTCATTCATTTCGTTTTTGTAAACTCCTTAGAGAAAAATTGAAAAGATTCCGTGATTAGGTCCCAAATTTTATGGTTGTTATTTTCCTACTTCAGTCAATTTCCTGACACATTTAATGCAAGCAGGGAAACCTTTTCAGTAAAGTGAGCACGTGGAGCTCACACATGTGGTGAAGGATACGGGCCAAGTGACATATGTTTCATATTGTTTTAGTTTCCCCACCTCCCCATACAAGTTTATTCTTTTTAAAAAATTAAAAAACATTTTTTTGACTGTGCTGGGTTTTTGTTGCTGCATGGGCTTTCTCTAGTTGTGGCGAGCGGAGGCGGCTTTCTTGTTGTGGCGCAGTCTTTTCATTGTGGCAGCTTCTCCTGTTGCGGAGCGGGCTCTGGGTGCGTGGACTTGAGTAGTTGCCGCAGGTGAGTTCAGCAGTTGCGGCTCTCGGGCTCTGGAGCACGGGCTCAGGAGTTGTGCCTCACGGGTTTAGCTGCTTTGCGGCATGTGGGATCTTTCTGGACCAGAAGTCAAACCTGTGTCTCCTGCACTGGCAGGAGGACTCTTTACCACTGAGCCACCAGGGAGACCCCTACCAGTTTATTTTTTCAAACCACCTGTGAGTTTGCAGCATCGTTTTTGACTTCTATGGAATTATGCCTGACGGTGGCTCGGACAATTTCGCACTAAGCTCTCCTCTAGTCATTTGGTTGCTGGATTCTCAGCTTGTTCCGTAGTCCAGTCATCCACAACCTGGTCATTGTTTTTGAAGGCCTTACTTATTATCATTTTTTTTTTCTTGTCTTCAAACCTATCACTGTCTCCAAAATGCTGAATGTGTTCCTTCCATTGGGTTTTATTTCAAGATGGTTCCCAACAAGATGCCTCTTCATTCTTCAATTTATCTTTTCTGGAGAGTTTCTGTCTACTCCATCTTCTTCTTCCCAATCTTGAGGTTTGGGTTTTATGTTTGGAATGTTATTTATGCAATTCTTGAACTTTATTCCACCTATTAAAGAAAATTCCAGGAAGGCACACTTTGTATGCATTTATATGGAGCTCTGCTTCAGCTTTTGGTCCCTCTGAAGAAAAATCTGAAATTTGTTTTTCTAATTATCTGATCTTTCTCTTCCTGTGAGTTCAGGTTTCATCTTTAGGGTCCAATACAGCATCACTTAACTTGGGTCAGGAGGAAGCAGTTTTTAAGAGAGTGACTCTTAGAACAGACACACCTTCTGTGCTGGCTGCACACCCAGAAGTCTGCAAGCTCTGGGGCAGAGCTTCCATTTCTTCCCAATATGGGAAGACTCCCTGCTGGGCACAGCTCTCAGTGGCCAGGTTCTCCAGGGATTTCTAGACTGTTGACATTTCCATGGAACTGTACGTTTTTTCCAGGGTTTACTGATTATAGATATAGTCCATTTTCTCAGTGGGAACATCCTTACCTGCTCACTTGGGTGGGACAGAAAAACCCTTTCCGTAGAAGCTCCCTCTTCTAAGGAAAGTACGTGCCTGGCTGGGGTCTTCTCTAGCCTAATCCACCCATGCTGGGCCTCCTGGCAGGCCCTCTGGAGCTGTCACCAGGAGCCCAAGCCCATATTTAATTTCCTGTTAGGCTTCATGGGTAATAGGGTACCAGGTCTCTGTTAGGACTACTTGACTCTCTCTGCCCACAGTAGTGAGAAATCTCATTGCAGTCAGTTGAAGTTTGTGTTCTGTGTTCTAATAAAACTTTATTTATAAAAACAGTTGACAGCCTTGGGGTTGGCCCACAGACCCTAGTTTGCCCATCTCTGGTTTAAGGGCTTCCTTGGTGGCTCAGCTGGTAAAGAATCCACCCGCAATGCAGGAGACCTCAATTCGATTCCTGGGTCAGGAAGACCCACTGGAGAAGGGATAGGCTACCCATTCCAGTATTCTTGGGCTTCCCTTGTGGCTCAGTTGGTAAAGAATCCACCTGCAGTGTGGGAGACCTGGCAACCCCTGGAGAAGTGAAAGGCTACCCACTCCAGTATTCTGGCCTGGAGAATTTCATAGTCCATGGGGTCACAAAGAGTCGGACACAACTGAATGACTTTCTGGTGGCTCAGATGGTAAAGAATCTATCTGTAATGCAGGAGACCCAGGTTCAATCCTTGGGTCGGGAAGATCCCCTGGAAAAGGGAATGGCTACCCACTCCAGTATTTTTGTCTGGAGACTTCCATGGGCAGAGCAGTCTGGCAGGCTACAATCCAGGGTTGCAAGAGTTGGACATGATTGAGCAGCTAACACTTTCACTTTTCAGTAAGTTAAGTTAATAAGTTATCTTATCTCTCATGTTTTAACATAGTACTAAGTAGATTCATAAAGTACATTGATTTTGTTGACTGTACTTTGAATGTTCTTTGTTCAGTGATGAACAGTTATTTCTAGTGGCTGAATAATAATTATAGCTAGTTTTTCTGATAATGCTTCAATGAAGTTCTCAGAACATGTGAAGGATCATCTATATGTTGTATTTATAAATATTTAAAGTTAAAAACTGGAGATTTGATTTTAATAAATGAGAAGTTTTGACAAGCCCATTTGGAATGTACATGTTAAAGAAAACTGGAAGGTTTTTCTAAACCAAACTGTGACTAAGAAGAATGTTTTTAAAAAGCTTTAAAAAATTAGTTTTGCTTCAGGTAATGTGAATATAGCCAAAATAGCTCTCTGTTTATAGACCGGTGACTTCATGTTTGAAATATTATTCATCCCATCAATCTTCTGGGTGTGTGTTAAATAGAGGATGTTTGTTCAGTGTAGTTTCAAAATGCAGGATGGTTTATCATAAGTAAAATTGCAGGATCTGTATGGTCCTGGCCTGACTTAGTGTCACGAGTTACTTACTCTTAAATGTAACACGGAAATGTTTAGTCTCACACTGAGGTCTTCCCTGCAGCCAACTAAGCTCATGGGTCTTTCCTCAGCCTTCGTACGACCAAGATGGAGGGGCTTCGGTCATGGCACCCAACGCTTGGCTTCTTGGTCCAGTGCCCTGCTCCCTCCCAGACTTTTCCACTCTGTCCCCTGGAGCAGTTTTATGGCAAACCTGCCAATGTTTACCCCACCCCTAAACCCTCCCTTTACCTCTGCACCATAAGAGGAACCCAGTCCTCTCTTTTCCAGTAGCTTTTCCCAGTGGAGTTTGCCATCTCTCCCACACCTCAGGGCTGGAAGAAGTGGCCACTTTCAGATGGTTAGCCTGAAATGCTTACATGAAATATCTGTACCTTAGACTGTCCAGTATCTTTCCTGCTCATTACTGGTTGACCTCTGACCTTTCACTTGCTCCTTTTTATTCAGTGGAGACTTGAGCACCTGACTCATGTTTCCCTCCTGTCCTGACCTGCCATCATGCTGGGTAAAACAATGTAGACTGGGAGGGCCCGTCAGGTTCTCTCACTTGCCCAGCCCACAACTTCGATTTCTCCTCCAGCCGCTTTCTTTGATGTCCTCATCCTGGACCTCTTTATTTCCTGGAAGGGCTGCACTTTCACTTTATTATATCCCTGCATCTTACTCTACAGCTTGTCCAGCATCTTACCTTACAGCTGCAACTAAACCTGTTGATTTGAAAACAGGTTTTCAACCTCAAACCCCTTTCTTCCTTCTTAGCAGCTGCCCGTCTCTGCTTCCTTCCCCTGCTTAGTGTAGTCTGCACGGGAGATTGTCTTCAGACTTGATTTCATGTCCTCTCACATCTACATGGGAAAACTCAGCTGGCAACGGCCTGCTCAGGTAGTCTTGACCTGGGCACACTCCAGGTTGCCCAGCTAGTTTCTGAATCATTAGTTCTGTTAGTGTCTCCTTCTCTCTCTCTCTCTCTGCACCGCATGTGGGATCTTAGTTTCCTGACCAAGGGTTGAACCTGAATTGGAAGCACCTGAGTCTTAGCCGCTGGACCCCCAGGGAAGTGCATTACTCAGTATCTCTTAATTAGAGGTTATTTACCCAGGACCTGCAGGAGGG
Organism: Bubalus kerabau; assembly: GCF_029407905.1. Classification (NCBI taxonomy): domain Eukaryota; kingdom Metazoa; phylum Chordata; class Mammalia; order Artiodactyla; family Bovidae; genus Bubalus; species Bubalus kerabau. Next base: position 51,244,664 of record NC_073635.1, read on the forward strand.
CTGATTTTCCCTCAATTCTTTTCCAGTTACCTCTGGATCCTGCACACATGTATACCTACTCAGTGTTCCTTCTGGGTTTTCCAGTCAAGTTTTAGGTCTTTCAACCTGGAACATCACTTCACACCAGTTATCACATGGCTGTGCCTTTTTCCACAATTGTCTTCCCAGGAAAAAACCTCTCCAGATTTAACTAATTTCATCAAGGCTTTTATCCACAGCAGGCAAGACCAGTGACCTCCAGCCTTATTTTGACTTTAGACTTTGTCTGGATGCAATTCAGAAGCATCTTGCCTTGCTTAGACAAGCCAGACTTTGTCAGGCATTGTGCATACTCTTGTATAAGTTGGTCTGCTCATGTTGAGGATTCAGAGTATGTCTTTACAGAAGCTGTAGCTTGGCTTGATTTCTCAGGCTGAGATGCTAGAAAGTGGCGTGGAGGAGTACGTGTGCTGTGCTAAGTCTCTTCAGTTCCATCCAACTCTTTGTGACTCCATGGACTGTAGGCCACTAGGCTCCTCTGTCCTTGTGATTCTCCAGGCAAGAATACTGGAGTGGGTTTCCATGCCCTCCTCCAGGGGATCTTCTTGATCCAGGGATCCAATCCACATCTTTTATGTCTCCTGAATTGGCAGGAGGGTTCTTTACCACTAGCGCCAGCTGGGAAGCCCATGGGAGAGTGTGGTTCTCCCTAATCCATGACTCTGGCTCTCATTTTGGATCAAGTGTGTGGGTAGCTGTATGACTTAGTCTTTTGTGGTCATACAATCATCACAGTGGCCTGGAGCATCAGCTTAGGCTTCAGAAAAGAAGCAGGATTTGTGTCATAAACAGTGACCATTCTCATCCGTGAAAGCACTTATTAAACAGCCACATTTTGAAAAATGTCCAAGTATAGATGAGTAAATAATGCAGGCGATTTTAGTCTTTTTGTTCCACTCTGACGTTTGTTCTATTCTTAGCCTCTTTCTGGAATATGGGCTTTCGTGGTGTGGCCATGAAGGAATTCATCAAAATTTCATGCTGCCTGCGTGGGTCTCCATTGTCCGTGGCTGCCATCTGGCTCAGCCTCGGGCTGGGGTGATCATTATTTCATGCGCTCTCCCGCCCCCATCCCTGCCGACACTGAATCTGTTTTCCTTCTGCTCCAGCTTTTCCATCTTCCGATTCTGTTCTCTGTTCCAGGATGTACGATGACTGTCATTATTCTCTGTTAGGGGAGGAAGATCTTAGTGAACGCTGGCTTTTGGCTTTTCCATTTCCCCTCAAGACATTAGTCTAGGCTCTCGTGTGCTGCCAGAAGCTCTCAGGTGTTTTTCCCCGGTGTAGGTACCATCTGTCTGAACTGGAACTCTGGTTTCTGGATCGTGGCCTGAGAGGCAGGGAGTCATGGGCTCTCCCGTCTCCTCCCACTTTCCACGGCTGCCGGGCAGTGAGTGCCCTCATCTTTCTCTCATCACACCTATTTTTTAAATTTTTCCCAGAAAGTCAGAATCATTTTTGGCTGAGCTGTGATCTCTGAATCTGAACTAAACGTTCTCTGTGTACCTCACGCAGCAGTTTCTCTTTACTTTTCTCCTCCTGGCCTTTTGTCGTTGTTGTTCAGTCGCTCAGTCATGTCTGACTCTTCGAGACCCTGTGGACTGCGGCACGCCAGGCCTCCCTGTCCTTCACTATCTTCCAGAGTTTGCTTAGATTCATGTCCATTGAGTCAGTAATGCTATCTAACCATCTCATCCTCTGCCACTTCCTTCTCTTTTTGCCTTCAGTCTTTCCCAGCATCAGGGTCTTTTAAGTTGGCTCTTCTTCTCAGGTGGCCAAAGTGTTGGAGCTTCAGCATCTAGCCTTCCAATGAATATTCAGTTTGGACCTTTAGGAGAAATGAATTGAGATTTTTTTTTTTCTTTCAAAGATTTGCTGTTGTGTACTTTACACAGTGGGGTCAGGCAGCAGATGCGTAACCTGGATGGAGGTTCCTGACCTCCATAAAGTTTCAGTCTATGGCAGAAGAGCAGATGACCATGTGATGGTGACATGAGGCAGAATGGGGTAACTCCTGAATTAGTGGCTCAGAAAATTGATTTCCCAGAAGAGTAGAAAGAAGGAAAATTTCAGGGGTAGTGGTGTTTGGAGAAGACAGTGGAGGAGCATACTCTGAGTTGTTGAGATGGAGGGATGGAAGCATTAAAGGATGCTGATTTCTTGTGTTTACATAGAATCAAGGATCAAACCAGTCAATCCTAAAGGAAATCAATCCTGAATATTCATTGAAATGATTGATGCTGAAGCTGAAACTCCAATACTTTGGCCACCTGATGCAAAGAGCTGACTCATTAGAAACGACTCTGATGCTGGGAAAGATTGAGGGCAGGAGAAGGGGATGACAGAGGAAGAGATGGTTGGATGGCATCACTGACTCAATGGACATGAATTTGAGCACACTCTATGGAGAAGGCAATGGCACCCCACTCCAGTACTCTTGCCTGGAAAATCCCATGGACGGAGGAGACTGGTAGGCTGCAGTCCATGCGGTCACTGAGGGTCGGACACGAGTGAGTGACTTCACTTTCACTTTTCACTTTCATGCATTGGAGAAAGAAATGGCAACCCACTCCAGTGTTCTTGCCTGGAGAATCCCAGGTATGGGGGAGCCTGGTGGGCTGCCGTCTATGGGGTTGCACAGAGTCGGACACTACTGAAGCGACTTAGCAGCAGAAGCAGCGGCAGGAGATGGTGAAGGACAGAGAGGCCTGGCCTGATGCGGTCCGTGGAGTTGCAAAGAATTGGACACGACTGAGTGAACAACAACAGAATCGAGGAATCATGTGTGAGAATCCAGGGCTGAAAGACCTGGAGGGAGAGAAGGTGGGCTTAGTCTACATGTCAAATGGACCTTGGGAAGATTCTGAGCAGTGGTTTTTTGGGTGATCAAGCCCTTTTTGTTTTTAAGGAATGATAGGCAGGCAGCCTTTGAAGTACAGAGTAGAGAAGGGGCAGATTAAGGCAGGGTGATCAATCGGTTGTTGAAATGCTACATCTGCCAGAGGAGAAGCCCAGAACTTGGGTGGAGAGAATGATGTGGGTTTGAGGGACAGGAAGGTTCATGCTTGTGTTTTGAGTCTGGTCAGCTGGGCATCCTGGTATCAGGATTTCAGTAGAAGTGGGGTGTGGCTGTTCAGTCCTGGGTGAAAGGGAGGTCTGCTTTCCATGCAGGCTGTGTGATGTTGTAAGTAAGGGCTCTCAGGAGGAAGGACAAGGGAGACGTGGAAGTGAGGCTGGAGGTGTGCTTGGGGGAAGGACAGGGCTACCTGCTTGGTGTTTGTAATTGAATGAGCAGAATTTAGGAGGTGGAGGGAGAACACTGAGCAGGTGACCTGAAGAATTTGGAGGGAGTGGTTGGCAGATCAGGCCTCACAGTTTCGAGGAGGTGAAGTAATCACGACGGAGAAGTTTTCCAGATTAACCCTCTCGCCTCCCACACATTCTGTCACTCCCAGCTGCCCTCTGCCAGGAACCCTGCTCAGTTTTGTCTAAACATTCAGGCATTTGGTTTTGCCTGAACATTCAGGCACATCTTCAATTTGTTATGCCTGCTTTTTAAATAAGCAGGGTGACAGTATATGGCCTTGGCATACTCCTTTCCCAGTTTTGAACCAGTCCTTTGTTTCATGTCCAGTTCTTGTTGCTTCTTGACCTGCACACAGGTTTCTCAGACATATTGAGGTACAATTGACAAATCAGATTGTAAGATATTTATCTTTTTTTGTTTTCACCAAATGTAGCTTGGTGTTATATTTTTAAGCTATTTTGTTGAATTTCTTAAAAAAATGTACTTGGATCTAGCCATTGAAAATAGAAAACGAATCCCCTAAGTGCAGTTTTGAAGAAGGAAATGGCAACCCAGGCCAGTATTCGTGCCTGGAAAATCCCATGGACGGAGGAGCCCGGTAGGCTACAGTCCATGGGGTCGCAAAGAGTCAGACACGACTGAGCGACTTCACTGCTCAAGTGCAGTTTATGCCTCTGCAGTACCAGAAACTCGCCAGCAGGTGGTAGAAGAGCACAGGAACGGATTTCCTGCTTGGTTTCCGAATTCTTTAAGCAAATCAAGACTCACAAGAACTTGAGATACCTAATGCTAAAGAGGTATTTATTAGAGAGCATTCTTAGCAAGACTCAGTTATGGTACTTCTGAAAAAGTTGGGCTGCCGGATGTCTGTCTAGACTGTTTGAATCGGGATCCCTGATGGCTGAGTTGGGAAAGAATCTGAATGAAGCGCAGGAGACTGCCTGCAATGCAGGAGACTGTCTGCCATACAGGAGACCTGAGTTCGATCCCTGGGTCAGGAAGTTCCCCCGGAGAAGGAAATGGCTACCCACTGCAGTATTCTTGTCTGGAAAATTTCATGGGAAGAGGAGCTTGGCGGGCTGCAGCCCATAGGGTCCCAAAGAGTGGGACATCACTGAGCGACTGAACCATCGCCCCTTAGAGAAAGTCCTAAGACCCCTATTGTTTTTCAGACACTGCAAGTGATTCTTTTACACACCAAATTGAGTCAACAAATGAGAGTCCTTCCCACTGGGCAGGAGTTATGCTGGGCCTTGAGGATACAATGAATAAGCTCCATATATTCTCAAACTGACATGCCTGCGGGGCCAGCCAGGTGGTGAGTGGAGCGAGGAAGAGTGGGCATAACGGATGGGAGGGTAGGGTCTGTGGCTGTCTACAGAGTGTTGCCTCCCAGGCTGCCTGTCATTAACTCAGGGCAGCTGGCTGTGGCTGAGTTAATGCATGCCCCGTGGGGCCAGACCATTTCTTTTTAGAGAGAAGCTGGTAAGGCAGATCTTTGCTTCCTATTTCCAAACTTCAGCATTCTGCATGGGCCAAACAAAACATGTGTTGAGGTTGGAGTCAGCCTTTCGGCTGTCAGTATCTCCTATAGGGACTTAGGCCCGTGGGGGAGCCACAAAGGCAAATATGCGCTTGCTTGCAGTGGTGTGAATGTCACGGGCAGCCAGGAGGAGAAGGTGCGGTGGGGGAAGGGGGCGTCTTCAGCACGGTGTGAGGGGGTCAGTCATGCTTCCTGACGTTGAGCTCTCAACGTCGGCCACTTTTGAGAAAGACAATCTCATTCATTGGTGCACGCGGAATCTCTGTTATCCTATCCCAGGACACTCGTATCAGTCTTCTTACATGTCATTATACCAGAATACAGTTGTCTTTGGTAACTGCAGGATTGGTTCTTGGATCCCTTGGTGATACCAAAATACAGGGATGCTCAAGTCCCACATGTATTGATAAAACGCCCTAGTACAGCCGGCCCTTTGTATCCGTGCATTCCACATTCCCAACCCATGGTGCAGGGGGCCAGCTGTTGTCATTTGGTCGCTAAGTCGTGTCAGACTCTTTGCGACCCCATGAATTGCAGCACGCCAGCCTTCCCTGTCCTTCACTGTCTCCCAGGGTTTCCTGGGCCAATTGTAGTGTTAAAGAAATTATTCTCAGTGCTTCAATTTTTGTAGTCTTGAATGATTCCAATAAAAAACTAAAGTTATTACTCAGCTACGGATATGTTAAACTGATCATTAGACATGTTACAGAACCCTGAGCAATATCTAGTTTTGAGATAATCTGGAAGCTTTACTGGTATATTAAGGCCCTAAGGAGAATGCAAGAGAAGCTTTGTTCCTACAAGTTGTTTAAAGAAAACTGACTTCTTAACCATTCTGTTGTGGGGAGGGAGTAATTAATTCACAACAGGAGCCAATGTGGAGGTGCTGTGGCCCTCTTTGTCACACCTTACATATATTTTCTGTTTTGAAATCATTTAAGTAAAGTGAACTATATATATATAAAAAGGCCATAAATGGACTTAAGAAAACTTAGTGTTGTGAAATTGTTTAGCGATACTGCAAAGATGACACGTTTAAAAATAGAAAGGTGCAGATATATAAAATGAAATGCCATAGTTAAAGCATTTCTGTATGTGAGGTAGTAAGATGAAAATTTCCCTTTGCAAATTTACACCTATTCCTATGAAATTACATATAAACTATTTTTTTAAGGTGGGTAAATGTTTAGGAAGATAGTAAACAAGTTAATAGTTAACTTAGATTGAACTTTCTTTGTGTATGTGGTGTGAGATGGTGTTGAAGCCCTTTTAAAAAGCCATCTTTATTAAACTTGAATAAAATGTGCTAATTTTTAAGTGTACAGTTCATTGAGCTTTTTAAGAACATGTTTATTGAGATAGAATTCATGCACCATACAGTTCACTCTCTGTATACAGTTAATTGGTTTTTAATGTATTCAAGGAATTGTGCAACCCTCATCACTGCCACTCCAGTACTCTTGCCTGGAAAACCCCATGGACGGAGGAGCCTGGTGGGCTGCAGTCCATGGGGTCGCTGAGGGTCGGACACGACTGAGCGACTTCACTTTCACTTTTCAGTTTCATGCACTGGAGAAGGAAATGGCAACCCACTCCAGTGATCTTGCCTAGAAAATCCCAGGGACGGCGGAGCCTGGTGGGCTGCCGTCTATGGGGTTGCACAGAGTCGGACACGACTGAAGCGACTTAGCAGCAGCAGCAGCAGCATCACTGCCTAATTTCAGAACATTTTCATCACCCCACCAAGGACACCCTATACCTGTTAGCACTCACCCCCATTCTTCCTTTCACTTAATCCCTGGTAACCACTAATGTACTCTGTGTTTCCGTGGATTTGCCTACCCTGGACATGTCACATGAATGGAATCTAACAATATGTGGTCTTTTGTGTTTGGTTTCTTTCAGTTAGCTTCATATATTTTCCAGGTTTGTCCATGGTGCAGATATGTCAGTTCTTCATTCTATTTCATGGCTGAATGATATTTCATTGTATGGTTTATACCACGTTTCTATTTATACATTCATCAGTTAATGAATTGGGTTATTTTCATTTTTGGGGGCTAACACGAATAATTCTGCTATGAACATTTATATAAAAGTTCCTTGTGTGGACATGTGTTTTTATTTTCTCTCAAATATGTACCTAAGAATAGGATTGTAATTATCTCTTTCTTCTTAGAAATTCATTGTTAAGTGGAAGGAAGGCTGACGATTGGGTACCAGAAGGTTGACGTTATTGGCTTGCAGTAGGAATCCACTGAGAATCATCTAGACAATTCTTGTGTCACATTCACCTCCAGGTCATCCCTTCATGCCAAACTTACACTGGGGAGTAAAGCATATCCTGGGTCCCAGGGGTGTAACTACCCATTTGAAGTTCATGTTAAATAAGTAGTGACTCTTACCTGTAATACAGACACACTGTTTCCCAGAATGAATGTTTCCCACAGTCATGACTCTCATAATAATTCACCAGGAGATAAGCAGGTAATTGTTGAGACTTGCTAATGTGTGTGAGACATTTCTACACAAAACAATGATGTCTCTTGACTCTTGAGAACCCATGATTATATTAAGCATTTGAACTTGCCTTAAAATATCCTGATAGTGGATATTCACATCTCCATGTACCTTGTGTGCTATTTATTCAAAAACTCCTTGATCTAGGAGAAAAAAATAATTCATGCCCCAGACTAGGCTTTGGGTAAACTTTCTTTCTCTTGCAGTATTTTCCCTATTGTCTGCCACAGCATAAATTTGGAGTATGAACTGGTATTTATAGATAAAATGTACTTTATTCTCTAGAAGTAGTTTTTGTGATTGTTAACAGGACAAAGTATAGCTGTAAAACTTGAGCACATTTTTGTGTGTGATGTTTTTGGTGACTTTAACTAGCTGCTAATAGGGCTCAGATTGTCTTGGATTTCATATCTAGATGAAACCTGGCTCATAAATTTCAGCCCTGGAGCAAACTTTCATCCTTTGGTTTTATTTAGTTCTTTCCAGTTGTTTTCCATTTGTGGTTTATTAATACTTCTGGCTTAGCAAAAATATTTGGAGACTGTAAGCTGGAAGTTGGTAATGGTATTGGTAAGTGGCCACTTGTCCTGGACCAGAAATTATGGTTAAACTCATTCTTTTTTTTTTTTTTTGCCCTCCCCCCCCAGAATCTGAGCGTAGTTGGCATTTGGCCGAATGATGATCGAGTGAGAATTCGGAGTGTTTATAATGACGGTTGGCTTTAATTATCCAGGATCACACCAGGAGCTGTGTACTTGCTGTTCGTCTTCCTTTCTGACTGCTTGAAGACTTGGGGAGCTTCCCAGGAGAAGTGGGGTGGAGAGGTGTAATTTACAGTAGCCGCTGAGACCGAGGGCTTACTGTGGGCAGTGGGGCAGAAAATGTATAGATGTTTAGATTTTCTACCACTATGAGCCTTTTGGCTTCCATTTAAAATTCTGTGATCTGTGCAATTCTCATACCGGTACCTTGGAAGACGGTGAGCTGGCTTTGGTTTGCTATCAAGTAATATTAGCATTGGTGAAAAGAGTCCTATATATGTCAGGATACTGTGTAGAACAATGCCAGATCTTAAGAGAAGCCAGTGACTTGTGAATTATGTCACTTAAAGCAATGCTGAATATACAATATAAGCTAACCAAGAACTTGCTGTAATTCAAAGGGTTAACCACATTTTAAAGAGATGCCTAGGCTTAAAATACCACTTTAACCACATATTTCAAAACAGGGTTAGACTTTTAAAGAGGAGTTTCCAAGAACTGCTTTATCTGTTTCTATCCCCAGTGCCAAGCACCAGGCCAGGTGTGTGCATAGCCATTGTCATTGCGTGGGTTTTGAATGAGTGACTAACCAAATACTTTCTTAGCATTTTAGTTAAAATTAAGAAGGATTACTTAAATGGAAAGCTGAATTCTAATGTATTCTTCAGTCTGGAAAAATTCTATGTAGCAAATCAGTGGTGAACAGCTCTCAACATTGAGGTTTTCATTTAAGAATATTCCTTTTTAAAAATGTGTATCACTAGTGATATGCTTCTATAGACTCTTGTATGTGTTTATTCTTGAGCTACTGCTCAAGAATGGACAGAGCCCATTTGGAAACTGAGGCAAGTTCTTCTAAAACACAGCCATTCCCTACCCCGCTACCCCCCAGACACTTGAAGTTTAACCATCAATTATGCCTTTTGGGGGGTCTTGTTCTTCCTCGCCTAAAATATTTGTAGTGCGAATATTCACTGTAAGAGTAATTAGATTTAACATAAGTAACTAGTATGTGTAAGCTGTATTTCAACCAGTGAGAAGTTGAAAGACAGTCCTACCCTTGAGAGTGTGCAGAGTAGGCTGGGTGGGCCTGGTAGGTTCCTAATTACACTGTAAGGTTCACGCAGTGGTTCCATAGACGCTCACTGGATGCTCCCTGCCTGTTATGTAAGGACCAGCCTAAGTTCCAACGTAAGCATTCGTGCTCTGTGCGTGATCAGTTGTGTCCTCTTTGCATCCCCACAAACTATAGCCCACCAGGCTCCTCTGTCCATGGGATTTCCCAGGCAAAGATACTGGAGTGGATTGCCATTTCCTTCTCCTGGGGATTTTCCGGACCTAGGGATCAAACCCGAGTCTTTTGCACTGGCAGGCGGACTGTTTACCTCTAGTGCCACCTGGGAAGTCCCTACCATAGTGTAACTCAATTTTTCAAGTCAAGGGGGGGTAAAAGCATTCACCACGTTGAGTTGCTGTGGAGACTAAGGGAGATTGTGCACAAAGTAAACAGAAAAAATGTTGACTGTTGTAATCCTAGAACCTCTTTTGTAGCTGAGAAGACTGAGGCCTGAGGAAATTGGGAGACTTTATTTATTTACATGAAGAGAGTCTGACTCCGATCTCAGCTTCTCTGACTTCAAATTTTTATTCAGTCAGTTCAGTCGCTAAGTCATGTCCGACTCTTTGCGACCCCACGCACTGTAGCACACTAGGCTTCCCTGTCCTTCACTATCTCCTGGAGTTGGCTCAAATTCACTTCCATTGAGTCAGTGATGCCATCCAACATCTCATCCTCTGTAGTCCCCTTCTCCTCCTGCCTTCAATCTTTCCCAGCATCAGGGTCTTTTCCAATGAGTCGCTCTTCTCATCATGTGGCCAAGGTATTGGAGCTTCAGCATCAGTCCCTCCAATGAATATTCAGGGTTGATTTCCTTTAGGATTGACTGGTTTGGTCTCCTTGCAATCCAAGGGCCTCTCAAGAGTCTTCTCCAACACCACAGTTTGAAGTCAGCTTCTCTGACTTCAAATTTTTATTACGGTAGTTTAAAAAGGGCAGAGCCCAGACTCACAGATACCGAAAATGAGTTTATGGTTACCAAAGGGGAAATGTGTGGCAGGGGAAGGGAGAAAATCAGGAGTGTGGGATGAGCATACACATCCTACTATATATAAAACAGGGAACCAACAAGGACCTACTGTATAGCACAGGGATCTCTACTCAATATTCTGTAATAACCTGTATGGGAAAAAAGTCTGAAAAAGAATGAATATATGCATGTGTATAACTGAATCACTTTGCTATACACTTGAATCAAACTAACATTGTAAGTCAGCTATACTCCAATAAAATAAAAAGAATAAAAAGGACAGAGCCCATTCTTTTGGGAAGAATTGGCTTCTCTATTATTGTGAATAACCTTTTCAATAATTTTACTCTGGGCAAGGAAAGAGCTAGGAGGTAGACACTTATATCTATTTAAATTATGTTTAGTTTTTTCCTAATATTTTCAACTGTGTGCCATAATCCTTGCATGTATAGGTTTTTAGCATGACAATGAGGTTTGTCAAAGTTATTGAGTCATAAGTAATATGTACGTCTCATGGAATTCGTTGTAAAAATTGGACCTGTTTTGTGGTGTCATGGGGATTATATAATGATTATATTATATTAAATGAGGTTTGATGAAAAAGGAGGGAAGGGTGTTTTTATCTCTTTGGCAGCTTTTCAGACCGAAAACATAGCAGCTTCTTGATGTGCGCTGGCCCGGGGCGTGTCTCTGGAAACCACACCCTGTAAGGGTGCTCTCACTGGAAGGTAGATGCTAGATTCTGTCCCTAAATGGAACAATTAAGGCAGACTCATTGTTTGTGAATTGTTCCATAATGTGGTTCCTGTGATCCACAGGGGCTTCTGATGCTGTGTTCCTTGGATTTTTGTTGTTGTTGTTTGTTTTTTGGCATGACTTACATGAATATGATTGGCGTGATGATGATCATATGCATGTATCTTAAATCTCTTGATCTAATAGATGACCAATCAATTAGTAAGTAACTTACCTTGGAATCCACTATGAGCCCAGCTGAAGCTCATCAGCTAGGCTTTGTCAGCAAACATCCTTTCCCCTCCAGTGGGCCCTGTGTTTTTGCACTGTGATTCACACAAAAACGTGGTCTAGAGTGCTTTGGGGATTCTAAACGTCTTTGAAATGGCTGCTTAAAAGGAACTGAAAAATTTAAAAGAGGCGAGTGCCTGCTGACTTGTGTTAATGAGTATTTTGCTGATAACCAGTCTGGTATGAAGTAGTCTTTGAGAAGTTCCCAGAATGTTTTGGATTTAAGACATGTGGATTTCATGGCCAGAGCTGGAACTGAGAACTGAAGCTGTAGAGAAACTTGGTGCTTATATATTGGTGGCCAATCTCATCCAGCAAGAAGATTAAAATAAAGCCCCAAACAAAACAGTAAAGGGTATGAAGATCATTCCCATTGGTTTATTAAATATATTTCATAGCAAAAGAAATGGCTTTTTTGACATTTGCCAACTTGGCACTTACTGAGGATGTGTTTGGTTGGTAGGTATTTTCTTTCACAACATATGCCCTTTAAAAATTTCCTATCAGGACTTCCCCTGGTGGCCCAGTGGTTAAGAATCTTCCTTCTGATGCAGGGGACGCAGGTTTGATCTCTGGTCAGGGAACTAAGATCCTACGTGCGGTGACCAAGACCAATGCAGTCAAATAAATAAATAGCTAAAAAACAAAAAGACTTCCTATCAAGGGTTTCTCTGGAGGCTACAGGTGGTAGGACAGGTTTGGCTGTGGTGTTTGTGCAGAGTGAGCTTTCTGCCACACTGTTCTGCCTTTAACATGCCCAGGGGGAGTAATTATAACTTCAGAGGAAGCATCTCACCCGAGAACCTCAGACTTGGCCCTGTCACTTCTCAGCTTCTTTCTAGCAGGTTGGCCATTCAGCACACAGGGACACATGGCTCCAAGATGCACTGGCCTCGACTATAGTGTATAGTCCTTTTTCTCCCCCTTTTCTTTTTGAAGGGGTCAAATATTTTCACATATCATTTGAGGCTCTAAAATAGGTATGGCAAATATACATCTTTCCATTTGAAAAGTAGAGGACTGAGCAATAACTTAGAAGTGTGTGGTGTGAGATGGATCCAGGATTGAATCCTAGATGAAATCTGATGTATGTTTTCGCTTATTTCAAGTGGTAATGATTTTGTTTTAACTTCTTTAGGAAGATATGGAAAGGGACAAGGAAGAGGGAAGAAAACAAGTTTTTATAGAAGAGAAGGTGTGGCTGTTTGGTGACATAGTGATGACTCCTGTTTGCGTTGACTTTCGATAGCTCATTGGGAAACAGGTGGTTTATATTTAGTCCTATGAATCACAGCCTCGTACATAAAATGTATCACACCTCAAATAGCATGCTAATGAGTGTGGTTCAAAATTATTGAAAAACACAATGAGTAATTGTTGGATTAGAACTACCAATTTCTCTTTCAAGATTTTGTAACTGCATTTAGCATACCAAATTCTTCAAATATAGATGGGGTTCACATTTTTAAAGTATGATTTCATTTTTTTTTTGTGGCGGGGGGAAACCCCAAAACTACCTTGACTCTATTTTGAGGTCCTTTCTAGATCTCTGTATTTTTTTTTTTTAATAGTTTCCAGGATTTAGAAGGTAGTCTGGTGGAGGTTTATAATGTGGTAAGTCAGTTTCGTGCTTTTAAGTAAAGGATGTTACTTCTGGCAACATGGACTTTTTCTTTGTTTGCTATGATGAAACTTTTTATCTTCATTCTACAGATGCATCATAATAGCTAATTGTACTAACATTGGTGAATGCTCTTCCTGAATTGGGCAAGCTCTGAGGGCTGCATAACAGTAATCCATTTAATTCTCTGTGCAACCCTGTGACCTAGGTACTTTGTACTGCATCTGTGAGAAAACAAAGAGGTTAAGCACCCTGGTCCAGGGTTACAGGTAGGAAGAGGTGGTGGTGGGGGGGTGGGGCTTCACAAGCTCCAGGGCTCCACCCTGGCCTCACCTGGCCATGGTAGGGGCCACTCTGTGTGTTTCTTAAGGAACGTGATCCAGGCAACTGCTGTAGATGGAAAATCCCTTCTATGAATTTCTCTTTTCAGTTTAAAGCTCTTGGAAGAACTTTTTGTTGTAATTTCTTAGGAGAGGTCTTGATGTGTTTATATTTATATGGATATGTAAACTGCTAATGAAAAATTTTACTTTACAGTGATCAGATGTTTTTCATTGTTGAGGCTGAGGTAGATAGTATATACAGTATGAGCATTTTATCATGTTCATGAAAATGTCAGGAGAAATGCTGAAGCCATTTACAGATAACTTTTCATTTTATTAACATTTAGAGTACATTTTCTCTCTGTCTTTCTCTTTAATACACACACACATACACATACAAACATATGCGCAATCGTTATGTGTTCAGACACAAGTCTCTTATTTTCAGGAACATTGAAAAAATTAACTCAACATTTTTTGTTTACTGAGTTAACTTTTTCGTACACTTAACAGTGGGGGATTATTTTTGAAGTCACACAGATGGAAGACAACTTAATTTGTTTTAGTTTAGAAGCACTCTGTGTCTGATGCAATTGAGACATTCTCTTACTGAGCGCTTGCAAAATACTGTAGGTTTTTGGTGTCTGTTCCATGTGGATGGTTCTGTAACTTTCTAGAAAGTTAAACTTTCTGAACCTCAACCTTCTTACTAGTGACAGGGGAATGGTAAGGATTATTAAACTTTCAGATTATATGCATTACATAGATAATGAGAAAAATTACCTACCTGAAAGCTGGTGTCGTTTTCTTTATCCTTAAAATGTAGGAGACACAAGAAATTGACCTAAACCTGATGGAATCTGACTTCTTTTGAATGTCATAAAAATTTAATTTGTGTATTGCATAAGAAACACTGTGGTTACTATAGCAGAATCAGTTCAGTTCAGTTCAGTCGCTTAGTCGTGTCCGACTCTTTGTGACCCCATGAATCGCAGCACGCCAGGCCTCCCTGTCCATCACCAACTCCCGGAGTTCACTCAGACTCATGTCCATCAAGTCAGTGATGCCATTCAGCCATCTCATCCTCTGTCATCCCCATCTCTGCCTGCCCCCAATCCCTCCCAGTGTCAGGGTCTTTTCCAGTGAGTCAACTCTTCATATGAGGTGGCCAAAGTATTGAAATTTCAGCCTCAACATCAATCCTTCCAATGAACACCCAGGACTGATCTCCTTTAGGATGGACTGGTTGGATCTCCTTGAGTCCAAGGGACTCTCAAGAGTCTTCTCCAACACCACAGTTCAAAAGCATCAATTCTTCGGCGCTCAGCTTTCTTCACAGTCCAGCTCTCACATCCATACATGACCACTGGAAAAACCCATAGCCTTGACTAGACGGACCTTTGGTGGCAAAGTAATGTCTCTGCTTTTTGATATGCTATCTAGGTTGGTCATATATACATAAGCAAAAAAATACTGTAGCTATAATTCTACAACTTAGAAATCATTGCTGTTAATATTTTTAGTCTATATTTATTTATATAATGCACACATATTTATATATGCATATTTACATAATGCATAGAATTATAGAAATTGGGATCATACTCTACTTTTTCACAAATTGCCTTATAATGAATATGTTAAGTATTCTTTATAAGTGATAAATATACTTTTCTGACATGAGTTTAGGTTTCATGCAGTTTTGTTTTATGGTTATATTACAGTTTATCCAGTTTCTTTTTATTGGGCATTCAGAGTGTTTTTAGTTGTTGCTCTTATGCAAAATGCTGTGAAGCAGTTCTGCAGATGTCTCTGAGTTCTTGTCCTGTCCTTACCTGTCTTAGTATAAATTCCTAGATCTGCACATAGTGTGCCCCAAAGTAGCATGTTTAAGATGTCAGGTCCATTTCATACATTGCCTTCTAGAATAGTGGTGTCATTTTATATTATGTTCAGTAGTGTATGCTGCTGCTGCTAAGTCGCTTCAGTCGTGTCCGACTCTGTGTGACCCCATAGACGGCAGCCCACCAGGCTCCCCTGTCCCTAGGATTCTCCAGGCAAGAACACTGGAATGGGTTGCCATTTCCTTCTCCAATGCATGAAAGTGAAAAGTGAAAGTGAAGTCACTCAGTCGTGTCCGACTCTTCGCGACCCCATGGACTGCAGCCTACCAGGCTCCTCCGTCCATGGGATTTTCCAGGCAAGAGTACTGGAGTGGGGTGCCATTGCCTTCTCTGTCAGTAGTGTATAGAACATGCCAAATTCCCATGTCCGCAAAATATAAACTTTTAAGAATCTGTTTAGTTTTGTAAATATAGTGTAAATGGAATCAGGTCTTATATCATTATTTAGATTTTGATTAAGTATCTATAAATGAGTGGGCTTCTGGAGTGGGACAGTGGTAAAGAATCCACCTGCAGAATGCAGAAAACAAAAGAAACATGGGTTCAATCCCTGGGTCGGGAAGATCCTCTGAAGTAGGAAATTGCAACCAGCTCCAGTATTCTTGCCTGGAAAATTCCATAGACAGAGGAGCCTGGTAGACTATTGTCCATGGGTGGCGAAGAGTCCGACATAATTGAGCATGTGCTCACATGTGCATGTAGAAAGAAGAGTACATTCATGTTTTGACATATGGAGGGAGATGCTCTTAAATCTGCTACATACTATGATTTTGCCTTTACCATTCTAACAGTTGGGTTTTTCTGAATATCTCTATGTATTCCATTATTTCTACTTTGTTAATATTCTGAATCTAACTCAGTGTTGTCTGTACAGTACAGAGGTATTCTTTTGAGGGTTAATTATTGCAGTCTGTTGCTGGGTGTTACTCGAAGGTTGATGCATGTAACGAGGTTAAGCATATACCACTGTGAGCCACCCTTAGGTACTTGATTGCACAGCATCTTGGCCATTATTAACAAATAGGTGATATTAATCCAGTTTCAGATGAGCAGACTAGGGTTCATGGAGGTGATTCTGCTTGCTTAAGATCACACAGCTACACCATAATGAAAGTGGAATTTGAATGTGCTTTTGTCTGGCTTGAGCCCTTTCTCTTTCCATTTCATCACTCGCTACACTGCCTCTTGACTGGCCCATCTAGTGCTGTTGACTGTCACTCTGCTCTCTGTGTATCTGTGGGGCACACCCCTTTTTCCTTCTCCCTCACTGCTTTAAATCTACCTTGACTTAGGAACATAATCTACAGAGAGTTTCAGTGGTGGATAATTAAGAATTTGTGGCTCTGAGGGGCTTTCCTGTGACTGACTAGAGAGAATGGACTTTGACATTGGCTTTGGTTATTCCTGGGACTTTTTCATGTTTTTTAGCTTTGGGTAGGAGTTCCCAGGGCTTCACAGGTGGTGCTAGTGGTAAAGAACCCAGCTGCTAATGCAGGAGATATAAGAGACTGTGGGTTTGGTCCCTGGGTTAGGAAGATTCCCTGGAGGAGGGTATGGCAACCCACTTCAGTGTTCTTGCTTGGAGAATCCCATGGACAGAGGAGCCTGGCAGGCCATAATCTATAGGGTCACAAAGACTCAGACACGACTGAAGCGATTTAGCACGCATGCAGGAGTTCCCAGATAAATGAGATTTTACTGTGTTTTCACTAGCTGCGATCAGTACTCACTTTGAGTTTTTTGGATTTTCACTAGCTGCGATCAGTACTCACTTTGAGTTTTTTGGATTTTCACTAGCTGCGATCAGTACTCACTTTGAGTTTTTTGGATTTTCACTAGCTGCGATCAGTACTCACTTTGAGTTTTTTGGATTTTTTTTGGGAAATTCAGAAGAGTTTATGCCTCACAGGTTAGCTGGGATAACCCATGAGACATTCGAGGTAACTCCTGAAGGAATATACCGTTCCATTTGGATATCTTTTAATGCACTTTTAAGCTCTGTGTTTTATTTCTGTGGCTGTGAGCTCCTTGCATTTTTTTTTAAGGTCTCTACCCACTATCCAGGTAAGTGCATCTAATGGAGACACTCAGCAAATGTTTAATTCATGCAGCGATGTATCCCTTCTTAGAGAATGCCCTTTGTAGGAAAGGATCTGCTACTTCCTGCAGCTGAAAGTGTCACCTCTGGCCCAGGCTCCTGTCCTTATTTATAGAACCAGCTTATGAGAAACTACCTTTAATGCTAGACAGAGCCATTGTTTTGTCACTTACCCATTGTTATGAGTAGCGATGGCACTCCTGGGTGTTGTGGAAAAGATACAGAAGATATACAGGGACTGGAAGTGGACTGTAAAGCTGTCAGTGGTGAGTAAGGACAGCAGGAGCTTTAGAGTTCACTGAGGGTTTAAGATTAGTGACTTTCCAATCAGGCTTCAGAGATTGGATTTCTTCCTGAAGTGGTGGTAGAGCAAGGCCTCTGCTTGGGGGTGGTGGGTCCATCTGTAGGGCTGCTGCTGTCCCAGCTGCTGCGGTGCCTCTGCCAACACCCTTGGCAGGGGTCCCCGTCCTAGGAGGTCCTTGGAGCAGCCTTCCCTGAATGGCTTCCATTTTCTCTTCTACTGTTGTCCCAGTGTTTTTGAATTGATGCCTTTGAAGTGTGGTGTGGAAGAAGACTCTTGAGAGTCCCTTGGACTGCAAGATCAAACCAGTCAATCATAAAAGAAATCAACCCTGACTATTCATTGGAAGGACTGATGCTGAGCTTCCCAGGTGGTGCTAGTGGTAAAGAACCGCCTGCCAATGCAGGAGACATAAGAGACCCAGGTTCAATCCCTGGGTCAGGATGATCCCCTGGGGGAGGAAATGGCAACCCACTCCAGTATTCTTGCCTTGAGAATCCCATGGACAGAGGAGCCTGGCAGGCTGCAGTCCACAGGGTTGCAAAGAGTTGAACACTACTGAAGTGACTTAGCACGCACAGACTGATGCTGAAGCTCCAATACTTTGATCACCTGATGCCAAGAGCTGACTCAGGGAGAAGACCCTGATGTTGGGAAAGATTGAAGGCAACAGGAAAAGGGGGCAGCAGAGAATGAGATGGTTGGATAGCACTGACTCTGTGAACATGAATCTGAGCGAACTCCAGGAGAGAGCGAAGGACAGGGAAGCCTGGCATGCTGCATCCATGGAGTCTCGAGTCAGACATGACTTAGCAACTGAACATTCTCTCTATGGGATCCCCTTTCCTCCAACCACTCACCCTCAAAAGGCAGAGGAAGATAGAATTGGTAGACGTTTTCTCAGCAGTTTCGCTAAGAACATTGTTTGTAACCATAGGCATGGCCTGCTCATATATAAAAGCCCTAAGTGTGGACTTGTGTGTTTAAAGTATATGCCATATTCCCTGTCTCTTTTGTCTGTCAGTGTCAGGATTTAATGATTTTCTTCTTAGGATATTACAGTAAATAGCTCTTTACACAAATCAGGGACATTTCATGAGCCCTCTACTATACAACTTTGTAATGAAACTTGAAACATTTCATGAGGATATCCATATTCATAAGGATATGAGTATCCTTAAACATATAGCCCTCTGCTATACAGCTTTGTAGTGAAACTTGAGGGATTTCAGAGTGGAATTGAAATTAATGATGTGTGTGTCTAGTTGATATTTCAAGGTTATACCTTAATTTGGTTTTATTTACCGTTAGTAGGGGAGGTTGCTTTTAGGCTTTTTAAAAATAGAAAATATGCTAGAAATAAAGCTTCTAAGTTTTGTTTATCCTGCATAAAATGGTTGTATTATAGAGAACACTTGCTGTGGTTTTTTCTGTTTATATTTGTTCATACTAAAGTGGTTAGCCACTCTCTTTGTAACATAGAAATGCACGTACAATTTCCTATGTGGAACAACTTTTGGTGATATCTGCACATTCTTTAAGTATGACTCTGGATGCCTATTAATTAATCTGATACTGAATTTGACTTGTGTATTATTCCTCATTAAGAGAAAATTAATCCCCAAATCTGTCTTTCAGGCAGTAACAGAGAAGAATTTTGAAACAAAGGATTTTCGAGCTTCTCTAGAGAATGGTGTTCTGTTGTGTGAGTAAGTATTTAAAGCATTTAAAAAATAATTCAAAAGCAAAGGGGTGTGTGTGTGTGTGTGTGTGTGCACACATGCATGTTATGAGAGGTCTTATCCCCCACTCCGTGGCCACTATAGTCACTGACTTTTTTTTCCTGGTAACAAGTGAGATTTGATTCCTGCAAATTGACACCCCCACAGTACCAGACAGTAGGAAGGGGTTATCTGTCTCTGTATCTAAAGATAGCATTAGTGAAATATATATTATTTTAAATTAGTAAACAGGAAAGATTCTATTATTGCTTTATGGGCCAGTAGTGGTGGGTGGTTGAGGAGAAAGCCTTATCACATAGCACCAGCTCTCACTTGCTGTGAGTATTCTAATATATGGAGTTGCCTGGTTTAGAAGTTAATATGTAACTTGTTTCCTTCATCAGTACATAGTGATGATTATAGAACAAATTTAGGCTGTAGCAAATTTCTTCTTTGAACTTTTAAGTGGAGTCATTACATTACCACAATCAATTTGAGTTATGGGCCAGCCATTCATTCAATTAATATGATGTTATTAAGAATCACATCTGAAGCTTTGGCTATGCTAAGAGGCTTGTGCCATGATTGATGGTATGGAGCCTAAAGTGTCTGTTTAATGTAATATTTTGTTCCCCCATGGAGGCAGAGTACAATTTGCCAGGTGGTGACCTTTGAGAGTGAGGGGCAAGCAGGCTGTGGAATGGAAGGACGAACTCCTGGGTGAGGGTGCAGATTGTAGATGTGAGCAAATAAAGTATAAGAATGTACTTAAGAACGTACTCACATTTTTGAAAGCACTTAAGTATTCCAATCTAGACACTTAGGACATAAGTATTTATGGAATCTGTCCACAAGCATGCACTGGGAGTGTATGTGCTCAGACTTAGATGATTTTGTTTATCCTTTTACAGGAAGGTTGTTTACAGCAAGGATCAGGAGTTACATGGCCTAGGTTTGATTCCTTGCTTCATACTTTAAGACATTTGAGCAAATGACAATATCTGAGCCTTATTTTCTTGTCTATAAAGTGGAGATCAGAGCATCTGATCTGCCTAATTCACAAAGTTCCCATAATATTGGGTTGGCCAAAAAGTTTGTTTGGGTTTTCCAATCCAAACAAACTTTTAGGCCAACCCAATGCATATATCAAGGTTTCTATAAACTATCAAACTTTATGTACATACAAGTTGTTACTAGGTAGATGGCCATGAAGATAAAAGTCTCTCTCTCATCCGCTCTGTTGGTAGGTTTCAAACTTCATTGTCTTAGAGCAGTGTTGTTAAGTTGAACCTTATTAAGTGTTGATATTCAACCATCAATGACCTACAGAAAATGTCCATTTCATGCAATTCTACATAATAGTAGGACAGTTATATGAACAAGGGCCACAAAGAAAGTTTAAGGGAGGTTTCTTGTCCTTTTCTGATGCCACATTTAGAGTTGTTGTAGCCAAATAGTAGCTGACCACAGTAGGCTATGTGGTCAGCTCAGTTGATCATTCAAAGGAAATTACTTTATCTTGGTTTGCAAATTATATATATTTTAATGTGTTCAGAAGATGGAGGGAAAAAAATGACTGTTAGACACATGTGGTCTGAAACCTTAGCTATGAGTATACACTATTTAGAAGCTTGCTGCAAAAATAACTTTGATGTCAATTGCAGGCCCTGTAAGTCAGGATTGGGGTAGTTGGGTTTATGTAGGAGGCAGACCTATGGAGCACAGAGGTGTTTTTAGACTTAGGAATGCACGTCTAACAACCCAAATAGGTGATCTTTTCAAAGAGGTCACTTCATGGTTTTATAGTTCCAGTGATGAGTTATTACTCAACACTTTAAGGGATCTCCCTTTTGGTGGCATCACTTTCCAGAACTAGGTCATTAAACATACTTGTAGTGACGCTTAATGGAGAAGGCGATGGCACCCACTCCAGTGCTCTTGCCTGGAAAATCCCATGGATGGAGGAGCCTGGTGGGCTGCAGTCCATGGGGTCACTAAGAGTCGGACACAACTGAGCGACTTCACTTTCACTTTTCACTGTCATGCCTTGGAGAAGGAAATGGCAACCCACTCCAGTGTTCTTGCCTGGAGAATCCCAGGGACGGCAGAGCCTGGTGGGCTGCCATCTATGAGGTCGCACAGAGTCGGACACGACTGAAGTGACTTAGCAGCAGCAGCAGCAGTGACACTTAAGTGTTTTATTTAAAATGCAATTTATGTACCAGCCTGGGCTCTGATTTACTTGAGGTGATTTCCAAAAAATATATCCAATTTGAGTAGATTGTCACCAGTGAGGATATTCAGAGTTGATTAAAAAAAAAAATGTTTTGATGACAAGCAGCATTGTTACGTTAAATACGTGGTTCTACCTTCATGGCCACAGCAAACATTTGGATGCATGTTTAGAGACAGATACATTGGTTTTTTAAAATGTCATTTAAATTCACAGCCTCCAGAAGCTCATTCTTTGTTTCCTAATTAAAGTAACATCAATTTGGGATTTTGTACATTACCAAATAAGTAGTCAATCTATTTAGTACCCAGTATTCCTTAAATGGGGTCGCTAAGAGTTGGTCACGACTGAGCGACTTCACTTTCATGCATTGGAGAAGGAAATGGCAACCCACTCCAGTGTTCTTGCCTGGAGAATCCCAGGGACGGCAGGGCCTGGTGGGCTGCTGTCTATGGGGTTGCACAGAGTCGGACACGACTGAAGCGACTTAGCAGCAGCATTCCTTAAATGAATATTCCCAAAAGTAGTGTAAGTAAATATTTAACTGTGTTAATCATCTATTTTAGTTTAAGATGATATCCCAAAGTACTACATGATGTTTGTATTAAAAAAAAACCCAAAACTCTTCCTGGTGAATTTCATTGTTTATAACCCTGGTTAATTAATGCATTTTAATCTGATAGATCCAGGGTAGATAAAAAGTCCAGGTAATTATATTCTGTATAAATTTATAACTAAAGAAAAGCCTAGCTGGTTGGTCTGCTAAATGTTAAGCATCATTATTTGATCCCATCATCCTGAATAGTTGTAATTTCTAAGAGGAAAGTAAAACTTGCCGCTCAGAAGCCTGGTATTATAAACCTTGACTTTTAAATTAGTGGTAAATATAGCAGGGGGTTCCCAGGTGGCTCAGTGGTAAAGAATCCCCTTTCCAGTGCAGGAGATGTGGGTTCAATTCCTGGGGTCAAGAAGATCCCCTGGAGATGGAAATGGCAAGTTACTCCAGTATTCTTGCCTGGAGAATCCCACGGACAGAGGAGCCTGGTGGGCTATAGTCCATGGGGTTGCAAAAGAGTCGGACATGACTGAGTGACTAAACAACAGCAACAAAATACATTAGACTGTCTGTCTCTGCGAATATTTTACCCATCTGAGATATCAAGTTTTAGCTGAAATATGATTTAAAGAATAAATTCAGATTTTAAAAATATTCTATAAGAAAAGGCTGACTTCTATTTAGTTCATTGCCAGAAAAATGACCAATTCTTATGAAATATAGGGTCTGCATATTGCCTTTTTAAAAATCTCTAGACATCCTAGTTTATTATCACCATTAAAGTGTTTTCTTACTATTTTACCTAGCAATGTCAGCAGCCTTTTATGCTTTACTAGTAGTTTGAACTGGCATTCTGGAATATCAAAGTCAGGAGTTGGAGGAAATGAGCTCATTATAGTTTTTTCCCAACTGGCAGGTCTGACATTTCAGATAGTTTAAACGGTATAAACGCTGCACTGAGGTTTCAGACAAGATACACATCTGAGTAATGAAGGTAGTTATGTGCATTTATTGCTTTTTAATCTGATCGGCTATTGAAGTTAGTGTCTTCTGTAAATCATTTTAGTATCATTTAATTTGATTGACTGTGGAATCTAATCAGTGGAGGGCTAAAGAATACTTCCCTGGTTAATGTCTGTTGTAGTAATCATTTTACTGTATACCTTTGGCATGTAATCTCTCTTGGCTTTATTAAACAGTGAAATGGGAACAAAATCTAATTTGAGGGATTTTCTAATTAGTAAAAGGATTGACGGGTCTAAAAGGTGATGTCAGCTCCTTGTTATAATTTTCTATGAATTTTATTCATAGTATCCATTCATCTGTCTCCTCTCTTCAGTGTTTATTAGAGTTCATGAAGACTCCTTTACTATATACTTAAAAATATTCACAATCCGGTCTTGCTCCATGGTTCTGCAGTATTATTTCTCTTCTCTAAATATATTTAGTTGGGGCATATCCAGCTAGTGATGTGAGTAATTTCATAGTTACTCATCTTGTGATAGCAATCTTGGAAATATTTAAATGAAAACATTCTTTATGATCCTTATGAAGTAAGAAGATGTATTTGAAGGTAATCTTACTGGGTGTGTCTCTATTTAGTCAGTCTGTACTTCCCATCTCTGGAATTATGCCAAGTCTTTACTCCATCCCAAGTTAGCCACTCAGACATTGATGCCTTTTTGAACTCATGGCTCACATTATTGAGCAAACTCTTCTCATACTGTCACCAGGCCTTCCTTTCCCTGATTTGCAGCTTGGAAAGAGTGGAGCAAATAAACATTCACCTATTAGTTTGAGAAATCCTATTTCTGTTTATATCTGCTGTGTGAATACTATCCTGTCTTCCTGAAATGATCTAGGATTCTGTTGAAGATGCTTTCAAAAGAAGAAGAAAAAAATGATTAAAAAATACTCCTGTGAATTTACTATGGTGATACTCAGGTGATTGTTTTAAAACATCAGACAAGAAGAGAATCTGGCCACTTCTCATTCATGTGAGAGAGCTCTTTCCTTTGTTAGAGTTGGAGACATGCACATGTTGAGTGAAAGTGACATCAGAGGGTTCTTGGGACTTCTCTGCGGGGCTCCGTATAATGCCCATCCGTAAGAGTGAAGGCTTTTATTCTTAGAGCTCTTTCTGTTTTGAATTTCCTGAGGACAGTTGCATTCATACAACTCTCCAGCTCACCAACCTGTTGACCCTGATCTGTATTATAGCCATTTAAAATTTAAGTAATAAGAACTATTTGTTTTCACTTAAAGTAATACAAGTTTTGAAGTTTCTATACTATTTGATAACCCAATAGTAAACAAGCAAGGGCTTCCCAGAGGCACTAGTGGTAAAGAACCTGCCTGCACATGCAGGAGACATAAAGAAATGTGGGTTCTATCCCTGAGTTGGGAAGATCCTGTGGGGAAGGCCATGGCAACCTTCTCCAATATTCTTGCCTGGAGAATCCCATGGTCAGAGGAGCCTGGCAGACTATGGTCCATGGCGTCACCAAGAGTTGAACATGACTGAAGCAACTTATCACCTACGTACAGGCAAACAGAGATGCAAGTATTGGGAATCCCTCAAGTTCATAAAGATAATTAAATAATTTTAAGCTGCCTTCTCTTCATGGTAGTGTTTTACAGTTGCCATCTTTGTGCTCTCTTTTTAAGCTTCACAGTTATTTTTTCTATAACTTATTTCCACATATAGCAAAACATAATTTTTAAAAAAAAAATTAGTTTTTACAGTTGAAGGTAGACTTAGTAAATGTCAATTAAAAACTTGACTTCTGTAATGGTAGTCAATTTTTCTGTGGAAAATTCTTAAGGAGATGGGAATACCAGACCACCTTACCTGCCTCCTGTGAAACCTGTATGCAGGTCAAGAAGCAATAGTTAGAACTGGAAATGGAACAACAGACTAGTTCCAAATAGGGAAAAGAGTACGCCAAGGGTGTATATTGTCACCCTGCTTATTTAACTTATATGCAGAGTACATCGTGCGAAATGCTGGGCTGGATGAAGCACAGACTGGAATCAAATTGCTGGGAGAAATACCAATAACCTTAGGTATGCAGATGACACCACCTTTATGGCAGAAGGTGAAGAGGAACTAAAAAGCCTCTTGATGAAAGTGAAAGAGGAGAGAAAAAACCAGGCTTAAAACTCAGCATTCAAAAAGCTAAGATCAGGGCATCTGGTCCCATCACTTCATGTCAAATAGATGAGGAAACAATGGAGACAGTGACAGAATTTTATTTTCTTGAGCTCCAAAATCACTGCAGGTGGTGACTGCAGCCATAAAATTAAAAGACGCTTGCTCCTTGGAAAAGAAGCTATGACCAACCTAGACAGCATATTAAAAAGCAGAGACATTACTTTGCTGACAAAAGTCTGTCTAGTCAAAGCTGTGATTTTTCCAGTAGTCATGTATGGATATGAGAGTTGGACTATAAAGAAAGCTGAGTGCTGAAGAATTGATGCTTTTGAACTGTGGTGTTGGAGAAGACTCTTGAGAGTCCCTTGGACTTTAAAGAGATCAAACCAGTCAATCCTAAAGGAAAACAATCCTAGATATTCATTGGAAGGACTGATGCTGAAGCTGAAACTCCAATACTTTGGCCACCTGATGCGAAGAACCAGTTCTTTGGAAAAGACTCTGATACTGGGAAAGATTGAAGGCAGGATGAGAAGGGAGCGACAGAGGACGCGAAGGTTGAATGGCATCACCGACTCAGTGGACATGAGTTTGAGCAAGCTCCAGGAGTTGGTGAAGGACAGGGAAGCCTGGTGTGCTGCAGTCTATGGGGTCTCAGACAGTCGGACTTGACTGAGTGACTGAACAACAAATGGTAGTTGTATTATACAGATGGACTGCAAATTTTTCAGGAGTTTTTAAAACATTGTGGCCTCAAACTTGAAGGTTGAAAGCTTTGGTTCTGTTTCATGAACTTGCATGTACCATCTACAGGGCTTTCTCACCCTAAATATAAATTACTAAGGGGAGGGCATATAATATGTCAATGTAGGGCCTCTGAGGTAAAAAATGAGACTGCTGTTCTACTGAAAATAAATGGGAGTAATGTATGTGCTAAATGTATGTGATATAAACAGTTTATATTAGATTTGATCAGAGAGAGGTTATTTTTGAAGTAGTTTTTTGATACATTGAAGGCTCTCAGGTAGGTAAATGGAAAAACATGTGTTGGCTAGTAAATGTTGAAAGTATAGGAATTCTGGTCTGTGCAATGAGAAGTGTTAAAGGGAATTGAATATTGCAAAAAGGGCAAGCATATAATGGTATCACATCAATTAAAAAGTAGAGTCATTGCCTATATGAGAGACTTGATCTCTAAAATTTTTACATACTGACAATCATCAGTCAGAAAGTCAGATAAGAACTGTGGGATAAAGCAGTAGTGGAAAAGTTTAGAACATGGTTTATTGTTTAGAGAAGTGTGTGAGACTTTTAGTTTGTATATTGAAAATGTAATGGTAAACTGTATGATTTGAAAAACTTTTGTGTACTGTTGGTGGGCATGGGGAAGAAGATATCCATAAAGACTCTTCATAGTGGAAAATATTAAAAAGAGCTTCAATATCTAAAACGTGGTACATAAAACATTGGTACAACTTTTACACCCCTGACAAGCAGTGCTTATAAAAGCCATAGCACTTGGGGAGATGATGCAGTGAGGAGCTGACAGGCACCGAGAAACTGTGTGGCTGTTCCTTCATGCCATCAGGTGGGCACAGGAGTGCCACCTGCCGATGCCAAAGTAAATTGATTCATATTACCAGATTCCTTTCTAGACCATTCCTGGTGGCTTCCCTGGTGACTCAGACAGTAAAGAATCCACCTGCAATGTGGGAGACCTGGGTTTGATCCCTCAGTTGGGAAGATGCCCTGGAGCAGGGTATGGCAACCCACTGCAGCATTCTTGCCTGAAGAATCCGCATGGACAGAGGAGCCTACAGTCCGTGGAGTCACAAAGAGTCAGACAGAGCTGAGCAACTAAGCGCACACACACAGACAATACCAACAGCTTGACACTGATGATTTCATCTTGAAATAGAATGTGAGGAACGATAAGCAGCATGGATAAAGATATACATACAGACACACATCCAGGCATTTTTACAGAGGCAAACACTGGAAGGAACCTAAGTTTGACTATGAGAATCCTCTGATTGACATAAAGGGAAGAGCAGAATTTGTGATGTTACTTAATACAGAACCAGTACGGGAACCCAGAGTCCTTCTGTAGACACCTGTTGCTATCACTGTGGTACTGGCAAATGTCCTGCCACTCAGTGAGATCCATTAGAGCTCTGTTGAGTTCGCCAAAAATAAGAGGACTCTGCTCTCAGAACGCTCAAGCTTTGCCAGACCCACTTGAGGATGCTTCAGGCATCACAGTGAGGCTGAAAAGAAAGTCCTGTCACCCTGAAATGATGATTATCAGTTGCACTGGTACTCGCTTCTTGCTGCTTCTTGTACTTTGCCATCTTAGCATGTATTGTTAGCGATTTCTTTGTACTCTATCCTGACTCAGCAGTTTTCAAAATTACTACCACAGGAATTCTAGAAATTAAAGTTATATTAACTTTACTAACAGTCTTTGAAAGTACTAAAGTGATCATAGAATTTTGTATTGAATGCCTTTTAACTTAAAAATGTTAAATTGTATATACTTATTACTTTGCCACGAATGTGTGATTACTCCTCAAGGTGGTTTTTATTTTTAAAACATTATAATTTTTGAATTTAGCTGGAGATAATGAATTAAAAATCTTGGTAAGAAATTTACTCAAGGTAGCCATTCTAAATTAATGTAACTGATAGCTTACGCTCTTGAACAGCATTTGACAATTGGGAGAAAACAATGCGGTTTAACTCATCTGGCAACAGAGAAAATAATAAAGGGGAGGTGTCCTGTTTGGAAAAAGCACAAAATCATTTTTAGCATTTGAGTGAAACTAAAAAAGTTTTTCTAAGCTTTTAAGAAGCTTTCTAACAAGTTTATCTAAGCTTTCTAAGAAGATAGAAGTTTTGAATCATTCACAGAAAAATTTCTGTGTTTGAAGTTAGACTGTGGATTTATAAAATATTTGATGATGCCAGGTCCCTCGACAAGTCCTAGGAGATGTGTTGGGAATGAGAGGACGTCTTTGTGTCCTCTTAGCACCTTCACTGCTTGGCTGCTCTGTCTTTAGTTGATACCTGTTTGTTGAGCACAGTCTGCATCTAGAAGAAACCTAGGCAAGTGATTAAGTGATGTGTAACAAATATAACAGGGCATTGCTCCTTAATTTGTCAAGAAATATGTAATGTTTTTATTATATCTTTTAAACAAATATTTTGCATACTGATAGGAAAAGTTTGACTCATATGGGGATATATATTTAGAAAATGTAGCCAACAGGAAGATTAGAAATATGTATGTGTGAACGACTAACCAAATACTTGAAGGTTAAGAAGTTCATTCTCATTGCATTGATACGCTCTTGGATGTCAGTCTTTCTAATACATTTGGAAAAATCTTTGGAAATAGGAAGTCAAAAGATGCCTCTCGATTTTCTACCTCTGCCTGAGAGCTTTCCAGTAAAAGGGAAATGAGGTTTGGCATTTGGAGCTAGTTCCTGGAGTCCGAGAGACAGGGCATCACGTGCTAGTTCTCTTGAAAGCCTGTAATAACTGAGCCAGATGCCACGTTGAGCTCTGTGTGCAGTTTTCTTGGGAGCGTCACCTATGACTTTTATGTTTAAAGTCAGGTCACATTCACTGGTGGCGAGGTTTCTGAACAGAGGCAACTTCCTCACATCTGTAAGTCAGCTCCTTAGAAGGAGGGAGCAGTACGTTTTGGGGAGGAGGAGGAAAGGCAGTAGGTAAAACTAGAGGAAAGAGCGGAGTCACGCCTTTTTGTGGGAGTGTTCTGTCTTGGGAGATAGAAAGTGAATAGTTGTTTCCTAGTTTTACCTCTAGGTGTTCTGGTTTTCATCTTCCCCAAAGAGCAAATCTCTGGTATGCCAGCAAAGCACATGGCCATATTTATGCCATGGCTTGGTGAAAGCTTGGGGAGTTGTGGTATGATTCTACATAGGATTAAAGGGGTGGGATAAGAGGGGTGCAGGGAAATAAAGCGATCCCTTGACTGCCTGTTGTTCCTTGTGCACAGAGGTAGCCTGAAGGTTAGCATGTCATTTGGTTCCTGAATAGAGCCAGTGACCTGAAGTCGGTGTCGCCTTTAGGAATTCCACATGTAAAATTAAAGAAGGAATGAAGCTAAAGCTGAAACTCCAGTACTTTGGCCACCTCATGCGAAGAGCTGACTCATTGGAAAAGACTCTGATGCTGGGAGGGATTGGGGGCAGGAGGAGAAGGGGACGACAGAGGATGAGATGGCTGGATGGCATCACTGACTCGATGGACGTGAATCTGGGTGAACTCCGGGAGTTGGTGATGGACAGGGAGGCCTGGTGTGCTGCGATTCATGGGGTCGCAAAGAGTCGGACACGACTGAGCGACTGATCTGATCTGATCTGATTATGCAAAGGGGCTTCCCTGGTGGCTCAGTCAATAAAGAATCTGCTTGCAATGCAGAAGACCGAGGTTCTATCCTTGGGTTCTGGAAGATCCCCTGGAAAAGGGAATGGCTACCCACTCCAGTATTCTTGCCTGGAGAATTCTGTGGGCAAAGGAGCCTGGTGGACACCAATCCATCAGGTCACAAAGAGTCAGACATGACTGAGTGACCAACACTGTTATGCAAAGAAACTCTATCTGTGAAAGAGAGTAGTATCCTCTCATGTGGCACCAACCAGTCCATTCTGAAGATCAGCCCTGGGATTTCTTTGGAAGGAATGATGCTAAAGCTGAAACTCCAGTACTTTGGCCACCTCATGCGAAGAGTTGACTCATTGGAAAAGACTCTGATGCTGGGAGGGATTGGGGGCGGGAGGAGAAGGGGACGACAGAGGATGAGATGGCTGGATGGCATCACCGACTCGATGGACATGAGTCTGAGTGAACTCTGCGAGTTGGTGATGGACAGGGAGGCCTGGCATGCTACGATTCATGGGGTCACAAAGAGTCGGACACGACTGAGCGACTGAACTGAACTGAAGACTATGCCCTCCCTATTCATTTAGATAGACTTAAATTTCACAGAAGTTTAAATTTCATGAAACCTATTTTTCACCCCAGAAGAAATATCCTAGAAGTTCTTCCTTTAGTTGTATATAAAAATAATTGCAAACAATTCATAATCAGATTGGATGTTTGCTTTTTACTGAAACTGTATGAGAATTATCTCCATACTCTAGTGCTTAGAACTGACACTTAACATTTTAACAGTTGACAAAGTAAAACTGCATTTTCCTCTAGTGACACCATATTTTAGAGAGTAGTTTGCAGGTTATCCAGAGTGTTGTTTTTCCTTGTGGTTACGTCCATGTTTGTACACATATGCGGATGCTCAGGAGTGGAAGACGCCAATCCACTGGGTGTATATTATTGCTGAGTAATAGCTCTGAAACTTTCTGAGGGAGGAGTCCATTAACTCATTATTGGGAGACATCATTTATCTGTGCTGTTTTCCTTTACTTCTATTCCTTTCTTCCTTCCATTGACTTAACTGAGAATAGGCTGTGTTATCATCCATTCTAGAAACTGTCTTAAAAAATTCTCTTGATACTACTAACACAGTAATATAAAAATGGTAAGTGACGTAAACAGGTAAATTGACTATTCTGGCCAGTGTCACCAGTGACTCAAATGGGTGGAGGAGGAAGTTATGACTCTGTTCCTTTAATAAGGACAACTGATGTCAGACTTCCCTGACATTTTTATAAGTTGCCCCAGCTCATATTGGTGTCTAACTTTTTATATCTCAGAAAGATTACATTTTAAGAGGCAAGTTCCTGGAGGAAAGTCCGTGCCAAACTAGCAATCAACAACTACTGTGACTTTCTTGATTGACACTATGCTAGAATTATGTTTCTGTTAAGTGATGTTGCAGTGTTAGTACTGTGCATGCAAAAAGCCACCAGTCATAGAATTCAAGAAATACTTGCTTCGTAGGGAACAACTACAAGAATTAAATTGGAGTTGTCATTTCTTATAAACTTGTTTTCTAGCTTTTCAGCTAGTGATTAAAGAAAAATATTGTGACCATGAAGGGAGAAAGCCTTCCTTCCTACATGGTTTTCAGTGCACAAATAAGAAATGAGGAGTCAAAGAGGAACAGTTCTAGGAAATGCTTATAGTCGAAGGGTGGTTCTACCATCTGTGTTAAGTTGTCTAAAGATCTTTGTGTGAAGGAAGTATGAAAACAGAAAAATAGCTTTTGTTCACCAGACTAAGTCTTCATAAGCCACTGTTTTGTAATTTTGAATCCTGTTGAACAACATTCTAAAGGTCATTAAATTGAGACTTTTGTCTTTTTTTATTTTTAGCACACTCAAGTGTATATATAAATCTCTGGAATGTTGAAGGAGTGACATTCCACAAGTGTCAGATTTTTTTTTTTTCTGTTGCCCATTGTGAAGGGGAGACCAGTAAATGCAGAATGTTTGATTCTTTCTCCTATATTTGCTTCCATTTTGGAGCTCTGTTACAGAATAAAGAATTTTTTGTGTGTGTGTGTGGCAGCATTATTGAATAGAAAAATCACTGTTTCAAATTATAGTTTCCTGGCAGTGATTAATGATCGATTAAACAGGCTAGCCATAGTAGAAAAGCACTATTATAGTATTAAATTTCCACATGGCTTGACACTGTTATCAGAGCACTGCAACAAAAAAGTAGAAGTCACAAAAATCTAGATTTAGAACCCAAAATTGTACTCTTAAATTTCAGGTGTCAAAGCTGGGTTCTAAAAATGTTTCAGAATCTAGAGACTTACAGATATCTTTGCAGATTCTGTAACAACAGAAACCTTTTCAATGTTAGATTCGGAGGTAACTATTATCCTATTTGGGTGCATTCTGATGGATTTAATTTTTACCCAGTCATTCTGTGGTGATGATAAAGCAATCATAGTCTTGAATGAGTTACCAGTGGCTACTAGTTGGTTGTTTGAATGAATTCCATTGCACCCTTTAAATCTGGCAAAACAAACAAACACAAAACCCCAGACATGGTTTTTAAGCTACTTTTTATTTATTTATTTTAAAATTTTATTTTTTAATAATAAAAATATTAATATTTTATATTCTAGAATATTCTTTCATTAGAGACAGTGTATACTCAAGAAAAATATATGTGAAATATAGCTTAACAAAATACCTTTAAACTGTAATTATCAGGCTCAGATATGAAAACACTGTACAGAATTGGCAGTCGCCTGGCACATGTTAAAATTAACAGTGATGAAAGCAACATAATATATTTTCACTTCTTAATGTTTCATTAGTGGTTTGGAAACAGATAACAACTGAATTTGTTCATCAGTATTGTAATTCGCAGTTGAAATTGAGCTCTGTTTGGGAAATTCCTGTGAGTTTTCCTTATGTAAAAATTATACTGCTGCTGCTAAGTCGCTTCAGTCGTGTCCAACTCTGTGCGATCCCATAGACGGCAGCCCATCAGGCTCCCCCGTCCCTGGGATTCTCCAGGCAAGAATACTGGAGTGGGTTGCCATTTCCTTCTCCAAAAATATATAATTAAGGCAATTATATTTTAAGATATTAGTGAATATGCCCATTTGGGGTTGAAATTTATCCTTTATTTAGATGTCGACTGGTAGCTTCCATTTACTTTAGGCAACTATTCCCCCCCATTTTTTTAAAGTTTGTGTTTTGTATTGAGGTAGAGCCAGTTAACAATGTGACAGTTTCAGGTGAACAACAAAGGGGCCCAGCCGTATATACACACATATCCATCTGTCCCAATGTTATCTGATGGCCTGGATGGGATGGTAGTTTAGGGAAAAATGGATGCATGTGTAGCTACCTTTTAAAACATGGATAAGTTTGAGAGAAAAATCAGTATAAATGATTAATCAAAAAAGGTATTCTTAGGTTGAAGAGAACTAAACTATAATGGAAGGGATTCATAAACTGTTGAAACAGAATCAAATATTACCTTTCTTTAGCAAATGTGGAACTATTTTTAAGGACATGTTCTTCAATGTAGAAGTGTGTTTATATGGTCTTAGAGACCTATTCACTGTTGTTGACGGTGCTGGTTTTTGTTTCTTGGTGTATTTTCTTGGTTCGTTGTTTTTTCTTGGGCCTGAAGAAAATATTGGAAATGGATGAGTGACATGTATGTCTTTTGAAAATGTTGTAAAGAACGTGAAACTAATGTTGGCTTTCTTGTAACCGCATATGTTGTTTCTTTATTTACTTTCAGTTTAATTAATAAACTGAAACCTGGGGTCATTAAGAAGATCAATAGATTGTCTACACCTATAGCAGGCTTGGTAAGTAATAAATTTTCTTCAAAACTAGATTTGTCTCTGTAAGAAAATGGGCATAAACAGATTCTCTTATCTGGAATTATCATTGAAATCAGGTTTAGAGTCTTTTGCTCAAGAAAAGTATTTTTCGTGATGTCCTCATAGCTTTAGTTTCTCTTCTGTTTCTATTCGTCCTGCGAAGCTTTTGTTCTGTTTATTTAGTTTTTTCTTTGTTTTATGTTTTGTGCCCTTGGACTTCCTATGTCCTCTTTCTTGGCCCATTTGTCTCACAGATTGCATTTGTTGAGGATCGTGTTCTTTTCAAATCTCAGCTTCCATACATTGGTTGCTAGGTGACCGCAGTTTATGGAAACTGTCCAAAACTGATGCATTGTTACATTTCAGGTGCTTCGTGCTTAGGCATTGCCCTCACTTGGCACACAGGTCTTGGAGGGTACTTGGACCTATCTGCTCTTTTGGTTTCCTACCAACATCTTGTGTGGTGTTGGGTGAGTCACCGTCTTCCGCTTCGCGTCAGTAATATTTTCCATCAGATAACTATTCATGATTCTCTAGATTCCTTCTAGCTTTAAATTCAGAATTTTGTGTATGAATTCTCTACTGGATCAAGACCCTTGAGAGATCAATAGTAAGGTGGGTCTATATCTCTGGAGATAAATAATTTATAATGACAGATGAGGGATATTTTTCAAAATGTTAGCAATCCCAAAGAATCAAGGCTAATGATTGGAGTCTGGTTAAAAAGAATTAATTGTACAAAACACTGAAGTTTAAGACAGCTATTAACTGGAAGTAAATAATATATATGTTATCTTTGGAGTAGTCAAGTTTCTTTATAATACATTCAGGCACCTTCTGTTTGGCCATCCATGTATTTGCAGATGTTAAAGGCATTATAGATTAAAGGTAGCAGTACTAAAATGTCTGGGTTTGCAGTTGGCTTGAGGATCTCATCAGAATTTTGACAGGAATAAGTTGGTGGCAGAAAATAGACAGAAAATATCTGTCTAGGAGAGAAAGAAAGAAGACTTGTACAGTTCTTTTCTTTGAAAAAAATCACAAAATTACTATTTTATTTTGAAATATAGGATGCAGTTGACACTTGAGCAATGCAAGGGTTAGGAGTGCTGACACCCCATGCAGGTGAAAATCTGCATGTAACTTTACTCTGCCAAAACTTAACTGCTAATAGCTTACTATTGACCAGAAGCCTTACTGATAACACAGATAGTTGATTAGCAAATATTTTGTGTGTTATATGTATTATACACTATATTCTTACAATAAAGAAAGTTAGAAAAGAATATGTTAAAATCATAAGGAAGAGAAAAATACATTTATAGTACTGTACTGTATTTATTGATACCATAAGTTTACATCATCCATTTACAAGATGGATCATCTATCAGTATGTACATCAATATCATCTCACATGATACAAACCACCATGGATAGTATACATATTCCTAATGCTAGACATCAAATTCAGAAGGTAATGTGAAAAAGAAATTCATATTTATTTAGATGTAGTCATGCATTGGGTTTCCCTGGTGGCTCAGTTGGTAAAGAATCAGCCTGCAATGCAGGAGACCTGGGTTTGATCCCTGGGTTGGGAAAATCCCCTGGAGGAGGGAACGGCAACCCACTCCAGTATTCTTCCCTGGAAAACCCCATGGACAGACGAGTCTGGTGGCCTACAGTCTGTGGGATTGAAAAGAGTCAGACGCGACGGAGAGATTTAACCCTTTCACATTCATGCATTGATAACAAAAAATAGCACTACGATTGCTTTACAGTCGCCAAGCCTAAACACTAGTGAATAAATCATTATACAATTTTTATGACATACACTATTACAGTCATATTCATCATATAGTGTTAGAAACACTTACATTAAAAAATCCACTTACTTGTTGTGATAGTCTGATATGCAGTGTCTGCAATCATGAGAAAGCGAGAGAGTCATATTGTACTGTAATGTAATTCCTTGAAAGCAAAGTTATAAAACAGTAAGAAAACTAACACAGAATTTTATGTTAAATACCACTTACCTTATGCCTATGTAAGGACAGTGTCTATGAATACTTTATGCACTCTTGATATGCTTTTCTCTTTTTCTTTTGATATTTGTAGGCTACATGGTTTGTCTGAGTTTTTTCAAATTGTCACAAATCTCCAAACAATTTTCTAATATACTGAAAAAATCCACGTGTAAGTGGACCTGTGCAGTTCAAACCTGGGTTGTTCAAGTGTCAGCTGTCCATGTATAAAGTTCCCAGAGCAGTTGGGCTAAATATTAATTCCTTCCTTTTTACCAAGTTGTAGCTCTTCTACTTCTGTCATGACTAGGCAACTGATAGGGTATTTGTATTGGTTTCAAGTTTGGTTAGGTAAAATACTGTAATATATATGCATATATTGCAATATACCTATATGCATGAATTACTTCTAGTAATATAGCAAGTCAGAGATGTTATTTATGGAAAAAAAGAGCTTTGATTTCTGAAGTCTTTCCAGAAAGAAAGATTGTTTAATTAAATGTTTTATATGGAAATAACTTTTATGAAATAACTTCTATGAAAATTTAAAGTGTGAATTGCATTGAAAGTACTCTTTCTTTTCAGATGGCTTGAGTTATTCTCGGATGGTTTAATGCTTAGATTTTTAAATTGTCATTTCTTGAATCAATTACATGCATTTTCAATAAAATTAACCTTTGATTCCAAACACCCCAAATATTTGGAACACTTGAATTGCGGTGGTGGTTTGTTATGGTTGGCCACTAGAAGTTTTTATTCCGTCTTCTGAGTCTATGATTAGATGAAAGCACCAATGTATTTTATATTTAAATCCGAAGATCTCGCCAAGTATTTCTATTTCAAGTATGAGAAATTCTATCTAGTTTGGATTTTATCTCTAGGAACTAAAGCAAAATGTATGTATGGTACACTTAATAGGGTAATTTCACAACTACAGGACACTGAGTATTTTCAATTGGATTTAGGAGCATGAAGAGTGACCAGAGCCATAGAACTGAGCTAAGCGCATTTGGTTTGAAGTCATTATCATGCATCATTTGACTCTTTCTCATGCTTATGTGTCAGAATGCTTTTTTCCTATCACAGCTTCTTAAAGCCTTAATTTCAAGTGTGAATTAGAGTCCCTGCATCTACCTACTAGGGTTGTTATGAGGATGGGAAGGGATGATATATATATATATAGTCTGGTCTGTGAATGTTCTTTTGTATCACATTCATTCTTTTAGTAAATACCTGGGTGCCTATTAGGTAAGAATTTTTCTAGTGTATAGGGATATATATTGGCTTCCCTGGTAGCTCAGCTGGTAAAGAATCCACCTGCAAAGCAGGAGACCTGGGTTCAATCCCTGGGTTGGGAAGCTCTCCTGGAGAATGGAACGGCTACCCACTCCAGTATTCTGGCCTGGAGAATTCCATGGACTGTATAGTCCATGGGGTCGCAAAGAGTCAGACACGACTGAGTGACTTTCACTTTCATAGGGATATATGGGAGAAACAAAGACAAAGACATTAGCCCCAAAGAGCCTATGTTCTGGTGTGGGAGTTGGGATTGGGCAAATGAATTAACAAATGAGCAAGGAAGCACCAGATAATGAATATGCTGCAGAGAATTATAGTAGAGTGACATTTGCTGAACACCTATGAGCAGTTGTATTTGGACTAGGAGGCTTGACCTCTAATAATTCCTCAAAAATAGTATATCAGAAGCCTTAGTTTTGGACACTTATAGAAGAAAGGTATAAAACTTGAGCCAGACTCTACATACTAGTAATTTTTGTGTTCAAAATACCTAACATAGTGACTAGTACATACAGCAGATCAACAATTCTTTTGAATGAGTGAATGAACAAGATTTCCATTGTGAGAAGTAATAGGCTCTAGAATTAGGTCTTTCTCAAAAATGATGTATGTGGCTGCAACAGGCATCAGTTGCATCGTGTGGGATCTTTGTTGCGTCATGTGGGGTCTTCTGTTAAGGTGCCTGGACACTCTAGTTGTGGTGCATGGGCTCCAGGGCTCACGGGCTCGGTAGTTGTGGCATGCAGGCTTAGTTGCTCCATGCACGTGGGAACTTTGTTCCCCGACCAGGTATCGAGCCCATGTCCCTTGCATTGCAAGGTGGCTTCTTAACCACTGGACCATCAAGGAAGTCCCCAGAATTAGGTCTTTGATGGAATAGTGTTATAGGTTGAATTGTGTCCTCCAAAGAAAGACACAATACAGGGATACTTCATTTTATTGTGCTTTGCTTTAGTGCACTTTGCAGATACTGCAGTTTGTTTTTTTTTTTTTAAACAAATTGAAGGCTTATGGCAACCCTCAATAGTACAAGTTTTATCAGCACCATTTTTTAATAGCATTTGCTCACCCCATGTTTCTAGGTCATGTTTGGGTAATTCTTTCAGTATTTCAAACTTTTTCATTATTATTATTATATTTGTTCTGGTGATCTGTGACCTGTGATCTCTGATGTTACTTCTATGACTCTGAAGGCTCAAATGATGGGTAGCATGCTTTAGCAATATGACATTTGTTAATTAAGGTATGTAGGCTGTTTTATTAGACATATTGCTATTGCACACTTAATAGACTACATAAACGTAACTTTTATATGCACTGGGAAACAAAACAATTCATGTGACCTGCTTTATTGTGGTGGTCTGGAACCTGACCCACAATATCTCTGTGGTATGTTTATATATTGAAGTCCTAAGCTGCAGTACCTCAGAATGTGACCTGATTTGAGAATAGAGTTGTCACGTGGAGTATGGGGACAGAGGTCATAGTGAAGCAGGGTGGGCATTACCCTAACCTAATATGACTGGCATCCTTATATGAAGATGACCTTATGTAGGCAGATACATACAGGAAGAAAGCCGTATGATAATTGAGGATTGGAGTGAAGGAGGAGCAGATATTGCCAGCAAACCATCAGAAGCTGCAAGAGGCAAAGGATTCTCCTACAGGTTTCATGGGATCATGTCTTTGTGAATACCTCGATTTTCCACTTCTATTCTCCAGAACCGGAGAAGGCAATGGCAACCCACTCAAGTACTCTTGCCTGGAAAATCCCATGGACGGAGGAGCCTGGTAGGCTGCAGTCCATGGGGTCACAAAGAGTCGGGCACGACTGAGCGACTTCCCTTTCACTTTTCACTTTTCATGCATTGGAGAAGGAAATGGCAACCCACTCCAGTGTTCCTGCCTGGAGAATCCTAGGGATGGGGGAACCTGGGGGGCTGCCGTCTATGGGGTTGCACAGAGTCAGACACAACTGAAGCAACTTAGTAGCAGCAGCAGCAGTCTCCAGAACTGTGAGACAGTAAATCTCTTTTTTTAAGTCACTCAGTTTGTGGTACTTTGTTATGACAGCCTTAGGAAACTAATACAGATAGATAAATGTTTTAGTCAATACTTGCTTTTTTAAACAAATTTTGAGATTTTTTTTTTTTAATTTGAAATTCAAAGGAAGTTGCCAGAAAAGCAGTACAGGAAAGTCCTCTGTGCCTTTCACCACGTTTACCCCATAGTGACATCTTGTATAAGTGGTATAATATTGAAACCGGGCATTCACACTGATGCATCCCAAGACTTGAATCAGATTCACCAGTTTTATATGTAGCTAATGCTTCTTTTAGTAACTAAGAGCAGAGATGCTTTCAAGCTAAGTGAGATGAAGAGTGTTTTAAGGATTTTCCAAAGGACTCTTACTAATCTAGTGCTCAGGCATAACCATGGCAGCTGCATTCCACGTGATTACTTTTTTCTGTCCCTTTTCTGACAGAAAATGGCATCCCTTAGTTGCATTTCCTAAGAGAAGAATCTGAATGGATCGGATTACCTATTGTTTTCTTTTCATTGGAGTAGAGTAGACT
Source organism: Bubalus kerabau (assembly GCF_029407905.1). NCBI lineage: Eukaryota > Metazoa > Chordata > Mammalia > Artiodactyla > Bovidae > Bubalus > Bubalus kerabau. Next base: position 51,284,038 of record NC_073635.1, read on the forward strand.
TACACTGTTGATTCGTTTCAGGTGTATAGTAAAGTGACTCAGTTATACTCTTTTCCCATTAGAGGTTATTACAGAATATTGAGTGGAGCTCCCTGTGCCATGCAGTGGGTCCTTATTCATTTTCTGATACATAGTAGTGTTGTATGTTTCTCCATCTCATAATTTATCCCATCCCTTCACATTTTGCCTTTGGTAAACTTAAGTTTTATTTTGAGATCTGTGAATCTACAATTCCCTTTTCTTCCCCTGCTACAGATATCTTGGGTTAGTGGCCGACCGGTAGATGAGTTCCTTGAGTGAGAGAGTAGTCTTGGCTAACTAGGCTGTGGTCAGGAGTATTCATTTCCTTTGGTTTTTTTCAGTTCAGGTGTATGGGTTGAGGTGATTTTTGTAAATGAGGTTTGTATAGGGTAGATACCATGTTAAGTCAAATACAGAAATAATTACACAATTTCTATGTAAGGGTTTGTTAAGCTGTGTGAGTATAGTGTTCAAGCCCCCGCTTTCCGTGACTTCTCTTTTACTCTCCTTTCTTCAGCTATGACTTTTATCCATTTCATGTCCACTGCCATGCGTATTTAGCTATGAAGCTGAGGCAGTGGATTTATTCATGGCAAATGGACCTGTGTGAAACACATGGAATGTCTCCTGAGTAATGACAACAGAGGGAGTTGTTAAGATGATTTAGAAATATACTGAATGCTTTGCTTAAAACAGTCATATGATTAGATGATGATTTTTTTTTCTTGAGGAAAGCAGTAATTATATTCTCATAGATCTTCTAGAGATATGGCTTTTCTTGCTTGACTGAGTTTTGTAAAGAAATACATTTCCCCCTATCATTTAAATTCCCTTTGTTCTTTACAAAGCCATGCTAAAAATTCTAACCCCAGAGTTTCACCCTTCCAAAAAGTTAGCTGGTGTTAAATGTGGGTGTGTTCAAATCATTGAAACTCAAAACAAAAACTTTGAGAGTTAAAAAACTCCACCTCAAAACAAAACCCTGAAAAACAGGCAAGATATTCTGATGGTGAAAAGAGCCATTGAACCAGAATAATATTTTACTATGGGTTGCATTAGTGTGCATGAAATACAATATGTGTAGAAAACATCAAGCAAGTTATTAACCATAAAACTTATAGTCATCTTGGACCCCTAATGATTTGTTAGTATTTTCTAAAGCAAGGTTTCTCAGCCTCAGCACTGTTGACATTTGGGGCTGGGCAGTTCTTTGTTGTAGGCATCTGTCCTGTGCATTGTAGAATGTTGAGCAGCATCACTATGCCCTCCACCCCCCAGTTATGACAATTAAAAATGACTCCTGACATTGCCAGTAACCCCTATAGAGTACATTTATCCTGGTTGAGAACCACTGAGCTAAAGAATCAAGAAAGTAAACTCTGCCCTTTTTACATGGACTAGTTTACTGGCTGACTATAGATTGAATTGATCTCATACTTGCCATTTCAGTTGAGGTTTCCCTTTGAAAGCAATGGTATCCTAGAAAATTTTACTATGAATCATTTTTTGTTTGTTTGAATGTTTCTGTCCATCAGTGGACTTAGTAGAGAAATGCTCAGTATATCTAGGCTTGCATGAAAAATATGGGCTCAGTTTGAACATCTTTGCTCTAAAGGGTTTTTCTTTCAGGTTCCTTGAAGAGTAGAAATGTGTAAGGTTGACTATAGAGGCTGGGGAAAATTGTCTCCTCATTTAGGAATGCCATAGAGTACAGCAAATGAGCACAGATGCCAGCTAGCTTAAGCTATTAGCTGTGTCATTTTCTCCTGCCTTCGTAATGGTTATTTTAAGAAATAAGACAAATCTATGGGTCTGTTCTTACCACCATTTATTGGAAGGTTATTAGTGGTCATTGTTCTTACACCTGTGTAACATTAGTTCTGATTCATTCATCTTCACTCACCTGAACCTGGGTGTCAGCAAAGTAGTACAGCCTAGTCTATGACAAAGTCACTATTGAAACATCTGTTATTCTCTTCCAGCTATAATATAAAATTCACCTGAGGAATCAGCTATAAAATTAAAACATTCTTATCCAGGTTTTTATCATATACTTTCCAAAAAACTACTCTCAAGCAATGACTACTATATTTATTCCATTGAAAATAATTTGTAGTAAAATAAGCCCAAGAATTGGGAGAGAGGAGGCTTGTGAGACTCTGAGTTTGTGAGCTCTTTCTACAAATAAGACCAAAATGTGAGACCTCAAGACAGTATTTTCAGGAGAAAAAAGCTTTCTTCTGTTTCTTTTCTTTTCCAAGTTGAAATAATGTAAAAAGTGCAAATATAATTACTATTTTCATTCAAGTGTGGTTCTTTTCTGGGTAAGAGGGAGGAATACATTTTGTATGGTTGAAGAGAAAGTACTCAAGGAATATTAGAATGTGGCTTGGATGAGTAGCCAGTATAAATATATGCGTTGCTTGAAAGACGGTTATTGAGGGTTGCTCTGTACTAGGTCAAACCCAATTTGCATCCCAGAGGGAATATCTTGGTAATAAGGACCATTGGTGAAAATATCTGGACATTGATATATGCAAAACACTGATAACAAGCTGTAGCATGGGAAGAGGGGAAGATCGTGTGAAAGGGAAAGTTTCTCAGTAGTGTCCAGCTCTTTTCGACCCCATGGACTGTAGCTTGCCAGTCTCCTCTGTCCTTGGAATTCTCCAGGCCAGAGTACTGGAGTGGGTCGCTATTCCTTTCTCCAGGGGATATTCCTTACCCAGGGATTGAACCCAGGTCTCCCGAGATGCAGGCAGATTCTTTACTGTCTGAGCCACCAGGGAAGCTGGTATAAAATAACCATTTCATGGTAACTTCAGTGGTGTCTATTTTCTGGTCTTGAATTTTATTGCTGATTTTGTAGATTTGTTGAAGGAGATCTTCCATCTAGTGAACTTGGGAAAGGCTTCCACCAAGCAAATTCTTTTTGATTCACTCATCCTTGGCAATTTGATTGTTTAGCCAATAAGAGCAGCATTCATGCTGAGCTAATTCTAATTGCTATGATCCCCATCTTTAAGTGGATAAGGGTAAACAAGAGGGTCCCCTCCTGTTTCCCTTACTCTTCCCTCCACTCTTAGTTTTTAAACAGTTGATAAATAACGAAGCTAGATGTTTCTATGAATTGCCGTTTCTTGCCTATTTCTGTATTGGAACAATTGCATATATGTTGGATCAGACCTTGGGGTTTTATTGAGTTAAAAGAGTTTTTACTTTCATTTCCTAATAGAGACAGTGAAGGTTAAACTATATCAATAAACTTGACTAAAACTGCTCAGTTGTAGTCTTATGATTAAATCTACTTTAAAAATTTGTTTTTATTTCAAAGGGAATTTGAACTGCTGTTCCAAGCTGTGTGATTATGTCTCAAACTACAATATTTAAACTGTTCTTATTTTACTAGCATGCCAGCCTCACTATTTTCTTTAAAAACAAAGCACCAATAACACAAAGTACTTTTTCTTACTTCTTAAGAAATACATGTACCATAGTGTTACCATTTTTTATTTTACTGTTACACTTGTGTAAGAAATCATAGCATAAATGTTAGCTATTTACTGAAAATAAGATCACTTTGTGCCTTTAAAATGATATTTTCTGTGGTTGTATTTTAATATAAGTATTTTTTTCTAATGTGTCTTTTACTGGAATTTCTCTGTATCACCACTGGTATTTTGAAATGGTTTATCCAATTATCAGGTCTGAGGAAACAGACTGATTGTATTGGATGTCTTCAAGGTAACAAATACTAGATATTAAATATCCAAATGCCTTGGGGTTTCCTGGGTGGCTCAAGCATCTCCTTGCAATGAAGGAGACCTGGGTTAGATCCCTGGATCAGGAAGATGCCCCAGAGAAGTATTCTTGCCTGTAGAATCCCATGGACAGAGGAGCCTGGTGAGCTACACAGCCCATGGGGTTGCAAAGACTCAGACACGACTGAGAGACTAACATTTTCACGTTTTTCACTTTTTATCCAGATGCTTTAATACCTCCTTGTAAATGGCATGTAATTAAGTCAGTGATGATTTTAAGTTAGTTATAAAGTATTTTTAGGAGATTTCCATAAGTTTCCTTGTCACCCTACTTCTCTCTAACTCCTAGTTGAAGATAAGCATCACCAAGAGTAGAAACAGTGTCAACACTGACGCTGGTTACAGTGCCCTTCATAGTGATGCAGCTCTATAAGTCAGGAAACTCCGGTTTTCTTTCTAGCCGCGATCTCTTCTTAGTCATGGCTTTGGCACAAGTGTAGGAACACTTCCCTCGAGTTCCAAAACTTTCTTGTTTTTAAATCTAAGATGAACATTTATGTGCCAACTTTCAGCCTTGAGGGCAACTTTTTTCAAAACATTAATGAATTAGAATTTCTAAAGCAACACTGTAATTAACTTGTAGAGTTAAAAAAAATTGATTCAGAGTAAGATTATGTCATACATGACAGTTTTATTCAGATACAAAACACTTCCAACATTTCTCTTTAGGCATTGTTTAAATATAGAAATTGGAAAGGGAAGAGCAAATGATGATGATAAGAACTGGAATCCAGGTGTAAGACTGGTATCAGGGCATTGGTTGCTTGATGGGGTTTAGGCCCATGACTATCCCTCCTTTCCTAAAATGCTTACTGAACACCTACTCTGTGCCAGGTACTGTTCTAGGAACTTGGGACACAGCTACAAATATTCCCTAGCAACATCATAGAAAAGATGACTAAAGGGATGGTTTGTGATTATTTAACAAGAAGGAAGATCATCACTAGAAGCCAGCCTTGTCCACCATAAACAAACACTCTAAAGCAACAGGTCACTGAACTGGTCCCATGGGAGGGGTCCAGGAGCCTCACTAGAGGTCATGCAATAGCCCATGATGGGTGTTGTTTGACTTTCACAGTTTCTGCTTGTTTTAAAAATTTAAACCAACATTTGCATACCTTCAGATTTTAGATAAAATCCTCAGTCTCTGGTTTTTCAATGAATCTGGTAACAGGAGGCTTGCATTTCCCCAAGGCAACCTTTATATGGGGTATCCTGTAGACAGGATAAGAGTCTCTGATTTCCTTATTCTCTTTTGCCATGTCCTTGACATTATGCCTATTTTAGTCATTTATATTTTGCTTATTCATATACCATCCTTTTACTTTCAGATATCTGTCTTAATTCCTGCAACGTGTCTGTTGTTGTGGCCTCGGTAGAGGTGATGGAAAAGCAGACAAGATAATATCTGTAGGCAAAATCTTAAATAGTTGAGGAAAAAATGCTCAATTTTAAGGACCAGAATGTAAATCCATGTAAACTTGGACAGAGGTTTCTGGCAGCTTGCCTGAGAGCTTATACTTGCCCTATTTTTATTTTTTTTTAAAAATGTGGGATGAAAACATGGGAAATTTATTTAGTCTAGTTTATAGATGTTGGAACAATAAGGCATAGATCATGTACTGGGTATCAAAATCTAAACCTAAAAACAATTCATACGGGTTTCAGTCTCCAAAAGGATGTTTTATCAGGAATACATTTCAACTATTTTAGTTGAAAAAAATCAATCATAAATCCAGTGATTTCATTTTATCTACAAATAGAATCATCCTTTTTATTCTTTTCTCCATGACACATCACTAATAGTGTCACATGATTTTCAATTCAGATTCTTTCTATCCACCTCATTTTTATTCTAAATTAGACTAGCCTCCTGATCTGTTAAAATTCACAGATCATCTTCCTGTGAACTGTGATGTCATTGTCAACTGGCTGTTGCCATTGTATTGGGTTGGCCAGAAAGTTTGTTCTGGTCTTTCTGTAAGATCATTTGGAAAAACCTGAATGAACTTCTTGGCCAACACAACGTGATCTCAGTTTTGTTCCTGTTGTTCAGTCACTAAGTCGTGTCTGACTCTTGCGGTGGACTCTACCTGCCAGACTCCTCTGTCCCTGGAGTTCTTTAGGCAAGAATACTGGAGTGGATTGCCATTTCCTCTTCCAGGGGATCTTCATTGAACTCCCATGATCTTGGTTAGCTGACAGTATACTATAGATGCCACAATACAAAGTAGCCATGGCCTGTAGCAAGAGAAATTGGATAATTTCTCTCTGTTCACCAATCACTTCCTCAGTGATAGAAACCATGCCAATCACATGTCTACTTCCTCACTCCATCCTCACAATCACTCTGTTATCTCATTTTACCAGATGACCGTTATTAATGACCTTTCAAGTGATGGCTTCTGGTCATAATTAACCACACTTGGAGTCTCGTTTTGAATTGCAGATGCTTCATGCTGAGAAGGGAGGACAGAGCACACAGGAATCTGTCTTTAAGGAGGCACGGTAGTTGTAGGCAGACCAGCTTCCAAAGTGTTCACAGTCTAGTCCATTGCATCTGTGAATACACTGCAAGACGAGGGGGGATTAGGGTGAAATTAGGGTTGCAGGAGAGGAGCTCGGATTAGCCGGGGGGTAGGGGACCCACTAGGGTCCTTTAAGTGGAATGTGGAGTGAGAAGCAGACGGTCGTGGAAGAGAGTCTTAGCCGCATGCTTCTGGTTTTGAAGATGGAGGAAGTGGGCTTCAGAAAGGAAAAAAAAATAATTTTCTTCCAGAGCTTATAGAAGGAACACAGCACTGCTGACACCTTGATTTTAGTCCAGTGAGATGGATTTTGAATTTCTAGCCTCTGCTATTGTTAAATCATAGACTTGTCTTGTTTTAAGCCATTAAATTATGGTAATTTGTCACAGCATTAGTGGGAACTTAATACAGTGGTTAAGAGCATGGACGTAAGTTGAACTGCTTGGTTTGAATCTCAACTCTACCACTTACCGAATGACCTAAGCAAGTCACATACCTCTTAAGCCTCAGTTTCACCATGTGTAAAATGGGAACAATAAGATGTTGTAAGCTTCTTTTCATGAGAAGTTGAGGTTATTGGGGAAATAAGCTATTAGTGAAGGGCCAGTTGGGATAATAAGAGAACTGAAAAATGTCATGTGAGAGACCAGAGATGTTGAGGAAACCAGGGATATTTAATAAGAAGATGTGAGTTGGGGGGACCATGTGGAGTGTATGAGGCAGGAGAGCTCAAGGGCTCTTGTGGGGAAAAAAGATAAAAAGATGAAATTTATATTACATTATGTAGGCAGAGTTAGGATCAATATTTTACAATTACAGCAAGGAAGTCTTTGGGCTTTTTTGACATAGAAATGACTAAAAGTGAGTCAGCCTAATAAAGCAGGGAGTCCCTGAGGCTGGAGAGACTTAAACAAGGGCTGATGATGCAGACACATCCCCTGTAAGAGAGGCCCTGAAGCGGTGAGGGCAGCTGCAGTGAAGGAACACCAGTTCTTCCCCAGCAACCTCTAAAGTGTTACTGTGTAGTTTTCCTCCATTAAATATGCTTTATTGATTTATAAAATCTGGGTTTTGGCATCATTATGACAGAGTTCTGTAAGCAATTACTTGTTTTGCTCGAAACATACAACATGGATAACTTACAGACAGAACTGTTTTCTTCTCTTCCCATTTTGTCCCTCTTCCCTCCACCTCTGCCAGCTACCGATCTGTCCTCTGACAAAACTTTTCTTTTTTTAAAATAAATCTGAATGTCTTTATTTTTTAATTGAAGGGTACTTGCTGTACAGAATTGTGTTGGTTTCTGCCAAACATAAGCATGAATCAGCCATAGGTACACATATGTCTCCTCCCTCTTGAGCCTCCCTCCCACCTTCCTCCCCATTCCCACCCCTCTAGGGTGTTACCGAGCCCTGGTTTGAGTTCGCTGAGTCATACAGCAAATTCCCCCTGGCTATCTCTTTTATATAAGGTAATATAAGTTTCCATGTTGTTCTTTCCATACATCCTAGCCTCTCCTTCCTCCCCTCCCAACCCATGTCCATAAGTCTGTTCTCTATGTCTGTGTCTCCACTGATGCCCTGCAAGTAATTTCATCAGTATCAACTTTCTAGATTCCATACATATGTGTTAGTATATGTTATTTGTTTTCCTCTTTCTGACTTTTCTTCATTCTGTATAATGGGCTTTAGGTTTATCCACCTCCCTAGAACTTGCCTGGAGAATCCCAGGGACGGGGGAGCCTGGTGGGCTGCCGTCTGTGGGGTCGCACAGAGTCGGACACGACTGAAGTGACGCAGCAGCAGAACTGACTCAACTGTGTTTCCTTTTATAACTGAGTAATATTCCACTGTATATACCTACCACAGCTTCCTTATCCATTCATCTGTTGCTGAACATCTAGCTTGCTTCCATGTTCTATTGTAAATAGTGCCGCAGTGAACATTGAGATACATGTGTCTTTTCCAATTTTGGTTTCCTCAGGGTACCAGCCTAGGAGTGGGATTTCTGGGTCACATGGTGGTTTTATTCCTAGACTTTTAAGGAATCTCCATACTCTCTTCCATAGTGGCTGTATCAATTTACAGTCCCATCAACAGTGCAAGAGGGTTCACTTTTCTCCACACCTTCTCCAGCATTTTTTGTTTGTAGACTTTTTGATTATGGCCTTTCTGACCATTGTGAGTTGATATCTCATTGTAGTTTTGATTTGCATTTTTCTAATAATGAGTGATGTTGAGCACCTTTTCATGTGTTTGTTATCCATCTGCATGTTTTCTTTGGAGAAACGCCTGTTAAGGTCTGTAGCAAAACAGCAAATTAGCCAAGATGGCGTGGTCAGGCTCTCTTGCCTCATGGTCTCTCACTCCTGCTCCCCGTTTTGTAAATAATTTTGTCAAGTTATGTAGCAGCTGGGATCACTTACAGCACTGCATATGTGTGTCACAAGGTACTTGCTTGGCTACCAGCTACTGTTGGTCTGTAAGCATATATAAGCTTCACCTGAAGGCCCTGGTGGGCTGCGTTGTGGTTAGGTTGTGTTATGGCCGCACTGAGGCTGCATGTGGCTGCGTTACGGCTGCGTCCGCTGGGTCAACCATGAGAGGAGAGAATACAGTGTGTCTGTGCTATGGCTGCTGCACCAGGCAGGAGAGAATAAATGTGTCTGCAGTTCCTACGACTCCTTGAGTTTTCTTCCAGCCTCTTACCTCTTGCCTTACCTACCCTAGGTTCTGCGAACAGTGGGCACAGTGTAAATAGCGAGACAGTTGGTGCTGTGAGCAGGATGAACAGTAATACAAGGTCTTTTTCTCACTTTTTAAGTTTTTTTTTTTTTTCCTGCTATTGACTTGTATGAGCTGCTGACAGAACTTCTTAAGCATCCATGTCAACATCTTTTTTTTTTTTTAATGTAGTAGGTAAGTCTTAGAATTACTTCATTTTTGATGTAAAATTTAGTTTGGATAATATGCAGGACTGTATTTTAATCCATGCTGCAGTTTGACAAAGCCTATTTTTGCTCCTGTGTAGTTAGTCATACCCTGAGTAGATTAAGCATTTCAATAAATAGTATTTTCCTGAAGCACTCAGCCCGCTATCCCTCTATTCCTCTAACCTGGTGCAGCCCTAACTTACCATCTCTTAGTTCTGTCTCTCTCAGTCTGGCTTTGCTCCTGTTCCTCCAAGCAGTGCTGGAGCAAAATCAATTCACCAGGCTGCTGACATAGTTATCGTAAATCATCTCCTGGGCCCTCAGTGTCCCTCGACAGTTCCTATTAAGCATTCCTGGTTGGGTCCTATTTTCACATGAGACAAAACTACTGCTCTTCTTGTCCTCAATTCCTTTCTTATCAGCAAATGACTGAGCCTTTTTCATTGTAGAGAGGTAAAGACCCAAGGAGAACTTAAAAGACCAGCTGCTTAATTTCTTTACGAATAAGTATGGAAGCTGGATCTCTGTGTATTTAGCTACATGTTAAAGACATAAATTGTAGGTGTGCTACTTCAGCGCTTACATTTATTAACAAAGCCATAAACTAGAGGATGAGTTTTCCATAACAATTTAAAAAAGCTCAGGCCAGCTGATCGAAATTTTGACTAAACTACTTTCTTAATGGAAACCATACTTAAAATGCAAATTTGGACATACTGTTGTCACTGTGCTTCTTGGGAGTTGCTTTAAAATAATTTTGATCATGATTAGGGTATCATAAAAATGAAAGTCAGGCACTTTGGTGGCGGTCTAATGGTGATCTCTATAATCACTAGGTGATTCATGTCCACACTAAGGAAAAACTCTGTTTTAGATAATATTTGGAAATTGCTTCCTTGTTATTTGCCAGAAAACTTGTCTACAAAGACTTTAATCACCTGGAGGAGTATCTTAGAATATGGAATCTGATTCAGAGCTGGGGTGGAGATACAGCATTTCTGCATTTCTGACAGGTTCCCAAGTGATGCCAAGGCTTATGGTTTGTGGACTTCATATTGAGTATCTACAGTCTAGGTCAGCTCTTCTTCAGTTTGTTGGTACCTCAGCATCACTTGACTTCAATGGTGCCTCAGACAGTAAAGTCTGCCTGCAATGTGGGAGACCTGGGTTCGATCCCTGGGTTGGGAAGATCCCCTGCAGAAGGAAATGGCAACCCACTCCAGTATTCTTGCCTGGAGAATCCCATGGACAGAGGAGCCTGTTGGGCTACGGTTCATAGGGTCGCAAAGAGTCAGACATGACTGTAGGCGACTTAGCACAGCATAACTTGAGGGATTACTTTCTGCCCGCCTCTCTGGTGATTCTGACGTGACTGATAGGAGACTTATTCTAAAGCATAGACTTTAGAATTAATAAATTTCAGTTTCCAGCAATGGTTACAACTTCTTATTGGCACATACCTGATAACATTCTGGCATTGTTAACAAGTGCCAGAAATTAACAAGCTGATTCTAAAATTCAGATGTAAATGCTAATACACCTTTAATTTTATTTTCATATTTTTATTGGAGTATAGTTGGATTACAGTATTGCATTAGTTTCAGGTGTACAGCAAAGTGAATCAGTTAATACATACACACGTATCCACATTTTTTAAGATTCTTTTCTCATATAGGCCATCGGAGAGCATTGGGTAGAGTTTGCAGAAGCACCTTCTACACCATGATTTATGGTGGTGAAATTCCCATAACATAAAATTCGTCATTTTAACGTGACCAATTCAGTGGCATTTAGTACATTCACAGTGTTGCACAACCACCAAAACTTTCCACTCCTTTCTTACTTTTTAACTGTTTTTTCTCCATTTCACCCTCCCTCCTCTCTACCCCCAGAAACCAATAATCTGCATTCTATCTCTGTTCTGTTTTGGCTCTATCAATTCTGGATACCTCGTATAAATGGACCGTGTGATCTTTGTGTGTCTAGCTTCTTTGGTTTATTTAGTGCAGTATTCTGGAGGTTCACCCACTCTATAGCATGTGTAAGTACTTTGTTTTTTTATGTCCGAATAATCCATTGTATGGATGTATCACAATTTGTTTATCCATCTATCTGTTACTTGACATTTTAGCTGTTTCCACCTTTTGACTGTTGTGACTAGTGCTGCTATCAGTGTGTATGTACATATACTGTACTTGTTTGAAAATCAGTTGTTGGGAAGATCTCCTGGAGAAGGAAATGGCAACCCACTCCGGTACTCTTGCCTGGAAAATCCCATGGACGGAGGAGCATTGTAGGCTACAGTCCATGGGGTCGCAAAGACTTGGACACGACTGAGCGACTCTACTTTCACTTTCACCTAGGGAGAAATTATCTTTTAATGGGGAGGACTGGGAGTGAGGAGTGGAGGTGTGGGATGAAGAGGAAAACAGTAAAATAGCAAAATATTGACTGATAAGAACTTGCTAAAATATGATTAATTCAACTCTGGGCTCCTGACATGATCCCCAGCTGCCATTATCTCGGATAAAAGAACATGGGAACCTCCTTAGACATGAGTATATGTTGCTGGATAAGTGCTTTTTGAAGGAAAATGAGATGAAAGGTTCTAAGGGGAAGTGTTACAAAGTCCTGTTTTAGAAAAGGACTTTGGATCTGCTGTTAGAACATTCATGTTGGCCTCATGTTACTTTCTCAAAACTCTCTTTTCAGGATTTATAATGGAGTTAGAGAGAAGTTTGATCTCCTTTGATTTGATCTGGTCTATAGACTCTACCGAAATGTCTAATTGTGTTCATGTTTAAGCCTGGAAAATGCTGGGAGGAAGTAGAATATGGTCCTACATTTGGGTCCAGGAGAAGAAGCGTGAGAACTGCTTTTCCAACTCATCTCCTTTCAGAAACAGCACGGGAGGGTCCTAAATTGGAGGGTTGGGAGATGGTAGCTTTGGGAGGAGTGATGGGAAACTTGGATCAAAGACAAGACTGTCTGCTGGCACTGAGAAGGGGAGATTTTGGATGATTCTTGCTCTATAGTAAATGGCTAATCTTCAGTTCAGTTCAGTTGCTCAATCGTGTCTGACTCTTTGCAACCCCATGGACTGAGGCATACCAGGCCTCCCTGTCCATCACCAAGTCCCAGAGTTTACTCAAACCCATTTCCATCAAGTCGGTGATGCCATCCAACCACCTCATCCTCTGTTGTCCTCTTCTGCTCCCACCTTAAATCTTTCCCAGCCTCAGAGTCTTTTCAAATGACTCCGTTCTTCTCATCAGGCTAAGCTTCAGTTTCACTTATTTACTCCTTAAACTTCTGGAGTTTATGTTGACTGCGGATCCTCCATTTGACAAAGTCTTTGGATAGTTTTCATTCTTGCCTTGTTAAAACTTTTCATAGCTCCATTTGACCATATGACTCTTTCATCTTGAAACTCTCTCTTCCTTTCTTTTTTTGGCTGCACCGTATATAGCATATGGGACCTTAGTTCCCTGGCCAAGGATTGAACCCATGGCCCCTGCAGTGGAAGCACAGAATTTTAACCACTGGATGGCTAGGGAAGTCCTTTCTTCCCTTCTTTTCCATGGTGCTGTTTACTTCTGCTTTTCCTCTGATTTTTCTGATTGCTTTTTTTTTCCTTTTTTAAACTGTTTTAAAAATATTGGTGTCTGACTGTGAAGCCTTCATTTGCTTTGCTTTTCCTAAGATGGCTCATTCATATCCTTAATTTCGGCTACTACTAATGTGTGTTTGATTTCCCCAAGCCATATTTTAAGCTCAAAACTTCCCATGACCTCCAAACCCAATTTACTATTAGCTGGGAATCTTGATATGGATATCTCAAACTCACCATCTTTAAAACAGTTTATCTCTCTACTCCAGATTGATGTCTAGTCTGTGTGCTTTATTGTACGAGTGTTGTAGCCAGCTTCTAAAATGGTTCTAATGATTCTCACCTGATAGTCCCTTATATCTGTAAATTGTGCCTAATTAACTAGGTCCTTCAGCTGAAATGATTTCCAGGTGGAGTGTTAAGGTGCTGCCTGGCTTTCTCTTCCTGATTATAGTAAAATGTGAGAGAGAAAGTGAGGGTAGAATGATAAACATGAGGGGCCACAGGAATTGCTGGTTTTGAGAATTATCTGGCTTTTTCTGTTATAAATCATGATTTTTTTTTTCAGAAAAAATTGAGAAATGAATTTCAGCAAAGATCAAATTCAGAACACTGGTGGGAAAATAAGGTAATCTAAAAGTGAAGCTGAGAGAGTGTGGCTGTTAAATCCTTTAAGACATTAGAAAGATCCTACGCGGAGCCTTGGAAATCTGTCCAGTCTAGCGGTAGGACTTCTAAGAAGCTTAAGGGGCGGTGTCCCTTACTCATCTCAGCAGACTAAGGTAGAAAAGGGCTTGTCTCGTAAGGATTTGTGGTTGTGTGCTTTTGACTAATGGAGTGAAGTCCAATAAGATTCACAGGAGACATGTAGTATTTTCAACGGAATTGTATTTGCAGGAACTTTACAAACTTAGAAAGGGACAAAGGCTTACAAAATACAGGGACGTTTGATCCCCCAAACTTCTACAGTCAGGGAGCAGACTGAGAAAGTTCCTATCTGCAAACATGAGCTACTTTCCAAGGAAAGGGAAAGATAATTTTTAAGGTGGAACGAAGTGTCCAGAGAGTGAAGCAAAAAATCATGAAGGAAGTATTCCATGGCTTTGAATTCTAAGGAAGGACTGCCAACTGCTTTGCAGGATTTCAGACTTTCTGTGGATCAGTGTGCCTTTCATTTTGGCACACATTGAACTAGAGAGTTTCCTGGTTACCCTACAGCTGTCCCACCACTGTGTGTTGGGTGTATGGGGCAGTGACTTTGTGGCTTTAGTTTCCTGGCATTCAAGTTGAGAGAACTGTATTCAAGGGCTGTTTTGAAGGAACTACACCTGAGGAGCCTCCTTCATACCTGGATCTGATTTGTATGATGAGATTCTGGACTCTGAGGTCACCTTATCAAAGGATGAGAATTTTTAGGTCCTTGAGAGCGAGTTGGTGTATTTGCATGTGAGAGGAACATGAATTTTGGGGCCAGAACGTGAGCTATGTTACCACAAGATGGTCTCTGGTAATTCTCACTACCTGCTATTGATGTCCTTGTATAGTCCTTCCTACCTTGAATAGGGCTGACCTAAGTAATCTAGACAGCATATTAAAAAGCAGAGATGTTACTTTGCCAACAAAGGTCCGTCTAGTCTAACCTATCGTTTTTCCAGTAGTCATGTATGGATGTGAGAGTTGGACCATAAAGAAAGCTGAGCACTGAAGAATTGATGCTCTTGAACTGTGGTGTTGGAAAAGACTCTTGAGAATCCCTTGGACTGCAAGGAGATCCAACCAGTCCATCCTAAAGGAAATCAGTCCTGAATACTCATTGGAAGGACTGATGCTGAAGCTGAAACTCCAATACTTTGGCCACCTGATGTGAAGAACTGACTCATTGGAAAAGATCCTGATGCTGGGAAAGATTGAAGGCAGGAAGAGATGGGGACGACAGAGGATAAGATGGTTGGATGGCGTCACCGACTTGATGGACATGAGTTTGAGCAAGCTCTAGGAGTTGGTGATGGACTGGGAAGCCTGGTGTGCTGCAGTCCATGGGTCACAAAGAGTCGGAAACGATTGAGCAACTGAATTAAACTGATGTAACCTGCTCTGGGGAGAAGGCAATGGCACCCCACTCCAGTACTCTTGCCTGGAAAATCCCATGGATGGAGGAGCCTGGTAGGCTGTAGCCCATGGGGTCACTAAGAGTCGGACATGACTGAGAGACTTCCCTTTCCCTTTCATGCATTGGAGAAGGAAATGGCAACCCACTCCAGTGTTCTTGCCTGGAGAATCCCAGGGACGGGGCAGCCTGGTGGGCTGCCATCTATGGGGCCGCACAGAGTCGGACACGACTGAAGCGACTTAGCAGTAACCTGCTCTGAGAAGGAAATGGCAGCCCACTCCAGTATTCTTGCCTGGGAAATCCCATGGATGGAGGAGCCTGGTGGACTACAGTCCACGGGGTCGCAAAGAGTTGGACACGACTGAGTGACTTCACTTTCACTTTCAACCTGCTCTGAAGTATAAGAAGTTCGGTCATGAAAACCTGCAGCTTCCATCTTGCTTTCTCTGGGATCACTCAGTCAAACAGCTCTGTGGAGCTTTCCATTTGGTTAAGAGCTGAGGCTTCCTGCCAACAGCAAGCCTTGATTTACCACCTTGTAAGTGGCTCCTTCAAGCCCCAGAAGGTCTTCAGTTGTAGCCCCAGCTGACCTTATCTTCAACCTGATGACAGACCTCCAAGCCAGAACCATGCAACTTAGTGTTAGTCGCTTAGTCATGTTGACTCTTTGTGATCCTGTGGACTGTAGCCCACCAGGCTCCTCTGTCCTTGCTGGGATTCTCTGGGCAAGAATACTGGAGTGGGTTGCCGTGCCCTCCTCCAGGGGATCTTTCCAAGCTGAGGATGGAACCCATGTCTCTTGTTTCTCCTGCATTGGCAGGTGGATTCTTTACCTTTTGAGCCATCAGGGAAGCAACTTAAGCCGCCCCCAAATTCCTGACCTTCAGAAACTATGTGAAATCATAAATATCTGTGGTTTTAAGCTGCTAAATTTAGGATAATCTGCTGTGAAGCAGTAGATAACCAATAGAGGTATTACAGTGGACGCACAGAAACCTAGGAGTCTTGGTAAATTGTTGTAGCTTCATCATCTTGCCTGCCTCAGGCTTCTCAGGTGGCTCAATGGGTTAGGAACCTGCCTGCGATGCAGGAGATATGGGTTCAATTCCTAGTTCAGGAAGATCCCCTGCAGGAGGGCAGAGCAACCCACTCCAGGACAGAGGAGCCTATTGGGCTACAGTCTATAGCTTGCAAAGAGTCAGACACAGCTGATGGGACTGAGTATGCCTCCTGCCTCAGTTGTTAGTGAGTACCATTCCTAATTCATTAATCTCTCATTTGCCCGGACTCCCTTCACCCGACATCTGTTTTGACTGCCCTTATAATTGATTCAAGACTAAGGGGGTGGAAAAGAGATTGAAGAGAATATGAAAATCTTCAGAAAAATAACCTTTTATGTTTATATACTGTCTGGTTTTATTCATGTCATAGAAAAATTTTAAACTAAGAGGAGCTATTGCAGATTTTCAGGGATCATTTATTTGTTTCTATTTTTGTGAAGCTACTTTGGGTCCTCATAAGGTGGGAATTGGAGAAGGCAATGGCACCCCACTCCAGTACTCTTGCCTGGAAAATCCCATGGATGGAGGAGCTTGGTAGGCTGCAGTCCATGGGGTCTCAAAGAGTCGGACATGACTGAGTGGCTTCATTTTCACTTTTCACTTTCATGCATTGGAGAAGGAAATGGCAACCCACTCCAGTATTCTTGCCTAGAGAATCCCAGGGATGGGGGAGCCTGGTGGGCTGCCGTCTATGGGGTTGCACAGAGTCGGACACGACTGAAGCGACTTAGGAGCAGCAGCAGCAGGGTAAGAATTGCAGTTATTTAGTTCAGGCTTTTGATTTGAGATTTTTATGCAAGTTAGACTGTGAGATATTTGCGTGCACGATTGGGCTAGGGGAGAGTTGGGCTTCCCTCCCCTTGCAGGAGAGGTTGGTAATGGGTTGGATGCATCAGTGGTTCAGTCGTGCCTGTTTTTGTGACCCCATGAACTGTGGCCCACCAGACTTCTCTGTCCATGAGGTTTACCAGGCAAGAATATTGGAGTGGGTTGCCGTGCTCTTCTCCAGGGGATCTTCCTAACCCAGGGATCGAACTTATCTCTTCTACATCTCCTGCAGTGGCAGGAAGATTTTTTACCACTGAGCCACCTGGGAAGCCCTTGGTGTAGTGGGTTACGGATCCACTCATTTCACAGATGAGGTGAATGGGGCCAGAAAGATTGACCAAGGTTTCTGAAAGCCACACAGTTGGTGAGTGGCAGAGCTAACTTGTTGTGCTGGCCACCAGTTGAATGAGATAAGATTCGTTTTAGGCTTGCCCTTTGTTTTTTTATTTTTTTTTTTTATTTTTTATTTTTTTTAAATTTTATTTTATTTTTAAACTTTACATAATTGTATTAGTTTTGCCAAATATCAAAATGAATCCGCCACAGGTATACATGTGTTCCCCATCCTGAACCCTCCTCCCTCCTCCCTCCCCATTCCATCCCTCTGGGTCGTCCCAGTGCACCAGCCCCAAGCATCCAGTATCGTGCATCGAACCTGGACTGGCAACTCGTTTCATACATGATATTTTACATGTTTCAATGCCATTCTCCTAAATCTTCCCACCCTCTCCCTCTCTCACAGAGTCCATAAGACTGTTCTATACATCAGTGTCTCTTTTGCTGTCTCGTACACAGGGTTATTGTTACCATCTTTCTAAATTCCATATATATGCGTTAGTATACTGTATTGGTGTTTTTCTTTCTGGCTTACTTCACTCTGTATAATAGGCTCCAGTTTCATCCACCTCATTAGAACTGATTCAAATGTATTCTTTTTAATGGCTGAGTAATACTCCATTGTGTATATGTACCACAGCTTTCTTATCCATTCATCTGCTGATGGACATCTAGGTTGCTTCCATGTCCTGGCTATTATAAACAGTGCTGCTATGAACACTGGGGTACACGTGTCTCTTTCCTTTCTGGTTTCCTCAGTGTGTATGCCCAGCAGTGGGATTGCTGGATCATAAGGCAGTTCTATTTCCAGTTTTTTAAGGAATCTCCACACTGTTCTCCATAGTGGCTGTACTAGTTTGCATTCCCACCAACAGTGCAAGAGGGTTCCCTTTTCTCCACACCCTCTCCAGCATTTATTACTTGTAGACTTTTGGATCGCAGCCATTCTGACTGGTGTGAAATGGTACCTCATAGTGGTTTTGATTTGCATTTCTCTGATAATGAGTGATGTTGAGCATCTTTTCATGTGTTTGTTAGCCATCTGTATGTCTTCTTTGGAGAAATGTCTGTTTAGTTCTTTGGCCCATTTTTTGATTGGGTCATTTATTTTTCTGGAGTTGAGCTGTAGGAGTTGCTTGTATATTTTCGAGATTAGTTGTTTGTCAGTTGCTTCATTTGCTATTATTTTCTCCCATTCTGAAGGCTGTCTTTTCACCTTGCTAATAGTTTCCTTTGATGTGCAGAAGCTTTTAAGGTTAATTAGGTCCCATTTGTTTATTTTTGCTTTTATTTCCAATATTCTGGGAGGTGGGTCATAGAGGATCCTGCTGTGATGTATGTCAGAGAGTGTTTTGCCTATGTTCTCCTCTAGGAGTTTTATAGTTTCTGGTCTTACGTTGAGATGTTTAATCCATTTTGAGTTTATTTTTGTGTATGGTGTTAGAAAGTGTTCTAGTTTCATTCTTTTACAAGTGGTTGACCAGATTTCCCAGCACCACTTGTTAAAGAGATTGTCTTTAATCCATTGTATATTCTTGCCTCCTTTGTCAAAGATAAGGTGTCCATATGTGCGTGGATTTATCTCTGGGCTTTCTATTTTGTTCCATTGATCTATATTTCTGTCTTTGTGCCAGTACCATACTGTCTTGATAACTGTGGCTTTGTAGTAGAGCCTGAAGTCAGGTAGGTTGATCCCTCCAGTTCCATTCTTCTTTCTCAAGATCGCTTTGGCTATTCGAGGTTTTTTTATTTCCATACAAATTGTGAAATTATTTGTTCTAGCTCTGTGAAGAATGCTGTTGGTAGCTTGATAGGGATTGCATTGAATCTATAGATTGCTTTGGGTAGTATACTCATTTTCACTATATTGATTCTTCCAATCCATGAACATGGTATATTTCTCCATCTGTTAGTGTCCTCTTTGATTTCTTTCACCAGTGTTTTATAGTTTTCTATATATAGGTCTTTAGTTTCTTTAGGTAGATATATTCCTAAGTATTTTATTCTTTCCGTTGCAATGGTGAATGGAATTGTTTCCTTAATTTCTCTTTCTGTTTTCTCATTATTAGTGTATAGGAATGCAAGGGATTCCTGTGTGTTGATTTTATATCCTGCAACTTTACTATAGTCATTGATTAGTTCTAGTAATTTTCTGGTGGAGTCTTTAGGGTTTTCTATGTAGAGGATCATGTCATTTGCAAACAGTGAGAGCTTTACTTCTTCTTTTCCAATTTGGATTCCTTTTATTTCTTTTTCTGCTCTGATTGCTGTGGCCAAAACTTCCAAAACGATGTTGAATAGTAATGGTGAAAGTGGGCACCCTTGTCTTGTTCCTGACTTTAGAGGAAATGCTTTCAATTTTTCACCATTGAGGATAATGTTTGCTGTGGGTTTGTCATATATAGCTTTTATTATGTTGAGGTATGTTCCTTCTATTCCTGCTTTCTGGAGAGTTTTGATCATAAATGGATGTTGAATTTTGTCAAAGGCTTTCTCTGCCTCTATTGAGATAATCATATGGTTTTTATTTTTCAATTTGTTAATGTGGTGTATTACATTGATTGATTTGCAGATATTGAAGAATCCTTGCATCCCTGGGATAAAGCCCACTTGGTCATGGTGTATGATCTTTTTGCCCTTTGTTTTAACCTGCATTTATCTTTACTAGTTTCAAGGGAAAATGATTCCACTAAATAATGACTAAATCCTTCTCTTTTAATATGTTGAGCTGGGTGTGGCTTCTTGATGTTTCAACAGACATGAAAATTTTATTTAATAATTTTGTCTCTCCCCTTAGGCAACTCTCTGCCTAGGTCCTTTGAAATTACAAAAACTAAATTACCAGCGGGCTCAAGTCCAGCAAGCACGATTCAGTTTACAATTCTGATCTTTGTACAACCTGTTCCTGCTGCATAGGCCATTTGAGACTTTGTTCATAAAAAAATTTTCTTTCAAAACTTGAGCATCACTGAACTGTTTAAAAGATTCTGCTTTTTAATGTAAAGGCTTTACTTAGAACTGGAGTATGATCAATTTATTGTCTGTTTTTTCTTTGTCTTCAACGAAATATAGTCCCTTTTGTTTTTAAGTGGTTTCTTTCTAAATACTTGGATTGGTTTTGAGGTGTGTGTGGCTTCATCTGTTTTTATCACTCTGTACATATTTGTCAACTGGATGAATGCTATTATGTTTTTATAAAATATGTGAAGAATTGTTTTGGCTGTCAGCTCAATGCATTTACTTCCAATTTAACTTTTTTTTTTTTATAACATTCAGAAGCAAATTGAATTTGTGGGAAGACTCCTAATGAATTATTTTTCCTTTTTGAAGTGAGATTTACTTCTGTAGGGGCTTCCCTGTGTGACTCAGATGGTAAAGAATCTGCCTGCAATGCAGGAGACCCGGGTTCAATCCCTGGGTCAGGATGCTCCCCTGGAGAAGGGAATGGCTACCCACTCCAGTATTCTTGTCTGGGGAATTCCAAGGATAGAGGATCCTGGCAGGCTACAGTTCATAAGGTCACAAAGAGTTGGACACGACTGAGCAACTAACACCCCTCCCCCCCCAAATCATTTGTTCTTTTCTGCTTCTCTGAGGATCAGTTTTAGAACCATTAATTTGAATTGTTTGGTAATTAGATTGTATAGGTTTTAAAAGTTATGTGAATGTAACATAATAATCACTTTTGCCCCCTTGGTCTGTTGCCGATACATTACTATTAACACCACCCCCCCCCCCCCCCCACCCCGCCCCGGCCAAAGTCAGATTGAATGCCTTCCATTGAGCTGTTCAACTTTTGAATTAAATTCCTTTAATCTTTGACCTCTTATTTAAAATGAATCATGGATTGCAGCCTTCAGCTAGGTCATTCACGCTGCCTTTTACTGATAATACACTAGAATAATTTCCTGCCATTACAAACAGGTTGTTTTTTTTTTAATATTGTCCCTGAGTTCCCTAACAGCACTGCTTTTCTCTGCCATACGTTTGTTCCCCTCTCCCTAAATCTCCTCACTCTTCAAGAATCCAAGCTATTGAACTTAGCATCTTCACTGTCCTCCATTTCCCTGTCTATGATTCCCCCTTCCTCTGCCATCCTGGCCTTCCTCCCCAACATGGGAAAGAGTAACTGCCTGTCTCCACGTGGCAGCTCCTCTTGGGAGCTGCTTCCCTTACAGTTCCCTCATAACCACCTGTCAGGGAGGGCAGCGAGGTCTTAGGAGGCCAATCTCTTGCTGCCTGAGAACCTAACAAATCCGAGGTGGAGGGTCACATGGCCGCAGCCCAACCCCATCAAGGGTTTTCTTTCTCTACGTAGAGTACAGACAGAAGCTCCAGCCAGTTCTGCTCTACCAGCGTGTGTCCCTGTTGTTAGTGTGGGTGTGGCCGTTGACGAGAATGAGAAGCCTGGGTCTGTGAATGGAGGATTTGAGTTTTGAAATTAGATAGGAGGGCCACCGAGATTTTCAGGTTACGGAGGTAACTCCTGAGGCAGGTGCAGGGCGTTGAGGAAGGACCACGCCTCGACCCTGCGGCTCGGCCAATGAACACTGGGCTTCTCCCGGGTCCTAGTGTGCGGTTTCCCTGTCTGTCAAGAGCCGGCTCAGCAACCAAACCCAGATTCCAGGTGTGGTATTCCACAGTCGTTCTGTAATTTGTAATCATAGAAACAGAATGTTCCTCCTCTCCCTTCCTCCCTGCCAACAGTTTCTGGGTGGGTGAATGTCAGTAGCTGGAGTTATTTTTAAAGAGGAGAGGTGAAGCTTGTCGTGCAAAGCTGGGAAGAGGGCGTTTGTTTGCAGAGCAGACCTGACATCAAAGTGTAGATTACTGCTCGGTGGCCAGGCGCTTGTCCTCTAACAGGTAATGTTTAACGTGCCAGTCACAAAGATCACAGGAACGGCATATGCCTGGCATCAGAGAACACTGCCGTTTATGCTCTGGGAAACTGAAAGGCTGTACGTGCCCACAGATTAGTATAATTTTTTTTTTTTTAATACGTGAATGCATTGGTCTTTCTTCCTCCTTTTTTTTTGCCGGCTCTAATTGGACTTTGACGCTGGGAAGTTATATCATAAAAATTGGTAACCTTTGTCTGAGAGAGGGCTCAGCTAAGCAGTCACTTTCCACTTCTTTTCACAGGATAATATAAACGTTTTTTTGAAAGCTTGTGAACAGATTGGATTGAAAGAAGCCCAGCTTTTCCATCCTGGGGATCTACAGGATTTATCAAATCGAGTCACTGTCAAGTAAGTTTCACTGGTTTGTTATATGTTTTTTTTTTTCTTTAAACTTAGGGCTTGTAGCTGGTGTGAATAATTTCTGAGAGTTATTTTTATTGAAAAATCACCT
This sequence comes from Bubalus kerabau, assembly GCF_029407905.1. Classification (NCBI taxonomy): domain Eukaryota; kingdom Metazoa; phylum Chordata; class Mammalia; order Artiodactyla; family Bovidae; genus Bubalus; species Bubalus kerabau. The sequence goes on from NC_073635.1 coordinate 51,306,637, forward strand.
CCTTGTCTTCCTCTGTTTGTATTCCAAAACAGACTATTTAAGAAATAGCTTTGTGAGTGTGAAGCTGTCTGTAATTAAGACCATGATATGTTGTTATTTTAAATCTCTATATTAACCGAAATGGTGGTTTATGTTTTAATGCCTGTCTAACATGGTTGTGTTTGGTTGCTAATGGTGAGGAGGCTTATTATATTTATAAAGAAAATGGAGAGGTTATAGTCTAGCTTACAGAGTGAAAATAATTATTTGAAATTAAGACATAATTGCTAACGTAGAAATGAGAGTGGGATCGTGAGAAAAGAGACAGTATTTGGAAAGCAGCAGTGCCCAGGACCAACATGCAACATTAATGAATTTTGTCAATTGTGTCTTATTCCTAAAATGAACTTTTTTTCCCCCCACTCTTTTAATAGTATGGATGAGAAAGTGAAAGTGGGGTGTGTGTGAAAACGTGCGCAGGTGTTTGTGTTGTGTTTTTGATGGAAAATGCTGTTTATGTGTGAGTATATGGTTTCAGTAATCTGGTTTTAAACTCTTGTAAGATTTTTTTTCTTATAAATCTAAATTTGCCTTCAGTGAGTCAGAATAAGCTTGTGTTACTAGATAAATGTGACAGGAAAATGATTTAATTCTGTAATAATGATTTCCTCCTTATTGTGGCTCTTAAGTCTCATTAGCATTTTTTCCAAGGGGAAAAACAAACACCTTTATTCTATCTATAGAAATCATAGAAATGGAGTTTGAATGGTTAGTAGCCCTGTTGTGAGAGCTTTAAAGTTATTAAAAAACTGTCTGTAAGATCTTAAATATGACAAATTTTTTTTCCTAAAGAATAACCCTGTCTATAAGTATCTTTTATAGTATACATTGTCTCTTAGTAGTATAAGCTAAAAATCCAGGTAGGATTAATCTTTTAAAAGCAACCATATATTTTTTAAACGAACAAGCCATTTTGCGTCTATGTGCTTCTAGTTCTGTTGATTAAGCATTTCTAAACGGCACAGCAGTGATAATGTACATGGCAGGGAAGTCTGTCAGCATTTCTCACTAACTCAAAGACTCTGGAGAGATCCTAAGTAAGTTTCATCGTCAAACTGGCATGTTTACTTCTGCAATATTTGAGCTCATGTTTAATTTCCGTGAATAGTAACTCTATAGATGAATTTATTTTTCCTAATCGCCATTCTGTCATAACACCTATCAGTTGGGCAGAGACATTTTTGATTCTGAAAGTGTTTTTCTTCCGTTGTTGCTGTCCATGAAGAAGAAATGTCTTTCCCTCTCAAACTTATACTGTTTTGAACCTCTGTAGCCAATGTTCAAGTAGGCTGTGGGACTAAGTCAAACACGTTGGTTGGCTTCTAATTTCAAAAGTGCCCTGAGCTAAGACTTGCCTGCAGCCTGTCTCATGAGACGCCACCTCTAAAGTATTAAGGGAAAATCAGTATGTGGGCTCAGCCTTCAATGAAATTACTGACAAACTGAAACCGAGAGGTCACGTAGTTACAGCCGTAGTAGGAAGTATGCAGCACAACTTGTTTCAGTGGAAAGCGCAAGTCCATAAAAGCAAGAGGTGGCCAAGGAGTCCTAGTGAGAAGGCCTGTGTCAGGAGCTAGACTCTGAATTAAGAGCATCACCCCTGACAGTGCCGTGTTGTTGGACCGAAGAGCACAAGGGTCCACCGAGGGGCTGCTGCAAAGGAAGCGAAGGGTGGAGACCTGAGGAAACTGGCAAATGGCTCATCTAAACGTGTTGGTCAGAGCTCCTATGCCCTGAGATAGCATTTGTATAAAAGGAAGCAGGTGTGTAGGAAAGCAAATAATTCCTTATGAAATAGTAATTAATGCGTTTCTCTTTAGCTTCACTTCTTATGTAACGTGGCAGCTTCTGTAGGTCAAAGATCTTGTTCTATACTGACTGTAGATTAAAGGACTTGGTGTTGGTTAGACTAGTAGTGCTCAACTGGGGGCATTTTTGCTCCCCAGGGGACGTTTGATGATGTTTGGGCTTCCCTGATGGCTCAGATGGTAAAGAAGCCGCCTGCAACGCAGGAGACCTGGGTTCAATCCCAGGGTTGGGAAGATCCCCTGGAAGGGGGCATGGCAACCCACTTTAGGATTCTTGTCTGGAGAATCCCATGAACAGAGGAGCCTGGTGGGCTATAGTCCATAAGGTCACAAAGAGTAGGACACGACCGAGCGACTAAGTATGGCACAGGGGATACTTCTGGTTGTTACCGCTGTGAGGGGGGTGCTACTGCCACCTAGGGGGTCAGAGATGCTGCTAAATACCCTTTAGTTAACAAGACAGCCCCCATAACAAGAATTTCTGATCCCAAATATCAGTAGTCCTGAGGTTGAGAGGCCCTGATTTAGAATTTGTAGATTTCCACTCTGCCAGTAAGGTAATTGTACGGCAGGAAGGATAAGCTTTCAATTCAGCTGAAGTATTACTTATGAATATAATGACAGTATTTCTGTGTTAGTACGTTTGTTTATTTAAAGGAAAGGTTTGTTGTAATTGGACCATGCAGTACTCGGACATTATCTTGCTCTTCTGCATACATTAAAATTAACAAAAATGTGGCAAACTATTTATTATTTGAAATGCTCTATCAAAATTCAACCCCTAAGATACTGCATTCACAGTTCACAGACCTGTTGTTGGTCTTGCTGCAAGTATAATCTAAGATACATGTTTGCAGGACGTAACTGAGAGCAGATAGGAAAGGGCAGTTCATACCTACATGTTGGCAAGGGTGAGTTTTTTTTTTTGTTAGTGGACGATAGTGATTAACAGCATAGATGATGTACAGAGCCTAGGAGAGTTGTGTGTGTTAAGAATGAGTGGCAGGAACAGAAGCAATTAATTTAAAGACATTGCTGTTAAATAACTTCACTTCAATAATCTGAACCTAACTACAAATCTTATTTCCTCATAATTAGAGATTTACTGTTTAATTTGTAATAATTCTCACTAGTCAAACAAGCTAGGGTACTCTCTATATTTCTTTAATCATACTCATTAATTTTCTAATTGAATTATCTTATTTGAAGGAAGTAATAGTTTGAATTTTCCAAATATGTTTGAATTACTCCACTTATTTTGGGGCAACATATATGCAAAAGTCAGCTGATACTTTTAATTTTGAAGTTACTGACTTGGATGGATAGGGTCTGTCTTCACTTCATTTTCTTCCCAAAAGTATAGTAGGCAAACTGATGACTTACCCGTGATGGTAGATGGAGGTTGGACCTATCCTAGCTGAGATGTGTATGAGGCCATGAAATTTAGCTTCTCCACCAATGATTAACTGCGTTGTATGATTAACCATTTCCAAGCTACCCATACTGACTTTAGAAACACATATAATCTGCAGAGCAGAGAGGGTGTGACTCCCACAGAGCCATCTCTGCACACTTTCTATAAAATTCCTCTTGGAGGGCAAGCACAGTGACGGGAGGCATGCTACACACACTGGAGAGCGCCTGCAGCAGATGTCATGGTCTGCGTGGTAGCGTCTGGACATTAAGAGCCAAAGAGAGATCACTAGTGGAAAGCACCTCAGCACCGTAGCCCCGACGTCCTAGATTGTAGGAGCTGAAGCTGTCAGAAAAGTAGGGTTGAACATTAAAGGTTTTAATTTTGTGTCTAGCAGTTTGACTCAAGCTAAGTCCTGTATTTAAACCATTGGCCTAACCAAATTCTATATTGAAATTTTTTAAACTGAGAATTGGAACAGATTATAAACTTTTTTTTTTTCCTTTCCGCCCCCCTTACTATTCCAATCCAGTTTTTCACACTTCCTTAGATACATTCTGTTCATAATACAGTTAGAAGATGGAGAAGCTTTGGAGCATAATATTTTAGTCATCCAAAAAAAAGTATATTTTAGTACACACTCTTATTTAGGACATTGATATGTTAGGTCTAAAATGTGACTTGAAATGTTACTGAGTTTTTTTTTTTTTTTTTTTTTTTTTTAAAGACCTGTTTATCAAGTGGAGGGTGGAGAAATCAAGAATCTGTTATTTTTACACGTGGTAGTTGCCAAAGGAACAGTAGCTGGAAGCAAGATTAGGGTTAGCATATTTCCCTTGTGAAAATAGAGGAGGCTCAGAATGATATTTTAGGGATTTAACTGTTCTCTAAAGCTTCAAAAGGGTGCTTGATTTTGCAGCAATACTGTAAAGTCATGTCTTAGGAATCAAGTTCCCAGATGTCTGTCTTTTATAGTCTGCCAAATTGGAGATGAATGTGTATGTGTATTTATTTAAAGTTTTTATTCATGTAAGTAAAAATATACCTACTTTGAATTGTAAAATTTTCAACTTTTTCTGATTTAAACCTGGTTTTACTACTTTTTTGAGGCTGTGTCTTTCAAATGAGTTTCTCAATGTCTTAATCTATTTAAAAAAAAAAAAAAAACAAAAGGGAAAAAAGCAAGCTTAATGGTATCCAAACTTGGATCTGTAACTTGAGCATGGAGACTTCCACCTGTCAATTCATGTCACTATTTAAAAATGTCCCCTCTCTTCCTACCAAGTAGTTAGAATAAAACAGAAAGGAAGTTTCCTGCAGTGTACACATCTCTATCCCATTCATTCTCTGGTGTTAGGTAGTTTCTGAAAGGGGAACATTGATTCTTTTGTATTGTCAAGGTCCTTTTTAAGGCTAGCAGCAAAAATACATAGTCACATTTTCAAATGATCTTTGATTGCAAAGTTTGAATATCTAAGATTCTGCTTAGCCACAGAGACGGTGCTGGGATATGAGTTGCAGGGGCAAACTGTGAAATAACTGAAGTTTTATCTGGTATTTGTTTCTCTCCATTTCTGGTTCTTAATTTATTCCTTTGATATAATCAACATGTCTTCTGGATTTCAACTCTCCTCCCTTAGCTCCTTACTCCCTCAAATCCAGAAAGCCACGGAGCTTGATTCTGTTTTGGCTTGCTGTGTGAGACTTCATGTTGTAGAATTTTATGGCTAGGATCTTTATCTTCAAAAGTAACCCATCCTAAATTCATGGCTCCAAAGAATCTCACTGGGTAGCTCATCTTGATTAGCAGTTGTCTTGAGTCAGTTCATGGGAGGATGGTCAAATTTGCTTCTGCAATCAGATCACATTTGTTTTATAACCTGGTCCTCCAAAGGATTAGACCAGATATATTTTTGTTGAAGAGATTCTTCTTTCACCCAATTATCTGTAGGACTGCCTGTATTGAATTAATCAAATGTTTACAGCTACATGCACTGTAATATCTGTAGTCCTGCCAGTCACTTTTGAAAATGAGAGCTTCAACAGTCACTAGAAATGTTAAGTGCGTGTTTCCCCATTTTCATGCTATAACCTGGTCTGATTTAACTGATTATTGGAGTGAAGCATGTATGTGAAAGGTACATGTGCTTACACACTTTCTGGAGCTACAGAGGAGAAAGCAGTTAATCCAGTAAGGGTCCAGTCCTACAACAAGCACTGATTCAGTCTCTTCTCTGTGGCTAGTACTTGTGTGCATGCTCAGTTGCTCAGTCCTGTCTGAGTCTTTGTGGCTCCACGAGCTGTAGCCCGCCAGGCTCCTCTGTCTATGGGAGTCTCTAGGCAAGAATACTGGAGCAGGTTACCGTGCCTTCCTCCAGGTAACCTTCCAACCCAGGGATCGAACTTGCATCTCCTACGTCTGCTACATTGCAGGTGGATTCTTTACCCACTGAGTCACCTGGGAAGCCTGGCCGGTACTTATACAGACATAAATAAAGTGGAGACATGCCTTAGAGGGGTTCACATTATAAGCAAGGAAATGTCCTCATGAGTTCAGTTAGAATACATTGTGTTGAATGCACAGGGCTCCCTGGAACTATAGAGATGAATAGTTATATCCACTTTTTAATCAAGAAACACATCTCATTGAAGGGGATGTTGATCTCTCATCTGGGCTTTCCAAGTATTTTTTGTTTTTACCTAGATCTAGTTTTCCCTAGACTTGAGACTATTTGAGGGCAGAGATAATGCCTTACTTACTCCCTTTAATCTCTTTAGTTCCTTCAGGTTCTTATTTGAATGCTTAATGCTTATTTGAGAATCAGATTTTAATTATGAACATATCCTGGAAATCTTAAAACCAAGCTTTGATGATGAGAACTGAATTTTTCTTAGCTAAGTCTTCCTCATCTTTCAAAACTGCAAAGCAGATCTGGCAAAGCAGTCACTAAACTTTTGAGATGAATTGCTTTTATTTATCATTCCAGAATATTACAACATAATTTCAAACTTATATTGTTTAAAAGAAGAATATGTGTTTCCTCTCAGTTGTGTGGGTAAAACTAAAATTGGGATTTTTGGACCATGTGCTTTCCAAAGTATTTGGTAGAATTTTAATTCTTATGCTGATGTCAAATGATAAATACTAATATTGTTTTTTCTGAGATTTGGGAGCTGTTCCATGCTTATATGAAGGTTTAGAAACATTTTAATGTTTCCACATCATCACCACTCTAAATGCGTGCTTAAGACTTGGTGGAAAAATATAGTGGTTACATAGGTAGTTTTGATATCTTATAGAAGTTCAAGGGTCAGGAATAGAAATTTTTAAAAGCAGAAATCAGTAGTGGAGGTAACTTATGAGAAGTCATTGAAGTTACTTTAATGAGAAGCTTTACCACCGAGTTTGCAATAAGCCTTGTTTCTTCCGAAGTCAAGCTATCTGCCTTGGTACCTCTTACCTTTGCCTAGCATTTAACGTCAAAGCCAATGTGAAAAACATCACAAATTACCTTTGACTCTGGCATAATAAAAGCCATCTGAAGAACAGGAGCACACAGAAACATGAAGATTTCTTGGCAGTTCATTTGCATTGTTTCTAATATACCCCAGGTTGAGTTTCTTTCTCACCCAGGATGGAACAGAAGCTCAGTTGATGTGCATCCGTTCTCATGAATAGATAATCATCTTAGACAAAAGCAGGAATTTAGGTGCCTGCCATGGCTTTAATCCCATCCCATTCAGTCACCAGGGCTTCCCTGGTGGCTCAGCTGGTAAAGAATCCACCCGCAGTACTGGAGACCTGGGTTTGATCCCTGGATTGGGAAGATCCCCTGGAGGAGGGCATGGGAACCTACTCCAGTATTCTTGCCTGGAGAATCCCCATGGACAGAGAAGCCTGGTGGGCTGCAGTCCTTGGGGTTGCAAAGAGTCGGACACGACTGAGCGACTAAGCACATAGCACATTTAGTCATCTGGTGGCTGAATGACCTTAGACAGGTTACTTTGCCTCCCTGTGATCACTTTGCTTCTTAGTGAACAAGACAAATGAAATTGCTAATATCCTGGAGCTTACCAAATAATACTGTTTGGGGAATAGTCCTATCCAGCAAGGACACTGTAGTGATTTTCATAAATCACGTATGTAAAGTTTATAGTGCTTCCCACATAGTAGTATTCAGTAAATGGTATTGAATTATCAATTGTGATCATTTTCATAATTTGGATTCTTGATCTGATGAAGATATGTGTGCCGTGTAAAAGAACATCTGGTCTTCAGGGAAAAATCTGGTCTTCAGGTACTTAAATTGTGATGACTAGCTGTAGGTTCTTTGATTTTTTAGTGAGAGTTTTGGCCATTTTAGACTTATCTCTTCTTTCAGTTAGTAGATGTTAAAGCAGATGTTTTTCTGACATTTATGTTTAGTCAACTTTTTACAGTCTGTTTTGTTAGAAGAGCAAAGCTGGAAACCAGAGAACAATATATCTAAGTTATTTACTCTTGCTCCTGCTTATATTGGAGAAGGGCATGGCACCCCACTCCAGTACTCTTGCCTGGAAAATCCCATGGATGGAGGAGCTTGGTAGGCTGCAGTCCATGGGGTCGCTAAGAGTTGGACACGACTGAGCAACTTCCCTTTCACTTTTCACTTTCATGCATTGGAGAAGGAAATGGCAACCCCTGTGTATATGGAATCAACATAATTTTATTAACTTTCTGAGACTTCAAAAAGTCTTATGTGTATATTTTGAAATATTAAAATGTTTTAGTTTGATTTGGATTTTTCTTAAAAAGTTTGTGTTTTCATATTTAAGCAAAAAAAAAGATAAAACCACAAGCTGTCTACAACACAAATCCAAGTCCAAAATTTTACTTTACTTACTAGTTTAATTTTTTCATCCCATTTTTCCTTTTTTTCTGTGAAAATTCTTACTGTTTTGGTCATTGGGAGAAGAGAGGTGGTTATCGTTTGGATAGGCAAGATCAGATGCTATTCTCTAAAAGAGATTTTATGTAAATCTCTTTAATTCTCGAAATTTTTAAAATTCTCTAATTCGCTAAAATTTTGTTGGGTTTATGAAATTTTTAGGGGGAAGATAAGTGTTCATACTGTTTACAGAACTCAAATGCACACTGCAATCCTGTTTTCACTCAGAAATCTTGGTCGCTCCTTTTGGGCCTCTCCCATCTGTCCATGAAAAGGCTACCGTACTAATAGCTAAAGGTCTTGATTATATTATCTAAAATATTTATAGTTTTAACCCTGGGCACAAAAAAGTCATAATAGCAATAGCTGCTTTTTGTGAGGTCATGAAGTGAAGTGAAGTGAAAGTCGCTTAGTCGTGTCTGAGTCTTTGCCACCCCATGGACTGTAGCCTGCCAGGCTCCTCTGTCCATGGAATTCTCCAGGCCAGAATACTGGAATGGGTAGCCTATCCCTTCTCCAGTGTATCTTCCCAACCCAGGAATCGAACCGGGGTCTGCTGTTTTGCAGGTGGATTCTTTACCAACTGAACTATCAGGGAAGCCCCGAGAGGTTAAACCTTGGACTATTTACTTCCACTCGTACATGGTGAAATGTGTCAAGAAAGTAGGAAGTATACTTTCATGTTGAGGCTTTAACATAAATGTTATAACTTGATTTTTTTTTAATGAAGGCTGTTGCTATCAAATGTTGAATGGGTATAAAAGTTGTATATTGACCACTTACTGGTTATTTTAAAGAGTTTAGGTTAATGGAGTAGTTACATTTTAGGGGTAATTGCCCTGGTATAATTTGTCATGCTGAGCAGACATCCCAGGTGGAATTGGCTACTGATGGACTGTGTTTCCATTTTTCAGAGATATACCTTCTGAGGATCCCTACTGAACTGGGAGGTGGGATGATGGTCACTTTCTCTTAAGAGCTTAATAGCATCACTTCAGACACTATTGACCAAATATTTGCAGTAAACTTAACATGTTCCAAAACTGTTGCTGCTGTTATTCAGTTGCTCAACTGTGTCTGACTCTGAGACTCCATGGACTGCACCAGGCTTCCCTGCCTTCCCATGCCAGGCTTCCCTGTTTTTCATTATATCCCAGAGTTTGTGCAAACTCATGTCCATTGAGTCAGTGATGCCATCCAACCATCTTATTCTCTGTCGACCCATTCTCCTGCCCTCAACCTGTATTTTCCAGTGAGTTGGGTCTTAACATCAGGTGGCCAAAGTATTGGAGCTTCAGCATCAGCATCAGTCCTCCCAATGAATATTCAGGACTGATTTCCTTTAGGATTGATTGGCTTGATCTCCTTGCAGTCCAAGGGACTCTCAAGAGTTTTCTCTAGCACCACAGTTCAAAGGCATCAGTTCTTTAGCTCTCAGCCTTCTTTATGGTCCAGCTCGCACATCTCTCCATGACTACTGGAAAAACCATAGCTTTAACTATATGGACCTTTGCTGACAAAGTGGTGTCTCTGCTTTTTAATGTGCCATCCAAGTTTATCATAGCTTTTCTTCCAAGGAGCAATTGTCTTTTAATTTCATTGCTGCAGTCACTGTCCGCAGTGATTTTGGAGCCCAAGAAAATAAAGTCTGTCACTGTTTCCATTTTTTCCCTATTTGCCATGAAGTGTTACTGAGAAACCTTTAAGGAAACAGCATACACCTGCCATGTAAATTTCAGTACACCTGCCACTTTCAATGCATATGATAGTGTAATAATATTCCATTCAAAGAGAATTAGATTAAAAACATAGTTTGAATGAACACACTTCATGTAAACCAGTTTTTCTTAAGTTAAAAATGGAAAAAGTGGGAGATCTTGGTGGCCTGGGAAAAGCAGCTGCTTTGAATTAAGCTCTGTTTGCATCAGCCACCATTAGTTTAACAAGGGTTTGTGCTGTGTATTTTGAGCAATTTGGGGAGAAATCTCTAAATATCAAGTATCCCTGTTATTACATTTCACCATTTCATTGCTTTATAATAATATTAATGGCTGCTAGACTTTGAAATGCTTTTATTCTGTACTTTTTATTACATTTATTGAGATATAGAAATAATCTTCAAGAGAATCTTTGTCTGGGTAGACAATTTGGTTGACATGTTACTAGAATTCTTTTGACTGAATATTGAGAAGAAAAATTCTCTACTAGGTGGGTAGCTTTAGTTTGTGTATAATATGTATTCATCTCAAAAGTGTACGATAGAGCACACATGTACACACACACTAAGAACATATGTGAACATTTGTAAAAGGCTTTGAAGAGTGAGGCGCCAGACCATGAGGATCCCTAGTCTCTTGTTTATTTTGGTGAAGAATTCATTTCATCAGAAGGGCTTGGTCCCTCTCTTGGAGGAGAAATAGGAATAGTATGATTAAATATAGGTGTCCAATGGCATGTCCATTGTCATGCCAATCCCAGATTAAAAAATAGAACTCTATGTCCTTTCTTGTATTTTCCATTCTCTTTCATTCTGCTTATCAGAAAGAGGCATGGGGGAAACATTCCCTTAAAGATTGACACCCACTGATGTAAGCCGTGAACCAGACTTGTCTGCTGCTGGGTAGCTAGAGGAAGCGCCATCGTGATGGGCTGAAGGTGGTGGGTGGGCAGGTATATGAGGCTTAGCCTAAGGGTATTGAGGTCTCATCTGTATGCCTTGTATCTGTGGCTTGTCAGCAGCATCCATTGGCTATTTAATAGGCACTATGTATGAACCCTGAGTCCTGGGTGGCTAGAAGAGAAGCAAGACCTACTACCTCATTCTTAAAACCATAAATGGGGACGATGACAAAGCCTCATTCAGTCTTAATGTTTGCTTTTGTGTCTTAAGGAGCATTGCAATGATCTACAGTGTACAACTCTAAGGGAACAATGGATTTGGACTGATGAATATCACCTAAGTGGGAGTATCACTCTTTTAGAGTATCCAGAATATTTCCAGATTACTCCATTAGGTCTAGGTTTAGACACACTGGAGGATGATATCTGTCTGTCAAGTGTTTTACATTAGTTATTTCTAACCTAGTAACAGCCTAGCCAGCTATTTCCATTTTGCTTCAGGTACATGAAATGAAAAGAGTCAGAAGAGTAAGGTGGTTAGCTTATCCTGGACAAATAACAGAGCTAGGATTTAAATTCAGGGGGTATCTTAGCCTACAATGCTTGGCCTGCTTCCTCTCTATTGTCTAAACAGACTTGAACAGCCTTTAAAAAGTTACTGATATTCTTTCTAGTGTTATGGGACTGTAATTGAGTTGCTGTTTAACCAGGGGGGCTATACCCCAGATGGATTTGTGTGTATGATTGATATTATCTCGTTGGATTCATGGCAAATATATTTATGTTATAATTAAACAATTTCCCCAAGTTTGTAATCTAAGTAACTTCAAATAAATATATTGCTGCTGCTGCTAAGTCGCTTCAGTCGTGTGCCATCAAATCTAAAATCAGTGATACTTAGGAATTCATATAATTTAGGAATGTTAAATGGACTCATATGTGCTTTAGAAAAGAAGCAATATGCTACATGTGTGGTCTTTACACCCTGGCTAGTAGAGAAATAATGGACTATTTGGATTTTATTGATATGTAACATAAATGCCTTTATAGGCTTTATGACTGTCACACAGGTAGTTGTTCAGTCGCTCAGTCGTGTCTGACTCCTGTGACCCCATGGACTGCGGCACGCCAGGTTTCCATGTCCTTCACTGTCTTCCAAAGTCTGCTCAAACTCATGTCCATTGAGTCGGTGATGTTATCTAACCATCTCATCTTGTGTTGCCCTCTTCTCCTTGTGCCCTCAATCTTTCCCAGCATCACAATGTTTTCCAGTGAATTGATTCTTTGCATCAGGTGGCCAAAGTTTTGGAGTTTCAGTTTCGGCATCAGTTTCCTTCCAGTGAATATTCAGGGTTGATTTCCTTTAGGATGGATTGTTTTGATCTCCTTGCAGTCCAAGGGACTCTCAAGAGTCTTCTCCAGCACATAATTCAAAAGCATCAATTCTTGGGCACTCAGCCTTCTTTATGGTCCAGCTCTCACATCCATACATGACTACTTGAAAAACCATAGATTTGACAAAGTAATGTCTTTGCTTTTTTAGTATACTTTCTAGGTTTATCCTAGCTTTCCTTCCAAGGACACAAATAGTTATAAATGTATAATTGTATGTGCCATGGTAGTGGAACATTCTTGTCAAAGATTGTGGATTGTAAAACCTTACTAATCTCAGTTGCTCGGGATCATGCTACCACACTTTGACCTTTATAGCAATAGCATGAGACCTATCTTTAAAATAGAACTGGCAGGAAATTATTCTAAATTATTTATTCACCAGTTTTTGATACTTCAGTTTACTTGTTAAAACCAAACTAAGCCACAACTCCCTCATCCAAACATCCTTGGCTGGAAATAAGTGCTTATAAATTATTTATATATCTGTGTGTGTATGTATGTGTGTGTGTTTGTTTACATATATATTTTTCATTAGAGCTTAGGTCATTGTATATTAAATCTCATACAAAACCTTAGTGATTGATAATTGAAACTCCTGTTTGAAAGCTCAAACTGTAAGCAAAAAAGATCAACCACAGTCATATTATCTAGCTTACAGAATTAAAGAAGAAGAATTACTTGAGTACATTGCCAAAAGTCATGCTATCAGTGTGGTGATTGGAGGGTTTGAAACAGGTGGTAGAGAGAGCACCAAGTGTTACAATAAATAGCACAGTCTAATTCCAGTAAGATGAAACTCCTGGAGGATCAGATAGTGACTCAAAAAAGTAAAGTCCAAGAAATGACTCAAGCACAGAGACACTTTCAGAATTCCTTTACTAAGACTTCCAACAAATGGAGGGGTCACTTCTTGTACCAAGTCATTAGAAGTTATGTGTTGCTAGTTGTTGAATGTAAACCTTTCATTCATAAGAAGAAATATTTATTAACCTTTTATATTGTGATGTTTTAGAGGGCCAAAGATAGATGAAAGTCATAGTAACCGGAGATAGAGATACAGGAGTAGAATGAAAACAAGGATACATTTCCTTTTTTAAAAAATATTTATTTTATTTGAAGGATAATTGCTGTACAGTATTGTGTTGGTATCTGCCAAACATCAGTATGAATCAGCCATAGGTTTACCCATGTCCCCTCCCTCTTGAACATCCTTCCCATCTGTCTACGTTGTTAGTGAGCTCTGGTTTGAGGTCCCTGAATCATACAACAAATTCCAGTTAACTATCTATTTTACATATGGTAATATAGGAGCATTTCCTTTTAAATAACTAGTGGAATGAGTTAGTTGCCATAATAGAAAACACTTGTTTTGAGACTGCTGACTATGTGAAAGGAGGGAAAGTACTGCTTTTGAGAGAGGGAGTGGAGGAGAGTGGAAAGAAAATAGCACCTGAATGCTTGGCTTAATGCCTTGCATAATCTTAAACCTCTTTATAAACAAGAGTCGTTGCCTGAGTTTACAGAATGGAATCTGAGAGGTTTGGTGCCTCATTCGAGGTCACATCCTTAGCACAAGTAGGAAACTTCATTAGGATTCAAACCCAGAATTGTAATAATTCTACCTCTAAATGTTGGAGAAGGAAATGGCAACCCACTCCAGTATTCTTGCCTGGGAAATCCCATGAACAGAGGAGCCTGATGGGCTACAGTCCATGGGGTCACAAAGAGTCAGACGCGACTGAGCGACTAACACACACACCTCTAAATGTGTCCTAATGAAAGACAGAGGATGATCACACAAGGGAATTTTTAATGTGTAAATATGTATCTGTCAGACACAAGGTCTATTAAGTTGGTTGGGTAGGAAGGAAATTCAATGGATACAGAAGAATTTGTAATTTTTAGAAGATATGCGTGAAAAATTACCCAGACTTGATTGAGTTACAGTGCTTTAAACTGGTGCTTCTCAAATTTCAGTGTGCGTATAAAACACCTCAGAGTCAAATGCAGATTCTGATTCATTAGATTTGGACAGGGCTGGGATTCTGCATTTTTAGCAAACTCCCAGGCCATGCCAGTGAAGACCACACTCTGAGTAACAAGGATTTATGCAATGAATGTTAGTGATTGCATATTGGAGTGAGGGTTTAATAAAGATAGCAGGGTGTAAGATATAAGGCTTGAGTGTGGATCTGGAAGATACGAGAGGTGGGAGAAAGCTACAGGAAGGTTTGTTAATCCAAAGGCAGAGAGGAGTTCTAATCCATCATTTCAGAGAGCCTTTTAGATGCAAAAGAATGAGTAAAGTTAAGTAAGACATCTACTCTTGAGGCCTATACTTATTTGCGGGGAGAGGTTGGGGTTGTGAGGCATGAATTTCTAGTCTCAGTTCAGTTCAGTTGCTCAGTCGTGTCTGACTCTTTGCGACCCCATGAATCGCAGCACACCAGACCTCCCTGTCCATCACCAACTCCTGGAGTTCACTCAAACTCACGCCCATCGAGTCAGTGATGCCATCCAGCCATCTCATCCTCTGTCATCCCCTTCTCCTCCTGCCCCCAATCCCTCCCAGCATCAGAGTCTTTTCCAATGAGTCAACACTTCTCATGAGGTGGCCAAAGTACTGGAGTTTCAGCTTCAGCATCATTCCTTCCAAAGAACACCCAGGGCTGATCTCCTTCAGAATGGACTGGTTGGATCTCCTTGCAGTCCAAGGGACTCTCAGGAGTCTTCTCCAACACCACAGTTCAAAAGCATCAATTCTTCGGTGCTCAGCTTTCTTCACAGTCCAACTCTCACATCCATACATGACCACTGGAAAAACCATAGCCTTGACTAGACGGACCTTTGTTGGCAAAGTAATGTCTCTGCTTTTGAATATGCTATCTAGGTTGGTCATAACTTTCCTTCCAAGGAGTAAGCGTCTTTTAATTTCATGGCTGCAGTCACCATCTGCAGTGATTCTGGAGCCCCCAAAAATAAAGTCTGACACTGTTTCCACTGTTTCCCCATCTATTTGCCATGGAGTGATGGGACCAGATGCCATGATCTTCGTTTTCTGAATGTTGAGCTTTAAGCCAACTTTTTCACTCTCCTCTTTCACTTTCATCAAGAGGCTTTTGAGTTCCTCTTCACTTTCTGCCATAAGGGTGGTGTCATCTGCATATCTGAGGTTATTGATATTTCTCCCGGCAATCTTGATTCCGGCTTGTGCTTCTTCCAGCCCAGCGTTTCTCATGATGTACTCTGCATATAAGTTAAATAAGTCTAGGTTGGCTGATTGGAGGCAGGATGACAAGTCCATTGGGACTAGCTTGAGTGGTACTTCGAGTATTGCGGCTGGGAAAGTTTGAACTCTCTCTTAGTTGGATTATTAACAAAAGCTTGGTGCAGAAGGTTACGACGTCAGAAACAGAGATTTATTTATTTAATTAAAAATATGGGGCATGCCACTTGGTATGTGGGACCCTATTAATATTTCCCCAGTCAAGGATTGGATCCACACCCCCTGTGTTGGAATCGTGGAGTCTTAACCACTGGACCACCAGGGAAGTCCCAGAAGCAGAGATTTAGAAAGATGGGGTAATGAAGTAGAATGTAAGGTGGACTGACTGTGAACTGACCAGCATGGAGTTTGGGGGCGGTGTCAGGACATTGTTGCAGAACACCCATGAACTGCACAGTTTCCTGACATCTCTCCCAGCCTCCAAGCTAGTCAGTTCTCAGTCAGTTCATTTCATGTACTACACCATTACCCCATCTTTCTGAATCTCTGCTTCTGGGACTTTCCTGATAGTTCAGTGGTTATGGGTGTTTTGGGGCTTTCCGAGTGGCGCTAGTGGTAAAGAACCCACCTGCCAATGCAGGAGACTTAAGAGGCACAGGTTGGGTCAGGGAGATCCCATGGAGAAGGGCATGGCAACCCACTCCAGTATTCTTGCCTGGAGAATCCCATGGACAGAGGAGCCTGGTGGGCTGCAGTCCATAGGGTGACAAAGAGGCAGACATGACTGAAGCGACTTAGCATACATGGCTGCTTCATAAGGATGCCAACTGCTGAAAATAGTGAAAATGTAAATGAGGAGTAGATATTTGAAGTAGACGTGATGGGGTTGATTAGAGTGAAAGAAAAAGAAGGACCAGTTTTTGAGCTTGTGCAGCTATTAGCAGAAAGGCAGGCAGTTTGGGGACAAGAAGAAAATGAAGTTTTAACACATTGCATTGGGCGTGATAGTGGAGCATCCAAATGGAAATGTAGGAGTTGTTAATGCATTTAATCAGAGATTATGGTCTTTTTTCCTTATTTTAAACTTCAACAAGAAGAGGGAATTTTGTTTGAATTCCAAAATCTCTTTTCTGTAGGGCCTTCCAGAAATGTTAGGCTGATTTTTTGCCTTAGGAACTACTTTGGAGTAAGGACAGTGGGAATGTCATGCCCGCAAGATAAACATCATGGGCTTGGCCTCTGGACCCAGTTGTGTATTCAAATCAGTTTAGACAGTCGAGCATCACTGTGTGCTTGGGATAAATCGTAAATAACCCAGTTTGTGTGGTAGTCACAGTCTGGGCCAGTGTTGGCCACAACTAACTCCACTCACTTGTTCTGTAATTCTCCTACAACACGAGCAAAAGTTGTCCCTTTTCTATCTGTTCAATGTCTTTTAAATCTAAGCTCTGCATCTCTTATAAGCAACTCTTCCAGACAAAAATACCTGCAACCTCCTTAGAATAGATTGTTTCAGGCATACCGCATCCAAATTCGTATAACAAAATGTACTTATCTCCCTGTTTTTTCCCCCACCAATGCAAACCCTATTCCCAAACAGCAGCATTGGAAAACAAACCCACAGAGTCTGCAAAACATCTGATTCAGCTTGACAAGATTTTATAACCAAACTGCTTTCACTTCTCTTCATCAAGGTTGGAAAATTATCAGTACTTTAGGACAGGTTCAACACCAGGTAATTTGATTCAGTAAATGAATGGATAAATGAATGAGTTTAACTAGTATTATTGAGTTCTTACTATGGGCATGGCACTGTTCTAGGGATTCAGGATCTAGTTTTGTGGTTAAAAGGACAAAGTCTTGCCCACCTTAGGCATAAATTCTAATAGAGAGGACAGTAATAAATAGAAATATAAGGGTAACAGGAGATGTGATAAGATTATCAGACAAAATAAGTCAGGGCGTAGAGAGATCATGTTTGGAAGGTTCTCTTTGATATAGTATTTTAAGCATATTTTTAGATAAAATTCTACGTTTGGTAGATTTTAAATCTACTAATAAAACTAGCTGTTGGGATTAATGTGACATTCTATTAGACTCATAAACCGTTTTGGTAAGCTTATCTCCTGAAACACGTTCAGTGATTTGAAGCTTTAGTGTATTTCACAGTAAGGTGTCAGAAGGGAGGCGTATTGACCTCTGAAGGTTGGGGTGCTCTGTGTCTGTGCGCGTCAGGCCTCCCCTCCTCTGCATCTGCCCCCCATCTGACAGGCCGCTGGCTGGCACAGCTTGTGTCTTTGCATATAGATTTCACCCTCACAAATGAATTGATGGGTTAGTTTTTGTTCTTAAGGTTTTATATGGTTTTGAATTCAAAGTAGCTTGCTTTGATCAGAGGATTAAATGCTTCCATGCATGCATGTGTATTCAGTCGCACAGTCATGTCCAACCCTTTGTGAACATATGGACTGTAGAATGGCAGGCTCTTCTCTCCATGGGATTTCCCAGGCAAGAATACTGGAGTGGGTTGCCATGATTCCTCCAGGGGATCTTCCCAACCCAGGGATTGAACCTGCGCCTTGTGCATTGACAGATGGATTCTTTACCACTGAGCCACCAAGGAAGCCCCAAGACAGTGTTAACTATTGGCGTGGACAGAGGAACCTGGCAGGCTACAGTTCATGGGGTCTCAAAGAGTTCGACACAACTGAGTGACTCAATCATCACCATAGGCATAATGTACCAGCAGATCTCTAGACTTACTCATTTTTTATTACTGACATTTTTTATAACTGAGCTATCCTATACTCCAGTATAAAATAAAAAGTAAAAAAAATAACATTTAATTTCTCCTAGCTTTAACCTTTTCTTATTTCAGTGAGTTATTTTCTTTACTAAATTGATACTTTATCTATATTTTAGCCTATTATTCTACTTGAGAATTAGTAACTTGAATAAAATAAGAGATATACTTAAATTTTTAAGGACAACTACCTTCTTTTAATTAGCAGACCCCAATATGTTCACGTTATTTCACATTTAGAATAGAATTCACATTTAGAATTAGAATTTCACATTTAGAAATAAAGAAGGAAATTTACCAGTGGCAATTTGTCTGTGCAGCCACTTTCCACATTTTTTTAATCCATATTTTGTGCCTGTTTTCAACAAATTGGTCTGTGTTGATGTTTGCTGGTGGTGTGTTACAAGTCTAATATACATAGCTATTTTTATGGAAGCTATTTTGGTATTATAATTTTGTGTGTAGGATTTTCTAATAAGGTGGTTTTAGAGCCATGCTCTGGAGAAGGCAATGGCACCCCACTCCAGTACTCTTGCCTGGAAAATCCCATGGGCGGAGGAGCCTGGTAGGCTGTGGTCCACGGGGTCGCGAAGAGTCGAACTTGACTGAGCAACTTTACTTTCACTTTTCACTCTCATGCACTGGAGAAGGAAATGGCAACCCACTCCAGTGTTCTTGTCTGGAGAATCCCAGGGACGGGGGAGCCTGGTGGGCTGCCGTCTATGGGGTCGCACAGAGTCGGACACGACTGAAGTGACTTAGCAGCAGAGTCATGCTCATTTAATCTTTCACCAGATGTATTATTCCAATGTTACTTAATCCAGACCTCCTTGTTAACTGGGGAAAACAAATTAGAGATTAGGTGATTTAAAAAAAATAACATTTAGGCTACTTTCTCATCAATTACTTCTTTGAGTAATACAACAGAAATGTTGTATTCTTCTTCAGAGACATACAACAGAAATGCTTGCAACTATGAGGGAATTATAAGATGACTGTAACAAAGTTAACTTATTTTAACTTTCTGAATAGCATTCATTCCTTTAAAGTGGCTGCTGCTGCTGCTAAGTCACTTCAGTCATGTCCGACTTTGTGTGACCCCATAGACAGCAGCCCACCAGGCTCCCCTGTCCCTGGGATTCTCCAGGCAAGAACACTGGAGTGGGTTGCCATTTCCTTCTCCGATGCATGAAAGTGAAAAGTGAAAGGGAAGTCGCTCAGTCATGTCCGCCTCTTTGGGACCCCATGGACTGCTGCCCACCAGGCTCCTCCGTCCATGGGATTCTCCAGGCAAGAACACTGGAGTGGGGTGCCATCGCTTTAAAGTGGCAGTGGCTGACTTTTCAGAAAACTTACAGAAGAAATCACTCCTGTGCTTCTTGAAACATTCTGTTCTGTGGACATGATGTGTTTTTATGTTTGGTTGTTCTCTTCTGGATCCCATGAAATGTTTGTGCTCACGAAGTGTTAACTAGTGAACTCAGGGATCTTGCCTGTTCTTTAGACCCTTGGAGCAAGACATCCTAAGAGCCAAATTTAGTGAGCAGTGACAGCAGGAAATTGAATGCCTTTTCACGGTGCTCTCTTAAGCCCACCCAAGCCCAGTGAAGCACACTGAGGTTTTTCAGTCAGCACTTGAAAATCATTGGCAGTCGTTCCAGGATTTTCACTTAACTCTGAGTTTCTTTGTGCTTTTGTTTGTCTTTAATTCTAGTTGGGTGAGGCTAAAGGAATTATGTTTCCGTTCAACTTCCTTTTTCAGAGAAGTAGCTTAACTAGTTGAAGCTATAGTTTCAGGTAAGCTGTAGTTTTAACTTTGGTATATTTCTAGGGCCGTGACTCTCAATCACTCGCATGCGTCAGAATCACCTGGCCAGGACTCCTAACCCCGGAGTTGCTGATTCATTAGGTATGGAGTAGGGTTTGAGGACTTTTATTTCTAACAAGTTCTATGGTAATGTAGATACTGATGGTGTGGAGACTCTGCTTTGAGAATCTCTATCCTAGGGGATAAATCAATGGGAACCTTTCAAAGAGAAGATATTATTCTTAGCATTATTATCCTAAGAATATAGGATATTTTTACTTCATCTTATACAGATATTCAGCAAAATCCCCAGTATAGTTGACCTTTGAGCAGCATAAGCTCAAACTATGAGGGTCCATTTACATGTGGAGTTTTTTCACTAAATGCATACTACTACAGTACAGGATGCAGTAGTATTTTTGAAATGGTCATTATTCTCTGACTTACATAAATCTTGGGTATAAATCCAAGTCTTCCTCATGAAATTCTACTATATTACTATATTATTCTCTCCATCTAAATTAATAGCAATAGAATAAATTTACCATGTAACAAAAAGAATCTTTTAGTATACAATCAACAGATTTTCCAAAATGTAGATAATACAGATGAGCATGGGGAAAATATAAAATGTGATACCAGCCCTGGACAAAAAACATTTTTTCTTCAACCCACTCATACTGATTCCCACAACTACCTCTGGGTATATGCCCATTGTCTTAGAAACCCTCCGGGTCCATCAGAGAACTAGACACCATCAGCTTTATTCTAAATCAGCTGTCAGGCTCTTTACTAAATTAATAAATAGGCATCTCGATTTATTATTCCTTCTGGAGTACTTACATTTTAAGAGACTTGGCTTAACCTAAAAAAATTTTGTTAACCTAAAAAAATATATCATAAAAGGGAGACATAGGGAATGACTAGAAAAATATCAATTTTTGGAGCAACTTTTTCCATGCATCAAAACCAAAATGGCATAGATATACCTCAGAATGCAATTTCCGTACCATCCAAGTATTTTGCATACTAAAGGAAAGTAATATATAGTTATTGCATTTTAATATGGTAACTGCCACATTCATTTTGACACAGATTATAAAAAAGAGAGGTAGATAATAATTATAATACAAAGGAAAAATAAAATGATAAAATATAAGAAATAAATTATGAGTGATTAGAAAAATAAAATTAAATGAGGCTTGAAACATCCAATTCTGAGTATATAAAGAAATTTTATGTTGTAAAAAAAAAAAAACCAGGAAATTAACATGTGATACTTTGGCCACCTGATGCAAACAGCTGACTAATTTGAAAAGACCCTGATGCTGGGAAAGATTAAAGGCAGAAGGAAAAGGGGATGACAGAGGATAAGATGGTTGGATGGCATCACTGACGACTCAATGGACATGAGTTTGTGTAAACTCTGGGAGTTGGTGATGGACAGGGAGGCCTGGTGTGCTGCAGTCCATGGGGTCACAAAGAGTCTGACACGACTGAGCAACTGAACTGAACAGTACTATATGTTCAGTGTTGTTCAATGGTCAGCTGTATATGAATAATGTTTATGAAGGGAAAATAGTCCTCAAGGCCTTGAAGGCAGTGAGACAAATACACAAAGTATATTAATGACAGTAATAGATATAAGTGGATGAGTAATGGTATGGCTCTATATTTGTAGGAGCTATTGGATCTCTAAAGTGTTTCAGGGACATGGTATTATCCTATGGGAGTTTCCTGGAATTTGACATTTAAGAGCTAAATATGTGACAATTTCTGGGCATTTGAGGCTGAAGGAATAGAATATATTTAGCTCTGGAGTGAGGGTAAACTGGTCCTGTTGTGTTAGACTTGTTTGACTAAAGTCAGAACAGAATGCAATAGGAAATGACTGAAAGATGGAAATCGAGATGTAACTAAAATTAATTCAAGATAAAGCCTGGAGAGCCCTAGGATTTAGTGGGAATGAGAGGGAGTAAATGTTGTGGTCAAAAATGGCCCCTTAGATAGGATTCTAGGTGATGGTAGGGTAGATTTTTAGAAGAGGCTGAAGATTAGTCTTTTCTTCCTAGTGGTATTTTAGTGCCTGTATTTTAAGTACTTAGCCAGAGATGAACAGAATTCTGTTTCTGAATTCATGAAGTTCACGATCCGTGAAGATCACAGTCTTGTGGGAGAGACTGGGAAGAGAATTTAATGGAGTGCTTTAAGAGCTTCCCTGGTGGTTCAGATGGTAAAGTATCTGCCTTCAATGCAGGAGGCCTGGTTCGATCCCTTGGTTGGGAAGATCCCCTGGAAAAGAGACTGGCTACCCACTCCAGTATTCTTGATTGGAGAATTCCCTGGACAGAGGAGCCTGGTGGGCTACAGTCCATGGGGCCGCATAGAATCAAACTTGACTCATCGACTACCACTTTTACTTTGAGCTTCCCTGGTAGCTCAGATGATAAAGAATCCACCTGCATTCTTGGGTAAAGAACTCGGGGTTTGATCCCTGGATCAGGAAGATCTCTTGGAGAAGAGAATGACAACCCCCATCCCTGCCCCACCCCCCACCCCTGTATTCTTGCCTGGAAAATGCCATGGACAGAGGAGACTAGCAGGCTATTGTCCATGGGGTTGCAAAGAGTTAGACCTGACTGAGCAACTGACACTTTTAAGAGCCATGGAAGTACCCACAGGCTCACATGAGAGAAGCCGCTAGAAGATAGGAAAGGTTCTGAGGCTGGTGACACTTGAGTTTAATCTGAAAGAATGAACAGTTCAAAAATGGAGAACAGTCAAGGGCCTTCCAGGTAGTGAAAACCTCCTATTATTTCTTATGTGGAGGTGGGAAAGTTCACGGCTATTGAGAGAGTGCTAGGGTCGTTTTATAGATAGAGTGTTGGGCTTATGCAGGGGAAGGCCAATAAATGTGGTGGCTGAGAGAGGGCAGATGATGAATATGAATGCCATATTTTGAACTTTACTTGAGGAAATAAACCATAAGAAAAAAGAATTTCAAGATAGGAGACAGAGAGAGGATTCTGTTTTAAGAGGGTTTTTCGGGAATCTCTGGGGAGGAGGAGGAGCGGTGGGTGAAGACCAAAGAGACATACACCTGAGTGAGAAAAGATGAATTCCAGGGGGGTTCCCTCCTAGCTCAGTCGGTAAAGAGTCTGCCTGAAATGCAGGAGACCTGGGTCCGATCCCTGGGTTGGGAAGATCTCCTACAGAAGGAAATGGCAACCGACTCCAGTATTCTTGCCTGGAGAATCCCATGGATAGAGGAGCTTGGCAGGCTGCGTCCATGGGGTCTCAAGAGTCAGACACGACTTAGCGACTCAACTACCACGGAGAGGTTTAGGAGCTAGAATTGATAGGATTTAGTTGGTGGGGAAGTGAGAGTTTGAGGGAGATGTTGTTTGGCTTAGGTCTTAGATTTCTGGCTCTGAAATTTGGTACCCTTCATCAGTGCAGAGCATGTGAAAGGATGAATAGGCTTGGGGATTAGATGATGCATGCACTCAAAAAGACATTAAATTTAAATTCTGGGCTGAGATAATGCCAGTGAGAGTATAAAGGGCATATCTGAGAAAAGTTGCCTGGGAAGTATTATTTGAATTTGGTTCAGACTAAATGTAGTGGAAGGCAGAGAGAACAAGAAAAAACTCATTAGATTCATTAATCTTGGAAGTTTCGAAAGGTATTCACAAATAAAGTGGGAAAATTGAAACTGATTGTAAGAAATGTGAACTGCTCTGAAGGACATCAGGATTGAATGTGTATCGAACTTGAAAGTTAATTGAAGAAGGCAGGGTTATATTAATCTGAATCTGGAAGTAATTATAGTATTCCTTTGAAGCATGTCCGTTCTTTCTCGATGACTCATACAGAGTGATTGGTGATAGTTTGATAATCTGAAATTTGAAGTGTTGTATGGAAGACTAAGAAAGAAATGGCACATCAATGGAAGGTGTAAATGGAAAATTTAAAATAATGCACGGTATTAACTCTCTAATGAAAGGCAGCTTTATACAAATTGCAAGGAAGATAAATCATAATATGTTTTCAAATTAATATTTTATCTTTCTCAGACAATTAGTCCATTCCTCATACTTCATTTACATCTACCAGTGAGATAGATTGGTTTTGGTTTCAGCTAATTTAAGGCCCATGGAACCTTAAGTATACTTTATGAAGAGGAATTCATTAAATTCTTAGATCCTCTGAAACTGTGGATCTGTGGAACTGTGGTTCTCAACTGTGGGCAGTTTTGCTTCCTCTCTCCCTCCCTGCGGGGAATATTTGGTAACATCTTAGACATTTCCGATTGTACTGACTAGGGTAAGGGGAGGTATCTAGTGAATAAAGCCAAAAATGTTGTTTAACATCCTACAATGCCCAGGATAATCCCCCACAAAGAAGAATTGTAAGGTTCAAAAGGGTTATATTGTCAAGAAACTCTGTTTTAAATTTATGTTGCCCCTATGAACCTTTGGGTTAAATAAAATTGTGAGAAATTTAGTGATTTTTTAAAAACACTAAGATAAAAGAGGCTTATCTAGGACAGGCAAAATTTAGTTCAAAAGTGATTTATGGTACGGAGAGGGAAGTGGGAGGGTGGTTCAGGATGGGGAACACGTGTACACCCATGGTGGATTCATGTTGCTGTATGGCAAAACCAATACAATATTGTAAAGTAATTCAGTTCAGTTCAGTCGCTCAGTTGTGTCTGACTCTTTGCGACCCCATGAATCGCAGCACGCCAGGCCTCCCTGTCCATCACCAACTCCCGGAGTTCACCCAAACTCACGTCCATCAAGTCAGTGATGCCATCCAGCCATCTCATCCTCTGTCGTCCCCTTCTCCTCCTGCCCCCTATCCCTCCCAGAATCAGAGTCTTTTCCAATGAGTCAACTCTTCCCAGGAGGTGGCCAAAGTACTGGAGTTTCAGCTTTAGCATCATTCCTTCCAAAGAAATCCCAGGGCTGATCTCCTTTAGAATGGACTGGTTGGATGTAAAGTAATTAGCCTCCAATTAAAATAAATAAATTTATATTAAAAAAAATGATTTATGATGAACTTGGGCTAGAGATTTTTTTGAGGAGGGGCATGGTACTGATTTTTCCCATGGTGGAAGTTAAAATTTTGAAACATGTCTCACCTATAGGCAAGGGAGAATAATGTACATACAAGCAACATGGAGACTTTTGAATGTGTAGTTGAATCAGTAGTTTGGAATACACTTCCTTGACAATGTGTTTTTGTATTATATGCATATAGCACGTTTAATATAAACTACAGCTAAGGAATTGGTGTAATGATGTAATAACTTACTAATAAGAATTTACACCTTATGCTTTCAAGTTCATCAGAAAGAAAATAAGTATTTGCATGTTAAGCACTTTAAATATATTTTGTTTAATTTTCACAAATTCGAAGGTAGATACAGTTCTCTTTTTTGCTTTTTTTTTAGGTCAGAAAATATACCTCAGGAAAGTAACCAAAATGTTTTCCCATTTAATCTTGTTTATGTTTGATTTATAATCTTTTTATTTATATTTGATGGATACTTGCCTTATAGAAACCATACTCATAAAGGCTTAGCTGTGGTAAGAACAGGTAATCTCTGCCTTGCATTTCTCTGAGAATTATTGTGATATATTTCATTAACTTAGAAGAATTTCAGAAAATGCTTTGACAGTTTTCTATCTGCAGAATCCCATAATGGGTTGTATGTTCAAGATAGTACAATACCCATCTAGATTTTGTCAGAAAAACTGGGGAGCTTTTGCCATTGTCTTTGAGGGACAGATTTAGGCAAGAAAGTGTTACTGCAATAGATAGATTTTGAGCCAACACTTGGAGAGAATATTGAGAGACATTTATATTTCAGGGTATTACAGAGAGACTTATTTTTTAGGATTAAGAAAGAAGTAAGCTATTAAAAATATATTAAGGTAGAGAGGGTGACTATACTAATGCTAAGTCAGGGATCTTAGTTCACGGCTCTCAGTCTATGAAAACTATGGATCACATCACGTCTTGAATAGCTTTGTGACTTTAGGAAAGTCTTTAAGCCTTTGGAGTCCCAGTTTTCTGCTCTGTAAATCATCAGAGTATTGTGTGGATTAAAGGAGCTAATGCAGTATTGTCAACATAATGATTAATATAAAGTGCTTAATAAGGCAATTATTATTAATATACATGATATAATTAAGCATGAAGTGGAGTTAAACAGAACACAATTGGGAAATACTTCATTAATATCAGAGTCCCTTAAGATTTGTGCCAAAAAATGTGACAAAGTAAATTTTTCTTAGTGTAAGTAAAATGGATCTCTTGTTAGAGGACTTACCAGAACTTCAATTTTCTATTACGTACATTTAAGAAGAAAATATGCAACACTTGGCAAAAAGTTTTGACCTTATGCTCCATTCAATCTGGCAGTTTCTCCTGCTTCATGGTACACAGTTTGAGAAATACTGACTTGAAAAGTTCCTCACTTGGCACATTATTGTTCCAGTATAGAAGATTTATAACAATAGTGAACTTTTCTTATTGGCTCTACTGAGCATGAACTTAAAAGTCTGCAAGGGTACCTGAGCCATGTAGCTCAGTATTCTCTTAAATTGTCTTGTTAGAAACACTAGTGGTTTTGATGAGATTTTTGTTGATGTTAATACTTCATTCTTTTTCTTCCTTTGGAAAGAAATAATTAATAATTTAGTAATTGTATATATGTGTGTAAGATATTATAAGGGTTAATAAAATAACATAGCAGTAATTCCCTAACACTCATCCTCATTTCCCTCTCAATAACATTTTGGACTATTCCCTCTGTCTGTCTCTCCTTCCCTCTGGCGTTAGCTACCATCATATTGGCTAGTCCTTCTCTTTGCTTTGCTGGTTTCTCCTCTACTTCTAGCCCTTATGCATTGGGTTTCTCAGATCTCAATCAATCCTAGACGTCTTGTCTAGCTATACTTGTCTCATTGTAGCTTTATGACTTTACACTTTATACTGACAAGTCCCCAGATTATATTAATATCTCCAACTTAGATTTCTAGCTTCAACATCCTCCTTGTATGTCTAATTACCAGTTGCTTCACATTTCTGTTTTGTCTGTTATGTGTCTCAGACCTCCCATGTCTAAAAACCAAACCCACTGTTTCCATTACTGCTGCTACCTGGCATTGTTATCTATCTAGGTACCCTATCTAGGTACTGATACCCAGCTCTAGCCTATGCTAACCTGCCATTGTTACCTATCTAGGTACCGTATCTAGGTACTGATACCCAGCTCTAGCCTATGCTAACCTGCCATTGTTACCTATCTAGGTACCCTATCTAGGTACTGATACCCAGCTCTAGCCTATGCTAACCTGCCATTGTTACCTATCTAGGTACCCTATCTAGGTACTGATACCCAGCTCTAGCCTCTGCTAACCTGCCATTGTTACCTATCTAGGTACCCTATCTAGGTACTGATACCCAGCTCTAGCCTCTGCTAACCTGCCATTGTTACCTATCTAGGTACCCTATCTAGGTACTGATACCCAGCTCTAGCCTCTGGTATAATTGATAAGTATCAGTATTGATATATATTTTGTATACTTGAATGCATTTGATATAATTATTTGATAAAATTGAAGGTCATAACTCCATTTAGTAAAAAGAGTGTGCATCATGGACACTAAATTCTGTATTCAGGAATTGTCTGTTTCTGGGTTACCATCTAACTGGAGATATGCATGTGTGAGTCTCAATTGTGAAATCAGTTTTATATAATAGCAAACATATTCCACAGAAGTAGAAATGAAGATTTGCAGCACTGTTCGGTTTCATTTTCTAAGGAGGACTGTGTGCCAGTGTCTTCGAATGCATGTTTTTTTCTTTTTCCCCCTTTCTCTTTAAGTGAAACTTAGCTATTCTTAGTAGCGTGTGGGAGGGGTATGAAATTTAATAACAAATTATTTTTAACGAGCTGGTACTTACTCATTTGTCATGTTTGGAATAAGCGTTACAGTTGCTAGGGCAAAAACTGTTGGATTTCCAAGAGTTTTTTCTCACATAGGCAAGTACAGAAATCATCAAGTTTACCTATTTGTGCTCACTAATTATCTCCAGATTTGGTGTTATTTTCCCAGGTGCCATTTTTACAGTTGCCACAGCCAGGTAGAGCTCATTCTGTAGCCATGGCCGATGAAAAGCTATGAGTGTGCATCACATTACTGGAAGATTGTCAAATGGAATACAGTTTCAGTTTTAGGGATGAAGGTGGGAGGAAAGGAACAGTTTCAACTTCACTTTTAAAAATGCAGCTTACTTTCTGAGAGAAGGAAAGAATACAGTATTTTGAGAATTCATCTTTAACTTTTGTCCACACATCTCTTCCTCCTTGTATTTGCCAGTCACGAGAGAAAGATTTTATGGGATGCAGTGGATGAGCTCCCATGAATAAAAATGTCTGTTCATAGGAAAAGGAGCCATTACCTGGTACATTCCTAAAAGCCTTCATTTGGAATAAAAACAGGCTCTTCCCTCAGATACAGCTGTGTTAGAACTTACTCTTTGCGACCCCATGGACTGTGGCCCACCAGGCTTCTCTGTCCATGGAATTCTCCAGGTAGGAATAATGGACTGGGTTGTTATTTCCTTCTCCAGGGGATATTCCCGACCCAGGGATTGAACCCAGGTCTCCCTCATTGCAGGCAGATTCTTTACCATCTAAGCCACCTGGGAAGCCCATTTTCTCACTATGCTTCTTCAAATTTCACTCAGTATTCTGAACAACCCGAAGAATTCCTCCTTTCCCCTCCATTTGGAGGCAGCCTCTCTTGTTATAGAAAACGATGCCACCGCGATTATGAGAAGAGCATCTGCTTTGAATGCTCTCAGCCATCTCTCCCAGCCACACACATGCCTGCTCCCTCACCGCACACATATCTGACAGATTGAAAGCAGATACAACCCATACACTTTCTCTACTGGTGACCACTTAGGAAATCATGATTCAGGGCCTCATTTCTTGCCATTTTTAAAAACGTTGTGAACAGGTGGCCAGACTTCATAAGCAACAGCTGGAGGGCATGGATAACTCGGTGGCTTGGAGGAGGACCAAGTATCGTGTGAGCCCAGCTTCTCTCATGTCAGCCCCGTTTCCCCAGTGGCATACCAGGTCAGCTGGTGCCGCCCAGGGCAGGGCAGGGCAGGGCAGGGCAGGGCTAGCGCTGACTCTAAGGGTTGGGTCCACACCCTACTCTGGGAAGTGGCCTCAGGAAGTGGATGCCTGGGGGCATAATCACCCCAGTGAGTTGCATTTGTTCTGAGGAACAAAGGTAGAGGCTTATCTGGGGCCTAGAAAAGGGGATCATCGGGACTGTAGGATTAGGGAGAGAAAGAGGGGGGAGTGTGTGTGGCCGGGAGGAGACCGGGTCGGGTAGGAAATTATGCATGTGTCTCCTGTTGAATCCTTGTAGTCAGAGAAGCTGGAGGTAGTGGGAGGTGGTACTACACTGCTCATCTCTCCTGTCAGGATGTAGGGAAGTCTTCTCGCATCGTACCAGAAGCAAAGATCTTCTATCAGAAATTGCAGCACGAGGTTTCAATCACATGCTTCCGTGTGTGATGGTTCAGTAAGACAGCTGTGTTTGAGGTTGAGGTGGGCAGGGAGAGGGCTGGGATTTGAGAGGAGGGATGGTTTTGGGGCACAGAGAATTCAGTGCTTAGGGGGTTTTGAGATTGAGATTGGGGCAGAACATGAGAAGAGTGAGCCTGGCAGTGCTACCAGTGAGAAGTTAGTACCTTGAAGAAAAGATGTATCAAAATATGGAGGACGAACATAAAAAGAGAGTGGGATTTGGTTGTAAGCTCTGTGAAGCTTTATCTCATTGGGGGTGACAGTTTCTTCCAACTCTTTGTCCTTGATCTGCTGGACTGGCTCTGTGAGTGGCTTTAGGTGACTTTTTGTTGTTGTTTAATTGCTCAGTTGTGTCTGACTCTTTGCAACTCCATGGGCTGTAGCCCACTTCTCTGTCCATGGGATTTCCCAGGCAAGAATACTGGAGTGGGTTACCATTTCCTTCTCCACGGGATCTTCCTGATCCAGGGATTGAACCAGTGTCTCCTGTATTGCAGGTGGATTCTATACCACTGAGTCACCAAGGAAGCTTAGGTGACTTATATGTGAACATTTGAATGCTGGGCGGCTCTCAGCCAGGCCTGTGGTTGACCCCCGCCAGGGTACAGCCATGAGTCAGGTATGGTCCTAGCTCTCTGCAGTCCCACAGGAGAGATGCCTGGAGAGGCTGAGGTGGGTGCATGCT
Organism: Bubalus kerabau; assembly: GCF_029407905.1. Lineage (NCBI taxonomy): Eukaryota > Metazoa > Chordata > Mammalia > Artiodactyla > Bovidae > Bubalus > Bubalus kerabau. Next base: position 51,336,986 of record NC_073635.1, read on the forward strand.
TGGGGGCTTGTTAGGGAAACAGAACGTATTGGAAATATTTTTAATGCAGCCCTAGAGTATAGCTGGCTGTACCAAATTATAATAAAAGGAGAATCTCACCTTTTAACACTCTGTCCCCAAACTTTGGTATCAAATATGAGGGAGATAGATTTTGGCCACATACACACATTTTTTCCCCCTCAGATTTTTGACCTTTTGGAAAATGGAAGGGTGTTGGCCTGGGCAGTCCCTGGTAGATAGAGGGCGGGTGAGGAGGGCTGGCTTGGGGCCAGCGTGGATGTTTGGCCAACAGCAGTAATACCACGCTAGTTTGCCTTGCTCTTTATTTGACCTTATACTTGAAATACTTTCATGTTCACAGCTTTCAGAGAAACAGGGAAAGGAAAGCAGATCATGAAAGAGTGTCTTGAATTGTGCTTCACAGAAATGTCTCTTCTAGGGGGAAACGTGTGGGGAACGTGCCTGTCCCCCAGTCACTTCCCCCCACCACACTGTGGGGTTGAGATGGATGACTGGAGGGTAGGCTTGAATTGTTTCCTTTCCTTGATCTGCTCGGGTTAAATACTTTCCAGATGCCTCTTTTCAGCCCAGTGAGACGGGTGTGTGGTTTCCAGGTGAGGCTATGGAGACGCAGTGTTAAATACCTTGACCGCATTCTCACAGCTCCTACAAGTGGAGCCAGAAATCACACCCAGGAGGTCTGGCCCCAGAGCCTGCCCTCCTAGGTGAGCTGCCTGGCCTGGGGTCTCCTGATGGGAGCCAGAGCATCCATGTGAATTTTATTTCCCTGGTCTTTTCCTTAGATATGGTACTTCTTCCTTTTTTAAAAAATATTAATTTTTGGCTGTGCTGGGTCTTTGTTGCTGTGCATGGGCTTTTCTCCAGTTGTGGCGCATGGGGACCATGCTCTCATTGCAGTGAGCAGGCTTCTCATTGCAGTGGTTTCTCTTGTTGCAGCACATGGGTTCTAGGGCACACAGGCTTCAGTAGCTGTCCCATGAGGGCTCAATAGGTATGGCACACAGGCTTAGTTGGTCCATGCATATGGGATCTTCCCAGATATGGGATCGAACCCGTGTCCCCTGCATTGGCAGGCGGACTCTTTACCACTGAGCCACCAGGGAAGCCCCAGATACGGTACTTCTTGAATGATGATTTGTACTAGTATTTTAAAATAGCCTTGAATAAAGAAAAGATCAGACCTAGAGCTTCCTAGTTCTATGTTTACCTTGAAACTGTTAGGATAAGGTGGTTACTGATGGATCTTGTTCATAGATGGGCATTCTTGAGCTTTTGTGACTCTTTTCTTCCTGGCCTCTGGCAGAAAGTTCAGAGCTCTGTGATTAGCACATGTCTTCTGGTCATTTGCTGGGTAGTGAGGCAAAGCTGTTCCATTAACAGAGTGGAAGATGATATCTATGTTGCTGCTGCTGCTAAGTCACTTCAGTCGTGTCTGACTCTGTGCGACCCCATAGACGGCAGCCCACCAGGCTCCCCCGTCCCTGGGATTCTCCAGGCAAGAACACTGGAGTGGGTTGCCATTTCCTTCTCCAGTGCATGAAAGTGAAAAGTGAAAGTGAAGTTGCTCAGTCGTGTCTGACTCTTAGCGACCCAATGGACTGTAGCCTACCAGGCTCCTCTGTCCATGGGATTTTCCAGGCAAGAGTACTGGATATCTGTGTTATACTTGGCCATTTCTTGAGTATTAAACACAATATTTAAATTAGTATATAATACACAGAGAAGTATTCAACATAGTAATTTTTCAAACTATTAATGTTTCATCTCTGTCCCTTTTTATGATAAATTTGGGTGTCAGGGAAGGTTTAGGTTCTTTGGCCTTTGTCTTTCAGGACTTTGCTGGGAAGCTTTTATATCACAGAGATTAGCACTTAATCTCTGCACTTTGCAGCTCCTCTTTGTTTTTGAATCTGTGCCTTTTTAAGGTTATTGAGCTATGATTATAAATAATTCCTTTTATTGAAGTTTTAAAGAAAGTAGCTTTACAAAGAAGCACAGTTATGAACATCAGGGCAATTGGAATCAAAATTGGGTGTTGTAAGTAAGCTAATGCAATTTAACTGTTAACATCACATAGGAATTTTCCTGAGCTTTTATCATTTCAGGCTTTCTCTTGCTAACTTACATTTCTGTAAGCTAAAAAGATATGTTCAGATTAGTGCTGCTGAGCATCTGTGTGCCATGCACCGTGTTAGACATTTTTAATAAAAATATTTTAATGTCCTTGTCAGGTGGTAGACCCTGTCTTAAGACACTTGGGGTATGGTGATAAATAAAATCACAAAAATTCCTTTTGAATGATAAAGAGACAAATAATAAATGAATGCATGCAGTTGATGGTTATAATACAAAAATAAAGCAGGGATGAGAGATGGGGAATGTCAGGCAGGCTGATTGCAACTTAAATGTTGTGGTCCAGCATGGCTTCATTAGGAAGCCTTTGTGGGTAACTTGGTAAGTAAGATGATCCCTGCCCTCAGACAGTTTACAGTCTGGTGATAACTGATGTTCAGTGAGCACTTAGCATATGGCCAGGGACTCTGCTAAGTACCTGGGTACTTTTCTGATGATTTCCTGAAATACTGGCCATTATTTCCAGATTCTCCAGAAGGAAACTGAAGCATCCAGAGTTAAATTGCCAAGATGAACATAGCTCTTGGGACCTACATCTGACCCAAAGACCATCCTCCTTTTTTTTTTTTTTTTAATTGGAATATAATTGCTTCACATTGCTTTGTTACTTTGTGCTATGAAAGTAACACAATGTGTTCACTTCAATGAAACGAATCAGCTGGTTGTACACATATATCAGCTCCCTCTTGGACCTCCCTCCTGCCCCCTCATCCATCTTGCCCCGTAGGTCATCACAGGGCACTGAGCTGAGCTCCCTGTGCCTTACAGCGGGATCCCACTAGCTCCATGGTAGTGTATATATGTCACTCATAATCTCCCAATCTGTCCCACTCTCCCTTCCCACCCTGTGTCTACGTGTCTGTTCTCTATGTCTTCATCTCTAACCCTGCCCTGCAAATAGGTCATCTGTACCATGCTTCTAGATTCCACACATATGCATTCATATACGACATTTTTCTCTTTCTGACTTACTTCACTCTGTATGACAGACGTGCCAGCAGTTGAAATATGTTATAAGGGATTAGTCTACTTGTAGATCGGATTTGTCTAATTTTTGGTTCTGTTGGGCTGGCCAGCATCTTGGATGGTGCATGGAGAGGCTGATACCATGAGCTTCCCCTCAGCTCTCACGTGTGTTCTCTTTGAAAGGCTTTGGGGTTGTGCCCTGTGGCCACAGCAGGCAAAAGGAGCTGCCTAGTTTTCGACTTCCAAGCAGTGGGATGTGTTTGTTGAGTATCAGAAGCTGGCCTCTATTGACTCCTGCAAATCATTGACTACTTGAATTCCTGGCATTACATTTCAATGATAGAACAGCAATTTGGCCGGCCTGTGTGTCACTGTGTTCAAGAGCATGTTATAAATGCTCATGTTCGGAAAGGAATGTGAAATGAGGGAAAGGTTATAGTGCCAAGGTCATGGTTTATTGTGAGTGTTTATTCCCAAATAGGCCATACCCTGTGTTTACAATTATTGCTTTATCATAAAGAAAAGCCAATGAGTGTGTTGGATTAGAAAGCTTCAGAGGAGGCTGTGTGGAAAGGAGGTCAGGGGTTCAAGAGAGCTCTGTTGCTCCTTCTGCCCTCAGGGTGCTTATGAGAAAAGTGGGATGCTTTGCATTGAATGTTAATAGTGCGGTGGTTTTCAACCTAGTATATGCTTTGTGTTGAGTATTAATGGTTCTTTGTGCTTTGATTAATGTCTGAGGTGTGTATGTTGGCCATTAATATAAAAGGAGGCTATATATTTTATACCTTTGTTATTTTTTATTATTGGTTTCTAGTGATTTTTTCCCCCCTACTTCTTTGAAAATGTTGATTTTTTTTTTTACACAATAATTTTCTTTTTACTCAAGAGATAAGCCCTGGTTTAAGTACCTGGGCTGTGAAATTTATTTGCTTTTTTGAAATATGTATCTATTTCTATATGTGTATTTTGAGCGTACAGTTCACAAACTTTAGAGATGGAATGCACATAGGTAGGCAGTGCATTCAAAATATAAGAACTAGATCAAACAAATCAAAATATAAGAAATAATTGGCTCCCAGAAGCGCATCACCTTTTCCCAGTCATTTCCATCCTCCCTACCAGAGTGAACACTATCTTGAATCTTAAGATCTTGTCTTTGTTTTCCCTGTTTCTGTACTTGACATGGATGGATAATACAGCCTGTGCTCTGCCTGGCTTCATTTGATTCCCAGTGTTGGTGACATTGAACCATATGACCGCAGGTTGTTTGTTCTCATAGCTACAGAATATTTCATTGTGTGAATATCCCATAATCAATCCATCCGGCTCTTAAAGATGTTCAGTGTAGCTCCAGCTCATTCTATTATGAATGGTGCTTCTACAGAGGTTCTCATATGTGACTTTTGCTGAATATCTTTAAGTATTTCTGTTGGGTATATACTGAGGAGTGGAATTACTAGATCATAGAATATGCATATATATTCAGCTTAAATAGATGCTACCAAGTGTATTCAAGTATTTGTACCAATTTACGTTTCCACAGTAGGGTGAGAGCTCATGAGTTTTATTTTTGTCATGCTGTTCTGGTGGTAGATGGGAGTTGCCTGCTGTTCTTAGGTTCACTTCAGTTCATGTTTGTTGTATGGGAAGGAATGGTCGTAGCTGTCTTCATGGATTCTTTGAAAGCTAAGTTAAATATTTGTCTCTACTTATGAGCTCTTTCTCTTCCTCTTTGTTTCCCTGTGTCTATATGTTATGTATGTATGTTTTCTATGTCTTACACATGCATTGTGTGTGTGTATATGCTCAGTCCTTCAGTTATGTCCAACTCTTTGCAACCCCATGGACTGCAGCCCCCCAGGTTCTTCTCTCCATGAGATTTTCTGGGCAAGAATACTAGAGTGGGTTGCCATTTCCTCCTCCAGCAGATCTTCCCAACCCAGGGATTGAGCCCACATTTCCATGTCACCTGCATTGCAGGCAGAATCTTTACCTCTGAGACACCAAGAAAGCCAGTGTGTGTGTGTGTATATATATATATATATGTTTTTTTTTTCTTGTAAGTATACTACTATGAGGAGAAGGCAATGGCACCCCACTCCAGTACTTTTGCCTGGAAAATCCCATGGAAGTAGGAGCCTGGTAGGCTGTAGTCCATGGGGTCGCTAGAGTCGGACACGACTGAGTGACTTCATTTTCACTTTTCACTTGCATGCATTGGAGAAGGAAATGGCAACCCACTCCAGTGTTCTTGCCTGGAGAATCCCAGGGACAGGGAACCCTGGTGGGCTGCCGTCTATGGGGTCTCACAGAGTCGGACACGACTGACGCGACTTAGTAGCAGCAGCATACTACTATGGCTCTTAGACTGGAAAGCTACATTGAAGGGTATCTAGCTCAGGGTCTTGCATCTCTCCTGAACCAGCAATGATCCTGCTTAAGTCTCTGGAAAGCACCAGTAGTTTAGAGTGGCCCGTTTGTTAATGAACTCACGTGTATTTGTCTTCCACACTGTGGTGACATCTGTTTCTTTAACTTTTCCCATAAATATTATGCTTTTTTATAGGGTTGGGGGGGGGACTCATGATGCTTATGAAAAGTGAAAGTGAAGTCACGCAGTCGTTTCCGACTCTTTGCGACCGCATGGACTGTAGCCCACCAGGCTTCTCCGTCCATGGGATTTTCCAGGCAAGAGTACTGGAGTGGGGTGCCATCACCTTCTCCAGGGGATCTTCCTGACCCAGGGATCAAACCTGGGTCTCCTGCATTGCAGGCAGACTCTTTACCCTCTGAGCCAGATGCTTATAATACAGGCAGTGATTTATGGCATTTAAAAAATTGCACTTTTTAGCATCTGCAGGGGTTTGGTCTCTGAGCAATTTTCTCTGGGGAACTTCAGTGAAGAATCACCATGCACAATGGAAAAGAAAACTCCGTGCAAAATTACTTTTGTTTTTTCCTATTTACATGTTTTGCCTTTCCTGATTGTTTTCTGCTGTGACCATATGTTGATGTCTTTCCCCTTTTGGTTGAATTTAAACATTGTTCACAATGAACATTTTAAAAATGCAAATAGTACATTTTATAAATCAAGCTGTAATAAATGAAATAAAAAAAGACAACCTTGCTTTTAATAGAAAACTGACTATTATATTTCGTGAAATAAATGAATATGGAAAAATCCTCTGATGGATAATACACCCTGTAAAGGTTCTGAACTTCCAGGTGATATTAATATTCATAGAACTTTATAATACAAATGAGTTTTTTTGGTTAATAATTAACAATTTCAGGTTCATAGATATTACTTAATGAATATTTTCTTTTTTCTTCTTTACAGGCAAGAAGAGACTGATAGGAGAGTGAAAAATGTAAGATACAAATTTAATGGAACATTATAAATGGTTTCTTACATGTTCTGTAATAAGGTAGCGAGAACTAAAAATATCTTATATATTCTCTATCCTTTTTCTAATGGAATTTTTGTTAGAAACAAATTCTAAAAATGCTTAAATATGGTTGAAACTTGTATTCTCTGACCTCATAGTATAAGAAGATGGGTTAAATTTAGGAAGTGAGTCCTTACATGTTAGTAATGTAGTAAAGGCAGATAAGGGCTTCCCAGGTGGCGCTGGTAGCAAAGAACTTGCCTGTGAAATCAGGAGATGCAAGAGATGTGGGTTTGGTTCCTGAGTCAGGAAGATCCACTGGAGGAGGGCATGGAGACCCACTCCAGTATTCTCGCCTAGAGAATCCTACGTAGAAAGGAGCCTGGCAGGCTATGGTCCATAGGGTTGCAAAGAGTTGGACATTACTGAAGTGACTTGGCATGCACGCAAAGGCAGATAAACAGGCTATAGGATTTTTAGGAGAGCAAGTCAGAAGCCACCAAAATCAGACTTTAAGAAAAAACACTAAATGTTTAAGAACTCTGAGGAATTAGCCAGTGTAGACATGTCTATAGTATGCTGCATATTAGAAGAATTTCTAAAAATGTGACAGCTTTATTTAAAAATGTGGAGCTGAGAATTATTGATTTTAAGTGTTTAGTCTGTAAGTTTGTTGGAAAATATTGTCTGAAAAGTTTAATTTATGTTTTCTTCCTGTGAATTTTTTCCTGCTTCATGTGTACTGGTAGAATGTACAAATACCTGTTGGGGGTCTAAAGCTTTTGCTGTGAGAATGTGCTCAGAGAAGAATAACATTTTTGATGACCCTTCTCCTTCATGTAATTTAAAAGGAAATCTACTTTTCAATGATAGATACATATGGTCTTTTATCTAGCGCTCACTTGCATCTGAGCTTGCTGTTAATTACTAAATTGACTCATCTGTTGTTTCATGGCATTTTTTTTTTTTTTTTTTTTTTTTTTTAGGTTTTGATAACTTTGTACTGGCTGGGAAGAAAAGCACAAAGTAACCCCTACTATAATGGTCCCTATCTTAATTTGAAAGCGTTTGAGAATCTTTTAGGACAAGCTCTGACTAAGGTAAGGAAACTCTATCTATATGAGACACTTACTCTAACTAATAGTTCTTATCTTCCCCTTCCTCTCTTGTTTTCATGTGCCCTCTCCCTTCTTTTACTTTTTCTACAAAATATGGTGGCTTTGATAGGGATGCCTAGAGAGGATTGTTACTTACCTGCTGACTTCATAAGTCACCACCAAGGAGTGAGTATTTCAGACCGGTTTTCAGGATATATAGGTATAGGTATTTATTCCTTAATTTTAGGTAATCAGTGAGATACTCATTAACTTTCTTTCTTCAACACTTTATATAACCCAACTGTTTCCATATTCATTATGAACTCGACCAGTAACTGCTTCAGGCTATTAAAATGTGTGTATGTTACTCAGTTTCTTTATCTTATTGTCTTGCCATGGGTCACTATATCTCTAATGTCCTTATTCCAATATCTTCACAATTCTCCCATGCTAGGTCTGTTTTCTAAAGAGTAGTAAATGCTGTTACATGAAACTTGATAAGATTTTTAAGTTAGAATATTTGGTTTTAAACACATTTCTAGTCCTTCATATTTTGGAATCAGTGTTGCAAATATTGAGTGTTTAAAGACTGTTTGAAGAGGGTCAAGTGCCAAGGCTAACCAGAATTGGCCAGATCTTCATTCGTAAGATCAAATGGGAGAACCAATCGCCACGGGGGTATTTCTGTAGGAGAATCTGCAGTATTCAGAAGAAGATATGTCATCAAAATAATTTGTCACCATCTAATTAATAGTAGTTGCTTGATGGGTCTTTATGATCAGTAAATGATTCTGTACCCATCAGGCATTTAGCATTAGTCTCTGGCACATTGTAAGGATATAATAAATGCTAGTTACTATGATTGGAAAATAGACGTTCTAGGCCAGGATGAAAATGATCTCTTTGCCTTATAACTACTCTCATCTTTAGTTTTGCCTGAGCCCAGCCATATATATTATAGAGAGATGAAATTATAGTCTTGAAGGTTAGCGTATTCCTTCTGAATTTTTATTTTTAAATCGTAAGGAGTTAATAATATCCTATTTAAAATCCTTAAAACAGTTTATCCAGATAATTGTTGAGATAATATCACGCCTGGGCATTATATGAGGTGTTGAGAAAGCACTCACACAAGGGAGATGAACCATCCTTAGAGCACAGTTGTTTGATGCAGACAGATGAACAAGTAGGTCAGTGCCATGGTGGAGGGCAGGGCTCAGAAGGATGAATGTGGCGGGGCTTCGAGCGTGAGCAGAGTCTGCCTTACAGTTATTTCAGCTAAGAAGACATCCAGTTAAAAATAACATGGGACTTTGGCCCTTGCATTCATGTTCTCTTTACAGCCTTTGGTTCTTTTTATGGCAGTGTGACTCAGGTTCAGTAACCTTCGTAGAGTGTGCTGGGAATGCTGTACTTGAGTTTGTTTCCTGCCACCAGTGTCAAAACCAGAGTAGATACACAAAGAATTTGTCATAGGTAGAGCTAAAGCTGTGGTTCCATTCCATTATTATGGCGGGTGGAGAGCCATAAGAGATATGTCAGTATATGGTTTGCATCTGTTCTGTTAAAATCGAGATCATTGTGTTCATCAAACTTTTCTCCCTTAACTAGTTATGCTTAATGGCCAATCTAAAATATGAATAAAGAAAAAATACTTGCAGAGACTTCTGTGGTGGTCCAGTGGTTAAGAATCCACTGCCAATGCAGGGGACACAAGTTCGATCCCTGGTCTGGGAAGATTGTATGTGCCATGGAGCACGTAAGCCCATGTGTCATAATAACTGAGTCCCTGTGCCCGGGAGCCCGTGCTCCGCAACAGGAGAAGCCACCACATGGAGAAGCCTGTGCACGGCAACTAGAGAATAGCTCCCACTTGCCACAACGAGGGAAAGCCTGAATGCAGCAATGAAGACCCAGTGCAGCCAAAAAAAATTAAATTAAGTGTTTTTTGTTTTTTTTTTTAATTCTTGCAGAAAACTGTTGACCTTGAGTCATTCTATAAGTTGTAGATGACTCACTTTAGGTGACTTGTCTGAGGAAAGTCCTTGGTGGGGGGGTTGGGGTAGGAACCAGGCAACAGGGCCAAACTCCGGTTCTTTTACAACTATGGTGGCAGGTCATCATTAACTTTTAACACTTACTAGGTCAAAAATCATTTCCTGTGTGTTGCACTCTAAGGCTTCAACAAATATGTGTTTAAGAAACCTGATGAATCTAAAGATTTACTTAGAATTTTAAATTATATATTTTTTGAGAAGTATTTTGGTGGCACCAACACTGATCCCAGCTTCTCCATCTGCTTGGAGATAGAGTACAAGGTAGGCGCTTGCATTTGCATGACAAGATGTCAAGTCTAATTCCAGGGTGTGTGGCAGATAAAATATATAAAATCTCAAATAAATTTATTGGACCTTATTGGCACTTAAACACTTGTCACACAATTCAACCACAAATTGATATCCAGTCTTAGCCAAAAGTATGCCTGAGACAGCTGCTAATTATTCATTATAAACGTTTTTTCTTCAACTTTTTCCACATGTTGAAAATATTCATAATTCAAAATTGAAAGAGTAGTGTAACAAATACCCACCTATTTTCCATCAGATTTAATCATTAAGCATGTCCCACATTGGCATTATTTAGGTATCTATCCATTATTTCATGTAGATTTCAGGTTGCTTACTCCTAAATGCTCAGTATGCTGTTCTTGAATATTTTTCTGTATATCTACAGTGTCTCCCAGACCGAAGAACATTCATGAATATTCCCCATTATTTAATATCCAGTCTATATTCAAAACATCCCAAGTGTTTCCCAACTCTGTTTCGTAGCTTCTTGTCTATATAATGATTTAATGAAAGGTTCACATATTACATTTGATTGTTAAAGAACCTAGGAATTCTTATCTCTGTATTAGTATCATTATCTGAAAATAACATTTCTGATTTTACTGTAGTACCAAGATTACCTCTACTGTATTAAAAAAGTATAGAGTTGCTAACTATTCACTGATTATTATATATGTTTATTAAGCCTTTACTATGCTAAAGGCTTTATAAATTTATAAATTTTCGTAGAGGAAAGTTAGTTAAAAATGCTTATTTTAGTGAGTTCTATATGATTTACAAACCGATGGTTAATAACATTTACTTTATTTCTATATAACTGATATAGGAGCCAAACAAATATTTCATCTAGATACAGGGGAAATGTTTTATATATCAACAAACAAGTCTGCTTTCTTTGGTTCAGATTTGGTTTTGTAACCAGTGAGCTTTCCTTGGTTCAGATCTAGTTTTATAATCTGTGAAAATAGACAAGTTTGTGAAGTGTATACCTGTTATTCTTACCCCTCTCTCTTTTAAAACTTTTCTTTTTGTTGAAGATCTTTGTTAGTTTTTTTTTCTATTTGTTCAATAGAAATGACCCCTAATATTTCCTGGAGGTAGGCTGAATGCAGTCTTATTCTTTTCTCCTTTTGGATATCAAAATTAAGGTTGACTTTTCTTTTTGCCTCCTTTTATGTTTATTGCCAGAAAACTAAACAGGAATTGATTTTAGCTCTTGAATGTTACTTTACTTATTAGCTGTTCTTTGACTGAAAATTTCCTCATTGTTAAATAGATTCTATCACCTTACTAAATAATATTGGGTACCTCCATGTTGTCACATGAGTGCTAAAGTATTAAGTCGTGGGAAAACATTTACAGATTTATATTCTGATTTCTATCAAATTTTTTTCTGACATTTCACTGGGAAATCTCATTGCCTCATCTAATCAGAGATAGCATGACTCGAGCTATGCAAACAAAGACGCCATAACTGATGACATTTTTGGAAGTTTTTGCTCAGTTACTATTCCTGAACAAATGTCCTCTAGGCACTTGAAGAGTCCAGCTGCCTGAAGAGGAGTGGCAGGGACAGTGGTTGCAGCGACATCTGGGGCCCTGAGCGCGGGGAGCTTCTGGCTTCTCCAGGCAACTGTAAGAGGGAGGACTCGTTTGAGAGCTTGGACTCTTTGGGATCAAGGTCATTCACAAGCTGCTCCTCTGATATCACGTTGAGGGGGGCACGTGAAGGTGAGTTGCATTTTGGACTTGACAGTTTATTTTTATTTCTTAGTGTACTGAGAGAAAATTGGGAATGGGAGAGAGTAGAAAAATGGAGGGAAAGTTATTGAGACAAACACTTCACCAGGAAGTATATATCATGGAGACTGGAATAGAATTGAGGGTGTCTTGTCTTTCCTCTCTTCCTTGGTCTCTCCTTCCTTCCTTTTCTCTCTCTCTTTCTCTGTCTCTCTTGTTCTTTCCTCACTATATTGCCACTTGAGGGGTGATAGTTTCATTTTTTCAAAATCTGTTTTTGGAGGGGATTAGGGCAGCAGTAAAGAATCTGCCTGCCAATTCAGGAGACTTGGGTTCAATCCCTGGAACAGGAAGATCCCTGGAGAAGAAATGGCAACCCACTCCAGGATTCTTGCCTGGAAAATCCCATGGACAGAGGCGACTGGAGGGTTCCAGTCCATGGGTCCCAAAGGAGTCAGACACAACTGAGCGACTAAACAAAAGGGAAGAGACAGTTAACTATAACCTGTTTTATCAATGACAGTCTATCCTAATTCTTTTTCCTCCGTATTCAGGGTTAACAATCTCTGCCTCTGAGGCCTAATAACTGATAGATCTAGACATAGAAAAGAAAATAAATAAGATTCTGTAAAAGTGTGTTTTAGTTCCTGAATAACCTTCTCCTTTTCCTTTTCCTTTTTTTGCAAAAGATAAAAAGCTTCTAAGAAGAAACAGGGCACTATTTTAATAATTATCACTATCCAAGAAAAGAAGTGATTGATATCTGTCTTGATAGAATATTATGCTAAGCTTTGGTTGATTAAGGAGCAACACTGGCATTGTGTTAGAAAGCATCTTTTGCTTCTTTCATGGTCAAAGTCAATCCAGAACGAGTATGAAAGGAACATGTTAATGAAAGTCATTCTGTTCTGGGAAGGAGTTTTCTTTCAAAATCCCAATGTACAATCTATTATTTAAATACAAGTCTTTTTCCTATGGCTGTTGGGTGGCATCAGAAATTTCTGACTATAAACCTTTTGTGAATCAGATTTGACTAGATTGAAACCGTAAGTGAAGTTTCTTGAACTATTTCTGTGTTTCACCAGCAACATGAAAATATTGAGAGTTCTGGTTGTGAGTTTGTGCTGGATTGTTAGAGATTTCACTTTGCTTATTTATTTTGATTGTATTTTTATTTTAAATGTTTTCCTGCTTTTATTATAAAACATTTTCAAACATAGCAAAGTTGGAAGAATTTTACGTGCCTACCTGTGTACCTGCCAGGCTTCCCCAGTGGCACTGGTGGTAAAGAACCTGCCTGCAGACGCAGGAAACACAGAGACGTGGGTTTAATCCCTGGTTCCGGAAGATCCTGGAGGAGGGCAGAACAATGCACTCCAGTATTCTTGCCTGGAGAATCCCATGGACAGAGCAACCTAGTAGGCTACAGTCCATAGGGTCCCAAAGAATTGGACAGGACTGAAGTGACTTAGCATGCTCGTACCTGCCACCTAGTTCTATCATAACATTTACCATGCTTGCCTTTATTACACACCAAGCTCCTGTTCTCTAGACATTAATTATCCATTTTATTTTTCAAGGCACTTCAGAATACATTACACTTGTTTCTAAATGCTTTAGCATGCAATCATGAGCTAGAATTCACCTTTTATTACTACTGTTTACTTAATTTAAATTTACATAAAAGCAGTGTACACTGAATTTGTTTTTCCAAAATAAAATGAATCAGCAAATATTATAACTCTAAATTATTTAGCTTTTTGAATAGTGATAGCTTTTAAAATTTTGAAAAGTGAATGGGATGGGGGAAGGAGAGGATGGGATAAATTGAGAGAGTAGCATTAACATCGATACACTCCCATGTGTGAAATAAATAGCTAGTGGGAAGCTTCTGAATAGCACAGGGAACTCAGCTCCATGTTCTGTGATGATCTAGAGGGTGGGATGGGGGGTAGGAGGGATGCTCAAGAGGGAGGGGATTTATATGTTTGTACACACACACACACACACACACACACACACACACGGGCTTCCCACATGACTGAAGCGACTTCACATGTATGGGCTTCTCAGGTGGCGCTGGTGGTAAAGAACCCACCTGGCAATGCAGGAGATGCATCCCATTCCAGTATTCTTGCCTGGAGAAATCCATGGAAAGAGGAGCCTGGCGGGCTACAGTCCATGGGGTCTCAAAGTGTCAGACACAACTGAAGGGACTGAGCATGCACGCATATATACTTATAGCTGATTCATGTTGTTGTACAGCAGAAACTAACATAACACTATAGAGCAATTATCCTTCTATTAAAAATAAAAAAATATTAAAATTAAAAAAAATGTTAACAATAAAGAAAAGTGAATAGCTATTTAAGTTAACCTTTTTAATTACTGCTGTATTTGTTGGCTGTTTGTGATCTCGGTGTAATGTTTTCGTAGCCCAGATGACTCTTAAGATAGTTTTAAGGAACTGAATCTGAGTTCATCATTCATCTGAGTGATTAAAGCTGTGAATGCAGAGGTTGAAATTCTCAACCTCGTATATTACTTTGTCTGGACTGAAGAACCTAACACATGCTTTGTTTGGGTTTATGTCTGGCCAACAATAATTAACCCTGGAGAAGGGAAAGGCTACCCACATCAGTGTTCTGGCCTGGAGAAGTCCATGGACTGTGTCTTTGTAGTCCATGGGGTCACAAAGAGTGGGACACAACTGAGCGACTTTCACTTCACAACAATAATAAAGGGGACATGCATCGAAGGCATGTGGGAGTTTATAGCCTCTGGTCAGTTCACATGCAGTGGTTCAGTGGTGTGAGCCTTCTCCTCAGACACTCGTTGGGCTGGGCGCCTGGTCCCTGTGATGAAAAGCAGAGGGTTACTGTTGCAGCTTCCTGATCGTGGGAAAGGAGTTGCAGACCTTGTTTGAAGAGGGTGGATGTGAGAACTTGGTAATTACAACTAAGGAAGGAAAAAAAAAATCCTACAAGCCCTCCAGGATGATAAAACTTTTTTTTTTTTTTGATCAGTCTGTTGAAATTCTGCTACCTACACCAGATTCTTTGTAGTCCCAAATTGATGATCAATAATATTGATGATAAGAGTAATATTTTTAGGTTAATGAATTACAAAGTCATATTCCTAAGTTATATTATAGGAAGCCTCTGTTGACAGGTTTTAAAAAGTGCAATCTAAAAGTTGAGAATTATGTTTTATTTAGTAGACTTGTTGAGAACTTAGCCCTGAAGACAGCCTCTCAGATAGTTCTGAGGGACTGCTCTGAAGAGGTAAGGGAGGAGCCAGGATATATAGGAGTTTCTGCTAAGAGTCAGACACAACTCAGCGACTTCACTTTCACTTTTCAGTTTCATGCATTGGAGAAGGAAATGGCAACCCACTCCAGTATTCTTGCCGGGAGAATCCCAGGGATGGAGGAGCGTGGTGGGCTGCCATCTATGGCGTCTCACAGAGTCGGTCATGACTGAAGCGACTTAGCAGCAGCAGCAGCAACCAAAAAACAAAAAAGCCCCAAAACACCCAGGTAGTCAGAACATCAAAAGATTACTATTAATTAAAGAAAAACCAGACATTTCAGGTTAATGAATTTCAAGCTTTTCTATATATAGGAAG
The DNA here is from genome assembly GCF_029407905.1 of Bubalus kerabau. Taxonomy (NCBI): domain Eukaryota; kingdom Metazoa; phylum Chordata; class Mammalia; order Artiodactyla; family Bovidae; genus Bubalus; species Bubalus kerabau. Next base: position 51,352,307 of record NC_073635.1, read on the forward strand.
ATGCTGGAGACTGAGCTCATTGAAATCATTCCTTTAATGCACCTTCCTTAGTGACTCAGATGGTAGAGTCCACCTGCAATACAGGAGACCCAGGTTTAATCCCTGGTTTGGGAAGATCCCCTGGAGAAGAAAATGCCTACCCACTCCAGTATTTTTGTCTTGTGGCAAAACTAATACAATTATGTAAAGTTTAAAAATAAAATAAAAAAATAAAAAAAAAGAATCCAATGGCAGAGGAACCTGGCGGGCTATAGTCCATGGAGTTGCAAAGAAGTTGGACACAATAGAGTGACTAACACCTTCAACACTAGCACTTTACTACCTAGGGCTAGTATCCTGTTTTTAGCCACCCTGAAGGCCCTCAGGGCACACAGTGCTGGATGGCTGCAGTGGCTGATGGCTTGATGGCTGAAACAGCCTTTGTTTATTGATGGGGCAGGTGATAGTTTTCATCCACATCTCTTACCATATCAAGAATATTTGCGTACTCTCCAGCATACTGTAGTGGACTAAAAAAAAAATTAACTTAAAACATTTCCAAAGTAGACCTATCTTTATATTTAAAATTTTACATGTACAAAATTTTAGTAAGAATCTTGGCATTTCTCTCTTACTTACAAGAAATGTATTCATTTCGGAGGCAGTAAAAACAAAGCACCAGATTATTGACTGTTAATATTTCTGGTGATAGCTGGTTATACTTCCTCCCTTTTTGCCATGACTCTCCTTTCCCTGTTCCGGTCTCAAGGTCTCCTAGCTGTGTGTTCAACTGCTTCCTGTAGGGTTCTCTCAGTGTTACTCGCTGTAGACTCCTGCCAGCAGGGAAGAGGGGACAGACTGCCTTTGGCTCAGGTTAACCTGGAAGTGTTCTTTTGCTAAGAGCAGGTGGCTCCCAGGTACTCAGCTACCAATCTACTGAAGACCCTAGCATTTGCAAATTTTCTTCACACACACACAGAGGCAGGAAAAAAAGGGCAGGAAGGGAGACAGCTCAGCTGTATCTGTAATATTTTGTATGTTCATTTCTTCCCATGTATTTAAAAGGACAGACTGGCTTTTTTTTTTTTTTTTTGAGAACAGCATAGTGTTTGTAGTTATCTGACTTTGAGGTGTATCAAATTGTATTCTTTCAGATATGTGCATAAATGATATTGAGTCAAAATAGAAGGTTCCCAATATTTCTGTGACCACTGTCCGAAAATGCCTTGAGTTCTGTGGTCTCTTAATATTCCTTTAGGACTTTAAGAGTCATTTGGTCCAACCAAGTATGTTATGTGTGATTCTTGCTCATAAGGGTCTCATATGTATCTGTCAAACTTCTTTGTGATCATGTGCTTTTTGCATCTTTTCTTTGTCTTTGCTGGTCTCTCGCCTCACAGAAATTTTGGCTGATGGCACAGTTTATTTTAAATGACTGAGGTTCCCTTGAATTCTGTTCAGATCCCATGTTAAGCATCTTTGATTCTGTGGCTACACTATATCTACATGTATTCCATCAACAGATTTTACAAAAAATCATGAGAAGATTGAGTAGAAAAGGGGTTCAGCCGTAAAGGGAACTTTTTCTACTTAGAACGTGTACCAGTGGAAGAATGTACTGTGTGTACCTCCGTATGTAAAGCAAGTTCCTCCTAATGGGTCTTATCACAACTTCATGACAAATTTCTAAAAATATTCCCCACAGTGAGCAGTAGAGCCCTGGGTTTCCAAGGGAAAGACAAAGCAGGCAGGCTGTGTGGGTTTCAGTTAGATGAAAAATCTGGAGACTAAAGCAAATTCCTGTGCCTTTTTTCTTGTTGTTGTTAATAGGTTGTGAAAGTGACACAGATTCTGAATTTACATTCAAAATGCAGGACCATAATAAAGATGACATGTCCTATAGAAGGATTTCGGCTATTGAACCCAAGTCTGCCTTACCCTTCAATCGCTTTTTACCCAACAAGAGTAGACAGCCATCGTACGTGCCGGCACCCTTGAGGAAGAAAAAGCTGGACAAAAATGAGGATAACAGACGAAGCTGGGCAAGTGCCGTCTACACAGAAGCAGATGGAGCATTTCCAAGGTACTGGGATGCGAGCTGATTACTGAGTTTTAAAATTCATTCGGCTTGGGGAATTTGCTGGGATATTTAAATTTGATAAAAGGAATAAGCCTTAAAATGTATTTCATAGATAACATAAAACGTCATTAATGAAAGTCTTTCTTTTTCTTACCTGTGTTTTTAACATCCATATCTTGAAGAGATTTCTTCTGTTTTAGAATGTCAGCATAGAGATTTGCGGGTTCTTTTTTTAGATGCTTGCCTTTGACTCACTGGTTATCTTTCAGCTTCCTGGATGACTTACATTGTTCATTGTGAACTCTGCTGTGTTGCTTGTTTCCATTTTTAAAAAATCTGTGTTGATGGAGCTCAGTGAACACAAAAAGAATTCTTTCATTTCCCATCAAATCAGCAGAGCAGAGCGTGATTTTTCGAATCCAGCTTCCTATCCGAAGGAGGTGTATGGTTCTGAAAGTGGATCGGACTCGGAGGAGGAACGGAGGCTGCCGGATGTAGTTTGGGATGACTTAGCCAACCGTAGATTCCAAGTGAAAAAGAGGCCTGAGAGTTCCATCTCTCCTAAATCTTGTTCACCCATCTTTTCTCCTCCTGACCCATTAACCACTGGGCTGTACAAACTGACGAGGTCAGAAAAATTTCTCCTGGATTGGAATGCCTGTTGTGCTATTGATTTTTAATACGTAAAGTAACACCCCAGATGGTTTGTGGTTTCTCTCTTTTAACACATTTTATAAGTGTCTCTGGCCCTTCTATATCAAGCTCTTCTCTAATTAAAATGAGATGCTGTTATAATGCCTTAACTTTGTTGTAGGGGCTGGAATGATGAGAATGATGAGAATGGAAACGAATTGGCTGCATTCACAGTGTGAACTTTGTGAGACAGAAGCATGCCTCTTGTGTTCTGTGTCACAAATTGCTCACGCAGTGTCTTAACTGGTTGGATGTTTTGAACAGTAACGAGAGGAGAACTTGGGGCACGAACGTGGAGAACTGGCCAACAGTACAAGAAACTTCAGATCCCTCTTGTTATTTGGAAGAGAACGAAAGCAAGAAAAGCGTTCCCAACACTGTAAAGGATGATCTTTACGTGCGAAAGCTAAGCCCAGTCATGCCAAGCCCAGGGAATGCTTTTGATCAGTTTCTTCCCAAATGCTGGATCCCAGAGGATGTGAACTGGAAACGAATAAAAAGGGAAACTTACAAACCGTGGTATAAAGAATTTCAGGGATTCAGGTTTGTCTTTGTGCATGTTTCTTTCATTCCAGTGTCCATTCGGTACCCTGACTGGGTGCATTCTATGTGGGCATTTTATGAGAGAGATTAATTTCCCTCCAGCATCTATAAACGTGCTCACTGGGGGTAAAAAACAAAACAAAACAAAACATGGTTTAAATTTAGACTTTAGGATCTGGATTTTTAAAACTCTTCTGTACAGCCAGAGCTGGACAGTATTTTTAGTTACATCATTCTTTGTTGTCTTTTCTCTTTCCTTTCTCTGTGTTACTCCAAGTAGAAGGAATTCAGACTCTGACGATGAGGACTCAGGCTCTGACAGAAGCAGCACCATTTTTAGTAGTATGCAAAAAGCAGATCATAGGCTAGACAGCAACTGTCAAAGACGTTCACTCCTGCTGGAACTGGCTACCAAACGGGCCAGAAACTCCTGGGACCCCCATGCAGCCAGGAGAACCCGTGGTGTTTCAGATGAGCCCAGGTGTACCTGCCTGCATGAGCCCGCCTGCTTAGAGTCCAGCCTGTGACACCTGTGCCAACTTCTGCTGCCCCATTAACCGCTGACCGTGATGCGCTGAATCATGGATGCTCACTCACTCAATACTGAGTTATGAAAGCGTAACATATAACATCATGCTTTCTGTGCAAGTGTGTGAGCTTGAAAGTCTAATAGGATTAAATGTTCTTTAGCACAATCATGTTCAATAGTACAGAGTTACATGTGGCATCATCAGTTCTTGTTGAAAACCATTTAAAAAGGCTTTTTACACTGCTGACCTAATTATACAGCTATGCTATGTGTGGAGCTGTGGAGAAAGGAAATAATCTGTAGACAGACACTGGGGCAGGCAAGACTGGTGAGAAAACGCAAAGAAGAAATTCAACAGAGTTTTTAAACAAAGCTTCAGAGCATTGAATTTAATTTCTGCTGACCACCTGTGCCTCTTGCATAAAGCGTTCATTGCTCAGCTCTGGAAACCTTTCAGGATCATTGCTGCTTCTCTGGGAAGGGAGTCAGGCCGTTGTGGCTGATGGGATGAGGAAGGGGTGGACGGAACACTGTGCGTGTCAGGCAGGTTCACTCTTCCCATTATAGCGCCATCCCTTGGCCTCAATGATATCCACCTTTCTGAGAAGTAGACTCTGCTCTAATTTCATTAAATGGTATCATGGGTGATGGCATTAAATGCTGGTCTTACTTCCCAGCTAGAATCCCTCCCATGGCCCCCTTAAATAATTCACCCACAGGGACTGGCTAGTTAGTTGGTTTGCTGCTAATTACCTTTTCTCCCCAAACTTAATAAGATTCTCCCTTCCTTTTTCTTTCCTATGCTTCAGTCAGTTTTTATTACTTCAGGCCCTCCAGACATATTCTGATGACATCTTGTCTTCTGAAACAAATATCAAAATCGACCCCACGGCTGGCCCCCGGCTCATAACACGCAGAAGGAACCTCTCTTATGCACCCGGGTGTGGACCGGGAGATGCCCTGGAGATGCCAGTCCTGGATCCTGACTTAGAGAATGATGACTTCTTTGTCAGAAAGACTAGGGCTTTCCATGCAAACCCATGTGTTCTCCGGGCTTTCGAAGACTTAAGAAGTCTGTCTGGGCAAGATGATCCTGTAGAGCGAGATATAATCCTGCAGTGTAGGGAAGGGGAACTTGTCCTTCCGGACCTCGAAAAAGATGATATGATTGTTCGCCGCATTCCAGCTCAGAAGACGGAGGTGCCTCTGTCAGGAGGCCCTGATAGATACCAGCCAGTCCCATTGCCCGAACCCTGGATGCTTCCTCCAGAAATTCAAGCAAAATTTCTCTGTGTGCTTGAAAGGACATGCCCCTCGAAAGAACAAAGTACTAGCTGTAGAGTGTTAGTTCCTTCCTGTAGGCAGAAGAAAGACGACATGTTGGCTCGTAAGATCCAGTCTTGGAAGCTGGGAACTGCTGTCCCTCCCGTCAGTTTCACCCCTGGTCCCTGCAGCGAGGCGGACTTACAGAAGTGGGAGTCCATCCGAGAGGCCAGCAGGCTTAGGCACAGGAAGCGGCTGATGGTGGAGAGGTCAGAGTGTGTTTGTGCAAGGATTATGCTTGTCGTGGATGGTCTTGTGTGACTTCCCTTGTGTGAGAAAGTAGCATCAGATTGCCCAGCTCTGCATGTCATGAGCTGTTTTGAAGCATTCTGTTAAAGCATTGATTTTGCTTTGAGAAAAATCAGATCTAGTTGTTGTGTGGAAAAAGTGCAATTCCATATTTGCACGTCTCAAAATCACTTCTCTGAGACCTGTTTAAGAAGGTGTGTATCTGCAAACAGTGCCCTTGGCCTTGAGGGAAGACTATGATATGCTTCTGCCATATGACATTTCACAAAGCTGTTTTCTGATTATGTTTACAAGACTTATTCTCACGTCCAGGCATTTCTGAAACACTCTGGTTGTAGTTTGGTTTTATCTGTTTCTTGTATTTCAGAGTACATGATTTTTGGTGTAAAAATGTCCCTTAAAATATGGCATTGCAAGTTTCATTTAACTTGATTTTGATGTCTGATTTTGACCCGGGCTTCTTAGACAATTGACGTGCGACTTTTTACATTGATGGTTTAAAGTTCAGTGCAAATTTTATTACAGTGCATGAATGTTATTTGCTGTCTGCTACACTTTACATGTATGTAATTATGGCCATTTTGACAATGAGTCTGCATTTATGTGTTATGCAACTTGCCGTTTTGATGAATGTTCAGTTTGTGGAACTTTGGGATGGACAAATAATGGGTTAAATGAAATTAATAGGCCTAAATCTAACTTCTGATTAGTTTCTGGCACAGGAAGTTTTTTGTTTGTTTGTTTCCTAAATGAATTTGTTCGTTTGGTTCAAAGGAAAACAGGAAATTCTTTGTCTTGATCTGAATTCCTTGAGATATGAGATCAATGAGAATTGATCAATGAGAATGAGACATGATCAAGAATGTGACTGAAGAAGCAACCTTTTGAGATTTGTCCATCTCTAATTAGACTCTTGAAGATGTTGAATATTTAGAAACTAACACAGCTAGAAAAACATGACTTAATTTTTGGTTTTCTGATTTCTTAGACTCTTTCAAAAGATTTATGGTGAGAACGGGTAAGTTTTGTGGTTCACAGTAAAAAAATCTGCATATTGTTTGTCCTTTGTGTGGTATGTCATTGCGTTTCTATCCTGGCATGACACTAAATGGGAATGTCTGTGCTGTGCATGAGACCTGAAACAGGGAAATTTTTCCTAATTCTGCAACTGAACGGTCATATTTCTGTCTGAGTACCCAGTGCATGCAATGCTGTATGACAGCAATATTTTGTTTAGTAGAAGTTGAAAATTCAAATCCTGTTTTTTTTTTTTTTCCTTCTCCTCTAAGGAGTTGATTAAAAGTCACAAAAACACATACCTGAGATTAGGTTTATTTATTTTGGTATCTGATAGCTACATAGGCCAAACCTCTCATTTCTGAATGTTGAAGCCCAAATAACTATATTTTAGAAAATCTTCAATGGAAAAAATATATTGGTATTTACTTTGAATTTAGAAGGCACGTGGTTGGCATTATCTGCGTACTCTTAGTTCAAGGAGAGCTTCCTTAGTTGGGATGCTGAGTGGCATTATTTTCCCTCAGGATTTGGAAACATTTTCAAGATTCCTGACTCGGGTGAAATTTTATGACATAGCTGTGTTACAAAGCCAAATCAGACTTCCAAAGCTGCAAAAAATTAAAATATTGGTAGTTTCCATGTAAGGTACAAGGATTATACTTAAAACTGTTCCCACTTTATTTCTATAGTTGATCCTCTGTATCTGGGAATGCAGCTCCCAGAACCAGTGCTCTTGGATATAAAGGGGTTGACTGTTGGGTCATTTGACTCTGTCACCTGGCAGACATAAAATATTATACAAACAACCTTCTGGAAGTATTTCCTATTTTTCAAATAGCAGAATTAAAACAAATACTTTTTAACTTTTCATATGCACTAGCAATGTATACTCACTCACTCTTAGGGCAGAATACCCAGGTGACTACATCTTAATATTTCACATCAACTTTCTGTAACTTTGTGAACCCAACTGCTAATAATTTTTGATCAAGAAGAAAATTGAAGTATGACAAATATTTTAATCTGCCTAAGCCTTAGGAGCTAAGTATCTTCCCCTACTGGAACTTACTCATCTCAAAGGTTCTCCAATTTTGATAGTTTTGGATAATTTTGATAGTGTGGAGATCTTAGAAGTTACTAAAATCACTTGTTGAGTAGCTCAGTTGTGTCTGACTCTTTGTGACCCCATGGACTGCAGCATGCCAGGCCTCTCTGTCCCTCAACATCTCCCAGAGTTTGTTCAAACTCATGTCCAACCATCTCATCCTCTGTCATCCCCTTCTCTTCCCATCCTCAATCTTTCCCAGCATTAGGGTCTTTTCCAAGAATCAGCTCTTTGCATCAGGTGGCCGAATTATTGGAGCTTCAGCTTTAGCATCAGTCCTTCCAATGAATATTCAGGGTTGATTTCCTTTATGATAAGGAACTAAAATCAACTAAATCAACTAAAATCACTATATAAAGCAATATAGCCATTCTAGATGTCAAGGATGTAATGGAGCAATGAGCAACTAATTGCCAGTAATTCTCAGCCACTGATGTTAAAAATCAGGCTCCGAGCATGCTTTCAGTATGCCTTGCAAAGATACGTTATCTCCTATCTGGTTCCTCATGTGTGCTTAAAACATCTCCATCAGGAGGGTGTACAAGGCAATTTTTAGCATGACACTTAAGCATCTGCTAATCTCGATTTGTCATGGGAAAGCTGTTTTGATAATAAATCTTTACAGCATCAAGCACTCTGAGTGATAACGTTCAGAAGAATTTTCATTGGTAAATAAGACTTTATAATGTAAGCAGGTTGTTTTTCTTAAAGGAAATGTGAAAACACTGAGTCCAAGTACTTGATGGAAATGTAAACCTGTACAGCTATTCCAGTGACTGTACGTGCTCCCCGTTAGGGACACATTGTGTGGCTGGTTAAGAAAAGAAGAGAGAAACCCAAATGCCGAAGCTCAGCAAGCTAAGGATTTTTCTGGGCCCTAGCCAGCAGCAGCAAATGCCTTCTGTAGACTGTTTCAAGATTGTTGCTTGCATAGTACACTATTTGTTTTAAATGCTGTTCCCCATGCAGCTAACTGCCAGGATAACACAAATAAAGCGAGGTTGTCTATAAATGGAGACCAATGAATAATGCATGACTTGTCGAATAATGGAAAGTAATACAGATAGGCCTTCAGAAAACTCAGGTGCATTTTAGATCACTTGCAATCAAAAATCTATTATCTGGGGTTTAAAAGTTTTCTCTGTTACCAGTTTTTTCTTAAGTTGATCCACAATGAAAACAAAAATTTAAATTGAACTGAGTATAGACTTTTAGCCTAGAATTTGTCTCATGTTTATAAATATGTTTGTAAATGATTATAAACATGAAACAAGTGATATTTCTGGGTGATATTTCTCTGGGCACCTTGCATGTTTTCCAGCGTGGAATACTTACCTGGAAAAATCATTATTGGCCCATATCCTGTGATGGAAAATAACTGCCTGTAACTTGAATGCTTTCTTTTTGGTGAGAACCAAAGAGTTAAAGAGAAATGTGCATCACCCTTTCCAGCCTTAGATTGTTTATTTCTGGCTTGCTTTTTTATTTGGCATTGAACACTTGTCACTTTATTTTTAGTAAGATGCTTTGTATGTGGCTATCATTTTCTCACGTGTGCTTTTGTGTTGCATGACTTGTCATATGTTTCCATGACATTTGAAACTTTGGTTATGATGCCTCTTGGCAGAAGCTGTTAATGACAAATTTGTAATGGTATATAGCTGTAATTTTGTAATGTGATTAATTAAGCCGTGGCATCTACTGTCAGTATCAACAGGAAATGAACAGTGATGCAAGGTGAAGTTATAATCAAAGACAACTAAGATATGTGTATTTTACTTACGGGTTTTGGCCAAAAAAAAAAAAAAAATTCCGGAGAACTGTAAGGGCACCTGGACTTCCCTGATGGCTCAGCAGTGAAAGAATCTGCCTGCAATGCAGGGGACCTCGGTTCAACCCCTGGGTTGGGCAGATCCCCTGGAGAAGGACATGGCAGCCCACTCCAGTATTCTTGCCTGGGAAATCCCATGGACAGAGAAGCCTGGTGGGCTACAGTCCATGGGGTTGCAGAGAGTCAGACACGACTGAGCAGCTAAACAACAATAAGGGCACTTAAGACAACAAACAGGAAGGAAAAACCTAGTCAATGTGAGTTACTTTCTGAAGATTTTTCCACCAGGAGACATTCAGCAACGTTTGTGGACATTTTTGATTGTCACATTGGATGGGTTGAGGCAACGTTGCTACTGATATACTGCTATATGTTTTACAATTCACAAGACTGCCCCCTACAATAAATAATTTTCTCGCCCCAAAATGTCAGTAGTGCCGCTGTAGAGAAACACTGATAATAGGCTCTAAACCTATAAAGGAAAAGTCTCGTATGTTATCTTATCAGTATAATTTATGATAATTCTAAAGTCTCTTTCCCAGGTTTTAGTATTGATTTGTGTTCAGAGAATTCCTGCAACAGTTAATGGAAATATATTTAGAGGTACATAAATAGATATATTCATATCTTTGCTTGAAAGTGGAGGACCTGAAACTGAGTATCATGGAATTGCTCTTTGCCATATAAGATTATCAGTGATTTTATATTTAGGAAATTTTGCTACATGTCAGTCCTTTTGATCCCTTAGTTCTTAGATATTCATCTGTAAATTTCCTGAGACTGCTTTACAAAAATTCTTATTGTAACACTAGTCCCAGCATTGTGGGAAGAAAGAGTAAGGTTTTAGTGATCTTGTTTTATAATCTACTCCCCTTTTTTGTAAACTTCCCCTTCTTTTTCTCTTCACCCTAAATGCTATTTTTTTAAAAAAACTATTCACCTGAAAATGCAGCATGTTAGACCTGTATTTTTTTGGAAAAAGTCCAAATGCAGTTCTAAATCAGAGTCTTTCCAAATAAGGAAATACAGAGGTAAATGAATTGCAAGAGAATTGTGATTTGCCAGTGAATAGTAATTCATTCTTCTGATACAAAACATACTAGGGCTGTGTAGTCCTTTATAGTTTTCCCAAACAATCTTCCTGGGAATATCCATGGGACTTATTTTGGGGAGGTAGTCAGGTAGGTATTAGGTTGCATTTTAGAGACGTGGAGAAGGATAAATAGACTCTGTATTTTTCCCGAGGATCTGCAGCTCCTAAGTTGGTAGAACCAGACTAGGGCTTCGTATAATGAGGTGATCGATGGAGACTGCTGGGCAGTCTTGTTGGCACATAGTAAGCCCTCAGAAGTTTGTTATTATGCTGTTAACTCTGATAAGGAAGGAAAGAATTCTTCATGATCTGGCTGAAAGGCTCCTACACTCAAAACGTTCTCGATTTTATCAGTGGGGCCTGGGGTGACCTCTCTAATTTGAAACTGCTTTGGGAGTCAGTTTTCAGTAGATCTCTCATGATCATATTTGCCTTAATAAGAACAGTTGGTGTATAGCACCAGATGGGTTTTTGAAATGCCATCAACATAAACTGACCCCCTTTTCCCCAGCAAGTCCTTCCTGGTTTAGCCAGTTCAGGAACTGAGACTGAGAAGAGTTAAATGATGTTTAGGGAGTGGGTAGGGGTGGGGAGGGAGGGAGTGGTGAAAATTAGATCCCTCTGTTGGGTCTCACTTCCTGTCTCATTCTGGTGCCTGGCACAACCTGTTTGGAATGTGCCAGGCTTTCTTGAAGTAACTTGATCCCAGGGAACACAGGGGCCTCACATTCCTGCCTTCCACAGGGACCTGTCTACTCCGGCCAATGTTAGGCTCGTTTATTTATATTGGGGACCACCGAGGGCTTTCCTGGTGGCTCAGATGGTAAAGAATCTGCCTGCAATGCAGGAAGGTTCCATCTCTGGGTCAGGAAGATCCCCTGGAGAGGGAAATGGCAACCCAGTATTCTTGCCTGGAAAATGCTGTGGACAGAGGAGCCTGGCGGGCTACTGTTCATGGGATGGCAAAGAATCAGATACAACTGAGCAGCTAACACTTTCTATGTGCCAGGCTCTGCTGTGGGCTCCCCAGGAGGGTGATGAGCCTCTACCCCATGATAACAGTGTTTTCTGAAAAGACACATGTTAAAGTTTCCCAGTGAAGGAGGGTGAGGACTGAAAGGGTCTGGATCTGCTGAGACTGGCCAGCCTTCCTCCCACCAAAATATTACTTAAAATACTTATGTTTCCAATTTTGTTCTGGAATTTCTGTAACCTCATGTGTTGGGCATCCAGATTCCCCTCATACCTTAGAGCTGAAAAAAAATCTTTTTAGTGTCTTGTATTGTATTAGCTCATATAGCCTGATTCTTTGTAGTTACAACTTAAGTGAATTTATATTCTCAAATCAGGTTTTTGTATAGTCATACCCTGTTAAGTGGGCTTCCATGGTGACTCAGTGATAAAGAATCCGCCTGCCATGCAGAAGATGCAGGTTCTATTCCTGGGTCGGGAAGATCCCCTGGATGAGGGAATGGCAACCCACTCCAGTATTCTTGCCTGGAGAATCCCATGGACAGAGGAGCTGTGTTGAGGATACACCCTGGTGGAAGGAAGGAGGCTGATGATTCTAATAATCCAGGCAGGAGATAGGGTTATTTGGATCAGGGTCATGAAGATAGAGGTGGTGAGAAGTGGTCACCCCCTAGATATATTTAGAAGGTAGAGGGGCAGAATTTCCCAATGGGATCAGTTACATGTGAGAGAATAAGGAATCTGGGAAGGCTCCAAGATTTCTGGCCTGTGTCCTGGAAGGATGGAGTTGGCTTTTATTGAAATCAGGAAGATAGGAGAGGAATGGATTATGGGATGAATGTGGATTGTAGGATGAGCATTCATGGTCTTGGTCTGTTCAGTGAAGTTTGAGTTGCCCATTAGACTTCCAAGCAGAGAATGAATAGTTGCATACATCCAACCAGACTATGGTAAGAAATCTGCCTGCAATGCTGGAATCCTAGGTTCGATCCCTGGGTTGGGAAGATCTCCTGGAGAAGGGAATGGCAACCCACTCCAGTGGCCTGGAGAGTCCTGTGGAAAGGGGATCTGGATGGGCTACAGTCCATGGAAGTGCAAAGAGCTGGATGCAGCTGAGCACGCACAGACACACACAACCAGACTGTAGTCTCACAGGGACCCTGAGGAATGAGTGGCATTTAAAAAGGAATAAATACTGTTGAAAGGGCTTTTAAGTTGAAGGGAAGAGTTCAGGAAAGACCTTCACTGCATCTGGAGGCTGAGTGATAATTTAAGGAGCTTTTTTAAAAGTCTGAGTAAGAGTTGATTGTGCTCTGATCTAGGGTATTGGCAACAGAAATGGAATGAAAAAGACACTGAGTAAGAGGACCTGATAACTAATTGAACACAGGAAGAAGGGAGAGACAAAGGTGAAAAATGGCTCTCTGATTTTACATGTGAATGACTGGAGGGCAAGTAACACTATTAAGAGGAAAAGCAGGTTTGGAGACAAAATTTTTGGCTGTATCATGTAGCCAAATAACCATGTGTTTATAGTCATATGACTTACTGCTTAACAAAATTCTTTCTAGATACTGTTTCCATTGATCCTTTTACAGTGGAGATTCCTAGGGGACATCTGTGCAGAGATGTTTATTTAACAAGCAATTGGGATTGATTCAGAGAGACTGGTCCTAGGCTATGGATTTGGGAGTCACTGGCATAGAGATCGTTATTGAATTCCTGAGGTAGCTGGGCAAGTGTGTTATTAAAAGTGTGGTGATGGCCAAATCTTGGGGAAGGCTAATTTAGGGGCCCAAGAAAGAGGTGCAAAGCTATTTAAACAACTAAAAGGGGAGTCAGTTACAATGAAATAAAAGCAGAAGTGGTAGGAAAGAACATTTTGGGTACCTCACACTCAAAAGCTTTGTGTCTCTTCACTCCTCAATATGCAGATCTGACCTCTCTTTCCAGGAGATCTGCCTCAGTTTCCCCTCCTCTGATGTGTGTATAGCACACATTCCTGGGAAACACCCCACTCTACTCAAAGTATCCTAGTTTGAGCTCTTTGAGACCTAATCCACATTACATCCTCATGGCAGCAGTCACACATGGACAAAACAAAAACTGCCTTAATACAAAAGAGGATTATAATAGAGGTTATATAGTAACTGGGTGTTGGAAACCACTGTGGTCTTTGAGACCGAGCATGGTGCAGTGGTGGGGCGGATCTGTATAGAACCCTTGAGAAGCAGCCGCAGCCACACATGTCTTTATGGCACTGAACTTGAGGAGAAAATATCAGGTAATCTTTAAATAATTTAATAAGTACTCAGAAAAGGCAGCCAAACCTTAAAAGATTATCTCTGGAGGTGATAAAGACAGGTGATTCTAGGGACTAATAATTTTTTTTTCCTAATGTAATCTTTTTCTGCATCGGCTCCCCTAAATATGAATGTCAGATTATGTTTTTCAGCATGGTTCAGGGTTCATTTAGCCATTCTGTGAAAGAATTCACATTTGGCTGGAGTGCTAGGCTCTTGTTTCTGCGTTTTGGAAAAACACCATTTATCTCTGTAGTGCTATTTCTGTGATATCACGAAGCATCTAGTGATATTGTAGATGGAATTGTAGATGGAATTTCCAAATATAAGCCCAACCTTCCAGTTTTAACCTTGAATCCGGTCCCACGAACCTTGGTTACTATGAGTATTTTTGTTGTAGGAGTAAGTCCTTGAGTGATGTCAGCGCAGAGGATATTCAGAGCTTGCGTCAGCTACGTTACGAGGAGATGCAGAGAATCAAGTCCCAGTTAAAAGAACAGGACCAGAAATGGCAGGATGTGAGTATGCTGCTTATTGGGAGATGGGGAGGATGTGTTTATTGGACTCTTCTTTCTTCTCCAAGAAGAGAGTCAGTATACCCAAGGGACAATTTTTCTTGATGGCAGATTACAGTTCCATAGAAAATATGAGCAACTCCCTTTAAAAGAGTTTTAAACCCTTCAGCTCTATTTGTTGTATCTTAAAGGCCATTGTGAGACACAGAAGCTCCCTATCTTCTGATATTTTCTGTGGGTTCTCAAAAATGAGAAGCTGCTTCCTTGCAGTGTAGGTAACTTGTTTACTTGCTCTGGTGGTTGCATTTGGGGTATGACTGTTAGTGATGCTCATGAAAGGGAAGACTTTGCTTAAGGTTTAGGGGGAGCAGGGGACCAGCACAGAGACTGGGGATCAGCAGGGAGAGATGAAAGTGTTCTTAGAGTTAATAGAGAAGGTTTGGGGAGAAATGTGAATGATAATTCAGTACTATTTTGGTTAAAAAGTTATCGAATGTGAATCAAAATAAGATGTTTTCACAGAGCTGATGTATATCCAGATGTCTATTTGGATAAAGATTTAATCTTTAGTTTTGTCCCTGGCAGAAGAGAGCTGTGCCTTTTTTAAAAGAGTCAATTGTTATAGGCCAAAGGAGTGTAGGACTTCCTTGGTAGCTCAGCTGGTAAAGAATCTGCCTGCAATACAGGAAATCTCGGTTCGATTCCTGGGTCAGGAAGATCCCCTGGGAGAAGGGATAGGCTGTCCACTCCAGTATTCTTGGGCTTCCCTGGTATCTCAGATGGTAAAGAATCTGCCCACAGTGCGGGAAGACCTGGGTTCGATCCCTGGGTTGGGAAGATCCCTTGGAAGAGGGCATGGCACCCCAGGATTCTGGCCTGAAGAATTCCATGGACAGAGGAGCCTGGTGGGCTACAGTCCATGGGGTCACAAAAAGTTAGACACGACTGAGCGACTTTCACTTTCACTGACACATATACACTGTATATATTTATGGGCTTCCCTGCTGATACTGGTGGTAAAGAACCTCCCTGCCAATGCAGGAGACATGTCCCACTCCAGAATTCTTGCCTGGAGAATCCCATGGTCAGAGGAGCCTGGTGGGCTACAGTCCATGGGGTCGCAGAGTTGGACACGACTGAGTGATTTTCACTTTCACAGTTCACTCTCAAAGGAGTCTAAGGGGCTTCCTAGGTGGCGCTTGTAGTCAGGAATCTGCCTGCCAAAGCAGGAGTCACAGGAGACAAAAGAGATTGGGTTCAATCTCCTAAGTCAGGAAGATCCCATGGAGTAAGAAGTGGCACCCCACTCCAGTATTCTTTCCTGGAAAATTCTGTGGGTAGAGGAGCCTGGCAGTCCATGGGCCACAAAGAGTCGGACATGACTGAGAGACTGAGCACAGCACCCAGCAAAGGAGTGTAAAGAGTTATGATAGATAAATGATACATAGCAGACCCAAAGAAATCTGAGGACAGCTTTATGGTAAGAGGGCTGAGTGGTAGCATGAACAGAAGGGTCAGAGATAGTAAATCTTAATTTTCAAAGGAATGAAATATTAAGTAACAAAGATGAAACCCCTGCCTTGGCTGTGTTTCTAAATTCCGCTTCTTTTGTTTGGCATCTCAATGTCATTGTCAAGAAACAGAAATTCAGTGGCAGTTTGCCAAAATACATGGTGACTGGAGATGAAAGTTGAGAGATACGGAGGGGTTATCCCTTCGGTTAAGTCAGATGAAAATTCATGCTAGTTCTCCTTCAGTCCTTCAGCACCGGTGTGCGCTGCTTTTGTTCTTTCTGGAAATAGTTCATATTGATTTCAGGCTCTTTTTTTTTTTTTTTTTTTTTTAAGCAGGAATGGCCCTGCCTGTTCCCAAAGGGTGTAAACCAAACCTATTTTATGTGCCTGAGTGGGGGGTGAGGATTTTTTTTTTCTTCAGTCTGGAACTTTGCATAAGGCTGCAGTGCCACTAGCGGTTCTCAGCGTGGGACTTCTCTGGGTGGCACAGTGAAGTGGTACCATCCAAACTGTCCTAGCCCCCTGAATGTCAGAACCAGCTTAGGCCTCCAGGACTAATTTTAAAGATGAATCAGGTTGAGTGTCCCGGGGGTCACTCCCAGGATGTGTCCTGGATGGATGTATGGGAAAAGATGGCCACTGCTTCCTGTGTGATCTTCCTTATCGCTCTGTTCTTATGGGGAGTTGAACTGCTTCAAAATCATACTCTTGAATCTTTGTTGTTCAATCGCTCAGTCATGTCCCCATGGACTGCAGCAAGCCAGGCTTCCCTGTTCTTCAGTATCTCCTAGAGTTTGCTCAAACTCATGTCTGTTGAGTCAGTGATGCCATCCAGCCATCTCATCCTCTGTTTGGCTTCCCGGTTAAAGCCTTTCCACACCTGGCCCTCCCCTCCAGGGGTAGAATTGACCACGCTCCCCATGCACCCCTGACTCTCTCGTGCAATCCCTTCATGTTCGTTGTGGAACTTTATTCACCTGTCTGTCTTTCCCCTCTAGACTGAGTTCCTCTAGAGGAAGCACACTTTATTCATCAGTGTGTTTGTGGCCCCGTTGCCTCCAAGTAGGGACTGACCTCTGTATTTGTTCCACGTGTATCTGTATACTTAGCCATGTTACAGTCATGTTTCTGTTCTAGGTTGACTAATGAAACATGTCATTTCACGTAAGAACCAGATGATTGGAGTGAGATGAAAATAAATTTGAAACAGTTCCCGACCTTTCTGACCTGGCATCTAATTACAAGCGTTTAGCATTCTTTGTGAAACGGGCAGCAAGGCAGGCAGTACCTGGGAAAACAAAAATGGGGTCTATCTTATTAGGTCAGGGCTTTTAGACAGACGCATGAGCTAAAGGCTCGGTACAGAAACGCTGGCTATAAAAAGCAAAATTAGGGCACCTTGGCATCAAGTTGGAGTGAATAGTTTTAGCGACGTAATGGGATCCTCTGGCGCGCACTCACTGCTGGATAGGGTGTGTAGAAATTCAGGTGTGCCTGGGCTAACGTGATTTTCTTCTGTCAGGACCTTGCAAAATGGAAAGATCGTCGGAAAAGCTACACTTCAGATCTGCAGAAGAAAAAGGAGGAGAGGGAGGAGATTGAGAAGCAGGCTCTTGAGAAGTCGGAGAGAAGATCTAAGACGTTTAACGAAATGCTGCAGGACAGGTAATGAGACCGAATGCATCTCAGGGTTGGGGAAACCAGTGTTAGATATTTTGTGTAAGGGTTGTGAGCTGTACTTGTGCACCAATATTAGACTGTCATCAAATATGCATAAACCTTTGAGCGTTTTGCTCTGCAGTGAAAAGGCAAAGTACTCCTGAAATAAGTAGTGATTTGAATTAATGAAAGGCATACTTAAAAGTGGTATTCCTTGTTCCTTCCTTATACACTGTATACTCACATGCAGAATTGGCTAGTGTTGGCTATCTTTGCAAAAATAAACAACTTTTTCCTCCTTTTAAAGTAAATTTAAGAATGGAATGGTTAAAAAAAATGGTTCTCATTCTTAACTAAACTGTATAAAATGTAACAAAGTTCTTTTTCAAGTTGGCACGGTGCAATTAAAATTGTATTTTTAAAGGAAGACTGTATAAACATCACTGTGAGGGTTTATCTTTTGCTTTGCAACATAACAGGATAAAGGTCCAATTAAACTTGCCCGTGGAGCAGTTGCTCTATGAAACCTTGAGATATTTACAGGTCAGGGAGAAGGCAAATACGCTTTAAGGAGAATGTCAAAAAGGAAATGTGCTGTCAGGTGAAATTAAACAAAGCTCCTTTGTCCCTAGAAGACAATGGTAAACACAGTTTCATTCACTTGAATGCAATGCAGTTGGCTTGAGATGTACTCCTTACTGAATGATAGCCAAGAGACTGTTTCATCAATCTCTCTGAAAATAGGAATGGTGACTTTTAATCTGCCATAACAGTCCATGCAAATTCTACCAAGCTGTATGAAATCAGCTTGATTTCTAACTTGATCTTATTGAAAGTCTGAATCTTTTGTGGCCTTCTATTTTTACAAAATGATTGTAAATTGTATACAGGAACACTCTCAACCCTGTTAAGAAATCTGCATCTTTGGAGGGTTCAAATTGGTTGTCAGTTATCTTTAAAGTGTGTTATGGAACTTTGAATAATCTCTTATTTAAAATTTTATTATTTTCCTGTGAAAATCCTTTTACAATTGCAAATACTTCAGAGATTTTTCTTAGCCTCTTTAAGGAAAAAAAAAAGTCAAGATCTTAATCCTTTGTGTGATGTTGAAAAATTCACATGTATTTATTCTCACATTCTGTTTATTACATTATTATACTAAGTCAGCCGTCTTTTTATTCCCATCCTTTTTTACATTAATGACCAAAATAACATGTCTCTCCACCTCTGAGTGTCAAATGCATAATTTTGTGGTTATGGTGTTTCTTTCTGCTAAGGGAATCCCAAAATCAGATGTCTACAGTTATGTCGAGAAGGAGGCTATATTCTTTTGATGACGGATTGAATGAAGAAAAGCTTCCCCCTGTGCTGCCTATGCCAGAAGCCTATTCCCAGAGTGAGAGAGTAGAAGAGAAAGGAGCGACTTATCCGACAGAAATTCCTAAGCAGGATTCTACAACTTTTGCGAAAAGGGAGGCTACTCTCACAGCTGAAGTCCAGTTTCCTTCTAGAAGCCCCGTGGAAGAACAGCGCCCAGCCTCTTTGTTGTCTCAGCATTCACTGAATACACAAATGGAGTCGACTCGAGTTTCAGCAACTCTCCCCAGAAGTTACCAGAAAACCGATGCGGCCAGGTTAACCTCTGTGGTCACACCGAGACCCTTTGGCTCTCAGTCAAGGGGAATCTCATCACTCCCGAGATCCTACACGGTAAACGTGTTCCCCATTCCCTTGGTCTGTTCTCCAGCGCACAACACTGGTGAATTTGTGCAGAGGTTTCTGTTAGAGATAGTATGTAAAGTATTTTAGATTCAGTGAACATTTAATGCTTAAAATACAGCAACAATGCAGAACTGATTAAATTTCAAATTCAGTGAAAGGAGAGCTGACACATTTTTAAAAATAAACTACATCCTAAGGCAGAGCATTTACTTAAAAATTTTTTTTTTTTAGTTTTTAGAATTTATTTTAATTGGAGGATAATTACAATATTGTGATGGTTTTTGCCATATATCAACATGAATTGGCCACAGTGTACATGTGTCCCCCCACCCTGACCTCCACTCCCACCTCCTTCCCCATCCTATTCCAGAGCACCGACTTTGAGTGCCTTGCTTCATGCATCGAACTTGCCCTGGTCATCTGTTTTACATATGGTAATATACGTGTTTCAATGCTATTTTCTCAAATCATCACACCCTTGCCTTCTTCCACAGAATCCAAAAGTTTGTTCTTTACATCTCTGTCTCTTTTGCTGCCTTGCATATAGAATCATTGTTATCGTCTTTCTAAATCCCATATATATGCATTAATATACAGTATTGGTGTTTCCCTCTCTGACTGACTTCATTCTGTAAATAGGCTCCAGTTTCATCCACCTGTGGTACATACACACAATGGAATATTACTCAGCTATAAAAAGGAATGCATTTGAGCATTTACTTTTTAGTGTCGTATTTTCTCAGATGTATCTATTTTGAGTACTCTGTGTGTGCTCAGTTGCTTCCAATTCTTTGCGATCCCTTGGGCTGTAGCCTGTCCGTGAAATTCTCCAGGCAAGAATACTGGAGCGGGTTGCCATTTCTTTCTCTAGGGGATCTTCCCAACCCAGAGTCTCTTGTACCCCCTGCATTGGCAGGCAGATTCTTTACCACCGCACTGCCTGGGAAGCCCCATTGTGAAGTCTTAGGTTGTACTATATGAAGTTGCCAGTAGTTAGTTCTTTTTGACCTATAAAACAGCAATTTCATGTGGTTTAACCTAAATATTTTCAGGTGATGCCCAAATTTTCTATGAATCCTCATTTCCCAATTCATTAGAACTTGATACACTTGAATGTAGTTATTAAAATGTATCTCATGGTTCAAAAAAATACATATTTTATTGGGATTTTAAAGAATATAGAATCATTTGCTCTGAGAAGGAAGCAGTGCCATGTACCTGAAAGTGACTGTATTAATTTGAATTACGTAAAAGGAAGCAAGACAGTCTTGAGCACTTTGGTATTCAAATTCCTTTTACCTCTGCCTATGTAGAATCCTAAAAATCTACGAGAAAAGATTTGATTAAAAATATTCAAAGTGAGCAAAGCCTGCCTAAACCAACCAGAAAAACCCCTGACCATTATATTAAGTAAACACAGACATATTTGACAACATAAAAATTAAATTTATATGATAGACACTGTTAATGTAGTCAAAAGACTACATTTATATAGGCTCAGAAAAATACTAGCAAAATTTATTTTATATATAGGTTTAATATCCCTAAGATTTAAAATGCTCCTACAAATTGATAAGGAAAAGATAAATAGTAGAAAAGTGGATATATAAATGAATGGCCAGTTCAAGGGAGAGGGACTTTGAATGGTTGGTTACATAAAGCACATAGAAGCATGTGTGGTCTTATTAGAGCAAGCATGAAGTGTACAGCTTTTTACGCATGAGATGACAAAGATTTAAAACGTTCAAAATGTGTGGTGTTGACAAGGATGCAGAGACACTGACATTCTTACACGTTAATTTGGGAGTGCATTGTTACAGTTTTAAAAGATAAATATATGTGTGTGTATACAAAAGTTATATTTTATATTACACATATGAATATTCTTTGGTTAAGTTTACTTTTGGGAATTTATGCTAAATTAACATAAAATAAACATACTGGTATGTGTAATATTTTGGGCACACTTTAAATGACATTGAAGCATAATCAAATGAATAAATTATAGATATCCATAGTGTGGAGTATTCAACTGAACTAGTTTAGATTTCGGTCTGTTGACCTGGAGTAATGTAAATGAGCAAAGCATAGTTTAAAGGTCTGTTTATAATATAAACACTTCCATAAAATCAGCTGTTCCTCCTACTTCATATGTGCATGTCTGTTTGTGTCAAAGAACATGCTCCAGCCTTTTAGTGATAGCTACTTTGCTGTGGGAGGTATATGTTACTTTTGTTACTTTAAAATATTAATCTAATGTATATACTTTAAAATAGAAATCTAACAGAACAGCAAGTTTACAGTGATTTTTCTTATTTAGATGGATGATGCTTGGAAGTATAATGGAGACATAGAAGGCGTGAAGAGAACCCAGAGCAGTTCGATCAGCATCTCTGTGCAAAGACCTGACACAAGCCAGCTTGCATCTGGCTCATCCAGCGAAAGAGAGGCCAAAGCGCCCAGAGAAAGTGTGATGCGGTTGCCCTCTCCTACACCCCCCTACTCATCTCTTTCCCAGGATCAGGCTGCCACTTCTAAAGACACATTGTCTTCAATATCTAGCCCTGATTTAACATTTGAGCTTGGAGAAGGGAGAAGCTCGCCACGGGCAGAGGTCCCCAGGTCACAGGTGAGTTTGGAAAGGCTTTTTAATAACCTGCTGCTCAAAATCTTAAGGATTTAAATCAGAAAACCATGTTTCTCACCTCTGGGCATGACAGTCTGGGCTGATAATGTAGAAATTGATTTTGCATTTTATTTTTAGCAGATCTCGGAGGAGGTAGATCTCTTCCAACTCTGTTGATGGATCCAGATGACCCTTCTGATATGGGTGTATGGAGACTTTTGGACCAATCTCCCTCTAGTTGGGCTGGGTTTGCTCCCTGCTCCCATTTCAGCAGCTGTTGACCTGCACTGCTGGTGCTCCTCAGTCCAGGTTCAAGTGCAAGGGCTCCTCAGGGGGTTTTAGATGCAGGCCTGGTAGTTAAATGGGTAATAAAAGCCGCTTCGCAGGAAAGTGAACTTAACTACAAGGAGAAATTGATACGTATGAGAGGGACTGGCCTGTAAGGACATGGCACTTCTGTTTCTACCATATGAAAAGTGTGGTGGTGGTGGTTTAGTTGCTAAGTCATGTCTGACTCTTGTAACCCCATGGACTGTAGCCCGCCAGGCTTCTCTATCCATGGGATTCTCCAGGCAAGAATACTGGAGTGGGCTGCCATTTCCTTCTCTGGGGGATCTTCCCAACCCAGGGATTGAACCCGAGTCTCCTGCACTGCAGGCAGATTTTTTACCAACTGAGTTACCACGGAACCTAACCACAAGGAGAAATTGATACATATGAGAGGGACTGGCCTGTAAGGACATGGCACCTCTTTTTCTAACATATGAAAAGTGTCGTCGTGAAGTCACTCAGCCGTGTCCGACTCTTTGTGACCCCATGGACTGTAGCCCACCAGGCTCCTCCATCCATGGAATTTTCTAGGCAAGAGTACTGGAGTGGGTTGCCATTACCTTCTCCAGGGCATCTTCCCAACCCAGGGATCAAACCCGGGTCTCCCGCATTATGGGCAGATGCTTTACCATCTGAAAAGTGTAGTGAATTGCAATACTAATTTATACTCTGGAAAGCCTAGAATTTTGTACCACTCCTTGTCTTGTAAGGGTAATATTGAGCCTTAGTTACAGTATGAAAATTGCATTCTTTAACATTTGGAGTCCAAATAAAATGTATCATCATCAGAAGAATGGGGTCATTAGTAGTTTTTTCCTACTTAAAATCTCATTAGATAGCTTTAAGAGAATTATTAGGTAATAAATGTTCTTTTACTATGTTTTTATACATAGGCTGAAAAGTTATTGCTTGTCTGCGTGTATGCTAAGTTGCTTCAGTTGTGTCCAACTCTGTGAGATCCTATGGAATGTAGCCTGCCAGGCTCCTCTGTCCATGGGATTCTCCAGGCAAGAATCCTGGAGTGGATTGCCTCCTCTAGGGGATCTTCCTGACCCAGGGACCCAACCCAATTCTCTTAGGTCTTCTGCGTTGGTAGGCAGGTTCTTTACCACTAGCGCCACCTGGGAGGCCCTGATGCTTGTCTAGAGAACTGAAAGAAACTTTTCTCTTTTGGAAAAAGCCTTCATTAAGCAATTTGATAGTTGTATGAACCCTTTAGTGTGGAGGTGCTTTTATGGCTCTATGACTTAGTCTAGCCTTTTCTGGTACCTTAATAGAGTGTATATTTTCCAAGGCACAACATCAAGTATAGAACTTGGCCTAAGTTATATTAATGAAATACCTTTGTGTAAAATATGATACAGTGTATTTTAGTATCATTCGTTTTTATCACTACAGCAAAGCTTTACAAGTTTAGAGTAAGCTTTATCTCTTCATGATTATAAAAGACTCTGTGCTTGAGAAAATTTGGAAATGTAGGAAAATATACACAATAAAAATGGTTTGGTAATCCCATCATTTAGAGAGGTTCTTTGACACTTAGGTATAGCTCTTCCAGTTTTTCTATCCATATTTACAAATGTATCTAAAGCAATTTCTTCAGGTTGCTAAAAACTCACTGGTTGTAAATTATGTTTTAACTTCCGTTTTAAAGAACTGGGAATATGTAATTAGCATCATAAGTCTCAGTGGATGAGAAGAATAGCCTCTGTTATACTTGGGGATCATAGGTGCCAGTGGATGAATAATAGAGAGTAAGGTGCCTTTTGTTTTATGGACTTGCCTGTTTGCCACCTTCTTTTCAAATAGCAAATCCCACGAAGCAGCCTGATTATTGTCCTGTGTGCTCAGTGATGGCAGCCCCCTCGGGGTGACAGGTGACTAGCTGCATCCATGGATTAAGAAAAAGCCTAAGTGTGGGTGTGTGTTCCAGGTCAGAGCACTTCAGAGGAACTTGAGTTACCATGGCGTGGTTTCAGGTTTCATCATTAGTGCGTTTATGCCTTTTAGTCACCCAACTTGAAGTGGAATGCTACCAGGCAAAATTAGGCTTGAATTAATAAGTGGAGCAGTTGGAATTCTTGACCAAACGTCTATGTTATATGATCACTTGCCTGTTCTGGAGATGCTTGATGTTCCGAGGAAAGTGACTTGTATAGCATTGTCCTGCTCTTATCACTCAGAGGGCACTTGCTGACCTGGGAAAAGGGTGGGGAATGCACAGAACAGCCTAGGACCAGTATGGCAAGGGTGTATGCAACACGCCTGCAAATTATCCAATTCTAGGAGTTCAGAGTAGAGAAAAATAAAAAGTAGTGTCTGGCTGAACATTGAGATGTCCTTCTCTTTTAACTGAAGCGTAATTGATTTGCAGTATTCTATTGGTTTCAGGTAGATAACTTGGTAGCTTTGTGAAAAGAGTATTCTTCGGGTCTTCTTCCTTGACTACACGTGTGCGGGCAGTATCCTTTCCTGTATTTCTACAGCATCTCTCTCGATGTTGTTACCCTTTTCTATCCTTGCTTCCGCTACCCTAGTTCTGGCCCTTTCCCTCACTAATGCAAACACTTTGTAAAATAGTCACAGATCTTTATGCATCCTACATAGGGCTGGCCCCAGATTAATTTGCATGATGCCAGGCTGGACTGGATAATTTCTCTGCTTCAAAGCCCCCAATGGCATGCTGTGGTTCCTTCAGTGAAGTTCAGAGCACTCGGGAACACTGGGGTCCCTCATAACTGGTCCCAGATTCTCTTTGTAGCACTGGTACAGCTCATGTTTACTGAATGCTGTCATGTCAGGAGGCTTGGCAGGGCATGATTTACTGAATCCTCACAATGAACCTCTTATTGCTGTTTTGTCGCTGTGGAAATTGAGGCATGAAGTGGTCGTGATACTTCTCTACGTCCACACAGGGTATGGAGTGATGGAGTCAGGATTTGAACTTTGGCCATTTGACTCAAGGTTTCCTACGCCACTTGTGTTGTAAGAAAGAGAGGGGAAGTAGCTGAAAGCTCTTTGCATGAGACTGCTTGACTTCTCTGAAACACACCATTTACTTCCCTGAACACATCATGTATGTTTTTGTTCTTATTGTTATCCTATTTTAAAATGTTCATTTCAACAGTCTCCGTGTTTTGAAGTCCTCCTGTTCCTTCAAAGCCCAGAGGGTTGGTTCCTTCGTGGGTCAAGATGTCTGTTTCCTCCCCCTTGTTGGAACTGAGTTTTTCACCCTTGAAAGTTTCATTCACTGAATTTTTTCTTGTCCATATGTTTGTTTCTCCTTCACTGGTATTCTTCCCCGGTGGCTCAGACTGCCTGCAATACAGGAGACCCAGGTTTGATCCCTGGGTTGGGAAGATCCCTTGAAGAAGAGAATGATTACCCACTCCAGTATTCTTGGCTGGAGAATTCCATGGACAGAGGAGAGCCTGGCAGGCTACAGTCCATAGGGTCGCAAAGAGTCAGACATGACTAAGCGACTAACACTTTGATTTTTTTAACTTTTCGGCTTTTACCCATAGTTGTCACTTAAGTGTTTACTGAGTTGAATTGCATTCAAGGCTTTGATGACTAGACTGAAGTATGAATTTGATCCAGCAGGTAATTTAGGTCCTTATAGGTTCTTTAATGTGGGAATTTTAGGATTAAGGGGCGTTACAGGAATGTGAGCATTGTGATGTTCTAGAGAATTATTTTGAGGAGGTGAAATCTAAGGGCAGAAATGGGCTAGTAGCCTGTCACAGAATTATGGTAAGAAGGGAGTTCATAGCTTAAAGAGCAAAGACTTAATGATGGAAGAATGTAATGACCTTGTTTAAAATCTGCTCAGGAATTACTTTCTCATCTCCATTGCTGATCTGGAGTTTTATTTCGCTCTCTTTCCCTTTCTCCTCTACTTCTCTTATGGGATTGCTTCTTTTTCCTTCTCCCCTACCAATCCAGGCTACCAGGGCAAGAGGAAGCAGTGTGGCTCCCAGAGTCCTCCAGCCTGCTCCGACTGCCTTGCATATGTGCCTTTCCCCCGCAGAAGGGTGTTGCCTGGGTTTTTGTTTTATTTTCTGTCTTGTCCGAGCCCTCTGCTCTCAAATCTCAACCAAATCCTTGTTTCAGGACCTTTGCTCCAGATTATTAAATCAGAACCCAGAATCAGGATGATAAATACATGTGGAGGGAAGGAAGCTTTTTACCCTTCTGATGCCCAAGTCTACAATAGTGCCTCTTTTAAGAGTACCCAGGTTTTAACCTTCTCACAGCTTCCTCCTGTTCATCTTACCTGCTTGTCACCTTCACTGGACCCTAATCTCTCTAAGGGTGGGAAGCAAGTCTGTTTTGCTCACTGTTAGTGCAGTGCCTGTACCTGTAAGTATTTGCTGAATGCTGACCGAGTTCTATTATAATAGCTTTAGAGCCATGTGTGCGAGAGTTAAATAGGAATTTCTTTTGTTGTTCTGGAAACTGCCTAAGCAGCATATATTACCGTGTATAACATTGTTTCCATGGGAAAAAGAAGATAATTAATGGGCATCACCTATGTGCCTTGGCACCTTTTAAATGTTTAATTTAACCCCCTCAATAATTTAGCAAAGTATGTGGTATTATCCTCACTTTTACCAGTGAAATACTTGAGATTTGAAAATTATGTAACATGCCCCAGGCTGGTTAGATTCTTAGGCCACAGTTTCAATTTCTCTGACCCTAATTTATTTTTTTGAAATGTGACATGCTTAAATTGGAAAAGAACCTTGTTTCTAGTTAGAACACCAAATGTTGACTTATTTTAACATCGCCATGTGTTTAGAATTTAGAGCCAGTGTGGACTGAAATATCTTCTGGTTCATAAAGAGAAAATCAGTCTTAAAATTATTTTGAAAGAAGGTAGATATTTATTAAAACTTAGCCCAATTAAATATAATTCTGAGATGCAGACTTTGAAATCTACACAGTAGATTATAAGGAGCTACCAGAAAATTTTTAATAGAGTGTGATATAATAATTGGCATTTTCTGTAACTAAAGTTCAGGCAGCTGTGGGGAAGATGGGAGGAAGGAAAGGCTGGAGGCAGGAGAGCCAATTAGAAGGTTACCCACGGCAGTTTAGAGGCAAACTATAACCTGAGTTAAGATGAGCTTAAAGGAGGATGGAAGGGTGGGATATTCAAGGTAGATTTATGGCTTGTGGACTTGCTAACACTCTATTAAGTGCATGTGTGTGATGGATTGTTGGGGCCCCACTGTGTAGAGGTAGCCTGGGGAGCAGTTAGGGGGAGGAAGGAGGAAGAGGCCCAGAAAGAACCTGATGTTTTTAACTTGGGCATCTGGTTGAATGGTGATGTAATTAACCCATATGTGAAAAACAAGAGGTAGAAGAGCAGGTTTAGGGAGGAAGAGAATAAATATAATTTTGAATGTGTTGGACTTAGGTAATAGTTGATGACAACACATGAGGTTTACTCAGGAAAACATGTGGTCAAGAAAGTGGGAGACTGACTAGGGAACAGGAGCAGCAACAAAAGGAAACCAGAAAGAGAGGAACATACTAATGAAACCAAGAGGTGGCCAGAGGGATGGAGGAGGGAAGAGGAAGCAGAATAATGGGCGACATGGAAAGTTGTTTCCTGAAAGCAAGAGGAGTTGGTATTGCCTGATGGGATGAGGGCCCAAAATGGATTTGGTAGGTAAGAGATAAGCTTGGGAATGGGTTGAGTCAGTCAAGTGGTAGAGCTGGCAGGACCACCTGCTTCCTTGGAGTGGGATCATGGAGAAGGGGAGAAGGTAAATATAGACTCATCTTCGGTGAAGGATGAGCTGCACCATGATTTGAGGGCTACACACTATGGCTTCCCTGTGGCTCAGCTGGTAAAGAATCTGCCTGCAATGTGGGGGACCTGGGTTGGGAAGATTCCCTGGAGAAGGGAAAGGCTACTCACTCCATTATTCTGGCCTGGAGAATTCCATGGACTGTATAGTCCATGGGGTGGCAAAGAGTCGAACATGAGTGAGCGACTTTCTCTATGTTCTCATTCACTAAGACCCTGAAAAAAGACATGAAAGAACCATGTAGCCAACATCAAAGATTGTCTATTTCCTTTGTTATTTATGATTTTACAGCCTAAATCTACTTTTAGTGTATTTTTATTTTATCGATTTAAGTAGACCCTCTTTAAGTGAACATGTTTATCTGATCAAAAAAGTTTGAGAATGCCCATCTGGCTTGTTAGTATATAAGGTTGACCCTGCTGTTCATTACTTTCCATCTGTGGTGATACTAGAATCCAATCCAGGGATTGAATCCAGATCTCCCGTGTTGCAGGTAGGTTCTGTACTACCTGAGCCTCAAAGGAAGCCCAAGAATAGTTGGAGTAGGTAGCCTATCCCTTCTCCAACAGATCTTCCCAACCTGGGAATCGAACCAGGGTCTCCTGTGTTGCAGGAGGATTCTTTACTAACTATCAGGGAAGCCCTGTTAATTCATTAGATCTCATGAAAATCTGCTCATGGCTATGCCAGGTAATCATATTTTTGTTTAAAAATCTCAGCTTGAAGTCTGTATTTCTGGGCTTCGCTGGTGGCTCCTGCCAGCGCAGGAGACATGGGTTTGATCTCTGATCCAGGAAGATCCCACATGTCCCAGAGCCATGCACCACAACTGTTGAGCCTGTGCTCTAGAGCTTGCAGGCTGCAACTGCTGAGCCCCTGTGACAAACCTAATGAACCCGGGAACCCTAGAGCCTATGCTCCACAATAAGAGAAGCGCAAGCATCACAACTGGAGAGTAGCCCCTGCTTGCAGCAACTAGAGAAAAGCCCACGCAGCAGTGAAGACCCAGCACAGGCAAAAATAATGAATAAAACATTCTAGAGACTGTCAGATGACTGAGAGGTTGAGAAGAATGAGGAGAAATTAAAAAGTGTGTATTTCTCTTTAAATTGAGGAAAGTTATTTTTATTTTAGATGCTTTTATGTTGATAATTGTACTCTATCTTTACCAGAATAGGCAACTGTCACCACTTGGCATAGTTCTTTATCAGTCATCAAGACTCTAGATTTCCCCCAATAATGTATATTCCTGGTTCCATCCATTTCAAAAGGAAATTCCCACAACATCATCTTCCAAAACTTGGACCCTTTGTAGAATCCTCACATGGCATATTTCTCATGAGAAAAACCAGGAGGCACAAATCCTAAGTGAAATCAGAGTTGAATGGATTATGCTCGACTGTAACTATAAAGGTATGTTAGTTGCTCAATCATGCCTGACTTTGTGCAACCCCATGGACTGTAACCCTTCAGGCCCCTCTGTCCATGGGATTTTCCAAGCAAGAATATAGAGTGGGTAGCCATTTCTTTCTCCAGTGGATCTTCCTGACCCAAGGATCAAACCTGGGTCTCCCCCATTGCAGGTGTATTTACCATCTGAGCCACCAGGGAAAGCCACCTTACCTACAAAAAGTCTCAAGGATAATCTAATTCAAGAACTCAGGATTCCACAGACATGCCACAGTGACTATCTTAGGAGGAAGCCATGCAAGAGGGGACTCCGGGGCTTTTTCCTGGAACCGCGACCACCCACTTTAATCCTTTCTGTATAGGTTTTGAGAGGAAGATGGTCTGCATGGGAAAATAGGGTTTTGGAAACGGAAAGCTTAAAAATTAATGCCATTGTGAGAGGAAAGTCTCTGCCAGACTCAGTGAAATGCCTGAGGCTACCTGGCTGTTGACAGAAATAGACCTATAATTGGTTCTCTCTCCTTTGTCTGTGTGCATCCCCAGGACCCACATAACAGGCTGCCAGACTGTGGCCACAATGAGGCTGACCTCCTCTATTAACTGTTTCAGAGAGGTGGTCATTTGCCCTATTATTATGTCCAAGTAGAGATTTAGCTCCAGGGTAAGAGCAATCCTTTAGAAGACAATTCTTATGGTCTAATACAATTGTGAGGCTCGTCCATCTATGGCTTAAACTCATTCTCTTTTATCCTGTTCCACCAAACAGGATACTGTTGACTTACTCTTGCCCACAAAATATTCTTTATTGTAGTTTGAAACTATTTATTAACACTCTGTCCTGTCTCTTATTCTTTAAGATATAAAAAAACCTCAGTTAGTATCTTGGAATTTCTAATCCATGATTTGTCTCTATGGCCTTATATAGCAATAGATTCTGCACTCTAATTGGCTTTAGCTCAGAATATGGAGGAGTGGAGTGGGGTAAGAGTGGTGAAGATGACCACTTATTTTCATTGAGTCATCTCTAATTTAAGTGTGTGGTGGTTTTGGTTAAGGAGTAGAACTAACCAGTAATTTTTTCTATTCATAGCAGAGTTTTATTATATTCCAGAGACTGGTATCTATCAGGCTGATCATTAATGAGGATTCTCACTACCTACATCTTCGTTCCCATATTTCAACTGCTTTATATGATGTCTGATGAAAAAAAAGTTTCTATATTATTAGCTACACTGTTTTTTTTTTCCTAAAAAATTCTGTACCCACTCTTGAAGAGTCAGTAATTATTTCTTGAGACCTAGGACTATGCCTTGGAGAAGGCAATGGCACCCCACTCTAGTACTCTTGCCTGGAAAATCCCATGGACAGAGGAGCCTGGAAGGCTGCAGTCCATGGAGTCGCTGAGGGTCAGACACGACTGAAGTGACTTAGCAGCAGCAGAGGACTATGCCTAATTCATCTTTATTTCCTAAGTGTTTTAATCAGAATAGATGCATAATAAATGTATGTTGAACAAATGAGTAAGTGTATATTGTTATAGCACTTACTTCTCATGTCCATATAATACAGTAAATTCTTGATCCTTTATTCAGTGCCTCTCTTGTCTTCCTTCTAATTCATATGTAATATCACAGTTTTTCTTAGAATATAGTCACTTGACTTTTAAACTTACTTTAGTGGTACAAAAATTTGTGAATTGCCCACTGGTCCTAGGTCTGGGTTTAACTGCCAAATTAAAATTGAGAAGTTATAGGTTTTTCCTGGAAAATAAAGTGACTTTAAGAGGAATTTTTCTTTTTAAACAATTAAGTCTAAGTTCTTGATAATTGTGAATCAAAGAACTAGAAACACTGATCTGGGAAACAAATGCTCAAATTTATGTCTGGTCTTTACCCCAAACAAAAAAGATAAATTATGGAAGTTAATTAAATTTTTCACAAACATAGTATACTGTAAAACTGAAAACATTTCTTTTGGAAAATGGCTTAAAGTCCGTGAAACTGAGAATTTGTTGCTGTGGACTGTAGTGGAGATGGGAATAAAGGTCTACCAGCTGTCCAAGAGGCTCTTGTGTGTGTGAGCTGCTGTTACTTCAAGGAGGTTGTGGCCTGGAGCTCATGGTGTCTCAGGGGGCCCTCTTGGCATCTTCCTAGTGGTTCCTCAGGGTTGACCTAGTTCTGCATTTTGCAGCATAAGTAGCTTTTACCACTACATCTTCATGAAGCAGTAGGAGAAGCAAAAATGTCTTGGCAGACTTAGAGATGCTATTAGGGAATGGTACCACTCCTAGAAAAGTGATTCTGGTTGCTGGATTTGTGTCTACAAACCCCTCAAAATTATTCAGCTAAATATGTTAAATGCTGGAGGTATTTTTTAAAGTATGGTGGAATTTTAAAAATAAGTGATTTAAATCTTTTTTGAGTTTTCAAAGATGGCATTTTGTTGTCATATATTTGAGATAGAATGGGTAAATTTTGAAAGAACAACATGTTAATTTGATACGTTAATATATTGTAATATGATTGCCATTGTAGTGATAATTAACATCTCTCACATTACATAATTATCTTTTCTTTTCTTATCTTATTTTACATAATTATCTTTTCTCTTTATGGTTGGAAACTCCAGTCTCTTAGCAAGTTTGATTATAATAAGATATTATTTATAGTCACAATACTGTGTATTAGATCTCTAGGGCTCATTTTGCTGTTCATTACAAGTTTGTACCCTTAAACACCATCTGTTCTTTCCTCTCACCCCCATCCCCTTGCAACCACCACTTTACTCCCTGTTTTATGAGTTTGGCTTTGAGATTCGACATATAAGTGACATTACATGTACTTGTCTTCCTTTGTCTGACTTACCTCACTTTAGCATAATGTCCTCAAGTTTCTTCCATATTGTTCCAGATGGCAGGATATCCTTTTCCTCATGGCTGAATAATATTCCATTGTGTATATATATATGTGTGTGTGTGTGTGTATGTGTGTAGTGTATATATATATATATGTATATGTATATATATGCCATATCTTCTCAGTCAACTCCATTCCTGGGTAACATCAAATGGTCTATAACTGAGGCTTAAGCATATGATGAACAAAAGCCTAAGCTTTATCAGTATAAATCAACTGATTTATAGTATTCATCCAAAGAACAATAGCCACAGATATGAAGATTTCCCTTATCTTAGCAGAAAATAATAAACTGAGAAATATATAAATGAAAGTTTTACCAAACCCAAGGGGGAGAAGAATGGTGTTTCTGGTTTATCATGAGATAATTCCAGTGTGCCCTGCACGCAGCCTCCCTCCTTTGGCAGATAGACTTTCCTCCATGTGGGTGCCAGGGACACTTGATCCCACCGTTTCATGTTTGTTTTCAGGATCAGTTCAGTGATATGAGAATCAGCATAAACCAGACGCCTGGGAGCGGTCTTGACTTTGGGTTTACAGTAAAATGGGCTTTTTCCAGGATCTTCGTAGCATCAGTTGAAGCAGGTAAATCATAGATTTTGCTCTACTGGAGTTTTTTTCTTGTTTGTTGTCTTTTGCTGTTCAACGTCCCCCTCCCACTCCCTCCCCCTGCCCAGAAATTTGCTTATTTGAAAGAGGAGGAGAAAACACATGTGAAAAATGCAGGAGTAAAGTGAAGAGATAAGTCTTCTTCCTGGAGACTAATGGGGTTATGAATTACATATTGTTTGATCTTGCCTAGTTAATTTTAGTTTTGAAGAGTCGTAATTTTGTGAGTGTTACAGAATTCATTTATCAAAATTTTAGACTTAATATTTGGAAATACTAGCAAACTACTAAACTGAAGATCCAGAAAGAACTGTCCTTGTGTTTGCGGTGGATACATAGGTATTATATATCATCAGTATTTTCTGAGCATCTAATGGATCTGTTGCCCATGGACCCCAGAAGATGCTTCAGGACTTTTACAAAAAGGATTGCCCCTCCTCCACCCAGGATTATTCCAAATTAGGCCTAGGAACTCTTAGCAAAATATTACAAGACCTGAAATTAAAATGAAAGCTATTATATATACAAGGAGTTCCTCATTTACATGTTTGAGCTATATAAAAATGCATACTCACTCTGGTTATTTCTTTGAGATTTCAAGGCTGATTTAATTAGATAATGATAGATAGTAATTTTAAGCCATTTTAAGTGACCTTTTTTTTTTTTTCCTCTCCATTCCAGAGTGCATCTGGCTTTGGAAGCTCAGCCGAAGTATAATATATACTTTATGTTTTTAATTTAAACATAATTAAAATTTTTCTCCTTAGGTTTATAAAGCAATTTTATTGAACAGATGACTTTATCATTTCTCCTTTAAATGCTAAGAAAGATACATACCATAGAATGAAAAAATGCCTTTGGTTGCCTTGTAATTTTGTAGCTACTCAAATATTTGATAACTTTAAGAAATTCTGTGTCTCTTCTGCAACTGAAAAGATATGAGAAATGCTTGGATGAGGTTAAGAAGTCATTATTTTCCTTAATTTAAATGAGCAGTGACTAGTAGAACAGGTTTTTATTTTTCATTGGTGGTTTCATTTATTTTGCTTTATTTAGGTAGCCCAGCCGAATTTTCTCAGCTACAGGTAGATGATGAAATTATTGCTATCAACAACACCAGGTTTTCTTATAAGGACACAAAAGAGTGGGAGGAAACCATGGCTAAGGCCCAGGAAACAGGGAGCCTAGTTATGGATATCAGGCGCTATGGAAAGTCTGGTGAGTTGGTTATCCCACTGTGTTTGGCTTTCTAAACTGGGAGCTGGTCTTTGGCAAGTGGTTATAACAGCTTGCTTCAATAACATTTTTTTCTCTCTCCATTTCACTTTTTTGTTTTTTGGCTGAAAGATGTTTGTGGTTATGTTGAAACGTCTTGAATGATATTTCTTTGGATGTTCTGTCTGAAAACTTTTCACTAGCAAATTTACTGAATTCTACATGATTTATTGACTGATTGATGTGCTGAACTGGCTTTGAATGCAGATAGCAACTGAAGGCTCTTGTATTTGTGTCTGCATTTGGGAGTTATATGCTGATGTTGAATATTAAGAATTATACCGTGGTTTCACTTCCTCTACAGAATCCTGACTGTAACTGGTATAAGAAAGAACACAGTAGGTCTGTATCCCAGTTGTTGACTCTCAAGGAACTTTCCATGTACATTTCATCATTGTCTTTCTTAATTGTTGAGGTTAGATGGGGAAGGGCATTAAGCTTTCCCAGACCTACCAACTTAGGATATCAAAATATAATATCCAGTCCTGGTTTACAGAAAGATTCAGCAAATTTGCCAGTCTTTTCATTATTAACATGCTCTAACCCTCTGGTTTTGGAAGGCTATCTGGTAGTAAAAGGCCTCAACCTCTTCATTTCTTTCACATACTGTCTGATTTATTTGTCTTGTGTGTGTGTATGTTTTATGTGTACATTTCAGTAACCTTGTTCTCTCCACTTCTACATTTATGTGTACTCATTTCTTGATCTTCATGTGACAATCAGATTGGGGCAAAGACCAGACTTCCCTGCCATTTACACGGCATAAAACCCTCAATCTCACCAGTATGGCTACCAAAATTATAGGTTCACCTGAAACAAAGTGGATTGATGCCACTTCCGGAATTTACAGCTCAGACAAAGCTTCAAATCTGTCAGTAACAACTGATTTCTCAGAAAGCCTTCAGAGTTCTGTAAGTATTTTGAGAAGTGTTAGTATTGGGTACAGCAAAGCAACTATAGGAAGTGTGTTGGAGGTGGGGGAGGAGTTTACTTTCTTTAAACAATTTTAATGCTATTTTAAAAACATAGATAATTAATAAGGTAATTTATAGTAATGAGAGTAAAATATATCTTTGAAAATCATAAGGCGTTACTCATGAATAATTATAAGTAATAGTGAGTTATACAGTGAAAATAATCTAAAGATCCCACAGTGATCTTTTGTAGGTGTTTCTTACCAACCGTTCATCATTATACCCATCTCTCAGATCGTTGTGAATGTGAAGAAGTTAATTATGTAGAATTATAGGCTATAACTTTTCTATGCTTTCCTTAGTCTTTACTGGTAAAATAAGTATAGTAATTGTGTGCAATTTAAAAACCTCATGAAGCAGTTTTAGTTCTTATGTGGGTGAATTTGATGGGTAGAATTACATATGTAGTTAAGAGATGCGCAGTTACATTAATTGATTAAAATTGATTAATTAGAATGTAAGCATTTTTCTAAGTATCAAAGTAATAATTAAATTTAAATTTTCAAATAAATGTGTTTACATTGACTCCCTAGATATAATTGTTGTCATCCCAAGATGCTTCCTTTGGTCTAATAAGGAGATTCTGCAACCTTGTATAAGAAAGGTTTAAATGTTAGAGGGTTCTATATGACTGTCTTGCTTATTTACAAACATAAAGCAAATGGACAAATGATTATTTAGCCCATCATGTTTCTTGGAAAATTAATGACTGGTCGAACTTGAAGCCATTCATGCTTGCAGTTAGTCATTAATTTTCCACAGCTCCTAAACAATGAAAAAATTACATTTCTATTATATGTAAAAGGCTATAAGGAATATATTAATATCCTGAAAACCTAATCTTGTTAGCAGATATGTTTACTGATGAGAAATGGATTATTTAAGCCCAGTGTCCAACTGGAAAGGATGTTAAATGCCATTTTTATCCTTTCTAGAATACTGAATCAAAAGAAATCAATGGAATTCGTGATGAAAGCAGTACTTTTGAATCAAAAGGTAAACATTACCATTATAACTTACATTTAAAATACAGGAAAAGTCACTACACTCAAGTCCTGCTATTATAAAAATTAATATCTGTGAGTGAAAGCAAAACTGATCCAGTGCAAGTTGAAACTCAAAGGTTAGCATACAGATCCAATTGCAGCCAGGTGGAAGGGCGTTCAGTTCCAATGTTGAATAGTCCAGGAACTGCAAACAAAGCTTTGGCAGCCTCTGCAGGAGCTCTGAGCACCTATGTGTCTAATCCAAATAAGAAAGACTGGTTTTCTGGAGGCCATCAACCTTCTTGCTATGGTGTGCTGGCAAGGAGAGTCTTAGATAAATATGAAGCAATGCATGAGGTTTCCTTTCCCCCTTAATTGTTGTCAAGGGGTCAAGCTTGGAAGCACCTAGTAATAGGGAAATGCTAGTGGCAATAATGATTGTTAGGAAAAAAAAATACCCATTTGTAATGAAAAAGCAGACATACAGCATCTACGAAAACTTTGTAGTATGGAGTTATCACTATTTTCCTTCTCCTGTCCATCTGCAAATAACTGAGCCGCCACATTCTGTATGCTGTGGCTTAGGCAGACAAAGTAAATAAGAAAGATCTGGTCCATATAGGCAGGGAGAAACCCAAAGAAGTTGAAGCTTCTCTTAGCATGAAACTAGTCTGCCAGGCACAGGGCTGGGTTTTCTCAGGGGTTTGGTGATTTTGAGTCTGCATTTGTCAATTCATAATATTTGATGTCAAAGTCAAACCAAGTTTATAAATTTTCCTTCCTTTATTGATTATTTATCTTTGTATTTAACTTATGATAGCTGGAAGTGACTCCATTTGCTTTTTTCCTTTTTAAAGTTAATGGCTATAAGATCTTGGAAACTAGAGCAAAATAGTTAGTGTCTCTTGCTTAGTTGTGTCTGACTCTTTGCCACTGCGTGGACTTAGCCCACCAGGCTTCTCTGTCCATAGAATTCTCCTGGCAAGAATACTGGAGTCGGCTTCCATTTCCTTCTCCAGGAGATCTTCTTGACCCAGGGATCGAACCCAGGTCTTCGGCTCTTCAGGCAGATTCTTTACCGTCTGAGCCACCAGAGAAGCCTAGTTAAGAAGAATGTTTTAATTGTAGCTTTAAAAAAAATTGTTCTCTGGATATTTTTTATTTTCTTGTTCTCCCCATTTTTTAGTTCCTTTTTTAAAACTTCTAGGTATTATGAAACTCTTAGTTACAAGCAATTCTCCTTGTACTTGAGAATTTGAATTGATTAGCCTAAGCAAAAATTTTAATTTCCATTTCCCTAAAGCTGTGTGATCTGGCGTGGAAGATAGTACTTCGGCTTCTATGAAACTATGATGCTAGCTGCTAAAACTTATTAATCAAAATATTAGTTCCTGTTACTAATTTGAACGTTAGTTATAGACTACTAAAACTATGTGTGTCTTTGTGCATTGAAATAACCCCTATCTTCTATGGCTATCAGTTTTGTCACTTGAAAAATATTATTGCTACAGATTGGAAAAATGTATCAAGTATCATTTAGTTTTCCAGTGGTGAGAGATTAAAATGAATGACATGATATTGATATACTTTTTTGTTTTTTGTATTTTTCAACTAGCCTCTGAACCTATTTCTTTGAAAAACTTAAAAAGGCGATCACAGTTTTTTGAACAAGGTAAACTGCCAAGCTAACAATTCATGTACTTTCATGGAATTGTTCCCACTCTCCACTCTCTCCTGATAGTCTGTGGTGCTCGGCACTGAGCCTCTTCAATTCGGCCATCATTATGACCAAGCAACGTAACCCATTTCCATTCTTTCCCTAGGGTCATCAGGCTTTTCTTACAGTTCATGGGTCTACCTCTGTGGTAATGGGTCTTTGCGTGTCCTTTGTATACCTCTGAAGTTTGTTTTATGTTTTTTTTTTTAATAAAAAAAAAATTTGAGATGCTGTTTAAACACACACTTCTTGCCACTGGGTGACAGTGAGAAATGAGAAATTTCATGTATGCTTTACTGCTTCCTACAAATTGCATACTATTAGATTACACCAACATGCAATTGGCCAACTCCTAAAAAATCAAATTTTGGGCTATGGAAAATGCTCTGAATAAAGAGCAGAATCATTGGGGATGATGACTTTGGAGTGTTACTAGGACTGCTATGTTGACTTTGAAGTAAATTAAAGTAAATGTTGGACACACCTGTCAGCGAGTGTGCTTTGACATGCCCTGTGTTGGTGTAGTCGGGCAGTGCTGCTTCACAGGGTGCTTTGCATGTGGCTTTTCCTCCCTGTTCACCTTTTCTCATGCTCTGTCTCATGGATGCAGTTTGAACTCTGTGTTTTGCAATCAAGAACTTAAAAGTAATATCCGACATTTGAGATGCAATGGCACAGCCATTAGGGAGTGTGCTGTTGGTGTCTAAAATGTCATTGTTTCTTACTTTTAAGATTATCCATAATATTTACAAACTTGCCTTATAACATGGTACTTACTGGATCTGTGTATTTTGTGTTAATCTCCTCGTAGGCACTTTTGATGAATTAAGATCTCTTTTCAACCGTAAATAGAACTAGCTTACCAGCTGTGCACGCGCAGGGGTCTATTTGTGTCAGTATCCTTGGTGGGTTTGACATTTTTTGTTCAACTCTGATTTTTCCATGGTAATTTAATTGAAACCATATGATACTCCTAGTTCAAATTGGCTAAAGTGAAGCAATTCCTTTTCTTTCTCCATGGTAATTTTCACTCCCTTTTCCTCAACAGACTATTTTAGGGAAAGAATATTTTCCTAAATCTCAAAGCAGTTTTCTGAAAAATTTCGTTGTGTAAATGAATAATATGACAGCTGAGGTTTCAGGAAAAATGAAAAAATACAGTACGAGAATGTATTTTATGAAATTTGCTTATATGTTTATAATCATTGTATTATATTCAGGCAAAAACAGTTATGTAGGCTCCCTAAGAATAAAAAGAATGACCTTCTGCCCATAAGTTTACACATGAAGTCTGAATCTTTGTGTTTCAAATAATAGGCAAGGAAAGGGAAATATTTCATGAACATGTTTGTTGGTGACTTATTTCAGAAAAGTAGCTCCTTGGCAATAAGCCCTGAAAAATGTGACTTACACCTGTCACAGTGTAACTGAATAGCAACGAGTAAAAAAATTGGGTTCTATAGATGTTGTAATATTTGAAATTCAATTTTTTCTATTAGGCTATGAGAATATTATTCACCCTATTAATAAAAGAACCGTGAACCCCTTAGAAATATACCTGTATCTCTGCCCTAGCACCTTGAGCTGGGCTGTAACTTGGGCATTCACTGTTGATCTTTTTCACTGGCTTTGAATTCTGAAGATAAGTGACAAGCAGATGGAACTAAAGAGAGAAGCTTACTGTTGTTTGAAAACAACTGATGTCACTTAGTATACTGGCATAGAACCAGCTTAGTGATACAATTTTCTGAAGGGAATTATTTCATAGAAATGAAGACTTATATTGTTTTCTTATTCTTTCCTTGCCCACATGCTGTAACATAGGAAGCTCCGATTCTGTGGTTCCTGATGTAAGTAGTCTTCGTTTGGTTTTGGAATAAACTAGGAGGCTTGGGTGGGGCTGAACTAGAGCACAGTAGCATCACTTATTGTTACTTTAAGCTGCATGAGAGTTTATCCAGGAATGACCTTTCCAACATGAAGAGACCTTTTTTTAATTGAAGTATGCTGCTGCTGCTGCTAAGTCGCTTCAGTCGTATCAGACTTTGTGTGACTCCATAGACGGCAGCCCACCAGGCTCCCCCGTCCCTGGGATTCTCCAGGCAAGAACACTGGAGTGGGTTGCCATTTCCTTCTCCAGTGCATGAAAGTAAAAAGTGAAAGTGAAGTCGCTCAGTCATGTCTGACTCTTAGTGACCCCGTGGACTGCAGGCCACCAGGCTCCTCTGTCTGTGGGATTTTCCAGGCAAGAGTACTGGAGTGGGGTGCCATCGCCGTCTCTGTAATTGAAGTATAGTTAACTTATAATATTGTGTTCATTTCCGGTGTACAGCAAAGTGATTCAGTTATATGTATATATGTTCTTTTTTAAATTTTGTCCATTATAATTTATTACAGGATATTGAATATAGTTCTCTGTGCTATATAATGAGACCTTGTCATTTATCCATTCTATATAAAACACTTTGCATCTTCTAATCCCAAACTCTCAATCCAGTACTCACCCATTCCCCTGCCCCCCTCCCCATTGGCAGCCAGGAGTCTGTTGTCTATATTTGTGAATCTCTTTCTGTTTCTTAGGTGAGTTCCATTTGTGTTACGAGACCTACTTTGGAATATAAAGCCCATTCTCCTTTGGTACAGCATAGGTCAAGGGTGATCTGAATAATTCATGTATGCAAAAGTACTTCAGTAGATGACTTCATGAAGTAACATATTCTTCTTGGTTTGCCCCTCTTCTCTTATAACCTGGCAGCTTCCAGTCCCAACCATCAGTGCCCCAAGTCGCTGGGCCTGGGATCCAGAGGAGGAACGGAAGCGGCAGGAGAGATGGCAGAAGGAGCAAGACCGACTGCTGCAGGTAGAGCAAAGTAGAGTGGATCAGCAGGAACTATATTTGCTCTAAGAGCTTCTCCTGCTCAGTGTCAACTGGTATTAAGAAGCAACTTGAAAAATGAAAAGCCAATAACCACATAATTAACAAATGCTTTGATATGTAGCATGTTTTGTATGAAATACTTTTCTCTTTTTGAAAATTTCTAGTGTCATCCTTTTTAAATTATTTATTAGTCCCTGGGTATATTTTTAGCCACCTTCATGGATCACCGTGCCCAAAGGGGCTTGCATAACTCAATGAAGCTATGAGCCATGCTACGTAGGGCCACCCAAGGCGGATGGGTCACAGTGAAGAGTTCTGACAAAATCTGGTCCACTGGAGAAGAAAATAGCAACCCACTGCACTGTTCTTTCCTGGAGAACCTCATGGACAGTATGAAAAGGCAAAAAGATATGATGGCAGAAGATGAGCCCCCCAGGTTGAAAGGTGTTCAATATGCTACTGGGGAAGAGCTGAGGACAATTACTAATAGCTCTGGAAAGAATGATGTGGCTGGGCCAAAGCGGAAGCAGCGCTCAGTCGTGGATATGTTTGGTGGTGAAAATAAAGTCCAATGCTGTAAAGAACAATATTGCATAGGAACCTGGACTGTTAGATTCATGGATCAAATTAAGTTGGATGTGGTCAAGTAAGAGACGGCAAGAGTGAACTTCGACATCTTACTGAAATGGATGGGAATGGGTGAATTTAATTGAGATGAGCATTATATCTACTACTGTGGGCAAGAATCCCTTAGAAGAAATGGAGTAGCTTTCATAGTCAACAAAAGAGTCTGAAATGCAGTGCTTGGAGGCAACCTCAAAAATGACAGAATGATCATGATTCGTCTCTAAGGCACACCATTCAACATTATAGTATTCCAAGTCTGTGCCCCAACCATTGAGGCCAAAGAAGCTGAAGGTGAACATTTCTATGAAGACCTACAAGACCTTTTACAACTAACACAAAAAACAGATGTCCT
This sequence comes from Bubalus kerabau, assembly GCF_029407905.1. Classification (NCBI taxonomy): domain Eukaryota; kingdom Metazoa; phylum Chordata; class Mammalia; order Artiodactyla; family Bovidae; genus Bubalus; species Bubalus kerabau. Next base: position 51,393,955 of record NC_073635.1, read on the forward strand.
TTTTCTCATAGGGGATTATAATGCAAAAGTAGGAAGTCAAGAGATACCTGGAGTAACAGGCAAGTTTGGAGTGCAAAATGAAACAGGGCAAAGGATTACAGAGTTTTGTCAAGAGAACACACTGGTCATGCAAACACCCTCTTCCAACAAACCAAGAGATGACTCTACACGTGGACATCACCAGTTCTTTAATACTGAAATCAGACTGATTATATTCTTTGCAGCCAAAGATGGAGAAGCTCTATATAGTCAGCAAAAACAAGACCGGGAGCTGAGTGTGGCTCACAGATCATGAGCTCTTTATTGCAAAATTCAGACTTAAGTTGAAGAAAGTAGGGAGAACCACTGGGCCATTCAGTGGTTTTAGATCAAATCAGATTTAGATCAGATTTTAAATCAAATCTCTTAAGATGATATAGTGGAGGTGACAAATAGATTCAAGGGATTAGATCTGACAGACAGAGTGCCTGAAGAGCTATGAACAGAGGTTCATAACACTGTGGAGGAGGCAGTGACCAAAACCATCCCAAAGAAAAAGAAATGTTAGAAGGCAAACAGGTTGTCTGAGGAGACTTCACAAATAGCTGAGAAAAGAAGAGAAGTGTAAGGCAAGGGAGAAAGGGAAAGATACATCCAACTGATTTCAGAGTTCCAGAGAATAGCAGGGAGAGATAAGAAGGCCTTCATTAGTGAACAATGCAGAGAAATAGAGGAAACAATAAATGGGAAAGACTAGAGATCTTTTCAAGAAAATTGAAGATACCAAGGGAACATTTCATGCAAAGATGGGCACATTAAAGGACAGAAACAGTATGGACCTAACAGAAGCAGAACAGAACTATACAAAAAAGATCTTAATGACCAGATGACCATGATGGTGTGGTTACTCACCTAGAGCCAGACATTCTAGAGTGTGAAGTTCGGTGGGCCTTAGGAAACATTACTACAAGCAAAGCTAGTGGAGGTAACAGAATTCCAGCTGAGCTAGTTCAAATCCTAAAAGATGATGCTGTAAAAGTGCTGCACTCAGTATGCCAGCAAATTTGGAAAATTCAGCAGCACCACAGGACTGGAAAAGATCAGTTTTCATTCCAATCTCAAATAAGGGCAATGCCAAAGAATGTTCAAACTACTGTACAATTGTGCTTATTTGACATTCTAGCAAGGTTATGCTCAAAATCCATCAAGATAGGCTTCAGCAGTATGTGAATCAAGAACTTCCCAATGTACAAGCTCAGTTTCAGAGAGGCAGAGGAACCAGAGATCAAATTGCCAACATTCGTTGGATCATGGAGAAAGCAAGGGAGTCTCACAAAAACATCTACTGCTTCATTGACTACACGAAAGCCTTTGACTGCATGCATCACAACAAACTGTGGAAAATTCTTAAAGAGATGGGAATACCAAACCACCATACCTGTCTCCTGAGAAACCTGTATGCAGACCAAGAAGCAACATTTAGAACCATACATGGGACAACGGACTGATTCAAAATTGGGAAGGAGTACAAAAAGGCTATATATTGTCACCCTTCTTATTTCATTTATAAGTAGAGTATATCATGTGAAATGCTGGGCTGGATAAATCACAAGTTGGAATCAAGATTGCCGGGAGAAATATTAGTAACCTCACATATGCAGATGATACTACTCTAATGGCAGAAAGTGAAAAGAAACAAAAAAGCATCTTGATGAAAATGAAAGAGGACAGTGAAAAAGCTGGCTTGAAACTCAGCATTTAAAAAACTAAGATCATGGCATGCAGTTCCATCACTTCATGGCAAATAGAAGGGGAAAAAGTGGAAGCAGTGACTTCCCTCGCAGGGGTCTTCCCTTATAGCTCAGTCAGTAAGGAACCTGCCTGCAATGCAGGAGGCCCAGGTTCAATTTCCAGATCAGGAAGATCCCCTGGAGAAGGAAATGGCAACTCACTCCAGTGTTCTTGCCAGAAGACTCGCATGGACAGAAGAGCCTGGCAGGCAGGCTACAGCCCATGGGGTCTCTAGAGTTGGATGGACACGAGTTAGTGACTAAACCACCACTACCACGAGAGACAGATTTTATTTTCTTGGGCTCCAATATCACTGTGGATGGTGATTGCAGCCATGAAATTAAAAGATGCTTGCTCCTTGGAAGGAAGGCTCTGACAAACCTAGGCAGCATATTACAAAGCGGAGACATCACTTTGCTGACAAAGGTCTGTATAGTCAAAGCTATGGTTTTTCCAGTAGTCATGTATGGATGTGAAAATTGGAACATAAAGAAGGCTGAGCACCGAAGAATTGATACTTTGAATTGTGGTGCTGCAGAAGACTCTTAAGAAACTTGTACTGCAAGGAGATCAAACCAGACAATCCTAAAGGAAATCAACCCTGAATATCTGTTGGAAGAACTGATGCTGAAGCTGAAGTTCTGATACTTTGGCCATCTAATGCAAAGAGCTTACTCATTGGAAAAGACCTTGATGCTGGGAAAGACTGCAGGCAAAAAGTGAAGTGGGTGGCAGAGGATGAGATGGTTAGATAACATTACAAACTCAATGAACATGAACTTCAGCAAACTCTGGGAGATAGTGGAGGAGAGAGGAGCCTGGAGACCCCTGTCTGTGGGGTTGCGAAGAGTGAAACATGACTTAGGGATTGAACAACAGCAAATATTTTTAGATAATGTAGCATCATCATTTTGTGGCTTTTCTTATTCATGAGAGGTCTATAGATTTGTAAGGACCTACCCACATACACTTGAGAAGACTCTTGAGAGTCCCTTGGACTGCAAGGAGATCCAACCAGTCCATTCTGAAGGAGATCAGCCCTGGGATTTCTTTGGAAGGAATGATGCTGAAGCTGAAACTCCAGTACTTTGGCCACCTCATGCGAAGAGTTGACTCACTGGAAAAGACTCTGATGCTGGGAGGGATTGGGGGCAAGAGGAGAAGGGGACGACGGAGGATGAGATGGCTGGATGGCATCACTGACTCGATAGATGTGAGTCTGAGTGAACTCCGGGAGTTGGTGATGGACAGGGAGGCCTGGTGTGCTGCGATTCATGGGGTCGCAAAGAGTTGGACACGACTGAGCGACTGAACTGAACTGAACCCACATATACTGTACGCTCAGTCTATTGCAGAGTAATTCAGTGCCCCTTCCAGTTAGCTGGGGAATTCCATGAATTACAGCCATGGGAAAAGGTGGTTATGGGTTCGGTTCTCCATGTCTAGTCTTCCTATCTGCATTTTAGCTCAATATGAGCTATTTTCTATGTTAGTGATGCAAATCTGATTGGTTAAATCAATGTCTCTGTCTTTAAATATGGAGGTAGACGGTAGAACCGGCCAAAATCCAAATAAGGGATTGTTTGATATCATTAGCATATTAATTAATTAATATGACATCTCATCTTATAGGAAAAATATCAGCGAGAACAGGAAAAACTGAGGGAAGAGTGGCAGAGGGCTAAGCAGGAGGCTGAGAGAGAGAATTCCAAGTACTTGAATGAGGTAGTGTTGGATCATGTCATCTTCTTTCTTCCCTACCTTGTTGCTGAAAGTGGCTGTAAAATGGGACTACCCCGTTTCACACGGCTTTGGTCACACTTTCACTTATGTCGCTCTTTCAATGTTCCAGGCTGTGGTTTCCACAATTTTGCTTTGATGTTTCAGCCTTTCTCCTAGTTGCTCTGCTGTGTCACTAAGCAATCCTATCAGTAGGCTTTAAGTGCGTCTTCCTCTTCTGTGTTACAATTCCACTCCCCACATGTGATTTTGTCTGTGATAAAACATTTTTTTTTTTATCTTTTTAGAACATTTTTAATTAGAGCATATTATTGGTCTTGGTTTCTTCCATACATCAATGTGAATGAGCTCTAAAACTATATATATTATTTCAAGTGGAATTCTGGGCCAACTACAATAAGTATCATTTAAAACTGAATATAGACATGTCTTTGTGGAATGATAGAAATGCACAGATTTAGACAGGTTTCTCTTCTCCCTGGTCATGTAGGAACTGATGGTCCTGAACTCAAACAGCATTTCTCTGACGGCCCGGGAGCCTGCCCTGGCCACTAGGGGTGAGGAGTCCAAGTCTCCTGACAAGGAAGGAACCCGGGCAGAGGAAAAGATGAGGCACCAGCAGCAGGAGGAAGATGCGAATGAGGACCAAAGGAAGAAGCTGCAGGAACAACTAACTCTTGAGAGAGAGATGAAGTTGAAGGAGCAGCAGTATCAGGAAGAGCAGCAACAGAAGCGGCGTGAAGTGGAAGAGCAGAAGCACCAGGCAGAGAAAGAGAGGGAAACTTCCATCAAAATATACCAGTACAGAAGGTCTGTCTCCACGGCCAGAGGGCACGTGTGGTTTTTCAATTGTCTTGGCTTAGTTGAATGGATACAGCCATATCCATTCCCTACTTCAGAGGCACCTACTTGGTCCTCTTGCTCCCTACCGTCAGTCCTCTATTCAGGGGAACCCAGGCAGAGTGAACCCGTTCCATTGTCAGTCTGAGCTTGTCACCTGACTTCCTGCTCCGAGTTCTCCTGTTGCTCCCTGCCAGATTACAACATCATCCAAAGTCCTTGCCAAAGCCCAGGTAGTTTGGGTGAGCTGCATCTTGGCTTTCTGGTCTACCCAGCTTCCGACCACTCTTCACCTTACTTGGTTGCTTGCAGTCACAGTGGCCTCCTTTTCCCTCCATAAAAATGTCCAATTTATTCTGCCCTGAGACTTTCACATTTTCTAGTCCCTGTATCTGGAGAAGGCGTCCCTTACATGCTTGTGTAGCTCAGTCATTTTCTTTAAGTCTCTGCTCCTATGTCACCTTGTCAGACTTTGCAGAATACCTCACCTGACATACATGCCTCTTCCCTCACCCCGTCTCTCCAGTATGCACTTGCCTGCTTTACATTATGCATTTATTTACTCGTCTGTTAACCTGCCTATCCCACTAAAATGTATTAAGAGGCCAATAAGTGTGTTTTGTTTACCAGCCCAGTCCTGGAATAGTACTGAAATACAGCAGGCAATCAGTGTATGTTTGCAGGATGAATGAATTGCAAATGTCTGTTGATGGTAGTGGGTCTCTGTTTTTTGTAGAGATGGATTAAAATACTTCTGTTTGTTTAGTTTTCAACTCAGAGACCATTCTGAGAATGGTCTATCCTGAGAAAGAGGCTATAATAACATTATTTTGATATTCATTTCTTAAACTCTGAGAAGGCATTAAATTCTAACATTTTGAACCATAAACTCCTTTTGCATCTTTTAGGCCTATTGATTCCTATGACATACCAAAGAGAGAAGAAGAATCTTCAGGTTTGCTTCCTAGTGACAGGTGTGTAGAACTTCAATTGTAATTTGGTGGGAGGAATTGGCTTCAGATGAATATCTGAGGGCTTGTGTAAGTGTTTTGTAGGACTGAGTTAACACTTGCTCTTTTATGGGATACAGAGATACCTGCTGATTGATCTTTGTATCAATTGGCTTTTGCTGTGTAACCAACTACCCCTGAACTTAATGACGTGATTATGATTTTGTGGTCAGCATTTTGGACTAGACTCAGTCGCTGGTTCTTTTAGTTGACTGGATTCCTAGTGTATCTACCACCAGTTTACTAAGCAATTCTGCTTTGGGAGTTGACTGGCTGTCAGCAGGGGCAATGAGAGCAACTGGGCCATGTGTCTTTCAACATCCAGCAAGCCAGTGCAGTCTCCTCCACATGTGGCTTGACAGAGAAAAGAGAGAGAATTAAAGAGAGGAAGTATGCAAGGCAGTTTGTAGTCTAAGATCTGACCTGGCACACCATTGCTCTGCCACATTTTTTTACCTAAAGTCACAAGCCCAGCCCAAGTTCACGGAGAAAAGAACCCTACCTCTTTGTGGGAGGAGCCACAATGCTAGTGGAAGGGACACAGAAAAAGTGTGTTCATTTTTGCAATCTACCTGAAGCTTTATTTTAAAGGAGTTATAAGCAATAGTTTGAGTTTACTGAACGTTCCATTCAGACATCTGAAATGAACCTTGTAGACTTTTTCTTAGTTTGATGAGAACTACTGGTCAGTTTCAGGGAATGAAGATCGGATTTCAGATACCTGAAAAGTTGTACATTTCCTAAAATGTTAAATTTGACATTTTAAAGTAATTTTAAAAATGCTTTGCACTCTTGAGATCACTTAGGACTTCTGAAAAATCTGTATTTATCCGTTATATGGCTATTAATTTGTATTTTCACAGCTAAAATTTGTTTAGCAAGTTTATCTTAGAGATAGGGGAAGACTCATCTCTATAGGCAAACAGGATGACTGAACAGGACTCAAGACTAGAAAGGGAAAAGAAAAGGAATATACATAAAAGTAGTAATGAGCTGACATTAAGCTAGAAAAAATTTCTAGTGATGGATGACCTTATTTACAGTCATTGTTTCTAAATAACTCTAGATCATTAAAATGTGTATCTTTCTTTTTTTAAGATATGATTTACTTATATATTTAAATAAGCCTCATGTATATAACTCATTGCCTTGAGAAAATAATTAGATTGCTGAGAAAGGAAACTTAAGGAATCCCAGAAAATACGAAATATTCTAGGCAGTTGTGATAAAGCATGCCCTAGAGGCATTAAGGAGTATAGCTAGACATCATGCATTAAAAGGATTTTCTCCTATGTTAATACAAATGAAACCACTCATGAATGTTGCTAACAGTTATGATACATTTTGTGTTGCATGTAATTATGTGCTGTATTAATATGTTATAAACGTGAATATATATATATATGATAATTCACATTATATATTATTATTTGTTATTATTGCTAGTATTTGAAATTGTGCCCAGAAAGGGAGACTGAGATGAGCATGTATTGATATATAGACCCAAGTTTACCATCACAGAATCAGGCCATTTCAGAAGTTGCCTGTGCCAGTGTGCTCCAGCACCTCTTTGGAATGCTAGGATGGCATTTGATGAGTTACTGTGTCAGAGTAGGACCCTAAGGCCCCTAAGTTGACTTCCTAACCCTTGGGAGCATGGAGGAAACATTTTCAGTCTGATGTTAGGCTGTCTGATAAGAGATGCTTCATATAGCCTGGTAAGATTGATATCTGGTAGAGAAGAGGGTCAGAGTATTCAAGTCATTTGAAAAAGTCATAGGATTTCATTGACATCAAACTGAGAGGATTGTCACATGCTTCTGTCTGTTTCTGGCATCATGCTCTTTTCTCTTTAGAGATGTCACCATTTTCTGCTAGTTTGTACAACATGAAAATTTCCTTCATTTTCCAACATGAAAAATTTATTTATGAAAATAAATATGGCTCTCAACAGGCATGGAAAATAAATCAACTGCTTTAAATATAATCTTTTTGGTGTTGTTACTTCATGAATATGAAAAGACTGTTCTTCATGAGATATATGTAATGTGTTCTATGTTTTAGGAATAAATCCAGATCTACTACTGAATTGGACGATTTCCCCACAAATAAAAATGGTAAATGTGAATTTTTTTCAAAATTCTTCAGCATGATTGCTTAGCTATGCTATCACACCCTATGATTACTATTTTTAAGGTCAAGACATTTCAGGTTCATTAAGATTACATATTTGAAATACTACGGATTTTTAGCATTTACATATCAGAGCAGAATTACCTTGTGCTTATTTTGGCTTGACTTTATAATAGAAGGAGTACTGCAAGATTAAAATGATTATAGATAGCTTAGAAATTATGTGAAAAATTTGCAAAGTGATGCTAATACCGTGTGGTATAGTGGATTTTACTTTGCTGCCAAAGAATTGGGACAGTAGTTTTCTGCAGAGGACCAGGGAAATTGTATATAAACCTGAAACTGGACATGTAAATGACAAGATAGCAAAAAATTCAAAATGATGATTTCACTAACTTGGTAAAAGCAATTTGAAACCTGATATTTTTAGTATAAAGTGACTTTCTGGACCATAGATAACTGAGGTTATGTAACTAAGAGAAGAAAACTAATCAGAAATACCATTGTAAGCAGAGTTTGCATACCAGGCTTTGAGTTAGGAAGGTGTTGGTCAGTTATGTAAATGACTGAAGATGCAGCTGAAGATTGAGGTGGACGGGGTGGACATGCCCATTTAAGTGGAAGGCTACTCCCCAGTTCCAGTTTGTCACTGCCGTGTGGGGAGATACAGACTTGTGATTGCCAACTCTTTCTATTGAAAACAGAAATAAAAAAAAAAAGTCTGAATTTTTATTTTAAGGAAGTTTGACCAGGAATTTAAAAAATTGTATAACCCTCTGTGAGCCAAACAATATCCACAGGCCCCAGTGGTCTGATGGCAGCTAGTTTACAACCTCGAGTTAAAGCTTGTAGAATTTATAGTTTCTAGTAGGTTTCATGATCACCCCCTTTCCCTTAACACAGGGAACCTTTCATTATCTGGTCCTAGTTTAACTCTTCGGCCTATTTTGTTGTTTTCCCCATAAGGGTCCCTTAAATATAACCAAACTATTCTCTCATTTTCCAACTTATCAGATGCTTTCTGATCTGGTTCCTCTGGTCTTACCTGTTTGGATTTCCAGTTTCTTCTCCCCAACTATGCCCTGAGGTCACCATTAAAATAATAGTTTAAGTACTTCCATCTGCCATGAAACATTTTTAACATACAGTGATCATATTCTCATTTGAAAGTAAACACATGACCTGTTAGTAATAACAAGTGTGACTCTTGGAAATAGTCTTAATATTTGTGACTTGTATTATTGATCTGGCTATTTTTGTACATATATTTCCTCCCTTGAATAGCACAATATTAAATATTTTGTTGGAAAACTTGGTTATTCCAGTATGGCATCTTTAAAATAGGAAACACTTTATTCTAAATCTGACCAAATTGATAAGATGTGTGTATGTACCAATGTAAACATAGATGTGTATAAGAAATTTTTGGTGGCCTTGCTCATTGCTTCCTGGAAGATGAACTATGGCAGAGTGAATTTGGAAAGAAAGACAATAGCCATGAATCTGGAGAGCAAATGAAAAATCCTTAGGTGAAATTTCCTAATCCAAATTAAAACGGGGAAGTTCCCTCAAAATTATGGATGTTTTACTCAAGTCAGGAATTCATCAGCAAATCTAAGGAGACAAAACCTTTAGGATAAAACCTGACTTCATTGTCATTCGTAAATTCAACATCCAAACTACCACTCTGTAAGTTCTCTTAAAAGAGATACAAGTCTGATAACATTCCTTAGCCATCATTTGGATTACTTGGCTATTTTTCAGTTTCACAAAAGCCATTTCAGTGATTGAGTATGCTGTCATTCCTACGGTCTGGTCATGACTTATTCTGTGACTTAACACCATGACTTGCGCCATGTCTGCTGGAAAGAAAAGAAAGTGAAAGTTGCTCGGTCGTGTCCCACTCTTTGCGACTCCATGGACTATATAGTCCTGGAGTTCTCCAGGCCAGAATAATGGGGTGGGTAGCCGTTCCCTTCTCCAGGAGATCTTTTCAACCCAGGGATCGAACCCAGTTCTCCCACATTGCAGGCGGATTCTTTACCATCTGAGCCACTAGGGAAGGCCCTTGTCAGCTGGAGGTATATGCCTTTGTGTCTGGCTCTTTTCCCAGGGTGAGTGTATATTTTTTGAAAGAATAGAAAGCCCTGTTCCCTTGCAGAGTTATCACAGCAAGCATTCAATGAGCAGATGCTTGACTGATTTTAATTTAGGAAGGAAGGAAATAATGGAAGAGAAACTTTTTGGATGAGCAGTTTGTCATTTAATACTGCTGCAATCAATACCAGTTGCCTCCTTTTTAGGCAGCTCCTTAGTTTTCCCGAGTGTCCCCCTGGTATGCCTCTGGGACTGGAATTGGAATTTCCAGGGACAGGAGAGACTGTTGCTTTATCTTCTGAGGCAGCAGTCTCATTGAGAATTGATAATGTAAGCCTGTGTGCCCACTGTCTCATTCTTTTTTTGGCTCCACTGTATTTGGAGATTTAATTACTCTCCTTGTTTTTAATGCACTAATCCTGCAGCTTTTGATATTTTTAATTTAGGAAGCAATAGATACGCAGACCGAAGTGGGAACAGTAGCTCATCACAGAAGAGCTCGAAGAAGGAACCAGCGCCATCAGGAGCGGAGTTGGAGAGACAGCAAATCCTCCAAGAAATGAGGAAGAGAACTTCCCTTTATGATGACAACAGCTGGATCCGACAGCGCAGTTCCAGTGTCAACAAAGAGCCTATTTGTCTGCCTGGGATTATGAGAAGGTGTGAGGCATCTTTGGAATGATTTCCCTTTCTGTACTGAGGTGCAGATATTTAATTTCTAGGCGTGCTGGCTACTTTGGATGACAGAGATGTCATCGTTTCTTCTCTTATGTAAGATTTTGTGAGAGAAAGAGAAGCAGAACCAATGTCATTGGGCACTTGTCACCGAGCGCTGATTAGTGGCAGACACTTGGCAGGCACTTTGTCTACATCATCTCACTTCATCTGGGAAGAATGTCTTGAGGCAGGAATGGTAATTCTACTTTTCCACAAAGAAGCTGTGGCTTGAGTAAGGAATGCACGCGGACAAAACCACGTGGCTAGTAGGCTGCAAGGCTGGATGTGGAGTTCTGATGTGTGATTCAGGCATTTAAATGACATGCTTAGTGCTCCCTTGAATGATGAATTTTAAAAAAATGAAGCCTCTGTTTATAATAAAATAATGGTTAGATTGGAATTATGAAAATGGTGTTCACAAAGTGTGGAAACCTGGAATTTGCAACTTCAAGGAAAATACATAGATAGAAAATAATTCAGATGAGAGGATGAACTAAGCAGAGGTATCAGGGGTAAATGAATACTAAAGCTACTTTTGTTTAGTATTTCCACCACTGATAAACTGATGAATCCTTTCTGTGTTTCAGAGGTGAATCTCTAGATAACCTGGATTCCCCAAGAACCAATTCTTGGCGACAGTCCCCGTGGCTCAGTCAGCCGTCAGGAGTCTATGCCTCTTCCTCCGTCCAAGACTTCAGTCGCCCCCCACCTCAGCTGCTGTCCACATCAAACCGTGCCTACATGCGGAACCCCTCCTCCAGCGTCCCCCCTCCCTCAGCTGGTTCTGTGAAGACCACCACCCCATCCCCCATACCGCGTAGCCATTCCCCCGTGGCTCCACAGCCAGGCTCCCAGCCACGCAACAGGTGAGGCCCTTAGGGTTTTCCTTTTTCTTTCTTTAGACCCAAGGGATAGTTTTCATTAAAAATTTCCCCAGATCTTGTCCAAGCTTTCCAATGAAAAAGAAAAACAAGGCTTTTTGAATGTGTCAAATTTAGTGTTCCTTTCCCAGATCAATTCAGAAGGCTTCCTTAACGTCTTTCTGTGGCAACCCAAGGGTATTTATGGATGTCTTATGAAGCTATGGAGGCCTTTAAAAATGTTACGACTCTGCCACTGTCTCATTTACTTGGGCCTGTGGTCAGTGTCTCAAATGCAGACAGACCTAAATAGTTCCCAGCTGTGGAATCATAAAAACGCACAGTAGCTCGTGAATGCATGGCAAAGTGATGAGTAAAAGCAGTACTGTAAACTGTTGGACTATTTTAATGAGACTGTAATATACACTCATTTTATAGGGACTGAGTGTAAAGGACATTGTAATCCAGCCACATCATCTGTGGAACTTTGAGCAAGCTGGCTTTAAAGATTCTCAAGCTATTTATTTCATTTGGGGCTTTTGATTTCCAAAACCATTGCTTGTCTCTCATCTGGCTGGTCAGCATCTTGCTGAGATCACATCAACTGAATTCTGCAGGTCATATGCTGTGGGAACTGTGAGCGTTAGAGTGGTGGGTCTTGTTTTTTGATACGGAGTAGAGCTCAGACATCAGCATGCGTTGGGGTTTTAGGTCTGTGTAGCTTCTCCACAGATCCCTGATGCTTCATGAGACCACATCTAGCAGTGTTTCTGCTGAGACCTGGACAGAGTTCTCCCAGCCTGTAATGCTGATGAAATACTGAAAAGTAGAAACACAATGATTAATATTGAGATTTTTTTAAAGCTGTCAACTAAAGGATTTCATTCAGAGAAGATATTTTTATTCCAGCTAAAATGTGTCTCAGAGTTTGAATTGAGGGAAGGAGCAATGAGGATTCATGGTAAATTTGGAGTTAAGAATAGAATCAGGGGAAGGCAGAGGAGAGAGCGAGAGAGTACCTGTTTACTTACTGAGAATCCTGCCCTTGGAAAGCAGAAAGGAGACAGGGCTATGGGCTTCTCTGCCCTGAAAAGGTGCTCTAACATGGGACATTCAACAGCAATGCCTTTTGCAGTGACACTGAAGTGCTGTGCCCATCCTGTGGGATGCAAAGATAAGAAGTAGCCTTCACCTTCCCGTCTGGGACAGGAGATGAGACTTCTAAACAAAGCAAAGCAGAGACTCGCCATGCCTATCTGAATACTAGCTGTAGTAGTTTTCATGCCATTCTTCTCTGAAGCAGTCCAGTAAGCCAGAGGCATTAAGGAAAGCACTAAAGAAGTGCTTCTGTGTAACTAGATTATTGGGTGAATGAGAAGGAGGTTGACAAAATAAGGGTGAGATGATAGGTTTAATAGACTTGCAGTGCCTCTTGGAAGTAGCTGGGGATGCTCTTTTAGTGGCAATAAGCAAAGAACATGATAAGGGATGTGCTTGGGTGGCTTTACCTGGCAAGAAGATGCTGGCTGGATAAGAAGGGCATGAGAACCTTGCCGAGTACAGGTGTGGCCTAAGGGCGATAGCAGAATGGACCGATGACACAGAAATCGTTCATTTCTGTTAACTAGATGTCAAGGGTACCAGAACCATTGTGAAGATCCTTCAAGGTACAGTATAATCAAGCCATAATTGGTTGGCTGGTGAAAGTTTTCCTCCCATGGATATGTAAAGACTTTCATAAGGGATGGTTCGTGTTAATACCAGAATGTGATCTTTAGATGAGAGGTTTGAAATGGATGAACGCCCCCTTCCATTCTCGTCCTGCGTCTAGGTCGGTCAGTGGGAAGCGTGTGTGCTCCTGCTGTCATAACATTCTGGGCAAAGGAGCCGCCATGATCATCGAGTCCCTGGGTCTTTGTTATCATTTGCATTGTTTTAAGGTGAGACTAAGCCAAACAGCCTGCAACGCTTTGCTTGGAGAGCGCATGGCTTCTTTGGGTGCTGGGTGTGGACCCGCCACTAACAAGCTAGGTGCTGCCTCCATCGGTGTGCGCTGCACTTGGAATCACAAATGGCCTCCTGCTGCTGCTGCCTTCTCAAACCTTGACCTTGGAGGCACCATGCGCTTCCTATCTCCAATCTAAGATTCTATAAGCAAAGTTTACAGTGCGTAAATGCTTCCTCTAACATGCTGCTATGGTTATTAACAGCATGGGGATATAAATTATAAGTGTCCAGAAACCTAGCTTTGAATAGGGAGAGTGTGAAAGAAATTACATTATAAATATTTTTACAGTTGCAGCTAAGGTGTTCTTACACATAAGAAAGAAGTAAGGCTATATAACTGCCTTATTTTGCAGTATCTGTCTTTAGAGACACAGCTATTTGATTCTTGAACTTGTGTTGGGCCAGAGAGAGAACTTCTGGTTGTTGATCCTGGAGTCCTGCAGAGCTCAACTTGTTTTAAGCTTGTCTGACTCTGGCTTGGGTTGTTTCCTGGCATAACAGAATGAGTCAAAATCTTTAGTGTTTGAGCATGTGGAGCCAAACTACCCAGCCATGGGTATTTTGGGAAAGCACCATGTGTGAACACTCATGGGGATGCCCGGATGGCCCACTCCAGGGCAGAGAGCCAGAAACCTAGTCTTCTTGCCCTTGGCCAGTTCCTTCCCGTGGTGCTTTAGCCTGTCCATCCCCCCGGGAGAAAGGAAGCGTTAGCTTCTTTAAGCCAATCAGCGAATCATTTCTACTCTTTTGGTATAGTTAGAATGAAATCTTGGCTCTTAAAATTGGCTTTATGAATTCTTTAATGTCTCATCCGCAGGCTTCATTTTAACCTCATTATCTTTTGGCCTTTTTTTTCCCCCTTTGCTGAAATGTCTCTAAGAGCTTAGAAACTGCATTTTATTTTGCTCATTTTTTTTTCCCCTTCTGGGAGTGTCCCAGGGGTTCTTGAGCTAAGTGTGGGTGTTCCCTGTTGTTTTTGTTTGTCTCTCAGTGTGTGGCCTGCGAGTGCGACCTCGGAGGCTCTTCCTCAGGAGCCGAAGTCAGAATCCGAAACAACCAACTGTACTGCAACGACTGCTATCTCAGATTCAAATGTAAGAGAGCAAATCAGGGAGAAAATTTCTTGTCTTTTACAGAGAGCACGGGTTCCCATGTACTTCACTGAACCTACGACCAGCTCCCCTTCCAGCTCCCCTTCAAGCTCTCTGCCCTAGAGCTCCAGGCTTTAGGAATCTCACTATGTCGCCCTCAAAGAGGGTCCAGTGAGTGGGTCAGTGGGTCAGTTCTCAGGTTCCAGCTCCACAGGGTTGGGTGTGGGCCCAAGGACCTGGAGACGGATGTGGACTGGGGAGTCAGGACAATGTTTAGTGCAGTTTAGTCTGCTCAGAGTCTAGAGAAGCTTCTAGACTCAAGACTACAAATCAAGTCAGTTAAAATGAATCTTCTCTACAGTCTCTCATCTGTTGCTTGGCTAAGGATTGGCCCCCTCATAGTTTTAGCTGATTTCTATTATTTACCAATGTGGGTCTGATTATGTGATTTAGAATATGACCAACTTAAAGACTGTGGTTTAAAAGGATAATAAAGAATAGTCAGTGTATGTTTGTTACCATATAATCATATCCTATCAACATATACAATAGTTTAAAAAGAGAGCATTAATTCTGATTGCATAGTCTTTCAGTGTCATTTTTGAAAAAACTGGGTTTTTAAAAAACTTCACATGCTATTTTGTGTTGAAGCATGTTTTTGCCTGTAAGTGTGCTATAAAATATAGGATAGCGTAATTGGATCGCCTGTTGTTTATAGCTACATAAAGACAACCATTCCTCCTTTTCATATTTTGAGCCTTGATGCTGGTAACATGTGTTTCTTCCTTATTGTGAAAGGGTCTTGGTTACAAGTGGTATCAGCAAAACCATATGCTTTTGAGCTCTGAGGTATTTATATGGCCTTTCTGTAAAGAGTGCTTTGGAAGTGGCGTCAGCTCAGTCAACTCTCTCTTATCTGTCAGCGTGTTTTGAGCCTCTTTTTGCCATTGGTCCAGGCCATTCCTGGATGCCAGCACTGAGGCTGGAGACTGTCAAGGCTGGGCATGAAATGGGGGGAGTGTGTGTATGTGTGTGAGCTTTTCTGTCTTTAGTCCCAATTCCAAAGCCAAATATAATTGATTTTTGGAATCAACATGGAAAAACTGCCCATGCCTTTTCTCTCCTCCAGGACAAATAACAGAGAGTTGAGTGTAACTTGTTTCTGTATCCGCAGTTAATTTTTACTCCCATTTTTTGCAAAGAAAAGGCTTGCTAACCCAGACTTTGTGGGTTTGCCTAGCTTTATCCTAAGTGAGTAACAGAGTTATTCTTTCTACCTCATGGGGTCATTCTCTGAGCCATTCCTACCATGAATCCCGGTGGCAATATTCGAGTGTTTCTGAATCTAAGTGCTTTTCTTTCTTCTCTCCTTGCCTGATCAGCTGGACGGCCAACCGCCATGTGATGTCAGCCTCCACCCGAAAGCCCTGTTGCAGATAGAAGAAGAGGTGGTTGTCGCTGATATTGATATATAAATACATGTTGTAACATCCTTTCGCTCTGTTTTTTAAAAAAGAATAACACCTTTTCTGACCTCTTTAGATTACATCAGAGCATTATAGTCTTGGTAGAACCTGTATTTTTGTTGTTTATTTATAAGACGGTAATGATGTGTGGCAAAAAGTGCAGTATTTCCTTTTTGAATTCAGTATCATAAGAGCACAGGAAAAAACAAGAACTTCAAAAATTTTTTTTGAGGCTGATAAGGATCTGATTGACTTTCTAGCGGTGTTTTGAAGAGGGTTATTTTATTGTTTTTTTTTTTTAAACTCTGAAATATTATTTGAAATAGTTAATATAAATATGTAATTGCATTTGCTCTGTTTATTATAAAATATACTAAATTAATGCAGAGCCATATGGAAAATTTCACTAAAATCCACTCCTAAATTTGCTTTGCGTATCCTTCTTTTCATTTATGTAATATTATGGTTAATTTTTTTTTGTAGCTTATGTAACATTTTATTTGCTTGATGAGGGGAGCTCTATTTTCTTCACCAGAATTGTTGCTAAGCAGTTCTCAGTAGAAAGCTGCTGCTTTTCATTCATGAAAATTATCATGGTTTGTATGCCAGAAGTTTTCTTCAGAAACTAGTGAGCCTTTCTGTACAATTGCATTTGTAAATAAACTTGCTTGATGCATTTAAGGAGTGTTTCCTTTTCTTCTGTGTGTATCTGTTTGTCAGCCTTCCAAGACTTTTAATTATGTTTCAGTGTGTGGCTTTTCTGATACTAAGTTTTATTTTTAGCATCTTTGCTGCTGCTACTAAGTTGCTTCAGTCGTGTCTGACTCTGTGTGACCCCATAGATGGCCGCCCACCACGCTCCCCTGTTCCTGGGATTCTCCAGGCAAGAATTCTGGAGTGGGTTGCCATTTCCTTCTCCAATGCATGCATACATGCTAAGTCACTTCAGTTGTGTCTGACTCTGTGTGACTCTATGGACAGCAGCCCTTAGGCTCCTCTATCCATAGGACTCTCCAGGCAAGAATACTGGAGTCGTTTGTCGTTTCCTTCTCCCTTGAGCATCTTTCAGTTCAGTTCAGTTCAGTTCAGTCACTCAGTCGTGTCCGACTCTTTGCGACCCCATGAATCGCAGCACGCCAGGCCTCCCTGTCCATCACCAACTCCCGGAGTTCACTGAGACTCACGTCCATCGAGTCAGTGATGCCATCCAGCCATCTCATCCTCTGTCGTCCTGATATACAATAAAATGCACAAATGTAAACTATACAGTGACAAGTTTGACATGTGTATACCTGTGAAACTATAACTGTAATTGTGATATTGTTTTTCCTGAAAAATTTTAACAAGAAACTTTGTTTTTGATGGAAAGTTGCTTTTGAATGCAATATGTTTTTATGATAAGAGGTGAAGTGAATGATGAATTGTTGAATGATTTGCAACAAATCTTTATCTATTCTTTTGCTCCTTTGGTAATAAGAGGAGATTATAATTTTTGAACATATATAGGGCAAAAAATATATATAGACTAATGTTTTAGAAATGTGGCATGAGTGTGCAAGAATATTGAACTTTAGCATGTTTCAAGCAAAAATATAAACTTACTTGAATCCTTCATAGTAATGAAACTGGAGTTGATAATTCTAGGATATGAGAACTGTACTGAGATACATTAGAAATATATAACCTCATGGAGGGGAAAGGTATGTACCCAAAGAATTCTAGCGCCTGATAGAAATGACCAAGGCTAAGAGAGAAATCCAATGTGTAAGAATCCATGAGACATTTGCACTAAGGGAGTTGAAGCAGCTTTGCAGCAGAGTTGATATTTGAACTTCATTTTTAAGAGTCGATATAACCTTAGCAGATAGAGCATGATGAAGGAACAAAATACCATTTCTCATTTGGGGTCAAACACCCAGAGAGTCTCCCTTACTTTGTATTCCAATCAAAACCATACACACGTTGGCCTATTTTGCCAGAAGAATGAGGAGATCCTTGGATATATTATGTGGGATCATGTCTCCATGGAGTGGTAACAATCTGACATAGGGTGATGAGACTGCAAAAAGGAATAAATCAATAGATGAGAGATTGTGACTCAAAAAACGTGACAGGACCTAAAGAGAAGCAAAATAGTAACTGTGGGACCCGAAGCCTGGGCAGTGTAGAGACTGATATTGTAGGGAGAGGAGATGTGTTCTGTTTTGGGCATACTGAAGTGTCAACATACAAGGAAAAGAAGGAGGTGAAGGTAGTTTGCAATAAGAGTTTGGGTTTAAATAGAAAGAAGTGACATCTGTTAAAATTTGTTCATGTGCATGCTCAAATTGACTTAAATATAAGTCCATTTCTTCACCTGAGAGAAAGTCAAGGAGGTCAGTTTATCCAGAAGTCTAATATCATTAAGACCCACCATCATTCACCTCAGGCTGTTTGGCCACACAATGCTGGCTGATCCTCGGGCTACTTACTACCATCGTTGCAAGATGGCAGGTAGGCTCCATGCTTCTTTAAAAAGGTTCATGTTCACGGGAAGAGACGCTGATCCCTCAGTGCTATTAAGTGTATAGGGCAGCTTTTCCAGAAGCTGTTACCAAAACCGCTTTCTTCAGGCTCGGGTTGTTTGCCCATTTTTAAACCAGGGGACCCCCTTAAAGTGAGAATCAATTTCCCAATCATGGTATTGCTAACTAATGGGAGTTTGGTGGAGTAATGTTGGGGGTCAAACAACATTTACCATAGTTAGTCTTTGTAAATTCTCTTAAAAATTGAGCGCTTGCATTGAGTGAGACCTTGTCTTTCAAAATTAAAAGTTTTGTCAGTCAGTGAGTTTCAACACTATCAGAGAGAACGGGGGAGGAGACGATACCCACCAAGGATCATGTGAGGGAATACTCATATGAGGAAATTTAATCTCTTCAAGCAAATATAAAATATCAGCTCATGGTGGTGATGAGGCAAAAAATTGGTAACCTGGATGATTTGTGAGTACTTCTGAATACTTTGTGAATACAAAGTGTGAAAAACAGACCCATACTTCTTCCAATTTCTTACATAAGAATTCATGAAAGGGAATAGTGGGTAAAATGCTCATCTTCTTATGATTGAATTTTAAAGTTTACGATTGTGGATTTTCTATACTGTAATCCCATGATATATTGTTTGATACATATAATTGACCCAGTCAGTCTCTTGGTGATTCTATATAAAGCTTTTTAATACATACACTGTAAAGATCCTCAAAGCTCATCCTGGAGAGTATTTTCCAATACCAATCTTACAGCACAGTCCTGTGAAAGATCATCAAAACTCCTTGCTATTAAAATTAGACTGGAATAAAAGGAATTATTTAAAATTCCATAGGAGAGACCTATTAAAGTCAGGCAAAGGCTGCAGCGGTGCTACTTTCTAAGTTACACTCAGGTTTTAATTTACATATTTTTGCATGCTGTTTGAGTTAAAGTTTTTTTTGATAGCTAAAGTGATTTATTAGATCTACAATGAATTCAGTGTCACAGACCTACATGGGAGGCACTGATCTGCCTGCTGCCATTTCAGGCTAAAGAGAAAGTTTCTCTTGCATGTGTCAGAAGTTCACTTGCCCTTTCAGCCTGTCCTGTGGCAGTAGGAAAAGGTCCATCAAAGATGGCCAAGAGAGCTCCTGGGTCAAACTTGCAAGTCCTGTGTGTTCTTAAATCCACTTCTACCTTCAAATTTGACTAGCTTCCTGGGATCTGTTGTAAAATGCTAGGTTTGTGTCAGTTTCAAGTTCGTATGTATCATGAGGTGTACCATGTCCATGTTGCCTTCATTCTGGATACTTTTAAGTTCTGGTGTTAGGAACATAGCTCACAGCTGAAGAGGAGGCCAATGAAAGTGCAGAGAGAAGCCAGGAAAGAGCCTCGCCCATGACCTGAGTTCACCTGAACAGGCTTTTATCCAATATTCACTAGGTGCCAGATTTATTAGGGACATGGTAGGTACCAAGTGTGGTATTTTCATACTATTAAATAACTATGAAATCTGTTATGAAAATTAACATTTTTATAATTTAAATTATTTATGATTTTATAGTCCATAACGTGGCTTCCCTACTGGCTTAGTTGGTAAAGAATCCACCTGCAATGCAGGAGACCCAGGTTCGATCTCTGGGAAGGTCCTCTGGAGAACAAAATGACAACCTACTCCAGTATCCGTGCCTGGAAAATCCCCTGGACAGAGGAGCCTGGTGGGCTACAGTCCATGGGGAGTCCAAATTAATATCTACTTAGAGTCCCATTCAACCTAAAGGCAAGAAAGCTCAATTCTAGTCTCATCTGCTTCTTCTCTCTAGCTTTTTCAGATTTTGTTGTTGAGTTGTTAAGTTGTATCACTGAAGTCAAGAAGAAACAAGACTGAAAAATAATTTGAGGTTGGGAATTTGCTACATAATACAGGTGTCTTCATTGTATCTCAGTTTATAGTATTTGCAAAATTCTGTTTCAATGATGTAATATGAAAAACTATGAGCCATTCGTTAAAAATATTTTAGAAGACGGATACTCAACAGTAAATTACTTCTTTATTAAAAATAATGATTTATGGTAAAACTCAGTACATTTACCCATTGATTGAATAGCTATTTTGGAATAAAGATTTCAGAATGTAGTTCCAAAGTCTCATATTATTATTACTGTACTATTTTTACTGCATTAATTATTGCAAATTTTAGTCTCAAATTGTAGTCAGAAGTTAGCGAGTATGGTTCATTTTATAAAAACAGAATCTTTTTTTCCAGCTGTATTGAGGTATAATTGACAAAATTGCCAGATATTTAAAGTACACAATGGAATGATTTGCTACACACATTATGAAAGGATGTCCCCCTTTAAGTCAATTGACACCTCCATCACCACACATATTTATCCTTTTTCTTTTTTTTTTTGGTGAGAACACTTAAGTTCTATTCTCTTAGCAGATTTCAGCTATACAATACAGTGTTATCCATTATAGTTACCATGATCTGCATTAGATATGTTAGAGGAACCACTGACTGAAACCACCTGCCCTGGCCAGGCAGGATAGTAACCTCTTGTCTGAGTTATCTTACAGGAGGTCTGGTAAGCAACGTGGAACTAACAGGCTACCACCAACCGGAAGTATTCAGAAAAGGTCAAAAGGAGAGAGGAGACACCAGTCCATGTGTCCTACCAACCTCCCAGAATCATCCTTTCTGGCATCCATCTTGCCTGACCGATGCTCTTGCCACCAGGAAAGACACTAATAAAACCTGAGACTGTGAGCCATGTGGCAGAGTAGTTCTCCTGGGTTCCCTTACCCTACTTCTCTCTTCCCTGGAGCCCCTTCCCAATAAAGTCTCTTGGTTTGTCAGCACGTGTATCTCCTCGGACAGTTCATTTCCAAGTGTTAGACAAGAGCCCACTCTCAGGCCCTGGAAGGGGTCCCCCTTCCTGCAACTACTCCTCAGAGCTTATTCTCTTATAACCGAAAGTTTATACCGTTTTATCAGTTCAGTTTAGTCACTCAATTGTGTCCGACTCTTTGCAACCCCATGGACTGCAGCACTCCAGACTTTCCTGTCCATCACAAACTCCCAGACCTTACTCAAACTCAATGTCCATCGAGTCAGTGATGCCATCCAACCATCTCATCCTCTGTGGTTCCCTTCCCTTCCTGCCTTCAGTCTTTCCCAGCATCAGGGTCTTTTCAAATGAGTCAGTTCTGTGGAGTTTCAGCTTCAGCTTCAGTCATTCCTTCCAATGAATATTCAGGATTGATTTCCTTTAGGATTGACTGGTTTGATCTCCTTGCAGTCCAAGGGACTCTCAAGAGTCTTCTCCCCCACCAACCTCTCCCTATTTCCTTCACCTAGAGCCTATGTGCAACCACTTTTCAACTCTCTAAAAGCAAGATCTTTACTAAAGTAAAACAATATTTTGTATGAGAAAGGGAATGACCATGAAATATTTTTTTGCTACACTTGATGGCAAAAATGTTTGATGGCTTTGTTTTCATTACTTTGGCAGTAGTTGAAGATATTCTGCATTTTTTCCTTTGCAGAAAAAAAAGTTCCAAATTGTTGACCTTCTCCCTAAGTGACTGTCTGTATTTTTCCTAGTAGATATTTAAAATACAAAAACAAGCTTAATAATCTTGTACAGTCAAGGTGATAATTTTAAAGCAAATAAGATATGTAACTCCTTTTGAAAGAAACATATGCCATGAGAGAATTATTTTGAAAATGAATGTTTAAAAAGTTTCCATTGTTACATGGCTTTGTTGCAAAATCTAAATATCACATACACAGCAATTCTCATTCGAAACTAAAAGGCTTAACAATATTTTCAAATGATATACTTCAAGCAGAATTTGACCCAGTTTGTTTAAATATACACAAAAGGCGGAGTCAGGGAGTGACAGTAGTGGGGTGGGAATTAGCTCATCTTTAACAAATTTCTTCCTAAATGGGAGGTGGCATTGAGCAATGAGTAGTTGCTTAGTAAATTGCAAAGTGTGACTTTGTAATCCAGCCAAGGACACACTCCTTTCACCTGCCTGTTTGTGCCAGCCATCAAACCAAGGATGCCCATACAATAGTCCACAACCAAATCTTCCAATCTTTTTCATCACCAGCGAGATATTTTGTAAAATCAGAATATTCATATTGTGTTCACAAAATACCTAGGAAAATAAACATTTTGAGGGAGGAAAGGCTTTTGTTAAATACCAGTAAGCAAATAGTTTAAATACTGTTTTTATAGTTACCTTTTTTACCTTCTGTTTTTAGCACATTTTAATGTACAAATCCTATTGCAGTGCTCATGAAGGATTTATACATAAATATTGGGAGCAATGTGCTTTGCTTTTAATTTTTTTTCTAAACTGAGGTGGTGTTTTGTTATAAAGTTGGGATTAAAGGTGTTTACAGTTATGGCAACTAAAACCAAAAAAGTAAAGTGAATTGATGAACGAGTTTCAGACCAGAACTCCAGCTTAGATCTTGTTCTGTTTGGGATTTTCCCATCTTAAATCTAGGTGAAAGGAATTGCACTAAAACACATTCACATTTGTTGGAGAATTGGAGCATTAGCATCAGGACTTACTCTCTTGTTTGGTTATAATACACCTGGGGTAGAAACTTGAACTTTCAGAGACACAAATCTCCATGTGAAAAGCCTTTAGTGACTAAATAAAGTGCTAGGTCTTATCCTGAATTTTGCATTTTCCCATTAATAACTGTATTTGTTCCCCAACTCCTTGATGGATGGATCCAAATTTTCTAAATGTTTTGTATCACCTTCATGGCAATTAGCACTTAGGATGAGAGCAGGATGACGTGATGCTTAGGACAGCAGGGCTCAGCAGCAGGGTCTGTGGCTCCCTGCTCACTAGACCTGTAACCTTGAGTGACTTGACTTCCCCTCTCTGTGCCTCACTTAAATGCAAAACAAAAATAATAAGGAAATTGCTAATAGCCTATATTTCAAGATCTTCTTGTGACCAAGAACAGCCTCATATCAATTCATGTGAAGCTCTTAGGACAGTGGTTGGCAAAAAAGAAAAAAGTGCATGTTAACTACTCAGCTGAAGGGTAAACAGTGTTGGAAAAATGCATTATCTACTAAAAACTTTATTTCAGCTTTTGAGTTGATACAGGGTTGACACAATTTTTAAAAATCAACAATAAATAATAGAGCAGCTATGTTCCTAATTCCCCATTTTTTGCAAGGATTTACTCGCAGTGTTCCTTTTATGTATTTCTAACACGAGGTGGCAGTGTTGGCACGAGGAGGGAAAAGCAATTTTTTCCCCTCCCTTTCCCCATCCTGTTGGATAACTTTCTGGGTAGTTTTTGAATCACCGATCTGTCCCCTATTTTTAGTTTGAGCACAGCTCAGCACTGAGTCCTACAGGAGAGTGGCCGAAGAATTAACAGGAAATTTTAATGCTCGTTGCTTCATAAGGAGCAAATCCTGGCTGATGCAAGGTGGAGAAGCGAGGTCTTTATTTCTCTATAGGGTGGTTACACCCGATTTTAGAACTTTGTTTCTGCATGGGAATAGACCTAGGGATGCTTCAGCCCACTGAGCAGCGGCCTGGAGGCTGGCCCAGAGCACGCTGCCAGCTTGGAGAGGTTGCCCTGTTTTATTTCCAGGTTTCCTCAGCTAATGAGCCATCTACACTCTGCCCAGGTGGGTGTTGCTGCAGCCGTAATGGACTTTCTTTGTGGGAGAGGCAAGGGATTGCCAGGACATCTGGGACTTAATTTTAAAAACGACCAGTTTTTTAAATACATTTTTTTTCTTTACTGTTTTAAGATTTTTCACCTGGAGCTTCTCTGAGAAGGGTGAAGGTCGACTATCCCATGTTAAAATGCAAACATGCAGCAGACACAACTGGCCAAAAGCATGGGGGCCACAGAAGGATGAGGAGGACGCCTATTCCTTTGGGTTGGATCCCTACCCACCCCTGTGTTAATGGCACTCAGAGCATTCCCATCAGGCAGACGCGGTCTTCATTGAATTTGGGCATAAAGCTCATTCTTTTTGTCCACACACACATACACAGATTTTTATGCATTCAGCTAACAAGTATGTCTTGAGTGCCCACTATCAGGTTGCCGTTGTCGACTGGAAAACAACATACAACCTAAAAGTTGAGAATTATGTTTTATTTGGTGGACAAAATTGAGGACTTAACCCTAGAAGGCAGCCTCTCAGATAATTTTGAGGGATTTCTCTGAAGAGGTAAGGGAGGAGGCAGGATATATAGAAATTTGTGACAAAAACCAGGTTAGTTAGAACATAAGACTGTGAATCCCCTGGTTGCTTAGGGGTTAGGGTTCTGAGCTTTATCGAGGCCTGGGTTCAATCCTTGGTCAGGGAACTGAGATCTGCCATATGGCAAAAAAACAAAAACATTAATTAAAGGAAAGCCAGACATCTCAAGTTAAGGAGTTTAGCACTTTTCTCTGTATGGGAAGATGGAGAGTCTGGGCTCATTGAGACGGTTCCTTTGATATGCACCGGATCTATATAGGGCCCATATCCTGCTTTTCTCCCTCTCGAATCCCCTGAAGGTGCACAACTGGGGGTGACTGCAGTGGCTGATGGCTTGAAAACTGAAACATCCTTTGTTTACTGATGGCAGGCAACACTTGTCATTCACAGCACTGATATCAACAAGGCAGATGAAGCAGTGAATGAAACACGTAAGTCACCCCTCTATGGTGCTTATGTTGTAGTACACAAATATGGCAGGAGGTAAGTGCTGTAAAGTCACGGTGTAAAGGGCTAGAGAGAGGTGGGAAGTGAGGGATTCTGTTTTAGAGAGGGTGGCCAGGAAAGGAGTCCTGAATGTGGTGATGTCTGAAGAGACACCTGAATTACCATGGCTTGTTCCTGTCTCCCCTGTGGAACCCTATACCAAGGTCTCAGGTGTGGAGCCCTGTACTAAGGTCACAGGATAAAAATCTCTGAAACTGACCAAGCCCCATAGCAACAGTTGCCATGAGCCTAAACCAGCCAGTTACCTGGCCCCATCTTCTGGAAAATACCCACCCTACCATCTACCCTATAGCATCCTAATGCCACCATTCCAGTAGGAATTTTCTCTGTCTTGAGGCTATAAAAATTGGCTGCAAGCCGGCAAAAGCATTTGGCTCTCCCTTGAGCCCACCTGAGTTCTAACAGTGTCTCTCACTAATAAACTTTATTTTCCTCTCATTCTGTCTCATGTCTGGAAATTCTTTTCCAACCCATGCAGGACCATGACATCCCCCCAATTCATCTGTTAAATCCTAACGCCCAATGTGAATGTATCTGGAGATGGGGCCTTTAGGAGATAATTAGGTCATGAGAGTGGAGCCCCCTGTGAGTGAGATTAGTGCCCTTAATTGATGCTTTTGAACTGTGGTGTTGGAGAAGACTCTTGAGAGTCCCTTGGACTGCAAGGAGATCCAACCAGTCCATTCTGAAGGAGATCAGCCCTGGGATTTCTTTGGAAGGAATGATGCTAAAGCTGAAACTCCAGTACTTTGGCCACTTCATGTGAAGAGTTGACTAATTGGAAAAGACTCTGATGTTGGGAGGGATTGGGGGCAGGAGGAGAAGGGGACGACAGAGATGAGATGGCTGGATGGCATTACTGACTCGATGGATGTGAGTTTGAGTGAACTCCAGGAGTTGGTGATGGACAGGGAGGCCTGGCGTGCTGCAATTCATGGGGTCGCAAAGAGTTGGACATGACTGAGCGACTGAACTGAACTGAAAGGAGACTCCATATATCTCCTGACTTCTCTACCATGTGAAGACACAGTGAGCAGACAGCCGTGTGAGAACCAGGAAGTGACTCCTCACCAGACACCAAATCCACTGGTGCCTTGATCTTGGAACCCCCACTTCCAGAGCTATGAGCAATACATTTCTGTTGTTTAGGAGCCACAAGCCTATGTTATTCTGTTACAGCAGCTTGAGCAGTAAGACATGAATGAAGTGAGGGCGCGAAACAGGCAACTTCCTAGGATAAGACTATTCCAGAGGGAGGGACATGTAAATGCTCTGAGGACACTGGGTCAGGAGGCACTGAGGTCTTCGGGGGCAGACGTGGATTGAGCGGGTCTTATGAAAATCAGTCACACTCTCACTGACTTAACGGATGTGTCTGTGAACAAACTCCAGGAGATAGTGAAGGACAGGAAAGCCTGGAGTGCTGTGGTCCATGGGGTCGCAAAGAGTTGGACATGACTAATCAACTGAACAACAACAAGAGAGAATACAAAATTACATGCAAAATTGAATACGTAAATAAAAATCCCAAGAAACTGAAATTATAAAAGCTGATAAATTGTGTAAGCGTCAAAGTCCAATAAAGACACTATACTTATGAAGTGCCCCACACATCTATGACATAATTATTTTTTCCTATAGTTTTGGCAACATACACTTTGATCACTTCTTCGTATGACTAGGATGGTGTAATACATTTTTATAGAGAGAATAGATTTAGTCTTTAAAACGGTTGAGCAAAATCTTATTGATGGTTTGTAAATTTCTTTCAGCTTCATGTTTCTTTTTGGTTATGCCAGGTAAGTTTCAAAGATTCTCAAAATTGAAAAATCCCTGAAATTTCTTTGAAATATGAGCTGTAAAACTTGGAAGAATTTTCCACAGATAAAATTCTGGTTTTGTTCATTTCCAGCCTTGTTTTTTTTTTTTCCTACTACTGTATATTCTAAAATGGGGGCTGTGGAACCACAATCATATCTCATTTGACTTTTGCCCTCTTATCTTCACATCCTGAGATGGTAGGGTAAGTCAGCATGGAGGGGGTGGGCATTTTCTGGAAGCCCTTCCTGAACAAGGACAACTACAACACACAGAAGTAACCATGAGCCACAGGGGTGCACCTCACACAAATTACACGTCCTTGAGTCTAGCTCCCCTTAGACCCCAAAATGCCATGACTGTGCCACTTCTGACCAGAGGGGAGATGTATCAGAGGGAAAATAGGACTAGAAAGAGACAGAGGTCTTAACTGATTGTGGTTAAGCTATTTTTCTTCTGCAAGCTTTACAAATCTTATGTCTATGTTGACACATTTCTGCACAAGTAAGGGTCACAAAGAGTGAGACATGCCTGACCACAGGCACTGGGGTCCTGAGACTTAACCTTCAAAAAACGCCATGGAAAACCCAGCTCTTCTAGAATGGAAAGATATTTCTTCCCTCCCCTTAGGTCACTGAAAACAAAGGAGGTCCAGCAGTGTGGGATTTGTTTGGGGGAATCACTTAATATAACCACATTCCAAAACATACTTGATTGGCCATGGCAGACAGATACTCCGTCCTGTGCAGTTGTATGTCACCAACAAGGATGACACGAGGCCATGCGGTGAACACAGCTGTTTTGGGGACAGTTACTCTAATGGATGTATGGTGGAAGGTGAAGGGGAGTGGGATTAGGTAGGTTCAGTGAGGTTACTAGGCATTTTAATTTCAAAGTATTTTTAAAAATACGTAAATTCCATTTATAAAGTATGTGGATCATATGTGAAGTTTTAGGCTAAAACAAGCTTTCAGAAGAACTTCTCCCCTGCAGTGGCCTGCCATAAGGACAGCATCACAGCCTTTGCACAGTTAGGGCTTCCTCCATAGGAAATTGAGGTCAGTCTATTCTGTCTAAATGTTCTATCCTGTAGTAGGCAAGGGCTTATGATCCCTTGTCTGGGTTTTCCAGGTGGCTCAGTGGTAAAGAATCCTCCTGCCAATGCAGGAGATGCAGGAGACTCTGTTTCAATCTCTGGGTCAGGAAGATCCCCTGGAGGAGGAAATGGGAACCCATTCCAGTATTCTTGCCTGGAAAATCCCGTTGACAAAGGAGCCTGGTGGGTTACAGTCCATGGGGTCACAAAGAATCAGACATGACTTATTGACTGAGCTCACATGATCCCTTGTCCCAGTGTGGACCCTCCTAACAACACTGGAGGTGCTGGTTTGCAGCTTTGATTATTCACACGATCTATTTGTATGCATAAGCAATGAAGCTCAGAGGTTAAGTGTGCAGATTTTTGGTGCCAAAAGTCAGGCAGTGGTTACGCGCATCGGCTGAATTAATTTTGGGCATTAGCCATTGCTTGGCACAAAGCCGTGCGGTGCATGTCAGCTGCTGACTGATTTCTCTGGAAGATTCCTGCTCAGGCTCTTCCCTAAGCCTCATCAGTTCTCCTTGATTGGAACAGTCATTGGCATTTATGGTGGCACTTCTGCACATGTCAGAAGGCCTAACTAATCAGGATGGGACCTGCCACCAGGCCTCATGAGGGTTATGGTCTAGCCTGGTCATATTTTCAAAAAATTATCTTATAGCAGAAACTTTCTGCTCAAAATAATATCTTGTAAAATGCAGCTATTCAGGTTGAACCAGAGATGGGGGGCGCCTAGAAGCCCAGCTGAAAGTGAAAGTCACTCAGTCATGTCCGACTCTTTGAAAACCCATGGACTGCAGCCCGCCAGGCTCCTCTGTCCATGGGATTCTCCAGGCAAGAATATTGGAGTGGGTTTTCATTTCCTTCTCCAGGGGATCTTCCTGACCCAGGGATTGAACCCATTTCTCCTGCATTGCAGGTGGATTCTTTACCATCTGAGCCACCAGAGAAGACCAACTATTTGCCCTCTATTACTATCCTTCTCTTTTAGAGCCCTGGGAACCCTCCAAAATCTTATTGTTTCATAGAACACAGTTTGCAGACCCTAAAGATCCACACATTTCAAAGAAAAGGCAGATATTTTTTATAAATGCAGCCTTAACTCCTTATCACGTTAACAGGGCCAGGCTTACAGAAATCCATAGTTGTAATTTCATGTGTCAACCAAGTCTCTAGCCAAACTATGGAGCAGATTGACTTGAGTTCCTTCTCTGGTTCCTGTTCTTTGTATTTTACGGCATGAGAGGGACAATGACAGGAAGAAAATTGAGGGTTAGCTGTTTTCATTTTAGATTCAACTAACGTTTATTGAACATCTAGACATCATGCCATGAACTCTCATTATTAACCTGTAAAGTGAGTATCTTTTCAGATGAATAAAGTGAGCTCAGAGAGGTTAAGTGCCTTGCTCACCTCAGAACCATAATGATTTAGAAACATTTCTTAAAATGATGTAGATGTTATACCTACCTTCTGGTGTGATGTGAAAATGATAACAATTTGCATTTATGGGAAGCTCTATTATGTGCAAAATATTAATATTTTGACCTTTGATACTTTTGGCATGTGGCACTCAAATATAGACGCCACCCCACCCCCTGCAACTTTTGGTCTCAAACTAGGCTTAG
Organism: Bubalus kerabau; assembly: GCF_029407905.1. Lineage (NCBI taxonomy): Eukaryota > Metazoa > Chordata > Mammalia > Artiodactyla > Bovidae > Bubalus > Bubalus kerabau. Next base: position 51,423,518 of record NC_073635.1, read on the forward strand.
ATTAGTTTAAGATTGAAACCACACAACTAATTTTGGGACTTGAGCCACAGGCCAGGACTCAGACCCAGCCAAAACTCAAACTGAGCCTTGACCTCACTGTCTTTTAATTAAAATACTCCACCTGGTGTCAAGAGTTACTGAAGCTCAGGTTCTTCATGCCTCAGCGCAGAAGGAATTCAGTGAGAGGCAAAGTGATAGGTAGGAAGTAGATTTATTGAGGGAGATGTACATTCCATAAACAGAATGCAGTCCGAATGAAAAGGTAAGAGAGTGACTTCAAAACGGGGCAGTTAGTTTTTATGGGTTGGCTAGTTTCATGAGCTAATGAACGGGAGGATTATTCCAACTGTTTTGGGGAAGGGATGGGGATTTCCGGGACTTGGACAACTGCCCAGCTTGGGGCCTTTTATGGTTGGCCTCTGAACTGTCGTGGCACCAGGGGTTGTGTCATTTAGTATATGCTAATGTATTCCAATGAGCACATAATGATACTCAAAATCTGGAAGTTGAATCTTCAGCCATCTCAGACCTAGCTGATTCTAACCAGTTTATGTCGTGTCCTCAACCACTATGTTACTTTTTAAAGGTTGTGCCCTCCCGTTTCAGGATGCAAGATGACACAGTCTGGATTCCAACCAGTTCATCTGGTTATGAGCCTTCTCTATCTCAGCCCACTTATCACCCAAGTGAGAGGGCTTTCATCTCTTCTATCCCACCCTGACCAGTTTACTCATAGAAAGTGTTTTTGGTGATTCCTAAATCAGTATTTTCCTAATATGGATTGACTTGGCTCCTTCTACCTCTGGGAGTTTGAGTCCCATCAAAGCATCCTAGACTTATTATTTTTTTCCCAACTACCATTGTGATGGAGTCTATGGAAGGTTAGCCAAGTGGCCAAGGGCCTGGCCACTTAAACACCTTTATTGGTGTTCAGTTTCTCAGCTCTCTCTGACTCTTTGCAACCCTATGGACTGCAGCTCACCAAGCTTCCCTGTCCATCACAAACTCCTGGAGCTTGCTCAAACTCATGACCATTAAGTCAGTGTTGCCATCCAACCATCTCATTTTCTGTCATCTCCTTCTCCTCTTGCCTTTCTTTACCAGCATCAGGGTCTTTTCCAATGAGTCGGCTCTTTGCATCAGGAGCTTCAACTTCAGCATCAGTCCTTACAATGAATATTCAGGGTTGATTTCCTTTAAGATTGACTGGATTGTCTCCTTGCTGTCCAAGGGATTCTCAAGAGTCTTTTCGAATTCCACAGTTCAAAAGCATCAATTCTTCAGTGCTCAGCATTCTTTATGGTCCAACTCTCACATCCGTACATGACTACTTGAAAACCCATAGTTTTGACTTTACGGACCGTTGTTGACAAAGCAATATCTCAGCTTTTTAATATGCTGTCTAGTTTGTCATAGCTTTTCTTTCAAGGAGCAAGTGACTTTTAATTTCATGGCTGCAGTCACCCTCTACAGTGATTTTGGAGCCCCCCCCAATAAAGTCTGTCACTGTTTCCACTGTTTCCCCATCTATTTACCAGGAAGAGATAGGACCAGGTGCCATGACCTTAGTTTTCTGAATGTTGAATTTTAAGCCAGCTTTTTCATTTTCCTCTTTCACCTTGATCAAGAGGCTCTTTAGTTGCTCTTCACTTTCTGTCATAAGGGTGGTGTCATCTGCATATCTAAGGTTATTGATATTTCTCCCGGCAATCTTGATTCCAGTTTGAGCTTCTGCAGCCCAGCATTTTGCATGATGTACTCTGCATATAGGGCTTCCCTGGTGGCTCAGATGGTAAAATAACTCACCTGCAGTGTGGGAGACTTGGGTTCAATCTCTGGGTGGGAAGATCCCCTGGAGGAGGGCATGGCAACCCACTCCAGTATTCTTGCCTGGAGAATCCCCATGGACAAAGGAGCCTGGTGGGCTATAATCCATGGGGTCACAAAGAGTTGGACACGACTGAGCAACTAACCACACACACATACTTTGCATATAAGTTAAATAAGCAGAGTGACAATATACAGCCTTGACGTACTCCTTTCCCAATTTTGAACCAGTCTGTTGTTCCATGTCCAGTTCTAACTATTGCTTCCTGACCTGCATACAGGTTTCTCAGGAGGCAGGTAAGGTGGTCTGGTATTCCCATCTCTTTAAGAATTTTCCACAGTTTGTTGTAATGCACACAGTCAAAGGCTTTAACATAGTCAGTGAAGCAGAAGTAGATGTTTTTCTAGAATTCTCTTGCTTTTTCTATGATCCAATAGATGTTGGTAATTTGTTCTCTCGTTTCTCTGCCTTTTCTAAACTCAGCTGTATATCTGGAAGTTCTCAGTTCACATACTGTTGAAGACTAGCTTGAAGAATTTTGAGCATTACCTTGCTAGCATGTGAAATGGGTGCAATGGTGTAGTAGTTTGAACATTCTTTGGCATTACCTTTCTTTGGGATTGGAATGAAAACTGACCTTTTCCAGTTCTGTGGCCACTGCTGAGTTTTTCAAATTTGCTGGCATATTGAGTGCAGCACTTTCATAGTTTCATCTTTTAGAGTTTGAAATAGCTCAGCTGGAATTCCATCCCCTCCACTAGTTTTGACTTGTCTGTGAGCATTTGAGAGTCTCTGGTGGGTGCATGGGTTGACAGTGACCTCCTGCAGGGTCAATGACACAGAATACAACAGTCCTGAGAAGTGTGGCATGCTGGCATAAGTCCTTTTGGAGGAGGTTGCCATTATACCTACCATAGTTTGGCCTGAAGCCCTACCCATCAGCAGAAAATCGTATTAAAGATTTACTGAACATAACTTTGCCCACCAGAGCAAGACCCAGTTTTCCTCACAGCCAGTCCCTCCCATCAGGAATCTTCCACAAGACTTATCCTCACCCTTCAGAGGGCAGACAGAATGAAAACCACAATCACAGTAAAGTAACCAATCTAATCACATGGACCACAGCCTTGTCTAACTCAGTGAAATTATGAGCCATGCCATGTAGGGCCAGCCAAGACGGATGGATCATGGTGGAGAGTTCTGACAGAATGTGGTCCACTGGAGAAGGGAATGACAAACCACTTCAGCATTCTTGCGTTGAGAACCCCATGAACAGTATGAAAAGGCAAAACCCCTTTGTTACCAGAGGAAAATAGCCTTTATATCTTAAGAGAGGTAAAGCACAGGGAGACCAGTATTTTGTATTCATTAAACATTCAGTTTAAACTTTCCCTCCAGGGCTTCCCTGGTGGTTCAGATGGTAAAGCGTCTGCCTGTAATGCAGGAGACCAGGGTTTGATCCCTGAGTCAGGAAGATCCCCTCGAGAAGGAAATGGCAATCCACTCCAGTACTCTTGCCTGAAAAATCCCATGGACAGAGGAGCCTAGTCCTTGGGGTTGCAAAGAGTTGGGCCCGACTAAGTGACTTCACCTCACTTTAAACTTCCCTCAGCCCTCTTCAGCCCTGTAGTGGATAGGAAAAAAAACAAAAACAAAAACAAAAAAAACAAGAAGGATTGCAATTCTGCCTTTTAATAGTGATCTTGGGGAGATGGCTTTATCTCTCTAGCCTCTGATATCTAGATAAAAATGAACTGTTTTGCCTCATAGCTGAAGTGGGCTTGTCGTACCACTAGGGGGCAGGCAAATACAACCCCTGAGGTGCTTACATCTCACACGCAGGAGTAAACAATGAAAAGTTTTCATATAAATAAGTTTTTAGAAGTTTTAAAAATATGGTACAATAACACGTTGGTCTTCCCAGGTGGCGCTAGTAGTAAAGACCCAGCTGCCAATGCAGGAGATGCCAGAGATGCAGGTTCGATTCCTGGGAGGGGAAGATCCTCTGGAGGAGGGCGTGGCAACCCACTCCAGGATTCTTGCCTGGGAAACACCATGGACAGAGGAGCCTGGAGGACTAGGGTCCATGGGGTTGCAAACAGTCTGACACGACTGAAGTGACTTAGTATGCAGACATGCACAATAATACATGAGTTTTCTGATAGGGTGTTTGAAGACTCTCAACTGTATATTACACCCTTCCTGTTGTTTGGGTTTAGTTTTCTGTATTGTACGTTGCAACAATGGCTAGCATTTATTGAGTACTTGCTGTGTGCAAGGCGCTGTGTTGTACATGTTACCTGTCACCTGCACAATGAACTTTGCAAGTGAGTCGTATTTATACTTTACCCGGAAGGACCGTAAATCTCAGCCAGGTTAGATGGCTTGCCCGAGGTCACACAGCTGGCAACTGGCAAAGCTGGGATTCGGATGTAGATCTGATTGCCCCTCGGCCAGACCCTGCTTTATTCTCCCAGTTAACTTCCTTCCACAGCTGCATGAATCCGTGCACATGGTCGAATCCGTCCAGGCGCCCCTGCGGTCCTCCTGAGTACAGTTACATCATGGAAACACTTCTCTCTCTCTCTTTAAATAATTTTATTTATTTTCAGCTGTTCTGAGGCTTCATTGCTGCACTGACTTTTCTCGAGTTGCGGTGAGCTGGGGCTACTCTTCATTGGTGCGCAGGCTTCTCATTGCGATGGCTTCTCTTCTTGCCGGGCACCGGCTCTAGGGCGTGAGGGCTTCAGTACTTGTGGGTTCCGGGCTCTAGAGGTTAGGTTTAGTAGTTGCATAGTGCATGGGCTTAGTTGCTCAGCGGCATGTGGGATCTTCCTTGTCCAGGGATCCAGACCATTTTTCCTGCATTGGCAGACGGATTCTTTACCACTGAGTTACCAGGGAAGCCCTCCTTATCTCTTTCTATGAGTGATTCTGACTTAATAAAACTAGAAGTTGCTAGTACAGAAAAGGTTAAGTTAGGACCTTATTTCTAGAACATCACTGGTTCACCTTTACTGTCTCCACTGGTCCCTCAGAGCTCTGAAGCCCACACCCCACTCTGAAGCCACACTCCAGCAGACTCCCACCCAGGCTGCTGCCTCCTGGAGGCCTTCCTTCTCCAGATCCTCTCCTGTTCTCTCTCCACCTGATGCCCAACGGGGTGGATGATAGCTTGTGGTTCTGTACTCTTTCTGTTGGGTGCCCGCAGCTGCCAACGCTGTAGGATTCATTACACAATCTTCCATCGACCGTCACGGTTATCCCTCCGCCCCATCCGCATCTCACCTGAGCTTGGAACCTGCTGCTTCCAACGACTGCAAATCAATGTATGTTTCCTAACAACATCCAGCGTTTCAGATAACTTCTCTCCTGCTCGCCACCTATCAGGGCCTCTCTCTCTTTTTTTTTTTTTATTAAATATATAATGTATTTTAACATCAAGTTCAAAATATCTCCTTCAAAATGCTTTCCTTGAATATCACTACTCAACACTGAGCATGCCTTTTGCTTAGTTTTCAGTGTCTATTTTATTAATTTTGGCACCTTGTATATTGCTTCTCAGATTTCCCCTTTCGTGTGTTTGTTATATGTATATTCCTAACTGAATGATAAGTTCCTTGAAATGGTTGGTGTTTGATATCTCTCGAGATTTAACTTAGTGTTAATAAAAATCAATGCTGAATTAGATTCCATTTCTGTTCCTCATGTATGAGGCAGGGATCAGATCAGGTGCATCATTTCAGTACCTCAGAAGATCATCAACAAGCCCACTGGGGGTATTTAGGATCACCTGTAATATTTTGTGCTTTAAGGCATGGTCTGGTATCATTTGCTCAAAAACTCAGGGAGGCAGACACCATTATCATTCATGGTTAACACATGACTTCTCTCTTGGTCGGTAGTCTTGTCCAAAGGCAGAGTGCTGACCAGAGCAGGATTTTAATCCAGGCAGTCTGACCCCAGAATTCTTGCCTTTAATTCTTAGGGCATGGCAACCCACTCTGGTATTCTTGCCTGGAGAATCTTGTGGACAGAGGATCCTGGTGGGCTACAGTCCATAGAGTGGCAAAAAGTCAGGGAGGACTGAAATGACTTAGCATGCAAGCTCACTATCTGCCTTATATCTGAGACTTTGGTACTGTCTGGCCTTAAAGTTTCAGAGCTGGGGTGTGGAAAGGAGGACAGCAGTGATGATGGCCAGAATGAGGAAAGTGGAATGGGGAAGCTGGTGGAAATCTTATTATTTTACAATGTGAGTCTCCTTGTGACCCCATATGTCGTGAATAAACTCTAACATTCATGAAATGTTTGAGACCAGAGTTCTTGCAGAAACCCTGGGAAGAGGCAAAGTAGCTTGACGAGAGTCAGACATCATGGTGAGAATGCCGATATTATCTAGATCTCGAAAGGAGTGGGCCCTTCAGCTGAACAGAAGATACTGTTTTGGCCATTAGTCTCTAAAACAAAAAAGAAAAGATATGTGTCACCTTTAACCAAAAGGACTCAACTAGAGGACCCATCTCTCTCAGGTATGTAGGTTCCCAGCTGAAAATCACTAGGCTTCTCTCAAAAGCAAAAGCTCCCTTAACTTTTCAATTTATTTATTCATTTTTGGCTGTGCTGGGTCTTCGTTGCGTCACACAGAGGAATTCTCTAGCTGCGGCGAGTGGAGGCTACTCACTACCTGGGGTGCTCGGGCTTCTCATTGCAGTGGTTTCTCTCGTTACACAGCATGGGCTCCAGCTTCATGGCTTCAGTAGTTGGGGTGTATGGGCTTAGTTGCCTTGGCATGTGGGATCTTCCTGGACCAGGAATCAAACCCATGTCCCCTGCATTGGTAGGTGGATCCTTAACAACTGGACCACCAGGGAAGTCCTTTTCTTATCTTTTCTTTTATTTCTCTGCATTCATTATAGTTGCTGCAAAAATAGCAAACCCACCACTCAAAATGGCCCCCGAGTCTCTTACTAACTGGTTAGTATTGGTGCTAACATTGAAAATATTGAACGACTGGCCCGGGGCAGTGAGCCTCAAAACAGATGATAATTATAAATGACTCATGAAGACAGGAAGCGTTCATTAAATATTAGATAGGACTAGTCCAATCACTTGTTTTACAGTCTCTCTGATTGCTAGCAAACAAAGCGAAGGCAAAATTAGCTCTTGCCTGGACCTCGGTAGCAGAGAAGCTGGGATCAGCTGTCACCTTTGGCAACTCTGGTGGGTGTCCAGGAAAATACTAAGGAGGTCATGAAATTGTATGTGACATCTCATGACAGAAGGTCAGGTGAGTGGTTCCCAAACTTGTCTGATAATAGAAGTTACTTTTTGGGTTAAAAAAATATAGCTCCCAGGTTGTGCCTGAGGCCAATTGAACTTTTAGCTACAGGGCTACACTCATAAAAATTCCCAAGGTGATTTTTGATAATTGGTTTGATCACTAACTTATTGGAGAGAACATTCCATTATTGTTATTTATTGTTTCTTGAGACGTCTCCCTTATTTCCTGATTGAGATCCAGAACTCTTTCCCTGGTTATGAAGGTCAATTATCTGAGCAAAGTGATATGTAGATAGGGCATTCAGAAGGATTTATGCCATGCTTGTGTGTGTGCATAAAATGCATTTGAAATATGACATTTATTCTATAATTAAGCCCAATGAAAATGTGGTATTTTAAGCCTTGGTTTCATTACATGTAGAATAATAATGGGAGAAGGCAATGGCAACCCACTCCAGTACTCTTGCCTGGAAAATCCCATGGACGGAGGAGCCTGGTAGGCTGCAGTCCATGGGGTCGCGAAGAGTCGGACACTTACTGAGCGACTTCACTTTCACTTTTCACTTCCATGCATTGGAGAAGGAAATAGCAACCCACTCCAGTGTTCTTGCCTGGAGAATCCCAGGGACGGCGGAGCCTGGTGGGCTGCCGTCTGTGGGGTCGCACAGAGTCGGACACGACTGAAGTGACTTAGCAGCAGCAGCAGAATAATAATAATTATAACAAAAATGATGATCCATGTAAACCAACCCAATAGCATTGATTGTGTTTCACTGAGAAGTTCATGGCTGTTGCAGGTAGACTTTTGCCTAATCCCACAATCAGCTTCAGGGGCTTTCTAGGTTGTGCTAGTTATAAAGAATCTGCCTGCCAATGCAGGAGACTTATGATGTGTGGGTTTGATCTCTGGGTGGGAAAGATCTCCTGGAGGAGGGCACAGCAGCCCACTCCAGTATTCTTGCCTGGAGAATCCCATGGACACAGGAGCTTGGCGGACAATAGTCCATGGGGTCACAAAAGAGCTGGACACAACTGAGGCAGCATGGACAGACAATGAACCTCAGAGTTTTGTTTTGATTTTTTTCCTCTAGGTTAAGACAATTCTGATTTCTTCTCTTCCCAAACTTTTAATCTCTCATAGACTCCAACAATAGAAAAAGACCAGCACAATTTCCTTGATGACAACTGCCCTTTTCTCAGATTTTCTAACGTAAGGCAGCAGTTTTTGAGTCAATACAGTGGTCAGTGGGAAGTCTACACTGAAATCAGAATCATGCCTGCAAGTTTGCTTGGGGATTGCTTCAGTAAACTCTGGGAAATAAAACTCTTTCTGCAGAAGAATCAATCATACTTATCTGGCTTGGAGCCAGTTCTGAAACAAAGGACTATCTCACTGGATGTAGTACTATTTCTAAACTAAGTGATGCAGAATGTTCTTGATTGTCAGAAAGTGATAAAAATAAATGTGGTGATTAGATACCCATTGTGTTTATCAGGGACTCCAAAGCAGAGAAACCAGTGATAGAAATTCTGTGATCACTATAAAAATAAACTCAAAATAAATTAAAAAATTCAAAGCTGCAATTCCCAATCAGGTGTCTCTAAACTCAATAGTGAATGGAGAAAGAGACTTTTAATCTAAAAATTCTAATAGAAAGCATATGTCTACTATGAAATGACCAAATAATAAATTATTTGATGGCTATTCATCAAGAAACAAAACTTGATTGGGCACATGGATAAATGGAAATATTAAGTGTAGAGAGTTTAAACATGGTAAAATTTTGTTTCAAAAGTATCCATTATTCAAAAATAAACTGAGCTCCTAGGATCTAATTGTATTTTATGGGATAGACTTGAGCATGTCTTTGAGGATAGTGGATCCCAGCTTTTTAAATGCCCCAAGCTCATTTTTTCTCCATCATACACTCAAAGAAATACTATTTGTACATTTATCTTATAGTAATTGTGGTGATGCATAATTACAAAACCACAATAAATTTAATAGCACTTCAAAGAAGTGATGTTTTATAAATCAGAGGAGCACATATAAACTATACAAGATTAAAAATAGAAGCTCTATGTGCAAGAAATTTATGTCATTTACAGACAATATTTGAGGACATATGCTTTGAAAATGTAGATTCTTCCACCCCTCCTTGTATTAACTCTCCCAATCTCTAGGTGATCGATGGCCTACATATGTAGGATTACTACTTTATCAAGTGAAAACAAGAACACTGGATGGTTTTTAAAATTTTTTCAAATCTCTTTACATTTATTTGGCTGTGTCTGGTCGTAGTTGTGATGCATGAACTCTGTAGTTGTGGCCTGCAGGCTTAGTTGCTCGGCAGCATGTGGGATCATAGTTCCCTGACCAGGGATCAAACCCGCATCCCCTGCATTGCAAGGGGACCACTGCTGGACCACCAGGGAAGTCCCTTGAATGGTTTAGTAAACTCTCTCTCAGATACACTGTCTTGAAAGTCTTTGGCCTGAAATGCATTCTTCCCTACTTCTGTCTGTGTTGACCACCACTTATATCTGGTGGCACCCATCTTGCCAACTGTGATCCTTGGCAACTTTAACCATTGTCTCAATAATGTGGTGTGGGACTAGAAAAAGAACTAGGGAAAGCATCCAGTTTCTAGCCCCGAGTTGGGACTCGGGGTTAATCATTTTGACTCCCATTTTATGTGCAACATAAAGACTCCAGTACTGCTGTTATTAACCCAGCTCATAGGGGACCAAGAGGAATAAAGTTAATAAGAAGGAACAATCTGAAAGCTTTGGTTGAAAGGTATTATTTAAGCCACTGGAGAAAACTGTCCAATTATGGATAAGGGAGTAGTACTGATGTGAACTTTTTTCCATTTATGTAAATTAATGGGGAGAGGTACAATTTTCTTACGTCTATTTTATTCTTTCACTAGTAGATAGGAATAAAGGCACTCAGCCTGCAAGAGAAAGTTGGGAATCATGGGGCCGAAATGGCTATTTTTGTTAATTTCCTTTCCCTGTAGCTGGCTTCATGCAATTCATGCTTCAGGTTCTGGCTGAGCCCCTCAGGGCATTTCAATGCCTAATACTCAGTGGCGTATAAAGATTCTTTGAAGTTACTTAGGTGAATACATAATAACTTTTCATACATTCAAAATACTTGTGAATTCCTTGAATTCACAAGGGAGAAACACTAATCATGGCAATATTAAGTATTGTAATGAACCACAGGGTAGCAGATGGGTCCTAGGGTAAACAGTTTCTGTTCTATTGATTTACTTATTTGATTTCCTTGTAAAAGTCCATGACCTGAACCATTGCTGCAGAATACAAATACATGTTGTCAATCTAAGCCACACATTAAGATTTTTTTCTTTAAAAGAATCTCTGGAAAGAGAAAGGAGAGCTTCTTAGTGTCTTGGACCCTGGAAACCAGTGTTTTGCAGTTTGAGTGAGTTTGTGAGGATGAATCCTCTATGGAGAATGTCACGACTTCTGTCAAGATACCACCAACATGATTTCATTTCCAGCAGCTTCTATTTAGAGTTCAATATCTACCTGGCATTCTGTTGTATATTATCATGTCATGAGGGCATTGAGGTATGATTTATTTTTCAAAGAAACACACGATATTTACAATACTCACAGTTTCTGAGTGTTACAGAAGACATGTAAACATATACAAACTTAAATGCCTCAGGAGCCAGACGGATGGTAACAATATGTGGTGCTGCCTGGTATAATACAGTAGGGTTTGGTGGGGGCCAATTGTGGCCAACTGGGAGAGGCATTAATGTCAAGTTCAAATTCATATTAAGAAAATGGCTCTATTCACATGAAGCACTTATGTGGGCTGCATTCACTGCATTTATGTGGGCAGTTGTTGACTTCTTTTCAGATTCTCACAATCTCATTTGAGCTTCTAGCAACTGTTCCAAGTTGACAATTGACACCATTTTGCAGAAGAGACAGAGGCCCTGTAAGGTAAAAGTCTTGGGCAAAGTAACTCAGCTAGTAACTGGGAAAGCAAGAATAAGAAACTGAAATTCTATGGACCTGAGCCCAGTTATTCTTATAAACAACTAGCAATGTAGAAAGGAGCTGCTGCTGCTAAGTCGCTTCAGTCGTGTCCAACTCTGTGCGACCCCATAGACGGCAGCCCACCAGGCTCCTCTGTCCCTGGGATTCTCCAAGCAAGAATACTCAAGTGGGTTGCCATTTCCTTCTCCAATGCATGAAAGTGAAAAGTGAAAGTGAAGTCGCTCAGTCGTGTCCGACTCTTAGCGACCCCATGGACTGCAGCCTACCAGGCTCCTCTGTCCATGGGATTTTCCAGGCAAGAGTACTGGAGTGGGTTGCCATTGCCTTCTCCAGTAGGAAGGAGCAGAAATTGCTATTTGTTTTGAGATTTACTCACTCTTCTCATTTCTAACCCATCATCTAAAGGCTCCTTTGCTGATTTTTGTTGCTTTTTCCACATATTTTTGTATACCATTTAAGAACACAGCATGTGTAATATCCTATAGTCAACAGGTTTCTGATATGTCAGAAGTCTCTGGGCTACTTTTAATACACTGATTTGCTCTCCAAAGACAAGAAGTTGTTGAGGAAAATAGCTTGATGCACAAGGATGCTGCTGTCATCTGAGATGGCTGGTTAGTTCAGGGTGGACTAAGTGCAGAGCTATAGACCTCACTAGGACTGATCATGTAGGAGGCCTCAGAGCATGGGTACGCACTAGACACCTGAAGAACTCTTCTTACACCAATTTCAGAGAGTAAAATATAGGCTTCAGAGTCAGAAGGCATGGGTACAAAACATCTGGTCCTGTGTGACCAGGGCAATCAACTAAACATTCAATATCAGTTGTTTTTTTTTTTCTTTTTTTGGTTTGAAAACAGAGGAAACAATGATTGTGAGGGCTATGTAGTGAATGTGTTCAGAACAGGAGTTGGGCAATTGTTACTCAGTATAGTAGGTGCTCAGTAAATGCTGGTTCTCCTCTCTCGCTTTCCCTTTCCTCCATCTTCACGTCCAATGAAGGAGGCCTTGGGTCATGCTGGTAAAATGAGAAGCTGGGAGAAATATGCTTTGGAAACTGGAAGACCCAAGTCCTCATTGTCACAACCCATACAGTGTCTACAGGGACCCTGTCTGCCTTGGGATGCTCCAAATAGTTGTTACTCTTTTTAAAAAAGATATTTATTTATTTATGTGGCTGTGTTGGATTTTCACTGCGGTCCATAGACTCTCTAGTTATGGTGTGTGGGCTCAGTACTTGTCGCCCATGGACTGCAGGGTATGCAGGTGTCAAACCACATGGGCTTCAGTAGTTGTGGCATGCAGGCTCTCTAATTGTGGAGTGCGGGCTCAGTGTTGCTCCATGGCATGTGGGATTCTAGTTTAGTTCCCTGACCAGGGATCGAACCAGTGTCCCTTGGATTGCCAGGTAGATCCTTGACCACTGGACCACCAGGGAAGTACCTTCATTGTCACTCTTAAGGGGCAGCGAGTAGGAAGTAAGTAATGGAAAGCAAAGTAGAATTTCCGTAAACTGCTAGCATAAAAGATCTGAAAGGGGCCCATGCAGATTAGCATAGTTTTTATTACATGTTCTATTTTTGTCCCATGAAACACTCACTTGAATCTCATTGTGCCCATTGTGCAGCTTTTGTTCTGAGGCTGTGCGCTTAATTATTTAGTTATTTATGAGTACGTACATCTGGGCATAAATGCCATAGTTTTATTTCAGTGAGAAATTTATGGTCAGTGAATTTTGGTAATTAATGAATAAATTATTTCTTCTCCATAAATGCCTCTACAATTTGTGATTTCCATAACAATCCATTATACTTAAGAAAGGTTCTTTATTAGTTGAGAAAGCCAGTGCTAATGGAATCGGGAAAGAGGGAGATTTTAAATTGCTTTAATTAACTGTGTTAATTAATACCCAACATGTGTAAGATATTGAATTGGCTTTGGTTGGTTCCATTTGAGTTTAGTTGCCTAAAATCCGTCTAATATGTGAATAGTCTTTGTTAAGGAAATTCTAATTCTTTTGTGAAATAAATGGCAGGAATAAAAGGATTTCCTCTTTTGTAATCTTTGATTCCTGGTATATTATTGAATCCCTGAAATTTGCCAAAAGAAAAAAACGACAACAAACAAATAGAAAATCAGCACAGGCAAGCAAATCCACATATTGGCTTTCTAGCAAAGAAACCCTTAAAGCACCATTGTGTTGTGATTTGAAGGAATTAGAGAAGCTTATGACTGATTGCATGTTTCGAATCTTTTTCAAGAAGAATCAACACAAACAAAGAAATTTAAGTAAACCCTATTCTCCGCAAATCACTGCACTAAGTGAACTGGGCAAAAAAAGGAAAAGAAGACTAATTCCTGCTTCTGTGGAGCACACAGTTGAGTGAAGATGGGGGACGCACAATTATTTCCATGAGGAGTTGGAAAGTGTGGAGAAGAAGGAGGTGTTGAGAATGGCCTCTGTGCCAAAGAACAGACTGTTTTCTTGAGCATAGTGAATGCCTTATTTTAGATCCTCCTAGGCTTAGCATATGTTTCCTCAATGGAAAAGAAAATCAACTCATTCTTGATGTTTCCTTTTCTTCACACTCACATCCATTTCATCAACAATTCCTACCAGCTTTACTTTCAAAATATGTGTTGAATCTGCACACTTCTTATCACTTCTACTGATACCCCATAGCCCAAACCCCTGTGCAGATTTCCCGTTCCATCTGACTCTTCCCAGGGCCTGGACTGAGTTAGCACGTCAGAGTCCAGGGCCATTGTATTTGCTAGTCCCTTGGCTGGAACAGTTTCCCTTCAGATATTCTCAGGACTCATTTGCTGTCTCATTCAGATTTTGACTCGAATGGTACCTTCTCAGAGAGACTTACCTGACTACTTTATCTAGAATAACCTTTTCCTATATACCAGTTTGACTCTAAAAACACTGTAGTACCTGTATAAGGTCAGGGTTTAGGCACAGAAATTATATATGGATATATATATTATCCCTGGAGAAGGAAATGGCAACCCCCTCCAAAACCCTTGTCTGGGAATTTCTATGGACAGAGGAGCCTGGCAGGCTATACAGCCCATGGGACTGCAAAAGTCAGACATGACTAAGCCAACCAACAAAGCAAACTAATACTATACATATTATATTCAGTATATTATCTTTATATAGATATCATATATTATATAAATGTATATTTAAGGCTATGGTTTTTCCAGTGGTCATGTATGGATGTGAGAGTTGGGCTGTGAAGAAAGCTGAGCATCAAAGAATTGATGCTTTTGAACTGCAGTAATGGAGAAGACTCTTGAGAGTCCCTTAGACTGCAAGGAGATCCAACCAGTCCTTTCTAAAGGAGATCAGTCCTGGGTGTTCTTTGGAAGGACTGATGCTAGAGCTGAAGCTCCAATACTTTCGCCACCTCATGTGAAGAATTTACTCATTGGAAAAAACTCTGATCCTGGGAGGAATTGGGGTCAGGAGGAGAAGGGGACGACAGAGGATGAGATGGCTGGATGGCATCACCAACTCGATGGGCGTGAGTTTGAGTGAACTCCGGGAGTTGGTGATAGACAGGCAGGCCTGGCATGCTGTGATTCATGGGGTCTCAAAGAGTTGGATATGACTGAGTGACTGAACTGAACTGAACTGATATATATAAATTTATATATATATTAATTTCATATATAAACACATATAAATTTATATATATATTAATTTCATATATAAATTTATATTTATATAAAATTTATATATAAATATATATGTGATATTTATAATATGATATTTCATAATATGAATATATATAATATAATAAATATATATGTTATATATATTATATGAAGTTTTATATATACATAATATTTGCATCTGGCACTTAGTGACCCTAGGGTGATGGTCAGGAGGGGGAGATGGTTGTAGAGTGGGGAGATAAAGGGTTGACTGGAACATACAAGCATGACCTGGAACCCCATGAGGATGGACTAAAATCTGTATCCATTTTTTTGTCGCTGGTCTTACTGACAAGAGTAACCTATAGAAGCTAAGGCACTTCATCAGGGAGCTAAACACGCACACCAGGTATTGAAGAAGCAGCAGGAGGAAGGAGGAAGATAGTCTCAGCCAGGGCTGTACGCCTCTGGGTAACTCGGCAGGTCAGCAGTTACCTCTGGCTCTCCCAACTATCTTCCTGTGGTCTCACCAGAAAGACACAGAAATGGAATTCTAGAAAACATAATTCATCCCAGCCAAACTAACACATTATAAAGCCATCACAGGGTCTATAGTACCTAACATTTGCTGTGTATTTATCTGTCCCATGAAAGCAGATATTTTTTTTCCTTGTTCTCAACAAAGCCGATTCAGATATGCAATTTGTAAGAGAATCTTCCTAGATTGTTACCTAATTTCCATACATCTCCCCCATCAGCTTGTTGCTGCTGCTGCTAAGTCGCTTCAGTTGTGTCCAACTCTGTGCGAGCCCATAGACGGCAGCCCACCCGGCTCCCCCGTTCCTGGGATTCTCCAGGCAAGAACACTGGAGTGGGTTGCCATTTCCTTCCTTTCCAGAGCATGAAAGTGAAAAGTGAAAGTGAAGTCGCTCAGTCGTGTCCGACTCTTCGCGACCCCATGGACTGCAGCCTACCAGGCTCCTCCGTCCATGAGATTTTCCAGGCAGGAGTACTGGAGTGGGGTGCCATTGACTTCTCCGATCAGCCTGTTGCTATTGCCTAAATAATATTACTGATTTTTCCCTTGATGTTATTAAGAATTTGGCACCACTTTGACAACACCCAGATGACCTCCTCAGGGCTTCCCTGGTGGCTCAGTTATAAAGAATCTGTCTGCCAATGCAGGAGACGCAGAAGACGCACGTTTGATCCCTGGGTAGGGAAGATCCCCTGAAGAATGGCATGGCAACCCACTTCAGTATTTTTGCAGGGAAAATCACATGAGGAGCCTGGTGGGCTATGGTCCGTGGGGTCACAAAGAGTTGGACACGACTGAAGTGACGGAGCACACATGCAGGTGACCTCCTCATTCAATTGTGCTAAGTGTAGAACAAATATTTCATTTGGTCCTCACAACAACTCTGAAAGATGTTAGTACCTCCATTTTACAGATAAGGAAACTGAAGCTTATGGACGTTAATAGCTCAGTGGGGTCACATAGTAGCAAGCCCTGCATGATTTGAATCCGGGTCTTCTCATGGATTGCAGTCAGTTTTATTAACTCTCTATGTGGGTAATTATATTATGAATATTGCTCTAATTGAGATTACTGTTATTCTGTCAAGAAGCAGGGATCAGATATCAGTGTCTGGGTCTCATGTTCTACGAAGTAAGGCAGGATTAGAATGTGGTCTCTGTATTCATCTAAAACTACAGTAGTCAAAACCAAACAGAGGTGGCAAAATTCAGAAGATGGAATAATGGAACACATGTGATCAAATAGCATGAATAAAAATGGTTCAAAGGATCGGTCCCTGACAGGAATTAGAGATGTAAGTGGGAACAAGTAAATGTGGATTTGACATCAAATCTAAGAATAGGTTTTAGACAGCCCTTAGTGAGTGAACCCTTGGATGGATAGAAAGAACCATCTTCAATATCTGTGCTTTTCCTCTCTTTTCCAGGCACATAGCTGAACTATATTTCCCAGATTTTCACAGTTACTCTGGGGCCATTTGACCAACTTTTGCCTAATGGAATATGGGTAAAGTGAAGCCTGTTACTTCCCTGCCTGAATCACAAAAAGCTCTTAGGCATGACCCTCACCTCTTCTCTCCTTCTGGACTGTCACATCCTCAGAAGTCACATTAAAAAGTAAATGAATTTTAAGGGAATCTGGGAGGCTGGGTCCCCCTATTATTCACTGCTCCTCACTCTCCACACCTCACCCTGCCTCACTGACTTCTGTTGGACTGTGGCATCAGTGATAAATATATCTTTGCTGAGTTAAGTCACTGAGAATGTGGACTTCTGGTTGTATGCTGCTGCTGCTGCTAAGTTGCTTCAGTCGTGTCTGACTCTGTGTGACCCCATAGACAGCAGCCCACCAGACTCCTCTGTCCATGGGATTCTCCGGGCAAGAACACTGGAGTGGGTTGCCATTTCCTCCTCCAATGCATGAAAGTGAAAAGTCAAAGTGAAGTCGCTTAGTCGTGTCTGACTCCTGGTTATATAAGCCACTGTTATTTATTCTGTAAGTAAAGCATCCTCAATGGCTCAAACTAAATTCTGCTCAAAGTATCAGTGCTGCTATTGGATTTGCTGCCTATTCTCTCTTATTAGTACCAGAACTCAAAGTTAGTACCTTTCAGTACCAGAACTCAAAGGTGTCCAAACACCTAATGATAATCAGACCTTATTTGCCAGAACCACGACCTAAAAGAATGGGCTCCCTGAGTCTAGGTCAAAGCATCGTTCATATTTAGCATTTGTGTCAGTCTGGGTCCTTGAAAAAAAAGAGCATGCCTTTGATGGGAAAGAGGATCATACATTCTAAGAGGTTTGATATTGACTGGAGAAAAGATTGAGAGAACTGAAGTGGCAAATCACAACATATAAGTTTTCGTATCTTGTATTGAGCTATGCTAGTGGGTGGAGAATTGATGAGACAGAAAGGAGGGAACTTTTTTTAGTTTTGGAAAAGAACTGCTGCAATAAATGTGTTTAAAATAAGCGGACACTGAGAGGCAAGTACAGACAATGTTAGAGTTAAATGTAAATGTTAAGTGTGACATGAAAGATCAAAAGAAAGCACTGAACACGGACAAGGAAATAGATGAAGAAGAGATGCTTTGAAGGCAGTGAGTTGGTGGCAATAAACATTAGAGATGGGAGGGCGATGACTTAAAAGTTTCAAGGCTTGAAGGTTTGGGAAAATAAATGGTAGTGCCGTTGGCAGTGACAGCAAATAATTGCAAAAGGCATTTCTTTATTGATGTTTAGTTGACATACAGTTGGTTTCAGGTGTACAACAGAGTGGTTCAATATTTTTATACATTACAAAATGATCACAATAAGTCTAGAAACCATCTGTTGAGATACAAAGTTACTACAATATTGTTGACTGTATTCCCTGTCCTGTATGTTACATCTCCATGACAGTTATCGTATGAATGAGTGTTTAGACCTCTTAACCCTCTTCACCTATTTTGTCCATTCCTCACCCACTTCTCATCTGGCAACCACCAGTTTGTTTGTTCTCTGGATGTTCTCTATTTTGTCTTGATTTTTAGATTCCACATAAAAGTGAAATCATATGATAATTTGTCTTCCTCTGACTTATGCCACTTAGCATAATAATTTCTAAATTCATCCATATTGTTGGCAAGATTTCATTATTTTAATGACTGAGTAATATTCTACTGCATAGATTTATCATATCTTCTTTATCCATTAATCTATCATTGGACACTAGGGTGCTTCCATATCTTGGCTATAACAAATAATGCTGCAATGGACATATGAGTTCATATATCTTTTCATAGTAGCATTTTTGTTTTCTTCAGGAAAATACCCAGGAGTGAAATTTCTGGATTGTATGATAGTTCTGGGGCTTCCCTGGTAGCTCAGTGGTAGAGAATCCACCTGCCAGTGCAGGAGACCCAAGTTCGATCTCTGGGCGGGGAAGATCCCCTGGAGAAAGAATTGGCAACCCATTCCAGTATTCTTGCCTGGGGAATCCTGTGGACAGAGGAGCCTGGTGGGTTACAGTCCATAGGGTCACAAAAGAGTTGGATACAACTTAGTGATTAAACAACAACTGTTCTATTTTTAATTTTTTGAGGAGCCTTTATACTCTTTTCCACAATGGCTAGACCAACTTACTCTCCCATCAAGAGTGCATGAGGGCTCTCCTTTATTTATTTATTTATTTTTTTTGATGATGGCCGTTCTGCAGGTGTGAGGTAATATTGCATTGTGTTTTTGGTTTGCATTTTCCTGATGATCACTGATGTCAGAGCATATTTTCATGTGTCTGTGTCTTCTTTGCCAAAATGTATATGCAGGTCCTCTGCCCATTTTTTTATTTTTTATTTTTTTTTAATTTTATTTTATTTTTAAATTTTACATAATTGTATTAGTTTTGCCAAATATCAAAACTGGATTTAAACCCTGCTGGTTTTCAAAGCTAGACATTTGTAGGCTCATCTTCCCTGTGCTGGACCCCCAGGCTGGGGAGTTCCCTGTGGGAATAGGATTTCTGGCTCCTCTGGGAGAACTCTGCAGCTATGAGTTTTCTCTTGCGGGTGGGTTACCTTGCTGGGGCCGGGGATCCAGACTAGACCTCCACCTGCTTCTCCTCCCATTTCTGTCATTCCTCCTTCTTTATATCTTTAGTTATGAAAAATCTCTTCTGCCAGTCTTCAGGTCATCCTCAAATATAGTTGTTACAAGCGGCTGTAATTTTGCTATTTCTATGGGAGGAGATGAGCTCAGGATATTTCTACTCCACTGTCTTGTTTCAGATCCTAGGAGAAGACTTTGTGATGGAAATGTGTTGCCTTTTATTATGTTTATGTAGAGTTTCAGTGACTTTGAGACATTCAGAAATGGCCAGCGAGCAGTTGATTAAAGTACTTTCTATTCAGGCTGACTTTTTCTTTCACTTATATTAAGAACTATGCTTCTGATTATTGGATTTTCTCTCTCTCTCTCTTTTTTTTTTTTTTTTTGGCAAAACTTAAGTTAAACCAATACTTTCTAGGCCTTTGATATATACTTAATAATGCTGACAATGCTTAATACCTCCACCGTTTTGCTGCTGTCTCTTGTTCTATTTCCCTTCTTACCACAATAATTAAGGAGTCTACACTTTGCCCAAACTGCTCATAAATTTATAAATCATGGCCATGCTGCTCTTTCTGGCCCTTGCTAGCTGCAATTTATTTTGTGACGTGGCCTTTTTGACTTGGCCTATGCATGTGTCAAATTGTCTTATACATGTCCTTGATCTTTTGCCCTGCTAACATTTTGCGTACGATTACATTTCAGAGTTTGGAATCTTCAATCATGCAGTAAACAGTGATGCTGAATTAATTTTAAATTCCAGAGATTGAAAAGGAGGTCAACTTGGGGCTAGAGACTGACTGAATTTCTGTGGGAGGCAGAGCACCTTAAAAGCTTGTATTTCAGCCAGATGATTTGTGAGTGACCCTTGTGGCTATTATTCAAAGAGAGAAAATTACTGCTTGGGAGGTGAGAGCCAAGAGAGGGCCTCACTGCTGGTCAGTTTCTCATCGTCTTTGGAGAATAAAGGTAGAGACTATCAAGAATGGTTTGAACCAGAAAAGCCCAGTTGGTTAGGACCATGTTGGAGCTCCAGGTTGTGCCAGGAAAATGGGAATCTGTGCTGGGAAGAACCAGGTAGTGCTTCTTCATCCCCCTACCCAAAGCAGAAACATTGGAAAACAGCTCTATCTTCTCCCTGAACCCATCCTGTCAAACAATCAATTTCACTGGCCTTATTGCTCAGTGATTCCTTTTCTTCAATGCCTTTCACATACACAGTGCAGATCCAACAGTACTATCTGTCACGGAGTTTGGTGATTGTCAGGAAGGGCATAAGTGTCTCTTTGATGGGTGTTTTGTTGTGCCTATTTAAATATGGCCTCTGTCACCTGATGCTTGTGGAATAACCTCTTGCCTCAAAGGCTGGCCTGTTTCTGCCTGGGAGGCAGACATGTGCTCTTCCTCCCACCCATTTTAAATCTTGTCAAGATTTAAAATGATGCAGACACCAAGATGAATGTTTGCCCTTTTCTCCCTTTTCAGGCCAACTCTGCACTCTAGTAACAGTATTGCCATGGATTGTATAGATGCAAAAACAAAGAGATAAAATGATAATTAGTACTAATGAGTATAGCATAAAATATTAAATGTCTGCAATATGACCTGGTCTGTTCACAGACAAATGCACACAGATTTTTTTTCAGTTTGTCTCAGTGGAGACAGATCAAAATAAACTGGGGATCTAGTCTTCAAATAGACCCACCTAGGATACATTTTCCCTATGAGAAGTAATGGCAGATGATACAGCTAGAAATGCATTGTGTATATGACCAGCAAAGAGGAGAACAAAAGTTGAGCATCAAATCCTGTGATTGATTAGAATAAGGTAAGTAAATCACTATTTCGAGGGAAGTCTTTATTGGTAGCAGATCAGAAGTATCAGATTAATTCACACGAGTATGAAAATCAAACTAAACATATTCCTGGAATTCAACATTACCAAGTATATCAACTTAGATTAAGCTTCTTTATGGTTCATGTTTAATAAGATTAGAAAAGCATGTTGTAATCTGCATGTTTAGTTGAGAAGGGATAGTAATACTTTCTGCATGATTCAAAATCCTTATTTCATGGTAGAGAGTTCTAAGGCCTAGAGAAAAGATGACTGTCCATGGTCAATGTGGTGTCATGGCAAGAACATAGGCTTTGTAGACACAGGAATCTGAGCTTGACTTCTCAACTTGCCATTTTACCTTGAGCCAGTTTCTTAAGTTTGCTTAGTCTTAGTTCCCCAATCTGTAAAATCAAGATGTTAATCCTTGTCATTCAAGTTTATTGGAAGAGATAAATAACTTAAAACCTCTGAAATGATGTCAAGCATGTAGTAGGCTCTGAACTCAGGGGTACTGCTAGTATTATTATGTATGTTCAGAGAAGACAGCTTTGGAAATAGAATCTATATCCACATTCTAGCATTCAGCTTTTGTTTTTCTGTTTTATACAGCTCCTAAATCAAGTTTCTATCAGTGAAAACTAGTATTTATGGAAAGTTTGCCAACAGTTTCACATCTGCTACTCATGACTAAATGGAAGGGGCAGTATTATAATCCAGCTGGAATGGTAGGCGGCACTGACTTTGAGAGGTTACATATCTTGCTCAATAATGCTAATAGAGTTGAAACTGGGTCCAAACTCAGGTCTCCCTCTGCTCTGACCACTCCAGATTTACTCCTTTAAAATTAATGTTTTCCTGGTCACCATTTTCTCTATTCCCTACTTGAGGTACAGTGTCAGTGCTCCACAAATACATTCTATTTCTTATTCTACATATAGAAAATTTGAAATGATAACAAATCTGGTATATTGAATTATTTGAAACTATAGGGTACAAGTTGGAGAAGGTGATGGCACCCCACTCCAGTACTCTTGCCTGGAAAATCCCATGGACGGAGGAGCCTGGTAGGCTGCAGTCCATGGGGTCGCTGAGGGTCAGACACAACTGAACGACTTCACTTTCACTTTTCACTTTCATGCATTGGATAAGGAAATGGCAACCCACTCCAGTGCTCTTGCCTGGAGAATCTCAGGGACGGGGGAGCCTGGTGGGTTGTGTCTATGGGGTCGCACAGAGTCAGACACAACTGAAGTGACTTAGCAGCAGCAGCATAGCATACAAGTAGAGAACCAATTTATCACAGTATCTCAAACACTATAGGATTTCACTCCTGTAACTAGGATAAAATCTCAGCTATCCACTGAGATTTTAGGCAATTTTCAGTTCGTTCAGTTCAGTCACTCAGTTGTATCCGATTCTTTGCGACCCCATGAATTGCAGCACGCCAGGCCTCTTTGTCCATCACCAACTTCCAGAGTTTACCCAAATTCATGTCCATCGAGTCAGTGATACCATTCAGCCATCTCATCCTCTGTCATCCCCTTCTCCTCTTGCCCCCAATCCCTCCCAGCATCAGAGTCTTTTCCAATGAGTCAGCTCTTCGCATGAGGTGGCCAAAGTATTGGAGCTTCAGCTTTAGCATCAGTCCTTCCAAAGAACACCCAGGACTGATCTCCTTTAGAATGGACTGGTTGGATCTCCTTGCAATCTTAGATGGGAGAATATCAACTGACCTTCCAGCCGTGATGGTAACTGGTATTTGACTAGCTCTTGCAATATAAACAACTATAAAGCTGGACAAATAGATATAGAGCAACTGTTTTCAGATGATGGATGACAGACAACAATGGACTGGAATCCATGAGAGAAGAAAAATACATCATCCTCATGATTACTGCAAATTTTTGACTGAAGTCACTTTTAGGCCAAGGTAGAGGAATTTGAAACCTTAGCAAAGTATGGCAGTCTCACTGAACTGAGCACAGACTTTGGGGCTGCTGAGGCTAGAGCTTGTAGGGATGGATATCTGAAAGGAGGCAGCTGGTCAGAAAATAAGTTTCAGAAATCTGCTTCAGGATCTCCTGAAATCTTTAGCCAAATACTAAGATACGTGTACAGGTAGAGACTTGGCAAGGCTGGGGATTCTCTAGGCAAGAATACTGGAGTGGGTTGCCATGCCCTCCTCCAGGGGATCTTTTCAACCCAGGAATTGAACACGGATCTCCTGCATTATAGACGGATTCTATACAAAATACCAAAAACATTGCAAAAAGGTATAAAAGACCTAAATTTATGAAGAAACATACCATATATAGACCACAAGATTTAATATTAAGAAATCAATTCTTTCCAAATTGTCCTATAGATTCATACAATGACAATCTGAATCCAAGCAGTTTAAAAAATAGAAACCAATAAGCTGGTTTGTATAGATATGCAAAAAACTTAGAATAGCCCCCCAAATTTTAAAACTAACGAACTTACACTAGTTGATTTCAAGATTTGCCTTAAATTATTATAATCAAATATTATTATTGATGTAAGGGTAGACAAGGGACTTCCCAGACAGCGCTAGTGGTAAAGAACCTGTTTGCCAATTCAGGAGAGGTAAGAGACTCTGGTTTGATCTCTGGGTCAGGAAGACCCCCTGGAGGAGGGCATGGTAACCCATTTCAGGATTCTTGCCTGGAGAATCCCATGGAGAGAGGAGCCTAGAGGGCCACAGTCTGTAGGGTGGCAAAGAGTCGGACACAACTGAAGTGCCTTAGCACGCACACAAGGATAGACAACTAGGTCAATAGAATGGAGGAATAGAGTCCATAAATAGACCCACACACACAGGATGTTATTGTTTTTAAAGATGATTGCAGATTCTTAGATATACGTCCCATCAGGATATGGGTTCTCTTGAACCTGGTTGGAATTGACACTATGATTTCTGAGAGTAAGAGGCAACACATTTTTTTTGCCAGGTTCTCTTTGGACACGTCTTCTGTGGGAAGCCACTCCTTACGTAAGACGTTTGCCTCCCTGTGGTTGCCATGCTGGACAGGTCATGTGTAAACATTTTGGTCGGCACTCTCAGCTGAGTCTCTACAGCCAGCCAGCTTGCCAGTCACGGGAGTGAGCCATATTTGAGCCCAGAAGAATTGAGCCTTCAGATTTCTGCAACCCGATGCAACATCTAAGTGTATCCACATGAGAAACTACACAAATAAACTGTCCAGCAGAGCCTTTCTCAGATTGCTGACCCATGAAGTTGCAAAGTAAAAGCTTTGTTCTAAGCCAGTCATTCCTGTGGTAGTTTATTATGGGGGAAAAAGTGATTGGATAATTTAATGGGTAAATGAGTCTTTTCCAGAAATGGTGCAAGAACAACTGGATGTCTATATGGAAAAAAATAAGCCTCAATCCATACTTTGCACTATATATAAAACAGCTGAAATTGGAAGATAGAATCAAATGTAAGAACAAAATAGTTAGAACATCTAGATAAACACATTAAATATTACATTATTCATGTAATGGACAAACACATCATTACATTATTTATGTAATGGACTATACTCAACAATCAAGCCAGCCAATCCTAAAGGAAATCAACTCTGAACATTCATTGGAAGGACTGATGCTGACGCTGAAACTCCAATACTTTGGTTACCTGATGCGAAGAGTCAACTCATTGGGAAAGACCCTGATGCTGGGGAAGATTGAGGGCAGGAGGTGAAGAGGGTGACAGAGGATGAGATGGTTGGATGACATCACTGACTCAATGGACATGATTTTGAGCAAACTCCAGGAGATAGCGAAGGACAGGGAAGCCTGGTGTGCTGCAGTCCTTGGGTCGCAAAGAGTTGGACATGATACTGACTGAATAACAACATACTCAACAATAAGGAAGAAAAATAACCCACTGATAATATGCAACATCAGGGATGTATTTCAAACACATTATCCTGAACAAAATAAGCCAGACATGAAAGAAGATTGGATAATCCATATTATATGAATTTAGTTAAAAAAGTTCTATAAAAGTGAAACTAATCTGTGATGATATTGGACAGTAGTTGCCTCTGTACAGAGGATAAAATTCTAGCAGATTCCCTTTGTTTATGGCAAGTCTCTAACCCGATCTGACTTCCCTTGTGGGGAAGTACACAGTTGCACTCATCTCACAAGCTAGTAAAGTAATGCTCAAAATTTTCCAAGCCAGGCTTCAGCAATACTTGAACTGTGACCTTACAGCTGTTCAAGCTGGTTTTAGAAAAGGCAGAAATATCAGAGATCAAACTGCCAACATCCACTGGATCATCGAAAAAGCAAGAGAGTTCCAGAAAAACATCTATTTCTGCTTTATTGACTACGCCAAAGCCTTTGACTGTGTGGATCACAATAAACTGTGGAAAATTCTGAAAGAGATGGGAATACCAGACCACCTGACCTGCCTCTTGAGAAACCTGTATGCAGGTCAGGAAGCAACAGTTAGAACTGGACATGGAACAACAGACTGGTTCCAAATAGGAAAAGGAGTTTGTCAAGGCTGTATATTGTCACCCTGCTTGTTTAACTTATATGCAGAGTACATCATGAGAAATGCTGGGTTGGAAGAAGCACAAGCTGGAATCAAGATTTCCGGGAGAAATATCAATAACCTCAGATATGCACATGACACCACCCTTATGGCAGAAAGTGAAGAGGAACTAAAAAGCTTCTTGATGAAAGTGAGAGGAGAGTGAAAAAGTTGGCTTAAAGCTCAACATTCAGAAAACTAAGATCATGGCATCCGGTCTCATCACTTCATGGGAAATGGATGGGGAAACAGTGGAAAGAGTGTCAGACTTTATTTTTTGGGGGGCTGCAAAATCATTGCAGATTGTGACTGCAGCCATGAAATTAAAAGACGCTTACTCCTTGAAAGGAAAGTTATGACCAACCTAGATAGCATATTGAAAAGCATAGACATTACTTTGCCAACAAAGGTTCGTCTAGTCAAGGCTATGGTTTTTCCAGTGGTCATGTATAGATGTGAGATATGGACTGTGAAGAAAGCTGAAGGCCGAAGAATTGATGCTTTTGAACTGTGGTGTTGGAGAAGACTCTTGAGAGTCCCTTGGACTGCAAGGAGATCCAACCAGTCTATTCTGAAGGAGACCAGTCCTGGGTGTTCATTGGAAGGACTGATTCTGAAGCTGAAACTCCAATACTTTGGCTACTTCATGTGAAGAGTTGACTCATTGGAAAAGACCCTGATGCTGGAAGGAAATGGAAGGAGGAGGAGAAGGGGACGACAGAGGATGAGATGGCTGGATGGCATCACCGACTCGATGGACATGAGTTTGGGTAAACTCTGGGAGTTGGTGATGGACAGGGTGGCCTGGCATGCTGCGATTCATGGGGTAGTAAAGAGTCGGACATTACTGAGTGACTGAACTGAACTGAACCAACCCTGATTATTTTTCTTTTAGGTACTTTTCTTTTAGGCTTCCACAGAAATACTCCTGAAGGGGCTCTCTAATTGTATTTGTCATGATTTCAGTCTCACCCTTTGTATATCCAGTGGCCCCTTCCATGCCAAGTTTCTCTTTCAGGGTTCCATCATACACTCAGGGACTCACCTGAGCAAAGTTTACTTTAAGATAGCTCGAGGTCAGTTGCTTCTCCACGTGGACCACATCTCACCACTGAAAATGCTCACAAATCTTTGTCCCACCAAGAATTTCAGTTTGTTCCCAGTGTAGGGTTTTACTCTGTAGCCATGGGCTTCAGCTTCTTGCCTCAGGCTTTTTCAAGCATGGTTCTGACATCAGTCTTGGACTCCAGATATGCCAGGCAGTCCAGGTCACCCACTCTCAGCCATTCACTTGATGCTTCTCTTATTTGCCCTCTTCCCTCCTCTATGATGGGAAGAGAAAATATTATGGTCTTCCAAACTGGCTTCAGTAGTTTTGGTTTGCAGTCCCTTTAAACTTCCATCTTTTTATACCCTCAAGAGGGTGGATGAGCAAATCTTGGCTGATGCCCTATTTCCGCACTGATTTCCTATCATTTGCTTTGCAACTTCTACACAGGTGGTCTCACCCTCCACTTTGTAATGTAGGGGTACTTAGTACCTATTGTTTGCTTTCTCCAATTTTAGACGGAGGCAGAAATAGTCCAATTTTAACATCTTGTTGCAGAAAGGGGCATTTCAAAGCCCTGGGGATTGACCTTTTGCTGACATTCTTGGCTTTCCAAAGCAGAGCACTTTTACTAAATTATTGGCTGTAGAAAACCTGTCAGAAGGTTCAGTTTGTCCACAATTAACATTAATGTCAAATGTGACAGCTATTTTTGTGATGCTTTCAGTGATGAAAATTCTCTTGTTTCAGCAGTGTTTGTGCCTCCCACAAGTGCAAAAAAGCTGACTGTCAATGGGTGTCAGGTAGTTCTTCTGCCCTGTTGAATTATTCTATGTTTTCACTTTATAATTTTGTTTTAAAATAAAAGTCAATATATTCAGTACTATAGTGTGATATATCATAGTCTCATTGGTATTAAGAGAAAGATTTATTTTACTTTTTTTGTGCTTTTTAGTTTACTGAGGTGTAATTGACATACGAAAACCCCCACACATTTACTGTCTATATCTTGATAAATCTGGATATATGCATATACCTGTGATGCCACCAGAAGCAAGGAACTAAACATATCCTTCATCTCTGAAGATGTCCTTGTGTTCTCATGTATATGTGTGTGTTTTGTGGTAAGAACAATTAACATGAAATCGATCCTCATTTAATGATGCATAGTACCCTATAGTTAACCATAGATACTATTGTACAGTAGATCTCTAGAACTTACTCATTTCTTGTAATTGAAATTTTATACATATTAATCAATAATAATTTCCCATTTCCCCTTACCTCCAGCCCCTGGCAACCACCATTCTAGTCTCTGCTTCTATGAGTTAAAACTTATGACAATTGCTATTAAATCAGCAGTATCTGTTGCGATGACAATTATCTGGGACTGAAGTAACATAAACTTCTTGTTAACAAGAAATGTCAAACAAGTTGATATAGTCATGCATTTCCCTGATAGAAATAGTAACCAGTGTAAAAAGCAAACCAGAACCTAAGAGTGTGTAGTGACTGCTATGATTTTGTTGATAAAGAACAGATTTTCTACTGGAAAGTTGAATTTCCTTCTTCTCCCTTTCTATTGATTGCTCTCTAAGTGTCATTTTAGGTATAGAATTGTTTCTCTTGTAAGAAGATCCAGTGGCTTCCATTTAAAGTCTTCTCCTTTTGTCTTATGCAAATGCAAGAAAAATGAAAACAATATCTGTCTTCAGGAAAAGTGGGAGACAGCATAAATTTGGAACAACAAAGTAGGTGAAGTGGTATAATGGTGGTGGTGGTCAGACAGAGGGATGGGAAGAATTAGAAGGTGTTCCTCTAGAGAGATCCCAGAAGTAAGTGTGCTTTTCTAAGGCAGGGGCCTTAGAGGTGCAAAGCTAAGACCTTTGCCAGGAAATCAGGAAATTGGGAACAAGGATCACTGACTGGCGTGGAAGTTTTCCCTCTGCTTGGTTTTTTTCCTCAGAATTGAAGAATGAGATCAAAGGAGGAATTACATAAGTAAAACAATTTGCAAAAAGTAGCCCACCTTTGTGGTGATGGGTGGAACTGCATGGGTCTTTATATTACAAACAATTGACAGTCTCTACAGCTAGGGAGTGCTTCCCAGGTGGCACAGGGTTAAAGAATCCACCTGCCAATGCAGGAGATACAAGAGATTCCAGGTTTGATGCCTGGATTGAGAGGATCCCCTGGAGTAGGAAATGGCACCTGCTCCAGTATATTTGCCTGGAAAATTCCATGGACAGATGAGCCTGGTGGGCTATAGTCCATGGAACATACACACACAGCTAGGGAAAAGTAAATTCCCAAAGAGCTCTTAGATCATACTATGGGATACTAGGAGCCAGAACATGGCTCCTACCCGATATGACCCTCATTCATATAATTGGTTCAGGAAAATTTTACCTCTTTCAAAAGATGAAAATGTTTTAAAAATTAGCATACATATAAAGTTATTACTAGAAAAAAGAAGAAATGGAAACAAGAAATGAATCATTGATAAAGAATATTCTTTATCAATGATAAAGAATAAGAATATTGATGAAGAATATTGATAAAGAATAAAGGGCAGGTGGAAACTGTAACCAGATATTTCACCATTCATTAAAAAATTAAAAAGGCAATTGCTCTAATATAGAAAAGAGACAAAGCAGAAATATGAGGTGAGGGAGAGGTGGTGCTTAGAGACTATGAGGAGATAAAGCGTGAGCTGGCAGAGTTCAGGAGGGTCAAAGCAAAAAAAATAAATAAAATATAAACAAAACTACTCTGAACTGAAGGCAAAACAACCCAACAGAGACTAGAGGGTGATGAAGTACAATAAGGGACCTGATAAAAATGGGACACGTTAAAGTGGAAGCAAAGAGTTTAAAAGGTTAGAGAAAAAATAATGAACAGACAAGGGTGATATGCATAACTGGTGTCCTAAGGAGGGAAAAAGGAGATAATTATTTAGGAAAATATTTTGAATTTTTATGGGTAAAAGAATCTACAGTTTGAAAGAGCATGCTATTTCCTAAGAACATTTGACCTAGAATGATAAATACAAACCTCAAGTATTAAGACAAACATTTTGAACATGTTACATTGCAGGGAATTTTGATTCCAAGTGTACTGAAAATTACTTAAGGATAAACTTCAGCCAGTCAGAAAAAGTGGCAAAATATAGAGAAGGGTGGTATGTTCTGAATCTATATAAACAAACATGGGGGATATGGCCTAGAACCTGACACAAATGTTACAAACCCTGACAGATATTGGAAAGAGATAATAAGAGAGGAGAATGGATTATTATTATTTGGATGGCTTTCTCATCTTTAATGAAATGTTAAAAGATATTAATGTTAAATTGACAAAGCAACTGATAGAGACACACACACGCGATAGGTGGCAGTGGAGTGGTCTCTCCTTATAAGAAAAAATATTTCATCAGTGATATTGTTTTGTTAGAGCATTGTGGTAATAATGACCAGACTGACTTGCAACTGGTTTTATTATGCTTAAATATTTTCTGAAGAACAATGCATGTTCTTCTTGTTGGCATCTGGCATGAACTGCTTCCATAGAGTCATCCTTGGTAATCCACTGGATAAACATACAATTACACTTACCATTACAAAGGAAAATGCCAAAAAAGATAATATCATCCAGCTAAACCGGGCAGCGGAGTAGAGGGAGGCAATGAGAAAGCAAAAATACATGTGCTAATTTCTCTTTGGTCAAAGTGTGGAGTTAATTGGTACTGCAAAAAATATGCCCCTGTAACTGAGTAGGCAAGAATTTATTAAATAAGGATCCCTCAGCACAAACCATAACAGAAGGATTTATAATCTGTGATAATTCAAAGAAACTTCTATTCTAAACTTCAAGGAAATGGAAGGTTAAATGTATTATGTCAAGTCATAAATATGAACATTATCACTAGGGAGAAAACGCTTCCAAATTTTCAGAAAGAAATGAGATATTAATATAATACAATACAAAATGGAAAACAACAGACTGTAGAGGGAAAATTTTTTTAAAAAAGAATAAAATATAAGGCACTTTTTCTCAAGAAAATGAGAAGTTTCTTTCTCCACAAGCTGTCATGGCCTCTTTACCCCTGTTTCTTTTTTTGTTGTTTTTTTTCTGCCTGTCTTGAATGCAGAAGCCATGAAAAAAAAATATACCTTTCTCTCTTGGAAAAGCTTATGGTGGGGCTGGGAGGTGGGGGTTGTGCTGACATTACAGCAGAGAATCACAGGCTTTTATAACCATAACTGTTATCAACCATGGTTGATTGACTATTACTTTGCATAATTTTAATTATGCCCCGGGGAGGGGGTCCCAAACTCCATCGATCTATTTAATTGGCTTCAGTCAAAGGTAAAAACCTTATTGATCTGTCCATGTGGACGCTTCCTTCTCTCTCTGTCTTTCAAAGAGAGCTAGAGACGGTCATGCATGAAGTAAATCTGAAAGAGAAAAACAAATATCGTATATTAATGCACATAAGTGGAATCTGAAAAAATTGGTGACTGTATAGATGATCTTATTTACAGAGCAGAAATAGAGACACAGACATAGAGAACAAATGTATGGACACCAAGGGAGGCAAAGAAGGGAGTGGGAGGAATTGGGAGATTCATACATACACTACTGTGTATAAAATAGATACTACACTTGATCTTAGCCAGAAGGCCGAGAGGCAACGCATAAAATAGATACTATGAGAACCTGTTGTATAACACAGGGAACTCTACTCAGTGCTCTGTGGTAACTGAATTGGGAAGGAAACCCAAAAAAAAGCGGGGATATATGTACATACATAGCTGATTCACTTTGCTATACGGCAGAAACTAACAACATTGTAAAGCAAATATACTGAAATGAAAACGAAAAGATCAACAAAACAAAACCAAAGAGAAGCTTTTGCAAATTTCTGCAAGGATCTTGGGAGCTGATTTGAAATGCAAAGCAAACATTTAGAAGAAATGAAGTTGCCTAAGCTTGTTAGTGATAGTGATAGTGAGGTTGCTCAGATGTGTCTGACTCTTTGTGACCCTGTGGACTGTAGGCCACCAGGCTCCCCCGTCCGTGGGATTTCCCAGGCAAGAATACTGGAGTGGGTTGCCATTTCCTTTTCCAGGGGATCTTCCCGACCCAGGGATCAAACCCGAGTCTCCCTCATTGCAGGCAGATGCTTTAACTCTGAGCCAAATGCATATAAAGGCCTATAAGGGGATTTGGACGTGGAGGCTTTTCATCCCCTCCCTCTGCCTCAGCCTGGGCCTGGGGGCAGCAATAGTCTACCTGGCTGTGGCCAGAGAGCAAAGACCTTGACCTTCCTGTGGTTCCACCTCTTCAAAGCTTCCCTGGAGGTACAGGACTTTATTCAGTTCTTTAAAAGATGAGCGCCTGAGCTCACCTCATTCACTGTGGCCTTCCGTCGTCACAAGATCAGACCAGCCTCTTTGCAGTTAGGACTCTTGATTTTCCAAGTCCCTGTAATTTATGCGTGTTGCTCAAGCACTACTGTCTCCCTCCATGGAAACAGCAGTTGTTAGATTGTTTGCCAGTATATTTATCTCCAGTCTTGCTGCCATGCTGAGCTGGCGAAACAGATGCATTCATAATGTCCGTTTTCTGCAGGCAAGGCTCTTTGCTCTTTGCCTCCCATGGTGACAAACCTGGCAGGGTTGCAAGGCCAGAGCGGCTGAGGGAAACCTCCGGGTCCCTTCCCCAGCTGGCTCCCCAAATGGTGCAGGCAGACCGTGTGCAAAGCCACTCCTGAGCTCTGAGGGCAGGCTCCAGCCCCATCCACTTGGCCCTTGCTTCTCTGTTTCTCTCAGGACAGTGTGTGTGAGATGACTTGTTAAAAACCACACTGGCTTCCAGAACCTTAGGAAGCTGCTGCCTTTCATTGTAATCACCCTTCACACCATTGTGCTGTTTAGCAGGGCCAGTTGACTCTTAGGATAAAATTAGATTCTGAATATAAAGTCACATGGGTATGCAATTATGTTCTAACTGGGCCATGCGATTACAGATAGTCCAGGCCATCTCTGCACCCCAACCACTGCTCCCCCCAACCAAGATGCCATTGTTCTTTATGATCTCTTGCTGAACTCTGAGTTAGAACATCCCTAAGGGATAAGGCCAAAGGGGTGAAACCAAAAACCTTCCTAAGATGAGGCAGGTGGGTACCTGCCTGGCTTGAATGCTTCCAAATATTCCTCTGCAGTGAACAATATTTCTTTTCAAATGACACTGAATGCATTGTAAGCTTGGGTGAGGTAGATGTGTCCTGTTTTCTAATAGCTGTGTTAAGAAAAAAAAAACAACTATAAATTAAAAAATAATCTAGATTAAGCAAATTTAAAAAAATCAATTAGATGAGATTAGGTGTGTTCAGCCAATCTGACCACACGGACCACAGCCTTGTCTAACTCAGTGAAACTAAGCCATGCCTTGTGGGTGTTCATTGGAAGGACTGATGCTAAAGCTGAAGCTCCAATACTTTGGCCACCTGATGCGAAGAACTGGCTCTTTGGAAAAGACCCTGATGTTGGTAAAGATTGAAGGCAGAAGGAGAAGGGGAAGGCAGAGGATGAGATGGTTGGATGACATCACCAATGTGATGGACATGAGTTTGAATAGGCTCTGGGAGCGAGCTGGTGATGGACAGGGAAGCCTGGTGTACCTCAGTCCATGGGTTGCAAAGAGTCGGACATGACTGAGCGATGGAACTGAACTGAACTGAACGGAACTGAACAGATACCTGAGTCTCACCTGGCCTACAAGGTTGAGTGTGCTAAGGTAGGTTAACTGGTCTCCATATAGAATTTTGTCTTGAAACAGCTTCTTTCTGGTTTGGTGTGGTACCCACTGGTTTCCAGTTGGATGGGGGGAAGGAGAAGTAAAGGCAGTTTTATAATGTTCAGATGTTGCTTATCTGCAATTCTTTAAGATTGAGACCCTTAATTATCATTTCTGGGAGGACATGGAGGGAGGGATTTAGGATGGAGTAGGTGGGCCATTGCTCTTTCTCAAGGGAAATGATTTTGGAGGAGAGTTGGTGACACAGTTCTTCCATGGCCTCTTTTACTATGTAATTTGGTCTAGAAGGAGTCAATTGATATCAATAACCATAAAAATAGTTGGTATTCATAGAGTATCCACTGTGTTTTAGGGGGACTGTGTTAAGTGTTTTATGTACATCATCACATTTAAATCTTTAGTAAACCCTATGAATTTCACAGTACTGTGTCTATTAGGTGGATGGGAAAATCTAGGAGTAGAGAGATCAAGAAACTTCCCCATAGTTAGTCAGAGAGGTTCTCCTGTGGAGGTATGGCTGGGAGGGGTGCTTGCAGGGACCCCAGCTAAGGAGGGAGAAGAAAATAGAGACAAACTCTTTAGGCCTGGAGTTGACCCTGCCCTGACTGTGCACCATAGCCAGGTCTTCCCAGGCACTCTGTGTGTGTGTGTGTGTGTAATACTAGGTTGTAGTATTAAGCACATTTTAACCAGTTGAGGATTCATCATGAAGGCTAAATGGAGTGATGCACAAGTGGAAATAGAAACTCGTGGGTAATTTCCCATCTAGTTGGATAACTGTCAAATGAAAGGGATCATGATTTCCACAGGAATGCTAGAATAACAATCTGATTATAGTATCTGGCACTTGCTTCATAGACTAGCACTCTTCCAAAAGTGATTCTCTGAAACCAACAGGATAGCAACCATCTTATAAGTCCATGTAGGGAAAGCATGTCCTTAAAAATAAGACTCTTCTGAAGTCAAAGACTAGGGGTTGAAGTGACTATCAGCTTCACTTGCTGTTTAGCCAAGCTGCCCAAGTTTAATTCATAGTCATTTCTTTTAAACATTTTTGAAAATTTCATTAGGAAGGGAAGAAGGGAGAATAGTGAGGGATGTACAAAGCAGAAATAAACCCTGTTTTAGAAATAATACTATAGTGGTTCAGTTTCTTTCCAGCCTCAGTGAAACAAATAAAAACCCAAGGAAGTCTGAGTTTAACCAAAAAGGTATAACAAGATGAAGAAAAGTTTGATGGCCAGAGTGTCTCTTTTGGGGACAGCACTTTGTTCTGTGTGTGTGTGGTGGGTGGGGATGGGTGGGGAGGGATTTCAGTGAGTTGCCTGGGATAGAGTGAGACCCAAAGGGCAGGCCTGGGAAAGAAAAGATATTCCCTTAACCACTATAACGGAGATATGAGAAAGGAAATTTGTGGGCAAAATGGGTGGGGATGAGGGAGAAGAGTTAGAACTGGGAGCTCCAGGGACAGCACAGTCTTAAGAGATTTTGGGGAAAGAGAAATGTGTTTTATGAATCTTTAAGTTGGTTTTCATCTGTGCTCGGTCAACTCTCTCTTCTCAGCTTCTGCCCTTAGACTCCCAATAATAATCCTCAGTGATATGGGAATTTCTCTCTCTTCCATTCAGTGGAGTATAAGTGGATACTTTTGAGAAATTTGAGGGGATGCCTTTCTGTGTTTGGAATTCCCAGGTGGCGCTAGTGGTAAAGAACCTGCCTCCCAATGCAGGATATATAAGAGATGCTGGTTCGATCCCTGGGTTGGGAAGATCCTCTGTGGGAGGGCATGGCAAGCCACTGCAGTATTCTTGCCTGGAGTACGCCATGGACAGAGGAGCCTGGTGGGCTACAGTCTATGGGGTCTCAAAGAGTTGGACACGACTGAAGCGACTTCGCACGTATGTGCTTTCTGTGTTTGGGTGAACGTTGGGTTGAAAGTGGACATATACAGAGGCAGCTAACATCTGTGTTATAGTGTGACAAGGTGACACTAAGTTAAATAGTAACCTTCATATTTTTGGTCATTTAGAATACTGCATTTTTGTGCTCGCTTCGGCAGCACATATACTAAAATTGGAACGATACAGAGAAGATTAGCATGGCCCCTGCACAAGGATGACATGCAAATTTGTGAAGCGTTCCATATTTTTACCTAGATGCCCATCAGCAGATGAATGGATAAGAAAGCTGTGGTACATATACACAATGGAGTATTACTCAGCCATTAAAAAGAATACATTTGAATCAGTTCTAATGAGGTGGATGAAACTGGAGCCTATTATACAGAGTGAAGTAAGCCAGAAAGAAAAACACCAATACAGTATACTAACGCATATATATGGAATTTAGAAAGATGGTAACTATAACCCTGTGTACGAGACAGCAAAAGAGACACTGATGTATAGATCAGTCTTATGGACTCTGTGGGAGAGAGAGAGGGTGAGAA
Organism: Bubalus kerabau; assembly: GCF_029407905.1. Taxonomy (NCBI): domain Eukaryota; kingdom Metazoa; phylum Chordata; class Mammalia; order Artiodactyla; family Bovidae; genus Bubalus; species Bubalus kerabau. The sequence continues at coordinate 51,459,688 of NC_073635.1, forward strand.
GAATTGGGAGAATGGCATTGAAAGGTGTATAATATCATGTATGAAACGAGTTGCCAGTCCAGGTTCAATGCATGATACTGGATGCTTGGGGCTGGTGCACTGGGACGACCCAGAGGGATGGTATGGGGAGGGAGGAGGGAGGAGGGTTCAGGATGGGGAACACAGATATACCTGTGGAGGATTCATTTCGATATTTGGCAAAGCTAATACAATATTGTAAAGTTTAAAAATAAAATAAAATTAAAAAAAATAAAATAAAAAAAAAAATAAATAAATAAGGTAAAAAAAAAGAATACTGCATTTTTTATTTAGAGTATTTAATTTTGCCTTGCTTATGACTCTATGTTTTCCATTTTGTGTGATGGTTCATATGGCTCTCTCTAGGAAGGCTAAGGTGGTTGATTACCTATTGGAAGATAATATTGTTTGTGGGTAGTCTCTTGCTTCCTCTAATGAATTATATATCTTATGAATTTTTTCAAAGCACAGTCCATGGCTTGGCAAGCTGTCAAAACAGTCATCTATAGTGTGGAGGCACCATTCCTAGAGAATTAGTTCTGGATGGAATTAGTTCTGAGTTGCAAAAATAAGAAAATAAGCTTACAGGAGAGAATGAGTTGTTCACGGTGAGTGAAAAGAAATGCGAAGGCAGATGGGAGTGAAGAGCTTTTTATCCTGCCTCTAAGGAAGCACTAGAAAGACTTTTGAAGATAATATCCTTAGCATTTACACAGCTCTTCATATTTTTAAAGTGCTTCTTGGTAATTAAGCATCATTAATCAGATATTAGCTGCAGGTCATTCAATGAATTAGCTGTTGATTTAGACAGAAAGCTGTGCATAAATTGAGGGACTAGGAACAAGCATGATTCCTTTTACATTTTTCAAAAATTTGACTTTCTTTTGCTCACTGGAAGTTACTATATGTATGTGTGAGTTCTGATTGTGGATAATGATATGTACTTACTATTGTATGAATTCACGTTTATCTAGAATACCCACTTATAATTTGATAGTTTGACATTTGTAACATGTGTAGAGGTAAGACCATGCAGAAAAACTCCACTTGGTTTGTGAGTGAGTGGTTTGTTAGTACTGAATGACCACCCCCAGCATAGAAGGCATGCTGGCATTGAGCAGTCAGAAAACACACAGCTAAGTCGCTTTCCTTCTCTAGACTGAACATTGCCACCTTGGATGCACCAAATGATTGTAAGGAGATCAAGAATAAATACCATTTTCCCTTCAAGTGGATGTCTTATCTATTTGGCTATTTCTACAAATCGTAACTAGTTTATCTTCCATCTAACCTGAAAAGGAATGAAATATATACAATTAAGACAAGTTTATTTGGCAAATTTATGTCAAATAAATATCAAGACAGGCTTATTTCTGACTAGTATGTCTTCCTACATGTTCTTCAGCCAATAACCACAAATAATTGAGGTCTGAGGGAAGCCACAGATCTTTGAATTTTTTTGGAAATTAATGGGGACTTCTTTGGCTTTGAGGTTATGAGAAAAACTATGATTCTCATTGATTTTCCTACAAAGGCTTTGAAACTGGTTATTTTTCCCAGCAGAGCCTCTTCATGTCCCTCCTTCCTGTTATCATGCACAGTCTCTGTGGTCAGGTGGCCTGGAATTGAATCCTGATTCTCTCCTTCACTAGCTGTGTGACCTTGGGTAAATTACTTTGCCTCTCTGATGCTCTGTATGAAAAAGATCTTCATGATCCAGATAATCACTATGGTGTGATCACTGACCTAGAGCCAAACATCCTGGAATGTGAAGCACTCAAGTGAGCCTTGGGAAGCATCACTATGAACAAAGCTAGAGGAGGTGATGGAATTCCAGTTGAGCTATTTCAAATCCTGAAAGATGATGCTGTGAAAGTGCTACACTCATTATGCCAGAAAATTTGGAAAACTCAGCAGTGGCCACAGGACTGGAAAAGGTCAGTTTTCATTCCAGTCCCAAAGGAAGGCAATGCCAAAGAATGCTCAAACTATCACACAATTGCACTCATCTCACACGCTAGTAAAGTAATGTTCAAAATTCTCCAAGTCAGGCTTCAGCAATATGCAAACCGTGAACTTCTAGATGTTCAAGCTGGTTTTAGAAAAGGCAGAGGAACCAGAGATCAAATTGCCAACATCTGCTGGATCATCAAAAAAGCAAGAGAGTTCCGAAAAGCATCTATTTCTGCTTTATTGACTATACCAAAGCCTTTGACTGTGTGGATCACAATAAACTGTGGAAAATTCTGAAAGAGATGGGAATACCAGACCACATGACCTTCCTCTTGAGAAACCTATATGCAGGTCAGGAAGCAACAGTTAGAACTGGACATGGAAAAACAGACTGGTTCCAAAGAGGAAAATGAATATATCAAAGGTGTATATTGTCACCCTGCTTATTAACTTATATGCAGAGTACATCATGAGAAACACTGGACTGGAAGAAACACAAGCTGGAATCAAGATTTCTGGGAGAAATATCAATAACCTCAGATATGCAGATGACACCACCCTTATGGCAGAAAGTGAAGAGGAACTCAAAAGCCTCTTGATGAAAGTGAAAGAGAGTGAAAAAGTTGGCTTAAAGCTCAACATTCAGAAAACAAAGATCATGGCATCCGGTCCCATCACTAGATCATCAAATATATGATGATCTAGTGGCTGACATGTGATGTTTCTAGTGGAAACAGTGGCTGACTTTATTTTATTTTTCTGGGCTCCAAAATCTGATTGCAGCCATGAAATTAAAAGATGCTTACTCCTTGGAAGAAAAAAGTTATGATCAACCTAGACAGCATATTAAAAAGCAGAAACATTACTTTGTCAACAAAGGTCTGTCTAGTCAAGGCTAGATGTGAGAGTAGGACTATAATGAAAGCTGAGCGCAGAAGAGTTGGACTATAAAGAAAGCTGATGCTTTTGAACTGTGGTGTAGGAGAAGACTCTTGAGAGTCCCTTGGACTGCAAGGAGATCCAACCAGTCCGTCCTAAAGGAGATTAGTCCTGGCTGTTCTTTGGAAGGACTGATGTTGAAGCTGAAACTCCAATACTTTGGCCACCTGATGGGATGAGCTGACTCATTGGAAAAGACCCTGCTGCTGGGAAAGATTGAGGGCAGGAGGAGAAGGGGACGACAGAAGATGAGATGGTTGGATGGCGTCACCAACTTGATGGACATGGGTTTGGGTGGACTCTGGGAGCTGTTGATGGACAGAGAGGCCTAGTGTGCTGCAGTTCATGGGGTCACAAAGAGTCAGACACAACTGAGTGACTGAACTGAACTGATGCTCTGTGTACTCATCTGTAAAATAGGGAATAGTTTATTTCCTGCTGTTAGATATTAGCAGGATTAAATGAGTAAATATTTGTACTGGATCTAGTGCACCTATAGTATATGTCTTCCTTGATTTAAGAGGGGGTTACATTCAGATAAACCCAAGGTAAGTTTAAAAAAGACAAGAAAATGTCCTAGGTTGAAAATGCATTTAATACACCTAGCCTACTGAACACTGGGCTTCCCTGATGGCTCAGCAGTAAAGAATCCTGCAATACAGGAGATGTGGGCTCGATGCCTGAGTTGGGAAGATCCCCTGGGGAAGGAAATGGCAAATCACTCCTGTATTCTTTTTTTTTAAATTTTATTTTTAAACTTTACAAATTGTATTAGTTTTGCCAAATATCAAAATGAATCCGCCACAGGTATACATGTGTTCCCCATCCTGAACCCTCCTCCCTCCTCCCTCCCCATACCATCCCTCTGGGTCGTCCCAGTGCACTAGCCCCAAGCATCCAGTATTGTGCATTGAACCTGGACTGGCAACTCGTTTCATACATGATATTATACATGTTTCAATGCCATTCTCCCAAATCTTCCCACCCTCTCCCTCTGCAACAGAGTCCATAAGACTGTTTTATACATCAGTGTCTCTTTTGCTGTCTCGTACACAGGGTTATTGTTACCATCTTTCTAAATTCCATATATATGTGTTAGTATACTGTATTGGTGTTTTTCTTTCTGGCTTACTTCACTCTGTATAATAGGCTCCAGTTTCATCCACCTCATTAGAACTGATTCAAATGTATTCTTTTTAATGGCTGAGTAATACTCCATTGTGTATATGTACCACTGCTTTCTTATCCATTCATCTGCTGATGGACATCTAGGTTGCTTCCATGTCCTGGCTATTATAAACAGTGCTGCGATGAACATTGGGGTACACGTGTCTCTTTCCCTTCTGGTTTCCTCAGTGTGTATGCCCAGCAGTGGGATTGCTGGATCATAAGGCAGATCTATTTCCAGTTTTTTAAGGAATCTCCACACTGTTTTCCATAGTGGCTGTACTAGTTTGCATTCCCACCAACAGTGTAAGAGGGTTCCCTTTTCTCCACACCCTCTCCAGCATTTATTGCTTGTAGACTTTTGGATTGCAGCCATTCTGACTGGTGTGAAATGGTACCTCATAGTGGTTTTGATTTGCATTTCTCTGATAATGAGTGATGTTGAGCATCTTTTCATGTGTTTGTTAGCCATCTGTATGTCTTCTTTGGAGAAATGTCTATTTAGTTCTTTGGCCCATTTTTTGATTGGGTCATTTATTTTTCTGGAGTTGAGCTGTAGGAGTTACTTGTATATTTTTGAGATTAGTTGTTTGTCTGTTGCTTCATTTGCTATTATTTTCTCCCATTCTGAAGGCTGCCTTTTCACCTTGCTAATAGTTTCCTTTGATGTGCAGAAGCTTTTAAGTTTAATTAGGTCCCATTTGTTTATTTTTGCTTTTATTTCCAATATTCTGGGAGGTGGGTCATAGAGGATCCTGCTGTGATGTATGTCAGAGAGTGTTTTGCCTATGTTCTCCTCTAGGAGTTTTATAGTTTCTGGTCTTACGTTTAGATCTTTAATCCATTTTGAGTTTATTTTTGTGTATGGTGTTAGAAAGTGTTCTAGTTTCATTCTTTTACAAGTGGTTGACCAGATTTCCCAGCACCACTTGTTAAAGAGATTGTCTTTAATCCATTGTATATTCTTGCCTCCTTTGTCAAAGATAAGGTGTCCATATGTGCGTGGATTTATCTCTGGGCTTTCTATTTTGTTCCATTGATCTATATTTCTGTCTTTGTGCCAGTACCATACTGTTTTGATAACTGTGGCTTTGTAGTAGAGCCTGAAGTCAGGTAGGTTGATTCCTCCAGCTCCATTCTTCTTTCTGAAGATAGCTTTGGCTATTCGAGGTTTTTTGTATTTCCATACAAATTGTGAAATTATTTGTTCTAGCTCTGTGAAGAATACCGTTGGTAGCTTGATAGGGATTGCATTGCTTTGGGTAGTATACTCATTTTCACTATATTGATTCTTCCAATCCATGAACATGGTATATTTCTCCATCTATTAGTGTCCTCATTGATTTCTTTCACTAGTGTTTTATAGTTTTCTATATATAGGTCTTTAGTTTCTTTAGGTAGATATATTCCTAAGTATTTTATTCTTTCCATTGCAATGGTGAATGGAATTGTTTCCTTAATTTCTCTTTCTGTTTTCTCATTATTAGTGTATAGGAATGCAAGGGATTTCTGTGTGTTGATTTTATATCCTGCAACTTTACTATAATCATTGATTAGTTCCAGTAATTTTCTGGTGGAGTCTTTAGGGTTTTCTATGTAGAGGATCATGTCATCTGCAAATAGTGAGAGTTTTACTTCTTCTTTTCCAATTTGGATTCCTTTTATTGCTTTTTCTGCTCTGATTGCTGTGGCCAAAACTTCCAAAACGATGTTGAATAGTAATGGTGAAAGTGGGCACCCTTGTCTTGTTCCTGACTTTAGGGGAAATGCTTTCAATTTTTCACCATTGAGGATAATGTTTGCTGTGGGTTTGTCATATATAGCTTTTATTATGCTGAGGTATGTTCCTTCTATTCCTGCTTTCTGGAGAGTTTTGATCATAAATGGATGTTGAATTTTGTCAAAGGCTTTCTCTGCATCTATTGGGATAATCATATGGTTTTTATTTTTCAATTTGTTAATGTGTATTACATTGATTGATTTGCGGATATTGAAGAATCCTTGCATCCCTGGGATAAAGCCCACTTGGTCATGGTGTATGATCTTTTTAATGTGTTGTTGGATTCTGATTGCTAGAATTTTGTTAAGGATTTTTGCATCTATGTTCATCAGTAATATTGGCCTGTAGTTTTCTTTTTTTGTGGCATCTTTGTCAGGTTTTGGTATTAGGGTGATGGTAGCCTCATAGAATGAGTTTGGAAGTTTACCTTCCTCTGCAATTTTCTGGAAGAGTTTGAGCAGGATAGGTATTAGCTCTTCTCTAAATTTTTGGTAGAATTCAGCTGTGAAGCTGTCTGGACCTGGGCTTTTGTTTGCTTTAAGATTTTTGATTACAGTTTCAATTTCCGTGCTTGTGATGGGTCTGTTAAGATTTTCTATTTCTTCCTGGTCCAGTTTTGGAAAGTTGTAGTTTTCTAAGAATTTGTCCATTTCTTCCACGTTGTCCATTTTATTGGCATATAATTGTTGATAGTAGTCTCTTATGATCCTTTGTATTTCTGTGTTGTCTGTTGTGATCTCTCCCTTTTCATTTCTAATTTTATTGATTTGATTTTTCTCCCTTTGTTTCTTGATGAGTCTGGCTAATGGTTTGTCAATTTTATTTATCCTTTCAAAGAACCAGCTTTTGGCTTTGTTGATTTTTGCTATGGTCTCTTTTGTTTCTTTTGCATTTATTTCTGCTCTAATTTTTAAGATTTCTTTCCTTTCTGCTAACCCTGGGGTTCTTCATTTCTTCCTTTTCTAGTTGCTTTAGGTGTAGAGTTAGGTTATTTATTTGACTTTTTTCTTGTTTCTTGAGGTGTGCCTGTATCGCTATGAACTTTCCCCTTAGGACTGCTTTTACAGTGTCCCACAGGTTTTGCATTGCCTGGGAAATCCCATGGACAGAGGAGCCTGGTGGGCTATAGTCCATGTGGGCACAAGAGTCTGACACAACTTAGTGACTAAACCATCACCACTGAACATGAGAGCTTAGCCTGGCCCACCTTAAATGTGCTTAGAACATTGACATTAGCCTAAAATTGGGCAGAATCATCCAACACAGGGCCTATTTTGTAACAGAGTGTTGAATATCTCACGTAATTTGTTGAATACTGTTACTGAACGTGAAAAACAGGATGGTTGTCTGGGTACAGAAACAGATGGTTGTAAGTGTATCTGTTCACCCTGTGACCGCATGGCTGCTAGGTGCTGTGGCTTGTCACTGCTCCTGGCATCACGAGAGCGTATCCTGCTATACCCTGCTATACCCAGCTGACCTGGAAAAAGATCAAAATTCAAAATTCCATGTATGGTTTCTACTAAATGTGTATTGCTTTTATTGCTGACTTGGGTTCTTGGACTCTTTAATCAATAATGATTGATAAGGAGCCAGATGAGAAATTCAGGCAAGGCTTTACTGGGACTTGGGCTGCAAGAGGACGCAGCAAAAACAAGTAACAACTTCCCTTGCTTGCTCTCTAAGAGGGGGTGAGTGGGTCCCTCAAATGAGTCGAGGGTGGGGGCAGGTCCAGGGGTTGGGCCAGAAGGGTGGCTGAGGTGGTCCACCCAGCCCCTGGTGGTGCCACGTGCAGGGATCATGCGCAGAAGCTGTGTTGTTGCTCCCAGAACCTCAGAAGCAGTAATTGGTTTTTTGGTCTTTTTCTATCTTGTTGCTCATAATTTGCCCCAACTGCCTATGCATGCAGTTATTTTTAATCCTTTGTAGTTTTTTTTTCTCTCAATATTCTTTTGCTGGAGGAGATGTTTGTCCATGTGTGAGCACTGCAGTAAAGTATCCCAGCAAAGGGCGCTGGGTCCCAGCCTGTCTCACTTGTACATGGATGTAAAAGTTGAAAAAACCATACATCGAAACATCCTAAGTCAGAGATTGTACTACATAAGTATCTGTTAAATCTATTTAAAATTTCACCTTTAAAACACATTGCTGAGTAAAATCTAGAAGATACTCAATGTTTGCTAAGTCTTTGTAAAAATTCACATTTTTCAAATATTTTGCAAAACATGAGTTTAGATTTCTTCATTGAGCAAGAAAAGAAAAAGAAAGAAAGAAAGAAATTATACCTTGTCTCTGGTGAACTTTAAGGAACAAAACTGGGTTAAATTTGCACTACAAGCAAATACTTTCTTTGAAAATGCCAGGGATATGAGGGATGGGCAAAGAGTATTTGGTGATGATTCTGAACACTGTAAATGAGTTGGCAAAAAACTGAAGACTTGCATGAGCTGTGGCTTCTCACTGAGGTTGTTGATTGGTGAGTTGGAGGCAGGGAGCCTGGGAGGTCTTGGAAAAGTTTATTTGGATTTCTTCAGTGTTCCTCACATCCTATCTCAGTGTCCTCTAGGGTAAGGAAAGGTCAATAAGCAAGCCAGCAGCCGGAATAAGAAAATTTGAACATGGAAGTGATTTGTTCCAGGGATATTCCAAAAATTCTCAAATGGAACAATTTTCATTAGGTAAAAATGTTTGAATGTTACACAGGAAACATTTAGAAGGGTGTTTGGTCCACAACAAAAATTAAAAAATATAACAGGCTTTAGAAATTCCTAAAAGACTGCATTATATTTAGAACATTTTGCCTTGGGAGTCAAAAGATCAGAATACTAATAGGGTCATAGGAATGAGGTCAGGAACTGAAATTGCACCAGGGATGCTCAGCCCCAAACCCATTATAGAAACAGTTGGCCTGATCTATATTTCATAAGCTAATACAGATCTTATATTTCTTCTGAAGATGGACTCCACATTCCCCTTTTTGTCCATAATATTGATTCAGGTTAGGAGGATGGTTAAATTTGGGTAGGCTAAATTACCATTTAATAATAGTTGACCCCCCAACCCTTCCTTGTATCTGTGGGGGTCTTAGATGGCTAGGAGATAGTTCCCCCTCCACGTGTCTCTGGTAACATGTCTCTGTCTGCAATTCGTGCAACATCCCGGAGCCCAGCATCTTCCCCTCCCTGCAAGTCAAAAGGCTTTTACATCTTTTACCGCTCAGTGGTAAAGAATCTGCCTGCCAATGAAGGAGATGCGGGTTCAGTCCCTGGTTTGGGAAGATCTGCTGGAGGGGCCGCTAAGAGTCGGACACGACTGAACGACTTCACTTTCACTTTTCACTTTCATGCATTGGAGAAGGAAATGGCAACCCACTCCAGTGTTCTTTCCTTGGAGAATCCCAGGGATGGGGGCAGCCTGGTGGGCTTCCGTCTATGGGGCCGCACAGGGTTGGACACAACTGATGCGACTTAGCAGCAGCAGCAGCTGGAGAAGGAAATGGCTACCCACTCCAGTATTCTTGCCTGGGAAGTCCCATGGACAGAGGAACCTGGCAGGCTGCAGTCCATGGGGTCGCAAAAGAGTCAGACACAACTGAGCGACTAAACAAGCCACCTCCTTTAGCCCTGTCTTGCCCTTTGCTGAGACTCCTATTGCTTGTTACTCAGCGTAAGACTCAGAGCTGGGGACAGAAAGGATCTGCTCTCCCTCAGGGAGGAGACACTTTTGCCTGTATTTCTCCCTAAGAAACAGTAGACTTTACCTGGGCCATGGTGTGAGTGGGCATGGGGGGGCAGTTTCCTGACCCTCTCCAAGCCCTTTCAAGCTTTTGCTCTAAACTGGTTTCTAGCAGTCTGCATATGGAATTCATGAATGTTTTAACTGCTTTTTCCTCACCTGATTTCATAATAGCTGATTCTTCCTCCTCAGCTCTGCTAAGGGTGAAAGAGTCACGTGTCCTTTCCTCCCCCTCAGAGCTTCTCAATTTTGCATTTCACCTGGAGCCTTGCAACTTCAGCTCTCTGATGACCTGAAGAAAATTTATGATTCTGTAGACTTCTTGACTTTTTCTAGTTGTTAGCGTGGCAAAGATGTTCTCTTAAAGCTTTATGCATTTTTAAGCAGAAGTTGAATTAATATTTAAGCCTTTGTCACCCTGTAATCTTCTATGCTTCTATAGCTCAGAGAGGAGAAAGGGAAAGGCAAGAGTTCTCGAAATTCAGGGGACAAGCTGTATTTGACACAGTCAAGGGAGCTCACTTTTGTTCATCTTATTAGTGATGCAGAGAGGTGGTGACTTAGTATGGTCTATGATCTATTACATGTTCAGAAATTTCTCCTTAGCTAAGCCTTTCATGTGAAATGAACCACAACCCTTATATCTTACAACCAAAGCCCTTTGATTTGGTCCCCAAATTCTTTTCTCAGTGTCTCCCTCCAGGTTGAGCTGTACCTTGTTCTTCAGTCACAGGGGCTGACAAACCGTGGAGCGGGGTCTGTATTCCTTGGTTGGAATCCGGAGTAGACCACTTATTAGCTCTGTGAGCTGCAGCTAGCTGCTTAGCCTCTCCATGGCTTAGTGTCTTTATTTGTAAAATGGAGAAAATAATAATTCTTACTTACATCATAGGTTTGTCACAAGGAACCCAGCCTGGTCTAGACTATTTCTAGTCCCCTGAGAACATTACCTGTAAAAAAGCAGAATATATAAAACACTAATGTTCAGCTCTATCCAACCAGTCCATCCTAAAGGAGATCAGTCCTGGTTCATTGAAAGGACTGATGTTGAAGTTGAAACTCCATTACTTTGGCCACATGATGCGAAGAGCTGACTCATTTGAAAAGACTCTGATGCTGGGAAAGATTGAGGGCAGGAAGAGAAGGGGACGACAGAGGATGAGATGTTTGGATGGAATCACCAACTCAATGGACATGAGTTTGGGTAGGCTCTGGGAGTTGGTGATGGACAGGGAGGCCTGGTGTGCTGCGGTTCATGGGGTCGCGAAGAGTTGGACACGACTGAGTGACTGAACTGAACTGAACTGAATGTTCAGCTCAGGTTCAAATTTGTATCACGTTTCCCGTTTGCTGGGGCATCCCAGGTGGTACAGTGGTAAAAGAATCTGCCCGTCAATGCAGGAGATGCAGGTTTGATCCCTGGGTTGGGAAGATCCCCTGGAGTATTTTTGCCTGGAAAATTCCATGGACAGAGGAATCTCATAGGCTACATACAGTCCATGGAATTACAGAGTTGAACACAACTGAGTTACTGAGTACAATAATTCTCTTTTACTGTCCTTAAGATTAGCTTTCACAAGTGTGTAAGAAATGAAATCTACCCTAGAGTAGAAAGTGAAGATTCCCAGTTTGACAAGTTCTAAAAGGCATCCATCATACCCAATTCTTTTCTTCTATCATTATCTTTTTTAGCTTGTAATCTTGTTATTCCCAAAGTGTCTGTTAAGATTAAACAATAATTGACTTGAGGTTCTATGTATCTGTGGAGTTTTGAAAAATGTATTAGTTCTCTGGTTAATACATATTGTAAAACCATTCATTTGTCCATAAACATTTATTGAACACCCACTATGTCAGGAATCGTTCTAGACAGATGTTAAAGTGGGGGTCTAAAGCTTTTGCTTTATAAATTACTCAAAAAGGGAGAACAGATTCAACAGACTACAAAATTCACTGCCAGGTAGAGAAAGGTATCAGCATTGAATCATAGTATTATATTATTCTATAATTCTAGTCACAATAGGAATCAGCACACCTGATTTTGATGATTTTGATACTTTTCATGTCAGCACTGGAGCTGAGGGAAAGATAAAAAAGCCTTCTGATATGACTTATTAACTTAAATTATATTCTTGTTCTTGCTTTATGTCAGTTGCAATCCTTTTTTTCACTTGAATGTCTCCAGATAGTTCAGTCATATTTCTAAAGAATTACAAATTACAAAATTATGGCTAAATCTTTATTGTCAGAACTCTTAAATAAGTGTTCTGGTTAATTGAATTCTTTTGTTTTAATGAAAGATTAAATTTATAATGCTAGTTTCAAACTTTCTGTTGAAACTCATTCAGCCTTATTTTTCTTTCCTAATATAAGGAAAGTTGTTGAAATAGGGATAGATTTTGAAGGGTTGTTTTATATTGTCTTGTCATATTTTTAACAGTGTGGCTTACTCACTGTTTCATGATTATACTTAAAAACTTCATGTCATTTTAAAATTTATTTTGAAAGTTTTATTTGTTTTTTGCTGTCCTGAGTCTTCATGGCTGCACGGGCTTTTTTGTAGTTGCGGCAGGTGAGCAGGGAATACTCTCTGGTTTGCGGTGCAAAAGCCTTCTCATTGCAATGCTTTTCTTGTTGTGGAGCATGGGCTCTAGGGAGCAGGGCTTCAGTAGTTGTGGCTCCCGGGCTTTAGAGCACAGGCTCAGTAGTCAGGTCACACGTGCCTAGCTGCTCTGAGGCATGTGGGATCTTCCTGGATCAGGGATAGATCCCAGGTTTTCTGCATTGGGAGGCAGATTCTTTACCACTGAGCCACCAGAGAAGCTCAGGTATCATTTTAAAGCATTGGAAAGTGAGATAAACTATGGATTAAATTTGACGGTGACTTTGGGATACACCTGAGGAAAAAAGAGGCTGTGTGGTTTAGTGGGACATGGATCAAATTTGGAACCTGACAGACCTAAATATAAATTCTGGTCACCATTTACCATTTGTGTTAGTCTAGTCAAGGCTATGGTTTTTCCTGTGGTCATGTATGGATGTGAGAGTTGGACTGTGAAGAAAGCTGAACGCCGAAGAATTGATGCTTTTGAACTGTGGTGTTGGAGAAGACTCTTGTGAGTCCCTTGGATTGCAAGGAGATCTGACCAGTCCATTCTGAAGGATGTCAGCCCTGGGATTTCTTTGGAGGGAATGATGCTGAAGCTGAAACTCCAGTACTTTGGCCATCTCCTGTGAAGAGTTGACTCATTGGAAAAGACTCTGATGCTGGGAGGGATTGGGGGCAGGAGGAGAAGGGGACGACAGAGGATGAGATGGCTGGATGGCATCACCGACTTGATGCACATGAGTCTGAGTGAACTCTGAGAGTTGGTGATGGACAGGGAGGCCTGGTGTGCTGCAATTCATGGGGTCGCAAAGAGTCAGACGCGACTGAGCGACTGAACTGAACTGAACTGAACTGAGGAAAGTTTGTTCCTTAGTAGCCTTAGTTTCTTTATTTTAAAATATAAATAATAATAGATTGTATCACATATTTTTTGATCCTGTGATGATCAAAAGAGATATTGTATATGATAGGCCTGAACACAACATTTATTCTGTGAGTAACTGTGGACTTGTGGTTGTTGTCTCCACTTTCTTCTGGTTTGTTTTGCTTTTAATTGCTCTTATTAAACTCATGGGTGACCTTATGGTTCAAGAAGGTAGATCTGTCAATGTGTTTATCTCCTTTCATTTTCCCCAGCCCTCACTAACCTGTTAGTAAGTGGGTGAAAAAAAAAATACATAGACAAATAGGAGAACAGACATCAGTGGGAATAGACATTTGAACTTTCTTTATTTTTATTTAGACAGATATAAATAGAGGAAGATAATGGATGGAGAAGATGGGAGAAAATCACACCCTTCAAATGTTCATAGGAAAATACAATTTTTTTAAAAGAAATAAAATTTTTCCCTTTCCAATTCAAAGAGGTTTGGGATTTAGAAACTGGGGAGGATAGAGTCAATAGTTAAAAATAGGGTTCTGACTTCTGGCCAGCACACTTGGTGATTAGGGAAGGATGGAACAGTAGATTATATTTTTCATTTTAAAATTAGTCCTGTGTAATCTTTTCTTCCGGTGTGCATGAATTAAGTTGATAAAAATTAAAAAAAAAATCATTGGGGACACACATGATTTCCATGTAGAAGAGTTTCATCATTGCATGAATTTGCGTGGTATAGTTCGGAGAATATAAATGTGCACGTGTGTATGTACATATGTGTGGATAAGACTTCATGGCCTTTGATAACAATGTACTAGGTTCTCAGGATGAATTACACTAGAGCTGGGAGGTGAAATGTGAAGCAAAGGAATAAAAAAGGAGGGAACATTGTTTTAACAAACTCTATCCTTGTAAATTTCAGAACTTCAAAAAATAGTAAACCACTATAATCTCTTAGAAAAATTTGAAGCAATTTAGAACAATAGTAACCTTTTCTGTGTGTGCTTTGCTGGTATACATTTAGTTTCCTCTAATTGGCATTATGCACAAATCTTTCTTTGCACCATTTCAGAAGTCAGTAGACTTCTATTATTCTGTACAGAGAATAAAGATTAACTGTATTGTTCTATTTCTGGTTTCATTCAAAACGATCACGGTTATTTTATGCAACCAAATTGTTATTCAAGGATTTGAGAAAGTAAAGTCCATGTATTCATGCTATTTGAATGCCTGCTTAAAAGGAATTTTACTTGTTGGGAAATGTTAAGAGTTGGAGATAAGCTCCTGTCTTTATTCTCTTTTTATAGAAAGCAGAGTGAGTAAATGAGTTCTGTGTCTTGGAAAAGTTCTCAGGACCAATTTTTATACCATGTAAATGTCTTTTCATGATTAGATCAGAATTGCTTTTAAAACAATTTCTCTTCTACCATTTATCTGGTACCTATATTTTTTAGATGATTACTGTATATATTATTATCTCCATTTTTATGAGGAATTTGTGGCTAAGGATTAATAGTTTGTCTAAGGTCAAAGCAGTAATAGTGTCAAATTGAGAATCAGATCCAAAATGTGCTCTTTTTCCTGCCCTCTGAGGCAATGGAGGGCTATATATAAAGATAAGGTTAGTGTTAGTGATCCCTGACCATTTTTTTCTGTGAGGGTGTTAGAGGAGGTCATTGAGAGGATGTGACCTGTGGTTGACCCCAAAGCTGGACCAGGATAATCAGAGGGTCCTCACTCTGCCTCTTTACTTGGGATGCAGGCTCCACCTGCCCTAGGAGTCACTTCAAGGAAGTGGGCTTGAGAGCAATGTGTTGTTGAGACCATCTGGATGGTCTACTCCATGAAGCCAGTTAAGGCCTCTATTTTTTCCATGTAAATGGACAAACATGCTGGTAGATTTATTTTCAGGACAATGAAAATAGGAACTATATTGTATACTATACAAAACAACTGCTAACACCAGTCTTGAAACATTTCCACTTATACCTAGAGAAGGTCCCTAATATCTCTACTCTCTCTAGCATTTAATTTCCCCAAAACCACAGGTCTAATTACAGGCATATGCAGCAAGTTTCTTATGTTAAACAACTGCACCCATTTTCTATTTTCCCAGTTTTTAACTCTATCTATTACCCTGATTTAACAAAATCCAACAAACCAACTTCTCTTGAAGGCTTGGGATACAACCATTATAAATATTTTTAGTTTCAAGGTTTCTTTTCCAAGTCAATTTATAAATCCATTAAATTGGGGAAAATCATCCATTTAATTAAGCTACTTAAGTTTAATAATTTTTTCATGTTTTGCCTCATGCTACTTATATATTCAGACAGAAAATACTGATTCAGCAGAAAATACAAGTTTGTATAATTCACTGTGCATGTGAGGTGATAATGATGGGCAAAACAGATATTCTACCCTCATTGATCTTAAATTCCAATGAAGGATGACAATTATTCACAAGTTTGAAGAGTGCTTTGATAAAGGAAGAATGGAATACACAGGAGTAAGCAATGGTAGAAATATAGTCTGAGGGATGAAAAAGACCAGAAGAAGTAATATTTAAATTATAATTAATAACTTGAATATTAGTTGATGAGAAAGGCTGATGTTGGTACTGTCTGATCTGAGATGTCAGGAAATTCAAAATATTCCAGGAGAATAAAGTTAATTCCTAGAAAAAAGCTATAACATAGCACATATTCCTAATAATATAGCTGCTTGACAAATTACAGGAAAATTGGTGGCATAAACAATTCATTACACTCACAGATTTTGTGGGTCAGGAAAACTTGACCAATATGTATGACCTTTGATGTGGCTGTTGACTTTGGACTCCACTTTCTCTTTACGTGGGATATTCCATGTGGTTTCTCTATATGGACTCTACTGGGCTTTCTTACAGCATTGTGGCTAGGTTCTAAAGGTAAGTATCTTCAGAGAGACAGAGAGAGACAGGGAAAGAGACAGAGGCATAAACTATAATAATTCTGGCTGGTGGGTGGGGAGATCTATTTGTCTTGTAACCATTGGAGACAAGCCTTGTAGATAAGTTTTCTTGCTTATTAAAACTGCCACCTACCAACGTGGTGTGGTTTTTCTCTTTCTTTAGTCTCTCCTTACCCTCCTGTACATGGACCAGTTTCAGATTTCACTTGGGGAAGTCCCTTGAAGTTTCAAACCAATAGAGAGAAATTCTTCCCTCCCTCAAGAAAAATTCCTGATCCTTTCCTATATACCATACACACATGATTTTATTCAGTGCCACTGCAGAGCCGTCAGCCTCTGGAGGCATTCCTGGTAGGAGACAGCTGGCCCTATCCTATTGACTTCAGACCCTTTGGATGTACTTAGCTGAGCTTATCATGAGGGAAATGGATTTACAAAAGGTTCCTGGTCCTGCTTTATTCACCAAGGTGGGGTAATTTGCAAAAAACAGAAAACATTCTTTAAGCCTATGGTGATGCATAAGCAAAAGCAATAAAATTAGCCTCTAACACCTGGAATTGCAACCAGGTACAGAGTGGGAGCAGGAACTTTTCTGAGATGGAGGAGGTTCATGATGCTTCCTTATATTTATCAGATCAGATCAGTCGCTCAGTCGTGTCCGACTCTTTGCGACCCCATGAATCGCAGCACGCCAGGCCTCCCTGTCCATCACCAACTCTCAGAGTTCACTGAGACTCACGTCTATCAGTCAGTGATGCCATCCAGCCATCTCATCCTCTGTTGTCCCCTTCTCCTCTTGCCCCCAATCCCTCCCAGCATCAGAGTCTTTTCCAATGAGTCAACTCTTCGCATGAGGTGGCCAAAGTACTGGAGTTTCAGCTTTAGCATCATTCCTTCCAAAGAAATCCCAGGGCTGATCTCCTTCAGAATGGACTGGTTGGATCTCCTTGCAGTCCAAGGGACTCTTAAGAGTCTTCTCCAACTCCACAGTTCAAAAGCATCAATTCTTCGGCACTCAGCCTTCTTCACAGTCCAACTCTCACATCCATACATGACCACAGGAAAAACCATAGCCTTGACTAGACGGACCTTTGTTGGCAAAGTAATGTCTCTGCTTTTGAATATGCTATCTAGGTTGGTCATAACTTTCCTTCCAAGGAGTAAGTGTCTTTTAATTTCATGGCTGCAGTCACCATTTGCAGTGATTTTGGAGGCCAGAAAAATGAAGTCTGACACTGTTTCCACTGTTTCCCCATCTATTTCCCATGAAGTGATGGGACCGGATGCCATGATCTTCGTTTTCTGAATGTTGAGCTTTAAGCCAACTTTTTCACTCTCCACTTTCACTGTCATCAAGAGGCTTTTGAGTTCCTCTTCACTTTCTGCCATAAGGGTGGTGTCATCTGCATATCTGAAGTTATTGATATGTCTCCCGGCAATCTTGATTCCAGTTTGTGTTTCTTCCAGTCCAGCGTTTCTCATGATGTACTTTATATTTATATGTATGTATAATTTTGTTTATTTTATTTTTGACTGTGCTGGGTCCTTGTAGCTGCATTGACTTTTTCTCTAGTTGCAGTTCACAGGCTTCTCATTGCAGTAGCTTCTCTTGTTGCATAGCATGGGGTCTAGGTGTGTGGGCTTCAGTAGTTTTGGCATGTGGGTTCAGTAGTTGCGGCTCATGGGCTCTAGAGTGTGGGCTCCGTAGCTGTGATGCATGGGCTTAGTTGCTCCGTGGCATGTGGGGTCTTCCTGGACCAGGGATCGAACCTGTGTCTCTTGTATTGCAAGTGGATTTTTTACCACTGAATCACCAGGGATGCCCAATGCTTGTTTTTAAATCTTTTATTTAGTTCAGTTTTGTGCTAGGCACATAGTAGTTCTCTTGGTTGACATAGCATGTACTCAACAAACACATGTTGCTTGGCTAATGCATAGAAGAGCTGGCTTTCTGTCACAATAAAGAAAGCCACCATAGGCTTTGAAAATAAAGATCACAGTCTAGGCAGGTAGCTGTCATTTATGGAAAACTGACCATATGCCTGTTGCTGTACCAAGGATTTTATATAAGATGATTTACTACTCTCAAAAGAACTTCTGAGGTCAGATATTATATTGCCTCCTTTTATAGAATGAGGTGTCAGGTGTAGCTAGGATATGGAGCTAGTGTTCTGGTGAGTTCTAGGAGACAGTGGACTGAGAAAGGTAAAACATTCTCCCCTACTTCTTGTTATATCACCCTGCTGCTGCTGCTGCTGCTAAGTCGCTTCAGTCATGTCGGACTCTGTGCAACACCATAGACAGCAGCCCACCATGCTCCCCCGTCCCTGGGATTCTCCAGGCAAGAACACTGGAGTGGGTTGCCATTTCCTTCTCCAATGCATGCAAGTGAAAAGTGAAAGTGAAGTTGCTCAGTCATTTCTTACTCTTAGTGACATCATGGACTGCAGCCTACCAGGCTCCTCCATCCATGGGATTTTCCAGGCAAGAGTACTGGACTGGGGTGCCATTGCTTTCTCCGGTTATATCACCCTAGCTCTCCTCTGCATCCTGAATATGGAATGGGGGCCCCCACACCCAGTTTAGTGGTGTAGAAGATCAAGCTCATTTATGCCTCACTTGAATTTCCCTTTATAGAGAGATGTATGTAAAAGCAAAGCACTGATGAATGTCTTTGACTTTTGAGCCACCATAATTAATCCCTATGCCATGTTCTTCATTTTTAAGAGCTAAAAAAATCATACCCTTACCACATCATTCATTAGAATTGTTGTTAACCTGACAAATCACCTGGTACTCATCCTAAATCCTCTTTTCATTTGACTTCATCCCCTTTGTTATTCTTAATCCCTTCTAAATAATATCTCACTCTCCTAATTTCTGGGCTGATCCAAACTTCTCACTCTTTTCCTGTGACTTTTGCTTCTCCGACACATTTATTTCACTTTTGCTGCTGCTGCTGCTAAGTCGCCCCAGTCGTGTCTGACTCTGTGTGACCCCATAGACAGCAGCCCACCAGGCTCCTTGTCCCTGGGATTCTCCAGGCAAGAACACGAGAGTGGGTTGCCATTTCTTTCTCCAATGCATGAAAGTGAAAAGTGGAAAGCGAAATCGCTCAGTTATGTCTGACTCCTAGCGACCCTATTGACTGCAGCCTACCAGGCTCCTCCATCCATGGGATGTTCCAGGCAAGAGTACTGGAGTGGGGTGCCATTGCCTTCTCTCACTTTTGCTAGAATTCCTTATTAGTCAGCTCTTTCACTTCCTAAATTGTTTTGTGTTTTATTGTGTATAACTTCTAATGTTTAACTTTTTTTATGACTAGGGACTTTTCAGAGCCAAATATAATATTGCCCAGGAGTCTGTGGAAAGGGGTTGGGTTAAAAGCCCAAGTGTACATTCTTTGTTTCTGTCTTCTGCCTTAGAGACTGTTGTAGGTTAAAAGTTATGTTGAAATCCTAATCCTTGGTATCTGTGAATTTGATCTTATTTGGCAATAAGGCCTTTGCAGATGTAATAAAGTTACATGACACCACACTGGTGTAGGAGGGACTCTTAGTGCAAAGTGATTGTTGTCCTTATATGAAGGGAAGAAACACAGAGAAAAACACACGGGGATAATGCCTTGTGATGTTAGACAGAGATTAGGGTGATATGTCCACAAGCCAAGGAGCAGTGAGGATGGCTGGGAACCCCAGCAGCAAAGAGAAAGACAAGGAGCAGATTCTCCCCTAGAGCCTTCAGAAAGAGCATGGCCCTATTGATTTCTGAATTCTAATCTCCAGAACTGTCAAATAACAAATTTCCATGATTTTAAGTCATGCAGCTTGTGACACCTTATTATGGCAGCCTGAGAAACCAACACAGATGAAACCATATCCTGATTTATCATCATTCTCAACTTAGTAGAATAGAGTCAATCTCCTGGACACCCAATGTGTTCCTTTTGTTGTTTGTTGTTCAGTCACTAAGTCATGTCTGACTCCTTGTGACCTCATGGATGGACTGGACTGCAGCATGTCAGGCTCCCCTGTCCTTCACTATCTCCAGGAGTTTGCTCAAACTCATGTCTACTGAGTCAGTGATGCCATCCAACCATCTCATCCTCTGTCACCTGCTTATCCTCCTGCCCTCAATCTTTCCCAGCATTAGGATCTTTTCCAATGAGTTGGTTTTTCACATCAGGCAGCCAAAGTATTGGAGCTTTAGCATCAGTCCTTCCAATGAATATACAGGATTGATTTCCTTTAGGATGAACTGGTTTGATCTTCTTGAAGGCCAAGGGACTCTCAAGAATCTTCTTCAGCACCACAATTAGAAACCATTAATTCTTCAGTGCTCAGCCTTCCTTATGGTTCAACTCTCACATCCATACACGACTACTGGAAAAACCATGGCTTTGACTATACAGACTTTTGTTGGCAAAGTAATGTCTCTGATTTTTAATATGCTGTGTAGATTTGTCATAACTTTCCTTCCAAGGAATAAGTGTCTTTTAATTTCATGGCTACAGGCACCATCTGCAATGATTTTGAAGTCCAAGAAAATACAATCTGTCATTGCTTCCACTTTTCCCTTTCTATCTGCCATGAACTGATGGTGCAGGATATCATGACCTTAACTTTTTTAAGGTTTGGATTTTAAGCCAGGTTTTTCACTCTCCTCTTTCACACTCTTCAAGAGGCTCTTTAGTTTCTCTTCACTTTCTGCCATTAGAGTGGTATCATCTGCATATCTGAGGTTGTTGATATTTCTCCTGGCAATCTTGATTCCAGCTTGTAAGTCAACCAGTCTGGCATTTTGCATCATGTACTTTGCACATAAGTAAGCAGAGAGACAATATATAGCCTTGATGTACTCCTTTCCCAATTTTGAACCAGTCCATGTCTGGTTCTAAGTGTTGCTTCTTGACCAGCATACAGATTTTTCAGGAGACAGATAAGATGGTCTGGTATTCCCATCTCTTTAAGAATTTTCCAAAGGCACTGGATTCCTGTGTTGAGCTAATTGTAAATTGTGTGTGTGTGCTTAGTCACTCAGTCATGTCTGGCTCTTTGAAACACCATGGACTGTAGCCTACCAGGCTCCTTTGTCCATGGGGATTCTCCAAGCAGGAATACTGGAATGGATTGCCATGTTCTCCTCCAGGGCCTCTTCCCAATCCTGGGATCAAACCCAGGTCAGGTTCTCTTACCATCTGAGCCACCAGGGAAGCCCTATAAATGGATGTCAAAGCTAATTTAATGCTTGTGATTGTTGTTGTTGTTCAGTTGCCCAGTTGCATCCACTCTTTGTGACCCCATGGGCTGCAGCACGCCAGGCCTCCATGCCCCTCACCATCTCCTGGAGTTTGCCTAAGTTCATGTTCATTGCATTGGTGATACTGTGCAGCCTTCTCATCCTCTGATGCCCTCTTATCCTTCTGCCCTCGATCTTTCCCAGCATCAGAGACTTTCCAATAAGTCGTCTGTTTGCATCAGATAACCAAAATATTGGAGCTTCAACTTCAGCATCCATCCTTCCAGTAAATATTCAGGGTTGATCTCACTTAAGATTGACTGGTTTGCTCTCCTTACTGTCCAAGGGACTCTCAGGAATCTTCTCCAGCACCACAGTTTGAAGGCATCAATTCTTTGGTGTTCTGCCTTCTTTACAGTACAGATCTCACAACCATATATGACCACTGGGAAGACCACTGCCTTGACTACACGGACCTTTAGAGTTGGCAGAGTAATGTCTCTGCTTTTCAATGCACTGTCTACATTTGTGATCTTGATCCTTATAGCTGCTCGTATTTTAGCAGTATTTTCTTTGATGTACAGATTAAGATATTGAGAACTGATGAGGTTGAATCTATTCTAGTAAGAAGTAGCCCTTAACATAAATTCAAATGGATTTGGCTTCAAAACCAATACTTTGAGTCTCTCTACCATTCTGACCTCCACTGAGGCAGAATGGTCCTTTGCTTTGCTTTCCTTCCCTCACTGATTTCACATGTTGTAGGTTGTTCTCTCTGTAAGGTATTCTGACTTCATTTTTTAACAGAATGAAATAATTGTTTTTCTTTCCCCATTTTGCATTACATTTCTAACACAGCTAGCATCCTCTTCTCTTGTTTTACTGCTCACTTCCCTTCTTTAGAACGATTTTGGTCACTAGTAAAGGGACAGAATCAGATCAGGAGAAACATGATTTGTTTGTGTTTTGAGGAAGAGTACAGATCAAAACAACTTCTCTGAAGCGTGTGGATTCAAGGATATATGTGTCTAGCTATTAGGACATAAATATGCGGTCTCTGCCTTTTCTTTAGGTTATAATTCGGTGAAAATTTATTCTTGTCTGTAACAAGGAGCAGCAATCAGTTTCCTTGGCTTCTTGTTCCTGAGGCAATGTTTTGAAAAGCTTCTGAAGTGACCTGAAAACTTTTGGCATGGTTGAGAGAATAGTCTGGAAAGAAGAGACCCCTGAAACTGTTCTCCTTTCCATTAGTGGTGTTGCTGCTGTTGTTGTTCGGTCACCAAGTTATATCCGACTCTTTGCGACACCATGGACTGCAGCATGCCAGGCTTCCCTGTCCCTCACCACCTCCTGTAGTTTGCCCAAGTTCATGTTCATTGAATTGGTGATGCCATCCGACCTCTGATGCCCTCTTCTCCTTCTACCTTCAATCTTTTCCAGCATCAGGGTCTTTTCCAATGAGTTGGCTGCTCACTTCAGGTGGCCAAAGTATTGGAGCTTCAGCTTCAGCATCAGTCCTTCCAATGAGTATTCAGAGTTGATTTTCTTTAGGATTGCCTGGAGTTGACCCCATTGGGGTTATTTGATTTATATTTTATATTTATATTTTAAGGCTTTGTTCTTAGCTTTCATATTTAAAAAAAATCTTATAGTTTAGCTTAACAGAACATTTCCTACAAATATTTTTCATTTGATTCTCACAACACTCTTGAGATACAGGGAAACAGATACTATTATTTTCATTTTAGAGATGAGAAATTATACTTTCTTAGATGACATATTTTGCCTAAGGTAATATAGACAGTAAATGGAAGTGGGATTAGACTGTGAGTATTATGGTTGCTAACATTCAGTGAAACCTTCATAAATCAATGCAATTTAATAATAAAAATTAACATTTATATTGTGTATTTAATCTCCTAATCCCTACAGCCACATTATAAAGTGCATTTCTAAAATTGCTATTTCACAAACCCATGGTCAGAGACTTAAAGAAGCTTAAGGGAGTTGAATAAATTGCCCAAGGTCCCATGGGTGTAATGGTACAGAGGATTTAAACCAGCACAGAGCACACATTCTTAGATGTTTTACTGCACTTCTTCCCAAAGCAGGCATTTTTTTGTTCAGTCACTCAGTTGTATCTGACTCTTTGCAACCCCATTGACTGCAGCATGCCAGACTTCCCTGTCCTTCACCATCTCCTAGAGTTTGCTCAAACTCATGTCCATTGAGTTGGTGATGACATCAAACCATCTCATCCTCTGTCATCCCCTTTTCCTCCTGCCTTTAGTCTTCCCCAACATCAGGGTCTTTTTCAATGCGGCATTTGTTAAGGGTGAGCTAAGACCATGAAATGCTTTAGTAATTGATGATATACCAGCAGAGTCAATCTCAGTCTGGAATCAAAGCCAAGATTTCAATTAGATCAGTAACTGGATGGGTAGTGTAATTTGAATTAAAAGGCCTATATTTCTTTGACATTGAAAGTTTGATGTGTTTAGTTGCTCAGTTGTGTCCTCTTCTTTGCAACCCTTTGGGTTGTACCCCACCAGATTCCTCTGTCCATGGGATCTTTTAGGTGAGAATACTGAAGTGGGTTGCCATTTCCTCCTCCAGGGGATCTTCTTGACCCAAGGATCGAACCTGCATCTCCTGCGTGTCTTGCATTGCAGGTGTATTCTTTAGCTCCTGAGCCATCAGGGAACTGTAATTTGAATTAAAAGGCCTGTATTTCCTTGACATTGAAACTTTTGTTGGGTCCAAATTCTTTTGGTTTCTAATATTTCATTAAAAAAAATCTCTACTCTGATATCATATTTAAATAATTTACTTGACTTTTAAAATGTTCACTCATAGGCTTTATTCCCCTTTTAGGATTTGTTCAGGTACCCTGATGAGACTTGAAAAGTTGAAATCCTTGAGTGATGACAGCTTTGTGCCGTTAGCTGATAGCTTTCAGCGTGTGACAGACAATCCAATTGGTTTAACAGTGATCAGACTGTTGAGAAGTTAAAACCACCCTCAAATCACAATGAGATTTGATGAGGAAGTTTGAACAAAAAAATAGCCTGCAATTTTTTTCCCCTGCACTCTATTGTTGTGTGCCTGACCACAATTTTTCCACAGTTAAATCTTAGAGATAAACATTTTTCCTTTTCAGAAAGCAATGCTGGGTTAGGAACTTTAACTGGGTGTTTCATATTGAACATATTTCTCTGGACTCATTAAAAAGATAAAAAGAAATAAATAGAAGTCTCTTATTTAAGAGAGTTGCTTGACAGAAAATCTTTGCACAATGACCATTGATTTATTGACCTTTCTGTATAACACTTAAATTGGAGGATTTGGAAGATTTCCTTTAAATTGTTCATTGAATGCTTTTAAAGTAAATTTAATCATCAGAAATATTGAAGGTCTTTACTTGGAATGAGGAAAGACCATTAACGCACTGAGAATTGTTTGTGTCTAAACACTACCATATTTGATGTGTTTACTTTCACATGTATTGTCCAGTGAAATATTCAGAGTAACGTTTTATTTTTCAAAGACAACTAATCTTAAATGATTTATTCATCTATAGAATCATGCAAGCATTAAATTACTTCCTGGGATATTGATAAAAATCTGTTTTCTTCTCAACTTCAACATATTAATATATCAAACCCCAAATGAATTAGACATTGGAATAAGTGATTAGACTAATTTATCCTACATGTAGTTAAAAAGCCTAATGTTGAGAATGAGATATGTAAGATTTTATATATTTATGATTTTTTCTTTAAAATTTTAATGGCAACTTTTAGAATGTCTGCTGGTTTATGTCATTTTCCCTAGCAGCCTGCTCTCCACATACGCTGGACTGACTGAACATGTGTTAAAGCATTGTTTCTGAGAGTCGACTTTAATATAATCAGGTGCAGGGTTACAGCATCTGTTCATACTGAAGACTTTATCAACCATCACTGCACAGTAATGGATTTTCTGTGTCTGTGTTTTGATTCAGTTTATTGGTAGATAAAGGGCCAATTTAAATTAAGAGACACACCTTTGATTTTATTAGTGATAGTCTACAGTTATAGAAAAAGAAAAAACAATTAAGATGTCATTTGGTTCATGACAACAAAATTGGAACTGTAATCTGACATTTCCTTGGGACCCCTCTGTTTGATGTGTAATTTTCCTACTTTTTCTTTCTGTTATATACATTTTTTCTAGGTCTTTCTTATGTAAAGCTAATCCAAAGTCACCTTTAGGTTTAGTTTCCTCATCTAACATGGGAATCTCTAGTTTTCCAGTATTATTCCTAGGTTTCAATTGATATTGGAAGGCCTTAGAATTCTCTAATAAGGGTTGTGTGTGTATATGCTCAGTTGCTCAGTCGCCTCTGACTCTTTGCAACCCCATGGACTATAGCCTGCCAGGCTCCTCTGTCCATGGGATTCTCCAGGCAAGAATACTGGAGTGGGTTGCTATTTCCTTCTCCAGGGGACTTTCCCAACCCAGGGATTGAACCCCCTGTCTCCTGTGTCTCCTGCATTGCAGGCAAATTTTTTTTACTGCTGCACCACCTGTGAAGCCTCCTAGTAAGGATTAGGAGAAAACTAATTCAGAACTTTTGCCAAGGCTCTGGATTACTTGGGTTTGAACACTTCAATACAGTATATGCAATACTGTGGGTGCTTTTTAGGGACTGTAAGTATTACCCTAAAATGAGTTACTGCCATACAAGCAGAGATTCTAGGCTTTAGCATGCTATTGACCTGAGTGTGTATATTAGTTGTATTACCTTGGGCAAAGTGATGCCTTTACCTTTTAAGCCACAGTCTCCTCAATAAAATAGGAATAGCAGTAAGAGTAAAAAAGCCTCTATTTGTCTCATAAAGATGTAATGAAAATGAAATGATCTAGCTTTATACCTTAATATAGTAAGTGCTCAAGAAACCATAGCCTTGTCATTCTATTAGCCAAAGGGGCAGAGGGGAGAGGAGGAAGACTGAAGAAATCAGTTAACATTGTCTTCATTCTTACTGAGGACCCACTGTTCTCAGGACTGGAGGGCAGTTGAACATGCATCTGTGGAACAAGAACTGGGGGGAAATATAGCCAAATAGTAATTTATAGGTGGTTGAATTAGAAATGATGGTCTGGTTCTTCTTTATACTTTTCTGTACTCCCTGCATTTTGTACTATAAATAGATTACATTTGAATTCTAGAATTTGTTTTTTTTTAATAGTATAAAATTATGCTTCCCTTTGTAATTTTTTTCCTGTTAATATAGCTCCAGAAACTTTTGAGTTGAGTCTCTTAGATTTTGCAGGGTGGTAGATGCCATTAGTACTGCCATGGGACGAGATGAGAGCTACGAGCTACCCTCAGGAGGTGGAAACAGCTTAAGTATTGGACAAAACTGGGCTTGAGTCTAACCTGTGAAGTCTTGGGAATGTTACTTCATCTCCCTGAGTCAGTCTTCTGATCTGTAAAGCCAGAGTGACAGTGTCTCTTTTGTAAAGTTGTCATGAGGGTTAAATCAAGTGAGCATTCCTATGTGGTGAGCTCAACACAGCCCGGCCCATAAAATATTCATATAACAGTGGCTATTATTGTCTAGTGGAAGATCATCGAAGGTCAACTTCCTCTTTTTCCTGGAGAAGCAAATGAGGTACATGGAAGTTACATGACTTTTTTGATATCTTCTGGATAATGAATGAGAGAGCTTGGACTAGAAATCAGGTTTACTAACATTAGTATGTGGCTCTTTCCAGCAGACAGGTGTTCTCAGAATTTGTCATTGAGTATAATCTTCACAACTTTTTCCGTATCCACAGAAAACCTAGATATACTTTTCTTACTATTTTTATTTATAGGTACTCTTTTTCACCTACGTCAATTTGTTTAGAAATTGTGCATCATTATCCTAAATAAAAATTTAGTATCACTTTTCATATCATAAACAAAAGTAATTGTAAAATTCAGTGCCACAAAATAATTTTATTATAATTTAGCTAGATACTGTTAGAAGCAAGTTTAATGTCAAAAAGATAATAGCTTGAGAGAGAAGGTTAAGGACACTAGAGCAGCTCATGACATCAAGGAATTGGGGCCTTCATCACAGGAAACTAGAAAGCAGAAAGACACGAAGTTACCTGTGTGCATGAAGTTGCTTCAGTCGTGTCTGACTCTGTGATACCCTATGGACTATAGCCTACTGGGTTCTTCTGTCCATGGGTTTCTTCAGGTAAGAATACTGGAGTGGGTTGCCATGCCCTCCTCCAGGGGATCTTGCCAACCCAGGAATTGAACCCATGTCTCTTATGTCTCCTGATTTGGCAGGCAGATTCTTTATCACTAGCGCCACCTGGGAAGACTTATGGTACATAAGTGTAAGAGACTGGCCATCTGTACTTTGGGTTTTAGAATGTATCAGAATGCATGAGGTAGGGTACAAAGACAGATTGTGGAATGAGTCCTTAACCAGAGTAAAATGTCATTTCTCTTTCTGAAATGTCTGAAACCATCATATGCTACTCATCAGATTTCCTAAAAGGATCTTATAAAACCTGCCTAGTTTATTCTACTTTCTTCCTTGGCCATCCATCCCACTTCTCTCACATCCTAAGGTGGCTTGATATCAGCTGTTTCTGTTCCTCTTATGCTAATGAATGGAACCTGCGTTTTTGTAGCAAGAAGGCAATCCATTTTCAGTGGCAGCTTGTAATGAACTGAGAGGCTTACACTATCGAATGCATTTCTTGTGGGAACAATGGGAGTGCAACATATACATCAGTCAAATAGCCAAGAAAGGCCTTTTGCATGCTGGTTAGGGATGTAAATAATGTGTCTACAGGCAGAACAGATGGTGTAAGGCATGTTGGCAAGAAACCTTCTCACCAGAGGTTAAGCTTCCAGAGTTTTCTTAGCAATGTGTGAGTAATTGTTCTCTGTCTCAGTCCATATTTTAGGAAAGTAATTAGAGAAGTACCCACCTGAGAATGTACTATGTTTCTAAAAGTGGGAAAGAAGTAAAGGAAATCATCCATATGACTAATAGATCAGCAGGGGAGCACCTCTCCTTATATTTAAAAATCTTTCTTTCCTAACCCTTCCCCTTCAATTCTCTTCTTTATTTTTCCTTTATATATCTCTTTATATTTTCCTCTCTGATAGATTATCCTTTAATTTTTTAGGTACCTTAGCTTTGGCCCTTTCTAATTTCATCTTATTACTGTTTGCAAAAGATTTTCAAAGAAGAAAATTCTACTTTGGGGAAAAAAATGGTTTAAGGAGACTGTAATCAAAGTCTGTGAAATATATGAAAAGGGTAAAGATAAAACAGGTCATCTGAAGTTCTAATATACCAGGAATAAGGTTTTTCTCTGAAGCTTAAAAATAGCAGATATAAGATGAAAAAAAATGGATGATTGACATTTAAGGGATCTATCCTGAGATTTTTCAAGAGTCTCTCAAATTATAAATATCAATGAAGTATAAAGTTTCTGACAGAAAATGTAGGAAATGATATGGAACTGTATGTGCATTTTCTTTAGACTCTTAAAGAGTTCTTACATTATAAATTGATGCCAGACTTTGTGAAAGTGGATAGTTGGTTGACTGTTGATGTGAGGATGAGTGGTTTGATAGACACACAGTTTAATCAGGAAATAAAACTCTACAAACATTTCTGTGAGACACTTGATGGGAAAAGCATCAGTAAAGCCACTAAAACAATTTATAGTTTTATCTCTTACTTGATGGGTAATTTTCCCAGAGGCTGGAACACTAGCCAAAATGCCATGAATTGCTTTCTTCCTAGTTCTCTGTAGATATATCATGATATATTCACCTTACAGCTATGAGTCCTGCCAAACTAGACATTCTTTAATTTATCTCGAAATTCTGTATTGTATAATGAGCCATACTGAACTTATGAGCCATCATTTTCTAGACCTGAATATTCTATTAACAGCACTATCATTTGTTTTTCTTTTTAGAACTTTTTCTTTTTCCACAAAGAAATAAGTGTGTGTGTGTACGTGTGTGTGTGCGCGCATGCACGCATGCACATCGTGTTTTCTGGGTCTGGAAGATATTTCTGGGTCTGGAAGATATTGGTGACCAAATGAGTCTGAATTTCTCCACATACACTTTATTTTCAGATGACATCATAGTGTACCTGAAAATTCTAGAGAATCAAGGTAAATCTGACTCAAGCATAAAGGAATATAGAATACTAGCAAGATACAACATCAGTGTGAAAAAATCAATACTGGATATGTACACAAATAACTAGTTAGAAGATACAATAGAAGAGAAAATCCCGTGTGCAATAGTGACAAAAAAAGGTGATTTATGTGAGAATAAACTTAACACATGTTCGCAACCTCTATGAAACACTCCTGAAAAATTCAAAAGTATGCTGGAATAAATGGAAAAGCATCTTTTGTCCTTGGTTAGCATGTCTCAACATCATTAAGTCGTCAGTTCTCTCTGTGTCATGCTGTGCTTAGTTGTCCAGTCATGTCTACCTCTTTGTGACCCCATGCACTGTAGCCCACCAGGCTCCTCTGTCCATGGGGATTCTCCAGGCAAGAATACTGGAGTGGGTTGCCGTGCCCTCCTCCAGGGGATCTTCCCGACCCGGGGACTGAACCGAGATCTCCTCCAATGCAGGGGGATTCTTTATCATCTGAGCCACCACAGAAGCCCAAGAATACTGGAATGTGTAGCCTATCCCTTTTCTAGGGGATCTTCCCAACCCAGGAATCAAATTGGGGTCTTCTGCATTGTAGGTGGATGCTTACCAGCTGAGCTACCAGGGAAGTCAGTTCTCTCTAAGCTGACATAAATTTAATGTAATCTCAAAATTACTAACAATATTTTTTTACTAGATCTAAATGTGTTGATAAGGAAGTTTATTAAAAATAACTTGCAGGTATAGTTAGGAAGACATTGAAAATTAAGATATATAATTAAATGTGTGTGGTATTGATGCATACATAGACTATTGAAATGCACATTCCAGAAACAGAACCAGCTTTGTGTGGAAATTAACTGTCTGCATAGGTGATGGATTAAATCGCTGGTGTAAAGATGAGCTTTTAAAATAAATGGTCTTAAGACAAATGAATACTTGAAAAAGCATAAATCTATTTCTCATACAACATACAGGAAAAAAGTCAAAATATGGAGGAAGTGGTAAAGTAGAAAAAATTATTTTAAAAGATTGATTAAAAGTTTATCCTTGGCTGTTAAGGCTAGAGAGTAAGGTTTGAGGAGGAATAAGATATTTGCACAGTCTCCTTTGTTTCCTCACACATTGTTTATGTTGCAGCTGTGCTGTGCAGAAACTACACAGCACTGTGACCTGGTGATCAAAATCAACAATGCTAATTAGTGGCAGATGGACAGCTTGTGCCTTTAGATCTATTACCCTGGGGGCAACAAACATAAAAGTCAGAGATGCTCAGTTTACTCAGATGGAAATATTAACAAGGCAACCCCACTTGAGTAACCGTATATAATATTCTATATTCTTCAAAGATCTCTGTGTCACAAAAGACAAAGAAAGGCTGAGGAAATTGAATTGAAAGAAACTAGAATTGTAATCAAATTGAAAGAAACTTCTTATTTTTAAGAAATGCATGTTCAATATGAAAGGTGAAAAGGGGCATGGTATACGTACCACTTTCAAATGGTTTAGAAAAGTGAACTATACCCACATCCGCTCAGTTGCGTCCGACTCCTCGTGACCCCATGGACTGCAGCATGCCAGGATTCCCTGTCTATCGCCAAGTCCTGGAGCTTGCTCAAACCAATATCCATCACGGTGGTGATGCCATCCAACCATCTCATCCTCTGTTGTCCCCTTCTCCCACCTTCAGTCTTTCCCAGCAGCAAGGTCTTTTCCAATGAGTTGCTTCTTCGCAACAGGTGGCCAAAGTTTTGGAGTTTTCAGCTTCAGCATCAGTTCTTTCAATGAATATTCAGTACTGATTTCCTTTAGGATTGACTGGTTGGATCTCCTTGCAGTCCAAGGGAAATCTGTATTTATATATCTATTGTTCTCATCATGTGTGTATGTATCTATCTATCAATCATCTATCTACCTATCTATGTATATATATTCTATCTCTCTAGAATGATAAAGAAAATGTGTCAAAATGTTAAATTTAATGAATCAGGATAAAAGTTAAACAAGAGTTCTTACTATTCTTGTACCTTTTATGTAAGTTTGAAATTATGTCAAAACAAAAAGTTAAAACACATGAAATTTTAAAAAGCTTATTCCATGGTTATACTGTCGTGTTCTACCCAAGATAGAAAATAAGAAGGAAAAGGAAGAAAACCCCGTCTTCTGAGAATTACGCCAGAGTTTCAGGAGAGAGTGTCACGTGTGTCACGGCTGTCCTTTTCAATGTCCTGAAAACACTAAAGCCAATGAAAATGAAGGAAAGTGAATTTAAAAAAAAATAAAGGCAATCACATAAAAAAGTAAAGGAGAAGAATGAGGAAAGCACAGTATTAGGGTTCTGGAGGTTTGGAAAGCACATGGCAGAGTGGTAACAGATTCAGTAGACTAGAAAATGCTGCCAGTGAGAGAGACTAAGATGCAGGAAGATTAATGCAGCAGCAGCCCGGAAAGTCCCTGGAGTTGGTGGATGAGGCACCACTGAAAGCGGGAGTCATGGCGGCCATGGATAGGAGGGGACTGAGTATAGGAAGACTGGTTGCAGGCCTGCACGTAAAGCTCTAGACCCAGAAGTCCTATTCTACTCTGCAATGTTGGACTCGCTGCTTCTCCCTTAACCCAAGCAGAAGACTGGGTGTTTGCTCTCTGGAGAGTCTGAGTCAGAGGCACTCAGGGCTTGGCGACTCCATGCACAGCTGAACTGTGGGCACTCACACAAACAGTAAAGTGGGCCCTGAATGTCTGCACACCGAATGGTAACAACCTCATCCAACTGACTCCCTTGCCTCTGAGAAAGCAGGCAGCCAAGTCAATGAGGCAAAGTCAGGGCATTGAGACTTTCTTCTGGGGAATCTAAGGAAGAGAGACTTAGAGGTAGTGAGCATTACATATTCTCAGGAAATGGTTTGGCTCCAGTAATGCTGAAATGGTGAAGGCCAGTTGAGAAGCCCTGGCTATCACATTTTTCATGGCTTTGTGAAGAGTTTCTAGCACAAAGGACAGGACAAAACAAGCAAAGTGAGGGATTTAGAGATGAAAGAGACATTGCACCAAGCTAAAGAAAATCTCAGAAGAATATCATTAATATCTCTAGGCAGAGAAAAGAAGATATCGTCTCCATGGAATAAGAACTGGGTACAACAAAATAGGAACAGAAAATGGCCTCCAGAAACTAAAACATATAGCAATTAAAAATTCAAGAAAAGTTTGGAAGGCAAAGTTGATAAAATTCTCCCAGAAGTAGACTGTGAAGACAGAGGTGGAAGAAAAGAAATAAAAGATTAAAGGATCAGCATAAAAGGCCAGATATCCTAATCAGAAGAGTTTCAGAAAGAGAGGAGGAAATAAGGGAGAAAATCATCAAATAAATAACTTTAAAAATTTCCCAGAATCAAAAGACATGAATTTCCAGGCTGTGAAAATTATTTGAATGCCCAATGAATGTCCATTTTTCAAAAACAGGGTAAAGAAATCTATGCATATTACCATGAAATTTCAGAACACATTGACTAACAGGAAGATCATAAATACTTCTAAATGTAAAAAGGACTATATTCAGGGAATATAATTCAAAGGTGCTGGATTTCTGAGTCATATCACTGGCTGGTAGAAGACAACGAAGATAGACTTAAGTTCTTTGTTGCAAAAATGGGCATAAAGTTGTGTTGTTTTGAGTGTGAAGTAAGAAAAGCAAGTAAAGTGCCTATGTAGCATTACATTGTCTATTATTAGTAGATAGTAACTTGAAGATAAGAATCATGCCTTATTCAAGTTGGCCTCTTCCAGGGCCAACCAAACCTGCAAGACTGGGCATATATTAATACTCACTATGTGTTTGCTGCACCAGAGGGAAGCATGCAATTGCACTGATAAAATTGATGACCATAGGGGATTCCCAGAAAAGAGTACAAATTGTCTTTGCTGGTTTTATGTGGCAGACTAAGGGTCCCTGGGCTGGAGTTTTTGTTTGTTTTTACACGGTCTTTACAGAAAACTTCCATTATGGTCTCTGGTCAAAACAGTAGCATGAACTAGAATGGAAACCCCATATTTGTAGAGCTTTGCCTGCTGATGGCGATAATGTACACAGAACTTCTCTTGTCTGTCCTCGCGGCTCCTGGAAGAAGTATATGTACATTCACAAAGCAAATAGACTTAAAGAACAAATTATTTATGTGGATAATTTAAAATGATCCTTCCTTCCACTCTGTACACACCAGGATGATTAGTGGTCAGTATCTTTCTGGCACTTTTAGTTAACATAAAAAGGGAGGAAAAAGCAATAAGCTCTATATATTAGAAAGGAAGGGAGAACTTCTTTATTACACAGGACATGAAAATTAACCATTTTTAATGAGTTAATAAAATGACTATTTTATCATGGATGGCATGAAAAACTATTAGAAATAAAGAGATTTTAGTAAATATAAGTTGCATATATAAAAACCAGCAACAGTCCCTTATACCAGAAACAATCTGTTAGAAAAGATAATAAAAAATTCTAACCTACAACACAAAAATGCTGGGAAATAATAAGGATGTAATAGTAAACAATAAAATGCAGGAGGCGTTCATTTTGATGTCAGCTTCCCCCTTTAGATTTAAACCAGATAGGGCGCCATCTGTGTGCGGAAGGCTACTCAGTGGTACCAAGCCCTGGTAGCTCTCAACATCCTGCTTCAAAAGGCATCCTCAGAGCCAAAGCCGGCCTGACGGTGACAGCACACCTGGGGGAAGCTGCCTAGATCTGAAGCCCAGCTTTAAGATGTAGCAGGCAAATCACTGGTAATTTCTGTTCCTAATTGTCCCATCTGTGAAAACAGGTTAATAATTAACCCCATTCACCTATCTAATAAGACTGTAGTGTGTAAAAGTTAATACATATAAAGCCCTTAAAACAGTTTCTGGCCCATCATAGTTTCCACAAAACTGTTAGCTGCCATAGGATTATCACGGTGTATCCTATTTGACATCTGCTGTGAGTTCCTAGAGGATGGAACTTCCACTGAAGGCACTCTGTCAACAATTATAATGAAGTTAATCTCATTACCATTTTCTTCCAATATGTTGTTAAGAGGGGATAGGTAGATGGGTGTGCGGCAAAGATGGGTCAGACTTTAAGTTTCAAGACATTTAGGTATTTTCTCCTCAATGTGCAATTCATCTTTCTACCTCATAAACCTCCGGGGAGAAAACCATAAAACCTCCCTGAAGGTTTTATAAAACTATAAAACCTTCCTAATGGGAAGACATGCTACATGACAGATGAGAAGATTCAGTATCACAGATATTGTCAATTCTTCTCAAATTGATTTATACATTTAATTCCAGTATGGTAAGGGCTCCCTGCCCCCCTCCCCCTCCTTTTTTTGCTAACTTAGCAAGGTAATTTAAAATTTTGATTGGAAGGGTAGATGTAGTAGAAAATCCAAAAAAATTTTACAATGCAAGAAGAAAAATGATGGTGTTGCTTTACTATAAATCAAATCAAATAATAAAACTCTAGTAATGGCAAGCCTATTGCTCATGTAAGATTCTCCAATATGGTACCCACAGCCATGTGTAGCTATTTACATTTAAATTAATTGAAATTAATTAATGAAAAGATAAAAACTTCAATTTTTAGTCATATCACATTTCGGGTGTTCAGTAGCTACTAGTAGCTACTTCATGAACAGCATAGATACAGAATATTTATAATATCAGAAGTGTTTTCTTAGTGGGACTCTAAAAGCTAGTATAGGATAAAGGTGGAAATTTAATTAAATGGGTAAAAGTGGACTGTTTTTGTAATTGGGAGCAATTTTTGATAGGCTTGAAAAAAATATTCAAATGATACCACCATTTCACAGTATAAACATAAATTTCAAAGAGTTCAATGTTTTAAGATAAAGATAAATATTAAAAGAAGAATAAGAGAACATTAAACAAATTTATGATTGAAAACATCTTTTAAAGATAAAATATTCTGAAAATATATGAAAAATAAAACAAGATTACATTAAAAAGAAAATTTCACATAAGAAAGATATAGAGAAAATTAATAGGTGACAACTAGGAAAATTTTGCAGCCTAACTGACAAGTAAGGACTATTTAAAGAACTCTTGAAGATTAATCTTAAAAAAAGGTAAAATTTACTATAAAAATGAGTAAAGTACATTAAAAGTCAGTTCAGAGAAGAAAGAATGCACTGAACACTCAAAATATGAGTGAAAGATTGGAAATTAAAAGCAATATTGAGATATGATTTTTTTTACCTGTTGTACTA
Organism: Bubalus kerabau; assembly: GCF_029407905.1. NCBI lineage: Eukaryota > Metazoa > Chordata > Mammalia > Artiodactyla > Bovidae > Bubalus > Bubalus kerabau. Next base: position 51,495,413 of record NC_073635.1, read on the forward strand.
TCACCATTTAAGAGAGTAGAGACAAAACTTTATTCATGCTGTTGAATGGAAGAGAGGTGGGCACTACATATTTGTCAAGAAATTTGGCAAGAGTGTAAAAAATTTATTTATTTATTTATTTATTTTTTTAATTTTATTTTATTTTTAAACTTTACATAACTGTATTAGTTTTGCCAAATATCAAAATGAATCCGCCACAGGTATACATGTGTTCCCCATCCTGAACCCTCCTCCCTCCTCCCTCCCCATTCCATCCCTCTGGGTCGTCCCAGTGCACCAGCCCCAAGCATCCAGTATCGTGCATCGAACCTGGACTGGCAACTCGTTTCATACATGATATTTTACATGTTTCAATGCCATTCTCCCAAATCTTCCCACCCTCTCCCTCTCTCACAGAGTCCATAAGACTGTTCTATAAATATGCCATTTGTTGATACAGAAGTTCCACTTCACATAAAGATGTACTTGTATGTAAAAGTCAACTGCAAGATTACTTTTAACTCACTCCAAGTAGAAGCTATGCTGTAATGTTTATCAAAAAGGAAATGATTAAATTAATTGTGGCATATATGCATATATGCTATATACTAGGTATATATGTGTTTGTATATCTGTGTATGGCATCTGTATATACATGTATATATATGCTATATATATATCTATATACATAGCAAAAATACTGCATAGCCATGAATACAGTGAGGTAGCACTGCATGTTCCTGTATGTAGAAATGCCTTCAGTGTACACTCAAGTAAAGAGTACTACTTATAAACATTATACATTTATGTTTATAATTAATTTACTTACAAGTTATTTGTAAATAAAGCACATTATAGAGTATTACCCAAATTTTGTTAAAATATGTATTTGTGTGCACACACACACACGCATACACATGTACACACATGTGTGAATTCAAGCCCGGGGTTGGGAAGATCCCCTGGAGGAGGGCACAGCAACCCACTCCAGTATTCTTCCCTGGAGAATCCGATGGACAGAGGAGCCTGGTGGGCTAAAGTCCATGGGGTCATAAAGAGGCAGACAAGACTGAAGTGACTTAGCATGCACGCACATACACACCCTTTCTCTCTCTAACATGCATTATTTTTCACATGCTTAGACATAAGTTTGGAAGACTTGAAACCAAACTATTTCTGACATGCTATTTTGAAAATAAAAATACCTGTGTAATATAATAGGAGAATGGACTTATTAGATGCAAAGAAAATCTTCTGGCCAGCATGGGAAAGAGAGTATAAAAGTTCTCAAAAAATAAATGTAATTTGGTTGAGGTCAGCACAATATAATAGATAAAATACTATGAAGGTCCGTATGGAGGCTAAATTAATTCTATCTTGGGGGAGGAAGGAAAGACAAAGGAGTCACAGAGGATATTTAATATCTTGAAATGAAGACTAGGATCTTATTGTTCCTTTTTCACATCAAAGAACCAAGGCACTGGAGGATTTTTGGAAGCACTTAGCCCAATATCTGGCATATAGAGTGCTCAAGAAAAGAAGGGGGGCATTCTAGGTTGATGGAAGAAAATTTGCAGTTCCAGTGGTGTGAATGTTACCATTTGCATGGGGCAAAAGTAATTAGGTGACTGGTATTTGGATTTGTATGAAAGGCTGGGAGTCAGGGAAGATGGAGAAGAGAAAGGACAATAGCAGGTGTTGAAAGAAAGCATGCGATTGGAATATACAGGGTGTTATATTCCTTGCTGATGAGTTTAGATTGCATCCACTAAGCCCTGGAGAGACAGTCAAGGGTTCTGAAGAGTGATGAAGTAAGATCAAACATATATTTTGGAAAGACAACTTTGGCGGCAGGATGGAGGATGATCTAGAGAAGGAGGAGACTACAAACTCCTTAGGGTGTTATTGTAAGTGTGCACACCAGGTGGAGGGCAGTGACAGTGGAATGTAGACAGGAGAACCTCCAGAGGTCATGTCTGCAGAAGCTATAAATGCATTCCATTCTCCTCATAAGATGGCTTGGCTACTCCTAAAATATTTCTCACCTTGGCTTCCCTGTCATGCTTATTGTCTATTGCCCTTCTGCCAGGTTTCTCTTTAATGAGTTGCCTGCCAACAGTTGAGGCTACCGTGGCTTTTTGAAATACCATAAAGCTTGAAAATGTTATTGAATTAAACATTAATTAGAGGTGCCCCTTCTAAAACATTTAGATCCTTTTTGGCCACAGCGAGCTAAATATCTAAGTGTAGAGTACAAATACACTGTAATTATAAAGAGTATGAAACAATTTAACTAATGATTTGGGGTAGGTTTAAATTTAGTTTAATGGAAATTCATTACTGTTTGACTTGGATCGGTACTGTTCTTTCCTTTTTAAATAAAGGAAGAAAAGGAGTACAAACAAAGGCACCAAAGGTGACTGGTGAGTTCCTTCTAGGTAACACTCTTCTAGGAATCATATGGGGATAGATGACCTTCCTCTAAATGGTCTGTATTGTTTTATGAACTTTGTTGTTGAAGAATCTAGCCAGGATGCCTGTTTTAAAAAATTATTCTAAGAAGGAATGTACATGGGAAGAGAAATTGAAGATTGCCTGGTTGTTGTGTCATTTTCCTCTCTGGGAACCACCGGATCTTCAGCCCTTTCATAAGAGACCACCATAGCAATGGTTCCCACTGTGGTGACTGCCCTTCACAGTTCCTGTGTTTATGGAGCGACTCGTGGGCTAGGGGCTAGGGCAGGAAAGCCAAGAGACTTGAGACTCAGTCTGGGCCCTAATGGAGCTTGCAGTTTAGACAGTGAGACAAGACTAACAGGTGAGGAACAATTAACTCAGTGTGAAGTTCCCAGAGGAGGGGCTCTCCATACATTTTTTTCACAGCACTAAAGATATGACATAGATTTCAGTCTGCATTTGGCTCTCATGATGGATGGCTCAGCCAGTGTGAAACTGACTCTGGACTGGAACCACTGAGTGAAAGAATGCCTTACCTAGTCCCAAGTTGCATTCATCTTAAGGCATTCAGAAGCTGGAAAAATTGACAGAGCCGAGAAGAAAAGACTCAATGCAGACGGGGCATTGAGTGGAAGGATGGAAGTGTCTAAATAGGCAGGAGCTGAGGAAATTAACATCCTCTTCTCTTTCAGATTTGGAGATACAAATACTGATGTGATGCTCTTCAGGTCCTTAAAACAAAGCAAAATTTGGATTGGAGCAAAACGGTTCAGTATTATTTCTCAACAGACGTATACTGAAAAACTGCTTTGGGATAGCTGCTGAGCTAAGCAGAAGGGCAACAGAGATAGGGAAGTCCTGACTCCTGTCCTGGAAAATCTTTTTGGCTGAAGGTGAAAGATCTGACTTAGCATCTTGGTATTTCCCACATTTATTGGAAGACAACATCCTGTACATCTGGCCAAAGGTCAGGCTCTAGCAGGAGGTTTTCTGTATCCAAGGGAAACTGGAGTGAAGCATATGAAATCTTAGTTAACCAGTCATTAAGCTGGTTAATCACTCCATACTCATGTTACTTCTCTGGGTCTCCTTGAAAAGTCTGCTTGAACTTGGGCAAACGGCCTTCAGGCTTTTATTTTGCTGACTTCAGTGACTCTGGGTATCATGCTCCAGATCCTAAGAATGCTCATTTTTCTTCTTTTCAAAACCTAATCTCTCCAATATCCACTAAAGAGCTAGAATTTTTTAATGCAATAATTGTTAAGCTTCAAGAACAATGGTTGGCACGGGAGCCAGCGTGAGGAACTCCACCCGTGGCAAAGGTCATGAGGAAGGAGGCTCAGCATACGCAAAGGCGGGAGCGAGCCTCAGGAGTCCCCCTGGAAATTCTCGAGCATCTATCCCCAAAACCAGAGTCTGCCTACTTTACTGCTTTGTGCTCTCACCTACACCTCTGACTTTACGGGGGGCTGTCCCCCACCACCATCTCTCTCTCTGAAAAAGAGTTAACTTACAGCTCCAGTTAATAAAGTTCCTGGGTGTGACAAGAGTGTTTTAGTTCACAAACTCCTTTGGGAGTTCTCTAGCCTGCCTGAACAGGTTCTTCTGGCCACATGTGATTGTTCAGAGCCTCCCAACCTTGAGAGGCATGAGATGTTCTAAACTGTCTAAATATAGATTCCTTTGAGCAGTTAAAAGATTGATTAGAAATTGTATTGGTGAAGGGTTTTTCACTTGTTGTGCCAATGTTTGCTGCTAAGTTTCCATATCCCTTAACTACTGTGTCCCTGGGAGTGTATTGATTAATATAATTGGTGTATAGGAATGTAAGTAGTAGCTTTAATGTTTGTAACCTTGGACCCTTGAGTTAATTCTTTTCTTGTTATAGTCCACCTCACTTTTGCCCTATAGGAATGCAACTTTATCTAATGCTTTCAGAGGGTGGTGCCTGACTTTAGAATAATCACCTTAAGAGAAAAGTAAGTTTTCTGAAGAAAGGGTCATAAAATGTTAATAGGCCTCCTGGCCAGAAGATGATGTAAATCACCTAAACTTTTGCATATGATAAGTTTGCAGGAAGAAAGCCTGGCTTACTGCTGACTCTACCCCTTCCCCCATTATCCTCTGCACAACTTAAGGTATAAAAACTACTTTGGAAAATAAAGTACGGGCCTTGTTCACCGAAGCTTGGTCTCCCCATGTCGTTCTTTCTCTCACCTTCTGGCTGAATTCCCATCTGGAGGTGGAGGCTCGCCAAGCCTACTAATTTTGCCTGGGCTTCTAAGATCTGACCAGGAAGGCCTTAGTGTCTCCTCTCCTTCGGGAGGATGGGAGGATTCCTGAGGCCTATGTAGGTGGTGCAAATTCCTTGTCTTGGAATTTTATTGGTTTTCCACGTAAACCAAGTTATTCAGCCTCTTTTCTCCACTAAATTTCTTCACTGAGCTATCCCTACTTAACCACTCTTTATATCTCTAATTAATACTTAATCAAGCTATCATATCCTGTTCGCTGACGCCGTCTTCCCTTCGAATTCCCTGGATCCACCGGGGCTGGACCCTGGCAGGTTGGGATATTCATTGATGTTTTGGATGACTTACAGTTTAAAAATGTGCTCCAATGGAAAAATACTTAAATTAATTTAAATGATTAATATTTACATGTTTAAAGGGATTCAGAATTACTCTTATTTCTACAAAGTAATAAAAAAAAATTGTTCCAAACATCTGTTTAATTTTCATTCATAATTTAGCCATACTATAATTTCAAAGGTATATCTTTATAATTCATCATCTCCCTTCCCCCAGACTATTTCTTCTGCTGCTTTCTACCCCATCTCTGCTCAAGGCATTAAATACCTTCCCTCTAGTTGGGAAGAATCTGAACAATGGAGACCCCTTTGGCTCCTTCCCCTCTTTTTCCTCTATGTCTGTTCATTGGTTAACTCATATTTTACCATGCTTCTTCCTCCACATATGTTCTTTTCTATTATCTTTGGTGAAACCCAGTTTTTAATCGGCTACATGCAAAATAAAGACTACATCTCTAGTATTCCTTATGGTTAGATGTGTCTCTGTGTCTTAGTTCTGATAAATGAGATGTAAGTGGAAGTGCTATGCAGCAACTTCTAGGGAGTTTCTTAAAAGAAAATATGAGTGTCTTTCACCATATTTTTTTTTGTTCCTTTCTACTGTGTGCTCATTGGCTGGAGTTCAAGCAACCGTTTTGAAATATGAGGCAACACACTAAGGATAGTGGAGCAGCAAGATAGGAGAAGGGTGACCTGCCAGTGGTGAGCTACCTTCCTAGTCCTGGACTGCTTCACTCTGAATTTCTTCCACATGAGAGAAAAAAAAAAAAAAAAAAAAAAAAACAGAGAAATCTGCTGCATTTCTTTTTAAAAAATAATTTTTATTTACTTATCTTTACTGTGTTGGGTCTTCATTTCTGCTTGGACTTTTCTCTAGTTGTGGCAAGCGAGGGCTACTCTCTAGTTGCAGAGCATGGGCTTCTCATTGCTGTGATTTTTCTTGTTGTGGAGCACTGGTTCAGACATGTGAGTTTCAAGTAAGTTGTGGTTCCTGGCTCTACAGCACAGGCTCATGGGCTTAGTTGCTCCAAGGCACATGGGATCTTTCCGGGTCTGGTATCAAACCTGTGTCTTCTGCATTGGCAGATGGATTCTTCACCATTGAGCCACCAGGGAAGTCCATCTTTTGCATTTCTATACCATAACATGAATGATCAGAAAGAGAAATCAAGGAAACAATCCCCATTTACCATTGCATCAAAAAGAATAAAACACCTATGGATAAACCTACCAAGGGAGGCAAAAGACCTGTACTCTGGAATCTATAACATATTAGTGAAAGAAATCAAAGATGAAAAAAAATAGATGGAAAGATATACTGTGTTCTTGGATTGTAAGAATCCGTATTGTCAAATTGACTATACTACCTATGGCATACTACAACTTCAATGCAATTCCTATCAAATTACCAATGGATTTTTCACAGCACTAGAAAAAAATATTTTTAATTTTTATGGAAACAAAAAGGACTCTAAACAGTCAAAAAAATCTTGAGAAAGAAAATTGGAGCTGGAGGAATCAGGCTTCCTGACTTCAGACGATACTACAAAGCTATAGTAGTCATTTTTAAAAAACACTGTTTTGGGTTCTTTCTTACGAGCCAAATCTAATCCTGATTAATTTACTTCCTTATGCTTCTGTCCTTTTCTTGCCATTCTCAGTGTTATCAGTCTCACAGGTGACTCAACAGTAGTATAATATGGGCAGTGTAGTGGAAGGCTTAGCAAAATAGGCTTTAGAACAATTTTTGTCTTATTTTTTGCTGTATAGCTAGCTTTGGGGCTTCCCTAGTAGCTCAGATGATAAAGCATCTACCTGCAATGCAGGAGACCAGAGTTTGATCCTTGGGTCAGGAAGATCCCCTAGAGAAGGAAATGGCAAACCATTCCAGTATTCTTGCCTGGAGAATTTCATGGACAGAGGAGCCTGGCAGGCTACAGTAGTTCATGGGGTTGCAGAGAGTTGGACACAACTGAGTTTATAACACACATAGCTAGATTTATCTTTCTGTGTCTCAGTTTCTTTATTGTCAAAGGTGGACCTCCTGAATTTATTGACAGCAATGAATGAGATAGTGCCTTTGAAAGACTCATATGCATAATGTCTGATGGCAAGTGCTCCATAAAGAGTGGCATTGCTTGATATTATTGTCTTGCTTATTTTGACCAAGTGGAAAGATCTTAGAACAAATGCTATTGGACATGATATACTCATTCAGTGATTTATTAATACTAAATAGTAACTTGCCATTTTGGTTTCACTGGTGGTTCAGTGGTGAACAATCAGCCTGCTAATGCAGGAGACATGAGTTCAGTCTCTGGGTCGGGAAGATCCCCTGCAGAAAGAAATGGCAACCCACTCTAGTACTCTTGCCTGGGAAATCCCATGAACAGAGGAACCTGGCAAGCTACAGTCCATGGGGTCACAAAGGAATTGGACACGACTTAGTGACTATACAATAACCTGCCATTCACATTCTTCTCAGTGCAATAATTTTTATATATTCACAAAAATTGTATATTTGGCATATTTATATTTACATTTAAAGGTGCCCACATTTATGTTGTGCTGTGCTTAGTTGCTCAGTCATGTCACACTCTTTGTGACCTCATGGACTGTAGCTTGCCAGGCTCCTCTTCCAGGAGGAAAGTCTCCAGGCAAGAATACTGAAGTGGGTTGCCATGCCCTCCTTCAGGGGATCTTCCCAACCCAGGGATTGGACCCAGGTCTCCTGCATTGAAGGTGAATTCTTTACCATCTGAGCCACTAGGGAAGCCCAAGAATACTGGAGTGGGTAGCCTATCCCTTCTTCAGTGGAACTTCCTGACCCAGGAATTGAACCGGGGTCTCTTGCATTGCAGCAGGATTCTTTCACAGCTGAGCTACCTGGGAAGCCCTGCCCACATTTATAGGCTATATTAAAATCACAGGGTTGCTGTGTGTGTGACCATGCTGTACATGTTGCTATGATGTATTTCTCAAAATATTTTTCTGTCATAGTCTTGTATATGGTTTTTCTTTGGCAATGCAGCTTTTTATACCCAAGCCTTCTATTATCTTGTATAATATTTACCATCCCTAGAGGACTATTCTACTTTTATGCACTAAACATTTCTTATGGAAACATAAGCCTGTGAGACAAAAATATTTTCCAGTCAATTTCAGTAGCCACCAGATCAAAATTTGAACATTCAGTAAAGCACTTAAGTCAAATCTCTCTCCATTTTTTTTTAATTTTCAAGAATTCTTTAAAATTAAAAAAATTATTTAATATATTTATACCAATAGAGTACATGACTGAAATCTGCAATATATTTTGATTGTCTTATTCTTTACAGCAAATGTTTTTTATTTTGAAGTCAGCTTTCACTTAGCTCTGTAATTATTGATGCCTCATCTATAACTGTGACCCAATAACTCTAGCAGATTTCCTCATTCCTCTAGCCAAGTTTTCTTCTTTTCTGCTTTTCTCATATCACTTCCCCATTTCTCTCATACACATAGTCACACACAACTTGATCAAGTCATCCTCTTGCTCAAAAACTTTGGTTCACATAACTCTTTTCTCCTGGCTGTCTCTCTACTCTATTTTCTTTTCTTCCAAATGAATGCCATCAGGTCCACAAAACATGATACCTGCAGCCCAAAGTGATATTTCACTGTTCTGTCTTCCCTTGTCAAAGGGGAAAAATTCCAAATCATATATTGTTTAGAATTATTACATTTTGCCTCAAATTGTTCAACTTTCTTATTCATAATCCTGAAAGTGAACAGGAGTGAGCTAGGCTCCTCTTGGCCTCTGCTATGTTGAAAGTTTTTTTTCCCCACAAGGAAAGTGGTAGGAAAGGAGGTTAGAAAACAAGGACCCAAAGCTGTAAGCAGAGGCAAAATTCATGAACTGCAAAATTGGAGGAGGCAGAGAAAGAAAGTGAAATTGGAGTTGACCCAAAGTTTAAGTCTTCTTGGATAAATGACCAAGTGAGTCAGAAACTTGAAGGAAATTAAGTGTGTCTTGGGAAATCACTTTGATTTCCATCCAGAGTTTATGGCTTTCTGTTACAGGCTGGCAGTACCAGTGGAAGGTGGTTGCTGGAATTTCTGAGTAGAAATCCAGTAAAATAAATTAGCTATATAGTTTTAAATGGCTTTAGAAAGTTTTTTCCCCCCATTTTTCAAAAAAAAGCAGTGTGGGTGGTATGACATTATTAGCAGGAGAGGCAGATGGTGTCACTAATTTGGATTGTCTCCCAAATGGTGCCTTTTGGACCTGCTCGTTGGGTTCTGATCACATTCCGTATGTACTGGGTGGCTAGCAGCCTCATCAGGCAGTGACAAGATAGAGGCAGACTCAGCAGTAAGCTAGCAATGGAAGCCCTGTTGCTATGGAATGGTGGAAATTTGCAAGGTTAGCAAGCTGCTTGTGGGAATTGAGCCAAGAAGATTATTAGTATTTCTTCAAACTGCAGGTTCTGTGTGTCCTTTCAAGGTGCCTTACATTGGGGAATTTTCATGGGCCAAAGGGGGGGTTTATACTGAAGGTAAGGGTGAAGGCTCTTTGGGGGTTTCTGTGAACAGACACCTTACTACCTGCAAGCATGTGCTTTCTCCATCAGTGTTGCAATCTCCTAGTGCTCTTGGACTGTAGTGGTACAGTGAGTGTGTAACTCTTTCAACAGAAGATTCAAAGCAATTTGGATGCTTTCCCCATAGTTTGTCCTTAGGCTCCTCTGTCCATGGAATTCTTCAGGCAAAAATACTGGAGTGGGTTGCCATTCCTTTCTTCAGGGGACCTTCCTAACCCAGGGATTGAACCCAGGTCTCCTGCATTGCAGGGAGATTCTTTACTATCTGAGCCACAAGAGAAGCCCAAGAGACTCTTAGAATAGTCTCCTAACTGATATGCTTCTAGTTCCAGCCTCCTTTCACCCCTGTGATGCTTCTTTTGTCCTGTTGGGATGTCTTTGTGAAAGCTAATGGTTCATCATTGCCTAGAGTAACTTGGCCATGTATCTAAAGGCGACATTCACCTACATTCCTTGTGAAAAACAATCTTTTATTGGGAAGACTGAGTAGGATAGATAGCCTGTAGATTATGTGCCAGTACAGAATAAGGCGGAAGGCTTGGTGGAAAGCATGGCCCTCCACACTCCGGCTCCTCACTTTATGTGACAGCTCCATTATTTGTATATCCTGTGTGTCTAGTCCTATTGTCTGTTTTTATTTCCTTGGTTTGCAGTCACATTGCTTTGTTCCTCAGAAGCCAGGCTATTTTCAATTGAATAATGGATTTTGTAACTAAAATTTTAAACTAATTTTGAAATCTAGGATCATTTTATCATATGAAAGACATAATTTATATTTATTTCTAAAAGGAGGATTTAGCAACCAGACTCTGAGCTCCTCTTTGAGAACTGTTAGATACCCCTGGTAGAAATATAGCCTTAAATACCAAACTTGACAAACTGGGTTTATTTCTTCTGCTACCTAGTCTTCTGGAGAAGGCAATGGCCCCCACTCCAGTACTCTTGCCTGGAAAATCCCATGGACAGAGGAGCCTGGTAGGCTGTAGACCATGGGGTCGCGAAGAGTCGGACACGACTGAGCGACTTCACTTTCACTTTTCCCTTTCATGCATTGGAGAAGGAAATGGCAACCCACTCCAGTGCTCTTGCCTGGAGAATCCCAGGGACGGGGTAGCCTGGTGGGCCACTGTCTATGGGGGTGCACAGAGTTGGACACAACTGAAGCGACTTAGCAGCAGCAGTAGCAGCAACCTAGTCTTCACTGACTCAGTACTCTCTTATGTTCAACTACTTTTTTTTGGTCTATTAATTCTGGTTATATGCAGTCAGTGAGTTGGTCTACCATTACCAGAAATAGAAGTACAAGTAGTTAATTTTTAACACACTGGGAAAATGGCACTAAATCCTCAAAAGTGAAGAACACAGTCTTCTCTTGTTATTTGGTGAAGAGGAAACATGAGAAAACGTTTGCAGATTGTTCCCAGCTCCACTCTTAACCAAATAATTTACCAATATTTTAAAGAGATGTACTAGTAATTTTGATTATAACATCCGACCAGAGGTATATATGAGTATGAGTTGTGTCTCTCTATCCTCTTATATTTTCTTTTACTATATATGTTTATCTGAGAAAACTATATCTAGAATCCCAACCACAATAAAATTTTTTGATGGTTTATTAATAACATTTCAGTCTCAAAGTAATATTTGTGAATACAAATGTTCTCTGTAGACACTCTCAGTAACTAGAAGTGAAGGAAGGTGTTTCAGGTGAGGTTCATGTAGGCACATGAAGTTAGCTGTCACCCTCTTGCTAGGCTCCTCTGTCTACTCAGGGAAGACACCATTTAATAATCAAGAAATTCTCAGAGAAAAGACTCTTAAATTTTCCTGATTTACTAGTGTTCTGAATATAACTGGGATTTAGGAATAATACATAGACATGGTTGAGGGATTGAGACACTACCTACCAAAGCCGTATAGCAAGGAGGCGCCGTACAATTCTGAAGAGAAAAGTCATATGAGTGGGCAAAGAATCGTAGTAGAGTGGGCCAGAATGAACAGGATTTTCAGTGTAGCACATGGGCTGTGCCTGATTGGGCTAGGACAGGGACTCTCAGATTCTGGTGGACAGACATTCATGTTTCTTTGCTGTGGAATTCACCCTCTTCAAGGCTGAGCACAAAGTGAAGAAGATGTTTTCTCATGATTGAGGACTGGGTGGAAACTAGAGGTGTGGCAGCAAGATGGCGGAAAGCTCAAGACATTAACGCTGACTGGAGAGTGAAGGCAATTCACTCCCCCAAGGACGTTAGTGGTGCTAGATGGAATGTAGATGCCGGCAGAGAGGAATGCACAAGACCTGAGGTAAGCAGAGCAATGATTAGACAATGGAGCAGAAACCCATGGAGAATTTTAGTCAATAGAGGGCCTGCCAAGCCACAGTACAGGGACTTGCATTCTGTGTGAAATGCTGTTCTTCTTACCTGTTGGGGACTGTTATGGAGTAAATGTTTGTATCCCTCCAAATTTATGTGTTGAAAACCTACCCCCAGTGTGAGGGAGTTAAGAGGTTAAACCCCTGGGAAGCAATTAAGATTAGATGAGATCATGAGAATTGAACCCTCATGAATGGAATTAGCACCCTCATAAAAGCCACAAGAAAGCTTACTTCCCCTCTCTGCTCTCTGCCATGTGGGGAAACAGAGAGAAGTCAGAAATCTGCAACCTGGAAGAATGTTCTCACCAGAACCCGCCCATACTGCACTCTCATCTCAGATTTCTAGTCTTCAGAATTGTGAGAGATAAATTTCTGTTATTTATAAGCCACCTAGCTTATGATACTCTGTTATAGAAGTCCAAATTGACCAAGATAGGAACACTTAGTGTGACATTTAAAAAATAGGGGAAACAGAGGTTCTTTACTTAAAAGGTTAGGATCCTTAATACAGGTTTATTGTGCATGTGTGTGTGTTCTCAGTCACTCAGTCATGTTCAACTCTTTGCAACCCCATGGACTGTAACCCACAGGCTCCTCTGTCCATAGGATTTTCCAAGCAAGAATATTGAAATGAGCTGCCATTTCCTCTTCCAGGGTATCTTCCTGATTCAGGGATTGAACCTGCATCTCTTGCATCTCCTACATTGGCAAGTGGGTTCTTTAATATTGCGCCACTTGGGAAGCTGGATTAAAGGCTATTAAGGAGCTTTAATTAGAATATTTGAGTGGGCAGATGATGAGGGACATTTTGTTATACAGGTAATTATCCCCAAGGACTGTCAGATCCAGGGGAGGATAATCCTAGGAAAATCAGAACTTCTTGCAAACCAAGTAAGTGGTGATTCAGAATATCTCTAAACAGTGACCAAAGAAGCCCAAGCCCTTTGTAGTATAAGAGAATATTAAGAAGATATTTATTGTCTTGACAAACACTTCAGCTTTATCCTTAGCAAATGCATTGATGTAGACAATTCATTGCAAATTTTGATCTTTCTTTTAAAACTAACTTTAGTTCCTATGAGCATTGTTTATAAGAGAAGATGATTGGCATTTTGAATTTACTCAAAGATAAATAGGTATTTTTTACGTCTTAAATGCTATTTCTTTTGCTATTTTAGTCATGTCCAACTCTTTGTGACCTCATGAACTATAGATACCAGGCTCCTCTGTCCATGGAATTCTCCAGGCAAGAATATTGGAGTGGGTGGCCATTCTCCAGGGGATCTCCCAACCCAGGGGTCGAACCCAGATCTTCTGCATTGCAGGCAGATTCTTTACTGTCCAGGCCACCAGGGAAGCCCATTTCTCTTGTAAGTAAGTTGTATACTGGTAAATATTGTTTTGTGAACTGAAAAATGTATACAGTGCTTTGGGGAACAAACTGCACAGGTGTCTATATATTCATTCCGTTTTTCCAGAGGGTGTGAAGTCACAGGAAGTGACCAAACACCACTGCAATGGCTTTTCTTCAGAGTCAAGGAACTAATGTCCAGTCCAGAAACAGACTTCCTTGGAGGTGATAAAAGAACCATGTGGTTTTCTTGAGGCCTGTAGGTGACCTTCTCAAATACTGCTCTCATTAATAGAGTGGAGAGAAAACATTAAGATAGGCACTATACAATTAGAATCAACTTGCATGTAAAATTGATGATTTCTCCTCTTATATCTCAGAAAGAAGCTGTATTGTTACTGATAATGTAGAGTGGTAAAAAATGTGGCTTAATGCTTTGTATCTCAGTTCTAGAGACAGAGAAGTCAGGTAATGATACAATCATAGCAAATTTAAGGAGTTCACTAAGAACTAAGATGATGAGAGCTTCCTGGTGCCACGATACTCAAGGTACCAAGAACAGCAGGATGAGAAGTCAATGGTAGAAGGACTGAAGAAGGGCAGTGTGGTGTCTCATGGAATTCTAAATGTAGGTTTATCTGGTCTTTAATCATGCTACCCCTTCCTTTTTAAAAATATTTATCTATTTATTTGGCTTTGCTGGATCTTAGTTGTGGCACATGGGGTCTTCCTCACATCATATCATATGGCATGTTTTGTTGTGGCACAAGGGCTCTCTAGTTGCAGAGTGTGATCTTACTTGCTTTGTGGCATATAGGATCTTTGTTTCCTGATCAGGGATTGAACTCATTCCCCTGCATTGGAAGGCAGATTCTTAACCACTGAACCATCAGGGAAGTCCCCATGCTGGTACTTCTTACTAATTCTATTTGCAAGCTTTTGAGTTCAGTAAGCCTTAGTTCCTTCTTTTGCAAAATTGGAATAATATTAAGACTTTGCTTGCATTATATTAAATAATATTTGCAAAGTCCATGGTTTATTGTTTTGTACATATTAAACTTTCCTATAATAGTAATAAAAACAACAACAATAAAAATTACTATTGTTAACATAGAGACTTCCCTAAAATTTGGCTTTTTAAGAGGGAAAGAGGAATGTCAAAAATCCTTCCTTAAGTACTTCAGGATGAGTACGGAGAAGGAAGGAATGGTACGAATAAAGCCACATGGGATAATGAGAACAGTATTTGTTATTTAGCTAATCTGAGAAATGGTGTTATCAGAATATTTTGGTGAGATCTTGGGTTAGAGATAGAATCTGTGAACTTTTACTTCCTGCAGATAATTAGTGTCTTGGGAGCAAGATTATAAAGAAGAGTTGAAAGGCTGTTGTCAAGAAGCACCTAGGGGTATACAAAATTACTCTACTGTTCCAACTCAGAAATGGAGGATGTAAGAAATGACCCCTGGCAAAGAGAGATTGTCTGAAAATGCATCATGAAAGGGCAAAATTCCCCAAAGAAGCTAAGAAATGACATTATTGAAGTATTTTTTTCTTGATGAAACTATACTTGTAAAGGTAGTATTTTTCTATTTTGCACAATTGAGCAAAAAAAAAAAAAAGTGTCTAACAACAAACATTTGCATAAGGGAAGCGAGGGCTTGGACCCTCAATACAGAACCAGACATAGCATCTGCTCTGAAGAAACACAGAGAACATAAGTCATTTTACACCCAACAGTGCATTGCCCTGGCACTATGTTTATTTGTCTGATAAAGCTGTAAACTAACAAGACTAGAAATGCTCTTTTCATGCTTGGAAAGGCAATCTGACTTCATACTAATTTGGAAGTTTATATGTTATCTGTTCTCTGACATGGAAGTTTATCCAAAAGCAATGCCATTCTGATCTGATTATATATAAGGGGTAGGAAAACATCCATCTGTAACAGTTTTCATTATTTTCATCATATGATATGAAATATGATGTCTGATAACAGAAGACACCATAGAGGTAGGTGGTCATTTCCCCAGAAAAGACCATCTGCCTACCTCTGTACAACATGGTTGAAGAAGCATAAAGTGAAGACCTAAATCCCTTTATACTCTTGAATACCAGATGCCTTATGACATGACTGACGGCGGGGTGAAACCCACCCCAGTGCCTATCCAGCGGGTAAGACATTAGGTAGTGGGCAAAAGAACCAGCTGTCAGGAATCTGAAACACTATGGCATTTTAGAATTTCATCATTAACATTCAGCATGAAGCTGAAATTTTTAGATGAGTGATTTTATGAGCGACCTTAGAAAAATAACGACACAGGCAGAATGTAGCTGATTGGTATATTAAACTAGATACAGCCAGCTCTTAAAAACAATATATTCTTCAATTTTGGAATCAAATCAGTGCTTCTTTCCTTGGGGAATCATGAACTTAGGGTTAAACAGGAATGGTGGACCAGGAACTCAAGAGTGAGCCATTGTAACCCTTCACCCAGATAAGGAATGCTCTGTAAACCTGAGCAATACATTCAGCCGGCACTGCAAAATGGAAATATTCCAAGGGCAGGCACAAACATTTTATGATGCTTGACAGGACATTGAGGGCAATGAAAATGAATAACAATGATTATTTTTCAGAGACCAACATTTCACTTTGGCTGAAGTATTTTAATCTGTTGTCCTATTAGAGAGCTTATGAGGAATGAGCTTCTCATTTTTGGCTACGAGTCTTGGCTGGCTATTGGGACAATCTGTTATTTCTGGCTATTGCTCTGGGGGTAAGTTAATGCCAGCCATTCCGAGTTCACTAAAATCTAGACTTGCATGGAATGGTAGTTTTCTGCTTCCAAATGACCAGTTTGCCATCCTTTGCAGCATAAGCAAAAAAGAATTCTCTTTCTACCCCTTGGCCTTGCTGGAGCTGTGGGCCTGCAGCTCGCATTCTCTATGTTTTTTTAAGCTCAATAGTTTACAGCCATCTGTCTTTGTATTGGGCTTCCCTGGTGGCTCAGACAGTAAAGAATCCACCTGCAATGCAGGAGACCTGGGTTCCATCCCTGGGTTGGGATGATACCCTGGAGAACGGTATGGTAACCCACTCCAGTATTCTTGCCTGGAGAATCCCCATGGACAGAAGAGCCTGGTGGGCTACAGTGTATAGGGTCACAAAGAATAGGACACAACTGAGCAATGGTCTTTGTATCATTAACCTACCCAATTGGACACCATACCCCTGTTTTCTGTATCTGCTCTGCTAAATGGTGTGCATTCTGAGGCATTCTGATGCTATGTGGGTCTAATGACAGCTCCCTGAGAAGAGATCTGGGTGGAGACCATCTTTCTGAGAATCTCCAGCTGTGGCAGATTTTGGCCCTCTGGGGGGCCCACACATGGATCGGATCAGGGTGATCCTTGATTATCCTATAGGAACAGCAAGACAAAGGAAACATGCCCTTTTTACTGGCCATTGGATGAGACCAGAACACAAGGAAGCAAAGAGAAAATCCAATGGAGACCGCAGCAATTGTGCAGATTTGGTGGAAAATGAGAGCACAGAAGGTAATGGCAACAAACAAACAGTGAGCAGTGGGAGTGAAGATCCTTGCTCTCCTTTTCTCTTCCTTGTTCTATCCATGCCACATCGTGCATTGTCTCCTTATGCTCTGCTCATAGTGTTTGCACAGAGACAAACAGGTAAAACCAATCCATGGTTTCCTGGAAGACCTTACCCAGCTGTGGAAGCAGGACTTGCACCCACCAATAGGAGAGAAGGCAGGACTCTGAGCACAGAGCCGAAATAGATTTTGCTTTTGGCTCTCCAGAATTCTACAGCAGAATTTTCAGCAATGCTGTCAGGTGAGATTACTTTGAGATATTGCGTGCTGTCTCAAGAAAGAAAGAAAGTGACAGTGGCTGTATGTGAAACCAGGAAGAGATATAGCCACTCTCCTATTTATTTATTCAACTCTTTAACATAAGTTTATTATTTAATTATCTCACCTCACTTGCTGCTGCTCAACCATTTCAGCCTCTTTGCAACCCTTTGGACTGTAGCCTGCCACGCTCCTTTGTCCATGGGATTTCCAGTTAAGAATACTGGAGTGAGTCACCATTTCCTTCTCCAGAGGATCTTCCTGACTCAGCAATGGAACCTGGATCTCCTGCATCTCCTGCATGGCAGGAGGATTCTTTATCCACTGAGCCTTGAGGAAGCCCTATTTAATTGTAATTAAGCTTAATTATTAGTTTTTAATTATGTTATGTCATAAATTTTAATCTTATTTTATAATTATTTTATCATTCATTAAAAAAAATTGACCATTAGAAATCCTTCCTCTTTCATGGAGGCTTATGTTTTCTCCACCCTAGCCCTGGAACCTACCACTTCTCGAAGGGGTCCTAGTCTTTATTGGAGAATGATGTTTAGAAACCAACCATTCTGGGAACCAGGAATACTAATCGCTATTTGGGTCATTTGGGTAACATTGCTTCTAACCCCTTTCAGTGGATAAAACTAGGAAATATATGTGTATATATTCACTCAGGTATACATGTGCAGCTATGTTAATTTTCGTATCTATAAGTATTGAAATATGTAAGTGTATACCAGTACCTCTCATTTCAATCTAACACAGCAGGGTCTCTTTCCCCTCTTTTTATTTGTAATTTCCTCCCTTGACAGTAAGGAACTTGGCTTCTGTTACTGACAATATATTTACTTATTTGTTCAATCCTAGTACACATATAAAGCAGTTTCAGAATAGCTAACTTATGCCTCCGAGAAACACATTTACTAACTAGATTACAATATTTGTGTACAGGTCTTTTTGTCTTTAGGATTTTGGCTTATTTTGATAATACATTTTATTTCCACTCATTTAGACTTCAAGGTGACCTTGTTCAGTATCAGCTTTAGTGAGATAATTATCACTCTAATGGATTTTTGGTGGTACAGGTTATCACTGGGACGCAGCTATGTGCAAACTGCTTGCAGATAACAGAAATGCTTGTAATCTGAAAGAAAAAAGAATTCACTTAAGTTTGCTTGTGTCATAATTGAAAGTAGGCCCTTTGGTATAACTTCATGGTTTTTCCTAGTATCAACTCAAAAATCAACATTTCTTTTGAGTCTCAGAGCAACATATTAGGTTGGAATGGGGAGCCCATACTATCACAGATATTTCAGATTTAAATATAGAATTAATAAATCAAAATGACCCAAACATTCACTGAAACTCCACTTTTGAACAGAACTCAGCTCCTTGGGAGAACTTCAAAATAGGGGCTATTAATTTATATTATATCTTTATATCTGTATTATGTGGTATCTTCCTCTAAGTTATTTGTACCATTTGTAATTTCAAAGACTGATTTTTTCCCCCCAACCTCATTTTTCAAAGTCCAAAGGATGCCCAGGGAATTCTTAAAAATTCTGTCAGAAAATTAAAATATGAACGTGTGTGTGTGTGTATGTGTGTGTGTACGCGTGCACAGACGTGCAAGCGCGCTAAGTCGTTTCAATCATGTCTGACTCTTTGAGACCTTAGGGACTGCGCCTGCCAGGTTCCTGTGTCCATGGGATTCTCCAGGTAAGAATACTGGAATGAGTTGCCATGCCCTCCCCCAGGGTATCTTCCTGACCCAAGGATCAAACCACGTCTCTTAAATCTTCTGCATTGGTAGGCAGGTTCTTTACCACTAGTGCCACCTGGGAACTCCAAAATATGAACATAGTGGCATTTATGCCATAGACTCCACCTATTTTCTTACCATCAATATTGCCCCAAATATACTGTACTTTCTTGCCTGTAATCAGAGAGAAATATTATAGCTCTTATCTAAAGGCTATCTTTGTACACTGGATGCCATTTTTTTTTTTTAATCATCATTCAAGCATATCACTCCTTCTATCTCAGGGTCATTTCTTTCACTCCCTTCTGGAAAACTTATTATGTAGTTGTTTCCTTTATTAAAAACAACAACAGCAACAAAGCATCTTCCTTCAAAACCTTTTCCATCACCAATCCATTCCTTCACTTTTCTTTACAGCAGAATTTCTACAAAATCGTTGCCTTTGCTCATTGGATCTCTCTTATGTTTGTCTCAGTCAAGATCTCATCATGACCACACTGCTGAAATCGGTCTTGTCAAGGCCTTAAGGTCACTTTATTAAATGCCCTGTTCAATGTTCAGTCTCATATTACTTGACCGATGGCTCCTTCTTAGGCTTCTCTGCTCTTCCCTCACTGTCCCCTGCACCTTGATAATGGAGCTCTCTGAGGCTTCATTAATGATTCTCTTCTTTATTGACACTCATTTTCTCGAGTCTTACTCAGTGTCATGGTTCTAAATACTCCCAATTTATATCTCTCACATAGAGCTTTCCTTCATATCTCACTTCCAACCATTAGGATATTTTGACTTTATCTTGAACATACATTCAGTGTGTTTGGAAACTGATCGCTCCTCAGCACCTTTGGTACTATTACCCTGGACTACTGCCGCCATTATCTCTCACTAAATTATACCTTCATAATTGGTTTTTCTGACTCATTGCCCCTATGCATTTTGTCAGCACAGTGGAGAGTGTACAAAATGAGAATAGATTCTAAGAGCACAAGGATAAAAGTAGGGAAAACCAAAGAGAGGCTAGATAGAGTAGAGTTGATAAGAAGGGGACGGATTCTTGATTCTTACATTTTGCAGATAAGTCCAATAGTACTTGCGAGAAAGAGAGAGTTCAAGAGTGCCCTGAAGATTTTTGGTCTGAGCAACCAAAAACATGGAGTTGTAGTGAACGAAGTGGCATCCAACATTGCCAATGACTCAAATTTCACAGTCTTTTTGAGAAGCAAGATGGCAGCTTGTATCAAAAGCCTCTAAACATTCATACGTTTAGGACCACTGGCCCTATTTTTATTTTTTTCAATAAAGGGAAAAGGCTCTGTTTCTAAGTATGATCATCATAATACTGTTTACAATAATATAAGAATAACATGGAAATATATACAATAGAACATTAAACAAAAACATGAGATGATTTACTGACCATGATTAGGACAATGTAAAATATTGATGGAAATGGATAAGTTAAAATCAGAATTTGAAAAAAATAAAGCCAGTTAATTGTGCTGGGCCAGTGAGAAAAGGAGTTATTAATTTTTGTGTGAAAACATTCCTGAATGTTTTGTTATGGCTTTATATTTATAATAGGGAAACATGTTAGGAATGTAATGAAGTGTCATGTCTTTATTTTAGACAATAGATCTATCTCTACATAAAACTTTTCCTCTATATAAAATTTTTGTCAAGTGGTGAAATGTTTAACAGTTTATTTAAATTCACAAAGATTTTTCATGGATGTTTATGAAACTTTTACGTTAGACTTCTAACCTAAGACTTCTGTTTTATCCTGACAATCTCATACTGGAATGCCCAGTTAATGGATTGATTTCAAGGTCCAGTTCTGTCACCTATTCCCTCTAATTTTGGTTGAAGTCAGTCAGATTTTTCATTTGCAAAATCAATATCTCTTCTATCTACTTGCTATAGTAGTTGTGAAGATCAACTGAGATGATGTATCTGAAAATGCCTTAAAAATTATGCATCACTACAGAAATGTGAGAGATAATGGTAATTTAGATTGAGACAACTTCTGCTTCATTCTGAAGATTTTATCCTAAGGTTTTAATCATCATCTTCTGATCCCAAAAGTGATGTTTACCTTTGAAGGCAAGTTGATCATCTTTAAAAAACTAAGTAATAATAAAAACACATCCTTTTAAATGAAAAACAAAATTAAAGGATGTTAATAAATCATATAATTGTCTCACAAAAATTTGTGAAAGAAGAGAATCAGAAGGCACATTTTGCTGTATGATCTTATATACATTCTAAGTGTATTAAACTTGAAAAAGCAACAGTTACACAAAAGTTCAAAAACTTGAACTAAGGAGGTAGCTGGCTACTGAGTCATCTTGTCTGTTGTTTAAATAAAAGGTCTTTTTGGGCAGGTTAAATATAAAATTAATTAATTAATTAAGTGAAATAAGTCCAACAGAGAAAGATAGACACTGATCTAATTAATTAAAACAAAAGATTAAATAACCCATCTGACCAGCAGTATAGGTTTAGGTGTCCTGTGTATAGAATCTTAGAGTGCCAAACAGATTCTCAATTAAGTACCAACACTTCCTTGAAGAAGAAAATTCATGAAGAGAATAATCCAGTCAGAACTGAAGAAAGAAGAAAATATTAGTTTCAAAATTTAGAAAGTTGAAATTATGACTCTCCTAAGAGACGCAGATTTATGCAGCACATGTCTAACAATCACAAACAAAAGGAAAATGAAAGGGTTTATTGGTCTGCTACAAATCTTTGCGTTCTTTCCAAAGCTGCATATACATTATGGGTGGTGTGATTCACAGGATAAAAATAGAATGCATTGTAAATCAGGAGAAGCCAATTATTATTTTTGAAAGGACAACAAAAATTTACCCAAAGTTTATAGGCACTGCTGCAAAAGCTATACAATAAAAGCAATGTGATTATATAGTAGTTTAGCTAAAAGCAAATCATCTGATGCCAGAGTAAATGCACAGAAAATAAACTGCAAAGTATATCTTTGCTCATGAACATGGGAAACCGTTTTGGCTGAGATCCAAGCTTAAACTATTAAAAAAAAAAAAAAGGGAGAAAGCATGCTTTAAGAAGTTTCACCATGGTAAGTGAAAGTATTTGCTAAATGAAATAAGTCCAACAGAGAAAGACAAATACTGTATGATGCCACTTATATGTGGAATCTAAAAGAGACAAGAAACTAGAAAAGATAACAAAAAAAGAAGCAGACTTGCAGGTATAGAGAACAAACTAGTGGCTACCACTGGGTAGAGGGAGGGGCAATACAGAGATGAGAGAATGGGAAGTAAAAACTATCGGATATTCAGTAGGATTCAAAGATGTATCATACAACATGGGGAATATAGCAAATGTTGTATAATAACTGTAAATGGAGTGTAACCTTTAAAATTGTACAAAAGTAAAATTTAAAAAAGGTTTCCCTCACTCTTGACTGCGGTCCTTTTGTGTTAGTCACTCAGTCGTGTCCAACTTTGTGACCCCATGGTCTGCAGTCCACCAGACTCCTCTGTCCATGGGGATTCTCCAGGCAAGAATACTGGAGTGGGTTGCCATGCCCGGCTCCAGGGGATCTTCCCAACCCAGGGATCAAACCTGGGTCTCCGGCATTGTAGGTAGATTCTTTACCATCTGAGCTAGCAGGGTAGCCCTCATTTTTTCTTAATTATGTGCATCCAGCTTTTTCCACAAGGGCTTCTAAGCAGAAGCAGACTGAATATGTCTGCCAAGAAAGTAGGTGACAACTGCTTTGAGTCTCAGCTCTGTTGCCTATAAAATGAGAAAGTAGAAGATATCGAAAATCCTTTCCAACTCTTAAAAAATACTATTTCTCATTCTGTTGTCCTTCAGTCTTCACACCAATTTCAGAAAGGCTGACTGCAAGTAGTTTTGATACAAATTGCTTATATGATTGTCCTTTAAGACTGTTTTTTTGCCTTTTGATACTTTAAGTTTCTTCTTTATTTTTTTTCTTGTGTTGGCTTCTCCAATGCCCTTTATCTCATTTTTCCTTTCCCTTGGCCCAATCCCTCATTTTATTGGAACATATTCTCCAGGAGATCCGAAGGACAAAAAATGCAGGGGAAGTGAAAAGTTGAGTTCCTGCATATCTGAAAATGACTTTATTTTATTCTGACCCTCAACGGATTGATTGGTATCAGAATTCTAGGTTGAAATTCACTTGTGCCTCAGAATTTTGAAAGCATTTCTCTATGGTTCTTTAAGTCCTGTGTTGCTATTGACACACCAGCTGCTATTCCTAATTCTTGTATCTGTGTGTGCGAGTGCTTTTCTCCCTGAAAGCTTTCAGATTTTCTCATTCCCCAAGTACTGAAAAATGCACTGTGGGGTGTTTTAAAACATTTATTTATTTATTTTTATTGTGCCCGTCAAACTTGCTGTTCATTCTCTTCTGTTCTTTGAAATGGTTTTTTATGATGTTCTTACAACTTTCTCCCCACTGGGCTCTCTGCTTTCTCTTTCTGAAACACCTACCAATGAGATATTTAGACTTGTACTGATCTCTAAATTTCCTATATTTGGTCTCCCATTTTCCTTCTATGCTTTCTTTGTTTTACCGTTTGGGATGTTTTCTTCAACCTTATTTTCTAATCATGCCATTGAAATCTTTATTTCTGTCATTATGTTTTAAGAGTCCCATTCTGTTCCTTGAAAGTTCTCTTTGAACCACCCTGTACTCTTTTATTTTAATGAATATATTGTATCTTTTTATCTTTCTGAAAACCTCAATTTAGTTTTTTGTTTGCTGGATTTTTTTCTTTGACTTTTCTTTTGAGTTCCTTATAGCTATAACAGTAGTCTCCTGTGATCTGTGGGGTAACTTCCAAGATCCCTAGCAGATGCCTGAAACCTCATAGTACCAAACCCTAAAATTACTTTGTGTTTTCCCTATACATATAAACCTATGATAAAGTTTAATTTATAAATTAGGCACAGTAAGAGATGAACAACAATAAATAATAGTAAAATACAACAATTGCAACAATATACTGTAATAAAAGTTTTGTGAAGGTAGTGTCTCTCTCAAAATATCTTATTGTTCTGTACTTACCCTTCATGTGATGTGAGATGATAAAGTGACCATCTGATGAGATGAAGAGAGGTGAATGGCATAGGCATTATGATGTAGAGTTAGGCTACTATTGGCTTTCTGATGACACATCAAAAGGAGGGTCATCTGCTTTGAGTGATTCTGGATCATCAAGCCATGACTATGTCAATGGTTGGATGTCAGGGGATGTTGTGGTTGGGATCCTGGGTAGATTGGAGCAGAATTGCACAAGATTGCTTCAGGCTCCTCACAATACAGAGAAATTTAAATTTATGAATTATTTATTTCTGGATTTTTCCATTTAATATTTTCAAATAGCAGTGGACCACTGGTAGCTGAACCTGGGGAAAGTGAAACTGCAGACGAGGAAGAACAACTGTAGTTTATCTTGGTCCTTCTCATTCATACTGTGGCTTTGCCCAAAATGTCCAGTGAACCTTGGATGTCCATTCATATTTAAGATGGAGTTCTTAAAAACCAACTGGGAGCTCTTTATATGACAATAAGACTTACTGAGGGTTTTGTGACTGCCTCAAACTGCAATATTCCCTTGAGGAATCCACAACTATTTGTGGACATGAGGATCCTACCTTGACCAGTGGCTGGTTTCCTCAGGAAGAATCTCTCCAGCTTGCAACTGGCATTGGCCAGAGTACATGGGGAAACTTGGTCATCACTTGGCCTTCAAAGCTGAGTCAGAGGAAGGAGGTAGGGATGGTAGGAGGGGCTCTCATTGTTCAATTCTCTTTTATGATTGGCATCCCACTCTCAGTGCTCCTGTAGCCTGTTTCTTGAATCCCTCCAGTGGATCCACAACCTCTGCCTACTTAAGAGAGAGGAAGCTGGACTACGTGGGTCTCTAGAGGTCTAACTGCTCTTTACTCATTTTCAATACACTCTTCTGCCATCAATCTGTCTTCCATATCCAGTAGAAATATGTTTGGGCTTGAGACTTTCCTGGTGGTCCAATTGTTAAGACTGTACATCCAATGCAGAGATCTGAGTTCAATCCTTGGTTGGAGAACTAGGATCCCTCAGGCTGCACGGTGCAGCCAAAAAAAAAATTGCTTTTGGTCTCTAATTCCTAAGTCATCTAATGTTCTACAGTAATAGTTTTCTTGATAATTCATCAGCTTTTCTAAATCGTGTATTTTCCAGTTTTCCAAATATCACTGACATTGTTTTACTTCTGTCATTTGTTTTGTGTTTATACCTTTTTCCCCCTTTTTTGTCATTTTTAACAGAGTGTATTTTGGGACAAGGGTAAATCTATGTTTTCCCTCTCATGTTGAAGCATAAATTATAATAATAAATTCTAGATGATAAAAGAACCAAACCAACCTTCCAGTCCTAGGATTTTAGTAACTAACACAATTGAAGCTGATTTTTTTTCTCATGCAATTGCCCAAGTGGGTGTTCCTGACTCTTGCATATCTTTCTTCCATGTGCTAATCCAAGAACCCATATGCCTTCTATTTTATGGTTCATCTACTCCCTGGGAACTCCTTATCTTTGTACCAAGCTTGCTGAAGCAAAATAAGTCATTAAGAATACATACTTGCAAAAACAATCTTTTTAACAAGTGGTGCTGGGAAAACTGGTCAACCGTGTGTAAAAGAATGAAACTAGAACACCTTCTAACACCATACACAAAAATAAACTCAAAATGGATTAACAATCTAAATGTAAGACCAGAAACTATAAAACTCTTAGGGGAAAACATAGGCAGAACACTCTCTGACGTAAATCACGGCAAGATCCTCTATGACCCACCTCCCAGAGTAAAGGAAATAAAAACAAAAATAAACAAACGGGACTTAATTAAACTTAAAAGCTTTTGTACAAAGAAGAAAACTATAAGCAAGGTGAAAAGGTAGCCTTCAGAATGGGAGAAAATACTAGCAAACAAAACAACTGACAAAGACTTTATCTCCAAAATATACAAGCAGCTCATGCAGCTCAGTTCAGTTCAGTCGCTCAGTTGGACCTGACTCTTTGCAACTGCATGGACTGCAGTATGCCAGGCCTCCCTGTCTATCACCAACTCCTGGAGTTTACTCAAACTCCTGTCCATTGAGTCGGTGACACCATCCAACCATCTCATCCTCTGTCGTCCCTTTCTCCTCTTGCCTTCAATCTTTCCCAGCAGCAAGGTCTTTTCAAATGAGTCAGTTCTTCACATGAGGTGGCCAAAGTATTGTAGTTTCAGCTTAGTGTCAGTCCTTTCAATGAACACCCAGGATTGATCTCCTTTAGGATGGACTGGTTGGATCTCCTTGCTGTCCAAGGAACTCTCAAGAGTCTTTTCCAATACCACAGTTCAAAAACATTCTTTGGCACTCAGCTTTCTTTGTAATCCAACTCTCACATCCATACATGACTACTGGAAAAACCATAGCCTTAACTAGATGGATTTTTGTTGGCAAAGTAATGTCTCTGCTTTTGAATATGCTATCTAGGTTGGTCGTAACTTTTCTTCCAAGGAGCAAGCGTCTTTTAATTTCATGGCTGCAGTCACCATCTGCAGTGAGTTTGGAGCCCAAAAAAATAAAGTCTGACACTGCTTCAACTGTTTCCCCATCTATTTGCCATGAAGTGATGGGATGGGATGCCATGATCTTAGTTTTCTGAATGTTGAGCTTTAAGCCAACTTTTTTTGCTCTCCTCTTTCACTTTCATCAAGAGGCTCTTTAGTTCCTCTTTGCTTTCAGCCATAAAGGTGGTATCATCTGCATATCTGAGGTTATTGATATTTCTCCCAGCAATCTTGATTCCAGCTTGTGCTTCATCCAGCCTAACATTTCTCATGATGTACTCTGCATATAAGCTAATAAGCAGGGTGACAATATACAGCCTTGACGTACTCCTTTCCCTATTTAGAACCAGTCTGCTGTTCCACGTCCAGTTCTAACTGTTTCTTCCTGACCTACATACAGATTTCTCAAGAGGCAGATCAGGTGGTATGGTATTCCCATCTCTTGAAGAATTTTCTACAGTTTGTTGTGATCCACACAGTCAAAGGCTTTGGCATAGTCAATAACACAGAAGTAGATGTTTTTCCAAAACTCTCTTGCTTTTTTGATGATGGACAGATGTTGGCAATTTGATCTCTGGTTCCTCTGCCTTTTCTAAATATGGCTTGAACATCTGAAAGTTCACAGTTCACATACTGTTGAAGCCTGGCTTGGAGAATTTTGAGCATTACTTTACTAGCGTGTGAGATGAGTGCAATTGTGCGGTAGTTTGAGCATTCTTTGGCATTTCCTTTCGTTGGGATTGGAATGAAAACTGACCTTTTCCAGTCCTGTGGCCACTGCTGAGTTTTCCAAATTTGCTGGCATATTGAGTACAGCACTTTCACAGCATCATCTTTTAGATTATAATTATAATTATAATTTATAATAGCTCAACTGAAATTCCATTACCTCCACCAGCTTTGTTCATGCAGCTCAATACCAAAAAAAATGAACAACCCTATCAAAAAGTGGGCCAAAGAACTAAACAGACATTTCTCCAAAGAAGTCATACAGGTGGCTAAAAACACTTGAAAAGATGCTCAATGTCTCTCATTATTAGAGAAATGCAAATCAAAACTACAAGGAAGTATCATCTCATGTCGGTCAGAATGGCCACCATCAAACAGTCTAAATACCGGAGAGGATGTGGATAAAAGGTAACCCTCTTTTACACTGTTGGTGGGAATGAAAACTGGTACAGCCACTGTGGAGAATGGTGTGGAGACTCCTTAAAAAACTGGAAATAGAACTGCCACATAACCCAATGATCCACAGCTGGGCATACACACCGAGGAAACCAGAACTGAAAGAGACACATGTACCCCAATGTTCATCGCAGCACTGTTTACGATAGCTAGGACATGGAAGCAACCTAGATGTCCATTGGCAGACAAATGGATAAGAAAGCTGTGGTACATATATACAATGGAATATTACTCAGGTATAAAAAGAAACGCAATTGAGTCAGTTCTAATGAGGTGGATGAAACTGGAGCCTATTATACAGAGTGAAGTAAGTCAGAAAGAGAAACACCAATACAGTATATTAACACATTTATTTGGAATTTAGATAACGATAACCCCATATGCAAGGCTGCAAAAGAGACACAGATCTAAAGAACAGACTTTTGGACTATGTGGGAGAAGGCAAGGGTGAGATGATTTGAAAGAATAGCATTGAAACACATATATTACCATATGTAAAATAGATGACCAGTGCAAATTTGATGCATGAAGCAGGGCACTCAAAGCCAGTGCTCTGGGACAACCCAGAGGGATGGGGTGGGGAGGGAGGTGCAAAGGGGATTCAGGATGGGGGGACACATGTGCACTTGTGGCTGATTCATGTTGATGTATGGCATAAACCATCACAATATTGTAAAGTAATTATCCTTCAATTAAAATAAATTAATTAAAAAAAGATAAGCTCAAAATATCAGCCAAATAAATCATTTTTATAATGAAAAAAAAAATACTTGCTTCTTCAAAACCTTGGCCTGAAACTCATAGGTTTCTCCTCTCATTCCATTAATAAATAATTGTCACATGGCTAAATACAAAGGGAGGGAACAGAAACTGTTGTCTGCTGGGGAAACATATTATTTTGCCTGCCAACTAACCGTCTCTACAGAGTCTTCCTTTCTGGCTACCAAATATCCACTTGTAAACTTGTGCTCTTCTTTTTGCAGATTTACTCCTCTTCAAGTGGGATAGCTTAAGTGCTCAATTTTATTCCTTTATCTATTTCAAAATCCAGTATTCCTGGACAATGTCAATCATTTCTACCAGATCCAGATGGGTCTCCTGAAAATCTGGCAACTTACAGACTAAAGACAGGTTATCTTACTTCCTTACACCCTGCTAAGTACATATATACACAATATATAATGGTGGAGTATAGGCACCAGTCTAGAAAAGGAAGAATTGACGACAATAATTACTGGTCATGTTGCAGGAAGGAGACCCTTTCCAGGGCCCAAAAGGGGACTCTTGTCTAGCACTCAGAAATGAATTTTCCAAGGAGACACATGTGCTGTCAAAGCAAGAGATTTTATCAGCAAAGGGTGCCAGGTAGGAGATAAGTAGGGTAAGGGAATGCAGGAGAACTGCTCTGCCACATGGTTTGCAAATTTTATGGTGATGGGTTGTCTTTCGCCAATCATTTTGACTCAGAGTCCTTCCTGGTGGTGCATGCCTTGTCCCGCCAAGATGGATGCCATTGAGGAGGATTCTGAGAGGCAGTTGGATATGTGGTGTCACTTTTTGACCTTTCCTGAATTCTCCTGGTTGGTGGTGGCTTATTAGTTCCGTGTTCCTTACCAGGACCTCCTGTCCTAAAACAACTCATGCAAGTGGTTACTATGGTGCCTGGCCAGGGTGGGCGGTTTCAGTCAGTGTGTTTCCCCTAACAGTCAGCAGCGATGAGAGAATCCTGATGCAAAGAATTCTGCCAAAAGAGAATCCTTATTTAGGTGCTTGATCTAATTCTGGAAGGAACTCTTGTTCATTTCACTCCACGGCCACCAGCACCATCTTCTTTTCTATTATCTTCCATGGGTACCTGAACTGGGTATTGGTGAGAGCATCATGCTTTGTATTTGTTCAAATTTTCCAGTTGCTTTCTGCTTATTCAAATTTTCAGCAGGTATCCTCAGAGCTGTTTGAAAGTCTTAACAGTCAAAGACTTTTCAAGGATATACTTGTGGTTTCTTTCACCAAACATCTGCTTTATTTCTTTCCAGTCAGTTCCATTGTCAGGATTCACCCTTCCCCCTCCCCCAGTGTAATTTCCTAGGTAAAGTTCTCCAACATGCATTATTTCTTTGACTCTTAGTCCTTTTGTCTTTTTTGCTTATGTAATGACTGCTATCTTGAAGTCATCTTAAACAATCGTTTTGACTAAGAAGACAATAGCCCTAATCGTTTCTTTTCATAAGGCTAAACTGTTTAACTGAGGAATCTTAACAGGTTTTTTTTTTTTTCACCAAGTACTTTAAAATTTTATCTCCCACCTTCTTTCTACATATTACAAGGTCTGGAAGCAATCAGATTTTATAAAATTTTTTTCTACTTCTCAAACCAGCCAATTTTTGCCCAAGTTTATCTTTTTCCTGTAATATTTTGCTTAATCCAGCAATTTTCATCCAAAACAGTATCTCCTTCCAGCTTTTCCAGCCTCTTCTGGAATTGATTCTGGATTAATGCTATCTGCAGTGATAAATGGACCCCCTACTCTTAGTGCCTTATGTCTTGTTTATGTAATCGTTCCTGGCTTGTGGGAGGCGTTCTTCCATGAGGTATTTCAGAAATATTGGCTCTTCCATCGGTACTGTAATTTTCCAGAACCAATCAGTAGAAATTGAAAAGCACACGGAGAAGGCTCAGGGCTTAAGTCTGTGTAGATAGTAACACACATATTCCATGCACACTGTATTGGTAAGAACTAAAGACATGGCCCCAAGTAGATATGTACAAATAGTCCTGGGAAATGGAGCCCGTGTTTGTGCATTGGCATCTTTGCAATGACTCTATAACTTGAACGAGGAAGAAAAAATTCTTGTAGACAGTTGTCCATCTCTACCACATTTTGGGGGATGCAGAGCTAAATTTGATAAATTTGTGGGGTTGCAGAGATAAATACATAGGGATGCAGAGTTTGAGCAAGCTCCAAGAGATGATGAAGGATAGGGAAGCCTGGAGTGCTGCAGTCAATAGGGTCGCAAAGAGTTGGACACAACTGAGCAACTGAACAATAACAAGAGATAAATTATCTGCCAATTTGTAACATTTCCTACCATTTGACTTCATCTTTAGTATCAAAAAATATTTATCTCAGAATTATTTCTGGGACTTCCCTCGTGACCCAGAGGGAAAGAATTCACCTGCCAATGCAGGAAACATGGGTTCAAGCCCTGGTCTGGGAAGATCACGCATGCTGTGGAGCAACTAAACCCATGCACCACAGCTATTGAGCCTGTGCCTAAGAGCCTGGGAGCTGCAACAGCTGAAGCCTGCGTACCGAGAACCTGTGCTGTGCAACAAGAGAAGGCTCCACAATGAGATGCCCACACATCGCAACTAAAGAGTAGCCCCTGATCTGCTCGCTACAACTAGAGAAAAAGCCTGCACATCAGTGAAGACCCAGTACAGCCAAAAATAAATAAATACATAAAATTATAGGAAAAAGAAAAAAAGAATTCTTTCTATCTCGGAAAGCCTTCACACTTTACTAACACCAAGGAAGATGTTTTTATTTCTCTTTTCAGTTATTTTGGTTGTCTCCAACCTAATAAGTAGAACAGTTATTTGATGTCTTATTGTATTAATTATAAAAGAAGTAATCTGTTTTAAGGCTGAATATCTCAGCTACATAAGATGCTTTCCAGCTCATGGCACTTTCTCCTTTCTTTGGGATTGCTTTCTACAATATATGACAATCACCTTTGACCACGGTCGCTGATACAAACTGGGTTATACATTCTCTTTAAAAGAAAATGAAATATGAAAACAGTGAGACATAATGTTTATGACTCATGAGAGTTGAGTCACTCAAATGGTAGTTCTCTAGCAGTAAACATATTCTTGGTATCTTGTGAGAGATTCCTTCAAGTTACCTTTGATTCTTCCTCTCCTGAAAGCTTTTTGTTCAATTCCTTCTGCAGTATCTTGAGAAACAGCAGCACTCTCCCCATAAATTCTCCTTTATACTTAATCTAGCCAGAGCAAATCTCTGTTGTGTGTTAACTGCAACCGGGAGACCCTTAATTAGAACCCCAGGGAATGCAGATTTATCATGGATTTTCATTATCTGTCCGATATCCATTGGCATTTTGAAGATTTTTTTCTCATTAATTCTTAAGTTAATGGCTTAGATCGACTGCATTATATTGTGGGCTATATGTCTTTTCAGAAGGCTAAGTGATTTCTTAGAACTAGATAAATGTTGGCTACACTATTGAATAGGATGAAGTTCACGCATTTTTCTGCCTGCTTTTTTGTCAGCAACATAGTGGTCATAGGAAAATATGTAACAACATTTTTCTGGGATAGTGGCATTAAAGACAACCAATATCTTGCTCAAGGTCACACAATAGGTAAGTGATGGAGATGGTATATTAACTTCATCTGCAAGACTCCATAGCAAAGTTAAAGACCTCACCATATATAAAATTTTACATGTCATACATTTAAATAGATGCTAAGAGATTGAAGGTTAAAAAAACCCTCTATTCTTTGAAAAATCTATGGCTTATCAGTAATTAAATGATATCAACAGAAGATGGTGGCTGAAAAGAGAACAGTATACTGGGGACTATGAAGATATGGAAAAGAAACCTGTATGCCAGTGTGGGTATTTGAGGAATGCTTTTGGTTGAGAGATCTTTCTGTGTTGTTGGGTGTTGTCATTATAGACATGCCTGAACTGGCTAAGTCTGCTCCTGCCCCTAAAAAGGGCTCTAAAAAAGCTGTGACCAAGGCCCAGAAGAAGGACGGCAAGAAGCCCAAGTGCAGCCGCAAGGAGAGCTACTCCGTGTACGTGTACAAGGTGCTGAAGCAAGTCCAGCTGGACACCAGCATCTTGTCCAAGGCCATGGGAATCATGAACTCCTTCGTTAACGACATTTTCGAGCGCATCGCTGGTGAGGCATCGCACCTGGCGCATTACAACAAGCGCTCGACTATCACATCCAGGGAGATCCAGACCGCCGTGCGCTTGCTGCTACCTGGGGAGCTGGCCAAGCACACCATGTCCGAGGGCACTAAAGCTGTCACCAAGTATACCAGCTCCAAGTAAATATAATATGCCTAGCCACTGTTAACGGAGAAGGCAATGGCACCCCACTCCAGTACTCTTGCCTGGAAAATCCCGTGGACGGAGGGCCTGGTGGGCTGTAGTCCATGGGGTAGCTAAAAGTTGGACATGACTGAGCGACTTCACTCACTTTTGGTTGAGAACATCTGAGCTAAGACTTACTGAATTATTAGATGTTAACAGAGCAGCAAGATGGAAGGGATGAGAAGGGTCTTCTAAGAAGCAGGAAAAGCATGAGCAAAGTTATAGAAGAATAAATCTGTTGCTACTATGAACTACAAATGTTTGGAATTCAGAAAGCATAGGGTGGAGGGTAGGAAGATTATATTTGACAGGCTGGTAATGATCAGTTCCTGAAGAATTTAGTGTGGCTAGCCTAACGTTTGATTGAAGAGGGAACATGTAGTAAGGAGGAGCATAGGTTCTGGAGCCAGACTGCCTCAGCTTAATTTCTGGATCTGTATGATCTTGGCAAGTTCTTTAACAACCATGTACCTCAGTTTACCTGGGCTTGCTGGTGGCTCAGTGGTAAAGAACCTGCCTGCCAGTGCAGGAGACATAAGAGATGCAGGTTTGATCTTTAGGTCAGGAAGATGCCCTGGAGAGAAAAGTGGCAACACATTCCAGTATTCTTACCTGGGAAATTCCATGGACAGAGGAGCCTGGTGGGCTATAGCCCATGGGATCACAAAGGAGTCGGACATGACTTAGCAACTAAATAACCTCAGTTTACTCATCTGTCACCCTGCTTATTTAACTTATATGCAGAGTACAACATGAGAAACGCTGGACTGGAAGAAGCACAAGCTGGAATCAAGATTGCCTGGAGAAATATCAATAACCTCAGATATGCAGATGACACCACCCTTATGGCAGAAAGTGAAGAGGAACTAAAAAGCCTCTTGATGAAAGTGAAAGAGGAGAGTGAAAAAGTTGGCTTAAAGCTCAACATTCAGAAAATGAAGATCATGGCATCCGGTCCCATCACTTCATGGGAAATAGATGGAGAAACAGTGGAAACAGTGTCAGACTTTATTTTTCTGGGCTCCAAAATCACTGCCGATGGTGACTGCAGCCATGAAATGAAAAGACGCTTACTCCTTGGAACGAAAGTTATGACCAATCTAGATAGCATATTAAAAAGCAGAGACATTACTTTGCCAACAAAGGTTCGTCTAGTCAAGGCTATGGTTTTTCCAGTGGTCATGTATGGATGTGAGAGTTGGACTGTGAAGAAGGCTGAGCACAGAAGAATTGATGTTTTTGAGCTGTGGTGTTGGAGAAGACTCTTGAGAGTCCCTTGGACTGCAAGGAGATCCTACCAGTCCATTCTGAAGGAGATCAGCCCTGGGATTTCTTTGGAAGGAATGATGCTAAAGCTGAAACTCCAGTACTTAAGCCACCTCATGCGAAGAGTTGACTCATTGGAAAAGACTCTGATGCTGGGAGGGATTGGGGGCAGGAGGAGAAGGGGATGACAGAGGATGAGATGGCTGGATGGCATCACTGACTCGATGGACGTGAGTCTGGTGAACTCCGGGAGTTGGTGATGGACAGGGAGGCCTGGCGTGCTGAGATTCATGGTGTTGCAAAGAGTTGGACACGACTGAGTGACTGAACTGAACTGAAGAAGGAGGTAATAATATTTGTTACAAAGATTAAATAAGTTAATGTATATAGGAATGATTAGAATAATGCCTGGAAAATAGTAAGTGCTGTATATTTACTGTTTAATTTTGACAAAATTAGTAGAACTTCTGTGGGTTGAGAAAAAAAATTTTTAATGATTCCAAGGTTTCTGAGTATCTTGATGATTGATGGTGCGATTTCCTAAAAATGAAAAATGTAGGAAGAAAAGCAAGGTTAGTTGAGGAATATAATGGATTTTGGCTTTAAAATGTGATTTTGATACTTGTGAGTCATTCAGCTAGGCATATTCTACAAACATTAAGTTTTAGAAAACTGATATTCAGAGGTAAATTTAGAATACAAGAATCCTTACAGAGATATTGATGAAGCAATGATGGTGAGTAAGATATCCAAGATAAATGTGTGCAGAAGAATACTGTAATAAAGATGAAGCCCGGAGAGGGAGAGTGGGTGGAACCTCATGAAACAGATAGATGTAAATCCAAGGATTTGGACTCAGACTAGAGTGTTTTTTCCTGCTGTAGCACAGGAAGCTATTCTGTGAATCAGATGTTGAGACTAAAATTCCCATAATGCTGATATGAGAAAGGTTGAGAGGAAAAGGATGCTTTTCTAATGTTGATGACAGTGTTACTGGTTAAACTTTTAAAAACAATGAACATGATCATTGACCTGGAACTCTCCCATCTAGAAGTATATATATTAAACTGGTTATCAGAGATACACAGATTCATATACAATCATGGATCTATGATGGTTTGTTTATAAATAAACAAGAGTACTGGAGTGGGTTGCCATTGCCTTCTCTGATGTTAAAAAAATTTTTTTTCCTATTTATTTACTTTTTTTCCCCCTCAATTTGTTTTACTGTGCTGGGTCTTAGTTGTAGCATTCGAAGTCTTAGTTGCGGCACATGGGATCTAGTTCCCTGACCAGGGATTGAACCGGGGCCTCCCACATTGGGAGTGTGGATCTCAGACACTTCACCCCAGGGAAGTCCCTAGACTTTAGTTTTTAGAGTGGTTTAGGGTCACAGCACAGTTGAGTTAAAAGTATAGAGAATTTCCACATACTCCCTGACTTCCAGGCACACAACCACCCCACCATCAATGTCACACACCAGTTCATGAACTTACATTAACACACCATGATCACGCAAATCCTGTCGTTTACATGAGAGTTCATGCTTGGTGTTGTACATTGTATGGGTTTTGAAAACTATATAATGACATGTATTCACCATTACTAGTATAATAATAAGTAGTTTCATTTCATTCAATCATGGATAGTTTTGTGCTATTTATAGTATAGGAAAACTTAGAGAACAAGCAAAACATACAATATTGTGTGATCAGTTCAGTTCAGTTCAGTCGCTCAGTCGTGTCTGACTCCTTGCGACCCCATGAATTGCAGCACGCCAGGCCTCCCTGTCCATCACCAACTTCCAGAGTTCACTCAAACTCATGTCCATCGAGTTAGTGATGCCATCCAGCCATCGCATCCTCTGTCGTCCCCTTCTCAGCCTGCCCCCAATCCCTCCCAGCATCAGAGTCTTTTTCAATGAGTCAACTCTTTGCATGAGGTGGCCAAAGTACTGGAGTTTCAGCTTTAGCATCAGTCCTTCCAAAGAAATCCCAGGGCTGATCTCCTTCAGAATGGACTGGTTGGATCTCCTTGCAGTCCAAGGGACTCTCAAGAGTCTTCTCCAACACCACAGCTCAAAAGCATCAATTCTTCAGCTTTCTTCACAGTCCAACTCTCACATCCATACATGACCACTGGAAAAACCATAGCCTTGACTAGACGGACCTTTGTTGGCAGAGTAATGTCTCTGCTTTTTAATATGCTATGTAGGTTGGTCATAACTTTCCTTCCAAGGACTGTGATCGCTAATATAAATAAGGGCTCATCCAACTGATTAATATGCAGCCCTTAAAAATATACTTGACAGCATATTTAATAATATGAGAAAATCCTTTTAATACATCAATAAATAAATAAGAATCAAGTAATGGAATTATATATACATACTTATTTATAGTATATAGTCTACATTTGTGTATACGGTATAATGTTACTTTTATATTACATGTGTATAAACTCACATACGTGCATGCATATGTAGAAACACACAAAAGGCTGAATAGATATACATAAAGATGTAAAAGACTATTACAACAAAGTTGTAATAAATAGTTTCAACCCAAAACTTTTTCATACTAAAAATTGAGTATATGAATAACATATAACACTTTGTAGCATAAGGTGTATGATGTGTTGACTTGATACATTTGCGTATTATAATATGACCATTGTAGCATTAGCTAAAACCTCTATCATGTCACATAATAATAATTTCTTTTTGTACTGAGAACGTTAATGACCTAGTCTCTTAGTAATTTGAAGTATATAATATTTTTTAACTATAATTGCATTGCTGTGTATTAGATCTCCAGAACTTACTCACCTTCTAACTGTAAGTTTTCCCCATCTGACCAACATATCTGCATTTTCCCAACCATCAGCCCCTGTTGCCCACTTTCTATTTTGTTTCCATGAGTTCAGCTTTTTTAAGAGTCCTCATAGAAGTGATATCATACAGTATTTGTCTTCAACTTCCTGACTTATCTCACTTAGCATAATGCCTTCAAGGTCCATCCTAGTTGTTCAGATGGAAGAATCCCATATTTAGCTATTGTGAATAATGCTGCAGTAAACACGGCAGTGTAGACATCTTTACAGCTGGGCCACCTGGGAAGCCCTGGGACGTCTTATACCAGCATGATACGTATATCGTCTATCTCCTATTTCCTTGCTTGCAGACTCTAGCCTGTTTTCTGTGTGCACTCCCTGATTGAACTTTCTTGCACCACCGCCCTCAGGAGTTCATATAAAGAGCTGGCTGTAGAGTTGGGGCAGGTGTGGGTTTGGCACTCAGGGTGCTTGAGTGAGATTTTTCTAGAAGCTCATGGGCAGGCTTCCCACTGGAGTCTAGAACACATCATCAGGAATCATGTCTCTTTCATGATGTCTGATAATATCTGCCTCTTTTTCTGTCTCCTTCCTACCTCCTCCCAGTCCCCAGTCATGAAGATCTTGCTTTAATGCTCTGAGGGCTTCAAGATTGAGATGGGTTTCTTTAGTAGCATCCTGCACAGCTGGGGAAGCCATGTGCTCACTCACCACTCTTCCTTTGAACAGACTATATTTACTGATGAGTGAGGGTACTATGTGATCAGAAACACGACACTATAACCCTTCTTCTCTTCTGCTTCATTGCTTCCAGGAGCTAGAGGTGTACAGTGGCCCCTCCATATCCATGAATTCAACCAATTGTGAATTGAAATAGTTTAAAAAAGTCCAGAAAGTTCCAAAAAGCAGAACATGCATCTGTTCTCTGCAGCAAATATTTACATAGCATTTATATTATATTAGGTATTGTAGGTAATCTAGAGATGGTTTAAAGTGTTTGGGTAAATATGCATAGATTATATGCAAATGCTATGCCATTTTATTTAGGGGACTTGAGCATTCTCAGATTTTGATATCCATGTGGGATCCTAGAATCAATCCCTTGTAGATACTGAGGGATGACTCTATATAATGATGAACCAGGCAAAACTTTGGGGGATAGACTAGTAGTTTAATGTTCTCTTTCTTGATGCTAATCTGAGTTAGCTGCTCATTGTTCTGAGTTTATTTATCATAGTCTCAGTTCAGTTCAGTTGCTCAGTTGTGTCCAACTCTTTGCAACCCCATGGACTACCAGGCTTCCCTGTCCATCACCAACTCCCAGAGCTTACTCAAACTCATGTCCATTGAGTCGGTGATGTTATCCAACCATCTCATCCTCTGTCATCCCCTTCTCCTCCTGCCTTCAGTCTTTCCCTGCATTAGGGTCTTTCCAGATGAGTCAGTTTTTCGCATCAGGTGGTCAAAGTATTGGAGTTTCAGCTTGAGCGTTAGTCCTTCCAATGAATACTCAGGACTGATTTCCTTTAGGATGGACTGGTTGGATCTCATTGCACTAGACTATCATAGTCTAGTCTAGTGGAATTCACTTAGCCATGTCTGACTGTTTGCGACCCCATGGACTGTAGCCTGCCAGGCTCCTCTGTCCATGGAATTGTCTAGGCAAGAAAGAATACTGGAGTGGGTTGCCATTCCCTTGGCCAGGGGATCTTCCTGACCCAGGGATCGAACCTGCATCTCCTACATTGCAGGCAGATTCTTTACCATCTGAGCTACCAGGGAAACCCCTTATTTATCAGGGGGATAGCCAAAGAGTATGAATTTTGACTTAAGGCAAGGTAAAATTCCTGCTGACCTGAGCTTTGAATACTGAACCATCTTCTACCAGTTAGCTCAGTATTAGGGCATTAAGACCCTGGAGAAGGAAATGGCAACCCATTCCAGTATTCTTGCCTGGAGAATCCCATGGACAGAGGAGCCTGGCAGGCTGCAGTCCATGGGGTCGCCAAGAGTCAGACATGACTGAATGACTAACACACACATGCAGGGCATTAAGATATGACTCAGATTACAAAATGGTATTTTTCACATTGATCATTGTATGTGCACGTGTATGTGCATGTGTGTGTGTCCACATGTCTCAGTA
Organism: Bubalus kerabau; assembly: GCF_029407905.1. Classification (NCBI taxonomy): domain Eukaryota; kingdom Metazoa; phylum Chordata; class Mammalia; order Artiodactyla; family Bovidae; genus Bubalus; species Bubalus kerabau. The sequence continues at coordinate 51,534,560 of NC_073635.1, forward strand.
ACTATGAGAAGAGAGAATAAGGATTTTCTGGAGCCAAGGTCAAGGCATACTTGGGCATTGATTACAATACCATAAATCTCATCTTATTGGCAATAGTAATCATGCTAAACACTTGTGGCTGTAATATACTTGAATCCTGACAAGTTTAGGATAAGAAAAAATTAGGCATTATTGTTAATCAGTTTTGAGGGTTATGTAGGGTATATGCAGACCTAAGCAACAAATTATTTTAGAACCAGTTTTGTCTTAACATATTTTGGAGAATATCCAAGTTTGACTGAAAAACAAACTGCTGAACTAAATTTGTGCTGAAATTGGACAGTTTGTATACCAATTATTATCAAAATAATGCTCAGCCTTTTTTTTTTTTTTAATTCTTCCATTAGTAGCTTAAAACTTTACTTTGTGCATCTCCTCCAACCCATTGCTTTGACTGTGGGCTAGTGAACCCTGGGTGGCTTTTTATTTTTACAAGACTTCACATTATGACACAGAGATATGAGATATGTATATATATGACTATATGAATGTGTTTATATTTGTATATATTTAGATATATTTAATGAATCTTATAGATACACACATATAATTTTAAGAAAGAGATAGGATTATAAAAAAAATGTCTAGAATGTTCTTTTAATGAAAAAATTTCCACAAGAGCTAAAGATTTTAAAGAAGGTCATGGTTAGTGGTTACCTGAATTAAATGAACATAGATACTGAAGACAATGCATTTGCAGACCTGCATGCTAGCTTTACCTGCTTTTACATTGTGATCAGGACGAAAAAACAATGCCAGAACCAGAGGCTAACGCTGCTCACCACAGACCATTTGGGAAATTGGCTTGAACTAAATTGATTAGAATCAAACTATGGGCTTCTCTGGTAGCTCAGATGTAAAGAATCTTCCTTCTCTCCCTTAGCGCAACAAATTTTTTGGAGCATAATATCTACAAGGTAGAAGTAAGATACAATCTGACTCTCAGTTTGTTTACTTTCAAATTAGGATCACTGACAGATTTATTTAAAAGTAACTTTTCATTTCATTCATTGCTTTAGAAGGCCTAAATAGCATATCTCTATATACTGGATATATTGCCCAGGAAAAAGTTCAAGTAGATTATATAAATAGTTCTTTTTGATTAAATAATTTGGATTGACTTATTTAGTAGTTTGGAATTTCAGCTTGGAAGTGAAGTGTTATATTTAAAAAACTCCCACCCCTGCTCCCCTAAATAAAACAGTCTAAAATAGGTTACATCAAACTTTTGAATCAGTTGTTTTACCTAAATGAGAAAATACATATATTTTGACTACTCACTTCAATTCAAGTGATCTATCAACCTGAAACTTACATATTAAATAAGCTCTCTGAACATCTATTAAGTGTATAATAAGGCTAGACCCTGAGGATAAAGTTAGAAACAGCATCCAAAGAAACCTAGAAAAATATTGAGTCACTGAGACTTTCTTCAAATTCATATATATATGGGAGTCTAGAAAAATGGTACTGATGAACCTATTTGCAGGGAAGGAATGGAGACACAGAAGTAGAGAATGGACTTGTGGTCACAGTGGGGGAAGGAGAGGGTGAGACAAATGGAGAAAGCAGCAATGACATATATACACTACCATGTGTATAATAGATAGTTGGTAAGAAGTTGCTATATAACACAAGGAGCCCAGCCTGGCACTCTGTGATGACCTAGACTGGTGGGATGGGGGAGGGGAGGGAGGCTCAAGAGGGAAGGGATATGCTTACAATCATGGCTGATTCTCGTTGTATGGCAGAAACCAAAACAACATTGTAAAGCCATTTTCCTCCAATTAAAATATAAATTAAAAAATTATCAGATGTCAGTGAGATTCTAATAATAAATTATGGTCTAAAATATTTATGTAGTTTTGTAAATTAGTCCTTTCAGGGTCAGTTCAGTCCAGTCATTCAGCCATGTCCAACTCTTTGTGACCCCATGGACTGCAGCACGCCAGGTTTCCTTGTCCATCACCAACTCCCAGAGCCTGCTCAAACTTATGTCCATCCAGTCGGTGATGCATTCAACCATCTCATCCTCTGTTGTCCCCTTTTCCTTCTGCTTTCAGTCTTTCCCAGCATCAGGGTCTTCTAGCCTATGAATGAAGAAGGAAATGGCACCCCACTCTAGTACTCTTGACTGGAAAATCCCATGGACGGAGGAGCCTGGTAGGCTACAGTCCATGGGGTCACTAAGAGTCGGACATGACTGAGCGATTTCACTTTCACTTTTCAGTTTTCACTTTCAAGCACTGGAGAAGGAGATGGCAACCCACTCCAGTGTTCTTGCCTGGAGAATCCCAGGGACGGGGGAGCCTGGTGGGCTGCCGTCTATGGGGTCGTACAGAGTCAGATATGACTGAAGGGACTTAGCAGCAGCAGCAGCAGCCTATGAATAGCCATTGCTCCTGTTTGTGAATTGGGGGGCTCTGTAGATATCTCCCAGCATGGATCTTTATCTCTGTCCTAACAAGGCTCATTGTCCACCACTAAAACCACATTACTTTGAGTTATTGGTTTAATTTCACAAATATTTACTGACTTTAATTATATTCTCACCACTGTGTTAGTTACTCAGGGACCCAAGAAATTGATCAAGTTTTGACTCCTTAGTGTGAATACACCTCTCATAAGAAGATGCAGTGATTTTATCTGAAAGCAAAAAGGAAGCAGGACTTAGTCATCTATGTTAGGAGGAAGGTGAGATGGTTGAATTAGAAAACCAGAGAGAATTTTTTAGGTTGGTAAGCTAAATGTAATATTCCAAAGAGAATGTTGCAAAGTATCTCATTTCACTTATTACAGGGATTTCATAGACTATATTTATAAGTCCAATAATTTTCAAATTGATGAGTCTGCAAAAATCTCTCTCCCGTCTTTGGTAGTTCTGATATGGTTTATTAACTTTTAATATAATCTAAATTTTTAATTTAAAAAACCTTGATTTTTAAATTAATAATCAAAAAGTTCAATACGATATTAACAGAAAGAATACTGTTTCTTAACAATTGTATTCCACTGCTAAATTTCTTTTGCAATAATACACTATTTTGAGATGACATTATTCATATGCCCTGAATATGACATTGAATTTGTAGTTGATTTGTAACAGTAGGATTGTTTTTCTTCATTTCCATTTGTTTCTACAAACTCTATTGCTGCATAACTTCCAGTTCATCTTAAAGTCATAAGTTCTATATATTAAAAGCAGTGGAAAGTCATGCATATTTCAGTAGCGGTATAGGTATATTAGATATTCTAAATTCAGATGTTTGCATGATAAGAAAACCCATCAATTACTCTGAACTGTGTCAGCCAAATTGAAAAGTCTAAAGGTATTAAAGGTGAAAGGGACAAAAACTCCCTGCTTATATTCAAGTTTCAGCTCTCAAATTAATATGTTCTGGCTATTCTTCCTAAAAGAAAAATAAATCTGGACCTATAAACAGGAGACCACCTCAGATAAGTAATTCTACTCTTGGTTGAGTAATGTGCATTTTATTAGCTCTGTAAGTGTGAATTGACATAACAGATGCTAATGGTTTTAGGAAGTTGTTGAGGCCCAACAGGTCAATGATCCATGATGTCTAAATTTCTTAAACCCATATTTGCATAATTTACCTTTCGAACATTTCATAAACACACATTTATAGGATAGACTAGGTTTATAGGATAAACCACATTAGTTTATTAGTTCTTGCTCACAAGCTCTGGGGACATTTGTGGCTAGTAAAATTTTCATCAATCAGAAGCTAGCAAACTGGAAAACTTCAAATATTTAGATTCTCTCATTTAGGTGTGTGTCTAATTTTATGAGGCAAGTCAGTAAATATTTCATACCTACATACTTGTGATGTACACTGTGCTGGAAATTGTACTTACAAAATGAATAAGGCATTGACTCTTTCATTTCTGAACTCTTGTTTAGTTGGTAAGTTAAATAGGTGAACTGATAATTATAATAGTTCTATTGTTCTAAATTTTATCTTGCTCAGACTGTAAAGAATCTGCCTGCAGTGTGGGAGACCTGGATTTGATCTCTGGGTTGGGAAGATCCCCTGAAAAAGAGCATGGCAACCCCCTCCAGTATTCTTGCCTGGAGAATCCCCATGGACAGAGGAACCTGGTGGGCTACAGTCTGTGGGGTTGCCAAGAGGTGGACATGACTAAGCAACTAAGCACATGGAGTAAATATGTTGTGATAAGGACTTCAGTTAAAAGTTGGGTCTTAAGATATGTTCTAGAATCATGAAAGCTTTTGCCTTTCCCTAAACACTGCTTTCATCTCCATCTGCATCTTCACTGTGAAAATCACCAGCCAGAATGATGAGCTGAAGATGCAGTAAAAGCCTAACACACTGTGTTCTCTCTCATTGATTGTTATAACCATGGCTCACCTCATTATTTTTTATGCTGTTAAAAAAATCTCTTATCATTTTCTTGTAAGTTCGAGTTTATAAGCATTGCTTAGTTGCTGGTGGTGTTAATTCAGATCACGTCTCTTCAGTTCCATTCAGTGTAGTATGGATGTGTGTGTGTGTGTGTCTGTGTGTGTGTGTGTCAGTTGCTCAGTTGTATACAACTGTTTGTGACCCCATGGACTGTAGCCCACCAGGCTTCTCTCTCCATGGAATTCTCCAGGCAAAAATTTTGGAGTGGGTAGCCTTTCCCTTCTCCAGGGATCTTCCCTACCCAGAAATTGAACCCAGGTCTCCTGCATCGCAGGCAGATTCTACTATGTGAGCCACCAGAGAAACCCATAGTTTGGTTCTGATCATTTTAGTTCAAACCAACTCCCCAAATGGTCTAAGGTGAGCAATGTTGGCCTTTAATTATGGCATTTTTTTTTTCAATCTTGATCATAATGGAAAAGCATATAAGGTAAAATTAGCATCCAGGTCAGCAAATGTATTATCTTCAGGATCTATGTACAATTAATTTAGGTAACCACTGTCTAAAAAAATGTGGAATTTTTTTCATTAAGATAGTATTCTAGAAATTCTTTTTATAATCCTACACCATTATTAAAATTATATGTCTGTATCTATATAAGTCCTTAAATATATTTAAATATATTCAAATATAAACATATTCACATATATATACACACACGCATGGACAGAGGAGAACATTATAGTCAACATAATTTAAAAGTATTTTTTCTTCATGTGTTTCTTCAAAATCTTTCAAGTCTACAAACCCCCACGTGCTGAATTTCTTTTTTCTCCATACCCTCCCTACTTCCACCTTCATTTTCAAATTCTAATTCTTTACGTAGTGGAAACTTCTAGTGTCTTAATGTGGTTATTGATAAATTCTTGTTAAACAAATGCTACTGTATTGATTTTTATTTCAAACTCTGTTATATATGTACAGTTCAATTTACCTCAACAAATGTTGTTCTATCATTTTCTCTTTAGAAAGCAAAGTGCTGTATATATTGGGTTTTTAAGTTGAATTTAAATCATTGAGCCTTGGTGTCTTCACCTGTGAAGATGTTGTGAAGAAAATCACACTAGGAAGAGGTAGGAAATGTCAATTGCATCTCCATTGCAGAATTTTATTCTGTGCCTCCAAATTTTTGACTTTTAAGCGACAGATTGAAAATTTTAGGATTAGGAAGCCTCTTAGAAGGAATAAGGCATTTGTTTGAAGGTCTCATCAGAAGTTTAAAATCATAAATCTATGTTTCTCTCTTGACTTCTGGCAACCTGGATGGGAAGGTATATTAGGATAGGATTTTGCCATCAGCAAAGTGAGTAGAGGGGATTTCAGAATGGGAGCGAGAGTACAGGGTACGATCCCAATTTCCTTTACTAGCCAAGGCCAGGCTAGATTCTGACATCTGCCTCCTTCAGTTCCTGACTGCGAACCCCCATGTGCTAAATTTCTCTGTCCCCACACCCTCCCTGCTTCCATCTTCATTTTCAAATTCTAATTCTTCATGCAGTGAAAACTGCTAGTGTTTTAATGCGGTTATTGACAAGTTATGAGAAACAATGTCTATTCTCTGACAGAATCCATACAAACCTGCTGACTGAGCTTTTCTTTCTTACTGCATTCTGCAATGTTTACTCTTTATGTTTTCCTTTCGCTTCACATTCTAAACTAGAAATGATGAGATATTGGCAGTGACCACAGTGACACTTTTTAATCTTCTCATGTCACTCTTTAAGCTGTTATTTCAAGATTATTTTATTCTTCTGCCATTTACTTTCTCATCTGAATTTCAGTTTGTTTCTATGTTTTTAGTGTATCTTTTTTTTTTTTTTTTTTTTGTGGCGGGTGGGGAGAGCATTTACGAGAGATCTTACCAAATACACAGTATATGAAATTTCTTTTGAATTAAAAAAATTCAGGTTGTTTTGTGCCCTCCCCACCCCTCCTTGAGCAAACCATCCAGGAAAGCAGACAAGAGCACATTTTATTCTAATTCTTAATAAGGGTGACTTTGTTGTTAATTTCTGTTATGGTAGGATTTATGTCCCTTGCTTACTTCTGTCTCTCATAGAACCCATTAAAATTCTTGGCATATGTGCATTTACTATCTGAAGGAGAGGGGATGGCATTTGAAAAAATTAATAGAATTCCTGTAGAAGCGTAATGGGCCAAATATAGATCCTACAAAAGATAGGCAGGCATGAATGGTTATGGTCTATTGGGGAAATGAATTTTGTTTAGAATAAACTTCATGAAGAGTAATGGGAGAAGATAAAGATAAACATGTTTCTTTTGGTCAGAGTATGAAGGGCTGGGTCTGCCATGCTAAAGCAATTGTACTCTATCTTTTAGGCCAGGACTTACAAGCTTGAATCCCTGTAGGTAATATTAAAGAATAGAGAGGCCAAAGGAAAGTATTTCATGTCCTTCTTATTCTCCAAGAATCAACAGTTTGAGCACTGAAATGAACAGGTCTGATTAAGAAGACTAAAGAGAATGATGGGAAGCATGGCGACACAGAACGTACCTGCTCTGTTTAAAGACAGTGGTGCTCAGCTTCGGCCTACAGATTCCCTGTGGGAATTTGGGCACAGCGTCATCAATATATTATCCTTTATTTTTTCCAAGAAATTTCACACATCTAAAATTTGATATGAAATGACCTGCCATAAATTTTGATAGCAATGAAAAATTAAAAAGAATGTTTATTTATTTGGCTGTGCCAGGTCTTAAGTTGTTGCATGTAGGGTCTTTAGTTGTGGTATGAGAACACTTAGTTATGATATGTAGCATCTAATTCCATGACCAGGGATGGAACCCGGGCCCCCTGCTTTGGGAGCACAGAGTCTTAGTCACTGGACCACCAAGGAGGTCCCAACAATTTCAATTTGTAAATTATATATATATATATATATATATATATATATACCAATGATATCAAGACCAAATAACGCAAGATGTATCTGCAAACTGGATATAGCTTGAGCGACACAAGTCTGTGACCTCCTTTAAGCAATGGGAAGGAAAATGTCTACAAGAACTTTATTACTGTTCTGTCAGGCTTGAGGCCTGGCCACTGATCAAAGGATCAGAATATAATAAAATACAATGGATTATTAAATTACAGTAAAATATGAATGGTGTGGTACCTTTGATCATTCAGAAGGAACTTTAGGGTCTGGTGAAATTCCAGGGTTATACTGCTGATGATTCATTTTCATACTACAGAACAAAAGTGCAATTGGTCTCATGCTAAAGTGTCAATTAGTAGATTATGGTATATTGAATTTTTATTCCTGAATTCAAAAGAATACTTAAGGATCTACTTAGTGCCAGGCACCGTTCCAAGCAGAGGATGTTGAGTTTTGACAAATACAGTAAGAATCCCCACCCTCAGGAAGCTTGCGTTCAGTAGCGCTTTTTTAAGTTGATGAGGTCATCATGTCTACATACAATGTCACATAATCACATGCTTTAAAAATAGCAGTGGTTATTTTAAGTTCTGGTTTGAAAAATAATTACATTCTATTGGTCTTTCATTAGTTTTCTCTAATTGTGTCCTTGGCTTGCCCCCAGTACTCAGCTCATTAGCTTGTGTTAATTAAAATTCTGGAAATACACTTGAAAAGCCACAATCTTAATTTTAAAAGTGAAATTATTGGCTCTATGTTCAAATATTAGCTACTACATATAATTTATTAATGGATTCTGTAAGGTGGCCTAGAGCTAGATGTGATGGTGGGAATTTTTGACTTTATTTGGCAAACCATAAATGCCAATTTAACTTATGAAATCCTCAGATGAAATAGTAATTAAGTTTTTGCATACGCTTTTTTCTTTAATAGGACTAAAGTGGATTGGAAACAAAGGAGATTATATGAATAATTGCAACTGGGTCATGACAGGGCAAAATAGTGAATGTGGAACAGTAATAACAGACATATTTCCTCTCTGTTTATGGAAACGTTTCTCAGATTTAGAAGTGATGGTCAAAGGGAATAATTCTGTAAAGATACTTCAATATCCTTACATGGAACTTTCAGTCTTCAGGGGAGAAAAATAAATAAAGAGTAATACTCATAGTCTCTAGGCTATTTAGGCAACAATCCAAACAAGGTGCAGACACGAGATAACTCTTGTGAACAGGTAAAGTGAATTTACAACCAGTTTGGATAGCTTGGGACCCAACTTTGTATAAATAGGTAAAGTTCTTAATCAGATTTTCTACAGCATCACTTCTAAAACCAGGCCCAGCAAAGAGACACAGGAGCCTCACCTCTCCCCCTCCTAGTCTGGCTTCCCAGAAGCAAGCATAGATATGTACTTGAATTAGTGGCAGTTTTTAAATGACACCTGGGCCTGTTTTACGTTGAGCCAAATGGTATCCTGCGATATTCCCTTAGAGTTAAAGTTAACATTTGTATTTTTCACTGGGATATGTTTCAGTATTCTGTATGTGTGTTTGTTCTCAGTTGCTCAGTTGTGTCCAACTCTTTCATGATCCCATGGACTGTAGCCCTCCAGGCTCCTCTGTCCATGGAATTTTCCAGGCAAGAATACTGGAATGAGTTCCCATTTCCTACTCCAGGGTATCTTTTTGACCCAGGGATCAAACCCTGAGTTTCTTGTGTCTCCTGCATTGGCAAGCAGATTCTTTATCACTAGCGCTACCTAGGAAGTCCTGTTCTCTATGATTCATGGCCACCAGGGAAGCCTCTAAATGTTCAACAAAGCTGATATAGTCAAGCATAATGACACCACCCTTGTGGGAGAAAGTGAAGAGGAACTAAAAAGCCTCTTGATGAAGGTGAAAGATGAGAGTGAAAAAGTTGGCTTAAAACTCAACATTCAGAAAACGAAGATCATGGCATCTGGTTCCATCACTTGATGGGAAATAGATGGGGAAACAGTGTAGACTTTATTTTTTGGGGATCCAAAATCACTGCAGATGGTGACTTCAGCCATGAAATTAAAAGACGCTTGCTCCTTGGAAGGAAAGTTATGACCAACCTAGATAGCATATTGAAAAGCAGAGACATTACTTTGCCAACAAAGGTCCATCTAGTCAAGGCTATGGTTTTTCTAGTGGTCATGTATGGATGTGAGAGTTGGACTGTGAAGAAAGCTGAGTGCCGAAGAATTGATGCTTTTGAACTGTGGTGTTGGAGAAGACTCTTGAGAGTCCCTTGGACTGCAAGGAGATCCAACCAGTCCATTCTGAAGGAGATCAGCCCTGGGATTTCTTTGGAAGGAATGATGCTAAAGCTGAAACTCCAGTACTTTGGCCACCTCACTCGAAGAGTTGACTCATTGGAAAAGACTCTGATGCTGGGAGGGATTGGGGGCAGGAGGAGAAGGGGACGACAGAGGATAAGATGGCTGGATGGCATCACCGACTCGATGGACGTGAGTCTGAGTGAACTCCGGGAGTTGGTGATGGACAGGGAGGCCTGGCATGCTGCGATTCATGGGGTTGCAAAGAGTTGGACACGACTGAGTGACTGAACTGAAGTGAACTGAATAATCAGTTACATTTCTTTCTTAAAAGACACCCTTCTGGAGCCAGCTATCTTCTTTGCCTCAATCATTTTAGTTCAGTTCAGTTCAGTCGCTCAGTCATGTCTGACTCTTTGCAATCTCATGAATTGCAACAGGCCAGGCCTCCCTGTCCATCACCAACTCTCGAGTTCACCCAAACTCATGTGCATCGAGTCAGTGATGCCATCCAGCCATCTCTGGCAAATACCTTGATCTGCTGGCCAGATAATACTGTACTATTTCCTTGAGCTAATTCCAGGACTCATGTCTTTCTCTTTATTGATTTTTATCCTTGTTTTGTTGGAGTACAACCTTCTGTAGCTTCTTAAACTGTGGCAGTTAGTGGAAAGTTTCAGTTTATAAAACAGGGAACAGATCATTTTTCATTCACTCATTCTACAAACATTTGTTGATGAATCAGTAATAGGTATACACATTCAATCATCAGCATTCAATAATTTCCCAGAAAAAGTTATTAGGATATAAACCAGAGCATGCCATGTCTTTGCTTAAAACCCTTTGGATTCTTCCCTTCGTGTTTGGAATGAACTCCAAGCTGAGCCTCAAAGTCCCTAATGATTCAACTCTGCTTCTCTGGCCATGCTTCTTTCATACCACTCTCGGTCTTGCATCACATGTTCCATCTCCCTGGCCATATTTTGGTTCCAGAAACACACCTGGGTCCTCAACACAGCACAACTTTTTCCACTGCTTATGTGCTCTTTCCCCAGCTCTTTACATGACTGGCTCCTCACTATTTAGGACTTGGCTTAAATGTTCTCTATTGAGAGAAACCGTCTCTGAATGATCTCTCTAAAAAGGCCTTTTTATTCACTCTACTTTCTCTGTCACAGTGCCTTCTTTATTTCCTTTATGACAGTAATAAACATTTTAATAAATGCATGTGTTCACTGACTGGCTTATTGCCTGTACTTCATTGCAACACAAGCTTGATAAAGGCATGGTCTTTGGTTTATTCTCCATTGTGATTTTGGGGACTAGTGCAGTATATGGAATTGAATAGCTTCCAAATGCTTAATGACGCCAATCGGTTTGAAAAATGTAACTGAAATGACTGGTACATGGACTATACTGCTTTGGGGAAAGTGTTTGGAGACCTGGACATGATTGCTGTGTGCCTGGTTCATGTGTCCTACTCTGATTTTTCTTCTCACTCTTGGGTCTGTAATAGTCCTGTATCCCTTGATGCTCCTGGGGAGCTTTCTCTGCTCCCCTCTGCCTGAGTAATTTCCACTTGACCTCCAGGCATTCCATCCCATTCCAGTTCCTCTGTGGAATCTATTCTGCTGTTTTAAGACTGGGTCGGTCCACTGGTTGTTTCCTAAGTTCCTAGACTCTCTGTATTAAGCCCTTAATAATACTTAGCTTATGATCAAAATTGCCCTTTGGCTTCTGTGTTATTCATGTAGAAAATAATAAACTCCTAGAGAGCAGAGAAAGTAAACCTTGTTCACCTTTTTCTCAGTATATGCAGTGAAGGCTTGAAAGTAACTATTCAGTTAATAATTGTTAATTGAAAAAAAAAAACAGGTAAATAACTAATGATAGAGAAAATACTATACAGGAAGTCATATCTTTAGAAAAATGGTTTGGGGATAGAATGGCAAACAACAATCAGAGAGAACATTTTAAAAAGTTTTAATGAGGTGATAGGTAGTAAGAACATAGCCTGAGGAAAAGGTGATAATAATTTTGTGTAAGCATATCAGAAATGATGACATCCATCAATGCCAAGGCCACTGCATTGGCATTTTAATCTTTAGTAAGAGTGAGAGATTTCTGATTCTACTGTAGAAAGAGATGCTGACTCTCAAATGAGGAGGTTATGCTGATGAACACAGACATGCCCATACACACAGTCATAATAACTAACATACAGTAGGAAATATGATGCAAATTATTATTATTCTAACATGTGCTGGGCATTGCATTAACATGCCTCCCTTATGTCATCTCTACCAGGTCAACAGCCAAATATTTTCTCTAGTTTTTAGATCTCTGGCCACTTCAAAACCTGTACTCTTTCCATCAACTCCACTACTTGTCACTATGAATAAGCAAACCAAGAAAACAAGCATCTTTGTTGAATTTTAGCCATGAAATCATGTCGAAATTGGTCAGGTGCAATGGAATAGATGACATGAGGCACATTCAGGGGGTATGGTGCCGAGTTACAGATCTGAGGCTGGAGATCATGTGGCTTACTGAAGTGCCTGCAGCTAGAGCCCAGGAGGCCAAGTGGTGAGAAAAACAATCAGGGAAGGACACAGGAACCAGGCACACAGCAGTCATGTTTATTTCTTCAAACAATTTTCCTTTAACAGTATAGACTGTGAACCGGTCACGTCAGTTATATTTTTCAAACTGATTAGATTCTCTCATGCATCGACAAATATCAATATTTCTTGGAATTGGTCCATTTGATCTAGTTGATCAAATTTGTTGGCCTGGAGTGTTCATAGTATTTGTTCATTGATTGTCCTTTTCAATGTCAATGTCAGTATCAGTGGCAATGATACTGATGTCTCTTCTTTAATTTTCTGATATTAAATTTGGAATTTGTATATTCTTTGTTCCCCCTTTTTAAAAAAAGTTTTTCCTGGCTAGAGGCTTATTAATTTTATTGATCTCTTCAAAGAATCAACTTTTGGTTTTATTGATTTTTCTCTGTTGATTTCCTATATTAAGTTTCATTGATTTGAGCCTCTTTTTTGCTGACAGCCTGCTAACTAGAGGACATATGCTGGTCTTCGGTTTTCTGCCCTGGAACTTCTCTAACTCAGGGAATGGGAGACCTGTGGGAGTGCAGCCAGCACAGCGAGCAACTCAGAACTGCTGGTGATAAGAGTTCTGAGATATATCCTTTAGTTTCACGATGGGTTGGTCACCCATTGTCCACATTGGTTTACAACATGAGAACACGGCCTTATAGAGACTTGTTCCCTTCTCTCTGTTACCTTGTGTATCAGTCAGGTTTTCCAGAGAAACAGAACTGATAGGGTGTGTGTATTTATGTATGTAACAAAAGTGTGTGCAAATATGCACATAAATTTATTACAAGAAATTGACTCACATGTTTCTATAGGGTGAGTCTGTAGGCTCATGACCCAGGAAAAGTCCATGTTCCAGTGTAAGTTCAAAGGCAGGAAAGGGCTGAAATCCCAGATTGAAGGAACTCAAGGAGGAATTCTTGTGTATTGAGTGAGGGTCAGACTTCTTGTTTATTCAGGCCTTCAGTTGAGTGGATGAGTCCCACTCACATTAAGGAGAGCAAACTGCTGCTCTCAACCTACTGATTTAAATATTAATTGCATCCAAAGGACTCTCATATGTATGCTTAATCACTCAGTCGTGTCTGACTCTTTGTGACCCCATGGACTGTAGCCCACCAGGCTCTTCTGTTCATGGGGATTCTCCAGGCAAAAGTACTGGAGTGGGTTGCCATGCTCTCCTCCAGGGGATCTTCCCAACCCAGGGATTGAATCCAGGTCTTCCACATTGCAGGCAGCTTCTTTATCATCTGAGCCACCAGGGAAGCTCAAAGACCCTCATAGAAACACCCAGAAATATGTTTGACCAGATACCTGGACATCTCATGGCTCAGTCAAATTGATACATAAAATTAACCATCACTCCTTCCCTGGTCCTCCACTCCTGCTCCCTGCCTCACATATAAAATAATACACTTGTATACCAACCTTATCTGGTTTTCAGTTAAGACTTGAGCTAAGACATCCATGTGATATTTAGTATGTGAAATAAGGCTTTGACTAGATGGGTGCTAATACTGGGTAAGAAATGGGTAAGAAATGTTTATGACTGTTGCAATTGCTATCTGAGTCACTAAGCAATAATAAAATGATGTTGTGTGTGCATATACATTTTCTCTTCTTTCAAGATCTTTTGAGATGTAAAATTGATCTGTGTGAAAGAAAATTCTGCCATTTTCCCAGGCACTGAAGCCGGGTGCCTATTTGAACCCATGGGTGCTCTATTTAAAGGGAAGGATAATGCATGCCTAAGAACATTTCTAATTTTCTGCCATCACCCTTTTAGCAAAGTAAAGAATAATGGAGAGAGGAGAGGGAGAAAATATATAAAATTCTTTGCTCTAATTTGACATGCTGAGTTTAGCTAAATTTATCCTAAGAATAGCTGCAAAATGTTGGTTGCTAATAAGACTCATCATTACTATTAACGGCTTGAACAGTCAAATTCACTTTATTTTATTGAATGACAGCAAAACTGTTAAAATCTTTGAATAACTCAACATGGTCTAAAGATTTAAAAAACTGTACTACTTAACATGTTCACATTAGAGAAGGATTTGTTTATCCTGATTGACAGTAGCTCTGTATACATACATATATATGTTAAAATATAAATGAAAAAAAGCCATACTTGGCTAATCATATGTAGCCTTGTTACATTAAACTTCAAAGCAAATGATATTTATTATGAGAAAGAGGTATTGGAGTAAATGCAGAAAGGATTACATATTGCTTTGCCTACACTTGACCTTTCAAACTGCCCATCAATTGGAATGATTTTGAGCTCTTAGCATACTGACAGCCCATTGTGTGACTGATTGCTGGGGGAAATAGCAGATCCTTGACGTCAGTTAACCTCTGACATTTTTCTTTAAATCATGCAGTGCTATTGTCTATTGCGGGGATGAAGGCAATTCAATTCTATTTGCTGCACTCTTGGTTCCACCAACCAATCATGCTAATACAGAAGCATTTAAAATTTTAAACAGGGGCTTCCCCAGTGGCTCAGTGGTAGAGAATCCACCTGCCAGTGTGGGAGACATGGTCCCATCTCTGGACGGGGAAGATCCCACATGCCATGGAGCAACTAAGCCCCTATGCTGCAGCTACTGAGCCTGTGCTCTAGAGACAGGGAGCCCCAACTACTGACCCCATGTGTCACAACTGCTAAAGCCTGAGCACCCTGGAGCCTGTGCTCCGCAACAAGAGAAGCCACCGCAACTAGAAAGTAGCCCCCACTTGCAGCGACTAGAGAAAAGCCTGCACAACAACAAAGACCCACCACAGACTAAATAAGAAGGTAAACTGCATTGCTGCGGCTGCTGATAAGTCGCTTCAGTTGTGTCCGACTCTGTGCGACCCCAGAGACGGCAGCCCACCAGGCTCCCCTGTTCCTGGGATTCTCCAGGCAAGAACACTGGAGTGGGTTGCCATTTCCTTCTCCAATGCAGGAAAGTGAGAAGTCAAAGTGAAGTTGCTCAGTCGTGTCCAACTCTTAGTGACCCCATGGACTGCAGCCCACCAGGCTCCTTGGTCCATGGGATTTTCCAGGCAAGAGTACTGGAGTGGGGTGCCATTGCCTTCTCCCAAACTGCATTAGTTCTGCTAAATTTTAGGTTTACCTTGAAAATTTCTGAAGACATTCAATAGAAACTGATGTTTGCTGTGGCTCTAAATAGAACTTTACTCAAAGAGGAGAGAGTAGGAGAGTCTTTAGGGGAGAGGAGGGTCAACCAGCGGGAGCACAGCCGATTGTCTCTTGCTTTTACCTTGGTGGCGCTGAGTGCAGAGAATTTTTTTCCTACCAGAAGTTCGTGAGAAAGGCTATCAAGCCTCTGATACCTAAAATTTATTCTGCCAATCCTCAGACACTGATTAATATGTCAGGTCCAAGTTGGTCTTCAGGGAGAACAGAAAAGAAAATAGACCTGTAAAGTGACTTAGTTCAGTCTTGTTGAAAGCCAATTTAAAATCGAATCTAGATTTGATTAAAAGTAAAAGCAAGCTGTGTGACTTCTAAAAAACAAACAAACATGCTTTTAACCCAGATCCACTCTTGTTTTCTTTATTGCTGGTTATCTGTTTACAGATATTGATTTTTCAATGTTTTTAAGAATTTTTGTGTTTATGAATGTGATGGAAGAGTTAGGAAGTCCACAGGTTCTGGATTCAGTTACAACTGGATTAACATTCTGAGTGTAATTTATCGTCTGTGTGACTTGGGGATATTATTTAACTTATAGGGAGTTCAGTTTCTACATCTGTAGAAAGGGGATTAAAGTATATGATTTCCAGGATCACTGTCAAGATTAGAAATAATATATGTAAAATAGCAGACATAATGGAGAAGGAAATGGCAACCCACTCCAGTATTCTTGCTTGGAGAATCCCAGGGATGGCAGAGCCTGGTGGGCTGCTGTCTATGGGGTCGCACAGAGTTGAACACGACTGACGCGACTTAGCAGCAGCAGACATAAAGTTAGGGCTTAGTTATTACTAGCCATTCTAAGGTTTATCATCCAAAAGCCAGACACCCTGGTGATCTTGGGGTCCTCAGAGCTGAGAAACGGGTCTCCCTACTGCATCTTTGTCACGGGTTCCAATCTCATTGTGAACTGTATATAGGTATACCCTTAAACAATATGCTACTTATTTTTAGTTTATTAAAGTTTTGTAAAAAATAATAAATGTGTAGTGATTTATAACAATTAAAAAATTCATTGAGACAATTGAAATAATCTTCCATTAATCTCTTAATTTGGTGAATTATATTAAAATATTTTCTAATGTTGCATCAAATATTCATGTTTTATTTAAACTCAGATGGTTCCTGCCATATATATATATATATATATATTTGAGTGTGTGTGTGTGTATATATATATATATGTATTTATTTATATTTGAATTTGATTTACTCATATTTTGTTCAGAATCTTAAAACTACTACTGGCTTAGATTTACCTATAAATTTTTTTTTTTTAAAAAGCTTTTAATTTTGTATTGGGGTATAGCTGATTAACAAACAATGTTGTGGTAGTTTCAGATGAATTGTCAAGGGACTTAGCCATACATACGTATTTATATAGTACTTATCTATTTTCAAAATCAGAGTTTTATTAGCCTCTTTGAAAGATACAGTGAGTGCTTCCTCATTTTCTTTTCCCTGGAATTGTTTGTAGAAATTGCATTTTTAACCTTTAGTTCCATAGAATTCACCTACAAAACCATATGTTTATCTCTGAGAGATATTTAACTGCTTTAATCAATATGGGACTCTTCAGGTGGGTTTACTTTTCTAAAGACATTTTTATAATGTTTTCTAGGTATTTGTCTATTTTATTTAAGCTTTCAAATTTATTGTTATGAAATTGCTAATAATGTTTACAATAGCTAATGTGCCAGATCTGTAGCTCTGCTTACTTTCTCATTTACAATATTGTTATTTGAAAAGTTTATTTATCTTTTATGATGGTTAAATCAATTTGTGGTATTGTTGAGACTGACTTTAAATATTTGCCTTCTGTTTTTATTTCAGCCCTTATCAATTTTTCTCTTCCTTTAATCTATTTGGGTTGGGTTCATTCAGTTTTCTTTCTCTAATATTTTAAGTTAGACATTTAGTTAATTTCCAATACTTACAATTTTTCAAATTACTTAGAGCTATAAATTTCCCTTTAAATACCATCTTTTGAGCTTATATGTGTAGTTTTTTTTTTTTTTTTCATTTATTTTGTATTTTCTTAAGTCCACAAATTCTTTTTTGACTTGCAAACTTGGTGTTATGGTATTAAGGTTATGCTTTCATTTTTGGAAACTTAGCAACACTGATGTCAGAAAACGTAGTTTTTACATTTGTAATTTTAAGAATGTTTCTGAGAATTGGTTTATAGCCCACAAAATTTTCCTAATGTTTTACTATGATTTCTTCAACTTTTAAATGCAGTATTCTACACCTGTTCCTTGAATTAAACTTGTTAATTCCCAAAAGTTAGTTTTACTATTTTTTTTTGCTTAATCTATTGCTTTTTTTTTGAACAAAGTATGTAAAAAATCTTCACTTTCACGGTGAGCTTAGTGTTTACCCGTAGTTTGCTCACTGCAAATTTTACTAAAATTTTACTAATATTTAATGACTTTTAAAATTTCTAGTAATGTACATAATTTTCTTATCTCTATCTGACTTTAATATAGTTCTATGGGCTTTTACATCACTAGTATTGTAATTACTGTACATACTAAGTATGTATTTTGCAACTTTTTTCTTTTAATCTTTCCATGTTTTGTGTTTAAGGTTGGCATCATGCATATAACATTTAGTTCCACAATCTTTATATTTTATATTTTAACTTGTTTAACCCATTTATAATGAGAGTACTTATTAGTAGTAATTATTAGATTAATTAGGAGAAGGCAATGGCACCCCGCTCCAGTACTCTTGCCTGGAGAATCCCATGGACGGAGGAGCCTGGTAGGCTGCAGTCCATGGGGTCGCTAAGAGTTGAACACGACTGAGTGACTTCCCTTTCACTTTTCACTTTCCTGCATTGGAGAAAGAAATGGCAACCCACTCCAGTGTTCTTGCTTGGAGAATCCCAGGGACGGGGAAGCCTGGTGGGCTGCCATCTATGCGGTGGCACAGAGTTGGACATGACTGAAGTGACTTAGCAGCAGCAGCAGCAGCATTAGATTAATTAATATTTATACCTGTTTAGTGTACTTTTCTATATTTCTTTTTTCATCCCTTTTTACTTTTTCCTGAGGTGATTATAATTTTATTGTTGTCTATTCTTTTTTTTTCTCATCCTGCCAACACTAGTTTGGATTTACTTTATTTTAGATTTTTAGTACAAATTTTAGCAGGCTTTTAAAATAAACATTTATTTAGTTTTGGTCATGCTGGGTCCTAGTTGAGGCACATGGGATCTTAAGTTGCTGCAAGTGGGATGTAGTTCCCTGACCAGGAATCGAACCCAAGCTTCCTACATTGGGAGTGTGGAGCATTACCCACTGCAACACCAGAAAAGTTCCTAGAAGGCATTTTAAAATATCTATGTTGAGATATAACTCACATGTCACACAATTCACTCTGAAAATATACAGCAATTTTAATGTATCACAGAGTTGTGCAACTATCACCATAATCAATTTTATACTATTTTCATTAGCCCCACTAGAGAAATCTATATCTATTGGTAGTTACTTCTGACTTCCCTGGAACCCCACCAACAGTGGGAAGCAACTAATCTATTTCCTTTCTCTATAGACTTGCCTATTCTGGACAATTAAATGCAATAAAAAGAGTACAGTATGTTTTTTAAGATTGACTTGTTTTGCTTAGCATATGTTGCAAATTTTATCCAGGTATTTTTATTGGTACATTATCTTTTTATGGCTGAATAACATTTTGTTGCATAGTTATTATCGTATTCTATTTATCCATTCTTCAGTAATGGATATTGGGTTATTTTTTTAACTTATGAATAACGTTGTTTGAAAATTCATATACTACTTTTTAATGAAGACTTGTGTTATCATTTCTCATGGAGATGTATCTAAGAGAGGAATTGCAAGATCTCATATGGTTCTATATTTAACTTTTTTGAGAACTGCCAAACTTCCAATTAAACATTTTTTAATGGCTTCTTGATGATTTAAGCATATTTTCATGTGCTTATTGATCATTTGTATTTCTTCTCTGGAATAATGTCTAATTAGATTCTTTGCCCATTTTTAATTTGAGTAATATCTTATTATTATTGAGTTATAAGAGCTCTTTATATATTCTGAATATAAGTTCTTGTCAGAATATGTTTACAAAGTTTCTCTTAATATGCCTGTTGTATTTTCACTTTTTGATAGTGTCTTTTGATGCTCAAAGCTTTTATTTTTATGAAGTGCCATTTATTTGTCTATATTTTCTTTTGGAACATGGAAGAGGTGTCTTATAGCTATAATAGTAGCTAGGTTAGGATCTGGGAATTGAGTATCTTGGACAAATCTCTTTTCTTCAAGACCCAATTATTAATAGGGATAAATCCAAATAAATATATCATACTCCCTGTGGTTTACTAATTTACAATCTACCTAGGTAGAAAAATATGCACAAGTAAAATATTGAATAAGATTTATATTTATTTGTGCTTTAGTATTGGCTCCAGAGTCTCTTGAAAGCTACTCATTAAATTCCTTTCTGCCACCACCAAGCCTAATTAATATTTTATTTATATCCAGTTCAGGACCTGCCTGATCATTGTCCGAGATGTTTTCCTAGTTTAAAAATGCCAGCTTTTAGCTTTTTGGTCATAAAAGAGATGCAAAATTAATTAGCATTACTAAAAAGTTCAAATTACCAATATTTGAATCTTATGACGATTAAAATACAACAAAATTGGATGACATTATTTTTACTTTTCAAAATCCTCTGCGTTTATATTGGAAAGCATTCTAATGTTTATCAAGATGCTTAAGTGTAGGAGTAACTAAGGAAACAAGGCAGAGAAGTGCCTGATCTGGAGAGATAATTATTATCTAAGCAAGTTTAGTGATATTCTGGGAGAGCTGAAAAGAGTGGGTTCATAGAATAGTTCTGTAGGGCACGAAAGCAGATATTTTCTTTCACCCTTTTTCTGTAGGAAGTTCAAAATTAAATGATTCCTATTGCTATGTTGGCCACAGGAATAGAATCAGTCACCTGATACTCCAGAGTTGACAAAACATTGGATGCTTCTCTGATTACAGTTATTCAGGTATAACTGTATTTGGCACTAATAGTGTGGTTCTATTCAATGAGAATTATTAGATGTGGTGGAGTTCAATACCATGGAGATATATACAACCCACTTTTTCACCTCTAAGCTAAATTAGTAGGGCAGAAAAAAGAGACACCTAAAAAATCCCAACTTTAACATGTGCTGTAGAATCTTTCCAGTCTGCTAAGATACAGTCTTGCATAAGACAGCCATCAGACTGACATTTCATCATCTTTAACATATACTAATTGGTCAGAAGCAAGTCTCAGGTTCTGCCTTCACCTGACAAGGGAGGATTATACATAGGCATGACTCATCTGGGTGGGTCTACCACAATAGGGAATACAGTTTTTAGTTTTCTAGATTCTGCAATATACAAATTGAAAGGGATGTTGAGAGAGGCAATCTGTTGTACCTTCACCACTGTGTTTTAGGACAGGCAAGTGGTCCAGCATGGCTGGAGCCTGGTATCCTGATAATCTGGGCTTCCCTGGTGGTTCAGATGGTAAAGCGTCTGCCTGTGATGCGGAAAACCCGGGTTTGATCCCTGGGTCAGAAAGATCCCCCAGAGAAGGAAATGGCAGCCCAGTCCAGTACTCTTGCCTGGAAAATTCCATGGATGGAGAAGCCTGGTGGGGTACAGCCTGTGGGGTACAGCCTATGGGGTCACAAAGAGTCGGACACAACTGAGTGACTTCACTTTCTTTCTTTCTTTCCTGAGAATGACTCTCTGTAAATGAAGCTGGAGAGGTAGGTAGGAGCCAGATTATAAAGCTTCTGGAATGTCATGATAAGCTTAAGGAGAATTCACTTCCCTTCAACAGGAAGCCTGTGAAAACTTTAAGCAAAAAAAGATATATAATCAAATCTGAAGTTTAGAAACTTCAGATATATAATCAAATATATTTGATAACTTATTATATTTGAAACTTCAGATATATAACCAAATCTGAAGTTTAGTTTAAGCAAACCTAGCTTCAAATTTAAACTTAAATTTAAGTTTAAAGAAAGTATGTTAGATTTTTTATTGCGGTCTTCAGCAATACGTGAACCATGAACTTCCTGATGTTCAAGCTGGTTTTAGAAAAGGCAGAGGAATCAGAGATCAAATTGCCAACATCCGCTGGATCATGGAAAAAGCAAGAGAGTTCCAGAAAAACGTCTATTTCTGCTTTATTGACTATGCCAAAGCCTTTGACTGTGTGGATCACAATAAACTGTGGAAAATTCTGAAAGAGATGGGAATACCAGACCACCTGACATGCCTCTTGAGAAATCTGTACGCAGGTCAGGAAGCAACAGTTAGAACTGGACATGGAACAACAGATTGGTTCCAAATAGGAAAAGGAGTACATCAAGGCTGTATATTGTCACCCTGCTTATTTAATTTATATGCAGAGTACATCATGAGAAACGCTGGGCTGGAAGAAGCACAAGCTGGACTCAAGATTGCTGGGAGAAATATCAATAACCTCAGATATGCAGATGACACCACCCTTATGGCTGAAAGTGAAGAGGAACTAAAGAGCCTCTTGATGAAAGTGAAAGTGGAGAGTGAAAAAGTTGGCTTAAAGCTCAACATTCAGAAAACAAAGATCATGGCATCCGGTCCCATAAACTTCATGGGAAATAGATCGAGAAACAGTGGAAACAGTATCAGACTTTATTTTTTTGGGCTCCAAAATCACTGCAGATGGTGACTGCAGCCATCAAATTAAAAGACGCTTACTCCTTAGAAGAAAAGTTATGACCAATCTAGATAGCATATTCAAGAGCAGAGAAATTACTTTGCCAACAAAGGTCCATCTAGTCAAGGCTATGGTTTCTCCAGTAGTCATGTATGGATGTGAGAGTTGGACTGTGAAGAAGGCTGAACATCGAAGAATTGATGCTTTTGATCTGTGGTGTTAGAGAAGACTCCTGAGAGTCCCTTGGACTGCAAGAAGATCCAACCAGTCCATTCTGAAGGAGATCAGCCCTGGAATTTCTTTGGAAGGAATGATGCTAAAGCTGAAACTCCAGTACTTTGGCCACCTCATGTGAAGAGTTGACTCATTGGAAAAGACTCTGATGCTGGGAGGGATTGGGGGCAGGAGGAGAAGGGGACGGCAGAGGATGAGATGGCTGGATGGCATCACTGACTCGATGGACGTGAGTTCGGGTGAACTCCGGGAGTTGGTGATGGACAGGGAGGCCTGGCGTGCTGCGATTCATGGGGTCGCAAAGAGTCGGACACGACTGAGCGACTGAACTGAACTGAAAGTACCACAAACTTAATAGTTTAAATGCCCATTTATTATCTCACATGCTTTTGTAGGTTAGAAGTCTGAGAGGGCTCTCTGGGTGGATACTCTGCTTAGGAGAGTACCAAAGCCAAAATCAAGTTGTTGGGAGGCCTGAATTCTTATCTGAAAGCCTTAGGGAAGAATCTATTTCCAGGTTTCAGGGTGTTGGCTGAATTCAATTCTTGGTGGCAGTAGGACTGTGGTCCCCATTTTCTTGCTGGCTGTCAGCAGGGAACCTCTCTCCAATCCAGGGAACACTTTCAAAGGGTCTCTTTCATCTCAGGACTGAAAAAGTTCCCTTGTGCCAAGTCCCTCTCATGCTTTGAATCTCTGCCTGACCCTGTGTAACCAACTGGAAAAATCATAAACAGTTTTTTTTTTAACCAATGGTACAGAGTATATTTCTATATTAGTGTCTAATTTGGCATCACTGAGTTGTTGGTGACTACCTCCAATCTGTGTAGCTAAGGAAAAGGTCTTTGATCTGGTTCTGATCTTTGTGCTTCTGCTTCTCCTTCTAGCTGTTTGTTCTGGAAGGCTAGATACTGCTTCTGGCCCTTGCATGCCCAGTTCAGTTCAGTTCAGTTGCTCAGTCGTGTCCGACTTTGTGACCCCATGAACCGCAGCATGCCAGGCCTCCCTGTCCATCAGCAACTCCCGGAGTTCACCCAAACCCATTGCCATCGAGTTGGTGATACTATCCAACCATCTCATCCTCCATCGTCCCCTTCTCCTCCTGCCCTCAATCTTTCCCAGCATCAGGGTCTTTTCAAATGAGTCAGCTCTTCGCATCAGGTTGCCAAAGTATTGGAGTTTCAGCTTCAATATCAGTCCTGCCAATGAACACCCAGGACTGATTTCCTTCAGAATGGACTGGTTGGATCTCCTTGCAGTCCAAGGGACTCTCAAGAGTCTTCTCCAACCCTACAGTTCAAAAGCATCAATTCTTTGGTGCTCAGCTTTCTTCACAATCCAACTCTCACATCCATACATGACCACAGGAAAAACCATAGCCTTGACTAGACGGACCTTTGTTGACAAAGTAATGTCTCTGCTTTTCAATATGCTATCTAGGTTGGTCATAACTTTCCTTCCAAGGAGTAAGCATCTTTTAATTTCATGGCTGCAATTACCATCTGCAGTGATTTTGGAGCCCAGAAAAATAAAGTCAGCCACTGTTTCCACTGTTTCCCCATCTATTTGCCATGAAGTGATGGGACTGGCCATGAAGTGATGCCATGATCTTAGTTTTCTGATGTTGAGCCAACTTTTTCACTCTCCTCTTTCACTTTCATCAAGAGGCTCTTTAGTTCTTCTTCACTTTCTGCTGTAGGTCTTCCCTATACTCTGCATTTGTTCAAAACATAAAATTTAAGCACAAAATCCCATAGATTTCTTTGCTATATCCATATGTTTGGAAAATCTTTACATTCTAAAAAATTGCTCCTTTATTGCATCCTGTAACTCAATGGTAATTATTTAAAAAGTCTTTGCTTTTAAAATAAAGAACAATGGCTTTACCTGTAAATATGCACTGTAAAGAGAAATGAACCACTCAAGACAAAGATAGAAAAATGATTTAAAAAATTATTTCTAGAAGTCTTCCCCCTCCTTGCCATTTTCCCCAATCAGCCTTTATTTTTTTTCTTCTGGATAGTCTCTTGTGTGCTCATCTTTGGGATTGTTTCCTTTGTTTATTTATATTATAAAATGTCCCTTCTGCAGACCTTGGAGATCTGTTTGTTGTTTCCATCAACAGTGACTCATAGTGGCTTGCACTGTGACCTTGGTTTTAATCATAAATTCATTCTGCCTGTGGTCTAATTCAAGGAGGCTTTCGTCAGAACTGTACACACTTCTGCTGTTACAGATGGCTCACAACCTGTAATTGCATTTGTCTGCTTTGACAATATGGGCTCAATAGGAGAGAACCAATGTCACTACTTTATCTTAGTTTCTTAAGATAAAGAAAGTTTCTCAGACCCCAGCTCACTTTTCTTCTTTGGAGGGCGAGTCCTTGGAGACTCCCCTGCCCTCTAAGGATGTCTAGTGAAAGCCATGGCTCTTGTGCAGTGCGAGGGACTTTCCATCTCCTCACTGGCCAGAATGCTGCATTGGAATTAGACCTTGAACTGTGCAGATGCAAGGCCAATAATGCATTTAATTTGTAATACTAATAAATATATTTTTCTGGCTGCAACAACTCAGATTTTTTCCTCTTATTTCTCACTTCATGCCCATTGATTTTTGGGTAATGGTAGCAGAAGATATATGATTATTGCAGTAATGTTGATCATTGAGGTTAGTCAGTCTTCCAGAAATTGAAGAGAGTGGGATGTATATTTTATTTTACTTTTAATAAGGAAGAGAATAGTAATACAGAAGAGGAATGCTTCATGTTTGCTAGTAACATGAAAGCTTTCTATTCATGGCAAATTACATTCCTAAAAAAGTATTTCACTAGGAGTAATTATTCTGACTCTGATTTTCTGTAGGAACAATGTTGCATGATGAACAATATTGCATGTTTTTTATTTTAAAACCTTTCTCAGTGATGTATTTATGTGCACCTAACATACTGAGCCTGGAATCTGAGTTTTCCTCTTTTGTGATTCTATAAGCACCTTGTACATTCTTAAAGTAATTATACACAAGTCTGTCTACCTAATTAAAGAATCATCTTTGAAGGCATGCATTGTATTTTATTCATCCTCATATCCCCAGCAGTTTTGTACCCCTCAATAACAATGCACGGCATATGATAGCCATGCAATAATTTTTTGCTAAATAAAAAGCCCAGGAAATATCTGGTAAGAAAAATTTATTTTAAAAAAAGTTTGTGGTTAAAATAAGGAACGTTAGTAGTAGTAAACATATTTTTCTTAAATAACAGAATTACCTATCTTTACAGTGTTTGTTTCTGTCTTTAGACACTGCAGTTCTGATTAAAAATGTAAAAAATGAATCTTAAAGGGGACTTTGAATCAGGAGGAAATAGAAGTGCTTTGAGGGAGTATTAGAAAAAACTAAAGTTCAACTAGAGCTGTATGAATAAGTGATTCAGTGAATAAAAACAGAAAAAAAAAAGAATGTTGACACAACTATTCTTTCTTAACATAAATTTTAGCGAACTCATTAAAAAGTTGTGGTCAGTGAAAGGATAACCAAGACCTGAACCGAATTATCCCTTGTGAAACTTTAATCACATCTCAGAAATCAAGATTTTTGTTTTCATAATTATGAGGGAACTGTGAAGCATTTTACAAATCCCTGGGGGTGTCCACAATCTTGCTGTTTTCTTGGTTTTGTGTCAGTGGAAAAGTCTCTCAAATTTTCCACTGTGAAGAAAATGTACCCAGTTGCTGTCAATCTTCTGTATTTTTGCTCCTCATTTTCAGCTCCACACACTCAGGCACGTAATCTAAACTCCAAAGTCCTCCTTTTGTGTGTTTTCTGGACATGCTTTCTGCACAAAGAATCTAATTTCAGAGACTCTCATGGTAGAACGGAATAATGATATCCTGGGTGGGAAAATGGTTGAATGTGATTTTGTTTTTGAAGAAATACTAGTTGCTAGGCAGGTACATAGCTTCTGTTATAATTAGTTTCTAGAGCAATAGCAAAAGTTACTAATTCTTTATCTTCTGAAGCAATTAAGAGGTCTTGATGTGTTGTTCAGATGGTAGTTGTAATTCTGTATATCTTGTAAAAAGTAAAATTCACCCTATCTGAATTTGGATGCAAGTTCTGAAACTCTTAAAGAGTCTGTCTCCAAGGACAATCATCTGTTTAATCTATGTCTTAGGTATCAAGCACTCTGCTTAATAAATAATCTTCGCTTCAGTCGTTCAGTCATGTCCGACTCTGAGTGACCCCATAGACGGCAGCCCACCAGGCTTCCCTGTCCCTGGGATTCTCCAGGCAAGAAAACTGGAGTGGGTTGCCATTTCCTTCTCCAGGGCATGAAAGTGAAAAGTGAAAGTGAAGTTACTCAGTCGTGTCCAACTCAGCGACCCCATGGACTGCAGCCTACCAGGCTCCTCTGTCCATGGGATTTTCCAGGCAAGAGTACTGAAGGGCTGCCATTGCCTTCTCCGATAAAGAATCTTGGTCAAATATTATTTCTCCTTTGTTTCTCTTTAAATGCTTTTGCCACTTTTCCTTATCAATTCATGGAATCCAAGAGTTGACGGGAGCATGACAGATCATATAACCCATATTCCCAGGAAATGCAGACTTTGCTTCATTATAGCTCTGAGAATGTCTGCTTTACACAGTAATAAAATAATATCCACCCTTAGTCCATTCCATGAAAATTTAGTATTAATAATTTAAAAAATATATCTAAGCTTTAACTATAAGCTGTCCCCCCCGCAACTGCCCATCTGTTTATAAAGCTGTGCTTTGTGTTGTGAAGCTACTAGTCAAGTTCTTCTTTAATAGCTTTATATTTATCCTTCCTTTCCATATAGTCACATAGGGTTAGTTCTACTGAGTATCACTTCTCATAAAATAGTATAAGCCAAGATGATGTGTCAGGTGGCAAGTGATTTTTGAATGGAAGTTATTGTTCTTCACCATTAATATAGAATAAGGTGTCGGCCTCATTAATCTCTTAAGTTTATACTTTTTTATGAGCTTTCAGTCTCCCTGTTCTGTATCCTCTTACTTATTAGAAAGAGATGAGCATATACACTACTATATATAAAATAGATAACCAACAAGGACCTACTGTATAGTACAAGGAACTATTCTTAACATTTTGTAGTAACTTATAAAGGAAAATAATTTATAAAGTATATATATATATATATGTGAATCACTTTGCTGTACGTCTGAAATGAACACAGCATTGCAAATCAACTATACTTCAAAAATTTTTTAAAAGAAGATAAATAGGAAAGAGATGAAGTTATTACTTTGCTTTGTATCCACGAGATCAAAGGACTTCTACTCTTGTTTGTAGTAAGCAAAAAACCTTAAACAAGTTAGTAAAGACTTAATTTTCTGAATCTAAGTTATATTTATTCAAATATAAATATAGTACTAGAATATTATAGACGTTTTCCCTTAATTTTATTTTTTCCAATTCAGATTTTATTTATTGCAATTTAAAAATAGATTGGAGGAAAGATTGGGGAAAATGAAAACCCTCTATTTTTAATTCTCATAAAAACATTGTTTGTACATGTCCATCCCAAACTCCCTAACTATCCCTTCCCTCCGTCCTTCCCCCACAGGCCACCATAAGTTTGTTCTCTAAGTCTATGAGTTTCTTTCTGTTTTATAAGTTCATTTATATCATATCTTTCTAGATTATACATATAAGGGATGGAAATGTACACATTGCTATATTTAAAATGGATAACCAACAAGGACCTCTGTGTAGCACATGGAACTCTGTTCAATGTTATGTGGCAGCCTGGATGGGAGGGGAGTTTGGAGGAGAATGGATACATGTACTTGTTCAGCTAAGTCCCTTTGCTGTTCACCTGAAACTCTCACAGCATTATAAATCGGCTATATCTCAATAGAAAATAGAAAGTTTAAAAAATTTTGGTAGATATTTTTATTTCCATTTTACAGACAAGGAAACTGACTTTCAGAGAAGGTATTAAATTTATCCAAGTTTACATATCTATTAAATGACCTTAAAAAAAAAAAAACTTTACAAATAGGAAATGGAACAGTAATAGAACTAGAAAGCCTGTGAAACAATACTGACATAAGCAAATAATACACTCAGGTCAAGATATTAAGATCTTGGGGAAAGCAACAAATCTAGGATGAGATGAAAAAGAACTATTCAATATTTTAAAGCTATAATTAACGAAATTATTCTGTTAAAACTAAATCAATAATTATTTCTAAAAGATTCCAGAAAGGAAAAAAATGAGAAAAGATAGAAAATGCTATCTTGAATACTGAACTTCATGAAACAGTTCAGTTAAAACTGAAGGTAATGATAGTAATACTAAGTAAAACTACATTAATGTGTGCTAATCTAAATAAATATAAAGAAAATATTTAATACATGTGTCTTTTACAATTTACAAATCTATTTCTCATGTTACTTTGTTGATCAAGCTAATGATTCCAAAGAAACATGTGACTGCAAAAAGGTTGAAGCAAAATTAGTCAAACATTGCATGTGTGATTCTTGATTCAGAGACGTGTTCAGAGCCATCTTCCCATGACCTCTGGGGTGGATATTCTGGTGACTGCCAAGTGTACATATAAGAAAGAACTAGAAAAGAAGATAATATTTAAACAAATTAAAGAGACTCGGGTAGAGTCCATTTTTATAATATATATTTGTACGTATCACATCACAGCAATAAGAAGGACCTGCCCAATTTAGGAAAAAGCAAGAGTTTGAAATCAAGGAATTCTGACTTCTGATCTTATTCTTTAAAAGATAGAACCAATCATTGCAATTCTTTGGTCTTTATTTATATGTAAAATAAGGGGTTTGGATAAGTCATTGGCTCTCAGTTGGGGTGTACACCCTCCTCAAGGTGTGTCAGGAACTGTGGGTGTTTTCATATTGAAAACTCAAGAGCAGTCACTCTGTGGCAAAGGAAATCCTTAGTATTAAGTGCCTCACAGAGCTCTGTGGTTCATGCTACTCACATGCACGTGTTCAGTAATTACTCACCTTTACTAATTTACTTTCTGTAGAAGGAAACCACAAAACAGGCTTTAGTTAGAGAAATGGTAATTTTTCCCCCTAAGCTTAAGGAAAGCTAGGCAGATTTCTTAAAGGAACGACCTTAAATATTCAGATTTTTTTTTTATTCAGAGGAAAGCAATCACATAACATTGTGAGACATTCCAGTGACTTGAAAGGAAGGAAGTGTGTGCGTGCTCAGTTACGATTAACTCTGTGACACCGTGGACTGCAGCCCACCAGGCTCCTGTGTCCACTGAATTTTCCAGGCAAGAATACTGGAGCGGCTGTCATTTCCTCCCGCAGGGGGTCTTCCTGATCCACGGATCCAACCTGCCTCTCCTGCATTAGCAGGCGGATTCTTTACCATTATATCATCAAGCTCATCACAATAGCTAAACCTAACTGATCAGTTTTCTTTAGTTATTTAGTTTTGTTAAGTTTCTGCTTAAGATTTCCAAGTCAAACCATTTAGCCTTAACAAAACCCTTCCTTAAGAGAAACACAAAAGCATTTTCAAGCATCGTTGAGTTTTACTTGTGTTTTGCAAGCCAAACTGTTTACTAAGAATTAAACTTAGAATAAGAATTTGGGGTTTCCCAGGTAGTGCTAGTGGTAGAGAACCTGCCTTCCAATGCAGGAAACATAAGAGACTCCAGTTTGACCTCTGGGTAAGGAAGATCCCCTGGAGGGGCACATGGCAATCCACTCAGTAGTCTTGTCTGGAGAACCCCATGGACAGAAGAGTCTGGCGGGCTATGGGCCATAGGGTCAGAAAGAGTTGGACATGACTGAAACAACTGAAGCACCCAAGCACAAACTGAGAAATAAATACTTTAGGTATACTTTCAGTGGGGTTTCCCAGGTGGCAGTAGTGGTAAAGAACCTGTCTGCCAATGCAGGAGACATAAGAGATGTGGGTTTGATCCCTGGGTCAGGATGGCTCAGGAATTCCTCCTGGGCCTCCCTTAAGAGAGAATCGCAACCCACTTCAGTATTCTTGCCTAAAGAATCCCATGGACAGAGGAGCCGGACAGGTTACAGTCCATAGGATCACAAGCAGTCAGACATGACAGAAGCAACTTAGCTGCACTCTTCCAATGGGTAGGTTAAGCTGTATCTGATGATGGAACATTCTCAGGAAGAACCTCAAACAGAAATGATACATTTTGTTCTATTTTAGGATAACTGCTGAAGTCACAAAGCATCATGGTGTTTGAGTTTGGAATGTTTTCTGTGCTTTTATCCCTCATGAAAGTATATCAAACAGAAATGATGAAGGCTCTCCAGCATTGCTCAGAGCTGCTGGAATAACTACTGAGAAATTTTGGTTGCTAAAGATTGCTTCCCCAATTTTGGAAAAGAAAAAGTAACTTGGCATAAGATAAGCATCTAGCCTTGGTAGCATCTACACAAATCAAAATATTAACTTCTAGGAGTTTTACCTCTGAGACTCATGCCATCCTAGCCAGCAGATTCCCAATCTTTCAATCCAGCTCAGCTGAAGAAGCAACTGTGATAGCTGTGAGAATTGAGAAAAGAGATGGTTGGATGGCATCATCAACCCAATGGACATGAACTTGAGCAAACTCCGGGAGATAATGAAGGACAGGGAATCCTGGCGTGCCACAGTCCATGGGGTCATGAAGAGTCAGGCATGACTTAGCGACTGAACAAACAACACCAACAACAAGTGTGGAGTATAACATATCTAAAAGAGAAAGTGAAAATTTAAAAAGTCTGCACCCTCCTAGCTTTTGTATAACAAGGATTTTTAGAACAATAGATTTTCACTGTAAAACTGGTTTCACTTTTAGGTATCTTGAAACACCGGCAGGAAAAACACATTTACCTTTATTTTTAGAAGTGAATTTTTTTTTTTTTTTTTGCAGTGTGTTGAAGGGGTTTCTTATAAACTGGATGGAAATTATCTGAAAAATGAGATGAAAACAGTGATTTAGCAGTAAGATGCTTTCTCAGCTGCACCTGTGCTCAGTTGCAAGCTGTGTAGCTGCCCCAGGAAGTAGCATCTATTGACCACCAGCCTGGAAGTGATTGAATTGTCTTTTAGTTTCACGTCTCCGTTCCTTTGCCTACACTCATCCTCCGTGTCAGTTCATCCGTTTGGAACATTGCTTATTTGGTGAGGCAGGGTTTCTGTGTCAGCATCTCACTGCTCTGCTCTCACTGTGTAGATTCCATTCTCTTCACTCATTCCCAAAGTTACTCGATCCCGTGGCGGACCATTCGAGGTAGTAGAAACCCAAGATTCCACACTGGAGGTCTTTGATGACCCATATATCACTTTATTCTAAACATTAGGCCAACATGTACATATTAGGTGAGGTAGCATAAACATTTTCTGGATTTCTGGATTCTTTTAAAAAATCCAGGCACACTAGTAACAGCTGGAAATGAGTATCTGCTGCCTCATTTAATCAGGCCTGTTCTTTCCTATCAACCATGGTGTCTGTCATTCTGTATTGTATTTCTGATGTTGAGGCTGAGTGTCCATTTGCAGTGTTGAAAAATGAATAAGATGATGTTGGAATGTTAGAATTCTTCTATTACGTCCACCCCCTCCCACTCCACTCCACTCCACCTCACCCTATAGATACCAATGCCTGCAAACTCTGTTGTAGCCATCTCTACCTCTGAAAAGAAACATTCAGTTGGTGCAGTCCTTGTCATCTGTGAACTCAAGGAGACCCCTCTGAAATACTGTTTCCCCTGCTGGAAATACAGTCACCCGGAGGCCTTCATTAAGAGAAAAGTCATTTCTTAGCACTAGTATTTGATTCCATCCTATAAACCAATGATGCAAGATCAAATATCTAAGAAGCAGGATGTTCCTCAGGGATGTGTATTCCATCTATTTCCCACAATCTCTAGAATCTCAGAAACCTCACAAGTAGTTAAGGAACGTATTTAAGAATACACATACTTATGGTTAAGAACCTTTATGCTCAAGGTCATACAGAGGGAGAACCAATATTCAAAGTCAAGTCACCAACAGTCTAAATCACCGTGCGAATAGCTCCAGAAGTATTTGTCAAACGCACAAATGAGTCTGTTTTGTTGTTCAGTTGTTGTTCAGTCTGACTCTTTGCGACCCTGTGGACTGCAGCATGCCGGGCTTCCCTGTCCTTCACTGTCTCCCAGAGTTTGCTCAGATTCATGGCCTTTGACTCAGTGATATTATTTAACCATCTTATCCTCTGCAGCTCTCTTCTCCTTTTGCCTTCAATCTTTCCCAGCATCAAAGTCCTTTCCAATGAGTCAGCTGCTCCCAACAGGTGGCCAAAATGTTGGAACCTCAACTTCAGCATCAGTCCTTCCAAAGAATAGGCTCTAGAAATATTTGTCAAATGCACAAATGAATCTATAAGATGATCCATATAAGATGATACATCATGTAGTTATAGCAAAGATTAAGTCTCAGAAACTTGAGAATTCTCGGGACTTGTCTCTTGCTTCCCAGGTGGCACTAGTGGTAATGAACCTGTCCGCCAATGCAGGAAACATAAGAGATGCGGGTTCGATCCCTGGGTTGAGGAGATCCGCTGGTGGAGATCCCCACTCCATTATTCTTGCCTGGAGAATCCCCATGGACAGAGGAGCTGGGCAGGCGAGAGTCCATAGGATTGCAAAGAGCCTGAGATGACTGAAGCAGCTAAGCATGCACGCACGCACTATCACCCATCACTTAACTATTCGATTTCATGATACAGCTCAGATCTGTTCATTCCCTCCATCTGCATGATCACCACCTGAGTCCGAGAACTCACCATCTCTTAAGTGGATGACAGGATAGCATCTTAACCCGTCTCCATGCTTTCACTTTCCTGCCTTTTGCAGCCTATTTTCTACACTGAGGCCACAGTGCACTTCACTTTGCTCTTAGCATAAACAAGATCTTGTCACTCCTCTTTAAACCCTGCAGTCTTTTTCTTAGTGACCTCAGGGAAAATGTCAGAATCTTTAATGCCTTTCAGAATCTAGCAAGGATTCTACCCTGCCTCTGCCTGGTCTCCATCTTCCCCCAGAATTGTGGAAACAGGAAAATTTCCTGTTTCAGGGCCTTCCTGGATATATTCCTATCCTTCTTCTTTGCTTATGTAACTCAAACTGATCTTTTCTAAAATTCCTTAGAGAGATTCTTCCTTACCCCTACTTTAGTTTTTTGATACTAAGAGAGTCAATTCTTCGGCAGGTTGATAAGAGGTCTGGGGTCCCCGAGGAGGAGAAAGGGGTCTGGGGCTCTCCAAACAGAGTTAGGGATCTGGAATTCTCAAGGAGGAGGAAAGGACAAACATATTTTTTTCCCTCTACATTCCTTAGTCTTAGTCACATGAAACATTATTTTCTTTAAGCCTGGAAGTGATGATTACACAACAAACAACTCAGTTTAAACTCTGTACTAAGGATTATATAATAACAATGTACCCTGCTTGAAGACAGTTTCTCTTTCCTGAAAATCTCCTGGCTAATCCTTTTATCTTAAAATGTAAATTATGGGAGTGGGTCTAGTAAGATCTTTACAAACTTGAGACATTCTTTTGATTTATTGTAATAACTAATTTAAAAAGTATATAGCTCCCTTGCTAACATTATCAAGGGGCACATTCTCTGTCCCCCTTCTGATGTCTATGTCAGAAGTTTTCTCTGTCCCTTATCTTACTTTAATAAAACTCTGCTACACAAAAGCTCTGAGTGATCAAGCCTGGTCCCTGGTTCAGAAGCTAAATCTTTGGAGTTCGCGAATCCAACATCGTTCATCATAAGCTATCAATATACACACATGAGCACGCACACACATACATTTTCTCTCCATGATTTGTTTTTCCTTCATGTTACTTTTCACTCTTTGTTATTATATAGTAACTAATTATGTCACAATTTTATTGTCACACTCCTGACCAGGCGACTCTGTTACTAACTTTTGGTGTCCCATCACTAAACACATATCATATTCTTAATAAATATTTGTTCAATTAATTTGCCTAACATATATTCAGGGACATGAGCTTTTGAGGAGGCTGAAGAACAGGAGGCAGAGATATAGGTAAGGTACCTGGAGAGAATGATATATATATTTTTTTCCTCCAGATTTGGGTATAACCTGACTGATTCTGAGTTTTTTCACGGTTCAAGAGTGCCCAAAGATTGTTCACATTTGTTTTGTAATGAAAATAATTGACAATTAGTACAGTATCTCCCAGAATGATACAAGCTCTGATTAGAAAAGATCTTGGTAGAAAAAAATTGGGTAATTTCTTGGATCATGCCAGAGTCATTGTAAATGGAGGGAATTAGAGACATTTGAGGAAATACAACTGGATTGCTGTGGGATTTGTTGTAGGGGTTGAGAATGCTAAATCAAAGCTGACTCTCTTGTTCATGGCTTTTCTCATTTAACCAATTCCTTAATGTACTTTCACTTTATAGCTTGGGCTGCATGTACAGCATCCGTAGCACCCTTACTTTCCATGGGAGATCCAGGAGCTGGGGGAGGCCCTGGTGAGTCAGACTGTCTTTCTGCTCTGTGTCCAAGTCGCTTCTGAAAAGCTTATGACCCCTTGGCTAGTTAAGATGGAAACCTAATTCAACCTACAGGGTATATTTGCTCATTTGTGCTAAGTTGCTTCAGTCATGTCTGACTCTTTGTAACCCTATGGAGCCCGCCAGACTCCTCTGTCCATGGGATTTTCCAGGCAAGAATACTGGAGTAGGTTGTCATTTCTTTCTTTAGGGGAGCTTTCCAACCCAGGGATTGAACTTGCGTTTCTTATGTCTCCTGCATTGGCAGGCAGGTTCTTTACCATTAGTGCCACCTGTGATGTCCACAGGGTATATTAGAGGTGAGTTAGGGAGAAGGGCAAGGTTGTCTTCTCCAGATATTCTGTAATCTGTATGAAACTCTAAAGAAAAAAACAAATCTAAAAACTGTTACCTGAGCTCCAGTACAAGTTGAAAGCATAACTATAATTATTAGGTTGTACCTTTCTCAGAGTAATAATATATTACTCTTAAAAGAGAAAGTACTTGCTAAAATATGCGAATCACAAACCTGTTTTTCTTTTCTTTTTTTTTCTTTGTTTTTTTTTTTTTAATTTTATTTTATTTTTAAACTTTACGTAACTGTATTAGTTTTGCCAAATATCAAACTTTTTCTTGGTACATAGAACTGGGAGGTATTAGGTGGCTTTGAATGTTGACGTTTTCTTTCTGTTCTAGTGGAACATGATAATTCAACTTGTCGCTTTGCCCCAAATTATTGCCAAGCGATCTTGTTTGTGTGCATACAACAGAGTGAACAGAAACTTGAGGATTAATCTCTCCAAAACTCAAGCAGACTATATGACTCATATGAAGTTTCATGATTATTTGAAAGTCTTTAGAGTGAATGTGTAGCTTTGGTTGAAAGAATAATAAACTTAAGAATATTAAAAGATGGCATTGTTTTATATTTTTAGAAAAATTTTTAGAAGCTAAAAATGTTTAGCTAAAATTTAAAATTTTTAGCATTGTTAACTGCTAAGAAAAACTAGATTCATCAATAGTTGAAAAAGCATGTCCATAAATAACTACCTGTGACTGTGTATATAAGTGGCTTCCTTCATAGCTCAGTTGATAAAGAATCCGCCTGTGATGCAGACCGTGGTTTGACTCCTGGGTTGGGAAGATCCACTGGAGAAGAGATAGGCTACCCACTCCAGTATTCCTGGGCTTCCCAAGTGGCTCAGCTGGTAAAGAATCTTCCTGCAATGTGGGAGACCTGGGTTCGATCCCTGGGTTGGGAAGATCCCCTGGAGAAGGAAAAGGTTACCCACTCCAGTATTCTGGCCTGGAGAATTCCATGGACTGTATAGTCCATGGGGTTGCAAAGAGTTGGACACGACCAGGCAACTTTCATTTTCACTTTCTTTTCATGTATAATAAACGAAACACTAAGAAGAGAATAAAATATACCTTCAGAGGTATACTGAGAGAAACAGAAGCTTTCCGGTCATGTCATTGCTATGTGCACATGAATTTTTTTTTTTTTACAAAATTTTTGAAATGATCATCTCCAAACTTGAAATTGGAGGCTGTGGCTCCTTGAAAAAAAAAAAAAATATATATATATATATATACACATAATATGTAACATGTAATATATGTTAATATGTGC
This sequence comes from Bubalus kerabau, assembly GCF_029407905.1. Lineage (NCBI taxonomy): Eukaryota > Metazoa > Chordata > Mammalia > Artiodactyla > Bovidae > Bubalus > Bubalus kerabau. The sequence goes on from NC_073635.1 coordinate 51,571,243, forward strand.
TGTTGTTTGTTGTTCAGTTGCTAAGTTATGTCCGACTTTTTGCAAGCCCAAGAACTGCAGCATGCCAGGTTTCTCAGTCCATTACTGTCTCCCAGAGTTTGCTCAGACTCATGTCTATTGAGTCGGTGATGCCATCCAACCATTTCATCCTCTGTTGCCCCCTTCTCCTCTTGCCCTCAATCTTTCCCAGCATCAAGGTTTGTTTTTTCCAATTTGTTGGCTCTTTGCATCAAGTAGCCAAAGGATTGGAGCTTCAGCTTCAGCATCAGTCCTTCCAATGAGTATTCAGGGTTGATTTCCTTTAGGATTGACTGCTTTGATCTCCTTGCTGTCAAAGGGACTCTCAAGAGTCTTATCCAACACCACAGTTCAAAAGCATCAATTCTTTGGCACTCAGCCTTCTTTATGGTCCAACTCTCACATCCATACATGACCACTGGAAAAACCATAGCTTTGACTATACGGAACTTTGCTGGCATAGTGATGTCTCTGCTTTTTAATGCACTGTCTAGTTTTGTCATAGTTTTCTTTCCAAATAGCAAGCATCTTTTAAGTTCATGGCTGCAGTCACTGTCTGCATTGATTTTGGAAACAAGAAAATGAAATCTGAGACTATTTCCACATTTTCTCCATCTATTTGCCATGAATTGATAGGATCAGATGCCATGATCTTAGTTTTTTGAGTGTTGTTTTAAGCCAGATTTTTCACTCTCCTCTTTCAATATTATATGTATAAAACATATATTTCCCCAAGCCAATTTTATATACTGAGTTGACTGATACTCTGTCAGTATACTTTGCATACTTTACACAATCTGAATGTAAATCTTTGATGGATTTCGCCAGTGCTAAGCTCTGTGCATATGCCCAGCAGATATAAGTAGCCCCAGTAAGAGTCTTCACTTAGTTACTGAGGACATCCTTGATGTCATATATTGCAAAACAGTCATGAGTAGTCAGGGTGCAAATTTCCTCATATCATTCTTAAGGGAAACACAATATGGATGATAAATAAAGTGAAGCGAGGCAGGAATAATAGACATTTCCTTTTTTAAAAGGATTCATCTGAATAGTGACAAAATTGGCTCAATCCTTACGTATTTTTCCTCTACTTAATTCTTCTCTCAGTGAGGTCATTGCTAGGTTTTAAGCAGTGTTCATGAAAATCTATAGTCATCTTTTGAGATTATAAAATAGGCTGAAATGGAAAGCTGAAAATAAAAGTGTAAATATAGGAAAATATAGGAAAACATGTGAATAAAATGATTGCTTGTGGTTCTCAAGAGGTTTATTATTTATCTACTGATCAAAAAGGCTTTTGCCATACTTCACTTCACTCATGGGTCTACCTAGATTCTTTCTGAATCAGTCAGAGAAGTGAACTTTTATGTGTAATTTATGATATACTATTTTGCTTTATCACAAAAACAGCCTTTAAAAGCCACAGTTCTACTTTTGAGTTTCAACACGATTTCACTGAACCTACAGAATGCCCAGTCTTTGGCGACCTGGGAATAAAAACTGGTTACAATTATCTGAGAATACAGTTGTGCTGAATATGCTGTGGGTGATAGGAAAGAAATAAGAGATGTGGCCTTTGTTCTTGAGAATCTCAGTTTTCTTATGAGAGATTTGCTGCAACTTTTCATACACGTTCTCTTGAGCTATCCTTGAAACGGGTATTGATGATCAAGTTAGGGCTCACTAAGGAAAAAGAAGAAAAAAACGTATTTCTGCACTCTGGATATCCTACAAATCAAGGAATTATAGAATGTCAGAAGCAGGAAAAGACATTAAGAACCATTCTAGTTCATCCCCTTCTAATGCCAATTGGGGCAATCATTCCTTTGAAACTTTATGAAGGAACATTTTAGGGAGTTTTTTGAGAAGGAAATTAACAAGTTATGTGGGATATTAATCTATTTCACTTGAGCAATTTTGAAGCAATCCAAATGTCTAGGCCGATTTGAATGCCAAGGACAAGCAGAGATTTTGTGTCTTTGACCTAATTTTGTTGAGCACAGAAGTGGAAACTAGAAAATTAACCTTAGGGCAACAGGAGTGGGAACTATATCTGTACATTTTTATGAAAACTTTAGTCCATTAAATTTGACTGAAGAACTGGCATAATTTACACCTTAAATTAGGAAATTATAAAGAACTTGCATTCCATTTTATACACGAATTCAGAGACATTATACTTTCTTGGAGTGAAAACTTTTAGCAACTCAGGAGTGTGATTTGCATACCAGTCCTCTAATGTGTTATTATCATTGTGCTAACAAAGAAAGTCCCTCAGTCGTGCCCAACTCTTTGGGACCCTATGGAAATGGCCTGCCAAGCTCCTCTGTCCATGGGATTTTCAAGGCAAGAGTACTGGAGTGGTGGCCATTTCCTTCTCCAGGGGATCTTCCCAACCCAGGGATCGAACTCTATCTCCTGCATTGCAACCAGACGCTTTACCATCTGAGCCACCAGGGAAACCCAGCAAAGAAAAGAACTCTTAAAGAGGTTAAATGATCGTCAAGTTACAATACTTCTGGGTGGCACAGCTACCATTCAAAATTAAACTTGTCTGATATCCAACAGCAAAGGTCAGCCTACTGACTATGGCCAGCTTGTTCCTAGCATCTAATGCGCAACATTTGAAGACGGCCATGGACACCCATATCTGTGAAGAAATAAAAAAGAACAGAGGACTTCTCCCCTGACCCCACTCCTTATTCTACATGGCAGAGGACTCTACTTGTCCACTTGCCTTGAATCCTGGCTGAGGGATATCAGAGGAGAAAAAAAAAAAAAAAAGATCACAATTCGATGCAAGATTTGGTGGTACTTTTAAATCTGCTCTTGTTCCCAGTCCACCTGCTATTCTTTTCTTTTTAGAGTTCGAAACACCTGTTCTAGTTACTGTGTTATGTCTGCACATAACAGCTACATAACAGTGAGGGAGACAAGATGGTATATACATACTCCATGTTTTGCAGAGCCAAAATTTCTTATATGAATTAAAATACATATGAGTAATAGAAGGGGAAAGACTTGGAGCATAGTCTGGTCCAAGCTTCCAGACTAGAAGCATTTTTATTCTAAGAAATCTCTAGGAAAGAAGTTTTCATATCTTTTCACAGCTCCTTCCAGTGTTGGGTCACTCAGTTAGAAAAATCCATAGATAAGATAGAATCTTCTTTATTGGGAAAGGGAATTCTTATTAAATGTTTCATTAAATACAATTCATCAAATTTTGAGTGCCTACTGTAATTGCAAACCCAATATTCTGAGAGATGGAGAACATGCTGGTGGTCAGCCTCCCCTTGCCACTCTCACATAGGCATCACCTCAGTGTTCATCTGGACAAGCTAATTTGGGTTCTCTGTAAAATTATACATATGTATGCTCCAACGAGCTAGTCATTTAAGGGATGTTTTCTTTAGCACCTGGTAAGGCAAACATCCAATAAATATTCCTAAATATTGGATGAATTGTCTTGAGGCTTTAGAAATGTGACCTTCAAGTTAAAAGAATGTAGAAAATATGAACATTTTATTTTTTAAGTTAAAATTTTTTTTTCTCAATGCAGTTTTTTGTTGAGATATAATTGACATGTAACATATTATATTGGCTTCCCAGGTGGCGCTAGTGGTAAAGAACCTGTCAATGCAGGAGATGTAAGAGATGTGGGTTCAATCCATGGGTTGGGACGATCGCTTGGAGGAGGGCATGGCAACCCACTCCAGTATTCTTGCCTAGAGAATCCCATGGATTAGAGGAGCTTGGTGGGCTATAATCCATAGCCTCGCAAAGAGTGAGGCATGACTGAAATGACTTAGCAGGCATGCATAACATTTTATTACTTTCAGGTATATGACATACTGATTAGATTTTCACATGTATTGCAAAATTTTCACCATAATAAGTATGGTCAATGTTTTTCACCATGTATAGTTACAAGTTATTTTTTCTTGTCATGAGAACTTTGGGTCTTCCTGGGTGGCACTAGTGGTAAAGAACCCACCCGCCAATGCAGGAGACTCAAGACACTCAGGTTCAATCCCTCGTTGAGGAAGATTCCCCTGCAGGAGGGAATGACTACCCACTACAGTATTCTTGCCTGGAAAATCCCTTGGACAGAGGAGCCTGGCAGGTTACAGTACATAGGGTCACACAGAATTAGATATGACTGAAGTGACTTAGCAGCAGCAGCATGAGAACTTTTATGATCTACTCTCTTAGAAACTTTGAAATATGCAATACAGTATTATTAACTACAGCAACAATGCCATAGATAACATCCCCATGACTTATTTATTTTATAACTGGAAGTTTGTACCTTTTGATCACCTTTACTCATTGTAGATGAGTGGCTGCTATAAGCAGGAGCTGGCGGGTGCCCTATGCAATATTTTCGGTTGCAGTTTTTTTATCATGATAAAAAGCCATAACTGGAAATACGAACATTTTTAAAAGAAAATAATTTATGAGGCTTTTCCAGTATCCTTCCCAATACAGGCTATACTCTAGCAACCTTGCCTTTTTACTAAAAATCTGCTTTCTCTAATTTTTCTGAAGGTGTAGATATTTTGTATTTTCATGTTTCCTGTGGCACAGCCTTTATACTCCTAGGAAAAAGTCCATTGGTAGATTGAACTCTTAAACTTTCAGTTTCACTTACTGCTCTGGATAGTTTCAACTGCTTTCCTTCTTACAACTGAATTCAGTAATGCTTAGCAGTTCCAGGGTTAATAATGTCAGTCAGGGTTGACTTGTCACTGTGGAGACAGTGAGTGACAGGGAGACAAATAGAGATGTGATTTGGCGTGACAATAGGTGGAAATAACTTTAGGTTCTGTTGATGCACTAGATTGATTATAATCTAGTCTTGTCCTCGTCCCTCTCCCCATTTCTTCCCATATCTTTTATCCTTTGAGAAGGAGGAGTAGCTCACCTCCACCAAATGTGTGGGAGTACTTTTGCATACAAAGTCTTTGATTTTTCGCATGCATCGTATTCTGTAGTTATGCAAGCTGAACATAAGCATAAGGAAAATAAAAACAACACAGATTATAGAGGCAGTCCCTGCCAAAGTGCTCTTTGCAAGCCTATCCAGAACAATGTGTAAAATCTTGAAATTGCCTGTCAGTTATTTGTTCTGCTCAACACCACATGCAGTCATTAATATTTAAAGTCTATTTTACTTCACTTCTGAAGATGTCAGACCTAGGGAAAACAAAATTGTGGTTTAGATGGCCCAAGGATAGGGAATCAGCTCTACTTTAAAGTCAGCCATTGATGGGTCAAAAATTATTTCTTAAGATCTTAAACCAAATGTTACTTTTGCACATGACAAAGGCTTTTCCTTCTTTTCCACTTAAAAACAGAACAAAAAAACGAAACCCACTTGAATTGCAAACTAAGTCATGTTTGGTCACTGGATTCATTCATTACCAACCTGATCGCCAAATTGGCAGAAAATAAAAACCCTGGCAACTTATGGCTAGGTTGTAGACGTTTTGAAGCACAGTAAAATTACAGATTTCAGAGGAAAATATCCCTCAAATGTGTCCTGAAGTATCTGGCCTTAGTTTAAATGTTCTGATTAGAGGCCTAATAGGTACCGTGGTTTTTATGAATGACCCTTCATTCCTTACTTATGGATGCTCAATTTGGTACTTTGACAGAAATGGATTGACATGTGCACAATGAGAAATTTCTTGACAAACTATTATCTGAAACCTCACATATCTTAGAAATGATGCAATATTTAGACCTGCCTAAGGCTCAGATGGTAAAAAATCTGCTTGCAATGCCAGGGACACAGATTCATTCTCTGGGTAAGGAAGAGCCCCTGAAGAAGGGAACTGCAACCCACTCCAGTATTCTTGCCTGGAGAATGCCATGGGGTCACAAAGAGTCGGACATGACTGAACACTAACACAACGACTGCATGAGAAGATGAATGAAACAGGCTGTCTCCGCCCCCCGCCCCAACCCCCAGATTCACATGTGAACTCCTTCCCCACAACAAGATGGTATTTGGCTTTGGGGAGGTTATTGGGTTTAGATGAGGTCGTGAGGGATGGGATTGTAAGAAGAGAAAGAGAGATCAGATCTCTCTCTCTCAGGTGTGCCAGGAAGAGAGCTCTCCCCAGGTAGTGAATTGACTGGAGCCTCCATCTTGAACTTCTCAGCTTCCAGAACTGTGAGATATAAATTCCTGTTGCTTAAGCCAACCAGCAACCAGTCTATTATATTATGGCACCCTGAGCTATAGAAGTGAAAATACAATAAGAACATTTGAAATCACCACACCTTTATTAGTTCCTGACTTGCTTAGAGTGCTGTATATAAAGAAAGAAAGTGTTAAGCTTTTGAAACTGCTTAAATTAAACTGTAGTAATTCTGAGGAAAATAATTGATAGATGTTGAATTTCACATCATTCCTGGCAACTCTTCAGCTTTTGACTTTCAAATAAAATCTTTCTAAAACCTCAAAGTAATGTGGCATGAATTAATTTTCAGATATAATTTTTTTCTTCAGAGTTCTGTGCAAGGTATTTTTAAAGCATTTGGTAATTTTCTGATCACATCAATGCAGACTGTTAGAAAACTCTTATGCTGTTTCCACTGAAAGCAAAAGAGAGAGCATGCCATTCTAGAAATAACAAAAATATTTTATTTATTCCAAGCTCTAGCAATGTTTTTTACATATATATAGCTCACACAAAGAATGAATGGAGAAATATAATGAAATTGGAAACTCAGAAATACCTTTTACATCAGCTTACTTTAGGGGCTTTACATTGCATTTGTATCTAAAAAGTTGAAGGTTTTCTAAAACAAAACAAAAAGTATTTCTCAAGTCAGTGTTAACCCTCAACTCAGTTTCATGTGCTCAGCAACATTTTTCCCCCCCATGGGAAATCTTCTTACCCCTCTAAGCATTGCACCAAATTTTAATTCAGCTCGGATAACTCTGCCTAGAGAACTGAGTTGTGTGTGACTTTTTTTAAAAAAGATTTTTTTTTTGATGTGGTCCATTTTTAAAGTATTATTAAATTTCTTGCGATGTTGCTTCAGTTTTATGTTTTGGATTTTTGGCTGTGAGATCAGGGATTGAACCTGAACCCCCTGCATTGCAAGGCAAAGTCTCAACCACTGGGTGACCAGGGAAGTCACATTTTAAAATAGTTTCTAGAGCAATTAATTTTAAGGACTACTTTCTTGAAACGTTGAGGGATTCACCAGCATCACTTGATTTAAGTAGTGCATATATGGGCCAGACACTGACTTCATGTGTGGGGGTGAGTGTGTAGTCTCCCAAAATGAGGGGGATGTGATAGAGATACACATGTGACTAGGTATCTTATTATCTTAAAACTAAAATAAATAAATAAATAAAGTAAAATAAAACAGATAACAAGTTTCTATAAAAGTGAAATGATCTCAAGTATAAATGATATGAAGGAATCACTGTTCTGCTTCTGTATAAGGCCAAACGCCCTTCTTGTGGATGGGTTCTTATTCTCTCTTTGCTTACTTGACTCCTAAAATTTCATTTTCTTGTTCTTTCATCATTGACTTCTTCTTCTCTAATGAAATATTTCTGTTAGTTTAAAAATGCCATGGGCCCTGGTGGCTCAATGGTAAAGAATCTGCCTGCCAATGCAAGGGACAGGGGTTCCATCCCTGGATGGAGAAGATGCCCCGGAGAAGGAAGTGTCAACCCACTCTAGTATTCTTGCCTGGGAAATCCCATGGACAGAGGAGCCTGGTGAGCTACAATCCATGGGGTTGCAAAAGAGTTGAGCACAACTTAGCGACTAAACAACAAAATGTCATATTTCCAATCTTTGAAAAAAATTTTTCCTACTCTCCCTTTTCAGCTACTGACTCATTACTCTGTTTGCCTTTATTAGGAAAACTCCTTGAAGGAGCTGTCCAGACACACACTTCCTTATTTCCTTTCCTCTATACCATTCTTGTCACACATGCATCTCAATCACTCCATTGAAATTTCTCCTTCATGGTCACTACAGTCTCCATATTCTTGAACCTGGGATCAGCTCTGACTCTTATTTGCTCTGTCAGAAACTTCTTTTGTAGCCATTTTTTTTTGTTTTTTTTTTCTTCTTGAGATATTATTCAGTTGCCTTCTAGGACAAGATCTTCCAGATCCTTTCTCCTATGGTCACTCGTTCTCAGGCTCTTGTGCTGGTTCTTTCTGCTCTTCCCAGTCTCTAGTTAATGGAATTCCTTAGGGTGTCATCTTTCACCATTTCCTTCCTAACTATTCTTTCTCCCCAAGAAATCTCATCAACTGCCATGGCTCTACATAGTGACCATAAGCTTCTAACTTCCAGATTTCAGGTTCCAGATATGATTTCTCTCCAGAGCTCAAATTCATATTTTCAACTTGCTATACACACCCCTATTTGGAGGTCTAATAGGAACTTCAATTCTAATTTGCCCAAAGATAACTCCTAATATTCCTTCTCCACCTTGCTGCTGCTCTAGTCTTCCCAAACTCAGTATTTAGCATATTATTTTTCTGTTGCTCAGGTCAAAAATGTTGGAGGCATCTTGACCCCCTTTCATTTCATGATACATTTTCAAGATCTGTTGACCTCACTTCCAAATTATTTTCTGACCTCAATTTTTTGGTCATATATTATTGTGCGATGCTACCTGAAATCACTGAGGCATTCTGTATATTCATAAAGTTTTAATTTTTCCTTTCAGTAGAGGTCTTTGTGCCTTCTGAAATTTATTTTTGTATACACTTTGGTTGGATTCTAATTTTTTCTCCCTGTGTCCCCTTTCGTATTTATGTTGCTGTCAATCTGCTCCCAGGGAGCTCGTCCGTGACCAGTTTTACGATGATATTTTACTTTTTTCCACAATGACAGTGTAAACACTGGGAGCTCAGTCACATAGCCAGCAATCAGCTTGTCTCAGATTCTGTTTGTGGGACTGGGTCAATGTTACCCTGCCTCCTGGGGTTCAGAGCTTCCAATAAAGTAATTGTGCAGGTTGACAAATGGTCAGGCTGTTTATATGGAACACGAGAGTCCTCTTTGAGCCCTGGTTTTAAGTAGTAATCACGAGCCTTGTCCCTTGTCTTACATGGAGGTCTTTTAGTGTCATTATTCCCCAGAAACTCCCCCTTTATTGTCCAGGAGTACATGATACCTAGATTTGAGGTCTACTCTTTTGGTTCATATTTGCTCCACTGATATGTTAAACTTTTTCTGAGCCCAATATTCTCTCATTCTTTTTTTTTTTTTATTAGCATCTCAGAGCTATTTGATAGGAAGTCAGGGGTTGACCTCTGCTTTAATTCAAACAAGGGGTTCTAGTGATGTTATTTCTAGTCTCCAAGATAGACTGTTAGAAAGGTATTTAAAACAGGAAATAACTTTACATATCCTTCATATCATACCACATATGGACAGCTACTGATAAATCAAGAGAGCTTGGGAGCACTTGATTGACTGGTGAGAGGGAAGAAGAGGACATTTTCTTCTACAATTACCTGTCTTCACATGTGTCTTTGAAAATATCAGTGATATAAAAATGTCTTCAGGATGAATGACATTGGATGGAGTCTTGGCACATTATTGCAATGGAACAATATTAGGGGTTTTTAGCTCCTAGAAAAATTTAAATCTAAAATATCAATTAAAATGTGTAGAACAGTAATTCTGTATCAGAAATCGTGTGTGCTAGATGTTTTCACACATTACATATTTTTATTAACATTTTATAAATGGAATTTCAAAAGATTACATTACCTACCCAGTTGGAATAGTCTAGATTTAAACTCCAAATTCCATTTATTTTATGTTACTATCCTTTCATAGATGAGGGTGAGAAGCAATGGGTTCCACAAGAAAAGAAGACTAATTAGACTAATTCTAGTTTCTTTTCAATTTGATTTAGTTCTCTCTTATGTGTCTCAGGCTGCTATCATTTTAACATTCTTCATTCATTTATTCATTCTCTCAATATATTGTGTATTCACATTGTGCTAGACATGGCTCTACAAAGTCAAATAAGACCTATTCATTTCCTCTAACCTACTAGAGAAAATGGAGAAGGCAATGGCACCCCACTCCAGTACTCTTGCCTGGAAAATCCCAGGGACGGGGAAGCCTGGTGGGCTGCCGTCTCTGGGGTCGCACAGAGTCGGACACGACTGAAGCGACTTGGCAGCAGCAGCACTAGAGATAGCTATTCTTCCCTTTTAACATCCCTAATAACTGTGACATATCTTAGATCTGGCAACCAAATGTATACACCGTTAAATCATTTACAAAATACATGTATTCACCATTTTATATAAATGGGCAATGACTTAGTGAACAAATCAACTTTTTCAGGTGTATATTTTTCAATGGAAATGTTTCTCAAGAAAACAGCATTTTATATGACATTAAAAGTCCATGTTAAAAGTATTTTTATGATCTTGTCAGCGTACATTTCTTCATGTGTAAATAAGGCATTATAATACATATTCAAAGTTCTCCACAGCGATATATGTAGCACATACACTAAATAGGGAAATAAATACATAGCATGAGCCTTGTGCATACAGCTTCATGAATTCTTCCCATACTAATTGTAAGAAACTTTAAGACACTGAATATGTCATATTTGTGACTTTTCTCATTGATAACTTAGCATCTAGTAGATTCTTAAAACATATGTGTAAAATGCATTGTTTATTGAATTGATATTCAAGTTGCTGATTGGATGGATAGACTGTAAGGAGGAATGGGTGAATGAACTGATGACTTTATTTACATGCTACTTGTAAGATATCTAACACCTCACCATGTGTCTTTATAAAACCTGATCACTCACTGGGGGCATGTAGTAATACTTCGGATTTGTCTTATTTTACCTCCTGGTCATAGAAACATGGGGCTGCAAATAAATGCCAACTTCTTTTGTATCTGCTACCAGGCAATTTCTGTTATTACAGATTTGAAAGGGTCATCCAAACTACATTTTTATTTTTTTTTTTTTGGATTTATCTATTTAACCTATTGCTTAGATACCTAGATTACCAACAATCGCTTGATATTATTCCCCTGTACATGGATTTTTTATTACAGTGGTACTTGCTATAACATGCACTGAATCATTCTGCTATAGATTATGTTGTTTTTGTTGGATGAGCATAAGTAATAAAAAGATGATGTGTAACTTCCTAGCTTACAATGAATTTTTTCATTATACTTGTATATATTTTTAAAAGTCATAATAACCCCTAAAGAAGCTGTTTTATTTTTAATGTATACATGGGAAAATAAATGCAGAGAGGTGAAATGACTTGTTCACTGTTATTTAGTCCATCAGTCATTCCAGATGTTCTCTTGGATAGGAAGGATTCATTAACAAAGACAGATATTGCCTTTGAAGAACCTAAGGTCCTGGGGTGGGAGTGGGAACAAATAAAGAGGTAATTATGCTATGGTGAATGGAACTATACTTAATGCATGCAGAAGGCTGCTGTGAAACACACAGGATGTGTTTCTCTAAGTTGTCCAGAAGTCAGTGGAACTTGAATCCAGTTTATGGTTCAAGTCTAAGACTTTTTCTGCCAGACTCAGACTTCTCTTTCCTTTATCTCTGATTTTCTCTTAGACCTAGTGGAAGCTGGTTAACCAAAGTTGATGTGATATGTGAGAAGTTAAACTTCAAATGAAGAAAAGAGCTGGATCTTTACTGTGTTGCTTTTGGTATCAGAGACTTCTAAAGAAGGTAGCAGCATGAAACGGGGGTGGGGGGAGAGGCAAGATGGACAAGAGAGCAGGACTCCCCTAGCAGCAACATTAGATAATGGACTTCAAAAGCTAGAATTCTCCATCTCAATTCTTGTATGTTATGTAGCTCTTGACAAACTGTTGAAGAAATAATTTGGAAAAGGAAAGAGACTATCACATGACTCATATTATGTAATAGCAATCCACAGACTCCCAAGTAAAATAAAACCTATTCCATCTTTCATCACAGAGACAAAACATACACATAAGACTTTCTGACTAAGAAAGGGTGAGATCAATCCATAATAGTTTCTTAAATAATTTCTTACTAAAAAGTAAGTAATTCTGAAGATTCTTTATGCTTCTTAATTCATAGCAACTTCTAGAGAGACCTTTGCTTTCCAGGATCTGTTGACTGGGAATAGAACATTCACTGTAATGAAATTGCCAACAACAGAAAGTGGATGCACTCTGGAGTTCTTTGGAAATGAGATTTGAAAATAGAATTTTAACTGGAGACTAATATTAGAATATTCCTGTGTAATATCTGACCTCCGCGTCGTGAAGCACCAGAGGTTCCTTTCCATGCATATTTCCATTTCTAATATCCTGAAGTCATTTCCTGTGTGTCAGCTTTATAATTGTCCCACTGTTTCACTGCTTTGTCCAGGCATTCTCTCAAATGTGGGTTCTTTCATCATCAACTTAGGAGCACAGAATTAAAGTTTGTTTCAGAGTAATTAAAATTCCAGTGATCAATGTTCTGGTTTCCTGGCTGTTAACCTTCTTCTCTGGCTTCCTTTCTTCCTCATCTTTTTTTTTTTTTTTTTGAGGCGCTAAAAGTTTCTCAATATATAAATATTCCCAGAGCCACTTTTTTTTACCTTGTACCTAATTCTCCATTTGTGGCAGCTGTGTTGATTATCATCTCTTTCTATTATCTTCCTTTAAATCATGCTGAAATTTTTGTCACGTCTTAAGAATACAGTTTTTCAGCAAAATCACCAAATATACTATTTCCAACTTTCATCAACTATTTTTATTTTACCTGGGAGTCTGTGGATTGCTATTACATAATATGAGTTATGTGATAGTCTCTTTCCTTTTCCAAATTATTTCTTCAACAGTTTGCCAAGAGCTACATAACATACAATAATACTTGGTTTTCAAGGACCTGGCTTAAAGTAAAAAAAAAATTTTAGTACAATATTTATTTTTAAGGTAGCATCTTTAATATATATTTTTAAATTTTTATTTTTTCTTTTTGGCTCCACTGTGTGGTTTGTGAAATCTTATTACCCTAACCAGGGATCGATCCAAGGCCCTTGGAAGTCAGAGCACAGGACCCTAACCACTGGACTACCAGGGAATTACCTATAATATGTGTTGTTTTGAAATAATTTAGGACTTCCTGACAGTCCAGTTGTTAAGACTTTGTGCTCCCATTACAGAGGACACAAGTTCGATCCCTGGTTGGGGAACTAAGATCTCATGTGCTGTTTGGTACAGCCAAAAATAAATAAATAGATAAAACAACTTTATTGGGGTTTAAGTTACATACTGCAAAACACACATTTTATGAGTAAAGGCAATTTTTGGTAAATATATAAAGTCCTGCAGCGAACATGATGGTCAAATTTTAGAACACATTCATCACCGCTGAGAATCGTTCTGTATCATTTGCAGTTGAACTTCACACCCCACCCACAAACTCTGGAACCTCTGGTCTACTTTTTGTTTTCCTCTGGTTTTACCTTTTCTTTAGTGTCATATAATTGGAATCATACAGTTTTGACACTTTGTACCATAGTTTCCAAGGTTTTGTTTTTCTAGTGTCTTTATTCTTTGTACAAATGAATTAACTATGGAGAAAAATAATATAAATACTAGAGGAAATTTTGGTGATGGTAGATATCATTTTTACATATGTACAAACTTTTATGCATTGACCTGTATATGCAAATATATGCACATATATGTAGACTGGGAAATGGGCAATATTAACACACACGTGTATTTGATTTATTCTTGGAACAATCTTGTGCATGCATTTTAGCAAAAGTTGGTGGCACAAAGCACTGTTCTAGTCTTATAGAGAATAAAAATAGAAAAGAATAACAAAACACAATTTTTTCTGCTCTTACACAAATTTTGGTAGAAACATAATTATAAGGCAAAATATAGTAGGCATAACAAGATAGTACAAAGAAAGTATATTGGGTACTTGAAAGAAGTAAAAAGAATTTGAGATATCAGCAAAGTTCAATGATGGCTTTTGAATAGAAGGGCCTTGGTGGATGGAGAGAAATTTTAAAATATTTATTTATTTATTTTATTTTTAATTTATTTTTGGCTGCATCAGGTCTTCATTGGGTGGATTGAAATTTGATGGGTGAAGATGGGAAAGACTGACAGGCCAGGCAGAGAAAACTGCATGAGACAAAGCTAGGGAGGTTTTCAAAAAGTTGAGAACACTGTGTAGACTGCTTGGGCTTGATAAATATTTGTAGAAGTGAATGAAATTTTAATGTTCTGTTTATAGAGCAAGTGCTAATAAAGTGAAGCTGAAATGGGTTTGTAGTTGATAATCCATGTTGGGAGTGCATGTGTTGAAATAAAATTATAGGAAACCTCACTTCACTTTCTGTACATCAGCTTCTTGTCTGTGTCTGAAAAGCCTCTCTACTTCCTGCTCACTGCTTCTTATCCTTCAGGGTTGAGTTTCACTAGTCTCTTCTTAGTAAGCCTTTCTTGACTTTCCTCTGGTTGGGGAGGAAACCAGCCTTTTTTTTTTTTTTTTTTCTTTCCCTGTGCCAGCTCTTTAATTACAGTGCTTATATTGAAAGCATTGATTTCTGTGCTGGTCTCACCACTAAACTGTGGAAACTCAAGGGCAGAAATTTTCTTTTACTTGTCTTTGCTTTACCAGTTCTTGGATTTTAAGGCAAGCTTCAACTGAGTGCTCAATAGGAGCTCAATTGGAGTCTAGTTCAAGGATGGTGGTGGCGGTGGTGTTTAGTCATTCAGTCATGTCTGACTCTCTGAACCTCCATGGACTATAGCCCTCCAGATTCCTCTGTCCATGGGATTTTCCTGGAGGGAATCCTGGAGTGGGTTGCCATTTTCTCCTCCAAAGGATCTTCCTGACCCAGGGATTGAACCCTCATTGCCCATGTCTCCTGCATTGCAGGTAAATTCTTTATCAGTGAGCTACCAGGGAAGCCCTAGTTCAAGGATAAAATATATTAAATTGAGTATTGGGTTGATGGTTTTTTCTCTTGCCTTTATGTTAATCCTTCTTTTGTTCAGAGTAGTTTGTAGCCAGGAACTGAAGTGTTGTATGCATTTTGTGCTTGTGCTTTCGCGTGTACCTTTGGACCATGATGGCCTTGGCCTTTGGTTCCACATCTTTCTAGTTCAAGTTCAATGGCCTCCTTTTCAGAGTACTTTTCTAAAACCTCATCAGGGTGGTGTTCTTCCAACTTTGAATTTCCATGATGATTTTCAATACCACTTTCATGGGTACTTTCTATTTTCTAGACCATATCTTGAGGTAGAATCTACATTTCATATACTTTGTATTCCCCCAAAGCCAAGAGATTCTCTCAGAATAAACATACATTCAAAATGCCTTCAGTGTGTTTCTTTTAACTGGCCATTGACTATTTGTCAGTCTTTGTTGATCATAAGCTATTCAATAAATATTTACAAATGGTTCATGCATCACATGCTTTGGGGGAAAAACTGCAGAGTGACACAATGTGGATGAAAACGTAATTTGGAAGCAGAAAAAGAAAAAAAAATCAGAATTAGAAATATATCCTCTAGCAAACTATAGAAGTTCACAAAATCATTTGAAACCTTGCTTTGTTGATGAAAATTTCCACAAAAATCTAGCAAGCCTGTTAGCAATTTGAAAAAATGAAACCCTGAAAGAAATAAACATTTTCTCAGCATAGACGGTTTTAAAAGAACTTTGTAGCTTCCTTTACTGTTATGAACATGTATTTTCAGTAATTACATAGTGACTAATTTTTATTAAGGCTAATCATTTACTTTTAGGTGCATTTGGCTTAGCAGATCAAGTATTGACTAGGAAGCTAAGTATGAATTATGACAATAAGAAAAAAAAAAAGAAATCTACTTGGAGCTCTTCCCTTTTATCTAAACACTGGCATCCATTCTTCCTTCCTTTCAAAAGCATTCACTTCAGTCAGAATTTTCTGCCTTCTTGCCCTTGATTGCCTTGGAGACTTCAGTAAACACATCAGATCTTACTCTCATAAACCCTGTTTCTCCTTCCTGCAGAACTGAACTTGCATTTGATGACCTTAGCACAGCACACCCTAATGGGTCCTGCTTTCCAAGCAGACTGCTGTCATGTTAATTTTCATCAAGATTTTTGAAAGGAAATATAAATATCTCCCTTTAAAGTGATTAAATGTTAATCGAATGTTTTGAGGAATAATGTCATAGAATTTGCTCTTGTGTCTCATCCAGGGTACCTATGAAGCTTGGAGTGACTTACCCTGCAGGTTAAGGAAACTTACTCAAAACTACTCCCACGGTGAATCAGCAATGCTCTAGAAAAAGTGATCAGTGAGGGCCAGTCCACTTTGGTACACATTCTTATTAAGTTGTTGAAGGAAGGGTGAAACCTTGGCTGGCAGAATCCTTCCCCTAGTGATTTATTTCTCACAGTTTTCTTGAGGAGATACTGCAAAGGCACTCTCAAAAAACTTGAATATTTCCCCAGGCACAATGAGATGGTTGAATACTAATTCCTCATTCTCATGTCTTCTGTTTTTTGTCCTTTTAGCCAATGCACACTTCCCTGCTTTCCCCAATGAGGCCTCTTCCTTCTCTCTCACATCCCTCTCAAAACTGGAAGCAATTTTCTACATCAAACATCTCCTGTTTTCCTTTGGTTTGGAATGCCTGTGTTTGCCCTACTCTCTGTGCTCACTTTTAAAGGGCAGAGAATACAGGGACATTTTTCTCTGAGCTCTTCAATGTTAACAAAATAGAGATGCCGGCACCATGTCAATAGTTTTATCTACTATACATTTGAAAAACTTTGCCCTGCCATAGGAGCACACTAGAGGTACCGAGAAAATTTCAGAAGGAACTCAGCTTGGGCTGTGGCTCTGCTTCCATGCAAGTGCCAAGACAAAGTTCAATGAATGTTTGTTGAATGAATGCATAAATAAATAATGAGAAAATGAGAGCCAACTCTACTGACTCCATAGGATGGCCTTTCATACTTTATAACAGATTCTAGAATTGTAAATCTACTATCATTTGGGAGGCTGTATCCTGATTATGTTAATGTAGTCTTAGCAACAGTGGTTTGGAGATGAAACTTGTTCTAAACGTGGTCAACTGGGAATATGATCCTCAGTAAGAAGTTATTCTGTGAGTTTGTTTATTTTTATTTATTTGGCTGTATCCAGTCTTAGTGGCAGCATGCGGGATCTAGTTCCCTAACAGGGGATTAAACCCGGGCCCCCTGCATTGGGAGCGTGAAGTCTCAGCCCCTGGACCACCAGGGGAATCCCTGTTCTGTGATTTTGGATCTTTCTACAATCAACTTTAAAAACATTCTTATTTTAAGTTTTATTATTAAAAGCTTCCTTTATTTTTCTTGTAAGTGGGTTAGAAATATACTGTAAATAATAAAGGCACAGATAGAATAAACATTGCCTTTGACATAGTGAAATGATTATTACAGCCAAGTAATTAGCATATCATCTCCTCACCTAGTTACCTTTTTTTTTTTTTAATGATGAGAGCACTTGAAATCTATTCTCAGCAAATTCCAGTATTCAGTGAGGTATTATGGACTACAGTCATCATGCTGGGCTTTAGATCTCTAGACTTAGTCATCCTATAGAACTGCAATTTTGATCAACATCTCCCCATTTCCCCCATCTCCCCTCTATCCCTGGTAAACAGGGTTCTATTCTTTGCTTCTGGGAATTTGACTTTTTTTTCCATTTTATTTTTGGCCGCACCAAGTGGCATGTGCAATCTTACTCCCTGACCAGGGATTGGACTCTTGTCCCTGCACTGTAAGTATGGGAGTCTTAACTGTTGGACTGCCAGGGAAGCCCCTGAATTCAACTTTTAAAGATTCTACTACATAATTGAGACCATGTGGTTGTTTTCTTCCTGCATTTGGCTTATTTTACCTAGCATACTTGCACTCATCTCACATGCTAGTAAAGTGATGCTTAAGATTCTCCAAGTCAGGCTTCAGTAATATGTGGACCGTGAACTTCCAGATGTTCAAGCTGGTTTTAGAAAAGGCAGAGGAACCAGAGATCAAATTGCCAACATCTGCTGGATCATCGAAAAAGCAAGAGGGTTCCAGAAAAACATCTATTTCTGCTTTATTGACTATGCCAAAGCCTTTGACTGTGTGGATCACAATAAACTGTGGAAAATTCTGAAAGAGATGGGAATACCAGACCACCTGACCTACCTCTTGAGAAACCTGTATGCAGGTTAGGAAGCTTAGAACTGGACATGAAACAACAGTCTGGTTCCAAATAGGAAAAGGAGTACATCAAGGCTGTATATTGTCACCCTGCTTATTTAACTTATAGGCAGAATACATCATGAGAAACGCTGGGCTGGAGGAAGCACAAGCTGGAATCAAGATTGCCGGGAGAAATATCAATCACCTCAGATATGCAGATGACACCACCCTTATGGCAGAAAGTGAAGAGGAACTAAAAAGCCTCTTGATGAAACTGAGAGAGGAGAGTGAAAAAGTTGGCTTAAAGCTCAACATTCAGAAAACTAAGATCATGGCATCTGGTCCCATCACTTCATGGCAAATAGATGGGGAAACAGTGGAAACAGTGGCTGACTTTATTTTTCTGGGCTCCAAAATCACTGCAGATGATTATTGCAGCCATGAAACTAAAAGACGCTTACTCCTTGGAAGGAAAGTTATGACCAACCTAGACAGCATATTCAAAAGCAGAGACATTACTTTGCCAACAAAGGTCCATCTAGTCAAGGCTATGGTTTTTCCAGTGGTTGTGTATGGACATGAGAGTTGGACTATAAAGAAAACTGAGTGCCAAAGAATTGATGCTTTTGAACTGTGGTGTTGGAGAAGACTCTTGAGAGTCCCTTGGACTGCCAGGAGATCCAACCAGTCCATCCTAAAGGAGATCAGTCCTGGGTGTTAATTGGAAGGACTGATGTTGAAGCTGAAACTCCAATACTTTGGCCACCTGATGCGAAGAGCTGACTCATTTGAAAAGACCCTGATGCTGGGAGGGATTGAGGGCAGAAGTAGAAGTGGACGACAGAGGATGAGATGGTTGGATGGCATCACTGACTCAATGGATATAGTTTGGGTGGACTCCAGGAGTTGGTGATGGACAGGGAGGCCTTGCGTGCTGCGATTCATGGGGTCGCAAAGAGTAGGACACAACTGACTGACTAAACCAAACTGAACTGAACCTAGCATACTGTACTAATTATATATATACATGATTATATATATATCTGTGGCTTCCCAGGTCATGCTAATGGTAAAGATACACCTGCCAATGTAGTAGACATAAGAGACACAAGATCGATCTCTGGGTCAGGAAGATCCCCTGAAGGAGGAAATGGGAACACACTCCAGTATTCTTGCCTTGAAGAATCCCATAGACAGAGGAGCCTGGCAGGCTACAGTCCAAGGGGTTGCAGAAAGTTAGACATGACCGAGTGTCTGAGCACACACACACATACAGATACACACACAAACACATATAGTAGCAAATCATGTTGTACAACTTAAATATATATCATTTTCATTTTAAAAGATATTTATATCTTGATTCCAGTTATGTGAGCAATTAGGAAAAGCAAAACTGTAATGATAGAAAGCGGACCACAGTTTGCTAGGGCCAGGAAGTAGAAAAAGGGATTAACTACAAAGAATTATGAGTGAACTTTTGAGGGTGATGTTAATGTTTAGCATTATGAGTGTGGTGGTGGTGTCTCTACCATATTTATATCTTTTAAGGCTGTACAAAATTAGTGACTTTTGTTATATGTTAATTCTACACCAGTAAGGCTGATTTAAAAAGTGAAAAACAAAACACACAAATAAATATATCTTTGTGGTTTGGGGAAAAATAAGGAAAAAAAATACTGCCAATTGAGGCTGGAACCAGAGGAGAATATCATTATAGGAATCTCCTGGCAGAGCTGGACCCTGAGGCTGTAACCACCCCCTTGGGATTCTTTGCTATCTCCATTATGGCCATCAGAGGTGTCCTTTAACTTTCTGGTCCACATTTAGAGAACGGGTTTTGCTCTTGTTTTGCGATAACTTAACTGAAATGTGCTCGCTTCGGCAGCACATATACTAAAATTGGAACGATACAGAGAAGATTAGCATGGACCCTGCGCAAAGATGACACGCAAATTCGTGAAGCGTTCCATATTTTTCCGGGAGTTGGTGATGGACAGGGAGGCCTGGCGTGCTGTGATTCATGGGGCTGCAAAGAGTCGGACACGACTGAGCGACTGAACTGAATTGAACTGAGATGTGGCAGAATATTTTTTATATCAGTTACCAAAAATCAAGAATTAAAAGGGAAGCAATCATAGAAGAACACTGTTGTTGTTGTTTTCCGGTCACTAAGTCATGTCTAACTCTTTGTGACCCCGTGGACTATAGCACACCAGGCCCCTCTGTCCTTCACTATCTCCCGAGTTTGCTCAAATTCATGTCCATTGAGTTGATGATGCTATCTAACCATCATAGAAGAACACTATGAATCTTCTAAACAATTCCAATGAAAGTTTAGAAAAGCAGACAGGGTTTGCTGTAGGCTATAGGTTAGGCTGCAGTTTGCTACCCTCTTCTCTAAATGGTAAGATCTGGTCCATTCCCATGGGCAAAATAAGCTCTTGACAAGTTCTCTCTTTACAAGTTCACTAGCTCTGTCTCACAAGAGCTTTCTTTGGCTATCTGCATCCCTCAGCTTTCAGATGAATAAGGAAGGTTAAGGATGATTATCTATTGAGGGTTTTTCTCCCCTAAGATCTTGCCTCTTTCCTGGTTCAATGGCATCAAACATTATCTGCCCCTCCAGGGACCACTCACCCTCTATAGTCTAAAGTGGGCCCTTCCTTTATAAATCTTTAAACAAAAATCATAATCTTTTCAGAAAATGATGCAAGAATTGTAGCAGTTTTGTAAAATGCAGACTCATTTAGTTAGGAAACAGAGACTCATTTCCTCATGAATGTTTTAGAAACATAATGCAATTACTCTTATTATTATTGGATCTGTTGTTTATTCAAGGCAGAGAGTGCACATATAGAAACAAATTTGCTTTGGGTTTCTCAGTGAACCCTGAATAATGCAGAAATATTTGACTGCTGAAGTCAGAGGGCTGAAAGCTGCTGGGTTGAGGTTGGGAGAAAAGGGGTATTACATCATCTCCATACATATTCTACCTATATTCCTACATCAGCTAGTATTGGTACTTACATACAGAAAAGTTATCCCTAAAAAAATTCAAGTCTTTAGCAGAAGAAATCAAGGATCCCAATTTTCTCCTGCCATCACTCAAAGCTATCACTCAAGTCAAAAGCTTGGGTCTGTTTGGATTGAGAGCCTTGGACTCCTTTCTTTTCTTCTTGAAGTTAAGATTGACACGGGTATGGTGATACTCAAGACAAATACCAGGGTGTTTCTTACAGCCAGTGAATGTACCACAATCTTATTCCAGACAAGCAGTCATTGGCTTAGCTCATTTGAAGACTGTGTGATCCATCTCATTTCTTACAACTGCAAAGCAGGAGCTTCCCTGATGGTCCAGTGGTTAAGACTTCATGCTTCTAATGCAGAGAGGGGGCTTGGGTTCAATCCCTGATCAGGCAACAAAGATCCACATACCATGTGGCCCAGCCAGAAAACAACAACAACAACAATAAAAAAAACTGCAAAGCAGATGTGATATCATGGATTTGAGCATCCCATCATCTCCTGGCTCTGTACATCTGATGCTCCCATTTCCCTCTGACATGTCTCCATCATTGTGATTTTTTGGCATGTCCTTTGTCTCTGGAACTTCAAGATGCTCCAGTCTCATCTCCTGTATTTACTGCCCCAGTCCGTGGGTCAGTTATTTCCTTTGCATTCCAAGGTGGACTGGTTCCTTTTTACTGGAGAATATGGATGTATTTCACAACGTCTGGATGCCACGTGTGACAAATCGTATTTTTCATCTAGGATTAAAAATAGGTGGGTTCCCTCTTAAGATCTTGTGGTGAGCACTGCCATTATCCAGGGAGGAGGTTGGTGGTGTGAGGAAGCTATGTATTCACAAGTTTTAAAGCGTTTCCTGGAAGCCACCATCCATGTTGAGAAAAGGCCTTTGCCATTGGAAAATTTCTCATAGCTATTTATGAATGAAGACCGAGGAAGGACAGTGACCCTGGCATGCCTGCGATCTGCTTGTAGGCCTTACCCTGAGATTAACAGAGTCCCAGGTGTGATGGTAGATCATGTGAGCTGCTTCATGAGATAATTTAGATTTGGAGTCTTTAAGCTGAAGTACTTAGAGCAGCCTCTCAGGGTTTTGTGTGTTAGTATCTATTGTGTGCTTTTTCTACTCTAGAGGGTGTAGATTAGAGTTAATGATTTGAGTTCGTCTCCCAATTTGTCAGTATGGTGATTCTTTCCACCTGCAATATAGGAGAGTCCCTGCAATGCAGGAAACATGGTTTGATGGTTTGATCCCTGGATCAGGAAGATCCCCTGGAGAAGGAAATGGCAATCCACTCCACTATTCTTGCCTGGAAAATCCCATGGACAGAGGAGCCTGGTGGGCTACAGTCCCTATGGACTGTACGCAAGAGCTGGACACAACTTAGCAACTAAACCAGCACCACCACCACCATCGTGATTCTTTATAGAAACAAGAATAACAGTGTAATAATATTATGAAAAAGAACTTGATGATTATCACATGTGAGAATAATGGGACAAGGGAGAGTGAAAACCAGAAGAAGGTTCTGATTTAAAGTTGTTGGTGATAATTTAATAAAAATGGGGACATGAGGTATCAATGCAGGAGTCTATAAGAAGGTTGGAAATGTGTGTCTGGAATCAGAAAAGATCTGGGTGAATGGATTCAGGATCCATTTTTACAGACATAATGAATTATTTTTTTCCTTGGTCTGACATGTACTTTGAAAATTGTAGTATGTATGCTGGAAGTAGTAGTATATGGATGATTTTTAATTCAAAGGGGATAAATGAGTTAAATATGAAGATACTTCAAAGAATAAAGCTCAATTTCCTCTCTCATGTCCTTTTAGAGTATATGAGTGTTAAATTCAAGATCTAAATAGCAACGACAAAAAAAAAAAAAACAAAAAAAACTGGTCCAACGTACTGCTAGACTACAAAGTTAAAAGCATGTGCTCTATGCTAATGTGAGAATTGCTGTGATTATAGGAGCTGTTGGTAAATTGCATGTTTCAAAAAGTAGAAATTACTTTCCCTTGAGAAATGTGAAAGTTATTTCAGGGTTATATTTGTGTTTTGTTTGTAAGTTACTTTTCTTGAGATATGTAGTTCTTAATTTGGGGTTGTATTTTTATTTCCTTAACAGAGAGTTGGCACTTTGTAACCATCAGCACTTCTGGTTAAGTTGAACAAACTGACTGTTGTAGATATATCTACGCTGATTGTTCATGTCAGTTAGACTCACTGTGAAATGGGAGGAACCAGGTAAATTCTTCTCTGTGTCATACGCTTAACATGTTGGAGGCCAGTTTTAATATGAATCTACAAAGGGAAATAATTGAAAAAGCCAAGTTAGAAATTTTACTCCTTTTAAGGGAGATTTAAAATCAAGTCATATATTCATTGGAAGGAATCTTCAAGATGACTTATTTTTCTGTAAGGTTTCCCTGAGTGGGATTAAGGATGGGGTGTAGGTAGAGTTTATTGAGCCTACAAGACCCACAGTGTGGGATAATCGAGTGGTCTTTTTCCTTTGGTGTCCATCAGCACCATTTTTTGTCATGCCCTTTTCTGAACATTGGTGATGACACAGAGATGTGACAAATGTGCACGTGTGGTGGATATACCCCAATTATCCTTGTAATTCTGATCCCTTTTATCGAGGACTCAGAATTCTTCTATACCAGGGATCCAAACAGTTGTTATTAAAAATACATGATACAACCCATCAGCTATCTTTGTGAAAGAAGAAACAAAACCTCATAGGAATACTAATAAATTTGGAAACCTCAGTTGGATCCATCAAAAACAGAAATGTTCAAGAACCAGGTGGTTTCCCAGTGTAAACATTTGCTGATTGCAACTTTAGTTCAATTACTGTAATTTATCTTTCTATTGAGTCCTCCTCTTTCAATATCAGTGCATTAGAATTGCAAGTTCATTGGGTTTTGGCCAAAATCTTCTTAATCAACTTTGTATCACTGCCATTTTAGGCAGGGTCCTGTCCAAATCAGCTTTTGTTATGCTGTTTCTAATGCAGGTGTGCCAGTGGCCTGAAATAAGGCCACATCTTAAGCCCCAGGACAAAACCAGCCAGAATCTCTTAGGACATTAATTACACTTTTCAGATCAATGAAATTTTATACTCCCCCAAAGTAGAGAGGACGAAAATGGCAATTTGGCAGTGTTCCCCATGGTGTGGACTCAAGACCCTCTCCCTCTGATCCCAAATCAATAATGTGCTCTGGCTCTGACTGGGACAGGCCTGAGGCACTGTGCCAAAGGAATCCAGAAGGTTCTGTCTTTCCAAATGTGAATCAGTGTTAATCTGATGTCTGATGACCTCAATCTTAATCTTGGTCTTGCTATTACTCAGTTTTCATAAAGCCTCACTTTTCTTATCTATAAAAGAATGTAATAGGGCTGGTGCACTGGGACGACCCAGAGGGATGGTATGGGGAGGGAGGAGGGAGGAGGGTTCAGGATGGGGAACACATGTATACCTGTGGCGGATTCATTTTGATATTTGGCAAAACTAATACAATTATGTAAAGTTTAAAAATAAAATAAAAAAAATAAAAGAATGTAATAAAGGTATTGAAAACATGTTTCTACTTTCTGATTTCTGTCTACCTTATTTCTCCTGCTCTCTCTTTAAATAGACCTTAAGCTCTGAATTTCACAGAACTGACCAGGCTTTAAAAACTGAGGTAGGATATAAGCCTCTCCATGCCCCTCCTTCATATTCATTGCAACAAAACTGACATTGCTTTCATTTTTTTCTACTTTAAGCAGTGCAGAAAGCTATGGATACCCGATACAAAGAAAAGGCAAGCATGAAAAGAGTAAATTTAAGATCTGAGAAAAGGGTATGAACAAAATATTCATAGAAGACTAAATATTTATGAGCAGACATGGGAATATGTTGATGCCCAGTGGTAACCAAGGGAATACCAATTCGTAATATCACATTTCAAGCATCAAAGTAAATTTAAAAAATAATGCCATACTTTATGTTGATGAGATAGGTGAGATTTATATTGCTCGTCAGAGTATACATACATACAGTCTCAGTCGCTCAGTCTTTTCCAACTCTTTGCTACCCTGTGGACCTAGCCTGCTGGGGTCCTCCATCCATGAGATTTCCCAGACAAGAATACTAGAGTGGGTTGCTGTTTTCTTCTCCAATGCATCTTCATGACCCAGGGATCAAACCCACATCTCCTTTGTTTCCTGCATTGGCAGGTGGATTCTTCCCACCGAGGAAGCCTAGTCAGAGTATAAATTGTGAAAAACTTTATATAGAAAATAATTTAGCAATATGTACCAAGAGCCACTGGGCCCACTGCCCCCACCCCACTCCTTTTAGGATTTATTCTAAAAATCCATTCAGAAAATTGAGTAAATATTTCTGTAATTATGTCTAAAAGCAACACAAATACATAACAACAGAGAGTTCAATAAAGTATAGTATAATGATGGGATGTCACATGACATTATCATTTAAAATTACTTATTAAAGAGTAGTTAATATTAACAGAACAAAATAATTATGCAGTAGAGTCTACCGGAAGTATGCTGTGATTTTAATTATGTAAGTATATTTTATATACATACTTTAGTATGTGAGATCATTCTGTCGTCTTTGAGATTGCATCCAAGTACTGCATTTTGGACCAGTTTTTTGACCATGATGGCTACTCCATTTCTTCTAAGGGATTCCTGCCTGCAGTAGTAGATATAATGGTCATCTGAGTTAAATTCACCCATTCCAGTCCATTTTAGTTCGCTGATTCCTAGAATGTCGATGTTCACTCTTGCCATCTCCTGTTTGACCACTTCCAATTTGCCTTGATTCATAGACCTGACATTCCAGGTTCCTATGCAATATTGCTCTTTACAGCATCGGACCTTGCTTCTATCACCACTCACATCCACAACTGGGTACTGTTTTTGCTTTGGCTCCATCTCTTCATACTTTCTGGAGTTATTTCTCCACTGATCTCCAGTAGCATATTGGGCACCTACTGACCTGGGGAGTTCCTCTTTCAGTATCCTATCATTTTGCCTTTTCATACTGTTCATGGGGTTCTCAAGGCAAGAATACTGAAGTGGTTTGCCATTCCCTTCTCCAGTGGACCACATTCTGTCAGACCTCTCCACCATGACCCGCCCATCTTGGGTGGCCCCACGGGCATGGCTTAGTTTCATGGAGTTAGACAAGGCTATGGTCCTAGTGTAGCAGGCTATGGTTTTTCCAGTAGTCATGTATGGATGTGAGAGTTGGACTGTGAAGAAAGCTGAGTACTGAAGAATTGATGCTTTTGAACTGTGGTGTTGGTAAAGACTCTTGAGAGTCCCTTGGACTGCAAGGAGATCCAACCAGTCCATTCTGAAGGAGATCAGCCCTGGGATTTCTTTGGAAAGAATGACGCTAAAGCTGAAACTCCAGTACTTTGGCCACCTCCTGTGAAGAGTTGACTTATTGGAAAAGACTCTGATGCTGGGAGGGATTGGGAGCAGGAGGAGAAGGGGATGACAGAGGATGAGATGGCTGGATGGCATCACTGACTCGATGGACGTGAGTCTGAGTGAACTCCGGGAGTTGGTGATGGACAGGGAGGCCTGGCGTGCTGCAATTCATGGGGTCACAGAGTAGGACATGACTGAGCAACTGAATTGAACTCAGCTTAGTATGTGAACGAAAGACAATATATCCCTATCAATCACTGTTAAATGATTTTCTCAGAGGAGTGAATGTAGAAATGCTTTCTCATTTCTCTTTTAACTTCATTCCGTGTTCTCTAATGTAGAAATGAAAATGTATTTCTTCCGCAAGTATACTGAAATACACTAAAAAACAATATTTAGGATTTTAAAGGACAAATTGATTTTTAAATAGGTTAAATGCCAAATTATGATGTGCCTAGCAATTTCGGCACACATATTTTGTCAGATATGTTTCTAATCTGAAACCATACTAGCACAAAATGCAATTTGTTACTTCCAGTCATAACCAGTTAAGGGAGGATATTATGGGGAAAGGAGGAAACAAAGTATAAACTAAAAATTGCTATTTCTACTGAGAAAACAAATGAAAAGATCACAAAAAGATACTCTTTGTGCATTACTTCCTCTTTGCTGGATTTGAGTCACTTTGTTGGCAGTAATAATTCTTTAAGTCAGTTAGGATATCCTTTCACTGTCCTTTAAGAAATACCAGTCCAGTGATCTCAAGCGATTAAAGCAGCATCCAGTATACCCGACTCACTTAGAAGGTTTAATATTCTCTCACATAGTTTCTTAGGAACATGAATTAAGACTTTGAGCCTATCAACTTTTCCTTATTAAAATTTTTTAAAAATAAAACTTAAGTAAGTAATTTTTAAATTAGTACTCCTCAATCAAAGCTGCCCCAATATGGTAAAATTTCACAAGGTGTCAAATTCTTACAAGCAAAAGGTTTGTCACTTGTGTTGTTAATCATTCCCAATTGAGCTTGTATTTGAGATGTAAATGTTGTTTTTAAAGACATGCTTCCATTACAAGTGAATTGGGCATCTTCACCCCACAAGCCTTTCAATCATATGAAATTGCTGATTCTGGCCTCACAGTGACTCATTTTAACTACCAACTAAATAAAACAAAGAATGCTGTAGATCTGAACTCTAGCAACCTAATCTTGAAATTATTAAAAATACATGAACCAGATGGCAACCCTCCAGGGTACATCATCTGACACAGATATCAGATTAGAAATAATCTTTCACAAGCAGACTGTTTAATAGCACACTTTCTCTAGACCTCCATTAATGTTGGTGTGTTGCATGCAATTGTCTAGAGACCAATTACTTAGAGGCCTGACCCAAACTATAGGAAATAAAAAATGTATTAGCCAATCTGTAGCGAACAGAAGTGCTCATTAAATTAATATTAGTACAAAAACAATACAGAGTATCATGAAAAATGCATTGGCTTATAAAGATATCACTTCACCTCATTGGAAGGCTTTTAATAACATACATTTGAACAGTACATTGTATTTTTGATGTATATATTCTACCCTAATAAACTTATTTATTGCCACTCGGGTTTTGCAATAATCCATACAGTAACTAGAGAATGTTTCAAGAAATCTGGACTCTTAGTGAGCAGGGAAAGCTTTGTCTTTTTTTTTAAATTTTATTTTATTTTTAAACTTTACATAACTGTATTAGTTTTGCCAAATATCAAAATGAATCCGCCACAGGTATACATGTGTTCCCCATTCTGAACCCTCCTACCTCCTCCCTCCCCATTCCATCCCTCTGGGTCATCCCAGTGCACCAGCCCCAAGCATCCAGTATCGTGCATCGAACCTGGACTGGCAACTCATTTCATACATGATATTTTACATGTTTCAATGCCATTCTCCCAAATCTTCCCACCCTCTCCCTCTCCCACAGAGTCCATAAGACTGTTCTATACATCAGTGTCTCTTTTGCTGTCTCATACACAGGGTTATTGTTACCATCTTTCTAAATTCCATATATATGCGTTAGTATACTGTATTGGTGTTTTTCTTTCTGGCTTACTTCACTCTGTATAATAGGCTCCAGTTTCATCCACCTCATTAGAACTGATTCAAATGTATTCTTTTTAATGGCTGAATAATACTCCATTGTGTATATGTACCACAGCTTTCTTATCCATTCATCTGCTGATGGACATCTAGGTTGCTTCCATGTCCTGGCTATTATAAACAGTGCTGCGATGAACATTGGGGTACTCGTGTCTCTTTCCCTTCTGGTTTCCTCAGTGTGTATGCCCAGCAGTGGGATTGCTGGATCATAAGGCAGGTCTATTTCCAGTTTTTTAAGGAATCTCCACACTGTTCTCCATAGTGGCTGTACTAGTTTGCATTCCCACCAACAGTGTAAGAGGGTTCCCTTTTCTCCACACCCTCTCCAGCATTTATTACTTGTAGACTTTTGGATCGCAGCCATTCTGACTGGTGTGAAATGGTACCTCATAGTGGTTTTGATTTGCATTTTTCTGATAATGAGTGATGTTGAGCATCTTTTCATGTGTTTGTTAGCCATCTGTATGTCTTCTTTGGAGAAATGTCTATTTGGTTCTTTGGCCCATTTTTTGATTGGGTCATTTATTTTTCTGAAGTTGAGCTGTAGGAGTTGCTTGTATATTCTCGAGATTAGTTGTTTGTCAGTTGCTTCATTTGCTATTATCTTCTCCCAAAGCTTTGTCTTCCTTGTTTTTCAAGAAGGAAACCAAGGCTACAAACTGAGTCCTCTGCAAAAGTCAACACAAGTTGTAGCAGATTGGCGTGAAAACTTGCTAAATGATATAATTTGTTTTCTGACTTTCCAAATCACCTCAAATGGAACTCAAGTTCCTCTTTGCAAATGAGAAGCTTAGTAGCCAGGGAGCCCTGGATTCAATCTGAGGATTATTTGTTCTACTCCATATTTGTTAGTTTGCTTTCTTTGTGGATCTGTTATTATTCAGTAGGTTTCTTTTGGCTGGAATATAAAGGACTGTGACTGAAGTTACTCATCTTTTATCTGTCGGCCCTACACAAACACAGAGAGAACACCCAGCCTTTCCTTCACTGAGGTCCAAACACTTGGGAAAAAAAATCAATTAGAAGGATCAACAATGTCAAGTTCACATACATTTAAAATAAAGCAATACTTGCTCAAGTTTCTCTAATGTTTACAGTTGACTATGAAATGTATTTTTTTTTTGGTTAGATCTTAAAGCTGTTTCTTTAATATTTTATAAAATTAATGTTTACTGTAAAAATAGAGAAAGAAGGGAGAAGTCCATGTCACACAATCGCTAACTCTTTGATAAATTTCATTCCATCCTCTTAAGTATTTACATATACTTATTTGCCGAGTTTATTCAACTGATTAAGAAAACATACGCTGATCCTGGGCAGTGTGCTACGCACTGTGAGAAGGACTGAATAATGTGTGTGTGTTTGTGCGTGTTTGTGCGTGTGCATACATGTGTGCATGCACTGTGCTCAAGTGACCACAGTTTGGTAGTACAGAAATATAATGCAGAAAGTCTTATTTGGGGAATAATTTTATATACATATAAAACATAGTGTATATGATAATATATATTTTTATCTTGCTTTCATAATATACATAATGAACATATTCCACTTCATTAAAATTTTGTGACAGTATCATTTAAAAGTTATATATTTCTTAGTATGAGTGTTTTTTATTTAGACATTTCCCTAATGATAAATATGTTCTTTAGTTTTATTTAGGAACTAAGTAGCAAAATGTTGGTGCTTATATTTTTCTTGCTTCTATGTGCTTTAGGAAAAATTTGTAATTAGGGAATTTGTGTGTCAAAAGCTCAGAAAATTTCAAGATTTAATACAACTGATTACCTTCCAGAAAGGCTATGGAAATTTCCACTCTCATTGTAGAGTCTATGAGAGAGACAATCATACCATTACATGCCAACATTCTGTTATTTGAGAAAATTATTACTAACATATTGGTTGAAAATGGCAGTTCTTTGTTTTAGTTTACATTTCCTTGTTAGTAAGTCTGTATATTTCAGATGTGTACACACATATATAAATATATAAATTTATATCATGCATATGCGTGCATGCTCAGTCATTTCAGTCATGTCTGATTCTTTGTGATCCCATGGACTGTAGCCCACCAAGCTTCTCTGTCCAT
Organism: Bubalus kerabau; assembly: GCF_029407905.1. Lineage (NCBI taxonomy): Eukaryota > Metazoa > Chordata > Mammalia > Artiodactyla > Bovidae > Bubalus > Bubalus kerabau. Next base: position 51,602,217 of record NC_073635.1, read on the forward strand.
GGGATTTTTCAGGCAGTAATACTGGAGTGGGTTGCCATTTCCTTCTGCTGAGGATCTTCCCAACTCAGGGATCGAACCTGCGTCTCCTGTGTCTCCTACATTGACAGGCAGATTCTTTACCACTGAGCCATCTGGTAAGTTCATATTATGCATATATGAATACATAAAACTTTGTTTTTAATTTTAATAAATTATTAGTTGATGGTTTTTGCTTGAATTTTTTAGAATCTATTTTGTATTTCACTTGTAAGAGTTTAAAATATATTAATCCACTATCATAGTTATGGTTAACTATATTTCCCATTTGGTTTCCCTGCAATATTTTTATGTTGGCTTTTTATGAGCTGTAGAAATTTTAATTTTTTTGTTTTGGTAGATTGATTTTGTGACTTGAAAGCACTGTGCCATCCAGATATCGCTTTTTTATGGTTTTAATATTTTATAGTTCTCTTTTTAATAGATATGGAATTTATCCTGATGTGTTTTATGATGTGAGTAGAACATTGATTTTTTTCTCAATAGTAAATTTGCCTGACATCTTTTATTGAATAGTACATGTCATCTTTTTAAATTCAAAACTTTAAAATAATTTTTGAGCAATTTTAATAGCTTTTGCTATACACTAAATAATATTTTCAAGATATATTGATGCCACATATAAAGAAATGAAAATACTGAAACTTGAAAAAGTTAGTCTTTTTGCTCTACTCTCAAGTAGAAAGGCATGCAATGCTGAATTTTCACCGTTTTCTTTTTGTCTTTAGAAGTGACATGGTTTATCAATATCACTTATAAAGGCTTCAAATGCATGTGCATCTACTTACTCCAGCCAGCTACTTGAAGTATTGGTCAAGTGATGATTTTATGGACTCTAAAGTGTTTTGTATTTTAGTTTTTTCTGTGATTAGATGAGTAACAGAAGTGGTGCTGCCAGTAAAATATTGCTTTGAAAAAATATTAAGCAAGAAACATCACAGTATATAATATATTCAAATTTGCTAGCTTTGTTTATCAATAGCAACTCTGGACCATTTTTATGCAACTTCTCTATCTTTTCAGAATCTAAAATTTAATGGGGAAGGGGAACACTTGTCTATCAAGTTACAGTTTATCTTTGCATAGAACTCTATTAAGCAAAAAGTCAAATAGTTGGTTTGGAATAACTTGGGGTGAAGAAAGTAGGTAATTTAGAATGCAAGTGAAGTCAAAAGACTGAAAAATCTCAGATGGGACGATAGCCTGAGGGTGACCAGGACCAGTTAGAACTGGACATGGAACAACAGTCTGGTTCCAAATAGGAAAAGGAGTATGTTAAGGCTGTATTTTGTCATCCTGCTTATTTAGCTTATATGCAGAGCACATCATGAGAAATGCTGGGCTGGATGAAGCACAAGCTGGAATCAAGATTTCTGGGAGAAATATCAATAACCTCAGATATGCAGATGACACCACACTTACGGCAGAAAGTGAAGAGGAACTAAAGAGCCTCTTGATGAAAGTGAAAGAGGAGAGCGAAAAATTTGCCTTAAAATTCAACATTCAGAAAACGAAGATCATGGCATCTGGTCCCATCACTTTATGGCAAATAGATGGGGAAACAGTGACCGACTATTTTTTGGGCTCTAAAATCACTGCAGATGGTGACTGCAGCCATGAAATTAAAAGATGCTGCTCCTTGGAAGGAAAGTTAGGACCAACCTAGACAGCAGAGACATTACTTTGCCAACAAAGGTCCATAAATCAAAGCTATGGTTTTTCCAGTAGTCATGTATGGACGTGAAAGTTGGACTATAAAGAAAGCTGAGCGCTGAAGAATTGATGCTTTTGAACTGTGGTGTTGGAGAAGACTCTTGAGAGTCCCTTGGACAGCAAGGAAATCCAATCAGTCCATCCTAAAGGAAATCAGTCCTGAATATTCATTGGAAGGACTGATGCTGAAGCTGAAACTCCAATACATGGGCCACCTGATGCAAAGAACTGATTTATTTGAAAAGACCCCGATGCCGGGAAAGATTGAAGGTGGGAGGAGAAGGGGATGACAGAGGATGAGGTGATTGGATGGCATCACCAACTCGATAGGCATGAGTATGAGCAAGCTCTGGGAGTTGGTGATGGACAGGGAGGCCTGACATGCTGCAGTCCATGTGGTTGCAAAGAGTCAGACACGACTGAGTGACTGAACTGAACTGACCAGGACAGCCTCCTGTCAGAGGGACACACTTTCCTTCAGTGCGCCCCATAAAATAGATTTCAGCACTTAGAAATCAAACACAACATGCATAGACATGGGGAAGTTCAAACAATCACTGTGGGATGAAGTCGGTGAAGTAGTAGGAGCTTTGTCACATCAAAACTACGGGAAGATGATGGTTAAATGACACACCATTTCACAAAAGTCACTGAGTACTGTGGCCTCAATGAAGTGTTTTCAAACTCTCCAATAAGCTGATTTTTTTTAACAAAAATAACAAATTTTTATCTAATCAATGTTTTCAGTCTTGAATAAGAATTCATATATAGAGTATTACAGTACATGAATTATCTTTATGCATTTTATTAAATTATGTTTCAATGTGGCATTATTGTTGTGCCCTACTACTTCTACCTAAGTGAGGTTTATACTATTAAAGTGAATTAAAAACTAGAAAAAAAGAAAGGAAATACAGAAATATCACTATGCAAATTTCCTCATTTTCTTATTTTCTCCAAAATTGAGCTTAAATGGTCTAAAAAGGAGAGCTCTAGAGACTGCTAGATAGATTCTTGTCCCCCATATAATGCTGAAATTGGAGAAGCATACCATCTAATCAATGGCACCCCACTCCAGTACTCTTGCCTGGAAAATCCCATGGATGGAGAAGCCTGGTAGGCTCCAGTCCATGGGGTCGCTAAGAGTCCGGCACGACTGAGCTACTTCGCTTTCACTTTTCACTTTCATGCATTGGAGAAGGAAATGGCAACCCATTCCAGTATTCTTGCCTGGAGAATCCCAGGGACAGAGGAGCCTAGGGGGCTGCCCTCTATGGGGTCGCACAGAGTCGGACATGACTGAGGCGACTTAGCAGCAGCAGCAGCATCTAATCAATGCACACTCGACCAAAGCAATTGAATCCTTCTGACTTCTTTTAGAAAGTGGTTTTGGGATCTGTGGACTATAAGTTTTTCCTTTTTTCTAGGTTGAAATTTGTTTTGGGTCCAACTAATATACTCTATTGGGTATATCAGGAAGCAAAGAGAGGAAACTTAGGAGTAAAAGTGTCTCATCTCTTGAGCTCCTTTTGTAAATATCAGTACCATCTCTGACACCAACAGAATGATTCATTGCATGCTTATTGTGTAGCAGGTGCCATTCTAAACACTTTAGATATATTTACTAATTTAGTCCTCATCAGTGTCCTATGAAGTATTTACAATCACTATCTCCATTTGACATAGGAGAAGCTGAGGCCTAAAGAGGTTAAGCAGGGTAATGAACTAGAGTCTCAACCAGGGTAATGAAGCTAATAGGTAGAATATAATCTAGTTAAGCAGAAACCTGAAGATTTCATTAAAATATATGAATAGCTAATGAAGAAACATTTGATACTGAGAAAATAGGTTTTGAATCAAATGTTTGTAAGGACACTAGCTGGCCAAATTTTTTTAAACTTTTCTATTTTTATTTTTTTTAAATATAAATTTATTTATTTTAATTGGAGGCTAATTACTTTACAATATTGTATTGGTTTTGCCATACATCAACATGAATCCACCATGAGTGTACATGTGTTCCCCATCCTGAACACCCCTCCCACCATCCCTCTGGGTCATCCCAGTGCACCAGCCCCGAGCATCCTGTATCATGCATTGAACTTGGACTGGCGATTCGTTTCATATATGATATTATACATGTTTCAATGCCATTCTCCCAAATCATCCCCCCCCCTCCATCGTCCACAGAGTCCAAAAGACTGTTCCATACATCTGTGTCTCTTTTGCTGTCTCACATACAGGGTTATTGTTACCATCTTTCTAAATTCCATATATATGCATTAGTATACTGTATTGGTGTTTTTCTTTCTGGCTTACTTCACTCTGTATAATAGGCTCCAGTTTCATCCACCTCATTAGAACTGACTCAAATGTATTCTTTTTAATGGCTGAGTAATACTTCATTGTGTATATTTTCCACAGCTTTCTTATCCATTCATCTGCTGATGGACATCTAGGTTGCTTCCATGTCCTGGCTATTATAAACAGTGCTTCGATGAATATTGGGGTACACGTGTCTCTTTCAATTCTGGTTTCCTTGGTGTATATGCCCAGCAGTGGGATTGCTGGGTTGTATAGCAGTTCTATTTCCAGTTTTTTAAGGAATCTCCACACTGTTCTCCATAGTGGCTGTACTAGTTTGCATTCCCACCAACAGTGGAAGAGGGTTCCCTTTTCTCTACACCCTCTCCAGCATTTATTGCTTGTAGACTTTTGGATCGCAGCCATTCTGACTGGCATGAAATGGTACCTCACTGTGGTTTTGATTTGCATTTCTCTGATAATGAGTGATGTTGAGCATCTTTTCATGTGTTTGTTAGCCATCTGTATGTCTTCTTTGGAGAAATGTCTGTTTAGTTCTTTGGCCCATTTTTTGATTGGGTTGTTTATTTTTCTGGAATTGAGCTGCAGAAGTTGCTTGTATATTTTTGAGATTAGTTCTTTGTCAGTTGCTTCATTTGCTATTACTTTCTCCCATTCTGAAGGCTGTCTTTTCACCTTGCTTATAGTTTCCTTTGTTGTGCAGAAGCTCCTGGTTATAGTTCTTAACCACTGAAGGGTGAATATTTAGAGTAGGGTAGGATGGGGGAGGGAAGTGATGATGATGGTTAGTGAGATATCTCAGGATCCGATGACTTCTATTTGAATATTCTTTCAACAGATAGGAAGCCTATCATCAAGTCTGGGAAAATAAATTTTAATGCAATAAATGAAACAGTAGACTTTCATATTCACTGTTGTAAAAATAACTGATTTTCATTTATTTTTTTGGATTGAGGAAATATCTCATATTGCTGTCAGTTTCATGATGACCCAAAACAAATGAACTTCCTTTTGTAAGGATGCTCAGTTGAGGAGGTGATGTATTTTGTGTTTATCCAGCTGTTGACATTTTGTCATTGCCATCATTCACATACTACATTTTAGAAACTACTAAGAGAAATTGTATTTGCCCACATCCCCACATTGTGACCAAAAAAAAAAAAAAGAAAGAGAGAGAGAAGAAACATATAAAATATTTATCTAAGCTCAAGTTTGAAGAAAGTAGTTTAATTTCTTAGAAAGGTTTTCTTCGCCGGCAATATAATTCTGTAAAAGATTTGACAATATATTCATAAAAAGGCTTTCGCTTTTCTAGCACACACACAAAAAGAGTTCTCTTCAATGGAGCCTCATCTTTCTTTTTCTTTCTCTTTTCTTCCTTTCATTTTTTACCAAAGGTTTTCTTGTTCTTCAGAAATTCAGTCAGAAGAGCGGGTTTCAGGTGGTAAGAGCTGAAGTTCATAACATCGAGCACAACATTCTGCAGACAGGCCACGTGCCGTATGCCGTCAAGTCCATAAACAGCAATTGTTATTATGCACGCAAGCATGCCCAGTAGTGTCAGACTCTCTCGTGACCCCACATACCACAGTCTACCAGGCTCCTCTGTCCTTGGGATTTCCCGGGCAAGAATACTGGAGTTGATTTCCTTCTTCAAATTGTTATTACATCACTCTCAAATTTGATTATTTTAGGGATATGATTATTAAAGTAAAATGTGAATTAATTTTAATAGATAATTCCGCAAGGTACACAGCAATAAAAACTAGGATTATAACTTTTTATTCTATGTACTTCTCTATTTAAATACAAATTTGTTAAACAAATTCAGACAACATTTACCTATAAGCTAAAGTTTATTTTACTTTTCCACTCTATTCCCATTAGCTCTTTACCCTAGATGTAACTTCTGGAAAAATCTAGCATGTATTTTTCTTGAAATTTTTCATAATGTGCAAATATAGATGAATAATGGACGTAGCTATATAGTTCTAGGATTTTAAAAGAATATGAGGTTATAGCATACTTATTCTACGCATTGCATTTTTTTACTTAATATGTTTTGATGATATTTGCTAACTTATATATTTTGAGTGCTAATTATTTTTTTTAAGAATTGTTTTTTAAATCACCCCCAACTAGAGTGGGTGACTCTGTACACACAGTCCATGTAAGGAATGTAAGGAATTGAGATACAGAGAAGCATAAAATCAAATGGAAGTGCCAGCAAAACCAGTGCTTCAGAGCACCAAAGAGACTTTGAAGTCTAGTCTCTATGGCTATGTGTTCCTTTTAAAAATTTTTTTCTTTTTTATTGCGGTGAATGCCACATAACATAATAAAACATACTATTTTAATCACATTTAACTGTACAATTTGGTGGCACTAAGTACATTCACAGTGTTGTACAACTCTCACCATCATCCATCTCCTGAAATTTTCATCTTCCTAAACTGAAACTCTGTCCCCATTTAACACCAAGTCCCCATTTCTCTCCTCTCCAACCCCTGCCCTCTGATCCTTGCAATTGACCAGTGTACTTTCTGACTCTATGTTTTTGACTACTCTAGGGAGAAAAATGGAGAAGGAAATGACAACCCACTCCAGCATTCTTGCCTAGAGAATCCTGTGGACAGAGGAGCCTGGGGGGCTGCTGTCCATAGGGTTGCACAGAGTTGGACATGACTGAAGTGACTTAGCATGCATGCATGTACTGGTGAACAAAATGGTAACCCATTCCAGTATTCTTGCCTGGAGAATCCCAGGGACAGAGGAGCCTGGTGGGCTGCTGTCTCTGGGGTTGCAACAGAGTCAGACACAACTAAAGCTACTTAGCAGAAGTAGCAGCAGCAGCAGGGAGAAAAAAGGGAAGTATGGTTATGTATATTTGCTTCACACTACAGTAATGATTGTTTTTTTCTCTTCACTTTCTCTGAAAACATATTCATTTTCTGTGCATTTTCTCCCAAGTATGTTCCATGAGCCATCTAGTCAATCGGCCCAGGCAGCAGGGATTGTATGATGCCCCTCATTCCATCAGAGGACTTTAATAAATCCCAAATCATTTGTTAGCCCTTACTTTCTGAAATCCTCTCTCATTTCTAGAAGCAATTCAAGTCACGATAAACTTTGTACTTTCACCTCCAGCCTGATGCATTTCCTTTGGATTCTTGGAAGGCGATCCGGTGTTATCACTTGCATACTTTTGTTATCCAGTAGTGTCGACACTGTTTGTCAGAACACAAAGCCAGTGGCAGAAAACGAGTCCACAGCTGAGTAAACACTTGTTGCAGAATATCCTCAGTGCTGGATAAAATGGTAGAGTCTTTGCTCAGTAGAATGTGCCTCACCAGTTCTCATTGACTGCAGACTCAAGGCATGGGAAAAATACAAGGACACATTTGCTGACACATAATATTTATTGTAAAATATTATGATATAGACATACCACAGGCACATACTTATATACAGTATTCCCTAATGGCTCAGATGGTAAAGAATCTACCTGCAATGCAGAAGACCTGGCTCAGCCTGGTGCTCTGTGATGATCTAGAGGGGTGGGATAGAGGGGGAGGCTCAAGGAGGAGGGGATTTATGAATACCTATAACTGATTCACTTTACTGTATAGCAGAAACTAACACAATATTGTAAAACAATTATATTCCAATAAAATTAAAAAAAAATTTAGAAGTTACCAACTCAGCAAGGACTTGAAGGGCTAAAAGGGCAAAAAAGGAAAAAAGTAAAGCAAAATAGACCAGTACCAAATTTGGTACCAGTTTTCCCTTTAAATCATTTGCCTATTCTAATGGAGATCACTGAGATGCTTAGAAGCTGAGAAAATCTTCTGTCAGTTTTGGGGGTTATAGAATTAGAAACTAGAGTCCAGGGACTATCAAGAAGGAAGGTCCTAATATACACTTGAGTCCTTCACTTAACACTGATGAAGGACTATACCACCGGGATAAGTGGTTTTTTATAAAGAATGTCCTTCACAAAGACCTAAGTTTTGCTTTGACAAAGCTCAATGCCAGATGGATTAGACCCTGACCATAATTGCCTGCCAGGGTGCTCATTCAGAGCCTCAAATTAGCTCTACAAGCTTTCAGATGAAATTCCTGCCTTTTGATCACAAACTGGCAATTGGAATGGAAATGAGATTACATGATTAAAACACCATGAAAAGATAAATGGAAAATAGACATAGACCCACAGGAAATCCAGACACTAAAGTCAGTGAACAAGGGCTTTGAGATCACTGTGTGCTCCAGTTCTCCTGGTTACTGCTGTTACCTAGAGTATGAATGCAAGCTCCCCTGGTTGATTTTGCCAGTTCCTGCTACCTGCCCGTGATCCCTTTCAGATCATTTGAATTCCCTCCCTTTGCTTTAGGTGCTGTTTTCTCTAGTGAAGTGAAAGTCACTCAGTCGTGTCTAACTCTTTGCGAACCCATGGATTATACAGTCCGTGGAATTCTCCAGGCCAGAATACTGGAGTGGGTAGCTGTTCCTTTCTCCAGGGGTTGTTTTCCCTATGGGAATTGCTATTTCTTGGTTGTGTGCATATTTGTAAACTTGTGACTGAAGACACATTTCCAAAAATTGCCCATTTATACTCTTTGTTGTCCAGTTCTTCATTACACAGTGCTCTCAAATGAGCTTTCCCCCCAAACCTATTAATATAATCACCTTTCTTCCCATTAACAGTGAAGAATCAGCAGAAACCTTAAGGCAGATGTGAAAGTCAGTTATTTTAATTGGAAATAGCCTTGGGTATTTTTTGCCAGGTTTGGGTGTCCCACATAGAACTACACAAAAGTAGAGACTGGGAATCCCAGACACTTTTCAAGTTTATGTTTTTTGGTAAAAACTATCTCATTGGATAATGAAGCTCAGTCCCCTAACACAATGGAGAATTAGAGCAAATGGTCTTTCTTCTGTGGGCCATGGCATTGGACACCTTCCTTGCTCTTTGGAACCCTTATCCCAAGAAGGAGTTTAGGGCTTCAGTTGAGGACTGAAGATGCCTGCAGGTGACTGGCTGAATCATCTCCAAAAGAGCATCCATCATGTAGCTCCTACTTACATAAGAACTGTAGACAACTGAGGTTTATTTTAAAGTGTCTGTGATCTGCAGACCCCGGAGAAGGGAACTGCAACTCACTCCAGTATTCTTGCCTGGAGAATCCCATGGACCGGGGAGCCTGGTGGGCTACAGTCCATGGGGTTGCAAAAGTCAGACGTGACTTAGCAACTAAACCACCATGATCTGCAGAGAATTCCTTACTTGGAAGTCTACTGGTAGGAAAGGAGGAATCTAAGTTCACCTTTGTAAGAGACCATGTAGATGTAGTTGACAGACATTTTTACTGTCCTCTAACAGGCCTGCGCTCTTTGTCTGGTATCAGCAGTGTCCCACCTCCATTCCTGTTCCCTTACCACTCTATTGAAGCAATCAATAAAGAGACATGGATGGACCTAGAGAGTATCATATGGAGTGATGTAAGTCATAAAGAGAAAAATAAATAATGTATATTATTAATAATGTATATATGTGGAACCTGAAAAAAATTTGTGTAGGCAATCTGATAGCAAAGTAGAAATAGAAACACACTTAGAGAATAAATGTATGGACACCAAGCAGGAGAGAGGGGTGGGATGAATTGGGTGATTGGGATTGACATATATACACTACTGATACTACTTATAAAATAGGTAACTAATGATAACATACTGTATAGCACACAAAACTACTCAATGCCTTGCAGCGACTCAATTGTCTATGGGAAGGAAATCCAAAATGGGATATATGTATGAGCTTCCCAGGTGGAAAAGTAGTAAAGAATCTCTACCTGCCAATGCAGGAGGTGCAAGAGACACAGTTTCAATCCCTAGGTTGGGAAGATCCCCTGGAGTAGAAAATGGCAACCTGCTCCAGTACTCTTGCCTGGAAAATTCCATGGGTAGAGGAGCCTGGTGAGCTACAGTTCACGGGCTCACAAAGAACTGGACATGACTGAGCACAGCACACAACATGCACATGTATACATATAGCTAATTCCCTTTGTTGGACAGTAGAAACTAACACAATATTGTAAAGCTGCTGCTGCTGCTGCTGCTAAGTCGCATCAGTCGTGTCCGACTCTGTGCGACCCCATAGACGGCAGCCCACCAGGCTCCCCCGTCCCTGGGATTCTCCAGGCAAGAACACTGGAGTGGGTTGCCATTTCCTTCTCCAATGCATGAAAGTGAAAAGTGAAAGTGAAGTCACTCAGTCATGTCTGACTCTTCGCGACCCCATGGACTGCAGCCCACCAGGCTCCTCCATCCATGGGATTTTCCAGGCAAGAGTACTGGAGTGGGTTGCCAGTGCTTTCTCCGATTGTAAAGCTACTATACTCTAATAAAAATTTTGAAAGTATAAAGATACATTGTCTTTATAGTCAGATAGATAGACTTATGATCCAGGACTGGCCAAATCTGGATCAGAGTCCCCTATTTTATGTGCTTTGTCCTCTTCCCTACACACACACACACACACACACACACACACGCACACACCACATCACATAGGCACACATACATACCACTGAAGCAGGGAGAGATAACAGAGAGTTTCTCCCTTTTTCTTTGTTGCTGGGTTGACAACTGGAATTGTTTGTGACAATACTTGGCCTTCTGTACATCTTATGGATAATGGAGAGAGAGAGATGACCAATCATTTGGTTATTTGATCCCTGAATCTGCATTTGGCAAGTCCAGCTCTAGGCTTGACTTCAGTCCTGTGAGGCAACCCATTACTTATCTCAGAAGGCAGGTTTCAGCTGAGTTTTGTCACTTGCACTGAGAGTCCTGAGTAGCCTAAAAATGAGAATGGATGGAAATTATCTAAAATGAAGAGCTGTGTTAAAAAACAGCAGAGCCTCCTCTGACTTGGGGAATAATGAGAAAGCTCATCAGATTCAAAGTAATTCTAGCCCAGCTGAAGTAGAAATGGATTCTAGGGTCTTTATCACAGTTCTGCTAACTCTGTACATCAGATACTTGAGAAATATTACACATATTCTTTACAAGCTTAGTTTAAAGTTATTTCCTCTTGTCCTTTCTAAAGGAGAAGCCACAATAAAAATTGGAGCTCAAGAAATGCATCAATTTTTCAGAATGCCTTGAAGTTCTGTATCAAACAGTGAATTACTTTATGTTAAAGGGGCTTATGTTTTTGAAAATTATTATATAATAGGGATTATTTTAAGTATGTTTTTGAATCATTAACATATTTACTGATTCTCTCCTGTGCTGTGCTGCGCTTAGCTGCTCAGTTGTGTCCGATTCTTTACAACCCCAAGAGCCCTCCAGGCTCCTCTGTCCATGGGGTTTCTCCAGGCAAGAATACTGGAGTGGTTGCCATGCCCTCTCCAGGGGATCTTCCCAACTCAGAGATCGAACCCAGGTCTCCCACATTGCAGGTGGATTCTTTTCTGTCTGCGCTATCAGGGAAGCCTGATTCTCTCCTACATATTTACTATTATATAATAGTTACATAATACAAATGCACATTTACCAAATAGAAATATATTTTTACTTTTACATATTAATTCTTATACAACATTTAAAAGAAATACAGTTTCATTTCTTCAGAAATACTGTATACGTGAAAGGTTTACCACTATACTGGACTTTTCCCCATTATTTAAAAGTATAAGAGTTTTACTGTAATGTATTTTACTGATGTGTATTTTTTTTTAGATTTTTGAGGTTGAATGTTTTAATGCCACAGAAAATCTTTCCTATGTATGCAGCACTTGAAAATGTACTGAATCATTACTGAAATGAGTTAATCTGAAACTGTAAAACATGAATTATTTATTTACTGTCAAGATCAAGACAGAATATGTTAATTTATTTATAACACAGAAGGGCCAACCTATTCAAACAAAATGTGTTTGGGGGATTATTATTAATTAACCAAATTTGATATGGGCATGAGTTTGAGCAAACTCAGCCAGATAGTGAAGGACAGAGAAGCCTGGCATGCTGCAGTTCATGGGGTCGCAAAGAGTCAGACACGACTTAGCAACTGAACAACAACTAAATTTTATAGAAACATTTCCAAATTGAATTAAATAAAATAATCATATAATACTGAATAGTTTGAACTTCTATTTACTTTTCAAAGAGTAAATCTCTTTTAGTTGACTGCAGATATCATTGTAATGATCAGTTGCTATGTAATAAGTTGATGTTCTCTATCGCTTTTAGATATATAAGCTCATTTGTCCCAGTTTTAAACGGTTGCAGACTGCTGTGTTTTTGAGGTGTTTACTTTCATAGTTTTCTGTCTTCTTCCTCACTGTGAAAATCCCAGCTGTCACTTCTATCACTGTGCTAGCATTCAGCCTTCTGTTCTCTCTCTCTCTCTCATCATTATTCTATAGGTCTCATATGAACCTGGTCTATTTTGGCCTCTCAGAACTCTCTTTGGCTGACTTCTTGATTCTGGAATGTGAGGTTGATGGATAATAGTCCCTGAATAAATGAAGGGGCCATTTAATTCCCTTTTAATGATGAAGAAAATGCTGCCTGTTTTCAGGTGGTGAAAACTGGCATTAGAAACCTCAGATAATGTTGAAAAATATATTATGACCGGTAGGAGAAAAGAATATTTCAACACATTATATAAATAGAAAACATTCTCAGTAATTATTCCTTGAATAAAGAAAGACTTTTAAAGAGTCCTTTTCTGTTCCATTGTTGTTTTGATTTGAAAGGCCCTAAAAGTAAGGGTTTGTTTATTACATTTGTAAAAGGCCAAGAGCGCATGAAAACTTCCCCCAAATGGATTCATCAATAATTCAAGAACAAAGTACAGAGGTTTATACAACATATAAAACTGAAAAGCCAAAAGATAGCATGATCTAGAAACTCACCAGGGAAAAACTAAAATGACAAATTCGGTTCATCACCACCTTGCAAATGCACAGTGTTAGCAAACACTTGACTTCATTTTTCTAAAGTGTAAATGGCATTTTATTTAGCTGAAGATATCGACATATGGAAGATGTTTGGTAATTTATGCCAGTTGAATAATTACTTCATAAATTAATGAACAAGCTATTATTGGACATTGACTATTTGCACAGCACATCCCAGGTGGTGTGGGGGAAGCAGTAATCAAGTCACATCTCGCTGTTGCTATGCCCAGGGGACATCCTGCCATCAGATTCTAGCTGTTTCCTGTCAAAAAGAAATCCTGTTTAAAATTGACAGTCATATATGTTTCAATTTCTAAATGTCCCACTAGAGATAATTAGAAAAATTAGGACAGTAGTATAGCAATGTAGGCAAAGACAAATAATTCTTCTAAAATATGTCTGATGAAAATAAATTTTATTATAAAAAGAGTTTGATAAAATAAAAAAATAAAATAATAAAAATTTTATTATAAAAAGCAGTTTTCCAACTGCTCAGAGTATTTTTGGTTTTGTCTTGGGCTTAAAATGGCAAGCTGTTTTTTTCTCATAAAGTTCAAGAGATAGTAAGAGCAGAATTACAAGAAACAAAATAAATTATTTGCTCTATGTTCTCTTTTATGTTCTTGGTTGTGTTTAGTTAACTTCTCATATGAAGATGTATATTTGTGGTCAAAAGGAAAAGGGGATTCCTTTGGAAGAATATCTTGTTGTGATCAGCCCAAGTGGAAAGGGTCAGGTGTTCTCAGAGGTAATTCTGGGAAAGAAATATATATGAAAAAAGGAAGACTGAATCTAGGAAAATATTATATGGTGTGTTTCCAGTAATGCCAGATAGACTAAATATCCTAAAATACCCTTGACATAAAATTCATGAACAGGCTATGTGATAAACAATCTATTGCTGTTCAGTTGCTAACTTGTGTCCTACTCTTTGCTATCCCATGGACTGCAGCATGCCAGGCTTCCCTGTCCTTCACTATCTTCTGAAATTTGCTCAAACTCATGTCCATTGAGTCAGTGATGCCATCCAACCATTTCTCCCTCCGTCACCCACTTCTCCTCCTGCCCTCAATCATTCCCAGAATCAGGGTCTTTCCCAATGTGTTGGCTCTTTGCATCATGTGGCCAGAGTATTTGAAGCTTCAGCTTCAGCATCAGTCCTTCCAATGAGTATTCAGGGTTGATTTCCTTTAGGATTGATTGGTTTGATCTCTTTGCAGTCAAAGGGACTCTCAAGAGTCTTCTCCAGTACCACAGTTTGAAAGCATCAATTCTTTGGCACTCACCCTTCTTTATAATCCAACACTCACATCCATACATGAATTCTGCAAAAACCATAGCTTTGATTTGTGGACCTTTGTCAGCAAGGTAATGTCTCTGCTTTTTTATATGCTGTCTAGTTTTGTCATAGCTTTTCTTCCAAGGAGCAAGCATCTTCTAATTTCATGGCTGCAGTCACCATCTGCAGTGATTTTGGAGCCCAAGAAAATGAAGTCTGTCACTGTTTCCACTGTTTTCCCATCTATTTGCCATGAAGTGATGGGACTGGATGCCATGATCTTAGTTTTATGAAAAAGCCAGCTTTTTCACTCTCCTCTTTCACTTTCATCAATAAGCTCTTTAGTTCCTCTTTGCTTTCTGTCATAAGGGTGGTGCCATCTGCATATCTGAGGTTATTGATATTTCTCCCAGCAATCTTGATTCCAGCTTGTGCTTTATCCAGCCCAGCATTTCATATCATGTACTCCACATATAAGTTAAATGAGTAGGGTGACAATATGCAGCTTGACATACTCCTTTTTCAATTTGGAACCAGTCCATTGTTTCATGTCCAGTTCTAACTGCATACTTGCCCTCATATAGGTTTCTCAGGAGACAGGTAAGGTGGTCTGGGATTCTCATCTGTTTAAGTGCATGACTTAACCCTAAAGAAGCATATTTTCAAGGACTAGTGATGAAGGTGAACTTGGAAAGGAGAATAGAAAGACACTCTGAATCTAGGCTGTTCTGTAGAGTTTAGAGGAATATTGTAGATTTTTATAGTCAAGGGACTTGAGTTGTAATGGCTAAATGGAAGTGGAGTGGGGAGATAAGGTTTTAAACTCCTATAAAGAAGGGAGTTTAAATTAAAAGCTCCACAAATTCTAGAATTCTTAAAGGACAACGTCACTGTATAATATCTCTACTGCTGTCTAAGGAAGATGACAGACAAGTTTGCCCATCTTGTTTTGTACTTTGAAAAGATTAAAATAAAAATCTACTGTGATAATCTGTCTCTCTATCCCTCTCTGTGCATGGATTTGGACTTGGAATTTATGTACCAATGTGATTTTAGTGAAAAATAAAAATTAATATTTCAAAATGGTTCTTGATGGGCAATACTTATGGGACACCTAGAAGAAGCAAATGTAAAATCTCTCCAGAGAACTCACTCCAACTTAGCTCTCCCAAGTTTCCCATGAATGAAATTTCATCAAACTTGACTTTGCAATTTAAAATAACAAATACAAAAGGAAACAATTATCAACTAGTTATAGTCATTGGAGACCAAAAGAGCATATTAAAATATAGAGAAGTTTGAACTGTGTGTGTAATTGGATATCAATTATGAAATAGTTATGCTTAAAATAATAAGAATGACAAAACATTTAATTTTAAAAAATGAAACAAAGATACCAAAAGAAAACCTCCAGACTTGCAAAAGAAAAACATACTTTCTATGAAATTTTGCATTCATTTTAGAAATTTGACACAATTACAAATGTGAACAAATGGTCACATGTAGATACCCCCAAATTAGAGAATATTCACATTTTTTTCTGAAGGACACATGAAATTTTGCAAAAAATTTGGACACATTATAGATTTATAGAACAAGTTTTAACAAATTTTAAATAATTTGTAGCAGATAAGCAAAACATTTTTTTCAACTACAATGCAATTAAATCAAGTATGTGCTCAGTCGTATCTTACTGTTTGCAACTCCATGGACTGCACCCGTCAGGCTCCTCCATCCATGGGATTCTCCCAGCAAGAACATTGAAGTGGGCTGTGGTGCCCTCCTTCAGGGCAAATCAAGTGTAAGGAAGACTAAAGAAAGGCTAATAGAAAGTAAGTGAATTTTCAAAATGGGAAGAGGTAAGAAGACAGCACTTGAGGCAAAGACAGGGTTTGCTTTCTTATGCAGATTTTCTTATGAATCATTACCATGTAATTCAGGTTATGATTTTTCACATAAAGTCTCTTGGAAAGTTAACAGCATTTTTTGAATGACTCCTTTTTTTCTGATACAATGAAGTTTCACACAAAATGAAAATTAATGTAAAAAAAAGCATTTTAGCATTCTGGTTTCCAAAACACAATAATCAATTTACTCCTACAACAGTCTCTAGTTAGAAAATATTATATGAAACAAATTTAAATTTATATCATGTTCGGGTGACCCCCCAGCTCCCCAAAAAACATTATGCTTTGAGTTTCACTTAGCAGCAGGATATTAGTCTAATGATCCCACTAGTGAGGAAAGTATTAATTGATAGAACAGAATGATATTTCCCTTGTTGTATGTTCTTATAACTACCAACTTTCCCTACTATTTTATTAATACTTATAATTTTGAATGTTTCCCTCAAGTTCTAGGAACATAATCCCATAAATGGCCAATAAATATGCGTTTTGTCTTTTTCTTTCCTACGTAAAGCTTATTTTCTTGCTTCAATTCTTACCGTTTCATCTGTTTCCAAACAATATCAAATAATAGAGATACTATTATTATTTGATTCATGGATTTAATGATCGCATTTCTAGTCAAGCAATTTCAGAAATAGTTTAAAAATATTCTCAGTATAGGAACAGTTGTCTTTTGGCTTCTACTTCATTTTAGTTAAGATTGGCTATTTACTTCTTAGTAAATTCACTGTATGGTGACAATTTGAAAACATTTTCATTATGTTTTATATTCTGTTTGCATTAGTTTGTGGGTTTTGCCTTTTTCTTGATGATTTTAACATAGTTTTGTCATTTTATTAAATTTTCAAAGAACTAACTCTTAGATTTATCAATTCCACTGTGTAATATTTGTGTTTCTGTTGTAATTTTTAGTAATTCTCTAGTAATTCCCCAGTGTCCCAAAGGATTGATTTTTTGGTACTTTTATGAAATTTAAAGTGGAAGCTGAATTTATTGTATTCTTTCTCACTCCCCAACAATAAGCACATGTAATTGAAGGTGTTTATCTTTGAATATAACACTGCCTACTTACCTAGCCTTTGCTATTTTATGTTCTTACTTCTACTGATTTACAAAAATAACTGATGGTTATTTTTTCCTCACAGTATTTTTCCTTGATTTAGGAAGGATTTTAGGAGGATGCTTTTTAATTTACAAGATGCTGTATTTTGCAACTAACAATGATATTATTAGTTTATGTTCTTTTTGAACATTAATCAGAAAATGTGCCCAACAAAACTTCTGTCTTTTGGACTTATTATATTTTCCTTATGACCTAAAATATCCATCATTCCAGCATAATGTAGTAGTTGGCTTTCCAAGAAAATGCCCATTACAATCATGTCATGAAAATCTACTTGTTTCCTTAGGAAGTATGTTATAGGATTGAGACTCAAATAATATAGATATTTTTTCTTGAAACAATTAAAAAATAATTTTTTATTACTCCATCTGTGTTTGAAAACTAAAACTTTTTTCCTGTAGACAAAAATCTATGAGTTTAAGTTAATTTCTTCTCTACAACCCTGTCATAACCAAAACCAGTGGGTTTAATTCAAAGAAAATTTCTTAACCAACTGTATACTATACAATTCAGTGTATAAATTGTGCCTTGGAGAAAAAGCACCAATTCCTTTATATAACCAATTATGGTAAATACAGTAGGTGAATAAATTACAATACTGTTATTTATGGTTTATGACTATATCAGAAAAATACATACAAAGGTTTCTTTTTTTAAAGAACAGAATGATCTTATTTTCAGCCAAGCATTTGATGGACAATCTGGATTAATGAAGACAGGCTCATTTTATCATCTGAAAGGAGATGATGGAATTAAAGGATTGAACTGCTCTGCACAGGAGGATGAGGTGAATTTGGGGTTTTCACAGTACATTAGAGAGAAAAGTGTGGTGGAATTTCCAAAAAACTTTTTGAAGAAAGAAGACAGCGCGCGCAAAAGTTATGAAAGAGGACTCACAAGTTAAATATAGAATTGCTACATGACCCAACAATTACACTCCTATGTATATACGTCAAAGAATTGGAAACAGGCTTTCAAAGAAAGCTCGCACATGAATGTTTACAGCAGCACTATTCACAGTTACTCAAAGATGGAAAAACCTAAATGTCCATCAAAGATGCATGGGTGAATAAAATGTGACTATCTGCACAAGGAAATATCATTCAGCCATAAACAGGAATGAAATACAGATACATGCTACAGTAAGGATGAACCTTGAAAATGTGATGCTAAGTGAAAGAAGGCAGACGCAAAATGCCAAATACTATAAGATTCTATTTATATGAAATGTCCACGAGACACAAATCCATAGAGACAGAAAGCAGGTTTGTGGTTGCCAAGGGCTGCTGATAGGGAGAGGAGCAGAGAGTGATTGCTTCATAGGTAGGGGGTTTCCGTTTGGAGTGATTAAAAAACAAAAGCTCTAAAACTATATAGTGGTGGTGGTTATATGACACTGGTCATATACTTAATGCCATTGAACTTAGACTTTAAAATAGTAAATTTTGTGTTATATCTATTTTATCATAATAAACAAGATTAAAGGAAAACACTGCTGAGTTGAACATGATTTTGGTCTGAATACTGGTTTACCCTAAGAAGTCTGTTTCCCACCCCTGTAATTTAAACAGGACTATTTACAGGAAACAAAGTTACTCATTTATCTTTTTAAAAATTTTCGGGAGATAAAGAAAGAGCCCTCCACCAGCTATCAAAGAGAGGGACTAGTCAGTGAAAATTGTCCAAATGAAGGAATATCTCTGAAAGTTAACATAAGAAATCAGTGATAGTGATTGCCACTGGGGAAAGGAACTAGAAGACATGGTTGGGAGAAATTGCTTTTCCTCTATACATTTTTGTACTTTTTGCACTGAGATTATAGTATCTATTAAAAATTAATTGACTGAAATTTTTCTAACGGTTGAAATAGAAGAGAGACTTAAAAAAACAGATGTCTAATAGGTACTTCTCAGTTTTGTTTGCTGTGAAATAACCTTTTTGTTTTATTCTCTAAACTTCAATAAAACCTATAACACACCAGTGCCTATAAGGTTGTTTGTCCGTTGATTTTTCATCAGAGAAAAGAAAGAGAGTGAGCTATTCTGGGTCCAGGTGGCAAAACAGAAGGGAATAGCCATTGACATGAGAGAAGACAGAATTATAATTTATCAGAAGCAGAGAGTAAGAAATGAGTAGAAGAAATAACAGAGCATTGAGTGGTTGGGTTTTCCTTAATGTAGGGTGGGGGCTCAAGGTATTTTAATAGAGACAATCATTAAGTATTATCAATGTTAAAATTCACTTAACATTGATTTAATTTTGCCTAGTGATACAAAATTACTATAGAAGAGACTGCATGAGTTGTGGATGCACAGACAACTAAAATTTATGTCACCAGTATTATAGAGTAGTAAGACTAACTCCTGTGTATAGCTTGAAAACTTCCATTGTGGTAATACCAAAGGATGAATTTCAGTGGTATCTGAACAGCAGCATTACTGTTCGAGTAAGTTTCCAAAGTAAACAATTGTAAACTGCAGAGCCAGTTAAACCAAGAAAAATGATTTTTGAGTATAGATCCAACACTTATGGTGTATAGGAATGCTCTTTTTACATTGAAGTATGGTTGATTCACAATGTTAATTTCTGTTGTATAGAAAAATGATTCAATGATTCCAGTACATTCTTCAGAATATTTTTTCCATTGTGGTTTGTCACAGGATACTGAACAAAGTTCCTTGTGCTATACAATGGGCTTCCTTGGTGGCCCACCATGGTAAATAATCCACCTGCAATGTGGGAGACCTGGGTTTGATCCCTGGGTCAGGAAGATCCCTGGAGAAATGAATGGCTACCCACTCCAGTATTCTTGTCTGGAGAATTGCATGGACAGAGGATTCTGGTAGGCTATATAAAATAGGTCCTTGTTATATATCCATGCTACATAGAACAGTTTGCATCTGCTAACCCCAAACTCCCAGTCCATCCCTCCCCTACCACCCCTTCTTCTTGGCAACTACAAGTCTGTTCTCTAGTTCTGTGTGTCTGTCTCTGTTTTGTAGATAAGTTCATTAAGTCATATTTTAGATCTCACATGTAAGTGATATCATATGGTATTTGTCTTTCTGGCTTTGTGTAGTACATAATCTCTAAATTCATCCATTTAGCTGGACTACTGAAATAGCATTACTTCATTCTTTTTAGTGACTGAGTAATGTTCCAATGTGACCCTATGGATGATAGCTCACCAGTCTCCTCTATCCATGGGATTCTCCAGGCAAAAATACTGGAGTGGATTGTCATGTCCTCCTCCAGGGGATCTTCCCAAGCCAGGGTTCCAGGGATCAAATCCCACCTCTTATGTCTCTTGCATTGGCAGGCAGCTTCTTAATTACTAGCACCGCCTGGGAAGCATATATATATATGCAGTATATATATATAGACAGATAGATATCTTCTTTATCCACTTATCTATTGATAAACATTTATGCTGTTTCCATGTCTTGGCTATTGTGAGTAGTACTGCTATGAACATAGGGGTGCATTTATCTTTTTAAATTATAGTTTGGTTCAGATATATACAAGGAATGGGATTACTGGATCATGTGGCAACTCTAGTTTTATCTTTTTAAGGAACCTCCATACTGTCTTCCATAGTGTCTACCCCAACTTATATTATCCCTAACAGGAAGGTTCCTTCTTTTCCATACCCTCTCCAGAATTTGCTATTTGTAGACTTTTTAATGATGACCATTCTCACTGGCATGAGATAGTATAGAATGTTTAATAACTATTTGTGTATCTATTCTTCCCAACTGGATAGCAAATGAGGTTGAAGTTTCTATTTATTTTATGTATTTTCTCAGTGCTAGACAGAGAATAGATCCTGAAAAATAAATTTTTATTAAATGATCCTAGTATTTTTGATTAGGGTCTGGAGAGCAGTTAAGAGGAGGTGATCCATGCAGGCAGCTGAGTAATTCTCCTGACTATAAGATCAGGCCTGGCGTAAAAGAATGCATCAGTATTCTGAATGGAAAGGTCATAGAGCTCTGTGAATTCCTAAAGTGCAGAACAATTAACATGCTCACTGATGGTCATGTTAAAATTGACATTCATCTTAAGAATTTGAAAATCATTTCAAAGGGCATCAAAATATCATTTACCATAAAAGAAAACCAGACTTTGTAGTGAATATATATTTATTTACCATTTCTTGGGAACTTCCATTGACCAGACACTAATATGAGAGATGCAAAGATGAAAAAGATATAATCTATGTCTTCAAATTGTTCATGAAATAGTAACAGAAGTAAAAATATAGCAAAACCTTATCAACATATGAGAAATATGTTTAGTAATATACAATCCAAGTGCAGTGAAAACATGGAGATGATATTTAGTATAATTTTAATAGTACCAGAATAATTATAATATGTTACCTGTGAATTTCAACTATTTTGCATCATAAAAAATTTTGATTTGTGTAATTATTTTTCTAGTAACAGTAGCCCCATACAAAAATTTAAAGACATCTTTTTCTTCTAATAATGCACTGTCCACATGTATTAATGCATACAACCAGACTCATACAATTTTTATTGGTTAAATTTGTAGGAGAAATTTATAATGGATTGTATTAGAAATAGAGGAATATTTTATTATACATTACGGACATTTTGGATGTATTGTTAGAAACAGTAGAACTAGCTAAATATCTGCTTTCTAAAGTAGACTCTATTAGTTTAAGATTCTGCATTTTCCTATGGTGCTTCATTTCAAATTTTACCACTTAGTCATTATCTGTGTTGCCTTGGATACCATGTCATTCGTAAAGCTTCTGTACTATGCGGAAAAGTGTTTCACTTTAGGACTGTCATTTTGCAGAAGGATTTTTTTTCCCACTTCATTTTGTTCTAGATTTTGAAATAAAACACAATGACTTACAGACTCTTTGTGGAGGAGCCCTAGGATTTCCTAGCTTTTAGACTTTCTGTTAAGTCACCTGTAGTCTGTAATCAGTGGGGTTTAATCACAGTCTTGACCTTTCTGTGTCACATGGTAAACACTTCCCACTTTGTCGCACCATTTATGACCCGCTATTGTTTTCTAAAATCTTCTCATTCTAGGTAAAATTTGAGATGTTTTAATGTAATTTTAAGTTTCTAGGTTGAATTCTGTTAATATTTTTCTGAAAACTTGAAGAAACTGAACTACCTAATTATGAGGCACTTCAATATTTTCTTACCTGAAATTTAACTAGCTGTGAGAAAAATGAACAAAAAAATGAGCAAAAATCAGAACGAAGTTCTGATATTATATATAAAGGAAAGTGACTTATAACATATCATGCTTGTAATGATTATCTTTTATCACAGAATATCTCATTCTAGTACAAAACGTTACTGTAATTGTTCGGCAGTTTGCTATGTATATATTTATACACACACATATGTGTATATGTATACAAGCTATGGTTTTTCCAGTATTCATGTATACATGTGAGAGTTGGACTATAAAGAAAGCTGAGCACCAAAGAACTGATGATTCCAAACTGTGGTGTTGGAGAAGAATCTTGAGAGTCCATTGGAGAGCAAGGAGATCAATCTAGTCAATGCTAAAGGAAATCAACCCTGAATATTCATTGGAGTGGCTAGTGAAGGACACGGAAGCCTGGTGTGCTGAAATCCATGGGATCACAAAGGATTGGATATGACTTAGTGACAGAACAACAACAGCAATCTGTATACACACGT
Source organism: Bubalus kerabau (assembly GCF_029407905.1). Classification (NCBI taxonomy): domain Eukaryota; kingdom Metazoa; phylum Chordata; class Mammalia; order Artiodactyla; family Bovidae; genus Bubalus; species Bubalus kerabau. The sequence goes on from NC_073635.1 coordinate 51,625,271, forward strand.
ATATGTAAATCTTTTTTGATTGAGGAAGTTAGTTGTCAGGATAAGCATTTCAGTTCAGTTCAGTTGCTCAGTCGTGTCTGACTCTGCGATCCCATGAACCTCAGCATGCCAGGCCTCCCTGTCTATCACCAACTCCCAGAGTCCACCCAAACCCATGTCCCATGCTGAGTTGGTGATGCCATCCAAACATCTCATCCTCTGTCTTCCCCTTCTCCTCCTGCCCTCAATTTAAAACAATATTAAAGGAAGTAGGAAACAACTTGGACAACAGTCATATATGACTTTTTCCTCCCATCATTAAATATTTTTCATGTTCACTTCTTAGTCATTTAGTGAAGACACAAAAGTAACCCTTCCATTAGTTCCATCAAAGGCATTTCCAAGAAGTAATTGTTGGATGATGCAATATTGACAGTTTAAGAAAATCTTTAAGGAGCAAAGTCCTTGGGTCATTTGAGAAGTATCAGTAATAGCATGGCCTTCAATACTTTCTACTTAACTTTTCAAATCCAAGTTCTTTATTACATTGCTGCCAAGTATGAACTGAGGACCAGTGGCTCTGGCATCACCTGAGAAGTGTAGAATCTCAGGCCACATCCCAGACCTACTGGATTATTATCTTCACTTTGACAAGGTTTCCAGGTATGCTGCACGCACACTAAAATTTGAGAATCATTGATTTACTTGTTAGTCTTCAATAAGGAATCATCCCTGAAAGAAAATAAACAAAGATCAGTCTCTTACATATTATGCACAAATACTTTTTTTCATTGGTTTTTAAACTTGTGTTACATGGAAACAATGATTTTTTTTTTAAAGTCTTGGAAAATAAAACCAAGACATTTGTGAGTAGATTCTCTAGTCTGATAATTCCAACGTTTGGATCATGTGGGAATTAGCATCTCCTGATTACCTTTTTCTCTGAGAATTGTCATATTTTCTTGTATCTTTCTATATTTAGAAAGTTAGGATTTCATCCTGAACCCTTAAAATATTATGCTGTGGACTCTGAGTTCTGTTAAAATTCTCTATGATGTGTGTGTGTGGTGTGTTGTGTTGTGTCCTAGTAGGCAACCGACTTACTTAGGTTCAGAATGTATTCTTTTTAGATTTCTGTGGGCAGTGGTCCCAATGTAAATTCAGTTCTGAAAGCCTTTGCATGCTGTTTGGTCTGTACTCTCCTCAAGGCTTGGTCTGGATTTGGGCATTGGTTTATATCATAAACCAGTTCTCAAAGACATTGGTCTCTACTTTGCATATATTCTGTTCAGCATGAGAATGAGCCCAAGACTTGTGCCAGTTCATAGTGGTAGGCAATCCTCTTTACTAACTCTATCCTTTCCAGACTTTTCTCTATGCTCTCCATTTCCCAGGGACACATTTTCCTTGCCCTCTTGCTAGAAAGCTAGAGTTTTATGTAGAAGTTTAGTTCCTTGAACTTTCTTGCAGTTTTCTGTGGCTTTTACCCTAAGGGAAAAATGGCAAGAAAAAGAAAAAAAAAAGATGAATTTTCTCTACATTCCTGGGAACACAAGATTCTTGGATTATCTGGCCAGAGAGACATTTTTCTTGAGATTTTAGGTGCCCATGTCCTGCCATTGCAGTGCAACTTTGCGAATGGGGCAGGCTTAGGCAGAGGTGAAGGAAGGAAGACCAAAAACAACCAAGCAAACAAAAACATGGGGGATGGGCGGTTAAGCCTATTCTCTCTGATTTACAGAGGTCCTCTGTCCAAGGGCATTTTTTCAGATTTTTTTTTTCTTTTTCTTTTGCCATCTTCACATGCTGTGCAATTTTGCTCTCTAAGAAATAAAAGACAGTGGAGAGAGACAGATGCTGTAGATTCGTCTTGATACAAGTCATTCTGTACATTTTTACTTACTTTCCCAATTCTCATGCTATTGTGTAATTTTCAGGGCCACATGTAGTTGCTTTTTGTACTGGGTTGGCCAAAAGCTTCATTCTGGTTTCTCTGTAACATCTTTTGGGAAAACCAGAATGAAAATTTTGGCCAGCCCAATATAATGTCCAGAGATTTTAGTGGCAAACATTGAGAGAGTTTAGATTTAGTGGGCTTACTCCATCTTGATGGAAACCAGCAAGTCCATGAGAGAGTTTAAAATTCCTGATTAATTCATTTAATAGATATGAATGTGTATGGTATTAGATAAGAGTATATATATACATATAGATCATATCTTTTATGTAAGTTTGTTGGGGATGGAGGAGC